>NC_088791.1:315244219-318057476 GCF_011386835.1 Chrysemys picta bellii
CTTATTAATTTCATTTGATGACCCCTAGTTCTTGTGTTAGGAGGAGGAGTAAATAACACTTCCTTATTTACTTGCTCCACTCCAGTCATGATTTTATAGACCTCTATCGTATTCCCCCCCCCACTTAGTCATCTCTTTTCCAAGCTGAAAAGTCCCAGTCTTTTTAATCTCTCCTCCTATAGAAGATGTTCCATACCATTAATCGTTTTTGTTGCCCTTCTCTGTACTTTTTCCAACTCTAAGGTATCTTTTTTTGAGATGGAACAACCAGAACTTCACGCAGTATTCAAGGTGTGGGCGTACCATGGATTTATATAGTGGCACTATGATATTTTCTCTGTTATTATCTAGCCCTTTCCTAATGGTTCCTAACATTCTGCTAGCTTTTTTGACTGCCGCTGCACATTGAGCAGATGTTTTCAGAGAACTATCCACAATGACTCCAAGATCTCTTTCTTGAGTAGTAACAGCTAATTTAGACCCCATAATTTTATATGTATAGTTGGGATTATGTTTTCCAATGTGCATTACTTTGCATTTATCAACATTAAATTTAGTCTGCCATTTTGTTGCCCAGTCACCCAGTTTTGAGAGATCTTTTTGTAGCTCTTCACAATCTACCTGGGACTTAACTATCTTGAGTAGTTTTGTATCATCTGCAAATTTTGCCACCTCACTGTTTACCCCTTTTTCTAGATCATTTATGAATATGTTGAATAGGACTGGACCCGATACAGACCTCGGGAGGACACCACTATTTACCTCTCTCAATTCTGAAAACTGACCATTTATTCCTACCCGTTGTTTCCTATCTTTTAACCAGTTACCAATCCATGAAAGGACCTTCCCTCTTATCCCATGACAGCTTACTTTGCTTAAGAGCCTTTAGTGAGGGACCTTGTCAAAGGCCTTCTGAAAATCTAAGTACACTATATCCATTGGATCCCCCTTGTCCACATGCTTGTTGACCCCCTCAAATAATTCTAGTAGATTGGTGAGGCATTATTTCCCTTTAAAAAAGCCATGTTGACTGTTTCCCAACAAATTATGTTCACCTATGTGTCTGACAATTTTGTTCTTTACTATAGTTTCAAGCAGTCTGCTCAGTACTGAAGTCAGGCTTACCGGTTTGTAATTGCTGGGATCACTTCTGGAGCCCTTTTTAAAAATTGGCGTCACATTAGCTATCCTCCAGTCATTTGGTACAGAAGCTGATTTAAATGATAGGTTACAGATTACAGTTAGTCTTTCTATTTGAGTTCCTTCAGAACTCTTGGGTGAATACCATCTGGTCCTGGTGACTTATTACTGTTAAATTTATCCATTTGTTCCGAAACCTACTCTAATGACACCTCAATCTGAGATTGTTCCTCAGATTTGTCACCTAAAAAGAATGTCTCAGGTTTGGGAATCTCCTTCACATTCTCAGCTGTGAAGACTGATGCAATGAATTAATTTAGTTTCTCCGCAATGGCCTTATCGTCCTTGAGTGCTCCTTTAGCAACTGCCTGTAATGGGCTATCTTGATTATCACTACAAAAGTTTTTTCTCTTAATTAGCCTCTTAATTAGTTGTAGGAAAACTCTCACCTTTTCATGTTCGTGTGTGTGTGTGTGTGTGTGTGTGTGTGTGAGCGCGAGCGCACACACACACTTATGCACATGCACAGAATGAAACATATAGTAAGGAGATATATTCCATTCTATGCATCTGATGAAGTAGGCTGTACCCCATGAAAGCTTATGCTCAAATAAATTTGTTAGTCTCTAAGGTGCCACAAGTACTCCTGTTCTTTTAGCAACTGTGACTTTAGCCACATGAATAGCCCTATTGACTTCAATGGAACTGCTCATATTTAAAGTTAAGCATGTGCATAATAAGTATTTGCACCACCAAGTATAAAATTGTATTTTTATTTTTAAAAGTGTTAGTGGAATAAAATGTTTGACATTTCAAATCAAAATTGCTTCAGAATTAACAAGTGTTATTCATACTTTCTATACCTAGAAGTTGTTAACTTTTTAAACAAAAAGGCCAAAATTTTCAACAACAAAAAAGATGCCTAAGTTTAGGTGTTTAAGTATGGGTTTAGGAGCCTATAGGTATGGTTTTCAAAAGCAAGCCTCATTGACTTCAAACTGCAAACACTGATGAAGGCAAAGAATTTCAGCTTTCTTGACTTGTGGAAGTTCAATATACTGAAAGATGGTGCTGAATGCAAGTATAGCATGGACTTGTGTTGTTTTCACTGAAAGGATGTTAATGAAACACTGCTGTGCATGTTGAAAAAGAAACCCATTGTAAGTGTGAAACTTCTTAGGAAAATGTTCTCTATGCAAAATCCTAAATTCTACTAACAGCTGGGAAACTAAACAAAAGTAGAAAATATTCACTTTAGCAATTCAAGACTATAAAATAAAAAGACAGGAAAGAGACATGCAAATAAAAATATCTGAGTTTTAAAACCAGATTTAGCAAATTGAGTCATTTTTCTCCATCCTGCCTATCTATTTGTAAATGGCATGGATCTTTCCTCATGCAGTACTACCACAGTTGAGTCTAACAGAGGTGCTTCAGCCCCCTTCTTCATAATCAAGATGGAAAGCCATTCTCTGCAAGAAGACCTGGACTTTGGAATTTGCTCCCATACCTGATAAGTTTGGACATGCTGCAAAGCTCATCTTTTCCCTAGGCTTTTAGGGAGGGAAATGGATTGAAATAATGTATTAAGTTAGGGATTTATTTTATGTTAATATATACAATAAATATCCAGAGCATATGATGGACACATATGACAACCTATGTCAAAATAAATTTAAAAAAAACTCAATAGCAAAAATATAAAGAAGCTGCAGAACAGCAAAACAAATGGGTAGGCCTATGCAATGAAAATACTTCAAAGCAAGTCTATCAATCAGGTTTTAATTTGATTCAAAAGATAAACTACTTTAAAAAGCAGAAAGTGATGCCCACTGGGAAGCTGAGAAATTAAGAGACCATGAATTTCACTGTATTCTGAATATCCTGATGCCTTTGCAGACTGCCTGTAGTATGCACAATGAAAGTTGTCTTTATTGCACTGCTAATGTCAAGTGCAATGTATGAATGCAGCAGTCCGGAGCTGTATCCAAACTGGGCTTTCAGATATATACCTCTACCTCGATATAACATGACCCGATATAACACAAATTCTGATATAACGCAGTAAAGCAGTGCTCTGGGAGGGCGGGGCTGCACACTCCGGTGGATCAAAGCAAGTTCAATATAACGTGGTCTCACCTATAATGCGGTAAGATTTTTTGGCTCCCGAGGACAGTGTTATATCGAGGTAGAGGTGTACTTGAACAACTGACACCCACCACAGCTTCGTCCCTTGGTACTGCTCCCTCTCAGCCAGCGTTGAAATGGCTGTCCTCCCTGTGTGGACAAGATCAACAGCACTCAATGCCTGTTGCAGCAAAGCATGCCACACCCCTTCATTCTATCACAATGTTTAACTTTTGACTCTGAGCCACTCCAACAGCACAATCATTTTCAACATCAGTTGAAGGGTACAAGCAGTGTTTGGCAAGGTAGGCCAGCATAGATGAAAATTCTAGTATAGACACAAAATTAGTCCACGGTAGCCATGTTAATCACATTAAAGCGTTATTTTCCCCACACTCAATACATTTGATGTAAATTTAGTCATGAAAAGATACTGGTCAGCTAGAACCTGAAGTCCTCTATCTGTAAGTACACCTCTACCCAGATATAAAGCGACCCGATATAACACGAATTCGGATATAACGTGGTAAAGCAGTGCTCTGGGGGGAGGGGGCCAGTGCTGTGCATTCCAGTGGATCAAAGCAAGTTCGCTATAACGCGGTTTCACCTATAACACAGTAAGATTTTTTGGCTCCTGAGGACAGCGTTATATCAAGGTAGAGGTGTAGTATATATGTAATGGGCTAAACACCAAAATTATTCTTGCCCCACTACTGCTATTCAAGTATCAAGCAGAACATTTTAGGTCACTCCCCTTTAATGGCAGGAGAAAACAGAATGTTGAAACTAGAAAATTCCACAGCAGTTAGAGAGGAGAGGTCCAAGGAAAGAGCAGTGACAAAACCTGAACCGACTTTGGGTTGAGAGAGAGAGAGGTCGCAAAGAAGAATTAACAGATATGGTGGATGAGAACCGTGTTAGGGACATGACAAGAGGAGAAAGCACAAAAAAGGCAACAGAATCAGAGAAACACGCAGTGACTGAAACCCATCTGTAAAGGTTAGCGAGTTGCTGGCTTCTCTCATGCTGAACTGAAGGCATAGGAAGAGGCTGAGCTGCTATTTGAACCATCTTAAATATAGGCACTATAACTTAAAGGAAAATAAATGAATGGTCTAAGACAGAGACAGACCTAGGAATGACAAAGAGGTATTTAAACATGAACATTAGAAATGGGAATTATGGGTCATCCATACCCAGATAAATATGAGCAGTGCCACTACATTTTAACTTCTAGATATGCTTCATAACTGCTCTGGCGAGATCACCGCCAAGAACCAGAGAATAGTTCAGTCTCCAAATTCCTTTCTTTCTGGATATTTGAGAGAATCAAGTAATTTTTAAAACAAGATCAGATGTTTTTCTAAAGAGAGAATTCCTTTTTGAACTAGAACATATTCCAGAGAAGTTCTGTGGCCTGTGTTATACAGGAGATCAGATTAGATAATCATAGTGTTCCCTCCTGTTTTTATAATCTGTGAATCTCAGATCACTCTTGGCCCACTCTGAAGCACAGATGCACTCTTCAGCCATGCAAATTGCTTTCAGTGGTCACTATTATCCAGTCTGGTGATTAAAAGAGGGAATCTTTTGAGGTTCTTCTCATTCAGCCACTAACAAAAGAGGTGTCCTCATTGCACGCCAATGATATAAGAGTATATATTATGAGGTAAGGACAAGTGTCCAGTGGATTAAAAAATAGAAAGCTGCAATGGCTTTGTGTGAAACCCTCCTGGGTTCATTATCTAGATAATTGGGTTTTGTCTCCATGTGTCAAGAAGATATTACAAAGGATTGGCTCACATGCTTCAGTTAACTAACTTGTTAAGAAAGGGAACATCTTGAAAGAAGAGAGGATAGTTCAGCTTTCGTGCCCCTTTCAGTTCTCAGCCTCTCTGTTACAACTATCAACACGATTATGAGTTTTGACAGTAATTATATGGAAACCCATCTGCTGAAGACTGGTCTGAGACCACCTTTCTATATGGGATATCTTGAATCGTAAGGTGTTCTGAAGTTTTACACATTGCCTGCACCTTTTCCCATTGGTTCAACAAGCACAGAGAAGGAAAAGTTACTTTGACACAGAATTGAAGAAAGATACTGTACTGCCTTTCATGATTGTGAACACAATCACAGTTTCGAGGATCCTCATATGGACAAACCAAAACCCCCACTCTTAGCAATAGGCTAGGTATAATATGAATCAACAGGACTTAATTGAAAAACATGTCATTTGTATAGTGCCAACTGTGTGCTAGAAATATGAAAGCCACCATCCCTACCTTCAAGAGTTTAAAAACTAGATAAACACAAACAGAAGAAAAAGGAAGCATAGTTAATTATAGCATGTGTCCACAATTGTTTGGGGTTTTTTCTAGAATGGTAAAGATTCTACCATCTAGTCTGGTAACACTGATCAGATAAGAGGACTAAAGAGGAAAGGACACTGGTAAGGAGTGAGTTTTAAATAAGAGATTTAAGAGGGTGTGTCACAGAACTACTGACCCCTTTAAGGGGAGTTGGGCCAGCCACACCTGTGCCATAATTAATTAGCTGCTTCCCAGCCTGGAGGGGTGAGACTAAAGAGGGTCAGGTGGTAGTTGAAGAGCTGAAGAGAAGCCCTCCCCACAAGGCAAAAAAAAAAAAAAAAAAAAAAAAACTTTTTTGGTTGGGACTTTTTAGTTTGGTCTTTTGATATTGAGGGATGTGGAGGGCTAAGCCACCTCTCCAGCACAGACTCGGATGTGTGGAGTGCCCAGAAGACCCACCTCAGGGAAGGAAACTCAGGCAGGGAAAGCCAGCAGTGCTGCCCCCTTGGCTAACAGGGTGGACTACAGGGCAGGCATACCCCACATCGGGATACTTGCACACCAAATTGGATAAGGGAGAGACTCCCTGATATAAGGGACCACATGGAAGACGGCCTGAAGCCAACAGTGAGATGAGAGCACAAAGAAACCAGGTTATTCAGGCAACAAAGGGGGAAAAAGATTAACAGCAAAAAGACAGAAGCACAGAAATTGAGGAGCAGGCTGTTTGGTTTCACTATCCATAAGTGAAAGGATGTTTAGAGGAATGGAAAACCTACCTTACGAGAGGAGACTAAGAGCTTGAATTGTTTAGCCTAACCAAAAGAAGGCTGAAGAGAGATATGATTGCTCTCCATACATACATCAGAGGGATAAATCAGAGTGGGAGGAGTTAAGTTAAGCACCATTGTAGACACAAGAACAAATGGATAGAAACTGGCCATCAATAAGTACAGGCTTGAAATTAGAAAAAGCTTCCTAACCATCAGAGGAGTGAAATTCAGGAACAGCCTTCCAAGAAGAGGCATGGGGAGTGAAAAACCTATCTGGCTTCAAGACTGATAAGTTTATGGAGGGAATGGTATGACGAGACTGCCTAAAAATGGCATGGAGCCAATCTGCAACTGCTAGCAGCAAATATCTCCAACGGCCGGTGATGGGATGCTAGATTTGGAGGGCTCCTAGTTACTACAGAGAATTCCTCCCCAGGTGTCTGGATGCTGGGTCTTTCCCACATGTTCAGAGTCTAACTGATCATATTTGGGGTCAGGAAGGAATTTTCCTCTGGGATCAGATTAGCAGAGACCCTGGGGCGGAGGGTGTCTTAGCCTTCTTCTGCAGCATGGAGCGTAGGTCACAGATTTAAACTAGTGTAAAGGGTGGATTCTCTGTAACTTTAAGTCTTTAAATCATGATTTGAGGATTTCAATAACTCAGCCAGAGTTTATGGGTCTATTACAGTAGTGGGGTGGGTGAGGTTCTCTGGCCGGCACTGTGCAGCAGGTCAGACTAAATGATCATGAAGGTCCCTTCTGGGCTTAACATCTATGAGCCTATGTCTGGTGCTAAGACCAACAGGAAACTAGCAAAGGAATCTGAAGAGAGGATAGATGTGGCCAGAGTGTCAGGCAAGACAGGTTTTTGCAGCTGCATTCTTTGGTTGGCAAGGGCTTGGGTTATGCAACTGAGTCCCCAATTTATAAACTGAAAAATGAAGATTAGACAGGTAGGCTTCCAAAAGTACAAAGGAGGGTGTTATTTGAATTTTTTAAACACACAGCAGATATGTATATTTTTAGTTCTCTTAATGCTGGTCTCCAAGTATTCCATGAGGTACAGTAAACTTTATGGCAGTGGTTCTCAAACATTTGTACTGGTGACCCCTTTCACATAACACGCCTCTGAGTGTGACCCCCCCCCCTTATAAATTAAAAACAAATATTTTCTATATATTTAACACCATTATAAATGCTGAAGGCAAAGCGGGGTTTGGGGTGGAGGCTGACAGCTCACGACACACACCCCCCGTAATAACCTCGTGACCCCCTGATGGGTCCCGAGCCCCAGTTTGAGAACCCCTGCTTTATGGCATTTGTATTAATCAGTATCATAAATGTTTAGACTAGAGAGACAACAGATTAGTCTGATCTCCTGCAGAACACTGTCCATAACATTTCACCCATTAATTCCTGCATCAAGCTCAAAGTTCCCTTAGAAAGACATTCAAATCTTGTATTACAGATATCAAGTGATGGAGACTCTACCACAACCCTTAGTAAATTCTTCCAATTGTTAATTACCCTTACAGATTAAAATAAAATTGTGCCTTTTATATAGTTCGTTTTTCTAACCAACTCAAGGCAATGGATTTTGTTATGCCTCTGTGTGCTATATTAGAGCTCTGATAGATATCTTCTCAGGCAGGTACTTGTAGAACTCAAACCTTTCTTAAGCTTTTCTGCAATAAGCTAAATAGATTGATCTTAAGTCTCTCATTGTAAAGCATGTTTTCCAGTCCTCAACTCATTCATCTACCTCTTTTCGGAAGTCTCTCTAATTGTTCAAAAATTGAATGGCATCAAAACTGAATGCAGTATTCCAATACTGCCCTTGCTGCCACAGAGGTAAAATCATCTCCCTGCTTCTGTTCAGTATTTTTGTTTGTTTATACATTTAAGGAATGTGTTACCTCTTTGGCCTTAGCCACACACTGGGAACTTACATTCAGTTGATTATCCACTATGACTCCTTAAATAATTTACATTCTCAATTTCCAGGGTAATCCCCCCACATTTGGTATATGTGGCCTCTTTGTTCCTAGTTACAGGACCTTACTTTTAAGGCAGTCATTGTCTTTCTTTTGTGGTTCTCGGCTTTTCTTTTTCTTTTTTTTTAGGGAAGGAAGGGACAGGAGGTTAAGGGAAGAAATAAGAGCAGATTCTGTTCCTATCAAGTTGTTGATTAAGTACTTCTAAAGAAGTTTTTTGCTTCAAGGGCAGGTCCTGCTAATGGACTGGATGCTACATTGAACACTGTGTCAGAGGGCCCAGATTGTTGCTTATATGGCAGCTACAGATATTATGGATGCTCCAGTGTCATGTAGTAGATTTCATTAGAAAGACGAGAAGAGCTTTAGTTCAGCCTATTCCACTGGCTCTCAGGACTTGTCCAGGTTTCCTTCCTGAAAAATCCTTCCCAGGTCTAAAACAAAACAAAACCCCTTCTTGCAACTTATTTTTCTATGCATCAGATGCAAGTGTAGGCTTGAAAGGATTAGATTTGTCAGTTAATATTCATTTCACCATACACACAAACTGACAAAAAATATTTCCATCAATAATCAGTTTCTGGATATGTAAAGTACGAAAAATGCTGCTTGAGAACTTCAGTTTGATTTAAGGATCTTTACTTTGCATAAACAGCTATCAAAATTATTTAAAAAAAAAAATACAAATTGAATTCTGCCAAGCTCAGATATAAAAGAGCTCTACCCCATTTATGTATGGGTTGGTTATTTTCATAAGACTGAATCTACTCTAAGAAACCTCATCCTTTGGGAGGGCATAGTTTTTCCAAAACTGAGTGAGAGGGTAATACACAACTCATCAATTCAACAAATTTCTGGTTACTGCCGAAAAGAGAGTTACCTTTTCCGTAACTGGTGTTCGAGATGTGTTGCTCATGTCCATTCCATATTAGGTGTGTGCGCTCACCACATGCACCAATGCCGGAAGTTTTTCCCTTAGCAGTATCTGTAAGGGACTGGTGCCCTTTAGAGTGGCGCCCACATGGCAAGGTATAAGGAGCACTGTCAGCTCCCCCCACCCTCAGTTATATCTTGCTGGAAACTGTGACAGTGGGGAAGGAGAGCAGGTTATGGAATGGACATGAGCAACACATCCCGAAGAACATCAGTTACGGAAAAGGATAATTGTCTTTTCTTCTTCGAGTGCTTGCTCATGTACATTCCATATAGGTGACTCCCAAGCAGTACCCCTGGAGGTGGATAGGATTTCACAGACTTATAAATCGTAACACAGCACTGCCGAACCCAGCATCATCTCTGGCCTGCTGAGTGATGGAATGATGCACCGTGAACGTGTGGACAGAGGACCACGTTGCAGCTCTAGAGATGTCCTGGATAGGGATGTGCGCCAGGAAGGCTGCCGAGGATGCCTGATCTCTAGTCGAGTCGGCTCAGACAATGGGACCCCCGCCAGATTGTGTGAGGACACCGGAAGGCCCTCCATCCTATCCGCTGTGGCAATGAAGAGCTGAGTCAACTTACGGAAAGGCTTGGTACATTCTAGGTAAAAAGCCTGGGCCCTTCGGACGTCCAAGACATGCAGCCACCTCTCCTCACTGGTCTTGTGCTGCTTAGGACAGAACACCAGGAGGAAGATGTCCTGGTTCATATGGCAGGAACACCAGGTGAGGCCTCAGCTGGACCTTACCTCTGTAGACTACCGTGTCCGACGGTTCTGAGGTCAAGGCTTCAATCTCAGAGATTTGCCTCGCCAATGTCACTGTCACCAGGAAAGCAACCTTCTATGAAAGGTGGGAAAGGGAGCAGGAGCCCAGCGGCTCAAAGGGTGGGCCCATGAGCCTGGAGAGGACCAAGTTAAGATCCCACTGTGGGACAGGGGTCCCTACCTGTGGGAAGAGTCTCTTGAGGCCTCTCAAGAATCTGACCGTCATTTCATGAGAAAAAACAGCGTCTGGCCCTGGATCGGTGGGTGAAAAGCAGAGATGGCTGAGAGATAGAATTGGCCTTCAACACTGGTTCTCCATTTGTAAGGTAACTCCCTTCTCTTCACGTGCCAATATATATTTATGCCTGTATCTGTAATTTTCACTCCACGCATCTGAAGAAGTGCGTTTTTTTACCCACGAAAGCTTATGCCCAAATAAATCTGTTAGCCTTTAAGGTGCCACCGGACTCTTCGTTGCTTCTAAGAGAAGGGTATGCCAGGCCCTGGTTCCTCAGATGAAGCAGGTAATCTAAGTGACTGTATGGAAGACCACGAGGGAGAGATGCCACACTCAGACGCCCAGCGGGAAAACCTCATCCACTTGGCCAGGTAAGTCAGTCTGGCGGAGGGCTTCCTGCTTCCCAAGAGGACCTGTTGGACCTCATCCAAGCAGGTCCACTCCTCTGGGTTCAGGCACGCAGCATTCATGCCAAGAGTTGGAGGGACAAGGCTGGGGTGTAAGAGCCGACCGTGGTTCTGTGACAGCAGGTCTGTTCGGTTGGGCAGGGGTCAGAGAGGGGCCACTGCCAGGTTCATGAGCGTTCTGAACCAGTGCTGGCGAGGTCACTCCAGGGCGACCAGGATAACCTGCGCCTTGTCTCTCTTGTTCTTTGCTAGGACCCTGCTGATGAGAGAAATTGGAGGGAACACCTACATAAGGTTCTCTGACCACGGCAGGAGGAAAGCATCGGAAAGGGAGTCCTTGCCCAGGCCCTGTTGCGAACAAAACCAGTGGCATTTCCTGTTTAGCCTGGTGGTGAACAGATCCACATGGGGAGTTCCCCACCTCTGGAAGATCACCCGGATGTAGCCTGCATGGAGTGACCACTCGTGATGAGAGGAGAAGTCCCTGCTGAGGTGATCCACTAGCATGTTCTTGACTCCAGGGAGGTGACAAGCTTCCAGATAGATTTTGTGGCTGATGCAGAAGTCCCAGAGACAGAGTGCCTCTTGCAGAGAGTCAACGAACGTGCTCCCTCTTGCCTGTTGATGTAGAACATACAGGCCATGTTATCCGTCAGGACTCTCACCACCTTGCTCAACAGGTGAGGTAGGAAGACACTGCATGCCAAGCGGATCGCCCTGAGTTCTTTACATTTATGTGTAATGTCATCTCCTCTGGGGACCACATACTCTGTCTGGAAGTCGCCAAGGTGCGCACCCCAGCCAAAATCCAAGGCGTCCGATAACTTGAGGGAGTGATAGGGGGTGTAGAACGGAACCCCCTCTAGGACCGTCATGCGATCGGTCCACCATCACAGTGAGGCGAATACCATCGGGGGAATGGTAACTACCTTGTCCAGGTGATCTCTGGACTGGGAATAGACCGTCACCAGCCATTGCTGCAGGAGCTGCATCCAGAGTCTGGCATGGCGGACAACATATGTGCACACTGCCATGTGACCCAGCAGGCGCAGAAAGACCCTGGCCATAGTCAGGGGGAATGCGGAGACTTCCGTGATGAGGTCTGTCAATGTCTGGAACCTTTCTAGCAGCAGGAATGCTCTGGTGCAGGTCGAGTCGAGCATCGCTCCAATGAACTCTATCCTTTGCACCGGAACTCACGTAGACTTTTTGTCATTCACCAGTAGGCCCACGGAGCAACACATGGCTTCCAGCACCATGGCATCCTCTTGGACCTGAGACCGGGAGTTGCCCTTGACTAGCCAGTTGTCAAGGTACAGTAGATCTGGATGACCCGATGCCTGAGGTAGGGAGCCACCACCAAAGTGCACTGGGTAAACACTCTGGGTGCTGTCACCAGACTGAATGGGAGGACCACAAACTGGTAGTGGTGGGGGCCCACCATAAACCGGAGAAAGCGTTTGTGACCTTGAAAGATCGCTATGTGGAAGTATGCGTCCTTCAAGTCGAGGGCGGCATACCAGTCTCCCGGATCCGGGGAGTGGATGATAGAAGCCAGGGAGACCAAGTGGAACTTTAGCTTCTTTAGATACTTGTTGAGATCCCTCAGGTCCAGGATGGGCCGCAGACTGCCCCTGGGATTAAGTAGTACCATAAATAGAACCTCTTGTTCCTGTACTCAAGAGGAACTTCTTCCACAGCACCCAAGTGCAGCAACCCCTTTACCATCTGTGCGAGGAGGCTCCTGTGAGAACGGTCCCTGAAGAGGGACAGGGAAGGGCAGTTGGGAGGGGGGTAGAAATAAACTGTAGGGAATAACATTCCTCCACAATATTGAGGACCCAGCCATCTGACATTATAGCAGTCCATGTGGGGAGGAAAAAAGAAAGGCAATTGGAAAACAGCAGGATAAATGGATCCAGGATATAGTCTTCTAGGTTGCCCTCGAGCGCACCCTCAAAACACTCGCTTGTCCCCCTGCTTATTGCAGGTCGAGCCCGACTGGGAAGAGGGGGGAGTTGGGTGGCTCGGGCGGCACTTGTAGCCCCTACTTTTCTTATGAGAGGGGGCTCCTAGCAGGGTTGACTCTCTTGGCCCTGAGATTGCTGCAGTTTGAACTGCTTACGGGCTGGACCGGTAACGTACAGCCCTGAGTTTTCAGGGTAGTGCGGGAGTCCTTTAGGCCATGCAATTTACTGTCCGTCTGCTCTGCAAACAGGGCTGGGCTGTCGAAGGGGAGGTCCTGCATTGATTGCCGAGTCTCCATTAACAGATCCAAGAAGAGCAGCCAGGCCGCCCTTCACATGGAGATGACCCAAGCCATGGAGCGAGCTGCGGAATCTGCTGCGTCCAAGGCTGCTTGGAAGGCCACTCCTCTTCAAGGATCACCCAGAATTCCTCCCTGAACCCTTGGAGCAGCAAGACCTCGAATTTGGCCACAGACTGCCACATATTGTAGTCATAGCGGCCAAAGAGGGCTTGGTGGTTGGCCACTCTCAACTGAAGGCTAGAAGACTTAAATTTTTCACTCAAACAGATCTAGTCTCTTTGAGTCTTTATTCTTGGGCATAGCCCCAAGTTGATCCTGCCTCTCCCTCTATGAGGGAGTTTGGGGCTGGGTGAGTATAGAGATACTCATTGCCTTTAGCTGGCAGAAAATATTTGTGCTGAGCCCTTTTTGATGTAAGTGGCAGGGAAGAGGGGGTTTGTCATAGGGTATTATTTTCAATACCCCCTCATGTAGGGGTAAAGCCACTCTCGCAGGTGCCATTGAGCAAAGTATGTCGAACAGTGAGTCCGATGGCTCCTCAAGTTCCTCTGCCTGGAACCCCAAGTTAGAGGTGACCCTCTTCAAAGGCTCCTGATGAGCCTTGGTGTCATCTTGCGGAACTGGGTGAGGGGGACCTGTAATTGCTTCGTCTGGCGATGATGAGGACGAAGCCAGTGCCGAGGGATCCACCACATCCCCGAGTGGTCCAATTGGCTGCTCCCCTAGGTCCTCATGGACCTGGGGGGGGGGGGGGGGGGTGTTCTTTCCCTGTGGGGCCTCCACCTCCGGAAGAGGGCAGGATGCTGCAGCCAATGGCCTGAAGCCCCCGCCACTGATTGGGCCGCTTGAAAGGCTGGGTGAACCCCCATGGATTCCAGGGGTACCAAGCTACCAGCCATTGGCCTGGAGGCCACAGGGTCAGTTGCGGTGCCGACGAGATTAACGGTACTACTGGTATCAAGGCCTCTCCTGCTACCAGGGACTCCTGATCAGCACCAGTCTTAACCGGAGCGGACGCTGCGGAGTGACCATGACCAGCTGGCCCAGTGGCCCTCCTCCCCACAGTGCCAGCCACTATGCCTCAACACCGACTTGTCCGATCAGGATGAGTTCCTCCTATGGGACGCCAGGAATCTGACGTTCAGCGGATCTGCATTGGTAGACTAGCGATCTACGCCTCACACTGCTTGACCTGTACCAGGAGTACAGAGCAGGCTGGTCGTCGGTAGAATCTCCCCGATCGAGGGGATTCGCATCTCAGCAACAGGCACCAGCGGCCAGGTGACTGGTGACCACGTTCAGCCCATCAGTCACAGGACTGGTGCCGAGGCATTGGAGACATGATAGGTCAGCCTTGACGCTCATGCCGGGGGACACATGCCTCCGCAGGTCTGCGCCAGGTTACCGGCGAGCCACGCCTCGAATCCTGCTGTCAGTGCCCAAGGTCTGGAGACCGAAGAGGGCTTCTTCGAACCTGCCTCCCAAAGTCCGAGGCATGACGGCTCTCCGGTCAGGATGTCCCCTGCGCTGGGGAGCGGCGCTGCTGAGGCGGGGACACTCGAAACAGTCCTACGGTGGGTTTGGGTACCACCGGAGCCAGTGTGGGCGGCACCGGTAGCATCAGGATCTCCTGCACTGCCTGCAGAGCCTCAGGCATTGATGGTACTTCAAGTTGACAGACGACCTCATCACTGTCCAGTGTGTCAGGCATAGTACGGGAGGGGCTCAACCGCCTGACATGCACTGGGGCCCGACTCCCTGACGGAGATACTGAGCCGCCTAGTGCAGGTTTGGCTCTCCTCCGGCCCTCTCCTTTCCCTTACAGGAAGTGGAGATCTTCCCCTCGCGGACCTCTTGGGCTTCTTGGCTGGGGAGGGGGATCAGTGCCGGCTTGTAGACGGCACTGGCAGGGCGCGCTGTACCGATGCTGCAGTGCTCGGGGCTGAGTCGGACCTCTGCTCCAGTGCCAGGGTCAGCGCCAACTCCATCAGGAGTGCCCTGAGACCGATGTCTCTCCCCTTTTTCGTTCTGGGTTTGAACAACTTACAGATGTGACACTTGTCGCTTATCTGTCCTCCCTTCAACAGCTGATGTGCGGGTTGCTGATGGGCTTGGGCCGCTTACAACGATTGCATAGTTTATAGCCTGGGGACTGGGGCATGCCCCGTCCCTAGGCTGAGTCCCATCCGGGACCAACTAACTAGAACAAACGATAAGGGTAAAACTAAACTAAACTAAATACAACTATTTTACAAGAAACATTCGTGAGACACTGAACTAAGCAAAAGCTAGCCGAAGCAGCAGAAGTTCCAGCAGCAAGAAGGAACTGAGGGTGGGGGGGAGCTGGTGGTGCCCCTTATACCACACCATGCAGGCACCACTCCAGAGGGTGCCAGAGCCGGTCCCCTACAGATACTGCTAAGGCAGTGGTTCCCCAAACCCCTGGGGGTTCATGAAATGTTACAGGGGGTTCTCGGGAAAAAATTCCCTAATGGCGGACAGAGCTGCCTTAGGGACCCCGAGCAGCACGGGACCAGGATTCCGGAGCCCCTGGACTTCCAAGAGCTAAGCAGATTAAAGCAAGCACATCTATCACACTGAGGAGATTTAAACTTCAAGACTCCTTAGAAGAAATGGAAAGGGAAGTGGATATTTTTTGCTGTTTTTAAAATTAAATAGGCAGCTAATATTGTTTTTAAAATTATTATGAAGAACAAGTTTAAGCTTTGTTGTAACATGTGCTGTTTGCTTGAACTGCTCATAGGATGACCAGATGAAATGAAGAAAATATTGGGACACCGGGATGGGGGGCAAAAAGCCGGCGCAAAATATCGGGACAAAAATTGCATCCCAACCGATCTCTGGGACAAACAGCTCAAAATCGGGACGTCTGGTCACTCTAACTGCTCAAGACCTGAATGCTTGTATAAGAGGAACTCTTTGAGTTGGCTTCTTAGATACCTTCATGCTGTTTCACATCTGATACTTCTTGATAAAACATAGGAGCCTTGTCTTATAACAAGCTTATTCAAAGTGATACAAGCTACGAAAGTGAGATCTTGGAAGAGTGCTGCCATTTTCATAATGTAATAAAAATACTGTAATGATAAATAATTAATTAATAATAAATAGTGTGTAATAAGCATGTAATAAAAACAAATTTTATATTTGCAAGATCACTGCTTTTATAATTTATTCTCAGGTAAAGGAGAAAATCCCTGGAAATATTCCTTTTTAGGAGGGGGTTCGCGAGACTTGACATTTTGGTGAAAGGAGTTCACAGGTTGTTAAAGTTTGGGAACCACCGTGCTAAGGGAAAAACTTCCGGCACCGGTGCATGTGGCGAGCACACACACCTAATATGGAATGAACATGAGCAAGCACTCTAAGAACCCTCCATTCTTTTAACCTAAATAAAAGAAAAAGAAAAAAGTCTTTATATTTATGGTGAGGCCTATATAAAAGCCAGTCCACCTGATGTGAAATGGTACATGTCACTACTAACTAGAGTATTAGTCTTAGCATAAAGTGGACAGATTAATATCCTACTTTTCAATTAAAAGTTTAAATATTTAATCTTAGATCAAAGATTATACAGAATGTTTTACAGAAAAATAGGCCTATTCCCCAGCACCACCAAAAAACAGATCTAACTGATAGTGGTTCTTTACCAATACATTACAGTTTTTAATTAAATTATCATCATTGTAGCCCCTTGAAGCCGTAGTCATTGACTAGTATTGGTCAGCATGACAGGCAACTAACTGTCTCAGCCCAGCAGCCTCAATATTGTCAAGTTTTCGGTAGGCATCAAGGCAAAGGAGAATTTTTAAGGAAGATCATGAGATAGCTTTACAGATGTCTGCAGGGAGCCTCTCCCGGTAGAAAGCAAGAAGACATTTGTTAGAAAAATGTAATAAGTGGGCAATAGAGATTGCCATCATGGTCCGAGGAGAGGCAGGAGTGAACATCTCAATAGTGAATGAAATGACAGGCAGGATGGGGATTGGCCATGCAAATGAAGACAAGCAGTTTATGTCTGATTAGGTTGAGAAGGAGGAACCAGTAGAGGGATGCAAACAGAGGGGTGACATGATCAAAGTGATGGGCTAAGAAAACAATACATGCATTCCAAATGGATATGAGCAAGGCAAGACTGCATTTGTCAAGGCCAGAGATAAAGATGTTGCAGTAATAATGATGTAAGGTGATGAGAGCCTGCATAAGAGCCTGAATAAGAAAGGCCGTATCTTAGAGCTGTTATGCAGAAAACCTGAAAGATTTAGATATAGCCAGGTTGTGAGAACCTAGAAAGAACTCCAAGTCAAAGATGTCACTGAGCTCATGGGCCTGAGCTGCAGGAAGGATAGTGGTGTTGGCCAAAGTGATCAAGAAAGGAGGTATTGGAGAGAGTTTGGGGGGGAGGGGGGGGAAGAGAGATTAAGGACTCTGCATTAGCCACACTAAGCTTGAGCTGACATTAAGGAGATCTCAGAGACAGAGATTTTAGTTGAGGAAAAAAGGAGATGGGTCTGGGGTAGAGAAAGATCTACATATTATCAGTATAGAGATGGTAGTTGAATTCGTATTTATAGATGAGATTACCTAGAGATAAGGTGTATAGGATGAAGAGGACCAAGGGCAGACCCCAAAAGAACAGCACCCCCTCCCCCAGTTGGAAGTGGAGCTAGAGAGATGAGGAGGATCCTCAAAAGGACATGCTGAAGGAGTGATTTAAAAAAGGCAGGATGAGAACCAGGAGAGGACAGTCATGGAAGCCAAGGAAGACCAAGAAGTGCACAGACGACTGTGTCGAAGATGACTGCAGATGGGAATACTGATTCTCAGATTTGGCTAGGTAGAAATCATTAGAGAGCAAGTTTTAGTGGCGTGCAAGGGGCAGAAACCAGAATGGAGAGCATCAAGGGATCTCCAGACAGTGACTGTAAAAGGCACAGTCAATGAGCTTAGAGATGGAAGGGAGAAAGGGCAGTAGTTGAAGGTACAAGTGGAGTCAAAGAAACATTCTTTTTAAGATGGGAGAGACAAAAGTATGCTTGCAATTGTGGGGAGGAGGGCATATGGAGTCAGAGGAAAGAGAGCAAGAATATTTTGTAATATTTTCAACAACAGAGTTAATAAAAAAAGAAAAGTGGCTCCACATTGTCAGGGCATAGTGATTGTGAGCCCTAAAAAGGGCCCAATACAAAAAATTCTGAGCACCTGCTCTTTTTCTATAGCCCCTTTAAGGTCTCTCAACTTGGTCATCCAAAAATCAGGAGTCACTTGACTGCTAACACTGGAGTTTCTGTGGGAGTTTGGCCTGAGAGGACAGTGATGACTTTGTGTTCTGAAGGCCCAGTGATTTCTTACAGGTGTATGGCTTGGTTCAGTGCTTGCTAAAATCCTTTAATGAGGAGGTGGTGCTGTGGAAGTTCCATTCCCCCTTACATTTTTGTTTCTTGTTTTTCTGTATAGGATCTAGGAAGAGAAGTCAACAATGGCTACTGAACCAGCATTAGAAGTGACCCAAAGAGGAGAGGAGATGCAGAAACTGCATGATGTATTTCATCCTTGAGGGGTATCTGATGGAAGATTATTCTCAACTGATGCATTCAACTTTGGATATCTGGGGTATTAACCTTCTGGGATCAAGGCTGGCATGACTGGAAAAAAAAAAAAAAAGCTTTAAAACTATGAGATATGGAGAGTAGGTTGGAGAGACTCGTGAAATCTCCATGCCTGGCTTCAAAACAGGAGAGGGGGAAAAATCATCTAAATGAAGATATAGTGATGTTCCGTTATCCTTTACGAGATAAGATTATGGACAGCCAGAAGAAAGAAAGTGAAATATTGATTGCAGTAGTAGCCAGGTAAGAGTTATTCTTAGTGAAAGGGCTATATCTAATCTGACTAAAAAACTGGACAAGGTCCAAGGGAAACAACTGAAATGCTTGTACGTGAATGCAAGGAATATGGGCAATAAAATGGAGGAACTGGGACTACTGGTGCAGGAGATCAAGCCAGACATAGGAATTACAGAAACATGGCGGAATAGCACTCATGACTGGAATTCAGGTATCAAAGGGCATGTGCTGTTTAGGAGAGAGAAAAAGGTAAAAGGTGGTGGGGTCTGTTCAGGTCAAAATCACTTTAGGGATGGATTGTAAAAGAAGTTCTATTTGAATAGCATTAGTAGTCTACTATGGACCCGTAGGGTCAGATGTGGATATGGATATCGACCTCTAATATTATTAGAGAGAGAAATACTTCTGGGAATTGTGCATAATGAGTGACTAACTTCCCAGATATAAATTGGAGAATAAATTATACTAATACTGGAAGGGCCCAGATATTCCTGGATGTGATAGATGACAGTTTTCTTCATCAAATTGTCCCTGTACCAGCAAGAGGTGATGCAATTTTACACTTTGTTTTGGTAAGCAGTGAGGACAGCATAGAAGAACTGGGTGTAGGATAACCTTGGATTGAGTAATCACAAGTTGATTCAGTTTTAAAAAATTGGAAGGATAATCAAAACCAGGTCATCAACTGATTTTTTTTATTTCAAAAGACCAGACTGAGAAATTAAGGGAATTAATTACAGAAGTTAACTGGACTGAAGAGGTCAAGGACTTAAATGTGGAGTAGGCTTGGAATTTTTTCACACCAACCATACAAAAACTATCAAATTTGCATACCAATCAAGGGAAGGGTTAGGGGAGGCTTGTAAAGAACGGCTTCACCTCCAGACCCAGCTAGATGAATAACCAGCTCAAAAAGGCTATTAGGAGTAAGTAGAGAGCATATAGGGAATGGGAAAAGGGGTTGATCAGCAAAGAAAGCTACACTGTGGAGGTTAGAAAATGTAGGAATAATGTGAGAATAGCTAACAGTCAAGCTAAATTAGCTCTTGCCAAGAAAATTAACATGAGGGTTTTTAGTTATATAAATAAAAAGAGGATAAGGAAGGATGAGGTTGGGCCACAATGCAGTGTGAGAGGGAAGAAGATTAAAAATAATCTAGGTATGGCCCAAAAGCTAAATGAGTACTTTGCCTTGATTTTCAGTTAAGAATGATAATGTGGAGCACATGCATGAAGGCAGTACAGCTAATAGAAATGAGTGTCTAGATATGGAAATTATCACATCTAAGGTGGAAGAAAAGCTTTAGAAGCTTGATGTGCTCAAATTGGGAGGACCAGATAATTTCCATCCCAGAATCCTGAAAGAACAGGCATACGAGATTGCTACTCCTGTATCAAGGATTTTTAATAAATTGCTATTCAGTGGAAGTACCATATGCTGGAGAATAGCAAACATCATACCGATGTTCAAAAAAGGGAAAAAAGTGATTCAGGCAATTTCAGACCTGTTAGTCTGACCACCATAGTACGTGAGGCTTTAAAACTGTGAAGGAAAGAATAATTAAATTCATGGAAGGAAATGGATCTAATGAACATGAGTTTACCACCAAAGGTAGATCATGCCAGACTAACCAGATTTCCTTCTTTAAGAAAATAATTTTTTTTTATAGATAAGGGAAGCGCATTAGATTTAATATACTTGGACTTCAGTAAAGCTTTTCACATGCTATCACTGTGAAATTATTAGCTAAATTAGGGTAGATGGGGATCAGTACAAAAATTGTAAGGCAGATAAGGAACTGACTAAAGGGGAGAAGGCAAAGGGTTGTGCTGAAAGATGAATTACTAGACTGGATGGAGGTTACTAGTGGAGTTCCTTAAGCATTGGTCTTGGAACTAATCTTATTCAATATTTTTATAAATGACCTTGGCACAAGAAGTAGGCATGTGCTAATGAAATTTGCTGATAACACAAAGTAGGGAGGCATCATCAATATAAAGGAGGATCAGAATGTTATACAGGAAGATCTGAATGACCTTGAAGACTGAAGTGACAGAAATGGAATGAAATTCAATAGCACAAAGTGCAAGGTCATGCACTTAGAACCTAATAAGAATTTCTGCTACAAGCTGGGGGCTTATCATCTGGAAGTGACAGAGGATGAGAGAAACCAGAGTGTGTGGGTTGATCAGAGGATGATTATGAGCCACCATTGTGATGCAGTTGCAAAAGAGGCAAAGGTGATCCTAGGATGCAGTAGACGAGGCATTTCAAGTAGAGATAAAGTAGTATTAATGCAATTGTACAATGCATCATAAGACCTCATCTGGAATACTGTATACAATTATGGTCACCCATGTTCAAGAAAGATTAATTCAAACTGGAACAGGTATAGAGAACTACTAGAATCATCAGGGGAATGGAGGGCCTATTTTATGAGAGAATGGAACAGCTTGGCCTAGCAAAAAAGAAGGCAGAGAGGCGATATGATTACTCTCTATAAATACATCAGGGGATAAATACCAGGGAGAGTGAAGACCTATTTAAGCTTAAGGACAGTACTGACACAAGAACAAATGGATACAAGTGTCCATGAACAAATTCAGGCTGGAAATTAGAAGACAGTTTCTAGTCATCAAAGGAGTGAGATTCTGGAACAGCCAGCCTCCCAATAGGAGCTGTGGGGGGTAAACAACTTTTTAAGAGAGCTGGACATATGTATAGGAGTGATTATATGACATATGTATAGGAGTGATTACATGATGGGATTGCTTGTGACAAAAGGCATAACCTAGCAGCCCTAGGGCTCACTTCAGGTTTATGTCTTACATTCCTAAAACCTCATGCTTCAGGATCTCAGCAGGCCAGCTGCAGAGGTCAGGAAGGAATAGCCTGCAAAACACACACACACGCACCCCTATGTATTCTCGGGGGTGGGGAGGGCTTTTTTTGTCTCCTTCCTCTGAAGCATCACGGATGGTCACAGCTGGAGCTGGGACATTGGGCAGGGTGTGCAAGGGCTCAGAAGTGGCACGGAGCATTCTCTCTCAGGTACTTGGCTCTTGCTCACACGCTCACGATCTAGCTAACTGCCATATGTAGGGTCGGGAAGAAAAATTGCCCCAGGTCAGACTGGCAGTGAACTGGATTATGATCACCTTCCTCTGCAGTGCATGGATCGTCATCACTTGCCAGGATTAACTGGGTATAGCTAACAATTTCCCTGCCGTTGCAGGGGCCTCAGGCACTGGAGTACCTTGGGCCCCGCTATTCTCTGCCTGTGACACATAAGTCTAGTCTTTGTGAGCTGTAATACTTTGATCTAATTTAAGCAGTTGCTGAGTGGTGCTGTTGGCCTGTGATATACAGGTCAAACTGGATGATCTGTTGGTCCTTTCTGGCCTTAAACGCTATGAAAATTGATCCTGAACTGAGGTAAAAGATATGTGAAGTTATCATAGTAAGTTTTTAATATAAATGTATATAGCATTCATTACCTTGGTGGCAATGTACACCCAAATTATACAAATCAAAGAAATCCTTCCCAGCATGCAACTCCAGCCTGCACCCTTTTTTTAATTGGAAGGGGAAGGAGGGAGAGAAGAGAGATGGCAGATGGTTCAATTTATGCCTCAGTATGCTGTTGCAACTGTAATTATAACTATCAACTTTCCCCCATCCTTTCTACTCTGCCACAATTATGCCAACCTCAAATGCCAGTTTGACCTCTTCTGACATCTATCTTCATGCTTTCCACTATGATGCCTCATGCAGATAGAATGCCCTCCCTAAACTAATGTAAGGCCACTACCCTCTTCTAATGACCTCCTTCTGGTCCAACTAGTGACAACTAAGTCAGGTGGGAACAGAGCAGAAGGACAATACTTTTAAGTGATTTGGTATTGTTAAAATGTGCACATAGTTAATTCACATAATATCCAAGACTGGGGAAGGAAAAAAGGGGGTAACACTCGTTTTTCCACATTTATTTGTCACTTCTCATGCTAATGAAAAAGATAAATTCTTTGTGGCAGGGACCATGTCTTTCTAGATATCTGTATTGCACCTGTCACACTACGGGGCTCCAATCCGGATTAGCACCTTTGGTGCAAATCACAATAAAAATAAAATTCTTCCAGGTAACCCAACAATAAAGCTTTTTCAGCAGGGACACAAATTAAGGAGTGCTACATTTATTTAAATGAACAAATATAGTATTCCATGTATGTAGTTTCTTGCAATAAATCAGTCTGTGAAAATATTTTAAGCATTCTATGAAGAGGCAATACATTTAAATGCTGAATGTTCTAGAGATCTAAAACAGTGCACACCTGAAGTGCAACAGCAAAATAAGATTTAAAGTTAAGTTACTGAAAATCTTGAATGTAAATTTTGAAGTGAGACTACCACCCAAAGCATGAGATCATCATTAAATAATCATTCAGTGTGACAGGGTGCAGGATGGGGACAGAAGGGAGTTTAACCATTTAAAAACACACACACGCTTTGGAACTATCACCCACACAAGATTTTACTTCAAATGGGTTTTAGTGTCAAGTCTATACAGACTATGCATCAATCTGAAAATGCTCATTTGAGTACAGAGTTGAATGACCTTGATTCATTTTGGATACGTTGAATTAGTAAGACTTTCACAGCCTAAATTATAAACAGTAACAGAAATAACTTTGTAAACATTTCCCAGTTAAAATAATTTGAACAAACCCCAATACAAGTTAGGCTGTCAACAAGAGCCCCAAATTAGACACCCGGCAGAAAGCAGCCTGGTTGTTTCATGACCACAGAAACTGCCATATCAGATAAGAACAGTGATTCACCTAAACCACTATCGTGTCCATGACCAGTACCAAATGCTTCAGAGGAAGATTCAAGAAACCCTGTAGTGGACAATTATGAAATAATGGTCTATAAGAAGTCTCGTAAAACAATCACTAACTGACAAGGGTTAAGTCCTGAAGCATTAAGTTTTTATCCTGTCTTTAAAAAAAAATTAATCCTAACATGTAACTTGATATATTCCTATAAAGCTCTTTGACTCAATGATATCTAGTGGCACTGAGTTTCACAGATTAATTAAGTTTTGTCTTGTAACCGATCACTTCCAGAAACTGGAAGAGGCCTTAAACTGCAAAAAATCACTATTTAAGTACATGCAAGTTGAGTTTAATCAATATATCAAGATACCAAGTGAAAAGGGACATAAAAGTTAACTATACACCATAGGTGTCTTTTTACTCCTAATCCATTTCTTAACTTCTTTCAGGTGAAAGATTTCTCCTAATAGTATTAGAACTCAAGTGACTAGGAAATAAGCTTCGGTCCTGCACAAAGAGCACAAAGGACAAGAAACCAACAATACAGAAGGACGTACTAATTTCTACTTTCACCAACATTTGTAACTAGCAGGCAGCCTACAAGCAGTAAGGAACAGAGTTCAAAGAGAACTTAGTAGCTTTCGTATGGATGGGAGACTAAGTCACAGGCTCCAGGAAGGCAACATGACTAAGGCCATGTCTACACTTACAAGCTTACAATGGCACAGCAATACAGCTGTGCTGCTGTAAGAGCACTCATGTAGTCACATTATGCCAACAGGAGAGTTCTCTCCCATCGACATAATAAAACCAGCTCAATGAGCGGCGGTAACTATGTCGGCAGGAGAGTGTCTCCAACCAACAGAGCGCTGTGCACATAAGTGCTTATGCCAGCAAAACTTAATGTAGCTCAGGGTGATGTTTTTTCACACTCCTGAGCAACAAAAGTTTTGCTGACACAAGTGCTAGTGTAGACATAACCTAAATCACGGAGGCACAAATTTGGCTTTAATAATAAAACAAGTTGCAGTGAACTGCTTTTGACAGGAAACAAAACTGAACTCTGCTAGCCAAGAAGACTCTAAAACACACACAGTTATAAGGTCTACATTAAACAAGTTTTTATCCAGCTCCCTGGACGAGACAAGTTCTCTCCCCAACAGGTTTGATCCAACTAGGCTGCCTGCACCACAACCCTTCATCATTCTAGGGTACTTTAGATAGAATTCATTGCCATTTGAGGAAAATGGGCCTTTTGGAAGAAAATCTAACATAAAAGACCTACTCTGCACAAGTGTAGAAGATTTTGTAGCATTTTTCATTAGTCGCAGTACTGGCTCTAATGTCCTTGATCAAATTTCCCATTCCCCCTATTATCCAGTGTGTCTGTTTGGTTGCCATCCACCATAAAAGATGTAAGATAGATTTCAGTAGTTCTCTGTACAATACATAAAGTTTTGGGGACGAAAGATGCCACAGCAATGTAAAAATGGTAGTGCTGGACAAGGCACAACAAATAGCCAAGACCGATTCAACAAAATCTACTAAAAGAGTTGGAAAATAAGTCAACTGAGACCTTGGTCCCACATGCCTTCACGTATGTTTTGCACATGCTCAATTCATAGAAGATACAGAATTTCACATTCACTTTGCTTTTATATACTTGTCAAAACAATCCCTCCCAACATTTTATTCCAAAGAAAAAGCAACAGTAGATTGGAACAAAAGATTTAGGATCAATGAAGAATTAAGAGTGACTTAGTTTATTAATATGGTTAAACAGAGGCTTTATAAAAAGGGATTTGCTCTATACATCTGCCTTTAGAACACCATGATGGTTCAAGATGTTTGGTTCTTATCTATACTTTTATACAGAAAGAGTATTGCATAAAGCTATTCTTGTCTTCTAGCAGACAGCCATGCAAGACTGTCATGAAAATGTACTAGTCCAGGCACAATAATATACTTGCCTTCCCTTTGCCATTGTGATAGTGGTAGTGATGATTACGATGATAAATCAACCTAATTATATTTACTCACTCATCCTAAAAAAGGTTACTTGCCCTGAGTGAGAAGGCTAGTAGAATTTTGCAATGTTGACATAAGCTGTTACTCAGAACTTAGATATTACAGCAATATGTACAATAGTTATTACACTGGAATATATAAAGAGCTGAGGCTGGAAGGTAGCCTTATACCACAGGCAGAATAGAAACCTAAAAATTAAAAATAAGGTACTGCAGCAAATCAGAGATTATATTAGAACAAGCTCTTTAATAGTTAGAGGCTGTGTGAGTTCTAATGGTCAGTGTTACTGCTCATTTTAGAATTTCAGAATAAATCCAAACATGAATGCCAGAGAATTAGAGCTGTGGATTTATTTAGGGAGCCACCTAGTCTCTGTATCTATGTACATAATAAGAAGTGCAACGTAAAGTTATTGCCCAATGCTACTGGAAAAGAACTTTCTTTTTTACTTTCTTTGACTATCCTCTGTAATATTAAGATATCAAACAAGATGTAAATGTTTAGGAATATTTTCAGATTTGGAATCCTTCTACACAAAATCGAATTTACTGCCCAAAGTATGTACTGACTTCTTGTTTTGTTCTGCCTCCAGCACGTTTGTTAACGAGATGTTTCAGTGCAATCAATAGATCGTTGCAGCGGCCTCTAGTGGGGAAACCCTGCAACACCGACAGCATCCAGTCTCGTGAGCTCTCAAAATACATTGTGGCTATAGATACTAATATTACTTTCGCCTTCACTGCGCTACTTTGTAATTTTGGGATTCGTGATTCCACAGGGCGCAGAAAGAACATTACTAAAAAGGTGCAAACCTACGACAAGTTACACCCAGAACCTACGTGAAAAAGGATCAATAGTCGTCTCTCCTTATGTGAGCTAACACCTAACAGAGAACACAATCTGCTTCGAAAATCCCATACCGATAAGACACTGAAACGGATCAGTGACAAGGTGTGGGTTTCTCAGGTGACCTCAGCGGTTTTGGGGAAACAGCAAGACAGATGGTTGCTTAACACGGGAACCTTGCTGTGACACGTGAAACCCCAATGGCACCCGACAGAATCACCCAAGCAAACCCGCAGGCAGCAAGAACTGATCCAACTACACAAAGGCCAGACACTGGAATAGGCTCTGCGAATTACTGGATTATTTTAGATCTCTGCCTTCCCCCGTACTCCTACAGGCAGGTTACAGGAAAGATATAAAATTAAAGATGGCTAAATGTGTCACGTTGTGTATTTTAATGTACAATCTAAAACTCTAGAGGGCAGCCGAAATATGCCCTCCCCCCTCCCCAGCTGAGTAACGTGAGAGCGGCAGGAGCCCGTCGTCTGCTTGCTGGAGTTGGTATTGCAGGAGCGATGCCTGCAGCAGCAGCGCCCACCCCGAGGAGGAGCCGCCTCACAGCCATTACAGGGGCTTCGCCCCAGGGCAGCAGCTGCTGCACCCAGGCATCTCCCCCACCCTATCCCGGACGCTCCTCCTCTTACCCCGATCCCCACACCACAACGCAGAAGGGGGTTGACCCCTCCCCAAAGATAGGGCTACTTGAGGCAGAAATAGATACATAAATAGCACTCACAATGGAGCTCCTCTCCTTTCTGGTCTCTGCCAAGGCTGCACCAAACTGGGCTGGAGCCTAGGGGAAAGGCATGGGGGTTAACATGCGGCCGGTGGGGGGGGGGGGGGGGGGGGAGGGGAGTCAGCAGCGTCCCCTTTGCCTGGGCAGGTATTACCTGCATTGCCCGCCACTTCCCTCACCCCCCACTCCTACACATGGCCTTCCCAGTGGGTTATGGGGTAACACCCCAAAGAGACATCCAGCTCCCCGCTGAAGGAAGGATTGCACGGATCTGCCCCGGGGCCTTTCCTGGGAAGGTGCAAGTAAGAAGTACCCGGCAGCAGAGGAGTGCTTATTATCTGCTAACTTGCCCAAACAGCCCCTCAGCGGAGCCCCCTGCCGCGGGGGGCACAGAGCCCTCAGCAGCCACCCCTCTATGCTAGAATAACGCCCTTGTGCCCCGCACGCTCCCTAAGCAGTTGCCCCGGGTCTCGGGTTTGCCCCCCTGCAGTCGGCCAGCAGCACTGCCGCCTCCTGTCCGCCATTAGAGACACCCAGCCAAACAATACGGGAGGGGAGCAGCGGCGGCGGCAGGATCCGCGGAGCGCAGCGCCGGGCAAAAGAGGGAGACACCCGCGGGCGGGAGGGGGCGAGGAAGCGGGGCACAACAACAGCCGAGGGCCCGGAGGAGGAGGGAGCGAGTTAAAATAGGAGGCGCTAAAGCTGAAACACCCCTCCCCCCAAATGCCCCTGCGCCCCCGGTTCTGCCCCAGCCCGCCTGCGATTTACCTCCTTCGCCGCCACCCCACCGAGATTGTCACTGGGGCTGCCCCAGTCCTACCCGCTCCTCTCTGTGACGAGAGGCGGCAGCAGCGACGCCACAGTGGGGCACTTAGCCCGGGTGGCTGTGAGGCACGGCGGCTCCCCTCCCATCCCCGCCCTAGGGGCAGCTCTGAGCCTCCAGCTGCCCCCCTGTCCGCCCCTAGGGTGCGGCACTCCCCGTCCCCACCTTACCCAGCTCCCCACCGCTCACAGGCTCGGGGCTCCCCCTCCCCCCGGTCACACGCACTCCGCGCTACTCCTCCGCCGCCTCAACTCTAACTCGGTCCAGTCCCGGGCTAAGCGCAGCTGCTAGCGAGGGGAAGGAGGAGCAGGGCCAACCGAGCTTGGGGAAGAACGGCCTCCCTAACATGCCCATTGGCTCCCACAGAGGGTGAGCTTTAGCGGTAGGCAAGCCGATTGGACGGACCGTCCGTCCATCGTAGCATCCTGCAGCAAGTTGGGTCTAAAAGCTGCCAATCTTTCTTCTAACCACGCCCACAGTTCTTCCCACTTTGATCCATCAGGTTAGAGAAACCCGAATTTCATTGCCCACCAGCAGCAGCAGTAGTTCTAATACCCGGGTATTGGGGCTGGGAGGCGATGGGGGCTCCGCTCCGGTTCCCAGTGCAGCTGTTTGACAGTAACTTGCAGAAGTTTTGGTGTAAGGCTGGCCACACTCATCCAGACAACTGCTAGGGTGGGGAGAGTACAGTGTATTACCCTATCCCATCCTTGTGCAGAGTCCCTAAGGGCAACAGCCCCAGTCGTGGGCTCGGGGTAATCACCCCATGTTCGCCGAGGGCAGGGCAAGCACACCTCATCCACAGCTTCTTATAGGTTGGGCCCCGCCCCCCGGCAGGGATATGAACCTGGGCTGGAGCCATTTCCATGAAGGACAGAGTGTGGCTAATGGAAACCCTCCCCCACAGAAGAGCGAGAGAACGCACAGTCCCCTCCCCCGGGGCAGAGACTCTCCACACCCAGGCCCCACTCAGGAGTCTCCCCGCCTCCTCCACTAAGGACTCCCACCCACGCTGTCGGAGGGAGCCATGTCGGTAGCCGCCATAGCTCCTGGAGAAGCTGCTGGTGGTAGTGGTGGTGGTGGTGGTAGTGGTGGTAACGTCCTCCATTTTGTCGGAAGCTGCTGCGGGGAACTTGGGACCAATTCAAACCAAGCTGAGCCTCAGATGGGAGGCAGTTGGAAGCGCCTCTGCCTTGCAATGACACACGCAGGGCGCCCCAGGCAATGCCCTGGGGTGGTCCGCGGGGCTCAGCGCGGCAAAGGCGGCAAGACACCGAAAGCCAGGCTCTCCTCGCTCCCTCTGCCAAAATGGAGGCTGCGCACTTCCTTTGCGCGGCTGCTTCCCCCTTTCTAGCCATGGGACTCATGCCCGCTTCTTCGAGGACCTGGAGAGCTCAGCCTCTCGCACTGCTAGTTAATCCAGCTTTTTCTCCTGAACTGCTCCCCCGTACCAAGAAAGGAAGCAAATACCAGCCCTCTCCACCCTGCGTCAATGTATGTCAACCACACTGTGCAGTACACCCCCGGAGAGAGCCTCATGCCTGTGTAAGGAGCACGAGTCAGTCGAGCTGCTTGCCCCACTTCCATCCCACCTCTGCAAGCCTCGCACAGTGCAACCACAAATGCCAGGGGATCGGGGTGGGTAATGTGCGGAGGTGAGAAGGAGCAGAATTGACTGAAGGGCTATGCTCTTCTCCTGCGTGCCTTTGGTGTGTTGGGCTAATCATTTTCATGTGGGGGATAGACTAGAAATAGTGCTTCTTTTGGCTCACTACAACTAATTCCTTCCTAACAACAGCCCCACCCTGAGACTCAGGCTGAAGTCAACAGCCCAAGCCAAACGCTTTTGTGACACCATTACTATATGGTGGAAGTAAGAAAGAATGATTAGCGCACTTCACCCTAGCTGTAGAAGCCCTGGAAAGAGGAGAACACCTGTTACTATGGGGGAACACATATGTGTCCTATGGTTAACGGCACCTAGGGTACAATGTCATACTGTACATGCCATTTTTGTGTCTGATGCAAGAAAGAAATGAAGTGATAATGAAAAAGGTCTAACTCAATGACTATGAAAGGATGACATTTTTAATTATGTTAATTACCATCCACAGTAAGGGATTCTTTTGAGTTTGTATTGTAAATAGTTTGAACCAAAACAGAAAAATGTTCAGCTAAATAAATACATACAAACCAGAGAAATATTTAAGATTAAACAAAAAAATATTATATTCTACCATTTCTACATTTAGGGTTTTGTTGTTTTGTTTTCTTTGTTTTATGGCTTCTCTGATTCTGAGAATCAAAACAAATTCAACTTATCCTCAATGGTCCACATACTTTGGCCACCCTTCTAGTTGCAGAGAATAAACATGACTCTGGTCTCTGTTAATTAAAACATCTTTATTCTGGAACTGTGCTTAAGTACATGCTTAACTTTAAGTATGTGTTTAAGTCCTATTGACGTCAATGGGACATAAACGTGATTTTAAGTGCTTTTTTTGAATAGGGATGGACTTCAGCATGTCCTTAAGTGCTTTTCTGAATCAGGATTTGTAGATGGAATCCGTAATTCTATTTAATCAGTCAAAAGAGTAACCAATGAGCACTCTGCCGCTACAAAGTCCCAACAAGAGATCTGAACTAGCAATGGCACGTGGTCTCTCACACATTAGTACAGATCATTATCACTAGAACAAAAGAATGTGAGGTTTACGTTTAAATTTGAACATTTGTGCTTGCAATTTTAGAAATGTATGTATGTATGTACTGGAGTTTTGCTAATCATAATTCCACTAAAGGATCACAAATCAAGGATCACAAATCCTAGCTTTGAATTTACTGTCTCATTACTCAAACTTGGAAAAAAGTTATGGCATATATCAATTATCTTTTAATTATTTTTTCAACTGACAGCAGTGAAAAGTGAGGGTTTGGCATAGACACCTATACTTCCCAATTCAAGCATTGTTGTATTGCGTTTTATCTCTTGTCATCCACAGATCCATGGTGAGGCTGACATTCAAAAATACCATTAAAATTAATCAATTCCATCTTATGGTTTGAAAGCACTTGCTCTAGCTCAAAAACTAAAAAAAAAAAAAAAGTATATCTCTTCATAAATACCATGAATGTGAAACTGATGTATTTATACTCTCCACGCTACAGCTCTCATGGACAGGTCTGATGTCAGCAGCGTCACTACAAAAGTTCTAATTTATTGACTGGAAGTAGATAAATTCACCAAAGCTGAACCAATAGTATAACTAATGATTTATGTGAAGAGTGATATCCTTCTGTGTTTCATGAAGTAAAAGTGTGGCAACTAGAAGTCCAATGTATTTTCACTGAAAAGGCGAAATCAAATATTTGACATATTTTTAAAAGGGTTTAGGCTATCACAGGAATCCTGACTAGTTTATCAAGACAGCTTCAAATCAGGTGTAATAAATTGTGGGATTGGAATGTATGTAGTTTAAAGCTTCCTCCTACTACCGCCAACATTCCCAAGTGTTCACACATGTGAACGAGTAGTTAGACTCTTGTTCCAGAATTAGAAAGTGAATATTCCATTTATTCAATGACTCCCTCTTCAGCCTAAACACTATCAGGATTTACAACACTGTAACTGAGGACAGAATCTGGCCCAGAGCCTGTAGAACTATGACCATTTTCAAGGAGGAAGAGGAATATTTGGATAAAATAAGTGTCTACCACTATTTGGCATATGTGAACAGTTGGAAAGTGGTAGGAAACAGGCAGCTTTAAACTACATAGACTTCAATCCTACAATCTATTACAATTGCTTTGAAGGCTGGCTTGGAAAAGCATCTGTCTGGAACCCAAATAAAGCATATACCTTTAAAATGTCAGTGCAATTACTCTGACTAGTGTGAGTGAAAATAGAATCTGGCCCCTTGTACAATTTGTAACAAAAATAATTCTTTTCTGTGTGCTAATTGTTTTTCCTCTTCTCCTGTCTATCTCCCTCACAATCCCTCTGTTTCCAGTCTCACTATCCTTGCTTCCATTCTCTCCTTCCTCTCCTTATTTCCTGTACTCATTTCCATTTCTCCTTCCTCAGTTTCTTTTTCCCTTCCTTATTTTATCCCACTTTCTTGCTCCAATTTACTCAACTCCTTCTGCCATTCCTCAGCCTAACCCCATCCTATACTAAGTAAATACATACATACATAAAAACAAAGAAAGAAAGAAGAAACAGAAGCTTATAAATTCCTTAGGACTAGAAAAGTCTTTTTTTGTGTGTTTATACAGTGCCAGCACAATGGGGTACAGGTCTATGATTTGGGTTCCTAGGTGCCCTGAGTAATCATTCCAAGGGGCAGCAGCATCTACCACTGAGCATATCCATGGTTGCTGATAGTGGAACGGCCTTCAGCTATGAAGGCTAGCTGCAATATAACCAGGGAGACATTCAAATAAACAATTGCAGACTATCTGATGCAGTACTGACAAGGTGTGGTGGAGCAGTAGCACTGCTGCCCCTATAAAATACCACAAAAACCCAAACACAGTACTGGACATGGCAAATGTAGGCTGCAATTAAATAAGCCTGCAGCCAATCCTAACCAAAGTGGCATGCAATTGACCTAACAAAAGGGATTCTGGAAAGGCTGATGATCCCCAATGGGTCAATGATATTTGCTCATAGAAGATATTTGGGGGCCTCCCTGTGAAACTACCTGCTAGTACAACCTGACATGGAAAGTTGTACAGTATAATTAAACCTGCAAAGAAGCCTTGCAATCTGACTAGCAATCAGAGCTTCCTTGTACCCAGGCCAGACAGAGTAAAATGGAGTACTGGGTGCAATGATGTGGGTGACCAGGCATTCGGTATAAAATCGATTACTGGAAAATTGGAAAAAGAATATAGCTGATTAACCAGAACTATAGATGAGATGATGAGAAGGATGAATTTAAAAATAGCACAATTAATTGAAATCCTAGGGATCCAAAGAAGAGTGGAAGTTTTACAATGCTGTGCCTGTTGTGACACCAAAAGATGGAAGGTGGTGGTTGACAACCTCCATATTGGAGATGTCACTCGAAGAAGAAGAAAAAGGTGTTACTGCAATTAATGATAATAATAATAAACTATAAACCAGGCGGCCGTGAACTGTGGTCACTGGGAGCTGTGGGGGTCTGTGCCTGCAGATGGTCATTGTAAACATTGCCTCGTGGCCCACCAGCAGATTACCCTGATGGGCCGTGTGCAGCCCGTGGGCCGCAGGTTGCCCACCACTACCTTATAATCACTTAAAATCTACCTTTTATAGTTAACAAACTTGTTTTTATTTATTATTAAACCCAGTTTGTGCAATCCATATCTGGTGTGGGGGGCAAGAAGCTGTGCATATCTTTCTTCACATTGAGGGAGAGGGCGAATTTTTGTGAGCTTGCACTGTGCACATCTTTCTAAACAATGCAAGACAATATACCTTTGGGTCTGCACTCCAAGGAAGATGAGCACCTGAGTGCTGGGGCAAGTCCCTTAAGCTGAGTCTTCCCAGAGCTGATCTCAGTGTCTGTGTCTTTCTGCAGCTGGATGTGGCCCTTCCTGTGTTGTGCTAGAGGAGGCTTAAGAGCCTGTCTCAGCAAGACAGGGCAAAGGGGGAACAGGCGGGCTCAGTGGTATCCTTGTACATCAGGTGGCACCTTAAAGTGAGGCAACCCGTCACATACACAATTAACAATATGGGCCCATCACACCTTAATCACTTTGTTTGTATGCTTTAATCATTTCCTCTACCCTTCTCTGTTTCATTGAGGTGCATTAGGCATTTGAGCTGTTTTTTAGACTTAAGCTCTTCATGACAGGCATCTTATGTTTGTATGTGTTTACACAGTACCTAAAGCAATGGGCCCCCAATCCTGATTGGGGTCTCTGGGCATTAACACAATCTTGAAAAAAATTGAAATTGCTTTCAACAATACGTTACCTGTATTTTTCATTATGAGTTTTAAGTAGGCTTGTAAGGATTAGATCTTTATCAGTAAATGGTGATAAATATCAATTTCACTATACATTCACAAACTGACGAAAAATATATTTCCATTGATAGTAACAGATATTTACAGATAAGCAAAGTAAGAAAAATGCTGCTTGAAAACTTATTAGAGTTTGATTTAAGACTACGTATACACTTGTTCATTAGCCCGTTCATTTATAAGCTGACCCCCCAAGATGGATAAGTAAAAATAGCAAAAACTGTATGACCCTTTCATGAGCCAACCCTATATTTCAGGGATTGGAAAACTTTGGCTCCCAGCCCGTCGGGGTAAGCCACTGGTGGATCGGGACATTTTGTTTACCTGGAACGTTCACAGGCACGGAGCCCCTCAGCTCCCTGTGGCCGCAGTTGCCGTTCCCAGCCAATGGTCACTTCCCGCAGCTCCCATTGGCTGGGAACGGCAAACTGCGGCCACAGGGAGCTGAGGGGCTCCGTGCCTGTGAATGTTCCAGGTAAACAAAACGACAATGTATTAGATATTCAATTCAATGATTCCATAGAGTTTAAAATCATCAAATTTTGGTGTAGACCCGTTTATAAGCTGACCCCCACTCTTTGATGCGTCACTTCTTTACCAAAAATATTCGGCTTATGAACAAGTATATACGGTATTTACTTTGTATATTTTGACATTGACAATTTGTGTTTTAATGGTTACAAATCTTTAACATTTTGAATCTCAACTTCTATTGTCATTAAATAATTATTATCTGACTCCACACATTGTCTGACCCCACCATAACTTCCTGCAACTGTGAAAATTTAACTAAATACCAATTAGGAAAAATGCTTAAAAATGAATATCAATATTATCTGTCAAACGTATTAAAAATGAATTATGCCAAGCCTAGTTTTAAGCTACATATATATGTTTCATGATATTTATAAAAAATTAATATGTATCCAAATATATATTACATTCAAGTGTTTTCATTGAATGTGTCTTATTTAACCAAAAATGATATCTCAAAACATCATATAATGTGACATTATATGATGCACTCTATAGTAGGTTACTATACATTACATGGTATAATATGCCTTTAAATAACCTTTGCACTACATCCCATATTTCAATTTTGGAAAAGTGTGTGTTAGAAACTGTAGTTCCAAACATACACACCTTTCTCAAAGAAGGCAACTATACATATTCTGATATTGTCTAGGCTAATATTGCAACACCTATCCAATATTCTTAAATAAGTTCTATTCAGTTATGCAATGGTCAAAATTACATTTACTTGTGAAATAGAATCAAAATGCAAACTTTACCATTTTTGTTTTGTTACATTTTCCTTTCTTCTTTTCTTTGTTGTTTGTTTGACAAGTCTTGTAGTGCTCATTGAAAATGGAAGAAATTGCTAACAGAAATGGCACTAATAAAGAGATACTACTATAAAATGGTAATAATAAAATGCAAACTGGAGTATACTTTCTCTGTGTCCCAACTATTGAAATCCTGGTCAACTCTTACTTTGGTTATTGCAACCTCCTCTTCTCTGGTCTCCTTACCTCTGCCTTCTCTCTCCAGTCTATCTAAAACACTGACACTAAAGTTATCTTCCTATCCTGTCACTCTAATCATATTCCCTTTCCCTTCCTTGTATCCCTCTATCTATGGTTTACTCTCCTTTTCTGCTTCAAGTTCAAGCTCCTCTGGCTAAATTTCAATGCTCTGCACTGCTACATCACTGCCTACATTTCATCTAATTCTCTCCTCTTTCCCCCTTTGTTCTGACCAATTCCCTCTCCTTAGGGCTCCCCAGGGTCAGACTGAGTTTGTATGCAGTAGTACACAGTACCAGCATTTTTTATTTGGCCTCATCAGTTGCTGCAGAAGTTATGCTTTAGTTTAAAAGAAATGAAGTTTCTGAACCTTATGATTGCAACAGATCAAAATATAAAACAAATGCAGGGCTATCCGATTGAGTTTTCAGATAGACAGAAACAATGAGTCCGTGTCTCATTACACAAACATAAATCATAAGTACGGTAACTTAATTTAAGTCAATGGAGTCATATCAATGTAAAACTGATGTAAATGAGAAAAAATTCAGGGCCAATAGGTCTAAGACAGGTGTGAAATGCTCTTATTCAGCTCAACAGTGTGGTGACTCTGAAGTCTCTTGATAAAAAATTAACTGTTAACATTAACTATTTAATTGTTGGTTAGTTTAGCAGAAACATCCATATCTTCTGGGACTGTGTGCAGATTCTCGGATTGAGCAAGGTGCTTGTATAGAGTAACCACTTTTTTCCCCACTCCAACCTCCATGTACTCCATTTAACTCATTTTCCCTCTATCTTCTTCATGTCTTTTTTCCCTTGCCTTGGAACAGCCTCCTTCTTCCTGTGTACGAAGTGAGCTCCTTGATCTTTTTAAAATCCCACTTCTTCCTAGGTTTTCCTTGATGATTCTCTAAAATGCTATTTGCTTTCACTCTTGTTTCTTTCTATATTAGGCTGTAAGATTCACAGAGTAAAGACTGTATCTTCTTATGTGTTTTTCAGTTCAGTGCTGCAAGGAAAAAGAGGCAGTGACATCAGTATGGTGATAATATTGAACATTTATTTTCCTTAAACCTAGATTGTGCTATGTTTTGATTTTCACAGTGCCTGTTGTACACAATTGCCGAGGGGCCCGAGTGATTTAAAAGGGCCAGGGGGACCCAGCCGCCACCATTGATTGCTGTGGCAGGCCACAGTGCTCCTAGGTGCATGCGAGCACTCAGGGCTCTGTGCTTTGGGGGGCCCAGCGAGCTGGCGCAATTGACCAGTGACATCGGTCCCGGAAGTGATGGATTTGTCACTTCTGCCCCAGTCCCTGCCCCCCCAGGGACCGCCCTGGCCCTGGGGCCTGGAATTGCTGTCGGCAGGCCTGGCAGGCACTGACTCTGGAGCACCCATGGAAAAAAATTAGTGGAGGCTTAGTACCCCCCTTCTCCCCAGCACCTGCCACCCATTGGCGGCTCCACCGATCAATTCCTCCCCCTCCCTCCCTCCCAGGGCCTCCTGTCCGCTGCAATCAGCTGTTCCACGGCATGCAGGAGGCGCTGGGGGGAGGGGAGCAGTGGACAGGGTGCACTCAGGGGAGGGGGTGGAACTGGGCAGGAAGAGGCGGGGCGGGGGTGAGGGCTTGGGGGAAGGGGTGGGGGTGGGGTCTGGGGCAGAGCAGGGGGTTGAGCACTCCTGGGGCCCGGAAGAACCCAGCACCTGTGCCAGATAGCAAATGTGAAAAATCGGGACTGGAGTGGAGGGTAATAGTTGCCTATATAAGACAAAGCCCCTAATATTGGAACATCTGGCCACTCTGTGTACACAGGGCTTGAATGAAAGTCAGTTGATTGAGGCTCTGTCTGGAGAAGACAAGAGCTGGATAATGGAGAAAACATTAGTAGGAGATGGTAGAAGGTAGTATCTTTAATTGAAGGGCTAGTACTGCCTGCTTTTTGTTAATCAGGTTCACAATAGAGCTGTTCTTTTGGTTGGTCCCGGAATGCCAATTATCAACAATAGTTAAAGCTTGTTGGGGGAGAAAAATCACACACAAAATGAAATTTTGAAGTTGTTTTCATTTTGAAGGGCTTGAAACAGAGCTGTTTTTCAAAATTCTTCATGAGATTTTTAAATAGAACGTTTTATCACCTTTTTATCAAAAATATAACTGTTGTAAATAGTTAACGTTTCCTTAACTGAAAACTAGGTTTTGTGTCCAGAAAGCTAGAATTTGTTCAGCTTTCTATCCACCCATCTTGATATTTTGTAACCACCTTCGCACTGGTCTCCCCAACACCTCACTTGCCCTATACATAACATATCTCATAAGATCAACTTCCGTGCTCATTGCTCTGACAATTCCTCTTTTGAATACTCCTCTGGCTCCCTCTTTATCACTGAATCAAGTTCAAGCTTCTTGTCTTTATCTTCAAGGCCTCTCAATAATTTGCCACTTCCTCTTTACTTGCTGATGTATTTTATTGCTCCCTCACTCCATAGCCTTTTCTATCCCACTAAAAATGACATCGTCCACCACCTTTCGCACAAACATTTTCACATTTTATTCCACACTACCCTTACTCATGGTATGTTCTTCCTGAACTGATCAGTACAGCTATTACTGTCTCTTCCTCCTTCCAATCCCTTCTCAAAATCCACTTCTGCTACAATTCCTACAAGAAATCAGACAATGTATAAAGAGGGTGGGGCAAGGCTTCCCTCCCTCCCAGACAGTATAGATAGGTGTTTGGGGTTTTTAGACCTAAACCCACCTGGTAAGAATTCAGATAGTGTTCAGGTGACTGGGTGGATGACTCAAAAGGAGCTCCAAGTCCAGTCAGGGAAAGCTGCTGAAGCCACCTCCTGGAGGAAAGAAGTTAACCAGCCCACAGTCCCAGGAAGGATAGCTGTGTAACCCCTAAACTTGAGGGGCAAGTTATGGGCTAGGGAGGCCACGATTTAAAGACATAGTCCCAAGGAGGAGGACTTAAATCGTTACCTTAAATTACCTTAAATCTGAGGGATAAGCAGAAAGGGGACTGAATGCTGTTGAATAAACTAACCCCAGGAGAGGGAAAATATTGTTTCAAAGATCTTGGCTGTGACTTGATTGCTCTGGGGGAACTCAAAAGGAAACTGAGGCAAGGTGCCTGTAGGGCCATTGCAAGCCACAAGGGGGATGACTTGGAACAGCATTTGTCTACAATAATACTAATTAATTTTAAAAATCCCATTTAAGCATTTCAAAAATTCAGCTGCGCACAACTGGCCTGAGTGTACATATAGGCCTTACTGCATATTTTGAAGGTCATGAAACTTAGACTCTGTTGGATCAGTGGAGAAAATTAAATTCCAGAGAAAAGTTCCTCTACCATCAGACACAAAGGTATGAATGTAGAGGCTAAGTCTGTTAGCAAGAGCATTTAAGCCAATTTTTATTGCTAGGAAAAAGCATGAAGAGAGAAGCTGCCATTATGCTAGCCAGGTAGGCTTGAAATTCAACACCATGAATTGCATCTGGAAATCAGCTGAAAATAGTGCAGTCTACAAAGCATATACATATTATTTATTATATACTGTTGTGTATAGAGACACCAAGCAGAGATATTTGCACAGGGCTAGGAACTATACAAACATAGTGTCCTAAAGTGCTTACAATCTAAAAAGATGAACAATATATGATGAAGCACTGAGGATAGGGCGACAATCAATCATATATTTTAGGTGGTGCTAGTGACAAAAAAAGTTTAAAAATTCATACAGCTCTTTCATTAAGAAGTTCTAGAACTTCATGCTTTGGAGACAGGAGTTTACATTTGGCAGACAACTTGCCCTAGTGTTGGGGATATGCCTCTTCCTGTTCCTGTGAAAATTCACCCAAATTTGGCAAATGTATAAGTCTCTGAAAAATCTCAGTTTGCATATGCTCAGTAGAGACTAGTTAGAGTTTGAGCAGCTAAAATTTCCAAAGATTCAGTCTCTATTGAGCATGCTCCAACCTAGGACTGCAGGCCAGGCTGCAATTGCTCCTCCAGGCAACTAGGGCTGATACAGTGCCAGGTACAGGAACTGAGAGCAGGGAGACAGTCTCTCCTGTGCTCTCAGTGCTACCCCTTCTGGTGCCCAGGCAGTAAGGAGGAAGAAGCCTGGCTGGAATACAGAGGAGTGAAGAGTCAGACCTTGGGGTAAGGGAGTGGCAATGGGGGAGACTGGTACAAGGTGTGGATGTGACATTCTATACCTTGGGGGAGCTCCCTCTAACCCCCATATTCCTCATTTATATATAATTGTGATATTGCATATAAAGCAGGCCGTGTGAGGTATCAGGAGAAAGGTTATGATCTGCTGAAAGTCATTTTTCTATCTAAATATATATATCATTAATGCATATGAAGTTATGAGAATGTGTTGTATGATCGTCACTAAAATATGTTGTTGGTTTGGGAAGCGCCCAGATACCACCGGGTGGGTGCTGAACAGAAATCACCAGCCATTGTCCAGCATACAAGGAGCTACAATGACTCACCTGCATAAGGCCACAGCAGGGAAATTGCTCAACCTTGCCTAGGGACTCAGCAATGCCCACAAGATATGCCTGGACTTGTGTTCTCCAGGCACATGGACTAAGGGTATAAAACAGAACACAGTGGCCACATGCTTACCCTTTCTCATGCCCCCACTTATGCTGCAAGCAACAAAGACACTCAGAAGAAGACTGAAGACTCCAACAGTGGAGACTGGCCCACGTTTAAGGGACAAACCTGTATATTAAGGAGTGCAATATCCACTGGGGTGAGAAAAACTGCTTAATCTAAATGTTGCTCAGTCTAATAGGATTGAGAGTTTAGACTGTGTACTTATATTTTCTTCTCTTTTGGTAACGAACTCTGACTTTTTGCCTATTGCTTATAATCACTTAAAATCTATCTTTTGTAGTCAATACATTTGTTTATCTGTTTATCTTTACCAGTGAGTTTGCCTGAAGTGTTGGGTAAGGGTGCTTGCTCAGGTTTACAAAGGCTGGTGTATATCCACTTTCCATTGATGAAGTGGTGAACCATTAATAAATTTGAACTGCTAGTCTTGAGCAGTGCAAGATGGTATATTCTTGAGGTACAAGGCTGAGAGCTGGGGGGATTTGACTGATGTCTTACTCTATGTGATTCATAAGTGGCTCTGGGAGGATTCATGCAACCTAGCTGGGTGTGGGGCTCCACATGCTATTGTGCTGAGTGATCACAGCATCTGTAGGGGGTTTTGCTGCTTGTCACTAGCAAAGTGTTGTGAGAGACAGCCCAGGCTGGAGAGTTAAGGGGGCACGGCAGTCCCACAGTCCCAGGCTGCATCCCAGGGATCCCATCACAGTGGGGGACTGGAACTGGGACAAGGAGTCAAGGGGTAGGGGACTGGTTCTGGAGCCCAGGGTCTGCTAGTAGGGGACTAGGATGTGGAGCAGAGGGAGGAAGGGAAAGGGGGAGACTCAGACTGGGACAAGGACATGCCGGAGGGGCAGGGGCAGAAAGGATTGGACTGGGCAGCACAGAAGAAGAAGGGCCTGTGATCACTAAAACACACTCCTCTCAGAACCTGGAATAGGAATCAGGATTTCTGAGGTTGAGCAATCCTCTTCTAGCAGCAGATAGCTGTAAAATCCACTGGAAAAATGTGTACCTCTAATGGCTAGTCCACACAGAGGATGACAACTTACTGTTGCTCATAGTTACTTTATTTTCAAGTGGCAGAGGTCTCGTCTGTGCATCTTAACATAACTCCTTACATATTATCCATACGTACATGATGATCAGTGTGACACAAGCTTTCAATAGAAACCTTACATGACACCCTTTGACAAACTATTATGTGTAGAGACCAGACCATGGGGAGCCCTGAAACCCTATGTGCCTCTATGCCCTCTGCCAGTCAGCACCAAGAGGTCACAGAGTCATTGGGCTTATATGTATGTCTGATAAAGAATCCATTGGTACAGTTATAAAAGTGTAATCAATGTCTCCCTTGTTGTCTAACTAACTTTAAGTTAGATAACGAATAAAACTGATCAGTTAAACTACTGTTTATTACTCTGCATATCATTTCCTTGGTAGAGGCCTGCTGATATGGTTTTAAATAAAACCAAGAACTTAGGAAGACAGAGAGGAAAACCTTGTATGGCATTTCAATGATGTGTTATCTATCTGCCAAAGGAACACTTGAGTTCCCTGTTGCTGTACATTTAGTTGTCACTATGAAGTAAGTGAGTGATACATCAAGAAGAGGAAGAGGAAGGAAGAATTTAGACCCCAGAATAAGTCATTTCACTACAAATGAAAGATTAAAAGATAAAGAATTCTTACAAACTTACAATATCAATGCCAAGCATAGGCCATAATGTAACTACACCTCTACCCCGATATAACGCGACTCGATATAACACAAATTCGGATATAACGCGGTAAAGCAGCACTCCGGGGTGGGGCGGGGCTGCACACTCCGGTGGATCAAAGCAAGTTCAATATAACGCGGTTTCACCTATAACGCGGTAAGATTTTTTGCCTCCCGAGGACAGCGTTATATCGGGGTAGAGGTGTAGTATGTTGGCCAAAATCATCTGTTTGGTGGGATACTTATTTGGAATCATCATGCAGTATAAAAGTAAGAAAGTGTTACATATTTCCCATTTTAAAGGTTTGCTATTAAAGTATTGTTATGCTGCAGGTTGGCTGGTTCTCAGGGAATGTGTCTTTGACCTACGGGCAGTCATAAACATTGAAACTGATGGGTATGATAGTTGCCTTTCATTCAGGCTAAATAACGGAGCAATTAAATGCCCCTTTGTTGGTAATAACTGAAACAATAGAAGCCCTCCACTCAAATCAGACACCAGCATGGCAAGGCTGGAGTAGGAGCAGAGCCATGTAGTCTGAAGATTTTCCCTGGAGACTGAATGCAAAAGTACAAGCTAGGAATTTCTGGGTGGAGCTGTGTGTGTCTGAAGCAGACAGAAGCAGAAGCAAATGGCCCTAAGAGAAAATGAAGAGAGAGCTTTGCGGGCAGACTGCTGGCTGGAAAGAGGCGTAGAACTGTGAGCAAAGAAACTGCCTTGTGTTGTTTGATTCCTCCTGTGGTCAGGAAACAGGATTTTGTGTACATTCTTTGTAAATAATAGGGTTTCATCAAAGAAATACCCGACTCTATCATCAATTTCTTCTCCTAATGGAAACAACCCACAAGACCCCCAAGTATTGGCTAGCTGCTTGGGTTAAAAAGGGATAACAGTATTTTTTTCCTAGTTGATAGTTCCAGTTTTCTGTTGGCTGAATAGTATGAGTTATTTATCTTAGTGAGGTATTCTGTTTCAAGGGATGATTTAATTTTGCAAAGAATATAAACTTACTAGGAAACAATTCATTTTGTACATACATTGTATCTACAATGTACAGGTACAAGATGCAACCATTCATTTTTCTTGACCCAGGCTCTCAGTCTTTCATTCTCATTTTACACCAACAAACCAAAGCAAAGGGCCTGATTCTCCTCACATTTACACTGGCACAAATCTGGAGTGACTCCATTTAATTAAGTACAGTTACATTGATGTAAAACTAGAGTACGTAAATGGAGAATCAGATTCAAAGACTTTGTGTGAAATTATGGATGCCAGAGAGTCTCAGACAAAATTTGCAATAGTCCTATATCCAGGTTTTCACTACTGGGAAAACCATCATCAAAATTACAATAAATACAATACAAGTACTTCTAAATTTAATATACACACATTTCAGTATAAGGAGGAGCAGGGAGTCAAAGAGGAAATGGGCCTCCATAGCTTAAATTAAGAGACAAAAACAGCATTTCCATACTTTTAGTAAGATAATTTTTTTTGTTTTAACTGGAATAGTTCTTAGTATACAGAAAAATAACTTTAAAGTTTTATTTTTAATTTGTTAATTTCCTTGTGGGTTTTGTTTGTTTTTTAAGTATGAGCCAATCAAGAGTTCAGGAGCTCCACAGGGTCCCCAGGCCCAGCTCTCCCTATTCCCTGCAGTGTGGATCATAAGAGCTTTGCAGAGTCTCTGCCTGCAGTGTAAAGGAACTATTAAAGAGTTCCATCAGAAGCCCTGTGAGCTCCTGGAGCAGCTCAGCTGCAGAGTCAGGGCCTGAGCCGGTGCTTTGTGCTGCGCAGTGGCATAGCTGGCTCCAGCCGGGTGGCATGGCTATAGCGCTGCCAGCCACCAGTGCTCCAGGCAGCGCGGTAAGGGAGCGGGGGGTGAGGGGGGATACAGGCCAGGGGAGTTTGGGGTGGTGGTCAGAGGGTGGTGTGTGGATAGGGGTCGGGGTGGTCAGAGGGCGGGGAACAGGAGGGTTGAATGGGGGCAGGGATCCCAGGGGGGCAGTCAGGAAGGAGAGGGGAGATTGGATGGGGTAGCTGGAGGCACTCAGCGGCAGGGGTTCTGGGGGCGGTCAGGGAGAAGGGGTGGTTGGATGAGGCAGACATATTTCCACTGCTACAACGATCAACACCCCCTCCCCCAACACAGTTTTCAAAATCTGTGGATCCACTCCACCTGGAATGGTCCCTTACTTATGCTAAACAATACCTTCCACCTTGCATTTTGCTGTGATGCTGGGAGTTCCTTTCCCAGACCTGAAGAAGAGCTCTGTGTAGCTTGAAAGCTTGTCTCTCTCACCAACAGAAGTTCATCCAATAAAAAGTATTACCTTACTCACCTGTGTCTCTAATACCTTGAAATTGACATGGCTACATCTACATTTCATGCAATGTAGAACCACCCCTTGTCCTCAGTAGTATTGAAGCCCCAGGTAAGAGAGTGGAAACCGGTTTATACCATCTTGTATGTTGTTACTACTAGCTGAAAGGCCATGCTGTTGCACAGGTGTAATTTATAAAGTCACCTGTGTTTAAAAAAACAAAAAAACCAAAAAAAACAGAAAATTGCTGAGAACTGGACGGTAACAGACTGCGAATCCCAATGATGATTGAACCTGATGATATTCTAAACAAAAAGAGCTCTGTAGCTGTTTCCAGAACTTCACACTGACTCAACAGATCTTCTAGGCTTCAAACTGATGTTTGAGGTTATTGTGTGTGCTGATTATAGATTGCAAATATGGGCTGTGAGAGGAATGAGGGGCTATGTGGGTTTGGTGTTATTGTGGATGATGGTTGTGTTTTGTGTCTAGAGGGTGTAACAAGGTTAGTCACCTCCTCAGCAGCCCCTCAGCGTAAGAGGTCACTTTACAGCACCCTGTCTCTGTTTTCCCCTCTTCAGGCCCCCTTAAAAACTGCACAGTTCTAGGTATTTCAAACAAAATTACCCCTTCTGGGTGGGATCTAGTTTATGTAGTCTTGCACCCAGTCTCCAGTGGCTTTCTGGGCTCAAAACCCTTCCTTCTTTACTAAGGGAACCCCACAGCCCTCCTTCTGGGGCTTGAATTCTTCTTCTCTCTGATTCCTGTGACTCACCCTTCACCAGTTCCACTCAGGCTGGCAACAAAGCCTGTCATGAACAGAAGTCAATGGTGTCTCTCCCTTGGTAGTTCAAAACAAAGCCTTTCTTTACACCCATTTTAAACCCCTTCATCCCAAGGGATCTGTCTTCCCTCTTCTGATTCAACTGCCCCTCCCGTGCTTTACGTGGCTGAGGCTCAGTCTTCTGGCTCTGGCTTCCAAAGTCCCCTGGCATCCGGCTCTTCCTTGCAGGAGGCTTCTTCTTCCTATTTGTAAGTGAGGGAATGGCCCTGTTATTGTGGGGAACTTTCCTGGCTTATACACTACCATGGTGGAATTGGCTAGCGAAAGAATCTGAGTCCTCGCTCCCACTCCCTTTACCCAGAGGCCTGCCTGACCATTCTTCTGTGTGGTAGAGTCCCTGTAACCCAACAAGGCTGGGCCCAGGATTCCTGGGGAGCTCAACCTCCAATCTTGTCATGGTCGCTTAGGACAGAGGCAAGGGTGCGCTCACTCCTCTTTGGATGTTTCCCTGATCCACTGATCATTGCATATAGTTCAAGCAAATACAATTTATTAAACAGCAATCAATTTAAAAAATAAGGAAAAAATGGGAAAGGTTCAAGGAAAACAACCCCACTCTGTGGCATGGGGACATCGCAACCAGCCATCTCTGGAATGTAAGGGAAGTTCACTGTTTGTTCCTCACATGTGACAGACCTGCTTCCCAGGTCCTGGCTGTGCTGCAGGGATGCTGCGGGTCTGGTGGTGGCCACATGCCTTCAGGCTCTAGATGGCAGGACCCTTCTGCCCAGCGTTGGCCCCCCTGTCAGGGTTATTATCTCTTTCTCCCCCCCGGCCATGTCTGGCCTGCAGGCATCTCCATGCACTGGGCCCTCTGTCCAGGGTCCCCCCTCGCTCTCCCCAGCGGCTCACCGCACCTGGCTCCAGACTGCTCCAGCCCAGCTCCACTCTGCCTCAGCCCTGTTTTTGCTCTGCTTTCAGTGCAGCTCTCTGGGCTGCTCCTCTGGCTTTGGCTACCATGGCTGTACTCCCAGCACAGATCTGCTCCCTGGGCTGCTTCTCTGGCCCCTCTACCTGCTGCTCCTCTGGCCCCTCTGGCCGGCACGGTTCTACTCCACAGATCAGCTTAGGCTCCTGCTCTCTCCTTAGCTCAGCTCAGCTCTGCTCTGGCCCAGGCAACTCCGGTTCTCATGAAGGACAGGACCCCCCTGGCCTCCTGACTCCCTCTTAGCCTGCCTGCCCTTTCAATCAGACTGACTTGGAACACTGGCCTCTCCCCATTGCCCCCGGGGACTGTCAGTCTCAGGGTCCTGATTTTCCCATTGACCCTTCCCCTTTCTTTTGGTACCGGGAGATGGCCCCTTTGTGACGGGTTGGATCACAGAAACCCCCTTGGGAGCTGCCACCTGATGTGCCAAGACTATCTCTGCTCCTGTTTTCCCTGCCAGCTCAGGACTCCAGCACCCTGTCTTGCTGAGCCAGACTCTCCCGTCTGCTCCAACACAGACCCAGGGTCTGAATCACTTGCCCCAAAGCTGCAAGTTTACCTGAAAACAGCTCACAGAAGTGTGCTTGTCTTTAGCACTCAGATGCCCAACTCCCAATGGGGTCTAAACCCAAATAAATCCGTTTTACCCTGTATAAAGCTTATGCAGGGCAAACTCATAAATTGTTCGCCCTCTATAACACTGGTAGAGAGATATGCACAGTTGTTTGCTCCCCCAGGTATTAATACATACTCTGAGTAAATTACTAAATAAAAAGTGATTTTATTAAATACAGACAGTAGGATTTAAGTGGTTCCAAGTAGTAACAGACAGAACAAAGTAAGTCACCAAGCAAAATAAAATAAAATGCGCAAATCTATGCCCAATCAAACTGAATACAGATAATCTCACCCTCAAAAATGCTTCAGTAAGTTTTTTCTCAGACTGGACACCTTCCAGGCCTGGGCACAATTCTTTCCCCTGGTACAGCTCTTGTTGCAGCTCAGGTGATAGCTAGGGGATTCTTCATGATGGCTCCTCTCTCTCCTTTGTTCTCTTCCACCCCTTTATATATCTTTTGCATAAGGCGGGAACCCTTTGTCCCTCTGGGTTTCCACCCCCCCTCACTGGAAAAGCACCAGGTTAAAGATGGATTCCAGTTCAGGTGACATGATCACATGTCACTGCAAGACTTCATTACTCACTTGCCAGCACACACATATACAGGAAGACTCACAGGTAAACACAGCTATCTGCAGACAATGGGAGTCATCAAGATTCCAAACCATCATTAATGACCCACACTTTACATAATTACAATAGGCCCTCAGAATTATATTTTATATTTCTAGTTTTAGATACAAGAGTGGTACATTTATACAAATCGGATGATCACACTCAGTAGATTATAAGCTTTGTAATGATACCTTACAAGAGACCTTTTGCATGAAGCATATCCCAGTTACGTTATATTCACTTTTTACCATATTTTTCTAAAACTATCCCAGTTACATTATATTCACTTATTATCATGTTTTTATAAAACCATATAGACTGCACAACGTCACACCCTTACTAAAACTTAGTGAGGTTTTTGGTTGGCTAAGAGTCCCCTTACATATTTCCTGTTACCTTCTAGCTTGTCATAGGGAAACACTTGTCTTTTATCAAGCCCCATCAAAGCTGTAAACATGGCACTGGTAGGTTGGAGCAGTTCCCTCTGAAAAGGCCCAGTCCACCCTGTGTCGGGGGAGTTGTGCTGGGAGAACTGCATGGATTTGTGCTGGTGGCAAATGGGGGTTTGTGCTGCGGTAAGGGGCTGTGTGTTTGTGGTTATTGTGTGTACTGGTCATGTTGTGTGGCTGTGTTGATTTGTTCTAGGGGGGTTGTGCTGGAAGATTTGTATTGATTTGTGTGGATGGCTGTTAGGGCCAGTAATCCACCATCTGTGCTGTCTTCCTCATACAACCAATGAAATTGTTGCATATAAACTAGTTGTAGAGTAAGGGTGGTGATTGGCTCAGTTACCGCTGATACCACAAGGATCTCGACTGTTGGCACGGTATAGATCAGGGGTCTCAAACTCAAATGACCATGAGGGCCGCATGAGGACTAGCGCATTGGCCCGAGGGCCACATCACTGACACCCACCCCTGGCCCCGCCCCCACTCCACCCCTTCCATGAGGCCCTGCCCCTGCCCCGCCTTTTCCCTGCTCCCATTCCAACCCCTTCCCCGAAGTCCTCACCCCAACTCTGCCCCCAGGGGGGGCAGGAGGGGTGCGGGGTGTGGTGGGGGCTCAGGGCAGGGAGTTGGGGTGTGGGGTGCAGGAGGGGTGAGGGGTGTAGCAGGGGGTTGGGGTGCAGGGTGTGGCAGGGGGCTCAGGGCAGGGGGTTGGGGTGCAGGAGGGGTGTGTGGGATGTGGCAGGGGGCTCCAGACAGGGAGGCGGGGTGCAGGCTCCGGCCCGGCGCCGCTTACCTAGAGCAGCTCCGGGGTGGCAGAGCCGCGCACTGTGGTCAGGGCAGGCTCCCGGCCTGCCTGCCCTGGCCCTGGCCCTGCTCTGCTCTGCTCCGCTCCTCTCCAGGAAGCAGCCGGAGCCCGGGGGGCATTGGGGAGGCGGGAGAGAAATGGCGACATATGCTGCTCTTGCTGCTCCTCCTGGTACCTCCCCCAAAGCCCCCATTGGCCACGGTTCCCCGTTCCCGGCCAATGGGAGCTGCGTGAGGCGGTGCCTGGAAGCGAGAGCACGGAGCTCTCTACTCTCCCTCCCCCCCGCCCTGCCCAGGGCTGCAGGACCATAGTTCCAGCCGCTTCAGGAGCGGTGCGGGGCTCGCGGCGCCATGGGGTAGGCAGAGGGGCGGGGGGGCATGGGGAGCTTGGCGAGCTGCACGAAAGAACCCTGCGGGCTGCGTGTTTGAGACCCCTGGTATAGATACATACCTTACTATAGCTTTATGTCACACAGATGTAAAGTCAAAATGGTTGAGAACTTAAAATTGGACAGTAATAGGCCTTGGCTACACTTACCGGCAAGTTCGACGGCTGGAAATCGAACTTCTGGGTTCGACTTATCGCGTCTAGTCTGGACGCGATAAGTCGAACCCGGAAGTGCTCGCCGTCGACTGCGGTACTCCAGCTCGCCGAGAGGAGTACCGCGGAGTCGACGGGGGAGCCTGCCTGCCGAGTGTGGACCAAGGTAAGTTTCAACTAATTCGAAATAAGGTACTTCGAACTTCAGCTACGTTATTCACGTAGCTGAAGTTGCGTACCTTAGTTCGAATTAGGGGGGGTAGTGTAGACCAAGCCATAGACTGTGAAAGCCCCACAAGATTCATCCTAGTGATTTTCTGAATAAGAAGAGCCCTCAGCCATGCTTGTATCTGTCTCCATTTTAGGCTTCAGAGTGACAATCCTAGAATTTTATTATATAGATATATTATTATTTATATGCCCCCGAAGAGCTTACATTTTAAACAAACCAGTTTAACCTCAGAAGAACTTTATATATCACATAGCATGGTCCAAAATTGGTTCCATGAGCTCATTCAATGTCTGTTATAAAATGTAAATTATACAAATACTGTATAACAGCCAATAGATATAGTCACACAAACTCTAACTCTATTAGACTTTGCAGACAGTTCAGAATATATTCCTTAACTCAAAATGTTTAATTTAGCCACCCTAAATAAAATTATACTCCAATATTAGTTGATTAATTTAGGGTAAAGTACTTTACAGATATGGTGTAATTATCCAAATACAAGCAAAATAAACTCAGGAAATTCAGAATTAAGGTAAATTTAAAAGAAATCCAAACTTGTTAAGGTATGAAAATGTAGTCAGGGCACTTAAATTCTGCCTTGTATCAGCACCATGAGGGTAAAAACAATTGAATGTGTCTTTAAAAATCAATTTCAGTTAATTGGGGACCACAAACACTAAAACGCTTTAATCATAATTATATAGTTATTACATGGTGTCACTACAGATTGTTTAGAAATCAGAAGAATACGTACAATACATTATATATTCTGTCTGTCTGAAGTAAATTGTAGTTTCCTCCTAAGGTTTATCTCATCCAGCTAACCTGTGGCAAAACTACAGCTTGTTTATTGTATCTATACTATAATTTTAACATGTTAATTCATGTGTTTAGCTCACATATTAAAAAGTCACCTTTTTTCCTAGTGTAGACATGGTCAAAGAAGCATAGTTAATATTGCACATTCTATCTGAATGCTCTTCTAATATAGATTTTTGAGCAGAAAGTATGTAAATTCTCCTCAGTTTTCCTAGAGTTCAGTAATTTCACATGGTAAACTTTGTTGGGTTTTTCTCCATTTTTTTTCTGGGCCTGTATACTCCATAGTTCATTATCCCCATCCTTCGTACTACTGCATAGGGCCCCTGCTCCTTGGTTAACAGTTTTGATTTTGACCTAGAGAGCACCAACTACCCGACCTGGAATGCCCAGAACCATGCAACTCGGTCTATAGATAACAAAACTTTTATTAAGAGAAGAAGGTGTCAGTGACTGGGATGTGGGCACACATGCCTAATGATTAGAGTAGATACTGGTAGCCAAGAACCAAAGCCTAAGTCAGAAGCCATGTGCCAGACCCAAGCGTCAAAGCCAGTCAGGAGCCCAAATTGGAGCCTAGGGTCAGAGTCAGAGCCAGATGCCAGAGCCAAATACAGAAATCAGGAATTAGAGTCAAAGGTCAGAACCAGCTTATGTGGAGTGGGGCAAAGGAAGGCGCAGGGCTAGGGCCAAGGCTCAAACAAGATGGGAGCAAGGCTGGGAACAAACAGTGTGGGAGCTATCACAGCCATGGGCAAATTCTTTGGGCAGCCACTGAACTACTGCTGTTGCTGGGCTTAAGAACTGGTTTGCTAACTCTTCCAGCCAGTCAGGCAGTATGGCCAATTAGGCAACTTCCTTCAGGCCAGCTGTGCTCATTAGGTTGCCTGGAGACTGACTCTGCTGCAGTTCCTGCTTCCTGACAGTATCCCCCCACCCTCATTGAGGGTGCCTCTAGAGCAGGGGTTCTTGCAACCAATTTTTTGGTGACCTTAGAGTGCAGCCACCAACTCTGGCTGGTGGCCGTGCTGACAATTTTTCCTAAAATATTTAATTAACTTTAGGAAAAACAAATATATGTGCATATACATGTCCAAATCATTGTAATTTATTTATGTAGGTTTTTTTCAGACTCAGTAATAAAAATAATTTGCAGTTGTCTCTATTCCTTACTGGACATAAACAGAATAGAAACACAAATAAGGTGCTTTGCATGTTCTTGTCCTTTCTTTTGGTTTTTTGATTGTGCTTTTTTTTTTTTTTTTTCATTAAGACTTGCTAGCTGGTAAGTCTTCTGTTGTGAAAAGTGATATTTGTATGTTTGTTAATATCACTTTTCACAGTAGACTTACTGAGCCCCGGCAAGCCCTGGGATAAATTAAGCCCTGGATGGGGAGGTGGGCATGGAAGCAGTGGGGCCCAGGGACAATGGGGGCGGAGGGGAGGGGGCGGGGAAGTGAACCTGGGGCTGAAGCCTGAACCAGAGCCTGCCACTGCGTGGACGGAGCCCGAAGACCCATGGCCGAAGACTACCTCCCCTACCCATGGGGAAGTGGAGAATTCACCAGCTGCCTACACCTCTAGTGTTTCTGTCTCCGGAGCAGGGCAGGGCCCAACCGCTGCTGGCGGCCCTGGGAGAGGGGCCACTGCTTTGCACGCACGCCCTCCCCACCCACCCCCAATATCACTGCCCAGGAGGCTGTGACCGCAAGAAAAGGCCCTGGTGGCCGCATGCAGCCATGGTGGCCGCATGCAGCCATGGTGGCCGCATTTGAGAAACACTGCTCTAGGGGCCTTCGGGCCCAGTTTCTCAGGGTGCTTCTGATGGAACTCTTTAATAGGTCCGGGGCATGGATGATCTTTACCAGTTCTCTAGATCACTTGTCCAAACTACAGCCTTCGCAGTCCAATACGTACTGGAGCCTTCCCCTAGCCTAGATGAGAGTTGAGGATTCGGTGGACCAGGTACTCCCCCTGCCCACGGACTGTTATGGGTGATGGTGGCAGGTTGGAGCTGTTTGGGTATAGGTTCTCAGTGTAGGACTTTAAAAGTGAGATGTGAAAGATAGGGTGCATCTTCAAGGACTCAGGCAGCTGTAACCTGAAGGCAAGTGGGTTTTCCTGCTCTGTAATCTTGAAGGGGCCCAGATAAAGTAGTAGTCTAATTTGGTGAATGGGTGGCTCAATCTAAGGTTCTAGGTGGAGAACCACACCTTGTCCCCTATGGCCAGACTGGAAGCACCCTAATGGTATTCTGTTTATAGGCTTCTCTGGAGGATTGCAAGTGTTCCTTGAGCTCCTGGTGCACCTGGTATAGGTGGGAAGTGAAATCCACAGCAGTTGGTATTGAGGAACTCACAGGCAAGCTTGAGTGGAAGCAGGGGTGAAAGCACATTCTTTGCAAAATATGGCTATCTTTGTTAGGAGGTCAATGACAACCAGGATTATTGCGTGTCCCTGGGAGCATGGAAGTTGTATAAGTCCATTGAAATTGTAGACCAAGACTACAGAAGTGTGAGCAGGTCTGGAGGAGACCTGGGGGCACTAATTGTAGGTTCTTGGTACAAGTGTAAAGGTCACAGGACCTTATATAATCCACCATCAGAAGCTCATTGAGACTAGATTCTAGGTCTTGAATTGACCAAAATGGCCTGCAAGCAGCAAATCATGGCATAGATTCAATATCTGAAGTTTATGTTGTCCCTTCCAAACATAAAGACAAGCTTTGTGATAGAGGAGGCAATTCTGTAATTGGAACTTGGAGTTGGGTCAAGTACCTGCCTCATTAAGGATCTGGCAGATCTGGGTTGCAAATGGGTTGTCAAGGTGCAGGGAGTGGATGGAGGCCATCAGACTGCTGTCCACAGTCCCATTGATAAAGTTGGATGCCTCGAGCACGCCAGGTTTGAAATATTCGTCTTTGCAGGATAGATCATCTGCCTTTCCATTTCTCGTCCCTGGGCAATAGGTTACAAAGCGAGCAAAGAAGAGGAACTAGTGGATCTGACAGTCCATAGGTATTTCAGGTTCTTATGGTCCATCAGGACATGGACCAAGAATCATACTCCTTCTAGGAGATGGCGCCACTCCTCTAAAACCACCTTGATGGCCAGTAGTTTCTTTTAGCAAATATCGTAATTTTTTGTGGTCGGGGTTAGCTTCCAAGAATAAAAAGCACGGAGGTGGAGCTGGTTGTGGGGTCCCACATCACAAGATAGTACTGCATCTATGGCAAAGTTTGAGGCAGGTGAGACAGTATATCCCAAGAATTCTATGGTATTCTTATCAACTCATATTTCTCGGGCTTTGCATAGAAGTGATTTTGGTGGAGACTTTCCAAGACAGTGTGCATGTGATGATTGTGGAGGTCCTGACTTTCTGAGAAAACAAGACTATTTGTCTAGGTAAATGATGACAAATTGTTCTAGTATGTCCCTAAAGATGACACTTATGAAATGTTGGAAGGTCACCAGGGTGTTGCACAGTCCAAACAGCATGACCAAATACTTAAAGTGGTCACATTTAGAATGGAAGGTGGTCTTTCCATTCATCTCCTTCCTGGATCTTCACCAGGTTATAAGCTCCACGGAGGTCCAACTTGGTGAAGACCGTGGCAAAGAGTCTTTCAAACCAGGGCTTTGGAGCGGAGCGGAGCGGAGCCTGGAGCTGGAGCGCGGAGCAGCTCCGGAGCAGTGGAGCTGCAGGTTTTTGCCTGGAGCTGGAGCGGAGCCAGAGCACAGCTCCAAAGTCCTGTTTCAAATAGCTCATTAATAAGGGGTAAGGGTACAAGATTACAATAAGAAACCTTCCTTACAGTATCTTGGGCAGTAGTCCTTTGCCTCAGTTTCCCACCTTGCAGTGTGAAAATCCAACTAATAAATGTCCTTAACACGCCACTCATGGTTGGTTTGACTGAGGTCATCAAAGTCCCAGTGTCCAGGTGAGCATTCCGGTGAATTCATCTCCCACCCTGGGCAAGGGATGGTCACATGATATCTTTGCCTCTATTCACCGCTGCTGCTGCCTCTAGCAGTTTGTCATAGCAGTGCTGGATCAGGTTCATGCCTAGAAGATCAGGGGGTAGGGCGTAGTTATCAGTGTCTATTAGAGTGATTCCCTGTTGATGAAGCATCTGAGAGTCTAGCTGTATGTCAACAAGCATGTATCCCACATAAGGGATGCTAAGCTCAGTCCTAGCAACTAGCTGAATCCAGTTGTAGGGAGCGTTTGATAAATCCTCTGGCCACCAGTGCTGGAGAAATGTCCTCTTATGAACAGTAGTCACCTGGGAGCCAGTGTCCAGTATGACATTCATCCGCACACCATTGAGGTCAATGAGAACTATTGGGCACCTTCTGTTGAATCTAGATTGTTCCCATTTAGGTGTTGGTCCTAGTGGTTGTCCCTTCATGGTTCAGGTCCATGCCCGAAGGACCCCCTGTTTTACATCACCACCTGGTGGGAGCAGCTCTTTATGCGGTGGCTTGCTTTCCCACATTCCCAGCAGATGGGTTGGCCATCTTGGTCAAACTGAGCATTTGCCCTCCTCCCTGCCGGATTTGTTTGTGCCTAATGCAGTCTCTACATTTGTGTCTCCTGCCTCTCCATCTCATACTCAGCTCAACCATGCATCTGGACAACTTGGGTGATATTGTGGATCTCCATGCTGGCTGAGATGCTTCAGTCCACCCCCAGCCAGGCCCCAAGTGTTGGGTGTGAGTAACTAAAGCCTAGCATGTGGGTGGATGGCCAGCCCTCTCTCTCAGGTGTTTACAATCCAGCTGCCTCCACAGCTTTTTCCTTAAAGTCCTCAAAGTCCATATTTGGGTATTTGATGCATAGGGAGTGCAAAGGCTTCCAGCAACAGGGTCACAGGCCCTTTCTGCTAATCATCATGCCAGGTCCTGTTCTAGGCCCAGGAAGGGTATCATCTTTTTGATGGAGCAGAGGATCATGTGGAGGCTATTGGCAAAGTCCCTGAGTGTCTCCAGTAGATTTTTTTTGAGCTTGAGCAAAGAATTATTTAATGTGTTAGGGGAGGGGCAGAGGTCCACTTACCCACGAAAGCTTATGCTCCCAGTACTTCTGTTAGTCTCAAAGGTGCCACAGGACCCTCTGTTGCTTTTTACAGATTCAGACTAACACGGCTACCCCTCTGATACTTCCACTAGAGTGGCTCCCCACAGCTGGCCCAATAGGATCCCCACCTTCTGGTACTCAGGGCAGAGGTGGATTACTGTTTTGTGGAGCCCTGGGCCAGAGCAAGTGGAGTGCCAGGTGGGTGGAGTGGTTTCGGGGTATGGGGCACCCATTTTTCTGGGCCCCCCAGTTGGCCAGGGCCTCTGGGCACAGACCCCATTGGCCCAGTGGCTAATCTGCCACTGACTCAGGGAGGCAGTACATATTAAATGTGGATTCCAGCCCTACCTGGGAAGCTGGTCTGGCTATCCCCAGTAAACCACGGTAACCCAGGTCCATATGTGGTATCCCATCAACATTAGGGCAGGGCAGGCCACTAGGAGGGGAGAAGGGTTGGAGTTCATACTATTAAAAGGTGTCCCTAGCCCTCCAACTACTTGTGCCTCAGACATTGTCCCAGTCTTGCCTTAACTCCCCAAATCCTGTTTGTGATGACACTTGTCAGTTGGGGGATTCCCAGGGTGGGGGATGTGGTCCCAACCACTGCACCTCTGCACAAACATGACCCTCCCTCCTAGGGGTCAGAGTTAACCTCTTCAACAAGTACCATGCTTAACAATACAACACCACTTTTATCTAACTCAGGCAAAGCCAGGAGTAAACCCAGGCTTTTGTATTTTGGTTACAGACTCTCTTATGGTGGCACAGCACACATCCCTCCATGCCAGCTAGACACTCTCAGACTGTCTGCCCTGTGTCAATGCAAACCTCCTTGGGTCAGTCCAACCTGTCCAGGCACTCTAATATTGGAGTGCGCTGTGAGCTCAAAATAGTGGTTCCAGCTTCATGGTCCCAGCTGACCTGTTGGCTCCAGGTTGTATGTCTGCAGGGGTCCCCTTTGCAATCACCACTGCAGCAACTGGTTCTCCTTCAAGCATCTCCTAGTGCAGACTGTCTCTGCCCCATCTCAGTGTTGCTGATCCTGCTGGAGTGGCTACAGCTTCTTTATTCCCTCTGCAAACTTTGCAGGCCAGTTCCCTGCCTAATCCCCTGACCTGCTCAGTGGTTCAAATCCTCCCAAGCAGTTTGTAGCCAATTCTGTATCCTTGTTTTGGAGTAGTACCCCAGTCCTCAGGCAGGTTTGGTTGTGCTATGTAGGGAAGGAGCTCTACCAAGTCCCACACCTTAAACAACTTCACAGCACCAGATAACAACACCTATCCCTCTCCTTCTGATTTTCACTTGAAACTGGCATCACTACCCTGTTTAGTGAATGAGGTTCCATTTAGGGTGACTTACCTCAATTAGGGAATGTTAAGTACCATTCTGCTGCCCTTTAGATATATGGTAAAGATAACATTTCATAACCCCTGCATCGGAGACTTAAATGATTTTTAACCCAAAGCAGCCAAAATTGATGACTTTGGCAAAGCAGGTATGGTTGCTGATTACCTAGGCAAAATAGTTGTATCTATGCAAATACAGTCTGCTCCTTAAGTCTTTTCCCTTAGTTCATCAATAGATGGCAGGGGACAGCTCATTCAGACCACTGGCTTACACACAACATCTATAAAGACTGAAAAAGCTCAGTTGGGAAGGAAAGCTATAGGGAAGTAGGTTGGCTTCTGTCAGGGTTCCCTCCCCACTCTGAACTCTAGGGTACAGACGTGGGGACCAGCATGAAAGACCCCCTAAGCTTATTTCTACCAGCTTAGGTTAAAAACTCCCTAAGGCACAAATTCTCCCTTGTACCTTGGATTAGGTAACACTGCCACCACCAAGTGATTAGACAAAACTCAGGGAAAGGACCACTTGGAGTTCCTACTTTCCCCTAATATTCCCCCAAGCCCTACACACCCTTTTCTGGGGAGGCTTGAGAATAAACAAGATGAGCACAAACCAACCTTGGCGGTTTTTTTAGACCACTAAAAAAAAAAAACACAAGCAGATTAAAAAAAACCACAGAACTTTATTAGAAAGAAAAAAGGTAAAAAAAGCACCTCCGTGAAATTAGAATGGAAGATAATCTCACAGGGCAGTCAGATTCAAAACACAGAGGATTTCCCTCTGGGCAAAACTTTAAAGTTACAAAAAGAAAACCAGGAATACACCTTCCTCTCAACACAGAGAAAATCACAAGCCAAAATAAAAGTAGGCTAACGCATTCCCTCGCTAGTACTTACTAATTCTAATGGAGTTGGATTGCTTGCTTTCTTGATCTGACTCCGACAAGCACACAGAACAGACAGACAAAGAACAGACAAAACAAAGCCTCCCCCCCCACACACACCCCGATTTGAAAATATCTTGTCCCCTTATTGGTCATAAGAACATAAGAACGTCCGTACTGGGTCAGACCAAAGGTCCATCTAGCCCAGTATCCTGTCTACTGACAGTGGCCAATGCCAGGTGCCCCAGAGGGAGTGAACCTAACAGGTAATGATCAAGTGATCTCTCTCCTGCCATCCATCTCCACCCTTTGACAAACAGAGTCTAGGGACACCATTCCTTCCCCATCCTGGCTAATAGCCATAAATGGACTTAATCTCCATGAATTTATCCAGTTCTCTTTTAAACGCTGTTATAGTCCTAGCCTTCACAACCTTCTCAGGCAAGGAGTTCCACAAGTTGACTGTGCGCTGTGTGAAGAACTTCCTTTTATTTGTTTTAAACCTGGTGCCCATTAATTTCATTTGGTGACCCCTAGTTCTTGTATTATGGGAGTAAGTAAATAACTTTTCCTTATCTACTTTCTCAACATAACTCATGATTTTATATATCTCTATCATATCCCCCCTTAGTCTCCTCTTTTCCAAGCTGAAGAGTCCTAGCCTCTTTAATCTCTCCTCATATGGGACCCGTTCCAAACCCCTAATCATTTTAGTTGCCCTTCTCTGAAACTTTTCTAGTGCCAGTATATCTTTTTTAAGATGAGGAGACCACATCTGTACACAGTATTTAAGATGTGGGTGTACCATCGATTTATATAAGGGCAATAATATATTCTCTGGCTTATTCCTTATCCCCTTTTTAATGATTCCTAATATCCTGTTTGCTTTTTTGACCGCCTCTGCACACTGCGTGGATGTCTTCAGAGAACAATCCACGATGACTCCAAGATCATTTTCCTGATTCGTTGTAGCTAAATTAGCCCCCATCATATTGTATGTATAGTTGGGGTTATTTTTTCCAATGTGCATTACTTTACATGTATCCACATTAAATTTCATTTGCCATTTTGTTGCCCAATCACTTAGTTTTGTGAGATCTTTTTGAAGTTCTTCACAGTCTGCTTTGGTCTTAACTATCTCGAGCAGTTTAGTATCATCTGCAAACTTTGCCACCTCACTGTTTACCCTTTCCCAGATCATTTATGAATAAGTTGAATAGGATTGGTCCTAGGACTAACCCTTGGGGAACACCTCTTGTTACCCCTCTCCATTCTGAGAATTTACCATTTATTCCTACCCTTTGTTCCCTGTCTTTTAACCAGTTCTCAATCCATGAAAGGACCTTCCCTTTTATCCCATGACAACTTAATTTACATAAGAGCCTTTGGTGAGGGAGCTTGTCAAAGGCTTTCTGGAAATCTAAGTACACTATGTCCACTGGATCCCCCTTGTCCACATGTTTGTTGACCCCTTCAAAGAATTCTAATAGATTAGTAAGACACGATTTTCCTTTACAGAAACCATGTTGACTATTGCTCAACAATTTATGTTCTTCTATGTGTCTGACAATTTTATTTTTTACTATTGTTTCAACTAATTTGACCGGTACTGACGTTAGACTTACCGGTCTGTAATTGCCGGGATCACCTCTAGAGCCCTTGTTAAATATTGGCGTCACATTAGCTATCTTCCAGTCATTGGGTACAGAAGCTGATTTAAAGGACAAGTTACAAACCATAGTTAATAGTTCCACAACTTCACATTTGAGTTCTTTCAGAACTCTTGGGTGAATGCCATCTGGTCCCGGTGACTTGTTAATGTTAAGTTTATCAATTAATTCCAAAACCACCTCTAGTGACACTTCAATCTGTGACGAAGGTTTCTGACCGTCAGAGGGGTGAAATATTGGAACGGCCTTCCGAGGGAAACGGTGGGGGCGACGGACCTGTCTGGTTTTAAGATTAAGTTAGATAAGTTTATGGAGGGAATGGTTTAATGGTAAAACATAGTAGCCAAGGAAAACCAAGCAATGGTACGTAAATAGTATAATGGTCAACAGGGGTCAGGCTAGAGACTCTTGCCTACATGCTCGGGGTCTTACTGATCGCCATATTTGGGGTTGGGAAGGAATTTTCCTCCAGGGTAGATTGGCTGAGCCTCTGGAGGTTTTTCGCCTGCCTCCGCAGCATGGGGCAGGGATCACTAGCAGGAGGGTCTCTGCCGATTGAAGTCACTAAAACACAGGATTGGGGACTTCAACAGCAGAGTCCAGGGAAGGGTTTTGTGGCCTGCAGCATGCAGGGGGTCAGACCAGATGATCATAATGGTCCCTTCTGACCTTAAAGTCTATGAGTCTATGAGTCTATGAGTTCCTCAGATTTGTCACCTACAAAAGCCGGCTCAGGTTTGGGAATCTCCCTAACATCCTCAGCCGTGAAGACTGAAGCAAAGAATCCATTTAGTTTCTCCACAATGACTTTATCGCCTTTAAGCACTCCTTTTGTATCTCGATCATCCAGGGGCCCCATTGGTTGTTTAGCAGGCTTCCTGCTTCTGATGTACTTAAAAAACATATTATTACCTTTTGAGTTTTTTTGGCTAGCCATTCTTCAAACTCCTCTTTGGCTTTTCTTATTACATTTTTACACTTAATTTGGCAATGTTTATGCTCCTTTCTATTTACCTCACTAGGATTTGACTTCCACTTTTTAAAAGATGCCTTTTTATCTCTCACTGCTTCTTTTACATGGTTGTTAAGCCATGGTGGCTCTTTTTTAGTTCTTTTACTGTGTTTCTTAATTTGGGGTATACATTTAAGTTGGGCCTCTATTATGGTGTCTTTACAAAGCGTCCATGCAGCTTGCAGGGATTTCACTTTAGTCACTGTACCTTTTAGTTTCTGTTTAACTAACCCCCTCATTTTTGCATAGTTCCCCTTTTTGAAATTAAATGCCACAGTGTTGGGCTGTTGAGATGTTCTTCCCACCACAGGGATGTTAAATGTTATAATATTATGGTCACTATTTCCAAGCGGTCCTGTTATAGTTACCTCTTGGACCAGCTCCTGCGCTCCACTCAGGACTACATCAAGAGTTGCCTCTCCCCTTGTGGGTTCCTGTACCAGCTGCTCCAAGAAGCATTCATTTAAAGTATCAAGAAATTTTGTCTCTGCATTTTGTCCTGAGGTGACATGTTCCCAGTCAATATGGGGATAATTGAAATCCCCCACTATTATTGAGTTCTTAATTTTGATAGCCTCTCTAATTTCCCTTAGCATTTCATCATCGCTATCACTGTCCTGGTCAGGTGGTAGATAATAGATCCCTAATGTTATATTCTTATTAGAGCATGAAATTACTATCCATAGAGATTCTATGGAACATGTGGATTCACTTAAGATTTTTACTTCATTTGATTCTAGATTTTCTTTCACATATAGTGCCACTTCCCCCCGCCCGCACAACCTGTTCTGTCCTTCCAATATATTTTGTACCCCAGAATGATTGTGTCCCATTGATTGTCCTCAGTCTACCAGGTTTCTGTGATGCCTATTATATCAATATCCTCCTTTATCATGAGGCACTCTAGTTCACTATCTTATTATTTAGACTTGTAGCATTTGTATACAAGCACTTTAAAAACTTGTCACTGTTTATTTGTCTGCCCTTTTCTGATGTGTCCAATTCTTTATGTGAATGTTTCTCATCTGATCTGGCCCTTACATTATCCTCTTCCATCCTCTGCTCCTGACTATAACCTAGAGAATCTCTATCAATAGACTCTCTTCTAAGAGAAGTCTCTGTCCGATCCACGTGCTCCTCTGAAGCAGTTGGCTTTCCCCCCATCTCCTAGTTTAAAAACTGCTCTGCAACCTTTTTAATGTTAAGTGCCAGCAGTCTGGTTCCACTTTGGTTTAGGTGGAGCCCATCTCTCCTGTATAGGCTCCCTCCATCCCAAAAGTTTCCCCAGTTCCTAATGAATCTAAACCCCTCCTCTCTACACCATCGTCTCATCCACGCATTGAGACTCTGAAGCTCTGCCTGCCTACCTGGCCTTGCGCGTGGAACTGGGACCACTTCTGAGAATGCTACCATAGAGGTTCTGAATTTCAGTCTCTTCCCTAGCAGCCTAAATTTGGCCTCCAGGAAGTCTCTCCTACCCTTCCCTATGTCATTGGTACCTACATGTACCACGACCACCGGCTCCCCGCCAGCACTACACATAAGCCTATGCAGATACCTCGAGAGATCCGCAACCTTTGCACCAGGCAGGCAAGTCACCATACGGTTCTCCCAGTCATCACAAACCCAGCTATCTATGTTTCTAATGATCGAATCTCCCATTACTAACACCTGCCTTTTCCTAGTGACTGGAGTTCCCTCCCCCGGAGAGGTAACCTCAGTGCGAGAGGATACCCTAACACCATCTGGAAGGAGGGTCCCAACTATGGGAAGGTTTCCCTCTGCTCTCATTGACTGCTCTGCTTCCCTGAGCCTTTCATCCTCCTCAATGGTGCAGGGGCTGTCTGACCGGAGGTGGGACAATTCTACAGAGTCCCAGAAAGCCTCATCAACATACCTCTCTGCCTCCCTTAGCTCCTCCAGTTCCGCCACCCTGGCCTCCAAAGCCCGTACGTGGTCTCTGAGGGCCAGGAGCTCCTTGCACCGAAAGCACACATACACCACCCGCCCACAGGGCAGGTAATCATACATGCTGCACTCAGCGCAATAAACTGGATAGCCCCCACTCTGCTGCTGGGCTTCTGCCTGCATTGTGTCCTGCAGCTACCTAGTTAATGAAAGGGTGTTGTTTAAATCACAAAGTTTTGAATGTAGTTTAGTTTACAGGTTTTAAAGAACAGCAAGTGAACCTTGCCCCCTTCCCACTCCCTTCCAAACTCCCTATTAGCAGCCCCTGTTCGCAAAGTCCTTTTGGTCAGGTGCCAGCTAGGTTACCTGAGCTTCTTAACCCTTTACAGGTAAAAGGATTTTGTGCCTCTGGCCAGGAGGGATTTTATAGTACTGTATACAGGAAGGTTGTTACCCTTCCCTTTATATTTATGACAGCTCCTATGGCAGGCTCTGGAGCAGGTGCAAACATGCAAGGGGAAAGGCCTCTGGGCCCCTACAGCCTGCTTTGTTCAGGGAATAGCTTTGTTTTGTGTTACTTTGTGAGTTTAGTACATAGGAACGGCTGTACTGGGTCAGACCAAAGGTCCATCCAGCCCAGTATCCTGTCTACCGACAGTGACCAATGCCAGGTACCCCAGAGGGAGTGAACCTAACAGGTAATGATCAAGCGATCTCTCTCCTGCCATCCATCACCACCCTCTGACAAACAGAGGCTAGGGCAGGGGTCTCAAACTCAAATGACCATGAGGACCACATGAGGACTACCCTGTTTCCCCGAAAATAAGACATCCTCCGAAAATAAGGCCTACTTACAGTTTTGCCTCTCGTTGTAATATAAGGCATCCCCCCGATAATAAGACCTCCCCGATAATAAGGCATCCACCGATAATAAGGCATTTTTCATTTCTGAAAAATAAGACATCCCCTGAAAATAAGACCTAGCACATCTTTGGGAGCAAAAATTAATATAAGACACTGTCTTATTTTCGGGGAAACAGGGTAGTACATTGGCCCGAGGGCCGCATTACTGACACCTCCCCCCACCCCAGCCCCGCCCCCACTCCACCCCTTTCATGAGGCCCCGCCCCTGCCCCGCCTCTTCCCACCCCTTCCCTGCCCCCATTTTCTAACCCCTTCCCCGAAATCCCCACCCCAACTCTGCCCCCTCCCTACCCCCAGGGGGTGTAGGAGGGGTGTGGGGTGTGGTGGGGGCTCAGGGCAGGAAGTTGGGGTGTGGGGTGCAGGAGGGGTGAGGGGTACAGCAAGGGGTCAAGGTGCAGGGTGTGGCAGGGGCCTCAGGGCAGTGGGTTGGGGTGCAAGAGGCGTGTGGGGTGCGGCAGGGGGATCAGGGCAGTGGGTCGGGGTGTAAGAGGAGTGTGGGGTGTGGCAGGGGGTTCAGGGCAGGCGGTCGGGGTGCAGGGTGCGGCGGGTGGCTCAGGGCAGGGGGTCAGGGTGCAGGAGGCGTGCAGGGTGAGGCAAGGGGTCAGGGTGCGGCAGGGGGCTCAGGGCAGGGGTCAGGGTGCAGGAAGGATGCAGGGTATGGCAGGGGGTCGGGGCGCAGGAGGGGTGCGGCATGGGGCTCAGGGCCCTGGGTTGGGATGCAGGAGGGGTACGGGGTGAGGCAGGGGATTGGGGTGCAGGAGGGATGCAGGGTATGGCAGGGGGTTGGCGTGCAGGGTGCGGCAGGGGCTCAGGGTAGGGGGTCGGGGTGCAGGGTACGGCAGGGGGTCGGGGTGCAGGAGGGGTGTGGCATGGGGCTCGGCAGTGGGTTGGGATGCAGGAAGGGTGAGGGGTGAGGCAGGGGGTCGGGGTGCAGGGTGCGGCAGGGGGCTCAGGGCAGGGGGTTCAGCTGCAGGAGGGGTTTGGGGGGCAGGATCTGGCCCAGCGCGTACCGGGGGCAGGGCAGGCTCCCTGCCTGCCTGCTTGTCTGCCCTGCCCCCACAAGAGGCTGGAACGTGGGGAAGGGGGGGGGCAGAGGGGCTGTGTGTGGCTGTTGCTTTAGGCAGCGCCCCCAGCAGCTCCCATTGGCCGGGAACGGGGATCCGCGGCCATGGGAGCTGCTGGGGGTGCTGTCTAAAGCAACAGCCACACACAGCCCCTATGTCCCGCCCCCCTTCCCCACGTTCCAGCCTCTTCCCGGAGCTGCGCAGGGCAGGGCAGGCAGGCAGCCTGCCCTGCTCCCAGTGCATGTACGGCCACTGCTCTGGTCAGGGCCGGCTCTGGCTTTTTTGCCGCCTGAGGCAAAAAAGCCTCCCGCCGCCCCCCCCCCCACACCCCCGGCGGGGAGCGCGGCAGGGGAGGGCGCCGAGCCCACCTGGGGCTCCGCTCTCCCTGGTGGCCGGAGCGCCGGGGGAGGGCGGCGAGCCCGGTTGCGGCCCCGCTCTCGGGCCGGAGCGCCGCGCCGCCCCCCTCCAGGTGCCGCCCCAAGCACATGCTTGGTGGGCTGGTGCCTGGAGCCAGCCCTGGCTCCGGTAAACACTGGGGGAGTGCGGGGGGCTGCGAGGGGCTTGCGGACTGCAGAAAATCACCCCACGGGCGCATGCGGCCCCTGGGCTGCGTGTTTGAGACCCCTGGGCTAGGGACACCATTCCTTACCCATCCTGGCTAATAGCCATTAATGGACTTAACCTCCATGAATTTATCCAGTGTTTGAATAATAAACTGTGTGCCCTGAAGGAAGTGCCTGAACAACTCTTGGCTTCATGTAATCCTTCCTGGGCTGGAGTGACAAACCAGCATCTTCCAGGCTCCCATTGATTTCAAGAACTTTGCAAATGAATTTTAGTTCTGCTGTTTCTCTTTGAAGTCTGTTTCTGAAATTTTTTGTTCAAGTATAGCTACTTTTAAATCTGTTATAGAATGTACATTCACCTGCATGTCTACTAATGTTATATATGCCATCATGTGCCAGCAATGCCCCTCTGCCATGTACATTGGCCAAACCAGACAGTCCCTACATAAAAGAATAAATGGACACAAATCGGACATCAGGAATGGTAACATACAAAAGCCAGTAGGAGAACACTTCAATCTTCCTGGACATTCTATAACAGATTTAAAAGTCGCTATACTTGAACAACAAAAAATTCAGAAACAGACTTCAAAGAGAACTAAAAGCAGAACTAAAATTCATTTGCAAATTTAACACTATTAATTTGGGCTTGAATAGGGACTGGGAGTGGCTGTCTCATTACAAAAGCAGCTTTGCCTTTCCTGGAATTGAAACCTCCTCGTCTATTATTGGGAGTGGACTACAGCCACCCTGATCGAATTGGCCCTGTCAACATTGGTTCTCCATTTGTGAGGTAACTCCCTTCGCTTCATGTGTCATTATATAATGCCTGCATCTGTAATTTTCACTCCATGCATCTGAAGAAGTGGTTTTTTACCCACTAAAGCTTATGCCCAAATAAATCTGTTAGGCTTTAGGGTGCCACCGGACTCCTTGTTGTTTTTGTGGATACAGACTAACACGGCTACCACTTGATACTTGACTTAGCAACAATGATTCAAAAGTATGCAAACCATAAGTAAAACACCCACCCTACAGTATCTTGCCTCAATTTTCCACCTTGCAATGTGAAAGTCCAATGGACAAATGCCTCTTTAATACACCACTCCCTCTTTCCCTCACCTCATTCATGGTTTGTTGTCCGAGGTCAGCAAAGTCCCAGAGTCCAGTGATGCTTTCAGGAGGGTTCACCTCCAGCCCCTTTGTGGGAGGGATGTTGCTGCTGCCACCTTTCACCGCTGTCACCGCTGCTGTTGCCCTGCTGTCTTTTTTGTAGTCCAGTTCCACTGTGCCATGATCACCTAGCCCAGCTATTAATCACAGCTGTAGGATTTGTGGGGTAGGGGGCACTTGTGCTGCTGCTGCATCTCATCATGCCTCTTTCAGCTACAATGCCCTGTCCTGAGGTTCCACTATCTAGCCCAGCTTTTAGTGATTTCAGTTCTAATAATTTCACTAGGTAGCAGAGAACCTCCTTACTCCTGGGGGGAATTCTGCACCACTGTGCAATGCAGAATTTTGCAGAAATTAATGTTATGCACACATAATTTTCTTTCCCCCACAGAAATGGACTGCAGTGCTGTTAACTGCCACTAGGGGCCACTGGATCCAGCAGAGCCCAGCTTGCACATAGAAAACACTGCTGGGGGGCAAAGAGGAGGGAGCTAGAGGGTTCCTGGCAGCTGCAGTTCCCCACATGCCCTCTGGGAAGGAGATGATGGTGCTCAGGAAACTCCACACAAGCCTGGGGTCAAGCATCAGGCTGTTTCTCCCTCTGGATCCTTGGGCTCGGAGGAGTAGGGGGCGGGTGTCTGGGCTAGGGCGGGCATGGCTGGGCTCTGGGGGGGGGGGGGTTGTGACGGGTTGGATCACAGAAACCCTCTTAGGACTGCCAGCTGATGTGCTGAGACTACCCCAATCCCATTTTCCCTGCCGGCTTGGGACTCCAGAACCTTGCCTTATTTGAGCCAGACACGCTTGCCTGCTGCAAACACAGACCCAGGTCTGAACCACATCCCTAAAAGCTGCAGGTTTAACTGAAAACAACTTAAGAATGTAATCAGAGGCTGATGGGGATATGTAGCCCAAAGGCCATATGATTGGTCATGTGATCAAAGCAAGGCCTGTTATTAGTTTTGGGGAGTCAAGGAAGATAGTAGGGAGTTGTTCCACTAGAAGATTCAAGGGGGGACATTGGCTATTAGGTCTCACCTAGCAAGGGCCTGGGAAAAGAGCCCACGTGGGCCTATGGTCAGAAGCTAGTGAGAGGCCTGGAACTTCCTAGAATTTTTCACAGCCTCTAGGATTAGGGCTATGGAGGATCCTTGCAACCAAGAGGTTGAAGGACTGTAGTGAAGCCTTATACATGGGAAGAGAGAACAACACATAGACCCTAATGAAAGGGCAGGGAAACCTGAAGCCAAGATATGAACAAGAGGGGAGTTTCCTGTGCAAGTAGGAAATTTAATCTGTATATCAATAAGCCAGAGCCCAGAAGGGGATATTTGTAACACTAACTGTGTGGCATATGATTATCTCAGAAGCACAGGAGGGGAAACTGAGGCAGTAGCACACCTATCAAAGGCTCCCCTTGGGCACATAGAGCACAGGTCCAAAAATGAATGAAAAATTTACTATTGAGCATACCCATATGCAACCTAAAATCTTTCATGTTCAAATATGCATCCCCACATTCCAAATTGGACAGAGCTCTGCTGTTTTACTTCCCTACACTTCTTTTCACATCTTTCTCCCATAAGCACTGCTTTGCTTTCTCACCTACACCTGGAATGTCCTTCAAGATTCTGTATGCCTCACATTTTCCCTCTCCTCCTCTAAACTCTCCTCAAAACCCTCTTCATTCTAAAATCTCTCCACCAATAACCCATACTACCATGCTAACCCAATAATCCTATGTCACCACCAACAAAAAATTAAGACATAAGGAATTAACAGGCCATGTACCTTGCAAAAACCATCACTATCATAACTTTGTTTGGCTTGTCTAAACTGGGAAACTATATCATTTTATAACACATCCTTGAAGACTCAAAAATAATACAGTGTTATACATTGAAGGCCAGATTCTCTGGTACACTATGTCCACTATCATGCCACTTTACTCTAGTTAACCTCAACCACTGACACACCATTAAACATGACACTCCCTTTCTACACTGACCACCACATCATTGTTTAACATTGAAACTACTCTTCAGGGTTGTGTTCTTGCATAATGTAATTTCCCAAAGCAGACAAATATATTCTAGTGTAAACCTCCTTTCCAACCCTTGCCTGATGTAATATCTTTCTTGTTATGTCATAGCTAAAGACTTTTAATATTACCTCTATACAGCTAAGTAGATCTTCTCAAATGAATAAGCAATTCTGCTTAAGCACAGAGAAAATGTTATAAAAACAGATGCCTATATTCTGTCCTTCAAAAGAACCTATGAGAGAGAAAAAGTAAGCAGAGAATTCAGTTTGGTAACCTACCTGGAGAATCCTTACAGATACAACGATTTGAGTGCAATTGGTGTGACATTCTGAGTGTACCTGGTATGGATCATTAAGAATTACAAGGACATTTTGGTTCCATCCTGGCATATCTGAGGGTATCTGCATGGAAAGTCATTTCATTCATATTGCTCCCTCACCATGGTTGCATGCTATCCCTGTCCTCAAGTTGTGAGCGGGGATGAGATACCGTGGGGGAGAGGTTACTACTTAAAGGACAATTAATATCTGTGCAGATTTTTGCTAGAAAATCTGCTGGGTCTTTTTGTTTTGGGGGAATGCATGTGTGTGTGAGAGAGAAACATAATCATAGAGTTTAAGGCCTGATGGGATCACCAGAGCATCTAGTATGACTTCCTGAATATTACAGGCCACTAAACACCACCCAGCCACTCCACACCAAATCCAACAACCAGAATTGACCAAAGTATTACGGCCCTCAGGAGGCTAAGCTGTTGTGTGCCATAGGCTGTGAACAGGGGTGTGACAATGCGGTTCTGGTGGAACCCAACTGAGAGTGCCAACTCAGGACAAATTGCTCAAATAGGGCAGTTACAGCCCAAGGCTGGGGTTTTTTCCACCTCTAAGGCAAACCAAACCAGCCAGACTAAGAGGACTTCAGTCTCACCCCACTGGCTAACTGCAAGTCTCACAAGCAATCTCCTTAGACACTCCAGTTTCCCAGTATTACCACCAGTACCACTCGTTATGGGGACAAATGGTTATGAAAACCAATACCCCAGTAAAAGAAAAAGGTTCTCCTGATCCCAAAGGACCAAGCCCCAGACCCAGGTCAATATACAAATCAGATCTTACCCACAAATCACGCTGTTGCCAATCCTTTAGAATCTAAATCTAAAGGTTTATTCATAAAAGGAAAAAGATAGAGATGAGAGTTAGAATTGGTTAAATGGAATCAACTACATACAGTAATGGCAAAGTTCTTGGTTCAGGCTTGCAGCAGCGATGGAATAAACTGCAGGTTCAAATCAAGTCTCTGGAATACATCCCCCGCTGGGATGGGTCCTCAGTCCTTTGTTCAAAGCTTCAGCTTGTAGCAAAGTTCCTCCAGAGGTGTGAAGCAGGATTGAAGACCAGATGGAGATGAGGCATCAGCCTTATATAGTCTTTTCCAGGTGTAAGAACACCTTTGTTCTTACTGTGGAAAATTACAGCAACATGGAGTCTGGAGTCCATGGGCCAGTCCCTGCATACTTTGCTGAGTTACAAGGCGTATCTGCCTTTTCTCAATGGGTCCATTGTATAGCTGATGGTCCTTAATGGGCCATCAAGCAGGCTAGGCAGAGCTAATCTCAGCTTGTCTGGGATGTCACCCAGAAGCATAGCATAAATTTGCCATACAGACAGTACAGAGCCAATATTCATAACTTCGACTACAAAAGTGATACACACATATAGACAGCATAATCATAACCAGTAAACCATAACCTTGTCCTAGACACCCCATTTGACCCCCTTTATACAAGATTTGGGTGCCACTACAGGACCTTGGTTGCAACAATGATCTATATGGTCCCAGATTATATCAATAACGTCACACCCCCAACGCAAAATTGATGCAGGAAGGGATGTCACAAACATCACTGACTGCATCCTAAGAGCTCTCCACTCTGGACAATGCATCAGCTACAATATTTTCCTTTCCCCTTATGTGGACTATATCCATTTCATACTCCTGAAGGGCTAAACTCCAACGCAGCAATCTGGAGTTGTTGCCCTTGGCCCTGTGCAGCCAGACCAGAGGGGCATGATCACTCAACACAGTGAATTTTTTATTGTACAAATAGGGCTTAAGTTGCTTGACAGCCCAGACAATGGCATAACATTCCTTTTCAATGGTAGCGTAATTTTGCTCAGTGAGGGACAATTTCTTACTTAGATATGCCACGGGATGTCTCTTCCCTCCTTCCCCCTCTTGCATCAGCACTGCCCCCAGCCCAATATTGGAAGCGTCTGTACATAGTAAAAAAGGCTTTTCAAAATCTGGGCTGGCCAAAACAGGCTCTTTGGCCAAAGCGCTCTTTATGCTTTGAAAACCCTGCTCACAGGCCTCCGTCCACAGCACCCGGTCTGGTTTTTCCTTTTTCGTCAGGTCTGTGATGGGAGCAACAATGTCGCTGAATCCCTGCACAAATCTCCTGTAATAGTTGGCCAGACCAATGAAGGATTGGACCTGCTTTTTAGTTCTAGGGGTTGGCCAGTTTTTAATGGCCTCTACCTTTACAGGCTCTGGGCGCAGTTGCCCATTGCCCACCCTGTGCCCCAGGTAGGTCACCTCAGCAGCTCCCATTCTGCATTTAGAAACCTTAACCGTTAGATTGGCCTCCCTGAGCCGGTGCAGCACAATCCCTATGTGGTTCAGGTGATCTTGCCACGAACTGCTGAATACGGCCAGGTCATCTATATAGGCCCTTGCAAAAGATTCTAATCCCCGTAGGACCTCATTTATAAGTCTCATGAACGTAGCCCCTGAATTTCGCATCCCAAAGGGCAGCACTTTGAACTCATATAAGCCCGATTCCACTATGAAAGCGGATTTTCCTTGTGCCTCGGCATCTAGGGGTATTTGCCAGTACCCCTTAGTCAGGTCCAGGGTGCTTATAAACCTTGCCCCTCCCAGTGTATCCAATAGATCCTCTATTCTGGGTGTGGGGTAAGGGTCAGGCTGGGTGATAGCATTTAGCTTCCTGTAATCCACACAAAACCTCATGGTCTTATCCTTTTTTGGCACCATCACAATGGGAGAGGCCCAGGGGCTCTGGGATCTGGTGATTATTCCCATTGTCAACATGCTCTCCACCTCTTCCTGGATCTGTCTTTGCATCTCTCCCTTGGCCCTGTAAGCTCTGCTAGGGGCTGGGCGGGGACCCACCGTCTGAATGGAGTGTGTCATCCTATCTGTGAGCCCTGGCCTATTGGAGAAAGTTCGCTTATGGTGTTTTAACAGCATCAGCAATTCCTTTCTTTGAGGGGGGGTTAAATCCTCCCCCATCTCAATGCTCTCGAGAGGCGTCTCCTTCTGGCTTTCAGCAACCATGTCAATTAAAGGGGCGGACCCTGCCTCTTCCTCAGCATAACAGATTGTGTTCACATTTACCTCCCTTGCATGGTAGGCCTTCATTCTGTTCACATGTACTGTCTGCACACTTCCCTGGACCTGGGGCTTCCTCACATCATAGGTAACCTCATTAATCCTTTCCACTACCTCCATGGGTCCAGACCAAACATCTTTCATTTTGTTCTTCCGGACAGGATCTAGCACCAACACCATGTCCCCTATTTCAAACGCTCTCTCTTTAGCATCTCTGTCATACCAGGCTTTCTGCGTATCCTGGCTCTCTTTCAGATTCTGCTCAACCAACTTCATCATCTCCTGCAAACTCTCCTTGAATTGAGCCACATACTCGGCCACCGGCTGCTCTGCCTCCTCCACATTACCTTCCCACGAGTCACGAACCAAATCTAGGGGCCCCCGGACCTGCCTCCCATAGAGCAGTTCAAATGGAGCAAACCCTGTAGACTCTTGGGGCACACTCCTGTATGCATACAATAGATACGGCAGCATAACATCCCAATCATTCTGGCGTCTATCCACATACATTTTCAACATAGATTTCAGGGTTCCATTGAACCTCTCCACTAGACCATTAGTCTGGGGGTGGTAGGGAGCAGCTTTCAGGTGCTTCACCCCACATAACTCCCACAACTGTTTGAAAACCACAGACATAAAGTTAGACCCACGGTCCGACAATATTTCCTTGGGAAAACCCACTCTGCTAAAAATAGAGAACAAGGCCACTGCCACCGTCTCTGCCTCGATATTAGCCAAGGCTACAGCCTCCGGATATCTGGTAGCAAAATCTACCAACACCAGGATGTATTTCTTCCCATTTCTGGAAGGTTTGGGGAGTGGCCCCACAATATCCACAGCTACTCTGGCAAAAGCCTCCCCAATAATGGGCAGAGGCTGGAGGGGCACCTTGCTAGGCCCCCTTAACCCCTTACGCTTCTGGCACAGCTCACAGCTCCTGCAGTAATCTCTCACTGACCCCGAAAGGTGAGGCCAGTAGAAATTCTGCTCTAGCCTGTCACACGTTTTGCCTATACCCAGATGACCTGCAAAGGGACTATCATGAGCCAACTTCAACAAATCATTGCGGTAACTCTCAGGTACCACAAGCTGTTTGCGAGCTGCTGCTTGGGAATGCTTCTTTCCCCTAGGTGGTTCCCTATACAACAGCCCATCCTGCATAAAAAACCTGCCTCTCTCTTCACAGGCCGGGACCTGACTCTGAGCATCATTCCTGGCCCTCTCTAGAGATACATCACTCTGCTGAGCCACAATAAATTCACTCTGGGTTTTGTTTGGATTCAGAATCATCTCTGATATTTCAGACAAACCCTCACCTGATCCATCTTGAGAGGCACTCTCTGTCTGTTTGCTGCCCCCCTCACTGCCATCGGGCAGGGTATCTGCCACAGCCCCAAATTCTTTCAATAACGTCACAAGGGGGGACCCAGGTGTACCAAGGCCTGAGGTGCCTGCAATGTCAGGGAATTGATTTAGTGAGCATGCAGCATAGAACAGCAGCTCCTCTCTTTTGCCTGCTTCTGGCCAAACATCCCCCAATACTCATGGAGCCCAACCTCACAGTCTTCACATAGAAAGGCTTCTGTGGGTTCATAGCAATTGGAGAACATGTTCCATAGACTTGCCCCCCGGCTCCAACCATCCTGGGTTATAACTCCATTTTACCTCAAATTCTACTCCTTATGCTGCCCTCTGTAGTACAGAACTGTGGAGAGTATGGGAACCAGAGTTTCCTGTAGTGAGCTATTCTCCCACCTGGTTATTACACTACTTACTTATATTAACTGCTGCTGCAGCTGAATTTTACAGGCATTAGAGCTGGTTGGGATTTATTTTATAAAACATTTTTCTGCTGGAAAATACCAATTTGTCAAAAATTAAACTTTTCCCAGGAAAGGGTTGATTTTGACAAACGTTCTGTTTCCAAAACATTTCGGGGGAGGGGGGAGTTTCAGAATTGTTGAAATATCCTGTTTCAACATTTTCTAAACAAAGTTCTGTTTTTCATGTCAAAATAACTTCTTGTATTGAAATTTAAATTAATTTATAATTTAAAACATTAAAAAAAATGTCAAAACTGAAACATTAAGAATTTATCAAAATGAAATATTTGGATTGACTCAAATCTGAAAGTTTTTGCTTTTCAACAAAAATTTGACTCTTCGAATTGGCAATTTGGGACTGGAAAAATGGTCAACATGTCAAAATCTCACAGGACGGGAAAACCATTTCCCAGCCAGCTTTATCAGGCACCTCCCATTGACAGACATCAGTAAACCCAAAGATGTTTAAGACAAAGTATTAGTTAAACTTCCAAAAAAGGAGAGTTCAGACTTTCCTGACTCAAATACAAATGCCCTCCCTCACCAAGCAGAAAAACGCATTGAGCCTAGACTTGAAGAAGAGGAAGGAACAAAACATGTAAGGATGCATCATATGTTCCAGGACAGTAGTCCACTGTCTATCTGTAAACCTATTTGTCTTGTTTAATCAAACTCTTTAGACTTATTGGACATTTAGAGCCTCAATAAAATTTTGGGGTGTGAATCCATTCACAAAAAAAAAAAAAAAAAAAAGTGTCCTGGTGCCTCATTTGTTTGGAAAATTATAGGAATAAGTTATTGTGCAAAGACTGTAGGAAAAAGTAGGCAAGAAATGTTCTAGGCAGCTTGAATGGAGATAAAAAAGCATACTCTGTGATGTAAAGATCAAGATGCAAGAAGCGAATTCTCCTGGACAGGGGGAGGTGGCGACAGGAGGAAAGTAAAAAACCCAACAAAAAATCATGAAGTCACTGGATTTCTATTACATTTTAGTGGTTATCAAGTAAATCTTCACACAACTTTATTTAATCTTTTAAAAATATGTATAGCACTGACTGCAGTACTGTTGGCACTTTACAATCTTTTAAACATCAGCTTGAACCGGCTTTCATTGCACAGTTAAACTCTCTCATTTCATCCCTTCAACACTGGCTGATTGAGAAGCTCCTTTTCATAACAGTCCATAATGGGAGCTGCCTTTTGACTACAAGTGATCTGATTTAGCACTTGATGGTGTGTGGGTTGTTGTTATTTTTTTTTTTTTTTAAGGTTTCAGTAGGCACATTGCAATGAGTTTTACATACTAAGCACTTCAGGATCAAGTGCAGTGTCTGTTACACTGATCAAGTATTCTCTACTTGTTCTGTCAGTGTATTTTTCATTTAAAATATAACTGTTTTAGGAAAAATGTCAGGTGTGCCTGTGTGCCTCCCTTGAATGCTGCTACACTAGAAGTTTTCACAACTAAACCATGGCTGTCCAAAGCTGCATCCATTATTAGGTCACTTCACTTGAGATCCTGTAATATGGCACACTTATATGAAGTCATTATGCAACTCTGTAGAAGGTGATAGTATTATAATATACTCATAAACTTATTTAATTAACGGGAGTTATTTTTTAGGGAGTGTGATGGGGTGTTTACCCCCATAGTAGCCTGGAAAGGGTTAATGAGGCTCTGAAGGGGCCAATTAACCAGACAGGCCAAACCTGAAGAGAATTAGGTGGTCTAAGTAACCCCAGACAGATGATATAGCCCACTTGAGACGGAACAGGTAGGGTTACTATATGCAAGGAAGTTGGCAGCAGAAGAGTGCTGCAAGCTCGGGAGCCTGCAGAAGTTCTTTGGACATTAGAGAAGGAAGGAAGGAAGGAAACAAACCTAAGGGGAGAAGGTGTAGGAAAAGGCTGAGGTTTAAGATGGTACAGACCTTGGCCACTGATTAGATGGTCCCTGTACAGGAACCCGGAGGTGGGCCTGGGTTCCCCTACCAGCTGCTGGGGAAGTGGCACAGTCAGGACAGTGGATTTGAACACTGCCTGGGATGGTTCATCCTGTGGGACTTTGATACCCCAGAAGGGGGAAAATACATAGTGACCTGGCTGAAGGGCCAAGCCATGATGAGAGAGCACCCTAAGTCCCAGAGAGTGAGGGGGGGATGCTACAGAGTGTGTGAATGAGTGATGGAAGGAATTAATTCCCAGAGCAACCAGGAGGAGGTGCCCTAAAGGTCAGAGAACCCTGTTATAGGGAGCCTCTGCATACTCCCACTCAGGGAATTCAAAGTGCCTGCACCACAATGATCCAGACTGTTCTGGGAAGTTGGGCCCTTTGGGAGTTGCATGGGGGCTGCCTCACATCACTGAATGTTCGGTGCTCAAGGAGGAGGAAGCTAAAGGAGCTCAGTTTATGTCCCTGTCTGACCCGCACAGACAACTAACTCTATTTTTTACCTTGTATATAGTTAGTTTTTAGAATTTAACTAGTGTTTAACATAGTTTTTAGAAAAGTTTTAGAATAGAGTCATATTTTGGGGTAACTTTACCTATTTCCCCCTTACCTCTGGATTCCACAACTGACCTCAGAATGATCTGTGAAGAATGCAAGCTTAAAGAAACTCTTGCATGTAATAATGGGAAAGCAGACATTCACCAGAGCTGTTTCTTCAACTTAGTCCCCTGTACAGATATCAATTCCTGCTCTCACTAGCCAATATTGAACATTCCTCAGTTCCTAAGCCATCTATGACTCCATGGCTCATGTCCCAAACCTAAACCAGCTAAGACTTCTAACCCTGGTTCTGACACTGCTGTTATAGAATCAACATCTCCAGTCTTTCTCTCTGCCTTCAGTTCAATCTCCTACTCCTCAGGATCACAGGGAGGACAGAAAGTGTACTGAAAATGGTTCTGCAGGGCTGAAGAAAAGGACCAGAAAAAGATAAGTGGGACTGCATTGCGTCAGCACCAAATACGTAAACTTGTTGCACAACTAATTGGTATTGTGGCTTGCCAAGACATGCCATGACTCCATCACAGGTGGGTTGTGAGGCTTCTGCTGATAATGTCCATAAAATGGAATTGAGAAAGAGCAGACATTATCCTGCCCCTGCTATTTCCTACAGAACTTCCTCCACTCAGCATTACATACCTCCCTAGGAGGATTTTATATACCCTCTACCAGTCAACCAGGATGAGGGAAGTCTAGCCTACTGGTCAGAGTGGGCATCAGCACTCAAGGGCTAGGGTCAAGCTAGAGTCAGTAGTCAGGAGCCAGAGCCAAGAGTCAAAACAGAGGCAGGAACTGGAGCAAGCAGGGTAACAGGCAAGGAGGGGTTCAAGGCAGGGGCAGGACAGAGGCAAGGCTTGGAGCAACACAGGAGCAGGCACAGTGGTGGGCATGAGTGTTGAGAAGCCAGTGAGCTGCTGCTACTGCTGGCTTCTGCAGCTGATCAGGCAGTGTGGCTAATCAGGCAGCTTACTGCAGGCCAGCTGTACTGATAAGGCTGCTTGGAGACTAGCTCTGCTGCAGGCCCTGATTACCGATAGTACCTCCCCAGAGGCCTTGAGACCTGATTTCTCAGGGGTCAGTATGGTGAAAGGTGTGTAGGCAATTCAGGGCATGGATGTGTTCTGCAGGTTCCCATGAACGTTCACCAGGGCCATATCCATCCCAGTTAATTAGCTACTGTAGTTTTCCTCAAATCTGACAAGAGTCTGAAATCTGCCAAACCACATATTCTTCTTGGCCCTGAACAGTTATAGGCGGAGGAGGGAGAGTAGTATGGATTGGGAAGGGGTTCTTGATTAATGGTTTTAGAAGAGAGACATGGAAGACTGGTATCAAAGGGGTAGCCGTGTTTGTTGCTTTTTACAGATCCAGACTAAGAGTCCTGTGGCACCTTATAGACTAATAGATGTATTAGAGCATAAGCTTTCATGTGTCTGACGAAGTGGGTATTCACCCACGAAAGCTTATGCTCCACTACATCTGTTAGTCTATAAGGTGCCACAGGACTCTCTGTTGCTTTTTATGGAAGACTGGGTGAATCTTGAGGGAATCTGGGAACTGTAACTTGAAAGTGACCAGGTTAATTTGTTTCATGATCTGGAAAGGCCCCGGGTACTTATGGTCCAGCTTTGTGGAGGGGTGAATTGATTGCAGATTCCAGGTGGACAAGCACACCTTATCCCTTATCCCTAAGCCAGGTGTTGGCTGGCAGGACCACGTGGCATACCATTTGTAGGTTGCCTTGGTGACTTCTAATTGCCTCTGGAGTTCTTAGTGTACATGCTGGATGTGGGTTTTGAGTTTGGTAACAGCAGGCATCAGCAATTCAGAGGGGATCTCTGGATGAGCATGAAGATGGAAACCATAGTTAGCAAAGAAGAGTGTCTGCTTGGTGGAGGCGTATATGGCATTGTTGTTAACGCAAACTCGGCATGAGGGATCAGGGACAGCCACAAGTGTTGGAACAATTTTTATAGTGGGGGTGCTGAGAGCCATTTAACCAAACTGTAAACCCTGTATATAATGGAAACCACTTCAAGCCAGCGGGGGGTGGCAGCACCCCCAGCAAGCCTAGTTCCAGCACTTATAGGGACAGCCAATCATCCTGATGACAGTTTAGGATGCAATGTAGGTACTGTTCAAGGACCTGACTGACCCATGCCTCCTGCCCATTGGTGCTGGGATCATAGGCTGTTGAGGTTGTGATAAAGTTCCTCCTCTACCCTGGTGGGTCCTGCACTTATTGGCAGATTTAGCTTGCCTCAGAGATTCACAGTAGCTCTCAGTTTGGCCACTTTCATGGCTCAAATCTGCTGTTCACTCAGATAACCTCATCACTGGCCAGTATGGGGAAAAGAGTAAGAACAATTCCCACAGTATCAGAGGGGTAGCCGTGTTAGTCTGAATCTGTAAAAAGCAACAGAGGGTCCTGTGGCACCTTTGAGACTAACAGAAGTATTGGGAGCATAAGCTTTCGTGGGTAAGAACCTCACTTCTTCAGATGCAAGTAATGGAAATCTCCAGAGGCAGGTATAAATCAGTATGGAGATAATGAGGTTAGTTCAATCAGGGAGGGTGAGGTGCTCTGCTAGCAGTTGAAGTGTGAACACCAAGGGAGGAGAAACTGCTTCTGTATTGGATAGCCATTCACAGTCTTTGTTTAATCCTGATCTGATGGTGTCAAATTTGCAAATGAACTGGAGCTCAGCAGTTTCTCTTTGGAGTCTGGTCCTGAAGTTTTTTTGCTGTAAGATGGCTACCTTTACATCTGCTATTGTGTGGCCAGGAAGGTTGAAGTGTTCTCCTACAGGTTTTTGTATATTGCCATTCCTGATATCTGACTTGTGTCCATTTATCCTCTTGCGTAGTGACTGTCCAGTTTGGCCAATGTACATAGCAGAGGGGCATTGCTGGCATATGATGGCATATATAACATTGGTGGACGTGCAGGTGAATGAGCCCGTGATGTTGTAGCTGATCTGGTTAGGTCCTGTGATGGTGTTGCTGGTGTAGATATGTGGGCAGAGTTGGCATCGAGGTTTGTTGCATGGGTTGGTTCCTGAGTTAGAGTTGTTATGGTGCGGTGCGTGGTTGCTGGTGAGAATATGCTTAAGGTTGGCAGGTTGTCTGTGGGCGAGGACTGGCCTGCCTCCCAAGGTCTGTGAAAGTGAGGGATCATTGTCCAGGTTGGGTTGTAGATCACTGATGATGCGTTGGAGAGGTTTAAGCTGAGGACTGTAGGTGATGGCCAGTGGAGTTCTGTTGGTTTCTCTTCTGGGCCTGTCTTGTAGTAGGAGGTTTCTGGGTACACGTCTGGCTCTGTTGATTTGTTTCTTTATTTCCTTGTGTGGGTATCGTAGTTTTGAGAATGCTTGGTGAAGATCTTGTAGGTGTTGGTCTCTGTCTGAGGGGTTGGAGCAGATGCGATTGTACCTCAGTGCTTGGCTGTAGACAATGGATCGTGTGGTGTGACCGGGGTGGAAGCTGGAGGCATGAAGGTAGGCGTAGCGGTCGGTGGGTTTTCGGTATAGGGTGGTGTTAATGTGGCCATCGCTTATTTGTACGGTGGTGTCTAGGAAGTGGACCTCCTGTGTAGTTTGGTCCAGGCTGAGGTTGATAGTGGGGTGGAAGCTGTTGAAATCATGGTGGAATTCTTCCAGGGTCTCCTTCCCATGGGTCCAGATGATGAAGATGTCATCAATATAGCGTAGGTAGAGAAGGGGCATGAGTGGACGAGAGCTGAGGAAGCATTGTTCCAGGTCAGCCATAAAAATGTTGGCATATTGTGGGGCCATGCGGGTGCCCATAGCGGTGCCACTGGTCTGGAGGTATATATTGTCACCAAATTTGAAATAATTGTGCGTGAGGATAAAGTCACAGAGGTCAGCAATAAGTTGTGCTGTGTCATCATCAGGGATACTGTTCCTGACAGCTTGTATTCCATCTGTGTGTGGGATGTTTGTGTAGAGAGCCTCTACATCCATGGTGGCTAGGATGGTGTTTTCTGGGAGGTCACCAATGCATTGTAGTTTTCTCAGGAAATCTGTGGTGTCACGGAGATAGCTGGGAGTGCTGGTGGCGTAGGGTCTGAGTAGGGAGTCCACATATCCAGACAGTCCTTCAGTGAGAGTGCCAATGCCTGAGATGATGGGGCGTCCAGGATTTCCAGGTTTGTGGATCTTAGGTAGTAGATAGAATAACCCCGGTCGGGGCTCTAAGGGTATGTTGATTTGTTCCTGTTGTACCACCGTACAAATAAGCGATGGCCACATTAACACCACCCTATACCGAAAACCCACCGACCGCATCTGCTCCAACCCCTAAGACAGAGACCAACACCTACAAGATCTTCACCAAGCATTCTCAAAACTACGATACCCACACAAGGAAATAAAGAAACAAATCAACAGAGCCAGACGTGTACCCAGAAGCCTCCTGCTACAAGACAGGCCCAGAAGAGAAACCAACAAAACTCCACTGGCCATCACCTACAGTCCTCAGCTTAAACCTCTCCAACGCATCATCAGTGATCTACAACCCAACCTGGACAATGATCCCTCACTTTCACAGACCTTGGGAGGCAGGCCAGTCCTCGCCCACAGACAACCTGCCAACCTTAAGCATATTCTCACCAGCAACCACGCACCGCACCATAACAACTCTAACTCAGGAACCAACCCATGCAATAAACCTCGCTGCCAACTCTGCCCACATATCTACACCAGCAACACCATCACAGGACCTAACCAGATCAGCTACAACATCACGGGCTCATTCACCTGCACGTCCACCAATGTTATATATGCCATCATGTGCCAGCAATGCCCCTCTGCTATGTACATTGGCCAAACTGGACAGTAACTACGCAAGAGGATAAATGGACACAAGTCTGATATCAGGAATGGCAATATACAAAAACCTGTAGGAGAACACTTCAACCTCCCTGGCCACACAATAGCAGATGTAAAGGTAGCCATCTTACAGCAAAAAAACTTCAGGACCAGACTCCAAAGAGAAACTGCTGAGCTCCAGTTCATTTGCAAATTTGACACCATCAGATCAGGATTAAACAAAGACTGTGAATGGCTATCCAATACAGAAGCAGTTTCTCCTCCCTTGGTGTTCACACCTCAACTGCTAGCAGAGCACCTCACCCTCCCTGATTGAACTAACCTCATTATCTCCATACTGATTTATACCTGCCTCTGGAGATTTCCATTACTTGCATCTGAAGAAGTGAGGTTCTTACCCACGAAAGCTTATGCTCCCAATACTTCTGTTAGTCTCAAAGGTGCCACAGGACCCTCTGTTGCTTTTAACAATCCCCACAGTTTCTGCTGATCCACCATGTGGGTCGGGGAACAGCCCAGAGACCTTCCCCTCTGGTGGAATCTCCTGTGTTGGATCAGGAGTTGAGAGGTTTGGGGGGAATCCGGGCCCACCCTCTACCCGTGTTCCAGCCCAGGGCCCTGTGGACTGCAGCTGTCTAGAGTGCCTTCTGGAACAGCTGCACGACAGCTACAATTCCCTGTGCTACTTCCCTATAGCCTCCTCCCAACACCTTCTTTGTCTTTACCACGGGAACTTCCTCCTGATGTCTGTTAACGTTTGTACTTCTCAGTCCTCCAGCAGCATATCCTCTCACTGCCAGCTCCTTATGGACATCTCACTAACTGGAGTGAGAGCCTTTTTAAACCAGGTGTTCTGATTAGCCTTAATTAATTCTAGCAGCTTCCCAATTAGCTACAGGTGTCCTAATTAGCCTACCTGCCTTAATTAGTTCTAGAAAGTTCCTGAGTGTTAAGGAATAGTCCCTGTTATCTTACCCAGGGAAAAGGGACCTGCTTAACCTGGAACTAATGTATCTACCTTCGACCACTCTCTTATAGCCATCTGGCCTGACCCTATTACAAGGTTAAGATCTGAACACTCAGGCATCATAGAAATTCTCACTAGAAGTGGGAAATAAACTGGGATCCTCAGTCAGACACCACACCTATAGGTAAGCCATGCAGATAAAATTTGTTGCTTACAAACAGGTAGGCTGTCTGCTCAGCAGAGGGAAGTGCTCGACATGGAACAAAATGCACCATCTTAGTTAAATGGTCAACCTCCATTAGAATGGTAGTGTGCCCTTGGGAGGGTGGTAATTCCACGATAAAATCTATTGATATGATGATGACCCAAGGCCAAGGTGGAGTGGGTAAGGGCTGGAGAAGACCAGCAGTCTTGAATGGGGGGTATTGGTCCAGGTGCAAAGGTCAAAGGACTCTGGGTAAGACCCAACAGAAATGCGCATAGCACCCACCGAAAGTTCCTGGAAACCAGTTCTTGGGTCTTAAAATGGCCAAAGTGGCCTGCTAGGAGAGCTTTGAGGCAAAGTTGTAGGACTCAAAGCCAAGTGGCCCCTTCAGACACATAGATGCATCCCTTGTGGTATAGAATCATGTCCTGGAATGTGAAGCCTGTGGAGGACTGGTCCTGGTCTAAGTCTTGACGGGTTTGGATTGCAAAGGGATCACGTGGTAACTGAGAGCAGATGGAGGTCAGAGGCCAGATAACTTCAGAAATGAAGTTTGAGGGCTTGAGAATCATGGACATAGTCTCCTCACCAGGTTTGTAGTACTCATTTTTTTGTGACCATGCATCTGCCTTCTTGTTCCTTGTCCCTGGCCAGTAGGTGACAACAAACTCAAATAGCATGAATAAGAGAGACCAGCATGCCTGCCACTGGTTCAGGTGCCTGGCCATTTTTAGGTATTGCAAATTTTTATGGTCTGTCAGGACTTGGGCTGGGAACCTAGCACCCTCCAGAAGATGGAACCATTCTTCAAGGGCTGCTTTGATGGCCCCAAACTGGATATGACACAGAGGCGACACGTGGGTTGTGCGCCAAGATTTCTCCCTTGTAGTTGGTCCTGCTATCTCCTCATGGAGGAATGTTGGGGGGGAGGGGCGAGGGGTGGTGCCAGGAGCTCTGTGCCTGCTGGGCAATTTCCTCACATGTGCTGTGTAAGGGGAGGGCAAGAGAGCACTGACCTCACAGCAGAACTCCAGCTTTGGGCCGTTTTCAATAAGAGCCAGGCAGCTGAGCTGCTTCCCAATCCAGGTGTGTGCTTAGCTGCTCGTCCCAGTGCATGGGGGGTGGTGAAGAGGATGATGAGACTACCCCTGCAGGGAGCCACTGGGGCCGGGTCAAACCCACCCTCAGCAAACTCGCCTGGCTCCAGGAAGCTTCACATCCCCTGACCCCATCACTCCTCAGCTGTGGGGGGAGAGGTCACTCTATAGGGAGCTACCCTCCCATTTGCCCAACCCCAGTGCATCCGGACCCCCAGCCCCTAGAATCCTCCCACTGAGCTCCCCGCACCTGAATCCCCACACCGCCAAGTCTCACCCCCTGCATCCAGAGCCCCTCACACCCAGACCTCTCCACGAAGGGGAAGTCGTGCCTGACTAACCTAATTGCCTTCTATGATGAGATAACTGGCTCTGTGGATGAGGGGAAAGCAGTGGATGTGTTATTCCTTGACTTTAGCAAAGCTTTTGATACGGTCTCCCACAGTATTCTTGCCGCCAAGTTAAAGAAGTATGGGCTGGATGAATGGACTGTAATGTGGATAGAAAGCTGGCTAGATCGTCGGGCTCAACGGGTAGTGATCAATGGCTCCATGTCTAGTTGGCAGCCGGTTTCAAGCGGAGTGCCCCAAGGGTCGGTCCTGGGGCCGGTTTTGTTTAATATCTTTATTAATGATCTGGAGGATGGTGTGGACTGCACTCTCAGCAAGTTTGCAGATGACACTAAACTAGGAGGTGTGGTAGATACACTAGAGGGTAGGGATCGGATACAGAGGGACCTAGACAAATTAGAGGATTGGGCCGAAAAAAACCTGATGAGGTTCAACAAGGACAAGTGCAGAGTCCTGCACTTAGGACGGAAGAATCCCATGCACTGCTACAGACTAGGGACCGAATGGCTAGGTAGCAGTTCTGCAGAAAAGGACCTAGGGGTCAGTGGACGAGAAGCTGGATATGAGTCAACAGTGTGCTCTTGTTGCCAAGAAGGCTAACGGCATTTTGGGCTGTATAAGTAGGGGCATTGCCAGCAGATCGAGGGACGTGATCGTTCCCCTTTATTCGACATTGGTGAGGCCTCATCTGGAATACTGTGTCCAGTTTTGGGCCCCACACTACAAGAAGGATGTGGAAAAATTGGAAAGAGTCCAGCGGAGGGCAACAAAAATGATTAGGGGTCTGGAGCACATGACTTATGAGGAGAGGCTGAGGGAACTGGGATTGTTTAGTCTCCAGAAGAGAAGAATGAGGGGGGATTTGATAGCAGCCTTCAACTACCTGAAGGGGGGTTCCAAAGAGGATGGAGCTCGGCTGTTCTCAGTGGTGGCAGATGACAGAACAAGGAGCAATGGTCTCAAGTTGCAGTGGGGGAGGTCCAGGTTGGATATCAGGAAAAACTATTTCACTAGGAGGGTGGTGAAACACTGGAATGCGTTACCTAGGGAGGTGGTGGAGTCTCCTTCCTTGGAGGTTTTTAAGGCCCGGCTTGACAAAACCCTGGCTGGGATGATTTAGCTGGGAATTGGTCCTGCTTTGAGCAGGGGGTTGGACTAGATGACCTCTTGAGGTCCCTTCCAACTCTGATATTCTATGATTCTATGATTCTATGAATGAACCCCCCCACACCTGAATTCCCACCCCACTGAGCCTCACCCTCTGCATCCAGAGTCCCCCCCCCCCACTGAGCCACCCCCAAATATAGAAGTCCTTGGATATGGTGGGAACAGCATGGATCTTGGCAAAGTTTAGGTCCATAAAATTACCTGAGGCCCCCGAGTTGCCTAGGGTCTGTAGAGGGATCTTGGGGCTTACTGCTAGTCAGATTAATAGAGATATTCAGAGAAACTGACTCAGGAATCCTGTTGTGCCAACTGTGGCCCACGGGTGCTGGGAACCACCGAAGCTGGGAGAAGACCAACTCGGCTTGGACCCACTCCTAAGGGCTGGGGATCTGGTCTTTCCTGGCCCCGTTCTGCCTTAGTCTTCACTGGACATGTCAAGGCAAGATGGCCAGGTTCTTCAGACTATAAACACAAACCTAATGCCCAGCATTGGTGCTTCTCCAAGTTGGAGAGGTGTGGATGAACCTGGTTGGTTTGCAGGAGCTCTGATGCCAGGGAAGACCTGCCTATTTGCGATGTTGGGGCAGGGTGAATGGCGGCTTCCAGAAAATCGGGGTATGCTAATGACAATGTTCCATGAGGTGGAAGTTGATTCTGATGCACAAATCAATCAGATTGTTCAAACTGGACAGAGGCTCCATCCATGCAAAATCGTCCTTTATATCCTCATTAAGCCCAAGTGGAAATGGTGATGCTGTGCTGCCTCATTCCACTCAGTGTCAGAAGAAAAAATGATGAAATTCAACAGCATAGTTGGTATGGCCTGGCCTCCTTGCCATAAGGTGTGAAGGGCTGCCTTGGTGGTCTGCACATAGTTGGGATCACCGAAGATGATGGACATAGCTTGAATAAATTCCTCTAATTGTCACAAGAGGGAGATGGACTGTTTCAGGAAGCCAAGGCCTGAATCAACAAATTTAAGATGAGCCCACAGGGGCCTTATCCATGGGAAATGATTGATGATGGAGGAGAAACAGCAGCCGACATTGGTTCAGGAACCTCTGAAACGTGTCCCAATCTCTGTCAAATTTGGCAGCAGAGAGTCCCCCAGAACTTACACCAGCAGTTGAGGTGTATCTGTTAGGGTTGGTGGGCCAGACCTGCTGCATTCTTCTCTGGCCATATGCAGAGTCCTCTGGTGGGGTGGTGTTGGTGGAGCCTCCTCGAGCAGTGCATCTTAAGTTAGCATCTCATTAATCTGAACAGGGCAATTTCTCCCCTCAGATCTACTGTTTTAGGTTGTCTGCAGACATTGCTGCATCAGTTGTGTCATCCTGTGTTCATGTTTAGGAAGCAAAGCTTGAAAACAGGAGAGCTAAAACCTTTTTTTAAAATGTAATCTGAGATTCTGATGTAATCACATGACTCCTGGAGCTGGGTCCTAGGCACAGTCCTGTAGTCCTGCCACAACCTGACAGAATGATTGATACTTTGGGACTTCAGTCTACTTTTATCCAGCAGAAGGAAAAGATAATTTCTGACATCTTCAGAGCTGGGCACCCGGTCACCAGCCGCTGCTCTCTGGCCACCCAGCTCTGAAGGCAGCGCAGAAGTAAGGGTGGCAGTACTGCAGCCCCCCTAAAATAACTATGCAACCCCCTTGCAACTCCCTTTTGGGTCAAAACCCTCAATTTGAGAAACATTGGTCTCCCCTGTGAAATCTGTATAGTATAGAGTAAAAGCACACAAAAGACCAGATTTCACGGTGGGAGACCAGATATCACGGTCCGTGACACATTTTTCATGACATGAATTTGGTAGGGCCATACCTATACTAAGTGCCCCAGAGAGGGATCCTTTTTTCTACATTAACCATCCTTTGTTTCTCAGCAACTGCTGTGGCCACTAGCTGAGAAATCAAGGTCTCAGAGATTTTCTCCTCTTCTGCTCCAGAAGACTGGATATCAGAGGCAAATAGGTACAGGAAAATAACTGCTTTTGGTTGCATTTAATCTGGAAGGGGTTAATACATTACAGTGAGTATTCTGACATACCTATTTTGCTTCAGTCTTCACTAAAAAAGTTAATTATGATCAGGTGCTTAACACAATTAATACTAACACGACAGAAAGAACAGGTTAATGAAAATTTACATAAGTTAGATGTATTCAAGTTGGCAGGGGTTGACAAAATTCACCCTAGGGTATTTAAGGAACTAGGTAAAGCAATCTCTGAACCATTAGTAATTATCTATGAGAACTTGGAGCACGGGTGAGATCCTAGTGGACTGAAGAAGGGCAAACATAATACCTATCTTTCAAAGGGTAACAAAGAGGATCAGGGGAATTATAAACCAGTCAGTCTAACTTCAATACTTGGAAAAATACTGGACCAAATTATTCAACAATTAGTTTGCAAGCATTTAGAGCAGTGGGGGCAACCTGCAGCCCATCAAGGTAAGCTGATTGTGGGCCGCGAGACATTTTGCGGCAAGAATGGCCCCCCGCAGCTCCCAGTGGCCACGGTTTGCCGTTCCCAGCCAATGGGAGCTGTGGGAAGTGGCGGCCAACACATCCCTGCGGCCCGCGGGGTCTGTCCTGGGTCTAGTAATATTCAATTTTCATTCATGACTTGGATAAAGAAGTAGAGAGTATGCTTATAAGATTTGTGAATGATTCCAGGCTGGTGAGGTTGCAAGCACTTTGGAGGACAGGATTAGAATTCAAAATGACCTTGACAAATTGGAGAATTGATCTAAAATCAACAAGATGCAATTCAGAAAAGACAAGTGCAAAGTACTTCATTTACAAAGGAAAAATCAAATGCACAAATACAAAATGGGGAATAAGGGGCTAGGCAGTGGTACTGCTGAAAAGGATCTGGAGGTGGTTGTGGAACACAAATTGAATATGAGCCAACAATGTGATGCAGTTGTGAAACAGACTTATATAATTGTGGGGTATATTAACAGGATTGTTGTATGTAAGACATGGTAAGTAATTGTCCCACTCTGCTCAGCACTGGTGAAGCCTCAGCTGGAATACTGTGTCCAGTTTTGACACCACACTTTAGGAAAGATGTGGAGAAATTAGAGAGAGCCAAGAGGAGAGCAACAAAAATGATAACAGGTTTAGAAAACATGACGTATGAGGAAGGGTTAAAAAAACTGGGCATGTTTAGTCTTGAGAAAAGAAGATTAAGAGGGGGGATCTGATAACAGTCTTCAAATATATTAAGAACTGTTATAAAAAGGATGGTGAGCAATTGTTCTCTATGTCCATTGAAGGCAGGACAAGAAGTAACGGGCTTAATGTGCAGGAAGGGTGATTTAAGTTACATATTAGGAAAAAAATTCTAACTATAAGGATAGTTAAGTACTGGAATAGGCTTCCAAGGGTGATTTGTGGAATCCCAGTCATTGGAGGTTTTTAAGAACAGGTTAGACAAACATGTCAAAGATGGCCTAGGTATATTTGATCCTCCCTCAGCAGGGGGGTGGACTAGATGACCTCTCAAGGTCCTTCCAGCCCTACATTTCTGATTGTACCACACATTTCCCTGCTTGACTGGGCTACAGCTGCACAAAAACTTCCAGATCACTTATTTGTTTGTTTGGGTAAACTGCCTGCCCAAGTCCATCTCCTATTTTTGAACACAGTTTAAGTGACTGGTAAGAAATAGCTGAGGGCATATTATATTTCAGATGTTGCTGCATTACACAGTGGAAGGATTAGTACACTGCTTTCTATTTTAGTTGGGAGTCTGAGTATATCTTTCTTGTAAGCTGGAGTACAGGCAAAGTACTTTAGTTGGAAAATATTGCCAGACATATATTCTGTGACCTAGCAATGTTTGTGAGGGATACAGCTTTCAAAGTTACTCCTTTAGAATGCTTTCCTCAAGGATGCTTTCCTCAAGCTCAAACTGGTGAGTCTGACAATCAAATTTCTGGCAGCCTTTGTTTCCTTGACTAAGATCAGCATTACCCATAGGAGTAAAAGGGAAGATATATTCAGAGACATTGGCTTTTCCCCTCACTTTTTCCAGATTCTAATGACATGGCCTGCAAATAAATGTTGTACTAACTACGTTTGGTTAGATTTGATTAAGCATCTTGTAAATGTGGTATGTTTAGAAGATTACTCTCTCCATTTAGACCCAGCAGCCTTACATTGTATAATTATACTTAGTAGTGAATTGAACAGAGAAAGGAAGCCCACTAATACATTTTAAATTAGAAGTTCTCGCCATCTTATTTCTCTAAGACCACAAAGGATAGACAATTTATTCTAGGTTTCCCATTTTTCTTTCCACTTGATTTGATTAAAATTCTTGAGACAATCCTGGATTTAGTCACCAGATGGCACTGTAATGATATTCTCTTGTAATCCTCTCTGAATAGCTGAGGTTTCATTTGAAGTGACCCATAACATTGTCTACAATGAAAAATTATTGCAACTTTTTCAAAAGAGTTCTAACACTCCATTATTTGCAGTTTTACTTTGAACTTTGGCAGGGAGATAGTTCTGGGAAGGGCTCTTTATTGGCCTCATGCAAATCCATTCAGATTTTTCCAAGTTAAAGGTTTTGACAATTGCCACTGCCTGTCTTTGTCTGACACAGCACATGCTATTTTCGGAAATACACCAAAATCCCATAACATGCCATTAGCATGGCACATGCAGCTCCCTGGTACTTCAGCATTTTCCACTCAGAGCCGAACCTTCAGATGGGACAGACAAAAATGCATGATGATGGTCATTATCCTCTTCAACCTGCTGCAGCTTTTCCCTATCCCTATACATTTTGGTCTAGGTCCAGGAGAATATATAATGTACTAAGACCTAGCCCTAGGCAACCACAGATTCTAATCTAGACTCACCTGTTTTACTAACCGGTGTTGTTAATTCTGTGCCTTTCACAATCCTTATTACTGATCACAAAGTGACAGGTTATACAAATTGGGAATACAGCACAGATCTCTATCTAGTGCAGCAGAACCTTGTCTCAAAATTAAGAACAAATAAACTGCTTGTGTGAAAACATGCTTAAGTAGCAGTCATGCATCCCCTTTATTCCCTACCTCGCTTGTTTGTTTTGAATTTTGTTTATTTCAAGGGCCCGATCCTCCAAATATACACATGCAAATTAGGGGGGTACTGCTAGTAATGTTCTGCACGTGTGTTTGCAGGATTATGGTCTAAGCGAGTAAGCACTTTAGGGCAGTGACTACTATAATGAAACCTCAGACTTTTTCAGGCCTTTAGATATAGCGTAGCTTTACGACGAAGGACCCAAAACTGCTTCACTCTCTGTAGAGATCCACTAAACCACAGCCGTTTCGACAGAGGGTGGCTGCCAAGAAGGGTGCGGCAGGATTTAAAAGGGCAACCCCCTGCTCTTCTGAAAAGCGCCATGGGATGAACGTCCCAGCACAGCGAACGGGGCATTCCGGGACACAAGCAAACCTGCCCCCACCCCATTGGAGTACGCCACGGCGCGCGCGCTCCAGCCCACACAGTCCCCGACTAGTCCCAGCTTCCACGCGCTTGGCTCGTACGCTCCCCACGCCCCCTTCCTCCCGCCGGTGGGAGTCACTGCGCAGGCGCAACGGCTGGACAGCTGGAGGGAGGGGCTTTCCTTAGAGACGTTAACTCGTTGGGGTTGGCGCCGCCGCCATTTTGAATTCGCTCGCTGGTGGTCCGGTCGGTAGCTGCGGCGGCTAAGTGCGGCTCCGTGACCCCCTGAGAGCGCGAGAGAGACAGAGGGAAGACGAAGCATGGCAGCGAACAGCCGGAACTTGAAACAAGTGCGGATCGAAAACAGCTCCCCGGCGGCCCCGCTCGGCATGGTGGGGGGCGGCGGCCTGAAGGGGCTGCGGGGCCTGGAGGCGGACAACGAGGTAGGGGCCATGGCGCTGGCGCAGGTCAAAGAGGCTGGCGACGAGGAGCAGGAGGTCGGGTTCACCATCGACATCAAGAGCTTCCTCAAGCCCGGCGAAAAGAGCTACACGCAGCGCTGCCGTCTCTTCGTGGGGAACCTGCCCACCGACATCACCGAGGAGGACTTCAAGCGCCTCTTCGAGCGCTACGGGGAGCCCAGCGAGGTCTTCATCAACCGCGACCGCGGCTTCGGCTTCATCCGCCTGGTAAGGGCCTCTTTCCCCGTACGTGTCTGCGAGGGAGTCGGACAGGCCTCCCCGCTCCGGTACAGGCACCGTGTGGGGGTCAGTGGGACAGGTCTCGTCTCGGTGTTTGCATCCCGCACAGGCATTGTGTGTGGGGGGGAGACTGGGACGGACCTCGCCCCTACAGTCGCCTAAACTACACCCCCCTGACACGATGTGTGTGTGGGGGAGAGGGACAGTGCTTGTGTCGTGTCCGTCCCCCCTCTCCCCCGCCTCTGTGTGCCTGTTGGGGGCGGAGTGGGACAGATGTTTCTCTGCAGCCTCGTCTCCTTTCCCTTGTCGGTGTGATCAGTGCTAGTGTCACTGCCACCAACCTTATTGCTTCTCTTCTTCTGCTCCTCCGCCTGGTACAGTTCTTTCTTCCATACCTTGTCATAGTCCCGCTTCCATACACGGATTGCCACCTGCCTTATCGCCCCCATTTCTAGCCCCAGTAGTGCACACTGCTGCCTGTCCACCTGCATGTCCAGCTGCCTTCATGTCCCACCCACCAGTCCCACTTCTTCTACACCAGGGGTTGGCAACCTTTCAGAAGTGGTGTGCCGAGTCTTCATTTATTCACTCTAATTTCAGGTTTCGCGTGCCAGTAATACCTTTTGACGTTTTTAGAAGGTCTCTTTCTATAAGTCTATAATATATAACTAGACTATTGTTGTATGTAAAGTAAATAAGGTTTTAAAAATGTTTAAGAATCTTCATTTAAAATGAAATTAAAAATGCAGCACTCCCTGGACCGGTGGCCAGGACCCGGACAGTGTGAGTGCCACTGAAAATCGGCTCTTGTGCCACCTTCGACATGCGTGCCATAGGTTGCCTACCCATGTTCTACACAGATAACCTGATACTGACCTTCTAATTTTCAGTAATAGAAAATGGAAAATGCTTCTTTGAGTAAGAAAGCATGTTTAGTTGGGTTGAGATGGTTGGCCCATCCTCGCATTGCATTATTTCCAGAAATTTCTTTGTGTGACTAATTGGATTATTCCTGTTTATGATGTAGCATGAATTAACGTTTTATTATACTTTAAGGGGGAGACTCTGGATACTTCTCCCCTCCTTTTGTACTTTAGTTCTTTGAAAGCCAAATATGCACAGTCTGAGCCCGGTAGGATTATTTGCTGTAGGCTTTCATTCATGAAAGCATGAACATCAATTTCAGAGGTATACTGAGATATACGGAGTTATAGCATTTGCATTTTAGTGAAATATATTGTTGTTAGATACAATTGCTGTTTCCTTGAGATCCTTTTGAAAAGAAGGGCCTATATTTTCAAAAGTTGCGAGTACACCTCTATCCTGATATAACGCGGCCCGATATAACATGAATTCAGATATAACGCAGTAAAACTGCACTTGGGGGGGGGGGCTTGCGCACTCCGGCAGATCAAAGCAAGTTTGATATAATGCGGTTTCACCTGTAACGCGGTAAGATTTTTTTTTTGGCTCCCAAGGACAGTGTTATATCCGGGTAGAGGTGTACCAGTGTTTTTGCATGCCCCACTTAATGGTCTCCACTTTAAGAAACCTTAAAGGGGCCTGCCTGGTTTTTGGATGATATGTGCTCATCATTTCTGAGGATCTGGTTTCTGGTATCTCATGAAAAAATTGAGGCAGTCAAAACTAGGTTATTGGCCATAGGTTTTAACATGTTAGTCTGCTTGCTATGCTGAGATGCTTTTCATAGCCAAATCGGCTGTAAATAGAGAGTGCACAGGGTGGTGGACATAGAAAGGCAGAGTTAAGATTTTTTGGGGTACTTAAATTGTCAGTTTCCATAATTTACAGTATTTTAGATTTGTTTTAAATTGTAACTTTGCCATTGATTTTTCTAATGTCTAAACACTTGTATTTTTTAAAAATGTTGCTATACGTAGGCTTTTTTTCTTGACTATATAACGGGGAAAGAATACAGCCCCTTTGCTAGTAGTAGCTGAGAGGATTAAGAAATGGAGCATCTCATGTCACTCTTTTTTGCAGCCTTTTTGGCCAACTGAACAATTTTGCAGAGGTTGTGGAGAAAGCTGTATCCCACTTTCCTTGGTTTGAGGAATGATTCCTTTAGTACAATAACTTGGGGTATAGGTGAAAGAAGTTAAAGGAAAAACTCCAGGATAAGAATGGGAGGGCAACATCAGGGAAGACTGACACTTGGGTTAGATAGATGCAAAAGACACAAAAACAAGTGAAGAGTAATAAATACAACAGGCATAATGAAAATCCCTAGAGAAAACAAAACTCTTTGCTTCTAGGATGTAGCTTGTATTTTACTTTATTTCAGCTATCAGTTCAATCAAAAGTGATAGTGGATAAAAAGAATGGTAACAAAAAAAAATCCCTATAAATTTAAAAAATTCTGTCAGAGTGAATGAGGGAACACCCCCCCCCCCCCACCACCACAGATGCAGAAATAAAAATAATATATATATCCCTATGGAAAAAAAGTTGTGTGAAAGTTCTGAACTCTCTTTGGCTGTCATATAAAGAGTAGCATACTTTTCTGCAGTAGGAATGTGTTAGGGGAATCATCCTCTAACACATGCAAGCAAAACTCATGAATTTAAAGTATGACATCGGCGGAATTGTCACAGATTGAGGTGTCACTAGAGGAGATTTTGGAATTAATTAATAAACTTAACAGTAACAAGTGGTTTGAGCATTGTCCTGCTAAACCCAGGGTTGTGACTTCAATCCTTGAGGGGGCCACTTAGGGAACTGGGGTAAAAAGCTGTCTGGGGATTGGTCCTGCTTTGAGCAGGGCGTTGGACTAAATGACCTCCTGAGGCCGCTTCCAACCCTGATGTTTTATTCTAAGTCATCGGGACCAGATGGCATTCACCCAAGAGTTCTGAAAGAACTCAAATGTGAAGTTGCAGAACTATTAACTATGGTTTGTAACTTGTCTTTTAAATTGGCTTCTGTACCCAATGACTGGAAGATAGTTAATGTAACGCCAATACACCTCTACCCCAATATAACTCGACCCAATATAACACGAATTTGGATATAACGCGGTAAAGCAGCGCTCCGGGGGGTGGGGCTGCGTGCTTCAGCGGATCAAAGCAAGTTCGATATAACACGGTTTCACCTATAACGCAGTAAGCTTTTTTGGCTCCCAAGGACAGCGTTATATCGGGGTAGAGGTGTATTTAAAAAAGGCTGTAGAGGTGATCCCAGCAATTGCAGACCGGTAAGTCTCACATTAGTACCGGGCAAATTAGTTGAAACAATAGTAAAGAATAAAATTGTCAGACACATAGAAGAACATAAATTGTTGGGCAAAAGTCAACATGGTTTCTGTAAAGGGAAATCGTGTCTTACTAATCTATTAGAGTTCTTTGAAGGGGTCAACAAACATGTGGACAAGGGGGATAGTTAATTTCCAGAAAGCCTTTGACAAGGTCCCTCACCAAAGGCTCTTAGGTAAATTAAGTTGTTATGGGATAAGAGGGAAGGGTTCTTTCATGGATTGAGAACCGGTTAAAAGACAGGAAACAAAGGGTAGGAATAAATGGTAAATTCTCAGAATGGAGAGGGGTAACAAGTGGTGTCCCCGAAGGGTCAGTCCTAGGACCAGTCCTATTCAACTTATTCATAAATGATCTGGAGAAAGGGGTAAAAAGTGAGGTGGCAAAGTTTGCAGATGATACTAAACTGCTCAAGATAGTTAAGACCAAAGCAGACTGTGAAGAACTTCAAAAAGATCTCACAAAACTAAGTGATTGGGCAACAAAATGGCAAATGAAATTTACTGTGGATGAATGTAAAGTAATGCACATTGGAAAAAATAGCCCCAACTATATATACAATATGATGGGGGCTAATTTAGCTACAATGAATCAGGAAAAAGATCTTGGAGTCATCGTGGATAGTTCTCTGAAGACGTCCACGCAATATGCAGCGGCAGTCAAAAAAGCTAACAGGATGTTAGGAATCATTAAAAAGGGGATAGAAAATAAGATGAAAAGTATCTTATTGCCCTTGTATAAATCCATGGTACGCCCCCATCTTGAATACTGCGTACAGATGTGGTCTCCTCATCTCAAAAAAGATATACTGGCATTAGAAAAAGTTCAGAGAGGGGCAACTAAAATGATTAGGGGTTTGGAACGGGTCCCATATGAGGAGAGATTAAAGAGACTAGGACTTTTCAGCTTGGAAAAGAGGAGAATAAGGGGGGATATGATAGAGGTATATAAAATCATGAGTGATGTGGAGAAAGTAGATAAGGAAAGGTTACTTACTCCCTCCCATAATACAAGAACTAGTGGCCACCAAATGAAATTAACGGGCAGCAGGTTTAAAACAAATAAAAGGAAGTTCTTCTTCACGCAGTGCACAGTCAATTTGTGGAACTCCTTGCCTGAGGAAGTTGTGAAGGCTAGGACTATAACAGCGTTTAAAAGAGAATTGGATGGATTCATGGAGATTGGGTCCGTTGATGGCTATTAGCCAGGATGGGTAAGGAATGGTGTCCCTAGCCTCTGTTTGTCAGAGGGTGGAGATGGATGGCAGGAGAGAGATCACTTGATCGTTGCCTGTTGGGTTTACTCCCTCTGGGGCACCTGGCATTGGCCACTGTTGGTAGACAGGATACTGGGCTATATGGACCTTTGGTCTGACCCAGTACGGCCATTCTTATGTTCTTATGACATATTATTAGAACAAATTGTATGGAAAAACAAATGCAGATTGCTGAAATCATTGAACAAATGGAATCTGAAATATTCTTGCTTTAGGAAGAGGGTACTTTGAATGTTGACCAATCGCCCCCTAATTTTAATATGCTCATAATTTAAAAAAAATGTTTTAAGTAATGGTAAAATAGCTGAAAAGTAATAAATTGACTCAGTATCCTTGAGGAAAGTATAGAATGTATGCATATAAAATGTTTTTTTTTTCCCTCTTGGAAAGGAATCTAGAACACTGGCTGAAATAGCAAAGACAGAACTTGATGGTACTATTTTGAAGAGTAGACCACTTCGTATTCGATTTGCTACACATGGAGCTGCCTTAACAGTCAAGAATCTTTCACCTGTGGTTTCCAATGAGCTTCTGGAACAAGCTTTTTCTCAATTTGGTCCAGTGGAGAGGGCTGTTGTTGTTGTAGATGACCGTGGCAGAGCTACAGGAAAAGGTTTTGTAGAGTTTGCAGCAAAACCTCCGGCAAGGAAGGCTCTAGAGAGATGCAGTGATGGGGCATTCTTACTAACAACGTAAGTTAACGTTTTTTTTTTTTTTTTTTTCTGGTCAGATTCGTGGGTGAGTGTTTTTATAATGTATAGAAAACTGCAACCACAAGCCTGGCCATACCTTTTATTGTTTTCTCAGAACTGGGACCAGATTTGTTGTGAAATAGATGTCAGCTGGAAAGTCGTTTTGAGTATTCACACCAAACATCTTACTTTGCTCAAGAATTTTTCTGTGAAAACAAGCTAGTTATGAATTATATCTACAGCCATAAGATTTATTTGATTATATGTAAATACAATATTTTCATGGGTAGGTGGTATTATTTTTTTTGTAGATTCTTTAATTATTTGCCAGTAACTTTTACTTTCTCCATAGCTATTCAGAATTCTCCAAAGGTAATTGGATTCTTTTTGGTTTCACTCCTGACCATGAAGTTTCCAGTAACAGTAGTGAAAACTGACAAGACTCTAGTTGGTTTTTACTTTGCGGTATCTTGGCAAAACCATAAGCAGAAGCATTGGAGTTTTCTATTTGCAGACTTAGGGCTTAGGAGGAACATGACCCTGCATCTGTTCATATTTTGAAGGTTATGTTTGCAACTGTGTTGCTTTCTACTAACTGTGGGCAGGTAAATTTTTCAGGTCTTGCTGTTATTGATAGCACCTTATCACCTTTTTTTAAACTCTTCCTTCATACTTTTGTAATTCCGCCTTTTCACACTTTGCCATAATGGCAGAGGACTATCAGTGTTGTTGTGCCTGCTCACCTACATGCATTTGCTAGCAGCAGTTTCATGCTGCTTTGCTGAGTATGGTTGAAATTGCAACTGCTTAGGAAAAATGTATTGTGTGATTATCTGTAACTTTTCTCATTTGGGTGAGTGTCATAGTGTTTGAGTGAATAAAAACACATGATTTTGGCCTGAATTAAAAATCTGAAATATTCCCTAATGGACTAAATTACAGGCATATTTAGTAGGTCCCCGTTGTGGCTGCTGCATTGTGTTGCAGGCACATTATATATGGCACTCATTACAGGATGTAACTGATAATGGAATCATTATGCAACTGTTTTGTAAATATACTTTTGTGCAAACTGCTGTGCTACAAAGATGTAGGATAGGGAAAGAAGAAGCGCCATGGAAAGAATAGTGTGGCCACCAGAATTTTACATTACCAGTTTTAGTATTCCAGAAAACAATCATACAAGGAAACAATTTGTTACACTCTATGTAGCTTTTGGGGTTCTTTGTGAAGATCTATATAATGGGATGAGATTTTTCACATTTTGTACCCATCCTGATTGGTTTATGCAATTGTATTGAAAAACTCTTGTGTTATATGTTGAATGCCCTTAATAATCAGGGATCGAGGGAGCTTTTCAGACCATTGAGGGCCAGATTCTGCCACCCTAGTGTTGATATCTTGCTCTGTGACTATTTCCATTGAAATCAATAGGTACTACTCAGTTTGAGTAAGGGTGACAGAATCAGGAACTCATGGTTTAATTTCTTTTTTAATTAAATGAGTTCTTTCTTCCATTAACATTTGATTCTCTTCATAAGTTGAACATGAGCATATGCTATGTTGTAATGGCTATACCATCATATCACTTTGAATAGTATTGTGCAGTCCTGTAAGTTTTTTTCATTATTTGAAGCCTCTCTACTGTATGTAAAATAACAATATTAAAAAGTATAGAACTGACGATGTTGGGAAAGTAATGGAATCAGGGCTGCCCAGAGGATTCAGGGGGCCTGGGGCAAAGCAATTTCGGGGGCCCCTTTCATAAAAATAAAGTTGCAATGCTGTATTCTCGTGGGGGCCCCTGCGGTGCCTGGGGCAAATTGTCCCACTTGCTCCCCCCCCCCCCCACCCCGTGCCCGGGCGGCCCTGAATGGAATTGGCTTTCCCACAAAAGAAAGTCTCTATAATGTGTTGCTTGTTTGTGTTTGATACTCTGGTGTGCATGCTATTGAGGTATAGCTCATGAAGGGAAGATGTTGATTTCTAAGAATATGGCACTTTACGGAACAGGACATTTAAAAAGTCAGTTATGCTGAAATTATTTTCTAATTGTAATGGGAACTCTGTCTACAGTGGAGTCGCATCTTACGTGGGTTCTAAAGTCAGCACGTAAGGTGAAAATCACATAGTCAAAATTGCCCTTGAAAATCCTTTAAATTGCCCATAAAGTACAGTATACTTGGTTTTATGTACAGTATATAACCCTGTACAGTAATATGTATAATGTGCACAGTATATAATATAATTTTACAGTACTGTATTTTTAATTACATGAGAGAGATGGAGAATGAAAGAATAAAAAAGGAAAACAGTAAACCTAACCACTCACCATTCATCCTGGATATTCTTCCTAGTCTACGACGACAATGACACTATTGGAGAGGTTGTCAGGGCTTGATGTCAATCCAGGAGACAATGGGCCAGGCTCATCTGTTGCTGGTTGTTTTTTCTTGAAAAACCTGGTGATCGGCAACTGTTGCTGTTGTATCTTGAGCTGCTCAAACATTTCTTGATACTGTCTCAAATTGTCTGTGATACTTCGTGTGATTTTGAGGCTTCGTTCCATAGAGGGATCTTATTCAGAAATTAAATCATTCAAGTGTTTCGCTGCTTGGAACACTTCAGCAAATTTATGAAGATTCCAACTTGCTGGCTCTTCCTATTCATCGTCATCATCTTTGTCTTCTGTAGGCGATTTTATCAGTTCCTCTAAGTCTTTGTTTGTCAATGTTTCTCTCTAAAAAAACAGGAGTACTTGTGGCGCCTTAGAGACTAACAAATTTGTTAGAGCATAAGCTTTCGTGGGCTACTGCCCACTTCTTCGGATGCATATAGAGTGGAACATATATTGAGGAGATATATACACACACATACAGAGAGCATGAACAGGTGGGAGTTGTCTTACCAACTCTAAGAGGCCAATTAAGTAAGAATTTTTTTTTTTTTTGAAGTGATAATCAAGCTAGACCAGTACAGACAGTTTGATAAGAAGTGTGAGAATACTTACAAGGGGAGATAGATTCAATGTTTGTAATGGCTCAGCCATTCCCAGTCCTTATTCAATCCTGAGTTGATTGTATCTAGTTTGCATATCAATTCCAGCTCAGCGGTCTCTCGTTGGAGTCGGTTTTTGAAGTTTTTCTGTTGTAAGATAGCCACCCGCAGGTCTGTCATTGAATGGCCAGACAGGTTAAAGTGTTCTCCCACTGGTTTTTGAGTATTATGATTCCTGATGTCAGATTTGTGTCCAGATCTCTGATGATGCGCTGGAGAGGTTTTAGTTGGGGGCTGAAGGTGACAGCTAGTGGTGGTCTGTTATTTTCTTTGTTGGGCCTGTCTTGTAGGAGGTGACTTCTGGGTACTCTTCTGGCTCTGTCAATCTGTTTTTTCACTTCAGCAGGTGGGTATTGTAGTTTTAAGAATGCTTGATAGAGATCTTGTAGGTGCTTGTCTCTATCTGAGGGATTGGAGCAAATGTGGTTATATCTTAGAGCTTGGCTGTAGACAATGGATCGTGTGGTGTGTCCTGGATGGAAGGTGGAGGCATGTAGGTAAGTGTAGCGGTCAGTAGGTTTCCGGTATAGGGTGGTATTTATGTGACCATCGCTTATTAGCACAGTAGTGTCCAGGAAATGGACCGCCTGTGTGGATTGATCTAGGCTGAGGTTGATGGTGGGATGGAAATTTATTGAAATAATGGTGGAATTCCTCAAGGGCTTCTTTTCCATGGGTCCAGATGATGAAGATGTCATCAATGTAGCACAAGTAGAGTAGGGACGTTAGGGGACGAGAGCTAAGGAAAGAACAAAGAAAATAACAGAACGCCACTAGCTGTCACCTTCAGCCCCCAACTAAAACCTCTCCAGCGCATCATCAGAGATCTACAACCTATCCTGAAAGATGATCCTTTACTCTCACAGATCTTGGGAGACAGATCTGTCCTCGCTTACAGACAACCCCCCAACCTAAAGCAAATACTCACCAGCAACCACACATCACTGAACAAAAACACTGACCCAGGAACCTATCCTTGTAACAAAGCCCGATGCTAACTCTATCCACATATCTATTCAAGTGACATCCTCATAGGACCTAATCACATCAGCCATACCATCAGGGGCTTGTTCACCTGCACATCTACCAATGTGATATATGCCATCATGTGCCAGCAATGCCCCTCTGCCATGTACATTGGCCAAACCGGACAGTCTCTACGCAAAAGAATTAATGGACACAAATCTGACATCAGGAATCATAATACTCAAAAACCAGTGGGAGAACACTTTAACCTGTCTGGCCATTCAATGACAGACCTGCGGGTGGCTATCTTACAACAGAAAAACTTCAAAAACCGACTCCAACGAGAGACCGCTGAGCTGGAATTGATATGCAAACTAGATACAATCAACTCAGGATTGAATAAGGACTGGGAATGGCTGAGCCATTACAAACATTGAATCTATCTCCCCTTGTAAGTATTCTCACACTTCTTATCAAACTGTCTGTACTGGTCTAGCTTGATTATCACTTCAAAAAAATTTTTTCTCTTACTTAATTGGCCTCTTAGAGTTGGTAAGACAACTCCCACCTGTTCATGCTCTCTGTATGTGTGTGTATATATCTCCTCAATATATGTTCCACTCTATATGCATCTGAAGAAGTGGGCAGTAGCCCACGAAAGCTTATGCTCTAATAAATTTGTTAGTCTCTAAGGTGCCACCAGTACTCCTGTTCTTTTTGCGGATACAGACTAACACGGCTGCTACTCTGAAATGTTTCTCTCTGGTTCTCAATTAATTCTTCAATTTCTTCCTGGAGGATGTTGATGAAGCCAGCACCACCCAGTTACCTGGCCACCTGAACAATGCGTTTCACTTCTTTGTCAATGGTCGGGAAACCCTTTAAAATATTCACACATTCTTTCCATAGGTTTCACCAACGTGCATTGACTGTTTCAGGCTTGATTGCATCCATTTCCTGTTTAATATAAGTGATGCAATCGGCAATGTTGAAGGACTTCCAACACTCCATCACATGAGTGATCAGCATCCATAGCGTTACGTATCCATGAGAATGTAAGCCTCGTGTACGTGGCCTTGAAACAGCGAATCACGCCTTGGTCGAGAGGATGGAGGTGGTATTGGGGGGGGGAGAAAGACAACTTTAACGTCATTATGCGCAAACTGGAGTGCCTTGGTGGCCAGGAGCATGGTCTACGATCAGCAGCACTTTAAAGTCAAGTCCTTTCTCTTCAAGGTACCACTTGACCTCCGGAATGAAACACTTGTGGAACCAATCCAGAAATAATACCCAAGCCTTTTTATTTGATTGCCAGAACACAGGCAGGAGATTTTTGTTCTTGCCTTTTAGGGCATGGGGATTTGCAGCCCTGTAGAGCAAGCTCGGCTTTATTAAATGCCAAGCTGCATTGCTACAAAACAACACAGTCACACAGTCTTTAGCTGCTTTGAAGCTAGGGGCTTGTCTTTCTGATTTCGAAATGTAAGTACTGTTGGGCATTTTTTTCCATAAGAGCCCAGTCTCGTCAGCATTAAAAACTTGTTCCAGAAGATAGCCCTTTTCTTCTATGATTTTCTTTAATTGTTTGGGATAGGCTTTTGCTACCTCTTCATCAGCAGATGCAGCTTCACCAGTAGTCTGCACGTTTTTGAGGTTGAAGCGGTTCCTAAAACTGTTATGCCAACCTTGGCTGGCTTTGAATTCCTGCTCATCAGAAGGCTGTCCCTCTTCGGCGGGAGGTTGAATAGTAGAAGCTAAAAGCCTTTTCTTGCAACGTGTTGCCATCGATAGGCACATGTTTATGGTTCATGTCTTCCAGCCATAAGTTTAATGCCTTTTCAGTCTTGTCTTATCAGGCACCTGGCTCGTCACCGTAGCAGTTATTGGAGCACTTGATGCCACGGCTTGACGAATTTCTCTCTTGAATCTTGATGGCATGGATGCTAGATTCATTGCGGCCATATTTACGCGCCACGTTGGAGACCGACATACCATCTCTCAATAAGTCCAACACAGCCAGTTTTTCCTCCAGCGTTGGAACAGATCACTGTTTCTTCGGTTGAGCACCAGATGAAGTAGTTGGCTTGCGTTTCGGGATCATGTTGTATGAAAAATACGTATCTTTAAACATTAGAATCACACTCAATGCGGCAAAATGCTCACACTATGAGAGGCACGCAGGAACTGAGACCAACTGAGGGAACAGCAGATTCACGTCTCCCATCTCACGCTCATTGCGCGCGTATAGTTGAATTCACGTAAGTTAAATGTGCGTATGATGCGACTCCACCGTACTTATCAATTCTGTTTTTAATTGTACAGGTAACTTTCAAAAGCATCTCTGTATTTCTTGTAAATTTGAACAAAGCTGCTGTTGTTTATTTGTATTGTGATAGCTTCTAGGAGCCCCTCTCGTGGACCCAGACCCATTTTGCTACATTTGTACAAATGCATAATAAAAACATGGTTCCTGCACTAAAGAGTTTAAAGTCGCCTGTAAACAGTTATTTTTAGTCTTTTATACATTCTTTAAGTTGCTCCATTTATTTTTCCATCAGGAGAAGGGTAGTAGTGTTTTCTAGATAAAATAGTTGGCTTATGTGTAAGACAAATTTATTGTATTCCTTCGGACAATGCTTTTTTTAAAAATTTCATTAAACATTAAGGAGTTGTAGCTAACAGACCCTAAGAAGTCATTTTTTAGAACGCTTTCCAACAATATTACAAAATGTAACTTGTTTCAATGTAGATTTCCTTGGTTTAATTAATGAACAAAAATATTAACACACACAACCTTCAATATTTCTTTCAGAACACCTCGACCTGTTGTTGTAGAACCTATGGAACAATTTGATGATGAAGATGGGCTACCAGAGAAATTAATGCAAAAAACACAACAGTATCATAAGTAAGTTGGATTTAGATTCAGATTTCATTAAACATTATTAGTTTAGCTTGGTGAACAAAAGTTTATTAAATTTTATCTTGATGATGTGTGGAGTGAGGATGGGAGAGTGCTGTTTGTATAATAAGCAGTTTTTTGTTTTTGTTTTTAAATATACATATAATTGTTAAACTTTCTGAGATTAGATGTTAGGCTTTCCTGATTACGAAGTGCAAACTCAGATAATAGGCACTCGGTCCCTGATCCTGAAAAGATTTGTGCCCATGTTTATTTTTACTCTGAGCAGTCCCATTGACTCTGTGAATAAGTCCCTGCAGGATCAGGGCTTCAAATACCGCAGTGATCGGTGCAATAAAGTAAACTGAGAGTCTTGAGTGTCAGGAGAAACCAAAGTTCTTTTAATTTAGAACTTTTAGTGTTGAAATTTGAGACTGTCCCCAAGAAATCCTGATTGCTGGAGCCAAATTGCTTACTCAGATGACAAGCAAAAATAGAACGATTTATTTTTAAAATAATGTATGAGATAAATATTTTGGTTCATTGCTCTTTAATGAATTATTACAATAGCACAAGCATTCGAAAAGGATACTGTGAACTAAAATTTTGATGGGCTTTAGTTTTTAAGTCTTTGAGTAATATTTTAATACAGCAAGCCTTGACACTTTTTCAAACATTGGTGTTAAAAAAATCATGTTTATAAGTCACTTTCTTAGCAGCCTAATAATTATTAGTTTAGTTGCATAGTCTTCAGCTAAAGCATCAGAAATTTTCAATATAATGCAAAACAAGTCTTCCTTAAAAAGGAATAAATTTAAAGGGGGCTTGATTTGGACTATTTCTCTGGTCATGCACTCTCATCTTACTGCAGAGTCCTACCATAAAGTTTTGGGACTGAGTTCTGAAAATGAGCTAATATTTTATAATTACAGAAATTGGCTACTTGATTTAAAGTTAGAAATTAAACCGGAATGTTTGATTAGGAATATATTTTGCTACTGTAGCTGGTTATAAATACATATTTCTGTACATTTTAACTGTGTACATTTTTATTAGGGAAAGAGAGCAGCCTCCACGTTTTGCTCAACCTGGAACATTTGAATTTGAGTATGCTTCCCGATGGAAGGCTCTTGATGAGATGGAAAAGCAGCAGCGAGAACAGGTTGACAGGAATATTAGAGAAGCCAAAGAGAAACTAGAGGCAGAAATGGAAGCAGCTAGACATGAACATCAGTTAATGCTGATGAGGCAAGGTAAAAATCAGATACTCCCCCTACTATAAAAATAACCTGTTTCTCTAAAAAGGTTCCTTTGCATAACATATTGAGTGATGAATCTCAGTTGTGTATGACACATGTAAATGTTTGAGATTTTGTTAGACTAAATATTTATTGGCTTTTTAAGAAAATACTTAGAGGTGGGAAACAGTTTTTCATTTGAACCAAAATCAAGTCTACTCATCTTTTACTTTCAGAGTACAATATAATCAGACATAAAACAGACTTCTACAAATTAAAAAAAGTGAGCTTTGCTGGTGACCATGGCCATATTCTTGTTTTCTAACTCCACTTACATCTAAATACTGTGTGTGGAGAGGCTGGGTAGCTTCACAAATTCAGTAGGAAGGTTTTTTTGAGTTTGTTAATGTTGATTGTGATCCTGGGCTGAAATATGTTAATTTTGCACACTGTGTATAGAGAAATTGTGTGACTGGCACTGCTCTTTTGTTTTCCATTTCTTATACAGATAAGAGTGTTGAGGGAGATAATTTTATAGTTTTAATAGCTGAAAGCCTTTTGCTTTGATGCCCAATTTAGGAGGCTAGTGCATGTATGAGTCAAGGAGTATTCCATCCTCACCTTCTTGATTTTTAGTTTATTTTTTTCTGCACAGTTGGAAAGACTGTCAGACTTCTGAGTAAATAATACAATAGCGTCTTTCATTACGAAGGATCCAAAAGCTTTTAACAAACCAGACACGTACAACACTGAAACCTGTTGGATAGTGGCAGGCCACGAGCACAATGCACAACAGTGGAAGTAGGGGAAACTGGCCAAGTGCATCTGGGTAAGCCCTACAAAAAGTGTTGTGGGATCTTCTGATATCCACAATGGGGAGATGATAGCTGGATTTTCAAGTTCTTATCCAAAAGACCAGTACACTGAGCATCCTGCAGTTTTATTCTCTGTTTACCTGGATAGGCTGAAGGTCTGTGTCAACACTTAAGGGATTTGAACCTCCAAGGTTTCAGAGCATGTAGGTGTTTCAAACCTTAAGCCTAGGCAACTAATATGTCCCCTCTGTCACATGTTTAGTTTTAACAAGTAATCATGACATGACAATATAATTCCCCCCCCCCCTCTTCAAAGAACAAGATTTTCTTGTTTCTTGTGATTTTGCTGTAGATTTGATTATTCCATTTTTTTCCACATCTAAGACTTTCATGACTGGGGTAGACTAAAGATATTTCCCAAGTGGCTTTACCAACAAATGCTTTGAAAAGTGGGTACTGTTAAATAGGTCACTTTTTATATAAATAGTTCCTTTGGAGCTAAAACTTCCAATTTGGTTATTTTTTTTAAAGTTTGCTTTTAAAGAGTGTTTTAAAGAGATATAACAGCTTAAAAATCACATTTTTGTTTAATATTTTTATCTGCTGTTATAAGTAAGAGTTGATACAATGGCAAATGTCTCACTTAGGCCTTAATCTGGCATTATCTGTTATGCAAGGGGAAGAAGTCCCCTCTAGGTCTTATGTGATGTTCTGCTTAGGACACCGAGAAGTGTAAGCCACTGTGTTACCCCACTGCCTCAGTAAGTGAGAACTTTGCTGCTGTTAAGCTGTGTGTCAGCTCTCTGACATACTAGCATTGACTGCCTTGCCAGCAAACTCCATAAGGCTCTCCTAGTCTGAATCTTTCCTTGAAGATAATCGGTGAACCCCAGTTCCCCAGAGAAGTCTCCTTGCAGTGTCCAATCTCACCAACAGAAATTAAGTTTGCTGCCTCCAAAGAGATAATGTACACATCAGCCTGTTAGGTTTTCTGAAGACTCACACTTACTTCAATATAACAGCACTGAGAGAATTTACAAACTAAGAAAAAGTTTATTAACAAGGAACAGAGATTTAAGTGATACTAGCAAGAATAAAAGACAGGTATAGTTACAAACAAAACAGAATGCAATGTCTTGCGACTAAAACTTAACGTTAGCAAGTTTTCATGGACTGAGGTGAGGCTGACTGGCCTGTAGTTCCCCGGATCCTCCTCCTTCCCTTTTTTAAAGATGGGCACTTCATTAGTCTTTTTCCAGTCATCCGGGACCTCCCCCAATCTCTATGAGTTTTCAAAGATAATGACCAATGGCTCTGCAATCACTTTTGCCAACTCGTTTCGCACCCTCGGATGCAGCGCATCCAGCCCCATGGACTTATGCTTGTCCAGCTTTTCTAAATAGTCCTGAACCACTTCTTTCTCCACAGAGGGCTGGTCACCTCCTCCCCATGCTGTGCTGCCCAGTGCAGTAGTTTGGGAGCTGACCTTGTTCGTGAAGACAGAGGCAAAAAAAGCATTGAGTACATTAGCTTTTTCCACATCCTCTGTCTCTAGGCTGCCTCCCTCATTCAGTAAGGGGCCCACACTTTCCTTGACTTTCTTCTTGTTGCTAACAGACCTGAAGAAACCCTTCTTGTTACTCTTAACATCTCTTGCTAGCTGCAACTCCAAGTGTGATTTGGCCTTCCTGATTTCACTCCTGCATGCCTGAGCAATATTTTTATACTCCTCCCTGGTCATTTGTCCAATCTTCCACTTCTTAAGCTTCCTTTTTGTGCTTAAGATCAGCAAGAATTTCACTGTTAAGCCAAGCTGGTCGCTTGCCATATTTACTATTCTTTCTACACATCGGGATGGTTTGTTCCTGCAACCTCAATAAGGATTCTTTAAAATGATCATCTAGTCTGATCGCCTGTATGTTGCAGGCCACCCACCCACTCCTTTAGTAAGACTCATAACCTCTGTGTGAGTTACTGAAGTCTACAAATCATGATTTAAGTTACTGAGAATCCAGCCTTTATATTAGTTTAAACTTGCAAGTGACCTATGCCCCATGCGACAGAGTAGGGCAAAAAAACCAACAACCCAGTGTCTCTACCAGTCTGACCTGGGGGGAAAATCCCTTCCTGACCTCAAATATGGCAGTCAGTTGGATCCTGAGCATTTTGGCAAGACTCCCAGAAAGAATTCTCTGTAGTAACTCAGAGCCCTTCCCATCTAGCATCCCATGATTGGCCATTGGGGATATTTGTTACTAGAAGTCGCAGATCGGCTATATACTGTGCTTGATGAGGATGTTTTTTAAAAAGTCGATCAAGCACCTCTCTTTAAAAAAAAAAATTATCTATTGCACTTTGAACATTAAGAAAAGGAATAGTAAATATGAGAAAAACATGTCGTCATATAAATTCATGGTCAGGCCTCATCTGAAATACTGCATGAAGTACTGGTCTCCTCATCTCAGATGAATGTTGCAGAATTAAAATGAGTTCTGAGAAGTGCATTGAGAATGATTAGGGGCATGGAAAAACTCACGTGAGGAGGAATTGAAAAGGCAGATTGTTTCATTTATACACTTTCAACATATTTCCTCTAATATATACCATTGTAGGCAGTCTCGTCATACCATCCCCATCATAAACATATAAAGCTCAGTCTTGAAGTCAGTTAGGTTTTTTGCCCCCCACTGCTCGTCTTGGAAGGCTGTTCCAGAACTTCCCTCTGATGGTTAGAAACCTTCATCTAATCTCAAGCCTGAATGTGTTGATGGCCAGTTTATATCCATTTGTTCTTTTGTCAACGTTGATGCTTAACTTAAATAACTCCTCCTACTCCCTGGTATTTATACTTTTGATGTATTTATAGAAACATGGGAGACCAAAACTGCACAGAGTATTCCAGATGAGTTTTCACCAGTTCCTTGTATAATGGTACTAACACTTCCCTATCTCTACTGGAAATATCCCACCTGATGCATTTTAGGATTGCATTATTCTTTTTCATAGCCACATCGGCAGCTCATAGTCATCCTGTGATCAGCCAATACACTCAGGTCTTTCTCCTCCTTGTTGCTTTCAATTGATAAGTCCCCAGTTTATAGCAAAACAAATTCTTGTTGTTAGTCTCTAAGTGAATGACCTTGCACTTTGCACTATTAAATTTCATCCCATTTCCGTTACTCCAGTTTTCAAGATCATCCAGTTCTTGTATGATATGTTCTTAAGGTAAAATATCTTAGGATATATGTTCCAAGATATTTTATCTTAAGAACATATTTCCAACACACACACATAACTCTTTGTACAAATACCTACACATAAATCACACAATATTCATGACCAGCATGTCACTAGCTTTCATAAAAGACCTTACTTGATGCTCTTAATTTGATTGCTTATTCTTTGGGGTTCAGATCCCCCATTCTTCTGATGGGGTGGATGGACCCTGTTTGTCACACCTCACTACTAAGGTTAACATCCATTATCTCCCGTTCTGCTTCTGGGTCAAATAGGCCCCAGTGGTTTTTTGTGGAGTCCTATGTCTTCAAATGTCCTAGGTCTGATGTTATCACCACTTTCCAGTTTATTGGACCTTCATTTTCATACTGGAGTAAGAATATTCACTTGAACCTCAATCTTACCAGGTTCTTGCTCAATTTTGGATTCCTGATATGCTTGATGAGGATGTTTTTTAAAAAGTTTATCAAGCACATCTCTTTTAAAAAAAATATTATGTATTGCACTTTGAACATTAAGAAAAGGAATAGTAAATATGAGAAAAACATGTCATCATATAAATTCATGGTCAGGCCTCATCTGAAATACTGCATGAAGTACTGGTCTCCTCATCTCAGATGAATGTTGCAGAATTAAAATGAGTTCTGAGAAGTGCATTGAGAATGATTAGGGGCATGGAAAAACTCCCATGAGGAGGAATTGAAAAGGCAGATTGTTTAATTTATATACTTTCAACATATTTCCTCTAATGAATGGAATAGATAAGGTAGATTGAGAGTTTATATTCTCTCATAGCACAAGAAGAAGGCAAGGGAGGGGACATTCAGTGAAATTGAAAGTTTCAAATTCAAAACCGATAAAAGGGAATGATTTTTCACACACAGTGTAATTAGACCATGGAACTCATTGCCACAGGATGTTGTTGAGTCCAAGACTTCTTTGTATTAGGAAAGGACTGGATATTTATATGAACAAGAGTATCCAGAGTTGTAGTTAATGGGGAACATGATGATGAACTAAAAGAGTACTGTAAGGGAGATAAAACCTCAGGTTTTAAATCATTCTCTGTTCGGGATTAAGATGAGTCCTTCATTGAGGGCCAATTACTTTACATCTGCCTGTTTTGGGGGTTCTTGTATGTTCCTTTGAACTATCTAATGCTGGCTACTGCTGGAGACAGGAATTGCTGTATTGGATAAGACCCATGGTCCATTTAGTCCAGTATCCTATGTGCTCTTGACCGTAAAGGTAAATGACATTAGTTAAATGCATTGACCATTTTGATATGAATTAGTAGCTCATTCCTTAATCACATTCAGATTAAGTAATAGAATGGTAATTTTCTAATTTAAAAATGAAATCACTTTGTAATAGTGCTGATAGGGTGGATTTGATTTAAATCAAATTGATTTAAATCATTTAAATCACTAGTCAGGAAGACTTGATTTAATCATGGATTTCTACATAAAAGTGCATTCTTGTTGGTTTTTATAACCTTAATGCATATTCACAATTCAGAGATAGATGTAGGTTTCATTTTTAGAAGGTATACACTATACATTTTTTAAGTGATTTATTTTGAAAACTTTTCAGATTAGTTTTACAGCTATATCAGAAAATGAATGATTGTTCGGTTATTTCATTTATCAAAGGTAATTGAAGCAGATATTTATGAAGTCATTGGGAGGTGAACTATCTCCAATTCAACAGCTTAATCATTAATATTTGGAGGATTTTCTTGACATGCTGTATTAGGAGGAGAACATCACCAGACATTTACATTGTTTTATTTAATTAAAACAACGATGTTATGTATTCTGGATTTTTTTCTTCAACAGCAAACATATGATATTTTAACAAAACAAGCATATGAATTTTTGAATTTAGTTAAACATTCAAGTTTTTTAAAATCAGGTTTGTTTTTGTTAAAATTGTTTTTAACTAAAATAGTTTAAATGAAATATTTAAAAAAAAAAATTAAATCCACTATGTCAGCCAGGTCAACATGAGAAACGTAAAATACTGACTTCTGCAGCTAACTCAGTCATCTTCACCTTCACTTTCCTGTTTGTTCATAATCTGGAAAAGAAAAACAAGCTTTCCTGCTTTTTCAAGTCCCAAATGATTTCTTAATTTGGAATGAATTAGTCCAAAGGAAGAAAATATTCTTTCTACACTGGCAGAAGAAGCTACTGCTGTTAAAAGTGAGATTATCCCATCTCCTAGAACTGGAAGGGACCTTGAAGGTCATTGAGTCCAGCCCCCTGCCTTCACTAGCAGGACCAAGTACTGATTTTGCCCCAGATCCCCAAGTGGCCCCCTCAAGGATTGAACTCACAACCCTGGGTTTAGCAGGCCAATGCTCAAACCACTGAGCTATCCCTCCCTCCCCATTATCACTTCAACAGTCTCTGAATCCAAGTGCTTAAGGGACTTCCACCACTTAATGGATGTGACTTTCTTTAAAACATCATCAGCAAACATATATTTCTAGAATGTTTTTTATTCCCAAACTGGGTCTCTCTTACAGTCTGCTGCCATTATAGGTTTTCCCTTCTAGTGAGAGAATGGTATAGTAGATCTCAAATCAGTGAAGGCTACACTCAGAAAGACCTCAAGACTTCTGGAATATGCTGCTCAAACAGTTTCACTTTTATTTTACTGCCTGTCCCTCCCTTCTCACATTTATCTCCAGACTTCTCCTTGTCCAGATCTATTCTGCCCCCAACAATCTTCTACTCATTGAACTTTCTGAAACTTTGCACTTTTAGAGAGAGGGGAGGGATTGACTCTGTGTACACAAATTTGCAGAGGGACAATAGGGTTGAGGTCTGTTATTTCTCACCTCTATGTATTATTTATTTGTTTTAAAACATTTTTAATGTTAACAAGCCTGTGATCTCTGGACACACAAATTCATGGTTTGAGAACTGCAAAACTAAGCCTCTCTGAAGGTATCTTCTAGATTGAGCACTGAGTCCCATTGGGTAGATAGAAAGATGAACCTAAATAATCTATACAGAAACGCTTGGAACTCCATAAGATTGGGTTCCTAATCCATGAACTATTGGAACTCATTTACAAAACTTCTTAAACATTACATGAATATATTGTCTCATACTATAGAATTAGAATTTATAATCCCTATTCCATAATAAGAATATCTTTGAGCTATAATGTATCTTAATTAAAACTATCTTTAGATAGGTTTTTTTCCTCAAAAAGCATTTTCTCAAAAAATTCCAATTTAAATAAAAAAAAATCTGATTTTTATTCTTTTTTAAAAATCATTGATTTTTATCCACCGTGGGTAGTGAACATTTTGCTATGTGCATTCCACTACTGACAATGGAACACTTGCAACCACTGAAGTAAAAAAGAATAATTAAGGGTCTTATATAATATCTAACTTTTTGCAGATCTCATGAGGCGCCAGGAAGAACTGAGACGTTTGGAAGAACTTAGAAATCAAGAGCTACAGAAACGCAAGCAAATACAATTGAGGTATTTTGTTTTATTTGGTATTAAACATTCTAAATATGTAACTGATATTCTAGGTCTAAGTGAATGAATGTAGGTATTCTAGTTTAGAGGGACTGATTATGAAATCTAATGCAAGCAGTTTTTTTTGTTTTTTTTAAAAAGAATGCAACAATAATGCTTCTCTGCAGGTGCAGAAGAATATAAATATATGATGTTTCAATCCAGATATACCTTAAAAATAAACAGAATATGAAACAGAGGGCTTACACCAATTAGAAAGTGGTATGTTTAATAATTCTGTGGGTTTATTATTTCTTATGGTCAGCTGCGTTCAGTCTAAATAGCGTAGGATTATATTAATTTGTTTTCTACATTCCTTGTGCCAGTTTCTTTTAAGATTATGTAGGAGGTGCATTTGACTACATGAAGTTGAATTTGTCCCATTTTGGGGCACTGTTCTTCAGTTAGATTAAAATTATGATACAAAATGATGCAGTCTCTTTAATTTATGATAGAGATTTTTCTGCAATAATTACCCAGTTATAACTTTCTCATATGCATCTGTGTGCTCTGTGACATCTGTCTCTGAATACTAAAATAAACATTCTTTTTTAAGATCTATTTTTACAAACGTGGATATTTTATTAATGTACTAAGATTCAATAAAATTGGAGAAGCGGCTTAGTTACTTGAATTGAGTTTACCAATGCCTTTTGGGAGAACTGTTTTCTGATGCTCCTATTGCTTAATTTTGCATTTCAAAATAATTTACTGCAGTGAAATATGTACCAGAATGCAAAAAACAAATTGCAGGAGTTATTGATAAATTGTAGTTTTTAATGTTGTTAAAAAAATTCTCAGTTATCCAGGCTTAAACTATCATAACCATGGCAAGCAGAGAACACCCCTATAATGCTGTTAGGTATATACCAGGTGTGTGCCAAAATACTTCAGTGAAATGTCAAAGCCCAAAAGATGGAGTGGAGGACTAGTAGTAAAATGTTATGTTGCTATATAATTTAAGCCAGGGGTCCCCAACGCGGTGCCCGCGGGCACCATGGCGCCCACCGGGGCATCTAAGTGCGCCCGCGTACTGGCCGGCATACAAGCATCCGCCAAAATGCCGCCGACAAGCATCATCATCCAGAGGCGTTGCCGCCGAAATGCCGCCAATCAGCGGCATTTCGGCAGCGACACCTCTGGATGCTACTGCTTGTCAGCGGCATTTTGGCGGCGACCCCTATTGACATTGCTGCTTGTCGGTGGCATTTTGGCGGATGCTCGTCCGCCGCCACGGTCCTCCGCGCCAGACGAAAAAGGTTGGGGACCACTGATTTAAGCTATAAGAAATTTTTTTAATTAACTTGAAATTCATTCAGGTTTGCCCTAAAAGTCTATTGAAACACATGTATGAAGAGGTCATGAACATAATTTACACAAGTTTATGAATACTTTTAGACATGAAGAAGAACATCGACGTCGTGAAGAAGAGATGCTACGGCAGAGAGAACAGGAAGAACTGAGACGACAGCAGGAAGGAGGATTTAAACCAAATTTCTTGGACAATGTAAGTAGAATTCTATTTGATTAAAATCTGAAGTGCAGAAGAACCTTTGGTTCTTTTCCTGTATTTTCAAGAATGACCAGATTGAAATGTCTTCCTCTCCGGGCTACTTGAACTACTTTCCTGTGAATGCTCTTATTTCTGTAGCAGAGAGACCACAGTGATCAATAGTATGGTCTCATTTTATCCCCCATGATTTTCCTCCAAGTCAGTTATTCAGAATTTTAACTAAGTGAAGGTTTTTAGATATTCATATATTTTGTACATTCAGGAAGTATTATCTCCTGTATAATCCCACAATTTAAACACACTTCTACTATTTTCCAAGGTCAGATGACAGTGTTTCCCTTATGAATGGAAATATAGATAATAGCAAAGGTCATGTCTACATCGAGAGTTGCACTGGTTTTATTAAAGGCATTAATTTTAAATCACTTAAGTTTAAAGTGGTGCAAACCCCTGTATGAACTCTCTTACTTTAGTTTGAGTGGTTTATTTTGTTTTAGATTAAGTCTGTCAGGGAAAATAAGCCACTTTTAAACAGAAATAAGTGTTTACACAGTGGCTTGCATGGTTTAACTAAATTGGTAAAAGTTTGTAGACAAATCCTAAGATTACAGCCCATCTTGATTCTATCACTGTGGGTGGAAAAAGGAGAATATTTTCTAAATTAGGTCTAAAGATAACCTGCAAAGAAAAAAAGGGCATATATCCGTTTTCATGAACTGGGTTAGGTGGCCTAGTGGTTAGCGCATTAGTGTCACCACCCAGTGGGTAGACCTTACATTTCAGGCCCTCTTTTAATTAGAGGTGCAGAGAGGTGGGCACGTGGCTTGGATTCCTCCTGTAGTAGCGGCAATAGTAGGGAGCCTGGGCCTGCCCACTCCAGTGGGCTCCGACCTAGGGGCCCTAGGAGAGTCAATAGTATGTGGCCCACAAAGGTGCCCTCCAAGTTACCTTTTGTGGGTCACTTCCTATCTTCTGCTTTTCTCCCGCCCCCCCCTCAAGTCCAGTATAAAGTGAAAAGAAAAAGAAAAGGCAACCAAACTATCATCCCTCGCAGGGGTCTGCACACAATCTTATTCCCTCTGGGAGTCTTCTCCAGCTCCCTTGTCAGGAGCCTTCAGAGTAGGTCTGTCTGCCTCCCTCCTGAGCTGGGTTGTTCCCTTTTCAGTCCTTTCTCTAGTTGGAGCATGCTCTGGAGGGGCGTGGAAACCTGTGCCCAGTCCTGTCTTTTTACCCCCTTCTGGCCCAGTATGGAGTTTGTATACTCCATCACATTTGGAAGATACTGATGTCTGGAGCACTAGTGAAATGATGACATCATGAGAGAGGGGGAGAGTTTGACAATTTGAGACTCTTAGGTCTGGTCTATGGACAATTATTGTACTGATCTTTCAGTTGGGTGAGGGGTGACTTTTCTACAGAAATAGTTAAATTAGTACACCTAGTGTGGACACAGTTGTAATGTTGTTAAGTTATAGCTATTCTCTTTGGGAAGGGGAATAAGGTATGCACATATAAATCATCTTTATTCTGATATATCTGCGTCTGCATTATGGGGCTTGTGCCACTTTAAATATCCAGTATATTTAAAGCAGTACAATTTATGTATAGACAAGGCCTTAGCTTTGGGTTGTTTTTAGCACGTTCCTCAATGATTTCACATTTTGGAGAAAGAATATCATTGTTAAATATTCAGCACCATCGCACTAGCTATTAAGGTTGAAGAGAAGACAACATGCACGTTCTGAGACATCCCAGGAGGTTCTTTAGCAAAACTATACAAAACCACATTTGCTATTCCAAGCAGAACCCCCTTTTTTCACTTTTTTCCCCAGGGTGGTGGTGGTAGGAATGGAGCAAAAAAAGGCATGGGTTATAGTTTTCTGTGTGGCATTGCGAAGTGCTATTAGAGGTTTTGGCCAGATCTATATTTGATTACACCTCTCTAAAAAGCTTGATGCAGAAAATATTTCAGATTTTTTCCTTCATTTCCATATGTGCTTGCATTGTGAAAAAGAAAATGTGTAAGCATTGTGCATGTTTTGGGTGAGGGAAGCGATAGAAGAAAAAGAGATTTCAGAAGTCTGGAAGGTGAAAATATTGCTATTGCCCCTTCGTGTGTAGTTTTTAACGTAGGGTTATATAGGATTTATGTATTATAAAACTTACATAATTATATTTAAATATAGGGATTAAGTATTTTATGATTGATCTTGAGACTGTACTTGAAATGCCAAATTTTACTCTCTAGATCACATTAGTGTCTAAAGACCTATAGCATATAATCTTTTACATACAGCATGTGTTTTACCTATCCTCTTTAAGGCTGTATGAATGTGAACGTCAGATCCTGTCATTTCACTGAAATTTGACCCTCTGTTAAAGCTGATGTCCTGAACAAACACAAAAATATAGCATGAGAAGGGAAAAGGATGGTTTAAGTGGAAAGTATTTTAATTTCTGTTAATAATTTATGCTGCTTCACACATTGAAGTGGTCAGGATGCCTTTTTTGGGGAGCAAAGTGGTGGTGTACTTACTGTAAACTCTTTTCGGATAAACTTGTATAAATGTTCCATTGAGTTCCACTCTGAGTAATTTGTGATCGCCTGAAACAGTGCTGCTGCAGGAAATTGTATGTATATTTTGAAATAGTCATACAAGTATGAATCTGCTAAAACTGGTATGAGTTACACTAAAAATGGTTGCATATAAATTTATTTATTTTTAAATTGGGATATGTCATGTGAACTTGAAATGGCAGATTCCAAATACTACTATTGAACTATCTCATGGTTTTCAGGTCAGGTTTAATGATTCTAGTATTGTAGTGATAAGTTGGCTTTCATTCCAATAGCATTTTTAAAGCCGTGCAAAAATTAAAATACAGTAATTTACGTGATTATGGAACTTTTCCTCTAACAGTGGTTTCTAATGGAAGGAATCCATATTATACTTACACAACTTTTACTTTTGAATGTAGCAGATGAAACCAATTTCATATATGTACATTACAGTACATCTATAGATAACTATAAGTGACAGTAATTTTAAAGTGTGAACGAGAGCTTCTTTATTAAAAACATCTGGTTTTGGAGTAAATCAGAAAGATGAACAACTAATTTCAGGATATTGAGAAGTGGTGTATCTAATGAATTTCTGCCATCAGATTAATGAATAGGATTTTTTTCTATGATCATATTCCCTTTTAGTGATCAGTTTCTAGCTCAGACTTGTTGATTGTAAGCAGACTTGATCTGCTAATTTGTCTTAGCATTAGACTGCCCTTTTATCAATATTGAGAATGTTTACTTCTGTATTTGAAGCCTCAAACTTTGATTGTCATGGTTGAAACAGTAATTTCTATAATATATGAATATATTCATGGATGGTTTTCACTGTATCCAATCTTTGCCAGCAAACTCTAATTATGGCATGTTTCTTTAATCCTTAGAAGATCATACACTCTAATATCACTTTTGTATATGGAAAGAAATTAGTAATTGTTTCTAATATTTGTTTTTGTTTCTTAAAAGCTTTGAAAATATAAGCTTCCTTCACTTATATCCTATCCTTTTCACTGTTCAGTTTTAAAGAAGGACCTAATGGTAAGTGTAATGATTACCAGAATTGGAACCCTTCATGCAAGGATCTTATATCAGGCTATCTTCATTCATTAAGGTTACTTTCCATATCTTTAATTATTTTTTAACTCTCTTAAACTTTGATTTTCAATATGTTTGACTAATTTTGAAAAGAGCACTTACTTTGAAAAGAGTTTGATTGCTATTTTTTAATATACTATACTAATTGCATTTGATTCAGTTACTAGTCAGTGTTTCTCAGTTTTATTTTTAACTGACAAAAATATAAGCCAAACAACAAAAGTTTCTAATTTAAGCTGTTTTAAGTCTTTGAAAGGTTGATTCGGCCTGCTTCCTCAAAGAGGTAATATTGAATTTACAAAATTAGGAATCTGCTTGCTCTCTGCCTTAATAGACGACTTTTTCCGAGGGATGTTTAAGGATTTTCTTCTGTAATTATTGTTACCTGTAATGCAGCGACAGTTACCCTTAAATCCCCTTTTTATACTGTTTAGGATTCTGTTTTCTTAATGTTTAAAGGTTGGCGCTCACAGAAGTCTGCCTTTATAGCTCAAAGATCACTATATAAATTCTATACAATTTTCAGTTGTCGAGTTTTGTTCTAATTTAGTTTAGTTACTAGCCACATAATTATTTGCTTTTTAATGTGATATTTCTTACTCTCGAGCACAAATAACTTCAAAAGTTATACTTTAGTAAAGCTATTCAAATTGCATAATGTTTAAAAACCACTCCATTGGATGCTAAAGTGAACGTTGTGTGCATGTGTATCAAAACCATTTCCCCAAATGTTCGTTTCAGTGCTTAGAATCTGTTCTTTTAATTCACTTTCCTCCATTTGGGTGGGAGACGTGGAGATCATCATTCTGAACCAGTACTAACAAAAATATTGTGCTTTCTGGGCAGGTCTACCAAAAATAGGCAGAAAAAATGCAGGAATTGTGTTCTTAGAGATATGGTTCTGCAGCAGCAACATAAAATAAAGTGTATATAATAAGATCAAATGGAGTATTGTAACCTGATAAAACACTAGTTACAAGGATTGAACAGGGCCATCACACTTAAGATCTATGTACTGATCTTTAAAAGAGGAAATCCTGGTATAGACTTCGGTGTTTTTGAAAATTTTATCCCAAGTTCCGTTTTCAAATTGACAGAGGCATTTAACCGAAGTGTCATAGAAAGTCAATGAGATTTAGGCTGCTAAGGCACTTACTCTTCTAAGAATTTTATCCCTTGGTTTTTTAAAAAATTGTTAATTGTAGCTGTTTAGTTGACTTCCCATTTGTTTTCTTACCTGAACAGTGGGGCTTCTACCTATGTTCCATAGGCTTCAGAGTAAGGTGTCTGCCACAGCAGAGGTTGCTTGAATAGAAGAGTCTCTAGTAGCTTCAAAATGCAGAAGCCCTAAAAGAGCTGGGAGCAAAACAGAGAAAAAGTGCAATCCTCTCCTCTTTCCCTCTCCCCCACAAGCAAATGGTGGTGAGTGTTTTTTAAGGATTTTTTCCTTCCAACTCCATTCCAAAACTGAGAGTAGGGAAAGAACTTGTTTCCCTATTTCTTTTCTCTCTTGAAGGTGCTGCTGTTGTGGCTGGCCCTGTCTCATGCTGATGTACAAATAAACACTAGTAATAAGCATGAGTTCTACTTGTGATGAGATAGAAAAGCAGAGGGTCAGTTGAGGGCCCCTAAATATGATACCAGGATTGGTCAGGTTACACACCCTGGCCCTTATTTAAAAAAAAAAAAAAAAAAAAAAAAAAGACAGTGAATAGAGCTGCACTTCAATCATTCTGATTTCCTTGTACATCTAAAGGCCGTGCTAACTTTGAGAATTTTGAATACAGGATTGGGCACTTGTGATAAAACTAATATTCTTTTCTTCTCTTAACCTTTTGTTGTCTTTTGAAGAAATTGTCTCTTGTGCCACATAAATACTTTAAGTAAACAAGGTCAACTGAATATGTCTGTTCAAACCAGTGTGTGACAGTGAGCTGTCTACTATCAATAAATGCCAATTAGTTTCTATAATAATTTGGTCAACTTAGTGTGCTTTTCAGACCCTGACTCATCCCAGTAGTCCATGAATATAGTCTCTGTTCCTCAGCATAAACTGCTGTAAATTAAACAAACTGCTTTATAAAAAATTTATTGAAGTGTTTCACTTAGAAATTTTCTCATTGTAATCCAGTATACATACGAATGCATGTAATAAGTTGTTTTTGACACTTTAATAGCTTTTATAGGTCTTTTAATGTAAAACCGGGTTCTGAAAAGACAAATTTGACTAAATGAAACAGATAAAACTAAATGAACAAAAGTCATGACTGTGATACTTCCCTGTGTGGCTTTTTATTCAGTGGTGGATCAAGTTATTTCCCGTAATAAAGTCCTGTAGGTTGGGGGTAGGGCAAATGTTTTTTTAAAATGTGTGACATATTTCTGCATTTCTTTGTAACTGTGTTAAATTGGTTTGGCAATACCATTAAAAAGTTTTCTTTCAAAAAAATGGTGGTGATGCACGCTGTAGGGAAAGCACTTCTTTTTTTTGCCCTTACACTTCCTCCATGCGCAAAACTCCCACTGAAATATATACTGCAGCCCGTAGATGGTAATGGACATAATTCTGCAACAACTATTAAACAGACCTTAAGAATACATCAGCTTTATTTTCAGAAACAAAACATCTGTTTTCAGACTACAAAATAATTAAAGCCTGTAAATGGTGCAGGTATTGCATTTTCTTACAGTAGGAAAACACTGCATGCATAGTGCAGATCCCACTTGTTACAGCAAAATGTCTATTTGTGTTTAGCCATGTTTATAAAACATTTTATATTTTTCATATATATATATATATATATATATATATATATATATATATATATATATATATATATATATATATATATATATATATATATATATATATATATATATATATATTTTGTTTCGCAAAGCTGTATGAAAGTTGTCTTCCAGTTTTGCGGAGAGCAGCTATATTAATGAAAATAAACATTTTTTGAGTATTAGTATGGGAGGGTACTGTCTGAAATTCTTAACCTGTTTCTCTCCTTTTCTCATTGTTTCTGCAGTGGGAAGGGTGTAAAGCAGGTAAAGTCACCACCCAGCTACACGGAAAAGCTGCATGTTCATAGAGAGAGCCTGCTTTTATTAACAAAAATGTAATTCCAAAATAACACTATGAACTCCAGTCTGAGCCTTTTCTTTAGAACTGGGTGCTTCTGAAGTTCCTATCACCAGGACCTGTCTGTTGTAGACTCTATTCCCCTCTGCCAAAGGTTTATTCCCACATTCCATATATTCAAGATGGAGTCAATAATCAGCCTGCAATTTCTTACAGGTTTCCCACACCTGCTAAGATCAGTGGTTCCAAAACTACTGGTTGACATACCTCCTTATTTTAAAATATATATATTATATTTGAAGTACCACATGCAATTTTATTCCTTTTGTGCAAATTTATTTTTGGCCTTAATAGGTTTACTTGAATATTCACAAACTCGTACCAAAACAAATTTTTGAATTTGGCTGGTGGAGATCTGCCTGGGAAAAAAATTAGAAGAGAAGGAGGGTTAGCTGCGGGGGGGGAGGGGGGGCAGTTTGGGTGGGAGAGTTAGAGGACAACTGGTCAGGAATTTTTTGACAAAACACTTTTTGTCTGAAAATGCCAGTTTGTTGAAATTGAAATTTTGCAGGAACCTACCAGCTTTGACGAAACTTCTGTTGGAAAAAGGTTTCTTGGGTTCAAAATGGAATTTCTGGTAAAAACCAGACTCTCACCCATCCCTGAATAACTTGGTGGTCAGGGCACTCTCCTGGGATGTGGGAGACACTGGTTCAGTTCCCTGCTCTGCCTTGTTTAGATGAGTGCCTTTAACACCAAGCTATTGGCTATTCTGGGATTTGTCTCTCTTCCGTTTGTTTTTGTGAAAAACTTCAAAAGCTTTAATTTTTGTCCTGATGCACAATGGGAGAATTTTTTGAAGTCAGAGGTTAGACTGAGTGTAGTTACTTTGGTAGGAGTGCAGGGAAGGCTCTGATGGTGGGTATGTGGGGAGTCCAAGGAGGGCTAAGAAGGGAGGAGCAGAGAGGTGGTGGTGGGGGATGCTTTACCTGGGAATCAGGCAGCTTCAACTTCTATCGCCCTTGTTCCTGGTTCCCATCCAGTTCTTTGAACCAGAGATTTCTGCCAATTCTACTGCAGCCCTAGGCTTCTGTGGAGAGTTTCCCACAGATTTCCTCTTGCCCTGGACTCACAATTCCTTCCTCTTGCTTAAGGGATTCCATAGCCCTCCTTCACTGGATTATACCAGGATTCAAGCAGGTTTCCCCAGTCCACTAGTATCTAGGTTACCGCCTTTTCCACAGAACCTCCCTTGGTCCTTGGATTGACACTCTTTGTCTCAGGCGCCCACAGTTGTCCTCTCTGCCAGGAGTGGCCAAACTTACTGCCCCTCCGAGTCACATACAATAATCTTCAGAAGTTGGAGAGCCGCAAGACATGCACAGTCTGTCCCACTGGGCGGTGAATGCCAGAGTGTGGGTTTTTTCCCCCAATGACTGACACACACACACCTCTCTCTCTCTCTCTCTCTCTCTCTTCCCCCCCTCCCCCTTAGTCCCACCACAGGGAAAAAGCCCCTAGTCTTACCACTCCACTGCAGGGCAGAAGCCCCTAGCTCCCCCCTGCCCAATCTTGTAGGTGGAGAATGGGGAGGAGGTACATGGGGGGGGGGGGCTCTGGGAGCCAAACTTTAACTGTAAAAGAACCACATGCTGCTCACGAGCCACAGTTTGGCCATGCCATGGATTTGGGTGGTGATTCAGGCAGGCTTCCCCAGCCTACCAGCTTCCCGTCTGATTCTGGTTCCCCTATCAAGGGGTCTCTCTCCTGACTTAGTGCTCCCCTGCAGTTCTGCTCTCCAAGCTGTCTACCCTCTCCTTAATCTTCTTGGAAGTCACTTAATAACTGGGTTTTATGGTATTAAGGAGGTAGCTATCTGACACCTGGCTCCCATGCCTCAGTCTGCTGCTCTCCTGAATATCTTTTTCCTTAAAGGGGCTATGTAATGGAACAGGGTTTGGCTGGCCTTGGGCCTCACTTCCCCTTAAAGGGGACAGACCACCCTGTTCCAGTGTACCACTTCAAACAAGGTTATGTACACAATTTGGGAACGTCTGGAATAGGTTAGTAAGAGAATTCCAGCATCCTGATTTGTGGTAGGAAAACTTCCAAAAACAAATCAAGCAGAATTTTTTCCCCTGCTCAGATAGTATTTTGTAAAGGTTGGGAACTGATTTCTAATCTTATATTCAGCTCCTAAACACGTATCATTAATGTCATTTTTCAGTAATATAGTAGCCACCAACTTTGGCTCAGATGTGCTTATTTAAAGAAAAACTTGAATTTTAGTTATAACTTGCACTTCATACAGGATGAAGTAGGAATGTTTAGATTCTTTAGAACAGGGGTCGGCAACCTTTCAGAAGTGCTGTGCTGAGTCTTCATTTATTCACTCTATTTTAAGGTTTCGCGTGCCAGTAATACATTTTAACGTTTTTAGAAGGTCTCTTTCTCTAAGTCTATAATACATAACTAAACTATTGTTGTATGTAAAGTAAATAAGGTTTTTAAAATGTTTAAGAAGCTTCATTTAAAATTAAATTAAAATGCAGAGCCCCCCGGACTGGTGGCCAGGACCCGGGCAGTGTGAATACAACTGAAAATCAGCTCGCATTCCAGAGTTTGCCTACCACTGCTTTAGAACAAAGTGTTGAGCAAAAAGGTTTTGATTTTCCTTTGATATGTGCAAAAATAGCCTTACCCAGGTTATTTGGAGGTATACAGTATACAATTTTAAGCTTGTTAGTTTATTACAATTATTTACAATTTTCAGTGTTTGAACAAAATCTACATTCAATTTCAATTTTTTCATAAGAACATACAAACAGTAGGTAATTTTATAAAATAGAATTTAGAAGACTTGTCAATCCATACATACTAAGCTTTTGTCTGCATCATGCAGTGGTCAGGATCACAGTGAAATAAGCAGAAATCACTAGTGTGAATCGATGCAATTGTTGTTTCTTCAGACTCACAGTTCTGTTGAGTCTTGCAGAGGGCGCAGAGCATATTCTCTCACCTGTTGTTCCTTTTTTCTAGACTTTTATATCTAGTTTAGTTCTTTGAATATGGTTGACAAATCAAGAAACTGAAGGAAAAACTCTTGTAAATGTATTTCTTGTGTATGGAAATGCAACTCAAAAGTTGATAAACACCTTGTTTAGAGCCCTAGACAGCACTAGCATGCCAACAGAGACCTTAAATACAGCTGACACAAATTTTTGGACTTAATTGTAGTTTGTATGCTCATTTTATACTATCACATGATTTTATTTACTTATGTAAATAAATGCTTCATCCATTTTATGTCTGATAACGATGAAGCCCCCTCCTTTTCTGTGGGGCAGATGAAATCAAATGATGCAGTTTCATTCCACCACTTACTGTTAATGCTCAAGTCCTGGACACTAAATTTACATTGCCAGTTATGAAGCTCTCCACAAGTGACCACCAGAAAAGTCTGATTCCCAACATTGGACTCCTGTAATAGCAAACTGCTCCAGCAAATCTTTTTTCTCTGAGGATAACACTGCTTCCAGGACTTCATCAGCAAATTAGGGAAGCTTTTTTGAAGAGATGAGGACCAGGTGGTCTGTCACTAGAAAGTGTAAATCTATTTTTTAAAAGGGAACAAAATTAGTTATTTATTCACCCAGCCCCTTTCTCCCCCCTCCCTCCCATTAGTGAGGATCAGTTTCCTTTGAAGACCCCATATATATTTACTCAAGCTGAGAAGAGAGAAACTTTTCAGTTTTAGCTGGATTTGTCCATCTTTCTGAGCCATAGAAATCATATCTGTGCAGATTCTCTTGAGATTGAGAATTCCTGGCTAGATTAACAATCCAGTCTCCTGTTTCTGTGGCTAGGAAAGTTTATAATTGTTCTGAGAGTTCTAATTATCTAGAGTGAGGGATAAACCATCTAGCAGGTAGGATAAGTATATCTAGGGGAATGGTATCTTTTCTTGTCAATATTCACATCTCTAGAATTCAGTTTTGGCACCCATCGATGAAACTATTAACATTCACAGTGAATTCAAGGAAACCTGGTTTGCAGATCTGCGTTACCTGTTTAGATACAGGTGTAGACTCTCCCACAGATTCCCATCTTTTTTTTTTCCTGGGACATGGACCTCCTCTTGGATTGACAGACACCAGCACGAAGGCTTGATATGTGAAAGTTTAACTATTCAGTAACAATGGGGTTAAATTACTTAAATTTTAGGAGAACCAGGATTTGCATTATATGACGATTTTGTGAGTGTCTCTTGATGTCAAGGTGAGTGCTGTCTTTTTAAGTAAAAATCCTTTATCTTTTGTAAAAGTGTTTTGATTAACAATGAGAATTACTCAAGCTTCAGTTCTGTGCTTTACAAACCTAAGCTTTATGCTGTAACCGGTTATTCAGTAGAGGCTAATGCTCTTACGGTCTGATAATTTTAATCTCAGACCTCCCATAAAAAATACTGAAATTAGTACTTGCAACTCTGTGCATGTCTCCCTTTGAGCCTGTTGGCACCACTTTAAATTTAGTTCTAGTTGCCATTGTTTTCCCTAGATGAGTGAGCTGTTCTTTTCTTCTAGCAGACTTTTACATGATTATTAAGAAAAACAAAGCAAATTTGTGTACTAGTTCTTTTTCCTAAGTGTTCAGATGAATGGCTGACTGGCTCGATGAATCCAGAAATAGTTTTAAAGCTTCCAAAGGCCATCAACCAAATGGGTTGAAGTCTGCAATTTAAATAAGCTTGTTTTTAGAAGGTGCCCACTGTAGTGTTAAGGGTCACTCAATGAGATCAACAGCTGTCTTGTAAGCTAAAAGGGCCTACATTATAGAATTTTATGCTAGAACACAGCATTTGGGTTCTAGCACTTGGATTAGAGAACATGTTGCTGAATGCATCTTGGTAATCAATATAGATCAGGATATGTTCTGTTCAGTATTGTCATCTGACTTGAGTGCTCCAAGTTAAAACATAAAATTTTCTAACAAAGATCAATCCAGACAGTGGAGCCTTTCATGGATGAGACTTACAGAGCTGCATTTTGGTCCTCAGCTCAGCCTATGACAGAGATTTGAATCCTACCCTCACTTTATTGACACTACTACTTGCGTCCTGATATCTTGCCCTTGCTTATGTATTACACTTATGTCATATCTTTAATTAGGTTAATTGTAAATTCTTCGTGACAGGGATCATGTTTTTCTGTACGTTTGCATAATGCCAGGTGTAACCCACTAAAGTTTGATTATACAAGTACCCCAATAATTCCATTTAACTGCAGGAATAGCAAGTGGGTTCAGTCTATTTTGACAGTGGAACGCCCAACTGTAAATAGTAACACACAAGATAAATGTGCAGATTTGGACAGTAGTGGATGTCCATATCCTGAGTTGTTCCAGTTTGGAATAAACACACAACAATGTAGTAAAGCTGCTCAGACTAAAAATTATAGGAAGACAGTTTGCAGGTTAATTAAGACTCCTCATAAATTTAAGCATGATGTTATTACAGCAGTACAGTAAATACTGTGCAAACAAAAACAGAAACATACAGATTTCTTCTGTACCAAACGGTATGCAGGACACGAACCCTATGCATTTAAAACCGTGATCTGCTGTTTTAGCATTTGTCGCTGCACCATCCTGCGCTGAACAAGTGACAGGTGCCCAGTTCTTTGAATAGGCTGGAATCCTTCTCCTTGTAGTTATCGTCTTACTGCAGCTAGTAAAAGCAGGTCTATCACCATTAGCCCTCAGGACAAAGAACTTCACCTTCCCTCCATAATGGCTGTCTCCCTCTGGGTTTAGCTGAACTCACTCAAGAATTTTGCTGCTCCCTTCCCCCTCCCAATTATATATATACATCACACACACACTATACAATATCCTTAAACATCTAACAATAATTTCTAATGGAATCCCTATATACTCGTTCATAAGCCGAATTTTTTTAGTAAAAAAGGGAAGCAACAGAGAAGGGGGTCGGCTTATCGACGGGTATAAAGAGGGAGAGGTGGGACACCGCCCCTCCCCCAACAGAGGGAGCAAGGAGAGGCAGCACAGCCAGCAGAGACAGAAGGGAAGAGGCGGGGCCGGAGTCTCTCCGCTTCTGGCCACGCTGCTCTCTCCCTAGCCTCCGGAGCAGCTGCAGGGGCTAGCAGGCTGCATCCGTGCCACTGGGCCCCACCCCCCAGAGCAGCCTGTGGCCCGCTGGAGCACACTGCAGCCGTGCCGCCTGGCCCAGCCTGCTGGAACATGCCGTGGCCGTGCCGCCCAGCCTGCCGGAGCAGCTCCAGCCAAGTCAGAGACATCTTCCCCTGGCCCTTCCCAGGTATGGTGGGAAGGGATGGGATGGGGAGAGTGTGGGGCTCCCGGGCTAGGGGTGGGGTCATGTGGGGGGTGGTCACAGGGGTTACTCCCCTGACTCCCAGCTTCTCCCCCCCAAAAAATTTCACCACCAGTTGCTGTCCTGGCCTGTCAGGGTAAGCAGCTGGCGCACCGGGGCATTTTGTTTACTTAGGTTTACCTCCGTGCCTGTGGACGCTCGAGGTAAACAAACCATCTTGGCCCACCAGCGGCTTATCCTGATGGCCTGGGAGCCAAAGTTTGCTGACCCCTGAATTATAGGGTCTGCTTATGAACAGGTTATAAAAATTTACCATTTTTACTTATCCGTCTTGGGGGGGTTGGCTTATAAACAAAAAGGCTTATGATCGAGTATATACAGTAAGTTTGGCTCCAATGCATACATGGAATTTGTTAAAGCAGGCCTGTAAGCATCAGCAATCAGAGCAGAGATCTCAATACTTAACCTCTCCTTTGTAAAGCTACTTCAGATGTTTGGATGAAACATGCTGATTTCACGCTTAAGAAAGATTGTATAGACTGGTCTGAGTCAGTGAGGATGTCATTTTTAAATTGTAATAGTATTTCACTTCATTTGGATTAGTCCAAATGATCCCAGATCAACTTACTTTTTTTTTTTTTTTTTTTTTTTTTTTTTTTTTAAGTATTCACCCCTATTTTGGTATAGTTTTTGCTTACCATATAGTCCGTTCAGTTTGATCATTGCATTTTTGTCTAGTGAATAAATTAAAACCTTCTTCTGTTTTAGTTTCGTTCGTATAATTTGCTTCCTCATTTGCTGAGACTTGTGTTATACGCCCTTCTCTCTCAATTTGAGTAGTTAATAATGATCTTCTAATCTGTATGGCAGGGGTTGTTGGAAATTTAGGGAGGGATGGGATGGTGCCTGGCTTTGTGCCAGTAAAATTTGCCACGTCATTGGTGCGTCTTTCTGCTTTACAGCATGTGGTGTAGATAAAGGTGGTGTATGTATGGACTGACCTGAAACCTGTCAGAGAAATATAATTTGCAAGTAAAATATTTTTACTTCCCCAAACAGGTACACGTCCTTTCAGTCTGCAACATTATTTTATATGTAGGTCCCTACCAAATTCACAGTCCATTTTGGTCAATTTCATGGTCATAGGATTTTAAAAATAGTAAATTTAATTATTTCAGCTATTTAAATCTGAAATTTCATAGTGTTGTAATTGTAGGGGTCTTAACCCAAAAAGGAGTTCGGTGTGGGGAGGTGTCACAAGGTTATTATAAGGGGGGGTTGCGGTACTGCTATCCTTCTACGCTGTTGTTCGCAGCGGCGCTGCCTTCAGAGTTGGGCAACTGGAGAGCGGCGGCTGCTGGCCAGGTGCCCAGCTCTGAAGGCAGAGCTGCTGCCAGCAGCAGCATAGAAGTAAGGATGGCATGGTATGGTATGACCACCCTTACTTCTGTGCTGCTGCCTGCAGAGCTGGGCCCTTAGTAGCTGCCACTTTCCGGCCACCCAGCTTTGAAGGCAGCATTGCAGAAATAAGGGTGGCATGGTATGGTATTTCCACCCTTACTTCTGCACTGCTGCTGGTGGGGCGCTGCTTTCAGAGCTGGGCGCCTGGCCAACAGTTGCCACTCTCCAGCCACTGAGCTCTGAAGGCAGTGCAGAAGTAATGGTGCAATGCCGCGACCCCCCTAAAATAACCTTGTGATTTCCCCCCCCCCCAACTCCCTTTTGGGCAGAACCCCCAATTTGAGAGACGCTGGTCTGCCCCAGGAAATCTGTATAGTATAGGATAAAAGCACACAAAAGACCAGATTTCATGGTCCGTGATGTGTTTTTCATGGCTGTGAATTTGGTAGGGCCCTGTTTATATGCAAGTTACCAGTTCTGAATATAAAGATTTATGCTGAAAGTATCCTTATAAGAACTTCAATATGATTGAGAATTGCTGTGTTTCCACCTCTGTTTGAAAATTTGGCTTTCGGGTATATTGTGGTATACAATAAATAATTTGGTTGTGATGCTGCATGTCCAAAATGCTTGGCACTACCCACGTTGATTGTATGATAAAACATATTAGAAATATATAACTAATTACCAGCATATACTATGAAACAGCACATGTTCTGTTGCAATAAAAGCATTTAAACTGGAAAAAAAGTTAAGATTTCTGCTGAAAAGAAAAATTGTGTTTGCCAGGCTTTGAAATGGGCTCTGCTGCTGTTCCTCTCTTTCAAAATTTTGTAAAGATATGGCAGTGGGGTTGTATTTCGTATTCCATCTAAAAATAGTACCAGAATTCCATTTTATATGTCTGTTGCACTTTAACCATGAGAAATGATTTTTTTTATTTATTTTGTTGTTGTTGTTGTTCTTCCTGGAACCAATTGGGAATATATTGTATACTTTTAATTCAATTTTTCTATTTTCTGTCATGGCATCTCATATCTTAAATTTAATCTTCAGAAGATAGACCGTTCTTTTCAAGTATCTAATGCCCCCTCTATCTGGGTCCAAAGATTTAATTAGCTCCTTTGTCATATGCATTATGAAAATTGTTAATGTATGTAATGTATTAAAAATTGCATTGTTTTAAAATTTTGTAACTTTAAAGATAAGAATTTTTTGCTGTATTTCTACATGTACAGGTGGTACAATTAGTCCAGCTTTCTCTCTTACTGGGTAAGACAGCTCTTCATCTCTGCAGCCTCCACAAGTGGGGATTTGTGGAGTATGGAATTAATGGAAAAGTTTGTAACTGAGGTTCTATGAAGGTAATATATCCTCCATATTGCCACACATCCTCCATTTTTCCTTGAGAGTCAACTACTATGATGTTAAACTACCACTGTTAGTTATATCAAATGTAAGTAAATGACTGGAGGATAACTTACTGCATAAAATCCTTTAATATCCATTCCTGGACATTTGAACATAAGGACACACCATGAGCTTGGATAAGGTGAATATTGCTTTTAAATAACTATTTTTACAGGTAAGTAGTATTTTATTTCTCAGAAATAGTTGTTTTCTGTCACTAGTACATTGTAAGCAATAAGTATGTATGAAACTCTCGTCACAAATTGTCATGATGTTTATCCTGTGTTTAAATAGCAACAAATATGGTAATATGGGTTATTATTAAATTAGATTTTTTTCCCCATAAGTTTACATTTTTTTGAGAGTAATTGAAATGATAGTGAGGAACATGAAGCTAGATTTTTTTCATGCCTGCTGCTTCCTTAGTTCTTAAGCTGTGCTTGACAGCTCCTGGGAACTAGGAATAAAATGCAGGAACTGTTTGATTCTCATTTGCTTTTAAAAATATATATATTTTTAAAGTGGCTTGCAAACACTTAAACTAAGAGGGCATACGCTCAATTTTTTTTTATTTGATATATAAAGAAGGCCTGAAAGACTTAGTTGTTTAAGACGAAAAACATAAAAAGATTTACACCAGGAATGTAAAATCTAAACTTCTCTTGTTTTGATGGATAGGTCCAGTAGAGCAGCAGGAGCTCTAAGAGATGTTTAATGTGAGCTCTTTATATCTTAATTGAAGTTTTGAGGGTGTTGAATCAAGACTTTCGTTATTGAAAAGGTTAGCTGTTAAAGTTGGATTGATAACAAACACAGTACTAAAATTCTCTGGGCTCTTGTGGTGATGTAATTTCATTAGCATTTGGAGATATCCTATCTCCTAGAACTGGAAGGGACCTTGAAAGGTCATCGAGTCCAGCCCCCTGCCTTCACTAGCAGGACCAAGTACTGATTTTGCCCCAGATCCCTAGGTGGCCCCCTCAAGGATTGAACTCAAAACCCTGGGTTTAGCAGGCCAATGCTCAAACCACTGAGCTATCCCTTCCCCCTGTCAACATAGTCTTCTAATCTAGATAGATCCTGAATTTCTAATTAAAAAGCAATTTTTTTAAATAAACACTTTTAGTCCTGCTTTATCCCCAATTAAGAAGCAAAAAAGGGCACAAGTCCTATTTTTTCCTTTGCGAGGTTATCTTGAAGTAGTTCCCAGAAGCCAAGGAGAGCCAGGCAGCACAGGCTGCTTTGTGAGCTTGGGGTGCAGTATCCTCTGGGGGAGAAGGAGCCTATTTTGAATGGTGCTTTGAATAATGGGGGGGGTGGGGGTGGAGGGGGGAAGGCAGGGAGAGAGAATGGAAATTTCTGAGTGATATTAACTTCTGTTTTTTATGAGAAAGTACCCATCAGTGTTCCCTCTAATTTTTTCCATCCGTGTGCAGAATGAATTTTGTTATGTGCACCATATCGAGGTGATGTGCGCCACCAGTAGAAACCAGAAACCTAGATATAATATACAGTTTAAAAAAGTTAACATAGGGGTAATTACTCCAGCAAGGATAGGTTAGGCATTTTAGAACTCTCTACTCAAATAATTAAATTTAAGCATAAGAGAGGAATAAAAATTATGAAATGCATAGACCAGTCAAAAAAACTAAAATAACACACTGAAAGAAGTATCCAGAAGTAATAACAATACAAGTATGTGTTGAGAGATGAGTGTGACTCTGTGTGTGTGTGTGTGAGAGAGACGCTTTTGCTCCTTTAAGTACTCTGACTCCACTTTCAGTACAATGCCCTTTTAAGTAGATCAGCAAGTTCAAACACAGCAGCAGCTGCCTCAAGCTCCCTCTGTCCTGAGCCCTGTCGTGTCTCTCTCCTCTCCCCCCCCCCGCCCCGAGATGGCATACAGGGGAGAGGAGGAGACCCTGACATCCGCACCTTCCCCCCCTCCTCCCGCACAGTGAACAGGAGGCTCCCTGGAGCAGCTCCAAGGCAGGAGCAGCACATGGCAGTGGGAGGGAGGGACACCTGTACTGCGCAGCACTTGATAGTCTGCTGGGTGGCCCCAGCTGCACAACTTACAGGGAACTTAGGTACCCATAATCATGGAAGTTCCATACTAACAACTGTCCCTTCCCCTTTAGTGAACCACTACTCTAAAAGTACATGTGTTGTTAGAATGGTCTGTTTACTCCTAGATAAATTGTTCATTGAGAGACAGATTGCTAATTAGGCCAGGTGGTACTTAAGGAAATATGATACTATTTATTAATCAAAACCTGTGATTGAAAAAGGAGTGTAAATAACCAGTGTTTCTGTACAGATAACACAAGTTGTCCTCTCTATAAGTATGTATATATACATCCACAGTTAAACATTGTTTACACATATACACACACACATTTTCAAAGAGTTTACCATCTGTATTTTTGTTTTATACATGTAATTTGGAAGGAGAGTAAAGACTTGTAAGTATTCTGTAACAAATTTAGCACATAAAGGTGGTTGCAGTTGTCTTCTGAGGAGCTTAATGCATTGGTGTTCTTTCTTACTCCTTGAAATTTTGAACAATGGACCAAAAGTGAAAATTAATTTCTGTAGTTCAGATTTATGCTATTATTGTAATGATATGCCTCAGAAAGTGTGCTAAATGCTTTCCAAAGAGAGAAGGAAAACTGAGTCCCTGCTCCAAAAGGCTTAAATCAAAAAAGTTAGGATACATTTTACAGTTTTAGTATTTGAGGGTTCTAATATATATCTTTTGGTTTAAAAAGTTGTAGTTTAAACATTTTTTCAAAATCAATATGTATACTTAAATATTTGCCTAGATAAGTGGTAAACATAAGGTCTGTTTTAAAACAAAAACACTTCAGCTCCATAAAATCATTGTTCCACTTAGTGAGGACCAGATCTATGAAGTCCTGCACAATGGACATTAAAAAACCTTTAGGGCTGGGGGATTTCCTTAACAGATTAGATTCTAGTGACAGTGAGTCTAGAAGAGGGGGACAGTGAGGCTAGAGCAGGGAGCTGAAAATTGAGGAAATAGGTATTCTACTCCTGAGTAGACTGTATGATCATGAGCAGTTCATGGAGTGGGAGATTCTTCCACCCATATTTATGGACAGTATAACCTTGTTTTGTGAGTACTCAGACCATTGAAAACAACTTGAGTAAAGATGGCAGAATCTGGCTTTTAATGTGTCTGTGCCTAATCTTCTCCATCTGTAAATACCCATCTTTTGTAAAGCACTGTGATACCCTATGAAGGAAAGGAAAATATTTATTATTATAATGTAAAAAGACCAGGAATAAAAATTTACTCCCGAAAACTCCGAATTTTTAAGGCTAATCCTGAATATACTTTTCACAAATGCAGGAAAGCATAAACAGTTACAGAAAAAAGACTGAAATGTCAGTCGACAAAGAATATATAAAAATTGCCAAATTTGGAATGAAGTTTTGTAATAGATCAACAGATTTTAAATCTTTCCTTGTTTTAGGCTACAAGTTTCATCAACAAAGTTCTAAGCATCATCAAAATAAGAATATAAGGAAATTCTTGCCATCCATTATCACTTGCATTGTTGGTTTGGGATATGGCATTGTCCAAATGAAAGATTTTTGATTAAGACTATATGAAATTTTGTCTCAGACTTTTCCGTAAAGCGCCACAGGAATCAAATTTAGTTTCTAGAGCCAAGATGGTATTGCATAGTCTGTCAAAGGAGACTCCAGGTTAAGAATTCAAAAAGACTTTGGGCAAGAATGTAGAGTGAAGTTTGCCTGGTCTTCTGTGGTGCTGGATGAGAGTTGTCTTTGAACAGGCAAGAGACACTTAAGCAATAGTCTGACTGAATTTCTCCAGTACTCCCACAGTAGATTTTTTCTTGGGTGCCTCTTCAGCACAGTCCTACAAAACAATATGTTGTTTAAGAGTCAAGTTTATTTCAAAGTGGTCAGAGGAAAAAATCTCCTTGTGAAGACAGTAACTAGTTCTCCTTAATTAAAAAGCAGTTATTGCCGTTGTACACTAAAATAGGCTCCTTTTCCTTCACTAAGGGTACGTCCAAACTACCCGCCGTATCGGCAAGTAGAGATCGATTTATCGGGGATCGATATATTGCATCCCGAATGCGCTCCCCATCGACTCCGGAACTCCACCGGAGCGAGCGATGGTAGCGGAGTCGATGGGGGAGTTGCGGCCGTCGATCCCGCGCCGTGAGGACGGGAGGTAAGTCGGAATAAGATACGTCGACTTCAGCTACGGTATTCCCGTAGCTGACGTTGCATATCTTACATCGACACCTCTCCCTTCCCCCCCAGCATAGACCAGGCCTAAGTGGGGTATATACTGTAGTAGGACTGAGCCCTTGTTCAGAAGAGTTGCATTTTGTTGTCAAAAGTTTTTATATTTGACTATTTTTAATCTGAGGGGAATTTTTGCCAGATCAATGAGAAACCTCCTTGCATAGTCAGGGGGAGAGACTTATACCCCATGGTATGTTGTCATGGTAAATATTTTTGGCTCAGACTGCCAGTGCTGTCATTGGGCTCCCCCACCCTTCACTTGCCCAAGCAAGCACGATGATGTCCAGTCATTGTCCACAATTTTCCTGCTCTGAGTCTGGTCTTACACTTCTCCAGTTAGATTCCTGCCTCACTTAGAACAACACGGGAAAGTGACCTCTCTGGCTGCTTCTGACTCGAACTCAGCAAGAAGTATTTTTCCTATCCTGTGATACGAGATTTTGAACATTTTCCCCATCCCTTATCACATCAAAATGTCATTTTTTTTTGCGAATCAAAAATCAGCGTTTTTTTACGCTTTTATTTTTTACTGTAAATTAACTTAAATATTGAAAGTTATTTGATCTGAAAAACTTTTTCATTTAGAAGATGATAATTTTGAAACTTTACAAAAGTTTTTAAACTGGAAATTTGTCAAAACCAACCCTTTTGGTATTAGCAAATCAGCATTTTCTGAGGAATAACATTTTTGTTGAAATATTCCTGACTAGCTCTACTTCCCATGTGACCAGCATTTGGCCTTTGATCAGAGAAGGCTAGAGAAAAAGAAGAACCTTCTCCTGAACTGCTACTTACTTTCCTGCAAGGGTCTAAAGTGTTTTCTGTGGTCTCTTGCTCAGTGACTGAAGCAATTTCTGGAGCTATGACTGGAGGAAAAAAAAAACCAAAACCCTAAAACAAGCATTCGGTTTGTCTAAAAGGTAGAGAAGCTGTGCTTAACGCAGCAGTGGACAGAGGCAGTTTCTGGAATAGTAAAAGAGAGCACTCCCCTGCTGTCCCCCTACCAAAAAAAAATTCACAACGAACTGTGAAGTACTTTGAATCCTTCCCAGCTACTGATTTTTAGTATGAGGCATTAACTTCTTCCAGGTATTGCCTAAAGTCGGAGAGAGGCTTGTTGGGCTACTCATTTTAGCCCTGTTCAGGTCATATGTAAACCCTTTTCTTAGTGAAAGGATCTCCTAAGTTTCTGGTGGTGAGCTTCTCAAGTTTTTGCTAAATCTGCTCAGGTATTGTGTATCCTTCCAGAGAATTTTGGAAATAATTAGATCTGCTTCCTTAAAGTAGATTCCACATTTCTTGCTTGTGACCTGAAGAAGAGCTCTGTGTAAGCTCAAAAGCTTGTGTCTGACCAAAAGAAGATGGTCCAAAAAAAGATACTACCTCACCCACTTTGTCTATAAACTCAGGCATTCGTGTGTTCTCTAACGTCAGCTGAAAGGATATTAAGGGTAGGAATAAGGAGTCTCCTAGAAAGCTGCACACAAACCTTGCACCTAGGCTAAAAAATTAAAACTCTCCAGGAGGTCCTTTCACAGTTAGGAGCCTGACAAATATTATCCAGAACCCCCTCAGGATTTCCACTAACATCCTTGGCTCACTTGGCTAGATACTATGGTCTGAATGCAGAGGCGACTCCAGATAGAGTAATTGACCACGGAGTGCTTACAGCTGGGCTTCTGTGAGAAGCTTCTTTTTTTTGTAGAATAGGCAAAGGGGCTACAGATTCCTGTTTCTCTTCCTTCCCCACCCTTTTCCTCAGGATTTTTCTAGTTCAGCCTTGTCTCTTGTTCTCTTTTGATGTTTTCTAGGGCTGTCAATTAATCAGAATTAATGTATGTTGTTACTTTTTTTATTCTCACAATGAATTGCAATTTTTAAAAAAGAAATAATTTGACAGCCCTAATGTTTTCTCGTAACATCTTTCCGATCAGAAACCAATTCCTGTGCTGTTGTGGACCAAGTCATAAAAAGACAAATTATATGTCCACTTTTATTGCACATTGTGATTCTAGACGCTTCCATTCTTCCTCGCTTCAGTAAGAGAATTGCCCTCTCTGTTACCAAGGTGTAGCTGGCCAACAGACTTTTTTCCAATTGGAAGGCATCACAGTGGAGAAGCAGGAATGGGGGAACCCTGTGAGCAGGAAAATCTTGGATGGTGATTGCTTGTTACCCTGCTTGGCAAAACAAATGAGAAGGAAGAGCCCAGCATCTGTGTTGTCTTGAATGATCCACCGAAAGCATATTACCTGGAAAATAGGAATATTGTCTTTCCTTGCCAAGGCACAAAAACAAGTATGTTCTAATAAAGAATTTGAACTGTCTTTACACTTGCTGGATCAGGTTTTATGGAAAACCTATGAAATCTCATAAGTCAGATAATGAGATTCAGCCTTTTAAAAAATAGATAGCAATGAAAAACACTGCTCACATCAGCAATTATATCTCTTATACTAGTCAATACATTTCTATTCTTTGCTTATTCAAAATTTGCAACTATCCAATCAAATCTGCTTTCAAATAAGTGGAAGGTTACACTGATAGGCTGTCCAATGAGACAAATAATCGCATTAGCTGAGGTGTATATATATATATTTTTATGATGGTTAGTAGTGTTGGCATGTAAAGCCTGGCATACATTAAGGACAGTTTGCAAAAATTTCTCATTGGGGCTAGAATTGTTCAGTATCAGTGGTGTTAGCAAGGATGGGAGCCTTTCTGTTGAGCTACTGCTACCCTCCTGTAGGTGAGTTGTTGGCTACTATTCATTACATCTGCTCTCTCCATAGTTAGATTACAACAGGTTTGGCTCATGTGCACTAGGACTGGTAATGTCCTAACATTAGTGGAACTGAACCAGACTTGGCAATAGTGATAATTTTTTGCAAACATTTCCTAGTGTAGTCAAGACTTAACTTCCTCTAATTGTGATCACTTAACACTTTTCAATGTTGGGTGTATTTAAGGGAACCCAAGTTAGAAAAAACATTGCATTTGTTTTTCATGGTCAGGGCGGGTATTCCACTCAGGAGTTTAAATGAAAACTTAGATTTCTATGGATACACAAAGTCAGCAAGAAGCGACAAAGAGTCCCTGTGGCACCTTATAGACTAAGAGACGTATTGGAGCATAAGCTTTCCTGGGTGAATACCCACTTTGTCAGATGCATGTATCCGACAAAGTGGGTATTCACCTACGAAAGCTTATGCTCCGATACGTCTGTTAGTCTATAACGGGGCAGGCAACCTATGGCAGTGTGCCAAAGGTGGCACGCAAGCTGATTTTCAGTGGCACTCACACTGCCCGGGTCCTGGCCACTGATCCGGGGGCTCTGCATTTTAATTTAATTTAATTTTAAATGAAGTTTCTTCAACATTTTAAAAACCTTATTTACTTACATACAACAATAGTTTAGTTATATATTATAGACTTCTAGAAAGAGACCTTCTAAAAAGGTTAAAATGTATTACTGGCACGCGAAACCTTAAATTAGAGTGAATAAATGAAGACTCGGCACACCACTTCTGAAAGGTTGCCAACCCCTGGTCTATAAGGTGCCACAGGACTTTTGTCGCTTTTTACAGATCCAGATTAACATGGCTACCCCTCTGATACTTAAAGTCAGCAAGAAGACCCTAAACCAGTGGTTTTCATCCTTTTTTCATTTGCAGACCCCTAAAAATATTTCAAATGAAAGTGTGGATCCCTTTGGAAATCCTAGCCATAGTCTGCTGCCTCCAATGGTCTGCGAAACACAGGCTGAAAACCACTGCCCTTTAAACCTAGTGTTAATGGAATTAGTATGCTGGCTGATTTCTTGTTTCACCTGATGCTCCATTAATTCATTTAGATATAATTATTAAGCTTGCCCTCTCCCAAATCGTTCTGTTGTTTCCTGGGAGCTGAGCCAATGCAATAATATTTTTAAAGCTTTCTAAAATGTATTCCAGTATTTTAGGAAAGGGTAGCGAGCCACGCTGAAGAGCAGTAATCAGTGTTTTTCAAAAGTGGATAACATCTTCAACTAAAATAGCCCAAATCATTTGTTTTTATTATAGAATAAAAAGTGGAAATTTGTGAGCAAAGCCTTCAGAGTTTTGGAAAACAATTTGCACTTTCTGTTGGTTTCAGTATATTAAAAATATTTAAATGTTTTTACAAGATAAAGAAGTCAGTTTTACTTTAATATCTCCCCCCCCGCCCCCATCTAGAGGCATTTAACAACCTATAGTTTTTAAAATGAGAATTGGTGAATTTTTTTAAAAAAGCTGTGGACTTTTAAAGTAGATGCTTTCCATCTGAAAGTAGATTTGTCTTACCAAACCCATAAGATAATATATTGAATTTCATTAATTTGTATATTCCTGTTCAATCTTTAATGGCCTGCCAATGGGTGAGACACTAGGATTCATTTATGAAGGGTTTATTAATGAAATAGTACACTACTAATGAAACCCTATCTAGCTTTTGGGTTGGTCATGTGCATAGTGTATTTTTAGCATTATTTAACATTTAAATTGTAACGCATATTTTTACTGTGTATTTTTATACAACACTATCCTTACTTGACTTGCATGGTGTTAGAATTAAATATCAACGTGTATTTTCAATTACATTGTAACTTTTTAGAAAATTTTCTGTTGGGAAGTGTTAAAATATGTTGTGCTCTTTCTGGTCAAGGAAATATCCTTGTGTGATTTTTAACTTCTGTTTTTAAGAATAGCTGAAGACTGAACACTAAATACCTTAGGCAGCATTAGCTGGTCTTATGTGTTCTTAGGTGATTAAGGTTCTATCTCAGCTAAAGTCTAGACTGGGGAGTAAGGAAGGTTTCACAAAAGTGGGTGACATCCCCCACATATGTACTTCCCAAAATAAAACGTACAGGACAAGGGAGTTTAGCGTGGAGGTTTCCTTAAAAGTGATAACTTGTGGGGAATGATGAGCTCCTCTGTAAAAGTGCAGGCCTAAATAACTTGTACTGGTTTTTCTGCTATTCCTGCCCACCTGATTTTAAGGAAGTTGTTACATTTCAATCCTGTGTGTGTGTATAACTCTTAGGACAGATTATTAATGTATCTTTTTTCCCTAAAACAGATCAAATTTTTTGGCCAGCTGTCTTTACTCTTATTACTAACATTAATAGTATTTTTCCTAACATGAAGATTTCATGGGATGCCTATATGTGTATATTTTATATAAAGTGTACGTTATTTGTTATAGGTTTCATTGATTTGATTTTTACAGTATCAGCATTTGCAGTAGTTTGTAAATTGGTTCAATTTAATTCTTAAAGGCAGGTTTGGCAGAATTAATTTTTTATAATTTCAACAGATATCAGTGTTTATTTGTGGGGGGGAAATTAGACTTTGATTTAAATTTTCATAATTGTGGGAAATTCTGGGGGGATGTCAGACAATAGTTCTTAATGACAGCAGATGTTAAGATTCAAAAAGTTAAAACACAAATTGTATATTTTGACATGTGATGTTGACAAAGTATAAATATCCTTAAATCAAACTCGGTAAGTTCTTAAACAAAATTTTTCTTTCTTTTGCTTATCTGTAAATTTTAATTAACATTGGTGGAAATATTTTTCATCTGTGTTCGTGTGTGGTGAAATCGATGTTTACCAATATTTACTGATAAAAATCTAATCCTTTCAAGTCTACTTCATCTGTTTGGTCTTAAAAGTTGACCTAATCTAAAATTTGGTGTAATACAACAGTTAATATTTGCTGTTCTATTTCCGACAATCTGGGTTGGGAGGGAAGGGGGGAATGGCTCCTTTTTAGGAGCAGTAACACCAAAATAGAATTTATGTGCTGCCCAATGTGGTCTCTGGAATGGAGTTAATATTGCCACTCTACATTGAAGTTTTGAATGAAATGGACTGCAAGTTTCTGAGCTGGTCATTTTCCTACTAAACTATACATGCCAGTGCACAAAGGATTGCATTCAGTTTTATAATGGAATATTGACAACTTTTTCCAGAGTTTTTCTTTTAAACTTGGTGGGAGATAGTGAAGTGCTAAAGATCTGTACTTATCTGACATTGTAGTCAAAGTCCCCTCTGTTGTGGAACGAATCCTATTGCCTATTTAACACATGAAATAGCCTTAAAGTGAGAAAAACACGATGTCACCTGAGTTTTGTTTTGCTTGAAAAAGTAAAATGGTCCGCTATTTTTGATAACAGCATCCATATTTAGAAAAAATAACTTGATTTTAATGGATAACATTTAAAGTGACTTCACAAGAAATGTTCTGGGACCAAAATTGCAGTGTTTTTTTTTTAATTCCCTTCTTTTCATTTTGCTACTCTTGTGATCACTAATCTCAGCTGGGGGAAGGTGAGTGATTTGGTCTTACATGAAGTAAGATTTGCATTCCCTGCCACTGGGTGCTGACTTACGTGGTGGTTTGCCTTCTGATATAAACCCAATATAAATTGCTTTCTGCCATTGTTATTCAACAGAATATTCCATTTCAAATATATTTCTATTTACAACTTTATTATGATGAATAGTGTAGCATATGTAGACTTGAATTTTTGTGGTTCTTTAGGCTACTGAAATTGGAAGGCAAATTTCCTAGGAAAAAAATGTGGTGATTACCTTGTTTTGTCTGTACCTTAACTCTTGCATTCTGATGCTTTTTTAATACTAAAGGAGAAATGACATCTAATGATGATGGAGATGCTTTCATCCCTCATCTCCACAAACTTTTCCTCCTACCTCTTAATTTCATGAAGTTTTGTAGCAATGGACTTCAAAATATTATTTTAATATTTTTATATTTTAAAAATGTGTATATTTTTAAAGATTGTTAGTGTATTTATTTAGCTCAATGGTACTGATATTCCTGCCCTTAAAGATCTTTTTTTGTCATGAATGTGGAGGAATGGCAAGCTGCAAGTAGATTTTAAGTTGTATCTGAGGGTACACATTTGGTACATGCTACAGGAATTTCTTTTGCATAAAATCCTAAAAAGGGAAAATGCATAAAATTAAAATTTTATGAAGATACAAACATTTTGAATGCAGGGAAGACAATATAATTTCTACAGCGTTGAAATAAGAAAGTCAAAATCTACAAGAAAAACTCTGTTTTGGGTTCATGTGACCCTTACAGTTGCCCAGGACTATAACCATAATTGCCAACATACCGAGAAGTTTTCTAGGGACAAATTTTTCAAATAAATCGGGGCCACTGGAGCCTTATAGTTGCTTTCCAGCACGTTTTAAATTATTTTCTTAGAAGCGTGAGAGAGGCAGGAAAGAATAACCTAACATTTGCAGCTAAATCACTCCAGACCCTTGGTTTATTTGAAAAGTTGTCCTTTGAAAATTGTGTTACTCCCTTCTGTCTCCGTTATTCATTCTGTGCACTCCATATGACTCCTATTATGCTCCCCATGTTTCAGCCTTCTCTTCCCGTCGCTTCTTAATTGTAGTCTTCCATGGCTCCCAGTGTCCCATAGGATTGCACACTCTGTTCCCTCCCAATCTCTTGGTTGCTACTTCAGTTTCTCAGCTCTCTTTTCCCATCTTCTCCCCAATGACTCCTATCCCATGCAGGCTCCTGTGTTGGCAGCTCAGATGTTTCTGCCCATCTTTCCTTCTCAGTATCAGCTGGCTCCACTTTAATCCCCTGCTGTGCACAGCTGAGAGGTGGCTGCAGGGGCTGGAGCTGGTTGCTGCTAGCAAAAGGACAAGCTTCCAGAGTGTGAGAAAAGGGCCCAGTGATCTGGAAAGGAGCGATTTAGTCCTGCTTTTGTACTGTCATAAGATATTCTGGGACACCATTTATGTGGGGTAGATTTTTTTGACTCTCATGGCCAAACCCAGATTGCTGTTCGTAATTCAGTAGGTAGTCTTATTCTGAATAAATGATTTTTAACGATAGTATGGCTGTTAAGAATTATATCAGCCAAGCAATAGAGTAACAGTTAATATTTAGTGATTTTTTTGTGAAGTTAAATGCCTCCTTTTGGCACATTAATGTGGTTTTTTTGGTCCTTGTGTTTTATTTGTGAGTACCTCACAAAACAAGGGAAGAAGAGAATGTCCCGGCTCTGAAGAGTATAAAAACTAAAATTTAACAAGACACTAAAAGTTAGTTATAATCAGACACAACTGGGGAAGATGGAAGAATAGATTTGTTGAAATGGTGGCAAACAAATGCACATCAATCTGCAGGCAAATTTTGTGGTTCTTTGGTCTGCACCCTGAAATATTACCTCTCTCCTTTAAAAGTCAGCAGCAAAGCTAAAATGAAAGTTGAATAAAACCCAGTAGAACCAGTTTAGTACTCTCACTAACCAGTTTTTTTTTGGGGGGGAAGGGGAGTTACTTTAAAAAAACAAACAAAAAAAACCACCCTAAACCACCACCTTAAGTGAAATCCTTTAGCATTAATTGCTTTACTGAAGACATGCAGTATTAGGTAGCAAGCCAAGTGGTGCTTGTGTGTTTGAGTGGGGACAAAAAGATATTTTTTAAAGCATAAATTAAAACATATGTATATGTTAAATGCTTCCTATCTCCAAAAACACCCCCCCTCGCCGCCGCCCCCCCCAAAAAATACCCCTCAAAACCAAACACCAAAAACTGATTGTTTTTGGATATTCACTGTTTTTGGTGTAGTTCAGTGTTCAGTACCATTGCAGCTTGCTTTAACTAAACATTTGGGCTCTACATTTGGCTCTGGCACAGAACCTTTCATCAGACTTGCTATGTGCAATGCAGTCTGAGATGCTGTAAATTCTGGTCTTGGGTGCTGTGGGAATTGGGAAAGCCTCATACTAGATTGTGTGTAGTAATTTACCTAGATGTTGCTCACTTCCAAGTTTGTCTTTAAGGGCAAAATAAAATGGGCTGGGATTGGTAATGAAATGTGGGCCATTTCATCTCTAGGTCACCTGCTTCAGTCTAAGCTGGCACCTGAGTCAGTTGTAACTGAAAGTCATTTTCTGCTCGGTGTTTTGTGGCCTTTATGTATTGGTGGTCTATGTCTAGTTCCTAACAGGTTACAAAACCAAAAAATATTAATACGATGGGCACAAATTGACATCCCTGCTGGCATTTTCCCATAATAGACTAAGGATTGAACGGGCATAGAGACTGAACTACTCTCACTCCTTGTGATGATCTTTTCAGCTCAGTAGTGAGGCATATTAACAGAGCAGTGTGGTACTGCTTCTATGGATAAGTGGTTGGCAACAGTGTTTCAGTATATGAATTGTCACCTTGTAGGAACACTAATTTTGCCTCTATCCCTGTCCTTCCCGTGTGCCCTCACCCCCCCCCCTTTTTTTATATTTATTTTATTTTATTAAGATAGGCAGCAGTAATTGCAGGGGAAGGGCCAGGCGGCGCTTTGGGGCTCCAAAATCTCGTGATAGGGTTATACAGGATAAAGGCTGGAAGATGGATGCAGTGGTAAGGAGAGAAGGGTAATAGCTCCTGCCCTTATGACAAACGCTCATTGACCAGTCCTCCATTCCAATTACCCAGATATGCCTACATCCTTTAGTGATGAGCATCCTAACTCTTCGTCACCTTACTAAATCAGGACTCATCCAAAATAAACTGCCAAATCCTTGTACAGTTTACAGGAGTTGTCCACCCAAACCCTGCACTTTCCAAGTTCAGAACTGCCAATGACAATGTCCTGACCTCAGTTAAAACTCCCGTTTGAACCCTACTCATAACAAGTTCCCACATCTGGACATTACAGGAATAGTTGCCCTGTACTATTAAATGTTGGTGATTCCTGCACTAGAGCATCTGAAGTCAGCAACTTTAAGTTCACATTGCATATGTGGGAGACTGAACAGCTCTCTGATATTAGGATAATGGAGCCTTTACTCTTTGTTACCTGTTGCCAAGACTGCTTTAAAAAAATCAATGCCTAAAGTTAGATTTCCAAATCCTTAATAAGTGGTCTGGTTTTCAGAAGGGAAAATATATCCTTGAATATTTACCGACTGTATTTTAAAACATCAAGTACATTTTCCCTTCTGTTTGTATATAACGCTAATTCTCAAGAGTCATGCATATCTACCAAGAATACATGTTTAAATTTATGGAATCTGCTTTCCTCATGGGGGAAAAAGGCTAGTTGACTGTCACGAGATTTTGTTTTCTTCTCCTGAAAATTTGTTGATTGGTTTAATATTTAACTAACTGTGTGTGCTGTTCTTTCAATACTCCTGGGGGAATTCTCCACCAAAAAGTTAAAAATTCTGCGCACTATATTTTAAAATTCTGCATGTTTTATTTGAAAAAATAACACAATATAATCATTCTGCTTTCAATTATTTTGGTAATTTATTTAAACTACAATAGAATGGATGGGGAATGCGAGTGGGGAGCATTGGAGGAAATCCCCAAACCCCCTTGCTTAATAGTAATGTAGCTAGGTTTGACCCTTTATTGCTAGTTATTAGTCAACAAATATATGCAGCCATATGCTCAATGTTACATCACAGGCAAGTGAGGGCTGGGGAATCAAACTCATAATTTATATTGGCTACTGACCATCTCCAGAAAGTTCAGTAGCAAATAGTTCCTGGAGCATATTTTGATAGGAAATTTTTTCAGTCCAAAAATTTAGACCAGTTCTAATCACAAAAGCTCCGTAAGAATTTATAAGGCCATACTGTCCTTTACACCCCTCTGGCAATGTGAAGGAGCCTTAAAACTTTTACACCTGTTTTATGCTCTTGTGGGAATTCACAAAAACAATGGGAACAATTCACTAAGCAGGCAGGGTGCTACGTTCTGCTCTGCCTGAGGGGACAGAGCCTGCCCCATGCCTACCTCCTCAGAAACACCCTGAAACCCTGCTCCTCCACACTGAGCATGCTGCAATAGCAAACCAGAGGGACAGAGTATCTGTCTGTCTCTCTCTCTCACACTTGCACAATTGCCCAGTCCCTGCCTTCCGGTGGTGGTTTACGTCTCTATCGGCTGCTCCGGGCACCCAAGCCAACCTGCCTGTGCTGCCGGTGAGGGGTGCATGACCATTCTTGCAGCTTCCCTTTGCTTTCCCATCAGAAATCATTTTTCTGGGGGGAAGCAAAGAAATGTGTGGGGGACATGAATTCTGCACGCACACAGTGAGGCAAAATTCCCCCAGGAGTATTTCAATACTTTTTGTCTTCCCAAAATGTAAATGGCAATGTGTAAATCATTTTGAGTGCTAGTGATCTATGATGGACAACACACTTGTGTTTTCAGTTGTGTTTTTTCCCCCTTTTTTATTGGTACTACCTTTAGTTTTGAATACTGGGAATCTCAGGCTACAAGGCAATCAGACCTCACAGCCTGATTAAAAAATAAAAAACATTTCTTAATTTTTTTTAACAATAACGCAAACTATTTTGAGAGAATACTCTAAAGCAGTGGTCTAAAAATAGAATTACTTTAGCATCATTAGACCTTTGCTTCTGTTTAATGAAATTTCTCTGTAAGATTTATATTAGGTTTATGGGAAACTTTTAATAAGACTTATGCACTTTTGTCTTGTTTGTTTATTACCAAATAATCCCAATTCATATCAATTGAAGAATATATTTAATTGTATTTCCTGTATTTTTTCTAAATATGACTAAAGAAATTAAAACTTAAAAAAAATTGTGCTTTTTTTGTAGTAGATGGGAATGTTAAAATAATCATGATAGGTTGACCATGAAAACTATGTTTACTTTCAGAGAGAACAGGAAATGAGAATGGGTGATATGGGTCCTCGTGGAGCAATAAACATGGGAGGTAGGGATCTGAAGCAAATAGGCTTCTGTAATGTAAGACTACAATTCTTTGGGACTGTACATGTTACTCATTGGTATTATACATTAGTGACGAGCTAGTAGTAAGGAAAAATCATTTTAATGATAGGTAATATAAAATCTCATCCATTTTGTTTCCGAATGACTGATTCTTGCAGTAAGTATCTATTTACTGTACTTGCATTTTATTATTTTAGTCTCTGTGTGGAAGAAAAATTTAGATATTTACAAAGTAGGAAAACAGGAGAAGGCACTGAAGATGATATCCTGAAAAATGTTGTTTGATGGAAAACGTGAAACAGATTCTGCTGTTTATAATAAAAAACATTTTGTATCTGAATACAAAAATTTAATGTATATTTAGTTAAACAGATTTAGAATAATTCCGTTCGTGGCTTTGTTAGATCACTTCTTGGTGCTATGTTACTTAAGAAGTTAAATACTTGTTGGGGACTAAACTTTAATAATTTTATCCCAAGTAATAGCTGCAAATTGTCTTGCATTTTCATTGTTGCCATCACTGATATTGTCACGGTTACAAACGTGTTTTTATTAACTGAATGTTCAGGCTACAAATATAAAACTATTTTGTGTATATATAGCATGGGTAATCACCACTTATATTTCATACTGAATCAGTCAACGTGGAAAAAGTGTTCAGTTAGACTAAGCAGAATATCTGCTTTTAAACTACACTAAAATTCAAGTAGTATATCTCTTGAAGAATCAATTCTATTAAAATATATTAATCATGAATATGTATTTTCACTGAGCTTCATAATCTTTGATTAAAACAAATCTTGAAATAAACTTGAATAGTATTCGTTAAGGTATAAAATTGTCATATCTTTCTAACTTTAAATTATGTCTGATCTGTATATCATTCATCTTATGGCTTTTAATACCTTTTGACACTTGGTAAAGAAACATTCTTTTTATTTTCAAAATAAGCTGTATTTTACATCTTCTCTATAGTGCCTTTTTAAATATGATAGGCTTGAAAAATTAAATTTGACAAGTATACTCTAAACTTGAATCATAGGTTTACATTAATATCTAATCCAAGTTCTAAATATATTAGTGTCTATTGTTATACACCAATAGAAAAAAAGATTTACAACTTTAACATAACCTCATTTGCCATTAAAAATGTATCATCCAAGAAATGAATAATAAGAAATTCAAGAAGGACAGTTCAGAAAAATAATGAGCTAGAAACGTAACATACCTAAAAGACCATTAGGCTTGGATCTAATACTCAAATCATTGAATATATAATTACATTTAAAAAGGGATTCTGCTTATATTTATTAAACTGAATATTCTTCAGTTTCTTAAATAAGAGCTACAGCTTCCCACGGTGTAGCTCATAGACTTATACTAGAAAAGCATAGTCTGTTTTCTTAGTAGCGTTGCAATAGTGATGCTCTGTGCTGAAACCACAGTCCTAGTTGTATATGCACCTATTGAGTCAGCCGTGATACCAGCACTGAGCACTGCCAGTACTATAGGCAGTTTGCTGCTACTGTCCAAAGATGCATGTGTGTGCCTGTTACGACTCAAGCAGTAGTATTAGCCCCTCCCCTTTTCTTTTTCTATCTGCTAGCAGAGGATCCATGGTATGCTCACAAGGATGGATACTCCGAGCAGACTGTTCTTATGGACAGAGATGTCTGCTTCTCTCCATCCCATGAACTAGTCATGCTAATGGTTAAGTGAGAAGCTCCTTACGCTCCTCTTATTCCCTGCCCTCTAGTGCAGCATCTGTCTGTAGTGGATCAGGGAGACACTTGCCGAAGTTCATGTGGAGGAACAACCCTTCAGAACTGTGATGAGTTCACACTTTTCTTTAATTAAAGACTAATGCCTCTCCTCCAAATCTTCTAACAGAAAGTCCTGTAGCACTTAGCCCTAGTACCACAGATCCTTTGCAAAACCTTTCCCTCCAGCAGAACTAATATAAGAGGGTCAGGGTGAGGCTGATTTTAGCACTCCTCTAGTATCAGAATCATGCACATACATCTTTGGGGGCAATGATTCACTAGTTGATCACTGTGATAACGAACAGTCAGTGCTAATAGCACAAAGGAAGTGTCATGTACGTATGTATAGTAGTAGCAGTATGATAATAGTTCTGAATGACCTATTTACAGTTAATGCATTTATTATAATTTCTTCCTAACATGAAAAGTGGTAATCTAATGAAGTATGGGAAGGACTTTACTAGGTATTTCAGTCCATCCAACATGTTTGATCCTTGGATTGTATTCACATACTACAATGATGGACATGGTGTAAAACCCTGGAATTTGGCATATTTTCTTGTTTTGTTTGTCAAAGAAAATGGATACATATAGTTGGCTGAACAGGATGGATTGTCCATCTGAACAATACTGTTTCATTCCCATTCTATTTGGATTTTTTTACATTACATCTCATATGTCTAATTTACATACCCAAGTTTTTTCTTCCTTATAATGCACTTTGCAAATATATACAATTAGTCTTACTGTATCTGCTGATTAGTTTAGTTGTTACTGACAAATGAATCATTTATATGGAAGCTGAATTTTTATTATAGATAAACTTTCTGTCCACCTCAGATTGCTGTTTCTTTAGTTTTTGCTTCTACTTTCTTACCTCTTATTGTTCTAACAATGGATCAAAAGTTGTAATGGTTTAGTGTTAAATGTTCCATTTGTTTTGTTGTGTCTTCTTAATTTCAGAATCTATTGATATTTATAATATTAGCCATAAATCTCTTTACAATCCTTTTCTTAACTTTCCACTATCCAATACTTCTGTAAAAGACCACATTTTAAAAAGGATTGGAAAACCTGGGGTTTCAGTATTGCAATTGATTTGTAATATGGAATAAAGTAAAGTGTTGCCTTTTCTGATGTAAGGTGCTTGAAACCTAAATGGCTAAGTTGTGTAAAAGTTGGCCAGTTGCAAATTGACTAATTTTTCTTGTCTATTGTAATTGTGTATATTACTCACAAAATATTAATACATTTTTAAACTTTTGTGCAAAACCAGTAGAAGTACATTTATTTGCATACCGTGAGGTTCTCAAATTAAAGGAAGAAAATGTTTTCGTTCAGAAAGCAAGTTTGTAGAATAAAAAACATTTGAGCAATAACTTGAAAATGAAGATCAATTTAAAAGTAGATTGAGATAAATGTACAGTCTCAAAGAATAAAAGCAACTTTTATATTTCAAGTAATGGAAGTCTTGTATAGTTGGTTTCTTAAATATTATAAATTGTTTGTTGCTTCTTGTAAAATTCAGATAGGACAGCTCTAAGTATAGATTGTTTTGCATAGATGCGTTTAGCCCAGCACCTGCTGGTAACCAAGGTCCTCCTCCAATGATGGGTATGAATATGAACAACAGAGGAACTTTACCTGGCCCTGCACTGGGTCCTGGTCCTTCCATGGGACCAGAAGGAGCTGCAAATATGGGAACACCAATGATGCCAGATAATGGAGCAGTGGTAATGTATCATTATAAAACTTAATTACTTTGAACAGTTGTCATGTCTCATGGCATATCTTTTTGCACCAAAGTTAACTTCACACTAAAGTGACTTTATAGTATCACATATTTTCAATCTAGTGATGATACTTACCTGAAAACATTTTTAGGAAGTTTAAAAAAAAAAAATGTTTTGGGTCTGTTAAAAGCAACTGATAGGTAAATCTTTGATATGCTTAAATTAAATATTTTTGCACAAAGAGAATCTTTTTCACTTTAAAATCTGTTGAGGATATAAATTAGGAATATTGAAAATCCAGAATTAATTTCCCCCCCTGGTACAGGGATGATTATCTTCAAATGGAAATTTAGCTATTAGTGGACCAGTCTTCTAAGAAGTTGTCTGGTCCTTACTTAGTCTAAAATTGTCACTTGTAGTAGAACTGTGAATGTAAAATCTATCATGTAAAAATACATTTAATCTAGCAAAATCTTAATTTTTTTATAGGGTATCCTGCATGTGTTAAATATACTTAAATCACTACACCTCTACCTCGATATAACGCTGTCCTCGAGAGCCAAAAAATCTTACCGCGTTATAGGTGAAACCGCCTTATATCTAACTTGCTTTGATCCGCCGGAGTGTGCAGCCCCACCCCCGTGGAGCACTGCTTTACCGCGTTATATCAGAATTCGTGTTATTTTGGGGCGTGTTATATTGGGGTAGAGGTGTATATTATGTTACCTGTTCTCTATTCTGTTAGTTATGAAACTAAAATGTATTTATTAATTTTACTCTGTTATGAGGTTTATTTTTCAATAACACCAAATACAATTGTGATTAAAGATGTACATAGTGTGAAGATATCTTTGTGTAAAATACTTTTAAAAATTATTTTAGTATATAAACACATTATTACAAAGGCACTGGCTAAAGCACCCATAAGAGTTATGGCGGTGATTACATATCATAGTAGAATAGTTACACCAGCAAAAATTATGTGGAATAATTCATGTACCAGGCTAGGAAAAGTCCTATTGTCCAGAAGTTCAGGGTGACCAAAAACATGGTCTGGACAGTTAGAATTTACTTACTGAACAACAGAAGAGCTCCTGGCCTGCACTTAAAAGGGATGGTTATCTTGGCTTTGCCCATTAACCAGTGCACCCTCTTTTCCTATCTAATATCTTTTGGAGAGAAACAACCATTTGTTTTTAATAACTTTTTAATATTACATATTTTCTGTGTTTCTGGGTGAGTGCATGTCTGAGGGGATGTTCTGGTGGCACTATATGAAGAGTAGAACAGGCAGCTTACAGTATTCCATGATCGCTTTGCTGGAGCACTGAAATGTGGCTGAATTTTTCCCTTCCTCTATCTGTCTCCTCAAAGGAAAATTAACTTGAGGAAACAATACATCACTGTCTGATTTGGAGAGGTAGATGCTGAGAAGAATGCATGCTCCTTCAATACTAAACTCACATTTTTGGCTTAGTGCATAATGTGCACTGAACCTAATCTTTTCTAGTGAGAATGGAGAACCTCTTTCACCTTCAGGACTTTTACTATCAGTGCCCCAAGATAACAGACTGTTGCTGGTAACTACTGCACTGATTAAATGGGGCTTTCATGCATTTGCCAAAGTTTTGGCTTCATTGTGCTCACTGAAGTCATCTTCTCCAAACTGGTTTCTTAAAGAGGGAGAGCAAAGGAGAAAAAAGAGTATATTAACTATTGCAGTGATTCAGCAAAACTGTTGAACACAGAAAAGTCCTTATTCTGCTTGCTCAGTTCACCTCTAGAACACACCCTGAGGGTTGCATAATAAAAACTGCTGGATATAATGATGTGTCAGCTTGACCAGCCTAAAGCTGAAAATTAAAACTGCTGACATTTCGAAGGAAATGGGAGTTTAAAGAGCAGATTAAGTGGATGATTTGCTCATCTGGCCCTCTAATTTTAATAATTCCTCTTTTGGCTTTGCTCAGACATTTGGGTTTTTTTTGTTAGATGGTGAAAAGAATGTAGCTGGCTAATCCTTGTGTTCTCCTCAAAGGACTGTAATATAGAGTATTTGCTGTTTGGTGGGTACAAGAAAACAGAGAATGGGGGATGGAGGGAGGGGAATCCAGTTTTCATTTTCAAGTTCAGATGGACATGCACCTAGAATTTTTTTTTTTAAGTGCAGGTCATATCAACATCTTGTTATTGATGTAGACCTATAACCATAATTTAATTTAAAATAAAACACCTCACTTTGGCTTCCATAACTGTTGGACAGCCATATTTTCTTCATCACAACTAAATTTAAGATCCAGATTGTCATTGGAAAAATCACTTTAAAATGTCCTAGCTTGGCTCAGAGCTTAGACCATAGATACTTAATAGTCATAGTTCATTTTTCAGTCTAGAAGTAGAAACCCTAATTAAAATACCCATCATTAGCTTATAATTATCTGAAAATTAAACCAACAGTAAGAGTTACATTATTAGGAGTATGGGAACTTTGCATTAAACAAGTCATTCTTTCATGTCTGGGTATATTCAGTGTTGGCAAATTTGCGTTGATTAGAAACAAGATTTTATTGAAAGTACTGTTATATTTTAAAATTAAATACCTGTGTAAATAATTATCTCCCAAAAATTACCTAGAAGGGGAAAAAACGGAGCACTTCAGCGTTAAGAATTAGGGGCTAGATTTTCAGAAATGGTTAGCACCCAAAATCTGGCCACTTCATTTAGGTGTCTAAAGGGGCTGAGCTCTTTCGGAAAGTCTGACCCAATATGTAACAGTACATATTATATCCACATCATATTTAGATAAAACTTTTAAAATGTTAGTGACTAGAGTCCTTATCTTGCAAATGCTTATGTTTATGTTTAAATTTGAGTACTTAGGCCCCGATTCTGCAAATATTTATACATCTAATAGAAGACTTTTAAAGGAGGATTATGGTACCCACATCTGTATTAGTTTATATTTAACTTTAATATGGTTCAGGGAGATAAATAAAATGTGGCCTAGAACACTAATCTGATTTTTATCTTACATCTGTATTTCAAGTTGGGCTACATTTAAATCTGTCTGAAGAGACTTAAATGTATTATATTCTCTGATGGGAGAAGCTTTATTCCTTGAGTCAATAATCTTTGGAAACATTGAAGCTACAACTCACAATCTCATTTTTTTCTACTTTGACTATGCTTCAGTTTCTGAACAAGCTAGTGAATACAGGAGCATTAAAATACGGGAAGATTCACATAAAATGTTTGCTTCCTGTCTTCTAATAGACTAAAAAAATATGTTTACTGTTACATGGAGGATAAGTACAGCTTTGTGGAGAGGCAAGCTTTAGAGTGTAAATTTAAATTATATATTCTGTAGAAGTGGTTGCTGATACAGTCTGAGTGGGATGCAGCTCTTTAGTATTTATTTGTTTAATGTACCTTTGTCTTAATTTTACAAAGTTGGAGCATAGCATTTAATAAGCTTTTATTTTCAGCTCCTTTTTGAATAATAACTAATTTAATTGCTCCTTTCTTCCTTCTATGTATGATCCTGATTCTGCTGGACTATCTGCCGAACTTCATGACACCACCACTTGGGGTTTTGCCATATTTGTTATAATTTACATTTGGCGCATTCCAAATGGACTTAATATTCATTGTATGTTGTTAGCATAATGAGAGATTCCCACAAGGAGGCCCATCACAGATGGGTTCACCTCTGGTTAGTAGAACAGGCTCCGAAACTCCTCAGCCGCCAATGAGTGGTGTAGGTGCCGTGAGTGGTGGACCTGGTGGCTTTGGTAGAGGAAATCCAGGGGGCAACTTTGAAGGACCTAACAAACGTCGCAGATATTAAAACTTTCTTTCATTCCTTACTGTTTAGAAAATGCAGTACAACTATCCGGTGGTATGCCTTTATAATTTTTAGCTGTTATCTGGAAAGCAGTTTTATTGTTAATGTAGTCTTTAAAACAATTTCTTTTGTAATTCCTAAACTTTTTTGTATTCCATCTTAGGCTTTGTAGTGTAGAGCAAAAATAATGCGCATCATTATGTAAGTCAGCTGTGTTTGTGACTTCCATAAAATATCAATGTGTGACCATGCTGTAAAACTTGTGCAGTTATTTGATCACAATAAAATATAAAACAAATTACTTAAAAGGATTTTGGAAATGTTATTACAAATACTGATAGGGAATTTTAAGTTTAATTGTAAATAGCTTCATTTTCATTCATCTTATTACTTAGGAATTCCCACCTTAAGTGTGAAGAAAATTCCATACTTAATCAACTGTAAATGTGTGTGGAAATAGAACTGTAAGTTTCAATACATGTTATGAATACTTGTTATAACAAGTGATTGAAGCTAATGCAACTTTTGAATGGTATCCCATTATATATAAACCCTTAATGATCTGTAAAAAACACTGTTAACCTATTTCTCACCTTCCTTGTACGAATTTAGTCACAATAGGATTGTCAACAAAATATGTTGTGTTGAATTTTTCAAATAAATATTTTGAACCTTGGAAAATAACTTCTATCAGAAGGTAAATCTTTACCTGTGCTTATTCATTCATAAAATGCAACAAATGGTATTAAGGATACTTGACACAAAATAAGGTTTTATAAAAATTAAGTTGTAATTTCTGTGCATTTGTGAAATATGGTGAGCATTAGTGAATAGTGTTAAAGTATCCTGTTATAACAGAATGCTGCATTATTTACGTTTAGTTTATTTAAGGCCTTTTACTAAGTTACACACTGGGCAAATGTGTTTCCCCTTCTAGCAGCTGGTCCATATAGCAAATAAGAATCTTCTACCAATGGCTTGTAAGAAGACACGATCAGTATCAGTGACTTTCCATGTTTATTTCAGAGGGGGAAATCATCTTTGTTTTTCCAATTTATTATTGCAATTACTGGTATTTGCCTCCAGTGGAGCATCGAGTATTTTTTATTTAGAAATAACTAAATCTTAATACCAGTTATTCTAGATTTTGAAATGAATAATTACAATTTGATCATTTAATTAAATTTATTCTGGATAAAAATGATTTATCAAAGTGTAAGACTTAAAACCCACACTTCCAGCACAAGTACCAGAGAGCAAGTAATGTGACAGAATTATTGGGGAAGTCTGTTATGATAAACAACTGGAACGACCTATTAGATTATCTAGTCCTCTGTAAAGGCAAGTGGGTCTAAATCTTGGCTGCCTTGTACTTTTTTGTCACTTTCGCCTGTGCAAAATGGGTATAAAATCCTACCATTTTGATTTGGGATGATTTGCACCCATTTTGCACAGGTAGAACTGACTACATGGGGATTTGTGTACACACAAGTTGCACTGGTTTAAAGGTATGGTGTTACACAGATTAAGTTAAACACATTTAATTCAACATCATATCTTTTAGATAAATCAGTGCAAGAACAGGCCAAGGGTACAGGGCAGCTGATAATTGGGCCCAAAGGCTCTATGTCATGTAAACTTTCGATATAGAGGTGTGGTGATCTTGTGGAATTTCTTTGTAAATAAATGGATAACCATTTAAAATTAGTAGTAGTGCTGGGAATTGAAAAATACTTTTATACACACCGTGTTATTGAGTTGCTTAAGGGAGATATTAACTGATTGCCACAAACATAACACAAAAATCAAGAATACTGCTCAGCAAATTTACAGCTTGTAATTTATGACCGGTATAGCTAAATCCATTAGCAACTTCCTTTCTCTTAGGCTAGTGCTGTATTTTGTCTAACAGCACAAACTTGATTCAGTTTCTTACAGTTTGCTATGCAAAACGATTAGTTTGGTTAAAAGTTTGGTATATTTTGGTTGCATGCTACAAATTGCAAAAAAGAATACCCATTCTTAAAAGTAAGCTGTGCCCAATTTACTGAGCATATTATCCTTAAACTTAACACGGTGAGAAACATTACTACTTGTCCTTAAATTAAATGTAAAAGCTTTCCTAGTTGGCTCTCATTCATGATGGAAAATGACATTTGTAACAATTGTAGGGGACCAGTGTTGGAGATTAACTTTATCCCATCCTTTCAGGCTGCATTAGTTGAAGATTGCAAATTTGCCTAAAGATTAAGAAATATATTATTTTTACATTTAATCTGGCCAATGGTAAATATTTTTCAAGTGCTTGTTTAAATTTATAATTTGAATGAGAGGCATAGTGAGATCTTCATCGATTGATAAAGATCCAAGAGTTTTTTGTTGTTGTTTTTTCCCAGTACGGGGTTTCATTCTGAGTGTCCTGGCCAAATCCTTATGTATTATTCAGACTCTTGTATGGCCATCGTAACTGTAGTATCTGAACATCTTCCAGAAGCACATAAAGCAGTGTAACAAGAATCTGTCATGTGGTTCGTTCTTTTTTTCTTCTTCCACAAGGAGAAATTGTCTTTTTTCAATATGTGGTGTTACACTGATTGTACTGTCTTTATTAGCAAAAGTTAGGTCAAAGAAACACCTTGTACTTAGAAGTGAGGTTTATGGTACATTTCAATTCCTGTGGGAGTTAGTTCCAGTGTCTTGAATTGATCCCCCCAAAAAAGTCTCCACACCTTTGTGGTGGGTAGTTCCGTGGTGCCTGAGGAGTAGAGCTGTTGTCTGCTGTATGTGTGCCCGAACAATAGTGATTTTATGTGAACTTTTAGGTATCCTGGGCCAAAACCATTGATTGCCTTAAAAATAACATAGATCTTGAATTTGACACATTATTCTATGAGAAGCTATCTTAGAGAATAGAACACAGGTTTGAAGTGTGTGCAGTACCTGGGTTGTTGAGACAGGCTGACGCACTCTGTGCCACCTGGAATTTCCTGAATGCTGACTGCTTCATGCCCAGGAAGGTATCATTCTCTAGTCCTTTGGGAAGATGATAAAAGCAGGTATAACTAAGGCCAGCTGTAAAGTGGGGGTCCTAAAGTATCTGTTTAAAATGGTAAGTAGAGATGGCTAAGGCTGCTGGTGTGTTGACTGCCTGTCATGCTTATCAGTGTTGTCTCATTGTTTTCTTTTACTACCCTGGCTATCCGTCTATTGTCTCTTGTTTTATACTTAGATTGTAAGCTTTCGGAGGCAGGGACTGTCATTTTGTTCTGTGTTTTTGCAACACAATGGGGTCCTGCTTCATGACTATGGCTCCTAGGCTCTACGGTAATATAAGCAATAAATAGTAGTAATATATATTTTTATTCTGTAAAGGAAATGAGAATTTATGTAATTCACATAATAGTGGTCTACTGTAATGCCCTTGAATTATACATGAGGAATCAGAAAGATGTTCCTGAAATTTCTTCCCACAATGACTTAGTTTATCTTCCTGTAGTGTTGTCCAGAGGTTTGGACGGCATTAACATTCTATTTAAACAAGTCACAAAACTTGGGCGAAACTACCACACTTTTCATTTTGATAGAATACAACAAACTTGAGAGATTTTGGAGTCATTGAAAGCTATTCTCTGTACTATTGTGCTGAAAACTCTGGAAAGAAAAGGAAAGATAGCATCCATGCAGAAGAGGACAGTACATATGTACAGGATTTGGAAGAAATATTTCAATTATTCTTATTGTAACACAACTTTTTCCCAATTATCACAGGCCTTGATGCATGACAATGTGTGGCATGCAGATGCCACATTTGAGTCTCAGTTACTTTGGTTTAAGGAGGACTATCTGGTGTACATATTGCAACTTTGATTTTCATTTTTTAGTTCATTACTATTTAGTACCTACCTGCCCAGCTTTCTGGTTCTTAGAAAAAATAATTTTTTTATTTGGAAATTAATTTTTGTGATTCAGATCCATTAGGCTGGATTTCTCACAAAACAAAATATTCAGAAGAACATCCTGAAGACCTGTCCAGATGAGTGAAAGTTCCTGAACCTATCATGCTTTTTTATTGGCTACATGTCTTTCAGACAGAAGAGATCCAGTCGGACATAGAGATGCAATAAAAGTTGAAACTAAATTTTCTAAATGACTAACCTTTTCTCCTTATTTACCATTTTGAATATTGTACTAATAAGAATATTGTACTAAGAATGTGTCCTCCTGAATATAATACAAGCTTTGTAATAAGATCAAGTAATCTGAATAAAATTAAAAATAGGAAGTTTTTACATAGCTCACTGACATAATTACTTAATTCATTATAACATATACTCTTTTGTTTCAGCCCTACTCTTAAAGATATTTTTCAATATATTTCACTGTTGCCCCTTACCTCATCTTCACTTTTATTTCTTAATCATCTTCCTGGCTTGAAAAAATAGAACCATTTTAATTGGCCTTTCAGTTGGTTTCAAATAGTTTTTGTGAAGCACTACTTTCTTAAATAATTCTTGTATTCTAACTGGAAATAACCTCAGGAGTTACGAGAGACACAGCAGTAACTGTGTGATAGAAAGTAGGAAGTCCATTGTTAAAAAGTGCTCCATACTTGCAAAAGTAATGCACTTTTTTAGAAGAGGTATGCTCATCTGACTTCTGCTACATAATGCAAGAGCTAGGTAAGATGTGATAATATTACTGTGATTTGCCTGTGATGGGGAATGGGAAAATTTTATGTAATGAGCAGGTTGTAGGAAAGCAACTTTTTGATACAACTGTTTAATCTACTATGTATATGTTATGCTTATACAACAAGGAGAATGAAAATTCCTTTGAAATTCTGTTGGCACATTTTAAACAAATTGTGAAGTAGGCTTCTGAGTCACAAAGTGAAATAAGTGTCTTGTATCTTCTTTCTAGGCTACCAACTATCATATGTTACCTTTATAGCAAATGTCTCAGAGACTTTTCGTTATTTAGATTCAATAATTTTTACTAAAATCCATTTGAAATATGTACAAATGTAACAGAGAATTGCATAAAGAAACTTGCGGTATTATTTAATCTTGTCTAGAATGTGTAATTTTGATTCTTGTAACTCTCAACATAAATGATAGACTTTTTATCTTTTATGGATTTTTTTTAATAGCAGGGCATGTCTTCTCACCAATGCATTGTGCTGATATGAAGAATTAAAGCATAAGTTTATCAATAGATTTTTTTCATAAAACATCTATAATCCTAAAAGCCTCACTTCAGCTATATAAATTTCAGAGCTTCATTTCACTTCTGTGACAATCCATGAGATGTGATACTTTTACCATGATTAATCAATCCATGACAAACTTTTAACTAGTAAAACGTCTGTTGTAACTTTCTTAAATATAATAAACTGAATTTTGAATTCTGTCATGAACAATACTTAGGAATACATTCTGAACATACAGAAAGAAACCTTTAATATAGATACATCTTTTATCTGCGTTTTCAGGAGGATAGATTTAATAGGTCTTTTCCATCTTAAATGTACTTTTATCTACAGTAAAAGGTAAAATCAGACTTAAAGTTTATATTTTAAAGCATTTTTTATGTTCCTGTTTTATAGAATGGTTCTACATTTAAGTCATGCAGCATTAAACAGCTGGTTGACATGGTGAAAAATCCCTTTGTCTTTTGTGCTGTCCCATTAATTGGAACAAAATGCTGCTGTAATCTCCAGCAGTAATCAGAACAAACATAACCTTGGTATTTCATGCACAGACATCTGTGAGTTAATATATTTTTGACTTCCTTTACTGGTGCGTAGTGAATTTATTGATCAAAAAAATTCTAACTGCCTAATTATTTTAGTGCTTTCATATCTAACTCTTGTAGATCTGACCACTGTCAGAAGACAGGATACTGGGTTAGATGGACCATTGGTCTGACTCCGTGTGGATGTTCTTGTGTAGTACATTGCTGTGTCATTTGATTCCTTTGTTGACTGAGGGTACTTATTTCTGCTATCCTGCTGGATGTGGGGCATAAGTGTTTTAATTTTTTTTTAAATGTGGTGAATATGGGGATATTGTTATTGCCCCAATGAAAAAGATTGAATATCTTGAGAATAACATAAGCACAAACAGTTCTGTGTGTAAACTGCAAAAAGTGAAAAATAAACAAACATGCAATGAAAATAAACCAGGACTGTGGTTTAATTTTGTATTTATATCAAATATACCACCATATACTTTTTGAAGTTTGTCATACATGAAAGTTTATAGGGGAAAAAATTGAACCAATTACTGTCGGGGATACTTTTCCTGTTAGTTTCTAAAATATTTGGTTACATTTAAAAAAAGTTCTTACACATTACTCTTAAGGGGCTGGTGGATCAGACTGAGTTTCATGGCTGAAAGTTTTTTGCCCACAAGAGTAACAAAAGATTAAAAAAATGTAATTTGAACCCTCTCACTGTCATGTCCAAATAGTATGGAATATAAGACTATCCCTACTGACCTTATTATAGTTGAAAAAAATGTGAACAGAATGGGGTACAAGAATATAACTTGGCAGTTAACAAATTTTAAATCTGGATACTGAATAGAGCTGGGATGTTTTGTAGCCAGGGTCTGCAAATGCCCAAGCCCAACTCTTCAGCCTATAAATTCTAATCATATGGTTAAAGGGGAAACTACAATATTATTTCAAGTGAGGATGTTTGAAAGAGGCAAACTAAAGATAAGTAAAATTTCAGCTTTCTGCATACCCATACATGTTTACCAGTTAACCTAGGTAGCAGGGAAAATGTGTTATCAATAGTCTGAGCCATAGAAGATTTAAAAAGGATACATGAATGTTCATTATAAAATAAGTTATTTCTATGGCTAATTATCCTTACTCATTTTGAGCTCCCCGCTATGCCTGCTCTCTTGGTTTTCTTAGTATCCATACTGGCTACATTAATTCTTTGATTAGTGAATATTAATACTTCCACTGGGGTTAAAAAGATATATGTTTGACTGGCATATTTTAATCAGACTATTGGATCTATGATTATTGTTTTACAGTTTTTCTATTTTGTTATTTCCCAGGGAGTTAAATCAGACATTTTACTTACAAACATCTCAAATGTCTATAACCACCCTCCCCAGCATCATCTGCGTCCGCCATCCATGTTGTTACTTCCCTCCTCTTTTTCTTTAGTACTTCATATTTTAAAAAAATATTCTCTGGCTGGAATTGTGCTCCTGGCAAGCCTAGATATTTGTCTAGCATAAAATTGAAAGAGTTCCATGTAAACCAGCTACTTCACTGTCAAAATGTAGTTCCAATACAGTCCCAAACATAAGTGTCCTCATAAACTGCTAGTACATGTGCTTCATGTAAAGATTTTTCTGTTAAATAGAAATGATTAAGCAACATGGACATCTAAAATGTAAATATTCATAGATCAGCCTAGATAGCATGAGTGAGCTGCTTATCAGCTATTACTAATTTTTATTTCTGGGTAGATCTTCCATCTGTTTGACTGAAACTGTAAGAAAGCTGTTTTCAGTCATAGGTAAGAAGCTTTTTGCCTGTAAGTGTCCTCTGTCCACAGTAAATAAATATTTCATGAGTAACTGCCAACTTTGTGTGTTAATCTTTTTCTGGTTCAGCACCTATTGTGCAATAGAAACTATGAAAATAAATAAATAAATATTCATTGCTATCATGTCCTGTTTAAGTGTCTTTTCAGTACTATCAGACAAATACTTGGCTTAGAAATGAGTGGATGAGAAATGAGTTGGGAGTTTCAGTCCCATTCTTCATCTTCAAATGTCCACATTACAGAAAAATCATAAGTGGTACTGTTAATGTCAGTCTCAGCAGAGGTCAAGAATTGAAGGTGTGGAGCAGGGGTCGGCAGCCTTTCAGAAGTGGTGTGCCGAGTCTTCATTTATTCACTCTAATTTAAGATTTCGCATGCCAGTAATACATTTTAACATTTTTAGAAGGTCTCTTTCTATAAGTCTATAATATATAACTAAACTATTATTGTATGTAAATAAGGTTTTTAAAATGTTTAAGAAGCTTCATTTAAAATTAAATTAAAAGACAGAGCCCCCCAGACCAGTGGCCAGGACCCGGGCAGTGTGAGTGCCACTGAAAATCAGCTCGCGTGCTGAAGGTTGCCTCCCCTGGTGTGGAGAGTTAATTAACTTAACCTATAAATGGTCCTTCCAGAATTTGCTTGTGTGCTAGCTGTGGGAGCTTGCCTATTCACTGCCTGCACTTTTATTCTATCTGTGGGGGGGGGGAAAAGCTTTGATATTTAAAGTTCGCAATATATTATTTGTCAAGAATGCTAAAATTCATGTGAAATAATTTTTTGTGTAAGAAATATAGTAATGTTAACAAATGAATGGTTCATAGACTCCAGGCCAGAAGGGATCATTGTGATCATCTAGTCTGACACGATATGTATTTAATCACTTGGGGGATAAAGTATATAACAGGTAAGATACAGTTTTAATCAGTTTGAAGCAAAAACATTTAAAGGAAAAGTCACAAGAAGAGAACGGAGTATGAAGCAATAGTTTTATGTCCTCTATTTTTGATGCAATTTAGACTTCAGACTCCTAGAATTTACTGCATTATCAGTAACTGTTCTGCATCTGAACCTGTTTTGGAATAACCAGTGCTGTTCCAAGTAATACAAAGAATAATATTTTTGATTTAGTGTTGGGCAATGTGATTTTCACTTTTCAAAGTACAATATTTAGACATCAGAAATCTAATTTATAAGAGAATTACAATAGTATATCAACTTGTAAATTATTACAATAATCACATTAACAAATATTAATATTTTAAGTATTTTGATTTACAGTAATGAAAGTGATATACAATTTAACTTCATGTTGGCATGAGCTGTGAATATTCTTGTAGAACCTTTATAATGTCAGTTTACTGTTGCCATGTTATGTCCATCTGATGTGTCTGATTTTATGTTTGCATTTTTGCATTAATACAATTTCAGCACAATTAACTGATATACACTGTGTCCAGTGTACATACATCCTACTCACCCATAGTTTTGAATGTTAATACACCAGTATGGGATCAGGTTGTTAGAGCATTTATTTCAACTCTCCTACTAGGACTTACTGTACTAGTAACTATGAGGTTTTTCTTGCTAAACTTGCTTTCCTTTTTCCTTTGAACAATGTACATTTTGTGGATGTTCAGTCTATTGTACCTGAGGATGGATAAAACATTGATTATTTAAAAAATCAGATTTGTATTTAAAATGGATTTTTTTAAATTAAATTTATACATATTTTTTTAAAAAAACAAACCTATTTAAAGTTGACAACTTACGTTAAGCTAGTTTTATCAATTTTATCAACTCTTTAAGTTTTAAAAACACCTTATACAAGTAAAAAAATGGAGCCAGACTGGATGAATGTTCCTCACTAGATACATCTCTCAAGTCTTCCAATAAAAAAGTGATGTCAGAGTTAGGATTAAAACAATCCCTGCCTTTCATTCTCCAAAATACAATCCTAGACTGTTGACATCTATATTTATTATAATTTTAGTTTATATAAGAACTTGGTGGTGATAGGGCTTTTTCTGGTCATTTGCTGTTACAAGATTTTATAAAAAGCAACAGAGGGTCCTGTGGCACCTTTGAGACTAACAGAAGTACTGGGAGCATAAGCTTTCGTGGGTAAGAACCTCACTTCTTCAGATGCAAGATTTTATACTGCCTTCACATGAGACAGAGCAGAAATAAGTCTTAATTACCACTTAAGAGTAAACCTGTTAAAGATGAGCAGGAATATGAATGTAGAGTGAAGGAAGCATAAAGTTCATTGAAAGATTTGCTATTTTAGCACCACTTGGGGGGAGACTGATGTCACAAGAACAAACCATGCTGTAATATTGATAACAGCTTTATGTTCTATTCAATTTCCAAACAAACCAATGTATTAAGTTAAGTCTGTAGATTTCATTTGCTCTTATGACTCAGCCTGAGATAACTTCTGAATTGAAAACTCTGTGTGCCCTCATAGCAGAGAAGTTTTCAAGATGGATCGCAATGCATGCTAAATTATACTAGAATCAAACATAAGATTGGAGAGCATTCCTTGTTTTGCATGATGGCAGTATACAGTGAAGGTTAGAAAAAGATAGCTATTAAGCATTAGCTCTCACTTCACTGTCTATTTTACATACTGCTTCATATATATGTTTATTTTAAATGTATAGTCGACACCTTTTTGAGTAGTGTCCCTGTATGTGCTCCACTTCGGGTGCACCTGAGCCCTATGCCTTTGATTGACCATTTTTGGTGGTAGTGCCTGTTCTGCCTGCTCATTTACACCGCATACATTCTCATGCCTGGTGCTGAGGCTATATGGGGCTGTGTAGGCAAACTGCCCTCGGTTCCTTCAGAGTTCCCTTTGGCATCTAGTGTGTGCCTGTTCTCTTAATATTTAACTTTTTCTCACTTAATTACCTTATAGTGATAGTTGTTGGAACAATTGTTCCCTTTGGGCTTTTTTCCCGTAAAAAAGCCAAGTGTTTTATTCACAGAGACAGTTATGTAGTTCAGAGATTTTCCCCTTCCAGGGGTTAAATTTTCATTAGTTTTTCTTGGGCCTGCTGGGCTCCCATTCAAGAGGTGCCTCTCCTATGGTGAGGCTATTCCAATAAGTGATGGACATTCTAAGTGCCTCTGCTGTCTGGATGATACTTGTATCCCCAGTAAGTGCAGGATCTGCACTTCCTTCAAAGATAGATTTAAAAAAATAGAGAAAGTAAGTATCAACTCCTAATGATGGAACAAGCTCTAGGTCCTGCTTTGGATGTAGGAGTGGAGGAGACACCCCTCCCCCCCCACATAGAACTCCCAGTATAGCTAGTGCTCCGTTCACATCAATGTCTCAAGTCACTGGAGGTAGGTGGTACTGTGGCATAGAGTACATGTATGGTCCTTATCTACATCTGGCTCTAACAAGGAGGAGGAAAGGAATAAATCTCATGCGCAAATATGGCTATTTAAATTATAACATATTATATTATTTAATGAGCATCTGCCAGAAGAACATCAAGACCAATTTAAATCCATTATACAAGAGGGTCAGCTCCTGGCAAAGACATTACTCCAGGCCCCCTGGGAGGGGCACATAAGACAGCATAGTCTGATTCCATTGCAGTGGTTATGAGAAGAGCATCTTGGCTATAGCTGCCGGGCTTTCCGAAAGGTTCATAGTACTGTCGAATCCCCTTTCACAGTTGCAGTCTCTTTGCAGACTTGATGGATGCATCTCTCCACATTTTAAGACTCAAGAGCCACACTGTGATCCCTAGGGATTTAAAGATCTGTAAATAAAAGATTTAGTAGGTCTGGTACTGCACAAAGAGCATACCAAGCCCTGTATTCAACATACCATAGGCCAGGGATATTCAATTATTTTTTGTCAAGGTTCACATTTCTTGGTGAAGGTATAGTAAAAGTCCAGTCTGCAGAGAAAATAAGAAAAATAGGTAAATAAAAAATTTGGCGGGTCTATACAAATGCGTCTGGCAGTCTGGATTTGGTACATAGTCCGCCTGTTTGACTACCTCTGCCCTAGACCCTTTGAACCCACAGCTAAGAGATGAAGATCAGATGTTATGTCCACCAAATGACAGTTTTGATGGCTTGGTTGAGAGTCTCAACCATCCAATCAACAGACTGGAGGGTGGAAGCCAATTTTAGACTTCAGGTCTCTTGATAAATATGTAAAGCAACAAAAATTCAGGATGGTGACCCTGGCAGCAATAATTCCTTCATTAGAAGTAGGAGATTGGTTTGCAACTTTCAACCTACAAGAAGCATATTGTCATGTCACTATTCACCCTTTTCATTTTCTAATAACAAACACTACCGATACAGGGTGCTCCCTTTAGGCCTATCTTTGGCACTGAGGATATTTTCAAAGATTCTGGCAGTAGTTGCCGCTCACCTACGTCATTTGGGTATACTCGTTCTCCCATCCTAGACAATTGGTTGATCAGGGACGGATTGTATCAGGAAGTGTTGATGCCAGTAAAGATCATGTGTTCCCTGTTTCACAGCCAGGGCCTTCAAAACAACCTTGAAAAGTCCATTTTGACTCCACTACCATGTCTAGATTGCACAGGAGCTTTCCTGGATTCAGTGACAGGCAGAACATATCTACTGTTGAGCAGATTTCTCACACTTGTGAATCTCATCTCAAAGATTCAGGGTATACCTCAAGTAACAGTAAGAGATTGTCTCCAACTGCTGGGACATGTCAGCTTGTGTCATTGTAGTGCAGCATGCCTGATTACGCCTCCGAAGTCGACAGGGATGGTTTCAGTTTTCAAACCAAGCAAACACAGGTTAGTGTCTATTCTCCAGTGGGTTCTGCAATCACTCAATTGGTGTAAAGACCAGACCAAAACCTGTGTAGGTGTTCCGCTCTTGCAAATTCTGCCTACTGGAGTGATATCAGATGCTTCACTTTTGGGTTGGGTGGGCACATCTGGGACCTCATAAGGTATAGGGAAAAGGGTCATTATAAGAACAGCTTCTCCACATCAATCTTTTGGAATTGAGAGCCATCAAAAATGCTTCCTTACGCTTTCTACCGCTAATCAATTTGAAGTCAGTAAAGATAGTGACAGACAACTAGGCATTCATGTATTATATCAATCGTCAAGGAGGTGCACTTTTCCCAACTGTCGGTGCGGTGGCAGTAGAACTCTGGAATTGGTGCCTAACCAACAACACAGTCATCTCAGCATCTTACTTCCCAGGTATTCAGAACACCATGGCAGACGACCTCAGCATACATTTCTAAACTACGAATGGGAACTGAAGAGTCCTCCACAAGATATTCTTACCCTGGGGGTTCCCGCAGGTCAATCTGTTTGCCATAGCAGCCAATACAAAATGCATCAGGTATTGCTCCATAAGAGGGCTCGATCCTCAATGCATAAGAGGTATGTTCCTCATCTCATGGACCAAAGGACTTCTCGGTCCATAACCACTGATACCATTTATTAAAGGTTCTCAACAAGATCAAGCCAGAGTCATACCGATCGCACCAATGTGGCCAAGACAGGTCTGATATCCCTATTTGATCAGATTCATCTCTTGCGTTTTGTGGAGGCTATTGGTCAGTGCTCATCTACTGACCCACGATGCCAGTTGATCACCCCAACCTGCAGATTTTGAGGTTACAAGCATGGTTCCTCAGTGGTTCTCGGTAATGGTGATACCCTGTTTGTCAGAGGTACAACATGTTTTATTAAATAGTAGAAAAGAATTTACAAGAAATACCTCTAGAAAATGGAAACAATATTATCTTTGGTGTAACATTCACCAGATGTTGCCAACTCGGCTCTCCTCTTCCCATGGTATTGGATTCCCTATTGGAACTGAAAACATTGGGTCTTTCTCTAAATTCCATAAAACCTTTTCACATACCCATAGAGGTTTTTTCACTCTTCACTTAACCCAGCTATGGCAAGATGTCTATGAGGTTTATCAAATATCTCTCCACAAAACAGAGATCCTACTCCAAGCTGGGACTTGAAGCTAGTACTTACTTGCCTTCTGAAACGCCCTTTTTAGCCACTAGCTACATCTTCTTTGTTAGATTTATCAAAGAAGACAATCTTCCTGATAGCAATAACTTCTGCCTGAAGAGTGAGAGAATTGGGGGCCTTAATGGCAGACACAATATTTACAGTATTCACAAGAGAGAAAGTGTCACTACAGGTATTTCCCAGGTTTTTTGTACCTACAGTGTCCTCAGAATTTTGTATTAATCAAACCATTCATCTCCCAGATTTCCCCCGCCCCGCCCAAACCACACTGGACTACTCAGGAAACCATATTTGGTAGCCTAGATGTCATGAGGATGTTAGCCTTCTACATAGTTAGGATCAAACCATTTAGAAGATCCCTTAGACTATTTATATCCATTGCAGACAAAAACAAAGATTCAGTAACTTCAGAACAGGTTATCAAAATTGATCTCCGGTTCTATTAAGATTTGTTATGACAGAACTCGTGTTCAACCCCCTTCGAGAGTGGTAGCACATTCCACAAGAGCATGATCTACATCTATAGCTTTACTTAAGGATGTACCAATTGCATACATCTGTAGGGTGGCAACTTAGTCATCTGATCATATTTTGTCTAATCATTATGCTTTGGTACCTGCAGCAAGATCAGATGCTGCTGTAGGCATAGAATATCAGGATTGGAAGGGACCTCAGGAGGTCATCTAGTCCAACCCCCTGCTCAAAGCAGGACCAATCCCCAGACAGATTTTTGCCCCAGATCCCTAAATGGCCCCCTCAAGGATTGAGCTCACAACCCTGGGTTCAGCAGGCCAATGCTCAAACCATTGAGCTATCCCGCAATGCAGTTCTCTCTTCGTGTTGGACTCTGCTCTGAACCTGCCACCTCCTTAATGGGGGTGTTGCTCACAAATCACCTCAAGTGGAGAACCCACAGGGACACTACTCGAAGGAGAAATTCTGAGGACACCTTAGGTAAAAATCTTGGACACTTTCTCACCTGGTGCAATAACTGGAGTTTGAGATGTGTCCCCCTTTGGTGCTGCACTACCTGCCGTCCTTCCCCTCTGTTTCGGAGTCTTTGTTATGGGTCTTCATGGTGGAGAAGGAACTGAGGGTGGCTTACCTGTTCAGGCCCATAGAATCTTGGCACAGGAATGTGTGGGGTACACGTGCAGGCTGAATGGGCACTGCTACCAGAAATCTCTGATCAAAGGTGCACGGTACAAGCGCACCTGAAGTGGAGCGCCAACAAGGGGACATACCTCAAAGAACTCCAGTTACTGCTCACAATGAGTAACCTCTCCCTCCTTCCTCTGCTGTGTGGCTGATACAGGCGCGAGCTATATAATTGATTTGACGCACTAATACTTGAGCGTTACATTGAGACCTTCTAATATTTTGAAAGTGAAATTTTGTTGAGTGCTATATCCAGTACCAAATAATGCTTACAGCAGTTCTGTACCTTTTGCTTGAAATATTTCAGTCTGGGTAACAGTTTTACAAATAATAGTTTAATCTTGAAACTGGTATCAGATAATCTGCAATTGGGTGTAATAGGGTGGTAAGAGGGGAAATCAGGTATTTTTGCCTCTTTCTGACCATACATCCAGGGCTAGTGCTGGTGAAGGTTGTTTTGCCATGAAAGCACTTGACTTGGTCTGCCAAGGCATATGTAGGCATGGTAAATTGCTGTTGGTTGAAGGATGATTTTGTGGTTAATGGCATCAGACTGGGAGTCAAGAGACTTCTGTTCCCAGTTCTGCCACTGACTTGCTGGTTAATCTTGGGCAAATCAGTCCTTTTGCTTCGCTTTTGCCAGCTGTAAAATGGGGATAAAACGTACAACATTGCTGCGTTGAGCCTTTTTTTCATAGACTGATCGCTTTTACGGTGAGAATGGACCATTATGGCTCTAGAATTTTATCAAGTAATTCTTGCATCGACCCCAGTAATTTGTGCTTGAACTAGAGTGTATCTTTTAGAAAGTCATCAAACATGTCTTAATTCATGTCTGCAAAATGCATTGAGATGCATAATAATGTTACTAATATTACTACTTTACTATTATCAGAACTTAAATTCATTTTATTGCTATCAGTGTGCTTTTCAATCCTCAATTATGACTTGATATTAGTGATTATGTCTCAAACTCTAGAAACTAAAGACTAAGGGTCAGATTTTTAAAAATGGATTTCAAAAGTTATTCCTAATTTATAGTTAACAGTTTACACCTATTTTAAAAATATTTCTAAAATAGTTTGAACATTGATTTCTGGTTCTAAAGATAGTGGCAATTCTATCAGAATTCGTATAGGAAAAAAAAGCAAGATGATAAACTGTTGTGATGTTACTCTGATAGCTCACAACTTGCCAGGCTGTAAATGGATGTAGCATAATAGTAAACCTGAGAGCCAACTGCTTCTTTCTAATGTTACGTGGGTCATTAAATTCTAGCCCTAATATTTCAGAAGATATCCAGACTTAACTTTATCACTTGTTCCTTGCTTTTAGTAGTGCTGTTTAGATGATGGTCCAAGGCTGAATATCAGTTGTCCCAGATTTTGTACTAGTGCAGGTTTTTGTCCCCTGGGAAGTCTTAACAGAAACACATATATGCCTCCATCCCAACAAAATATGTATTTTGACTGTTTATTTGAAACACATATATTTCATATATATATTTACATTTAGATGGACCTATAAGATGTAAAGCATTTGTGGCATACGCTGCCATTTATTAAAGATGCTTGTGTATTTTCTGTGGCTATCTTTAAATACTGGCTTAGTTTCTTGTTTCAGATCAAATTTAGAATTTTTTTCTTTCAAGATTATAGTAGAAGCTTTAAATAGTTATTGTGTGCTTATATCATGATAAAGAAATGAATTCTTACGAAATGGAAGAGACTGCATACGCTAGTGAAGCAGTGACGGGAGTACAGGACTTCACTGCAATGGAAATAATTTCTTTCAAAATATAGATCAACTGAGATAAAATAAAATTTGGTCTAATTTTTTGACCTATGTGAATTGGCATAAATTATATGCCTGCTGCTAAATGTGTTTCCTACCTGTTCTCCTTTTCATGCATATATGTATGTATTCTCAGTGTTATAATTTTAAATTAAGGATTTAAAAGATGGGGGTTCTTTGAATAAAACTTCTTGAAATTTGTTGATCTTTACAAAGACATGCAACACGGCCCTTCCTTGCCCTTCCCCTTCATGTCATGGTTTAAGAAGTTGTAGCCCTACAAAGACTTTTCAAATCTGCTGTCATTATTTTGGAAGAGGATGTTAGAACACTGCCCTTACTTGGTACCTGCTGCAAAATGACAGGTAAGAAAAAATACACAGGAGGGAATGGGAAGCCTTGAGTTTATGTGTATAAAGCAGCAATATTAAAATATTCTGAAAATTATTTTAATACTTTAACATAAGGAATGCATTTAAATAACTTAAATATTGCTTACTTTGAAATGCTGATCTGATTTATGAAATACGGATAAACTCAGATTATCGGTAATTCAGATTATGCAAAATTCAGAAATATATCCTGAACTATAATTTTGTTTTCCCAAATTTTATAGTTTGCTGAAATTCAAATATGTCCTCTTAGCAATTAAGATATCCAGGGTTCAGCTACACTTAAGTACTTTTTGTATGCTGGAAAATTTGTGCTTGTTTTGTAATTTTTTACATAGTGTTACTAAAGTGTAAATACAAGTAAACCTTCTCCTAGACTTGATCTACATACAAATCTTGCACTAGTTTAACTAAACTCAGTTTTAAAATTCATGTAAACTGGTACAAAACTTTTCATGGAATGACTTAAATCTGTTTGCCGAGTAGCTTATATCAATATAGTTGAATTTGATAAGGGATTGTTTTAAATTATAATGTAGAAATCAGTTGTAGGTCAAGTTTGCTGTTTGTACAGTGCCTACCAGTGGAGGCCTAGCCATGACTAGGGCTCCTAGGAACTACGATAATACAAATAATAATTTAAGTAGATCCATGTTTGTGCTAGTTTAACTAAATCTATTTCAAAATAGACTTTAGGTAAATCAGTGCAAGTTCTGTTTGTAGATCACACTTTAATCTATGTTTCTGTAACTGGAAAAATCTATCATTCAAAATACTGTTGGAACATAATTTTTAAAAAATTCCTTAAGTTTATAAGCACAATTTTAAGACCGTGATTGATTGCACTGACTTTAGGTCCTTTTCGTTCTAAAATTTAATGATTTATTTTTCATTTGAATCTAATTATGTCACAGCTACACCTCAGAATGTTTGCAAGTGAGAGATTACCATGTTGGGGAGAAGGTTGTATATTCTCAGTCTCCCTCTTTGAGCAACTTTGTATTTCATAGCTATCTAATAATAATATAAAATATAATGATATGCTTGTGTATACTTAGCAGTTAAGTGTAAGATTGATTGGTATTAATTACTGTGTGTGACCTTTTTGAATGGAGAAAGCCTCCTTATTCCTTTCAAGATACCATTATCTCACATTGATAGTGTGGAAATTGTATCAAAGTCCCCTCGTTCATATGTAAAGTGTATAAAGAACTATTGTAAATACACACTGCTGTTTTCTAATAATTCCAGCAGATATTTGTAATGAATTCTTACAAAAATCACTTGGTGATGCATCAAAGTATTCCACTGATACATATTTTAAATCAACAGTCTGACCACAAATTTCATTCTCAGCAGAATAAACCAACAATTCAGACTCATTTCTGCCAATCTTGAGATCTAGTAGACCCAGATTCAAAATGTACCCATTTAAGACCAGTTGTTTCATATACATTTATTTTAAAATATACCATTTCAGTTATATTTATATATATTTTGGGGGGAGGGATAGCTCAGTGGTTTGAGCATTGGCCTCCTAAACCCAGGGTTATCAGTTCAATCCTTGAGGGGGCCATTTAGGGAACTGGGGTAAAAATCTGTCTGGGGATTGGTCCCCCTTTGAACAGGGGGTTGGACTAGATGACAGCCTGAGGTCCCTTCCAACCATGATATTTTATGATTCTACAACTTAAAATCCATAAAGCGTTTTATAAATATTATGTCTTGTATCACATCTTCATTACACATCACATGGCAAATGGAAATCTTTGTGATACAAACTGCATTGTCTTTGCTTTTTCACTGATCTATTAAAGTCAGTTTTTTTAACAGTTTATTTTTGCTGGTCAGATCCAAAGCCCATTGAATACATTGGGAGGCTTTGCATTGACTTCAGTGGGCTTTAGATCAGGCTCTAAATTTAGGCAAAGTAGTTTTTGCTAACAATTGTAAGATGCATGGTCTGACATCTAGAAACACCTGACTACAAGTAAATAAATTGTGGGACTTTTCAAGAATTATTATTTTTAATGTCCAAAAATGTACAGAGTGCTGTAAATTCCATTCTATCTTCAGATTTACATTTCAGTTGAATTACGTTGCGTAAAGCTCTACAGCTGCGTTTCAGGTTTCATAAATATTTTCAAATAAGTCCAAATATCCTTCAGAAAGTAATTGCTTTAAATCCTGGCATGAATAAAATATGATCTAATAAAAGACTAAATATAGAGAATGAAATCTTTTCCTTGGGCATGCTGTCTTTTATCCCCACTGACATTTGCTTTAACACTATTAAATCTCCCACCATTTTTCCTTATGATTAAAAGTTCCCCTAGAAAGAAAATAGTACTATATTTACATTTCCTCATTCCTTTCAAGAATGATAATTTTGCAGATATCTCCTAATCTGTAAACTAAAAACTGTAAAACAGATGGAAAATATCTTTTCAACTCATAAGCCCTTCTCTGCCAATAAAAATGCCTTATTTGGCATCAGTTGACCCAGTATTTACCCTTGGTATATACAACAGTTTAATTTTGGTCTGTACTGTGTAATTGTTTTAATTATTCCTTCAGATATCCCGTCTTCTCTCAGCTGCCTGTTGAGATACATTTGTTGTTCTTAAGGAACAAATTATGCTTGTTTTATTGACAGTAATGCACCAGTTGGTTTCAGTAGGGTCTATACTCATGTTTAAGTTGAGCAGGATTCAGCCCTGAATGAATAAGAAATACTTAAGTGAAAGTGATAGAAAGCTAAGGGAAACAGTCAATGGTTGACAATTTTTAAAATGTGTATCGTATTTTTTTATTGATACTTCAGCAACCAGCGTTGTTCTCTGTCACCTTTTGCTAGGAAATCAAATGGACAAAGCAAATACGAACACAGCTGTGCGGAATATCTGGCTGAAGGTTTCTTTTGGATAACATCTGTTTCCCCAAATACGTAATCACAAAGGGGAGTACATGTCCTGAGTGCATCTCAAAAATGGAGTTCTTCTTTTCTGTGTGGTGGATAATGGGTATCATAAAGTGATTGTTTTTCCTGCTGGCTAAGTCAAAGTGCCATATGGCCCACTTCAATGGAAGTCTATTTACTCTGCAGTTCTGTATCTTTAGGTAAATTTTATGTAGACACACAGTAAAGAGGTGGGTCAGGATGGAAGGGGAGACCAGATATAAAGATTACAATTAACATTGTCATTTATGTTACGAAAAAAGTAGGAAGTAACCTCGGCCTGTTCACTCAACCAATTTAATGAAGCTGTGTAAGGAATTATGTCCGGGGAGAATGAGGGCAAAGTACAATGTTAAAACAGAAATACAAGATTCAGAAGGTGCTTGGCTGTAAGTGATGAGTGTGGTATAAAATCACAGATAGACTTCTGCTATGTGTTTGGGATTTTAACTAAGAGAGTCATACCAAAATTGTGTATTAATTTTTAAGGAAATAATATATTTTAAAGAAGTTCTTAATTAAACTAAACATACCAATATTTGCAAGTTATGTGCAACTCATGCACTGAAGAGCTAATGCTTTCATTAGATTACTGAAGAGAATAACACCATACCTTCCTGAGCCTTAGAAGGAAGTAATATTTTGCTGCAGTAGTATGCTTGCAAAGAGTCAAGAGTGTTTAGATCTTACATTCATTCTACTCTCTTGACATAGAGCATATTTTTCGTGCTGTCAACTTCATAAGTGTTTAAATAATATTTAAGTATTACTACTTATTGAGTAAGTAACCACATCCTGGTATTAAAAACCAAAAACAAACCTCTTTAGCTTAATTAACATGATGAAACTTCCAGTTATTATACCGAAAAGTGATCTTTCCTCATCTGTGCACTCCATCTAGCTATTATAAATCTCTGAGCTCAGCTGTTGCCATCAGAATACTCCATCCAGTCCTCACTAACAAAGAGTAATTACTTTTTAATTAAATTCTACCCCACAGTTTAGGTTAGAGTGACAGGGAGGGGCCAGAGTTGAGAGGCATAGTTTATTATGGGGATTTGGTTCTGATGAGAGTAGCCAGTCAGAGCACAAAGGGATATAATCATAGTTATTGAACTGTATGGCTATTAAAGTGTAGGGATCACTAGCATTGTAATATCCCTGTGCTCTCACCAACTGAGACAATTCTGTTTCAATATTATACATGCTTTTTAATTAAAAACATTTTGTGTAATCAATTTAATGATGGAAAAATGCACTCTTTAAAACATCACTTATTACAGATTTGTTTATTGGGATTCAGATTGCTGAAAGCCACTGATACTGATTTGCTATGAGAGGAAATCCGACGAAGTGGGCATTCACCCACGAAAGCTTATGCTCCAATACATCTGTTAGTCTTAAAGGCGCCACAGGAGACTCTGTTGGTTTGCTATGGTTACAAGGATGATACCTACCTATTTATTTTGCCCTTGTGGTTAATCCAGTTTTAGCTAGCCTCACTTTTGGCCAAAGAGAACAGTCCTAAAGCAGGACTGACCAACATTAGCCCATATATAGTAGGTGAACTATTACCTGGGGCCTCAGATGGAGATTGGCTATTATGGAGGAAGGCAGATTGAGGGCTCTTATCTGTTAGTGTGGTACATGAGAATGTGGAAGTTGTGAAGATTCCATTGCTTGTAATGAGTGTACAGGATAGTTTTTGAAGCTGGGAGGGTAGTAAAATTTGGAGGTTTGCTACGGCGTCTTTTGGAGGCTGGTTCATATTGGGAAAGTTACTTGTCATTGTGTCTTAAACCTTTCACCCTTCCTCCTCCTTTCCTATCACCTATGTCTGAACCCCTCATGCTTCAGCCAGCCTTCACCAGCATCACTGGTCTCCGTAACTTGACCTTGTGGCCCAGTTGAACCTGTGCTGAGATGCACAGCATTTCTTTTTTAAATCACATCCAGACCCTTTCATGTATCAGATATGTGTGACAGGTACTTCTGACAGCTCTTTATTCTGATCCTGCAGCATTTAATGTATTTTGGAGGATTTTAAAATAATATCTGAATGTGAACATCTACAATGGAAGGGGAAATTATTTCAACTGTGCATTTGAAAGTGAAACAAAAATGGCTGATTATGAGAATCCAGAATAAGGGTCTACTACTAATTTGAATAGGATACATATATCCTGGGTGTGATATCCTTAAGATTAAGGAGGTTTATGGAAAAGGACTAAGATTTGGTTAGGTGGAATGCGGGAGGGATTTGTTTGTTTGTTTCCAGATGGAGAGAGAGGTTTTAAAGATTAAATGAGATGCGGAGGTTGATGAACAGGATCGGAGGTGTGTATTGGGCAAGTGTTGAAATGGTCTTTTGAAGCTTGCCCAGGAAATGTGGGAGCCTAGTTCCAGCAGCTTTGTTCCTTCAATAACTACTTCTAGGTGGCTAAGTAAGTGTAATAATGCTATCATGCACTGAGAATCTGATAGGAAGTTGAGGGGAACTCTCTGCAGGCTTTGGGTTCCTCAGGCTTTGTGGTGGTGGGTAGTGGGAAGATCAGGCAGGTAATAGCAAAAAGAAAATCATAGTTACAGGCTAAAATGCATAATCTCTGTTTTATTAGCTTTGCTAAGTATAGACATGGAAACATCAAATGATGGCTCACAAGGAGCTTTGTCTTTACTTAAAGTTGGTGTATAGATTTCCCTACTGCACCCCATTATTCCTTAGCTGAATTTTAGGTACCTCACTAAAATGGTGTTGGAAGTGATGGCGAATAGTGAATAGTGATGATGCTCAGAGACTTCAATATCTGTCCAAATGACAGTTCATCTAGATGGATCAAGGAGTTTGAGACAGTTATGGAAATTATCCCACATAGTTTTTGGCTCTATATGTATAGCAACATAACTAATGTTTGGAGGTTGGAGATGTAACATTTATGTCCTTATGGGACAGTCATTACCGCCTGTGGTTTGAGGTTGGGGTTCTCCTTTATTCCACTGCGGGGAAGGGAAATGATTTGATAGTCCATTCAAGGATTCATGGGCTCTGTGGGCATGTGTTGTACAGACAATGGGCATACTTGAAGGTCTTTGATGGGAGATATTTTCTCCATGACTAGTGATAGAAGGCTCCTAAATGCCTTCTCCTATAGTTTTGTCCTTACATGTCATCCTGGTTTTCAGATAGCTCGCAGTGGATGAAATGAGAGAGCACAGACAGTGTCAGTACTGGAAGTCCTGAGTGGAGACCAGCCACATATGATATAAATAATTTTAAAACACTTAATCCATGGCTGTGTAGGTGAGAGTTCCTTTGCTTTAACTATAGATCTGTTGTCTGAGGTTTTCAGAACCCACAGCAGTGGTAGCTTCGCTGTTTCACTTCAGGTGATGTCAGGAATAAATCAGTGGGAATGCAGCCAATCCATCTGATGGTAATTGATACAAGTGTGCTCTTGTCTAAAACTGCAGTTTATTAGATTTAAGCACACACAGACATAAGCAATAGGTTTAGAACAGCCCAAATATTTACCTAAATTCTGGTACAATATTGAGTAATTAACAGCAGGTCCATGATGGCCATTCGCTTCCACTTCAGGGAGTAAAGGTGTCAGAAAAAAAGTCTCTCCTCAGACAGCTCCAGAGGACTGCTCTAAAATACACTACATTAGCTAATTTTTTATAACTAATTTTTACAAAACACATAGGTCATAGTGACCGCTACTGGGTCATCACTTTTCAGAAACCTATGTATCTACAAAGATTCCTAACAATCTTAGTCATAATAAACCTATATTGAAGGTGCCCAGATTTAAGGGGTTTTGTCCACTTATTTTATTTCAGTCTCAGTTTTAATAACTTTTCTCCCTCCTCTCCTCCTCTCTCTAACCCTCTCCCCAATTCTGATTAGCAGAACCTGCCAGCATACAGCTAGCATTTGACCTTGCCTTCAAAAGCCTGCTTATTCCAATGCTGGGTGGGTTCTATTTTATTAATTCACCGTGGGTGAATGTGCATAATATGGTTGCAATTAGTAATCACATTCTGGGGTCCACAGACCCCTCAAATCCAGGGCAACACTGCAAAGTCTCTCTCAGCCAAATTCTACAGCAGCAGTGAATAGTTTGGTAATTGTGAGCTGTCTTCATCTGGGACCAGTTGAGTTTTTCTTAGCAAGGATTTTTCTGGTTACATTGCAAATAAAAAAAAAAAAAACTGGGATTTCACATGGAACTTGCCATATCTGAGGGTGCAGAGCAGTGTCTTAGTATTCAAAAGCCAAGTCCTCTCTGCTTGATTGAGTTTTGACCAGTGTTACTCACTAAACACCTGGAAATGTTGGGGCACCAGCTTATTGCACCATTGTCCCCTTTGTCTGATAAAAGTCAGTAGTGAGAAATGGGTACTTTAATGGAGATTATCAATTCCTCCTTATCTGAGGATGGAGTTGGGACTGCTACATAGAAAGGAAATCAAATTTTGACCCTGATAATCTCATCTAGGATGCAGTTGAATCTCCCATGTATGGAAAAGTTTACAGAAGGTGGCAGTGAAGCAGAATGGCAATATTTCCAATATCAGAGGAGTAGCTGTGTTAGTCTGTATCCACAAAAACAACAAGGAGTCTGGTGGCACCTTAAAAACTAACAGATTTATTTGGCATAACCCTGGTCAGTCTGTGTTTAGACCTGGATGTGGGATAGAAACTGCACTAGTGTTGTTAGTTGGTGTTCTTGTGGGTAGAGTATTGAAGGCATGCCCAGGCTGATTTTATTAGAGAGATGTATGTATATAGTCTACTTTTGATACACTTGATCCTGAGATAGTGCTGCTAGATAGTAGTGGTAGTTCTTTGTAGTATGAGCCCTTTAGAAGTGCTAGTAAGACTATATGGGCTATAGTGTCTGCAGTAGGCAGAGGATACCCAGCTGAATAATTACATTATGGCTAGTTTCACGGGTGTAGTGGAATGGATGGCCAGATGTCTATGGAGAATGGGATGTGAATGAAGACTAGCTAGTTGAGGATCAGTCTAGATCACGCAGAAATAAAGAAAGAAGATGAGCGTTAAAAGGGGCTCTTTTTTTTTTCTAATTAAGTTTTGGGGCCAGATTGATTTGTGGGGGCGGTGGATTTAAACCAGGGGTCGGCAATGTTCGGCACGCCGCTCACCAGGGTAAGCACCCTGGTGGGCCGGGCCAGTTTTATTTACCTGCTGACGCGGCAGGTTCGGCCAATCGCGGCCCCCACTGGCCGCATTTCGCCGTTCCGGGCCAATGGGGGTGGCGAGAAGCGGCATGGGCAAGCGATGTGCTGGCCGCGGCTTCTCGCCGCCCCCATTGGCCAGGGGCCGTGATCGGCCGAACCTGCTGCATCAGCAGGTAAATAAAACTGGCCCGGCCTGCCAGGGTGCTTACCTTGGCGAGCCGCGTGCCAAATGTTGGCGACCGCTGATTTAAACGGTCTGAATTTTTGATGATTCTGAATGTTTAGTGTTCTTAGGGGCACCCAGAGTTTGGGATGCATACCCTGTTAGTTTTTAAAATAACTAATTACTTTGACTCTTTTGTGCTTTATGGTAACATTCATTATAAAATATTAATTATAATTTTATTTCTGTTAAAAGTACTAACTTGTATTATGAATTGCTCTTTAAAGTTGTGGCTGCATTTATATTTAAAATGAGCAAATCTTGTATTTAAGTTGAATATATATTTTTCTAAAGAATTTTAAACCACAAATGTCTTAAACTTGAGTATTAGTCTTTACAGTTTAATATTAAAGATCTACATGGATTAAATGTATCATATTTAAATATATTAAAATATGATTCTGCTCTGAAATGTTGCAAAAAATATGGTGGTTCCTTATGCCACAGATTTGCTTCCTGTTTGTAATTCAGAGAAATCTGCTGATTTTAGATAATGTTTACTGCTTTGTATATCTGCTAGTTATATTCATTCTGTGGAGCTAGAGGGGAGGGAGCTGAATTCTATTCCTGCTTGCACACTAGCAGCAGAATTATGTACAACATTGCAATACACTTGTGAAATTCCACTGAAGGCACTGGGATTGCACAGATATTACTGAGGGCTTGCTTTGGCAGAATCTTCTACTAGTGGTAACATGAGAAGGAAAGAACCTAGTTTTATTCTCAAATCCTTCAGTGTGTTTGAGTGAACAAAGGGAACTAATGTCATACACATTTTTCATAGTAGAACTGCACTTGGAGCTGAAATGTTCATAGCAATATAATGACAAAGGAACTCATAATGACTGAAACACCAACTGGCTGTTGGCTGACTGGTACAAGAACAGATTTTAAAGATCTTAGTAATTAAGAGTAGGGAAAACTGCTTATAGTGGAGGCAATGGTAATATAAGAATGGTTAGAGATGAAAATGAATTTGTGAGGAGGTAATTTCAATTTTGGTCACAAGTTGTGTCCTACAATAATTCTACCTTTTAAAAGTTCATATGTTAGGGAAGGGAAGAATTACTGTACTTTGAACAATATGGGGCCCACTACTATGTAGGTAATTGTTTTATTTTGCTTAAAATTCCACAGATATTTAATTGACGATAACTACGTTTTTTTTTTCTAGGTTAAAATTAAAATGCTAAAATGCAGATGAAGATCGGTTTAAAAAAAAAGTTCTGCTCTGTCTAAGAGTACAGAAGGTCAAGATCCTGAAGCCATTTTTTTTTTTTTTTTTTACTTTCAGGTATGTATTTGCACTTTTGACTTTTTATTTAGTAATTACTGACAGTTATGAGACCGTTGGGTTTTTTTGTTTTTGCATTTAATTTGATGAAGTAATTTGTTCACACACTTCCACCAGTACCTTTGAATCTTATCTTCAGGTAACAATTACTATATCCTTTAACACTTACCATTTCTGTCAACCATTATGTTAACAGACTTAGTCTTTTAATATTTTCTTGAATTTGTGTTTCCCTTTTGCTTCCTCTGTGAGGAGAGGGCTTGAGTAACAGTATGTTGATCTAATACATATACAGGACATATATAAGACTAGTGTTGTGGAATGCACAATGTGTAAATACATGTTGTGGCACCAAGTTCTCCCACTTGGTCTAAAACTGAAGCTTTGTGTATATTACAGGTTGCACCAGTTTAACTAAAGGTGTGTTTTTTAAATTGATTTAAAGTGGTCCAAACTCCTATGTGGACACCTCAATTTAGCATAAATCAATTCATTAAACTAAATCAGTATAAACCAGGTTTAGAGCATGCAGGCTTGCACTGCTTTAACTGAAAGTCTGTTTTTTTAAGATCAATATAGTTAAACAGCTGCAACTTGTGATATAAACAAGGCCTAAGATAGATTCTATGAAAATTTCATCCATTCTAAAATGTGTCTAATCTCTGAAGATACTCAACAAACAAATGTTTGATTCACATATATGTTGAAAGATAACTGGAGTTTTATCTGTTATGGCATCTCCCATAAAAATAGAACAAAATATTCCAGATTTTTACAAAAAAAAATACATTATGGAGATGAGATCATTGTGATTGCTTGGATACAGTGATGTTTGATGTTTCATTACTTAAGAAATCTTAAGCAAAATTTGCAAAGGTTGAAATGATCAGTCAGGATGAGTTCAGATAGATAATTATTTCTCTATCTGTTTTTATACTCTGCCTGTCCCTGTGGGGTGAGAGAGCCTTCCCTCCCAGTGGTTTTGCCATCCTCAGTAAGTAGATAGGGAGAGGAGAATTAAGAATAGCCTAGTGCACCATGAATATGGGGTGCAGTGGAATACATAAGATTAAAGGGTGAGGCTGATCAGGGATTTTAAAGCCAGTATATTAAGGTTATGGACAAAAGAGGTGTGGATGAGAAAAAGTAAAACTTGGGGAAAGTTGCATTGCCAGGAAATGGATCTAACAGGTCCCTCCATTTCTAACTGCTGATTCTGTTGGGATGGGGTTTGTAAAGGGAGGGGAAGCTGAAGGGAGATGTCAAAAAGGAAAAAAAGGGACAAGAGAAGAATTCTAGGGCAATGGATAGGGTGAGAGCCAAGGTGGTGTTTTTGAGGAACACTGAGGCACCCCACCACAACCTGTACAATCAAGCTAACATGCTGGAAAATTTGATTCACAAAGTATATGAATGAATATAAGCATTGGAAAATCGCATGTGGAATCCTAGAATTATTCTGTTTTGGGAATGAAAATTAGGACTTTTGATACAGGATCAGTCTCCTGCTTATTTCCCCCTATAAGCTTGAGTCTCCTATTCCTACCACTCCTGTGGAGTTGCCGCTTTCCCATGTGCCCCTATCACTCCTAGGGAGAGAACTTCAGTTTTCAGGGCTGTATATGCATAATCTTTCATAAACTCCTAATTCACTGGGTAAAAAATAGGGCTGTCAATTAATCACAGTTAACTCACCGGATTAATTTAAAAAAATGAATCACGATTAATCGCACTTAATAGAATACCAGTTGAAATTTATTACATATTTTTGGATGTTTTTCTACATTTTCAGTATTGATTTCAACTACAACACAGAATACAAAGTGCAGAGTGCTTGCTTTATATTATTATTTTTATTACAAATATATGCACTATAAAAACGATAAACAAAAGAAATAGTATTTTTCAGTTCACATCCTACAAGTACTGAAGTGCAATATCTTTATCGTGAAAGTGTAACTTACAAATGCAGATTTTTTTTTTTTTGGTTACATAACTACATTCAAAAATAAAACTGTAAAACTTTAGAGCCTACAAGTCCACTCAGTCCTCTTTTTTTTTTTTTTTTTTTTTTTTTATTCTGCTAATCGCTAAGACAAACAAGTTTGTTTACATTGATGGGAGATACTGCTGCCTGTTCCTTATTTACGTCACCTGAAAGTGAGAACAGATGTTTGCATGACACTTTTGTAGTCGGCATGGCAACATATTTACATGCCAGATATGCTAAACATTCGTATGCCCCTTCCATGTTTGGCCGCCATGGACATGCTTCCATGCTGATGATGCTCATTAAAATAATGCGTCAATTAAATTTGTGACTGTTCTCCTTGGGGGGAGAATTGGATGTCTCCTGCTCAGTTTTAACTGCATTCTGCATATATTCCATGTTATAGCAGTCTCGGGTGATGACCCAGCACGTTTGTTTTAAGAACCCTTTCACAACAGATTTGACAAAACATAAAGACGGTACCGAAGTGAGATTTCTAAAAATAGCTACAGCACTTGACCCAAGGTTCAAGAATCTGAAGTACCATCCAAAATCTGAGAGGGACGAGGTGTGGAGCATGCGGTCAGATGTCTTAAAAGAGCAGCACTCTGCTGCAGAAACTACAGAACCCAAACCACCAAAAAAGAAAATCGACCTTCTGCTGGTGGCATCTAACTCAGACGATGAAAATGAACATGCATCAGTCCGCACTGCTTTGGATCGTTATCAAGCAGAACAATCGTAATCAAAAATAAATATAAAGTGAGCACTGTGTTGTAATTGAAATTAATATATTTGAAAATGTAGTAAACATCCAAAAATATTTAAAATAAATGGTATTCTATTGTTGTTTAACAGCGCGATTAATCACGATTAATTTTTTTCATCGCTTGACAGCCCTATTAAAAAACAAACGGGAAATTTAATAGGAAATGAGATTCAACCTGAGGAGTTGCAAGTTAAAAAAGAATCTGAAGAGAGATACTCAATGAGAGGGAAAATGCCTGGAAAATAGTAATAGTGAAATGACTAAGGCTATGTTTTAGTCATGGGTATTTTTAATAAAGTCATGGACAGGTCACAGTCAGTAAACAAAAATTCATGGCCCATGACCTGCCCATGACTTTTACTGTATACCCTCGACTAAAACTTGGGCCGGGGGGCTGTGGGTGCTCTGGGGGGAGGGGGAAGGGAAGCAGGCTGGGGGCACCGCGGGTGCTGGGATTGGAGTGGGGGGAGATTGATGGGGCTGGCAGGCTCCCTTCCCAGCTCCGACTGACATGTCCCTGGAGCTCCTAGGGGGAGGAGCGGCGGGGGGGGAGGGGGCGCGCCGTGTGCTGCTCCTGCCAGAAGCACCGGCTCCACAGCTGCCAATGGGAGCTGCAGGGGTGGTGCCTGTGGGCGTGGGCAGCGCTTGGAGCCCCCTGGTCCCTACGTGGAAAAGTTGCAGGGACATGCCAGTGGGAGCCGGGGACCCGCCCCAGGTAAGTGCCATCCCAACCCTGTGTCCCAGCCCTTAACCCTCTCCCTCACACCCAAACCGCTGCTAGCTATGGTGCTGCCCAGCTCGGGCAGCTGCAGAAGTCACGGAGGTCACAGAAAGTCACGGAATCCGTAATCTCCATGACAGACATGCAGCCTTAGTCATGGCAGATTGATTTGATGTTAACTGTGGTACGTTGTGGAAGGGGAAAATAACCTTCTATGACCTCTTACCGGGGCTGTTGGGGAGAAAACTGTACTCGTTCTAGGGGTAGAATGGGCATGCCATGCACCTGAAACCTGAAGTAGAAGGACCAGGTTGGGGGGGTGAGAAGGTAATTAGCTTCTGTGTCTGTTCAGTCCTGGTCCCTCTGAGACTGCTGATAGGGCTGGCAGTTGGTGCATTTTGTGATGTGGCTATTTGTGCCCATGCAATTAAATGTAGACCAGCAACTCCTCTAGTTCCCTTTGCATTATTTTTGTGTGCAGAACCTCCTGTGTTGTTGTAATCTGTGAAATTAACCCCTACCCAGTGCTTCACTACACTGGGTTTTTTTCCTCATCATCCTTTTTAAGGCCCTTGGTATGAAAACTGCTCTGGGACAATACTCCGATCTAAGCCAGTTCTAATTAATTTTTCAAGGTGGAATGAAATGTTTTGATACTTCCTTCCACTACTGCAAGTGAATTAAAGGAAGACTTTGTAGAGAAAATAGTATCTTCAAAATAATGATCGGCATCCTCTGCAGCTCAATTCACAGAGCAGAAATGATCATCATGCTTAAGACCTATTCTGTTTTGCTTCTGAACAGCTGCTACAAATTAAAATAGTACTGCAATGATGGTGGAGAGTGAGGAAATTATAAGTTATTTGTAAAATGGTGGAGAGCAGCCAGATAGTGACCATTCACCTGAAGAGGTTTATACTTAAAATATGTATTGTTTTGCAGGTTGGAAAAAGGCAGCAATGAAGTCAACTTTATCTTCACCCTGAGAAATACTGTGCAGAGCATTGAGCAACAAACATACTGTTCTCCCAGTGTGAAGCATGTCTGTCACTATCAGCATCCTCCACACAAAAAAAAAACCAGTTTTTTTTTCAAATAAAACATTGGTGCTGAATCAACATTGATTTATAACTTTTGATTTATGATGTGGGGACTATAAGCATGGAAAGTTCTGGTAGACCTCTATTCAGAGTATTGATAACCGGGTTTTCAAGTTTGTAGACACTATAACCCAAGGCAGGTTAAATTTATTATATGACTGAACTGCATTTATGGTGTTTCTCCAAGATAGAGAAATAACTGAGTTAAATGACACCATCAATTCTTATAATCAGGAAAAGGATGGGAGTTAAGTGTGGTAAAATTAATGGAAGTTGAAGCAAAATCAGCAAACTTGACACCTGCTGATATACAAAGTCTGGTTGTTACATGCTATATCTCAAAGTAGCACCCTGTAACTCCCATATTCATCATTTGTATATCGTGATTTTTCATAAAAAGCATGCCATGTAAGATACCATATCTGCTGAAACTCATTGTTCTGTCAAACTGTGTGCATCACTATGGTGTATGAAGTTATGAGATTTTGCTGTATGGTTGTGGTTGAAATATGTTGAGAGTTTGGGACTCGCCCACTGCTAGCTCTCCAGTGGCTGAGGGTGGTGACCCACACCCAAGGGGGTGTTAAAACTACAATTGATCAGAATGGTAAACAAGAAATCTACAATTCAATAAGACAGTTACAGAAGAACCACACAATTAGGATTGTTCAACTCTGACTCAGCAAGGCATGCCTGGGCCAGTTTCTTTCCAGGGACATGGACTAAGAGTATAAAATAAGGGACAATGACATCATGAGATGACCTCTCTCCTCCCCCACTTATGCCAAAGGCAACAAGAATCCTGGGAAGACAAAGACTGAGAAGGAAACTCAGACTGTATTAAGATCTGCAACCTACCTGCAACATCCAGTGGGTTGAGAAAAGCAGATTCAACTCTTGCTTAGGCTTTGTCTACGCTACCACTTTTGTTGGTCAGGGGTATGAAAACAAACACACCCCTGGCTGACATAGCTAAACATGACTCAATGGGGGTGGTTTAATTATGCCGGCAGGAAAGCTCTTGCCTGCTGGCAAAGAGCAGCTACAGGGGAGACTTTACAGCGGCACATCTGCACCACTGTAAAGTCTGTAGTGTAGATGTAGTCTTAGTGTAAAAGTTTAGCATTTAAAATGTTTAGTTTTTCTCTGACTTACGGCTGCCACGTAAAAAAATCTATTTTCTGTAGTCAGTAAACTTGTTTTACCCTTACCAGCAAGTTTGTCTAAAGTACTGGGAGAATCTGCTCAGATTACAAAGGCTGCTGCATGTTCCCTTTCCTTGGATGAAGTGGCAATAAGCTTGAACTGTTCAAGAGAAGGTCTTGAGCAGTGTAAAATGGTATATTATTGGGGTGTAAGGCTTGGGCAGTTTTGCTGTTTCCCTAGGTATGGTTCATTCATGCAGCTTAGATTGGTTTGCCTCTGCATGCTGGTGGCTGAGTGATAATCCCTGGAGAGATTTTCTCCTTGTCACTGACAAAGCACTGTGGAGAGCCCAGGTTGGAGAGTTAAAGGGACACAGCTGTCTCACAGTTCCTGGTTGCAGCCTGTTGACCCTGTCACAGTGTACAGTTAAGTGGTTAGGTTGTCATATGATGGCTTATGGAAATTATATAAAATGTTTCAGGGGGTTATTAGATAAATTCAGAGAGCTTCAATATTTAGTATATTGAAGAGTTGGGGTAAGTAAATGTAGTCCCAAAGGGGAAAATTTCCATAGCATGGAATTTGCAATTTCCTTACCCTTTTACTGTAAGGAGTTTATAAAAATACCAACTCTAGTCACAGGCTCATTGCAAGTTAGACTAAAAGTAAAATTGCTACTTGTTGCTATTCCCACTTATGTTGTGGGGAGGGAAATGAATAGATGGTGATGGAATTTTGTGACCTGAAACTACTAAAAATAAAGGCAAATAGTTACTCTGGTCATATTCGCAATCTGCTCCAGCAAAAGACAAAACTACAGATAGCATCAGCTTTGAATGAGCTGTCATTCTGATAAACATTTCATACTTTCACATCAGAAACTATTTTACATTGTTTAATGTGTTAAAGACTAGCTGACATTTACAAATTTAACATGAATCAAACAACAGACTACCCCTATGGACAAAGGGGTTTCTTCTCTCCTTCCCTTCCATGAAAGATGGCTCCAGTGTGACTTCCTCTGTATCACTGGAAAATGAACGCTGCTCCTCCAGGCTGTGATTATGCTACAAGGGGTATTATTTCCCCAGCTCACCTGCATGTATTTATGCAAGTATAAAAAGCAACATAGCACAAGCAGTATCAGTGGCAGCAGGTGAACTGGGCCAAGTACATATGTACAAGTGCTACCAAGACTCCACTGCTATTTATACTTGCAGAGACCTTGATGAGAGCTATTGTGAATATCTGTACAGCAGCCAGGGAATCATGGCTCCCCCTGTAGATGCAGCCTGGCTATGGGAGAAGTTTCCTACTCTCACTTCTATAGGATGAATAGATATAGTAATACACCTGAGCTGCTTTTCGTAGCCTCAGATGATTTATTTATAGCATTTAGACTTTATTAAATCCACACAAAGAGCAGAACACTTTTATACATAAGGGAAAAGAAAGCCAGTTCAAAGACTGCAGGATCCTCACTCTTGCAGAGACAGCTGATTTACAACTGTGGTTAAAGGTATCACAATAATCTCACCAATAATTAAATGACGTGTGTGATCTGAGCTGTTTTCCATCAACCAGATTGACTGGCTTTAATTAGTTCTATCCTTTCCATTGAATGCCATGTCTATTTTCCATTGTTTTGCCCAGGTTTAATGTTAGATAAACGCGGTTAGTCAGCTCATCACACCAGTCCTTGTTGAATCTTGAAATAACAGTTGCAGTTTTCTGAAATTCCTTCCAGGCCAAGTTGGTAATGCAGTCACTTTCCTAAAGAAGGAAATAACTTAATTCTTGTTTGAGTGCTGATCCAGATGTGTAGTGCACTTCTGGGTATGCATGTGCTCTGTGCAACTGAGATGAGAGGTTTGGAGCAAGTAGTATCCATTGGTCAACATACAGTTGCTCTCATGCTCCAACCAAAGGGCATAACACCTGGCATGGATTAACCCCTCTTCAGTTCCAGCTCAGACTATGCAGCTGTAAGAGAGAATTCTGGGTCCAGTAGAAGTTGTCTGTTTTCAATAATGTAAAAAACTATTTTAAATGGAGAAAGTTGTAAAAACTAGAAAATCTCCTGCCTTGTCCCTTCTCAGTCAATGACAAGAACAGGTTAGTGCCTTGGCAAGGTGCACATTGTCACCAACCCTGATGGACACGTTTCACTTCCTGGGCCTGCCATCTGAAGTCCTCAGAGCTCTCAGCTCCAGCAAAGTACACGTAGCAGCTATCAGTGCTTTGCAACCTCCTGTGGAGGGACAGTCGGTTTTCACTCATCCTTCGACTGCCTGATACTGAAAGGGCCTTATATGCAAATACTTGCCCATGCAGCCTGTTGCTCCTCAACCTTGTCCTTACCGCACTGATGAACTCGCCCTTTGAACCTCTGGCCTGCTGTTCCCTCTCACTTTCCTTGTCACTATTACCTCTGCAGGAAGAACAGGCAAACTGATAGTAAATTACCCTTTCTCTACATTCCATCAGGACAACATCTCACTGAACTAGCATCCCAGATTTCTACTGACAATGGTTTCTTGCTTCTACCTCAACCAATCCATAGATCTGTTGATCTTCTTTCCCAAACAGCACACTTCAAAGGAGGAACAGCATCTTTACTCCCTCAACATACAAAGCCCTCACTGATGAAAGCAGGTTGGTGTCTAAGACATCACTTTGGACACCAGGGGACACAGCTGACAACGCAGCTAGAGCCATGAGGCTTCATTGTTAGGCATTCTGCAGGGAGATCCAGAGTATTCTTGAGTGATTTCCCCTTTGATTAATTTAATCTCTTCAGTGAGAATAGTCACTACACACACTCCTCTCTCTAGGCAGCCCCAACAAGAAACAGCTACAAGCAAACAGACATACCTAGACCTTCCCTCAGCCCAGCATTTTATCTCCAGCATCTTTACAAACCACCGTGCAAATGACAAAGGGTTGCGCAGCAGTTTTGACCTCTGCCAGTCCCATCCAAGGGTTTCTCTTTTGATAGGACACCAAGGACTGTGTACTTATTGATGGCATCCTGTATTGCCCCTTATCTTGGTGGGTGCCTTAATCACTTTACACACTCAACGGGAGGGTGACAACAACAGACGAGTACTAGAGATCATCTACTCTGGCTACACAATTGAGTTTCTCACCTCCCCACCACAAACTCCCTTCCTGGCCCCCTCTCAAGAGGAGATCCTTCATCAGGAGGATAACTCTACGCCAGAGAGGGACCCTAGACCACATATCACCCCAACCAAAGGGGTTCTACTCCCCATATTTCACAGTTCCCAAGAAAAATGGAGGATGGAGACCAATTCTCAATTTATTCAACTAAATGTATTTATTTGCAAGATTTTCATGATAACACTGCCATCAATAATTCCCTCCCTGGAGCAGAACACAGGGATCACGACCCTTGACATTAAATGTTTGCTTTCATATGGATATTCACCACTCCCACAAAAGGTTTCTCAGATTCATGGTAGGACAAGAGCACAGTCAGTTCAGAGTATTCCAATTCAGGCTGGTGAGAGTACCCATGGTCTTCATGAAAGTCTTCTCTGTGGTGGTAGCCCAGATGACATGCAATAGCTACAGATCTTCCTGTATGTGGATGATGGGCTAGGAACAGGCAAATCAAGCCAAGAGGGCCAGTCAGCAACCATATTCGTACTCGATCTTCTGATATCATTCGGAGATCTGTGTAAACAAAGAAAGTCCACTTTGACTCCTACAAGGACTACAGATTTCATAGGAGCAGCTTCCAGAAAAAGCTTACCTCTCGCTAGACAGATTTCAGTTTTTTGGCAGCCTGATGGAATCAAGTCACCCTTAGACCTCACGCCACACTAAGGGTCTGAGATCCTTCAGAACTCAAGAGTTCTAAAGGAACTCAAATGTGAAATTGCAGAACTACTAATTGTAGTATGTAACCTTTCATTTAAATCAGCTTCTGTACAAGATGACTGGAGAATAGCTAATGTGAGGCCAATTTTTTTAAAAGGCTCCAGAGGTGATCCCAGCACTTACAGGCTGGTAAACCTAACTTCGGTACCAGGCAAATTGGTTGAAACTATAGTAAAGAACAGAATTATCAGATACATAGATGAACATGATTTGTTGGGGAAGAGTCAACCTGGTTTTTGTAAAGGGAAATCATGCCTCACCAATCTACTAGAATTCTTTGAGGGGGTCAAAAGCATGTGGACAAAGGGGAATCCAGTGGATATAGTGTACTTAGATTTCCAGAAAGCCTTTGACAAAGTCCCTCACCAAAGGCTCTTAAGCAAAGTAAGCTGTCACGGGATAAGAGGGAAGGTCCTCACTCACGAATCGGTAAATGGTTAAAAGATAGGAAACAAAGGGTAGGAATAAATTGTCAGTTTGGAGAGAGGTAAATGGTGTCCCCCATGGGACCAGTACTATTCAACATATACATAAATGATCAGGAAAAAGGGGTAAACAGGTGGCAAAAATTGCAGATGATACAAAACTACTCAAGATAGTGAAGTCCAAAGCAGACTGAAGAGTTACAAAGGAATCTCACAAAACTGGCTGACTGGGCTACAGTGTGGCACATGAAATTCAATGCAAAGCAATGCACATTGGGGAAAAATCTCAACTATACATATAAAATGATGGGGTCTAAATTAGCTGTTACCCACTCAAGAAAAAGATCTTGGAGTCATTGTGGATAGTTCTCTGAAAACATCCACTCAATGCACAGCGGCAGTCAAAAAAGCTAACAATGTTGGGAATCGTCAGGACAGTGATAGATAGTAAGACAGAACGTATCACATTGCCTCTATACAAATCCATGGTACATCCACATCTTAAATACTGCATGCAGATGTGGTCACCCCATCTCAAAAAAGTTATATTGGAATTGGAAACAGTACAGAAAAGGGCAACAAAAATGATTAGGGGTACGGAACAGCTTCCATATGAGGAGAGATTAATAAAACGGGGACTTTTCAGCCTGGAAAAGAGATGACTAAGGGCGGGATATGATAGAAGTCTATAAAATCATGATGGGTGCAGAGAAAGTAAATAAGGAAGTGTTATTTACTCATAACACAAAAACTAGGGGTCACCAAATGAAATTAATAGGCAGCAGGTTTAAAAATAAACAAAAGGAAGTATTTTTTCACGCAACTTACAGTCAACCTGTGGAACTACTTGCCAGAGGATGTTGTGAAGGCCAAGACTATAACAGGGTTCAAAAAATAACTAGATAAGTTAATGGAGGATAGGTCCATCAATGACTATTACCCAGGATGGGCAGGGATGGTGTCCCTAGTCTCTGTTTGCCAGAAGCTGGGAATGCGTGATGGGATGGATCACTTGATGATGACCTGTTCCATTCACTCTCTCTGGGGCACCTGGCATTGGCCACTGTCGGAGGACAGAATACTGGGCTAGATGGACCTTTGGTCCGACCCTGGCTTAAGAACAGCCATATTGGAAGTGTTGGATCCAACAGCTGCCACCTGCATCCTAAGATAGTCGGAGACCTATATCTCCCCAGAGGACATTTTTGCTCTCCCTTATCTTCAATCCTCTCAGCTCTGACCTTATTTGGAGATGTTGTTACACTGAAGGAAGAAACCATCACAAAGACATAGGGCCAATTTCTTCTCCCAGCTGCGAACCCTGGTACCTATCCATTGGTACAGATGGTTATGCCAGTCTATTGGGAACCAGCCCTTTCACTGGATGAGTCAGCAGGCCCAGATGAACCTCTACCATTCATAGGGAGGCAAGCCTGGACAGAAGTTCCATGGGAGATTGGGGTTCCCAATGCCATGGGGTCTGCCCCAACTCATGGACCTCTCATACTGGCACTACTGTGGCTCCCAGAGGCCCTTACTCTAGGCACTTTGGCTCTGCATGAATCCTTGGTACTCAGTCTTACCTGACACCAACCTCTATCTGAGGCCTGGTCTACACTAGTCTGTTATTTCTGAATTAGCCGAGTTAATTCGAAAAAACAAAACAAAATGATTCCGTCCACACGACCAAATGGGTTTTTTTTTATTTAAAGGGCTCTTTAATCCAATTTCTGTACTCCACCTCGGCAAGTGGAGTAGTGCTTATATCGAGATCGCAATCCCGGGTTAAAGGTATTGTGGACACAATTCGACGTTATTGGCCGCTGGGAGCTATCCCAGAATGCTCCCTTGTGACCCCTCTGGACAACACTCTCAACTCTGATGCACTAGCCAGGTGGGCAGGAAAAGCGCCAGGAACTTTTGAATTTCATTTCCTGTTTGGTTACCATCAGCACAGTCCACCATCACAGGAGATCACGCAGTCCCAGATTCGCAGACAAGCTCCAGCATGGTCCGAATGGGAGGTACTAGATCTCATTGCATGTTGGGGAGACGAGTCTGTTATGGCAGAACTACGTTCCAAAAAAAGGAATGCAAATACGTACGCTAAAGTCTCTAGGGCCATGACGGAAAGAGGCTACTCCAGGGACACAGAGCAGTGTTGTACAAAAATCAAGGAGCTCGGGCAAGTGTACCAAAAAGCCAGGGAGGTGAATGGGTACTCTGGGTCACAGCCCCATACCTTCCGCTTCTACCGTGAGCTGCATGCAATTATGGGGGGTGATGCCACCACTACCCCACCACTGTCTGTGGACACCTGCAAGGGGGGAGTTGCATGGAGCGAGGAGGAAGAGTCCTTGGAGGAAGAGGAGGAGGACAGTGCACAGGCGGCAAGTGGGGAATCCGTTTTCTCCCCTAGCCAGGAACTATTCTTAACCCTGGAGCCAATAACCTCCCCCCACTCCCAAGGTGGGCTGCCCGACCATGACCCTGGAGAAGGTACTTCTGGTGAGTGAGAGCCTGATTGGAGCCATGCAGTGGCGGGCAGGGGGAAAACCCAGCCGCGCTGGGCTGTTCGCGTTTAGTTTAAAGGGCTCATCCCTGCTCAGAGCCTCATCGGAGCCACGTGGTGGTGGTGGTGGGGGGGGCGGGAGTGTTGTGTGTAGCAATCATCCCAGAGACCTCACAGGCCCTCCCTTTATATGGCAAACCCACTAGGCATTGCTTGCTATGGGAAAGGGGACACAGCAGTTTGAAAGCATTGAAATGAATGTAGAAGAAGCAGAACCCCGCGTGCCTCTAGGCTGCCTGCACGCTGAATTCTGTTGCCCAGCCGTGTGTGATGACTTACTCACACCAAAGTGTCTCCTTTGTTCTCTGAAATGTATCTTTTAAAATACTACCCTCCCTTTTTCTCCTCCCGCAGGTGCAAATGTTTCAACACAGCCCCTATCTACTGCATCCCAGAGGCTGGTCCAGATTAGAAGGCGGAAAAAATGAACTCGGGATGACATGTTCGCTGAGCTCATGCAGTCCTCCTGCAGTGATAGGGCCCAGTTGAATGTGTGAAGGCAAACAATTGCGGAGTCCCGTAAAGCATTACAGGAACATGAAGAGAAGAGGGATGCCCGCGATGAGAGCAGGTAGGACGCTACAGTCAAGCTCATGGGGGAACAAACTGACGTGCTCCGCTGTATGGTGGATCTAATGTAGGAAAGGCAGCAAGACCACAGACTGCCGCTGCAGCCCCTTTATAACTGCCCTCCCTCCTCCCCAAGTTTCATAGCCTCCTCACCCAGAGACCCAAGAACATGAGAGGGGAGGCTACGGGGACCCACACACTCAAACCCAGAGGATCACCCAAGCAGCAGAAATATGCGAACCCAAGGATCACCCAAGCTGGGATATGCGAACTTTTGATTTGGTTTCTGGCCTTGTCCTTCCCTACTCCTCCACCCCCCCAGTTCAATACCCTCCCCTCCCCCGGTCTACCTTCAGATTTCTCTCAACGTGTTGTGCAACAAATAAAGAACAGTTTTTAAACAATTTTGACTTTATTTCCTTTCATATATATAGGGGGCGGGTAACTTCAAGAGAAACAAACACAACTTCACACCGTACCCTGGCCAGTCATGAAACTGGCTTTCAAAGCTTCTCTGATGCGCAGCGTGCCCTGCTGCGCTCTTCTAATTGTCCTGTTATCTGGCTGTGTGAAATTGGCCGCCAGGTGAGTTGCCTCAACCTCCCACCCCGCCATAAATGTCTCCCCCTTACTGTCACAGATATTGTGGAGTACACGACAAGCAGAAATTACAATTGGAATATTGGTTGTGCTGAGATCTAACCGAGTCAGTAAACTGTGCCAGCGTGCTTTCAAACGTCCAAAAGCACATTCTACCACCATTCTGCACTTGCTCAGCCTATAGTTGAACTGCTCCTTACTGCTGTCCAGGGTGCCTGTGTATGGCTTCATGAGCCATTGCATTAAGGGGTAGGCTGGGTCCCTGAGAATAACTACAGGCATTTCAACATCCCCAGCAGTAATTTTCTGGTCTGGGAAGTAAGTCCCTTCCTGCAGCTGTTCAAACAGACCAGAGTTTCTGAAGATGCAAACGTCATGCACCTTTCCCGGCCAGCCCACGTTGATGTCAGTGAAACGTCCCTTGTGATCCACCAGTGCTTGCAGCACCATGGAAAAGTACCCCTTGCGGTTTATGTACTTGCTGCCCCGGTGTGCCGGGGCCAAGATAGGGATATATGTTCCATCTATCGCCCTGCCGCAGTTAGGGAACCCCAGCACATTAAAGCCATCAACAATGGTCTGCACATTTCCCAAAGTCACTACCCTTGATAGCAGCTGATCAATGATTGCGTTGGCTACTTGCAGCACAGCAGCCCCCACAGTAGATTTGCCCACTCCAAACTGATTCCCGACTGACTGGCAGCTGTCGGGCATTGCAAGCTTCCACAGTGCTATGGCCACCCACTTCTCAACTATGAGGGCTGCTCTAATTTTGGTGTCTTTGCGCTTCAGGGCAGGGGACAGCAAGTCACAAATTTCTATGAAAGTGGCCCTACGCATACGAAAGTTTTACAGCCACTGGGAATCATCCCAGACCTGCAACACGATGCGGTCCCACCAGTCTGTGCTTGTTTCCCTGGCCCAGAATCGGTGTTCCACGGCATGAACCTGGCCCAATGCCACCATGATCTCCCAATCGCCACATGCTGTGCTTCTAGGAACGTCTGTATCCATGTCTTCATCAGTATAGTAATCACACTGTCGTCGCTTCCTCACCTGATTTTGCAGGTACTGCACATACTGCTGGATAATGCGCGAGGTATTTACAATGGTCAAAACTGCAGCAGAGATCTGAGCGGGCTCCATGATTGCCACGCTATGGTGCCTGCATGGGTAATCCTGGAAAAAGGGTGCAAAACGTAGGAGGCCTGTTTGGTTCAAGATGGCTGATAAAAGGCGGTAAATGGTTGTCTTCTGTAGCTTTCATGGAGTTGGGAAACTCGCTAAAGCTGCAAGAGAGGGAGAGCAGAGTTTGTGGCGGAAGCTGTGCAGCTCAGGTCACGATGGCCGAAAAACAGTGGGGAATTGTTGCTGTCTGTTGCTCCCCGGGAGCCTAGGACTGACAACATGGAAAAAGCAGTGGAAGCAGTTCGGTTCAGTTTATGAGGGACAAAACACGGTGGGGAATTGTTGCCTTCTATAGCTTGCAAGCAAGCCCAGGACAGACAACATGGAAAAATTAGCTAGCGATGCAAGAGCAGGAGAGCAGAGTTTGCGGCAGAAGCTGTGCTGCTCGGTTTACAGTAGCCGAAAAAAGGCAGGAAATGGTTAGATAGAAGAGTAGATAGACAGATGAGAGGACATGCGAGGTGGATTCATAGTACCAGGAGACAGGCGGTGCACCGTATGCCGGCAGTATGGCATCTGCCGTAGCTTTCACGGAGGGCGGAGCGAGTGACAGCACACACCCAGAAACACCCGTGAGAATGTTTTTGCCCCATCATGCACTGGGAGCTTAACCCACAATTCCAATGGGCGGCGGGGACTGCGGCAACTGTGGGATAGCAACATTTGATGCTAGCCTCGGTACTGTGGATGCACTCCACCGAATTCACGTGCTTTAGTGGGGATGCACAACACTGAATGTATAAAATCGCTTCAGAAAATTCGAATTAATTTCGTACTGTACCCTGAGTAGGAGGAGGAGAAAGTTGAGCCAGATCTAATGGTTCCAGTGGCTATCTCGTCCTCCCCAGATGAGGTTCTCACCCTGTCTTTACCATCTCTGCCTGATGATCACAGGCTCAAATCATGAGCTCTTAGAGTGGCATTTGAGTTCCAGATCTAGTTCAAAGAAGTCCTCCAAGAGCACAACACTGACTGCTGGACATTTTGCAACTCTTGGGTTCCAGTTGAGTGGCTCTGCTGGTCAACAAGGCAGTTACGGTTCCAGCCAGCATAGTGGGGCACACTTCTGCCTTATGTGCTCCTATCCCCAAAAAGGCTAAGAAGCACTACTTGTACCATTTAAAGGAGCAGTGTCCTTTCTTGTTCTCACACCCAATTTCCTGATGGTATAAGAAGCCAGAGATTGAGGCTGCAGCACTCCAAGATGACACCTTCAAATGCCTCCATCTCCTATGAAGAAAAGTTTCTCCTTAACAAGACTTCAATTTCAATTGCTATCTACCAGGCCCTGTAAGCAAAATACAATTTCACCAATTATGTGAAGATTTTGGACTTAAGAAGACAAATCCCATAAGACGACAGAGCCCGATTCCAGAACCAAATTGGTGAGGATACAAACTCATGGCCAAAACATCTTCAGGCAGCAGTGGATGCTGCTGATACTGCTTACAGAGAGAAGACTACTCCAATTGTTCGGAGGAGAGAATCCTAGTTACAGTCCTCAGGTTTTTCTGGGGAGGTACAAAGTACCTCCGAACACCAGCACTTTGATAAAATTAACTTGTTTAATGAAAAGACAGAATCTTTTTACTCTTTTAAGGACTCAAACAACTACTTAATTTGCTGGGCATCTATACCCTGTCCCAAAAAGTAAACACCAGAAACATGCGTACAGGCTGTAACCGTGCCTCAGTGGGTAACAACTGAGGATGCCAAATTCAGGACGAACTGCTGAGAAATAGGGCAGATACACCCCATGGCTAATTCCCATAGGATATACCAAACCAGCAACAAAAGTAAACTGTTTCACTACACTGGCTAACAAGAAGTCATAAAGGCAGTTTCCTTGGGCATTCCAGTTCTTATGTCACCACCAAAAATACTGGATTTAGAGATGAGTGGTTCTTTATAACCAGACTCATCAAATAATAGGTTCTTCTGATCCCAAAGGACCAGCCACACACCCAGGTCAATATATAACTCAGATCTTACCCAAAATTCATGCTGATGCCAATCCTTTAGTATTTAAAATCTAAAGGTTTATTTATAAAAAGAAAAAGAAGGGTGAGAGTTAAAATTGGTTAAAGGACTCAAATACATATAATAAATGCAAAGTTCTTGGTTTAGGCTTGTAGCAGTGATGGAATAAACTGCTGGTTTAATAAGTATCTGGTTGCTTCCAGATCATTGGAAGGACCTCAGTCCCTTGGTTAGAATGCTCCCATTAGTGTAAGTCCACAGTCCAGAGATTTGAGCAGGACAGAGGCAAAATGGATGGGTTTCCAGGGCAATTATATCCTCTGCCATGTGGCAGGAAAGCCATTGTTTCAAACAAAAACCTCAGCACAAGTAGTGGAGAATCACAGGTGACCAGATAGTGTTTTGAGTCACATGGGCAAGTCACATGTTCATGCCCAATTTTGCTCAATCTTTGCAGGAAGCCATTACCTATGTTTCAGACAGCATGTTTACATGACAGCCCACTCAATGTAGATGGGCGTTTCCCATGGTCCATTGTGAGTTAAGTATCCTTTTGATGGGCCACTCAATTTGAATAGTCCCTCCAAGATGTGCTGGTTAACTACTTCATGGGCGTTACCCCAGGAGCAAACATTTGAAATCCAGGTATTAGAGCCATATTCATAACTTCAAATACAAAAATGATACATACATATAGATAGCATAATCATAACTAGCAAATCATACCCTTTTCATAGATACCTTACATATCCTATTTTGTACAAGATTTGTTGCAAATATTGTGGCAGAGCTCTGACCTTGTCCCCGTGGGTCCTGCGCTTCTAGGCGGTATATACTAGCCTCAGTGGCTCTCTGTGACCCTCCACATAGCCCTTCCCTCTCTAGGGCCAGGGTTACAGTCTACTGAGCCCTTTTCATCATAAGCCAGCAAGGAGGTTGGTGAGAGAATTCCCACAGTCTCCGTTGTCCCGAGGGCTTGTTTTAGAACAGTTTAGCCTCCTGTCCTGACAGGGGCCCGACTTCCCCTCCCAGGAGGTGTTGCTTGTAGTTGTGGGTTGGGGGGAACCCGGGCCCGCCCTCTACTCCGGGTTCCGGCCCAGGGACCCTAATGGTAGCAGCTGTTGGCAGCCAACCTTTCACTGCCAGAGTTGCTACATTTCGCTGGGTCACTTCCCCACAGCTCTCCTGCTTCCCCCTTCTTCACCCTTACCTTAGGGCTCCCTTATCAATAACTTGAGGGTGTCTTCATTAACCAGCCCTTCAGCCGCACTTCCTCTCCTCTGGCTCCCTGGCTCTCCTCTGCCTGACTGGAGTGAGCCCTTTTTATAGTATCAGCGGGGCCTTAATTAGAGTCAGGTGGTCACATTAGCTTAATGGCCTCACCTGACTCTTTGCAGGTTAATTGGAGTCAGGTGTTCTCATTAGCCTGGAGCAGCCCCTGCTCTGGTCAGTCAGGGAACAGAAAACTGTTAATCCAGTGGCCAGTATATCTGTCTTCTGCTATTCTGCTGTACCCAACTGGTCTGGGTCTATCACAATATATAATAGTGGTTGCAACAATGATCTATATAGTCATATTTTAATTATAACATCACACAGGCCAACACAGTTTCCTCCACTGTTTCACCATCAGCGCAGTCACAAGTTACCCTGCAAACAACAGAGGGTACAGAGACAGATGTACACAGCTTCTTTGACACCTACTGCTACAGCTCATCCTCCACCCTCATCAATCAAGAATTTTTTTTAATGGGACATTTGAGATCCATGCTCCTTTGTTGACGCCTCATTATTCTGCCCCCCTTGTTTTTAATGCCCCCTTCTCCAAAACTGGAGGGCAACAACAACAGACACGTGGATGCAGAAAATTATTCATTCTAGCTATTCAACTGAGTTTGTCACCTCCAATCTACAAACCCCCTTCCCTGCCGCTTTTCAGGGACCAATCTCACAAGGAAATCCTACATCAGGAGATGGACTCTTCTCCATCAAGGAGCTGTCAAACGAGTGCCACCTCAACATCCAGGGAAAGGGTTTTCCCCTCATTTCTTAGTCTCCAAAAAGAACAAAGGATGGAGACACATTCTATTCCAAACATTAAAATTCTGCATGGTTACATTCCCATCAATAATCCCTTCTCTGGAAGGGGGCACATGGTTCATGGTTCGACATGAAAGACACTTACTTTCACAGACATTCACCGATCCTACAGGATGTTCCTCCTTAGGCAAAACCATTACCAATTCAGAGTCCTCCCATTTCGACTAGTTGCAACAGCAAGGATCTTTACAAAAGTCCTTTCAGCGGTGGTGGCTTAGATGAGAAGACACTGCTTTCCAAATCTCAATGACTGGCTCCTGCCAGGCATATCCAGCAAAGAAGTAGAGTTGGGAACCTTATTCCTACTCAAGCTATTATCTTTCCTGGGAATCTGCATCAATGAAGAGAAGTCCACTTTGATTCCCACAAGGATCACAGATTTTATAGGCACGACACTGGACTCAACTACAGCAAGAGCCTACCTCCTGATGGAGAGATTTCATGCCATGAGTAATTTGATAAAACAGGTCACCCTCAGACTACAGTAAGGGTCTGCCTTTCCCTTCTAGGCTAGATGGCCTCATGCACCCACATAATGTTTGCCAGGCTCCACCTCCACTGCCTACAAAACTAGTTTCAGTCCGACTACTCACCAGAGAAAGACAACATAAATGGCAGAATAATAATCCTGGCCAATGTCACACCTTCTCTTGTATGGTGGGCAACCCACGAAAAACATTCAGGTGAGTTCCTTTTCTCCCACCCATAGGTGAGGCAACTATTATCACAGATGCTTCCCTCTTAGGTTGGGTAGTCCACATGGACAATTACATTGCACAAGGCACCTGGACCCCTTAAGAGACCAGGATGCATATCAATCTACAGGAATTAAGGGTCATCCATCTAGCCTGCAATGCATTCTTTCCACTCATTTGATCTCAATATATCCAGTTAATGTCAGACAACATGATGACTGTCTTCTACATAAGCATGGAAAAGACAATTCCTTCCTTTGTGTATGGAAGCTGTGTTAATTGGTGCATCAGAAATGAAGAAGTGAGGTTTTTACTCACGAAAGTTTATGCCCAAATAAATCTGTTAGTCTTTAAGGTGCCACCAGACTCCTTGTTGTTTTTGTAGATACAGACTAACACGGCTACCCCCTGATACTTGAAACATAACTCTTTTGGCAGTATACCTACCTGGTGCACAGACAGTTGTCCATAGACCACCAATAGGAGATTAATTATTCCATCCCGAATGAGATTTTTTTACCCTGTGCGAAACAGTGTCTTAGAACCTCTGTCTCACAGGTGAACAGGAAACTCTTCCTATAGTGCTCCAGAGCAGCTCTGGGCTGGGGCTCGAAGGGCAATGCCCTTCTGCTACCTTGCAGGGACCACCTCAGATATCAGAGGGGAAGCCGCGTTAGTCTGTATCCACAAAAACAACAAGGAGTCCGGTGGCACCTTAAAGATTAACAGATTTATTTGGGCATAAGCTTTTGTGGGTAAAAAACCCACTTCTTCAGATGCACCTCAGATATGCCTTTTCTCTCATCCCACTAATATCGATGTCTAGTTGGCAGCTGGTATCAAGCGGAGTGCCCCCGGAGTCGGTCCTGGGACCAGTTTTGTTCAACATCTTCATTAATGATCTGGGTGATGGGATGGATTGCACCCTCAGCAAGCTTGTGGATGACACTAAACTGGGGAGAGGTAGATATGCTGGAGGGTAGGGATAGGGTCCAGAGTGACCTAGATAAATTGGAGGATTGAGCCAAAAAAAATCTGATGAGGCTCAACAAGGACAAGTGCAGAGTCCTGCACTTAGGACGGAAGAATCTCATGCACTGCTACAGGCTAGAGACCGACTAAGCGGCAGTGCTACAGAAAAGGACTTGGAGATTACAGTGGATGAGAAGCTGGATATGAGTCAACAGTGTATCCTGGTTGCCAAGAAGGCTAATGGCATATTGGGCTGCATTAGTAGGAGCTTTGCCAGCAGATTGAGGAAAGTGATTATTCCCCTCTATTCAGCACTGGTGAGGCCACATCTGGAGTACTGCATCCAGTGTTGGGCCCCCCACTACAGAAAGGATGTGCATAAATTGGAGAGAGTCCAGCGAAGGGCAATGAAAATGATTAGGGGGCTAGGGCACATGACTTATGAGGAGAGGCTGAGGGAACTGGGCTTATTTAGTCTGCAGAAGAGAAGAGTAAGGGGGGGATTTGATAGCAGCCTTCAACTACCTGAGGAGAATTGAGCTCCGCTGTTCTCAGTGGTGGCAGATGACAGAACAAGGAGCAATGGTCTCAAGTTGCACTGGGGAAGGTCTAGGTTGGATATTAGGAAAAACTATTTCACTAGGAGGGTGGTGAAGCACTGGAATGGGTTACCTAGGGAGGTGATGGAATCTCCATCCTTAGAGGTTTTTAAGGCCTGGCTTGACAAAGCCCTGGCTGGAATGATTTAGTTGGGGTTGGTCCTGCCTTGAGCAGGGGGTTGGACTAGATGACCTGCTGAGGTCTCTTCGAACCCTAATCTATGATTCTGCAAAAGATTTGTCGCGAAAATGCTCAGGTCATCTTCAGTTCTGGTTCTTGGACCTGCTGAGGATTTCAATCCATCCTCCCATCAGCATCCAACCACTTCCAGATCTACTGATGTAACCAGGCATCCCAACCCAGGCCCTCTACAACTCATGGCCTGGTATTCGAATAGGCATCAGGTACAGAACACTCGTGTTTGGTATCAGTCCAATCCACTCTCAACCAAAGCAGCACAGATTCTACCAGCAGATGCTATCTGGCCAAAAGGAGACATTTCTCTGTCACAACAGCACAGTTGTCTCCAGAATCCACAGGGATTCCTGTCATTTTATACTAACTACTCACCCTTAAGACATCAGGCCTTAATCATAAGCTCCTTATGGGTCCACCTTGCAGCAATCAGCGGCTTTCATTCGCCACCTGAGGCCCATACTATCTTCACTCAAACAACTAGATTCTTGAAGAGACTCCTCTGAACTTTCGCACTGGTGACGAAACCAACATTACAATGGGATTTTGATCTTTTCCTTTCAGTATTTAACAGACCTCCCTTGAAACCAATAGCCACATGTGCTATGTCCCACTTCTCGATGAAAGTTGCCTTCCTAGTCATCATCACATCAGCCATAAAGGTTAGTGAGCTGGAGCCTGTGACATATGGGGGTAAAACCTAGACTAGTGGGCGGCTGTGTTACCCCTGCCCTGCAACCTTGGATGTCTTACAATGCCTTGCTGAAGTAGCTCCCACAAGCCACACCCTGAGTGTCTATATAACTGCAGTCTGCCAGCTACACCCTGGCTCTCACCAGCCTTGGTTATACTGCATGGTGATCCCAACACACCCCCAGTTCCAGATTTCCCCCCAGAAATGTATGTCTTGTACTGTCCAGGAGAGGGCTGGGAGTACAAATATATTAATCCCATTATTCCTTTAATGGAACAATATGCCACTTTATTACCTTAAATGGTTATCCAAATACTTCAACTAAAACACACTGGATTAGATAGAACAGTAAAACAAGTTTATTAAGTACAAAAAGAGAGTATAAATAATGAGACATAAAAGTTACTGACCAAACTTTTCAACAGCTGTTTTCTTTTATCTTCTCAGGTGCAGAGAATGTGATGGGCAGGGAGAGAGCGAGAGAGAGATGAGTGCCTTTGGAGTGTTTGTACCTCCTTTTTATAGTTTCAGTCCCCCTCTGGAAAAATATTTCCATCTGAGACACACAAGACAAAGTTTATGTGGAAGAATATTCCCGGCTGGTATGTTTTTTTCCCCACCAGTTTGAACTTCTTTTGTTTTCCCTCACTGCTTGATGACCCTGTTTCCTGCTTAAATGCAAATTAAGGCAAGCACACATTCCTTCAAGACAGACCTGACTTCTGCATGGGTAGGGCTGTGGGGTTTGGAACATACGTTAATATCATACAGGGAAATCTTATAACTTCACATACAATGTTGCCACACATTTTATTAGGACAATACTGACCAGCAAATTTCGAACGATACAAGGCACACCTTGTACAAAGATTTTTACAGTAGTAATAGGGTGTGAATTCTGCCAAGCCAACCATTATGTACAGCCCAGAGAAAAGTCAGAGCCCTCATGGCAGATCCAACTATATACCACTTTTCATAAAGAGAAGGTCTCTCTTCACCTTCATCCAAAATTAATTCCTAAAATAACTTCCGAGTTTCTCACAAAATCAAACCATCTGCTTACCAGTATTTTTCCCAAAACCTCATGCTTCTGATGAGGAGAGAAGGCATTGTTCTCTAGACATCCAACAGGTGCTGGCATTCTATCTGCAGTGAACGAAAGCAATTAAGAAAACACCTAGACTATTTATCATCGTAGCAGAGCGATCAACAGATCATGCATTACCTGCACATAGCCTCTCTAAATGGATCTCTGGCTGCATCATTCTTTGTTACCAACTAGCCTGAAGCGCGCCCCGCTCCAACCCGCTAAGGGGGTAAGAGACCACTTTACCAGAGTGCAAGCAACCTCTACAGGATCTCTATGAGATGTACCTCTACTAGATATATGTAGAAGCTCTGTCCATGCTTTCACAAAACATTTTGGATTGGTCCAAACCTCTACTTCATATACAGCTGTGGGAATGGCAGTACTTCAGACATCCATGCTATCTGCATCCTCACACCCACCTCCTGTTTGACTACTGCTTATGTCCCACATGTGCAATACACTTAGGGACCATCACTAGAAGAAGAAATGAGGTTACTTACCTATAACTGGAGGTTCTGAGAGATATGTGGTCCCTGTCTATTCCACTATCCAACTTCTATCCCCCTCTGCTGTGGATCACAACTGGATTCATGGTAAGAGAAGGAATTGGAAATGCGTTGATCCGCACTATCATCCATTCAGAGCATGCGAAGAGCAACTGCACACACACGGAGCAACGGACACTACTTACTACAAATCTCTGATCTCAAGTGCATTGTGCACAAGTGAAGCCACATATAGAAAACAAATAGGGACCTCACATCTTGAATCTCCAGTTACAGATAATTAATCTCCATTGTTTCCTTAGTATAGCTTTGGTAAACAATTTTCAATGAATTTTTAATAGTATTATAGGAAGGGAAGTTAAAGTCCTCACACCAAGGAACACCTCTTCCCACAGTACCCCAATATGGGTATCACACTATGCCCAGAACACCAGGCTTTAAAAACTGCTTCCTGTTCCTTCTCCTTCTCAGTCAGTGACTACCACTACCAATGCCTTTACTAACTTGGGAAGTGCATATCTCTGCCAAGTGCAGTATTTGTCACTCCTTCCTTAGCTGCACCTGCCAGGTGTGGGAATTCCAGCTTTAAAAGCACCTCTTGGAGAAGGCTATGAGGCTGTGACCCAAGCCAGTGGACCCAAACTCCTGTGCATTGGCTAGAATCAGCAAGAAGCGTGCCTCCTACCATGAGGTCTGACTTAGGAGTGAGGGTATATACACCCATAGACTCACTCTCAGGGTCTAATTGGGAAGGTAGGGAAAGCTCTCCATGTCTACTCTAAAGAGAACTGAATCAACCGTGCCCAAATCAACTAAGTCTTTGCCCTAAGCCCCGAAGTACTCAGAATGTTGTAAGTCTAAGAGCCATGATAAAAAGGCTGATAAGAGCAGGGCTCCATCAGTACAGACTCTGCACCTCCTTCACCGATGCTAATGATACCACCCAAGTCAAAAAACTGAGAGCCAACAGCACCAGTGAAGAATACCCACCAGGAACTTCAACCACTGATGGTACCACCACAACTCTGTACATCATCAGCACATAGTCTCCCAATATTTGCTCCATTGGTACGGGCAGATGAAACCGTAGTCTCTAAAAGGAGAATGAAGACATATACCACACCAGAGAACATATTTGTCCTCCCATATCCTTAATCTCTCCTGCTATTGGGACTGTCCTTCACCAGAGTGACCTTGACTCCATCAGGGGACATGAGCTATGAGGGAAGTTTATCCCCCATCCCCACTACCAGTCACAGCTTCACTCTGATGGGATTGGCTCCAGCAGAATCAGTCACAGGAGGAACTGTCATCATCTCCTCTGAAGGACATCAGCTCAGGCAGGAGGTTGAAAGCCTCCTGGTATCACTTTGTGTCGAGACATTTCCCTCAGGCAGTGGTACCATACCTCAGGGACCCTCCTCAACCCCTCTTACTGGCCATACTGCAGATCATGGGACCCATACTCATGGCACACAGGTGGGTGTGAGCCATCAGGGAGTCTCTCCATACCTTCCCTCCTAGGGAACAGCCAGAACTTCCACTTGATCCCACAGAAGAGAGACTACAAACCACTTCTCCTGGAACTAGCAAGGCTATCCTTATCTCCAGATGAAACAGCCACCCCAACATCTCAATCTCCTCCAGACAACTGTAACAATTTTGGGAGCTATTATGCTGAAGCTCCTGTGCACCCTGATCTTCTTAGATGATGTCCAGGCTACACGACACAAACTCCTAGACATTCTGAAACCTATAGGGTCCAGCTGCACAGCACTTCAAGTAAATGAGGACATTCTGGAAATTGCCAGAGCTGTGTACCAGCTAAATGTACCCCCACCCCAAAGGGGGCTGAGAAGCACTACTTCATCCTGGCTAAAGCAGTAGAATTTCTTTTTACTCATGTGGCATAAGAACATAAGAATGGCCATACTAGGTCAGACCAAAGGTCCATCAAGCCCAGTATCCTGTCCTCTGACAGTGGCCAATGGCAGATGCCCCAAAGAGAATGAATAGAAAGATCATCATCAAGTCACCCAATCCCAGCTTCTGCAAACAGAGGCTAGGGACACCATTTCTGCCCATCCTGGCTAGTAGCCATTGATGGACCTATCTTCCATGAATCTATCTAGCTCCCTTTTGAACCCCGTTATAGTATTGGCCTTCACAACACCCTCTGGCAAGGAGTTCCAGAGGTTGAACAGTGCGTGGCATGAAAAAATACTTTCTTATGTTTGTTTTAAACCTGCTACCTATTTATTTCATTTGGTGGCCCCTTGTTCTTGTATTATGAGAAGGAGTAAATAACACTTCCTTATTTACTTTCTCTATACCACTCATGATTTTATAGACCTCTATCATATCCTCCCTTAGTCACCTCTTTTCCAAGCTGAAAAGTCCCAGTCTTATTAATCTTTCCTCATACGGAAGCCGTTCTATACCCCTAATTATTTTTGTTGCCCTTTTCTGAACCTTTTCCAATTCCAATATATCTTTTTTGAGATAGGGTGACCGCATCTGCATGCAGTATTCAGTGTGTGGGCATACCATGGATTTATATAGAGGCAATATATTTTCGGTCTTATATCTATCCCTTTCTTGATGATTCCCAACATTCTGTTCGCTTTTTTGACTGCCGCTGCACATTGGGTGGATATTTCAGAGAACTATCCACAATGACTCCAAGATCTCTTTCTTGAGTGGTAACAGCTAATTTAGACCCCATCATTGTAAATGTATAGTTAGGATTATGTTTTCCAATGTGCATTACTTTGCATTTATCAACATTAAATTTCATCTGCCATTTTATTGCCCAGTCACCCAGTTCTGTGAGATCCTTTTGTAGCTCTTCACAGTCTGCCTGGGACTTAACTATCTTGAGTAGTTTTGTATCATCTGCAAATTTTGCCACCTCACTGTTTACCCCTTTTTCCAGATCGTTTATGAATATGTTAAATAGGACTGGGCCCAGTACAGATCTCTGGGGGACACCACTATTTACCTCTCTCCAGTCTGAAAACTGACCATTTATTCCTACCCTTTGTTTCCTATCTTTTAACCAGTTACCAATCCATGAGAGAACATTCCCTCTTATCCCATGACTACTTATTTTGCTTAAGAGCCTTTGGTGAGGGGCCTTGTCAAAAGCTTTCTGAAAATCTAAATATAGTATATCTCCTTTGTCCGCGTGCTTGTTGACCCCCTCAAATAATTCTAGTAGAATTCTAGTGGCACTGAGCTCCTTGGTTGTTCAGGCTACCTAAATGAGGTCTAGGAGGCCACCCCCTCCAAACGTCTAGATTTGTTGGGGAAGAAGGTTTTGATATCTACTTATCTTCAGTTTAGACTATCAAAGTATCAGGCACTTGTGGCTAAGTGTGATTTCCTGAACTATTCGAAGTATCTGGATTTCATGGACAAGCTACCCCAAGACAACAGGGCCAAATACCAGGCCCTTATCAAGGGTGGCAAACTGGTGACTAGAACCACATTACAATCAGTGGTTAATGCAGCAGACACAGCACCAAAGTCAATGGCAACTACCATTGTGATGCACTGAGTCATTCTCCTGAGAGATCCAGAACACTGTTGAGGATTTGCCCTTTGATGAGGCCAACCTTTTCAACACAAACACTGATGAGTCCTTGCATTCTCTAAAGAACTCCAGGGCAACCATCTGCTCCCTAAGAATATATATACCTGCCCCAAAGAAGAAATACCATTAACACCCTACAAACCAAGGCCTATAATGCAACAGTTCTACCACCAGCTGTCCTATGAACTGCTTCGTAAGAGACAGCGTACAAAAATTATGATACACTGCTCCTCCTGCGCCAGCAACTCCATCTCACATCCCCACCCCAAGGTAAAATATAATTTTTGATAGGACACTCAGGAGCTGCAAACCACTAGTTTTGCCATCCCAATCAACCCCACATATCATTTGGTGGCTCCTAGCATTCTTTTTCCACAACTGGAGTGCAATTACAACGGACAAACGGGTATTGGATATTAAGGTTAAGATTTTGTGATGGTTCTTTTTAGTAAAAGTGAGGACAGGTCACGGGCAGTAATCAAAAATTCACTGAAGCCAGTGACCTGTCCCTAGTTTTTACTAAAAAACAAACAAACAAAAAAAACCCCGGACAAAATGGGGCTGAGCCTGAGCCCTGCTGCAGGAGGGAAAGGGGGGGAGGTACAGGCCCCCATGGCGGTAGCTAGGAACTGTGGCTCAGAGCTCCAAGGCCCCGGTCAGCTGAGAGCTCCAGCCCCGCCGCCCTGGGGCTGAAGCAGAAAATGTCACGGAACCCATGACCTCTGTGACAATCTTAGCCTTAGATATTATCCATTCCAACTACACAATAGTTTATCTCCCTATCCCCTCCAAAATGAAAATACCTCCCCTGCCCCTTTTCAGTGACCTTTCTCACGAGATCTTCCATCAGGAGATAGAATACTTCAATGGTAAGCTATAGAGCAGATATTTCTTCAACATCAAGAAAAGGGGGTTCTATTAGACCTAGTACCAAAAAAAGGTTACCCATTCTCAATCTCTGCTAACAGCATCTTTATTTGTAAACTGAGATTTGTAGGATTCTGTTGGCATCAACAATACCATTCTAAGGAAATGGGACACATGGTTCACAACTCTCGCTATGAAAGATGTTTATATGCATCCGAAGAAGTGGGTTGTAGTCCACGAAAGCTTATGCTCTAATAAATTTGTTAGTCTCTAAGGTGCCACAAGTACTTCTGTTCTTTTTGCGGATACAGACTAACACGGCTGCTACTCTGAATACTTTCACATGGACATTCATCCTACCCAAAGAAGGTTCCTCAGGTTTATGGTGGGCACTAACCAACCACTTTCAATACAGAGTATTCCCATTTGGCCTAGCAACCATAGTGTTTCTAGTACAGTAACTCCTTGCTTAACATTGTAGTTATGTTCCGAAAAATGTGCTTTTAAGCGAAATGATGTTAAGCGAATCCAATTTCCTCATTAGAATTAATGTAAATGGGAGGGGGGGGTAGGTTCCAGGGACATTTTTTTCACCAGGCAAAAGACTATATATTTTTTATTATATATATTATTGTAACAGGGTCATGCCTGGGCTACAGGAAAGTGATTGAAGGCAAATATATTAGCCCCAGGTTAAGTAGGTCCCTTTTCCCTGGGTAAGGTAACAGGGAAGGTTCCAGAACAATCAGGAACTTTCTGGAAACAATTAAGGCAGACAGGCTGATTAGAACACCTGCAGCCAATCAAGAAGCTGCTAGAATCAATTAAGGCAGGCAGACTAATCAGGGCACCTGGGTTTAAAAAAGAGCTCACTTCAGTTCGTGGTGCGCGTGAGAGAAGCTGGGAGCAAAAGGCGCAAGGAGCTGAGAGTGAGAGGGTGTGCTGCTGGAGGACTGAGGAGTACAAGCATTATCAGACACCAGGAGGAAGGTCCTGTGCTGAGGATAAAGAAGGTGTTTGGAGGAGGCCCATAGGGAAGTAGCCCAGGGAGTTGTAGCTGTTACAGGAGGCACTATAGACAGCTGCAATCCACAGGCCCTGGGCTGGAACCCGGAGTAGCGGGTGGGCCCAGGTTCCCCCCAAACCTCCCAACTCCTGATCAGACACAGGAGGAGTTAACCCAGACTGTGGGTTCCACCAGAGGGGAAGATCTTTGAGGTGAGCAAATCCTCCAATAAGTGCAGGACCCACCAAGGTAGAGGAGGAACTTTGTATGTATATATATACACATACATACACGCACACACACTAAGTTGTATAGAAGCAATACTGTACACAGCAATGATGATTGTGAAGCTTGGTTGAGGTGGTGAAGTAAGAGGGTGGGATATTTCCCAGGGAATGCCTTACTGCTAAATGATGAACTAGAACAGCTGAGCCCTCAAGGGGTAACACATTGTTAATGTAGCCTCACACTCCACAAGGCAGCACAAATGGAGGGAGGGGAGACAGCATGGCAGACAGACAGAGATGGAGACACACACCCTGTGTGAGAGAGAGAGATGCGCATTGCCCCTTTAAGTACGCTGACCCCACTCTAAGTACACTGCCTTTTTAAGTAGATCAGCAAGTTGAGACAGCAGCTGCTGCCAGTACGCTCCCTCTGTCCTGAGCCCTGTTGTGTCTCCTCCCACGCTCTATGGAGATGGAGTAAGTGCGGGGAAGGAGTGGGGGGGGGCACCCTGACATTAGCTCACTACTGAATTGTGTAACATTTTCTCTGAGTGGGGAATGCCCCACTTTGGACTTGTTTACCTATCAGACAAATAGGAAATGCATTTACTGCTGTAGGGGAGTTCAAAGGCAGCACTCCAGAGGGAATGTTCTCCTAATGCTTTGAATCATGCCTTCACATTGCACTACTGCCTCACATCCTACAGAAGATTCAACAGGATAAGGCAGGGGTCATCTTCATTACCCCCAGACAGCCCAGGCAATTCTGGTTTTCAAGTCTTCTATGAAGATCATCCTGCCTGCTGATCAATGCTCAGTCCTTCATGTATTTCTTGACCCAGGAGAGTGACAGGGTCCAGCATCCCAACACCGCAACATTTCATGTCCTTGCTTGGTATTTGGCTGGGCATCAAGCCCAGAATGTCCCTGCTCCGAAGCCATGTACATTGTCCTTAAGAGCAGAAAGGACCCCATCAGAAAATGCAACTTAGTCAAGTGAAATGTTTCTGGTATCTGGGCCCAGCAAAAGCATACATCTCCAGCAGCAGTGGCTATTCACGTTATTCTACACTATCTTCTTTTGCTCAAAACAACAATTTTCCCTAAACTCCCTGCAGGTCCATCTGTCGCCCATCAGTGGATGGGTACTCAATTTTTATTCACCCAGTAACAGATTCTTGAAGGATCTCATTAGAACCTTCCCTGCAGTGAAGAAACCAACTCCTCACTGGGACCTTACCCTAGTACTTTCAGCACTCACTAAGTCAACCCTTTGAACCACTAGCTACATGTTCCCCGTCCCTCCTGTCAAGAAGGATTGCCTTCTTCATTGCCATCACATTGGCCAGAAGGGTAGGCAAACTCAGGACCCTATCAGCTGGTCCTCCATATACACTATTCCATAAAAACAGTCTTGCTATGACTACACCCAAAATTCTCTCTTTAAGATAGCTTCAGATTTTCACGTAAGCCAGTCAAATTCATTTACCTGTGTTTTTTTCTGAAGCCCCATGTGTCGTGAGGAAAGGGGACATTATTTCCTCAACATGTGACAAGCACTGGTGTTTTACCTGCAAAGGACAAAACCCATCAAAAAATCACCTAGACTATTTGCTGCTACAGCAGAATGAATCTGGGGCCAAACTATGCTCAGAGAATCGAAGTGGATCTCTGGTTGTATGCTACTTTAGTTGGCACAGTTTCTTCCTCCACATAGGTAAGGGCTCAGTCTAGCAGGGTACAGGCCACTTCAGTGGAATCGTTCCAAGTGGTACCCCTGCTTGACATTTGCAGGGTAGCTATGTAGCATTCTATTCACACATTCACTGGTCCTGTCCCTAGTCCAACACTCCTTTGCTGATACATTCTTTTGGGACAGAATTTCTACCACCTGCATCCTTGCAACTGACTCCTCTCTGAGTACTGCTCATCAGCCACCCACAGAGGAGGACACAAGGACCAGCACTCAAACAATGGGAAATTACTTATCTTAATAGGTGTACTTAAAGATGTGTGGTCCCTATTTTTATTCCATTACCTGACCCTCCTTCCACGGCTTTGGATAATCTGATTTGTGGTAGCGAATGAACTGGAGAGGCAGTTGGTCCATCCTGCCCCTTATACACTTGTTTTGAAACACAAGGAGATCTAGGGCACAGGTACAAACCAACAGTTCTTCTTCGAGTGATTGTTCACGTCCATTACACATTAGATGTGCGTGCGCCGCGTGCACGGACGTCGGAAACTTTTTCCCTTAGCGGCTCCCGTCGGGCCGGCAGGGCCCCCTCCTTCCCGCCAGAGCGGCGCCCCGCTCCAGGGTGTATATATATCCCTGCCGACCCGACCCCTCCAGTTCCTTCTTACCGTCCGTGGCGGCGTTGGAACAACTCTGTCTCTCGTCTGAAAGTGTCCCTTAGCATAGTCATTAGTGTTATTTAGCAAACAGTTATCAGTTATTTAGTAGTAGTGTTGAGCTTAGTAGTTAACAGCTCATTAGGTACTTAAAGTTCCTGCTGTGGTTGCTTGGTCAACCCCGGCACCGGCCCTGGGCGGCGGGGCATGCCGCACGCCCAAGGCTTCAAGGCTTGTGCCACGTGCCGCAAGCCTATGCCATTGAGCGACCCCCACGACTCGTGTCTCCGCTGCCTGGGGGAAGCTCACCAGAAAGAGCGCTGCAAGATCTGCAAGGCCTTTAAGCCCAGAACTAAGAAAGAAAGAGACTTTCGCCTCAAGCAGCTGCTTATGGAGACGGCGTTGCAGCCCTCCACTTCGGCGGCACCGTCTGCCTCAGTGCGGAGCGCCCCGGCATCGGTGCGGGAACCGGCGCCGGCGGGTCACCCGAAGCCCACGGCACCGACCCAACGGGGGCATGTACGACACCGGTCGTCTTCGCCGGCAAAATCGAAGGGCCAACCCAAGGCCCGAAGACGCTCCCCGCATAAGAGGGCGGCACGGTGAAGACCTCGAGTGCGCCTAAGGCCGGCATGGCCCCGGCACAGACCCCGGTAGTGGCTCCGGCGCTGAAAGGCCCATCGAGCCCCGGGATAGGCGCGTCGAGTGAAGATGAAGGGCTAGAGGAGCTCTTGGAACAGCCCTCCACTCCGGACACATTTGAGGCAGCTAAGGACCTCATTGCATTGTCCGTTGAGGCCCCTCCACGTACTGAGGATGCTCCGCCGAAGCTGCCACATAGAGACAAGCCGGCGATGGTGCGCCCATCACGGTCGCCATCTCGGCACCGTTCAAGGCACCGGTCCCAGTCGAGCTCCGCCTCGGTGGACTCCCAGTTGCCCTCGGCGCAGAAAGCACCGCAGCAGTCGGGCTTCAACAAGCGGTCGGCACCGACTCAGCAACCAAGCACGAATCGGCACCGCGAGGCATCGGCGGTACGTTACCCAAGACCGACCAGCCGTAGTCGTTCCCGGTCCCGCGATCACCAGTACCAATCCAGGTCGACGAGACGCTGCTCCAGGTCCTGGTCGCGGAGGCGCTACTCCCCAAACCCGGACCGGCACCGTCCTACGGCTCCGCCGTGGCCTTCCAGGTCACCGTCCGTGGTGTCGGAGACTGACTCGGGCCGGTACGGCGGGTATGCCCATAGGGCGCAGGCTAGCAGGGATCACGAAGCCTGTGGCCATCCCCAGTGGGGCCAACCGAGCCAATGGCCGTTCTGGACACCCTGGGCCTACCATCAACAAGGGCCCCCATCTAGGACCTCGAGATCTGGGCCATCAGGGTACCGATCCCGCTCCCCGCGGTACCGCCCGCCATCTCATAAGGAGGCAACGGGCTCTAGACCGCAGGAGCGGGAGGGAGTGGACTCGGCACCGAGCACGGTACCGTCCCAGTCCCACACCATGGGTCAGGCCCCAGAGGAGCAACCGGTCGACGCCGGGTTGCAGGAAGATGAGGATGGGCAGAAGGCCCCGACCTCTTCCTCCTCGCCGGACGAGGCAGTAGCGGGCACGACAGTGTCTGGCCCTCCCCAGATTGACCATCGGGCGCACCAAGACCTGCTTCGCCGGGTAGCCCTCAATCTGGGCTTGCAGGCAGAGGAGACTGTAGAACAGGAGGACCCCATGGTCGATATCCTGAGCCCAGAGGGGACTTCCAGAGTTGCTCTACCGATTATACGGACAGTCCAGTCCAACTATAAGACGGTGTGGCAAACGCCGGCCTCCAGTGCACAGACTGCAAGAGGTGTGGAGAGGAAATACTTCGCCCCATCTAGAGGATTTGACTTCCTCTTTTTGCACCCGTCTCCTTGTTCGCTGGTGGTCTCGGCGGTCAACGAGCGAGAGCGTTATGGCCAGCAAGCCCCTGCGCCCAAGGGCAAGGAAGCAAAGCTATTAGACTTGTTCGGGAGGAAAGTCTATTCATCTGGGGGCCTTCAGCTGAGGATCGCTAATCAGCAGGCGATTCTAAATAGACACAATTTTAACTCTTGGGCATCAGTCTCCACGTTTAAGGACTCCCTACCACCGGACGCACATCCTGAGTTCACGGCCCTGGTGGACGAGGGTATGGCGGTGGCCAAGACCTCATTGCAGGCCTCCCTCGACTCAGCCGACGCAGCGGCTAGAACAATCGCGTCAGGGGTAGTGATAAGGCGTTCGGCATGGTTACAGGCTTCAGGCCTTCCACCAGAGGTGCAGACCACACTGCAGGACCTCCCGTTTGAAGGTTCGGGCTTGTTCTCCGACCAAACGGACGCCAGGCTACATAGCCTTAAGGACTCGCGAGCAACCCTTAAGTCATTGGGTATGCATACCCCGGTGACACAGCGCAAGCCCTTTAAACCGCAGCCATCACAGAGGCAGTACCACCCTCGCCCTCGGCACGAACCGTACCGCTGTCGTGGCAGGGATAACAGGCGGAGACGTAACAATACGCCTAACCAGGGCCAAGGTCACGGCCAGGGCAAGCCGCAGCCAGGGAACAAACCAGGCTTTTGAAGCTACGCCCGAGGACAGCGTACCACACTCCATACCGGATCCTCCTCCAAGTTTCAAGGACCGCCTGTCCCATTTCTACCGGGCATGGTTGCGCATAACATCGGACCGCTGGGTCCTGTGCACAGTGAAGGCGGGCTATACCCTCCAGTTTTCCTCGCCCCCTCCCTGCCATCCCCCTTCCCCGTCCCTCTTCAGGGACCCCTCTCACGAGCAACTTCTCATGCAGGAGGTACAGACCCTTCTCGCAGCAGGAGCAGTGGAAGAGGTCCCACCGGACCTAAGGGGAAAAGGATTCTACTCCAGATACTTCCTGATTCCCAAGGCAAAAGGGGGCCTCCGTCCTATCTTGGACCTGCGCGACCTAAACAAGTTTCTGATCAGAACGCGCTTCCGTATGGTCTCCCTTGGAACTATTATCCCATCCCTGGATCCGGGGGATTGGTACGCTGCCCTCGATATGAAAGATGCCTACTTTCACATCGCCATCAATCCGGCCCACAGGCGGTTCCTGCGCTTCACTATCAACCAGCGCCATTTCCAATTTACGGTCCTGCCTTTTGGCCTGGCATCAGCACCATGAGTATTCACGAAATGCATGTCTGTGGTAGCAGCCTTCCTTCGGAAGAGAAGGATGCGTGTGTTCCCGTACTTGGATGACTGGCTTCTCGCGGGCAGGTCAGAGGCCGAGGTCCGATCTCACGTGACACTGGCCTTGCAGATGTTCGACAGGCTCGGCCTCCTGGTCAATGTGCCCAAGTCCACGTTAGTTCCCACACAGAGACTGGACTTCATAGGTGCGACCCTGGACTCGGTGACCACGCGGGCAAGCCTCCCAGAGTCACGGTTCCTGACAATTCAGAGGGCCGTAAGCTCGGTCCAAAAATTCCCCACGACAACGGCAAGGTGTTGCATGCAGCTCCTGGGACACATGGCAGCCTGCACACATGTGGTCAGACATGCCCGCCTAAGGCTCCGGCCTTTGCAGTTGTGGTTTGCCCAAACGTACCGCCCCAACAGAGACCCCTTGGATCTAGTGGTGACGATCCCAGATCGGGTGCTGGGCTCGCTCCACTGGTGGCTCGATCAACAGCAGGTCTGCGAAGGGATCCCCTTCGCTGCCCCATAGCCCACTCTGACGTTAGTAACAGATGCATCGGACCTGGGTTGGGGGGGCGCATCTGGGGGAACTGCGGACCCAAGGGTTGTGGTCCAGAGAAGACAAACTGCTTCACATCAATCTAAAGGAGCTAAGAGCGGTTCGCCTCGCCTGTCAGACCTTCCACGCCACCATAGAAGGTCGCAGCGTGGCAGTCTTGACGGACAACACTACCGCCATGTTCTATATAAACAAGCAGGGCGGGTCCCGGTCCTCTCCCCTCTGTCGCGAGGCACTCCAATTATGGGACTTCTGTATAGCCCATGCGATCCACCTCATCGCAACGTATCTCCCGGGGATCCAAAACGGCTTAGCGGACCGCCTCAGCTGATCCTACCGAATGCACGAATGGGCGTTGAGGCGAGACGTCCTGCATTCAATCTTCCGGAGGTGGGGCTTTCCCCGGGTGGATCTGTTCGCCACCAAGGACAACAGTCAATGCCCTCAGTTCTGCTCATTTCAGAACCTCAGCCCGGGGTCATTAGCAGATGCCTTTACGATCCCATGGGGAGGGAGCCTGAGGTATGCCTTCCCTCCGTTCCCGCTCATACACAAGGTCCTCCTCAAGACCCGCAGGGACAGGGCGACAATTATACTCATCGCCCCAGCCTGGCCGCGCCAGCATTGGTTCACGACCCTGCTGGAATTGTCCATAGCCGACCCGATCACCCTCCCCCTCCATCGCGACCTAGTCACACAAGACAAGGGTCGCCTGCTCCACCCGAACCTGTCATCGCTACATCTCACGGCGTGGTATCTCTCTGGCTGAACGATGCGGAACACAGGTGCTCTCACCAGGTTCAACAAATCCTCCTTAGTAGTAGGAAGCCCTCCACAAGAGCGACCTACCTGGCCAAATGGAAAAGGTTCTCCCACTGGTGCGAGCCTCAGCACATACAGCCTTTACAGGCCTCAGTTCCGTCGATCCTGGACTACTTACTGCACCTCAAGCATCAAGGGCTTGCGCCCGCCTCGATTAGAGTGCATTTAGCCGCCATTTCGGCTTTCCATCCGGGAGAGTTGGGAGTGTCAGTGTTCTCCAACCCCACAGTGGCCCGATTCCTCAAGGGGCTGGAGAGGGTGTTTCCCTACTCGCGCCCGCCTGTCCCGGCGTGGAGTCTGAACCTAGTCCTAACAAAGCTCATGGGACCCCCCTTTGAACCCCTAGCCACTTGCTCCCTCATGCACCTCTCGTGGAAGGTGGCGTTTCTCGTGGCCATCACATCGGCCAGGAGGGTATCGGAATTGAGGGCCCTCACTTCAGAACCCCCTTATACAGTTTTTCATAAGGATAAGGTGCAGCTGAGGCCGCACCCCAAATTCCTCCCGAAAGTGGTATCGCAGTTTCACATGGGACAGGACATTTGTCTACCGGTGTTCTTCCCTAAACCCCATACGGACCCTCATCACCGCAGCCTACATACCCTTGATGTTCGAAGGGCATTGGCGTTCTACCTGGAACGGACCAGGTCGTTCCGCAGAACACCTCAGCTGTTCATTGCCATTGCGGAACGTATGAAAGGCTTGCCTATCTCGACACAGCGCTTGTCGGCGTGGATTGTGCATTGTATACGCACATGTTATGAGCTCGCCAATGTTCCGGCCCCAGAGATCCGGGCCCACTCGACTAGGGCCCAAGCGTCCTCAATGGCCTTCTTGGCGCAGGTCCCTATCCAGGAGATCTGTAAAGTGGCCACCTGGTCGTCCGTGCATACGTTCACAGCCCACTACGCGATCCATCATCAGACCAGAGAGGACGCGATGGTCGGACGGGCTGTGCTACAGTCAGTTGTACCTTGACTCCTACCCACCTCCAATGGTAAGCTTGGGAATCACCTAATGTGTAATGGACGTGAACAATCACTCGAAGAAGAAACGGTTACTTACCTTCTGTAACTGTTGTTCTTCGAGATGTGTTGTTCACGTCCATTACACTTCCCACCCTCCTTTCCCTCTGTCGGAGTCTCCGGCAAGAAGGAACCGGAGGGGTCGGGTCGGCAGGGATATATATACCCTGGAGCGGGGCACCGCTCTGGCGGGAAGGAGGGGGCCCTGCCGGCCCGACGGGAGCCGCTAAGGGAAAAAGTTTCCGACGTCCGTGCACGCAGCGCGCGCACACCTAATGTGTAATGGACGTGAACAACACATCTCGAAGAACAACAGTTACAGAAGGTAAGTAACCGTTCTATACAGCTTGCAAAAGTTTGCAGGCTCCAGGCACATGCATACCTACAGTGGAAGACAGATAGGGACCACACATGTCAAAAAACTCCAGTGACAAAAATGGTAAGTAACTTCCCTTTTGGAGAGCCCCTTCTCTCCTGTCCTGAGACAATGCAATATAAGCTAGTGCTAAAGCAACAACTATCATGTAGCAAGCAGGTACAGAAAGAGTGAATAATTAAACTAAGTTCCTGGGGGTTATGTACTTTTAACAGTATTAAACATGCTGAGGCCTCTGGAAACTACTGCTTGAAAAATAAGATAAGGTGGATGAAGGCAGGCTCCCTCCCTCTCAAATAACCCCCTTAAAGAACAATTGAGTTCCTCACTCAAATACAAGTCCAAAAACCCATTGCGAGGACTCCAGCAAAACCACCACAGCAGTATTATCTGTGAGGAAAAAAGAATTGATTGCACAGATTCTGTTTCCACTTTCTGAGCCAATTAACAGAAAGGTTGCACCAGTGGAAAATTGCCTCCCTGCCCCATGTAGGAAGCAAGGAGGTGTAGCTAGTGCTTTTCCAACAACAAGACATAGCAACAGGAAGCACAAAATATGGGAAACAGGAGTACACCATGGACAGCAAAGAGGAACTCGACCAAGTTAAACTGGCTGCCGTGGGGTGTAGGGGGACCTCAAATGCCAGAGTGCTCACATTTTGCTGAGAGAAGCTGAAATGTGCAGGAGGAAGTAGCATACGTTTATATAGGCTTTGTAAAGAGCTGAGGCAGAGCAACACTAATCTCTAGTCTACACTACGAGGTTAGGTTGAATTTAGCCGCGTTAGGTCGATTTTATAAGCAATGCGTCTCCACAACCAACCCCGTTCCATCGACCTAAAGGGCTCTTAAAATTGACTTCTGTACTCCTCCCCAGCAAGGGGAGTAGCACTGAAATCGACCTTGCTGGGTCGAATTTGGGGTAGTGCAGATGCAATTCGACAGTATTGGCCTCTGGGAGCTATCCCAGAGTGCTCCAATGTGACCGCTCTGGACAGCACGTTCAACTCCGATGCACTAGCCAGGTACACAGGAAAAGTTCCTTTTGGAGCATTCAGTGAGAGACAAAGTCTGGGTGATTTATAGGATAGTTTAGTCCTGTCTATGTAAGAAGCCAATGCCCTCCGAACATAAAAATTATGGAGTGTGTAATGTGTTCTATCTGTGTGGGGTTTAGGGGTGTGGTCAGAGGGAGGCTTTATCCTCAAAGACGACCATGTATGGGGGTTCCACCATGAAAGCCCACAGTGCTCCCACACGTCTGAAAGATGTCACTGCCCCAAGAAATGCTACTTTCATAGAATGGTGTAGCAGTGATTACCCCTCTGATACTTGAATCATTGTGTTTCTGATGAACTTGTTGAATTACCGGAGGTCGAGCATTGGTCTCCATCCACCAGAGTTCTTGTTAGGGGAAATTGATGGTTGGGATGCAGCAACTTGAGAAATAGATTGTTGTCCCCTCAGGGCCAGCGTCTGCGACCCTGTGAGGCAAATCACTGCTGTTGTTGTGAATACATTAGCCGGTGGTATCATTGGGATATAAAGTAATTCCTCTGTTTTCTCTTAGGTTTGGGGTTATAGGTTCCCAAGGATCGGAGAGTTGCTTGTGAATGAGTGGAATGAGTCGTCTGTCTTTTTGGTGAATACTTTGGGCTGGCAAGTCTTCCACCATGAATTGCACCTCTTCGGGTAAGCGAGAAAGATAGAGCCATGAACTTCTCATTACAACCACTGTCAACGCAAATGTTGCAGCCCTGCCTCAGAATCAAGTGCTGCGAATTGTTCTCCCTTGTCTTGGCAATAAAAATCAATCAATTCAGACATTTTTGTGTAGTTTGTATAGTTGTATTTTGTTAGTAATGTCGCATAGTTGGCTATGCAGAGGTGAGGGGTAGCCAAGGAATAAGATTTATTGCCAAAATTGATCAAGTCTTTTCCAGTTCTTACCATGAGTTGTGTTTCAGGGCTGTTGTTGCATGTCATATTGCTGGACTGCGTCTACCACTAAGAAATTATGTGCTGGATATGAAGTCGACGCCCTTTGTTGATACACGGACCTTCCGCCGGCTGGAGGGGAAGCTGCAGGGGTCCACAGAATGACCCTTACAGGGTCCATCAGTGCCTCATTTATGTGAAGGGCAATTTTTTTTTTTAAACAAAGCAGATGTATGCAAAAAAATCCACTAGCTCATGCTGTATCACTGGGACTTCCTCAAGGGAGATGTCCAGAGAGGGCCACCCTCTCAAATAAGCTATGGAACAGTTTGAAATCATCCCCTATATTAGGGGAAGGAGGCATAAAGGTGTCCGCTGTGGACAATGATGGCAAGTGGGTAGGTGATCTCCCCTGCAGGGGCGGAGGTTCTTCTTCCTCTTCCCCTGGTACCACTGAGGTTGCTGGTACAGAAGCTGTGGGGAATTACTGTGTGCTGGGTCTGGCCGTGACAGGCAATCCCCCCCTTGTGTGGGCATACGACCCATGAAGTCCAGTATGCCCATTGGGATGGGAGCGGCATAGGGGGTCCCCATACCACTGTAAGTATCTGGGGACAGCATAATATGCCCCAGGACAGACTCCTGGGTTGACTGACTCCTGATGGATAGGAGCAGATGGGGGAATAGCTCCCTGTTCTTCCTCATCTTCCTCCTTCAAATAAGGAGCGAGTCAGTGAGTGATGTTGGGGATGCAGGGAGACTTGGTGCCGAGGGTATCATTCTCATATCGGTACCGCAAATAGGGGGATCAAGGGCAGAGCCAAATAAATACCAGAACCCTCTGTCTGAGGAACTGCCGCTGTGCTGGTTTAATTGGCCCCTGGGGCTGCCTCCTTGTCAGTGCCAGGGCTGCGGAGGGGAAGGTGGCACTGCTGGCTGCACCTATGTGTGTGTTGGACGTGCCTTTGAAGAAGCCGCCTTTTGTAGAGGTGCCATGCCGCCATTTGTAGATTGCAGTGCGGAGGCACAGGGTTTTGGTTTCCCCTTAGTGCCCTGTGTCGGAGCCGGCTCTTGTAGAGTCTCTGGCTCTAGGGGTGCCGGGGTTTTCCACCACCTTGGCTCCCGATGCTGCCAGCACAGCTGGTGCCAGCACTAGATACCTGCCCGCGGAGCAGCTGTGGATTGTGGCACGGAGGCACAGGGCTCCGAAGTCTCTGTCTGCAGCGATGCCGCAGCTCCCGGCGCTGACAGCACAGCCAGTGCTGCTATTATCTGCAGGACAGCTGTGGGTTTTTATTTTTTATTCCTGTGGTGGGGACCCAGGTGCTTCCTCGAGTGACGCCCAGCAGGGCACTCCAATGTGGGGTTGGAGAAAGCACTTCTGTCCGAAGCTGTGGCTGGTGAAGGGGGGGGAAGAGAGGGGTCCCAAGCCTAATGCCCCGAGACAGGTCCAAGAGACCTCTCCATTCCCTGTCTGTGAGCCTGAGGCAATGCAACACTGCCTGCAGCAGCGCGAGGCAGGGACCACGCATGTGCAACCCAACCGGCACTGCTACTAAAAGTCTCCTACTACAAGCGCAGGGGTGCACGAACACCTAAAGTGGAGCACCCACAAGGACAGCACTCGAAGAAGCATCCATGCACTATTTCTGCCCCCCTGCCCCCCCCAAAAAAAAAAAAAAAAACACCCTGACAAAACCAGTGACTATGGTAACTTGGAGAGCAGCAACAGATGTTCCTGGAAATGTTTTAGGTTAGTTTTATGTACCTTGCACTGGAGAGAGTAATTTCTAAATGGTGGCTATGTTTATAAAGTAAGACTGCTTAAGGTAATCGGTTCAAAGATCTTTTGTCCCAGTCCTCACACAGCTCTTGAATTTCTCCAACCTCCATCACTGAAGGTTTCAGTACAAAAGCGATGTCACTGTGTAATGCACTCTGGCACATCAATCACATTTTGTTGAAAGAACCGTGCATACATATGGAATTGTAAAACTAACTGAAAAATGACTACCCTAGTCAACTACACTTATCAAAAAGCCCTTGGAAATAAGAAAACAGAGATTCAGGAACAGATCCTGTTCCTATTGAAATCAATGCAAGTTTTGCTTCTGACTTCCATTGGAGCAAGCCCTCTCTCTCAGGGTTATTTCACAACAGCAGAGTTTAAGATGAGTAAACTGCTAACAAGGCAACTCATGTAATGTGAAAAGTGCACTTATACAAGATTCCCAGATGCATGGGGTTGATTGTACTTGATCCTGAACTGGTGTTCACTTTCACACATCTATTATGTTGAAGTAATAAAGGAGATATTTAACATTACAAAATTTGTGCAGAGTAGCTACATCTCCCCTAGAACAGATTTGTTAATTTCCATACACAGTGCTTAAATAAAAAGGATAAACAGCTATTTTGATACAAATTAGAATGTATATTTGCAAAGGGCATGTGTCACTACTCTAGTTTTATTTAGTTTAATGTGACATTCCACAAGATTGAAATCATGTGAGTTAATTAAAACTATTGTAATTTGGTATCTAAAAAGTTAAACCCTTTAGCTTTTCTTTCAGAACCAGAAGTTAATCTGTTTGAAGTTACATAAAATCATAGTTCTTAAAAAGGATACATAATACAGTTGCACCATTTTAATGGTGAGCACTCCAATACAATAAGCATTTCTTCCACAATAGTACTGGTAACAATATAGGCACATAGCGGCATGTAAATTACACATAGCAACCAGAACAGCAAAGGCACAATCTGGATTTTTACCTTTCAAAGTGACGTTTAATTTACCAACAAAAATATTGTTCTATACTTCATGCAGAAGTTTTACATTTGTATTTAACAGCACAAAACCATTACAGAAATGCTGTCATCTGATAAAACAGGTCATTTAAATAAAAGATAGCAGCTCTTTGCCTCGAGGAACTAATGTTTGGATTAGAGGGCAACATATGAAATTCCACTTCAAAGGGTTTAGATGGTCTGAACCCTGTGAGCATCCTTTTGTCTACAAAAGTATTGTCTGGCAACTGAAAGTAATTACAAGTTTTCTAGTTTATTGTAGGTATGTATTTATTTTCCTCTATGTCTACACAAGAAGACCTGAAAGATTAAGATTATCTGTAAAACTATCAATTGTTTCTCCAATATAAAAGTAGATTTTAAACTTTAATATAAACTATACTTTCAAAACAAACTTAGGCATTACTTGAAGGAACCATTGTTTAAATGTAACTGCTAGCTTATTTTTGTCATGAAGTCCCACTGATGACAGATCTCCTTTATCCACCATTAAGAATGCAGCCCTTAGCAACTCAAGGTTAAGTCTGTAATGCAGCAACTTTGAAGTTAATTCTGCCCACGGCTCCAAGAATATGACAGTTCTGTATTTTACATAGAAACATTACCATTAAGACAAGTAGAAAATTTGTGTTTACAAATGAAGATCTTCATAATTACTAAAAAAGACATTTCTTCTAATTTTCTTAACTAGCTCTTATATGCACCATTCCACATTGTGGAAAAGCTGAAATATGCAGTCTGGACTCACTCTACAAATTAAAGAAAAAAATGGAATTACAGGTATTGGCACAAATACTTACATTTACACCTGTACAAAATAAAATTGACAATCCTTTCCCACCAATTAGAGTAGAACATTCATCTGCTATCCAACAGGTACTTTCAAATATAGATTGCCTGATTAAATGTGTTAAGGTGGGAACACAATCTGAGAATAGTGGATGTGCCAAAAGTTCCAAACTGCTTCATCAGTCTTTAAATGGAGGGAGGAACCAGAAGTATGTCCAAAGAGCTCAGTGAAATAATTATTCTTGCAACTTCATGAGGTCACTGCAACTGCACTCTGTATGCCCCTATTAGCAACTTTACCTGCAAGAAGGAAAAAAATGCTTCAAATGACCATCCATATATCTTGCACAAAGGTAAAAATACTGAGTGAAAGGGGAGGTGGAAGAAACTTGCTAGTAACTGAAGAAAATGCAGTTTATATAATCTGTACTTGGTGGATCAGAATTTTTTGGACCCATATTCTAAAGTGAACAGTTTGAAAAATCAAAATTCAAAGGAAAGTACTTAACAATATTCTGAAGTGCCTTAAGCATCCTCTGTTCATACAGCAAACAAATTCGTAAATTAACGTACTCCAAACCTTGACCAGGAGCTTCAATAGAATTACCTCCCTTTATCATGTTAGGCAGCAATCAAGTTTTTAGAAAAGCTTTTTGGATGAAATGCTGATGTATTTGATAAGCAGCATAATTAAATACAGGAGACCCTCATTACTCTGTAGTGCTAGAGTGAATAAGAACCACAACTCCTCCCAGAAGCGTTATTAGGACAGGATCAACCTATCATTACTCTTGTGACTGTTGTGATCACTGCAGGAACCATCTGGCAGCATCTAGCAGACTTTCTACACTTCTAAAAAGGAAATTGCACACCCTGACTTCAATGCAGGCTCTCGGGAACTGCTTCTGAACTTTCCATGGCACTGACACCAGTTACACAGGTTTAACAAAAGATGGCTGGTAGTTGCTCTGTGCCCACAATGTCATTCAGTGGACATCCAGTAGCTGCTACCTTTACTTGCTCCCTATTACCGACCTAGTAAACACCATTTGCAATATTTAGTCCAACTGCAATTTAAGCACTTCATTCTGGGGTATGAATTATTTGGGCTATTGTTTATTCATGACGGAAATATTTCCATCTTCAAAGTGAATCTCATCAGCGGTGACCCTAAGTGACTTTTGGCAACATCAGAGATAGACTGGGACAGGGGCTGAAAAAGATTGTCAACTGAACTGAAGGGAAGGAAATGAAGAACACTTTAAAGAATTTTACATTTATAGGCCAGGCCTATAATTTGGAGTACTGAGACTCCCGGAAGAGAAAGACATTGAAACTTCTGTCAAAATAAAGTCACTCCCCCACCACCTCATTACAAACATTTTGTACAGGTAAGCATATCTCACCTTGGCAGTAGGCGCTTCTGTCAACCGTATAAAAAGCTTGTTAAGGCCTGTAACAGGACTGAAGGAATAAATAAAGTGACTATCCTAAAAGAAAAAATTACAATAAGTTAGTTAGTGTTGGTGTGTGGCAAACACTTCTCTGGGCACTTTGAGGTGAAATGCAGAAGCACTGAGAGATTGGAGTTAAGAACATCTCATCCATAGCTACAAGTGTATTTTTTGGAAAGATAGTTCTGAGACGACATTAATTAAGCCCTTTGGTGTAAGTACATCATTCTCTGAAGAAACAGAACTAGGGAATGTGATTATATTGAAGCACTAATGAAAGGTATACTAAGGGATACAAGTTTAATTACTACAAATTTCAGCATAGTATACTTAATGCAAAGCAGTTTAACTCAAACTTAGTTCTTTCATGGCTAAGAGACTGGGATTCTTGAGCTTTTGAAATTCTCATGTCACTGACTGAGGCTGACCAGAAAAGGCACTAAGATTGACAATTTGCCCACTTCCTGCTCAACTCCCTACTGACAGTGTTTCACCTCTGATACCCTGATCTTCACTAGCCTTGAAGACTAGAAATGGCTACTAAATATTCCCATTTCCTCTGTAGTTTCTCTATAGATCTTTCAACAGATTTTTTTTTTTTAAACAAAGAAATTGCAATTTACTATATTAAAGGCCTGTCACAAGGAACATGCTGGGACTGAAGTACAATTCAAATCCCTTGAAATTACACAGATTACAAGTTTGTTTTTTGTAGAGGTGCTATAAAAGCAGATTAACTAGTTAAATGGACAATACTTACCAAAAATACAGGAAGCTGGAATTTATCATTTAAAACCACTGCTTGCACACTACATGGTCCACAGAGCCGAGCAATAACTTCTTTACCAAAGAAGTTTGAATGGAAAACAAATAGAAGAATTCCAGATCCTAAAGAGAAGACAATTTGATCAATTTCATAAAGAAAATGTGATCTATCTGAAATTAGAAGGTTTATGATTTTAAAAAGTTACACCCCCCCTACCCAAACTGGTAAAGGAGACCTAAAACTAGGTCCACTGTACCCTTGAATAAATCCTCATTTAGATGGAGGGTATTGTGGTTTTTGTTTTTAAATAAAACTTCACACTACTACACTGTACAATATTATAAGATCGCAATTTTGGTTTTTGATGTTGGCAAATATTGACAAATACTAAACTTTACTGCTTTGGTGATGCATAACCAGTCCATAGTGTTGCTGTTCAGAACCACCAAGATTCTAGACTCCCAAGCCAATGGAAAGCAAGCTCATTACAGGACGACTGCCTTCGTCATTGGGGCAAGGTGTAGGATAAAAATGAAATTAAAGAATTAAAGTTAGCTTAAGTTTGGTAATGGGAAAAAACGGTTACCTACCTTTTCGTAACTGTTGTTCTAGATGTGTTGTTCACGTCCATTCCACATTAGGTGTGCGTGTGCCGCATGCACGAACGTTGGAAACTTTTCCCTTCGCAGTACCAGTTGGGCTGGTGGGGCCCCCACCTGAGTGACGCCACTGCGCCGTGCATATATATCCCCGCTGGCCAGACCCCCTCCAGTTCCTTCTTGCCGGCAACTCCGACAGAGGGATAGGAGGGCAGGTGGTGGAATGGACGTGAACACCACATCTCGAAGAACCACAGTTATGAAAAGGTAGGTAACCGTTTTTTCTTCTTCGAGTGCTTGTTCACGTCCATTCCACATTAGATGAATTACAAGCTTACCTTTGGAGGAGGGCAGGAGTCACGGCACAATTGATCGGAGGAGCACCCCGCCAACCGCCACGTCCTCTCAGGCCTGCTGGTTGACCGTATAGTGGGTCATGAAGGTATGCACCGACGACCAGGTGGCTGCTCTGCAGATCTTCTGGATCGGGACTTGTGCCAGGAAGGCCGCTGAAGCTGCTTGCGCCCTGGTCGAGTGGGCTGTGACCGCCGGGGCCGGAACACCTGGGAGGCATAACACATGCAAATGCAGTCTGTAATCCAGGAGGAGATTTGCTGCGCCGACACTGGGAGGCCTCTCATCCTCTCAGCCACTAACAGCTGCGTGGATTTACGAATGGGCTTGGTGCATTCCAAGTAGAACGCCAACGCTCGACGGACATCCAGGGTGTGCAGGCTGCAGTGACTCGGGTCCGCATGTGGTTTGGGAAAAAAAAACACCAGCAGACAAATGTCCTGGCCTAGATGGAATTGTGAGACCACCTTTGGGAGGAACTTGGGGTGCAGACGGAGCTGCATCTTGTCTTTATGAAACACTGTATATGGTGGCTCCGAGGTGAGTGCCCTCACCTCAGATACCCTTCTGGCCGCGGTGATGGCCTCCAGAAAAGGTGGAGGAGGGAGCAGGTAGCGAAGGGCTCGAACAGGGGCCCAATGAGCTTAGAAAGGACTATGTTGAGATTCCATGGAGGGACTGGGGGGCTTGAGTAAGGGAACACCCACTCCAGTCCTTTAAAGAACCTCCCCACCATTGGGTGGGAGAACACTAAAGCCTCTGAAAACCCCGGGTGGAAGGCGGAAATGGCCAGCAGATGCACCCTGATTGAGGACAGGGCCAGCCCCGCTGCTTGAGGTGCAGTAGATACTCTACAATGGTCAGCACTGGAGCCTGGTGTAGCTGAACCTGTTGGGGCCCACTGCAGCACGAGAACCTCTTCCACTTGGCTAAGTAAGTCGCCCTGGTAGAGGGCTTCTTACTACCAAGTAGAACCTGCTGCACAGGAAGGGAGCACTGGCTCTCCAAAGCGTTCAGCCATAGAGCTTCCGTGCAGTCAGATGCAGTGACTGCAGGTCGGGGTGGAGGAGCTGCCCTCCGTCCTGTGTGATGAGGTCACGGTGCAGAGCAGGGTTACCGGGGCTTCCGCCGACAGCTCCAGGAGCGTAGTGAACCAGTGCTGGCGGGGCCAGGCCGGGACGACGAGGATGACCGCTGCCCTGTCCCTGCGCACCTTGAGCAGGACTTTGTGCACCAGAGGAAGCGGGGAAAGGGCATATTTCAATTCCCCTCCCCAAGGGATCGCGAAAGCGTCTGCTATTGAGCCCAGGCTGCAGCCCTGGAACGAGCAGAACTGCAGGCATTGGGCATTGTTCTTGGTGGCAAACAGGTCTAACTGGGGAAACTTGCGAAAGAGCGAAAACACGACGTCCGCTCTGAGCGTCCACTCGTGCATGCGGTACGACCTGCTAAAGTGGTCCGCCAGTTTGTTCCGTACCCCCGGGAGGTCTGACGCCTCGAGGTGGATGGTGTGGGCTATGCAAAAGTTCCAGAGGAGGAGAGCCTCGTGGCAGAACGATGAGGAACGGGCTCCGCCATGCTTGTTTACATAAAACATGGCGGTTGTGTTGTCCGTCAGAACTGTCACGCTGTGACCACTCAAAGTGGTATGAAAGGTCTGGCAGGCTAAACGAACCGCCCTGAGCTCCTTCACGTTGATATGGAGCAACCGCTCTGCTCCCGACCACAAACCCTGAGTCCTGAGGTCCCCGAGCTGAGCACCCCATCCGAGGTCTGATGCGTCCGTCACAAGCGTCAGGTCCGGCTGTTGTGCGGCAAAGGGGATGCCTTCGCAAACCACTGTCTGGTACCGCCACCACCGCAAGGAGTCTAGCACGTCCCCCGGGGCTGTCACTACCAAGTCCAGGGGGTCCCTGCCTGGGCAGTATACACGGGCAAGCCAAGCCCGCAGCGTCCTCAGTTTCAGTCTGGCATGCTTGACCACATGCATGCATGCTGCCATGTGGCCCAGCAGCCTCAGGCAGCGTTTGGCCGTCGTAGTGGGCAACTGGCACAGGGAGGTCACTGCCTGCTGGATGGCCAGGAATCGTGATACTGAAAGGCTCGCCTTTGCCTGTACCGCATCTAGGACCGCCCCTATGAATTCCACCTTCTGCATTGGAATGAGGGTGGATTTGGGGACATTGACCAGGAGCCCCAGAGTGCAGAATAGTCTCAGGGCCACCTGCACGTGCGACCGAACCTCCTCTTTGGACCGGCCCACCAGGAGCCAGTCGTTGAGGTACGGTAAACTTGAATCCTCTGCCTCCATAAGAAGGCCACCACTACCGCCATGCGTTTTGTGAACACCTGTGGGGCCGCAGCTAGGCCAAATGGGAGAACCGTGAACTGGTAATGTTCTTGGTTCATGGTGAAATGGAGGAATCGGCGATGCGCTGGGTGGGAGGCGATATGAAAGTACGCGTCCTTCATGTCGAGGGCAGCGTACTAGTCCTCCGGATCCAGGGAAGGGATGATGGTGCCCAAAGAGACCATGTGGAACCGGGCCTTGACCAGGAACTTGTTGAGCCCACATAGGTCTAGAATGGGTCGAAGGCCTCCTTTGGACTTGGGAATGAGGAAGTATCGGGAGTAGAACCCTTTCCCCTTTAGGTCTTTCGGTACCATCTCTACCGACCCCGCGTCTAGGAACGTGCGAACATCCTTTTCCAGGAGGTGCTCGTGAGAGGGGTCCCTAAAGAGGGACATGGAAGGGAGGTGGGGAGTAGGCAGGGAGAAGAACTGCAGCATGTATCCGTTTCGCACCGTGCATAACACCCAACGGTCCGACGTAATGCTGGACCATGCACGGGAGAAACGGGACAGGCGGTTCAGGAAACAAGGGGACGGATTTGGTGGTTGGTCTGGTACGCTGTCCTTGAGCGCACCTTCAAAAGCCTGGTTTAGGGCCCAGCTGGGACTTATGTTTGCCTTGGCTTTAGCCCGGCCTATTGGAGCTATTATTATTATTACGTCGCCTCCTGTTATCCTCGCTTCGCCTGCAGTAGGGTTTGTGCCTAGGATGAGGCTGGTAGTGACGCTGAGGAGGCGGCTGTGGCTTGAAGGGCTTCCTTTGAGTCGCTGGGGTGTGCATACCCAGCGATTTGAGTGTAGCCCTCGAGTCCTTGAGGCTACATAGCTTTGCGTCCGTCTGGTCCAAAAAGAGCCTGGACCCTTCGAAGGGGAGGTCCTGGAGCGAGTTTTGGACCTCAGGGGGCAGACCTTCCTGCCAAACAGGTCCAGGAGCTTCGCTTGGGATCCCCCTGCTCAACCGTCACCTTGACTTGCAACCCCAAGTTATGAGCAACCTTACGCAGTAGCTCTTGATGGGCTCTGTGGTCTATTGGCGGAGGCCCTAATACTGCTGTGCCTGCTACTGCTTCATCCGGGGATGACAAGGAGGTCAGCAGCTGCTCAATTTCCTCCTGCTGGTCCCCTTCCCCTGCGGGAGGGGCTTCCAGCTCGGGCCGGGACAGCTGACCTTGGGGCAGCACCGGACTCTGTGCCGGTGCAGGTGGTCTGGACACCGTAGCTTCCCGCACGGAGGAGCGTCGGTGCGGGGACTGGTGCACCGAGTAGCTGGCCCTGGAGGGAGCTCCTTGCCGCTGGTGATAGGCCCAAGGGGTCCAGAAGGGCCAGTGTCCTGGCGGTCCCCACTGGGGTTGCCACCCAGCCTGGTGTTCTCTGTTGTCCGGTGCGGGTAACTGTATCGGCCCAAGTCGGAGCTGGACTCCAGCGACGCCGAACGTGAAGGCCACGGCGATGCCGTCGATCTGTGCTGACAGGAGGTCGACGAGCGGCTTCTTGCTCCCGGGACCGGTATCGGCGCTCCCGAGACCTGGACCAGGACCAGGACTGGTGACTTCTGGAAGCCTTCAGCGATGACCAGCTCGCCTTCTCCGGGTGCTGGAGACCCACCCTGGGACCAACGCTGGGAGCAATGCCGGGACGGTGTCTTCGAATGGCGCACCATTGCTGGCTTTCCCTTTGATGGCACCCTGGGCCCGAGTGCCGGAGGCTTCTCCCTGGTCGGGAGGGGGCTCACCACCGACAACCCAATGAGATCCTTCGCCGCCTCAAAAGGTGTCAGGTGTGGAGGGTTGATCTATTCCTCCCTCGAGCCCGTCGTCCTCACTGAGTTTACTTGGGGCTGGACTCAGTGGGACTTGTGGCGCCGGTACAGCATCCATCATGCTCTTCCCGGTGCCTGGGCCCTTAGATGGCGCCGGTCTCCTTTGTGGGGTCTCTTGCCGACTCCGGGGCACTCCACACCAAGGAGGCTGGAGCCAGCGTCTGGTGCTCTGGCCCCGATGGCTGCAGGGCGGCCTCCATCAACAACTGCTACAAACGAATGTCTCTCTTTCTTTGTTCTAGGCTTAAACGCCTTGCAAATCTTACACCTCTCTATTTGGTGTGCTTCTCCCAGGCAATGTAGACAGGAGTCGTGGGGGTCACTAACTGGCATAGGCTTGCGGCACGTGGCGCAAGCCTTAAACCTGTGAGCGGGTGCTGGAAGCCTCCAAGCACCTAATCTGTTAAGTGTCCACAACAAGGGAATGCTAATGAACTGATAGCAGTTAAGTACTCTAAAGCTAAGGGATTGCTTCTCCTACGAGAGCAAATGGTTGTTCCAATGCCACCATGGATGGTAAGAAGGAACTGGAGAGGGTTGGGCCAGCTGGGATATATATGCACGGCGCAGTGGTGCCACTCAGGCAGGGGCCCCGCCGGCCCGACAGGTACCGCTAAGGGAAGTTTCCGACGCTCGTGCACGCACTGCGTGCACACCTAATGCGGAATGGACGTGAACAAGCACTCGAAGAAGAATGTATGTTGTAAAGAAAGACCCTGACTAATAAGGAGAAGGAAGGCCTTGAAAAATAACGAGTTAAAAGGCCAAAAAGGAATGAAGTAGGGAGGATGTTTGGTTAAAAAAATAACTAATGAAATAAGGGGAAGTTTCTGAAAACATGGAATTCGTGGTTAAATTAGCGTTGTGTAATACCATTCATTGTTTTAACTGCAAATTAGAAACAGATTCTAATCTTACCTTCTGGCACATTCTGTGGGGGTTTATAGTTGAAATCCATAGAAAAATCTGGTCCTTCACAGAGACGATGACATGCAATCGGAAAGACAGGCTCCAGCAAGGCAAGACGAGCTTCAAAGTAATCCCTAATTGCATCTTCTGCTACTCTTGAGAGCCTAAATAAGCAAACAAATGATGCTTGGGGTACGTCTATACTTACCTCTGGGTCCGGCGGTAAGCAATCGATCTTCTGGGATCAATTTATCACGTCTTGTCTAGTCGCGATAAATCAATCCCGGAAGTGCTTGCTGTCGATGCCGGTAATTCCTGCTCGGCGAGAGGAGTACGCGGAGTCGACGGGGAAGCCTGCCTGCCGCGTGTGGACCCGCGGTAAGTTCGAACTAATATAGTTCGACTTCAGCTACGTGAATAACGTAGCTGAAGTTGCGTATCTTAGTTCGAAGTGGGGGGTTAGTGTGGACCAGCCCTTATAGTAGCTTTAGACCAACTGTATTCCCTTCTAGATAAGGATCCTATCACTGTACAAAGTAACAGATGTCCACAGAAGCACAGAAGGATTCTAGATGGCAAGATTTAGGATTCCATCCTGCTTTACATTTAAGAGGAGATATCCCAATTCCTGGAAATGAAGAGCTGCTATCAAATTTTATCAGGAATCTAGTTTGGTTGTGAGATTTGCTTGCTTATGTCTGATCTGCAGATGTTAAATACCACAATGAACTTCAGACAGGTACACCACAGAATCTTCAAAAAATTCAAACTGGTGACAGTTCTGGAAAGTTCTCCAATACAGAAACAAAATTCCAACAGGAAATACTCAGCCCCCTCGGAATAACTCAATGGCCAGGCAGAGACAGCATCTCTACCAGCAGTGCTACTGTGCTGATTAGCACTTTGCTTGCAGCCAGGCTGATCTGCAGTTTTACTTATGATGCTTCATGTGAGAACAGACAGTTCCCAATTCATGTTGAGTAAAAATTCAATTTAAGAGAGATAAGACTCCCACTGAAGAGTTGATTTGTGCAGTGACTGTGAGTCAGACAAAGCCTTTCTAATAGCAGCAGACAACCAAACTTTCGAAGGGAAAGACAGCATCTGACAATAATATTTAGCATTTTAGACCTTTACAAGTAGGTTTTAAACACCCACGTGAAACAGGGAATCTTGAAACCGACAGGGTTAAATGACTTAACCAAGGTCAGAGGTGGAATTAGAACTCTGGGGTTCCTGGTTCTCAACTTTAAAGATGCTGATTTTAATTTAAAGCTTTAAATTATTCTTATTCAGTGATGACCCTCTCCCTGTCTGTGGTCGTTGAGATTATCTCCAGAACTCAAACTGAAACCTCTGGTTTTATCATGAGAGGCCTAGAGGGAAAATGGTGAGTTCTGGATCTGAAGGACTTTGAGGATTTGGAAGGGCCTAGTTTGCTTGATATTGGTCTATTTGTTTAGTTTTAATTGTTTCTTCCCCTCTACCTAGCAGTGCTACAAGATATTAGTCAACTAATAAGCAGACAGAAGGGTAGGTGGGAATAACTACTGTGGGTGCTATTAAATAAGAGTGCCCCCAGAGCACTACATGGGCACATTTTTATAAAGTGAAATACATTAGCCCATGCTGCTTGTCAATTGCCTCCTCATTCTGCACTTTTATTCAAGGTTTCAAAAAATGGTTGGGTTACCTATCGTTACGTGATTTTGGTACCGCTTAATTTATTTTTTCTGCCAAGGGGAAACTTGCATTTCTCTGACTTTTTTCTCAGGGACTTAAGCCAAAATCATGAAGCACATCTGAACTTTTAGACAATAAAGAACTACACAGACTACTTACGTTTCCAAGTGACTCTTGAGCAGGTCATACACCAGTACGTTATTACACTGTTTAGCAAAATGAAGTGCACTGTTCTGATGCTTTGACAAAATGTTACAATCTGCTCCACTTTCAATCATAAGTCGTACTATGTCAGAGTTCCCTCTCTTACAAGCCTACACATGAAAAAAATAACACACACACACACGAGAAATAGCAAAATACTCCATAATGAGAACTGAATCACAGCAGAATCAGTATTTTAAAAACTAATTAGGGATTGAGGAGTTCATAAAATTGAACTCAATCACAATATTTACAGATTACACTCCAGTACTTTTAATTCTTTCTGGATGTTAATTTCATATTTTAATGACCAGTCTCCTACTTATAAACCTATTATACATGGCAGCCATATTCTTTATGGTTCCCTCTAAATAGATTATGCTGTACACAAAAGTTACGCATTTCACTTAGCATGGACAATCTAACCCTAGTATGAGAAATTTAACATATGGAATTCCTTGCGAGAGCTCACGTAATGGGTCACTGGATAGAACATTAAATACAGTCCACCTGTCTGACTGTTCTTCCCAGGTTGTATGCAGCATAGCTGTAGCCATTTCAGTCCCAGGATATTGGAGAGAGAAGATGGGTGAGGTAATATCTTTTGTTTGACCAACTTCTGTTGGTGAGCGAGAGAAGCTTCCAAACCACACAGAGCTCTTCTTCAGGCCTGGGAAACGTACTCCCAGCATCAAAGCAAAATGCAAAGTAGAACAATATCATACTCAAAGGAAACCTGCACAGCACTTTCAAAAGATGAGCTTGGGAGCTTAAATTCATTACTCTGCTAGATACTAAAAATCATGAACTGAACAGAAACACTGAATTTATGGCTTACGACAACACTTTTTGTCTTATGGCTGCAGAGGTGTTAATGGGCCACTCTACCTTGAGCAGTCCCTTACAATATGTGCTTGCTACTTATGCTAAACAACCTGTTTCTCCTTGCATTTTGCTGTGAATATGGGAGTACCTACCTTTCCCAGATCTGAAGAAGAGTGTGTCTTGAAAGCTTGTGTCTCTTGCTAATATAAGTTGGCACAATAAAAGACATTACCTCATCAACCTTGTTCTTCCCAGGGACATTCAGGGTCTCAGCATTTCCCCATTACAACACTGACCAACCTTCTCTTGCTAGAAAACAAGTACAGGAAAACCCTACTCTGGGTTATCACCTGAAGGCAAAAATAATTGGGTGTGGAGGCATCTCTCACTTTTTGGAGTTTTTGCCTTCCTGCTGAGGAACCAGACTGGCCTGCAATCCTTAACTCACATTCTCTTGATCTGGGAAATGAAGAGGGAAACCACCCTGCAGTTAAACCTGTGTGCAGATGACACATGTATTTTGGGATTACATGCAACATGCAACTTTAGTGTTGCATTATCATAAGCTTTTCCATTTAGTAAGAGATGCATTAGTACACTGACAAAGATTACTGCACTAATGACAGTGGTCTGAGGGCTTTGACACAAATAGTAGATCTTTGTCCTATATTTAAAGCCTAAAATGTGGTTTGAGAAAAGACCATGGAAACAGACCTGGCCACAGACATACCTGTACATACCACATTGTCGTCCTCCTATAGTATGTTTCCTAAAATGCTGAATATTAGACAATATCAAACAATGTCAGGACAAAACTGCATTTACCTTCATTAAAGCAGTTTCACCATTGCTCTGCTGGACATTAAGATAAGCCCCAGCTTCCAAAAGAATAGCCACTGTAGTTAGAAAGTTCTTAAAAAAGAAAGAATAGAACAGAACAGTTAAACTTTAAATTTAAAAATATTTCAAACAGTAAGCTAAATATAGAATGCAGAATGACCAAAATTTTAGTAGCATCTAAGACCCTAAAATAAGGCATCAAAGTGGTACTGCATTGCTCCTGGATGTCAGGTTCATCTGCAAGCTTTTAACAGCCCTGCCCCTCACCCCCAACTCATCCCCTCCCAAAAAGTCGTGAACAGGAGGATTTTCATTCTGAATTAAGATAAGATAATTTTTCATGAACAGCTAACTTCCAAATGAAATAACTGACACTTTGTTACATATAAAACTTTACAGTAAGGTGTTTTATCATTTGAAGTTTCAAATAAATTGATACTGTCTTATTTCATTTACTTAAACACAATAAGAAAATGATTAAATAAAACAGAAGTTTTGTCATAGGATCAATGTTACCTGCTTTGTCAGGGCAAGTCTTGACAAGCAGCAGTTTGATATTTACAATTTTCATACATTCATATTGCAACAGATTGTCTTCATTAACTACATTCAAAAATAGCAGTTGAAGGTCAGCAGTCAACTAACCAATCTGAGTAGCTGGCGCAGATGCAAATTTGGAACAAATACTTCAGTTAACTTAGATGCAGCAAGCTGAGCAATGAGAGTTTGAACTTAAAGTAAAGGCCAAGACGTAGGAATACTGTTAAAGGAAACTAACCTTTTCAGCTGCGTGTATCAATGCAGTTGTTCCATTTTTCTGTCTACAGTTGACTTTAGCTCCTTTTCGGATAAGGAGCCGGAGGAGATCATCATGCCCTCCCGCAGCAGCAAGCATCACTAGTGTCATTCCACTTGAATCCTGCAACAATTGTTTACTTTTCAGTCACAAACCTACAAATGGGAGCCTGTTTACACTAACTACACCTGCAAAGGCACCCGGTTACACCACAGTTCCATGTAAGTATAGGTTGGACCATGATGATGTCTCTGAAATGTGCTACAATCTCTGACAGCCCAGAGCTTCAGCACAGTTCAGGGATGCCATCATGGATCATCTACATTAAAAAAAAAAAGAAGTCAAGACATATGTAAATGGGCTTGGGGGGACAAGTGCACTATAACCAGGCCACATTCAAATCATTCCCACTAGCTCTGGCATAGATATAATGTATCCTCCTGGTTAGCAAGACTTACCAAATTTAGTGTAAATGCTGTATTTAGTTGCAAATCAACATGTTGTAATGGAAACCAGCCAATGAATCAACATTTCTTTAGGAAAATAACTAAAAAGTACAGATGCAAAACAAGATTAAAACCCATGATTTAATCAATGTTTCCCGCTTGCTGATTTAAATCATGATGAAAATCAGTGATTTAAGTCAATCTATTTCTCATGCTTATATATGTTTTAGAAGTACATACATTTTAGGAATACTTATCAAGTTTTACAGCATATAGTCATTTGCAATAGACTCGAACCCCCAAAGAATTAACTGCCTGTTTTATTTAAAGGAAATGGAGGAGAAATCAATAACCATTCAAAATACCCAAAACGCAACTATATGTGTATGCTAAATATAAGCTAGTCAGATTTAAAAACCAAATATCTGAAAGTTAGTTCCTGCTTACCTGCCAATTTAGAGTCTAGGGTTCTACTTAAGTGCATTTATAATATTGAACTATGCACATATTTGCTTACCAATTTCAAATCTGAACAGTTTAACCTGAAGAGCTCTATGTAAAGTCTCCTCTTCCATAAACTGGATTTCTACAAAATTTCCCCTCAATACTTCCTCTTTACAGAGATTACCTCTTGATCTGGATTATATTCTTCATTTGAATTAAGCGCCATCTTCACTGTAACATAGTCTCCATTTTTAACAGCATCCCTCAGTAGAGCTGAAAGAAAATTCGTTCTATTGGTATATTCACTTTAGAACACCAGATAAGAAATTTTTCCCCTCTTCCCAAAAATTACTTACTACTTGATATTGGTTCTGTTGAAGAGTGAGTCTCATCTTCTCCATCCAAATGCTTCTGAAAGTCTTCCAGGGTCAGCCATTCTAACTGCATGTCCATGCCCAAACTCAAGACTTGCTGCCTGCCATCTATCATACAAACCCCAAACGAGTTACTTGTTTTGTATAGCCACCAAAATGTAATCACTGCCTGCTGTCTGTATTGACTGGCAGTATAATGTGCACAGAATCCTGCACATTTATTTTTCCAGAGCCAAACTGGAGGTAATGATCCATAGTGGGGGAAAGCGACAAATAATGTGTTACAAACATTACAAACTGGCACAAGTGTTCAGTAACCTGGGGCTGAAAGTCTGAACCAGAGCCTGCCACTGTGTGGACGGAGCCCGAAGGCCTATGGCTGAAGCCTGCCACCCCTACTCACGGGGAAAGTGGAGAATTCACTAACTGCCTACACCTCCAGTGTTTGTCTCCAGAGCAGGGCTGGGCCCAACCACTGCTGGCGACCCTGGGAGAGGGGCCACTGCTTCGCACGCCCTGCCCTCCCCTCCGCCCCCATCACAGGCCAGGAGGCTGTGGCCACAAGAAAAGGCCCTGGTGGCCACATTTGAGAAACACTGGTCTAGACAATATTATAATCCCTATACAGACTAGTGGAGAACCCTAGACATTTAGATCCTTTGCCAAGACTCCAGTGCTGTCAGTCAAGAAAAACAGATTCCTTAGATTGAAGCAATGTGAATGGATAGTTACAGCCATACAACTTTGTAGAACTCAGTAGGACTCAATTTTTGCACAGCAAGTCTCAGTGGACTTGTTTTTACTACTTACCAGAATTCTCCTCCATTTGACATACATTGTCCACTTCCCGATCACCTTCTGCAGCAATGTAAGTCCAGGTATCTGTCTCATCTCTTGTGCTTCTCCTTTCCTTGTATAATTGTTTATTTTCTTTTGATTTGAATTCTTCTATGAATTTATAGTCCACTGAAGAGTCCTCTCTTTTTCGATTATTCTCAGAGTATTCATTTTTTTCTTCTGAAGATATATTAAACAAATCAAAAGCACTTTTGTTCTCCTTCAAACCTAGAATATAATTGAGAGATGTTTAATGGGATTGACTACATATGCAAGCCATAGAAGTTTATTAAATAATAAGTCCTGGCTGGCTGAAACAGTCAGAGTTTAAGAAAGTTTTTATTTACCTTCTAGAGGTTATCAATACCAAGGCCTGGAGCCAGGTTAACAAATTTAGGGTTACCATACGTCCTCTTTTTCCCGGACACGTCCGGCTTTTCGGCACTCAAACCCCCGCCCGGGGGGAATTGCCAAAAAGCCGAACATGTCCGGGAAAATGGCGGCTCTGCTCCTCCCGACTCTTTGGCTCTGTTTAAGAGCCGAGCTGCCTGAGGGCTATGGGCTTCAGGCAGCCCCCTTGCCTCCGGACCCCAGCCGCCGGTCGGGCACTTCCCCTCCCGGGCTCCGGCGGCGCAGGGTCCGGAGGCATGGGGGCTGCCCGAAGCCGGTAGCGCTCGGGCAGCTCGGCTCTTAAACAGAGCCAAAGAGTCAGGGGAGCAGCAGAGCCTCCGGCCGCAGCGACTCTGCTCCTCCCCTGACTCTTCGGCTCTGTTTAAGAGCCGGGCTGCCCGAGCGCTACCGGCTTCGGGCAGCCCCCATGCCTCCGGACCCTGCGCCGCCGGAGCCCGGGAGGGGAAGTGCCCGGCTGGGGGCGCAGGGTCTGGAGGCAAGGGGGCTGCCAGAAGCCCAAGCGCCACCGGCTTCACGGTTTGCCGGGCAGCCTCCAGACCCTGCACCCCCGGCTGGGCGCTTCCCCTACCGGGCTCCAGCTGCGCTGGGGAAGCGCCGGCCGGGGGCGCAGGGTCTGGGGGCTCCCCGGCAAACCGTGAAGCCGGTAGCGCTCAGGCAGCCCTTTCCGCGTGGCGGGGAGTGGGAGGGAGCGGAGTTAGGGCGGGGAAGGGGCGGAGTTGGGAAATGGGCAGGGCCAGGATCCCGTGGAGAGTCCTATTTTTTTATTTATTAGGTATGGTAACCCTAAACAAATTAATCACTCATGCATGTGCAAAAGCCAAATTCAGTGAAGATTATTTACTTATGATTATCCTATGCAAGTCTGAATCCTGACTAGATTCAAAACCTAATTTCATCCCCCTTTAGAATGTTAATTTAACTAGAATTATAATATGAAAATATATTGCTTCTTTGTAGGACTGTCGATTAATTGCAGTTAACTGACATGATTAACTCAAAAAAATTAATCCCAATTAATTGCACTGTTAAACAATAGAATACCAATTGAAATTTATTAGATTTTTGGATGTTTTTCTACATTTTCAAACATATTTATTTCTATTACAACACAAAATACAAAGTGTACAGTGCTCACTTTATATTATTTTTATTACAAATATTGCCACTATAAAAATGATAAACAAAAGAAATAGTATTTTTCAAGAATTAGAGGGGTAGCCATGTTAGTCTGTATCCACAAAAACAACGAGGAGTCCGGTGGCACCTTAAAGACTAACAGATTTATTTGGGCATATGCTTTCATGAGTAAAAACCCCACTTCTTCAGATGCATGGAGTGAAAATTACAGATGTAGGCATAAATATACTGACACATGAAGAGAAGGGAGTTATCTTACAAGTGGAGAACCAGTATTAACAAGGCCAATTCAGTCAGTCCACTCCCAATAACTGATGAGGAGGTATCAATAACAAGAGAGGGAAAATTGCTTTTGCAGTAAGCCAACCACTCCCAGCCCCTATTCAAGCCCAAATTAATGGTGTTAAATTGGCAAATGAATTGTAGCTCTGCAGTTTCTCACTGCAGTCTGTTTTTGAACTTTTTTTTGTTGAAGGATGGTTACGTTTAAATTTGTTATTGAATGTCCAGGGAGATTGAAGTGTTCTCCTACTGGCTTTTGTGCGTTACCATTCATGATGTTTGATTTGTGTCTCTTTATTCTTTTACGTACAGACTGTTCGGTTTGGCCAATGTACATGACAGAGGGGTATTGCTGGCACATGATGGCATATATCATATTAGTAGATGTGCAGGTGAATAAGCCCCTGATAGTGTGACTCTCGTGGTTAGGTCCTCTGATGCTATCGCTAGAGTAGATATAGGGACAGAGTAGGCAACAGGGTTTGTTACAGGGATTGGTTCCTGGGTTAGTGTTTCTATGGGTGGTGTGTAGTTGCTGGTGAGTATTTGCTTTCAATTCACCTCATACAAGTACTGTAGTGCAATCGCTTTATCATGAAAGTGTAATTTACAAATGTAGGGTTTTTTGGTTACATAACTGCACTCAAAAACAAAACAATGTAAAACTTTAGAGCCTACAAGTCCACGCAGTCCTACTTCTTGTCCAGCCAATTGCTCAGACAAACAAATTTGTTTACATTTACAGGAGATACTGCTGCCTGCTTTTTATTTACAATGTCACCTGAAAGTGAGAAAAGGCATTTGCATGGCACTTTTTTAGCCGGCATTGCAAGGTATTTACGTGCCAGATATGCTAAAAGTTCATATGCCCCTTCATGCTTCAGCCACCATTCCAGAGGACATGCTTCTGTGCTGATGATGCTCGGTTAAAAAAAGAAAAAAAAGTGTCAATTAAATTTGTGACTGAACTCCTTGGGAGAGAAGTGTATGTCTCCTGTTCTGTTTTACCTGCATTCGGATACATATTTCATGTTATAAACAGTCTCGGATGATGACCCAGCACATGTTGTTCATTTTAAGAACATTTCCACAGCAGATTTGACCCAAGGTTTAGGAATCTGAAGTGTTGTCCAAAATCTGAGAGGGACGAGGTGTGGAGCACGCTTTCAAAATTTTTAATAGAGCAACACTCAGATGCAGAAACTACAAAACCCAAACCACCAAAAAATAAAATCAACCTTATGCTGGTGGCATCTGACTCAGATGATGAAAATGAACATGCTTTGGTCCGCTCTGCTTAGGATCGTTATCGAGCAGAACCCGTCATCAGGATGGATGCATGTCCTCTGGAATGGTGGTTGAAGCATGAAGGGACATCTGTATCTTTCGCACATCTGGCACATAAATATCTTGTGACACCGGCTACAACAGTGCCATGAGAAGGCCTGTTCTCACTTTCGGGAGACATTGTAAACAAGAAGCGGGCAGCATTATCTCCTGCAAATTGTAACCAAACTTGTTTGTCTGAGTGATTGGCTGAAGTAGGACTGAGTGGATGTGTAGGCTCTACAGTTTTACATTGTTTTATTTTTGAATGCAGTTATTTTTGTAAAAATTCTATTTTTGTAAGTTCAACTTTCATGATAAAGAGATTGCATTACAGTAATTGTATGAGGTGAATTGAAAAATACTATCTCTTGTTTTTTACAGTGCAAATATTTATAATCAAAAATAAATATAAAGTGAGCACTGTACACTTTGTATTCCGTGTTGTAATTGAAATCAATATTTGAAAACGTAGAAAACACCCAAAATATTTAAATAAATGGTATTCTATTGTTTAATTGCACAATTAATTTTTTTAATCGCTTGACAGCCCTACCTTTTATGTATTCTCACTATTGACCTCATTGTTTGGTAGATGGCAGTGTAGCACTAACTATGCTAACTTCTTAAGATAGGAGAAAAGAACATTTGACCAAAAAAGGCATCATTAATTCACTTATTTCTGCCCTCCCCCGAATCTGTTAATTCTCCAAGTGATAACTGGGGATTCTTAAGTAACCTATATAAGGTTCTTGAGGTGTACGATCAGGGACACGATCGCCTCAGATTGGCCTTCTGGGAGGAAGACTCTGGGGCTTGGGTAGTGTTGAGCACCGCTCCAATAAACTATCCTCTGCACCGGAGTGAGGGTGAATTTCTAAAAGTTTATTAGTAGACTAGAGCCTTGAATGTTGACTGGATAAGGTGGATGCAGTACTGAACCCTGACCAGCCAGTCGTCCATACATGGGTAGACTTGCACCCCTTGTCTCAGGTAGGCCGCGACTACCACCATGCACTTTGTAAATAGTCACGAGGATGCTGACAGGCCAAACAGGAGAACTGCAAATTGGTAGTGCGTGGGGTTCACAATGAACCTGAGGAACCTTCTGTGATCTCAGAAGATCGATATGTGAAAGTAGGCAAAATTCAAATTTGAGGGTGGTGGACCAGTCCCCTGGATCCAGAGAAGGAATAATGGAAACCAAGGAGACTATGTAAAACTTCAGTTTCTGGAGGCAGCTGTTGAGCTGGTGCAGGTTGGCTTTTGGAACTAGGACATAATGGGAGTAAACCCCTTTTCTCTTTAGATCCTGTGGAACGTCTTTCCATGGCTCCCACCCAAAGGAGCAACTGAATGTCACAGGCCGGAAGTTGCTCATGAGAGGGGTCCCTGAAGAGGGACTGGGAAGGAGGGGTAGAACTGAACTGGATGGTATATCCCACTTCCACCATGTTCAGCACCCAACGGTCTGTAGTTTTATGGGACCATGCCAACTTGAAGTAGGACAAACAGTCCATAAACAAAAGGGGAAACAGGATCCGGAAACTTAACCTGGTACAACATCCTTGAGCGTCCTGTCAAAGGGACTTAGGGCCGCCCAAGTGTCTGCAAGAGGCAGACTGAAGTGGAGGAGGAGTTGTGGCCTATGCCTAAAGTCCCTGCTCTGTTTCTGTTGTGGGTGGGAGGGTCAAAGAACCAGGATGACTGCTTCAACCTGAAGTGCTTCCTCAATGTCGCAGGGGTATACAAACCCAGGGACTTAAGGGTTGCTCTGGAGTCTTTCAGACAGTGAAGCTTTGTATCGGTCTTCTCAAAGGGTAGGTTCTGGAGGGTATGCTGAACTTCCTGTGGAAGGCCCGAGGACTGAAGCCACACACTCTTACATGGCTACCACAGATGCTATGGACCTGGCTGCCGAATCCACTGCATCAAGGGCTGCTTGCAGGGAAACCTTTGTTATGGATTTCCCCTCCACCACCAGGGAGGAGAACTCCAGTCTGGCTTCTTTGGACTTCAACATGTGGTACTCCATATTGAAGTCATATCTGCCCAGCAGCGCCTGCTGGTTAGCAATCCTAAGCTGCAGGCCCCCAGTGGGGTAGACTTTTTTCCAAACAGGTCCAGATTCTTGGAGTCTGCCAATCCCTTCTGTTGGGAGACCACCATGGATCTGGGTGGGGTGGGGTGGGGAGTAGTTCCCACTGGTGCTGGAGATTGGTGCTGAGGCAGGGAAGACTGTGGTGCAACCAAATGGACAGTTACCCTTTCAATGGCACTGGGCCCCCTAATGGTGACCAGTGACTGCATACTCCCTTGCGCCCCATGGCACTGACATCACCAACTCCTGAACTGCTGGTGATGCCAGCACCGACAGCAAAAGCAGGTCTGTGATGGCAACAAATGTCTTCGCAGTGCCATCTATACCAACAGCACCAGTACAGTGCCGACCTTCCAGTACAGTTGGGTCTTCTTGAGCCAGACTCAATGGTACCCACATAAGGGCCTGAGTCAACGGCACCAGGTTCTGGGCGCACTCCACTCTGCTCTCCGTGCCTGTCCTCCCTTGGGGATGGGGAACAAACTTTCTCAGCCAGCAGCTTCTTCTGCTTCTTCCTCGGCACCGGGGATGGCGAACGGTGCCGAGACTCCCGTGGTGGAAGGAGCACTCCTCACCCATGCTGAAGTACTCAGTGCCAAGTCCGATCGGCACAACTCATCCAAGCTGGATGAGCAAGCATTTCAGAGGTGATTAAGAAAAAGCAGAAAGCCTACAAGGAGTGGAAGATGGGATGGATTAGCAAGGAAAGCTACCTTATTACGGTTAGAATATGTAGGGATAAAGTGAGAAAGGCCAAAAGCCATGTAGAGTTGGACCTTGCAAAGGGAATTAAAACCAATAGTAAAAGGTTCTATAGCCATATAAGTAAGAAGAAAACAAAGAAAAGTGGGACCGCTAAACACTGAGGATGGAGTGGAGGTTAAGGATAATCTAGGCATGGCCCAATATCTAAACAAATACTTCACCTAAGTCTTTAATGAGGAGCTTAGGGATAATGGTAGGATGACAAATGGGAATGAGGATATGGAGGTAGATATTACCAGATCTGAGGTAGAAGCCAAACTCGAACAGCTTAATGGGACTAAATCGGGGGGCCCAGATAATCTTCATCCAAGAATATTAAAGGAACTGGCACATGAAATTGCAAGCCCATTAGCAAGAATTTTTAATGAATCTATAAACTCAGGGGTTGTACCGTACGGCTGGAGAATTGCTAAAGTAGTTCCTATTTTTAAGAAAGGAAAAAAAAAGTGATCCGAGTAACTATAGGCCTGTTAGTTTGACATCTGTAGTATGCAAGGTCTTGGAAAAAAATGTGAAGGAGAAAGTAGTCAAGGACATTGAGGTCAATGGTAATTGGGACAAAATACAATACGGTTTTACAAAAGGTAGATCGTGCCAAACCAACCTGATCTCCTCCTTTGAGAAGGTAATAGATTTTTTTAGACAAAGGAAACGCAGTGGATCTAATTTACCTCGATTTCAGTAAGGCATTTGATATGGTTCCACATTCTAAATTGGAAAAGATGGGGATCAATATGAAAATTGAAAGGTGGATAAGGAACTGGTTAAAGGGGAGACTACAACGGGTCATACTAAAAGGTGAACTGTCAGGCTAGAAGGAGGTTACTAGTGGAGTTCCTCAGGGATCCGTTTTGGGACCAATCTTATTTAACCTTTTTATTACTGACCTTGGCACAAAAAGTGGGAATGTGCTAAGAAAGTTTGCGGATGACACAAAGCTGGGAGGTATTGCTAATACAGAGAAGGACTGGGATATCATACAGGAAGATCTGGATGACCTTGTAAACTGGAGTAATAGTAATAGGATGAAATTTAATAGTGAAAAGTGCAAGGTCATGCATTTAGGGATTAATAAGAATTTTGGTTATAAATTGGGGAAACATCAGTTGGAAGTAACAGAGGAGGAGAAGGACCTCTGAGTATTGGTTGATCACAGGATGACTATGAGCCGCCAATGTGATATGGCCGTTAAAAAAAGCTAATGTGGTCTTGGGATGCATCAGGTGAGGTATTTCCAGTAAAGATAAGGTGGTGTTACTACCGTTATACAAGGCACTGGTGAGACCTCATCTGGAATATTGTGTGCAGTTCTGGTCTCCCATGTTTAAGAAGGATGAATTCAAACTGGAACAGGTACAGAGAAGGGCTACTAGGATGATCCGAGGAATGGAAAACCTGTCTTTTGAAAGGAGACTCAAGGAGCTTGGCTTGTTTAGCCTAACCAAGAGAAGGCTGAGGGGAGATATGATTGCTCTTTATAAATATATCAGAGGGATAAATATCAGGAAGGGAGAGGAATTATTTAAGTTTAGTACCAATGTGGACACAAGAACAAATGGATATAAACTGGATATTAGGAAGTTTAGACTCGAAATTAGACAAAGGTTTCTAACCATTAGAGGAGTGAAGTTCTGGGACAGCCTTCAAAGGGGAGTAGTGAGGGCAAAAGACGAATCTGGCTTCAAGACTAAGCTTGATACGTTTTCAGAGGGGATGATATGATGGGATATCAATTAATTGTCAAAATTAGGCTCTTTGATTATTAGCAGGTAAACATGCCCAATGGTCTGTGATTGGATGTTAGATGGGGTGGGATCTGAGTTACTACAGATAATTCTTTCCTGGGTGCTGGCTGGTGAGTCTTGCCCACATCCTCAAGGTTTAACTGATCGCCATATTTGGGGTCGGGAAGGAATTTTCCTCCAGAGCAGATTGGCAGAGGCCCTGGAGGTTTTTTGCCTTCCTCTGCAGCGTGGGGCAGGGGTTACTTGCTGGAGGATTCTCTGCACCTTGAGGTCTTTAAACCACGATTTGAGGACTTCGATAACTCAGGCATAGGTTAGGGGTTTGTTACAGGAGTGGGTGGGTGAGATTCTGTGGCCTGCGTTGTGCAGGTGGTCAGACTAGATGATCATAATGGTCCCTTCTGACCTTAAAGTCTATGAGACTCCAAGAAAGGTCTCAACTCTGCCTCCAACAGCAGGGACTTCAAGCTGGCCTCCTGATCCTTCTTGGTATGAGGCTTAAAATCCCTGCAAATCTTGCAGTGGGTCCTTGGTGTGAGCCCCACCCAAGCACGTCAGGCATCTGAAGCAGAGGCGCAGACTTTCTGGTTTTCCTAGGGGTGCTCGACTCCTGGTCCACTCCAGGCCCTGCCCCCACACCACCCTGCTTCTTCCTACCCCTGCACTGCCTCTTTCCACCCCCTCTCTCCCAGAGCTTCCTGCACACCGCTGAACAGCTGATCAGCGGCAGGCAGGAGGGAGGAGGAGGAGCTGATCAGCAGGGCCGCTGCTGGGTGCTGAGTGCCCACTATTTTTTTCCTGGGGTGTTCCAGCCCCAAAGCACCCATGCAGTCGGCACCTATTATCTGAAGAGCAGGTCGCTCAGGGGCATAGCCTTGTTTCAGGGGGCACAAGGCTTGAAGCCATAAGCTCGGCTAACAGAGAAAACTAACTACACTAACAGACTTAACTAACAACCATAAAGAACTCTGCGTGAACTCCTCCTGACAGTCGAAATGACAGACTGGACTTCTACAGAGTGCTTCCGCAGATGTGCACAGGCTGAAATTGTGAACAAACAGCATCACTTGCCCCATAACCTCAGCCATACAGAACGCAACGCCATCCACAGCCTCAGAAACAACTGACATTATAATCAAAGGGGCTGACAAAGGAGGTGCTGTGGTCATAATGAACAGGAGGCGGCCAGGCAACTCTCCAACACCATGTTCTACAGGCCACTATCCTCTGATCCCACTGAGGAGTACCAAAAGAAACTACACCATCTGCTTAAGAAACTCCCTGCTACAGCACGGGAACAAATCTACACGGACACACCCCTAGAGCCCCGACCAGGGGTATTTTATTTGTTACTCAAGATCCATAAACCTGGAAACCCTGGATGCCCCATCATCTCAGGCATCGGCACTCTTACAGCAGGATTATCTGGTTATTTGGACTCTCTCCTCAGATCCTATGCTCCCAGCACTCCCAGCTATCTTTGAGATACCACCGACTTCCTGAAGAAACCACAATGCATTGGTGATCTTCCTGAAAACACCATCCTGGCCACCATGGATGTAGAAACGCTTTACACCAATATTCCACATGAGGATGGACTACAAGCTGTCAAGAACAGTATCCCTGATGAGGCCACAGCACACCTGGTGGCTGAGCTTTGTGACTTTGTCCTCACCCACAACCATTTCAGATTTGGGGACAACTTATACCTTCAAGTCAGTGGCACTGCTATGGGTACCCGCATGGCCCCACAATATGCCAAGATTTTTATGGCTGACTTAGAACAACGCTTCCTCAGCTCTCGTCCCCAAGCGCCCCTCCTCTACTTCCACTACATTGATGACATCTTCATCACATGGACCCACAGGAAGGAGGTCCTTGAAGAATTCCACCTGGATTTCAACAATTTCCACCCCACCATCAACCTCAGTCTGGACCAGTCCACACAAGAGATCCACTTCCTGGACACTACAGTGCAAACAAGTGATGGTCACATAAATACCACCCTATACTGGAAACCTACTGACCGCTACACTTACCTACATGCCTCCAGCTTCCATCCAGGACACATCACACAATCCATTGTCTACAGCTGAGCCCTAAGACACAACCGCATTTGCTCCAATCCCTCAGACAGAGTCAAACACCTACAAGATCTTTATCAAGCATTCTTAAAATTACAATACCCACCTGGGGAAGTGAGGAAACAGATTGACAGAGCGAGACGGTACCCAGAAATCACCTACTACAGGACAGGCCCAACAAAGAAAACAACAGACCACCTCTGGCCATCACATACAGCCCCCAGCTAAAACCTCTCCAGCACATCATCAACGATCTACAACCTATCCTTCTATGATTCTGTATAGGGTAAAATAGAATAATAAGCCTAAATTCAAGACATGAACCTTAACCTTTTTAAAGAAAGGATCCACGGGTGTTTCTCTCAACCTAGCTGGTATTAAGAGTTATGGCAGGCAGTCACTGCCAGGCTCGGTGGCCCCAAAATATTAACCATAATTTCAGAACACATTTTTATATAGTTTTATTAAGCGAAGTAGGCCTGACATCATCACCAGTCTTTAAATGAAAATCTGTCACCAGGCTAAGCAAGAATTTTCTATGAGGTTTCAGAGCCACCAACTTATCTTTGAGCTAAGGCACATGAGCCAGCAACTTATTCATACTCTTGACTGCAGTAGCAGCCATCAAGAAAGCAATCATTAGAGAAAGCTCAGTAAACATTCCCCTAACACTCAACAGGTGCATCTACAGGGTAGGACAACTCCTGGAATAGCCAATCTTAAAACATGACGTAAGCACACACAGTTTATTACTAAGAGTATGATATGAAAACATGGCTGACACTCCTAGAGGGGAAGAGAAGAAGAATCTGCAATTCACGTGGAGAAGATGCATTTGATTTTAATATTCAGCTGTGTTTTAAGATTTAGAGTATAGGATGTAAAAAAAATCTAGGAAGTGAAAGAAAAATTATAAAACCACCAATTGTTAAGTTATGGAGTTGCTTTTACTTCTTGAAAAGCCACCAGAACTGAAGTACTAAAAGGTGGAATGAAGCTAAGATTAAGTATAGCATATGTGTAAATTCTCATGTGCATTCTATAGTGGGACTATAATCTACTCTGTAGGACTGGATAAGCTTTATTGATCTAAAACAGTGGTCTCCAACCTTTTTAAGCACAAGATCACCTTTTGAATTTAAGTACAACCCAGTATGGTCACTGGGAGGCTTTCGGGGACAGACAGCTGTTCTCATGGGATGGACTTCACCTGAGTAGGGAAGAAAATAGACTTCTGGGAGGGAGGCTGGCTCATCTCATCAAAAGAGCTTTAAACTAGGAATTTGGGGGAGATGGTTGGGAGATGTCCAGTTAATCTCCACGCCAGATTCCAACATTGAAAAGGAGAGTGATGAGATAAGAACAGATATAGCCGGGGGGAAGGGATTGGACATAAGAAGGAGAGGGGGGATGAACAGCAAGAGGTCCGTACCAAATTGCATAACTAATGGGAGACAGGCTAAACGGCATACATTAAGATGTTTATACACCAATGCGAGAAGTCTAGGTAACAAAATGGAGGAATTGGAGCTCCTGGTCCGAGAAATGAAACCGGATATCGTAGGAATAACCGAAACCTTGTGGAACGGTAGTCATGACTGGAGTACAGGTATGGAAGGGTATGTGCTGTTTAGGAACGATAGGAACAAATGTAAAGGTGGGGGGGGGGTAGCATTGTATGTCAATAATGAGGTAAACTGTAAAGAAATGACTGATGGAATGGATAAGACGGAGTCTGTCTGGGCAATACTCACACTGAGTAAAAGAACTACTAGAGCCTCCCCTGGGATAGTGCTTGGGGTGTGCTACAGACCGCCGGGATCTACCCTGGATATGGACAGAGAACTATTTAATGTTTTTAGGGAAGTAAATACTAATAGGAACTGTGTAATCATGGGAGACTTTAACTTCCCGGATATAGATTGGGGAACAAATGCTAGTAACAATAATAGGGCTAAGATGTTTCTAGACGTGCTAGCTGATGAATTCCTTCATCAAGTAGTAGCTGAACCAACGAGGGGGGAGGCCATTTTAGATTTGGTTTTGGTGAGTAGTGAGGACCCCGTTGAGGAAATGGTTGTAGGGGACAACCTTGGCTCGAGTGATCATGAGCTCATTCGATTTAAACTAAATGGAAAGATTAACAGAATTAAATCAGAGACTAGGGTTTACAATTTCAAAAAGGCTAATTTTAATAAATTAAGGGGACTGGTAAGGAAAGTGGATTGGGCTAACATATTTACGGATCTAAAGGCGGATGGCGCCTGGAATTATTTTAAGTTGAAGTTGCAGGAGCTGTCTGAGGCCTGTATCCCGAGAAAGGGAAAACTGTTAGTAGGAAAGAGATTTAGACCAAGCTGGATGAGCGAGCGTCTCAAAGGGGTGATTAAGAAAAAACAGAAAGCGTACAAAGAGTGGAAGAGGGGAGGGATCAGTAAGGAAACCTACCTTATTGAGGTCAGAGCATGTAGACATGGAGTGAGAAAGGCTAAAAGCCGTGTAGAGTTGGACCTTGCGAGGGGAATTAAAACCAATAGTAAGAGGTTTTATAGCCATATAAATAGGAAGAAAACAAAGAAAGAAGAAGTGGGACCGCTGAAGATTGTAGATGGAGTGGAGATAAAGGATAATCTAGGGATGGCACAATATCTAAACGAATATTTTGCATCGGTCTTTAATGAGGCTAATGAAGGGTTTAGGAATAGTGGCAGCGTGACAGAGGGGAATAAAGGAGGGGGGATTGACATTACCGTATCCGAGGTAGAAGCCAAACTTGAACACCTTAACGGGATTAAATCGGGCAGACCAGATGATCTTCATCCGAGAATATTGAAGGAACTGGCGCGAGAAACTGCAAACCCGTTAGCGATAATTTTTAATGAATCTATCAACTCGGGGGTGGTACCGTTGGCCTGGAGAATAGCTAATGTGGTTCCTATTTTCAAGAAAGGGAAAAAAAGTGACCCGGGTAACTACAGGCCTGTTCGTTTAACATCTGTAGTATGCAAGGTCCTGGAAAAAGTTTTGAAGGAGAAAGTAGTTAAGGACCTTGAGGTCAATGGCAATTGCGACAAATTACAACATGGTTTTACGAAAGGCAGATCGTGCCAAACCAACCTGATCTCCTTCTTTGAGAAAGTAACAGACTTTTTAGATAAGGGAAATGCGGTGGACCTAATATACCTCGACTTCAGTAAAGCGTTTGATACGGTACCGCATGAGGAATTATTGATTAAATTGGAAAAGATGGGGATCGATATGAAAATCCAGAGGTGGATAAGGAACTGGTTAAAGGGGACACTGCAGCGGGTCATACTGAAAGGTGAACTGTCAGGTTGGAGGGAGGTCACCAGTGGAGTTCCTCAAGGTTCGGTTTTGGGTCCCATTTTATTTAATCTATTTATTACTGACTTTGGAACCAAATGTAGGAGTGGGCTGATAAAGTTTGCGGATGACACAAAGTTGGGAGGTATTGCCAATTCGGAGGAGGATCGGGATATTCTGCAGGGAGACTTGGATGACCTTGTAAATTGGAGTAATAGAAATAGGATGAAATTTAATAGTGAAAAGTGTAAAGTGATGCATTTAGGGATGACTAACAAGAATTTTAGTTATAAGCTGGGGACGCATTGGTTGGAAGTAACGGAGGAGGAGAAAGACCTTGGAGTCCTGATTGACCGCAGGATGACTATGAGTCAGCAATGTGACGTGGCTGTGAAAAAAGCCAATGCGGTCTTGGGATGCATTAGGCGAGGTATATCTAGTAGGGATAAGGAGGTGCTGCTTCCGTTATACAAGGCACTGGTGAGACCTCATTTGGAGTACTGTGTGCAGTTCTGGTCTCCCATGTTTAAAAGGGATGAACTCAAACTGGAACAGGTACAGAGAAGGGCCACTAGGATGATCAGAGGAATGGAAAACCTGTCGTATGAAAGGAGACTCGAGGAGCTCAGTTTGTTTACCCTAACCAAAAGAAGGCTGAGGGGGGATATGATTGCTCTCTCTAAATATATCAGAGGGATAAATACCAGGGAGGGAGAGGAATTATTTCAGCTCAGTACTAATGTGGACATGAGAACGAATGGATATAAACTGGCGGTGGGGAAGTTTAGGCTTGAAATTAGACGAAGGTTTCTAACCATCAGAGGGGTGAAATTTTGGAACAGCCTTCCGAGGGAAACAGTGGGGGCGAAAGACCTCTCTGGCTTTAAGATTAAGCTTGATAAGTTTATGGAGGGAATGGTTTGATGGGATAACGTGATTTTAGTCAATTAATCAACAGCGTGCCATCGCTGGTAAATAGTAGCAATGGTCAATGAGGGTCTGGCTGGAGAATCTTGCCTGCATGCTCAGGGTTCTACTGATCGCCATATTTGGGGTCGGGAAGGAATTTTCCTCCAGAGTAGATTGGCAGAGGCCCTGGAGGTTTTTCGTCTTCCTCCGCAGCATGGGGTGGGGGTCGCTAGCTGGAGGATTCTCTGCGACTTGAAGTCCTTAAATCACAGGATTTGGGGACTTCAACAGCTGAGGCAAGGGAAAGGGGGTGGGTCAGCTTTTGTGGCCTGCATCATGCGGGAGTTCAGACTAGATGATCATACTGGTCCCTTCTGACCTTAAAGTCTATGAGTCTATTTACCTCAAAGAAAATAGAGAAAGAACAGTTTATTATGCCATATAAAGCAGAGATCAATTGCTTAATATACCTAATTATACATTTTCCCTGCTTACTGAGTCTCAGTGTGACATTTGTGAATGCACATTATCTACCAGTGTCTTGAAATTAGAGTTGTAATTTGAAATAGCTAGTCAGATGCAGTCCTGCAGATCATCTTGATCATCTTCATTTATGAGAATGCCATCTCACATAGATAGGTGGAACCAAAGCAAACTTTCACTTTTAAAGCACAGGACAATAGAAGGGGATACTTTTCTTGGTTTACGCATTCCCAAAAATTGCTGTCCTTTGGTCTGGCTTTTAGCTCAATGTCACTTTGCATGGTAATTATCTCCATATCAATTCCACTACTTTGTAAATCAAACACCTGATGGAATGTCGCAGCCAACCTAACAATGTCTGCTGGAAAGAATGGATTTGAGATACACATGATTGGCTCCATCATGTCTATTTCTTGAAATCCTCTGCTAATTTGGTCAACTGGGCACAGAACTTTTCTGGGTGGAACCATTTTCCTCTGTCTTCAATTTTTTCTAGTATTTTCCCCAGACTCGGGAAGTGCTGCAGCATTTTATTCTTTAATTAGGAGGACCACAGACCCAATTTCAATTTGAATGCATTCACTGCACTGATCATATGTGATAAGTCTCTGTCCTTTCCCTGCAGTTCGCTCATTCAATTTGGATGTTATGTCAGTAAGGAACCCGAAGTCTAGCAGCCATGCATTGTCTGACATCTCATTGCACACTTCGTTCCTTGATTTTAGAAAAGCGATGATTTCAGGCATTAGATCCAAAAATCTGTGCAGGACTTTCCCCCTGCTTAAGCACCTCACACCTGCATGGAGGACCAGCTCACTGTAAGCAGCATCCACTTCGTCAAGTAAATATTTAAAGAGGCGGTGCTGGAAGGCTCTTGCCCCAATCAAGTTTACAATTCTGACAATTATTTTCATTAAGTGTGAGAAGTCCATCACTTTACTCGCTAGTGCTTGCTGGTGGATTATACAGTGGTAATTCACAAATGAAGGAAAATCTGGATCATTTTTGCAAAATGCAACAAAGCCAGCATGTGCGCTAAGCATGGCAGGTGCACCATCCGTTGTGATCAAAACAAGTTTCTTGATTGGAATGATTTTCTCAAGCATGTAATTTTTGAATTCATTGTAGCTATCGCCTCTTGTTTTCTCTTTAAGAGGCAAAACAGTCAGAAGGTCCTCTTTAGTTATCGCATCCTTAAAAACCATTTGAACAAAAAACTACCTGGGTTGTGTCGGTCATGTCAACCGATTCATCAAACTGCAGTGAAAAGCATTCAAAGTCATTCAAATCCTGCTGTAGTTGCTGAAAGATGTCTTCGGACAAAGATTCCACCCGTTTTGCTACTGTGGAAGCCCCAAGTGATATGTTCTAGACTGCCGTCATTATTTCCTCTTTGTTTTTGAGATCTTTAAATAAGGAGTCCGCTGCCACAGTCATTGCCTCTTTAAATACTTCTCCATCTGTAAATTATTTCTTGTGTTTTGCCAGCAGATGGCAAACACAGAACGATGCTTCAGTAGAGGCCTCCCCTTTTGCTGCTGGTTTAGTAAAACATGACTGTTGAGCTTTCAAAACAGCCTTCAATTCATTAACTTTCTTTGTACGGAGCACGCTATTTAAGGGGAAACAGTCCTTAAATTTGCTATGCATTGTTTTGTGGTGCCTTTCTAAATTCCCTTTTACTTATCGATATACTTGTGTGACATGGAAGTCCTATGCACTTATCTTTCACTGTTGCAAACAAAAATTCATTTTTCCATTCCAAATGGAAGTTGTAGGTTTTCGGTTTCTTTTTAGATGGCCCGGGTTTGTAATTCATTGTTAACGCTAGCTAGGTATGTATTTTTTAATTATAAAAAGAGAAGAGGAGAGCACTAGCTACAACTGTAGTCTAACTCACACTTCTGAGCAGTCGACATGCACGCCATGCATGATAAGCTTTTCTTTTTTCCCCAATTCTGCACTTGCAACCAAAGGTGTCATGAGTTATGGCACCTCCTGGTTATTAGAAAAGAGGAAGAGTGCACTTCTGTACTTTGTGAGGATAAGATTGGTCACGCTGGAGCCTGTCTCTACCCCGGTTCAATGTGCAAAGAAGAAATAAAGTTTCACTAAAACCCAACGACCTTCAATGAAAGGGCCCTCGAGCTTGGTTGTTTCTTTGCATTCATCTGTCAGAGCCAAGTGCTCAAATCTGACCAGCACTTCATGCAGGCTCCCCAACTCCAGAGGGAGAATGAAGTCAGCACTCTCTGCTTTCCCCCGACCGCCTTCCTTCTTGAGCAAGCACCCAGACAAAAGGAGAAACCCCCTGTAGGGCTTGCGGGAAGCATGGCTTTGCATTTTCCCCCTCAGTGTCCCCTGGCATGTAGGATGGCTGCCCTGCAGGCTGGTGACCCTGGGGAAAAGCCTGTATGGGCAGGCGCACCATGGGGCTTGGTGGAGGTTGTTTGCTTGACCACAAGCCCTGTAAAGGGGATGGTCTGGGCTGTCGTCTAACTCCGTCTGCGCTCCTAGCCAAGGAAGCGCTTTCTCCTCAATGCTCACAGGCATCAGCCCCAACTCCCCTTGGCAGCTGGTTAACCGATTGCTTTAATCCCCCACCACGGAGCTCCCTGCTGAATGCGCACAGGCAATCAGTGCCAGCAGCCTTGCCTCTCCTCCTGAGGCTGGGGGGGCCGTACTCAAAGAAATACCTTCTTGCGGGCTCCAGGATCGACTGGTCGATTGCAATCGACCGGTTGGTGACCACTGATCTAAAAGCTCTTTGTTCTCTAACTGTGCAAAAGCCTGGATTATAACTTACTTTTTAATCCCTTCTGTTCTTTTCTGCCTTTTTCTTCCTTTTCAGAGTCATATCGTTTCTGAGGTTTTTCTTTTATTTCATTTTTCTTTACTTCCTTTTCCTGGTACTGAAGGCAAAAGATAAAATTAAAGTGCTATGCTATATTAAAGTGAAATGACCAGTTTTCAAATGCCAAGAACCAAAGTTCAGAGTTCTCTGCCAGACCCATCAGTAACATTAGTAATTAAATTAGTGTGGAGAGCAGGGTGATAATAAAATGGAGAGAGTGAATAGCACAGGTGACCTATAGTGGGAAACAAAGCCTTTCACACTTGATTTGCTGATTTAAAATCCAGACAAGGTTGCTAGTGAATAAAAGTCATCTAATCTGTACACAAATTTACATAAAAGGTGTTTAGTGCCCTTAGTCCAGATCCTATTGAAAAGATGTTGACATGATAAAATTACCACCAAAATTAGCACTATTCAATCAATGCTTTAAGCAGCAGAGTTTGGACATACACAAGGACAGAATAAGGACATACTAGCATGACAGTGAATTATACTATGATGACTTTATAATGGAAGAGACTAGAAACTAGTAGCATCCACATTTCTTGTTCTTTCAATACCCCAAGTATGCTAGGTGCTTTTCTAGCACAAATAATACACAAAGTCTCTGTTTCAAAGAGCTTACAGTTACCCTTCTTGTGATATGTCTAAAATTAGGACAAACTGTAGGGAGCAGAAAGTGTGATGGAAGCCATGGGTAACAAAAAGATCTTGCTATTACTCAATGAAAACATTCACATCTTGCTATGTGCACAAACTGCAAGCAGGAATACAGTGGTCTCAGGCAGCTAAACAACATTACATTGTTCAATAGCATTTTTTTATAGAAGGCCATTTTAGTTTTTCCCCAATACTGTACACTTATTCTTTACCTTTTCTACCCCAGATCCTCCTTAAAATATAATCTTGTGCTCAGTTAGGAACATAATAGTACCTCAAATCAAAGAAACAAACTGCTTCAGAAATGTTTTGAGATTAATCTGAAGAGTATGTGTCTTAAATGTTTAATTTCAGATTTTTATTCTATATTGTCTACATTCTATCTAAAAATAACCAAAAGAAACTCTAGCAAGACAAGCCTCCTGCACAGCTATTTGGGAGACTCAGGTTTATAAGTGATTTCAGGATTCCAATTCCTAGTTAGATACCAAAATACACAAATTACAGTAATGGTATACTTAAAAACATAGAGATGGCATGTTAGCCATACCATATAAGAACACTTCACAGTGTGATAATGACTGGACACTCACTAGGTGGCTGAATGCCTTACTATAAAATAAGGGGAAGAAAGCCAAACTAAAGGTGATCAGAGATGCAAGGTAACGGACAAGTGGCTAAAATAGATAGTACAAGGGTTGTTTAGAATGAAATCTAACCACTTCTCAAACAACTGAAAAAAGGAAGCTGGAGAGATTCATAGGTGCTAACTCTATGGGTGCTCTGGGGCTGGAATACCCTCGGAAAATAAACAGTGGGTGCTAAGCACCCACTGGTAGCACTGCAGGTTGCGCCTCCTCCCCCCCCCGCACTTCCTGCCCACCAGCGGCCCTGTCAATCAGCTCCTCCCACTCCCTCCCACCACAGAACAGCTGTAGGGACAGGAAGAGGAGGGGAGAGGGTAGGAAGAGGTGGAGTGGGGACAGCGCCTGAGGCAGAGCAGGGTTCAAGCACGCCCCAGCAACTCATTAAGTTAGGGTCTATCATAATATAATATATGGAGATATACCTATCTCATAGAACTGGAAGGGACCCTGAAGGGTTATCGAGTCCAGCCCCCTGCCTTCACTAGCAGGACCAAGTACTGATTTTGCCCCAGATCCCTAAGTGGCGCTCTCAAGAATTGAATTCACAATTTAGCAGGCCAATGCTCAAACCACTGAGCTATCCCTCCCCCCATGGAGAGATTTATACTCTATTGAAGACTAAACAGAAGAAAAAAAACCAAGCTAACTTAATATACACTTACTTTTTGAACAGTTTTAGGATTACCTTTGATAAATTGCCTCTTTCCTTTGACATGTCCTCCAGATTCAGATCACACTTAGAGACACGCTTCTTTCCTAACATGCTCCCTTCTTATGTTCAGTATACAAGGAAAAATTTTCAGAGTCTCCCCTATAGAGTGTGCAGTGGGCTTCTCTTTCATTTTATCCTCATTAACTCTCCCAATTATCTCTTTGTCTTTGCGATCAGAAACAGTAGGCTTTTGAGGTGTCTGAAGTAGGTCCCTGGCATAATATTTGTCTGATTTAAACTTTGTTTTTCAAATTTCATAACACTGCTTACCTCCCCAACTGAATCAGTCGACTTGCGTCCTTTTTCATCAGTGCACAATTTCAAACTTTTTTGCACTAGAGCAGGTGTAGGTGAAACTTTGTCTAACTCTGCAGAAGCTTTTGCCTTTTCTTGAGCTTTTTGTTTTTTGTGCATATTTTTCTTCTCCAAATAGGTGTCCTTTGTTTCCACTTTTCTACTTTCCTCTTTGTAATCTTCAGCCCTTTTAAGTTTCTTCTTTTTTCTTTTAACCTTAAGCTCAATGCTGTCCTCTTCAGTACTTGCTGACCCATCTGGCTGCCTATCAGCAATGGAATCCTTCATAAGAATTTCCTGTTCAGATTTCTCTTTTCCACTTTTTATCTTTTGTTTCTCCTCTCTACCCTCAGAACACAAGTCTGAATTTTCATTGTCAGCTACTTGAGAAAACGAATCATCTAGGGTGCTTGACTCGGAGTCAAACTGAAGGTCACCATGTTTTTCCTTTCGCAATTTTTTATTTTCTTTAGAATCCTCTTTACATTTGGTCTTTAAATCTTTACTTTCTCCCTTCTTTTTCTTGATTTCTTTAGAATCTTCTTTCTTCTGCTTCTTAGGATCTTTTGAATCTTCCTTGGTTTCTGAAGTTCTTTTCTTTGGTTTTGAATCTAAAATCAAACTATCTGAGGAGTTTTCACGTTCCAGTCTGGGTTTCTCTTTGAATTTTGCAGATTTTGATTTTTTCTTTTTCAGATCATCTGGGCTTCTATCCTCGCCATCTTTTGATTTTTTCTTCTTCTTCTTTGGTGACGTGTCTTCTTTTGCTTCACTTTGCAAGTCACTGTCAGATTCTGCCTCAAATAAGTCGTCATTTAAAGACAGCTTCTATAAAATGAAGAAAAACAGAAAACATTTCTTTCCTCCTTTCCCAATTAAACTTTATTATTTATGTACTTCAGTGCACAACAGTGTTATACATGCTTAAATCCATAGTGCCCAAACCCAGGGTACTGCAAGATTTCAAATTTTTAAATACATCTGCAATTTGTAGTGGTTATTCCCATTTTAGCTGACCATTACTAAATCCTCTTTGAAACGGGACTAGATCAAAGTGCATTAACAAATGCCAGCAGGGTCCACAGGGACAGATAGTCCATGGCGGAATAGTGCAGGGGAAATTCACCCCCCTGCTTCCTGTGAACGAATTATTTGTATAGACAAGCCCTTACTCAAGTTACTACCCCTAGAAGTGGCATCAACAGGCACATGGAGGAAAAATAAAATAAAAACAGGCAGGATGTATCTGGGTAGCTATGTTGAGCAGCAAAATAGAGCAGAAACTTGATTCTGGATTCTTTCTTGCTTCAAGAGTCGGTCCTGGTCTACACTTAAAGTTTAGACTGACCTAGCTGCCCGTGTAGAAATGACTAGCTTCTTCCATCAGTTTAGCTACCGATTCTTGGGGAGGTGGATTTCCTCCTCCGAGGAAAACACCCTGTCAATGTAGAAAGTGTCTACATTACGACGCTCCAGTGGCATAGCTGCAGCTGTGCCGCTGTAGCACCCATAATGTAGACATGTCTAATTAACTTGATATTGCAAAGGTGATCTACTGATTCTCCAGAAGTAAGGCACAAGATTCCAAAGAAACCTGTTGTAGGTTATTTTAAAGCACATGGGTATGTCCACACTGACATAAAACAGACAGGGCTGGCCTGAGTCAGCTGACTTTGGCTTGCAGGGCTCAGGCCCCAAGGCTATAAAATTGCAGCATAGAAATCTGGGCGTGGGCTGGAGCCCAGCAAGGGGGAGAGGATTCCAGAGCTGAGCTCCAGCCTGAGCATCTACATTGCAATTTTATAGCCTTGCAACCTGAGCCCGATGAGTCCAAGTCAGCCAAAATGGGCCAGCTGCAGGGTGTTATTGCAATATAGACATACCCTATAAGAGTCTCTTCAAAACGCAAAAAGAAAAACAGGAGTACTTGTGGCACCTTAGAGACTAACAAATTTATTAGAGCATAAACTTTCATGGACTACAGCCCACTTCTTCGGATGCATATAGCTAAGGTGCCACAAGTACTCCTGTTCTTTTTGCGGATACAGACTAACACGGCTGCTACTCTGAAACTCCTCAAAACTCATGTGCCCATCATCCATTGCACTTACTATAAATTAAACAGGAACAAAGAAAAAAATCCCAGAGATTACTGGGGAAAGAACAATCAAACAAGGCAGGGAGGGAAAGTACGGCTTCAAAGAATGAGTGAGCAAAGAGTTCTCACTGGAAGAGGATAGGGTTTGGGTGTGGGGACAGTAAATACTGAATGTTGATTAGACTGGCCCTTTACCATTTAACTAAATTGGGCTTAAAATTAAACTTTGAGATGAATCTGGGTGTGGTACATTCATTCCCTGTCTGATGCAGAAAACTGTCTAAGACAAATGATAGCAAGGCTGAGGTTTAACAAAAAAACAAACAAACAAAAAATGATAGCGCAAAACAGAGCAGTGCTTTAAACTAAAAAGACTATCCATAATGGTCTCCATTCCTGCTGCCCTCCCTGCAAAAGCTTAGTCTACAAGAGACAGAAGAAAATGGTGGTAAGACTGATATCAGATTCTGCATTCTGTGCCTACAATTATTCCACTAGTATAGACACAACTGTTACTATTAATGAGAAACACAGTTCCTATCTGTAATTCTAGCTTTCAGAAGATAACTGCTTTATCAATCTATGTAAATATTTAGAAATCTAGTTAACCTTGTTTCACAATATGGACTGAGAAGTAAGCATTCCAATATACAAAATGACTCTCTTGTCCAGGGGTTGGCAACCTATGGCACGCGTGCCAAAGGCAGCACACAAGCTGATTTACTGTGGCACGCTGCTGCCAGTCTGGGGTCCCCGCTGTCGGCCTGGATGGACGGAACCCGGGCCGGCAGCAAGCTGAGCGGGGCTGGCAGCTGGGACCCCGCTCAGCCCACTGCCAGTCTGGGGTTCCATCTACCAGCCCCTGTAAATGTAAAATGTATTACAGGCACGCAAAACCTTAAATTACCGCGAATAAATGAAGACTTGGCACACCACTTCTGAAAGGTTGCCGACCCCTGCTCTAGTCTTACAGTGTAAGGATATCAAAACCAGCAGGAAAGCATGCAAACCTACAGTAGGCTTTAAAAGAAGATTACATGTTCAGATGCAAAATATACCCATCAAAACTTAAGTGTTAAGGAATGTTTTCAAACTATTCTAATAGGAGAGTCCATTTTATATTGAAATGTAGAAAATTTTTTATTTTTATGACTATTCTAGGAGAAAAGATAACTATACTAGCAGGTCATACACTTCATTTCTTGTATAGGCTGAGTTTATTGCACAAACCAGAGGTTCCTTCCATCCTCCCCTACAAGCTCTCTGTGTTGCCATCTCCCATTCCCCTTCTTTTTCAGGGATTCACTGTAATGCCCCACAACCTCCCTGCTGCCATGGGTTTTGCATGCCCCAGTTTCTCTCCCCCCGCCCATGGCAAGAGCTATATGCCCCCCTCTTTGGGGGTCCCCCATGCTCCACCACCTATGACAGGAGCTCTGTGTGCACCCTTATTTCACCTCATTCTCTCCAGTCCCTTTCCCCCAAGCCAGACACTCCCAATTTATCTGGGTGATTAGTCATTCAGGGCATCAAAATATTAAACTGTATTAAGAAGCCAAACAGGAGTATTTTTATGCCACAAGGCATTAACTGATGTCATCAATTAGCTGTTTGAACTATATACGATTGCAGAGGTGCTTGAAACAATGATTGTAGTAATCTGATGGTAGGGTTTCCATTTCTCGCCTTTTGGTTTTCCAGTTTCCCCAAAAATCAATAAGGTTCTGGCCACTGATGCCTTGCACATTCCCAATAACTTTGGAATTGATCGGATGCTAGGTTCACAAGTTATCACATTACATACAGAGAAATGCCACCAAATTAAATGTAAGGACCTCACAAGCTTGGCCAAAAAGGGCACTTATGGCATTTTTTCCCTAATTTAAGAGATTTTTGTAATCTTACCCAAGCTTTAATTAATAGTAACTCCCAAGCAAGCAAGCAATGGTCATTACAATAAAGGCCTCTACTACAAAGAAATTTTGATCATATTTTAGAGTCTGCACACAACTCCATGGAACATTTAATACCAGAAAATAAGGCCTAAAAAGGGAAAGCCGTCTTTATTGGAAGGTGAGGGGAAAGCAGACATACCTGTATGTCCTTCTTAACGAGTTTAGGCTTATTATCCACAATTTTTTTTCTGAATTCAAGCAGCACTTCTTTACAGTCTTCCAGATGAACCTCTGGTTCCCAGGTATCATCATCCGAGGTATATCCCTTCCACCGCACTTTGTACAGAATTTTACCCTGTGAGAGCAAAAAGTACTTATAAAACAAGAGTTTATTAAGGGGGTGGGGGGTTTCTACAGTATCGACTTGCTCTTGTGAATCTCAATGTATAATGGTTTAGTCTAATCTGACTTTATAGGATGAAAATGTTAATTCCTAAAAAGTGAGATGAGCCGTGTTTTGCTATAATCATTCATCCAAACATGTTCTCATAGTTTGAAGTATTACACAAAAGAGGTTTTAAGTACAGTGAGTATAAAACTTATTTCTTACAGTAGTTCACTAAACTTCTGTTAACCATTTGGTTTTGCCTGAAGTTCTTTGCTGCTTCTCCAAACAAATTTAGTAATTTCATATTACAATGTGAACAAATCATTTTCCTAGATCAGGATATACTGTGATGGGACACACACATCAACTACTCAACTTCACAAGAATCAAGTCTGCTACAAGAACTCAGTTTTTTCCTTTCCTGGCTTCACACTGCAGCATACATGTGCCCAGAAGCACTTGAATTGAAGAGCAGGGTGGAGTTAAAAAAAAAAAATAGGGCTGTCAATTAATTGTAGTTAATGCACACGATTAACTAAAAAAATTAATCATGATTTAAAAAATAATCACGATTAATCGCACTTAATAGAATACCAACTGAAATTTATGAAATATTTGTGGATGTTTTTCTACATTTTCAATATTGATTCCAATTACAACACAGAATACAAAGTGCACAGTGCTCACTTTATATTATTTTGTATTACAAACATATGCACTGTAAAAATGACAAAAGAAATAGCGTTTTTCAATTCACCTCATACAAATACTGAAGCGCAATCTCTTTATTGTGAAAGTGTAACCTACAAATGCAGATTTTTTTTTGTTACATAACTGCACTCAAAAACACAACAGTGTAAAACTTAAGAGCTTACAAGTCCACTCAGTCCTACTTCTTATTCTGCCAATCACTACGTTTCTTTACATTGACGGGAGATACTGCTGCGTGCTTATTTACAATGTCACTTGAAAGTAAGAACAGGTGTTCGCATGGCACTTTTGTAGCCGGCGTTGCAAGGTATTTACATGCCAGATATGTGCTGGGTCATCCTCCGAGACTGCTGTAACATGAAATATATTCAGAATGCAGGTAAAATAGAGCAGGAGACGTACAATTCTCCCCCCCCAAGGAGTACAGTCACATATTTAATTGACGCATTATTTTTTTAATGAGCATCACCAGCATGGAAGTGTGTACTCTGGAATGGTGGCCGAAGCATGAAGGGCATGCAAATGTTTAGCATATCTGGCACATAAATATCTTGCAACACCAGCTACAACAGTGCCATGTGAACGCCTGTTCTCACTTTCAGATGACATTGTAAACAAGAAGCAGGCAGCATTATCTCCTGAAAATTGTAACCAACCTTGTTTGTCTAAGTGATTGGCTGACCAAAAAGTAGGACTGAGTGGACTTGTAGGCTCTAAAGTTTCACAGTTTTATTTTTGAATGCAATTTTTGTACATAATTCTACATTTGTAAGTTCAACTTTCATGATAAAGAGATTGCACTACAGTACTTGTATGAGGTGAATTGAAAAATACAATTTTGTTTTTTTACAGTGCAAATATTTGCAATAAAAATAAAGTGAGCAGTGTACACTTTGTACTCTGTATTGTAATTGAAATTAATATTTGAAAATGTTGTAAACATCCAAAAATGTTTAAAATAAATGGTATTCTATTGTTGTTTAACAGAGCGTGATTCATTTTTTTTTAATCGCTTGACAGGCCTAAAATAAGTTTAAAAAGATTTTAAAAGTCATGATTTATTTTATTTAAATGTTAATTCTTTACTTTCTTCGCATTTTATAGTGTTATCGTGCTAAAATAGATGTTTTGCATTTTTTTCTTAGTTTCCTAATTGTTAGGAGAATCTCAGATTTTAAGAGATCTCCCCCCCCCACACACACACACTTCAATATTTATCCTTGCCGAAAAAGGAAAGTGCAGGGTCTTACCAACATACTCATTATAGTACACCTCTACCCTGATATAACGTGACCTGATATAACACGAATTCGGATATAACGCAGTAAAGCAGCGCTCCGGGGGGGCGGGGCAGCACACTCCGGTGTATCAAAGCAAGTTCGATTATAACGTGGTTTCACCTATAACGCAGTAAGATTTTTTGGCTGTGTAGTGAGTCGGTGTGGCTCGCCTCCTGCCCGGAAGAGGGAGCCCACGTGCAGGCACCAGAGTGGGTGGGACCACCACCGCCTGTCCCCGCCCCCCGGAAGTCAAGGGGCGGGACAGGAAGTATAAAGGCCAGCCGCCAGAGCTCAGTCGGTGGTCAGCCACCACAGGGAGTAGACGTGTGGCTGGGAGCTCCCGGCCAGGAGGCTGCCGAAGACCGAGACCTGGACCCTAGCTGGCCCGAGTTACCCAGGGCACGCTACGAGGAGGAGCCACCGGAGCCCGTCCGATCCCGTCACTGGGAGAATCCCTGGGAACCCCACCCCACCAACCCTGAGGGTGAGACTGCACCCGAACCCCTCCGCCCCTGCTGCTACCCAGAGGAGCCGCCTGAGGACCGTTGGCCTGACTTCCCGGCCGAGCTACCGGACCTGCCACCGAGCCCTGGCAGAGAGGAGCCTATGCAGATGGACTGGCCCGAGCCCGGCGCGACGAACGAGGTAGGCTTTGAGGGGGATCGTGGAAGTAGCCCGGGGGTAGCCGACCCCGGTCCGGCTGCAACCGAGTGTGAGCCTATGTCAGTGTGTTGCGGTCTGGATACCCCACTGACCAGCAGCGGCAGTAACCGCTGCTAGGGCCCCGAGCTGGAACGCAGTGGAGTGGGTGGGCCTGCGTTCCCCCCCTGCCACCCCCCGCTCACGGGTGGCAGGCTTCCCCCTCACCCAACACTCAGCTACAGAAAGCCTAGGCGTGCCTTGCCTGGGCTCTGAACTATTTGCTCGCTCAGCCCCTGCAAACAAGGGCCTGAGCCTAACTGTGTTTGCCCCGCCCTGATCCAGGGCCTGGGCTCTGAACTGTCTGCTCGCTCAGCCCCTACAAACAAGGGCCTGAGCTAAACTGTGTTTGCCCCGCCCTGATCCAGGGCCTGGGCTCTGAACTGTCTGCTCGCTCAGCCCCTGCAAACAAGGGCCTGAGCTAACTGTGTTTGCCCCGCCCTGATCCAGGGCCTGGGCTCTGAACTGTCTGCTCGCTCAGCCCCTGCAAACAAGGGCCTGAGCTAACTGTGTTTGCCCCGCCCTGATCCAGGGCCTGGGCTCTGAACTGTCTGCTCGCTCAGCCCCCTGCAGTCAAGGGCCTGAGCTTTAACCGTGGTTGCTCCGACTCGGCACCAAAGAGCCGGAGTTTCGGGACTAACTGACTGCTTGTTCCCAAAGTAGTGAGTCGGTGTGGCTCCCCTCCTGCCCGGAAGGGTCGAGCCCCGGCTAGGACCTATTACAGGCTCCCAAGGACAGCGTTTTATCAGGGTAGAGGTGTAACACCATAAATTCAAACACAAAATAGATAAGCAAATAATTGTGCTATATTTGCAATCAGCACCACCTTCTAATATATTGAACTTTCAAAAGTGAAAAAGCTGCAATGCTTAAACCAAAAACTATACTCCAACAGGGTTTTGCACTCAAGTCATATCCCGTCTTGATTTAAAGATGTCAAACTGCCTAAGAAGAACAGGAGTACTTGTGGCACCTTAGAGACTAACAAATTTATTAGAGCATAAGCTTTCGTGGGCTACTGCCCACTTCCTCGGATGCATATAGAGTGGAACATATATTGAGGAGATATATATACATACACACATACAGAGAGCATGAACAGGTGGGAGTTGTCTTACCAACTCTGAGAGGCCAATTAAGTAAGAGAAAAAAAATGTTTTTGAAGTGATAATCAAGCTAGCCCAGTACAGACAGTTTGATAAGAAGTGTGAGAATACAAGGGGAGATAGATTCAATGTTTGTAATGGCTCAGCCATTCCCAGTCCTTATTCAATCCTGAGTTGATTGTATCTAGTTTGCATATCAATTCCAGCTCAGCAGTCTCTCGGAGTCTGTTTTTGAAGTTTTTCTGTTGTAAGATAGCCACCCGCAGGTCTGTCATTGAATAGCCAGACAGGTTAAAGTGTTCTCCCACTGGTTTTTGAGTATTATGATTCCTGATGTCAGATTTGTGTCCATTAATTCTTTTGCGCAGAGACTGTCCGGTCTGGCCAATGTACATGGCAGAGGGGCATTGCTGGCACATGATGGCATATATCACATTGGTAAATGTGCAGGTGAACGAGCCCCTGATGGTATGGCTTACTTAATTGGCCTCTCAGAGTTGGTAAGACAACTCCCACCTGTTCATGCTCTCTGTTTGTGTGTGTGTGTGTGTGTGTGTGTGTGTGTGTGTGTGTGTGTGTGTATATATATATATATATATATATATATATATATATATATATATATCCTCAATATATGTTCCACTCTATATGCATCCGAAGAAGTGGGCAGTAGCCCACGAAAGCTTATGCTCTAATACATTTGTTAGTCTTTAAGGTGCCACAAGTACTCCTGTTCTTTTTGCGGATACAGACTAACATGGGTGCTACTCTGAAACTGCCTAAGCACATCCCTAAGTCACCTCAATCTCCTCCTGGAGGAAAAAGATTGGCCATCTTATGTCTCTCACTATAAGACTGTTTTCCAGACCACATATTCTTTTAGTATTTCTCCAAACCTTTTCCAATTTGTTAACATCCTTTTTGGAGTGCGGATACTAGAAATGGACATAGTATTCCAGTAATGATCTCACTAATATACTGAGGTAATATCTCCCTACTCCTATTCAAAATTCCCGATTGAACATCCAAGATCATACTAGCCATCAAGTACACCACATCACTGGGAACTCATGTTCAATGGGTTATCAACACCATGTCCCAACTTCTCTTCAGTGTCACTGCATTCCAGGATAAAGGATGGGGGACTGTAAGTGTAACCTATATTCTTTGTTCTTGGATGTATGACTTTTCATTTGGTTGTATTAAAAGCATACGTTGGTCAAATGAGCCCACCTTACCAAGAGACCTGTCTCCACTTATATTTACCATTCCACCAATTTATATTCTCTGCAAATTCTACCAGCAGAGATTTTGTTATTTCTTTCAGATCACTGAAAGAAATATTGAATAGCATTGGGCTAAGAACAGATTCCTGGAGCATCCTGCTAGAAATACCCCCACTAGATGACTCCTCATTTAGTTATTTTGAAATCTTTTAACCAAGTTTTAACCTATTTTTATATGTGCTACATTGATTTTGTAGCGTGCAAACTTTTTTAAAAATCAGAATATCATGCAGAATAAGTCAGATGTCTAACAGAATATGCTTTAACTTCTGTAAATGTGGTTACCATTATCAACCAATCTCACCAAAAAATAATATCAAATCTGTCTGACAAGACCATTTTCCATAAAACCATACTGATTGGTATTAATTATGTTACCATATTTTAATTCTTTATTAAGTACGTTCCATGTCAGAATATCCATGACATGAGACAATTTCACTAACCGAAAAGGCTCTGGATTAAAGCACTTTAGATGCAAGAGGATTTTGTTTCTTTTGAGGGAAAGTGAACAGTGGTTCTCAAAAATTACATTGTTTTCCAACTATTTTGGAGAGAGGTTTCAAAAGAAATTTTGCTCCTCTTGACTATTCTAAATACATTTGTCATCAGCAAGCTCTGCATCTCACTGTTCACCCCCTTTTGCAGATCCTTAATATATTAAACACAAGACCTAGTACACAACCTTGTAACATCCCACTTAATCTTTTACACTGTTGAACACTTACCATTTATTCCCATTTGTTTTCTATACAAATCAGTGTCTAAGACTATGTCTACACTACAAATTACATCACTCAGGGGGTGATTACATCATTTTAAAGTAAAACATTTTCTGTTCAGATTTAGGAATGTTGTAAGCTTCAAATGTTCAATTTTTTTTTTTTTTTGGTAAAGTCAGATTATTTTGAGAGAAATATTTTCCTTTCCAAGTTAAAAAGGACACTATCAAGGTATTTCAAAGAAAAAACCTTCCCCCACTATTTCTTTAAAGCCCCTCACAAACTTAAAACATATTGAACAATGCAATACTTTGAAAGAACATTTTGTTTTGGTGCAAGTTAACACTTACTTCAGAAGGAGATACGTCTTACACTGAGGTATATGTTAGTAAAAAGTTAGCTGTTTTAAGTAGAAAAATTCAAGAAATTAGGGCTAACTCCATAAGCCAGAACTCTTCTGTGTTAAGCTGAGGTGTTACAGATCTGGCAGATAGTGAACATCAACAAGCTGCACATAAATGTAGTAAGTCTTGAAGCTTTTGCACTTCAGTTTTAATCTGAAGGACTATTTTATTTTCCCTCTACATTTTGGCTATTTCTCCACAATCAGAGTGCCTATAAATTTTTTTTTTATATGTGATGCAGAATTAGACCTATATAAAAGCCACACAGAATAATACTCAACAACACTTCAGAGTTTCCATCATGTTCTATATAAATTTCAAAAGCAGGGCTCTTTGCTTAAGTCACATTTGTATCTTGTAGATACAAACCTTAATGCTTGGTCTATACTAGGAAATTAAGTCAGTATAACTGCATTTCTCCAGGGTGTAAAAAATCCACTTCCCTGAGTGAAGCAAATAAACTGACCTAACCACTTGTGTAAACAGAGCTAGGTTGACAGGAGAACCCCTCCTGTCAGCATAGGCAGCACCTTCACTGAAGCACAACAGCAGCACAGTTGCAGCAGCTTATGTGTAGACAAGCCCTAAGGGCAGGTCTTCACTACGGGGGGTGGTCGATTTAAGATACGCAAATTCAGCCACGCGAATAGCGTAGCTGAATTCGACGTATCGGAGCTGACTTACCCCGCTGTGAGGACGGCGGCAAAATCGACCTCCTCGGCTCCCCGTCGACGGCGCTTACTCCCACCTCCGTTGGTGGAGTAAGAGCGTCGATTCGGGGATTGATTGTCGCGTCCCAACGAGACGCGATAATTCGATCCCCGAGAGATCGATTTCTACCCACCGATTCAGGCGGGTAGTGTAGACCTAGCCTAAGAGTAGCTCAGCATTTCAAAGAAAGGCTAACAAGTTGTGAAAGACATTCCTGCGGTCTCTAATATTGTATTCCTGGCCTGAGAGATTCTGTATCCCTAATGGATCCATGAAAACTACCTAGAAACCACTACAAGGAAAGTAATTTCATACAACAGCAGTGAGAACTTAGAATACTTTTGATGATTACATGATTTAAGTTATATTCAGAAACAACTGGAAGTTCAAGATGGATTAAACAATGTGTTCATTGAGACAATACATTTACTAAAGGACCACGTTTGTCAGAATCTTATCCCAGTGAGCCACTGATCCAGGAAATGGGTATTTTCACAATGTATTTTACCACTGCAACTACCGGGGAAAAATTGTCAACGTGATTTTTTTTTAATAATTTTTTCATCCAAAGCTACAAAAAGCCGTATTTTATATTAGAGGTTATATAATAAAAGCATTAAGATACAACACTGTTCTCATGGGCTTATAGCCCAACAAAAACAAAAAAATCATCCCAGACAAACCTGACTCACAAGAATCCATATAACCTCAAATATCAGCACCTGTGTCTTTGATGGTTTTATGATTGGGACTCAAAAATGAAAGTATTTTAGGAACAATTTTCTGTCCGTGTCACTTTAAAAATGATTCTCCTTTGTGCCTTTATTCCATGTTACACAGAAGAGTTTCACCACTTCATGTAGCCATAAAGAAAGGGTTTGACTCTCCCAGCTTGAGATCCCAGGCTAACTGATCAACTGGGTAGAGACAGTTATGCTAAATGAAGTACTTAAAGCAAAGTATTTTAAATTAGCTTCAAGCAGCTTGAGTTATAAGTGGCCCATAAAAGTGGAAACAAAAAGAACAGAAACCCAAATTCAAGCCTATGCAAGATGCTGCCCTGCTACCTTTGGTTATAACATTTGAAAATGAAAGCATGTGTGTTGTGAGGGGAAGAGATGGGGAGCCAGCCCACATGAAGGCATCAGCTGTTTGGCTGCTTCCCTCACAGCCCCTCACCATTAGTCTAGCCAGGGATCTAAGACTCAGGTGCAGAACAGAGGAATGCCTGGCCAAGGGAGAGGTGAGACAAGAGTGACACAGCGGCAGGAACTGTGGGAGAAGGGAGGAAGTCAGGTGCCTTCTGGGGAAAAGAAAAGAGAAGGGAATGAATGGAAGAGGTAACAGGCAGGGCCGGCTCCATAACAGCAGCTAGCTCCAGCTACAGGTGGAAAGCTAGGGAGTCTTGGTCTCCCTTCATCCACTCACTACCCCACCCAGCCAGTTCTCCTCTCATACACTGCCTACCCCCATCTCTGCCAGGCCAGCTCTCTCCTCTTGCAGCCCGCAGGGCCAGGTTTCCCCGTCTTTCAATCACCCACCACACACACTCCCGGGCCGGGGCTCCCCTCCTTCACCCCCCCCATCCCCGAGCCAGGGCTCCCCTCATTCACACACACACACACCCCGTCCCCGGGCCGGGCCTCCCCTCATTCACTCACACACACACACACACACACACCCACCCACCCTCCCTCCCCGGGCCCCCCTCATTCACACACATCCCCTTCTCCCCAGGCCGCAGCGCCCCTCATTCGCACCCCCCCTCCTCTCTCCCCGGGCCAGGGTGCCCCTCATTCACACACCCCCCCTCTCCCCGGGCCCCCCTCATTCACGCCCCCCCTCTCCCCAGGCCGGGCGCCCCGCTCATTCACACACACACACACACACCCTCTCCCTGGGCCAGGCACCCCCCTCATTCACACACACACCCCAAGCCGGGCGCCCCTCTCATTCACACACTCCCCTCCCCAGGCCAGGGCCCCACTCATTCACACCCACCCCCCTCTCTCCCCGGGCCGGTCGCCCCCCTCATTCACACCCACCCCCCACTCTCCCCGGGCCGGTCGCCCCCCTCATTCACACCCACCCTCCTCTCTCCCCGGGCCGGGCGCCCCCCTCATTCACACCCACCCTCCTCTCTCCCCGGGCCGGGCGCCCCCCTCATTCACACACCCCCTCCCTCTCTCCCCGGGCCGGGGCTCCCCTCGTTCACCCACCCCCTCTGTTTTCACATCCAGGATCTTCTCCACTTCGAACACATCCTCCTCCTCCTCGCTCTCGCCGCCCGCATCGCCCGCGGCCTTAACAGAACCCGCTGCTGCAGCTGCTGCCGCCTCCTTCTCCTTCTCCGCCTCCTTCTCCGCTTCAGCCGCCGCCGCCTCCTCCCCGCTCCCGGCCGCCGCCATATTGGGGTGAATTTCAAGCGACTATACCGAAAAAAGCTGCGACAGCCACAACCAGGCGGGCAGCCCCGTGACGCGGCCTCCACGGCCAATCAGCGAGCCGAAACGCAACGGAGCCCCCTCCCACGCCCCAGCGTTAATCCCAGCGGCCGCTAGGATTTAGAGTGACAGGTCCAAGTAGCCAATTGGTAGCGCCGCACGGAAGAGCCAATAAGAAGAAGAGGAGCAAAGGGGCGGGGTGGGGGAGAAGTTCCCGCAGCGTGCGCGCGGCGCGCGGCGCGCGGAGGCCGTTTGTCTGATCCCGGCGGAGCCGCAGGCCTGACCCCAGCAACGAGCCGGGGGCGGGGCTGATGTGACATTTCTGTCCCCTCCTCTAGCGGGCCCCTCCCTGCCCGCCGCTTGCCATGCCAGAGCCTCCGGTGCCCACCGCTGCCGTCTGCCTCCTGTGTCCCGGTCCGCCCCAAGCGCGGGTCCCAGGGCCAGGAAGGACCACGGTGCTGATCTGGTCTGACCGCCTGTGTAACGCAGGCCAAGGGCTTCCCGTTGGAACTGGAGCGTATCTTTAAGAAAAAAACATCTGATCTTTATTTAAAAATTGCTAGAGATGGAGAACCCCTACCCCAACAAGAAGGAGTTACTTTGGCTCACTTAGACCTAGAGCAGGGGGGTTTCATCGGCACTTATGGCCTTCCACCCTCCCGAGTTACCTGGTAGCTATGCCTAGTGACACCAACACAATGGTTAATGGTCCTCAGTGTTAAAAATGTGCAATCAGGGCCGGCTTTAGCAAGAGCGGGGCCCAATTCCTGGGGGCGGGGCTTGCTGCAAGCCCCGCCCCCAGGAATCGAGCCGGGGTTGCCGGGCTTGGGTCTGACCCGGGGCTGGGCCGGAGCCGTGGGGACTGGGCCAGGGCCAGAGCCACGCCGCGGGGACCGGGCCTGGCCTGGGCCGGAGTCGCGCCGCGGGGACCGAGCCGCGCCGCGGGGGCCGGGCCGGGCCAGAGCCGCTGGGGCCTGCATGCTCGGTGGGAACGGGCGGCGCCTCCCCGGAGCCCTTCTCGCGCCTCCACCACCCCAGCTTACCTTGTGCTGCCGGCCCGCCCCTGCTTCTTTTCAGACTTCCCGCGAATCGGGAAGCAGGGGAGGGGGCGGAGCATTCAGGGGAGGGGAGGAGGGGGAAGTGAGCTGGGGGCGGGGTGGAGAGCTGCAGCGCGGGGCCCTCTTGGCGCGGGGCCCAATTCAGCTGAATCGGCCTAAAGCCGGCCCTGTGTGCAATGCTTCATCATCATCAGGGCAAATACCAGAGCACAAACCAGATTGATCTCTGGCTAGGTTCTAATTGGCCACAACCTGCAGGATACTGGAATGGCCCTTCCTCAAGGTTTCATTGGTCACTTGTCTCAGCAGCAGAGAAGCTCTTGGCCATTTCAGCTATGAGGAGGATTGACTAAATTGTTGCAGGCGGTCAGCTTCAGACCAGTATAAACACCTTCAGGATGTAAACATACTAGCTAAGGGGGGTGTGGTGTACTGATCTCAGAGGGCCTCTCCTTCAATGCTCTGCACAAGGTCCCACTGTTTTGACACAATTTTAATATCTTGATCATAAAGGGTTGAATTCACAGAGGTTGTGTGTCTGTTACAGCCTCACCTACAAAACCAGCTTCTTGACTCAGTCTCTAGTGACTCATCTATTCAACTCTGGAGGTCCTCAGTGCAATCTCCAGTGTGTTGGCAAAGATGAAAGCTGTCACATTAACTCAAGCGTAATAGCCACCTTATACTCATAGTAATTGCTTTCTGCCCACACGGGCATGCACAGAAATTCAACGTTGACCCCTTTTGGGGGGGCATGTTCAGCTCTTCCCTCCCTCCCTCCTGCCCCAGCTCTGGCTGGAGCTCGCTCTTCCATCCCTCCTGCTCTCTCCCTGCCCTGGCTCCAGGAAGAGCTCACTCTCCTCCCTGTAACCCCAGGCAGGAGGAGCTCGCTGTCCCTGCCACCGAAGCCTTAGGACTGGAGGAGTTCTGGGCCCCCAGATGATTATTGGGGGTGGGGGACTGTGCTCCTATTTGCCCCCCCCTTGTGCATACCTCTGTGCCCACATTGATTATTAGTATTGTTTTACAATAATGCCTAGCAACCCCAATCAGGATCAGAACCTTCTTATCTAGGATGCTGTACAATCCATCACCCATATCACTTGCAAAGGCTGGTGAGCGCAGTGTTATCACTTCATGTCCTAAACTACTGCATATTTGCATTATTGTGTTTCATGTTAGAAGTGGCTTCATTTCAGGGGTGGATGATGTGGTCTCTCTACATAGTTTCTATAGAATTGGCAATATGAGTCTCACAATATTTACTGTGCTTCTTATAGCCCTAGGTCCTGAAGCTAAGAATCTCAATTTTCATTTATAAGACCCAGAAAACCTTATTAGCCTTCACGTTGCAGAGAATAGCCAGCAAATGTGAACCAAGTGTACCCTAAAGCTCAGAAATCACTTATGCTATGTCTATACTTAATACTCCTGGGGGAATTCTGCACCAAAAAATTAAAAATGCTGCACACAATTTTAAAAATTCTGTAAAATTCTGCATATTTTGTTTGTCAAAATAACACAATCATGCCAGTTTCAATTATTTTGGTAATTTATTTCAAAACACCTGTCAGCAATTATGTCTGTAACAATACAGAGAACAAAAAAAGATTCAGGGAATGTTTTTTGACAAATAGATTCCTTACTAGGCATATTAATACAGAACTTTGAGCAATAATTCATTTAAACTACAATACATAAATGTATTTCCCATACCCCTCAGAAGCTGTGCAAAGGCTTGGGGGAGTCAGGGTGGGAGAGGGAAGTAATTGCTGGGAAGAAGCCTGGAAGTGAACTTGGAGGGTTGTTGAGTGTGGGTGAAAGAAGTATTGAACAATTTTTTTGGGGGAAGAGGGGGATTGTTAGGGAGTTGGGGAACCTACCCCATGCAGTGCCTCTCTCATTCAGCCAAGCACATCTGCCCCATCCCCATGTGTCCCTGCACCCTCATACCCTTTCAGCCAGGCATAACAGCACGTGTCCCCATGTGGCCCTGTACCCCCACTTCCTCCCATCTCCATGTGGCCTTGCACCCCCACTCCCAATTCAACCAGGCGTAGCTGTCCCTATTCCGATGTGTCCCTGCAGCCACACTCAGCCACCTCCCTCCCTGCCCCATGTGGCCCTGCACCTCCACTCCCATTCAGCCCCTAGCTCAATGTTACCACACTAGCTCCTGTTCTCCTGGCCCAGTCTGTCCTCCCCACTAGCCCTTTTGAATCCCAGTCTGTGTGACCCTGCCGACCCAGCACCCCCTTGTGCCCTGCCCTGTCCAATCCCCCATATCCCATGCCTCCTCACCTGGTCCCACGGGCACAACGCTGTGAGGAAGGCAACCTCTGCCCCTCCTTCTCCATGGCTGGATACCCAGTAAGTTAGCTGCCCTCTCTTCTGGCACAACATCAGTCCCTGGTGGGTGACAGGTGTAATTGCAGTTTCCCTTTGCCTCCCCACCAGAAGCAATTATTCTGCGGAGGGCTGGGGGGAGAATCTGGGGGTGATATTAATTCTACACTTGTGTGATAGTGCAGAATTCCCTCAGGAGTAATTAAAATGCTACAATGGCATACCTGTAGTGGCACATACACTGCAGCAGTGCTTCAGTGTAGACTTGCTACAGTGATGGGAGGGATTCTCCTGTTGCTGTAGGTCAGAGGTTGGCAACCTTTCAGAAGTGGTGTGCCGAGTCTTCATTTATTCACTCTGATTTAAGGTTTCGTGTGCCAGTAATACATATTAATGATTTTAGAAGGTCTCTTTCTATAAGTCTATAATATATAACTAAACTATTGTTGTCTGTAAAGTAAATTAGGTTTTAAAAATGTTTAAGAAGCTTCATTTAAAATTAAATTAAAATGCAGAGCCCCCCGGACAGGTGGCCAGGACCCGGGCAGTGTGAGTGCCACTGAAAATCAGCTCGTGTGCCGCCTTAAGCACGCATGCCATAGGTTGCCTACCCCTGCTGTAGGTAATCCACATCCCCAAGAGGGGTAGCTAGGTAGATGGAAGAATTCTTTCATCAACCCAGCCTGTCAACACTAGAAGTTAGATTGTCTTAACTACATCAAACCCCTGAGAGACATAGCTATGCTGATATAACTTTTCAGTGTAGACCAGCCCCTTAGTCAAATAAAAAGAAACCAAATTTTATTATTTTTAGCTAACTCATGATTTTTGGGTCTTGACTCATTATTATAGAATGCTTGGGGTGGGCATTATTGTTTATAAATCATTTGAAACCCCTACTGTAAGCTCTTTGCAGCAGGCACATTTTATTACTTTAATGTACAGTCCCATCAGATTTAGGATACTATATAAATAGTAATCCAGAATGAAAAATGGATTATAAATGTAAAATTATTATCACAATATAATTTGGCAGCCTACAGATTACTTTTTAGCTTGTAAATGCTGCACATTCAGTCAGCCAAACGGGGTTGTATAAGTGTGGTACAAGATGCTTGACTCAACTGGTGGGCAGAGTATGCTGTTTTAGTACTCATAGGCCCTATGCACCCAAGAAGCTAGTGCCAAGCTAATATGAGCTCTCCTAGACATACAGCTAACCCTTGCTTTCAGTCTACCTATCTCCCTCGCATATATTTCCTTGTCCTTCCCATATCCCCTTGGTTTTTTTTTCTTACCCATTGTTGGATTTCTCTGTCCATCCTCCCTTTCTTGATGGTTCTAGGCAGCCACCCTGCTTCTACAGTGACAGCAGCACTACGTGAACATGCTGTGATCCTTATTTGGTTTGCTCTTCTGTTGCTGGTGGGTATCTCTAGGAGTAATTCTCTATACAACAGAGACATAAATGTGGTCCTTCACTAGTGATGGGGAGGATCAGAAGTTTGGGTGGGGACTGGGGAGAAATCCTTTCCCAGCTGCAGCAGATGATCCTGCCTGAGCTGATGCTAGCCGTAGTTCTTTTTCAGTGAACTAGCAGTGCTAAATTGACAAAGATCACATCAATTTCTTTGCTGTTACTCCTTGACAAGCACTGGGCAGCAGCAATGGCAATACACTGCTTTTTCCACAGAGGGATTTGAAAATACAGAGTTTGCCTGTGTAAGGGGTGGGGGAGGAATCTAACAAGCACTTCAGTTCATTTTTTACATCTGGAAATAATCTAGTGATGTTTAAAGACAATCCCAGCTCTGGTCAGATATCTTTGTTTTCTACAGAAGAGTCAGGGGGGAAATGACAGAGATATCCTCTTTCTGTAGGGGGAAACCACTTGCTTGTTTGACTGCATTTACTGCTGTTGGGATTTTAATATATTCCAGCAGTAGTTCCTATGGAATTCATGTCATTCAAATTAATGGAATGTCAGGCTGTGCCATGTATGTCTAGTTGCACTGTAGATGGGCATGTGCAGGCTGCATCATGATCAGTGAAATGGTTATGCGTTGCTATTAATATAGTTAATGACGATGAAGGAAGGAAAGTTTACCTTCTATTCATATTATTATTTCAGTCTGTACTAGTGCATCCGTTTACATTACAAAAGCTTCTTCACAAACCACAGACTTAGAAGCGTTTCTTTTTATACAAGTACCTACCTGTTGCAGACTTTCTTGCTCTTAAGGCACTGGCATCCTAGTTTGTTTCCTTGTGAATTTAGCATGTGGCATAAATATGTTTTAACTGCAGCAAAGCCTACCAATTTTTAATGTCCCACTTTTAAACCCCTCCAAGAATGAAAAAATGGAGATGAGTTGATAGAAAATAGTATTGACTCTAACTAAAAACTATTTAACCTGCATCTTTCCTTCAGGCAGAGATACTGGGATAATCAGCCAAATTCATCCCTACTTAACTCTATAGACTTCCTTTACGTCAGAGACAAATTTGGCATAAATGTTTGTTCTTTCATTCAGTCTTTCAGATCAGGCCTGAGGACTAATGGTTGTGAATTATTCACTCTTCTGTAGCTGAACTTTCAATCAGGTTTCACAGTTAATGTACCTTTTTTCCTTCTTTCATCGGGTTATGAATTGTAAGTTTTGGACAATATGAGGTAAAATTCTGGCCTCATTAAAATCAATGGGAGTTTTGCCATTGACTTAAATGGAGCCAGGAGTACACAGGTGCTCTTTTTCTTCTCCATTTTAACAAGTCTTTAACTCCTCTCCTTGGATTTTGGACTCAAGGTTCTCATTCCAGGGTAGAAGTTGATCAATTTGATACCACTTGCAGATTACATATCAACATTTGTTAATTTTAAAATGCCTATTTAAATCATTTTAAAAACCTACAATCTACAAAAATCTATGGAAGATTCAAAGTCAGTATTTCTTTTACTTTCCCCTTGCAGTATGGATTCAGCTTGAATCTACTAATATATGCAAGAAAATTAGCAAAATAAATAAATAGCTCACTCATGTTCAAATAGTAACAGAAATCTGGCAACAGTAATAAATTATAGCATTAATAGTATAGGGCTTGCTTCTAATTAAGTCAATGGGAGTGAGAGCAGGGCTTCGATGAGGCATAACTCTAAGCACATGCATGGTTTCATTGAAAGGATTACTCACATGTTTAAATTTAAGCAAGTATAAATCAACATTTTAGTACCAAATGAGAGTTGATAGGTTGGGGATGGTTTGTGAAAGACTTTGAAAGTGAGTACAAGTACCTTATCTCTGATACAATAGGGAAGGAAGAGTTGTGATTAGATGTTGATAGATGTTTGGCTGCATGCGTGTGTTCCCTCTGTGTGCCGCCCCAGCCCTGTGCAGACAGCTGGTATGGCAAACCTCAAGAGAACCACCTAATGATCACAAGTTCCATTAAGGGACGAAGGCACCTAGCCAGCTTTATTGTCGACAAAACATGGTACTAGTATCCCGAAGACTCTAGCAGACCACTAGTACATGTATGCCCATAACAATGGACCAGCTTAGTGAACGGCGGGACGTTCCGTTCCTCCATAAGGCCAGACAAAGATACTCCCTCTGAGATACATCTTTATACCCTGATACAGAGTTAGTACTGTCTTTTGACATAGTTAGTTACTGCCACCTGACGTAGCTAGTTATCATCTTGTACATGTTGGTTCAATCAAAACATCTCCATTACATACTGTCATCCTGACCTTATCTTTTAGAAGGGGTCAGTGTGTTCCTGTTATCCTTGGGGAATGTTTTTGTACCATCCTTGATATCGGGATGTTCTGGTACTATTTGATATCGTGATGTGTTTGTGTGAGCACTCTGTGACTAGTACTTCTTAGGAATGTGTATTTCTGCAATATCAGCCCTGTTCTTACCAAATTCTGTGAGCAGGTCCTTCCTCATACTAGGCCTCTGATACAAGAGCTTATGTCTCAGGCTTTCTTCCTACTAAAAGAGCTTGTGAAAGGATTCAAAGAGAAGGGAGACATTGTCAAAGCGACAGGCTAGGAGCATGATTTTTGCAACAGCATTCTGAATGGATATGAACAGGGGAAGATTGGATTGGTCAAGGCCAGAGAAAAGAATGCAGTAATCGAGACCGGAGATAGTGAGAGCCTGAATGAGATTTTTAGCTGTGTGGATGGATAGGAAAGACTATACCTTAGGGATGTTATGCTGAAAATATCTGTAAGATTTAGACATAGCTTGGATGTGAAGACCTAGAGAGAGGTCTGAGTTGAATATGACAGTCATATTTTGGGCCTGAGTGACAGGCAGGTTGGTGGTGTTTTCCACAGTGTTCGAGAAAGGAGGTGGTGGGGAGAGTTTGAAGAGAAGGATTAAGAACTCTGTTTTAGTCATGTTGCCCTTGAGCTGACAGCTAGACATCCAAGAGGAGTTGCCAGAAATATAGGCTGAGATTTTAGCATAGACAGAAAGAGACAGGTCTGGAACAGAGGTAGATTTGTGAGTCATCAGCACAGAGATAGTAGTTATTTGTTTTTGCAGATGAGATTACTCAGAGATAAGTTGGGGGGGGGGAGAGAAGAAAAGGGGACCAAGGACAGAGCCCTGTGGAACCCCAGAAAAAGTTGAAGGGCGGATGAGGAGGAGCCTGCAAAGCACATGCTGAAAGAGCAGTTAGAGAGGTAGGAGGAGAATGAAGAGAAGGCAGTGTCATAGATCACAAGATTTCAAGAAGAGAGAATGGTCGACTGTGTCAAAAGCAGCTGACAGTACAAGGAAGATGAGGATAAAGGAGGGTCTCTGAGATTTGGCTAGTTATTAGAGAGCAGTTTCAGTGGAGTGCAAAGGGCAGAAGCTGGATTGGAAAGGATCTAGGATGGAACTGGAGGAGAGCAACTCCAGACAGCGATTGTAAACAATATGTTCAATGAGTTTAGAGGTGAAAGGCAGAAGGGAGATGGCGCGGTAGTTGGAGAGGCAGGTGGGATCAATGAGCAGTGTTCCCTCTAATTTTTTCCATCCATGTGCAGAATGAATTTTATGTGCACCATATTGAGGTGATGTGCGCCACCACTAGAAACCAAAAACCTAGATATAATATATATTTTAAAATGTTACCAGAGGGATAATTACTCCAGCCAGGACAGGTTAGGCATTTTAGAACTCACTACTCAAAGAATTAAATTTAAGCGTAAGAGAGAAATAAAAATTATGAAATGCGTAGACCAGCCAAAAAACTAAAATAACACACTTTGAAAGAAGTATCAGGAAGTAACAACAACAACAATAATACAAGTATGTGTTGGGAGGTGAGTGTGAAAGACAGAGTGTCTGTGTGTGTATGTGACAGAGATGTGTATTCCCCTTTTAAGAATGTCGATCCCACTTTAAGTACGCTACCCTTTTAAGTAGATCAGCAAATTCAGACACAGCAGCAGCTGTCAGCAAGCTCCCTTTGTCCTAAGCCCTGTCATGTCCCTGCCCCCCAGCTTTGTGGAGGTGAGGTACAGGGGCGGGAGGAGGGGAACACCCTGACATCAGCACCCTGTTACAATCTATCAATGTGGAGGAAGAAATTAAGGATGTTATGGACCCCTGCTAAGAAGTCACAGGTACGGCTGTCCCTGAATTAGGATCGACCACCTAATTGATCTCAGTGCAAATAAAGATAAGGGACAAGAAAAGGTAAACTAAAAGGTGCTTTATTTACCATAAGGTAAGTATATGGACAAAATATCTCAGTGGCTTGCATGGCTATGAAGCCCAGAACCCCCTCCCTCTACAAATGACAGACAAAGGTATTTATACTTTACAGATCAAAGTTTGTCTGATTGTCTGTCTTGGCCTCGAGATGTTGGATCCGGACCTACCACTGTGCTTGGGAATGACAGGGAGTGCAGGAGGAACTCGGATCTTTGATGACTGCTGGACCAGGATTAGGATCAGGATCACCTCTTAGGTAAGTAGCTGTGGTGGTATCTCTCAGAGATCTTCTGGCGGTTCTTGATCCGATAACGCGGGCTGCTGCTAGGGAAGACAGCACCCTAGAGCCTGTGAGTGGGGCTTTTATATCCTCTAGTCTCTAGGCAGATTAGTGACCACCTGGCCAGTTCTTTTCCTGCCTTTTCCACAATAGAGCACGTAAGGATGCTGCCTTTGGTGGGACATTTCTGAGAGTACCAATTCAGGACAAATTGCTTAAAGCAGGGCAGTTACAGCCCAAGGCCGGGGTTCCTTTGCACACCAAGGCAAACCAAACCAGCCAAACAGAGACGACTTCGGTTTTACCCCACTGGCTAACCATAAATCACACAAGCAATTTCCTTAGACACGCCAGTTTCCCTGTATCACCACCAGTGCCACTCGTTATGGGGATGAATGGTTATGAAAACCAATGCCCCAGTGAAAGAAAAAGGTTCTCCCGATCCTAAAGGACTAAGTCCCAGACCCAGGTCAATATACAAATCAGATCTTACCCACAAATCATGCTGTTGCCAATCCTTTAGAATCTAAAATCTAAAGGTTTATTCATAAAAGGAAAAAGATATAGATGAGAGCTAGAATTGGTTCAATGGAATCAATTACATACAGTAATGGCAAAGTTCTTGGTTCAGGCTTGTAGCAGTGATGGATTAAACTGCAGGTCAAATCAAGTCTCTGGAGTACATCCACAGTTGGGATGGGTCATTCAGTCCTTTGTTCAGAGCTTCAGTTTGTAGCAAAGTCCCTCCAGAGGTCAGAAGTAGGATTGAAGACAAGATGGAGGAGATGCAGCAGTCTTTTATAGTCCCTTGCCATGTGGTCTCTGCTTTCTTTGTTCCAAAGACAAGCTATCCAGCACATGGCATAGAAAAACCTTACAGTTCTGTCCATAGGCATGTTCCTGCATACCTTGCTGAGTCACAAGGTGTATCTGCCTTCTCTCAATGGGTCAGTTGTATAGCTGATGGTCCTTAATGGGCCATCAAGCAGGCTAGACATGCTGACACCAAATTTCCTGGGGTGTTACCCAGAAGCGTAGCACAAGTTTGAAATACATACAGTATAGAGCCAATATTTATAACTTTAAATACAAAAATGATACATGCATACAGATAGCATAATCATAATCAGCAAATCACAACCTTTCCATAGAGACCTCACACGACAACCTTTGTACAATATTTGCTGCAAATATATAACAGTGGTTGCAACAATGATCTATGCAGTCACAGGTTATGTCAGTAATGTCACAGAGCACCAAACTCAAAAAAAGGGCACCAAAATTCCAAAGAGAAGGGTAGCCAACATGGCTGCCAAACAACTACTAGACATCATTCAAGATGGCGATTTTAACAAATTTTTGACATTACCATTACCCAGGTAAATAATTCTATGTTTGTGACTGGATTGAAGGAGGCGAGAGTTGTAGGAAGGGAAAGGAAGGCAAGGGAAGGTCACATTGTATTTTGTAAATTTTCCTGTTGGAAGCAATTCGCAAGATCCTGTGCAGGCAGAAGGAGAGAGGGCTTAAGGAGTGACGCAAAGGTGGGAAAAAGGCAGGTGGGATTGCAGGTGTGGGATTCAATTAAGGTGGAAAAATAGAATTATTTAGATAGGAAGGCAGCAGAACAGAAGGGGGCAAGAATGAATTTGTAGTGGAGGACATCAGCCTGGTGGTGGGATTTATGCCAGAGATGCACTACAATGTGAGAGTAGGAGCAGAGGAAGAAGTCATAAGGGTTTGCCAGGGTTGGGGGGATCGACAGGATGTATCTTGTGGTGCGAGACAGACGCAAACAGTTAAAGGTGGAGGAAAGTGAAGCATTAAGTTAAAAGTGCCATCTACACAGCTGCCTGGCCATAGGGGACAAGGTGTGTCTCTCTGACCAAAACTTGAAGAGGCTTGTAGTGGTCCCTCACTCTCAAGTGCTGAGGGAGGCCACTCCACTTCACTGCATCAGGCAGCAGCACTCGGGCCCCACTGGTGGGACTGAGCAGTAAGCAGTCTGTAGTTCGTACCCTCCTAGAAGAGCCAAACCACCATTAATAGTCTGGAGCTCTAGCTTCCTTAGGCAGGGCAGAATAGTAAGCAGTCTTTTGCCCAGAGTCTCCCAACTAGGGCAGACAGCAATTAACAGTCTATCAGGGAAGGTCTGGCCCTCTGGGCAGGACAGAGCAGGGAGTAGTCTTTAGCCTAAGCCTCCAGGCTAAGGCAAAACAGCACTGAACCGTCTATAGGGGAAGCTCTGGCCTTCTGGGCAGGGTAGAGCAGGGAGCAGGCTTTTGCCTAAACCTCCTGGCTAAGGCAAAGCATAAGTAATACACAGATCTTGGGGTACACTGCAGATGGCGGTCCCAGCAACTCCTCTCCAGGGTTGGACTCCTCCGGGGGCAGGGCACAGTGCAGGCTCAGCTCCAGTGCTTGGCAGTGATCTGGAGAGGTCTGTCTCCTTCCCAGGGCCCTCCTTAGTATTTCCAGCGCCACTCCTGTACTTCCGGCGAGGAGGTCGGGGCAGGTTTGGCTCCACCCACTAGGGGGAGTGTAGTGATCCCTCGCTCTCAAGTCCAGACGGAGGCCACTCGCCTCACTACAAGGCCATACCTAGTATGGAAGGAGGTCTTCCATTCATCTCCTTCCCAGATCCTCACAGAGTTATAAGCTCTGTGGAGGTCCAACTTTGTGAAGACCTGGACAGAGCAGAGTGTTTCAAGCAGTAATTAATAAGCAGTGAAAGGGTACTGGTTTGGATTGTAACCTTGTTCAGAGCTCAGTAGACCACATGAGGCTGGAGGAAGACATCTTTCTTTACCACAAAGAAGATCAGGGCCTCCCCAGGGGATGTGGGATGTGGAGGGGTGAATGAACCCCTTCTACAGGTTTTACTTGAGGTAGCTCTGGAGTGCCTGTAGTTCAGGTTCAGAGAGGGAGAAAATATGCTTAAAGGGAAGCTCAGCTCCTGGCTGGAGGTCGCTGGGGCAGTCATAGCTGCAATGGGGCTATAGAGTGTTGGCTTTTCTTTTGAACATGTTGGCATATGTTGATATTCAACAGGAATCTGTGCAGCCACTAGGTAGTTGTAGGGGTTGCCAGGGTCGCCCTTGGATCCTCTGTTAATGTTACTGAATTCTTTGGAGGACTGAGAAAGCCACAAATGGTAGCTGGTCCCAGCTCGGCTTTCGGGAAACAGGACTGTCAGCAAACTGGTGGGTGACAGTTCCAGCGAAAGGAGTGACTATAGACTTCCCTAACTCGGGGGAGTCCTTGCACTGGGTGGGAATATGGTGTGCTTGGGCAAAATCCAGATCCATGAAACTGCACAAGGCTCCCAATTCCACCAGCACCTCAGGTTGGTATTGGGCATTGCAGGGTGCTTGAGTTGGAGAGGTGTTGGGCGCTGATTGGCCATCACCAGGGAACTGGTGGGCAAAGTGTTTGAGTAGCCTGCTGGGGAAAGAGGAACGGCACCAACCCAGCCTGGACTCCCCGTATCAGGGCTCAGGGTTGGTGTTTTCTGATCAGGGTGCAGCCTAGACCTTCACAGGGCAGCTTGATGCAAAGTGTCCTGGTTCCTCATAGTACAGGTAGAGGCCTGATTCCCAGCATTGATTCTTCTCCATGTCAGAGAGGTGGGGCCAGACCTGATCGACTTGCATGCATTTGAGCAACAAAGGCAGGAGTGGTGATATAGGAGGCTGGGGCCGGAAGGGCTGGCAGGAGCCAGGAAGACTATCTTTTTTCTCAGCAACTCAGGACTAGGAGCCCAGCATAGGCGGCGGGTATAATAGGTCAGGGGAAATTCTGCCTCCCCCTGTGCTGCTGTGGCCGCTGAACCCCCAATTGCAGGGTTTGGCAGTGAAGTTTTTGCTTTATGATGTCCCAGGCAGGTTCCAGGGTGGCTGAGGAGGCACATACCGTCTCCTCAGACGCCCAGGAACCTGCATGGGGCATATCAAAAGTGTCTTCTAACAGACGCTTTTTCCCTGGGTGGGCTGGGTCCGGGGAGGGGAAGCATGGCACTGCTTCAGCCAGCCCTGGGCTCCTCCAGGCTCTGGCTTGCCCAGGGCTCCTCCAGGCATGTGGATGGGGGGGGGACTCAGGGCTTCAGCCAGCCTGGGGCTCCTGTGGCCAGGGGAGGCGGGGGAAGAGGGGCCTTGTGGCTCTGGCCATTGGGGGGGGGAGGGGAGGGGTCTCAGGGCTCTGGCCATGGGAAGGGTACAGGTGGTTATGTGAATGCACTCTGCTGACACCAAGAGCATAGTGTAGACATATTCATATATGGAGATATACCTATCTCATAGAGCTGGAAGGTCATTGAGTCCAGCCCCCTGTGTTCACTAGCAGGACCAAGTACTGATTTTTGCCCCAGATCCCTACATGGCCCCCTCAAGGATTGAACTCACAACCCTCGATTTAGCAGGCCAATGCTCAAGCCACTGAGCTATCCTCCCCCCCCCCCCCCCACGGTTTAATTAAATTAAATTAAATTACAGCAGTTTAATTAAAGCAGTTGCTATATGTTGGCATAACTTTTGTCGACAAAACTCTGTAGTGTAGACAAGGCCTAAATCTGCCCCAAGTTTCCCTGCCAATTTTTGTGATTTTACAATCACATTTCCTATTTTTCAAAAGAGTGTCTCTCTCTCTCCCCTTGTGTAAAAGACCCACACAAACTAGGGAATTTGACTATGTGCAAAATGCTGTTAAACAAACTGAAAAGAAAGCCAGAAAAATATACTTTTTTAAATGACTTTCAGTGATTAATCATCATTAAGTGTTTATTGTAACAACTGTACAGTAGATAAAAAGTTTTCAAACCAAAGTGAGATTTTTAGCATTATATTGTCTCTGTGAATGCAGATAACCATTTTCTGCGTTTGCAGTATTTTCCACATTGTCTTAAAATGCAGCTTCATTTAAAACACATTGCAGTAGTCCAACCACAAGGTGCCAAAGACACAGGTAAAAGTAACAGGTTTCAGATTAGCAGCTGTGTTAGTCTCTAAGGTGCCACAAGTACTCATGTTCTTTTTGAGGCTACAGACTAACAAATTTATGCTCAAATAAATTTGTTAGTCTCTAAGGTGCCACAAGTACTCCTGTTCTTTTTATAGGTAAAAGTAGCAATGTCTGTGTTGGAAAGAAAAGGCTGCTACCTGGACATCCAGAAGCAGTTGGGCATCTAATGATTCACAGATTGCTGACATGAGAGAGGCATATGCCCCTAATCATTATCACAGATACGCAGCTTCTTTTGGCTGCATTTTGATGAGAAACTCAACTGAATGAATTATCTACCTAAGTGAAAACCTTGAAATGTTTATTTGCTTTTTATTATTCAGCTTCTTATACCTCTTGACATCAGTGTATTGAAGTATTTCCTTGCTGATGTAATTCCTTTATTACATTACAGTTTTTTTATATAGTGCTACTGGTCCAAAGAAGTGGATAAGGTTTATAGAAGAAATCAAATTTATATTAAACACATTATAAAAGCATTAGCACTGCAAAATGGTTAACTTAAATTAAAAATTATCTAACATAGAAGCTAGATATTGAGTTTTAGACAGTGAATTGCAGTATATGTTTACTCTTAGTAAAACACTATATTTAAATTTAAAGTTACTGTCCTTATTGATAATATAAGAAAAAAACCCAAATTTCCATATTTTTGGTTAATTTCCTGGATATTAAAACTACCTAATAATTATACAGATATAAAATCAAATTATCCTCTATTAATGCAGTGAACTCCTGTAATTTGTCTTATAATTGCAAAATGAGTAAAGTAGTTAACTCTTATAGAAGTCTTCTGTGATTAAATACTTGGAGGAAAGTTGGTGCTGATTAACTCGATACCCAACAACTTCTTAGTGGCAGAGTCCCAATCCTTCCCAAGTTCAAGTCGATAGCAGATGGCTGGAAATTGTCTGTCAGTTCTTCTTACCCATTCCACTGCTTTCTTTACTGAAGCAAAAGCCCAGTGAATAGCACTGCATATAGAAATAAAGTGTGATTATACTGAAATATGAGAACAGTGACTTAACTGAGCAGTTACTGCAGCTGTCTACAAACTAAGCACAATCAAATGCACCAAAGGATACAAAAAGAAAATCTTGCCCTTGCCACCGAAGTCACTTGGTGGAGAAAATATCAACAATGCTTCAACCCAATCATTAACAAAAGATCTCTTTATATATATATAATAATTTGAGGCAGAGATTTCAAGAAAAAACAAAGTCTAGCCTGAGCAGCTTTCTTGGTCTTTTCAGAAAGCATTGTCATGGAGAAAGATGTAGGGTCAAATTCACCACAAATGTTTGGGCTTGTCTTCATGGAGAAGTTAGTGTGGAATAAGTGAGGGAGTGATTTTAAAGTGCACTGTCTACTTCGCACAAACTCCCTGCGTGGACACTCTTAATTCGCACTGAGTGCCTTTATGAACTTTAGCTTAATACACTTCCAAAGTGTAACAGTGCAGAGTAGTTAATGTGCACTAGCTACTTCAGTGACATAGGTGGCGTGAATTAGTCCATAAAAAGCATCTCATCAAGGCAGTAATATCAGCTTTGACTCTCAATTTTGGAGTCCTCAATGTGTTCACATATATGCAGAGTTCCTCCCATTTTCCTTTTCTCCCTACTATGTTTTAACCCAACATCACATTTTATTATTATGTATTACATTCCTGATTGAGGTTACAGGACAAAATGCTAATTTAAGCATCTCTCTAGTTTGTTTAGGTTTTTATACCATACTCATCATGTAGTAGGTGTGTGCCCTCCAGTAGCGCATTAAGCAACATGACACATCTATCATGTGTTATTTGTAACTTGTCACAGAAACCCTAGGTATATAGAGCCAGATAACATCTCCCACAGTAACACCTGAGGCAGGGAGACTACAGAGGAAGATTTCACAAGGTTTTCCTTGCTGCAAGTTCCTATAATTTTTGGGGGTGGGTGGAAGGAGCAGGAAGGTGGGGTATAATCCCCCACACTACATGCAGGGGTTAAATTCCCAGAATTCACATACCATGGGGAATCTGCTAGAGGCCGGAGCCATCTGTATGGTGTTCCTGTTCCTTCATGCGCTCCTAGATCTCTGCTGCGCTCCCCCTTCCCTTTTGGTGGAGTGGTGCTGACAGGCTCCCCAGCTGTCTGATGTTCATTGTACCTCCCCAGTAAAGGGAAGTTCCATGATCCAGAGATCGCCCATACAAAACGTAATACAGCATGCAGCTATATTATATTGCAGAGGATTCTCATCTGGGGACCATCTGCATTGCCCAGGCCACTTGGAGGGTTAATGGACAGAGTGGGGATTGTGGTGTGGATGATGTTGATATCAGGGATGGACGGTCTGGTCCAGATGATCTGTGCCATACATCTAAGAGCCTCATCAAGCCCTAAAATTAATACTGTTCCCATTTACTATATAAATAAAAGTTTTTTGCTGATGCAGGACATTGTTTATGTATTTCTTAATTTTATAGACCACATTTTGAAAACAAAGATTTTGTTGTAAGAAGCAATGCATCGACACTGTCAATTATACTTTTCATTAACAGTCATATGCTGTAGTATATTAGTTACCAATACCCAATAACTATTCATTTCACGCATGTTAAAATGTTCAGCAGTTTACATTCATACATTAAATATTTAATGTATGCATGAATCTAAAGCACACCTTGAAGTAGGCGAATCATCCAGTTTCATTAGAGATTTGAAGGTTATCCCTTCCAGTTGCTGATTATAACGTATGAACTGCAGTACCAAAAGTGTAGCAATCAACTGCAATACTTCTCTTCCTTTAGGACCTAAAAAGGAGGAAAAAGGGTGTGATTCCTAGTATAATTGTTACTTGTCAACATTAATATTAATACTTGTCAACAAAGTTAATATTTGATATTTTGTAGTACTTACTGTCAAAGTAATAGTCATGCTCACAAAACCTAGTTATCCTAATGCTGTTTAATTTTGTTTCATCACCCAATATACACAATAATCCATGCTTTTTTAAAAACAGTTTCAGAGACATATAGTTCGCTTCACTGGAGTCAGAACTCAAGGGCTGGCAGTGTGCTGCTGGGTTTTTGTGGTTTGGGGTTGCTTCCATCATGTTCCACTTAGGTTTTTGTGCAAGCAGCAAAGGGAAACTTGTACAATTTCTGATCTCTGATGAAGCACTGGAGCAACAGCTTTGGTAAGACAGTGATTAAAGTGCACATCTCAACCCAATTTTTATTTTTGCCCAGTTTGCACTCCCCATGCACACTTTAAGCACTGTCCCCAAGTGATTCAGAGAGGACAAACTTTGTTCATGTTAATTTTCTGCCTGCCAACAGCACAGAGCAATAGCTGACAAGGAAGAAGGAAATGTATACATGAAAGATGTAAACAACATAATGGGAAGGGGTGGGAAGAAGCAGTACATCAGTGTAGTTTGGAATGTATGTGTGAACAAAAAGACAATCCCTGCCCCAAAGAGCTTACAATCTAAACAGACAACACAAACACGTGTTGTGGAGGGAAGGGTATACATAGAAGCAGAGTGAACAATATGATGGCAGCAAATGTCCTTCTTCTTCAACACTTAGCCAGACAGTTGGCAGTAGCGATCATTCGCCATTTGGTCCGTTCCTGCACAACTGCAAAGGATTGACAGCCTGAGAGTCCAACATTGGAACAGACTTGATGAACCCATGTAATAGGAGGTCTGCCTCTGGGCCGCCTCTACACCTCGGTTGGTGCAATTTTATCCCGGATGTTACAAGCCACCCGGAGAATGGCGTTCGCTGGAATGTCTTGTGGCATCCTTGTGACATGTCTGAAAAGTATAAGGTGCCGCGTGCGGGCAATGGCACCAGTAGTCTGTAGACCCGAACAACCACAAACATCTGCATTACAGATGAAGTCATTCCACTTTATGCCCAGTATATAATGTTGCATATAATGATGCATCCGAAGAAGTGAGGTTTTTACTCACGAAAGCTTATGCCCAAATAAATCTGTTAGTCTTTAAGGTGCCACCAGACTCCTTGTTGTTTTTGTAGATACAGACTAACACGGCTACCCCCTGATACTTGACAGTATATAATGTTGACATTTTGTGTGGAAAGCATCCAGCTGGTCCCTGTTCACTTCTACCCTCAACCAATCTGCTGAGCAGAGGATTGGCTATAGGCATCCAAATGCCATGCTAGTTCCATTTTTATGGAGGGGAGAGGTAGCAGGTCAGCTAAATGGAAAGTGAAGGGAAGAGGGTGAGGGAGACAGGGCAGGGGAAAAGAGGGTAAAAGGGGCAACAAGTTTGGAGTAAAGCTAAGGTGAAGAGACTGAGGGAGAGGAAGGGAGTTTTGAAGCAAAAAGCCATTCAGCACAGGGCAGAGAAAGTCTAGTCAAAACCACAGAAAGTTCTCCGAGGTCCCTGCTTTGTATGCCTGTCATTAGTGGCTGGAGACTCTGGCTGGCTCCTCTTTGCTGTTTATTTCCAAGCCCACATGAGGGGGAGAGTGAGAAGGGGCACTACCTAGGTCCTACTGCCCCCAGAATATAGGGAGGACTCCCTTGCATAGTTTTGGGTCCAGCAGGGTGCTGGGGGAGGGATGACCTCAGCTGGGTACCATTTTGCCTTCCTCTCCATTATGTAGAAGTGACCCCACCTTTCTGAGGATGAAAGTGGGAACATTTGAGTCTGATTTTTTTTCCTAATACAATTAAACATTTCAGAGTTGCTTAATCTAGCACGTATAATAACCAGGACAAAAAGAACCTCCACTGCTGCCCCAAATATGCTGCCTCCATAGGACAGGCACACAGCAGCCAGGACACTGAAAGAACGCTCTAGCAGAAACTTGAATTTTTAAAAATTAGTAACTTCAGAAAACTTCAAATTGATAGTGTCTATTTAAAATCTAGGGTGAGCCAATCTTAAAACATTGTTAGTAATATGGAAAATATACATTAATATAAGCTCTACTGCACACACATGGTTATTACATTTAAAAAAACCAAACAAAACCATTAACTGTAATACCATCCAGCTACTTTTAATGAATGAGAAAACAACTGATGTACCTAGGGACCAAATGCCTTTTTTTGCAAGGAAAATATTGGTTAAATAATCCACATCAAGATCCAAAATAACCCCAAGTTCTGGGCTGAGATTCCAAAAGCCATCCTGTGAAATAAACCAAACAAAAAAAACAGACAAAGGTCATTTAAGACATTGCAAAATTCACATTAAAAATATCAAAGTACAGATAGGAAAGTAATTACAATAAAATGTTCAAATGACTTATGCAAAAAATATAATGTACTTTCGTGAATTAGTCAGTGATCCACAAACTTTAAGATCTAAAATTCAAAAGCATGATGTATCGACATCATAATTTTAATCAGTGTAGCTAAAATGGATTCTTACTGTGAGCCTATTCCTTAACCAATCCACATACTACCTGGCTATAGCCAGCGTACCAACAGTGACATATGTACCACAGTTGGAGAACCTCTGGAATAAATTATCTGACCAATCCTACATCAGTGGAGTACTAAAAACAAACCAATAAGATGAATGCAAATCATTAGCTTCTTTCCATTATTTATCCCACGTACAGTAATGTGTTATTTGCAATGATATGTGTGGGTTAGAATAATGAGTGGGGCGCTCTGACTGGGAAGTGAACCTCTTGGGGGATGGGGAGGTTGAGACAGGGGAGCAGAAAGCACAAGAGGTGGGAACATTGAGTTTCAGAGGGAAGTGGGACAGCAGTGGTGGCATCAGCAGCAAGTTCTTTATTTTCAGATACAAACCAAACAAACAAATTATTAACTTGCAAAAAGTTTTAAAATAAATAATTTGAAAATTACACTAAAAATAATGCTCAAAGTAGAGTACTTCCCCAACTGAAATCAGCAGAAAAAGATCCACTCCACTGAGAAAACAACAGCCTCCATGAAATTAGTAAATGTGAAATACAATGTTAAGTTTATTAAATCCCATTCCATTTTATTTGACACAAGATTGGAAATTCTGATAAGTAGGAAAGAGACACATACTAGACAGTTTGCTACTCTCAAAACAGGCGGAACACAAAGCTTTGAACTTTCACATTCAAATCAAAATGTGTCCCAGTTGGTAAGTATAATGATCTTGAAATCAAATCTGATTTTGCATAATTTTAAAAATATTGATTCTCTAATGTTAAATATTCAATAGGCTAAATGTTTAGGCTGGCCTGAACTGGAACTGCATTTTTGTTCTTGCAGCTTTACAAGAACAAAAAACTGCAAGTGCAATATTATGCCCACAGTTACTTGTGGACACAATTAAGGTAATTTAGATGACTAAATATCTGATTTAAAGGCATAATCAGGTAAACACAAAGTAACATTAAAATGGAGGCAAGGTGCTGGAAAATCTGTCCCCTTAAACTTAATTACAGTAGTAAATTACATTGTGTTAGAAACTTTTTTTCTTTAATGAATACTCAGGTTTGGCAATCCTGCAGGAATTATTTATATATAAAAAATGTTGTAACTCACTGGATTTGACCCCAAAGTGAAGAACAACTGCTATAGACAATACTGCTGAAGGCTGTTACAATGACCAGAGGAGATAGCCAACAGGAGTAGCAAATGAGAGTTTTATGAGGGAGTTTAAAGAGGAAACATGAAGCCAAATGTACCCAATAAACATTGTCTAAACTTAGGCCAATAATCACTGCTCCCCTCTCCCTGCCCCCAAAACCCTACAAGTGTAAAGAGAATGCAGCCAGAAGTCCAGCATCAAAGTGAGGGCTATCCAGTTTATTGCACTGAATATAGCATGTATGATTACCTGCCTTGTGGGCAGGTGGCATGTGTGTGCATTCAGTGCAAGCAGCTCACCGAGACCAAGTACAGGCTCTTGAGACCAGAGTGAATGAACCAGATGAGCTAAGAGAGACAGATGTATGTAGAGGAGATTTTCCAGGATACAGAAGAACAGTCCCTCTCCCAGTATGACAGCCTCTGTGCTATTGAGGAGGTTGAAAGACTAGGAGAAGGAAAACATCAAACTGGAGTAGAGGGAAATAATCCCATAGTTAGGACTCTCCTTTCAGATGATGTCATGGTATCCTCTTGCACTGAGGATACCTGTCCAGGGGAGGGGACCCCAGTTATTATGAAGAGACAGTGTGACAGAATGTACCTGTGTCCACACAATTGTAATATTTTTTTGTACAAAGTATGTCTTGTAAGGTATCATTTGAAAATTCATAATTTTCTAGTAAATACTGTCCTGATGAAATATGTTGGCAACATTGTATGTTAAGTTATAAGATTTCCCTGTATGATGTTATTAACACATGTTCCAAACCACAGCCCTACCCAAGCAGAAGTTGGTGAACAGGTCTATCTCAAACAAAGGAATGTGTGCTGTGCTTGAACAGAAAACAGAGTCATCAAGCATGAAGGGAAATAAAGAAAGCTGAAACTGGTGAGGAAAAAGCAGCAAGAAACATCCTTCCCCACAAATTTTTTGTCTCTTGGTACCCAGCTGGAAATGTTTTTTAAGAGGGGAACTGAAACTATTAAAAAAAAAAAAAAAAAAAAGGGACACACCCCACAACACCTCCTCTCCCCGCCCATCGCACTAATGCAACCTGAAGCGACAAAGAAAGCATTCATTGGACTCTGGGAGAAGGGGTCCTGACTTAAAAAGTCTGTCAGTAAGACTGCTGAAAGCTTGTGGTGAGAAAACTCTGCTTTGAATTTAACATAGTTAAGATATGCACCAGTTGAGTTTTATCTTTATTTTTCTTATAACCATGTCGGACTTTATGCCTCATTACTTGTACTCACTTAAAATCTTTTCTCCTTGCAGTTAATAAACTTGGCGGTTTTTTTGTTTTATCTAATCCAGTGTGTTTAAATTGAAATGCATGGGAAACTCCATTTGCGGTGGCAAGTTGTATGCATACTATTTCTATTAAAGAAATAACAGACTTTATATAACTTCTATTGTCCAGGAGAGGGCTGGGTAGTAAAGGACATACATTTCTCATGGGAAAACTAAGACTGGGGGTATGTTGGGGTCACGCTGCAGTATGACCAAGGCTAGTGAGAGCTGGAGTGTAACCCAAATCTGGCTGGCAGGCCGCAGTTACACACAAATACTCAGGGTATGGCTTGCATGCTGGAAGGCTATTTGTGAGCAACCCAGGTGGGAACTCCTTCAGCAAGGCATCGTAAGGCATCCAAGATTGCAGGGCAAGGGTGGCACAGCTACTCTTTAGTCTAGATCAGTGGTCTCCAACCTTTTTATGCACAAGATCGCTTTTTGAATTTAAGGGCAACCCAGGATCTATCCCGCCCCTTCCCCGAGGCCCCAGCCCTTCCCAAAGCCCCGCCCTGCTCACTCCATCTCCCCCTCTCTCCGTCACTCACTCTCCCCCACTCTCACTCATTTTCACTGGGCTGGAGCAGGGGGTTGGGGTTCGGGAGGGGGAGCAGGCTCTGGGCTGTGACCAAGGCTTTTGCAGTGTGGAAGGGGGCTCCAGGCTGAGCCTGGAGCAGGGGATTGGGATGCAGGAGGGGGTGAGGGGTACAAGCTCTGGGAGAGAGTTTGTGTGCAAGAGGGGGCTCCAGACTGGGGCAGAGTGTTGGGGTGCAGGAGGGGGTGCGGGTGCAGGCTCTGGGAGGAAGTTTCGGTGCAGGAGGGGGCTCCAGGCTGGGGAAGAGTGTTGCGGTGCAGGAGAGGGTATGGGGTGCTGGCTCTGAGAGGGGGCTCAGGGCTGGGGCAGAGGCTTGGGGTACAGGAGGGGGTATGGATACGTGGCTCTGGGAGGACGGTTGGGGTGTGGGCTCCCGGCAGGGGGGTTCACTTACCTCAGGCAGCTCCCGGTTGGCGGCGCAGCAGGGCTAAGGCAGGCTCCCTCCCTGTCCCGGCCCCATGCTGATCCCGTAAGGGGCCAATGTGCCCCTGCAGCTCCTGGGAGGGGCACATGGGTACGCACACTGCTCCTGTCTGCAGGCACTGCCCCTGCAGCTCCCATTGGCCACCGTTCCACATTCCTGGCCAATGGGAGCTGCAGGGGTGGTACCGGCAGACAGGGGCAGCGCACAGAGACCCCTGCCCACCGTCCCCTTCCCCGAGGCTGCGGGGGTGTGCTGGCCCCTTCTGGGAGCGGCGTGGGGCCGGGGCAGGCAGAGAGCCTGCCTTAGCAGCAGCCCCGCTACACCACCAGACTTTTAGCGGCCAGAGATTGTGATTGACTGGGAGAGTCTCCAGGATCAACCAATCGCGATGAGGAAATTACTCACTTTGTGCAGTAACAATGGTTCTTTGAGATGTCTGTCCCTAAGGGTGCTCCACTGAAGGTGTATGTGTGCCCCTGAGCCTCTAATTGGAGATTTTTGGTAGCAGTGTCCGTTGAACCCACATACATGCTCTCCCTCCCTCATGGTCTGCCTCAAGGCTATCTAGCGCTGCACGGGCGAAGTCCCCTCACTTCCCTCTCCACCCCAGAGCCCTATAGAGAACTCCAAAGTAGAGGGGAGGAGGGCTGGTTGTGGAGCACCCATAGGGACAGACATCTCAAAGAACCATCAATACTGCACAAAGTGAGTAACTTCCTCTTCTTCTTCGAGTAGTGTCCCTATGGGTGCTCCACTATACGTGACTCCCGAGCAGTACCCACCACTGGAATATGAGATTTCAGAATGGAGTCTGTCACTACAGAGTGTACTGTGGAGTCAAAGATGGCGTTGGGGGCCAAATCTTAAGTGATCGCATAAATGTTCTGCAAAAGTATGGGCAGAAGTCCAAGTCGTTGCTCTACAGATTTCTGAGATAGGGATATCTTTAAGTAATGTGACCGAGGTAGAAATTTACCTCATGGAGTGCGCATGGACTCTGGATGGAAGCAGGTTGCATCCTTGATAACAGTGATTAATGCAACCAGAGACCCATTTGGATAGTCTTTGAGCCAATATCACAAAGTTTTTGGATCTTTCTGTGGACGAAACGAAGAATTTAGGGGATTTCCTAAAGTCCTTAGTCCTGTCCAAGCACAATGCTAGTGTCCTTATGCAGAATCATCTCCCTGTTGTCACAATACAGTTTTGGGAAAAAACAAGGAGATGAATCTGTTGATTCATATGGAAAGTGCAGAGAAAGTAGGGAGAAACTTGGGATATGGCCTTAGGGTTACTTTGTCTTTAAAAAAGGCCGTGAATGGTGGGTGTGCCATCAGGGCCACTATTTCTCCTATGTGCCTAGCTGAGGTAATGGCAATTGGAAATGCTGTTTTTATGGACAGGTGTAAGGGAGAGCAAGTTTTCCATGGACTCAAAGGGAGGTCTAGTCAAAGCCCTGAGAACTAGATTAAGATCCCAGACTGATGCGGGAAGAGATTCCCAATGCCTTTAAGGAATCTATGCGTCAGCAGGTGAGCAAACACTGAGAATCTGTCTACCCGGCAGTGGAAAGCCATTTTCACTGAGAGATGTACCTTAAGGGAGCTGAGAGAGAGTTTTGACCTCTTGAGGTCTAAAATGTAGTGTAAAATCAGAGGGAGGGAAGATGAGGTTGGGTCTATGTGTTTAGAATGACAACAAACTTGGAATCGTTTCCATTTTGCAGGCGAATATGTCGAGTGGTCAACTTTTGGCTGTGTAGCGACATGTCTTTGCTCATCAGAGCATTCTGCCTCTAAGCCTTGGAACTAAGAAGGAGCCAAGCCTGGAGGTGGAAGAACTGCAAGTTGGGGTGAAGGATCAGCCCATTGTTTTGAGAGAGCAGGTGAGTAATGTGCCGAAGAGGAACAGGAGGGCATATTGCCATCAGTGTCAGGTAAGGGAGCCAGACTTGTCATGGCCAGGAGGGGCAATCAGAATAACTCTCGCTTTGTCTCACTGAATGTTCAACAGGATCTTGGACAGAAGAGGAAATTGATGAGGGTGTTTCCCAGTGAATGTTTCCCCAGGCTGGCCCTGGAGCAGTAATGACATTTTTTGTTCTGGGAAGTAGCAAAGAGATCCATAATCAGAGTTCCCCTTAGGGCGAATATATCTTGAAGCACCTCTGAGTTCGGTACCCACTCATGGTCGTGACAAAAATTCTGACTGAGACTGTCGGCTGTCATGTTCTATATCCCTGGTAGATAGACAGCTGAGATAAGCACATTGTGATGGGTGCATCAATTCCAAAGTTTGAGTGCTTCCTTGCAGAGGGAGAGAGATCTGGCACACCCTTGGTGATTTATGTAAAACATACAAGTCATGTTAAGTCTATCATGACTTTCACATGGGTGTTCTTGATGAAAGGCAGAAAGTGTGCACAGGCATTCCTGACAGCCTTTAGCTCCCAAAGAGTGATATGGAAGGTCACTTGCCCTGAACCTTGTGGTTGTGTAGGTGAGCTCCCCAGCTTATTAGGAAAGCATTCATCCCAGGGTGGCGAGTCTGTGTAGTGGGAGGAACGCTCTCAAGGTTGGTGCGGATAAACTCCAGTTGCTGTACCGGGGTTCGTGCACCACTAAAATGAAGAGAACCTTGGAGAATACTCTGGGTGGAGCAGTCTGAACTGATAATGGTCCTGCCCCAAAGGTAAACCATAGGAAATTTCCTGTACAATGGTTATATTGAGATATGGAAGTAGACATCTTGTAGGTCGAGTGCTGTAAATCAATCTCCTTGCTAGTGTGACCATCTTGAAAGTCTGCACCTTCCCGTATTTGTTTAATACCCTTAGATCTAGAATGGACCTCCGACCTCCCTTCGCTTTGGGGATCAGGAAATAATGAAAGTAAAGCCCTTTGCTCCTGAGTTGCACTGGAACTGGTTCAATGGCCCCTAGGCATAACAAATGATATATTTCCTGATGAAGTAGGTTCTTATGAGAAGGGTCCCTGAAGGGGGACAGGGAAGGAGGGTTGGAATGGGGAGGGACATGAATTGAATGGCATAACTCTTCGAAATAATCTCCAGGACCCATCTGTCAGTGCTGATATTCTCACAACTGCTGTGAAATAGGGCCAGGTGACTTCTGAAGGTGACAAGTGTGTAGCTGGCAGCTCATGTTGCAAGGTATAATTGTTCAGGCCCTTGACCAACCCGTCAAAAACGCTTAGAAGAGGCGGTTTGAGAGGTCGCAGACTGGGGTGTGGTCTGCTTCTGCTTTTGAGCTCTGGTCTTCTTACACTGTGGCTAATAACAGCCTGAGATGGTGGGTATTGAGGAGATTGTGACCTGTGCTGTGGCTGAGAGGTATATCTTCTCTTCTGTCCCGCAGTGTAGATTCCTAGGGAGTGTAATGTGGTCCTGGAATCCTTCAGAATGTGGGGAGAAGAATCGGTCTTCTCTGCAAAGAGTTTGGGCCCTTCAAACAGGAAATCTTTTGCAGAGCTTTGGGAAATGCAGAAAGGTGTAGCCAAGAAGCCTGCCTCAGTACCACTGTCCTGGAGACTGGGCGGGCTGCTGTATCAGCTACATCCAGTGCTGTCTCTAGCACCAGTCTGGCTATTAACTGACCCTGTCTAAGAATGGTCTGAAACTGCTCCTTGTGTCTCTCCAGTAAATGCTCCAAAAACGCATTGAGTTTCCCATAATTAATAAAATTTTATTTGACCATGACAGTTTGGTAATTCACGACTCTAAACTAATGTCGCCGGCAAATTTGCTTCTTTGGGAGGGATGTAGTACTTTTTTTTGCTGTGTTGCTGGTTGGTGCGGTGGAGGCTGGAGTCTGCTGGATGACTTTGGTAGGATCTAGAATAGCCTCATTAATTGGGAAGGCAACTCTGGATGAGGAAGAGGTGTGCAGAATATTCACCAACTTGTGATGTGTATCTGCCACCTCCTGTAGAGGAATCTGTAGCTCATCTGCCACTCTCTTGGTATGATCCAGCAAGTTCTTAAAATCATCACCTAGTGATGGCGGGGGGGGGGGGGGGGGAGAGACATTACAGCCTCATCTGGTGGAGATGAGGAGAAGTTTGCTTGGGGGGGTAGCTTCCCCTTCGAGTCTTTCTTCCTGTTCTGAAAAAGCTTCCTCCTCCCCCAGCTCAGGGGCTCTGGACAGCCAGGCTGTAGGAGACCATCTGGTGGACTCTCTCTGAGAGACACTGGACAGCTGCAACATGTGTGTATGTTGCCCAAGGACTGCAATATAGCCACGGGGGTGGGGGGAAGGAGGGCAGGCTTGGGCAGAGGGGTTACTCCAGGTGGCCTGTATCACAATTGTGGGTTGGCTCGATGGAATTGGGGAGGACCCTTGTATTGTGATGGTGGGCCACGATGAGGAGTCAGGGAAATGACCTCCTCCTGACCACTGTCAGACTGGTCACTGGGTAAGGGCACACAGATGAACACTATTTCTGGGGAAGAGTCAGCATGGCTTTTGTAAAGAGAAATCATGCCTCACCAATCTATTATAATACTTTGCTGGGATAAACAAACATGTGGACAAGGGAGCTCCAGTAGATATAATGTACTTGGACTTTCAGAAAGCCTTTAACATGATCCTTCACCAAAGGCTCTTAAGCTAAGTAAGCAGTCATGGGATAAGAGGGAAGATCCTCTCATGGATCAGTAACTGCTTAAAAGACAGGAAACAAAGGGTAGGAATAAATGGTCAGATTTCACAGTGGAGAGAGGTAAATAGCGGGTCCCCCATGGGTTTGTATTGGTACCAGTGCTGTTCAACATATTCATAAACAATCTGGAAAATGGGGTAAGCAGTGAGGTGGCAAAGTTTGCAGATGATACAAAATTGCTCAAGACAGTTAAGTCCAAAACTGACTGCGAAGAGTTACAAAGAGATCTCAGAAAACTGGGTGACTGGGCAACAACATGCCAGTTGAAATTCAATGTTGATAAATGCAAAGAAATGCACATGGGAAAACATAATCCCAACTATACATACAAAATGTAGGGGTCTAAATTAGCTGTTACCACGCAAAAAAGAGATTGTGGAGTCACTGTGGCTAGTTCTCTGAAAACATATGTTCAATGTGCAGAGGCAGAGAAAAAAGATAATCGTATGTTAGAAACCATTAGGAAAGGGACAGATAATAAGACCGTAAATATCATCATGCACTATAAAAATCCATTGTAAACTCACACCTTGAATACTACGTGCAGTTTTGGTTGACCCATCTCAAAAAAATATATGTTATAATTGAAAAAAAAAATACAGAAAAGAGAAACAAAATTGATTAAGGGTATGGAACAGCTTCCATATGAGGGGAAAGAAAAGCGTAGAAAAGAAACGACCAAGGGGGATATGAAAAAGGCCTATAAAATCATGAATAGCGTGGAGAAAGTGAATAATGAAGTGTGTTATTTACCCCTTTACATAACACAAGAATGAAGGGTCACCTGATTAAATTATTGTAAACAAAGCAAACAAAATGAAGTATTTCTTCAAACAACACACTGTCAACCTGTAGAACTCATTACCAGGGGATGATGTGAAGGCCAAAAGTATAACTGGGTTCAAAAAAGAATTAGATAAGTTCATGGAGGACAAGTCCATCAATGGCTATTAGCCAAGATGGTCAGGGATGCAACCCCATGCTCTGGGTGTCCTAAGACTCAGACTGCCAGAAGTTGGGATTGGATGACGGGATGGATCTGTAAATAATTGCTCTGTTCTGTTCATTCCCTCTGAAGCATTTGGGCCCACGCACTGTCAGAAAAGAGAATAGCAGGCTATATGTACCATTGGTCTGATCCAGTATGGCTGTTCTTTGTTCTCACTCTAGCTCCCATTAATACTTTACTAAAGATCTGACTGCTTATTAATTGTACCAGAACACTGAGTTGAAGATTTAGAAAATTTATCTTATAATTTCAGCATCTCAAAAATATTGAGACACATCTCTTGGTTGAGGAGGCTATTTTGAGGATTCCTAGTCTGATCACTGGAGCTGCCAATGAAATCAACAAATTCAACCAAGATTTTGTCTCATCATGTATCTTACAAAATTAGATTATAAATAAATAAGAAAGATGAATTTGCACAGTGCAAATCTGCTTATCTGATGGCAGGACTGAATGGTCTCAAAGTGCAACTGCTTTTTGAACAACAAACTGGCTTTCAAAAAGGCAACATATTGGAAATTGATTTCTTTCTGAGTAAATCTACAGAATAAATTAGATTGTATGATAGGGTGGCTGCCCCTCACTGGCAGAAAAGGGGTTAAAAGCATCCCTAAGGAGGCTGTGCTGGAGGCAGCCAATCAGAGAAGGGTTGTAGGGAGCGGCCAAGCAGGCCCATATAAAAAGGGAGCTGCATGGCAGAGAATGCAGTTCCCTGCTGGGAGCCCAAGGAGGAAGGACTGTGTCTCTGGAGGGCTGAGAGAACTGCCAGCACCCTGGACAGAGCAGTGCTGCTAGCAGGGAGGGGGGGGGGGGGGAGGAATGGATGACAGAGGCCCTGAGGCAAGGGCAAAGAGAATGCTGGGGCCATGAGGAAGTGGCCACACAATCCACTGCAGTAGCCACTAAGGGAAGTGGCTGAACAGTGGACTGCAGGTCCCTTGGAAGGGGGAAGCACAGTGTGTGGCACGGCCAGAGGGCTGTGTCGCTGAAGAGGATGCCATGGTCCTTCAAAAGATGTGGGTCCTAGAGCAGGAGTGACAGCGGCGAGGCACTACCCGAAGAGGGCACAGTAACATGCAGAGCTAATTCCCAAGACAGCCAGCAGAAGGCACCAGAGTGGTCAGCGCACCCTGTCAGAGATACCAATATTGTTATTTATATTGAGGAACCCTGAGGAATACCAAGTAAATTCTCCTGTAGGACCCAACAGAAGTAACTCTTCACTAGACATAGATTTACATTTAGATGCCAACAGAAGAACCCAAAGTACACTATTTGTAATAAAAACAATTTTTAAAAAGTTATTCCTTGTATCTTGCTTTTAAGTAACGCAGATATGGAAACAACGGCACTGTACCTGATTTTGGAGCTCAAAAATCTGAGTCCAGGTTACAGCACTTGGTGGACTTTGTTGAATCCTCATCTGTGGTAATGTTTTACCAAGCTTTTTTTCCCTCATTGCTGTTAAGACAAGATCCTTAAAAAACAAACAAACAAACAAACAAACAAAAAAACAACCACACACAACAGAAATATTCACTAAGAATCTGATTCTGCCTTATTCATATTAAATAGTACTTCATCACACAACTAATTCCACTGAGATCTATGGGACTACTAGTGTAGTAAAGTAAGTTTAATCAACATGAATAAGGGTGGCAGAAACAAGATCCAAGTTTATATCACTCCATTAAAAGTTAATTAAACCTCCAAAATATAAATCACTATAAAAGAGCAGAATTTACCTCCTCTTCTTCAGCATCCCTTGATGTGGAAGTCCAGGGCAATCAAGAGCAACTACTCCTGTTTGTTTTGGCTACATGTTCAACATCAGAGAAAGGCAAAGCATAATTCAGACTTCTACTAACCTTGCTGAGCCGATGATGAAGTTTTTCTCTACGCTTTGGTGCAGTTTGTAGCATTGGTGATCCTAGTCTTAACCTAGCTGGTGAAGCAAGAACTTCAGGAGTAACTTGTGCTTCAAAATTTGCCTTCTTCAGGGTTCTGCCCACAGGAGTAAATGAGCTCTTTATATATGAAGAAAGCCCCTGAGTGAATTCAGGAGAGCAAGGAGGAAGGCCAAAAAGAGAGCAAGGAGCTTGGCCACCAAAAAGAGGGCAAGGAGGAGGGCAAGGAGGTTGGCCACCAGGAGGAGGGCAAGGAGGAGGGCAAGGAGCTAGGCCACCAGGAGGAGGGCAAGGAGGAGGAGGAGGAGCTTGGCCACAAGGAGGAGGGCAAGGAGCTGGGCCACCAGGAGGAGGAGGAGGAGGGCAAGGAGCTGGGGCACCAGGAAGAGGGGGAGGAGGAGGGCAAGGAGCTGGGGCACCAGGAAGAGGGCAAGGAGGAGGGCAAGGAGCTAGGCCACCAGGAGGAGGAGGAGGAGGGCAAGGAGCTGGGGCACCAGGAAGAGGGGGAGGAGGAGGGCAAGGAGCTGGGGCACCAGGAAGAGGGGGAGGAGGAGGGCAAGGAGCTAGGCCACCAGGAGGAGGGCAAGGAGGAGGAGGAGGAGCTTGGCCACCAGGAGGAGGGCAAGGAGGAGGAGGAGGAGCTTGGCCACCAGGAAGAGGGCAAGGAGGAGGCCGAGGAGCTTGGCCACAAGGAGGAGGGCAAGGAGGAGGCCAAGGAGCTTGGCCACAAGGAGGAGGGCAAGGAGGAGGCCAAGGAGCTTGGCCACAAGGAGGAGGGCAAGGAGGAGGGCAAAGAGCTTGAAAAGAAAAATTAATGCCAGTAGCCTGTGAACGTTGAGGAAAAGGCGGACGAGCTAGAGGCTTGGAAGATTTGTATTGTAAAGGTGATTGAATATGCATGACGAATTTTGGTTGTGGCTCAGAGATAGATGCAAATAGTCCAACTTCAGTGGCACCAGCATCATATTCAATTTCAGCAGTCTTTATAAAACTGAATCCAATGGAATCTGGTAAGATGCACTGTTCAACCAAGGGAAGTTCTTTGTCACTTTGAAATTGGAGACTTTTCGGCTTATTATCTCCTCCAATTTGGAGGTGGCCAGAAAAACCACTAGTTACTTCATGAAAAGGAACCTGTCGAGTAAAATTATAAGAAAACAAAATATTTCTGGAGTTTAAACCAACTTTTTTTGTGATTAAGACCATATTTTCATTAGACACAGTATCAATCTATCATCATCATGCTCAACACAAAGCCTATTTGTCTTGTCAATTAAACAATTAACTTCTTTCCCTGCAGCTGAAGCCAGGCAAAAATTCAGACTAGAAATAAGGTGCACATTTTTAATAGTAAGGTATTGGACTAATTTCACAATTTCTATGCAATTAATGAAATCATGATTTACACAGGATCTTACCCATTGTGGGATCTTGGCTGAGGATGTGTAGAACAGGGTGAAAGGGAAAGTATTCTTATGAGCTGGGTGAAACCTTGTTATGGGCTAAATTAAAACATCTTTGAAAGTGGGTGTGAATGGACCCTACAATTAACATTACTGTCAGGATAAGGTTGGCAGGATGCCCCCCTAAGATAAAAGGGGTGTGAACCCATCTAGGAGTTTTGGACTGAGTGTTTAATGGGGTTATTCTGAATACTATTTTGATATGTATGTTCCCTGGGTGGAGTCACAACTGCTTTTGTTTAATGAAGGGTGGGTCCTGCTTAATTTATCCTGACAGTCATGTTAATTGTAGAAATAACAGGAGTACTTGTGGCACCTTAGAGACTAACAAATTTATTAGAGCATAAGCTTTCGTGGACTACAGCCCACTTCTTTGGATGCATATAGAGTGGAATATGCTCTATATGCATCCGAAGAAGTGGGCTGTAGTCCACGAAAGCTTATGCTCTAATAAATTTGTTAGTCTCTAAAGTGCCACAAGTACTCCTGTTCTTTTTGCGGATACAGACTAACACGGCTGCTGCTCTGAAACCTGTTAATTGTAGAGTGCATTCACACCCAATCTCAAAGAGACAAACAGCAAGGCCTTGCCTACACTACCAAGTTTTGTAACCAAAACTGCCGTTTGTCGACCCAAACAGTGTAGACACTGCAAGGTGACTTTTGTCAGGGAAAATGCCTGGTTTTGGCAACAAAAATACATCCACCCTCATGAGAGATTTCTGTCTTTTTCCTCTACATTTTTGTCGACAAAGTGCCAGTATAGACACCACGCTTCATTTAATTGCTTTAATTAGCCTCCAGATGGTGTCCCACAATGCCCAACCTGACCGCTCTGGTCAGCAGTTTGAACTCCGCTGCCCTGCAGCCAGGTAAACAACCTCCCCATTAGAAGCCCCGGGAATTTTAGAAATTCCATGTCTTGTTTGCTCGGCATGGAGGTCTCATCACATCTTCCCAGGTGACCATGGTGGGTTATCGCAGCAAACACTCTCCTGCTTGGACCACTGCAGAGTTGTTGGATCTGATCATCATATGGAGGGAGGAGGCTGTGCAGTCACCGCTGCCTTAAGCCATAGGAAGTGGGATACCTACAGGCACATTTCTCGAGACTTGTGCGAAAAGGGCTGTGATCAGTCCATGCTGTAGTACAGAGCGAAGATAAAGGAGCTGAGGGAGGCGTACCATAAGGCGAGGGAGCAAACCATCACTCCAGTAATGCACCTAAGATCTGCCGGTTCTATAAGGAGCTAGACGCTATCCTCGGTGGCGACCCCACCTCCAATGCCAAGAGCCTTGTGGCAGCGGAAGGAGGGCCTAACCTGGAGGATGAAGTTATTGATAAAGAGGTGGAGTTAGATGAGGATGTTCAGCTCCTGGTGGGGTCACCTGGTAGGGTAGGCAGCCAGGAACTGTTCTCCACTCCAGAGGTGTCTAGCCAGTCTCAGCAGTTGCTCTCTGGCAAGCAAGAAGCAGGAGATGAGACTCCTGGTAAGTGACTATGGCTTGTGTAATGGAGAGGTGGGTTCAGGGCATAGAAATATGGGAGGCTGGCTCTGTTTCTGTGAGATGGACATTTCCCTGTGTAGCTAATCTGTACAGGGGAAGAGGGTGTTGATGCACGCCAAGATCTCATGGGAATCCTGAAGAGAGATCTCCAGGAAAGTTTCCTGGAGGTACTCGGTAATCTTCTGCTGAAGGTTCCGTGGCAGAGCAGCTTTGTTCCTTTCCCCATTGTAGGAAACTTTCCTGCACCATTCGGCAATCACTTGTGCAGGGACCAAAGCAGCACACAGGCGAGCAGCATAGGGAGCAGGGCAGAAGCCACATGCATGGAGTAGATGTACCTTTGTTTCCCTGCTTACCCTTAGCAGTGAGATATCTGCTAGAATGACCCCGCCTGCGGAAAACTGTGGAAGAATTTTAATTTGTTCCCTAATATGCTGCACCATGACCCTTGCAAAGAGTGTGTGCTCTTTTCTCCATGTGAACTGCCCCCCACCAACACTCAAAATACTTTGGGTGTTCGCAGAGATGTGTGCCTGGCTACGGTCAGTGAGAAATTGATGGTAATGTTGCAAAAGGTGTATTTAACAGAAATGTTTCAATTCTGTATGTGAATTTAACAATCCCGCTTCTGTGCATTGTCCCCTGTGCTTCACCAGATGTGGCCTTCAGGAACACCCCATGCACCCCGGCCGAGATTCTCCACCAGATAAGAAAGCGCTCAAGATGCAGCAAAGAAGACATGTTCCGGGAGGTCCTGCAGTGCTCCAATGCAGAAAAAAGGGAATGAAAAGAATGCTGTGAAGCCGAAGGGCAGGACAGAAAAGAGAATCACCCTTCCCTCCCCACTCCACCTGCACATTCCTTTCCACCTTCCAGGACTTCTTGGTTTCCCCTTTACTCCACCCCCTCAGACAACTTTCACAACAATAGCTGGACCTACACACAGCTGTGAAAGTCTGTCCTTCCCTGGTTCCTCCTTTCCTGCCAAGCATCTGTGTGTTGGTGTGTGCTGTTTCTTGTGCAATAAAAGTAAACTTTGATAATGGTAAATCATCTTTAATTTTTTGCTACAAGGTGGGATTGCAGGCACTGCCAACAGATGCACAGGCATTTTGATCACTTTATTACAGGAATATAAGGCTCCAAATGTCACCATTGCCCCCTAGGAAAACTACATGGCATGTAACATTGAAGCAACTCAGACAGAGATATATGTTACTGGTGGTCATTGTCAAAGTGCTGCCTCAAAGCCTCCCTGATTCAAATAGCTCCCCTCTGGGCTCCTCTGACAGCCCTGGTATCTGGCTGCTCAAAATGAGTTGCCAAGTGGCCTGCCTCAGCACTCCACCCCTGAGCAAACCTTTCACCCTTAGTTTCACAGAGATTATGCAACATACAGCATGTGGCTATGACCATAGGAATATTATCCTCAGTGAGGTCCAACCTGCCATGATGGCATCGCCAGCGCGCCTTTAATCTGCCAAAGGCACATTCAATTGTCATCTAGCACCTACTGAGCCTGTTGTTGAACTGCTCCTTACTGCTGTCAAGGTGTCCCGTGAAAGGTTTCATGAGCCACAGCTGTAAGGGGTACACAGAGTCCACCAGGATCACTATGGGCATTTCAACACACCTCACTCTAATCTTCTGGTTAGAAAAGAAAGTCCCTGCTTGCAGCTTTCTGTACAGGCTGGTGTTTCTGAAGATGCGTGCACCATGCACCTTCCCAGACCACTCCACATTGATGTCAGTGAAACACCCATGGTGATCCACAAGCACTTGCAACACCGTGGAGAAGTACCCCTTCCTATTAATGTACTCTGTCACCATGTGGTCTGGTGCCAAAATTGGAATACGTGTGCCATCTATCGCCCCTCCACAGTTAGGGAACCCCATTTCTGCAAAGCTGTCCACTATTTCACACACATTTCCCAGAGTCACGGTCCTTCGTAGCAGGATGCGATTTATTGCTCTGCACACTTGCATTAACGCAGCCCCAAAGGTCGACGTCCCCACTCCAAATTTATTCATGACCGACTGGTGGCAGTCTGGAGTTGCCAGCTTCCACACAGCAATTGTCACACGCTTCTCTACCAAGAGGGCAGCTTTCATTCTGGTGTCCTTGAGCCGCAGGTCTGGGACGAGCGCTGCGCACAGTTCCAGGAAGGTGGCTTTCTGCATCTGAAAATTCTGTAGCCACTGCTCGTCATCCCACACCTGCATGACGATGTGATCCTATCATTCAGTGCTTGTTTTACGAGCTCAAAAGCGACGGTCTATCCTATGCACCTGCTCAGTGAATGCTAAAAGCAATCTAAAGTTGCTCCTATCCATATCATGCAGAATATAAGGCACCTGTGAGCCTTCCTCAGTTAGAAACTTTCCAATTAACTGCACTGACATCCGCAATGTCTTCATAACAGTTAACAGAGTATAGGAGAGCAGTGCGGGATCCATCCCTTCTCACAAAGATGCTAGGGTGCACAGCAAAGAAGGGCCGTTGAAAAAAACACAAAATAGGCGGAAGCCCATGGAGTGCCAGGACAGAAAGCAATACATCATGGGACATTTAACACTGTCTCAACATGCGCCGTGATCCGCTCCGTCGTTCCACAATACCCAGCAACAGAAGGACTGTGGGACAGGTACCCACAGTGCGTTGCTCATACTGTCCATGATGGTACTCCCACTGTGGACATGATCTTGTGACAGAGGAAGCAAGTGTGAATATGAAATTGTGATTTTTATTATGTCAACATCACTTTTGTTGACACAAATTGGTAGTGTAAACATGGCCCAAAAGAGTAAAACAGCAGCCTCTAATGTAAGTATGGTATAAGACCCTGAAAAAGCGAGGGAGAGAGATCTTTAGCTAGCACTAGACCCAAAGAGGCTTGGGGCTATAAGCAAAGAAACTATTTATTTTCTGGTTCCTCCTGCCTTCGGGGACATAGGACCTTGTACATTCCTTGTTAATAAACAAGACTGCATTAAAGATATACCAGACTCTTTCATCAATTTCTACCCCCAACCGGAATATCCCCAGCGCCTCAAACTTTTACTAGCTGTTTGGGTCAAAAAGGGGTAGTAGTATTTTGTGGGGGTATTGTGGGTGCTGAATGAGGCATGGTGGATGTAAGAGAGGAGGACTCCACCAGCAAACTAAGGTTTACCAGCTGAGGGATATATGACATCCCACATATAAATCAATTTAAGCAGCCTTGGTACAGATGCAAGGACAAGCCTGAGAGAAGTACCACCATCTGAGTACTCTAAAGAAGACAAGGCCTTGGACTAGACAGACAGGGAAGAATTTACACTGGAAGAGAGTAAAGAGCGACTAGCTCCCTCTTCTCTCTCTCAAAGATCTCTGCTGCAATGGGGCCTGATGCCATAACACCTTTTATGTACCTTGCCTTTCTTTGGGAGAGAGTCCTCGAATTTTTTTGAACTTCATACAAACATTTATGTAATTAATTGCATCCAGAATAATAAGAAATGGTGCAGACTTTATAAACAATTACCAACTGCTACCTTATAAACCATCTACTACTACAACTGAGTAATACACAAAAAATGTTAAAAACAAGAACATATTAAGCATATTTACCGATTCACCCACTCCTCTATTAGAAAACAGGTATCCATATCCAGATGTATCATGCTCCCAGTCCATGTAGGGTAAAATGTCTAAACGTTCTGGAGCCATAGGAATGTTTGGAAGACCAGCATGCTGAACTTCATTAGCATCCTAAATTAAAATTAAAATTAATTAAATTTAAAAAAGCAGCAGGTTTAAAACAAATACAAGGAAGTTCTTCTTCACACAGCGCACAGTCAACTTGTGGAACTCCTTATCTGAGGAGGTTGTGAAGGCTAGGACTATAACAGCATTTAAAAGAGAACTGGATAAATTCATGGTGGTTAAGTCCATTAATGGCTATTAGCCAGGATGGGTAAGGAATGGTGTCCCTAGTCTCTGTTTGTCAGAGGATGGAGATGGATGGCAGGAGAGAGATCACTTGATCATTGCCTGCTGGTCCACTCCCTCTGGGGCACCTGGCATTGGCCACTGTCGGTAGACAGGATACTGGGCTAGATGGACCTTTGGTCTGACCCGGTACGGCCGTTCTTATGTTCTTATGTAAAATGCAACAGAATTACAAACTAGAGAACTGTCTTCAATTTTATTGTAATCCTTAAAAGTGATGCTTGTTATGCCAGAGATTCCCTGTCTATCAGACAATGTAAGGTTGAGAGTCAAATGCTGGGTGAAATTTGCGAGGAAATATAGAGAGGAGGTGTATTCAGTATATGAAAGATGCTCGGTATACACAAACACACAGTAAATGTAACTTTAGAATGCCTGACTGCATTAAGGGTTGTTGTATCATAACACACTATTGGTAGTAAACGGACTGGCACACTACACTGGCAATGCACCTCCATGTATTTTGAGAAACCTCTTCAGTATTTTATGTAACTTCAGTTCAGAAATTACCCTCTCACTTGCTTTCAAGCAAGCAGATCAATCAGACAGTTTAAAATTTTGGATGTCAGCTGTTACTCATTTGTCTCTTCCCCATCACAACTTCCTTATACAAGTTAATGGTTGAGAGCAACCCAGCACACCAATATGTTGTAGATTACCACAGTTTATGGTGGTAATCTCTATGTAATTTGGAGAGGTAAAGCCACGATCAGTTATGGTTCAGTTAATTGAGTGACAGTGTAGAAGCATCTCACTGGCACAATCGGTGCAGCTGACTCTGACAGCTTCCAGTGCTGACAACTCCCTTGGCCAACAACCCTCCTCAGTTCCCCAGGTCGGAATCCCCTCTTTGCCCATAGCCTCTACAGCAATGTCCTGTTCAGATTCCCCCTACAAATGCTCCCCAGCCATGGTACCACTCTTCCATAAGCCCCTGCTCTGTGCTGTAGTCTCTCAGCTAGCGGAGACAGCAATCTCTGTCCCCCACAATGCAACAATACTTCCTCCTCCACCAGCAAACATGCCTACCCCCATCTCCAATAATCCCCCCACTCTGGCTGAGCCACTACTAAAATGGAGATTCAGTTTTGGATCAAGAGCTGATTCTCTTGCTTGCATAAGCCACCGGATGCTTGTCAGAGTGAACTATCAGCAGCCACCTGGGTCTGCCAGCAGGACAGGAGTGACCAGTCCCCCTCCTCACACTCCCTCAGCTACCAGCTCCACACTGCCACCTATGGTTTGTTAGAACAAACATATCAGCTTATGATCCACAGAGGGGTCACCAGCTAGTTGAATACTGGAGATGGGGGAGAGAACATTAAATCAGGTTGGTGATCCATAGCTGAGGCTCAGTGAAGGACAGTTACCTGTTCCATAACTGGCGTTCTTCGAGATGTGTTGCTCAGGTGTATTCCACTATAGGTGTGCATGCTCGCCACGTGCACCGGTGCCGGAAGTTTTTCCCTTAGCAGTACCCGTAGAGGGGGAGCACCGCTGCGACCCCTGGAGTTGCGCCTCTATATCGTGCCATAAAGGGGACTGTGTGCTCCCCCCCCCAGTTCCTTCTTGCCAGACAACTCCGACAGAGGGGAAGGAGAGCGGGATGTGGAATACACCTGAGCAACACATCTTGAAGAACGCCAGTTATGGAACAGGTAACTGTCCTTTCTTCTTCGAGTGATTATTCATGTGTATTCCACTATAAGTGACTCCAAGCTATACCTGATGGAGGTTGGTAGGAGTTTTAAGTGTTTGGGGTTTTTTTTAGGGGTTACCCGGGCGGAGCACCACCCTACCAAACCCTGCGTCATCCCGTGTTTGGGAGACGATCGCATAATGTGATGAGAAGGTGTGGACAGAGGACCACGTAGCAGCCCTACATATATCCTGAATAGGGACGTGAGCCACATAGGCAGCTGACGAGGCCTGGGCTCTCGTCAAATGAGCCTTCACTATAGGAGGTGGGGGAACCCCTGCCAGGTCGTAACAGGTGCGAATGCATGAGGTGATCCAGCGGTAAATCCGCTGGGTGGAGACCGGTCGCCCCCTCATGCGCTCGGCCAATGCAATAAACAGCTGGGGGGGGGGACTTTCTAAATGGCCTGGTTCTATCTAGGTAAAAAGCCAGCGCCCTACGCACATCTAACATGTGCGGGCGTCGTTCCTCATTGGAGGAATGGGGCTTAGGACAGAGGACCGGGAGGAAAATATCCTGATCCATGTGAAAAGCCGCTATCTTCGGCAAAAAGATGGGGGGAGGGCGAAGCTGAACTTTGTCCTTATGGAAGACCGTATACGGTGGTTCAGAGGTCAGGGCCCTGAGCTCAGAGACCCGGCAGGCTGAGGTGATAGCCACTAAGAACGCCACTTTCCACGACAAGTAGGACCACGAACATGTGGCTAAGGGTTCGAAAGGAGGCCCTGTGAGGCGGGAGAGCACTAGGTTCAGGTCCCAGAGCGGGACTGGGGGTCTAGCATAAGGGAATGCCCAATCTAACCCTTTTAGAAACCGGGACGTCATGTGATGTGAAAACACCAACAGGCCCTGCACCGGGGGGTGGAAAGCCAAAATGGCCGCCAGGTACACCCTGATAGAGGAGGGCGCCAGCCCTTGGGTCCTAACGGACAGGAGGTAATAGAGGACAAGCTGGATAGATGCGGAAAAGGGAGAGGAACCTCTATCCCTCACCCACATAGAGAACCGATACCATTTGGCCAGGTAGGTTCAATGTGTGGAGGGTTTCCTACTTTCCAGCAGGACCCGTCGCACATCCTCAGAACATCTCCCTTCCTCCTCATTCAACCACGGAGCAGCCACGCTGTCAAGTGGAGTGGGGCCAGGTTGGGATGGAGGAGATGACCTTCCTCCTGGGAGAGGAGGTCCGGGCAAAGCGGCAGCTTGTGAGGGAGGGCCGCTAAGAGTTGCAGTAGGGTCCCGTACCAATGTTCACGGACCCAGTCTGGGGCTATAAGGATGACCCGCGCCCCGTCTGACTTCACCTTCTGTAGGACCCTACCTATCAGGGGGAATGTCAGGAAGGCGTACAACAGGGGCCCCGATCATGGGAGCAGGAACGCATCCGAGATTGCACCCTCGCCCTCTCCCGCCCTGGAGCAGAACCGGGGACACAGTCGATTCTGGGCGGTGGTGAACAGGTCTACCTGGGGAGTGCCCCACTGTAGGAAGATCCACCCGGCCACCTCCCTGTGCAGGGACCACTTGTGCTGTTGGGAGAACACCCTGCTCAGGCAGTCCGCGAGCATGTTGCTCTTGCCGGGCAGGTAGAAGGCCCTCAGGAGGATGTCGTGGGCTATACAGAACTCCCACAGGAGCAGGGCTTCCTGGCATAAGGCCCGGGAACGCGTACCCACTTGTCTGTTGACATAATACGTCGCGGTCATATTGTCCGTGAGGACTCTGACCACCTTCCGCTCTATGTGCTGGCAGAAGGCCACGCACACCAGGCACACGGCCCTGAGCTCCCTGACATTTATGTGCAGGGTCAGTTCCTCGGGAGACCACATACCCTGGGCCCTGAAGCCCCCCGACGAGAGCTTCCCAGCCCAGATCCAAGGCATCCGACACTAGATCTAGTGAGGGAGGGGGCTCTCGGAAGGGGATACCCCGAAGCATGTTGCTCGGGAGGGACCACCAGTGCAGGTCTGCTACCACCGTTGGCGGTACCGTAACGACCTTGTCCAGGCCATCCCTGGCCTGGGAGTACCGGGAGGCCAGCCACAGCTGAAGGGGCCTCATCCTGAGCCTGGCATGTCGCACCACAGAGGTGCATGCTGCCATATGGCCTAGGATTTGAAGGCACACCCGTGCCATAGTTACCGGAAAGGCCGTGACCGAGGCGATGAGAGCTTTGAGCGTCTCGAATCTCTCCCGTGGGAGGGAGGCCGTGGCCACCCTGGAGTCTAACAGCGCTCCTATGAAGTTTATGTGCTGAACCGGGACTAACATGGATTTCTCCTCGTTTACCACTAGGCCTAGAGCTGCGCAGGTGTTTAGCAGGAAGTTCATCTGCTCCTGCACCTGAGACCGAAACTTGCCCTTGAGCAGCCAGTTGTCGAGGTAGGGGAAAATCTGCAGTCCTTTCCTCCTGAGGTGGGCCGCCACCACCGCCACACACTTTGTAAAGACCCTGGGGGCAGAAGACAAGCCAAAGGGAAGGACCATAAACTGGTAGTGGTCCTGGCCCACCAGGAAACAGAGGAAGCGCCTGTGACCCTCGAAAATGTGGATGTGAAAGTACACATCCTGGAGGTCCAGAGCCGTAAACCAATCCCCCGGGTCTAAGGATGGAATAATAGTGGCCAGGGACACCACGCAGAATTTGCAACGAACCAGGAACTGGTTGAGATTCCGCAGATCGAGGATGGGCCGAAGCCCGCCCTTCACCTTCGGGATGAGGAAATACCTGGAGTAAAATCCCTTGCCCTGGAATTCCCGAGGTACCCTCTCCAATGCTCCCAGGGAGAGGAGGTGCTCTACCTCCTGACTGAGGAGGAGGGCATGCTCCGGGTCCCCGGCCGCTCCCGGTACGGAGGATGGTGGGGAGGGAGCGAAAGGAACTGCAACCTGTACCCTTGGGAGATGGTGCTGAGAACCCATTGGTCCGACATTATACAGGACCATTGCAGGCGTCAGGCCGATAAACGGTTGGTAAAACTCAACTTTATTAACTGGGGGTGGGGGGTTTACACTGGCAACAGGCCCGATGACCCCCCCCCCGCAACGAGTCAAAAACGCTGTTTCCCTGGCCTCTTGGCCTTCGAGGGCCCAGGTTGTGGGGCCGAACGGGATTGGCATTGGGAGCGATGCCTCTGCTCTCTCTGCCTCTTAGGCGGGGGCTCGTATCTGCCCCGTGCCGGGGGAGCCGAGGGCTGCGGTCTGGGCTTGTCCTTGGCAGGTGGGACATACAGACTGAGTGTCTGCACGGTGGTGTGGGAGTCCTTCATCCTGTGCAGACAGGTGTCTGTCTGGTCTGCAGATAATGCTTTGCCATCAAATGGCAGGTCCTGCATTATAGACTGGGACTCCACCGACAGCCCTGAGCGGGAAAGCCACAATGCCCGCCTCATGGAGATAGCCGTGGCCATCGAACGAGCCTCCGTGTCAGCTGCGTCTGAGACAGCCTGAAGAGCTGCTTTAGCTACAGCTGTACCTACGTCAAGCAGTGCTTTGAACTCTTCTGTTCTGCTCTTGGAGGGAAGGTTCAAACTTTGGCAAAGAGCCCCACAAGTTAAAGTCAAAGCGACTCAGGAGGGCTTGGTGGTTTGCCACCCTGAGTTGGAAACTGGCTGAGGAATAAACCTTTTTGCCAAATGTGTCCAGTCTTCTGGCCTCCTTATCCTTCAGGGTCGGTGCGGGTGGGTGTAAAGAGTTCGGAGTGGGGTGGGTGTAAAGATACTCGTGCCCTTTCGTGGGCACGAAGTATTTACGTTCCGCCTTCTTAGAGATAGGCGGGAGGGAGGCTGGGGTCTGCCATAGGCCTGTGGAGATGTTTGCCACTCCCTGGAGAAGTGGCAGTGCCACGCGGCCCGGTGCTGAGGAGGAGAGGACATTAAAAAGATTGTCCGATGGTTCCTCCATCTCCTCCGCCTGCAGGTGTAGGTTGGCGGCTACACGTCGGAGGAGCTCCTGGTGCGCCTTGAAGTCCTCTTGAGAAGGAGGAGGCGGTGCCGCTATGGACTCATCTGGTGCCTGCAGGGCGACCGGGATGGTTCTGAGAGCATTGGGCGGTGCCGGTATGCCACAGTCCGCATCAGGGTCCAGTTGCAGTGTCGTCGGCGCGGCACCGGAGGACTGCCCTTGGTGCCGAGACGGGAACGCAGAGCGGGCTTGGGATGCCCCAGCCAGAGAACGGGGTCCCGGCAGTGCGGGCGCCTGGGGCCATGGTGCCCCCTGGCACCACTGTCCTTGCCAGGGTGCCCCTTGCCACTGCACCACTTGGGGTCCCACCAGGGTTATCTGTTCCTGGGGAATGGTGCGGGCCGGAGAGGGGCAGCTGGGGGCCAAGGCAGAGGTGGCCGAGGATCGCATGGTGCCTTGGGAGCAGCTCAAGTGGTGCCGTCCTCGCCGGCTCCTGCCACGGGATTTCGACCTTGACGATGAATAGGTGTAGACGTCGGAGGGCGTATCTCTGGACTCCCTTCAGTGGCTCCGGGCGCGGCGTCGTGGTGCCTGGATGCACTCCGAACGTGGCGATCATCGTGGTATGATCGGCGGTGCTGTCGGCGTCGAGATGCACTCTCACTCGACGCGGAGTGTCGATGCTTCTCATGTCGGTGCCTGCTGCCTCTGCGGGTCGAGGACGACTCAGGCGATTCACTCCCAGGCGACCCCGACAATGGAGTGGAGGTATGTCTGGGGCTACGGGAGGGCCCGGCAGATCGGAAGGAGGTCTCCACAACTGACATAGCCGGTGAGGGCTGGGAGCCCAACGGTGGTTTCCCTCGGGACCGGGGCCTCACCTCAGACGGCCCGCTCGGTACCGGCATGGCGAGGATGTCGCGCGTCGCCTGGGCTGCCTCTGGCGTGGAGGGAACCCGTACCAGCGCAGAGGTCCATGCGGAAGGTGCCGGACTTCTCCGCTCCGCACGAGTTGGAGGTCTGGGCCCCGGTGGGGATCATGGGCTGTCCAACTCAGGTCTGGCCTCACCCCTGTCCTTCTCACGGCGTCGCTGGGATTTGCCCTGTTTCTTGGCCGGGGAGTGATGCCGACTGGTGGATGGGGCTTTGCTCCGCACCGATGACGTGGTACCCGGGGCCGGGTCGGGTCGGCGCGCCGGTGCCGGGGCCAATGTCGATTCCATAAGGAGGGCCCAGAGACTAATCTCGCGCTCGCGTTTAGTCCGGGACTTAAACGATTTGCAAATTTTGCACTTCCCACTTATGTGAGATTTGCCCAGACACTCGGAGTGCGGATCGCTTCTGGGCATGGAATTGCGACAGGAGTCGCATGATTTGAAGCCTGGGGCATGGGGCATGCCCCGAGCCAGGCTACTAACTAAAGAAGCTATCTATCGATGAACAAGGACGACTAAGGCTAGAAGCGCTGCAGCCAAGGCTGGAGCACAAAGTTCCGACTACCTTCACTGGCGGCAAGAAGGAACTGGGGGGGGGAGCACGCAGCCCCCTTTATGGCACGATATAGAGGCTCCACTCCAGGGGTCCCAGCGGTGCTCCCCCTCTATGGGTACTGCTAAGGGAAAAATTTCCGGCACCGGTGCACATGGCGAGCACACACACCTATAGTGGAATACACATGAGCAATCATTCAAAGAAGAAAAATTAGTTTGCTTTAAAAAAAAACCCAACAAAACAAACAAACAAAAACAAAAATCACAGCAGTACCACTGTAAGTGTTTGAATTTCATGGGCTATGCAGGGCTGCTGATCCCCGCTGACCCCTCAAATACCTGCTCATTTTCCGAATAGCGGATCCTGGTGTCAGCTCCTTGCCAGCCAGGCAGAGCCAGCACTGCAGTGTCTCTCTTCGGCCTGCTAGAGGCTGCTGTTGGTAGGACCATGCCTTCTAATCTCTGTGCACTGTCAGGGATATCCCCTGTCCCCACCAGCTGGCCAGACAGGAAAGCAGCAGTGGTGGTCTGGGGAAATACAACCTAGATGAAGCTACTATTAGGTGCATAACTGGTTGGAAAACCATTCCCAGAGAGTCGTTATCAGTGGTTCACAGTCAAGCTGGAAGGGCATATCGAATGGGGTCCCAGAGGGATCAATCCTGGGTCTGGTTCTGTTCAATATCTTCATCAATGATTTAGATAATGGCATAGAGATACACTTATGAAGTTTGTGGAGGATACCAAACTGAGAGAGATTGCTAGTGCTTTGGAGCATAGCATTAAAATTCATAATGATCTGGATAAACTGGAGAAATGGTCTGAAGTAACTAGAATGAAATTCAATAAGGGCAAATGCAAAGTACTCCACTTAGGAAGGACAATCAGTTACAAAATGGGAAATGACTGCCTAGGAAGGAGTATTATGGAAAGGGATCTGGGGGCGTCACAGTGGATCGCAAGCTAAATATGAGTCAATAGTGTAACACTGTTGGAAAAAAAGCAAACAACATTCTGGGATGTATTAGCAGGAGTGTTGTAAGCAAGACACAAGAAGTAAATCTTCTGCTCTACTCCGTGCTGATTAGGCCTCAACTGGTGTATTGAGTCCAGATCAGAGTGCCACATTTCAGGAAAGATGTGGACAAATTAGAGAAAGTCCAGAGAAAAGCAACAAAAATGATTAAAGGTCAAGAAGGGAAAGAATGAAAGAAATTGGGTTTGTTTAGTCTGGAGAAGAGAAGACTGAGTGGGGGACACAATAACAATTTTCAAGTACATAAAAGGTTGTTACAAGGAGGATGGAGAAAAACTGTTCTCATTAACCTCTGAGGATAGGACAAGAAGCAATGGGCTTAAATTGCAGCATGGGGGCGGTTTAGATTGGACATTAGGAAAAACTTCCTAACTGGCAAGGTGGTTAAGCACTGGAATAAATTGCCTAGGGAGGTTGTGGAATCTCCATCATTGGAGGCTTTTAAGAGCAGGTTAGACAAACATCTGTCAGGGATGGTTTAGATAATACCTAGTCCTGCCTTAAGTGCAGGGAATGGGACTAAAAGACCTCTCGAGACCCCTTCCAGTCCTACGATTCTATGAAACTGAGCACAGGCCCCAATCCCTGCCCCGGGCCTGCCAGTCAGTGCCACATGGTGAGACATTCCACCCCCAGGACAATGCTCTCCCCCTCTCCTCCCCATGAGCAGCCAAATGAGCCCAATTCCATGATTTTTCCAACAGTCTCCGGGCTGTAGGAAAAATCATGGTATTGGGCTAATTTCACAATTTCCATGTAATCCATGAAATTATGATTTACACAGGACCTTATCCAGAGTGGGATCTTGGGTGAGGATGTGTACAGCAGGGTGGAAGGGAAGGTATTGTTATAGGCTTAGTTAAAACATCTTTGAAATTAGATGTGAATGCACCCTTACAATTAACATGACTGTCAGGATAAGTTAAGCATGACCTCCTCACCTAAAACAAAAGGGGTTGTGAATCCATCCAGGAGTATTGGACGGAGTAGTGAATGGGGTTTGGGCAAAGAGTGTATGTATGTTCCCTGGGCGGGTTCACAACTGCTTTTGTCTTGGGTGGGCAGGGGCTCCTGCTTAACATATCCTGCCAGTTACGTTAATTGTGGGGTGCATTCACACCCAATCCCAAAGAGGCAAACAGCAAGAGAGCGAAGCAGCAGCCTGAAAGACCCTGGAAAAAACTAGGGAAAGAGAACTTTAGCTAGCAGTAGACCCAAGGAGGCTTGGGGCTACAAGCAAAGAAACTGTTTTTTGTTTCCTGGTTCCTCCTACCTTCGGGGACCCAGGACGTTGTACATTCCTTGTTAATAAGCAAGATCAGTATTTTTTGATGCAGCGCCTTTCATCAATTTCTACCCCCAACTGGAATATCTCCAGGGCCTCAAATTTTGACTAGCTGCTTGGGTCAAAAAGGGGTATGTAGTGTGGTGACGGTCGTCCCTCCCCATCTGGGTCGGAGGGAAGCCACACCACCTCATTATGTCACTGGGATCACTGCTTAACATCAGGGGAATTAGCAAATCAGGTGCTAATGCCCCAACCTTCTCGGTGGGGCAGCGCACCAAACAGTATGTGGGCTCTGGCCCTCGGGCTGGGCAGAACACTACACAGATTGTTACCTCAGCTCTGGCAGACAGAAGACAAACACAGGTCTTTTTGCCTATGGTGGGGAGGCTGCCACTCCTGGGTGGGGTTGGCACAAGGGGGTAGGGGAACCCAGGCCCTCCCTACTCCACAGGTTCCCAGTCCCAGGCTGTAAGTAGCAGAATGTTCTGTCACTGGGTCAATGGGGATCCGCCCGAAACACACTGACCTGGATTCAGGCAACCAAGCTATACTCTAGTGTCCCTGGGCCACTTCCTACTACCTCTTAGTACCTTGGCTCTGTAGGTGTCATCCGTGTCCCCGAAGTAGCTAGCCATCAGCAGCTCCTCCCTGGACTCGGTCTCCTCTGGGGTCAGGGCACCGCCTGGTTCATCAGCACAGTAAGAGGTCTGCAGCGAGCAAGATACGTCTGTCTCCTTCCCTGGCTCAGTGCCAACTGAGCTGAAGGTTCTGCCTTTTGTACTTCCCATCCTGTCTCTCAACTCCCAGTGAGAAGGGTGAACCCGGCCTGACTCCACCCACCCGGGCACAGAAAGTAGTTCCTCCCCTCTGGATCGAAGGGAGGCCACACCGCAGGGTAACAGTATTTTGTGGGGGTATTGTGGGTGCTGAATGAGGCATGGTGGATGTAAGAGAGGAGGACTCCGCCAGCAAAGTAAGGAGGTTTACCAGCTGAGGGATATGTGACATCCCACACCTAAATTGATGTAAGGAGCCTTGGTATGGATACAAGAACAAGTCTGACCCTGATTCAGGGTGGCTACGCTGGACAGTTAGTTGTATTGTACTTATTGAAGTACCACGGACAGAAGTACCACCATCTAAGTACTCTAATAAAATAAAATTAAAAAAAAAAATCCAGAATAATAAGAAATGGTGCAGACTTTATAAACAATTACCAACTGCTACCTTATAAACCATCTACTACCACAACTGGGTAATACACAACAAATGTTAAAAACAAGAACACATTAAGCATATTTACCAATTTACGTCTGCCAAATCCCACTCCTCTATTAGAAAACACGTATCCATGTCCAGATGTATCATGCTCCCAGTCCATGTAGGGTAAAAAGTCTATATCTTCCTCAGCTATAAGTTCAAGAATGTTTGGAAGGCCAGCATGCTGAACTTCATTAACATCCTAAATTAAAACGCAACAGAATTACAAACTAGAGAACTGTCTTTAATTTTATTGTAATCCTTAAAAGTGATGCTTGTTATGCCAGAGATTCCCTGTCTATCAGAGAATGTAAGGTTGAGAGTCAAATGCTGGGTGAAATTTGCCTGACTGCATTAAGGGTTGTCGTATCATAACACACTATTGGTAGTAAACGGACTGGCACACTACACTGGCAATGCACTGCCTTGTATATTGAGAAACCTCTTCTGCATCTTATGTAACTTCAGTTCAGAAATTACCCTCTCACTTGCTTTCAATTTCAAAGGCAGATCAATGAAACAGTTTAAAATTTTGTATGTCAGCTGTTACTCATGTGTCACTTCCCCATCACAACTTCCTTATACAAGTCAATGGTTAAGAGCAACCAAGAACACCAACATATTGTAGATTACGAAAGGAAAAGAGAATATTTCTTCTGTGAGAATGTAATGCAGTGGTCTGAAATATGGTAGATGAATGTACAGAATCCTAATATACAAAGGTGATGTTTAAATTTCCTTTTTTTTCTCATATATGAACAAGACACATGACCTGCTTTATTATACTTATATATGGGAAAGATATTTTCCAACATATTGGAACCAGTATGCTTTTTAGCATGTTATCTGATTTTATAGTGCCAAGTTTATACTGTTTAAGTTTAACTGTTTATGATATTTCACAGTAATCAGAGAGCCTGAGTAGAATGGCACTTTGTTTATAAAATTTGTATTATATAAAGATAATTACTAGGAGGTAATGACAGAGATGATTACATTGTCTGAAAATCAGAGACAAGAACTGCCCGAAGAGTGAAAGCTCTGACTAGTCTCTTGCTAGGGAGTTAGTGACCAAGTGCAGAGCAGATAGTACAGAGAGTGTCGCACAGAGCTTAACAGTAAATCTTTGGCTGATTAAGGAGCCGTATTTACAAGAAAGGGACAATAATTCCACCAATAACTATTATACAGGATTGCTGGGATATTATACATGCGATGACATCTATCAAATGTGTAAGTTATATTCTTAAAAGGCACAAACAAAACAATACTTATTTCTATGAACAAAATCTGTGCCAGCCTATTTTTAGTTTGAAATGCAGTATAAATGTAATTGTCCAAAATATGGACATGTCTCCTGTTCCTTAAGTTATCCCAACTTACTCAATGCCCTCCATGACAGTCAGATAATTATACCGGAATAGGGAATTGATTATTTTCCTTTAGTATACTTATAATCCTAAATAAATAATAATAATTAATAACGATCAGTATTACTTATATTATAATAGTTCCTAATGTGCTAGATGCTGTACAGACATATGGGAAGACGCAGTCCTTGCTGCCTGCAACCCAAACAGTTTCTTTCAATTACAGTTGCAGCAATACATTGTAAGAGTATTGTTCTACTAGATTTAAAAGTTCTTTCTGGACCAGAGATAGTGACTTTATAGGAGTTGTGCCTACAGATATAGTCCAAAAGTCAGAACACTTGCACAGTTCTGAACTTTGCCACATACATACACAGATACAAAGAGAAAAATGCAGTTTCTAAATCATTAAAAAAGCAAGTATCTTCAAAATAAACAGAGATTGTGCCTCTCTGTTGGTTCACTTGCAAACATCCAGTCTGGGTAGTGGGTAGGACAGACACAGACTTTGTTTGGATGCCTAGGTGCTCCAACAACGTATGATATAAAAGAAGCTTCATAAAGAAAGTAACATATCATTCAAAAAGGACCAAAGAACACAAGCTTTTGCAAAAATAATAATTTTAGTTCTTCTGTAAAATAACTAAAATTGTTCACTGTGATAAGAATTAAAGCACATATTGTTTAATATTACAAGATTACAGTAATTGTTTTTCTTTTCAGTTATTTTCTAAAGACTTTTTAGAGACATACAGACTGTAATGGGATATTTTAATGGAAACACATACCCTTTTTTCTACTGCCACAAAGCTTGTAAACTGGGTTATGATGGAGTGCTCCACGCTGAGGTTAATAATCAGGACTTTCAAAGTGTGTTTCTTCATCTAGGTTGTTATATAATAACAAAATATGTTTAAAAACAAAACATACAGTGAAAACAATATTAGCTAAAATAAGTGTCAATGTCAAAACTGAATATACACAATATGTTCTTATGCACTATGGACAGAAGTAAACTAGCTCAGCTTGCAGCTATTTCTAAGCAGAGCTTATGTGGTTATGTTTGTGTACCCAATTCCCTGCTTCCTGTTTAAAAGTGTTTTGAAGGGAAAGGGGCTAATCCTAACCCTCTCAGCTACTTGCAGATTTATCCACTTGTGCTGGGGGAGAGGAAACTGGAAATGGTAATTCTTAAAGAAAAACTGCACTGGAATGGTCTTGTCACAAATCACTCAGGGCTCCATTGGGCTTCCAGCTCCTTCCAGTGCAAGCATAGGACTCCTTATCAGATCCTAGATCAATGACCGTCATTACTGAAACCTAAAGGGCAGCATGTCAGCAGCACAACTAAAGCAAAATACCTTGCACCTATGGGACACAATTTGTGTCAAGTCAGGATTGAAAATGCTCAAGCCTGTTCAGGACTCAGAAACATCCTGTACACAGACATACAATATACTGAGACCTCTCTGAAAACAACGAACAATCTTGTTCTTCAGAATCTCAGCTTTCATTGAATGAAAATAAAGTAAGCCTCTAGCTGTTATGGCTGTGAAGAAAATCTTAGAAATGTGAACTGAGTGTAACGGGTGTGGAGATTTCTGTTGGTATGCAGAGCATGGACCAGTAGCTCTGAAACGTGTGACTGGCCCCCCCATGCACTCATTTTAGTGAGGTGTTACCTCAAATGCCCAATGACGATAATTTAAATGTCAACAATGTTAACTATTTGTAAGAAAGCAGTATGGGGGTGCCACAGATTTGCAAAATTTACTATCTGTGAATTAACTGTCTCACTTTGGTGCCTCAAGAGGATGGCATTTGGAAGGTACCATCACTTATTTATTCCCCCCAATCAACCCCAATTTGCCGAAGAGCACATGGGCATAATCAAGTCCCAGTGAGGAGGAGACAAGCTCAAGGAGACTAGTAGAGCTCTGAAAACACGCACCATCATATTTTAAACATCTGGACAATTTACTGTGATGCAGCATTACACCCAACTCACATGGATGGAGCTTATTTTTTAGGCAGAACTGTGAAAAGTACCACTACTATATTTTCCCTCAGTCTAACCCCAAAGCTTGGGACCTACTCCTGCAAACTTTTCTCACATCAGGGTCCTACTGGCTTCTAGAACTCTGACTTCTAGTGGGACTACTCAGGTGAATAAAGTTTGCAGGATAAGACCCTCACACATACAAGCAAGTAAAGGTTTACAGGATTATGCCCTCATGTCTATAAACATATGTGAAACTGAATGTTGAAAAATTGGAAGGTGTTCAGAAAAGAGCTACAAGAATGATTTAAGATGTGGAAAACATGCCTTCTAGTGAGACACTTAAGAAATTCAATCTATTTGGTTTATCCAACAGAAGGTCAAGACGTGACATGATCACAGTCTACAAGTACCTACATGAGGTAAAGATTTCTGACAGTAGACAACTCTTTAACAGAAACTAAGTGGAACAACTTATCTAGGGATGTGATGGGTCACCATCACCTGAAGGTTTTCAATCAAGACTCTCTCTCTTTCTAAAAGATATTCTATAGCTCAAACAGGGCTGGCTCCAGCTTTTTTGCCGCCCCAAGCGGCGGAAAAAAAAAAAAAAAAAAGCCGGCAATTCGGCAGCCGGTCCTTCCCTCCGAGAGGGACAGAGGGACCCGCAGCTGAAGACCTGGACATGCCGCCCCCTTCCACGGGCCGCCCCAAGCACCAGATTGCTGCGCTGGTGCCCGGAGCCAGCCCTGAGCTCAAACAGAAGTGATGGGCTTGATGCAGAAGTTACTGGGCATATTTTTTTTTTGGCTTGTGTTATCCAGGACATCAGACTAGATGATCATAATGGTCCATTCTGGCCTTAAAATCTATGGAATTCATACTGCAACCTTCCAATTTCCACTCCCAAGTCAAAGATTCTCTCCACCTCTCCTTTTCCCATCCCCATTTCACTGAACCCCTTTAACAGTTCTTGTTTTAAGCATAAACTGAGATAAAATAGTGGTTCCTAGTTCATATTCTTATCTTTAGAATGACAAACCTCATGTTCTGTTTCATTTTCATGAAGTATCCCATCTTCATAATCCCTAATGAGGGCTCTTGCTGTGAGTTTGTGGAGAAGCTACATTAAGGAAAAAAGACAAGTTCAAATGATCACCAATTTAAAACCCTGTATTTAAAAATCTCAATTTTATGTATTAGGCTTTATGATTTTTAAAGTCTTCTGATCAATGATGATCCAGTTTCAGGATAACTGGCATCTAAAGTTACATTTTATTGAATGTTAAAAGTTTCAAGGGAGTATTTTCCATAGAGGAGCATTACAGCCCACACCTTGTTTCAAATAATTTTGTATTTTTATGATTAGTGCTCATTTTTTTAACTTTTAAAAATCATCATACCTTTATACCATCAATAATTCCTGCTCTGGGGCACAGTGAACTATGCAAACTGGTGATGTAATTTGTTTCAACTGCACCTCTCTAGCCAAGAGGAGGAAAATAATCTGTACATCTGTAATATGTTAAAGCCAACAGGGAGTGGGAGTACTGAAGACTGTTAAACTCAGCCCAGTAAGGACATGGAGCAATGGGTCATCCAATCATCTCCTTAGGTCCATTAAAAAAAAAAATAAAAACATTGACTGACTCTGAAGGGGACCCCTGGTGAGTCCTTTTTGGCCAGATGTTGGTAGCCACAACAAAGGGATCTTTCTGGATAAAGGGGAAAGGAAAAAATGGCAGGAATTCTCCGATTCTATGTGAGGCATAGAAAAATAACACTCATCTTCTAAATTTGGCCCAGATTTTCATAAGGCAGCTTCTTCTTTTGCAATCACAATTTGCACCTGTCAAAATTGCATTTGTCATTTCTGCACCTTTGATTAGTCGTGGGGTCAAAAGAAGGAGTATGATTTGTAGAGGTACAAACTACAAACTTGACCCATGAAGAGGAATACTGATCTGAAGCCCAGATGAGAATTTGAACCTCTCAGGACAGTAGTTTAAAGAGTACCTGACTCATTAGGATAAGTGAGTACCTCCCCCATTCGCACCAACCCAGTTTGTCTGTATAAGAGCTTGGAAATTTACTGAAATAGCTTTCAAAGTGGATTAAGCTAAACAGCAAAAACGCACTCTCATTCCAGAATAAAAACGCTCGCACATGAATTTACATCAAAGTAACAATTTCAAAATAATTATTAATGAATAATTATTCTGGAATAGTTATTTTGGTGAATTTCCAGGAGTAGACAAGCTCTGAAAAGTAAATAAATGCCTTTTAGCCATTTTCCTCTTTTCAGTTTAGAAAGTTATTTAGGACAGTTGCCATGCTTTCCCATAGGGAGTGGATTTGAAGTTTCTTCAACATTAACTGAAACAGTCACAGCCTTTGTTCACATTGGATAGTGCTGCCTTTTAGGATCCCTCCTCTCTCAGGGCATGTCTACACTACAGATTTAAGTTGACCTTTGTTAGGTTGACTTACAGCCACCTCAATAATTACTGCAGTGACTGATGTCCACAGTACTCTTCTGTCGGTGGTGCGCAACCTCACCAGGAGCACTTCCACAGACTGAAGAGGGGTAGTGTGGGGGGCTGAAAGCCAGGACTCTCAGCTCTGCGCAGCTCACCGCCAGGAGCCAGCTCGGCTTCTTGCCTCCCAACTGGGAGCTGAGGCCAGTTGCCAACAGGGTTCTCAGCTTCTCGCCTCCCCACTGGGAGCGGGGGCCAGCCACCTGGGCTTCTCGCCTCCCTGAGCTTTTTCGTCAATTTCACGGTTCCAGCATGGAGCCCTGAAATTGCCAACAGCCAATGTAAGTAAAGAGGTATCTACACAGACACTGCATTGCCCTAACTACACCCACATATGCCCTATGCCTCTTGTGGATGTGGAGTTAGTATATCGGTGTAGTAAGCCACTTACATCGGCGGGACAAAGCTTTAGTGTGTATACTGACATAATTAGGTCATAACTAGCTGCCTTACGTCGTCTAACTATATAGTGTAGATCAGGCCTCAGTTCTTTTAGAATTTTTCCAAAAAGCAATGGCTTAAGTATTGAAAGAGAATGCTGCTGCATCATCCCCAGCAGAGGTCAGCTAACATCACCTCAGCAACAGAAACTACAGAGGTAGACCCAACAAATTCCTAAAATGAGAAGAACCACCTTCCACCCAGGTAAGTTTATATTTTTCAAATCAGTCTGGGCCAGCAAACATGCAGGAAATGTGCTCACTTAACCCACATAGGTCAGCTGCCTTTTTAAAAGCTTCCTTCAAATGAGGCTGAGGTTCTTTATTAAAACAGTAGAAGCCAAAATGCCGAAAACAAGGGTATGTGCTATTTTAAAACAACATATATATGGTGTGTATAAATAACATTGGCCTAACTCACTGTTCCTGTTGTCTTCTGTAATTCAGTGGTTGATACCATTGCTTGCAATTCTTGGTCATTTATTAGTGCATTTAAGGTGGCCTGAAAGAAATAAGAAAAGTATTCCTCTCATTTTTCCCTATCATTCTGTGCTATCAGCACTTCTGCAGTGATGCTCAGTTTCCAGAAATGCAAATAGAATTGGAGTTGTGAGTAATGAGATGCATAACTTTAAAAACATGTTCCCTGGTATCATTCATTACCTGAGTACAACGTGGGATAAATCCATAGACAAGAAGTCTTTCATTGTTAAATAAAGACTGTATTTGAGCAGGAGCCTGCAATGGCTCTGGTGCATTTGAGTCAAACTGTTGCCATTTAATAGAGACAGAACTGCATCCTGGAGAAAATATTCTGGATGTCTGGCTTTCTATCTGTGTAAAAAGATGCAAATGAGTTAAATATGTTACTCTACTAGGAAAAATATCACAAGAAGAGGTTTTCTTGTCATGGCACCTCCCCGAGAGATACAGGTCTGTCTCATCTTACGCGGGGGTTCCGTTCCGCAGTTAGCGCGTAAAGCAAAAACCGCGTATAGCCAAAATTCCATTGAGTTCAATGGCAGGCAAAAATCACCCGCACTACAGGTATAGTATTAAAATTGTTATTTTTCTCTTTCTTGTTTTTGCCGATCGTGTAAAGTTGAAATCACGCACGTTAAATGCACATAAGATGCGACAGACCTGTAGTAGCTAGGATGACGGAAGTATTCTTCTGTTGACCTAGCTGTGTCTACACCAGGGGTTTAGGTTGGCATAACTGCAGTGCTCAGGGGCGCGGATTCTTCATAAGAACATAAGAGTGGCCATACTGGGTCAGACCAAGGGTCCATCTAGCCCAGTATCCTGTCTTCCAACAGTGGCCAATGCCAGGTGCCCCAGAGGGAATGAACAGAACATGTAATCATCAAGTGATTCATCCCCTGTTGCCCATTCCCAGCTTCTGGGAAACAAAGACTAGGGACACCATCCCTGCCCATCCTGGCTAATAGCCATTGATGGACCTATCTTTCATGAACTTACCTAGTTCTTTTTTGAACCCTGTTATAGCATTGGTCTTCATAACATCCTTTGACAAAGAATTCCACAGGCTGACTGTGCATTGTGTGAAGAAATACTTCCTTTTGTTTGTTTAAAACCTGCTGCCTATTAATTTCATTTGGTGAACCCCCAGTTCTTGTGTTATGAGAAGGAGTAAATAACAATTCCTTATTTACTTTCTCCACACCAGTCATGATTTTATAGACCTCTATCATATTGTCCCTTAGTCATCTCTTTTCCAACCTGAAAAGTCCCAGTCTTATTAATCTCTCCTCATTCCATGCCCCTAATCATTTTTGTTGCCCATTTCTGAATTTTTTCCAATTCCAATACATCTTTTTTGAGATGGGGTGACCACATCTGCATGCAGTATTCAAGATGTGGGCATACCATAGATTTTATATAGAGGCAATATGATATTTTCTGTCTTATTGTCTATCCCTGTCTTAATGATGCCCAACATTCTGTTAGCTTTTTTGACTGCCGCTGCACATTGAGTGGATGTTTTCAGAGAACTATGCACAATGACTCCAAGATCTCTTTCTTGAGTGGAAACAGCTAATTTAGACTCCATCATTTTATATGTATATTTGGGATTATGTTTTCCAATGTGCATTACTTTGCATTTATCAACTATGAATTTCATCTGCCATTTTGTTGCCCAGTCACTCAGTTTTGAGAGATCTTTTTGTAGCTCCTTCCAGTCTGCCTGGGACTTAACTATCTTGAGTAGTTTTGTATCATCTGCAAATTCTGCCACCTCACTGTTTACCCCTTTTTCCAGATCATTTATGAATATGTTGAAATGGACAGGGCCCAGTACAGACTCCTGGAGGACACTACTATTTACCTCTCTCCATTTTGAGACCTGACCATTTATTCCTACCTTTTGTTTCCTATCTTTTAACCAGTTCCAATCCATTAGAGGACCTTCCCTCTTATCCAATGACAGCTTACTTTGATTAAGAGCCTTTGGTGAGGGACCCTGTCAAAGGCTTTCTGAAAATCTAAGTACGCTATATCCAATGGATCCCCCTTGTCCACATACTTATTGACCCCCTCAAAGAATTCTAGTAGATTGGTGAGGCGTGATTTCCCTTTACAAAAACTATGTTGACTCTTCCCCAACAAATTATCTTCATCTGTGTGTCTGACAATTTTCTTCTTTACTATAGTTTCAACCAGTTTGTCCAGTATTGAAGTCAGGCATACCGGCCTGTAATTGCCGGGATCACCTCTAGAACCCTTTTTAAAAATTGGCATCACATTAGCTATCCTCCCGTTGTTTGGTACAGAGGCTGATTTAAATGATAGGTTACAGACTATAGTTAGAAGTTCTGCAATTTCACATTTGAGTTCCTTCAGAACTCTTGAGTGAATACCATTTGGTCCTGGTGACTTATTACTGTTTAGTTTGTTCCAAAACCTCCTTTAATGACACTCAATCTGGGACAATTCCTCAGATTTGTCACCTAAAAAGAATGGTTCAGGTTTGGGAATCTCCCTCACATCCTCAGCCGTGAAGACCAATGCAAAGAATTCATTTAGTTTCTCCGCAACGGCTTTATCATCCTTCAGTGCTCCTTTAGCATCTCGATCATCCAGTGGCCCCACTGGTTGTTTAGCAGGTTTCCTACTTCTGATGTACTTAAACAAAAAATTTGTATTACTTTTTGAGTCTTTGGCTAGCTGTTCTTCAAATTCTTTTTTGGCCTTCATACCCCTGCATGCTGTAGCTATGTCGACCTAAGTTTTAAGTGTAGACCGAGCCCTAATCAAGATGAGTACAACAGAATCTGACATTAAAAGTAGAGAAATAAAATAAAATTCATGGAGTTTTTTCACCTTATTTTATTCTCTCAGTGTTGTAAACAAGGAACAAAACTGAAACTTGGTTCTTATTCACACCAAATACCATCTCCTTTTCCCTCATAATGTAAATTATATTAAAAACAAGGCGAGACAGTAGTGAAAACTGACAAGTTTCTGGTTGAAAGCGAACACTGCTGCAGCTTTCCAGCAGAGGTTACTCAAAGAGTAGCAGCCAACATGGCCTCAGCATCATAAACTACTGAGATAGCCCCACCAAGTTCCTAAAATGAGAATGTGATGGGGGGGGGGGGGGGACCTACCCCATGCCAACCCCGAAAGGGTTAACTGTGCTTTGCAGGCTGAGGAAGCCCCGCCCCTCCAACCTTGCTGGGCATGTTCAGCCTGGAGGCAGAGTATAAAAGGAAGCAGCCTGCTCAGCTCAGTCTGGGCAGGCTGCTGAAGGGGGAGGACGCAGACTGCAGGCTCTCTCCAGTGAATTGCTACATGCCCCATCTATAGAGCTATGGCATGCAGAGTTCCAGACAGACTCCAGGCTGTCTGACAAGCCCTGAGAAGAGACTGCGCCGGCAGGAGCTACGCCATTTGAGGACCCTAGAGACCTGTGGGAACCATGGAGCATCGCCGAGGGAGAAAGGGTAGAAAGCAGCCCAGGGGATTTAGACTTTTCTCCAGTGAGCGAAACGGGGAACCAGTCAAGATGTTTTGGGAGGATCCCTGCTGACTCAGTGGTGAGCACCTCCACCATGACCAGGGCCCCGGGCTGGGACTCGAAGGAGCAAGGAAGGCCTGAGTCCCCATGCTCTGGGCACCACACACCACAGCGAGCCAATAGGCCACATAATACCCCAGAAGTGGGAGCCTTTATTGACTTTAGCCATTAGGCCGCACTGCCCTGAGTATAAGGGCCGCCCTCATTGACTCTGGCCATTAGGTCACGCTGCCCTGAGTGGAAGGGCCACTTTATTGACTCCGGCCATTAGACTGTACTGCCACGTTTTATAGTCAGGGTCACGAACACAGGACCCAACTGGCTGCTATAAAGTTTTTTCCTTTCTTCTCCCCATATGTGACCCGGCACATGGGATGGAGTGTACATACCCCGCGAGAGAGAAGTACCACTTTTCACCCACATGAACTTATATTTTAAAAATCAGAGACGTCAAAGAGGAAGAGGGGTGGGAAGATATTTCAGAAGCTTCTCTTTTTTGTGAGGTCCCTGGTCTGAAACTGGTATGGTATCTGAAAGTTAGAGGGAGTTGCTTTTCAGGTGGAGTCCAACGTCTCACTTAAGAGGGAACTGCTCTTTGAGACACAAAAGCCCCATTCCCCAATATAAAGAAGTTCTCCGTCTGTTAAAACACCAAGAGTACTCCTGTCTGAAACAGCAAGGCCTCACAATCCCCAAAGATGCTCCTCCTAATTTGAAACTTTGAGGCTCCCAAAAAGTTCCACCCAAAGCAGCTGCTAATAGTGTAAAATTCAGAAAAAATATATTCAGGATTGATAAAACTTACCTTTTTTAGCCAGTTATACTTCGATTTTGGGTCAAAATATTCATATGCTCCAGCACCATATTGAGACAAAGATCTCAGCATGTGATGATTTGCTGTGGAACTAAGCACATTTTTAAAATATTTTTTTTGGTTTTTAAGTAAAAACTGATCATCTGAAATTGATTCCAAACATTTACATTTTTTTTAATAGAGTAGCAAGTTCTCCAATCTCTCTAAATCCCCCTCCTTCATTCACATCTATACTAAACAAAGCTCAGAACTGGCAAGATCCAACACATGCTCCATCCTGACAGAGGGTTGCTTATATTTATCACTATTCTAATGCTGTCAAGAGTGAAAACCAAGAGCAGCAGCGTTTCCCCTGTTCATCCCCAGTGCATATAGGTTTAAAACCCACGTCCTACCTCTGAAAATTCAGCATTCAATTAGTGCAAATCACACACAGAGAAAAGCCAACTCATTGGTTTCCCACTGGATGTAGTGAAATGAGGGATGAAGTACATGTTCAGAGGGTTTTAAGGAAAATGCATTCTTGACTTTCTCCATAACAGATGTAAGATCTTTGAGGCAGGGGTTTTTCAAAGGGGCCTACATGAAATAGATGCCCTACTTCCATTGAAAGCCACTGGCATTTCATTTTGGACTGTCAAGCAATTCTTTCTGGAAATGGTTGATCTTAAATCAAGATTGTGGGGCCAAAATTGCTTAACAGACAAGAGTTTTTACGTAATGCAGAATTTTGCATGATCTATTTATAAAGGATGGAAGCTATTGTAATTAAGTAATGTGAAGGGGAAGGGCAATGAATGTATAAAATAAAGAGACTGCCTAACAAAATGGATGACATGGAAGACAAGTCTCAAATAATCTGTAACTCTAAGTTGGGTGGCATTAGGGAAAAAAGAAAATAGGATTTGATAAACCCATTTTCTCAAGATAAAGAACTTACTGCTAAAAAAAATGCTACACCATTGACGATGAAAATTAACTGAAAAAAAAAATAAAGAAGAAGGAATAAAATTGCATTTACCTCAAAAACAGGACAAAATTCACAGGCCTGAGAGAAAGTGTGGCTTGCACAATTTTAAAGTCTCTTTACAACTGCTGCTGCACTTTGCAATATTCTAAAAATTCTAACCTTTCACTTAAAAAAAATCTATTTTCTTCAGCTGCTGATATACAACCATCACAATATAAAAAGATGCACTGCTTCTCTGTTAATTCAGCTTTGCAGAAAACTGTCTCTATTCAAACAACAGCATCAGGAAAGGTGTGAACTTATCTCTGTTATGTCTCATTCACCATTGTTACTTTAACTCAACCAGTGTAATATGTTAACAGTATACTTTGAGGTCTGGTCTATGCTTAAAAGCTACATCAGTATAAATACGTCAGGTGTAATTTTTTTATTGAAATAGTTATACCATAAGAGCCCTAGCATGGATTCAGTTATACCAGTATAAAGGTAACTTGTAATGTTATCGTTATTCCCTTACCCATATGGGAATAGCTATACCAGTGTAAAGTACTTTAATACCAATATAACTGCAGCCACGCTAGAGGAGATTGTACCAAAAGTGGTATAAAACTTTCTAATGTAGACAAGCCCTAGATTTAAAGATGTGTTAAAAGGTGTCAGCTAACATGTTTTGACACCTTTTAACACATCTTTAAATCCTACTCTAGACAAAGCCTAATTAGAACCAATTAAGTGCTTATTTTAGTAAGCAATGGTAATTTCTTTTTAAATCTTTATTTTTAAAAAAATATCAATGCAGAAAACTATGTTACTGCATTATTAAAGTTATGGAGTCAGGAAATGTTAAAAGTTAAAGTTTCAGCAATGTTAGCTACTTTCCCATTCTAAGGCATGCTTTTTATATTAAGCAGGAATATATTAAAATTACACATTTCAGAAGAATGAGAGAAATAGACAAAACTACATATGTGCAAAATAAATTCTACTGAAGGAATCTCGAATTTGAATTTCCTGGAATTTTTTATTTTAATAGTAGAATGTGGCATTCACTTTTTGCATTCCATCTATATGTACATGATAAAGACAGCACATTCACAAACCTGATGATCCTCAACACATTGACATTTCATTTCAAGTAAAATGATCAGTGATTTTTAAGCCTGAAGCACAGCACAGTACAACTGTTTATTCATTCTGTACTTACCCAACACCACATGTAAATAACCTGGTGTGTCTGACATTCTCTTTCACAATTTGGAAGGTCATGCTCTCATTCTGAATGTGCCCATCGGATAAAAGAAGAATGTTACGCTCTCTTTGAGAAGGATACAACAAACTTAAATAACGTAAGGTTTTCCATAAGTCAGTATTTCCCATTGTTGGTGTAGCAGACTAAAGAGAAAAAATAATAAAATGATTATCTGAAAGTCTGGATTTAATTTCTAACTTTCCCTAGAATAAACTATAGTGAAGAGTTAAGTTTCCCTTCCCATGGTAAATTTCTCCTGGTTTACAAGTACAAGTGATTGCTCACTTCTTAATTCTGAGCTTGACTTCTGCCTTTCTGTAGTCAAGGCCGGCTCTAGGCACCAGCTTAGCAAGAAGGTGCTTGGGACGGCCACTCCGGAGAGGGGCGGCACATCCAGCTATTCAGCAGTAATTCGGCGGAGGGTCCCTCACTCCCGCTCGGAGTGAAGGACCTCCCGCCGAAGTGCCGCAGATTGAGATCATGGCTTTTTTTTTTGGGGGGGGGGGGGGGGGGGCTGGAGGCTGCTTGGGGTGGCAAAAACCCTGGAGCCGGCCCTGCCTGTAGTTATTATTATCTGCATTGTGACAGTGCCTATGTGCCCCAGTCATGGACCAGAACCCCACTGTGCTAGAAGTTGTACAAACACAGAGCAAAAAGACAATCCCTGCACTCCAAAATTTACAATCTAATCTTCCTTCCAAGATAGTGCCAATTGAATTTTGCCTTTCATTGGGACGACCAAGTGCACTGGCATATTCAAGTGCTGTCTTCACTGCCATTTTTCCTGTCCTGCTGCAAAGTCACCAGAGGGCAAAGGGAGGGGGCATGACATTTTAAAAGGTAAAATTTAGGAGGGACATCAGGAAGATTTCCTGGTAGTCAGATTTATTACGCTGCAGAGAAGTTTTCAAAAGGAAGGAGTGGAAGCTCCATCACTTGAGGAGTCATTTAAAACCAAACTGGACAAGATAATAAATAGAGAATAATCCTGCATTTCAGGAAGATCAACTGGATGATCCAATATGACTCTCCCATCTCCAACTTTTATTGTCCTATGACTAACACCTACCATGAGTTACCTTAAATTTTCACTGAGCTATAACAGGACATACAACAGAGATGATGCACCTGTTACCAGGGAAAATGGGCTCTTGTATACTACTGAAACTAAGCCATGGAAGTAATTTAGAAGGTGGCCTCAAATAAAGCCACAAAACAACGTGATGGTGGACGTTACATGGAATCCCTGTGGGCAAAGAAACTCTCAGTAGCCTACAGAGGAAAAACAATTTTACTTACTATAATAAACTCCTTCACTTCTGCAAGATCACTTTTGATATTCTTTGAATATGAAGAAAATTCTGTAAAATCTGTGGAATGAAAACTGAAATTAAGCTCTTCCTTTCAACGTTAAGTTATATTTCATTAACTAGGAATGGTGACATTACCTCAGTGACGGGTTTCATTTTTACTATTAGAAAAACCATAATAAAAGTATTCTCTACTACTAAATAATAGAGACCGTCAGGTTTCCAGTTTAATATATTACTGCTTGTCTAATAAAAAAGATTAGCATAAAGATAAGGATGACAAGAAAGTAATAAAAGTGAGCGTCTAACAAAAGAAAACTTACTCGTGCCAAATCTGATAACATTCACTCTCTGTCCAAAACAAGACATTTGTAGAACATGGAGAGCAATCTGCTTTGCTTGTTGCAGTGTTGAACCCTCCATGGAATTGGAGCAATCTAGACAAATAATAATTTCTCCGGACAGTTGGATTCCTTTAAACCTTGTTTCAAACTTTGGTTGAAATACAAGCATGCATGCCTGAAGAAAGAAGAGTTTGATAATCAACACAATGGATCATTGTTATTTATATAGTGCCAAAAGGGTGCTAAACATTTTACAAAGATCACTATGTGTATCGAGGTTTTCAAAAGGTCACCCATTATTGTGGTATCTGAGCATAATAAAGCCAAATGTCTAGGGCAGTTGTTTTCAACCTGTGGTCCGTGGACCCCGGAGGGTCTGCAGGTGGTCTAGTATTTCCAAAGGAGTCCGCAACTCCATGTGAAAATTTTTAGGGGTCCACAAATTAAAAATGGTTGAAAATCACTGGTCTAGAGGTTAGCAATTAGGTTTTTTGTTTGTTTTTGTTAAATCTTGATGAGAGTAGCTCTCCCTGTCCTGTGTCCCTAGCTTATCCCTCGTGGGTGAGAAACTCAGTGGGAAGTTTGCAAGTGTTTTCTGTTCCCATCTATTTTACTTTTCTGCAATCAGAATGGAGTTGTTTCTCAGAAATAAGAAACAGGCTTATTTTTTAAAATCATCAACACCATCATCACTTCATGCAAAGTCCTAGAATTTTAAAAATAAATTTATTTCAAAAGTACAATGTTTTTCCTGAAGAAAACAGGAGAACAAGTGTGCACTGTATTGCTTTGCACTTGTGATTGGTTAAAAAGTTCAAAAACCTGCATTCTCTAAGCTTATAGAGTGGAAATACAGAAAAGAAACCCATGAATTCAATACAAGTTTATTACAGTAGGTAGCTACTTTGTTATAGAAAAGATTGTATGTATTGTTTTAAAATTTTCTCACATAGTGGAATCCCTCCCTCCAGTATGATCATGGGTTATCATCTATGGTGTGGTGAGATGAGCGTATTCCATCCTCAGCTGAACCATGATACACTGATGCTAGGACTTGAGACAGGCTACAGCTGTGGCCTATTAGGTATCCGAAAGGTAAAACCACCAGCTTTGTCTTATGAACAGAGAGACTATAAAAAGCCCGTGTACAGAGATTCTGAGGTCAAGGCTTTAATTTCAGAGACCCGCCTAGCTGATGCCGCCACCACCACCAGGAACGCAGCCTTCCATGACAGGTGGGAAAGGGAGCAGGAACCCAGAGGCTCAAAGGGTGGGCCGGTGAGCCTACAGAGGACCAAGTTAAGATCCCACTGTTGGACAGGAGTCCGTACCTGCGGGAAGAGTCTCTTGAGCCCTCTCAAGAATCTGACCGTCATGTCATGGGAAAACACCGTCTGTTCTTGGATTGTCGGGTGAAAAGTGGAAACGGCCGCTAGATGCCCTCTAATGGAAGAGTGTGCCAGACCCTGGTGCCTCAAATGGAGCAGGTAGTCCAGGATAGCTTGTATGAAAGAATGCGAGGGAGAGATGCCATGCTCGGATGCCCAGCGGGAAAACCTCGTCCTACTCCCCAGGAAGACCTGTTGAACTCCTTCCAGACAGGTCTGTTCCTCTGGATTCAGCCATGCAGCATCCACGCCGAGAGGTGGAGGGACTCGAGATTGGGGTGGAGGAGCTGACCGTGGTCCTGTCACAGCAGGTCCGGGAGGTTGGGCAGGGGCAGGGAGTGGCCACTGACAAGTTCAAAGCGTGCCGATCCAATGTTGGCCACGCTGGGGTGATCACAACAACCTGAGCTTTGTCTCTCTTGATCTTTGCCAGGACCCTGCTGATGAGTGGAATTGGAGGGAATGTATACATCAGACTCCATGACCACGACAGGCATCGGGGAGGGGGTCCTTGCTTAGACCTTGCAGAGAGCAAAACCGGTGGCATTTCCTGTTCTGTCTGGTAGCGAACAGGTCCACTTGGGGAGTTCCCCACCTTTGGAAGATCATGCAGGCTACCTCTGGATGGAGTGACCACTTGTGGTGAGAGGAGAAATCCCCACAGAGCTGGTCCGCCAGCGTATTCTTGACACCGGGAAGGTGACAAGCTTCCAGGTGGATTTAGTGGCTGATGCAGAAGTCCCATAGATGGAGCACCTCCTGACAGAGAGCCGATGAGCGCGCTCCCCCTTGCCTGTTGATGTAGAACACCGAGGCTGTGTTGTCCATCAGGACTTGTACCACCTTGCCAGACAGGTGGGGCAGGAAGACTCCGAATCCCAGACAGACTGCTCAGAGCTCTGTGACATTTATGTGCAATTTCGCCTCTTCTGGGGACCACATCCCCAGTGTCTGGAGGTTGATGAGATGCTCACCGCAGCTGAGGTCCGAGGCGTCCAACACCAACTCGATAGAGTGATGCGGACTGTCGAACAGAACTCCTTTCAGGACTGTCCTGTGGTCGGTCCACCATCGCAGTGAGGTAAGTATTGCCTGGGGAATGGTAACGATCTTTTCCAGGGACTGGGAATAGACCGTCCACAGTCATGGTTGCAGGAGCTGCATTTGGAGCCTGGCATGGTGGACTACCTAAGTGCACGCTGCCATGTGACCCAGGAGGCGCTGACAGACCCTGGCTGTAATCAGAGGGAATGCAGAGACTTCTGCGATGAGGTCCATCAACGTGTGGGACCTTTCCAGTGGCAGGAATACCCTGGTGCAGGTCGAGTCAAAGATTGCTTTGATTAATTCTATCCTCTGCACCGGCACTAACATCAACTTTTTGTTGTTTACCAGTAGCCCAGAGAGCAGCACGTGGCCTGAAGCACCGCAACATCCCTTTGGACTTGACACCTGGAGCTGCCCTGGATGAGCCAGTCATCGAGGTACAGGTAGATCTGAAAACCCCGGCACCTGAGGCAAGCTGCTACCACCAACATACACATGGTAAACATTCTCGGTGCTGTTGCCAGGCTGAACAGGAGGACCGCAAACTAGTAGTAGTGGGGGCCCACCGTAAACCAGAGGAAGCATCTGTCTCCTTGAAAGATTGCTATGTGGAAGTATGCATCCTTCAAGTCGAGGGCGGCATACCAGTTGCCCGGATCCAGAGAAGGGATAATAGAAGCCAGGGGAGCATGCAGAACTTTAACTTCTTTAGGTACTTGTTGAGGTCTGGGAGGTCCAGGAAGGGCCGTAGACTGCCCTTGGCCATTGGGATTAAAAAGTACCAGAAATAGAACCCCTTGTTCCTGTACTCAAGAGGAACTTCTTCCACTGAACCCAGCTGTAGTAACCCCTTTACCTCCTGTGCAAGGAGATTCTCATGAGAGGGGTCCCTGAAGAGGGATGGGGAAGGCAAGTGGGAAGGTGGGGGTAGAAAGGAACTGGAGGATATAACCCTGTTCCACTGTGCTGAGGACCCATCGGTCCAGGCAGGGAGGAAGAGGGAAAGGCAGTTGGAGTACACTGGGAAAGATGGATCTGGGGAATAGTCTGATAGGTGGCCCTCTCAAAACGACCGTTTGGCCCCCTGCTTATTACAGGTCAAGCCCCCTGGGCAGAGGGTGGAGGCAGGTGGCTCGGGCGGCGCTTGTAGCTCTTGGCTTGTTTATGGGGCTGGTCCTGCGAGGTTGACTCCCGTGGCCCTGCAGCTGCTGTGGTTTCAACCACTTACATGTTGGGGCTGGGACATAGAGACTCAGGGTTTTCAGGGTGGTGTGGGAGTCCTTGAGGCCATGCAATTTGCTGTCTGTTTACTCCTCAAATAGGGATGAGCCATCAAAGGGCAGGTCCTGCACTGACTGCTGAGCCTCGGTGGACAACCCAGAGAGGAGCAGCCAAGAGGCTCACTGCATGGAGATAGCGGAAGCCCTGGTGCGGGCAGCAGCATCTGATGCTGCCTGGAGGGCTGCCCTGGTTGCGGTCGTGCCCTCATTGGGGATCGCTTGGAACTCCTTCTTGGAAGCCTTGGGGAGTGACCTTTCGAACTTGGCCATGACTTGCCACATATTGAAGTCATATCAGCCAAGGAGGGCTTGGTGGTTGGCCACTCTCAGCTGAAGATTGGAAGACAAATAAACCTTACTTCCAAAAAGATCCAGCTTCCTTAAGTCTTTATTTTTGGCGGTGGCCTCAGGTTGTCCTTGCTTCTCCTTGTGGTTAACCACCTCAACCACAAGGGAATTGGGGGCAGGGTGGAAGTATAAGTACTCATGCCCTTTGGTTGGCACGAAGTACTTGTGTTCGGCCCTTTTAGAGTTAGGGGCCAGGGAAAAGGAGGTCCGCCACATGGCATTAGTGATCTTAGAAACTCCTTAATGAAGGGGTGGAGCCACGCTGGCAGGAGCTGCGGAGCAGAGGACGTCAAACAGGGAGTCCGAGGGCTCTTCCAATTCCTCTGCCTGAAGCCCCAGGTTAGAAGTGACCCTCTTCAAAAGTTCCTGGTGTGCCTTGGCGTCATGCTGAGGAACTGGGCGAGGGGGCCCCGTGATAGCCTCATCTGGCGATGATTAGGATGATGCCTGTGCCATGGGAATCTCCACATCCATTGGTGGTCCAGCAGCTTGCTCCCCTGCGTCCTCCTGGACCTGTGGGGTCTTACCCCCAACGTCTCCTGGGAAGGCTGGGTGAACCCCCACGGGTTCCACGGGTACCATTGTGCCGGGCACTCCACTTGGGGCCATGGGACAGGTTTTGGTGCTGATAATATAGTCGGCACCATTGGTACCGGGGCTTGTCCCACAGTCAGGGAACCTCACTCTGAGCTGGAGCTACCAGTGGAGTCATCGGGCCCGGGTGACCAGGATCAGGCTAAGCAGTGACTCTTGTCTGACTGGTGCCAGTTGCTGCGTCCCAAAGCCGACCTGTCCAAGTGAGACTGTCTTGGTCGGGCACTCGGGGACCGACGGCGTTCAGTGGATCTGCGTCAGATATCTGGCAATCCACGCCTCATGCCTGTACCGGTACCGGGATGTTGAATGGGACTTGGAGCTACTACGAGCCAGTTGCCGGGAGGATTGTCCTGAGTAGGGTGACCTTCCTGTTGGAGATGGGTGATGACGCTCTCTGGTGCCCATATCGGTCCCGGGATCAGTACTGAGCCCTTGAAGATGGTCAGGGCCAGTCCTGGAGTTCTTGCCAGGTGGTGCATGCCTCAGAGGATCTGTGCCAATCTACCGTTGAGGTACGCCTTGAGTCCCTCGATTGGTGCCCTGGTGTGGGGACCAAAGAGGGCTCCGCTGAGTCTGCCTCTCCTGTCCTGAGGCGTGATGGCTGTAGGCGGGAGAACGCTGGTGACACATCCCTCTCGATGGGAAACGGTACTGCTGAGGCAGGGACACACACATATATCCCAACGCGGGTTTTCCCCGAGATCGGGGTACTGCTGGAGCTGGTGAGGGCGGCACTGGGAGCGTCAGGATCTCCTGAGCTGCTTGAAGGGCTTCAGGCGTTGATGGCACCTGAAACTGGCTGCAGCCTGCACAGCTATCTGGAGTTGCAGGCAAGGCATGGGATGGGCTGCACCGCTCGACTTGAACTGGGGCCTGACTTCCTGAGGGGGCGTTGAGCTGCCTGGCACGGGTGTTGGCTCGCCCCCAGCCCTCTCCTTTCCCTTGCAAGAGGTAGGAGATCTTCCCCTCACAGTCTTTTCCAGCTTCTTGACTGGAGCTGTGGAAGGAGACTGGTGCCGGGTCGTGGACGGCACCGGCGAGCAGTGCGCACAGAGGCCACGGTGCTCCGTGCGGAGTCGGGCCGCTGCTCCAGTGCTGGGTGAGTGCCGACTCCATTAGGAGCACTCTTAGATGGATACCATGCTCCTTCTTTGTCCTAGGTTTGAAGGACTTGCAGATATGGCTCTTGTCACTTATGTGCCCCTCGCCTAAGCACCTTAGGCAGCTGGTATGGGGATCACTGATGGGCATAGGCTGTTTACAGTGAGCACAGGGCTTAAAGCCTAGGGACCAGGGCATGCCCCGACCCCCAGCTGGGTCCTGTGTGGGACTAACAGAGAGTTTGAGAACTACTACTAAGAGTAACTAAGAAAACAACTAACGATGTATAACTATTTTACAGGATTTCAAAGTTCACAAGAACTGAGAAGGAATCAATGCTAGCCAAAGCAACAGACGTTCCAGCACCATCACTGGCGGCAAGAAGGAACTGAGGGTAGGTGGAGCTGGCGGCACCCATTATACTGCGCCATGCTAGTGCCACTCAGAGGGCACCAGAGCCAGTCCCCCACGGATACTGCTGAGGGAAAAAATTTATGGCACCGGTGCATGTGGCGAGCACACACACCTAATATGGAATGGACATGAGCAAGCACTCAAAGAAGAACCTTATATTTTGGTTCACCTTTCATCTCTGGTTGAACCACTGTAGCATTTTCCTCCTCTTAAAATGGAATATTCAGCAGATAAATAGCAAATACCACACACAAGTGTAAGAGATTAGACAGTGTCAATCTTAAACATTTTTTGACAACTCTCTCTTAATTTGGAGTCAAACATTTTAAAATGCATCTTTTAGCTTTTCCTTTCTTTGTGTGCTTCAAACTTTTATAACTAAAATCTGTTTCTATATGTGGTATTAGTAAAATACTTTGTTTTTAAATGCTTTTGATAAACCAGAATTTCAGATATCGTTCTTATGGATGCATTAATATTTTAATTTCCAAACTTTCTATTGTGCAGGTCAAATCCCTTAAAATAGAACCGATGCAGTTCCTTTAAATGTTTTCTTGAGTGTGTGCAATTATAACCTGTACATTCAGTACACAATGACCCCTTTGTTGCTGATCTCTGCTAGAGCTTTTGTGCCATGATCCTGAATGCCAGCTTTCCCCTGGATGTGACATTTCCAAAGGACATACCGGATGACATCTGACAGTCCTGGAGATGCATTTTTCCCCACATACCTACTACATCAGTCAAATGATGCAGTTAAGGAAGACGCTTTGTTTTAATTGCTACCAATATGTTGTTATTATCCCCCCAAAGTATTATTTGTCCCCAAAAGTATTCTACTTTTCAACCCACTTATTGAAGCTACATATTTCCAGACTCACCCAACAATTATCGGTTCATTTTAACTCCTGCAAAGAATACAGGAGTACTGATGCAATAGAAACAATGGGAGTTGCAGTGTCAATATGGAGTCACATCCCTCTGAAATATATATGTCTGCACAACTAGCCAGAGAAAAGTGTGCTCAAACAGAAGTAGGGATAATCAGAAATATTAATAATGAATTGTCTGTGATATCATTTGTGCTTAGAAATTTGTTATAGTATTATTTCTGACAATAGGCCCCAGTCCAGCAAATACAGTCCAAAGGGACCACTCCTTTGAATAAATTTAAGTTTGTGTGTGCATGTTTGCAGGACTGGGGCTTATATCAGAAAGATTCTGTGGAAAGTTCAACTAAAATAAAAGATAGAATTATGAAAGTTCCATTGAAATGGAATTATGTCCTGATAGGAACTATTACTAATTTGTACTTGTAGGCTGCGAAGATGCAAATACAATACTTGAATATTTTAGTTCCCTTCTCACTCCTCAAGACATTTTGGGTGAAATCCTGGCCCCACTGAAGTCAATGGGAGTTTTCTCATTGCTTTTAAAGGGGCCAGCATTTCACCCCTCATCTTGCAGTACTTTTTTCCCACTGAACTTGGCAAATATGGCTGCTTTATGTTCTGTGCACTGTGAAATATATAACTTTCTTCAGATTTAAATCTACGTAGAAATCTTTTCTTTATATAATTCTAAAGACCAACAGGAAAATGCTTCAAATTAACAGTTAAGGAGATCATTTGTTGCTATTGTGCACTGTATATAAGAAAACTTAGTTATTGAAAAAATTTCTATGTACCTGCTTTATAATGTTTTAAAGTGTACTTTAAAGTTAAAGACCAAGGATGGAGCACTTGCTAAATAAAATATGAAAGCAAACTGAAGGGAAAGGGTCACATAGACCAATAAGATGAATGACTGTACAGACTGAATTTGTTAAATTGATCAAAAAGACATTACCGCAAGTAAGTCTGGTACAAAGTGTATATTCATGACAATTACACAGAAATACTGTCCCATAATCTTTTTTTCTTTTTAACATTGATGGCTTATATTTCTTTAAAGCTTTTCAAAGTACAAAATTAACCATATCAAGCCAAATTCTGCTCTGACTTACTCTTCACTAAATTCAATAGGATTTATATGAGTGGTACGTCCTGGCAGAATTTAGTCAATCCATTATTTGATAACGTATAGTAGAAGTAGCAGTTGTACCTCACTCTCTTTGTTTGGATGCTTCTCTACCCACATTCTGGGTAGATATACTTGAGAAATCCAGATTTCTAGAGCAAAGCCACAGATGTCCAAGGAACTATTGTCCACAGTCCTGATTACGGCTTTGCAGTCTGTTTTCTAGAGAGTAAAAAGCAGACATTTATCAGTTTCTGCCAAAAAAGCATTCAATTGTACAAAACTGCATGCTTTTAAGAAAAACTCAGGCTTGAAGATGTAACATTAGGTATGAGATGTCCCAAAGTTTTTTTTTTTTTACCATTAAGATGATGGTTTTCATTTAAAAATATATATTTTTCTTTAGAGTGACATTAAATGTTCTAAATGTATTTTAAGATTAAAAGACTTCCATTGAAGTGGCTCTAAAAAGTGCACATGAAAATTTTTTTTCATTTGATATAAGGAAACGGAATTACCAGTTTACATGATGAGTCCTATATAAACATCGTATGCAATTTATTTTAAAAATATAAAAGGGTCCTTTTAAAATACAAGACATAAGCTCTAAAACAGAAAAACAGTTGCAAGATTTACTTACCTTTATTTTAAGTGTGTGCGTCCAACTATGAATGCGTTCAATGCTGTATGGCATTTCAATAGACATGGCCACACAGAATCCACTAAATAAAGAAAAAACAATTGACACACAAGGCAGTTTTGGAGAAGAGGATATTTGGCATGTATGCCATGCTTCCTCCATCAGGAACACATCAGTCTATGTTCCCTATCCTTCCCAGCTCTTAGGGTAATGGCAATAAGCAGTGCACTACTTGTAGACTCATAGACTTCAAGGTCAGAAGGGACCATCATGATCATCTAGTTGGACCTCTTTGCTTTCTTCTGCCCCATGCTTCCCTTGCAAAAGTTTCTATCCCCAAGACACTCCAAACAGCGTACATGCTGATTCACTAAGGATATACATAGATACATGGACAGAAGAGGCCATGAGATCATCTAGTCTGAACTCTGGTATAAAATAGACCATAGAATTTTACCTAATTACCTCTGTAATGAGCCCAGTAATTTGTGTATGACTAGAGAGTACCTTCCTGAAAAACCATCCAGTCTTGACTTGAATACATCAAGAGATGGAGAATCCCCCATTTCCTTTGGTAGATTAGCCATAGGAACAATCACCCTCACTGTTAAAAAAATTGTGCCTTATTTCTAATTTGAATTTGTCTAGCTTTAATTTCCAGCCATTGGTTCTTTTTATGTCTTTTGCCACTAGATTAAAGAGCCCTTTGGTACCTGGTATTTTCTGACCATGAAGGTACTTACACACCACGATCAAGTCACCACTTGCTCATGTATTTGATATGCTAAACATACTGTGCTTTTTAAGTCTCTCACAATATGGCATTTTTTCTAACGCTCAAATCATTTTTGTGACTCTTCTCTATACCCTCCCAGTTTTTTCCAACATCCTTTAAAAAATATGAACACCATAGGTGGGTTGCCAGTAGATGCTCAGCACCCACCATTTTTGCCCTGTGGGTGCTCCAGCCCCTGTGCCTATGGATTAGCCCTTTTTGTCGCAACATTGTGTGCATGCATGTACATGGATGTTATGTAGTTTCCAACACTGAAAATTCAGTTCCTGGAGTAGCATAAGTGCCCATTAAAGCTCTTACTGCTTTTACTAGTAGAATAGCTCATGAACAGGAGCAAGTGGATATCTGCAGAGGCATTGCATGAAGTAGAACTATAATTATCAATTTCTCAAGAAGTATTAAGTTATCAGAAAAAAATTCACAATTTAATATAAAAAAAATATTAAAGATGCTAATGAAAAGAAAAAGCTAACAATCAGTTCAATTTTAAAAAGTACACTTTCAGGTAGTGCAGGCCCAAGGGATTAGGTTTTGTGATGCAAAGTTTTTATAAAACCTGGTATTGAGAGAAATGTTTTCAGGAAACAAACAATCCAACATATTCAATGAAGTGCAGTGGAGATGGAGTTTGCCTAAAAATTATTGCTGTGTAGTGTTTGCAAACTAAATACAGCAGCAGTTTTGAATCAAAAGTAAAAAGTCTTTTCGTCATCCAACCTGAACGAAATGCCATAAACCCCACATAAATAGTGAAAAATAAATTTTACACGCTGCTTCACATTTAAGAATCTAAGGTGTTAGTAACAAAAATAAGGAAACTTTAAAATAATTTTTATATCAAATACCTTATTAAATGTTACTTACCCCTTTTTTGTTCCTATTTGTTTAACACAAACCTTCTTTACTGTATCCTATACAAAATAAAAAACGGTAAATATATCATTGTTATGAAATATGCAGATCTTAGTGCCACTCTTGGTTTTATTAGAAAAGCAACTGTAGCACAGCACCCAGCAGTATTCTCAGCTTCTTTCACTTTCAGAGGTCAACTCTTTCCTCAATGTGCGAATATAACATATGGGAATGATACATACATATGGGAAGAAGAATAAGCTTGATGATATTTAAAGAGGGAAAATATACTAAGTCATTTGTCCCTTCTTGCAAACTGTTCTCTGTGGGCAAACCTCTATGTCCACATGGAACATCACTGAAGTCAATAGGGTGCAGGAGGCCACCTACATAAAGTAGCCAGCCTATAGGGACCTTAATTACTAACACTGCTAAATTTACTCATGTTCTAAATCAGTGGTTCTCAACCTTTTCCATCCTCGGACCCCTTTCCCCATGCTAGGCCTTCATCCCATGTAGCTAGGGCCACTTTTCATTTAATAATATGGGCAGGCTGGTCACAATACCAAGTTGCGAACCCTGTCTTAGAGCTATTGTTTTGAGCAGATTCAGGCAGACATCACTACGTTGATTTATTTGTGTTTTGGTTCACATTTTTGGAGGCTCTTGCTTTTAGCCATGAGGGTTAGAATCAATTTTAAATGAAATGGTAAGAAACATGTAAAAAGGTAAGAAAGGGAGGATGGTTGCAACTCCCCTCAATCTTGTTGTGGAATCACCCCTTGGAGCACTTGTGCTCCAAACCAAGAAGATGCTACTTTAACGTTATATTTTAAATGCACAAACCTGTGTGTTTTCATTTAAGGCTTTGTCTTGTTGCCAAGGAGCCACAGCAGCAGGCATTTGAAAAGTAATACAGCCATTCTGAAAACTAAGCTCAGTGATGTAGGTGACTTTGATAAGAACTGTAGTTTTAGGTGGTAAGTTTCCAACACTTACAGTAAAAACATCCTAGAAAAGAGACGCTTGCTTTAATCTGCATATTTAAACTATATATTTTCCAAAGCAATAAATCATTTGTTTTGTCATGTACAGAAAACAAATGCTAGTTTTCTATATTTCTTCAGAGAAGCGGCTTGAAGAAAATGAATTATGGTGATAAAGGGCAAGGAGTTATGCTGTTTTAACAATTTACTAAAAATTCCTGTCTGGACACAACTCATCAGTAGTAACTATGCATAAATCAATATTTTACAGAGAGAGTTCAAATTGTTTTTTAAAAGAGGTTTTTACAGAGAGTTAGCAAAATCTAGTTTCTGAAGGATTGTCAGCAGATATTTTTGACTAATTTCCTGAAATGATCAAATGTGCAGCCTAAATAATTTCCATTATTTAAAAACAAACAAAACAAAAAATCCTTCCCATTAAAGACATGATTCTGCAACGATTCCAATGGAACTACCCATATGTGTAAAGTGAAGTACATGTGTATTTGTGGGGTTGGGGATCAATTCACTTGCTTTGTTTGGTATCTGACTTCAACAACTAATATACAATGTGACCAATCTGGGATTTCTAAAATGCACAGTAAACCATGACATTCAACATACTGGGGCATCCTGGTCCATCAAGTAAGCTCCATCACCTCGACTGATTGCTTCTCTATATTCCTTATGTGCTTGTGCCTTTTCTTTAACCTGCAAAAGATTGCTCCAAAATCATTAAATGAACTATTTTTATATGGAACACAGTTAACTACCTTGTCTCAATTAACCAACAGTCATTTAGTGGGACACCATCAACTTGAAATCTAGTTAAGTGACAATGGTATAAAATCAGAGTGAGAGTAGTATTAACACTAATGTTGTGCGTCTTCGCTCATTAATGCTTTGAAATTTTCGGGTTGAAAGCACTATAGAAGAGCGAAATATTAAATCATCTTACCTTTCCAACAATATGTTTCCCATTGATGAAAGCCTCAAATCCACATACAGCCGCTGTGCCATCCAAAGGAAAGACATATTTTGCCTCAATGGAATTATCATTCTGATTGGTGTATGTCTGAAACACTACTATCTGAAATAGAGAAATGGATCTCTTTTATAATCCTATTAAGTGAAAAAAATATCATGATAAAAAAAGAACAGGTAATGAGTATATCTTCTCACAGGTCATTCTGCACAAGTGGTTTTGGTTTAAATTCACTATTTTAAATTTAACAGCATAAATGTGATATGTTTTACACTACAAAATATGTTGCTAGGAGGCAGAGTGCAACTTGGTTTATCTTTCTGAAGACCTATTTGTACACGAATACCCCAAACACATATACATATAGTGATTATAACAAATCTACCGGTGCTTGGGGGAATGGACAGTTCAGGAAACTGGTAATGGAATACAGACACTCTCCGGGTTACGCAAACCCGACTTACGCATATCTGCACTTACAGAAAAAGTTCCGTAAATCCCGTAAGCTTTTTTTGGGGGGGGAAGAAGGGGGGCGGCGTAATTGTCGGGTATACGTTCCCGACTTATGCAAAATTCGATTTACGCAAGACGTTCTGAAACAGAACGCCTTGCGTAAGTTGGAGAGCATCAGTATGGAGTTTTTCATCTCTAGGTCACCAATTCAATTCTCCTCCAAGTGAAAAGTAAATAAAAATCATTTCCATCTGATGGCTATATGAAAATCCTAACTTTACAAATATCACCAATCTAGTGTCTACAGGATAGGGGTCTACACCACAGAAACCACCACTGCAAATGTGCTGGTAGCCTCAAGTGTGACTAAAGGACTGAGTAGGCAGGAAGGCAGATAGTGCAACCAGGTTAAGCTTTTCTGACATGGCTACTTGGGAAACCTGTGCTGTCTCTCCAGGAACAATATCTGTTCTGTAAATAGAGAATTTCAGTCTTCAATGCCAGAGGTTCCAGCTGAATTTCTGTCCACACCTGTTCCTCTCTGCACTCCCTGTCTATGTCCCCAGAAAGTCCTGAGACCTTCTCATCAATCACTGCCTGGCATATCCAAGATGGCCATCAGTCCCGAGGAGGAAGCTGGATGGGGAAATCTCTGCGAATGTGGGGCCTTTTTGCAGTTCCTTGTCTGTTCATGCATCTGGGCAGTGTTCCTCTGGACAGTGTCCACTGACTCCTTAGACTTCTCGGAGCAGTGGACATGGTCTAGGGTTCTCTGCTGAGTGTACCCCTTGGATCCATTGTTTTGATCCTGGACCTCCATCCTCTTTTTTCATTTATTGTCCCAGATAATCTGTTGATTTCTGGGTTTGGGGCCACTCCCTCATCCATGAGGGTTGGCCTTTCATTATTTTGGTAAGCTCAACCTACCAGTCCTAGTTATCAAATAGGCAGGCAAGAAAGCCCCTTAAAAAAAAAAAAAAAAAAAAAAAACCCAGCATATTCCACTGCAGCAACTTTCTTCCTGGCAATGACTTAACCATACATAGGCAGAAAAATTATTCTGAAATATGGAATTACACAAATTCACTGATCTTTTCATTGCCCAAAGAACTTACAAAAGCAATTTGTCTGCTTACCTTTAAAAATTAAAAATACTTTGAATTAATGTCAGGACCTGTAAGAGACTGACCTTCATTTAGAGATCTATTTTTCTAAAATTGACTCAACAGCACATAACAATTTGAATTAATTCTCAGTAGTCAGTTGCTGAAAAGTTGAGCTAACAGTAAACAGTGCACTGTACCTGTGCTATGAAGTCTATTATCCTCCCCTTGATATGAATATCTTCAAGAGGGACTGGGTTTCCAGATGTGTCCTGAAGACCAGTTTTTACATGGTTTAAAAGATTTACACTTGGTAATGCATAGTCTAAATATAAAAAATTGAAGAAAGGTTAGTGTTTTGGTTTGGGTTTTTGGACGGTGGTGGTGGGGTAATAGCCAATCCCACAGACCAATGGCAATTTGGCCCATGTTTACAACTGTAATTCACCACATATGGATTAAAAATAATACTCAGTGTCTGTTACGAATTCCCACAATAGTATTGTTCTATTGCTGTGATAATGGCTGTCTGAGGGATCATAAGTTGATGACAGGTTTTTCATAAGACCTTTGTTTAGCCTTTAGGGAGTAAAATGTGAATTCTTTAAAGAGCGTCTGATGACTTATGCAAGAGTACTTTCTGCTAGGCCTCTTGAAAGGCACTCTGTCAGGAGGAGAAAACCAGCCTCAATATTTATTCCCAGAGGAAATCTGTTAAACAGATGCTTCCAAGATACCAATATTAGTCAAGAATGCGTGGTGACAGCTGCAAATCAATCCAAAAGAATTTTTTAATTATATTAAAAATGTATTTGATCAGTTTTATTCAAGAGCTATTGATTAATAGCTAGAGCATTTATGATGTAAATACAATTATAAACAAGAAATATTTCCCACCTTCGGGTTGTAAATGACAATGTGAGGTCGCTGGCCGATCTTGCTCTAATTCTGTCTCAATTCCAGGCTGAAACTGCTTTACTTGGTCTCCAGCAAGGCAAAACTTAACAATGTATCTCATTTTAACCTGACAGGTTTTGTATACAACAAATTCATCATCCTATTGCAAGGAAAGAGAATTATTTTACAAGTAAAATAAAAGCTACAGGTATTCCTACAAAGACTGTAAACCGATTTAAGAGCTGATCTAAAGAGACATCTCAACTGAGATATGCAATATGACTGTATGGTTTTAATACTAATGCTTTGCACTCTTCAAAGAACTCCACCTCTGTCCTCTTCTCATCCTAGACCTTCCTACGCTGCCCAAACTTCACTACTGACTGCTCCTTTCGTCTCCATTTCTCACTCACAAATTTATGACTTTTTTCATGCCATCTTCAACTCGGCAGAAAGCCTCACAATTAAGTTATCCAGGTGCCCAACCTCTCTCTCAAAAAAAAATAAAAATAAAAATAAAAATAAAAATAAAATAAATCCTTAAAACACAACTGTTCCTCAAAATAATTCCAAATATAATTATCACTTTTCCTTCTCTGGCTGCCTAGACAGCAACTGTGCTTATTTGTTTGCATAGTATTGCATCTATTCCTACTTTTACAGTTTAAACAATTTGGAGCAGGGATTATATTTAATTTTACACATTAATAGGACAGTGGAACCCTCTTTCATTGTTGTTTTCTATATTCCATATGTGACAGACTGACAATATCCAGAACAAACCTTATGGAATTAAAATAAGTTTTACAGAATTAAATTAAACCTTATTGGAGTATCTATGGGGTACATTATATTAAAATGTAATTGTGTATGTGGTATTGTGGAATTGTATGTACCTTCTTTAACAGAGAAGGAGAATGCTACTGAACTTTCTCAGTTATCAGCCTTTGAAGTCCCCCTGGGGACATATGCATACATTAGTCCAAACTGGACTCTCCCGAGACCCACAAAGCAAAGACTTTTGGATAAAAAGCCTAAGTTTAAAATGACTCAGGGCCTTCTTCCTGATACACCAAACAGGCAGGACCCCATTCCATGGAGTGCACCAATCCTCATGGGAACACTGGAAGAATTTAGCCTAGTGAGACCTCAAAAGACTGTGTGCTTGTTCTGAACTGAAACTGATGTATTTGTGACTACAAAAAAACCCTTGGGTGGCATAATGCCTGGTAAGCTTATTAGCATGCATGTAGGTTCTTTTATTGTTTTAAGTATGTTTTCTCCAAAATATTTTTTCCTTAAGAATAAAGTAGGCCTGGCTGGAAAGAACTGTGTGGTAAGTTATATCTGTAGCTGTAACGCTATTATTAAGGATACAATTTAGCCACGGAGGTCATGGATTCCAAGACTTTATCAAACCTCCATGATGTCGGCTTCAGCTGTCAGTGGCGGGGGTGGAGCTGGGGCTGTTCCTCCCCAACCCATGGCTTCAGGTCTGTGTGCATCCCTCCCAGCTGTGGCAGGAGCCAGAGCAGTGCATTTCCCTGCCCCACAGCTTCAGCCGGGGCCGAAGCCTGAGCCACCGCTGTGTGCCCCATCCCTCAGCTTTGGCCAGAGCTGAAGTCAAGACTGCGCACTCCTCCCCATGGCTGCAGCGGGGGCTGAAGCTGGGGCTGTGCCCTACTCCCCCACGGCGGTGGGACTGTCAGTCCCCCCCGTGGGGCACCTGCTGTCATTCCTTCCCTTCACTCAGCCCTCTCTACCCTGTTATTTTTAGTAAAAGTCATGGACAGGCCATAGCTCCAGTGAATTTTTGTTTATTGCCTGCGACCTGTGTGTGACTTTTACTAAAAATAACCATGACAAAATCTTAACCTTAACTGTTATCCATCTCTGAAGAAAAAGCAAGAAGGTCTGTCTAGGCAGACTGACTGTGCTGCGAATTACACAGAGAAGGCCAAGGAGCTGTCCAGCCTGGAAGTGCATGTCTCCACCCAAGAGTGGCAAGATCTGGAAGTCTGAGTGTCAGGTCCTCTTGCTGAACCTCTGAGGGGAAATACAGGTGCAGATGCCCTGAACTGTGACACCATACACAAAAAATTTTCTGTGTGAGTGAGCATGCCTCTAAATAACTGCTTAATGCCAGGAGTCACAATGCTCACCAGAAGGTATGGGAAAGGAGAGCAGCAGAAGGTTTCGGGACTAAGGCACAGCAGCATCTTCCATGCATGCTGCAAACATAACCCAAGAGGGAGATGAGACATGAGACCCTGACAGTAGGGCAGGGCATCTCGGCAGGGCAGGGGGCGAGGCAGATCAGGAGTCTTCCTCCCAAGTCCTGAGCAGCATGGCCAGTGGTAACAGGGCAGCAAAACAGCCCAAACACTGCAACCCACAACTGCTAAAAAATCCCCGCTGCTGTCAGTTATAAATAGCCCAATTGGGCTGCAAAAACCGCATACTTGGCAACCTCTCTACCCTCAGTGCAGAGCAACTTTAGCAAGACTACTCAGCTCCTCTTTACTCCTTGCTGGGAGCTACTGTAGCAAGACTGGGAACCAGGATCCTCCTTGCCCTTTCCCTCTACTATGTGAAAGTGATAATTATAGGATGCAGGGGAAATTTCCTTGAAATGTAGCATTTTGCACCTCTCAGATAGATAAGAATTGGTATATTCCAAGGGAAATAGCACAATGCAAATAATTTATAGTGGAATGAAAGTTCACTGTAAGTGAAGCAATGCTTTACTAAAGGGATGTGTCTATATTAGGAAAAGAAGTTGTGATTCACTGCTGCAACCCTGGTGGAATATGGTTTTCAGCTAGTATAGACAGCCTATGTTCAACATCCATTACACAAATCCTGGTTGACCCTTCCATGGCTCCAAAGCCTATTGGGTATGTGGTTTATGTGACATGAAATTCTGCTGAAATGTAGCGAAGTAGTTCAGGATTTTCACCCCACTTTGCTATAGAACCAAGTTCAATATAAAATCTCTCTCAGCTATTTATAGGAGAATTCCACTGTAATATAAAATAATATTAATACTTTTCATCTAAATAGTGTCCTTCATGCCACAGTCCAAAGGCACTATACAAATGTTTAAAAATCCTGTGATGCAGGTATTATATGCACTTCACAGATGGGGAAATGGAGGTAAAAGTGACTTGCCCATTGCCACATAGTAATTCAGTGGCAGAACCTGGAATAGAACCTAGGTGCTCAGTCTCCTTCTGTCCTCTTATCTAACACTGGCACAATAAATCCAAGCGTTTTAAACAACCTCAGTGCCTTTTTTTTGGTTGGATCTGATTTCAATACCTCAAAATCTGAATAGATGTTTCCTCTTTTACGGACTCCATGCACGCTGTCATATCCTGCTGGCGCATTAGTCAATGACAAATCTTTTTTATACAAATCCAAGCAGGTTCCAAGTGCCACATTACACACAGCCAACAGTCGAGTTCCATCCATTTCACTTGGTGGAGAATACTTAGTGCTTGTACTATAGTTAAAGAAAAATCACACACAGACACATACAGTTTATATTAACATGCATTTCTATTTTAAGTTTCAATAGAAAGTAGAAAAATGGAAAGGAATAACTTTCAACATTGAAGTTTTCTTAAAATTCCTCTAAAACATTACAAAAAGAAACTTAAATTTCTTTAAGAGTCAAAAGAACCCAATATTATAACTAAGTATTTCAAACCTGATAGAATCACTGAAATAAATGCCACTCCCCAGCTTCCCAATATCAGTTCTTTCCATGCCATGATCTTCAACCACTATCTTTGGTAAAAGGAGACCTCTAGAAAAGAAATAGCATCAGTTAATGAAGGTAGAAGGATCCTGACATACAGTCCCGTGATTAATACATACTGAGTAAATAGGGTGCCACTGATGAACCAGACAAAATACAGTTTACAGAAACCATGGAAAGGGAGTTCTGGAAAATGTTCAGTAAAACAGAGACATTACTGAGTTGGTCACAATAGGGAAAATCCCTGGGTGAGGTTCATCAAGAGGATATTACAGTAAATACTCCTTATTTGTCTAGTTTTAGCACATAAAAACTGCATGTTACAAAGTGAAAACAAAATAGTGATCACTGGCAAACATCCACATTAACACAAAACCAGCGCTTAATATTTGTCTGTTATATAAAATAGTGCTACTTTTCTATAACCTATACTATGTGAACACCATATACCTATCACAGATACATACATTATCTAAGCAAAACAAGGGTGGGCAAAAAAGGTAGAGTGTCCAGGAGTGAAGGGCAGTTTGATCCTTAACTTTAATCTTCTTTTATGAAAGTCGGTATTGTCAAACAAAGCAGCTTTAAACTTTTGATGAGATTACAAATTTGGTTGCTATTGGTAACTGCATAGATTTAATATACTTAGACTTTTGTAAGGCTAGTACTGCATGACATTCTTACAAAAAAATTAGCACTATATAATATAGTTAAAGCACATCTTAAATAGATTAAGAGCTGGCTAACTGACAGAACTCAAAAAGCAGTTGTCAATGGGGAATCATCATCAAATGGGAATGTTTCTAGTTGGGTTCCTCGTGGATTGGCACTAGGCCCGATGCTGTTCAATATTTTAAATCAAGTGATCTGGAAATAAATATACCGTCACTGTTGATCAAATTTGAGGAGGACATAAAGTTTGGCAGAGTAGTAAATAAGGATAAAGACAAAGTGAGGGCAGTCATACAGAGTGATCCGGATCAGTTGGTAGGCCAGGCCCATTCAAACAAAATACATTTAAATACAACCAAATGCAAGGCCGTACATCTAGGAACAAGAAACACAGGCAATATCTACAAAATGGGGGCTGGTATCCTCAAAGCTGCGACTCTGAAAAAGATTTTGAGGTCACAGTGGGTAAGAAACTCAACATGAGCTCCCAGTGTGACACTGTGGCAAAAAGGGATAACACTGTTCTTGGACGTATAAACAGAGAAGCTCTAAGATTATTTTACCATTGTTTACAGCACTGGCGAGACTGATATCAGAATACTGCATACAGTTCTGGTTCCACATTTTTTAAAGGATGTTGAAAATTTGAAGCGGGCACAGAGAAGGGCCACAAAAATCATTTGAGGTCTGGAGAAAATGTCTTGCAGCGAGAAACTTAAAGACCTTAATAGGTCACTTGATTACAGTTTATAAGTACCCTGACAGGAAGAAAATACCTGTACTGAGGGGTTCTTTAATCTTGAGGAGAGAGGTATAACAAGAACCAATGGCCGGAAGCTGAAGTCAAACAAATTCAAATTAGACATAGGCAAATATTTTTGAAGGTGATAAACCTTTGGACTAAACTAACAAAGGAAGTAGTAGATTCTCTATCTGTTGATTTCTTCAAATCAAGACTGGATGGTATGTTTTAGTAAAAGAAATACGATATTGGGCTCAATGCAGGAGTTATCAGCTGACTTGGTTTGCAAGGCTCATGCTATGGGGCTGTTTAACAGTGGTCTAAATATTCAGGCCCAGGGTGGAGCTCAGGCTCTGGGACACTCCCTCTTTGTGGGGTCCCAAAGCCTGAACGACTACACCACAGTTAAACAGCCTCAAAACCCAAGCCCTGCAAGCCTGAGTCAGCTGACACAGACCAGCTGTGGGTCTTTAACTGCAGTGTAGACATACCCTTAGTGGCCTGTGATATACAGGAAGTTCAACCAGACAACCTAATTGTCCCATATGGCCTTAGAATCTATGAATTCTGTTAAGATTATGACAGAAACTAACTTTATTCAAGAACAGATTTGGCTATAGAAATAAAACTAACATTGTATTATTTATACAGTATCATAGGTGTGCATGGCCCTTTACAAGCAAATAAAGTTAACAGATTCTTGTCCTCAGGACCTGCAATCAAAGTAGATGATCACATGAACACTCATTAATGAACTCAGTACTTACTACTGTGAGTAGTCGCATAGAATTTGTCAGTACTACTAGCTACTATTGGCTGCAAATGTTTGACCCTTAATTAGATCCAATGCAAGGGATGAAAATAACCAGTGTGTGTGGTAAGATATGGGTCACAACAGAAGAAGACAATGATGTGAGGGGAGGGATAGCTCAGTGCTTTGAGCATTGGCCTGCTAAACCCAGGGTTGTGAGCTCAATCCTTGAGGGGGCATCTTAAGGATCTGGGGCAAAATCAGTACTTAGTCCTGCTAGTGAAGGCAGGGGGCTGGACTCGATGACCTTTCAAGGTCCCTTCCAGTTCTAGGAGATAGGACATCTCCATTTTTTTTTAAATGTGTGCTTAATATTACATACACACATATATTTTAAAAAATAACATCAAAAAATGGAGGATGGAAGTCAGCAATGGAAGACTTGCTAGAAGAAAGGATATATTATTAGGATATATTATTCACATTTATGAATGTGAATGGGACATGTGTCTGATGAAGTGGGCATTCACCCACAAAAGCTTATGCTCCAATACATCTGTTAGTCTTAAAGGTGCCACAAGACTCTCTGTTGCTTTTTACAGATCCAGACTAACACGGCTACCCCTCTGATACTTGACACATTTATTACTCTTTCCACTCTCTCTCTATTTTATTAGGGTAGTAATTAAACCTAAATAGAACACACTGAAAAAAAAATTAAGTTCTTTCTCTATCCAGGTATTTAAATTATGCTTATTACCATGATATCTGACCACTTTTATCCACCCTAGACCCATTTTCAAGAGAATATCACATCTTCATAATAGAAAAATCTACCTTTTCTTTTGAACAGATGAATTATAATGTACCTGCATAAATGTTAATGCTCAAACATTAAAGTAAACGTTTGCTTAATGTCAAAGAAAATGAGTCCTTTATAAACTCAAAATATTAAACAAAAAAGTAAAAAGATGCTGGAAAACCTTAAAGAAAAAATACTGCAAATTCTTACCGGGAGAGAATTCCAACGAAGTTGCGCACAGATGATGCGTGGAATAAGGATTGAACATTCCCAAGATTGCTCAGAAACTCTGCTGTTTCACTTATTCTGCCAACTCTGTATATTTGTAAAACTTTCACTGGACAGTCACTGCAAGAAATTGAAAATGAACTTTGAGGCAATGTGAGTTAGAAAGTGTATTCAAATTCAATTAATAGCTAGAGGGTGAAGAACTAATATGTACCTCAAAGAAATGACTACTCTTCATTTGTTTTTCTTTCCTAATTACAAGAACCAGACACAGTACAAAGGAGCATTTACTGAAAATGCACTGGAAATATTTAAATATTAAAGGCAAATAGGAATACAAATTGTAGCAGCTATCTAATCTGTGATTGCCTGTAATCTCATAGTAGGTTTCCCCCTTTTCTAGACAATGTATTTATGTTTCACAGAGTTCAAGCTATGGCAGAACTGTGAAAAAAATCAGAATGTTAGTTTTCCAAAATTTTAACAAAAACAGATTTTGAAGTTTCCATCTATCAGGCCTACTCATTCATTGTCCTTTTGGAGTCAACAGTCTGGGTGACCTAAGAGGAAGAGCTTCTAGCTTATGATCTGCACAGAATGTAGCTGCATTACACTACAACTCCCAGCAGCCACTGACACTTGTCTGAGGCTGTAGACAGGACCAATGGCTGCTGGAAGTTGTAGTACACTGACTAAGGCTTAAAAGGTACTTAGGTGCCCAACTCCATGAATCAATGGGAGTTAAAGATATTTAGGCCCCTGAGGATCTGAGCCTACAAGCTCAGTTCGAACAATCCTGCCACAAGCTCAGCTACATACAAAATACATATTCAATTACAAAACAAACACCATAGGATCCTCTCTTAAAGATATTTAAATAACAAATTCAGAGTAGTAGGAATAGGTGCTGAATCCCTCAGTAGCACGAGCAGAGAGGAATTTAGCAAAGCTTTTTTAAAATTTGCCTTTTTGGTATCCTTTCAGATCCTGGGAAGTCCAGACTTGGTGCAGATCAGTGGATCCTGCTCCAGAAACAAACACAGAAGCCATAAAATCTAATTAAAACAAATTTAAAAATAATTCCTTCCAAAAAGGAAGATGATGTGTTTTTCAAAATTATTGAGGCCTTGAATAATGAAACAAAAAATAGAGCAGTTTTATCAGTCTCATCAGATACTGTCATAATGAATTTGTTTCTATTCAATCCCAATGTACATCATAGTAGAGGAAGATATATCTTATTCAGCTGATCCAAGCAAAGATGGGCAGGAAGAACAACTGGGGCCAAGATCCAGCTGTTTTTAGAGTTGGGAGTGAGCTACCAATGGCCTATCATCATGCTGGCTGTACAATCTGCAGAGCCCCAAGCAAGGACACAGCCCCAAGCTGCTGGAGCTGATGACTGGGCATGAATTTCTTCCCATCTGGTTCTGGTCCTAGGGAAGGTATGGGAGCAAATTCTTTCCTCTTCCTTTGGTCTCAGAGATAGAGATGGAATAGGACAAACACCTGACATGCTATGCCTGCTTACTTTGCTTTTGTAAAGGCCAGCCCTGCCTACTCCACAACCCTGCTGGCTCTGGAGTGGAGTGGAGTGTTCCAGAAGCCAAAGATCTCACTGCTGTGGCAGAATCTGGTGGCCCACCCCTCATGTATTTTATGCATTATTCCTATAATACTACTGAGGTCATCTTATCACTATTAAACACCCACCTGTGATTATTTTTCAACACCTGCTGTTTAACATTGAGAAATTCTTCACTGTTTGGATTGATAGCTTGTATCTTGCACCTTAAAGCCCGGTATTTAGCAAGAGATGGTGGGTTAGGGCTTGACGTACTTGTTTCGCAAACATTAAGCATGTCTCTGATTAGCTAAAATATAAAGATATAAATTAGAATTGATATGTGGATAATACATTGTAGTGACTAGTGAACAGTGTTCTAATTCTCTACATTTTTGGTGACTTTTGGGGGGCGGGGGTCATTTTATACTTATTACATTTAATATAGAAAATAACCAAAACCCAGAATAAAGAAAAAGAGAGAAAATTATAATAAAAGAAAACCATTCACACTAATTACAGTGAAATAATACTGGAACTGAAGATAAAAGCAGAGACTGTTTCAACTTATCCGTTAGCATGAATAGCAAGAGTGAGACCAGGTGTGGCACCTTACGTAAACAAAACATGGCAGATACAGTTAAACTGTTTTCATAAAACTCCAAATCAATCCAAGCCTGGGGCCATCTCACAACAACTCAGCAAGCCAGTACTTTCTGTTGGCTGGCTGCCATTTTGACTTTGCTCCTGGGACTGTCCTCACTCCCTGGCTGCCACTCAGCAGCCATCCTGTGTTGTCAGCAGTGCCATTGGCCAATCAGGAGGACAATGGCACTAAAAGCAATGCACAAAGCTGGGCTTCACAGCCTAGGAGAGGGGGGAAAGGTGAGGGATTGAGATCATGTTATCACAAGACTCGAATCAATCCAATTCCCAAACCTTAGCAGGGAGTTGTCCTGCTCTGAGGATGGAGACAGGGTGGGGAGGCCAAGCAACCCAGCACCAGCTTGTGCCTGGATAAGTGGCACATACACATTTTATTAATGCATATTCATAGATTCCAAGGTCAAAAGGGACCATTGTGATCATATAGTATGATCTGTATAAGAACATATCATGATGGGACACCTAACCTGCACACAAACTAATTATATCACATTAAACTATAAAAACTTTATATTGTTGCCACATCATCAGTCATGGGCAAGATTTATGGGATGTGAGACTTCTGGTATCAGAAACTTTCCTATGGCCAAAGATAATTATATCGAACATATTTTAAATGTAACTTTTTTGCACCGCTAGTAAGCCCCCCATTGCTATTTGGATTCACAATGGAACTACATTTTAGTAGCCCTGGCAAGAGTTAAAAAATATCCTACTCACTGGCGTAACAGTATTTATAAGTGACACTATACAGGACATACCAGTGCTTACTAACAATCTGAAAGTGTTACCTGACAGAGGTCCTGTTTGCTAGATAACAGTTTTTTGGTAATATTATAGTCTATTCCATTTTTGTGACGTATAATTCGATAGAACTCCATCATCATCGCTTTCAGTGCCTTTGCTTCTGTTCCCTCATTCATTGCATTCTTTATTTGAAGTAGAATACCTTCCCCTTTGCTGACCTTCAAGAGAAGAGATTATTAAATATGAAATCCTGACAAAACAGTCCAACAAGCCTGAAAAAGGTAAATATTAGAAATAGAGGGTAATTTCTTTCCACACTAAGATAATACTTTTTTGTTTATTCTTTGTTATTGCAACATCAGTACAATTCCTTTTTGTATCTGAGTTTGGCATTCAAAACCAAGGACCTAATTCTACCTTCATGCTGAGATACTCTGCAAGTAGTTGTGCTGATTTCAGTAGGACTACTGACCAAGTAAGGGGAGCAGTATGTACCCCAAGTATATAACAAAAAAAGAACATGGATTTTATTAGCTGGCAGTGCCTCTTAGTTTCTTGTAAATTCACAATGTCAGACTAACTCTTTATTAAATAATGGAATCCCAGAGGGTTTATGGTTGGAAACTACAAGAAGATAACAATAAATGTTAATGAAACTTCTAAATCATTAGTTTATCTAACGGTACATAAGGCAAACACCTATTTATAGCAAGTGTCTGAAGATTGCACTGAAGTACCATTATCCATTTGACATTCTGTCCAAATTTGAAATAAAACAGGAAATAGAACATAAGAACGGCCGTACTGGGTCAGCCCAAAGGTCAATCCAGCCCAGTATCCTGTCTACCAACAGTGGCCAATGTGAGGTGCCCCAGAGGGAGTGAACCTAACAGGTAATGATCAAGTGATCTCTCTCCTGCCATCCATCTCCATCCTCTGACAAACAGAGGCTAGGGACACCCTTCCTAGAGGAAATAGATTTGCTCGCATAGCTGTACTGAATTTCAGTATAGCTGTTACTTGGAATACATTCCCATTTGATCCTTTCTGCAGAATGCCAGGTGATAGTTTGATGATCACAGAGCAGTAGGGAAGAGGCAAACTTCAATATAATTTACACAAACCATAAGCAATATCCAGTAGTGTAAAAGTGGTTACATAACCCAGGGACTTCATAACAAAGTTCTACTCTATATCAATATTGATCCAAGGCTGATCCTTGCTTCACAATGGCCCTTTGGCAACATTGCTAACTGAACCACAGCTTCTAAATTCTTATATTTTAAAAATTTAAGACTATTTCTTAGGAAATTGCATATAATGATGTTTCTCTTACAAATTAACTACTTTGGCAGTGAAGCCAGTCAGAATATATTAATTTTATCAAATTAATTCTTACAGAGGGACACATGGGATACAGACCTTTTCACTTCTAGGACTATGGTTCATATCTTATCTACATTGGCAATGATTGAATGTATCTATCAAATGCCTGGTGACTTATGTGAAATGAATAGGAAATCGCAGTAGACAGGCTCCCACATCTCCAAATGGTATGTCTAAATTTATTTAATGTATATATTAATTGATTTATAAAATGCACCCACCACAGTCTCTGGAGATTATATATATATATATATATATATATATATATACACGCACACACATTATATACATATACATACACACACACTAGATACAGTTATGGAGATGTGTTTAAATACAACTGTATCTAGTATAGTTCTGATCCCAGGTTGGAAAGGGCAAAATACTCTTGCCTGGAAACAAAATACTTATATTAATACTTAGATAACACTGGTTCCTAAAGAGTAACCATTTCTAAGCAAAATTAACTTACATCATTTAGGCTGATGTTGTTTACTGGTTCAAGTAGTAAATGGTCCAAATGACCAAGTGCTTCTGCCCAGATCAGTTCCACAAAAGCACTAATTTCTTGGGATAAAGTGCTTGAATTTATGGCTTCCTCTAGAAGTAGCTGCAGTAAACAAATATCAGTTAATAAAAGAAACAGAGATGCAAACTTGCTCCTCCAGTTCTCACACTGGTAAAACTCCCATTGATTTCCCTGTTCTCATAAGTGTTACACTACAATATATGTGTTAAAATTTACTATGACTTATTTAGGCCAATTGACTTGAATGGGAGACTTGCTTGCAAAAAGTCTCCCATTCAAAGCGTGAGGTCATATTCTTTCTTGATAGTTGAGTGGAGTATCTGATAATGAATGGGATTTATTATTAAAATATAGTGCAAACAAGCTCCAGATGAGGTGGTATATTCTGCCAGCTCTGCTGGAACAAACTCAACAAAAAACTTTACTACACTGCAATTCTCTCTCCTTTCCCTTTACACCATTCCCAAACCACTTTCACCACAGTCATAACTCTTGTGAACAATTTTTCTAATCAATTCCCTAGACTCATACTGAGTCTCTGTCTTGCACAGACTCTTCAGCTAACTCAATTGCTCCCTGCTCCCTCTTTCCTTTCCTCCATTATTCTTTGTGACGGACTACCCCAAAATTGCTTCCAATGCCTTTCCCAATCTCAGTGAGGGCAGGAGCCAATCAGCTGCTGATTGATGGATCTATTGCTTATACAATGAATAGGACAATGGACTGTCAACAGGAAGCTTTGCTAGAATGGACTGCATGTCCCTACTATTTTCTTTATTATGCAGTTAATACTGTAAGTTCAGGATGGATGGATTCAAAATGATTGTTGTCTTCATTTAGGGTGCATACTATTTCTCCTGGTTCAAAAAGCCGCAAAAATTTTTATAAGTCTATCACAAAGACATTCCTCTCATACAGGTAAAAACTGGGGATGCAAAGCTAGAGAAGAAAGGAAGGGCCATGAAAACCAGTGCAATCCATACATCCAAAGCAGCTAAGGAAAGTATAGAGAGATTTTCTAATATGTACTGAGGAACATTATTAAAATATTTGCTTTGGGTTTTTTTTTGCAGTATTTTTGAGCTCCAGTGGTTGCCATAAAGTCAATGTTTTCCAACAGTTACTGCACAGAAGTATCAGACACAACACCAGTGTTTCTCTATGCTTAGAATAGGAAAGAACTGTTGGAAGGTAATGAAGTTTTAGTGACAACAGCTGTATTGCTTCAGAGAAAACAATACAAGGGATTCTAACTTTCCTGTAAAAAGCAACAAAGAGTCCTGTGGCACCTTTAAGACTACCAGATGTATTGGAGCATAAGCTTTCGTGGGTAAATACCATGCGTCTGATGAAGTGGGCATTCACCCACGAAAGTTTATGCTCCAATACATCTGGTAGTCTATAAGGTGCCACAGAACTCTTTGTTGCTTTTTACAGATCCAGACTAACATGGCTACCCCTCTGATACTTAACATTTCCTGGATATGGGTGATATAATCTTAAAGCCAGTTTTGTGTCAACACGTAGTTTAGCTTATCTGGGGCAAAGGGGAGGGTAGATTGCTTACAGTAAAAAGATACATGGAAAAAAAAATTGTATCACACTGTCTATCTGCTATTGAAAATAGATGTAATCAAACCTATCTGAAAAATACTCTTGGGACCAGGATCCAACTCACTGTTGTCAATGGGAGTATTCCTACAGACTTCAGTGGAAATTGGATCAAGGCTATGAACATAAGTAATGAGTGAGAATTCTGGCACTTGAAAACATCCAATTGTACAATATCCTGACATCATTTTTTGGGCACAACTCCCACTGACTTTGATGGAGTATTCTATGTACTTACCTATGGTGGAATAAGGGAATTCTCTACAGCGTGATTAATTAAATTTGCTTTTCATATGTTAGAGTGAAGTAATGTAAACCATTAGTTCATTATTCCTAAAAATCGTTCAAAACATTAGCAGATAAATACCATTTTCACTAACCTATTATATTCTACTACTTAAATCTAAACCATAATCCTCACACTCAGAGAATCAGAAACTAATATAAATCATTAAGACCAGAAGAATACAAACAAATAAGTCATACTAACCTCTTGTAATTTCATAGAGGCTAAATAGTCTGCACCAGGTGGAAAGGTTTCTCTTAATAGAAAATCCTGGTTCTTCAAATCTTCAACATAAATCTCATAATTTTCTCTTACTTCTTCAGAAGTCTTAGTTGCAATGAACTGTTTTTTACTCTGGGAATGACAACATCAAAATACATAAGAAAAAGAAGACTTACAGAAGTGTGCCAGTTTTGTGGCATGTCACACTACCAGCTGAGAGACTTGTGCGCAAGGTTAATCTAGAGCTCTAACATAACAGGTTTTCAGAGTGTGATGGGATATATAAACTCTACATCGGGACAGAAGGGGTTGAGGAGCAGTTCCGGGCCCAGATGACTCCACCCCTCCCACATACTGAGCTTGCTCCAATTGGAAGAGGATCTTAAAAGGGAAACAGACAATTTGGAATGGGGGAATAACCTTTTTGGACATAGAAAAAGCCTATGATGTGTTATGGAGAATACGACTACTTCATAAAGTAGGCTCCCTGGGTATTATCGGAAGAATGTATATATGGGTCAGGGACTTCAGCAAATGAACAAGTCTGAATAGGGAAAGCTTTTTCCAACACATACACAACTGCAAATGGAACTCCACAGTGGAGTGTAATTAGCCCAACCCTCTTTAAGATCATGGTAAATAACCTCCCCAAGGAGATGAGTAAAGGAATAGGGATCACATTATTTGTTGATGTCTTGTGTCATACAGACCAAAAGCAGAAACCTTTATTCTTTTGGCAGCGCTTTCAATTATGCATTTAAGGGAAGTGCAGAATAGGGAAACAGGTGGGCCTTCAAATTCTCCATAGACTAAACTAAGGGAATGATGTTCACAACAAGGAAAACCCAAACAGATGTAAAGTTATAGCTACATGACTGCCTCTCATGGACCATACTGAAAATATTAAAGTACAAAGGTAGAGTTAAGTTACTTAAAAGTATCTCTGGAACATACTGGGAGTGGATATGAAAAAGGTGGTAAGGCTATACAGAACAGGAATTAGGCCACTTATTGAGTATGGATGCCAAGACTTTAGGTCAGCTGTGAACACAAATCTGAGAAAACTAGACTATATCCAAGTACAGCCATTGCATATTGCATGTGGTGCCTTCATTCTTGTGTCTCTATGTGCACTACAGAAAGCAGCCAATGAAGTGCCTATCACTCTTAGAATGAAGTTCTTAGACTTAACCTTTTGGGCCAAACTACTAGGTAACACTCAGCGAATATATAATGATTATTTGGAATTAAGTGGAGGCTAAGTAGGGCAAAAACTCAAAGTTCCCCATGTAAACAGGGTACAGAAGTGGATAAAGGATCTTAATGAAAAAAAAAAAGACTGAAAGATCAAAATCTACAGCTATTGGGAAAATTATCTGTCATCGGAAAACCATTCCCCTTGAGGTAGGCATGAAATAATATAATGAAATAAATAAAAGGAGAAGAATGATAAATATACAAGATATAAGAAATCAATATATTTGTGATAAGTGGGGACACTATGGCCATATATATACAGATGACTCAAAAGACAAAGGAACAGGAAGTGTGGGAACAGCCTCATTCAGTCCTCATTCAGACTCAAGAAAGTTCTAATGCTAACTAGCTTTGTATCCATTTTTACAGTTTAGCTAATAGGGATTGTGCTAGCATTAAACCGGGCTTTAAATGTGTGATCAGCTGCCATGGTCATCTTTTCTGATTCCTTATCAGGACAGCAGACAATTTACAATGGAAAGTCTGACATCAGAAATTATATTCTGAATGCAATATTACTGCTAACAACCAAACTGGCGCAATTGGATATAACCATAGTAATAGCATGGATTCTGGTGCAGGTAGGGATAGCAGGTAAAAGATTGGAAGACAAACAGGCAAAAGGGCTATTAATTGTGAACAAATTGACCAAGGAATCTCCTTAAGCAAACTGAAATTTAAACAGCTAATGAAAAATGAGTTAAGGAAGGAATGTCAAGAACTGTGAGCAAGCTAAATGAAGGGGAGAAAATTCCAAGTAGTATGCCAAACAGTTGACAACGTTGATATAATTCAAGACCCTGCAAGGAAGAATGAAGTGGTTCTTTTCAGAATTCTAACAGAGCATTGTGGGTTAAGCAGTAATTTATTTCTAATTAACAAGAATAAAGATGAATTATGCGTAACAGGTCCAGGAAATGATAGATCATATTCTTTGGGATTGTAAAGACTGTACCAGTGAAAGGAGGTGTTTATACAGAAAACTCAGAGGCCTTAAAATAATAACATTTTCCTTGAAACAACTATCAAGGATACAAGGAAAATGGGGCCCAATAAAAAAATGCTCTTCTGCAATTCTTTAAGAATACTGGGAAAGGTGCAAGATTCTAAGCCAAGAACATGGTATGAAGAAGAAGGGGGGAGACCTACCTTGGGAGCTCCTAAGTAAGAATGCAGCAGGAGTCCTGGCTGCAAGAGTAGTTCTGCTAGCAGCAGTTACCCCAGGTCCTAAAGGAAGAGCTAGCCGTTCCCTAAGAGTAGGGAACCTTTTGCTCTAGCTTCTGGAGGATCACTTAATGAGGCATTTGACCACATCTTGGACTGGGGAAGCAAGTGGTAGGAAGTGGCTCAGGGAGGCAATCCTGAAATGGGTATATGCTATCACTGCCTCTCATAAGGTTCCTAGGTCAGAGCCTGGTGGAAAGAGAGGGCTTGGCTCCCGTACCAATTGCCCTTTGGGTGGAGGGGCATAAACCCCTTTCTCTCCCCCAACCTTGGAGAGGAGAGTACAGAGATATTGTAAGCCTTGAGTGCCACCCACAGGAGTCTGGAGGTGGGTTAAAGACCCTTTATTTTCTGGGGGCATTGGACTGTATCTATTTTGTTGGACTCTGTTACCCTGAAAGGAAGTGAATGCAATTGGTGATCCAGCCGGAAGGCCTAGTTGCTACCTACCAAAAGGTGGACCACTTAGCATTAGAACAATTGCTGGAGAGGGACGCTGGAAACGGACCAGAGCTGGCACCCAGTGGTATAACCACTAGACAGCACCACCCGTACATGTAACCCCCATCACACAAGGTACGTTTTCACTGCAATATAAAACCTGTTGCATCTAGTCTCAGAGCCCAGGTCAACTGACTTGGGCTACTGGGACTCAGGCTGTGGGGTTAAAAATAGCAGTGTAGATGTTTAAGCTCAGCCTGAAGCCCATGCTCTGAGATCCCCCTCCCCTGAGGGATCTCACTGTCCGGGCTCCAGCCCAAGCCCGAACGTCTAATCTTCAATTTTTAGCCCCACAGTCCAAGCCCAAGTCAGCTGACCCGGGCCAGCAGCAGCTGTGCCCCAGGTCTTTTATTGCAGTATAGACATACCCAAAGAGGCAATGCTTTTAGGATTGCTGGAGAAGAACCAGAGGGTCAGGAAGGGCAAGCATGCTGCATCACCCACAGGCTGGGTAAATTCTTAAAAATAAATGACAGGAAAAGTCATTTTACCAACTTTGAAGTGACAGGACTGGCAAATAATTGGCTCCAAGTAGGGCCCTTGATGTGACACAATGGGCCAAATTCACCCTGGTTTACGTTCAGATAACTGAACTCATTTGTGTTACACTGACACTGGCTTCAGTAGTTGCAGGAAAGATTAATTAGCCTCATTGTGTCTGGGAGCCTACTTTCAGTCAGTTATGTCAGTCAAAAGCTAGTAGAATGACCTTTTCTTTTATTTATATTTAGTAATCTGATTGCAAACAGGAATGACAAGCATTTGGCACGATGGGATGGATTTATTAAATATACTGAAATAAACTAACAAATAAACTTGCAATAAATGACAAAAAACAGCTCATACCTTGAATCCATCTGACATGCTGAAGTGTGCAGATATTCGAAAGGGAAACTCACACGATTCTTGGGAACACTGCAATTCAATAACTACAACTTGTTTGCCTTTCTCAGTACTAATCTGAAAAACAACAACCCTTTTATTTCAATACATGTCTCGTTCATACTGTCATTAATGTTTTCTTCAACTGTTTGTTGTCATAACATATACTTCCCCACGTTCCCCCACATTGTATAGGGAACCATCATGATTTACTGCTATGAAAGCATTAGTGGAATGTGCAGCAATTATTTATTATTTTCATTACTACAGCACCCAGAAGCTCCAGTCAGTATCAGAGATTCACTGTGCTGGACAATGTACAATTTCTTCTATATTTTGAGATCTGAAAGTCTTCTCCATTTTGAAATGAAAACTTACTGTATTTAAATTACATTTAATTTATTTATATGAAATCTTTGTTAACTGTATAAACTGCCAGAAGAATATACATATTACTGTACTTTGTTACCTTGGGGATGCTATAGTGATAAAAATTAGAATTTTGTTTCAAGTAAAGTTAGGCTGCACTGAAAGATGTACTACTTTAAATTGGTTTGTCAATAGTGTTCTTTGTTTTTGTGACCCTGATGGCATAATAATTTGTAAGATTAAAGCAAAAAATTAAAGTAATGCATACAGAACTGCAAACCATTTATTGATCCTACTGTATTCTACTAACACAAGAGATGTCACTAAAGATACTTACTTTTTCAAGGGCATCATATTTTGCAACTTCAAACTCTTGTGGAAAATAAGGAATATCTTGATCATTTTCTGTATAAAATCTGAAATCAGAACAATTGAAATTCTCTTAACATTTTAAAATAAATCTTTGAAATTAGTAATTTTACAAAGTTGCAGCATCACACTAAGTGCAGGGCCTACACTTATACAATATAAGCGTATTTTCCCACAGCCCAGAAAAAACAAAAACTTATTCTGAACGAGTAAAAATCAGTGCCACACAGCTGCTGACCTGCACTAAAAGGTCATGGATACTTTGACTGATCAGTGTGTCCAACCTGAAGCTGAACATGGAGATTGGCTTTCAACTTTACTCATCTTGCAAAAAACATTGGGCAACCAAATGAACAAATGTAATTTACCTGCCTGGCCCACTAATTTGCTAAATGCTTTCTCTGGTTTTGCCTATCCAGTTGCATTTTAGCAATCCTAAATATCAGTGGGAGATTAATTCCCACCCTGTCCTTAGACTTTAAATATATGTCCTAATATTAAAGTCATGCCCTTCAACATCTAGTATTTTAAGCAAATAAGTATAATTTGTAACTGATTCATTCCTAGAAAATAATTAACATCTATTCTACACTGATGGCTTTTAATGCCAGTGAAATATGTGTTTTATTAATAAGTTCTAAAAATGTGAGTGTCTTAGTTGTTTCTTCTTATGCAACTTGCTCTCTCCTTACTTACAGTAACAATCAGCCCTTTGCTCTCAACTGGCATAGGAGTAACTTCAATGCACATGATATTCAGCTGTGCTGGGGGCTTTATGGTAGCTACAGGTGCTCAGCACTTCTGAAAATCAGATTCATTGAGTGTTCTGTGGCAGAAGGACCAGACAGGAATGTAAACAAAAATCTATCTGTTTTAGCAGAGAAATTCTGTAGCCAGAGAAATTGCTATAGTGAACAAAACTCCAGTTTAAGATAGCGTGGCCTTTTAAAATCATAATCAATTATTTTATATGATATTATCATAATAATTATAAATATATTTTATGTTATAATATTACATTTTTTAAACACAGAGCTTGAGCCCACAGTCTTTTCTGCCTATTTAATTCCCAATAAGATCAATGGAATTGCATGTATCAGGAATGCAGGATTGAGTTATGTGTGTCTATTTAACCAATACAAAAGCTAAGAAAGTCCAGGGCCACCCGGGGGGGAGGGGGCAGGAGAGGGGCAAATGGGACAATTTGCCCCAGGCCCCGGGCCCCGCAGGGGCCCCGCCTCCACATTCCCCCATCCCCCGGTGCCTCAGCGTGCCGCATCAGGAGTGGCCCTGGAGAGCGCTGCGGGCCTAAGCTCCTCCCACTGAATCAGAGCCGCGTGGTAAGGGGGCGGGGCTGCGAGCTCTGATCCCACCGAACCACGCCGCTGCAGCACTGTCCAGGGGCCAAGGCAGCTCCTGGACACGGCGCGCTGAGGCTCCGAGAGAGGGGAGAGGCGGTGGTAACCCAGGAGCGGCCCTGGACAGCGCTGCTGGGGGGGGCGGTCAGTTGGATCATGGGCGTTCTAGGGGTCTGTCAGGACGCGGTGAGGGGGTGGATAGGGGTTGGGGCAGTCAGGGGACAGGGAGCAGGAGGGTTGGTTGGGGGGGGTCCCGGGGAGGTGGTTGGGGGGGGCGGTGAGGGGACAAGGATCAGGGTGGGTCGGGAATTCTGAAGGGGACAGTTGGGGGGCAGGAAGTGGGTGGGGATCGGATAGGGAGCAGGGCCAGGCTGTTTGGGGAGGCACAGCCTTCCCTACCCTAAAGCTCATTCAGCAGTTTGAGGCTTGCAGACAGCTATTTAACACAATGAGCCAAGATGTTATCTTTTCCCTTAGGGCTACCATCCCTTTCACTTCTCAAATGCCAAATTATAGTCTACATTTAATTTCAGTGCCATAGGGAGAGTCATGTCAGGGGAGGGTAGCTTCATTTAAAATTAGCCACTTTAGATTCACAGTGATAGAGCCAAGAGAGCCATGGGGGAGGGATCACATGAGAAGAGCAATATTATCATACACCACCTACTTCCTTCCCAACCCTACCAAGGGAACCTTCCCCCCCCCCTTGCATTCCCTGAGGCTCCAGAGGGGTTAATTCAGTGGTTCTCAAAGTATAGTACTGGTGACCCCTTTCACATAGCAAACCTCTGAGTGTGACCCCCCCCCTTATAAATTAAAAACACTTTTTTATATATTTAACACTATTATAAATGCTAGAGGCAAAGTGGGGTTTGAGGTGGAGGCTGACAGCTCGCGACCCCCAGTAATAACCTTGTGACCCCCTGAGGGGTCCTGACCCCCAGTTTGAGGACCCCTGGGTTAATTTAATTTTAGCACCCTGTGTCCATTCACATGCATGTACTATTTTGAGCATTTCAGTTTTCACAACATAGGCTCATCCCAGATTCTGGAACAAGCTCAAATGCTCAGTTCATGGAGTATGTACATAGTCTATACTAAAGACAAACCCAAAATAACCATCTCCAGTTTCAGAGTAGCTCCAGTTTGTGAGGGACCCCATGGAGCCAGTCTCTAGGAAATAGATAAATTCATGGAGGTTACGTCCATTAATGGCTATTAGCCAGGATGGGTAAGGAATGGTGTCCCTAGTCTCTGTTTGTCAGAGGGTGGAGATGGACGGAAGGAGAGAGATCTCCCTCTGGGGCACTTGGTAGTCGGTAGACAGGATACTGGGCTGGATGGACCTTTGGTCTGACCCAGTATGGCCATTCTTATGTTCTAACCTAAATGAACCCAAAGTTATGGAGACAGATATGAGTCAAGAAAGCCAGCAGTGTATCAGAAACCTGGAAAAATCTCTGACTGGATGGACTCGGGTGTTTGGTCACAAGTTGAGGTGGTTCAAAAGTTTTGGATTTTTTTTTAAGCAGAATTTTTGTATTGTTTCTTTAAACAATCAAACACAGCAAGCAGCAAATATTTGGCCACACACTTCTGAAACCCCAAACCATGTTCAGGTTTTGGCAGACTAATTTCAGCTTTTCAATTAAAACAACCACAACAAATTTTGAAGGAAAGCAGACATTGTCCGTGATTTTTTCTGCTTTTTAAAAACCCCTAGTTTTCGATCCAAAAAAAGTTCTGACGGAAAATATTTGTCCAACCCTTTTAATGAGCTTTAGTGCCTTTTAGCACTAGCTGATGCTGAGAACCAGTGATACCTTGTGGAGGTGACTTGAAAAGAAGTTTTCTCAAAACTGGGTTTGTGCTGAGATGCGGAAGGTTTTTAAATGTTTATTTTTCCCAGGGCCGCCCGGGGGGAGAGGGGACAAGTGGGGCAATTTGCCCCAGGCCCAGCAGGGGCCCCCACAAGAATATAGTATTGCAACTTTTTTTTATGGAAGGGGCCCCCAAAATTGCTTTGCCCCAGGCCCCCTGAATCCTCTGGGCGGCACTGAGAAAGTCAAAGTTAAAGGTGATCTGAAAATGGGGAAAAACTTTTTTTTTTTTTTTGCTTTCTTAAGATGCATAAAAAAAAAAAAAAAAAGGCCTGGAGGTTCTCTTTCATAAAAAGTGCTTTGGGGTTTTTTTAATTGAAAATCTCCATTTTGAATTGCCTGTTTTTAATGGAGGACTCTCTGGACTGCTTGAGAACTAGCAGATTAGATGTCACAGGAGATTAAAATCTGACAAAATGGAAGGGGAATGGGAGAAAAAGCTCTGTTTATGAAAGATTCAATATCCTTGCCTCTTTAATTGAAAGCGCATACAGTTCTCTAGGCCTCTAGCAACATTAAGGAAGACAATCTTTACCACTCCTGATATTACAAAGCTTAAAAAAAATTTTTTTAAGAAAAAGCACAATGATTTTTATTCCATTCGCCTTTGTAGGTCACCTTTCAGATGACTGCTTCACAGTCAGCTCATTCTGTTGTGTGAGGATACTACAAAATTAAATGGAAAGCAAGATCCTCATCCTCATGTTAAGCGAATCCAATTTCCCCATAAGAATTAATGTAAATAGGGGGATTAGGTTTCAGGGAATTTTTTTTTTGCCAGACAAAAGGCATTATATACATTTTAAACAAGTAATTTAATACAGCGTTTAGGAGGCAGGAGGGAGGAGCGAGGACTTGGCGCAGGCTCCCCCTCCCTCCCCGCCCGCCTCCTGCCCGGGCTAATCAGCTGGCTTGCAGTGTTTGGGAGACAGGAGAGGGAGGGGGAGCCTGCGCGCCGAGTACTTGCTCCTCCCCCTTCCGTCCTGCCCCCAAAACGCCGCAAGCCAGCTGATTGCTGCGGGCAGGAGGCGGGGGACTAGGGGCAAGGCGCTGATCTGCGGGGTCTGCCGACGGGCGGGAGATGCTGTGGGGAAGGTGGGAGTGTAGGGAGGCTGCCTGCTATGGAGAAAGCAGGCAGCCAAACAACGTAAGAGTGGAGCATTGCACAACTTTAAATGAGCATGTTCCCTAATCGATCAGCAACGTAACAACGAAACAACATTAACTGGGACGACTTAAAGTGAGGAGTTACTGTATGTTCTTGGAGAAGGTACTTGTGGATAGCCCTGCACTGGTATGCGAGACAAAAGAGAAGACACAAGCAACTTCCCCTCTCTTCTGTGACACTACAGAAGAACCAGAAGCAATCAGAATAGCAATAGTGGCAGAACTGCTTGGCTTTCTGAAAGTGGACAGGGAGGGAGAAGGTGACTACCCTGTGCTGGCCACCTAAGCACAAGAGGAATCCTACATTATACCTTGTAAGAGGTTGGTAGAGCTCCAGTGTGCATGCCCAAGGGAATTCTAATGGAAACATCCAGAATTCCTCCAGGAAATCCTGTTGCTGTGAGCCCCCACAACAACTTCCCTTCAAATGCAGCTAGTGACTCAGGGTAACAATATGGATCCTCAGCATCAGTTTAAACTTCTGTAAAATGAGGATAATATTTTTTATTCACCTACCACACAATGGAAATGTTTGTAAAGTCAGTGGGGAGTTTTGATACTAACTTCACTGGGAGCAGGCTCAGATCAAATCAGTGATTATTATTAATTATTGTTATTATTTTTAATGTATCTTTTCTAAAACTCCCAAGATCCTAGGCTGCATTACAGAATAATAGCCTCTAAAATTTCTGTCATTACTTAACCCAGAGGCAAGTTAGAGCTTTTACGAGTGGAAAGAAAAAGCACTCAAAAACATTAGGGTTTTAGAAATGGTTAAGTCTTTGGGGCTGTTGGCAGGGTTTTCAAAAGTAAACGTAAATTTCACACACTTATATATCTCAAAAACATGAAACATGAAAAAACAATTATATCTGAAGTTGCAATGTGCTAATACTTTGTGCATACACTGATCTGGAACAAAAGTCAAATCAAATCTCAGAACTAGGATTCAAAAGCAAAAATGGTTTCTTAATTAAAACAAGATATGAGAGCTCTATATATGGTCATGTATATACACTATAGAAAATAGAGAAAGGTTCAGGATTTTTTTAAAAGATACTGTTGTCAAGATAGCATCCAACGTGTAGATGTCACCAAAGTAACTCTGTGGGAGCTACAGGAGCTGGGGCACGGTTTTGTTCTTTTTCTTTTTAAAATATTGTAAGGAATATATGCGATAGGTATCCCTTGAATGATTCATTACTACTTCTAGCTCTCAAAAATTAGAAGAGCAACCTCTGTTTATCCCCAAATAGGACCCACCTAAGAAGACAATAAACAAATATTTCACATCATGTGAGACACTTTGTCTAAGGACAACAGATCAGCCAAAGTCGAGCATTCTTCTCCCCAACTATAGAAACTAAAATGGCTAAAATGAGAGTATTGTTAATCACATAGGCAAGTATCTCAAATTTGTAAATTTCTTTTTCCACAACCTAGCTAATAAAAACCAAGGTCACATCCATCTCTCCCATGCAGAGTGTTTTCACCCCAAACTGACTATAAACTATACACTGTGTTTTCTGTAAATCAAATATACTGTGAATAATTTGTCCTTCACCTCAAATTAGCATCTGCACAGCTGTTTGCCTTGTGAGTCAGATATATATCCTTCCATATGTGAAAAATGCCTCTTGTTCTATTATAAATCCTAAATAATGTGAAATACTTATGTATAATCAAATAAAGTATGGAGTATGTCCTCCAAACTTAGAAGATTGTAAAGATTTTGTTGGTTTTCATTGTAAATAATTGTTACACTCTAGAATAGGAATCCTCTGGCCTATGGAAGGAGAAATGTTAAAAGACATAAACCAGCGTATAACTTTGGGATATTAAGAGAAATTGCTTAGATTGGGGGAATCCCAATTGATAGTAGGGCCAAAATCCTTGAAATCAAAGGTGGATTAAAATGTATTGGGGCCCTGGGCACAAAGAACATTGCCCCCCTACACCGCCCATGGGACCACGCCCCCTGCTCCCTCCCTTTCCCCCATGGCCCTGCCTCCTGTCCTGGCTGGAAGTCAGGCCATAGTAAGAGCTGCCCAAGGAGCCTGGGATGCTGTGGGGAGCCCTGGACCCTCCACCATGTCCTCGGGGACAGGGACATGGGCCGGGGGCTGCTGTCAGGCACCCAGGCTCCTCGCTCAGGGCAGGTGGAGGGTCTGGGGTTCCCCAGAGCTGCCTGGGCGGCTCTTACTACAGTCTAGGGCAGTGGTTCTCAAACTTTTGTACTTTCACATAGCAAGCCTCTGAGGTGCAGCCCCCCACCTTATAAATTAAAAACACTTTTAAATATATTTTAACACCATTATAAATCCTGGAGGCAAAGCAGGGTTTGGGGTGGAGGCTGACAGCTTGCGACTCCCACCCTATGTAATAACCTTGTGACCCCTTCAGGGGTCCCAACCCCTAGTTTAGGGTGACCATACGTCCTGTTTTGGCCAGCACAGTCCCTTTTTAAGCCCTGCCCCGGACATCCCAACTTTTCTGACAAAAATGGGCATTTGTCCATCATCAGTTGGCAAGAGAAAATGAGACAAATGTCCAGTTTTGCCAAAAAGGGACTTGGGGCGGGGCAGCTCCACGCGGGGGGAAGGAAGAGGGAAGGAGAGGGGCTTTGGCGGTGCTGCTCCGCACAGTGGGAATATGCTTGATGCTCACCCTACCACAGCTCCTGCGTGCCTCTGTCTGGCCTGGCCAAAGGGCAGGGCCCCCGGGGGAGGGAGGAGGAGGAGCAGGGCCAGAGTTCCGGCCTGCTTGAAACGAATCAAATTTTAAAAGCCTCCGATATAAAAAGGATTAAGGATTATATACCATCGCCATCTACTGGGTACCAGTGGAAGCAGAGCTGAAATCTCAGCACCCACTTGGCACATGCCCAACAGGAATCATAGAGTGGCCTCCTCGCTCCTCCAAGAAGACTTGAAGCTAGAGTACATAAAACTGAGATCACCATGTGCTAGAGAGAGTAGACTGAACGTAACACAAGAAGCTGCAGAATCCTAAGTGCAACTGATGCCTGGACCAGACATATGGAAAGAACTCTTCCCCCTCCCGGCTCCCAGGGTTAGGAGGATAAGAAGTGGTGAGATTTCTTTTCAAAGATTAGAAAGGGAAAAAACAATCTTTAATATAAATAACTGTAGATTATCTTGCTGAGTCTACACTCCCTAGTGATACCTCAGGTAACCATATTTTAGATTTTAACTCTTTTGTAAATCCAGTCAAATTGGTGTAAGAGAGATTGAAAGGAGTTGTTTTCAGCAACTGCTTTTAATATTGTAAGCTTGTCCCTTTTGCACCAATCTCGCCAAATAGAAGTAAGAAGTAATGCCTTACAGACAAGTGCACCTTTGGACTTGTGATAAATGTGTTAGGTACTAACCGATTGAGAATTGTTGATCCATAAGTAAATGTAATGAGAAATCTTGGTAATTTGCATTGCTCTCTGATATAACTACTGAGCTTCAACTCTGGTCTGTGATAATTGCTTGTAAGACCGTATTATGTTGTAGTACACACACTTGGCTGTGTCTACATTTGTGTGGGGAACTGTTGATTATTTATGTTAATGTGGTTCTGGTGAATTAATAAATTGTTGGTTGGTTAAGAATAAGCAAGTGAGCAGTACTTCTTAAATCAGGATAAGCTGAAAGTTGCCCTGAAAATAACCTAGTGTTAAAATAATAAGCTAACGTTCCCTGGACTCAATGAAAAGGGTTTATCCTATTGGATTCTATTACATATTGGGGTAAACATAGTTTGTTAGATTTCAACTTTAAAAATCTAACAGGCATGCTGGCAAATTCATAAACTGACCCCCTTTCACACTTAATATCAAAATACATTTTTTCTTTTATGCTGGGCAGAGGGATTACCTGATGCTCTCCATATTGGGCCCAACGGAGCTCTCACTGACTTCCAAGGGAGTGTGATCAGGGCCACAGTTTTCATTCTTCTCAGTGGCATCCTGTTTCTCCTTAATGTCATGCTCAGAAGATGAGTGGTTTTTCTCACCTGTTATCAAAATACGTTACTTGGCATAATTCCTTCTATCTGGTTTACTTATGTTTAACATATTAATAGCTCAAAAATCAATAATGCTACTTAGCATTTGCAAAGTGCTTTATATGTTCAAAGAATGTATGGATGCTAAATAATTAATCATCAAAATACTCCTATCAGGTAGCTAAGGTAAACAGTAGCAGGTTACAAATAGAGAAACTGAGGCAATGAGGTAAAATTATTTGGCCAACGTCCAACAGTGAGTCACTGGTAGAGCAGAGATTAGAACTCAGGGGCCCCTGACTCCTAACCCTATGTTTATTTTTCAAGACCATACTGATCCATAATATTAATTTATCCATGAGATACTAAATTCTGCATTACAAGGAGTTCAGAAAAGTATAACAACATCTTTATTACAAACTTACGGAGGGGGTGAACAACACACAAAACTCACAGATGACACTTCATTAGGAGACACTGCTATCACCAAAAACCAAAAAGAAATAAAAGTTTCTTAGAAGTGTTAAAAAGGGGGGAGGGCATGAAATAATGAACCGTCTCAGTCTGAAAAAACAATTAAGACAATGTATGAGGGGACTAATAACCTAAAACAGATTATTTGGTCTATTTTCAAATTCTTGGGTAGTCTCTCATAGTGTCACTACAGACCTTTTTTGCTTGTATTTTTCTTTTTGAGTAAAATTGAAATCTGTGTATCTTAATTATAGTATGTTCAAACCCTTCTTCCACACTCATTACTATTAATTTCATACTTCTACTATTACATCCTGTTCTCTAGATTTCATAATTCCTCAAAGTTTGTTGTCTCAGAAACTAACACTATTCTTTGTAGCATTCTGTTAACCCAACATATACTGTTGAATCAAACTAAAGCTTTTAGCTAACTACAAGTGATATTTTTTCAGTGTATTCAAAAAGACTGTCATGATTGGATTTATTATTTTACCCATATTCCTGATCCAGGGCCTGATCCAAAACCCGTTAAAATCAATGGGAAAGACTCCAATATGGTGTGGTCCATTACGTCCAGCTTCTTTTCTGCAGCTTCTATTTATATTACTTTTTTGCAAACAACCATTGTTGCTAATCCATTTGAAATTAGTTCTAAATTAAATCTTCCTTTCCAAAGGTACCAGCCCATAAAAAACTTCTCTAAATACACTTACCGTAATGGCTTGGTTTTTGGTCAGAACTATCTTCCAATGATTTACTAGACTCATAGTCATCAATCGGTAAAAGTTTTCCTTCTTCAGCTGATTTCCACACAAAATCGGCACTTACAATGGGGAGTCGATACTTCTCAATAGTTTTCAGATGATAAGAACTGAGTACAGCAACATTATCCACAATGACATGTGTACACTAAAAACGAGGTTAAAAATCACAGCCATTATGCAGATGCAAAAATAGGTAACTACTGCAGTTTAGTTTGTTTACTCAATACTAATTTCCTATTAGTAAACAACATAGTGAATGCCAGTGAAAATGAGGAAGATTCTGAGGCTAAAATAGAGAAAGAACAAGTTAAAAATTACTTAGGCCTTGGCTACACTCGCAGATTCACAGCGCTGCCGCGGCAGCGCTGTGAAGCGCAAGTGTAGTCGCGCCGCCAGCGCTGCGAGAGAGCGTACAGCGCTGCAGGCGCTGATTACACTGGCACTTTACAGCGCTGCAATCGCTGCGCTCGGGGGGGGGGGGTGTTTTTTCACACCCCTGAGCGCAGCAAGTGCAGCGCTGTGAATTGCCAGTGTAGCCAAGGCCATAGACAAGTTAGATATATTCAAGTCACCAGAGCCTGATGAAATACATCATAGAATACTCAAGGAGCTGACTGAGGAGATATCTGAGCCATTAGCTATTATCTTTGAAAACTCATGGCAGATGGAAGAGGGCAATCAATCTATAAAAAGGGGAATAAGGACAACCTGGAGAATTACAGACCAGTCAGCTTAACTTCAGTACCCAGAGAGATAATGGAATGAATAATCAAGCAATCAGTTCACAAACATCTAGAAGATAGTAAGGTGATCAGTAACAGTCAATGAGGATTTGTCAAGAACAAATTGTGTCAAACCAACATAATAGCTTTGACAGGGTAGCAAGCCTTGTGGATGGGGGGAAGCAGTAGATGTGGCATATCTTCACTTTAATAAGGCTTTTGATACGGTCTCACATGACCTTCTCATAAACAAACTAGTGGAATATAGCTTAGATCAGTGGTGGGCAACCTGTGGCCCACGCCGCTTCCCGCAGCTCCCATTGGCCGGGAATGGTGAATCACGGCCACTGGGAGCTGCGGGTGGCCGTGCCTGCGGATGGTCAACTTAAACAAATGGTCTCGCAACCCACCAGTGTATTACCCTGACAGGCTGCGTGCAGCCCGCGGGGCACAGATTGCCCACCACTGGCCTAGATGGAGCTACTATATGGTGAGTGCATAAGTGGTTGGAAAACCATTCCCAGAAAGTAGTTATCAGTGGTTCACAGTTCCAAGCAGGAAGGGCATATCAAGTGGGGTCCTGCAAGAATCAGTCCTGAGTCTAGTTCTGTTCAATATCTTCATAAATGATTTAGACAATGGCATAGAGAATATGATTATAAAGTTTGCAGATGATACCACGTTGGAAGAGGTTGCAAGTGCTTTGGAGGATAGTATTAAAATTGAAAATGATCTGGACAAATTTGAGAAATGGTCTGAAGTAAACAGGATGAAATTCAATAAGGACAAATGCAAAGTACTCCACTTAGGAACAATCAATTGAACACAGATAAAATGGGAAATGAGTGTCTAAAAAGGAGTACTGTGAAAAGGGATCTGGGGATTATAGTGGATCACAAGCTAAATATGAGTCAAGAGTGTAACACTGTTACAAAAAAAGCAAACATCATTCTGGGGGTATATTAGCAGGAGTGTTGTAAGTAAGATATGAGAAGTAATTCTTACACTCTAGTCTGTGCTAATAATGCCTCTTCTGGAGTATTGCGTCCAGTTCTGGATGCCACATTACAGGAAAGATGTGGACAAACTGAAGAAAGTCCAGAGGAGAACAACAAAAATGATAAAGGTCTAGAAAACATGACCCACGAGAAAAGATTGAAAAAATTGGGTTTGTTTAGTCAGGAGAAGAAAAGACTGGGGGGGGGGGGGGGGAGGAGAGGAGAAGGAAGAGACACGATAACGGTTTTCAAGTACATAAAATGTTACAATGAGGAGGGCGAAAAATTGTTCTCATTAACCTCCGAGGATAGGACAAGAAGCAATGGACTTAAATTGCAACAAGGGAGGTTTAGGTTGGACATTAGGAAAAACTTTCTGTCAGGGTAGTTAAGGACCGGAACAAATTGCCTAGGGAGGTTGTGAAATTTCCGTTATTGGAGATTTTTAAGAACAGGTTAGACAAACACCTGTCAGGAATGGTCTAGTTATTACAGAGTCCTGCCTTGAGTGCAGGGGACTAGACTAGATGACCTCTTGAGGTCCCTTTCAGTCCTATGCTTTTATGGTGTTCCAAGAAGGAGGAGTGCTAGGCAAAGACGGACTCCACCTAAAGAAGAGAGGGAAGAGCATCTTTGCAAGTAGACTGGCTAACCTAGTGAGGAGGGCTTTAAACTAGGTTCACCGGGGGAAGGAGACCAAAGCCCTAAGGTAAGTGGGGAAGTGGGATACTGGGAGGAAGCATGAGCAAGAGAGCACAAGAGGGGAGGACTCCTGCCGCATACTGAGAAAGCAGGACAATCAGCGAGTTATCTTAAGTGCCTATACACAAATGCAAGAAGCCTGGGAAATAAGCAGGGAGAACTGGAAGTCCTGGCACAGTCAAGGAATTATGATGTGATTGGGATAACTCACATGACTGGAGTACTGACATGGATGGATATAAACTGTTCAGGAAGGACAGGCAGGGCAGAAAAGGTGGGGGTGGGAACCTGGGAGGCAGTGACCATGAGATGGTCGAGTTCAGGATCCTGACACAAGGAAGAAAGGAGAGCAGCAGAATAAGGACCCTGGACTTCAGAAAAGCAGACTTTGACTCCCACAGGGAACTGATGGGCAGGATCCCCCAGGAGAATAACATGAGGGGAAAAGGAGTCCAGGAGAGCTGGCTGTATTTTAAAGAATCCTCATTGAGGTTGCAGGAACAAACCATCCCAATGTGTAGAAAGAATAGTAAATATGGCGTGCGACCAGCTTGGCTTAACAGTGAAATCCTTGCTGATCTTAAACACAAAAAAGAAGCTTCCAAGAAGTGGAAGATTGGACAAATGACCAGGGAGGAGTATAAAAATATTGCTTAGGCATGCAGGAGTGAAATCTGGAAGGCCAAATCACACTTGGAGTTGCAGCTAGCAAGAGACGTTAAGAGTAACAAGAAGGGTTTCTTCAGATATGTTAGCAACAAGGAAGTGTGGGCCCCTTACTGAATGAGGGAGGCAACCTAGTGACAGAGGATGTGGAAAAAGCTAATGTACTCAATGCTTTTTTTACCTCTGTCTTCACGAACAAGGTCAGCTCCCAGACTGCTGCATTGGGCACCACAGCATGGGGAGAAGGTGACCAGCCCTCTCTGGAGAAAGAAGTGGTCCGAGGATGCTAAAGTAATTCGCGGATGTGATTGCATAGCCGTTGGCCATTATTTTTGAAAACTCATGGCGATCGGGGGGGTCCCGGATGACTGGAAAAAGGCTAATGTAGTGCCCATCTTTAAAAAAGGGAAGGAGGAGGATCCGGGGAACTACAGGCCAGTCAGCCTCACCTCAGTCCCTGGAAAAATCATGGAGCAGGTCCTCAAGGAATCAATTCTGAAGCACTTAGAGGAGAGGAAAGTGATCAGGAACAGTCAGCATGGATTCACCAAGGGCAAGTCATGCCTGACTAACCTAATTGCCTTCTATGAGGCGATAACTGGCTCTGTGGATGAGGGGAAAGCAGTGGACATGTTATTCCTTGACTTTAGCAAAGCTTTTGATACAGTTTCCCACAGTATTCTTGCCAGTAAGTTAAAGAAGTATGGGCTGGATGAACGGACTATAAGGTGGATAGAAAGCTGGCTAAATCGTCGGGCTCAACGGGTAGTGATCAATGGCTCCATGTCTAGGTGGCAACTGGTATCAAGCGGAGTGCCCCAAGGGTCAGTCCTGGGGCCAGTTTTGTTCAATATCTTCATTAATGATCTAGAGGATGGTGTGGACTGCACCCTCAGCAAGTTTGCAGATGACACTAAATTGGGAGGAGTGGTAGATACGCTGGAGGGTAGAGATAGGATACAGAGGGACCTAGACAAATTAGAGGATTGGGCCAAAAGAAATCAACAAGGACAAGTGCAGAGTCCTGCACTCAGGACGGAAGAATCCTATGCACTGATACAGACTAGGGACCAAATGGCTAGGCAGCAGTTCTGCAGAAAAGGACCTAGGGGTTACAGTGGACGAGAAGCTAGATATGAGTCAACAGTGTGCCCTTGTTGCCAAGAAAGCTAATGGCATTTTGGGCTGTATAAGTAGGGGCATTGCAGATCGAGGGACGTGATCATTCCCCTCTATTCGACATTGGTGAGGCCTCATCTGGAGTACTGTGTCCAGTTTTGGACCCCACACTACAAGAAGGATGTGGAAAAATTGGGAAGAGTCCAGCGGAGGGCAACAAAAATTATTAGGGGGCTGGAGCACATGACTTATGAGAAGAGGCTGAGGGAACTGGGATTGTTTAGTCTGCAGAAGAGAAGAATGAGGGAGGATTTGATAGCTGCTTTCAACTACCTGAAAGGGGGTTCCAAAGAGGATGGATCTAGACTGTTCTCAGTGGTACCAGATGACAGAACAAGGAGTAATGGTCTCAAGTTGCAGTGGGGGAGGTTTAGGTTGGATATTAGGAAAAACTTTTTCACTAGGAGGGCGGTGAAGCACTGGAATGGGTTACCTAGGGAGGTGGTGGAATCTCCTTCCTTAGAGGTTTTTAAGGTCAGGCTTGACAAAGCCCTGGCTGGGATAATTAAGTTGGGGATTGGTCCTGCTTTGAACAGGTGGTTGGACTAGATGACCTCCTGAGGTCCCTTCCAACCCTGATATTCTATGATTCTACACTAATCCAAACAAAAACACAACTAAGACCTAATGCAAGACCTGTCACTTTGTGTGACACCTTCCCTCGGTGATGAGGAGAAGAATAATGACGTGGTAATTTTTCTCCTGGAAAAAGACTGCCATCAAAAATGACACAGTAAAACAAAGTAAAGGTGGACCATATGGGCCTTTTGTGGACAGAAAGGATATTGCTCTTAATTTTTATGTGACACATAGAGATTACAATGATAGATACATTACAACTGCACTGATAAATAGAACTACACCTCTACCCCCAATATAACGTGACCCAATATAACACGAATTCGGATACAACGCAGTAAAACAGCGCTCTGGGGGGGCGGGGCTGCGCCATTGTTGTCTAAGAGAAAGACAACAGTGCTGCTTGGCAGCACAGTTCAGCTAACAACTCCCAGTGCGCAAGCCAACAACCCTTCCCCACCCCCAGGTACGAGCAGATACAGGACGCACCAGCCAGCCCGTCAGCCCCCCATGCCAAGGCGCCGGCACACACGAGCGGACCCATCTCTACCTGCACAGAGCTCGTTATTTTGCCACCATATCGGACGTGCTTCCGGAGCAGCCACCCGGAGGGCCAGCCTCACAATTTGTTCTTGACAAATCCGTATAACTCAGACCCACTGTGGTCACAGCTGCCGCCATGATGGCCCCTCAGCCAGGGCCGGCTCCAGGCACCAGCCTAGCAAGCAGGTGCCTGGGGCGGCCAATGAAGAGGGGGGCGGCACGTCCGGCCCTTTCGGCGGTGGGGCCGTCACTCCCTTTGGGAGCAAAGGACCTGCTGCCGAATTGCCGCCGTAGAATGAAGCGGCGGTAGAGCTGCCGCTGCGATCGCAGCTTTTTTTTTTTTTTTTTTTGCGCTGCTTGGGGCAGCAAAAATGCTAGAGCCGGCTCTGCCCTCAGCCTAGAGTAGGGGTTGTAAGAGCTCTAAAAACTAGCTGGGGACCAGAGAGCTGGGAATCAGTGTCTGTCAATCGAAGGCCAAAGCAAGTTTGATAACGCACTTTCACCTATAACGCTGTAAGATTTTTTGGCTCCCGAGGACCACGTTATATCGGGATAGAGGTGTATTTATATTAAAACTTCATACATGAAAGCACTCTCACGCACTCTGCCTCCACCAATTTTGATTTTTCTGCCAGAGGCAAAAGTTAACCTTCTTCAGTATTCATTGGGGGGGGGGGGGGGGGGGGGGGGGGAGAAGTGAAATATACCTCATGATTTAGCACAAAATAAATTATTCCACCATTTTCTTTAATGCATGTTCTCAGTCTATTCTTCTCCTGAATGGGTAAGTGTTTCACTTTAAGAAAGAACACACAGTTTGCAAAGATTGCCACAGTCATCCTATTAAAAAACAAAACAAACAAACAGTGTTTTAATTCACAAAACTTCCAGAATTTCCTTGCATACCATACCCCAGCCAAGTGGCCTATCACCAAACATTACAGCCTTGTCTACAGTAGGGACATTTTAAAAGATTCCACTGTTATTAATTCTCTTTTCAGATCCACCAAGAAGGCCACTCTGAATTGGTTTTAACCATAGTTTCTGAAATGCTGCTGAACAGTGTCTGGCCTGGTCTAGACTTGCAGAGAAATCATGTTCTAAACTAGTTCAGGTGCACCTGCTGCTCACATCTGTTATTAGCAGTGGGCAATTTTCTTATTTTAGACAAGGCCAAAATGACTCAACAGCATTACAGTACATATAAATTCCTAGAGCCCTGCGCGGATATAAAATTTTTATCTGCATCCAATCAGTGATCCGCAAACATGGTCTGCGGATCTAAAACGGATATCTGCAGATTTGCAGAGCTCTACAAATTCCCGATTTCATCTTATATACATTTCCATTTATAGGCAGAGACACTATACATTTTTCACAGATCCACAGGTCCAGTATTCTCGATCTCAAACAGCTCTGAAACAGTCCCTGGGATGACCCCTTCCATGCGTCAACCCCCTCAGGGTCACACTCTCTCACTGGGTTAAACCTCTTGGCTTTACCACCTCCTGGGACTGAACCTCGGAGCCTTCAGCACCCCTGTTTCACACCATGAACTCCCCTCGGCGAGTCCACCTGAATTGGACACCTGGGGAAGACTTACACACCCAAAGGGAGCAATGCACCGCTGATTTCCTCATTCTGGAGTGACTCTCAGCTAGTGTTGTAAAAACAGAAGGGTTTATTAGATGTTCTTAGTTAGCATGGAGAATAGAAGTTACAACAAAGTCTCTCTGGGTCAGACCAGAACCAGAGCCCTCTCTGACCCCCCTTGAGTGCCAGTCCAGAAGTGTCTCCTGCTTCCTGCAGCCCACACTTAACAACCCCACCTCAGTCCTTTGTTCTTGTTCCCAGGCAAACCTTGTCACTTGGCCATCCATCCTCCTTAGCCCTTTGTTCTCCAGATGATCTCAATGATGGTCGGGCAAATGTCGGGCCCAGGCCCCAGACAGCTAGGCATCAGTCACACCTGAATCTCTGGGTCTATGCAAGGAGTAAACAACCTTTCCCCACTATCTAGTTAACCATGTAACACATAGGGGAAACTGAAATACACATGACATTCACACAAAACATTATGAAAAATGTCCACTTTGTCACATTACACACAAAAAAACTACATTAAAAGAACAATATGTTTCCAAAGTCAAGCTCTCAGAAGTTAGGAAATGCCCAAATCAAGGTTGCCCAAGCAACCTTAATTGAGCTTCTTTGTGTGAATACATTATGATTACATGCTACTTTACCCATACTATTTCTGCCTCATTCACTGCACAGGATGGACTGCGCTCCAGTGATGAATCAGTATTGCGTAGTTAAACCACTGCCCATTTGTTGAAGAAGTTGGAATGAGGGGAACAGTGGAAATCTGAAACTATCTGAAGTGGTAAAAATCTTACAAGATCAATAGAGCTCTTGCCATTTTGGTCCCTTTGATGTGAATAGTCATATAATTTCAGCACTGCCAGATCCAAACCCTAGACTGAACCTAAACTAGATTTGAACACAGTTTCCACAGACCATCTCAAATCTGAGAATGTACAGTTGCCAAAAAGAGGATTTTCTCAATATAACCCGGGGTCGGCATTCTTTCAGAAGTGGTGTGCCGAGTCTTCATTTATTCACTCTAATTTAAGGTTTCACGTGCCAGTAATACATTTTAATGTTTTTAGAAGGTCTCTTTCTATAAGTCTATAATATATAACTAAACTATTGTTGTATGTACAGTAAATAAGGTTTTTAAAATGTTTAAGAAGCTTCATTTAAAATTAAATTAAAATGCAGAGCCCCCTGGATCAGTGGCCAGGACCCGGGCAGTGTGAGTGCCACTGAAAATCCGCTCGCGTGCCGCCTTCAGCACACGTGCCATAGGCTGCCTACCCCTGATATAACCTCTAGAACTGACTGTGGCCCGCAACCCCCTTTTAAAGTTTGATGTCATACTGACTCTTAGAAAAATAATGTACCGTATCTGTGCAGCCAGAGCAATGAGATTATTTCTAGAGTTTAAAGTAAATGAAAATAATTACAAATGTCAGCCTAGCCACTCAGATCTGATCCTGCAATTCAAGAAACAACCCAAACAGATGGCAATAATTCCCGAAAAAGTACCATAAAGGGCATTCCTATTACACTTTCTCTGTCAAACTACTTACTGCTCAACTAGAAAAGGGAGAAGTTTCTTAAAGAGATGAGGCCTGAAAATACAGTTAACATCTGAATTAACTAGTAAACAGCAGGAAGTGCAAATCCAAGGGGAGGAAAGATTTCACTCTCCCTCACCTTCCCCCTTATTCGTCTGCAACCTAAATAAGAAACACAACTCTATAGATGTAAAGAAGCACCCGAGTCCACCCCAGACTAAAATCTAGTGTTAGAGAGTGAGACAAACTCACTTGCTGGGAGCGAGCTCCCTGCCCAGAGGGATCTTCCGGTATCTGCAAAGATATGTGACAGAGGCTGCGTGTAATGACTGGAGGGGGTGGAATGTTCTCCTGTTCCAAAGGCAATAAAGGGAAACGCCCGTCCAAACGGCACAAAAAACAGCACTTGACTGCGAACCAGACGATCAACCGAATTGAACAACAAGTATCAGGTGCTCCTACTGGGCAGCTAGGAGCCGCAGCCATCTGCACCGGCGCTGGAAGTAGACGGCGATATTAACAGTGCAAGTGAATTCTGGGGGACCTTTTAGGGATTAGGAAACTGAATCCAGCCCGCCCCTGTTTCATCCCTGTGGAGACTACAGAGAGGACGCCACAATACTGGGGCTGCCGGGCTGGGGTTTCAGCTGCTGTTTCTTTCGTTCTGTTGATGGGGGAGATGATTTTACTCTCTCTGCGTCTATTACAGACTCTTCTCCACCCATCCCCATAGGGAGAGACTTCAATACAGACAGCAAAATCCTCCCCCTGGCTAGAGACCCAAATACATGTTTGTTGTATTAGTTTTATAGATATAATAAAAGCATAATAATGAGTGTCACTCATCAGGCAACTATGTTCTATTCCAATCAGGCACCTTTATTTGGGGATCAGCTTGCTATTAAGGATTAACACAAAAGGGTTTGCATTTTACTTCCACACACTGATTTCCAAAATCAATCTAATCTGATCAGGATTTTTACCTGATATGGGATCTGAATTTAGCTTGTGCTCTTTGACGCATGTTAATGAAGCATTTGCCTTCATTTTTTGGAGCTACAAAGCTTCACAATAAGGGTCCATCCACACTACACAAGTAATTCATTGATGATAATGGTTGTCAGCAATGAGCCTGACACCAATCACTCATCAACTGAAGTTGAAAATGATTTGTTTGCTAGACAAGTCAGCTTTCCCCAACACTGTTATGTAAAGGTATTAAACTGTTTACAATACCAGATGAGGCAAATGAGGGGACATGTGAGGGTGGAAGTGGAGGGGAATATGCAATCTAAATCCATGCTGGTGGGCCTCCACCAGGGGTGAAAGTAATTTGAAGGATTTACTGGTACCCTGGAGTCTTGAGCAGGGGGGTGGGCCTTTAGAGCCTCAGGCCCTTTAAATCCAGATTTAAAGGGCCCCGGGCTCTGGTAGTGGTGGCTGAGAGCTCGGGGCCCTTTAAATCACTGCCAGAGCTACCAGCTGCAGAGGTGAGTGGGAGCCTCAGGGCTCGGGGGCCATTTAAAGGGCCTCAGGCTCTGGCTGCCGCTACTGCAGCAGAGCCCCGCAGCCTTTAAATTGCCGCCTGAGCCCTGCTGCCGGAGCCCCAGGGTAACGGCGGTGGCTGGGGGCTCCAGCGGTGATTTCAAGGGCCAGGGGCTCCCAGCCGCCGCTGCCGCAGCGGAGCCCTGGGCCCTTTAAATTGCCAACAGAACCCAGGGGGTCCCAGCTGCTGCTGCTACCCTGGGGCTCTGGCAGCAGGGCTCAGGCGGCGATTTAAAGGGCCCAGGGCTCCGGCCGCTGCTGGGAGCCCTAGGCCCTTTAAATTGCCACCTGGGGAAGCTGGTCCGGTACACTGTACTGGCTCTTGCCAGTATGCCGTACCGGCTTACTTTCACCTCTGGCCTCCACAGAATCCTATTAACCTCAAGGGGATTTCATGAGGACACTGAGATTAAACTGCAAGATCGGAGCCATTGTTAGCAATGGGGTTTGTTTTGTTTTTAGCATAGATGAGAAGTCAAAGAGAAATCTTTAATGTCTAAGAATAGAATTTTGGAGGGCCCACAGGGTTTTCATTATAAACAAATACCGAAGGCAAATCACTACAATAATTTATTTAAACTTTATAATACAGGATCCCAAAATTCAGTGGTTTAAAAAAAGGATATATAAGGTAAATGTGGAAGTTCTTGCCTTTTACACAACACTAACTACACCATCAGTGGTACAATGTATGCAGTATGGGGGAACAGTCATTTAGGAAAGATGTAGACAGACTGCAAAAGAAGGATACAGAAAGGTTTATGGACAGGTTCCTGCTGACAGTGTGTGTGTGTGTGTGTGTGTGTGTGTGTGTGTGTGTGTGTGTGTGGAGGGGCACAACCCCCAAACAGCTGGAGTCAAGCCCCCTCCTCTTCTGGGAGTCCTTCCCGTTCTGGAAAGCAGCAGCCCTTCTGTGCAGCTCCCAGCTGTTCCTCTGTCTTTCCCCGAGGTAAAGCAGCAGCAGCTCCCAGCTGTTCCTCCCCTTCTGCCTCAAGCAGGCCTGGTTCAGCTGTTCCACAGGGAGGGGCCCTGTGGCACCATGTGACCCCACATGCCCTCCTGCCTATATTTTGCCTCTGTTTAGGAGGATGCAGACTTGGAGGATATGTGGAAGAAATTAAGATATACTGAGGTGAAGACCAGTATTGGCAACTAGCAAGGAATTAAAGAGCTGCATCTAGTTCATGCGAAACAGAACCCATTTTTCCACTCTCTCCCTTGATACAGCCTTTAGAGTAGCAGCCGTGTTAGTCTGTATCTGCAAAAAGAACAGGAGTACTTGTGGCACCTTAGAGACTAACAAATTTATTTAAGCATAAGCTTTTGTGGGCTACAGCTCACTTTTTCGGATGCATAGAATGGAACATATATTGAGTATAGATATATATGTAAGGGGACTGTTGCCCCCTTACTAACACTCAGTGGGGGTGTTTTGGTTGGCTAGCTCCCAGCACTAAAAGGGGAAGGGTCGATGGCAAATCAGGAGCCTGAGACTGACTGTCCCCAGGAACAATGGGGAGAGGCCAATGCTCCAGATCAGCCTGATTGATAGGGCGGGCAGGCTAATCAGAGAGTCAGGAGGCCGGGGGGGTCCCGTCCTCCGTGTGAACTGGAATGGCCTGAGTCAGACTGAGTGGGGCCGAGCTAAGGAGAGAGCAGGGGCCCAAGCTGAGCTGGAGAGCAGAACCGTGCCAGATCCAGAGCCAGAGACGCAGCCCAGGGAGAGCAGATCCTGTGCTGGGAGCAGAGGTGCAGCCGCAGAGCCAGAGACGCAGCCCAGGGAGAGCAGATCCTGTGCTGGGAGCGGAGCTGCAGCCACAGAGCCAGAGACGCAGCCCAGGGAGAGCAGATCCTGTGCTGGGAGCAGAGCTGCAGCCACAGAGCCAGAGACGCAGCCCGGGGAGAGCAGATCCTGTGCTGGGAGCAGAGCTGCAGCCACAGAGCCAGGTGTGGTGAGCAAGTGGGGCCAGCCAAGGGGGAACCTGGGCAAAGGGCCCAGCACAGAAAGACACCCCCAGACAAGGGCCCTTGCAGGCCAGACCGGGAGGGGGACCTTAACCCTACGGGGGGCTGACGCTGGGAAGAAGGGTCCCACCACTCAAAGCCCGGAGGTGTGTGGCCACCACCATTGCAAGTGTCCAACCCGCAGCGTCTCTGCAGCACGGCCTGGGCCTGAGAAGGAGGCCTGGGACCTACAAGAAGCAGACTGTGACCTGCCCTGACATTCCAGAGACACTGGTTGTGATGTTCCCTGCCACAGAGCAGGGTGATGTGTTTTCCTTTAACCTTTCCCATTTTTCCTTGTTCTTTTCTTTAGATTAATTGTTAATTAAACAACTTGTATTTGCTTTAAATTGTATGGAATAATCAGTGGGTCAGGGAGGTGCCCAGTGTAAAGAGAGTACCCCGGAGTGGGGACACCCTAGCCCCTGTCCTAGGTGACCACAGCAGGGTTGGGGGTCGAGCCCCCCAGGAATCCTGGGCCCAGCCTTGTTGGGGTTACGAGGACTCAGCCAGACAGGAGAGTGGAAGGGGAGCCCTCAAGGGCAGGGAGGCCTCTGGGTAAAGGAAGTGGGAGCGGGGACTCAGATCCTTTCGCTTGCCCACCTCACCGGGGTAGTGCAGAAGTCAGGAAATTTCCCCACAATAGCGGGACCATTCCCCCGCTTACATAATTGGCGTCACGAACAGGATCCTATCCACAGGGTCCATCCCATTGGTTTTCTGGTTAAAGTTCTAGTAGCATGGTCCGGGCCTAGTTGAGCACCCTACCATGGCTGGAATTGAAGAACTACGAACCCAGTTTGCTGAACTTCAGCGCAGATTATCAGACCAAGCGGAGGCATTACAGCAAGCTAGAACTGAACAGAGAGAAGCCTTATCGCTGGCCAAGGCAGTAATAGACCAACAGACAGCAGAAGCTAAGAAACCCCCTACTATTTACGTCCCACGGGAGCGGAAGGTCACGGAGTTTGGTGGCTTTCCGACTAGACCAGGAGACATTACAGTAGAGGAGTGGGTCAAGTCTGTGAAGGCGGCTCTGCGTGTGCTAAGAGTACCTGAAGAAGATCATGTGGACTTCATAGAGGAGCACCTCAAGGGCCAGGCCAAGGCCACAGTAAAGTTCATGGCAGTGGCAGACAAGAAAGATGTGGAAAAGGTATTTGAACTCCTCCTAAAAGTGTATGGAGACAAGGTACCTATTGGAACCCGACTAAAGGAGTTTTTTGAGAGAAAGCAGGAGCCTGGTGAAACTGTCCGGGCATACGCATATGACCTCCAGGAGAGAATGAGCAAAGTGGAACGGCGAGACCCTCAGCGAGTTCCAGACCCAGATACGGTTCTGAAAGAGCAGTTGGTGCTGGGGCTCCGTGATGACTCCCTCCGACGTGAAATGAAAAGGAGGTTTAAAGAAGAGCCCAGTAAGAAGTTCCATGAACTCATGCAGGCTGCCATTATGTGGTCAGAAGAAGAGGAAGTTCCTGTGGCAGAGGCGGCCAAGCCTAATCCCCATACACGAAGTGGGGGCCTAGTGAATGCAGCTGCTGGGGAAAAGGTCCTGCCCCAAACAGAGCTAACATTGGAAAGCTTAAGTGAAGCTGTCCAAAAACTGGCGGTCCAACACGGGGAGATGCTGAAAGTGATGACCGAGTTGATGAAAGAAAAGAATCCCATTAGTATGCCAAAGTATCCAAGGGCACCGGGATCCCGAAGAGCCCCACTGAAGGATGAGCTGGGAAGATACATTTGTTACACTTGTGAAAGGCCAGGACATACTAGCCGAGAATGTCCACTGAGAAGGAGAACAGAGTCCCAGGCACTCGAAACCAATGGGGCACCAGGAGCAAGTGGTCCCTCTACAGTAGAAGGCCAAGCAGTGGCAGAAGGATTCCTAGGCCTGTCCTTTGTGGAAAATCCCTCTGCATACAGTGTTGAGAGGAACATGGGCAGTGCCAGCATATCTAGCGATTTCTGTAAGCGAGCATTTGGAGATTGTCTAACTGCTGAAGTATGTATAGCAGGGGTGAAGACCAGATGTTTGTTAGATACTGGCTCAGAAGTCACCACCATTACTGAGTCGCATTTTCAAAAATATCTGAAGGACAAGGACCTGACCATGCACAGCACACGGTTTGTACGTCTAACAGCTGTTAATGGACTGGCAATCCCAGTGGTGGGGTGCCTCGAAGCAGACATAGAGTATATGGGCCAGACACTGCCAGGAAAATGCATCTTCATCCTGAAAGACAAAGCCTCAAAAGGGAGCCATATAGGAGAAGGAGTCCCAGGGATTCTAGGGATGAACATCATTAGTGAGCTGAAGGAGCTACTGCTGCCAGGAGAAGGAACCAGGAAGATGAACTGTCACGAGCACTCTATGAAGAATGCTGTGCTGAGTAAAGTACTGGCTCGAGAGGAGAGGCAGAGTCTTTCCCTGGGCCCCACAAGGCATATGGGAAATGGTAAAGTGGGCAGAGAACGGAAGACCATTATTCCTCCTTGGAGAGGGAAGATCCTTGACGAACACAGCTGTGTACCAGGAAATGAGCTGCAGGTGACGAAGGAGAAGGGAGGACGGGTTACCTTTCTTCAAGAAAGATGTGATGGGAGACTGCAAGTTCCAGTTCAAGCGGCACGTCAAGGGCTGATTCCTGCACATGTGGCTAACATAAGGGCGTTGCCAGGGAAGCATCAAGAAGTCTTTTCTAAGAATGAGATGACCAATTATGATGACCAGGTCAAAGGTCACCATGACAGGCTGAAGACAGCCTGGAAAGTTGCTCTCAGAACAACTAAAGACAGAGCCCAAAGTAGGAAAGGGACTTATGATAGCAAGTCCAGTGGGGCTCTCATCAGATCTGGTGACTGTGTACCACTTCGTAGCCGTAGACGCCGGAGATGTAATAAAATACAGGACAAATGGAAGCCGAATCCCCCCACTGTGGTCACCCACAACAATCCCGAACTGCCAGTGTACGCTAACCAGCCTGAACGAGGAGGTCCTGGGATAGTAGTACATAGGGACCAGTTGAAACATTGTACTCTTAGTCCAGACAGGGACCATAGGAGGCATAGATCAGTACGCCCTGAGGAGGCTGAAACCAATTGGGAAATGGTTCTAGTCCCACAAACCGAATACAGAGGGGGACAGAGTGGGGCAAACCCAAACCCTAACAAGAATGGCCAGATCCTTCAAACTGACCCAGTATTACCCGAGGATAGGAAAATAGAAAATATGGGTAACGAACCGCCAGTCTTAAGAAGGTCCCAGAGGGCTAATAAGGGCATACTTCCTGTTAGACTTAAAGATAATTATGTTATTGGTTCTATGTAGTGTTTTAATGAATATTGTTATGTATGGTATTAAGAAGTAGATGTGGAATGTTAAATATGCTAAATGTTCTTTTGATAATTGCTAATGGGTTGTTGATATACAATGATATGGGTATATGTTGTTACCATGGGGCCTGGATGTACCGATGTGAATATTGTGGATGTGGCAGTATTTTAGCAAGGGGGAATGTAAGGGGACTGTTGCCCCCTTACTAACACTCAGTGGGGGTGTTTTGGTTGGCTAGCTCCCAGCACTAAAAGGGGAAGGGTCGATGGCAAATCAGGAGCCTGAGACTGACTGTCCCCAGGAACAATGGGGAGAGGCCAATGCTCCAGATCAGCCTGATTGACAGGGCGGGCAGGCTAATCAGAGAGTCAGGAGGCCGGGGGGGTCCCGTCCTCCGTGTGAACTGGAATGGCCTGAGTCAGACTGAGTGGGGCCGAGCTAAGGAGAGAGCAGGGGCCCAAGCTGAGCTGGAGAGCAGAACCGTGCCAGATCCAGAGCCAGAGACGCAGCCCAGGGAGAGCAGATCCTGTGCTGGGAGCAGAGGTGCAGCCGCAGAGCCAGAGACGCAGCCCAGGGAGAGCAGATCCTGTGCTGGGAGCGGAGCTGCAGCCACAGAGCCAGAGACGCAGCCCAGGGAGAGCAGATCCTGTGCTGGGAGCAGAGCTGCAGCCACAGAGCCAGAGACGCAGCCCGGGGAGAGCAGATCCTGTGCTGGGAGCAGAGCTGCAGCCACAGAGCCAGGTGTGGTGAGCAAGTGGGGCCAGCCAAGGGGGAACCTGGGCAAAGGGCCCAGCACAGAAAGACACCCCCAGACAAGGGCCCTTGCAGGCCAGACCGGGAGGGGGACCTTAACCCTACGGGGGGCTGACGCTGGGAAGAAGGGTCCCACCACTCAAAGCCCGGAGGTGTGTGGCCACCACCATTGCAAGTGTCCAACCCGCAGCGTCTCTGCAGCACGGCCTGGGCCTGAGAAGGAGGCCTGGGACCTACAAGAAGCAGACTGTGACCTGCCCTGACATTCCAGAGACACTGGTTGTGATGTTCCCTGCCACAGAGCAGGGTGATGTGTTTTCCTTTAACCTTTCCCATTTTTCCTTGTTCTTTTCTTTAGATTAATTGTTAATTAAACAACTTGTATTTGCTTTAAATTGTATGGAATAATCAGTGGGTCAGGGAGGTGCCCAGTGTAAAGAGAGTACCCCGGAGTGGGGACACCCTAGCCCCTGTCCTAGGTGACCACAGCAGGGTTGGGGGTCGAGCCCCCCAGGAATCCTGGGCCCAGCCTTGTTGGGGTTACGAGGACTCAGCCAGACAGGAGAGTGGAAGGGGAGCCCTCAAGGGCAGGGAGGCCTCTGGGTAAAGGAAGTGGGAGCGGGGACTCAGATCCTTTCGCTTGCCCACCTCACCGGGGTAGTGCAGAAGTCAGGAAATTTCCCCACAATAGCGGGACCATTCCCCCGCTTACATATATACACACACATACAGAGAGCATGAAAAGGTGGGAGTTGTCTTACCAACTCTGAGAGGCCTCTTACTTAATTGGCCTCTCAGAGTTGGTAAGACAACTCCCACCTTTTCATGCTCTCTGTATATATATCTCCTCAATATATGTTCCATTCTATGCATCCGAAGAAGTGGGTGCCACAAGTACTCAAGTCCCAGCCTGTTATGTACCATTGGCTGCTGGGTGCACAATGGTGAGTCACCTGCTGCTGGAACTGAGGGTTGGTCACCTAATGCGCTTGTTACCTGGAAACCCAAAGTGTTCACAGACCTGCCTAAAATGGGAAACTTACAAAGCCCAACACTTCCCCTTTTGTTTACTCCTCCTGCCCTTTCCCCTCCTGCTCCCCCCCTTCAATTGACACCAAAGACTATTATTAAACAAACACACACACACCTAGGAAAATAACATGCACCCATATTGAAGGGAATCCCAACACGACTCTAACGCCTCCTAGTCCACCCTGGCAGGCCCATGCCTCAGTTTATGATTATATCTGATGCTATTTTACAAGATTGCAGAGCTGGGGGCAAGGGCAGCACACCGGCTGTGGCTGGCCAGCAGTGCGGAGGTGTCACAGGCTGTCCTGAGAAACCCTCGGCCCCTAAAAGCCAGGGACTCAACATCGCTCACAGTCACCGCCCCAACCTGGCAGGTGGGGAGGGGTCGCCCTGTGGGGAGGGCAGCGAGGGCCTGAAGGGGAATAGCGGAGGGGAGCTCCCAGCCACAGCCCAGGGCGGCAGCGGTTGGCGAGGAGACGGTGACTGATGATTCAGCCCCGCCCTCTAACTGCCACAGGCCGGGGAAGGTGGGGGCGGGGAGCTCGAGATTTACCATTGAAGCCCAATAACGTCCCGGCTGCTGGCTGAGGCTCTCGGGAGCTGTAGTTCGAACGCCGAAGCCTCCCTCGCCGCCCGGAGAGGAAGTCGTCGAGTTGGGACTATAACTCCCACAATGCCCCGGGCCCGGCATTGTCCAGCCTGTGGCGCTGGGAGGCGGCACGATGGCGGCAGGTTTGTATCGGGAGCTGGCGGGGGGCGCGTTGGACATGAGGAAGCCGGGCGTAGGCCGCACTCGGCTCAGCGGGTGCCTGGCTGGGGGTTGTGTGGAGTAACTGCCTCGGCGCGCGGGGCTCCGGGTGAGGTGTTGAGCGGGGGCAGCAGCTGTTGCGGTCCCCTCCTGGGAGGGGCTGCTTTCGCGCCCCCTCCCCCGCAGGTGTCGGAGGGAGGGGCGAGGTTCCTGGCGGGGGAGGCTGTTGTGCCCACCCCAGTATTCACGGGGGTGATGCTGAAGTACGCACACCACTGGGTCCCGGGCCCCGGGGCGGGGTGTCCCTCGCTTGTAACAGTCGAGATGTGGGGGGGGGGGGTGTTGGGCAGAGGGACTGTGGTGAGTCCTTCGCACCCAGTGGTTGTGTCAGGGCCCGTGTCCCGGGGGATGCTGCAGGTGATGAGGGCGAATGCCGCTGTAGCTTGAATCAGAGGAGTAGCCGTGTTAGTCTGAATCTGTAAAAAGCAACAGAAGGTCCTGTGGCACCTTTAAGACTAACAGAAGTATTGGGAGCATAAGCTTTCGTGGGTAAGAACCTCACTTCTTCAGATGCAAGTAATGGAAATCTCCAGATCTGTAGCTTGAGTGTATGAGGGGAGGGTTACCAGGCTTGTTGCCCACCCGCTTCAAATCTGTGGTGTGATGTCCCACCTGCCAAGTCCTGTTTGGCAAGAGGGAGACTGTCTCCTTTGTATGTTCACCTAAAGACCGCTTTTAAAAGCATCGACTTCTCATGGAAAAATGACTTTTGCTTTGTAGAACTATTGGAAAACTCCCTGGCTGGAATTGTCCTGGTGTGACGTGTGTAGTCTGGGGAACCCTGTCGCCCCCTGTGGTTGCCCGAGTGGGAACTTGCCCGTCCCTGTCTTGCCCCGTTGTTGTAACAGTTTGCAATTCAATTGCAATTCAGAAGCTGCAACAGGGTGTAGGCTTAAGAATATGTTGTACCTTGAACAAGAGTAGACACAAACTAGGACCCAAATGAAGTGTTTCAAAGTGCTCAAAAAATGAGCAAGATTTTAAGTGTTTTACTTTCAGTGAAACAGTAAAATTCACCATATCTAGATAGAGAGACTTTAAACACTGCCTTAAAATGAATGCCAAATAGGTCGTCTTGGCAGCTCCTCAATGATTTTTTTTCTCTTCCCACTCTTGGGGGCCCTATTTAAAAATCTCAGAGCTCCATCACTCTAAATATGTTACTTGATTCAGTGCTTATATATGCTGTATCTTTTGGCATATTTGGAATGTTATTCGTTTACTTGATTGCAATTGATACTAAATTTAAAAGCTTCATTGGTTGTTTTGCTTTATATAATGTGTATTCCTCAGCAAGTGGATGTTTAAGTGGATTCTATTGTACTAGGAACAATACACAAGGATTTAGTTTTATAAATATGTTGAGTGGATTGTAAGCAATTTTATGTATTATTTGTAGGTACATTTAACAGCTTTTTTGATTCTTTTCATGTGTAACTTTCAATACCTGGAAATATTTTTTTTAAAGTTGATAACCAAACCTAAAAGATGTTACTTTGCCAGTTGTACTGCTGCTTGCATAACAGATTAAATTGAAATACATTTTTCCAGATGGGCACTGCTGCAGATTTAAATAGTGAACAAAATGTTATCATACACTGGATGTCCAGTGCTTCCTGTTCCGGAGATATACTAAATCCTAGTTTCCATATTTGGAAAACCAATAGAGATGGACAGTCATCTGGAACTGTAAACATAAGTCACCCAGTTAAAATGCTGCATGTTTCAAACAGCAGTTCTATAAGTGAAGACTCCATGCATGAAGAACAAATCTTGGAGTCTGGCTGCCCTTGTGGACTTCAGTTAAATACAACTGAAACAACTTTTCCAGTTGCAGCATTTCATTTGGTCAAGAAAAAACCCATGTTAACACTTAAAGATGCTCCTGCTCTGTGGAAAGCCCCTAAAACTGACTCTGTATGTGATGAGGGGGATGATCAGAATGAAGCAGATTACAGCGATCCACTTCTACAAAAGCTTGAACAGGTAAAAAAAAACATTTTTTTCCCCTTGACATGACTTCATTAGGATTTCTTGTAATAGTCTATAATTACATCTTCTGTTAACTGCAAGGGTGGGTAGGTCTACACTTCCCTCCGGGTCCGGTGGTAAGCAATCGATCTTCTGGGATCGAAGATGCGATAAATCGATCCCGGAAGTGCTCGCCGTCGACGCCGGTACTCCAGCTCGGCAAGAGGAGTATGCGGCATCGATGGGGGAGCCTGCCTGCCGCGTCTGGACCTGCAGTAAGTTCGAACTAAGGTACTTCAAATTCAGCTACGTTATTAATGTAGCTGAATTTGCGTACCTTAGTTCGAAGTGGGGGGGTTAGTGTGGACCAGGCCAGTGACTGCAGCTACCTAAACATGGCAAGAGGTATTGCTTGCTTTCAGAACAATGCTAGTTTAAAGAGTGAATTCCAAATCACAATAGATCATTAATCTAGCTCTCTCTTCTTCATTATACTCAATATTGAGGGCCAAACCACTTTTTTTTTTTATAAATATGGAGATATATCTATCTCATAGAAAAGGAAGTGAGCCTGAAGGGTCATCGAGTCCAGCCCCCTGCCTTCACTAGCAGGACTAAGTACTATTTTTGCCCCAGATCTCTAAGTGGCCCCCTCAAGGATCGAACTCACAACCCTGGGTTTAGCAGGCCAATGCTCAAACCACTGAGCTATCCCTCCCCCAACTCTGAAAGTGAATTGCTTTAAGTGAAAGTGTATTTATTCGTTCAGCTACTTTAGAATGTTCCATCATTTGTCCCACTGAAGTTGAGAGAAAACGATGCAGTTTTAAAAACCTGTAATACTAAAATGTTATGCTAAAGTGTGATTGGAAATCCGAAAGATAGAGAGACAGTGAAGGTTTTCAGTTTTTTGTTATTGATTTCTTCTATAGCAAAATATTCTGTTAGTCCTTAGAAAATTTATATACCAATATATTTGGCTTTAAAATCTCTCTCCATCTGAGTAGTTTTGCATCTGGCGAGGAAGAAGCCAAACCAATACCCTGGTCCTGAAATGACATACTCTGCCGCTGTGTGGGCATAGGGCTGCACTCATGTAGATGCCATGGCAGGATCAGGGACCTTAGGATCGAGTCATACAGCTGATTACATCACCTACATGTGATCACTTACTGGGTGCACAGCTTTGTTTGGACATGCACTAACAGCTTATTTTTTAAGTTGTCAAAGTTAGATGACGGAAAAGATTATAAAACCAGATGTGGATAATCCAGATAAAATTTGTGAACAGAAGATGAATCTTTTGAGTCTGGAGTAGACTTCATGTTTTCAAAGTGCTGTTACATTTTTTTTTATGTACAATACTTCTTCACTAAAAATGAATGAGGAATAAAGGAATATGCAGCTTTTGGAAGCTATTTGAGTTGCTATTTGATTATAATTTTTGTTTAATTTGGGTTAGGTACATAAAATATTGGAGTCAGATTATTATGAAAACAAAGCCCTCTTTGATAACATTGAAAATAAAATGACCCTCCAGATCAAAATGTCACAACTCACCCCCAAAACTGTATTTTTTTCAAAAGTATTTTACATATGAATAAGTAAATGAATACATCACCAATATGGAATAATGGTGAGGTGCAAAGACGATATGTAATTTTGATATTTAAAGAGGAATTGTTGATGGTTTAAAGAGCACCTTATGCCTCTTTAAAAGCATTGATGTTCTATTTAGGGCATGGCTACACTTGCAGTTGTAGAGCGCTGGGAGTTAAACCAGCGTTCGGAGACTGCAGCAGGGAAAACGCTGCCGAGTGTTTACCGTCTCAGCTGGAAGCACATTGGCGTGGCCACATTAGCAGCTCTTGCAATGCCACAAAGAGCAGTGCATTGTGATAGCTATCCAAGCATGCAAGTGGCTGCAACATGCTTTTCAAATGTGGGGGTGGGGTGAAGTGTGACAGGGAGTGTGTTGTGTGTATGTGGAGGGAGAGAGAGTGGGTTTTTGGGGGGCTGAGAGTGTGTCAGCATGCTGTATTGTAAGTTCAGACAGCAGCAGACCTTCTGCTCTCCCCCCGTCTCTCTCTCACTCACTCAAAGCAAGCAGTATTCCTTTGTCCTGGAGCAGATAAGCAGCCAGCTGTCAGAAACGGAGCTTTGAAAGGGCATATCCGCATTCCTACAGCAAGTTCAAAATAATGACAAGAGTGGCCACTTGACTTACGGGGATTATGGGACGTTTTCAGAGGTCAATCAGAGCGCAGTAATGCAGCATCTCGTTCACACTGGTGCCGCGGCGCTCCAGCAGGGACGCAGCAAACGTTATTCCACTCGCCGAGGTGGAGTACCAGCAGCACTGTAGTTGCGGAGTCAGAGCGCTCTACGTGTCTTGCCAGAGTGGACGGGTAGTGAGCTAGTGCGCCTGGGGCTCCTTTATTGCGCTGTAACTCGCAAGTGTAGCCAAGCCCTTAGAAACCATTCTGACTGCACGTGGGCATGAGTTGTGATATGTTTTGGAGGTGGTTACTTTCCTGTTTATTTAACGAAGACACCAGCATGAGAATAGAACACTTTGTGAGGAAGTACAACTTAGTGGTAAGAATACAAGAGTTGGAGTCAGAACCTGGAATCTGTTCTCAACTTGACCACTAACTGTGTGTGTGTGTGTGTGTGTGTGTGTGTGTGTGTGTGATTTGTCACCTCTATTCATGTTTGAGTAGTATTTTACTTTTACAAGTAATCTTTGTTTTCAATGGGATTGCCTGTGGAATACGACACTATTATGTAAGGGTGGCAATTAGGGGTCCATGGTTAAGTCACTTAGTACCTCTGTACTTTAATCAGTATAAAACTTCCTTGCCTCACTGGGGCATTATGACTCTAAATGTTCTTTAGTGCTTCTTGTTTTTCATTTGCTCTGTTGCATCAAAGCCTTTTCTGCTGTAACTAACTGAGATGTCACCTGTTATATTATGACTTCAAATAAGAAATGAGCAACAGGATGAATTCCTATGATAAGGATTTTATTTCCATTAGATATTTCAAATCTTAATAAAAAGATACTAGTACAAACATAAATATTAGTCAAATATTGATATCTTTCAAAAAAATTTCTCAAAGTCTTCAAGGTGGGGTTTTCTATATAATTTACAAGTTGGTCCATTTAAAGGCTAGTGGAACTATTAAAGAATTGGTCACTGGAGGAAATACCTTCAGTATAATTTGTTTAAAAATATACTATTAGTGAGTGTAGGGCTTAGTTTTAACATAACTTGTTTACATCCTGTTCAAATGCCACTTGTTATAATAAAGCATCTTCATGCAAGAAATATAAAAAGCATTTCATGCTAGTTATTCTCAAATTCTAAGAAAACTATTGACTTCAAACACATTTGGTTTTTATGCTTGATAAAGCTAAAAGAAATACAACATCAGAAACAAGAACAGTTGAAGAAGCAACAGATGGAACAACTTCAAAGGCTTATGGAAGAGCAAAAGAAACTACTTATCATGGTATCTGGCCATCAAGGACTCCCTGGTAAGTGGAGAAGTAAAGCATACAGTATACCTTAAGGAAATGGAACACTTTAATTTTAATATTCTATTTAAAATGTTGAGTACTGTTTCACACAATATCACAAAACTACTAGATTAGTCCCAGGTAAATACTGCATTATTTAAAATAATATTTTAAAAACTACTAATCAACATTCATATTACGGTAGCATCCAAACACCTCAACCAGGACTGGGTTCTTGTTGTGTTTGGTGCTCTACAAACATGTAGCATGATAGGGCCCTTGCCTTGGAGAACTTAGTCTAAATAGAAAAGACAGAAAAATAGTGATAAAAACAAAATTTAAAAAAGTGAATCTTAAACTCCCCCCCCCCCAACATATCCCTTTCCCTTCTCTCTGTTCAGCTATCTCAGAAAACCTCCTTCATCACTGTTGACCCAAAGTGCCTTTTTTCACTCTTCCCCACCCCACAGAAATAACCTTAGGCTTCATCTGGAGGGGAAGAAAAAAAACCTTTAGCTACAGACTGGCCAGATGTGTGTAAAAGCACCTGTTCCTGCCAGGAACTCTAGGGAGAGGGGTCCATTTGACCAATCCAATTCTGGAGCTGCTGTCTCCTCCTCGCAGAGACAACAATATTGTAATGGAAATACAAAGCATAATGCATTTTTTCCTCCCCCTTCAAGACTATGCTCAAAAGTCAGGAGATCGGAGTCAACGATATGGACATCCAGCTAGTTCAAACACTGTGCCTTACTTGCCACCACCTGTGTACCAGAATCTCAGTGGAGATAGTGCTCAGATCCTGGATGATTTTTCTTTTTGTTTCTTCACGTACATGAGTAAATTACTACAAAAATTAAACAAGGAATGCATCTTATCTTTAAAGAGCAGTTTATCTTCAGATTCTATCAGTGAGAAACAGTGTCTAGATCAGCGGGTCGCGAGCCCGTTTTAATGGGGACTGGCTTAGACTTGCTTGTGCTAGGGGCCCGAAGCCAAACCCCCCAGTATCTGGGGCCAAAGCCCGAGGACTGGCAAGGGCTTTGGCTTTGCCCCACTCCTGGGGCAGTGGGACTTTGGCCCCCCCGGTCCCACCTCCTGAGGTCAAGTAGTAATTTTTTGTCAGAAGGGGGTAGCGGTGCAGTGAGAGCCCCTGGTCTAGATGCATCTCTGAAAATGCAAAACGATTTGAAGAACGAGGACCACAAAAATACTACTGGTTAGTTAAATTTATTGAAAGAATTTTCTAGATGAGCTGGAGTCTTTTCATAGTTATTGATCTTAGTATCTTCCTAGGATACAGTAAGCATTTAATTTTCTGTTAACTATTGGTTCACTAGATGGTAATTAAATCCTAGTTACCTGTCACTAGGCTATATATTTGTCAGCCAATGGGCCTAATTCTACCCCTATTGAAGTCCAATGGGAGTTTTGCCATTCACTTCAATGTCAGCAAGATCAGGCCCTTTATATCTTGTGGCCTCATGCTTTTTAACCTTTTTGTCAATGAGCTGGAAGAAAACATGAAATTATTACAGATAAAGTTTGCAGATGACACAAAATTGGGGGAATGGTAAATATTGAAGAGGACAGGTCCCTGATACACAGTGCTTAGATCACTTGACAAGTTGCATGCAGGCACACAGTATGCATTTCAGTACAGTCAAATATAAAGTCATACATCTGGGAACAAAGTATGTAGGTTGTACTTGCAGGATGGGGGACTCTATCCTGGAAAGAACTGATTCTGCTATTGGAGTATTAGGATCACAGTGGGTAATCAACTGAACATGAGCTTCTAGCATGATGCTATGGTCAAGAGTTAATTTGAGCCTTGGAAGTATAAATAGGAACATTGAGTAGTAGTAGTATATTACTTCTGTATATGGCAGTGGTGCGACCACTCTTGGAATTCTGTGTCTAGGTCTGATGCCAACAAGTCAAGAAGGAGGTTGAAAAATTGGAGGGGGTTCACAAAAGAGACAGAATGATTAAGAGATTGGAAAACATGCCTTATAGTGATAGTCTCAAGTAGATCAATCTATTTAGTTTATCGAAGAGGAAGTTAAGGGGTGACTTGATCATAGTCTAGAAGTGGAGAATAAGAATTTGATAATAGATGTTTTTTCAACCTAGTAGACAAAGGTATACCAGAATCCAATGGCTAGAAGTTGAAGCTAGGCATATTCAGAATGGAAACAAGGTGCAGATTTTTAAATGACTGTAAGTATCCATTGGAACAACTATCAAGAGTTGTGGTGGATTCTCCAACGCTGGAAATTTTTAATTCAAGATTGGATGTTCTAAAAGATACTCTAGTTCAAACAGGAATTAATTGAGGGAAGTCTCATGGCTTTGTATTACCCAGGTCAGACTAAATAACAATAGTCCCTTTTGACTTTGTAATCTGTGAATTGCCTCTGAATGTTGTTCCTGGTTTTTAAAATACAAGCTGAAAACTGATTCCACAGTAGAAAAAGACTCCTATCCATCATTTCATAGGAGAAAGCACTTGGTGTCCAAAACAAAAGATGGAAAAGTCTGTTGGAGGTGAAGACAGTGACGCTGATCATTTATGTTCAAGAAATGTAGATTTGTCTGAAAGTCCCAATGGAAGAAAATGCTTACAAGCAGCTAACATAGAGGAGAGGTAAATGTAAGCTTATAAGTAATAGTTTTATCCAATCTTTTCTGACCAAGTTCTAAGACCTGATTGAAAGTGGTTGGGGCTTCTAGATACTACTCAAACACAAATATTAAATTTTAAACCAAGTGGGCCCCCATTGTTATAGGCATTATACAGAGATATGGTAAAAGAAGTCCCTGCCCCTAAAGTCTTATGGTGTGGCATAACAGGTGGATGAAATAAATGAGTGTAGGGATAAGGTAATGGTAAACCAAAATCATGTTTTGGCATAGCTTTACTGTGTGCACAACTATAATTGTAATGAGTCAATCCAGTAGCAGTAATCACAACTTTCTTTGGCATAGCTATTATCAGATGGCCTTTTTCTGTAAGCATCATGGCAGAGGTGAGTCTGAAGGAGAGATGTGGAAGAGGATAAGGTGATGGCTTTATACCTCTTGATAGGGAGTCTCTCTTGTGTGTGGGGGCAGGGGAGGGGGTGTAAAATGGACTAATGGGTGGTAAAGACTGGCATTACTGATGAAGCGAAACCAAAATGAACATAGGGTTAAATAGAACAGGGCTAAGTTGTGCATGTCCTTGAAAGCATGGACAGGAAGTCTGTGTTTGATGAAGTGAAAGAGGAGGGGTGATCTAGTCAGAGTGACAGGCTACGAAGATGACCTTAACAATAGCATTTTGAATGCCCTCAGTGCAAAATTGGAGAAATCAAGACACAAGGAGTATGTCTACACTGCAATAAAACACCTGCAGTTGGCCTATGTCAGTTGACTGTAGCTTGCGGGGCTATAAAATTACAGTGTAGATGTCTGGGCTCAGGTTGTCACCGAGGATCTGGGACCCCTCCTCGCTCTTGGACATCTACACTGCAATTTTATAGCCCTGCGGCCTGAGCCCCATGAGCTCGAGTCAGCTGACATGGGCCAGCCATGGGTGTTTATAGCAGTGTAGACATTTGGAACATGACCAGGGCCTGGATAAGAGTTTGGCATAATGGAAGGATAAGATCTTTGACATCCAGTGTAAGAAGCAGCAGCAAGATTTAGATGTGCTGTGACTAAGGTCCTAGTGGGGAGCCAGCTGTGGTCACTCAATTAGGGTGAACTGCAAAAAAATGGTGCAGACAATCCCCATAAAGCTGGTGGATATTCCAATACCTAGATTTACCAAGCCAGCATAAAACAGCTTCTTTATTACCTCACTGGTTACTCAGAAGGCCAAACAACACAATTCCCTTACAGTGATCCAGCCTCAGGCTTCCATCCAGGTACCCATGTCAAATATGATGATGATTTCTGTACGTCTTATTTCATTATATAAAAGAAAAAGTTCTACCAATCCCAAAGGATTGGACACATTACCTCCCAGGTTAATGAATGTTTCAGATCTTACCCAAATACATGCTACAGCCAATTCTTATTAACTAAACTAAAATTTATTAAAAAACGAGAGAGTATGGTTAAAATATCAATATACATACAGACATGAGTTCAATTCATTGAGGTTCAGATTCACAGCAGAGATGGTGAGCTTTGTAGTTGCAAAGAGTTCCTTTAGAATTCAGTTCATAGGTCACAGTCCAATGTCCAAATCTCATATCCAGGGCGTACCAGCATAACTGGGACCTCTGTCTTGCAACTCAAACTTCCCCTGATGAGATCTAAGCAGATCTGAGATGACCGAATCAGGACCCAAGGATCTTTTATACAATTTTACGTCTTTTGACAAGTTGGAATTCCTCAGGGAACAAAAGGTAATTAGGATGACTTTGAAGGAGGTCCATCACTGGTACTTAGCTATACGAATTAACATAAGGGTTTGCTTGTTCCTCCACCATTCACAGTACATTTCAAAGAGCGATGAATACTGAGAGATCCCATGTTTGCAATTCATTTACATGATCGGCTGTTCTTTTGACCTCTGAATTATCAGAATACAGCATAGACAGGGACTGTTGAATATATTGTCCACCCTACTCATACATAAATATTATTTCCCCACATGTCTTCTGTGGGTTATTTATTTTGCAGGATGTTTAACCCTTTCTAGCCATGCGTCACACATGCCTTTCATGGTTACTTAAAACAAATGTGATAAAGTACAGTAGAACCTCAAAGATATGAACACTAGAGTTACGGACTGATCCGTCAACCGAACATCACGTGAAACCAGAAGTAACCAATTAGGCAGCAGCAGAGACAAAAAAAAAAAAGCAAATACTGTACTGTGCATTGCATCTTAAAGGTAGGGACATCTGGGCTGCCTGTCCCCACCCCACCCCTACCCCCACATGCAGGACACCAACTTACTGCTAGAAAGTAAAGATGCTGAGATTCGCAGGCAAAGCTGTGAACCTCCACTGCCAGCCCAAGGCAGCCGGAGCATAAGCAGCACTGGGGTCTGCACTGCTTTCCTATAAGCCGTGGATGCTGTTTTCACCCTCTCCCCCGGCCAGGGGGGAAGAGAAGGTGGGAGGAAGCGGTTTTCATCACCTCCCACCGGCTGGGAGGGGGGTATGCTCTGTTTTCTTCACCACCACCACCCCTCACATCCCCCTGCCAATCCCAGTTGAGAGGGGGACAAGCTTGCCGGTAAAGTAGCTGCCTCTGTAAACTGGTCCAGAGTGTGAACTGCTGGAGCCGGAGCTGCATTTTATTCAGAAGAACTCAGGGATTCCTGAGGTGTCCGTAACTCTGAGGTTCTACTGTAATATCATTGTGCTTGTCTTTGAGAATCGCTGGTAATCTAGCATATTCTTTAAATTAAATAGCCTTAGCTTTGCCACTGGATACCTAAATGACTAAAGAACTTTTTAATTCCTTACCTGCTTATATAATTTTCATATGTTGTATGATCAATTACATTTTTAATTGCATTGTCAAACAGAGATTTAACTTTAACATTGGAGTTTGTAACTTTAAAAAAATTATACTAGGCCTATTAAAGCTGGGATTCAGGAGAGGAAACAGACGTTTGAAGAATTCCTTGAAGAACAGATACGATTAGAAGACCAGCGCCTGAAGCAAAAAGAGGAGCAACAGGTTAATTATTATTAACACTACAGTTATTTATATACTTTCCCAAAATGTACTAGAAACTTTACAAACATGTGAGAAGACAGGTCCCTGCTCTGAAGAGCTTACAATTTTATATATGCAATATTCAAGTTCTTAAAAACAATTATTCTATTTTGTAAAGATTTTCACCTTCCTTAAAACTATAGTGGGACAGGTACTGTGTAACTTTACATATTAGTAAGCCTTACTTAGATAAGTCTGTAAATATATAATGGAAGTTTTAATGTGTTGTTGTTGTTTTTTAAGGAAGTGGGAAGGTCAACCTTTCAGAAACTACTGACAAGACGACCCTTTCTGAAACGGGGAGAAGGCTTAACTAGGTTCACTAATGCCAAATCTAAAGTAACTAAGTATAAAGAAAGCAAACTGATGACTCAGCAAAGTACTTTGGAGGACAGAAATGTTGTTAAAGTGGACAGACCACAAATACAGCGGAAAACTGCACCTTTAAGCAAGGAACAGGTTTCTGAGAATTTTGCTGTGCCCTCTAAAAAATGTAACCGAGCAGCTAAAACAACAAATGATTCTGTCTTCCCTGTTCAGAAGGCCATAGTACTCAAGAATCATATTGGAAAAAATATATCGCCACCAACAGCGAGACTGCAGACTGAGAAGAATCTTGGACAGTTCAGAGATTCTTTCAGATCAGAAATCAACAGCAAATTTGAAAATAAAGAAAACATAATGGAGTTTGCCAGGCCAACTGACAAATTTTCAGATACAGAAAAGCCTCAGCTGTCCACAGAATTTACCAAAACTTTTTCTTTTTCCAAATGTTCTACAAGTCACCCTGTAAAAGATCCAGAACTTTCTTTTGAACTTTCATTCCAAAATAAGTTGGAAAACTGGGAAAAAGAAAAGGAAAAAGAGAACATAGAATTAGATGAATTTTTGTTTCTAGAACAGGTTGCTGATGAAGTATCTTTCTCGAGTAATTCCTCATTTGTACAACTGTTCTTGGATCGAGATCAGCAAATTTCAAAAGGCCGTAGAATGTCTTCTACCCCTGTCAAAGCAATGCTGCAGCAGCAGCAGCAGCAGATGAATGCCCTAGATATTATAAATAACAAAAATAAAAAAGCAGAAATTATCTTACAAGGAAATAAAAATGACAGGGCAATTACACATACAGTCTTGGATTTGAGGGCATCTGTTAGACTAAGGGACCAATTAAATAAAACAGATAATAAAATATTTCAGACTTCTTCCACTGCAGCATCTCCAACTTTAAAAAGCACTGAATGGAATGTAAATGAAGATAAAGATGATGGAAGCAGTGTCATTACTACAAAGTCTGAGGAGGAACTTGAGACCACCTTAAAATGTGCAAATGAAGATGCTAAAAAGTTCATTTTGAGCATCAGAGAAGATAATCCAGTATTCTGTGATTGCACAGGACCTGTCAAAGACCTCAGCAAAGAAAGCAAAAGTAGGGATGTTGATCTTGACTTATCGGACAAAGATTATAGTAGTGATGAATCCAATTTGCTACCAAATCAGAGTAATAGCAAAGTGTCTGAATCTCAAAGACATGTTTCATGTACAAATAGGAATAAGGTTGAATTTGATGATGAAAGAACATGGACTGACCTTCAAGAAAATGAGATTCAACATGAAGCACCCCAAAATGATACCATTAAAGTACCTCCACAAACTGACTATTACAATAAAAGTGAAATGGCTGCCCCAGATAAAACAATAAAGAGGAAGGTTGCTTCAATAAAGAAGGGAGATGATTTGCCCAAACAGAGTGTGACAGATGGTGATGCAAGTACACCTCCCACATCAGACCTCATGATGAAACTCTTTCCTTCACTGAAACCTAAACAGAAGCCAGACTCTCATGCAAGGCATGAAACCAAATCAAATGTGGGACAAGAAGAAGCAGGAGGTAAGAGAATAATAAAACACACATACATCACTGTAGAATGAGCACTAGGTATTCTTAAAACATGCAATCAAAATAATGGAGAGGAATGAAAAAATTACTGGTGTTGTCTTGTAGTTTCTGTTAATTATCAGTCATGCAAATTTAGTGTGTGCTGTCATAAACTTGTACTGAACTGTTGCTATATCAGCAACGAGCAATAGCTAGAGCTGTGCAAATCTGCAGATATTTGTGACTCGTTTTTATGGCTTGGATGTAGATACAAATTTGGTATCCGTGCAGCGCTCTTGCAATAGTTTTAGAAAAAATGTTTGTGACCAGTGACATGACTTCAAAAAATTTTTTTTAACTAGATGCTCAGATCACTTTACTTGTAAATTTTATTAATTGAAGTTACTGAAAGGGATTCATGCCAAATATCAATATTTAGAGTCTGATTCTCCACTCATTGATACTGCTGCAAATCATGAATAGTGTCAATGAAATCTGGAATTAGTGTGTGTTTTTTAAACAATATCAGGGTTGGAAGGGACCTCAGGAGATCATCTAGTCCAACTCCCTGCTCAAAGCAGGACCAAGCCCCAGACAGATTTTTGCCCCAGATCCCTAAATGGTCCCCTCAAGGATTGAACTTACAACCTTGGGTTTAGCAGGCCAATGCTCAAACCACTGAGCTATCCCTCCCCCCACTTGTCTTACTAGTGTAAGTAAGAGGAGAATCAGGCCCTTAGAACTTTGTTCTAGAGTGGGCTGTAATTTGAGATTTCTGGTTTGCAAGAAATTTTGCTACTTTTGAAATTTGGTTTTGTTCCAAATCAGAATAGAACCAAATTTTTCAAAATGTGTCGAACTGGAAATCCTGAATTTTTCTGGGAACACCAACACTTGGTATTTCCGAAACAAAATACGCTCCTTAGGTCTGGAAGCTGCTGACTGTAATTTGACACACTTTTCATTTTCATAACTGCTAATACCCTCAGAAGTCAGTCAGCTCTGGGGCTTCCGGGGTCTCCATCTCTCAGGGCTGGCCACTTGGGAATTGGGCAGCAGAGAGGCAGCTGGTCTGAGAGTCTGGAATCATTGGGGTCTCTGGCCGAGGTATGTCCATCCAGATGGGGTTGCCTAGGAGCCCTAAGCCCAGGTTTCCAGTTCTTTGAGATGCTGGCTCCACAACAGGGAGGCTGGAAGCCCTGGTGTGATAGGGCTGCTCTTCAACTGTGGACTGTGGGAACCTGGGTTCCATCAGAACCCTACTAGTGACTTGACAAAAGTTTGTTGAATCTGACCTGGTTTCACTAGACATTTTGGGTTCAACAAACTGGTGTTGTCTGACAAAACTCCGATTTATTAGAAAATTTTCAACCAGCTCTCCCTAGTTCATAATTAACGCTACGTTTTAGTCACAGGTATTTTTTAGTAAAAGTCACAGACGGGTCATGGGCAGTAAACAAAAATTCACGGCCCATGACCTGTCCATGACTTTTCCTAAAAATACCTGTGACTAAAACTTGGGGGGGGGGGGGGGCGGAGGGGGGGCTGCCCAGGGCCCTGGAGGTGTGGGGGGAGGATGGCCTGAGTGCTGGAGAGGGGGGACAGGTGGCGGTGCATGGCTTGGGATCCCCGTTGGAGGGTGGGACCCTCACTGGTGCTGGTGAGGGGGGCAGGCAGCAGCGCGTGGCCTGGGACCCCCGCAGGTGTTGGTGGATTGGCGAGGCTGGCAGGCTCCCTACGTGACTCCTCCCTCCCTACTCCCCCACCCACAAGCAGCAGAGTTTGGGTGGTGGGAGTGGGCATAGTGGGCATGGGATGGGGTGAGGCCAGGCCCTGGGCGGCGCTTACCTGGTGGGCTCCCTGGAAGTAGCGACATGCTCCTCACTCAGCTGCTAGGTGGAGGCGTGGCCAGGCAGCTGTGTGTGCTGCCTTCACCTGCAGCACTGCCCCCACAGCTCCCATTGGTTGCTTCCTAACAATCTTCAGAGCACAATTCTTCTTCCTACTAGAGAGTCTTTAGGCTTGTAGCTACATTTCCTTTGATAGTTTTTCATCATCCTTTACAGCAGCCTAATTTTAATAATTTAGATTTGCTGGTCAGTAGGATTCTTTTTAAGTACACAAGCTGATTGTTCTAATGCAAAAATATGTGAGGGAGCATTGTTTGTTGTTGTGGGTTTTGTTTGTTTTGTTTTTTTGGAGACCTGGACTTTGTCAATGGTTTAGTGGTAGCAAAATGCACTGCAGCCTGTATGTTAAGAGTTCAGATCCTGGGTTTCGTAGACTATTGGGCCTGGGAGGATGGACTCAGCACTACATCTGTGTATGTAGATAGAAACAACTTTTGTTACATTGTCAAATGTAATGCCACTTTCCCCCCCCCCCCCCATTGTTGTCAATCTGTATTCACATCTGCCTTCTCTTAACTACCTGAATAAATTCAGCAATTCTAACAAACCTTTACTGGAAAAATACTTAGCAAAATTAATCTAGATACGTACTAAAATACAAAAAGCACATTGCTGATCATTTAATATCTGGCAAAATAATTTTATACCATAAACAGGGTATGGATTCAGATTTGTCTTGTTATCCAGAAGCTGCTTGCTTGCCTTTTTAAATTAAAGCCTCTAGTGTTTTGGTTGAGAAGAAAATTTTAAAAAGTCACTGTGTAACCAATGCAGAGAGAACTGCCTCATTAATTTTAGGAAGGCGTTTATTCAGATGCCCAGTGACAATGATTTAAACATCAATATTAACTGTTTCATTCCTCATGTAAGAAAGGAGATGAAGGATCATAGATCTCCACAAGAAACTTTGAGCACCATTTCACTTTGGTGCCCCAAGTGGAAAGTGGTTAGGAGATACCACCATTTTAAAAAACAAAAACAAAAAACAAACTTCCAATCAAGAAGAGCCTAACCGAGCCCATGGGTGTTTTCGAGCCTTACTTATGTCTAGAAAGCTCACAGCAGCAAGACTCCCAGCCTGGATCAACAGACTTAAGCTTGCAGGGCTCATACTACTACTCTTTTTAAAAAAAAAAAATAGCAGTGTAGACAGCTCTTCGAAGTAGCAGCTTGGGCTCTGAAGCCAAGGGAGGAAGGGGTAGGCTTCAGAGCCCGAGCTGCTATTTTGAAGAGCTGTCTATACAGCTATATATATATCTATCTATATTTTTTAAGAGACCTAGAAAATGCCAGAGTCTGTCAACCCGGGCTGGGGGCTTGCTGCTCTTTGCTGGGTAGATGTACCTACTGAGGTTGAGCCAAGCTCCCCGAACCCAGGGAGTATGAACAATCATTCTTTGAATATCTGCATACTATACTTGGAAGTTGATCTTATTTTGCTGACATGCATGGGCAGAGTTTGTTTTGTGGGCACAGCTTTGAAGAGCCTGACCACCTCCCTTCCATGCCCCCCACCCCGTATGAATCCTGATCATAACTTCAATGAGAATTACTCTATTTTGAAGACTAATTCAGATTTAAATTTGTATTCCTTGCATACCCTGTTGTGCCTGTACAACAAATATATTCAAAACCTGAGATGGTTGAACAAGAAGCACAGATTGCTTTGATAAGGACTGACTTATGTATCACCTACTGTATTATTTGGAGACTAGTTATTTATATCTCAGAGTAAGATCAACTGATGAAATCATTTATATCTGACAATTTAGTGTATACTTCAACACTCTCTGTATGAATGTCTCTTAACTTGGGTATACCTGTTCCCTGATAGGAGACATTGTTCGATCCCGGGTACTCAGAGAGAAGCTTGTTGAATTGGAAACAGAAATTGAAAGATTCAGAGCTGAAAATGCATCTCTAACAAAACTCCGTGAAGAACGAGAGAGCTCTTTAGAAAATCTCAGGTAATTTTTCAATGGAAGTATTTCACTGTATTTTATTTGCTTAGTAAATAGATCTCCTTAACTGTTTATTTAGAGCAGGGGTGGGCAAACTTTTTGGCCTGGGGGCCGCATAGGTTTTTGGAAATTGTATGGCGGGCCGGTTAGAGGAGGGGGTCGTGGCCCAGCCCCTATCCACTACCTCCAGGACTCCTGCCCCATCCACCTCTCCCTGCTCCCTGTCCCCTGACTGCCTCTGGAACCCCCGCTGCCCCATCCAACCCCTTATCTCATTCCTGACTGCCCCCTTCAACCCTCGTTCCCTGCCCTCTGACCGCCCCAACCCCTATCCACAGTCCCGACCCCCCCCCCCCGAACTCCCCTGCCCTTTATGCAACCCCCCTGCTTCCTGCCCCCTTACCATGCTGCCTGGAGCACTGGTGGCTTTCGGCACTACAGCCGCGTCACCTGGCTGGAGCCAGCCACGCTATTGCTACTGCGCAGCACAGAGCACTGAGTCAGGCTGGACTCTGCAGCTGCGCTGCCCCAGAAGCTCTCAACCCCGCCGCCCAGAGCATTGCGCCGGTGGCTGTGTGTATGGGGCGGGGAGGAACAGCACGGGAGGGACCGTGGGGTAGCCTCCCAGACCAGGAGCTCAGGAGGGTCCCGCGGGCTGTAGTTTGCCCACCTCTGAGTTAGAGCTATTAATAGATAGGCAAATGAGCAAATCTGCAGGTAAGCACAGCAGTCTTGGGTAGTAGTAAATATTACAGAGATCTGTTTCAAGGGTGGCCAAAGTTACTGATCCTTGGAGTCGCATATGATGATCTTCAGAAGTCTGAGTTCTGGGTGCACCTGCTCGGGGCTTCAGCCCTGCGACAGGGTGGTGAGGTTTGGGGCTTCAGCCCCATGAGTGGTGCCTGCTAGTGTGTGGGGCTTCAGGAAGAAGGGGCTGAAGTTCTGAGCCCCAGCAGGCGCCTCCTGCAGGGCTGCAGCCCCTAGACTCCCTTCCCACTGGGCAGAAGCCCCGAGCTCCACCTGCCCCAAGTCTGGTAGGTGGAGAATGGAGGGGCTCTGCGAGCCACACTTTAACTGTAAGAGTCGCCTGTGGCTGGTGAGCCACAGTTTGGCCACCTCTGATATATTTAGTATATAGGTAAGTAATTGACATCTCTTAGAATATAATAGTGTAGATTTAGGTAAAAAAAAAGTTTGACACAATAGGTAGTTTAAATGTATAACATGCAATAAATAGCCTACACTGTGTAATTAATCACTCAAGCTGCTACTCTAGAAAATGGATCAAAACATGATTTAAAAAAGCTATACCCAACTTGTTCAGTATGAAAGCTCATATGGTTGGGAGATTTTTTTGTTTTATATACTTTGACTCATTTAAAACTATCTTTAAAAAAAAAAAAAAAAAAAAAAAAAAAAAGAATAAGAGATTTTTCCAGAGCTTGATGCTTTTACCTGGTGTCTTGCTAAAATGTGAGACTGATGCTGTCTTTTTGATCAGATGTTTGTTCCTGGAAAAACCTTCCTGGGCACATGTAGGCTGGAAAAGGGGTAGAGTTAGGGACGGGGGAAGGAGAGGGAATAGCTTATGTTGGATGATAACATTCCTTAATTGACAAAAGGGATCGCTATTTGCAGTCTCTGAAAAAAGGTCCTGTCCAGTTGTCAGTCAAAGCAACAGTAAATATGGAGGGGATTCTTGCTAGTGGGAACTGCAGAGATGATTCTTAAGACTTCAGCAGTGGCAGTGAGGAGATCCTTCTGACTAAATATATATTGTGTGTAATTTATTTACAGTGGAAAGTCATTCTGGGAACAGGAGATACTATTTTGAATTACTGAGGAGTAAAATTCTAAATAAATACTCCAAACGTCGAAGTTGTTCTATTCCCGAACAATAAGCTACTTTGTGTAATTTCAGGAAAGAAATAGCAGACTTTGAACAGCAGAAAACAAAAGAATTGGCTCGGATAGAAGAAGTTAAAAAAGAAGAAATGAGAAAACTCCAAAAAGACCGTAAAGTTTTTGAAAAATATTCCACAGCAGCTAGAGCGATGCCAGATAAAAAGGAGCGTGATGAAATTCAGGTAAGAAAAATCTAAAGATTGTTCTGATCTTCAGAGTGAAATTTCAGCTTTTCACAGTTGTGCAATTTGGAATTCGTAGATTCTGTTAATTTGAAGGGGTTCGATAAGAGAGAATATATATTTTCTCAAACTAGATCAAGATACTTGGCATCCATCAGTAGTTCCCACATTGAAAATCATAGGCTTCACACAAGTATTGTTTTGCTTTAAAAAACAAAACAGAAAAACACTACTGAAGAACTGTTTACCTTCTGTCAGACTCCCATAACAAAAAAGGTTCAGAATGGCACTAACAAAGAACATGACAGCAGACCAATAAACCTAAATCAAGTTACAAAATATTACTGTAATAAATATGTTGCAAACAAATTCATTCACTGTAGTGAATTGAATGCAAAATTGAACCTGTATCAAGCATCATTCTGTCCATAATTGTTGCGTTCTAAGCACAGTTTTATCTCATAATAGATGTTGATTATAATGTGTCTGATGCATAAACATGTCTTCTCATTTCCATCATGTTTAATCCTATCGCTTTGAAAAAGATAAGACTTGTTAGTCACTACTAGGGTGAATAATGTAGTTTATTGTAATCTTGGTATCTCATAGATCTTTCCCTCTATCTTTTAGAATTTTGGATTTCCTTTTTAATATCTTACTATAGTTAGTGATTGAATTATCCATTATTATATGGTTAACTCAATCTAAGGTGGCAATTATTTAATTCAAATTACTTAATTTCTGATCTCCTGTGAGCTTGTTTGGGGAGAAAAAGAGGAATAGAAAATGTTTTTGGTATTTTTTGTTTTGTTTTTTAGGCTGCCCTAAAAATCCTTTCATTTGCTATTAAGTTTATAACTATACATGATGTGCTTCCTGGCCCATCATGCCCAATGGATTTTTTCTATGCATATTTATATATATTCAGTGTTGATTTTTTGGCTTGAAATGTGAAACCAAATATAATCTACATGGCAGCATGACCCTTGTCAAACCGTCTAGCCAGACGTCTCTGTATAATAATACCACCTAATTATTATATAGCATGTTTCATCAGTAGATCTCAAAGTGCTTTACAAAGGTGGTATCGGTATCCTTATTTTACAGATGGGGAAACTTAAGTTGCCTTTTTTTTTTTTAAATTAAGAAAGACAAGAATACAATCTTGAACACTCAAGAAAAAATCCTTTTCCTTCCCTAGGACTTAGGGTGAGATTTTGTTACACTGCACACAGAACTTGCAGCCCAGGGAGAAGGTGAGCTAAGTTGGCTTTTAAGCCTCCTTAGCACCTTCCCTATCTTGGGCTGCTCTGGAGGCTGGAGAGGCCACTCGCATAACTTGGGCTGCCCAGAACCTCTGTAGTGCTGCAGCTCCATCCTCAGTATGCCCCTGAGGCCAGGTTTGTGAAGGATTCCAGTTCCTGTACCAGGGTAATCCTTCCTCTGCCAGAACAGGGGCTTTTAGAGCCCCTTTACACTGCTCTGGACCTTTTATCTGGTGTAAAGGGGCCTGAGCAGGGATGAAGCTTGCTGCCTGATTGCGAGAGAGATCAGGCAAGTTAATACAAAGTAACTCCTGTCTTTAGAAAACAACACACACTTCCTGCCCTTCACACAAAGATTATTTCACTTGTTTTGGGTCACTGTCTTCTGTGCTGTCACTGCTAATGAAAGATTACTATTTTCTCTAGTCTGTTTTAATACAGCAGAAAATGACTGGCTTGTAATCCTCCTACAAACAGTTGATACTTATTTTTTCCTAAGGCTTTAAAACAGCAGCTTGCAGACTTGCAGGAAGACTTAAAGCGAAGAGAAGCAAAATGGTCAACTACTCACGGTCGCCTTAGAAACCAGATAGAAACCTTAACAAAGGAGAACACGGAGTTAAGGGAAGAGATCAAAATCATGGAAAGATTTCGTCTAGAAGTTTGGAAGAAAGCAGAAGCTGCTGAAAGCAACAGGAAAGCTGAAAGTTCTGGAATGAATTTGAAGAGAGCAGAGTCTATAGTAAGTTGTGCTTGTTTTGAGGTATTTTAAACTGATTTTTGCATATATATATAGTGAGTTTTGGCTCATTGATATATTTTTTTTTTCAATTGGTACTCAGAGACCAGTTGGATGTTTCATTTAATTTAATGAAGGTGTATTGGTGTTGTAAGACAGTACACTGCTGTTGACTTCTACTGCCCCTATAATCCTGGATCTTCACTGTATGCAGGTACCATGCTCTCCAGGATTTTGCTCTCTCAAACTGAATTATTTTGGAGTTCAATGGGGAAATCAGTTGCAACTGACTTTGGTGTCTTTGCACTCTAAAGATTAGCTAGTGAAACCAGCCAGTCTTCACTGAATGATTTCACAGTTAAACTAATGTAAGTTTTAGTAGTCTGAGTATACGTATCCTTGGTGAACTGCACCAAGGTCAAATTTTGGGATTGTGCATGGTGAGGAAGCAGAGGAAAGAGAAGCTCAGTCTTTCTTCTCTCCACAATATACTTTAAAAGTGTATAATTAAGTCATTGCAATAAAAATTATGGGCAAGTGGTCTGTGTGATGAGTGCTATTGCACTGTAATAACATTGCTGAATAAATCATTCTTGAACTAAATAAATTCTTGATTATATATTTTCAGAGTCCACCAACTAGATTTCAAAAAAGCCAGTTTCTGTCTCCAGTTCCTCAAATAGAAAAGAGTAGCAAGATGAATGGGAAAGGTTATTCACCAGTAAAAGGTATAAACATTTATTCAAAAGGAGAATTGTATTAACTCTTTAAAAGAAAATTGCCAGTTTTAATGTTTGTTTGCAGCAACTGACAATTGGTAATCTCTCTCTTTTCCTCAGGCAATGTATTAAATAGTCCAAAAGTATAATGGATGTGAAAGTTTAATAGTCAGACTTAATGCTCTGATAAATAATAAATATTGTCATTGATAAGATTGTGGAGAAAGTTGTGGATACATCTCTCTCAGTATGTAGATGTGTCCCTGATCTCCTTCCCACTCTGGGTACAGAACTGGGTATGGCCCAGAGACTGCATTGGTCAATGATCTCCGGGCAATGGATGAAGATCAGGTATCTGTGCAAGTAGTGTGCTGCCGTGGATACCGTTTTGATCGCCAGGTAGTGTTCTCGTGCCTACAGACTCTAGTGGGAGTGCCCAGGACTGCTCTTCAGTGGCATGATTGTTTTCTCTCTCAAAAATCACAAAAGAGGTAGTTGAAAGCAATTTCTGAAGACCTCTAAAGTGGGGGATGTTGCAGGGTGCCATTCTGTTACCTCCTCCTGTTCAACATATATATGGGGCCATTAGGCGGGTTAGTAAGAAAGCATAAAGTGTGTTTTCAGTATGCTGATGACACCAAAATGTATATCTGTCATTTTCAACTCAGATGATGCGACTCAGACAGCTTCTAATTAAGATTGGGCCATGGATGACTGAGTTGGCTGCTCAATCCAGATCAGAATGAGGTGAAGGTAGAGGTGGTGGGGAAGCAGCTGGAGATAATTGGTCCCTTTGATTTGAGGGAATACATTCACCATTGGTTACTAAGATTTGCATTTTAGGAGTGGTGGTGTTGGTTTTTTTAGATCCCAGCTGCTGTTTGACTCTCTCATTACAGCAGTAGAGCAGGTTTTTTTTGTTGTTTTTACATCTGCGTGTGGCTAGGAGGTTGCAATCTTTCAGATGTGACTCTTGCTGCTGTTTGCAGTTGTCTTAACAAAAGCATAGCTATGCACTCTACATGGGGTTACATCTTTAAAATCATTCAAAGAAATGAAGCTGGTACAGAACGGTGTGGCTCACTTTTTTGATTGAGGCATTTTGGTGGGAGCGTATGATGCTAGGATCTTCACTGGGTGTTTGTTGGTCTTTGGGTGCAGTTTAAAGTCTTGGCTTACGACCTATAAAGCCTTATCTGTCTTGAGACTGATGTACCTGAGAGATTGCCTTTCTTTTGGTCCCATGTTGCACAGCTACAGTCTGCAACAGTGCCTAAGCTGGACATCCCTCATAAGAGTGGGTACCGGGAAGGACATTTTCTATTCTGTAAGGGTTTCGAGATGCTGGAAATTGTTCCCCTCGCTTGCAGCATTCTTGGAAGATTTTGAACAAGGACACACATTATAGGGTTATTTTGGAGAAAGACAAGGATGAGCTGCCTATAAATAAAAATGGGTAGAAAGGAGTCTCTGTAGGTGTTTTGCTGGCTGAGTTCCTATTGGAATGATTATCTCTGCTGTTATTTCATTATATTATATAATTAATAAATGAGTTAGGCACCTGGAGCTTTGGAAAGGTGCCTTTTTATAATTTGAATCTATACATTAAATATAATACAGATAGCACATTTATTATTATGACTTTATTGTAGCTCTCTGCTACTATAGCAAGCAATAATATATCTGAGGTAACACACTTAACTGGATATTAATTCTTCTCGAGTAGCTGAAGATACTGCTTTCAAGTTAATACTGCACACGAGGTGTGCAGATATCCAGTATAGTTTATCTATCATTCTGATCATTACATTTGCTTATAACACCCAAACTGCTTCTTGGCTGCTGAGACGATGTAAAATTAACAATTTTTATAATTTATATTTGAACAGAAAAGCCTTCTAGAAGACCTAAATCAGCACCTGTTAGTGATGGGAGTAACTTTGACAAGACCGTGACGACACTAGAAGATTCCTCTAGGACTTTTATGATAGTAAGTCCTATACCAGAATGTTGTCTATTTTGACTTGATTCCAAATAGAATAGTTATCTGCATTACCCAAATGTGCAGCCTGAAAAGTGATTTGTGAAACTGCCATAAGAACACTAGACAAGATCGAGTAATGACTACACTATTAAACTACTCTCTGGTAATGCAGAATACTGGTACAGAAAATTACACTTGCATCTAGTATTTGGAACCCATTTTTTTTTTATTATTATTATTAGGGGGAGATGTTTGGTGATGGAGATGTTCAATTGCAGCTAAGCAAAATATCTTACAAAATTTACCAAATTTTAATAAATATTAGCAGAAAAAACTGGATGTTTATCTCCTACCTGAAGAAAGAACAGTGAATTTTGTAAGAATGCAGGTAGTTAAGACATACATCTTTATCAATTACTGTATGTAGCATTTGCTAGAAGTATATGAAACTTGAATAATGATTCTGTGCCTTGGAATCTGTTACTGATCTTTTAAGTTAAGAACCAGATTGGAATTTTTTGGTAAAATGGAGCTCATTATAATCTAGGCAAAAGCTGATTGCCAAAGCCTAACAGATCTTATGTCTGGATTTGTCATTATCCAATAAGCTATATCAAACCTTTTCTCTAGATGCTTTGGGTTGATGATTCTCTTGGTCCCTCCTTGCTTTCATGAGCTGCCTTCTCAACTTCAGAAAAATCCCTCAAGTTTGGCTGCTTTAAAAAAAAAAAAAAAAAAAAGATGCCAGATGTGATAGAAAAGTTAGGTTATCTTTATGTTCCAGAAAAATGGAGACTGATTTAATGCTGTCACATTCTGGGTTGTAATCCAGACCAGTGAGGGGCTGTATCGCCACCTGCCTTGCAACTTGAGGTGTCTCACAATGTTTTGGTGCTGTAAGCTCCCAACCTGGGCCCCTAAGTGGCTATGTATAGCTGCAGCCTGCCAGCGCAGTCCAGTCACACACTGGCTTCCACGAGCCTTGGTTACCACTTGCATGGTGATCCCAACACACTTCCAGTCCCAGATTTCCCCCCAAAATATTTTCTGCCCTGTCCAGCTATTTTAGGTTTGTTGCCCCTCTAAGGGGATCCAGATCCAACAATTGGTTACTTTTAAATGGAGTTACCCACACAATTCAGTTTAAAGACAACACTGGAGTAGCTTTGATCAAAGAATAAAACAAGGTTATTTAATTACAAAGAGAGGTTTTATGTTAGTATAAGGCATTAAAGTAGAAATGGTTACAAGAGAAATAAAGATAAAATGCTTCCTAGTACTAAAGCTTAACACTCTAGACTTGGTTCAAGGTAAAATCTTTCACCACATGTTTCCAGTAACATTGCTGACCAAAATTCTGAGGCCAGGATTTGCTCCCAAAAGCTGTTTCTTTGGTCATCTTGGGTGAAAGAATGAGAGGTGGACAGGGAGAGATACCTTAGGGTGTTTTTGTGCCCTCACTTTATAGGTCAGTCCCCCTTTGAAATACATTTTCCTGAAGGCTACCCTTAAATGAAGTTCATTTCCGCTGTGAGGCTGGAGTCTTGTGGTGAAAGAGGTTTCATGCTGTTGTTTGCTAAGTTGTAGATATTTGTTCCAGCCCCCCTTCCTTGGCAAGGGGCTTGTCCTTTGTCTTTGAGAAACAGGTTTATCCCCTCCCCAGACTTGTCTGATAAACAAACTTCAGTCATGATTTCAATTTTACATGCACACATTTCATCATGATATTATTGACAGCGAGTTATTAGTTTTCAAATGATACCTAACAAGGCATCATTTGTACAATGATTATTACAATAGTGTGGAGGGTATTAATACAGGGTTGCATTCTGTCAGTTGCTTACTAAAGAAATATTTTCATTTCAGGACATGTCCCCTACTGAAATATGTGTGCCATTAGAGCCCCCTACTCTTGTGTCTGCAGGCAGTGAAGAAATACAGGGAGAAATTAACTATCCTGATGGAAAGGTAGGATCAGATTTTTTTAAGAGGCTACAGAGAATAAATCTGGGTAATTAGTTCACTCTTCTAGGGGAACTCATCTTTGTTAGGGCTGCGGTGCCTCTCTTGTTCACTTTATATATGGGGCTGTTGGGTGGGTGTCCCTTTCATTTGTGAGACAGTTAGAGTCTAAGATAAATGTTGTTAAAATCTAAATACCTAAATCACTATTTCATAAAAATTGTGTTGTAAACTGTTCCATATGTACACACAAGATAGTTTCTTTCTTGAGTCCAATTGGAAATGACCAAACCAGCAAAAAAAGGAAAATGAGGATCTCATTTGTTCCCATCCTTCCCCCCCACCCCATTAGTGTTTGTCTTATACTTAGTCCCTGACCCAAAGAACTTTAAACTGTCTTTTTATTCTGTTTGACTGTTAGGTTAGGTGCTGTACAATGTACATGACTGAGGCTCCTGAGTGCTATGATACTACAAATAATATTTCAAACATCTATTTAAAATAAATATGTCCTTGGGCCAGATGCCCAATTTAACAAGAATTTATACAATTAAGGGAAAAGAAACTAGTTTCTTTGCTTACACTGGTCTACAATTTTTGAGAAGTCGTCTGTTTCAGAGATAAAATGTGCTAGTTATTATGTATGTTGATGTGCTGAATTCAAATATGACAATTAAAACAACTGAGTGGCTACTGTTTCTAAGATATTTAAGTTTTTACATTTTATGTCTAAGTATATTGTGTAGATAGTAGAGTTTTAATCATAAATTGTAAACCTAGGTCTTTTCATGTGTTAATGGTTGCTTTACATGATAATATTTCACCTGTCCTGTTTATGTAACACTTTAAAAATCAGCAAAAGGGTTATATAAATAAAATTTATTATGAAACAAAAGACAAACTATTATGTACATAGTTTAGTCCTATTCAGTGTCTACTCGGCGCTTCTTGGCTTGTCGCTTGTATTCATTAAATGGAGCATCTCTTGTCACTGTCCAGCAATAGTCTGCAAGCATTGATGGGCTCCATTTGCCCTGATAGCGTTTCTCCATTGTTGCAATGTCCTGGTTAAATCGCTCGCCGTGCTCGTCGCTCACTGCTCCGCAGTTCGGTGGAAAAAAATCTAAATGAGAGTGCAAAAAATGTATCTTTAGTGACATGTTGCAACCAAGGCTTTTGTATGCCTTGAGGAGGTTTTCCACCAACAACCTGTAGTTGTCTGCCTTGTTGTATCCGAGAAAATTTATTGCCACTAACTGGAAGGCTTTCCATGCCGTCTTTTCCTTGCCACGCAGTGCATGGTCAAATGCATCATCTCGAAGAAGTTCACGAATCTGAGGACCAACAAAGACACCTTCCTTTATCTTAGTTTCACTTAACCTTGGAAATTTTCCACGGAGGTACTTGAAAGCTGCTTGTGTTTTGTCAATGGCCTTGACAAAGTTCTTCATCAGACTCAGCTTGATGTGTAAGGGTGGTAACAAAATCTTCCTTGATTCAACAAGTGGTGGATGCTGAACGCTTTTCCTCCCAGGCTCCGATGACTGTCGGAGTGGCCAATCTTTCTTGATGTAGTGGGAATCTCTTGCACGACTATCCCATTCGCAGAGAAAACAGCAGTACTTTGTGTATCCAGTCTGCAGACCAAGCAAGAGAGCAACAACCTTCAAATCGCCACAAAGCTGCCACTGATGTTGGTCATAGTTTATGCACCTCAAAAGTTGTTTCATGTTGTCATAGGTTTCCTTCATATGGACTGCATGACCAACTGGAATTGATGGCAAAACATGCTTTAAGACTAGTCTTCGATGAATCAATGAACAGTCTCCACTCATCTGGATCGTGAACGATGTTGAGGGCTGCCATCACACCATCGATGTTGTTGCAGGCTACAAGATAACCATCCATGAAGAAGAATGGGACAAGATCCTTTTGACGGTCACGGAACATGGAAACCCTAACATCACCTGCCAGGAGATTCCACTGCTGTAGTCTGGAGCCCAACAGCTTTGCCTTACTCTTGGGTAGTTCCAAATCCCTGACAAGGTCATTCCGTTCACCTTGTGTAATGAGGTGTGGTTCAGAGGAGGAGGATGGGAGAAAATGTGGGTCCTGTGACATTGATGGTTCAGGACCAGAAGTTTCATCCTCTTCCTCGTCTGACTCAAGTGAGAATGATTCTGGTGCATCAGGAACTGGCAGTCCTTCTCTGTGGGGTACTGGGCGTATAGCTGATGGAATGTTTGGATAATGCACAGTCCACTTTTTCTTCTTTGACACACCTTTCCCAACTGGAGGCACCATGCAGAAGTAACAATTGCTGGTATGATCTGTTGGCTCTCTCCAAATCATTGGCACTGCAAAAGGCATAGATTTCCTTTTCCTGTTCAACCACTGGCGAAGATTTGTTGCACAAGCATTGCAGCATATGTGTGGGGCCCACCTCTTGTCCTGATCTCCAATTTTGCAGCCAAACTAAAGGTGATAGGCTTTCTTAACCATAGTGGTTATACTGTGCTTTTGTGATGCAAAAGTCACTTCACCACAAACATAGCAGAAGTTATCTGCACTGTTCACACAAGTACGAGGCATCTCTGCTTACTTTGGCTAAACAGAAATGTGTCCCTTTGCAAAATCAAACACTGACAAATGAGAGCATGACACTGTATGATTTCTAGAGCTGATATAGAGCAATTTGTTCAGCAGAGTGATGTAAACTTCATTATGATTGCATCATCCATGATTTCTAGGAATAACATGATACAATTCATATCATGTATGACGCAATACCAGCTTCAGATTGCATCATTCATTGATTTGCTTAAAAAGCAAGTACTGTCCAAACCCAGTCATAGATTTATTCATAGATCCAGTCAAAGGTGTATTTTATTCATTTCTGGTTTAAATTGAGATCCCTTCCCTTTATAACTCATTTATCCTCCGCCATTCCCAAGTCAAGGGTCGTATATACTGACCCAATAGCATATCTTGAAAACTAGAGCCAATCAACAATTTTAAGCATCATTTTTGTTCTCAGTGACCCAGAATTAGTGAAGTTTGACTACATTTATTTCAGAAGCATTTTGGCTGTAGAGCAGTGTTGTTGGAGAAATGGTTTGACAAAGTGTGAGAAACACAGCTACCACTTTGAAACCTGTTTCAAGGATGTGGCTGACAAATTCATAAATGGCTATTCCTGTGTATTGCTTTCTGGTTCCACAACAGCATCTCTGGCTGCATTTTATTACTACTATTGGATCAAACCAGACAATGGAAAGTTATGGAAATTCAGGATTGGATGAGAAGTGCAAACAAACTTTGGCTCTCAAAGAGCTCAGTCTTAAATTCTGGGCAAAAGTCAGATAAATATTCTTCATCTAATGCTGGTTTACCTGTCAATAGCTAGAACTGTCAAACTGCTAAAATGGCCAAATTTAATTTTAACTGAAATTGTTGTTGAAAACTTTACCAGTTTTATTGCTGAACATCCACTTTTATGTAATTTACCTTTTAGGTTGAAAAGGTTTTAAAAAATGGCTGTCATCTTATATTTTTCCCTAATGGAACACGGAAAGAAATGAGTTCGGATGGAAAGACCATAACTGTAACCTTCTTTAATGGGGATGTGAAACAAGTTATGCCTGATCAAAGAGTGGTATGTATCCAAATTTTTTCCAACAGTTTATATGGCCAGATTTTCTGAAGACCCTTATGATCTATTCTTCTCTACAGATTTACTATTATGCAGATGCCCAGACAACTCATACTACATACCCTGATGGGTTAGAGGTCTTGCATTTCTCAAATGGGCAAATAGGTAAAAACTGAACCTTTTATCTGTATATTTTAGTTTTTATATATAAACTTTCTATAGTTATTTTGAAACAAAATATACACATTGTTACAGAAAAGCATTACCCTGATGGAAAGAAAGAAATTACGTTTCCTGACCAAACTATTAAGAATTTATTTACGGATGGGAGAGAGGAAAGCATTTTTCCAGATGGCACTATTGTTCGTGTGCAAAGGTAAATTTTTGCTTTAAATATACCCTACAGATTCACACACAATGGGGAGGGGCCGGGGGGGGGGGGGGGGAGAAGTTCTTGGCACACTGAAGTTCATCCACCCTTCCATGAATACTCATTTTCTGTGTACAGTGCTTGTCTTCAAGTTAAGATGGATATATTATATGAAAGGATGAAAAATGAATATTTGTATATAACTGTGTGGTATATCCACTAGTAATAGAAATTTTTTTTTAAAACCTTATTCAGCTCGAGAAGCTTACACTTGAAAATGTTTGATACATCATGTCTGATATATAGAAGAAATGTAGCATTTTATAGTGAATAATGTATTTACACAAAGTACATCTAGTAATCTGCTTTTAAGAGACAGGAGTCCAAGCATTCATTTATTTAATCGCATGTACTAATATAGGCCCTGAAACAGGAAAGCACTTTAGCACATGCTTAAATACTTTTCCTGAATCAGGGACAAATTTATTTGGGCCTTCCAATGCTTCAAATAGGATGGTAAGCTATATTCCGTGCCTTGATTTAACTAAATCAAGAACAAACTTTCCAAAGATGCATGTTGCTAATGATTCCCATACTTTTACACTTCAGTGATCTCTACCCCTCCTTCCTTGCTTTAACTATTAAGACAGCCTCTCTGAACTTTTTTTTTTTAAATTGCCTTCAGAATGCAGCTTTAGTATTGTTTAAAATTAACTGCAACACTAGTGATCAGTTGAGATGATATTTATCAACTTTATAGTTGTCAAAAACAAACTTTCATTAAATCACAAAGTTCTGGAAAAGTAGTGCATGCTCTTTCAGAATGTTTACAAAGTTTCTACATTCAATTAAACCCCTGCCTACTAACTTTTAGTATGGTGTTGGAATTTCAGTTTAAGGCTGGCTGTCAGTCTATTTTATATTTAATTGTATACACTTTATTTAATACAGAGATGGAAGCAAAACTATAGAATTTAACAATGGCCAGAGAGAGCTGCATACGCCACAGTTCAAGAGACGTGAATATCCAGATGGCACTGTCAAGACTGTGTATGCGAATGGACACCAGGAAACAAAGTATGTCTGTGGGAGAGTAAGAGTTAAGGACAAGGATGGTAATGTTATAATGGACACCAAGTTATAACATGACTTATGAAACTCTTGTAAGCACCTAGCAAAAGTGTAGAAGTGTATATTTGTTAAAACAAACTTTACCCAATGTATATATTGTACATAATTTTGTTTTTGATTGTCTAAAATAAATTTATTTTTAAAATAAACAGTGAAATTAAGGAGATGTTTCTGACTTGGTCTGCCAAAAGGGCTTATTTTGAGAAATTTCAATCTGCTTTCATATGTGAGTTAAGCAGCTACTTCCTAAATTCTCTTTCAAGTAGCATTTATCACCAGATGCAAGAAGTCTTGCTCATGAAAGAAACCAAGTGCTGTTGTCAACTACAGGAGTTAGTCTTAAGTGATTAAAACCTTATGCTTAAATGAGTGACCCCTTTTTATGCACAAGATTACTTTTTGAATTTAAGATCAACCCAGATCTGCCCTGCCCCCCCTCCCTCTGTTGCTCGCTCTCCCCCACCTCACTTTAACTGGGCTGGGGCCAAGGGGTTCGGAGTGTGGAAGGGGGCTCCAAGCTGAGCTTGGGGCAGGGGGTTGAGGTGCAGGAGTGTGGGGTGCAAGCTCTGGGAGTTTGGGTGCAGGGGTCATGTGGTCACACTGCACCTAATCTCATAGAATCCACTGGACATTTCATGAGTTTTACTTATTAGTGTCGTGTGTAGTTTATAGATCCAAAATCCTTCAGGGATTGTCACAAATCAGTGTAACAATCTCAACTATGGGGACTGCATTGGCTAAACCTGGGGCAGGAGTGAGGGGTGCAAGCTCTTGAAGGGAGTTTGGGTGCAGGAGGGGTCTTAGGGCTGGGGCAGGGGTTTAGGGTGCAAAGTGCAGGCTCCGGTCGGGAGGCATATACCACAGGTGGCTTCCTGTCGGTGGTGTAAAAGGGCTCAGGCAGGCTGCCTGCCTGCCATAGCCCCAGGCCGGTCCTGGAAGCGGCTGGCATGTCTCTGGGGGGGAGAGAGGGTAGTGGGTCTCCATGCGCAGCCTGCGCCCACAACCTCTGCGATCGACAGGTTGGTGACCACTGGCCTAAGGGTTCAAGGAGACTTTATATTAAACATCGAAGAGAGATGCTAAAACTAATTGCCAGCTGATAAGGTTTTTGGTGCTAGAGCTGAGTCCTAACTAGCCAGGAACATAAGAGCTAAGCTGCACATAATGCTGCAAGACCACTTGAAGCAGAATCTAAGCATCAGTGGTGCTTATCACTTTATTTGGGCAGCATATAAAATGTGAATTCTAGCATTTGTTCACACTTGGGACTCACCAAATGGACTTGTTGCATGGCAAGAAGAGGTTACTTACCTTACAGTAACCCAAGTTCTTCCATAGAGACATAAGACAAAACTTGGTGCTCCTGTGCGCATGCTTGTGCACTCTCAATTGGGCATGCAATATGGTGTCTGCAGGCCCATGCTTGCACAGAGCAGTTCCAGTTGCTCAGAACGGGGCATCCAGGGAGGTACAAGCCTGCTGCTACTCAGTTCCTTAACTGTGAAGCCGAATTCAACATCAGAAGGGAAGGAGAGCAGGAGGTTGAACACCCCTAAGGCGAAAACATCTCCAAGACCTCATTACTGGAAGGTAAGTAACCTCTCCTTCAAGTATTTCCCTTATGGGGGCTCCACTGTAGGAACCTCCCAAGCGTAACTCAGTGAGGTGAGGGGTGCCGAAGAGGTAAGTCCAGGTCATTTTGAATGTGATGTCTCTGGAAGCAGGTAAGATGATATAATACTTGGCAAAGATATGGATAGAAGACAAAGTAGCAGTCCAATGTCCTTCAGTAGTGCTGTAGCTGTGGACTGAACACTAGTGCAGGGGTCAGCAATCTTTCAGAAGTGGTGTGCCGGGTCTTCATTTATTCACTCTGATTTAAAGTTTCGCGTGCCAGTAATACATGAACGTTTTTAGAAGGTCTCTTTCTATAAGTCTATAATATATAAATAAACTAGTGTTGTATGTTGTCAAATAGATAGTTAAGGGTTAAGAAGTTCACCTAGCCTAGCTGACACCTGACCAGAGGAACCAATGGGGGGACAAAATGTTTCAAAAGGAAGGAGGGAAGTTCCCTTTGGGTCAGTTTCAGTTTTGGCCAAAGTGGAAAAGATCAAGGAATCAGCTTCTTATCAGAGTAGTGAGTATTAGAAAACGAATAAATAGGTTTTATTTATTCTTTTTGTAACTTGTCTTGTGCAATTAGGGAATAATCAAATTGGGTATTCTTTTGTGTAATTAAGTTTTGCCCAGGGAAACATCCTCTGTGTTTTGAATCTGTTGTCTGTGAGAGTAGCTGGTATCCTAATCTCTCCCAGAGGTTTGTCTTTCACCTTTCTTTTCTTTTTTTAAAAGCCTTCTTTTTAAAAACCTGATTAATTTCCCCTTGTTTTTAAGATCCAAGGGGATTGGGTCTGGACTCACCAGGAATTGGTGTGGGGGGGGGGGGGAAGGGGGGATAGTTAAATTCTCCTTGTGTTAAGATCCAAGGGGTTTGAATCAGTGTTCACCAGGGAATTGGTGGAGGAGTCTCTCAAGGCTACCCAGGGAGGGAAAGGTTTTGGGGGTGAAGACAGTTTCCCAAATAACTCATAAATCATTTGGGTGGTGGCAGCCAGACCAGATCTAAGCTGTTAATTGAGCTTAGGGGTTCACATGCAGGTCCCCATATCTGTACTCTAAAGTCCAAAGTGGGGGTGAAACCTATAACATATGTAAAGTAAATAAGGTTTTTAAAATGTTTAAGAAGCTTAAATTAAAATGCAGAGCCCCTGGACTGGTGGCCAGCACCTGGACGTGAGTGTGCCACTGAAAATCAGCTCGTGTACCACCTTTGGCACACATACCATAGGTTGCTTACTCTTGCACTAGTGGAATGTGCTGTTACTCAGGAGGGGTTGCACCATTGCATTTTCATAGCAGGTCAAGATGCAACCTGAAACCCAGCCTACGAGAGACCTGGAATGGTTTAAGTTCTGTCCAGCTAGAAAGCAAATGCCCTTCTGACATCCAGTGAATGAAAGCTTTATTCTTCCCTGGAGGCATGAGGTTTTGTGCAGAAAACTAGCAGGCAAATCTCCTGGTTAATGATTTCAAGGAGACCTCTGGGAGGAAGCAACGATGGAGATATAGTATAACCTTGTCTCTGCAGAAGGTGGTGTATTGTGGGTCCTCCATGAGTGCTCCCAGATCACCTTGCTGAGGGGATGGTGATTAAGATCAAAATTTTGAGGGAGAGGTGGAGGGAGGAACAGGTTGCCACTGTTTCAAAGGGACTGGGGTTTTTTTTTAGTGTTTAAAACCAGGCTGAGGTCCCAGGAGGGGGGTGGGGGTGGTCGTGGGGGGTGGGCAAGTTGTCGAACAGGAGAAAACAAGTTGTATAGGCCCTTAAGAAATCCAGTGGCTTTGGTGTGTTCTGGCTAGGTTAGTGGAAGGATGTCTCAAATAAGCTCTATCACAGCCTGTGTTTTGAATCCCAATACGTAGTCCAGGATCTTGGAAAGTTAAACTTCCAAGGCTAGAGAAGATGAGATGGAGCACCAAACTGGAAGCACTTCCACTTCTGGAGGTGACTCTTTCAAATACTGGCCTCTCTCTTGGATGAGAGAACTGACTGAATTTTAACCAAAAAGGGCAATTCCATGCTCTCAGATTCAGGGAGGAGGGGTTAGGACAGATGAGGGCCCTAAGCTGTGTGTCAATATGCCTTCGAGATAGGAAGTCCGAGGGGTGTTACCTTTGAGAGAGAGATGAGGTTTGAGTACCACACTTGTCTCAACCAAGAAGGGTGCTATGAGGATACCTCAGAGTGCAGCTTAAGAACTACCTATACCATTAAATCCTCAAGACCCTTAACACCATGACCCTGGACTCTTCTTTATGCTTATCAGGGAAACCCCTAGAGAGTTGTGGCCATAAACTCCCTTGGAGTAGAACAGATGACATTTTTCACTGTTCGGATAGCAAAGAGGTCTACCCTAGTCTGGCAGATGCTGCGGAAGCTAGTTTTGTGCTCCTCTTTGTGATCCTGCCAGATGTGTCTGCTCAGGGAATCTGCAATTATATTCTGGAAGCCTGGTAGATAGACTGCTGCTATTTCTACCCCATGAGAGATAAACCATTTCCATAGCCTTAGTGACTTTGTGCATAAGGACAGACTGCTTGCTCCAGCTTGGCAGTTGAAGTAATACATTGCTGCTTTGCTGTCAGGCATTACCCTGAGTGACCTTATATGGCATGAAGGAAGCATATCATACTGCTCTTAGCTTCAGTATAGTGATACTGAATGCAGATTCCTGTGCTGACCATTGGCCCTGTGCTGGCTATTGGTAGGTGGGCTCTCCATCCCAACAGATGCATGTGTTATGCCTTTGAAGGTGCTGGATTCAAAAATGGAACTCCAACACAGACCCTCCATGGGTCTTTCCACCATCTAAGAATCCAACACCTTCCAAGCACTCTGCATTTGGACAGGCTCTGTGTGTTTTGGCTATATGCTGTTTTTATCCATGGCTGGAGGCATCTAAAATGCCTCCTTGTGTAAGTAGTCACATACATGGAGGCTGACATGACTCAGACCTGTGGACAAGTCCTCTCTATTTGTGGGCTGCACTGTAATGTTGAAATTAGGTTGGATTGGTAGGCTCTTGGAGGCCAGAGTAGCTCCCTGTACTGCAGCTAGTATGGATTTTTTTTGTGGTTGATGTGAAGGGCCAGAGATTGGAATACTGTTAATGCTCTAGGTGTTGCCAACTGGACCTCTTGGCGCAACCAGCCTCTGAGAAGCCATCCAAACATGGGAACACTGAATTTGAGGCGAGCTATCACCACAGAGAATTTTTGTGAACACCCTGGGGGACCAGGAGAGTCTAAAAGGGAAAACCTCAATATTGACTGTGCTCTCTGCATAGTACAAATCTTAGGAAACACTTGTGGGAGGGGTGGATGGCTACGTGAAAGTAGGTGTCCTTAAGGTCAAGTACAACAACCCAGTCTCCTGGATCTAAGGATGGAATTAGGGTAGCTAATGTTACCATTCTGAAGTGCTGTGCTAGGACAGTTATTTAAGTCAAGGATTGGTATGCATCTTTCTTAGGAACAAGGAAGTAATTGGAATTGCACTCTTCTGATGACTCTGGTCGGGCTGGTTCTATTGCTCCCAGAAGAAGAGTGAATTACTTTAGCCCCTCCTTCTAAGAGGCACTTTTGACACCTTGGCTGAGAGCATAAGTGGGTAGAAGTATGGCTGGGAGATACCTGTTTTTGTAGGCTCCTGCTGCTTAGAGAAAGTGTGCTGATGGTATTGGAATGATCTCTAACTTTGAGCAGCTTGGGATCTACTAAAATGCCTTTTCATTACAGGCACATACATCTCCGGTGATTACAACACTGCTCTGGTGTCTGAGTAGGTGGAGAGAGGAGTCTTATGTTCACTGAAGAACATAGGCCCTTCAAACACAAGGTCTTCCACTGTTTTGAATTTTTCTTGGAAGACCTGAGGACTGGAGCTGGATATTCTTCTTGTGGCCATGGACCTGGAGGCTGTATCAGCAGTATCTTGGGCAATTTACAGGGAGGCTTTCACAACCAACTGTCCTTCAGCAGTGATAGATTGAAACTGATCTTTCTGGTCTTGTGGCAGGTGTCCAATAAAATGTGTAATTTGGAGTATGTGTTAATCCTATTTTGCCATCAAGGCCTGGTAGTTGGCAATACCAACTACCAGGATGAATATAGGCAAACAACACAGGAATTCAGGGGCAAGATTAAAAAGGCAAAGGCACAAAATGAGCTCAAACTAACTACAAGAATAAAGGGAAACAAGAAGACTTTATCAATACATTAGAAGCAAGAGAAAGACTGGGTAGTGAAGAGGGAGAAACAGTAACCGGAAACTTGGAAATGGCAGAGATGCTTAATGACTTTTTTGTTTCGGTCTTCACCGAGAAGTCTGAAGGAGTGCTTAACATAGTGAATGCTAATGGGAAGGGGGTAGGTTTAGCAGATAAAATAAAAAAAGAACAAGTTAAAAATCACTTAGAAAAGTTAGATGCCTGCAAGTCACCAAGGCCTGATGAAATGCATCCTAGAATACTCAAGGAGCTAATAGAGGAGGTATCTGAGCCTCTAGCTATTATCTTTGGAAAATCATGGGAGACAGAGATTCCAGAAGACTGGAAAAGGGCAAATAGTGCCCATCTATAAAAAGGGAAATAAAAACAACCCAGGAACCTACAGACCAGTTAGTTTAACTACTGTGCCAGGGAAGATAATGGAGCAAGTAATTAAGGAAATCATCTGCAAACACTTGGAAGGTGGTAAGGTGATAGGAAACAGCCAGCATGGATTTGTAAAGAACAAATCATGTCAAACCAATCTGATAGTTTTCTTTGATAGGATAATGAGTCTTGTGGATAAGGGAGAAGCTGTGGATGTGGTATACCTAGACTTTAAGGCATTTGATATGGTCTCACATGATATTCTTATCAATAAACTAGGCAAATACAATTTAGAGGGGGCTACTATAAGGTGGATGCATAACTGGCTGGATAACCGTACTCTGAGTTGTTACTAATGGTTCCCAATCCTGCTGGAAAGGCATAATGAGTGGGGTTCCACAGGTGTCTGTTTTGGGACCGGCTCTGTTCAATAACTTCATTAACGACTTAGAGATTGGCATAGAAAGTATGCTTATTAAGTTTGCGGATGATACCAAACTGGGAGGGATTGCAACTGCTTTGGAGGACAGGGTCATAATTCAAAATGATCTGGACAAATTGGAGAAATGGTCTGAGTTCAACAGGATGAAGTTTAACAAAGACAAATGCAAAGTGCTCCACTTAGGAAGAAGAAAACAGTTTCACACATACAGAATGGGAAGAGACTGTCTAGGAAGGAGTATGAAAGAAAGGGATCTAGGGGTTATAGTGGACCACAAGCTAAATATGAGTCAACAGTGTGATGCTGTTGCAAAAAAGCAAACATGATTCTGGGAGGTATTAACAGGTGTGTTGTGAGCAAGACACGAGAAGTCATTCTTCTGCTCTACGCTGCTCTGGTTAGGCCTCAGCTGGAGTAGTGTGTCCAGTTCTGGGCACCTCATTCCAATTTCTCCACATCTTTCTTGAAAAGGGTCCAGAGAAGAGCAACAAGAATGATTAAAGGTCTTGAGAACATGACCTATGAAGGAAGGCTGAAAGAATTGGGTTTGTTTAGTTTGGAAAAGAGAAGACCGAGGGGACATGATAGCAGTTTTCAGGTATCTAAAAGGGTGTCATAAGGAGGAGGGAGAAAACTTGTTCACCTTAGCCTCTAAGGATAGAACAAGAAGCAATGGGCTTAAACTGCAGCAAGGGAGGTTGAGGTTGGACATTACGAAAAAGTTCCTAACTGTCAGGGTGGTTAAACACTGGAATAAATTGCCTAGGGAGGTTGTGGAATCTCCATCTCTGGAGATATTTAAGAGGTTAGATAAATGTCTACCAGGGATGGTCTAGACAATATTTGGTCCTCCCATGCGGGCAGGGGACTGGACTCGATGACCTTTCAAGGTCCCTTCCAGTCCTTGAATCTATGAATATGAAATTGGCAAGCAGCTGAGAAGCTCTTCATTCCCAGCTAGTCCAGCTGTTTAGATTCTGTGTCAGATAGAGACAGTCCTGAGCAAGCTTGATGGTTCCTCTCATTAGTTGCATCCACTATAAGGGAATTGGGATTACAGGGGGATTAGTAGCACTCTATTCCTTTCAGCAAGATGTAGTATTTCACTGCCGGGTATGTATGGAAGATAAAGCCTCAGTGATTGTTAGGGTAATCCTTCCCTGAGGATTGATGTTCCAGATGTCCACCAAGGAATGTTTCAACTTTAGACTTCCTCTAGTGGGATCTGAAGTCAATGTGCTAGCCTTTTCATGATGTCCTGTAAGGTCTTAAAATCATCAGAGATGAACAGAACTTTACAGATGGAGGTGAGATCTCCTTGGCATGAGACTCTTGTTCCTCTTGTATATCATCTGGTAGAAGTGGGTGGTACCACAAGATGGTCTATAGGTGCCACTGGTGGGTACCAATGCTTTCTCTTAGGCAGTGCTGGAGTTGGTCACCATTGGTCCCAGTGGAGGGAAATCAGGGACGGGACCCCATGATCAATCTCTGGACCTCCAGTAACTGATAGGCTCTCTAGGATCCTCTTCATGAAAGGATCTCATGGGGATAGGTTACTGGGGGGATGCCTGTACAAAGATCTCAGAGGAATCTTCCCACAAACTAAGGTGTATGTGTGACAGAATGCCACCTGATTTGCTGAGCCTGCCTGTTGTACCAGCCTAGACACCCTTTTTCCTGTTTTGCTGAGCCAGGCGATTAAGCTGCTTCCACCGCACACACAGGCAGGGCCACACCCAACTGCAGAATGAAAGACACTGAGATCAGTTCAGGGAAGGCTCATTTTAAGGACTTGCCCCAGCACTCAGGTTTCCATCTCCCTTGGAATGCAGACCCAAAGGTATATTATGAAATCTGCCTCATCCCTCAATGTGGAGGAAGGTATGCACAGCCTCTTATCCCCCCCAATTATGAGTAGCACAAACTGGGTTATATTATAAACAAGAAATAAGTTTAACTACAAAAGGTGGATTTTAAGTGAATATAAGAGAAGACAACAAAGCAGATTACTAAGCAAATCAAAACAGGCAAGCTAAGCTTGTTTCACTAAAGAAATTGGTTACAAATACTAATTTCTTACCCTAGATATTGTTGAAGGTAGATTACAGAAAGTCTTGAAAGGCAGCTGCACTGGTCTCCAGCTTGAGACCTTAGGTATTACTACAAGCTAGATGCCCTTCCAGCTTGGCCTCAACCCTTCTCCCCCCAGTTCAGTTCTTGCTTCCAGGTGTTTTTCAGTGTCTCTTTGGGTGGGGAGGCAGAGAACCATGATTGTCATTCCCCTGCTTTATACAGCTGTGTGCAGTGGGAACCCTTTGTCTCCCAGTGGAAGAACACTGGCATTCCAAGGGGTGGGTCCAGTACCATATGACTCAGACCCATGTCTCTGCAGGGCTCTGGCAGCCATTACTCGTAGGCGGGCTGAAGCATCCACAGGAAGACTAATCTTTTTCACATTCCATTGTCTTTGCTAACGGCCCATTAGCCCTGTCTGACTTTTCCATTGTTGTACCTGAAGGGCTGGTTGGGGGTGATACCTTAAGTAACACATTTGAAATAGATAGTCAACATTCCTAACTTCATATACAGAAATTATACAGGAATTCAAATTGGATAATCACACTCAGTAAACCATAACCTTTCTAATGATATTTTACATGCACCATCTTGCATAAAGTATATCTGTTATGTCATTAATTTCACTCCATATTCTTCATGAAAATATGTTTGAAACATCACACTAGGGGAGGGCCTTTCAATGTCTTAACTGGTACCAAAGACTAGAGACAAACAGATTGTAACTTGTTGCTTTTGTATTGGTACTGGGGAGGTAGATCTTCCCTAGTGACTCAGGTTCATCAGAGATAATAAGATCCTCTCACAAAAGGAACCTGGAAGGAGGTGGGGGATTCTGATAGCTTTCAAATGAAGTTTGGGTCAGTGCTGCCCGGTGAGATAGAGGCTGTCATGGTACTGTGGTGAGATACTGGTACTGGAGCACGGATAGTAGCCCTGTGTGTCTTGCGGTGACACATTGTGTCAGATGGTGCTGCTGCGGTAGTTGCTCTGGGAGTGGGAGCTATGTCCAAACAGGATTTCTTCTGCAATATGGACACCTCAGTACTGGAGTCGGTTATAATAATAATATATGGAGATATACCTATCTCATAGAACTTGAAGAGACCTTGAAGGTCATTGAGTCCAGTCCCCTGCCTTCTCTAGCAGGACCAAGTATCATAGAATATCAGGGTTGGAAGGGACTTCAGGAGGTCATTTGTCCAACCCCCTGCTCAAAGCTGGATAAACAGTAGCAGTTCCCTCTACCACCTTGAAAGAGTTAAGATTTTGCTAGGAGCTACTCGACATTGGAAAATGTTAAATTTTAGAAATAGAGTCAGATGACAGTAAAAAAAAAAAAATACTGAGGTAACTAGATCGAACACTATGAATTCTGCCCATCATATAGCAATTGTTCCATGGGTGCTGGGCCACTTCACCACCATGAAAATGTTATCAAGCAAGACACTAAGTTTTCACTACATTATACCTTTCTTTCTTAAAAGAAAGCCCAACGAACTATGATATCAGTAATTACGACGTGAGAAAATGGCAGTTTAGCAAAAACAGACTCAAGCAGTTGGAACGGGTGGTTATAATCAGGTAGCAAGGCCTATACAGTAGGCACTGGAAAGTTTATGGCACATTCAAATTGGACACTTCAAAGAATAAGACTCAAGAGATTCAGGCGCTAGTATTTAAAAGAATGTATTAAATGGAACAATCAAACTTACCCGGAGTCTGTAATTGAACAGTGTTCTAAGAATAATGAAGGATCTGCTTGAAGTCCACCAAAATAACTAGTTAAGCAGAGTTTTCCTTCAAAATAAGGTGGCATTAAAATAAGCATTTTAAAATGGGCAAACAAGGGAGAAAAAGAAATAAGACGTAATTCACTATGCTACATTAACAAAATAGACAAAGTACACCAGAAGGGACATTGTAAAAGCAGAGGCAGAAGAGCTAAATCCAGAAAGGGATTTGGGTGCCCAGTGTTATGACACCGAACTTTTAGGTGCCCTGTTGTCCAATGGAATCCTCAGCCCCAATGCAAGTGTCCAGGCTCCTCATACAATGCATGGGGTGAGTTAGGCACTTAAGAATGGGATTCACAGAAGCCAGCATGCTGAGTGGGGAGCTGCTTGAAGCTCCCCGCTTCAAGGGAGTCAGGTGCCTATCACAGCTGTGAATCCCCAAGCAGAGAACCTCTTCTTGGAGTTGAGGCTAACCTGATACACATGCCTTTCTCAAAAAGTAGACACCCTCCCATCCCCTTCTAGCTATAGCAGTTAGGCACTCAGTTCAGAGATAGGGGACCTGTTTCAAGGTTCCCCCCCCCCTCCCTGCTTGATTTGGAGCAGGGACATGCACTTGGGTCTCCCATATCCCACATGACTGCCCTAACCACCAGCTATAGTCTCTTTCTCTCTGGCCCAATTAATATTTATACAAAGTGGAACAGCTTCCACAGGGGACAGACAAGGACCCATCTGTGAATATCCCATAGCCTGAGAGGGGTGGGGGTGGGGGTTAGGGCACTCGACTGGGATGTGGGAGGTCAAGTTCCTGCTCTAAATCAAGCATGTTGGGAATTTGAAAACAGGTCTCCCACCTCCCAGTAGAGTGCCCTAATCATTCTTGGGTATTCTCTCTCTCTCTCTCTCACCCCCCGCCCCCCCCCCAGCTCTCTTTTGTGGGAAGTGCGATCTGGTTAATGTGCTGAATCACTGGATGCAGCCCTGCACCTGAAAATTGGGAAAGTTTGTGAATCTAGTTTGTGAATTTTGCTGGGTCTTAGGCATGAGCTAGGGGGTCAAGCAGCTCGGCTGGATCAGAACTTAAGTGGTTTTGAACAAGCTCATTCGTGGGAATTTAGGCCCCTACAAGGCTTAGGCAGCAGCTGAGTGGAGTTCTGAGGATCATCTGGGCACTTAACTGTTGGACTTAGGTGCCTAAATTCCTGTGTAGATCTAGCCCAATTCCTCTTTACTCCTGTCTGCTGAGAGAGGAATTGGAGCGTGCATTTAAGCTCTTCAATACACATGGCCCATAGATAAGTCTTTACTAAACACCCAAAATACTGGTATGATGACAGCATGTTCTATAAGGAGAAATGAAAAGCTTGCTACAGTAGCTACTAAGAACAGAGAACAGCTTATAAATGCTAGATATTTCCAGGTGGTTACTAAGTCATTAAAATTCTGAATCATGCTGTAAGACAATGAAAAATATGCCCAGAAAAGCTGAACAACTTTGGGAGACGTTGCTCTGAAGGAGGACTATGGTAACCCTCGAGACTACTATGTTAGAACTAAGTGAGCAATCTTGAGAGCCATAAATAAGCCATTTTATATATGAGACATAATGTGCTAACATTAATTACTTCAAACACTCTTAGGTCACTATCATTTTGTTCCTTTATGTTCCCCTCTCATTTGATAAGGAGCTAGAAGGCAGTTCTTTGATAAGACAATTGAGCTTATCCATCTCATTGCCTCCCATCCTTGTGTGACAAATCCATAAAGGGAGTACCATTTTTCCTATCCCAAGATTGTCAGAACAGGAATCAGGCTCTGTACTACTTCACGGCAGGAAGCAGTAGTGTGGATCGTTCATGTGTGCCTCAATCTTTATGTTCTGCCTCATGTACAGACAGAGTAATAAAATGAAAATGTCAAGATCCCCAAACTGCAATCCTGTCCTTGATGCTGGACCTGTCATTTCGCTTTGGAGCTTTGAAACCCACACTCCTCAGTTGATATAAACAAAGTAACCCACAACTTACTGCCTTGGACAAGAATGAAGGAAAAGCATCCACAAATTAAACAAAAGCATTTTTTCAGATGCAAGATAAACAAAACAAATATTTATTTTAACATTCTTCTTCTTCCATATTTATGAAAACAGCTCTGAACAAAAAAACACACCTGAGTATTTCAGGCATTCCACACAATTACTGTATGTAGAAAGAACAAGATGAGGCAAATTAACATGCCAGAACAAAATTAAAAAACAAAAACCACCTTTCCTCTTCGGATACTGTAGTCTTCATTAAAAGCTCTCTATATAGTATACCTGGAAACACAAAAACTAGTGTCAAATTTAGATAATAAAACAGCTACTTCCTCCTTATCTGGTAGACTCCTTAACTAAGGAGTCTAAACTACTAGCAGGTACAGAAAGAACAGTCCATACTGCCTCATTAATACATTGTGCACTGGTGTAGATTCCCTCTGCTTTCACTAATTACTATAAAAGTAATCATAGGACAACATATTACAATATATAAGACTATAAAGACAAGAATGACTGGTTTAGTCACCATAATTAACCAGTCAAGCAAACTAACAAGCAAAGAAAGACTGTAATAGAAAATATGCCACCATGCACCAAGGCATATCATGTAACAAGATTTTGAAATGAATGTTTTATCTATCAATGTTTAACAGAAAAAGTAGCTTACTAGCTATGGGGGAAAAAAGTCTGCCCAGAATATGGGAGTTGAAGAGGTTCTAGTGGAGGACGCAGCTTGGTTCTTGCAGATGCAACCTGTCACTACTGTTTGTATAGAGAATACTGTAATATTGCCAGTCAGTTCCAATTTCACCTTTTTCTTCAGTGATTATCTGGATTACAAGCAGGCTATAAAAGTCTCTCCTTCCCTCTGTACGCTGGTTGAACTTAATTGCTTGTTCCAGTCCTTGTTGGCTCTCAAACTAGACCCTAGACTTCAGGTCAGGTTTAAGCAAACAGACAAGGATTTGCTCCTCAAAAAAACCAAGAGCTGCTTTTGACTGTGTGAAAGCAGGCAGTACAGACTGTGTAGCTAGCATCTGATCACAAGAATATACAGTTGTCCTGCAGTGGATTTTTTTCTATATTATATGCATTTTGTTTACATATTTATTATAAAATAACTATTTGTCATTTACATTACATTAACACTCAAAAGGTATAAAAAACGCTAGTTCTGGTCAGATGATTATTTAAAAAAACAACAATTGAGCCCATGGCCTAATAAATATTAGATTTTAAAAATCTTACTTTTTGTAAGTGCCTAAAGTGACACTTCAAGTTTACTGTACTTACATATGTCACTGATCTAAGTCTGCTAATCCCATTTCTACCAGCTTCATGTGAACTAAGCATCGTTCATCTTCATACAAAAACACAGTGTTCTCTGGAGACTGAGTCTGGAAATCAGAAATTTTCAGTAGTACAGAAAGATCTGTTTCAAGTAGTAAGAGTTGACTGAATGCTGCAATTATTCTTCTACATCTATAGTGCAGTAATGTCTAGAGGCCAACCAGGCTGAAGCTCTATTGGGCTCGGTACTGTATATATGGAAAAGGGCAGTCCCTGTCCCAAACAACTTATAGTCTAAAAGACAAGACACACCAGGTGGATGAGATAAACAAGAGGGCTGGGGTAGAAAAGACAGTTGCAAAAATAAGTGAATCATTAGTTTAATTCCATTACGTAGAAAAAAAATGGCAATGATGCTAAACTTAAAATTTGATGATAGGAATTAAACAAAAAAGGAAAAAACCCTTAGTTATCTGATCTGTTAATTTGAGAATGAACATAAAATAGTGAAGAATATTACAGTACTGCGTGAACTAAGCCTGATCTCTATTACAAGTTTTTTTTTTAAAGTCAGTGTAAGTTTTCACTTTGCATATATGATGAAAGTTGCAATGTTTTGGAAGGGAATTTTTTAGGTAAATACTAAACTGAGGATAACGACTGTAGAACACAAATGGCCATTCGGAAATTAAAATTTGTTGTTTTATGTTAAATAGCATATTCCCACATAAAATTGTTAACTGATAGTAGTAAGGTTCCTTCAGTGATTAATGCAACCTGTAGCCAAACTACTCAGTAAGAACTTTTTTTTTTTAAACCACTTGACATTAAAAATACTGAAGTAACTTGAGGCGGTTTTATACAAATATTCCATTATCTTTATATTTCAGAAAATTGGTTAATGACAATGTTAACAGTTTACAAACATCCCAAACTCAGATCCACAAGGCATACAAGTTTTCAATAAATAGAGTAGCCAGAATTCAGAGCGTGTTGAAGGTAAATGGAAGAAACAAAGAAAAGGGGGCAGTTGGAGGAGGCAGACAGGAGGGAAAAAGATTGAAAGTAACATGTGGGAGGGCTGCATGAGTTTGCATGTGTCAGTGGCTATCCAATGGATAGGGACAGAGAATAAAATGACTGACGGAGAGGCAGCTCAAACACCCCCCAAAAACCTAGATTTTTATTATGCACTTCCTTGACCTTCCCATCAAAGTGACCCCTACAATCCCCTGTGATAAGTGTGTCACATTTTCACTTTGAATATCTGGGTACCTTAACAGGAGAACAAGGAGGAATGTTAGGGCACAGCAGAAAGGCAAGGAGAAGTGGGGGAGGGATGGAAGGAGGCAGTACATTTTTAGTACTTATAGACTTATTGTTTATTTTGGGCACTGGACACAGCTAACCCAAATGGAAATGTGAAGCATAAAAGCAAGAATGATAGTTTCTAGTGGAAGAGTAATAAAGGAGGTTAAAATCATGCAGGCAGGAGGGCTTGGGAAGTGGGCTGTCTGTAATACAGTGAAGAAAATTCCTATGCACTTGATCCTCCGCCTTTAATGTTGTGATGCTTCTGAAAAAATGTTTTTGAGTCTATTTTTTTTAAACCAAAGAACAAGATTCACAATAAATCTTGTATAAGGTTCAGACATTTCATTGAAAATGTTAAAAACCAAGATAACTCATGTTTGGCAGGAACTAAAAGGAAAAACTTACCACTGTGGAAGCATAGAGCTTTTTGCCTTGAAGACAATCCATCATGGCCCATAATGCTTGCATGCTCCATTCAGGGCAATATGGAATTCTCTTTTTTTCTGTATCATATAAAGGAGGTTTAAATCCAGCCAACAGAACTTTTACTGCTTGAACAGGATATTGCATAAGGTGAGAAGGAATCTGACGTAATCTAAATCAAAATGAAAATCCTTGTCTAAAAACATGCAAGACAACAATGCAATAGTTAATCACTACCTAGAACTAAAATATGTTAATGAGGGATAGTTCAATGATTAGGGAACTAGCCTAGGATTTGGGAGACCAGGGTCCAAGTCCTGGCTCTGCCACTGACTTCCTGTGTAACATCAGGCAAGTCATAAAGCCTCTCTGAGCATTAGTTTCCCATCTATAAAATGGGGACAGTAGTACTGCCCTACCTCACAGGGGCATTGGAAGGGAGGTGCTCGGATACTAAGGAATGGGGTCTGGCCATATAAGTACCTAAGGCAGACAGGAACAGTTTTAGCTTGCATCTGTACTTCTACTTTAAAAAAAAATATATATTAGATTTTGATAAATTTAAGTTTAAAAAACTGAATTATGCACTTACCTGCTTGTTGGTAATTTTTCAGATGATCCATAGTCAACAAATTCAACCAAAATATTAACAGGGTCAAATTCTTTAATCGAGAGTAGTTTTGCTCTATACCACAAGCCATCATTGTATTCTGCCAGGCAAGGCATTTCTGTAAGAAGGAAAAAGCACGCTATTTAATCCAAAATTTAGCACATACGCGATCAGGGCTGTAAAACAATTTGTATTATACTATCGAGTTTTATTTTCTGTCCTCTAATTCATGTTTTTTTTAAATAGAATCCATGCTTTTAAAAAAAAGACACACAGTAACTGGAAAAAAATTAAATGAATTTAGAAAGGAATGGTTACTTACCTTATAGCAAGTGAAGGCTACTTACTTGTAACGGGAGTTCTTTGAGATGGACTCTGCATAATTAATCATGGGATGCACTGCAGGAACAGTTCACTAAGAGACTGACCTACAGAGGTCACAGCAGAGTGGCAGGTAGCAGCAGAAGGTAATTGACGGGCGGCTGGCGAAAGTGGCAAGCAGTTGGCTGGCAGGGTAGCCAGGCAACAAGGGACAGCAGACTGGCAAGGCGGCCAGGAACCACAGGTGGCGGGGCAGCCAGGAACCAAGGCTGCAGGGCAGCCAGTGGAGAGGAACGGTGGCTGGCGGGGTGGCCAGCCAGAGCAAGTGCTCAGATGAAGGAGCAAGCAGGGTGCCTTCTTCCCTGGGTGGGAGGTAAACTCACACAGATGCACCTCTGAACCCTGGGTCCTCACTGACCAAGGACAACCACTGTGAATGGCGTATGGTGAGGGAGTAGAGGGGAGCACAGCAAAGGGACTTTTGGTTGTAGAACTCAAAAACATGAGGCAGAAGACTCTGCCCCACACACTCTGGGGTGGGTGTTCTGCTCAGTTTTATGTTTATGAATCCTGCTTGTGGCATTTTCCCTAATGGATTTTGCGTGACTTCCCTCCTTTCATTAAAAGTTTCTTTTCTACACTCATACTCTGTGCTTGCAAAAGGGGAAGTGTTACCTCTCAGAGGCGCCCAGCGGTGGTATGTAATTTTCCCAGGTTACTGGGTGGAGACTGAAGCCAGTTCTGTGTTGTATTGTTGAAAAGAAACCCCTAGATATTGAACCCGGCCCTGGTTGCTGCCGGCTTCACCTGGCAGAAGGGTTACATGTACGTCTGACATGTCACAGTTGCTAAGACAGCCATGCAGTGCCCCACATGGCTGGGGCTTCCACTGTCTGCCCAGGGCAGGCTGGGACTCTTGCTGTTCCCTTTAGCCCCTTTCCCTGACTCCCAGGTGTACACAGCCCTGTTGCATGAATCCAAGCCGCCCAGGGCTGACAGTTGAAGCTCTTAAAAAGCACACAGCTCGCGCCTCCCTTGACACGTTTCCGTGTGCCCCAAGTTTGAGAACCGCTGAGTTAAGGCAATAATGCAATGAGCCTACAAGTCTCAAGGCCTGTAAAAAAAATCTTAGCTAAACTAATTAAGGCATAAGCCCCAAAAAGCCTTATTGTAAGTATAACCAAAAGTGATCTTAAAAGATCATAAGTTAGCACAACACAGACTGCCACAAAGACTAAACTGCTGGTAGGTAACTACAAGTTGCTATTTATAGCAGCTTGGAATATTTTTAGTTCGGGAAGTCAGCAGATCTCTGACCACAAGAATGCCATGGTCATTGATGCATACGCTAATAAGCTTGAGGTAAAAGGATGAATAAACTATGGGAGAAGAGCATCCCAGCATTAGTAGGGTGAGGAAATACAAATAAGGGGAGAACCCCCTACTGAACATGCACTAGGCATAGTGGCCTCAGCATCACACATTATAAAAGTTGTATCCCAGTCTGTGTGCTTTGGGAGGGTGAGATGAAGTCCCTGGGAGATGCCAAGATGATGATGGTGATGAATAAGATAACTCAGACTTTGAGGCCAGAAGGGACCATCATGATCATCTAGTCCAGGGTTTCTCAACCCGTGAGTCAGGACTAGTGACACCAGATAGCAAGTTTGAAAAATCGGGATGGGGGCGGAGGGTAATAGGCACCTGTATAAGACGAAGCTCTGAATATCGCCACTGTCCCTATAAAATCAGGACATCTGGTCACTCTAGTCAGAACCCAAAATTGGGTCACCAGAATGTTTCAAAGGGTCACACGGCAGCTCCTGTGAGTTCTGTCTCACAGGGCTGGCTGGGCTCGCCTACCCGGCTCCAGGCACTGTGATCTCTGGAGTCCCAGCACCACTCAGCTTTGGCCCAGCCATCATGAAGATGGGAGTCTGGTTAGGCCAAATTTGAATGAGTGGCACTGCATGAGCTAGGTCACAACACCACTCTCACAAATTTGGTGCAGCTGGGGGGAGGGCAAACTGGAGCAGCACTACAACCCCAGTGGTTGCAATACCCTGAGCTGAGAGCCAAGACTAGCCAACTCTACAGCACAGGAGCTGCAGGAGCCACCAATGTGGGGTGAGTGCTGGGCAGGACACCCTCCTCCCACCCCCCGGGAGGTAGGACCTAACCAAAACCACCTAGGGACTCCACCCCGAGACTATTTACTGGGTCGCGACAGGCCACAAACAGTTACAAATGGGTCCTGAGCCAAAAAAGTTTGAGAACCACTGATCTAGTTTGACCTCCTGCACATCACAGGCCACAAAACCTCACTCACCCCCTCCTGTAATAGACCCATAACCTCTGGCTGGGTTACTAAAGTCCTCAAATCACAATTTAAAGACAAAGTTACAGGGAATCCACCATTTATTCTAGTTTAAAACAGCAACTGACCTGTGCACCATGCTGCAGAAGAAGGCGAAACCCCCCCATGGTCTCTGCCAATCTGACCTGAGGAAAAATTCCTTCTTGACCTCAAATATAGTGATCACTTGAACCCTGAGCATGTCAGCAAGCCCACCAGCCAGACACCTGGGAAAGCATTCTCTGTAGTAACTCAGAGCCCTGCCCATCTAGTGCCCCATCTCTGGCCACTGGGGAGTTTTGCTATTAGCAGTCACAGATGGGCCACAAGCCATTGTAGGCAATCTCATCATACCATCCCCTCCATAAAACTTATCAAGCTCAGTCTTGGAACAACTTTAAGTTTTTTGCCCCCACTGCTCCCCTTTGGAGGCTATTCCCAAACTTTGTTCCTCTGGTGGTCAGAAACCTTCATCTAATTTCAAGCCTCAACTTGTTGATGGCCAGTTTATATCCATTTGTTGTGTCCACATTGTCACTGAACTTAAAAAAACTCCTTCTCCCTCCCTGGTATTTATCCCTGTGATGTACTTGTAGAGAGCAATCGTATCTCCGCTCAGCTTTCGTTTGGTTTGGCTAATCAAGCCAAGCTCCTTGGTAGGTTTTCCATTCCTCTGCTCATCCCAGTACCCCTTCTCTGCACCTGTTCCAGTTTGAATTCATCTTTCTTAAACATGGGAGACCAGAAATGTGCATAGTATTCCAGATGAGGTTTCACCAGTGCCTCATATAATGGCAATAACACCTCACTCTCTCTACTGGAAATACATACCCTGATGCATCCTAGGATTTCAGGTTGTTTTGCAAGGGATGGTGGAAGCATATGGATGCTCAGCTCTTTCTGTATAATCTCTACCTACTTTGTGGGGCTAGAGTGTAAGAATTTGCTAACTATATTAATAAAACTATTATAAATATAGTACGATTTCCTAAGTGTGAATGATACAACCATGCACATCAGGGCTCCCAACTGAATAGTAATTCGGTAATACTGGCCTGGTACAAGAATCTATCGAATTTCAGAGTGCTAATTGTGGAAATTAAATCAGTAACATAATCAATATACAATCAATAGATCAGGCAACACTACCAAACTGAGCATCCAACCTAGATGCTAGATCTAGGGAGTAGTGTTTTGTAAATACATACAGAACTCCAAGTAGCAGCCCTACAGATCTCTCTACAACTGGAATATGTCTAAGGCGTACTCCAGCAAGAGTAGAACAGATGCTAGCTTATAGCTTTTCTCTATGCACTATCCAACCCATCTAGATAATGTCTATGAAGAGACAGTGAGTCTCTTATGGTTGTCTGCATATGAAACAGAGACTAGAAATCCTAAATTCCTTGGTTCTGTTAAGATAGTAAGGCAGAGCACTTTTAGCATCCAAAGTATGTAGCTTTCGCTCACCTATATAAGCATGAGACCTAGAGAAAAATATTGGCAAATTGTTTGATTAAGGTGAAAGATACCACATGAGAAGGAAACTAGGGTTAGGGCAAAATATCACCTTATTTTTGTGAAAGACAATGGATGAAAGATCAGCCACGAGGGCATGTAGTTCATTCATCTAGCCAATGTTATGGCTATGATGAAAGCTACTCAGATAGGGGAAACAGAACACTGCTATAGGCTCAAAGGCAGGCTTCATAAGCTGAGTAAGGACTAAACTGAGCTCTCATGACAGTACTGGATTCTTTATTGGTGGCTACATTTCAGCAAGTCCCGTTGTTAATTTGTTTACTGTATCATGTGTAAAGACTGGTTTATTATCTATCAATGCATGGTGGACAGCTACTACGTGAACTTTCAAAGGAGGCGAGGGAAAGTCATGAAAGCTTTAACTCAAGTACATATTCAAAAATAGATTGAACTGGTGCTATGGGTGGATTTGTAAGTTTCTCACTCATCCACTTCACAAAACTGGTCCATTTGAGATCGTAGTACCTTCTAGTTGACTGTTTTCTAGTTAATCAATATTTACTACACTTGTAATGGACAAGATTTCTCAAGGTCCATTAGAGTCTTATACCTCATGAAGTGAGGTCTGCATGTTAAGAGGGTCTCGGTAGACATCAGCTCAACATGAGGGAAGCGTTTAAGTCAGAAAGGCTAACAATCACTGCTGTTTTGGCCCATGCTGGGACAATAAAAATTATTTTGGCTCTGTCTCTTCCTATCTTTATTCTCCTCTGGTGAAAAGGAAGGCACAGAGCAGAACTTCTACCCTAAACAGGAGAAAGATGTCTGATATGGATAGACTTTCTCTCGGCTCCTGAAAAGAACACATGACATGACACTTTGCATTTTGTATTGCTGTGAGCAAATCTTAACCCCACAAGGTAAAGATCTTGTCTATCGTAGATTTGTTTAATGACCACTCATGCAGTTCCATTACATCTCTGCTCAGCTGATCTGCCAGGCTGCTGTCCTAGCCTACTAGCTGTAGAACTAAGAGATAAATGTGCTGGATACACCAATCCCACAGCATAACTGCCACCTTGCATAACTGGGAAGAATGAGCTTTCCCTCCCCATTTGCTGACTTACTACATTGCTATCACATTTTCTGTGATAATTTGCACTATATTGCTGTAGATGTGAAGTAGAAAAGAGTTGAGAGCCCAACATATTAGTCTCAATCCCATGATATTTATATAGTCTCTTTTCTTGAGAATTTCAATGACCATGAACTGTCATTTTGTTCAAATTCACTTCCCATCTTCCACTATAATAATAATGGGAGATTTCAATTATCTCCATATTGACTGGGTACATGTCACCTCAAGACACGATGCAGAGATAAAGTTTATGACTGCTTCTTGGAGCAGCTAGTCACAAAAGGAGAGGCAATTCTTGATTTAGTCCTAAGTGGAGCACATGATCTGAATTTCTTGGTAATAGTGACAATAATATAATTAAATTTAACATCCCTGTGGTGGGAAAAACACCACAGCAGCCTACCACAGTATGATTTAATTTCAGAAAAGGGAACTACACAAAAATGAGGAAATTAGTTAAACAGAAATAAAAAGGTACAGTGTCAAAAGTGAAATTCCTGCAAGCTGCATGGAAACCTTTTAAAGACACCATAATAGAGGCTCAACTTAAATGTATACCTCAAATTAAAAAACATAGTAAGAGAACCAAAGAAAAAAATGCCACCATGGCTAAACAAAGTAAAAGAAGCAGTGAGAGTGTCATAACTATAAAGGGAAGGGTAATAGCTGTCCTGTGTACAGTACTATAAATCCCTCCTGGCCAGAGACTCCAAAATCCTTTTCCCTGTAAAGGGTTAAGAAGCTCAGGTAACCTGGCTGGCATCTGACCTAAAGGACCAATAAGGGGACAAGATACTTTCAAATCTTGGGGGGGGGGGGGGGGGGGGGGGAAGGCTTTTGTTTGTGTTCTTTGTTTTGGGATGGTGTTCGTCCGGGAATGAGAGGGACCAGACATCAATCCAGGTTCTCCACATCTTTCTAAACAAGCCTCTCCTATTTCAAACTTGTAAGTAAATAGCCAGGCAAGGCGTGTTAGTTTTCCTTTGTTTTTCTCAACTTGTAAATGTACCTTTTACTAGAGTGTTTATCTTTGTTTGCTGTACTTTGAACCTGAGACTAGAGGGGAGTCCTCTGAGCTCTTTAAGTTTGATTACCCTGTAAGGTTATTTCCATACTGATTTTACAGAGATGATTTTTACCTTTTTCTTTAATTAAAAACCTTCTTTTTAAGAACCTGATTGATTTTTCCTTGTTTTAGATCCAAAGGGGTTTTGTATCTTGATTCACCAGGAGTTGGTGGGAGGAAGGAGGGGAATGGTTAATTTCTCCTTGTTTTAAGATCCAAGGGGTTTTGGATTTGTTTTCACCAGGGATTTGGTGAGGATTTTTCAAGGCTTCCCAGGGAGGGAATCCATTGATGGTGGCAGCCGAACCAGAGCTAAGCTGGTAGTTAAGCTTAGAAGTTTTTCACGCAGGCCCCTACATTTGTACCCTAAAGTTCAAAGTGGGGATCTCAGTCCTGACATGGTGAATAGCGGTGGGATCATTTTAAACCCAAAAGCCAGTGAGATTTTTTTTTCCTTCTAGCTGCTTGGAAAGCGGAGCTGGAAGTAGATAGATGCATATCTTATCTCTCCTTGCCTGAAGGCAGAGGTGTTAAGTTTTTTTTACAGGTCCTTTGTTAAGAGAAGGGTTCAATTAGCAAATGACTGGTAAAAGGTATTTACAAGCTGAATTGTTTTTTTTTTTTTCTTTTTACATCCTCGGGAGTAGCTAGTTAGAAAGTTACTGTTAACTCTGCAGCAGCCAGAGCTGAGAGCTTCCCAGTTTGTCAACTGCAAAGGGGGTTACCCAGCACAAGAAAACAGGAAAATGACTACCAAAGAAGTAGCTAACAAAATAGAACTGGCCAAACTAGAAGCAGAAGAAAATGAAAGAAAACATCAGAGACTGCTTCAATTAACAAAACTCGAGACAGAGCAGAGAGAAAGAGAAGAAAAAGCCAAAGAGGAGGCCCACAAGAGAGAGATGGAGCTGAAAGAAAAAGAGATGAAGATGAAAGAAAAAGAGATGGAGCTGAAAGAAAAAGAGATGGAGGAGAGAGAAAAAGAAAGGAAGCATGAACTGGAAGTAGCAAAGGCTAAGCAGGATGCACCAGCCAATGCTAACAACCCCCCTCCAGGTACCACTTCCCATCCCAGAAAATTCCCCATCTACAAGGCAGGCGATGATACTGAGGCCTTCTTAGAAAATTTTGAAAGGGCCTGCCTTGGATACAGCATCACTGCAGACCAGTACATGGTAGAGCTGAGGCCGCAGCTCAGTGGACCCTTAGCAGAGGTGGCGGCTGAAATGCCTAAGGAACACATGAACAGTTATGAACTTTTTAAAAAACAAGGCCAGACTCAGAATGGGGCTAACACCCGAGCATGCCCGTCGGCGGTTCAGAGCCCTAAAGTGGAAACCGGATGTGTCATTTACCCGTCATGCCTACCACCTTGACAAAAATTGTGATGCCTGGGTATCAGGAGCAAATGTTAAATCTCTGGAAGATCTGCTTTCCCTAGTAAAAATGGAGCAGTTTTTAGAGGGTGTTCCTGAGGAAATAGAAAGGTACATCCTAGATAGGAAGCCCAAAACTGTAACTGAGGCGGGGGAGATTGGAGCCCAATGGGTGGAGGTGGCAGAAAAGAAAAAAACTAGTAGCAGTTGGAGCGAATATCAGAAGGGGCAAGCCGAAACAAAACCTTACCACCGGGGACAACCCAAGGCCCCACCCACATCCCAAGGGAAACCCCAGACGCCTTCTCACCCCACCACACCAGTCTCCACCAACCAACCTCGTCCCGGTGATACCTTAGCAGGGCGATGTTTTAAATGTAATGGACTGGGACATATAAAGGCTCACTGCCCCAAGAACCCCAACCGATTACAGTTCATTACACCCCAATCACACCAAAGATCCCCAAACCCAGATGCCTCTCTCATACCCTCGGAGCGAAGGGAAACCTTGAGAGTGGGCGGAAGGAAGGTTACCGCTTGGAGGGACACTGGGGCTCAAGTGTCAACTATCCACCAATCCCTAGTGGACCCCAAACTCATCAACCCAGAGGCTACAGTGACAATTCAACCCTTCGTGTCACAATCTGTAACCTTGCCTACAGCCACGTTGCATGTCCAGTACAAGGGCTGGTCAGGAATGTGGACTTTTGCAGTCTATGACAATTATCCCATTCCCATGCTGCTGGGGGAAGATTTGGCCAACCATGTGAAGGTAGCCAAGAGGGTGGGAATAGTCACCCGCAGCCAGGCTAAGCAAGCTTTCACCCCCATCCCTGTTCCTGAGCCGTCCACCAGGGCCCCGTCTGTGTTACCGGAGACCCAGACAAAGGTGGTGGAACTGGATCCTCTGCCAACGACTGCAACAGCCGTAGTGGATCCAATCCCAGAGACCCAGCCAAAGCCAGTCCCAGAACCGGAACTGGCAACGCAACCAGCACCAGAACCATTGCCAGCCCTGAGTCCAGCGCTTGCAAACCCGTCTACAACTCCAATGCCAGAGGGCACCAGCGAGCCTGAACTGGCAGAAGCAGCAGATAGCCCTACCCAAGAGGCTCAGCCAGAGCCTGAGTTACCGCATAGTGCACCAGCGGACAGCGGTTCACAGTCAATGGAAACAGCCCCAGCACCTGCATCACTTCCAGAGGGACTAAGCCCCAGTCCACAGTCCAAGGAGGAACTGATGTCTCCAGCATCAAGGGAACAGTTCCAGGCCGAGCAGGAAGCAGATGACAGCCTTCAAAAAGCTTGGGCGGCGGCGCGGAGCACCCCACCGCCTCTCAGCTCTTCTAACCGATCCCGGTTTGTTGTAGAACAAGGACTTTTATACAAGGAGACTCTTTCTGGTGGGCACCAGGAAGACTGGCATCCTCAAAGGCAGTTGGTAGTTCCCACTAAGTATCGGGTAAAGCTCTTGAGCTTAGCCCATGATCATCCCAGTGGCCATTCTGGGGTGAACAGAACCAAAGACCGGTTGGGGAAGTCCTTCCACTGGGAGGGAATGGGCAAGGACGTTGCTAATTATGTCCGGTCTTGTGAGGTGTGCCAACGAGTGGGAAAACCCCAAGACCAGGTTAAAGCCCCTCTCCAGCCACTACCCATAATTGAGGTCCCATTTCAGCGCGTAGCTGTGGATATTCTGGGTCCTTTCCCAAAGAAGACACCCAGAGGAAAGCAGTACGTACTGACTTTCATGGATTTTGCTACCCGATGGCCGGAAGCAGTACCCTTAAGCAACACCAGAGCTAAAAGTGTGTGCCAGGCATTAACAGACATTTTTGCCAGGGTAGGTTGGCCCTCCGAGATCCTTACAGATTCGGGAACTAACTTCCTGGCAGGAACCATGGAAAACCTGTGGGAAGCTCATGGGGTGAATCACTTGGTTGCCACCCCTTACCACCATGAAACCAATGGCCTGGTGGAGAGGTTTAATGGAACTTTGGGGGCCATGATACGTAAATTTGTAAATGAACACTCCAATGATTGGGACCCCGTGTTGCAGCAGTTGCTTTTTGCCTACAGGGCTGTACCACATCCCAGTTTAGGGTTTTCACCATTTGAACTTGTGTATGGCCGTGAGGTTAAGGGGCCATTACAGTTGGTGAAGCAGCAATGGGAGGGGTTTACGCCTTCTCCAGGAACAAACATTCTAGACTTTGTAAGCAACCTACAAAACACCCTCCGACATTCTTTGGCCCTTGTTAAAGAAAACCTAAAGGATGCTCAGGAAGAGCAAAAGGCCTGGTATGATAAACATTCCAGAGAACGGTCCTTCAAAGTAGGAGACCAAGTCATGGTCTTAAAGGCAATCCAGGCCCATAAAATGGAAGCGTCGTAGGAAGGACCATTCACGGTCCAGGAGCGCCTAGGAGCTGTTAACTATCTCATAGCCTCCCCCACCTCCAACATAAAGCCTAAGGTATACCATGTTAATTCTCTTAAGCCCTTTTATTCCAGAGAATTAAACGTTTGCCAGTTTACAGCCCAGGAAACAGATGACGCGGAGTGGCCTGAAGGTGTCTACTACGAAGGAAAAAAGGATGGTGGCGTGGAAGAGGTGAACCTCTCCATGACCCTTGGACGTCTGCAGCGACAGCAGATCAAGGAGCTGTGCACAAGCTTTGCACCAATTTTCTCAGCCACTCCAGGATGGACCGAACGGGCATACCACTCCATTGACACAGGTAATGCTCACCCTATTAGAACCCCACCCTACCGGGAGTCACCTCATGCCAAAACTGCTATACAAAGGGAGATCCAGGACATGCTACAGATGGGTATAATCCGCCCCTCTAAGAGTGCATGGGCATCTCCAGTGGTTCTAGTTCCCAAACCAGATGGGGAAATACGCTTTTGCGTGGACTACCGTAAGCTAAATGCTGTAACTCGTCCTGACAACTATCCAATGCCACGCACAGATGAGCTATTGGAGAAATTGGGACATGCCCAATTCATCTCTACTTTAGACTTAACCAAGGGGTACTGGCAAGTACCACTAGATGAACCCGCTAAGGAAAGGTCAGCCTTCGTCACCCAGGCAGGGGTGTATGAATTCAATGTACTCCCTTTCGGGTTGCGAAATGCACCCGCCACCTTCCAAAGACTTGTAGATGGTCTCCTAGCGGGATTGGGAGAATCTGCAGTTGCCTACCTCGATGATGTGGCCATTTTTTCTGATTCATGGGCAGAGCACATGGAGCACCTGGAAAAAGTTTTCGAGCGCATCCAGCAGGCAGGACTAACTGTTAAGGCTAAAAAGTGTGAAATAGGCCAAAACAGAGTGACTTACCTGGGGCACCAGGTGGGTCAAGGAACTATAAATCCCCTACAGGCCAAAGTGGATGCTATCCAAAAGTGGCCGGTTCCAAAGTCTAAGAAACAGGTCCAATCCTTCTTAGGCTCGGCTGGATATTATAGGCGATTTGTACCCCACTACAGCCAAATCGCCGCCCCGCTGACAGACCTAACCAAAAAGAAACAGCCAAATGCAGTTCAGTGGACTAGTGAGTGTCAAAAGGTCTTTAACCAGCTTAAGGCAACACTCATGTCTGACCCTGTGCTAAGGGCCCCAGACTTTGACAAACCGTTCCAAGTAACCACAGATGCGTCCGAGCGAGGCGTGGGAGCAGTTTTAATGCAGGAAGGACCAGATCAAGAATTCCATCCTGTCGTATTTCTCAGTAAGAAACTGTCTGAGAGGGAAAGCCATTGGTCAATCAGCGAAAAGGAATGCTATGCCATTGTGTACGCGCTGGAAAAGCTACGCCCATATGTTTGGGGACGGCGTTTCCAACTACAAACAGACCATGCTGCGCTACAGTGGCTTCATATCGCCAAGGGAAATAACAAAAAACTTCTTCGGTGGAGTTTAGCTCTCCAAGATTTTGATTTTGAAATACAACACATTTCGGGAGCTTCTAACAAAGTGGCTGATGCACTCTCCCGGGAAAGTTTCCCAGAGTTAACTGGTTAACAATTGTTTTTGGAATGAAACATATTGTTAGTTTTTATATAATCAGTCGTATGTCTAAAGGTACATGTGTCTTATTAACTCTGTTTTCTCCTAAAACTCCAGGAAGAAATCACAGCCAGTGTGGAACCGAACATCCAACACTATCTGTGATTTGGGGGGCGTGTCATAACTATAAAGGGAAGGGTAATAGCTGTCCTGTGTACAGTACTATAAATCCCTCCTGGCCAGAGACTCCAAAATCCTTTTCCCTGTAAAGGGATAAGAAGCTCAGGTAACCTGGCTGGCATCTGACCTAAAGGACCAATAAGGGGACAAGATACTTTCAAATCTTGGGGGGGGGGGAAGGCTTTTGTTTGTGTTCTTTGTTTTGGGACGGTGTTCGTTCTCCGGGAATGAGAGGGACCAGACATCAATCCAGGTTCTCCACATCTTTCTAAACAAGCCTCTCCTATTTCAAACTTGTAAGTAAATAGCCAGGCAAGGCGTGTTAATTTTCCTTTGTTTTTCTCAACTTGTAAATGTACCTTTTACTAGAGTGTTTATCTTTGTTTGCTGTACTTTGAACCTGAGACTAGAGGGGAGTCCTCTGAGCTCTTTAAGTTTGATTACCCTGTAAGGTTATTTCCATACTGATTTTACAGAGATGATTTTTACCTTTTTCTTTAATTAAAAACCTTCTTTTTAAGAACCTGATTGATTTTTCCTTGTTTTAGATCCAAAGGGGTTTTGTATCTTGATTCACCAGGAGTTGGTGGGAGGAAGGAGGGGGGATGGTTAATTTCTCCCTGTTGTAGATCCCAGGGGGGGGTTGGAACTGATTCACCAGGAGTTGGTGGGAGGAAGGAGGGGAATGGTTAATTTCTCCTTGTTTTAAGATCCAAGGGGTTTTGGATTTGTTTTCACCAGGGATTTGGTGAGGGTTTTTCAAGGCTTCCCAGGGAGGGAATCCATTGATGGTGGCAGCCGAACCAGAGCTGAGCTGGTAGTTAAGCTTAGAAGTTTTTCACGCAGGCCCCTACATTTGTACCCTAAAGTTCAAAGTGGGGATCTCAGTCCTGACAGAGAGGCAAAAAGGCATCTTTTAAAATGTGGAAATTAAATCCTATTGAGGAAAATAAAAAGTACCATAAACTCTGGCAAATGGGTTGGTGCATGGGGGAGTAGGGTCCTTGCAGTCATAGTTGCAGGAGTGCAGGCAAGCAAATGCTGTGACATAAGTGCCTGCTGCCATATGGCTGAGGAGGGAAAGGCAAGTTCTGCCCGAGACCACAGGGTTGGATTTCACTGAAGTAATCAGATACAGTAGCTCTGGAACCTGTCATTTAACAAATAAACACGTGCAGAGGTCGTGTCAATGTGTCCTCCAATGAACTCCAGGGGCTGTGTAGGGTGCAAAGTCACCCAAAAGATGGAGAGAAGTAGAAGGAGTTGGGACTTTGATAACCTAGCTTCCTTTCTGGACTGTGCCACCAGCAACCAATTGTCTAGGTAAAGGAAGACAAGGACTCTTTGCTGTCAGAGGTGAGCTGCTACCATGGTGAAAACTTTTGTGAAGACTAGTGGAGCACTGGTAAGTTGAAACAGGAGAAGCCTGTATTGGAAGTGTCAGATCCACCATGTACCATCTGTAGATCGAGTGGATGTTGACGTGAAAGTAGGCATCCTGCATATCAAAAGCTATAAACCACATGCATTTTTCTAGTGACAGAATGATGGCCACAAGCGTGACCATGCAGAACTTTGTTTTATGAACAGAACAGGTACGGTGTTTGAAATCCAAGGCTGGTCTCCATCCTCCTTTCTTCTTTTGCACCAGGAAATATTTGGAATAGAACCCTGTGCCCTGAAAGGCTTCAGCGACCTGTTCCACTGCTCTTCTCTGCAGGAGGATGTCCACTTCTATGGTAAGAATACTGTAATGAGAGTGATCCCTGAAATGGGCTTTGGGGCAGAAACATGGACAAGGTAGTGTCAAACTCAATCGTACAGCCGTGTCGAATGATATCCAGGACCTATTTGTCCATTATCATGCTCCATGCTGGTAGAAAGAGTTTGAGATGGCTCCCAAACGGGGTGGTTGGCAAGAGCACTGGAGTGCAAAGCAATTGACGGCTCTCTAGATGTACTCAGAAATATCACCTATGCAAAGATTGGGTGTGCTGCACGGAGGGCTTCACTGAAGGACCAGGTGGACAAAATCTGTAGACCTTTGGGAACTTCTGTGAAGGCTCGCAGGATGTAGAACTGGGGAGGTCTAGAGCATTGTATAGGCAGCAGTTCATAAAATTTGTGTTGGCACAGGCATATATTTGTCTAGGGATTGGAGGGTGGCTCTAGAGTCTGTCAGAGTAAGCAATCATGTGTCTTCTAGTTGAAAAGGTGTGATTCATCAAAAGGGAGGTCTTCAATTGTGCTCTGTACCTTGCTAGGGAAGCCTGAGGAATGTAACTAGGATTTTCTCCTCATGACTATTCCAGGTGTCATTGTACCTGAGGACGTCTGCAGAATCAGAATTCAGCATCTGCTGAAGTATGGTCCTAGAGACCAACTTGCCCACCTCCAAAATAACTTGGAAGCAGGCAAGATCCTGCTGAGATGGCAGATATTGAAGATAAACTATCTGCCCATAGTTCAAAAAGTCATATTTGGCCATCAGAGCTAGGTAGTTTGAGATACGGAACTGGAGACTGGCCGAGGAAAGGACCTTTCTACCCATAAGGTCTAACCTCTTTCCCTCCTAGTCAAAGGGGTGGAGCCTGGATGCTGTTGCTTGACCCACTCCATAGCAACCTGGATCACCAGCAAATTAGGCAGAGGATGGGATAACAGAAACTCAGATTCCTTGGGAGAGCATAGAATCTCTCTTCCGCCCCCTTTGGGGTGAAGGCACTCCTGGCTGGGGTATGCCACACGGTGCATGCAGGCTGAAGAACGGCGGAAGTTGGGAGGGCCACTCTGGCTGATACCAATGCATGCAAGAAACTGTCCTGAACCTCCTCCAACGAGATCTTTGAAGAGCATTAGCGAATCTGTCGAGCAGCTCTTGAAATTATCATAGTTGTCTACATGAGAGGAGGGTGTCGATAATACAGCCCTATCTGGGGACAATGAGGGGAACCTCTCTGGATCCATCGGTACTGTCAGAGGCGGGCTGACCAGTGCATCATACAGCCTTGGTTCCAATAGTCTACTCGACAAAGGACGGGACTGGGGGATTCCTCCCAGGTTGAGTGAGATGGTTCTGAAGGTGAATATTGGGGCCACAAGCTCCAATATGGCCAACTTGGTTGATTCTGCTGTTGCTGGGATGGTGTCCATAGAGCTGGGTACCAGTAGCTCCTGGGATGAGGCCAGGGCCGGCTCCAGCGGTTTTGCCGCCCCAAGCAGCAAAAAAAAAAAAAAAAAAGCCACGATCGCGATTGCCGGCAGCTCTACCCCGCCGCTTTATTCTTCAGCGGTAATTTGGCAGCAGGTCCTTCGCTCCGAGAGGGAGTGAGGGACCCGCTGCCGAATTGCTGCCAAAGAGCCGGAAGTGCCGCCCCTTCCCATTAGCTGCCCCAGGCACCTCCTTGCAGCGCTGGTGCCTGGAGCCAGCCCTGGATGAAGCAAGGGAGGGTACTGCAACGGTGACGTCGGAACTGTCTGGTAGTCATGCCTTCAGAACAGAAGTGTTGGATATCTGACTCCTCAGACTCAGAGGAACCAGAATCCTGTACGAATAGGGGTGCCAACAGAATGGGGTGTGCTGAAGGAACACGACCAGAGGGCGGCAGATCCACCGTAAGAGAGGGAGCCCTTTTAGCAGACAAATGGACTGGAACATGCGGAGACTTCATCTGTTCCAGTTCAAGAGGCCGAGGAGCACATCTTTTTCTCCCTGATATCAACAGTACCCAGTCCACAGACGGAACTGTGGCTGGTAAGGGGGCCTGCCTCGGGACAGACAATTCACTCCACACTGGTGTAGCCAATGGAGGAGGGGTGCGTGGTTCAGGAAGCGGGACTGGCGGATCCGGCGAATGATGCAACTTCTCATTGCTCTTGTGGGCCTTGGAATGCGCTGCTCCTCCTTGGCTGGAACTTGTGGATTGTGCAGCATCTTTCTTGGATCTGGAGGAAGTCTTACTGCCCTGCTATGCACATGCTTCAGGGCTAGGTCCTGGAGTGGAGTCCATACTGCTTGTACCAGCGGAATAGGACTGGGACTTCGTGTGTAGGAGGCGCACTCTTGAACTGCTCAGGCTGATGTACAGGGGGTTTTCCCTGGCCAAGATCTGACTGTGGTCCCATGGTGACCTCCATGAGGTGCTTCTTAAGGCATTAGGCCCCAGTCTTCCCAGGTATGGGCAGGGAAGGAGAGGCAGATACTGCACCTGAATGTGATGTGGGCTTCCCCCAAGCAGTACAGACAATGTTGTGCTTGTCATGGAGTGAAAATGAGCGAGGGCAGGAAACACAAACCTTGAATCCCAGCCCGGCGTCTTCGGCATAATCCAGTACCCAGACACAAGTGCTGAGGGCAAATGGGATTGGTGTGCAGCACCAGCAGCATCCCGAAGTCCTTAATCCTATAAAAGTTACTACAAACACTAAGGCTAGGTCTACACTACCCGCCTGAATCAGCGGGTAGAAATCGATCTCTCGGGGATCGAATTATCACGTCTCGTCGGGACGCAACAATTGATCCCCGAATCGACGCGCTTACTCCACCAGCGGAGGTAGGAGTAAGCGCCGTCGACGGGGAGCCGCGGAGGTCGATTTTGCCACCGTCCTCACAGCGGGGTAAGTCGGCTCCGATACGTCGAATTCAGCTACGCTATTCGCGTAGCTGAATTTGCTTATCTTAAATCGACCCCCCTCCTGTAGTGAAGACCTGCCCTAAAACTGCTACAAAAATCAGTAAAATTCTAACTGTGTACAAGAATAAAACAATTTTTCTGGAAAATTTGGAAAGTCCATCACCAAGGACGAGAGAAAAACAGAAGCTCCAACTTGGACCGTGCAGTGGTGAGAAAGAACTGGAGACAGGGTCAGTCTGCAGCACCCTTTACTGCCTCGGGCAAAGCCACGAGGCAATGTAGAGGCACATGTGGACTGACAGACACTACTACTTTGAAAAGCTCTGGTTCTGGGCGCATGCACATAATCCTCCGAGGAATACAATAATGACCATCACTCAAAGAAGAACTGGAGATTTTAAAAGCTCCCCCTCTCAGAACGCTGCAATGTTGAAGTATACTGTGTTAAGAACAGAAGCATCTTTCTTGGGAATGTCAGACATATGAACATGCTGTCTGTATCTGGTAATTCAGTGGTACTCAATGCTGCAGAGTTCTCCTTCCTGAGCCAGGGGTTACATAAATGCTGGACCCATGAGATCTAAACAGAAAATTATTTTACGAGAAAGACTTTGATGAAGCACCGCTATATAGATTGAGGCTTTCAAAATCGTTCTTCTGGAAGAAAGACTCTGCCTACCTGAGAATCAAGAACTGCACCTTAAAAGGGAATCATTTGCATAGGTAGCAGAAAAGACCTTTATTTTAAAGTCCCCATGTCTTGAACAGGGTACATGTGTAATATGTTCTTGGAATACCCCTTTTCTAAAGAGACTCATTTTACCCAGATGTCTAAAGGATAAATGAATACATCCTGATATCCTAAATGAGTTGCTACCAGAGAGAGGCACTTTGTAAATACCAAGGGTGCAGTAGAAAGCCCAAAAGATAAGACTGTACTGGGAATACTCTTGTCAAATCAGAAAATGAAGATATCTGCAGTGCCTGGGTTGGATAGAGATATGGAAATACACATTTTAGATAGAGGTCTGCAGACCAATCTAGGGTGGGTATAATGGATACTAATGTCAACATGTGCAAAAGGAATTTTCTGATTAACAAGTTAAGCTTCCATAGATCTAATATTGGATAAAGCCCTCAGTCTCTTTCTTTGGTGTCAGAAAATATGCGAAGCAAAAACTGTGACCACTGAATTCCCTTAGCATCTCATCTATGACTCCTGCTTCCAACAGGGAGCAAACTTCCTATCTTTAAAAGGGGTTCCTGAATAGGGATGGAACAGGGGGTTGGGTGGAGGAAAGGAATCTAATTAAATAGTGTAACCATCTTTTATTATCTCCAGAGTCCACTTGTTTGATGGGACAGAATTTCAAGAGTCCACGTTACAGGAGAGTCAGTCTCCAAAATAATGAGAGATGGTTGTACGTTTTGTCCCAAGCTCCTGGATCCTCGTGTCAAATCTGAGCTCTAACATTCAATCTCAGAAACAATGCTAAGGTTGCTTCCCCTTCATTTGCAGAATAAAAGTAGTCTCTCTGCTGTGGCTGTGAAGGGGGAGGCTGTTGATGTTGAAATTTATTTCTCTGAAAAATAAGACTATGAAGAAAAGGAAGGGTAGGAGGCCCTTCCTGAGAGTTGACAGACACAAGAATCTTGTAATTGACCTCATGTTCTTCATTTTTTTCTAATATTTAATCAGTTTTATTAGTGGATAACTTATCACCTTTGAAAGAAAGGTCTACCACCTTTGATTTGATTTTGGAAGGGAGAGTAGAAGACTGAAGGCCAGCAGGTCATGGCTGAGTCTGAAGACTCAAACAAAGCCCCGAGCAAATGTTTAACCACTATTTCACCATCCCTTATCAAGCTGATGGCCAGCTTCCTTTGCTTTTTAGGAAGCAGTTTTGCAAACATGGCCATCTTTCCCTACAAGTGATACTGATAATGTGACTTCACTGCTTGACAATTTGCTTCTGATACTGAGTGAAGCAGTTGAAAACACTTGCCAGTTGTGTTCATCTTCTTTCTTTCTGTGTCAGAAGATGTGGAATACAACTGATTCATCTAAATCTTTACATTGCCACTGCCACCACAAGAGAATCAGGAGTAAGGTGTACGAAAAAATAAAACTCCTTTGTAGATTAATTGATATAATTGGTCTGCTTTTTTTCCCAATATAGCCTATCATGATGCAGAAGTCCAAACTGCCCTTGCACGCTGTAACAGAAAGGTAATCTTGTTTTTTTTTATGGAGAACACAGGATGTTGACTACAGGGTGAGAGGTTTCTCCTAACATGACCAACAGAAATTTCAATGTCAGATCTGATACCATTCTTTTCCACAACCTCATGGAATTGCAATGCATCTTCAGATGGAAAGGGTGCCAAAATAACCCCAATGTTTTTATCCGGGGAATATTAATCAAGTTCTGATTACAGCTCTTGCTATTCATCCTGAGCCACAGGCTCCTCTTCCGCCTCTGACAGAATATCAGGAATTTTGGTTGGAGAATGCTCTCTAAAAGCAGGTGAAGTCAACAGATCCAGAATCTTGGATCTGAGGAGACTTTCTCTGACCCGAATAGGAGAGGTATTTCTACCCTGACAGGAATGTGGAACATTCTTATATTGCCTACAAAAAGGCCAATCAAGCCAACCTGCTCTTGGCAGTATCTGCCAATCATACCGCAATCAAACTCAGACTCCATTTCACATCTAGGAAGGTGTGATGGTCTAAGTACCATATTTTAGTGGTGTATTTCTTATGAGAATGGAACCTAGGAGGTATGTCAGTATATCTAATGCATTTTTTCCTTGGACTGTGGATTAGATCTCAGATCCAACTCAGCAATTAGTGGAGAAACCACCAGACTGGGCATTTATATAACTGAGAAGGGAGAAATAACTTTATTGGAAGAGCCCGAAGGTATTTAGCAGGTGGAAGGTAAATGCAACAACTTGTCCAACCTCCTCCTTTTCTCTGGCAGGGAGCTACAAGCAGGAACATTTCCAGGGTGGCCTCTCCCCCCATCACCTTTCCCTTTAGGAGATGAAAAAAAATGGACACTAACCTTCCATAACTGTTGTTGTTCAAGATGTGTTGCTCAAGACCATTCCATGTTAGGTGTGTGCACAGTTGCCGGAAATTTTTCCCTTAGTGGTATCTGTAGGGCTGGCCCTAGCGCGTCCTGGAGCCCTGTGCTAGTATAAGGGGCACCGCCAGCCCCAAGCCCCCCTCAGTTCCTTCTTGCTGTCCACTTTGACAGCAGGGCAGAAGGGTGAGTCATGGAATGGATGTGAGCAACACATCTCGAAGAACAGTAGTTATGGAAGATTAGTAACTGTTTTTTCTTCTTCAAGTGCTTGCTCATGTCGATTCCATGTTAGGTGACTCACAAGCACCAGGAGGTGGGTTCGGAGTTCACAGATGTGCTGATTGTAACACTGCTCTTCCAAAGTTTGTGTCATCCTGGGCCTGCCGGGTGATGGCATAGTGTGATGCGAAGGTATGAACCTATGACCATGTTGCTGTTCTGCAGATGTCCTGGATCGGAACTTGTGCGAGGAAGGCTGCTGATGAAGCCTCAACTCTCATGGAATGGGTGGTCACAATGGCGGGGGACAGAACCTTTGCCTGCTCATAACAAAATCTGATGCAGGCGGTTATCCAAGGCAAGATTATCTGGGATGTCGCAGAGTCTGTCACTGCCATCCGTCCGCCACTGCTACAAAGAGCTGCAATGACTTGTAAAAGGGTCTAGTCCTTTCAATGTAGAGGGCCAGGGCCCGCCTAACGTCTAAGTTATGTAGGACAATGCTCCTCATCTGACCCATGAAGCTTCGGAAAGAAGACAGGCATAAAAATGTCCTGGTTGTTGTGGAACTGCAACGCTACCTTTGACAGGAAGAATGGGTGAGTGCGCAGCTGGACCTTGTCTTTGAAGAACACCGTGTAAGGGGGTTCTAAAATCAGGGCTCTGATTTCAGTGATCCTTCTAGCCGACGTAATTGCCACTAGGAAGGCAACGTTCCAGTAGCGAACAAGAAGCCAAAGGCTCGAAGGGGGACCTTGTGAGCCTGGACAGTACCAGATTTACATCCCCTGGGGGAAACCGGGTTGCGAACCTGTGGGAAGAGTATTTCTAAGTCCTTGAGGAACCTGTCATCTCATGCGAGAAAACTGACCTGCCCTGGACTGGAGGATGGAAGATTGAAATGACCGCCAGGTGGACCTTGACCGACGATAGGGCCAGACCTTCGTGCTTCACATGGAGCAAGTAGTCCAAGATGGTCTGCAGAAACAATAGACAGGGAAAGACCCCAATCAAAAGGTCCAAGAAGTGAAGCGCTTCCCTTTGGCCAAGTAGATCGCTCTGATAGAGGATTTCCTGCTACTTAGCAAAACCTGCTAGACCTGCTCTGAGCAGGCTTGCTCCTCCTGGTTCAGCCAGGCTGTCAAGTGCAGGGACACGAGATTCGGGTGGAGTAGCTGGCCTTGGTTCTGTAAGCTCAAATCCAGGCACATAAGGAGCTCTAGTGGAGCTACTATGGAAAGGTCCAGGAGCATCCTGAACCAGTGCTGGCACGGCCACACCGGGGCAATCAGTATTACCTTTGCCTTATTCCTCTTGATTTTTAAGAGGACCTTGTGTATCAACGGTATATGTGGAAAGGCATACAGCAGATCCCCTGACCACAGCCGTAGGAAGGCATCTGACAGGTAACCGTTGCCAAGCCCATGCATTGAGCAGAGCTGATTACCTCTGGATGAAGGGACCACTCATGGTGAGAAGAAAAGGACCTGCTGAGGTGATCTGCCAGCGTATTCTAGTCCCCTGGAAAGTGCAATGCCTCGAGGTGAACAACATGTTGCATGCAGAAGTCCCACAATTGAAGAGTCTCTGGCACAGGGCTGAGCTCCCCCATTCTTGTTGACATAAAACATCACACACGTTTTGTCTGTCAGGACCTGCACTACTTTGCCTGACAGGTAGAGAAGGAACACCCGGCAGGCCAAGTGAATCGCCCTGAGTTTCCTGACATTTATGTGCAGGGAGAGTTCTCCCCGTGACTAGATGCTCATGAGAAGGGTCTCAGAGGCCCTGGGTACTGTGACTGTTGAAGTGGGCTTCCCACCCCAAGTCTAATCCATCTGAGACTAATGTCACCAACGGGCATGGGGTGGCAAAGGGAACCCTGGTCGTTATTGACTGTGGATCTGACCGAGTTAATGATGCTAGAACAGCCGACGGGACTGTAATAACTAAGTCCAAATGGTGCCTGCTGAGGGAGTAGATTAATGCCAGCCCCATCTGAAGAGGTCTGAAGTGCAACTGTGTGTACTGCACCACATAAGTGCATGCTGACATATGACCGAGCAGCCTGAGGCATACCCGAGCAGTCGTGAGCGGGTGGGATCTGACGGGGGCAATTAGCTCCGACATTACTGGAACTGGGCTTCTGGCAGGTAGGCTTTGGCCTGAATAGAGTCGAGCTGTTCCTATAAACTCTATCCTCTGAACTGGAATCAGAGTGGATTTCTGCTAATTTATCAGCAGGTTCAGCTCTCGACAGGTAGCCTATACTTTGCTGACACAGCATTGAACCTGAGCTCACGAATGATCCTTGACTAACCAGTTGTTGAGGTAGGGATAGATATGTACACCTCCATGTCTTGGGTAAACTGCAACTACTGCCATACACTTTATGAAAATCCTTGGGGATGACGCAAGTCTGAAAGGGAGTGTGGTGAATTGGTAGTGACACTGGCCCACCATGAATCATAGGAATCTCCTGTGACCATGGAAGATGGAGATGTGGAAATAAACATCCTTTAGTTCGAGTACCAGTCTCTCAGATCCAGGGAGGGAAAGATGGATGCCAGGGAGACCTGCACAATCTGAACTTCTTGAGATATTTGTTGAGTCAATGCAGGTCTAGGAAGGCCTGAGGACCCCTTTGGCCTTTGGGATTAGGAAATATCAGGAATAGAACCCCTTTCCCGGTCAAGTCTTGAGCAACTTCCTCTATGCCCCACACACGTAGGAGGGTTTCTACCTCCTAGATGAGGAGATGCTCGTGAGAAGGGTCCCAGAATAGGGACAGGTATGGAGGTTGGGAGGGAGGAATGGCTAAAACTGCAGGGTGTACCCAACTGTCACAGTGGAAAACACCCAGTGGTCTGAAGTTATTTGGGGGACACAGTATAGAATGGAAATAAATGGTCCAAAAACAAATGGGGGATGGTGGACCCTGGGTTAAGTTCAGTACACTGTCCTTGGGTGCACTCTCAAAAGGCCTGTCTTGGGCCAGCCAGGTATTGGCCCAAACCTGACTGGCAGGCCAAGGTAGAAGATGCAGGCTGGCTGCGCTTATAACCCTTCCCTATTTTCTTGTAGGGCTTGTGTCTAAAAGGCCCCCAAAACCTTGGATGTGGCTGCGGCCAGAAGTGCCTTGTGGAGGCCGGGGGTGTCTAAAGGTCCAGAGATCGCAGCGTGGCCCTTGAGTCCTTCAGGCTGTGCAGCTTGGTGTCCATCTGCTCCAAGAACAATGCATTGCCCTTGAAAGGGAGGTCTTGGACCAACTGCTGCACCTTGTGAAAAAGGCCCGAGGACTACAGATGTGAGTTGCACTGCCTGGCCACCGCCGAGACCATCAACCTGGCCACCGAGTCAGCCACACCCAAGGCAGCCTAAAGAGAGGCCTTGGCTACTGCCTTGCCTTTCTCCAGAATGGCCAGGAATTCTTGCCTTGACTCCTGAGGCAGGGAGGCTTTGAACCTGTCCATAGAGTCCCAAATGTTATAATTGTATCTCCCCAGCAGTGCCTGTTGGTTGGAGATCTGGAGGTATAGGCTAGCTGTTGAATATACCTTTCTGCCAAACAAGTCAAGCCTCTCTGCATTCTTATTTTTAGACATGACACTTGCCTGACCCTGTCTGTCCCACTCATTTGCAGTGGAAACCACCAGGGACCCAGGGGGAGGGCGCAAGTACATGTATTCATACCCCTTAGCCAGAACATATTTTTTCTCTGCCCTTTTCGAAGTTGGGGGCAGCCACAGTGCTTTAACAAGTTTTAACACCCCGTCATACACTGGCAGTGCAACCTTAGAGGGGGCTGCTGCAGCTAAAATATCGAAGAGGATGTCCATGGTCTCCTTCAGTTCCTCTACCTCTAGCCCCAAATTTGTGGCGACCCATTTAAGGAGCTCTTGGTGATCCTGGAAGTCGTCCAGTGGCAGAGGGTGGGACCCACAACTGCCTAATCTGGGGATGAGGAAGATGCCAACACCACAGGAGGAGCCGGAAAGTACTCCGCTACTGGGGTCACCTCCACTGAAGCTGCTGCTGGGGCCTCGGTATTGGGGTTGAAGTCTGAATCGGGTCCTGTACTGGCTGGCGTGTTGCCGAGACTCACTTCTCAGATGCGGCTGTGGATGACAGATGGGAGTATGGGCGTGGCATTGGAAGGAACCCCCCAGGGGTTCCAATATTGCCAGTGTACTGGCCATTGCCCCAGTGGCCAAATGCCCACAGAAGGAATAGCACTAAAGTCCTGTGTTTAAGAAGAGTGGTGTCTCCTTGGTGGGAGAATGGATTCCTCTCTGGTCTCCGATGAGTATTCTTCCCTTGGAGACCATGGTGAAGCTGTTGCTGTTCCCACCTGCTGGATATGATGTGGAGTCAGGGAATGATGCCTGGAGGACGGAGACCAGTGCCATGCTTCCAGTGACTGGTGCCACGAAGCCGGTGACCTAAGCCGCAGAGCTAGAGACCGGTGCTGGGACGCTGGGGACTGGTGTTGGGTTAGTGACCACTGCGGCAGATCCATGGGGGGTTTCCCTCTGGAGGGAGCAGTCTTCAATGAAGAGTGGTCTCATGGTCTGTGCAGTACTGGGAGGGGCATCAGGTTCTCTGCTGCCTGTAACGCCTCCGGTGTCAAAGGGGCTCTCAAGCATAGGGTGCCCCAATTGCTCCCAGGAGTCAGTGGTGGATCCATGATTGGGCTCAACTGTCATCAACCATAGCTCTGGGGAGGACAAGTGGCTCGGCAGGGGTCTCACCTTATCAGCCTCTCCCCTCTTATCCTTTTTTGACACAGGGCAGTGCCCTCTTTCAGTGCAGAGTTTCTTGTGCCACTTCCTCGGCACTGAAAATGGTGAACAGTGCCAAGCAGACCATGGTGCTGGGGGAGCACTCCGTACTGAGGCTGAAGTGCTCAGCGCTGAATCAGAGTGGGACAGCTCCAAGGCCAGTCTGAGCGCTGCTTCCATTAGCAGGTCCTTTTGTGTGCATGGCCTGAAGCCCCTGCAGATCATGCACCTGTCTTTAATGTGGGCTTTCTGGAGGCACTTTAAGTAGCTCACATGCAGGTCGCTCACTGGCATGGACTTATGGCAGGTGGCACCCGGTTTGAAACATGGGGACCAGGGCATTCCCTGTCTCTGGGACAACATCCTGCAATGGGACCACTATCTACTCTAACTTAACTAACTGCAAACAATTAAGTCCTAACTATATACAAGAATAACAGAGTTCAAAAATCACTAGCACAACTTGCAAGCACAAGAGAGAAGTCATTTCAGCAACTGTCACGGGTGATAAGAAGGAACTGAAGGGGTGTGGGGCCAGCAGTGCTCCTTATACTGGCGCATGAGCATGGGGCTCCAGGGGCGCTAGGGCTGGCCCTATGGATACCACTAAGGGAAAAATATCTGGCAACTGTGCACATGGGAGCGCACACACCTAACATGGAGTTGACACGAGCACTCGAAGAACCACCACTATTGTCTCTTGTGACTCTGATACTCCCAAAAGAATTTATAGTTTTAAGTTTTATTTAAAAATATAGCGACACATAAAATAGAAGTATTTACTCAAGAGGTTTGTACTTCTGTAAGGTATAACAGGAAAAATAAAATTGCAAAAATACCTGTTCTAAAATCTGTTAGAAAAGGAAGAGACTCCACATTCTGATTACAATGCTTCAGGACTTGATCTAGACTCTCAGATTCCAAATCCCAGCTGACACCACTATCTTCTGTGTCGCTCCCCTGGTTAAGGTCCTCTGCTGATTCAAGGCAAATGTACATCTAAAAAAACCAAGGGTTTTTTTTTATAAAAGACAAAGATTACAGCTTTCACAGATACATCAGAATTAACTGCCAGGTGTAATAAGTGATCAAGGGATATTTAAGAGGATAATAGTTTTTATCCTGGAAAGATTTGTCACTAAGAAACACTGCCCCTCCCTCTAATTCTTCTTTCCTCCACACCTTAAGATTAGTTTTACATTTTACTACTCAGGGTTTAGTTCAAGGCAACCAGCATGTTTATTAATACCACACCTGGTAACCATGGTAACACAAGCCCGGCATATATGAAAGCGTGCAGGTGTTAGACTTCCACAGAGGCTTGGTCTAATTCAGGATTCCCTCCCACTCCTTTGGATTTGCCACTATGAAATTCATGGAAAAACAACTTCTAAAACGGTTGATCTCTCTTGCGAAGCATGAAAACATTCTATTTCATCTAAATTTTATTTTTAATGTGGCCAATTAGTATAAATGTGTGTATTAGTATAAATAAGCAAATAATTGTTATATATAGAGTTAAACTTTCATTAATATACAAAGCTATGGTCTGCATCAAATCTCCAGTCGCAGGCGTATGGAGTGCATGCATACCTATGTTGTAGAATATAGACAGGGGCCAGCATTTGAACAAGAACTCACCATTACCATCCACCCTTGATTAAAAAAGATTCTAATTACAATGTACTGTTATTTTTCTAATCACTGTAATGTATTTCATGCTGACGTTGCATATACATAACTGCTGCCCAAAATCGTAGGAATCCGAGTAGAGTTTCTAGCAGTGGCTTTATAATGGAAAATTTATCCTGATCAAAAGCATATAGAAGTTCAGATTATTCATGGACAAGGAACCAAAAACATTTGTTAGATAATTAAATTGAGAACATATATTCTATTTTAGTTCTTAAACTGGAAGCCCATCACTAAGGTATCTAAGCACCTTATCATCACATTCTAAATTCAGTCTTATATTTTAACAGCATTAGCTCTACTAAGAAACTTCCATGGTTTCATGTAGAAAGCTACAGCAGTATACAAAAAAAGTAATTAAAGAGAGTAACAAAGAGCCACTGATCGATCTATAGATTTACCAAGCAACATAACTTTAATAGCTCAGTGTAAATCAATCCCGCCCGTTAGATTTTATGACCTAACCAGCTTCTCACTGGTCTGTGGTTTGGGGTCTGATCCAAAACTCACTGAAGTGTGTGGGAGTCTTTCCTTTGATTACAATGGGCATAAGATTAGGCCCTTGTCCAGAAGGGGCAGTACCAGGTAGCAGCAGTGTGGACTGAGAGAAAAAACAATGCTGAATAGGAGGCCAACAAAAAATAATTGGTAATATACTAAAAGCCCACAAAACAGAACATTGTGGCATGAGAATGTTTCACCGCTTCAATACAAGGAGGAAAATACAGGAGAGGAAATCAGTATGCTGCCGCAATGATCAAATCCAATTCCTTATTGTCTATTACACCAAATGAATAATAACAAAATCAGACTGTTTTTAAAAAAAAAACAAGGAGGTCCCATAATCCAGATACATACAGACTAACACAACTGCTACTCTGAAACCTGAGGGAAAATCTGTGAGTGCAAGTCTCTTTCTTCTCTTACACCTCTGTATTTCATGCAGAACATAGGGCTTTCAACACCGCCTTCCATCTTTACTGGTCTCCTGGGCAGTCTTTGCTTCTTTCCACATTATTCAGATAGAACCACAACAGAAGCAGAATTGAAACCTAACTCTCTGCCTCTTGCCCTGGTGGTTCCTGTTCAATGCCTATCTTGTTACATTATTGGGTCTTTCCTCCGTGAATGTCCTAGCCATCTCCATTTTTGTTATGTAATTTCCAGTTCTACTGGCTTCTGTTTTATCCTCCTTCAGGCGTTTGTTGCTTGTGATTTTTTCTAATATTGAGGATTTATCTAAAGCAGCTGTTGATGAAGATTTAGAGTTTAGATAGTAAAGTCTTCATAAGTCTCCAAGTTTCAGCACCATGTAGCAAGATCGACTTTACAATGGTTAAATATTTGAAGTTTAGTTGGAGGGCAAGATTTCTGTTTCTCCAGATCGACTGTAGAGTTACAAAAAGAAGAACAGGAGTACTTGTGGCACCTTAGAGACTAACAAATTTATTAGAGCATAAGCTTTCGTGGACTACAGCCCACTTCTTCGGATGCATATAGAATGGAACATATATTGAGGAGATATATATACACACATACAGAGAGCATAAACAGGTGGGAGTTGTCTTACCAACTCTGAGAGGCCAATTAATTAAGAGAAAAAAAAAAAACTTTTGAAGTGATAATCAAGCTAGCCGAGTACAGACAGTTTGATAATAAGTGTGAGAGTACTTACAAGGGGAGATAGAGTCAATGCAGAAAAACTTCAAAAACAGACTCCAAAGAGAGACTGGTGAGCTAGAATTGATATGCAAACTAGACACAATCAACTCCGGTTTGAATAAGGACTGGGAATGGCTGAGCCATTACAAACATTGACTCTATCTCCCCTTGTAAGTACTCTCACACTTATTATCAAACTGTCTGTACTCGGCTAGCTTGATTATCACTTCAAAAGTTTTTTTTTTTCTCTTAATTAATTGGCCTCTCAGAGTTGGTAAGACAACTCCCACCTGTTTATGCTCTCTGTATGTGTGTATATATATCTCCTCAATATATGTTCCATTCTATATGCATCCGAAGAAGTGGGCTGTAGTCCACGAAAGCTTATGCTCTAATAAATTTGTTAGTCTCTAAGGTGCCACAAGTACTCCTGTTCTTCTTTTTGCGGATACAGACTAACATGGCTGTTACTCTGAAACCTGTAGAGTTACAAAAGCACATTTTGCTTTCACTATTCTGGTTTAATGTCTTCCTCTGTTCCATCTGTTGTACTTAAAATGCTGACAAGGTATGTGATATCTCTGATTTCATCTAGGTCAGCCCCAGAAAATGCAACTGGTGTTTCTTGTTGTGTGTTGATTCTAATGGTTTTAAGTTTTTACAGTGTTGATTTTCAATCCTACTACTTGTGGATAGGCTTGTAAATAATTTGTTTTATCTTTCATGTCTCCATGGGAATGGGATAGCAAGTTGATGTCATCTGCAAAGTCAAGGTCCTCTAACTTCTGGGTCAAAGTCCACTGCATGTCCTTTATTACTTAATCCCCATATTACTCAATCCACCACCAGTAAAAAGATCATGGGTGACATAAGACATCCTGGGCTGATGCCCACAGTAACCTCAATTCACTGTTATGCATTACTTCACATCATATTTTCAGAGAAGCTCTGAAATTTCTGAGGGATTCCATTGTGACAGCAATTTCCATAAACTGTTCTACCCACTGTATTAAATGCTTTTTGGAAATCTACCAATTCATATAAAGCTTTGACTTCTATTAGATCACAAGTTCTATGATACTATATAGGATTATTATTTGATCCATACATGATTTCTCATGTCTGAACCCTGCCTATTCTTGTTGTTACCTTGAATCTATCACTTTCTTTATTCTTTATAATGTGTAATTATCTTACTTGGGACATTCTTCCTGATAACTGTTTAATGATGTTGCAGTGTCTTCATGTCATTTTGTGCTGCAGCAGTTTGTGCATCTCTTGCCATTTTGTCTACAAAGTTTAATTTGTCTTTCCTACCACTATTTTGGCCTCTGTTCTTTACTGCATATTCCTCCTGGAGTCACTGTGTCTGTGTTTTTATTTCAGTTTAATTTTGCATCTTTCCTCTCATATAACCTTTCATTGTGATGTTTCTTCCTGAATCCCAGCATTTCTTTACACGTTTTAGTGAAAGTATCCTTTACCTATTTCCATTTGCCTTCTATTGTCTCATCATCTTCAAGCACCTGGTATCTATTTGCTAGAGCAATTATAAACTCTTGCTGCATTTTAGTTGGGTGACATTATAATGTGGTGTCTCTGCTGTTCAGACCTATTCTTTGTTTTTATTTTTATTTTCAATTTAGTTAGTGTGTGGTCCATTCTCACACCTGCTACCTACATCTTTTAAAGTTCTATTACATTTGTGCAGAATTGTAATGTGGTTTGGTTCCTTGTTTTGTTGGTATAATGTAATTTGGTTTTCTGTTCTGTGATCTGCTGACCTCCAAGTTATTTTATGAATAGTATGGTGAGGGAAGATGGTTCCTCCAATGACCAGGTCATTCATTCCACAAAAATCAGCAAACATTTCATCATTTTCATTCATTTCACCAAGGTCTTGTTTCCCCATATTTACTTCCATGCCAGTGTTGTTGCTCCCTACTTTAGCATTAATTTCTCCAGTTACTAGGAGGACATCTCTTTTGGGGATTTTATCTATTTTGTTATGTAGCTGCTTGTACAAAGTGATTGGGTTTTTTTTTTTTACTCTTGGTTAGTTTGATTTGTTGGAGAATAACATTGAACAACAGACACTTTCTGGAATTTTGATGAAAATTGTACTATTCTAATCCTTTTTGAAACTGGTACCCATTCTATCAGGCTTTTGGTTGCCCCCCCCCCACACGATTTCATCAGACCCACACCACCACTGTGCATGTCACTGGCATTCAGTAATCCAGAATATAGTAGGATGTGTCCAGCTGACAAGGTGATTTGTCCTGATGTAACTCATCTCATTTCACTTAGGCCAAGTACATATAATTTATATCACCCCATTTCTTTGGTTACTTTGACTGTTTTACCAGCCTCATGTTAGTGTCCACACATTCCACATACCAATTTTGGTAATGGATTTTGGAGAGAGCAAATTCATCAGTAGAGTAGCTTCCTTGGGGTCTGGCAACTTCATGTTTTCATCTCTCTTCTAGGTCTATTTGAATTAAGTTGGATTGAGTTTGTTGAACAGAGCAGTAGTATAGGTTTCTGTAATGACTTTGTTTTACACAGAAGTAGGTTGTTAGCCCACTCTTAACCCCCTACCAGGTGGGCTAATAGATTGCCTTAGTCTGGCTCCTACTCCTTGACCTGTCTGTCATGGGTGGATCCTACTAAGATAAATACTCCTGCCAGCATAGCTTGTGTGTGCAAGGAGGCATCTGCTTTTAAAAGGTCATGTCTATAATGTGAACATGACATTGAGAATATTTTTTAAAGAATAGAGACAGGATTGTTTATTTCTCAAACACTCCTGCCACCCAAATATTTGAACCACTATATAAATATCTGACAGGCTGTAATTTAATTAACTGATACAGATTTAAATTATCAATAACTGATAAACACAAATGCTTGTATGCTGACACTGATATATTTCCATGATAGTGTTCACAAGACTGGAAAGAGGCAGTCATATCCTGTAACCATTATTAAACAAACATTTATAACATATACCTTATTAGGTGACACAAGGTGCTTAACACTAACAGGAAAAAGTTCTCCTGGAATAGGTAGTGTTAGCATTGTATATGGTGGCAAAACAGGAGCCCCTGCTTCGGATAACAGCAACTCCTAGAACAAGATAGGATTTAGTTAGGTTTCACATTTTGGTAACTAATTTCAAGTTTGCCCTTCTATGACTTCTGATTAACTACAGAGGAGTTATTTGTATAGACTAAAATAAGGTAAACAAGACATCCCTGATGACAAAGAAAAATCAAATCAAATTCAAATTTTCCTTGGTTCCATTTTTCTTCTTATCTTCCATTTTTAAGCAGATAAAGAGGTTAGAGAACTAATTCAGTCAATGCACAAATTTTGTTTAAGGAGGATGTAAATATGTAAAGAAAAGCTATTCAGAGGTACTCCTAAACAGTTAAGATATTAAAAAATAAAATGATGTCACTACTTTGACAAGGTTCCTCACCAAAGGCTCTTAAAGCAAAGTAAGCAGTAATGGATAAGAGAGAAGGTCCTCTCATGGATCAGTAATTGGTTAAAAGACAGGAAACAAAGGGTAGCAGTAAATGGTCAGTTTTCAGAATGGAGAGAGGTAAACAGTGGTGTCCCCCAGGGATCTGTACTGGGACTAGTGCTGTTCAACATATTCATAAATGATCTAGAAAAAGGAGTAAACAGTGAGGTGGCAAAGTTTACAGATGATACAAAATTACTCAAGATAGTTAAGTCCAAAGCTGACTGCGAAGAATTACAAAGAGATCCCACAAAACTCGGTGAATGTGAAACAAAATGGCAAATGAAATTCAATGATGATAAATGCAAAGTAATGCATATTGAAAAACAATCACAACTATACATCTAAAATGACGTGGTCTAAATGAGCTGTTGTCACACAAAGATCTTGGAGTCATTGTTGATAGTTCTCTGAAAACACCTGCTCAATGTGCAGCTGCTAGCAAAAACGCTAATAGAGTATTAGGAACCATTAGGAAAGGGGTAAATAATAAAACAGTAAATATCATAATGCCACTATTTAAATCCATAGTATTTAAACCTTGACTACTGTGAGCAGTTCTGGTCACCCTATCTCAAAAAAGATAATATAAGAATTGGAATAGGTACAGAAAAAGGGCAACAAAAATGATTAAGGGTATGGAACAGCTTCCATATGAGAGTAGATTTAAAAAAAGACTGGGATTATTCAGTTTGGAAAAAAGACTACTATGTTTTAGTCCTAGGCAGTAAACAAAAATTCATGGCCCATGACCTGTCCATGACTTTTACTATATACCCCTGACTAAAACTTAGGGGGGGGGGGGGAAGAGGACAGCTAGGGGGCACCGTGGGTGCTGGGGGGGGGGGCGGCGCAGCCGGTGCTTGAGGGAAGGGTTGGCGGGGTTGGGGCAGGCTCCCTACCTTCACTTGCTGCCTCCGCTTGGCCCCAATCCCCGGTTCTGCAGATCCCATTGGCTGGGAACTGCGGCCAATGGGAGCTGCTGGTGGTGCCTGCCAGTAGAGGTGGCACATGGAGCTAGAAGCTGAGGGAGAGGAGTTTCTGTAGACGTTCTGGGGAGCCTGCCCTAGGTAAGCACTGCCCCGCACCCCAACCCTGAGCCCTCCCCCAAACTCCTGTTGCTAGGGGCGAGACTGCCCCAGCAGCAGCCAGTGCAAATGTCCCAGGTGCTCAGGTGGCCCCTCGGCCAGGCACATCAGCTGCTGCAGAAGTCATGGAGGTCACAGAAAATCTGTGACAAACATGGAGCCTTACACAAGAACGAGGGATCACCCAATGAAATTAGTAGGGAGCAGTTTCAAAACAAACAAAAGGAAGTACTTCTTCACACAACACACAGTGAGTCTGTGGAACTCATTGCCATGAGATGTTGTGAAGGCCAAAACTATAACTGGATTCAAAAAAGAATTAGATAAGTTAATGGAAGAAAAGTCCATCAATGGCTATTAGCCAAGATGGTCAGGGATGCACCCCCACTCTCTGGGTGTCCCGAAGCCTCTGACTGCCAGATGTGGGACCGGACAACAGGGGAGGGATCACTTGATAATTGCCCTCTTCTGTACATTCCCGTTGAAGCATTTGGAACTGGCCATTGTTGGAAGACAGGATACTGGGCTAGATGGACCATTGGTTTGACCCATTCTTAAGTTATGTACTTTATTTGAGGCTAAGAACAAGAAGATACTACAGCAGAATAAAGCACTGATAATTAGGTGTAACTTCTCCACTAAAAGATAAAATAGAGGTACAGACAAGGCATTGGTCAACAGCAAATGCTAAAAATCAATCCATGGCTTCCCTCCCAAAGTAACAATACAATATATAATGTACTTTGCACTTGACTTAAAAATGGCTGAAATACTGAAAAGTCCATTTTAAAATTTTTCTTTAACAAGAATAAAGAAGGGTTTCAACCATTTCAAGAAGGAAGCAAGTCTTTAGGAGGGATCTGAATAAAACAGAGACTGGGACCTGGCACAAAAGGATTCGGTAAGGTAAGGAGTTTTAGTGATCAATTGTAAAAAACCCACAAAACCTAAACCCACCCACTCACACGCTAAAGATTGAAACTTACCTCATAGCTGATCTGACATTTATCCTCAAAACACTTTTCACTGTAATTTATTATTTCCTAAAAAGTAAGTAGAGTACAGTTCAATTTAGGTACCAGTGTAATTGGGGCCTTATAAACACCTAAAATATGTAGATAAAACACTTAGATTTTTCAGGTAATATTTCCTTAATTCATAATACATACAGGCTGCCTTGATTCAGGAAACCATTTAACTCCCACTGATATCAATGGGAATAAAGAACATATTCAAGTACTTTCATGAATTGAGGCTTTAGAACCTGATTCTGCAGTCTGCATTCAAACAAAATTTCCACCGAGTTCCAATGGGAATTTTGTCTGAGAACTGCAGGATTTGGCCAATTCATTAACAGAAAGGGAATCCATATATAAAAAATTGCAGTATTTTCTAGTAAGGATGGACCAACCCTCCTTGAACTTTGAGGTGTGATTGGTTACTTTCAACAACCCTCAAAAAATCAGGTTCCCTCTTGCACCGCTTCATAGCTTCTCTCAAAAACATGGCTGAAAATAGGTACCCAATAGTTATCTTCCAACAACTGTGCATTTTGGGGCACAACTAAATGGGAGAAGGGATGAAATGACTATAAGGTGGATGAACAACTAATTGAAAGACTGTTCTCAAAGACTAGTTTATCAATGGTTTGCTGTCAAACTGGAGAGATTTATTTCGTAGAGTCCCACGAGTAAGTCCTGGGTCTGGTACCTTTCAATATTTTCATTACTTGGATAATGGAGTGGAGAATATATTTATAAAACTTGTGGATGACACCGAGCTTGAAGGGGTTGTTAGGATTTTGGAGGAAAGGATTATAATTCAAAATTACCTTGACAAATTGGAGAATTCATCTGAAATCCACAAGGTGAAATTCAATAAAAACAAGTATAAAGTACTACCTTAGGAAGGAAAAATCAAATGCACAACTACAAAATGGGGAATAATTGGCTAGGTGGTAGTACTGCTGAAAAAGATCTGGAGGTTAAAATGAACTGTGAATTGAACATGAGTCAACAATGTGATGCAGCTGCAAAAAAGGCTAATATAATTGAGGCATATATTAGCTGGAGTGTTGAATCTAAGACATGGGATGAACTATCCCACTGTATTTGGCACTCGTGAGGCCTCAGCTGGAGTACTATGTCCAATTCTGGGCTCCATATTTCAGCAAAGTGGTGGACAAATTGGAGAGAGTGCAGAGGATAGCAAAAATAAATAAATAAATGGCTTAGAAAACTTGACCTTTGAGAAAGGTTTTTCTAAACTGGACATCTTTAGTCTTGAGAAAAGAAGACTGAGGGGGACCTGCTAATAGTCTTCAAATATGTTAAGGGCTGTTATAAAAAGGAATGTGATCAATTGCCTTCCATGTCCACTGGAAGTAGGATAAGTAGTAATAGCTTATTCTGAAGCAAGGGAAATTAAGGTTAGATATTAGGAAAATCTTTCTAACTGTAACGGTAGTTAAGCTGTGGAATAGGCTCTCAAGAGAGGTTGAGGCATCCCCATCATTAGAGGTTTTAAAGAAAAGGCTGGACAAATATCTATCTGGGTGGTCTAGATTTACTTGGTCTTGCCTCAGCACAGGGGACAGGACTTGACTTCTTGAAGTCCCTTCCAGCCCTACATTTCTGTGATTCTCTGAAAGTGCAGAGCAGTGAGAATATAAAGTGGAGCAAAAACAAAGCATAGAAGAAAAATCTTGGCTTCCTCCCTCTCCATAGAGAGGAAATGTTATTCAGGATGAGGTGAGAAAAAGCCACTCCCCCTGAAGTTTCTGCCACTTCTAGAGAAACAAGATCAGAAGAAGCAGGGAGAGTTAGATATCTTACTGAAGAAGTGTCCTTAAAAATAATTTGAGAGTTTAAATGCTTTTCTGAAGTTAACTATTGTACCTTTTGGATGATAGTCCATAAAAATGGTTACTTACCTCTCGTAACTGTTGTTCTTTGAGATGTGTTGCTCACGTCCATTCCAACAGGTGTGCGCATGTGCCGCGTGCATGATCGCCGGAAAGCTTTTCCCCTAGCGGTACCTGTCAGGTCAGCTGTGGAGACCCCTACAGTGGCGCCTTTATGGCGGTGTATATATGGCCCTGCCGACCCGCCGCCTGCTCAGTTCCTTCTTGCCAGAATACTCCAACAGTGGGGAGGCGGCCACCGGGATTTGGAATGGACATGAGCAACACATCTCAAAGAACAACAGTTACGAGAGGTAAGTAACCATTTTTTTCTTCTTCGAGTGATTGCTCATGTGCATTCCAATAAGGGACTTCCCAGCAGTTACCCAGGGGGAGGTGTTGGAGTTCACCTGATCGCTGAGTGCAGGACTGCCCTACCAAAAACAGCATCAGAAACCTGCTCACCATGGGGTTACCGAAATGAAAGGTGAAAGGCCGAAATGGCCGCAAGGTGTGATATCGCTAACCCTTGGTGCTTGACATATAAAAGATAGTCCAAAATAATGGGAATTGGGGCTGATTGTGGCTCAGTTCCCCTTTGTCGAGACCAAATGGAGAAATGCTTCCACTTAGCTGGGTACGTGGCTTGAGTGGAGGATTTCCTAGTTCCTAACAGGACCTCCCTCACTGAGTGAGAGCACTGAAGCTCAAGAGGGTTCAGCCATGGAGCGTCCACACCATGAGGTGGAGGGACTCCAGGTTGGGGGGTTGCAGACAGCCGTGGTCCTGTACTGTGTGATTAGGGTCGGACAGAGAGGGGGCACTACAGGTCTGTCCACTGAGAGGTTCAGTAACATGGTGAACCAGTGCTGTCGAGGCCACACTGGCGCTATGAGGATCAAAGAACCCCTGTCCTGACGAGTCTTGAGGAGCACTCTGTGTATGAGGGGGAATGGCAGGAACGTGTACAGCAGGTGATCCGTCCATGACAAGTGAAAGGCGTCCATGGTGGAGCCTGGGCTGTGGTTCAGGAAGGAGCAGAACCTCTGGCACTTCCTGTTGCCCCGCATTGTGAACAGGTACATGTAGGGAGAGCCCCACCTCTGGAAAAATCGAGTGAGCCATGTCCGGTCTGAGGGACCATTTGTGTCCATGGAACGAGCGACTGAGTCAGTTGCCAGCTCGTTCTGCGCCCCCAGAGGGTGCGACGCCTGTAGGTGTATAGAATGGGCAATGCAAAAGTCCCACAGCATGAGGGCTTCCCGACACAGGGGAGAGGAGTGAGAACCACCCTGTTTGTTTATATAGAACATCGCTGCAGTATTGTCCGTGAGTACTGATATGCACATGCCCTGAAGGCGGGCCTGGACTGCTTGGCATGCCAGGCGAACCACCCTCAACTCCCTTACATTGATGTTCAGGGATAGCCCTGTATGGGACCAGAGGCCCTGGGTTCTGATATTGCCCTGATGTGCTCCCCAACTGAGCACCAAGGCATCCGTGACCAGGGAGAGCGTAGGTTGGGGCTTGGCAAAGGGTACTCCCGCACAAACCAGCAGTGGTTACCACCACCAGTGGAGAGAGTTGAGAATCCGAGGCGGGAGGGTCACTATTAAGTCCAATGGGTCCCTGCCCAGTCTGTGCACTTGTGCTAACCACGCCTGGAGGGGCTGAAAGTGCAGCCTGGCGTACTGTACCATGTATGTACAGGCTGCCATGTGCCCCAATAGTTTCATACAGTTTCTGGCCGTGGTTGTGGGAAAGCGGAGTAAAGGCTTGATAATGTCTGCGAGCACTTGAAACGCAGTTCCGGAAAGAATTCCCTTGTGTGCGTGGAGTCCAAGAGAGTGCCGATGAACTCTATTCTTTGTGTGGGTGTCAATGTGGACTTGGGCTCGTTCAATATAAGTCCCAGCCTATGAAACGTAGCCTTGGCCAGGGACATGTGTTCTGCCATCCATGCTTGGGACTCGGCCTTGATGAGCCAGTTGTCCAGATACAGGAATACCTGCACCTGGTGCCTGCGGAGGAAGGCTGCCACGACCACCATACACTTGGTGAACACCCGGGGGGCCATTGAGAGGCCAAATGGGAACACCCTGAAAGGGTAGTGGTGGCCACTGACCACGAATCTGACAAAGGGTCTGTGGGCTGGGATAATAGCAATGTGAAAGTACGTATCCTTCAAGTCGAGGGCAGCGTACCAGTCTCCCAGATCCATGGAGAGAATGTTGGTGGCCAGAGAGACCATGCGAAACTTCACCCTGTTTATGAATGTGTTGTGGTCTCGTAGGTCCAGGATAGGCTGAAGTTCGTCCTTGGCCTTGGGGATGAGGAAATAGCAGGAGTAGAACCCCTTGCTGCTGAATTCCTGAGGAATGTCCTCTATTGCCCCTAGAGCTGGGAGCGATTGCATCTCCTGTAAAAGGAGCTGCTCGTGAGAGGGGTCCCTGAAGAGGGACGGGAGGGCTGGAGGGAACAGAATTGGATAGAATATCATACCCCTACCATGCTGAGGACCCAGCGGTCTGACATGATCTGAGACCAAACATGGTAGAAGCGGGAAGGTCGATTCACAAACTGGGGGGGGGGGGGGGGGGGAATCCAAGATGGCTACTGGTGCGCCGTCCTCCGGCGCATCTTCAAAAGTTAGCCCACTGGCCCCAAGCCTATTTGGCTGAACCCTAGCCTTGGCGCGAGGAGGAGTGCGGTGGGCGCCTCCTATTATTCCTGCCCCTTCTTCTTGATGGATCTCGTCTAGGAGGCCCAGGGTAGAAGCGGGATGGGGGCTGAGGTGTAAAGGGCTTTCTCTGAGGCCCTAGGGTGCGTAGCCCCCGAGACTCCAGAGTCACACAAGAGTCCTTTAGGCTATTCAGGCCCGTGTCCTTGTTTTTAGCGAACAGGCTCTTGCAGTCAAAGGGAGGTGCTGTATGGTATTCTGGACCTCCAGTGGGATACCCAAAACCTGGAGCCACACGCTGCGCCTCATTGCAATGGCAGTGGCCATGGTTCGAGCCGCAGAGTCCGCCGCGTCCAGTGTTGCCTGGAGGGCGGTCCTAGACACCACTCTACCCCCTTCAAGGAGCGCACCAAACTCCTTGAGAGTCGGCCGGGATTAACTCCTGGAACTTAGCCAACAAGCTCCAGGAATTAAAGGCGTATCGGCTAAGCACTGCCTACTGATTCGCTACTCGAAGCTGGAGCCCACCAGTCAAATAGACTTTATGGCCAAAGAGATCCAGCTTCTTGGTGTCCCGTGACTTAGGTGCAGGGCCTGGCTGTCCTTGCCACTCCTTGTGGTTTGCTGCAACCACCACCAGAGTCCCCGGCTGGGGGTGGGTAAAAAGGTGCTCATAGCCCTTTTGCGGCACAAAGTAGCGTCTCTTGACCCCCTTTAGCCATTGGTGGTATAGAGGCCAGGGTTTGCCAGAGCACCTTCGTGGAGTTCTGAACTGTCCTTATGGGGGCAAGGCCACTCTAGAAGGACCCTCGGAAGTGAGGATGTCCACCATTGGATCCGCGTTCTCCATAACCTCCCCTGCCTGGAGGTTAAGGTTAACTGCCACCCTCCTGAGCAGGTCTTGGTAGCCTTTGGTGTCCATTGGTGGTAGAGTGGTAGATGTGCCCACCACTGCCTCATCCAGTGAAGAGGTTCCTGGGACGGGGTCTTCCAGCCCCTCTGGTTTTCTGGAGGTCGGGTCAGGTACCTCGGAGCTCCCCAAGACAAGAGGTTCAGGAGCCACCGACGTTGGTGGAGGAGGGACTGCGCTTGCCTGTGGCAGTTCAGCAGCCCTGTCTTGTACGGAGTCCTCAGGGGACCTAGGGGTGTAGCGTGCCAGCGATGTTGCTGATGGAGGAGTACAGGGGGGCTGACACTACAGATACCGGCCTGGATCCCTGAGCCTGGTGGTAGGGCCTAGGGGTCCAAAAGGGCCATTGTACTGGGCCCTGCCACTGGGGTGGCCAAGTGATGGCTGGTGCTGGTTGTTCCGCTGGCCTACGGTGCCGGGACCGGAGTGGCTGCTTCGGGAGACAGACGATTCGGCGTCCGACTCTGACGAGTATACAGTACCCGACCATGGGGGACCAGAGCCTGATGGTACCAGTGATCAGTACCGGGGAGACGGAGATCGGTGCTGCAACATCATGGGCTTCCCCCGATGATGAATCAATGGCGATGCTGCCATCGGTGCCGCGACGGATGTTGGAGCCATCCGCAGTGCCGGGCTTGACACCGCAGTTGTGCCGTTGCCGGTGCTACTGGTGGTGTCTGAGTTTGCGAAGCTAGGTACTGTGCCATCATGGCAATGAGGTCTCGAACTACCTCATGTGTGTCCGGAGTGGAAGGGAGGTCAAGCTTTTCCTCCAAATCGTCCCGGGTAGGGGAGTCCATTCTCACCGGATTCAATGGCTCTGCCACTCGGGCCGGAGTCAACGGCACCGGTTCTTGAGCACCAGACCGAGGGTGTCCCGCCGGAGGATGCACCCCACTGGAATCCCCCCTCGGTTTCTTGACAAGGGAACATCCCCTGTCTGGTTTCTTTTTCTTTATGCGGCACCAGGAACGTGAACGGTGACGCCTCATGGTACTGGCCTTGCAGGCTGGGGAGCGGTGCTGGTGCTCGCTGGTGGAGACCTTCCTCGATGCCGGGACATCCCACACCGAGGCCAGTGCGCTGCACACCGAGGATGCCAGTGTCGGCTCTGGCTGAAGGGCCGACTCCATCAGGAGGAGCTTCAGACGATAGTCCTGCTCCCTCTGAGTCCAGGATCTGAAGCTGCGGCAAATTGGGCACTTATCTGTTTGATGGCCCTCCCCGAGGCACTTGAGACAGGTGGCGTGAGGATCACTTGTGGACATAGGTTTTGCCCACCACTAGCACGCCTTAAACCCCTGCAACCAAGGCATGCCCTGGTGCCGGGGAGAGTAGAAGGAGGGGAAGCCCCCTAAAGTAAGCTAAACAGATCTACAACTATTAACAACTAACTAACCACTATTCACACAAAAACAAGGGAACCACTAGGTAACGCATTTGCAGATACAAAAGACTGAGCTGTTCCAACGACCGTCATGAGCGGTAAGAAGGAACTGAGCAGGCGGCGGGTCAGCAGGGACATATATACACCGCCATAAAGGTGTCACTCTAGGGGTCTCCACAGCCTAACCGACGGGTACCACTAGGGGAAAAGCTTTCCGGCGATGGTGCACACAGTGCATGCACACACCTATTGGAATGCACATGAGCAATCACTCGAAGAAGAACTGTAAGTTTTATATCAGTTTAAAATAATAAATTCATTAATAAAATTTAAAATTAAGTAGCTATCATTTTCAGTACAGTTATCACTGTTGCTATGGATGAATTCAAGAGCAAAGAGTTTGCAATTCCCTAAGAATTTCCATGTCACTTTGGCAAGAAGTTGTACCTATGTTTTTTTCTACTTGCAAACTATGCCTTTGACATTGCTGATTTATACATTTTTAGACATTAGTAACATACAACAAACCAAAAAGGCATTAAAGTGTGACAAAGTATTAATGACAATAACCTGGGGGGAAGGTCACAACCATAAATTGATTAAATGTTTAATCTTTCAGAGCCACTAGAGCAGCAAAAACAAAAAATAAATCTTACTTACCAGATTTGATATATCCGGACAATCTTCAAAAATGCAGTATTTGTGGTATGCCATAAAGGAAGAAAGTGACATCCCATCAAAATAAAGATTAACAGATACTTTGCCCCATGGATTATCTGGACGTTCCTGTTTGAATAAAACAAAGTAGACTACTGCCATAATGCACATAACATCATGGCTGAGATTTTGTCAACATAATAGTAATGAAAGAGGAAATGACTTACCTGTAACTGGCAGTTCTTCAAGATATGTGGTCCCTATTTGTATTCCAAACTTGGGTGCACATGTGCGCCATACACTGAAGCAGGAAGTTTTCACTAGCAGTGTCCACTGATGTGCATGATACGTTACCTCGTGCTCCAGGTGAGGTTAAGAGGCTATGCAGGGAGACGGTCCCTCAGTCACCCTCTTCGCACTGAGTAGCGCAGTCCGTACCAGAGGGGACAGTGAGTGGGTATTGGAATACAAATAGGGATCACGCATCCAGTTACAGGTAAGTAATCTCCTCTTCTTCTTCGAGTGATGGTTCCTATATGTATCCAAATGCAGGTGAGAATCAAGCAAAGCTCAGCTTGGAGGCGGGTATGAGGACAAACGAGGTATCGCTGTCTGCAGGACAGCACAGCCCACAGCTACATCTTCAGTCGCTCCCTGGGCGATGGCACAGTAGGTGGTGAAGATACGCACAGAGCGCCAGGTTGCCACCTGGTATATGTCTTGCAAGGGGATGTCCACTAGGGAGGCGGAGGTAGCTGTACGTGAAGCAGTGGGCTGTAATCCTGACTACCTGTAGCACTCTATGATGCAGGTAGAGATGAACTTCGACATGAGCTGTGAAGAAAGGGGTTGGCCTAGCAACCTTTCTGCAAGGGCTATGAAAAGGCATGGAGAGGTGCAAAAGAGCGGGTCCTGTCAAGGTAGAACACAAGTGCACAGCGGACATCCTATGAATGCAGAGTCCTGCCTGTTGGAGTGAAGTATGGCTTAGGATGGAAGACCGGGAGATGGATTGACTGGTTGAGGTGGAACTCAGAGACCACTTTTGTGAGAAACTTAGGGTAAAGATGCAACAAAACTTTTTATGGAAGTTTATGGGGGAGGTCAGCCATCATGGCTCCCAATTCGCTGACCTGCCTAGTGGAAGTGATGGCCACAACAAATATGACCTTCATGGATAAGTGTGAGAGGAAACATGTGGCCAGGGGCTCGAAGGGAGGTCTGATGAGGGCAGAAAGTACAAGATTGAGGTTCCAGGGGGGAGTTGGTTTAAGGACTGGTGGGAAGTGTTCATCAGCCCTTTCAGAAAGCAGGTGGTGGAGGGGTGGGAAAACACCAAGTGGCCATCCATAGGTGGGAGGAAGGCACTAAATACCATAAAGTGGACTTGGACTGAGCTGAGGGAAAGGCCTGAAGTCTTTAAATCCAGGAAGTAGTCCAGCATGGTGGGGACGGAGACATCACTAAGGGGGAGATGCTGGCATTGCACCCAGGAGGTGAAACGCTTCAATTTCACAGCATAGTAAGCCTGTGTGGAAGCTCATATAGGTGAACATGATTTGTCGGGGAAGAGTCAACATAGTTTTTGTAAAGGGAAATCATGCCTCACCAATCTATTAGAATTCTTTGAGGGGGATCAACAAGCATATGGACATGGGGGATCCAGTGGATATAGTATACTTACATTTTCAGAAAGCCTTTGATAAGGTCCCTCACAAAAGGGAAACAAAGAGTAGGAATAAATCGCCAGGTCTCAGAATGGAGAGAAGTAAAAATTGGTGTCCCCCAGGGGTCTGTTCTGGGACCAGTACTGTTCAACATATTTATAAACAATCTGGAAAAAAGGGTAAACAGGAGGTTGCAAAATTTGCAGATGATACAAAACTACTCAAGATAGTTAAGTGAAAAGCAGAATGTGAAGAGTTACAAAGGGATCTCACAAAACTGGGCGACTGGGCAACAAAATGGCAGATGAAATTCAATGTTGATAAATGCAAAGTAATAAACATTGGAAAACAATCCCAACTATACATATAAAATGATGGAGTCTAAATTACCTGTTATCACTCAAGAAATAGATCTTGGAGTCATTGTGGATAGTTCTCTGGGAACACCCACTCAATATACAATGGCAGTCAAAAAAGCTAACAATGTTCGGAATCATTAGGAAAGCGACAGATAGTAAGACAGAAAATATGTTGTCTCTATATAAATCCATGGTACGCCCACATCTTGAATACTGCATGAAGTGGTCACCCCATCTCAAAAAAAAGATATACTGGAATTGGAAAAGGTACAGAAAAGGGGAACAAAAATGATTAGGGGAATTGAACATCTTCCATATGAGGAGAGATTAATAAGACTGGGACTTTTCAGCTTGGGATTTGATAGAAGTCTATAAAAATCAAGACTGGTGTGGAGAAAGTAAATAAGGAAGTGTTATTTACTCCTCATAGCACAAGAACCTGGGGATCACCAAATCAAATTCATAGGCTGCAGGTTTAAAACAAACCAAAAGAATTATTTTTTTCACACAAGGCACAGTCAACCTGTGGAACTCTTTGCCAGAGGATGTTGTGAAGGCCAAGACTATAACAGAGTTCAAAAAAGAACTAGATAAATTCATGGAGGATAGTGGTTACTAGCCAGGGTGGGCAGGGATGGTGTCCCTACCCTCTGTTTGCCAGAAGCTGGGAATGGGCAACACGGGATGGATCACTTGATCTTTACCTGTTCTCTTCATTCCCTCTAAAGTACCTGGCATTGGCCACTGTCGGAAGACAGGATACTGGACTAGATGGACCTTTGGTATGATTCACTATGGCCATTCTTATGTTCTCGTCTGCTGCTTAAGTAGGTGATGTACCGATGTCAAGCAGGCATTGTTTACATGCAAGTCCCATCCAAAAACCAGGCTGTGAGGTGAAGCGAGCCTGGGCTGGGATGTCAGATTCTGCCCTGGTGCTGGGTGAGGAGGTCTGGCAGTGTGAGGAAGTAGATTGAGGGGTGGGGGGAGAGTCTGAAAACCAGAACTGTCAGAGCAAAAGTTATCAGTAGGGCTGTGGCTCAATTTCAACAGATCCTGCGCAGTATTTGGGAAAGGAGGGGAATAGGGGAAGGCATAGCAGAGACCGTCCCACCACAGAAGAAGGAGAACATTGCCCTGGGAATTGCGCTCCATGGTCCCCCAGGAGCAGTAGAGGGGAAACTTGTGTTTTTTGTGAGTGGTGAAGAAGTCCCAGTGAAGAGTGCCCCAGGCATGGCAGACAGAGCGGAGTGGTATGTGTAGCTCCCACTCTTAATTGAGGTACCAGGTCCACCCGAGTGTGTCCGAAGAGAGTTCTGCACTTGCAGGAGGTACGCTGCATCGAGTAGGACATTGTGGTGGATACACGAGTTCCAGAATCGGATGGACTCTGCACAAAGTGACTAGGACTTGGTGCCCTCCCGCCTGTTTACGTATGCCACCGCAGTGGTATTGTCAGAAAGGAGCTGAATGTGGAGAGCTCAGATAAGGGCAGGAACATATGGCAGATGAGGCGAACCCCGCCTGCATCTCCAGGATATTGATGTGTATGTGGGCTTCATGCTGAATCCAAGCCCCTTGGATGGCATGGCTGCCCAGGTGGGCACCCCAACTGGCTAGGGAGGCGTCCGTGGTGAGGGTGGTGGTTGGGAAAGGAGTGGCAAAGGAGGTACCTATCATCACTTGAAAGGGTTGGTCCACCATGTGAGGGAGGCCTGGACTGGACGTGAGACAATCAGTGTGGTGGCCATGTGGTCGAAGTGTGGTCTGCAGACGGATAGGAGCCACAGCAGTAGACAGCGCAAGTGCAGATGGGCATGCAGAGTCACATGGGTGCAGGCTGCCATATGCCCACAAAGAGACAGACAGCGGCGCACTCTGGTGTGTGAGTTGTAGTGTAGGGCCATCAGGGCAGCGAAATATCCTGCCAGGAGAAAGACCTGAGTTGCTACAGAATCCAGGCATGCTCCGATTAAGTGGACTGTCTGCATCAGGATGAACACAGATTTCTCCTCATTGAAACAGACGTCAAGCCGTCGAGAGTGGTGAGAAGACAGCAGAGAGGACGGATGATCAATGCCATCTTGGGGAGGCACCAGAAGCCAGTCATCTAAGAAAGGGATCATAGAGTACCCCAGTAGTCTTAGTTGGAGCAGCCATGACCACCAAGACTTCAGTGAAGACTCTTGGGGCCATCGCAGTGTCAAAGGGGAGAAGTCTGAACTGGTAGTGCTTGTCGCTCACGCGGAAGCAAAGAAGCCTGCGGTGGCCCAGATGGATGTCGATGTGGTAGTACACATCCTTCACATCCAGAGCTATGCCTCCTGGGAAAGGGAGGGGATGATGCAAGTGAGTGTCACTATACAGAACCTGGTTTTCCTAATATATATATATTGAGTAGTTGGAGATCAAGTATAGGGCAGAGTCCTCCTCCCTTTTTCAGGCTGAGAAAGTACGGAGAGTAGAAGCCCTGGGGACTGGGGGCGGTGTCGTGCAGGCTCCTGATACCAAGGGTAGGTGACCTTGTATGGGGCATAGGGAGTGTGACCGGAAAATTGGTCTCTGTTGCTTCTGACAGGGTGTCAGTGTATATGAATAGGTTAAAGAACAGGTTAAGGACTATTTAGAAAAGCTGGACATGCACAAGTCGATGGGGATGGATGCAATGCATCCGAGGGCGCTGAGAGAGTTGGCTGATGTGATTGCAAAGCCACTGGCCATTATCTTTGAAAACTCATGGCAATCGGGGGAGGTCCCGGATGATTGGAAAAAGGCAAATATAGTGCCTATCTTTAAAAAAGGGAAGAAAGAGAATACGGTGAACTACAGATCCATCAGCCTCGCCTCAGTCCCGGAAAAATTATGGAGCAGGTCATCAAGGAATCCATTTAGAAGCACTTGGAGGAGAGAAAGGTGATCAGGAACAGGGAACATGGATTCACCAAGGGCAAGTCATGTCTGACCAACCTGATTGCCTTCTATGATGAAATAATTGGCTTTGTGGATATGGGGAAAGCAGTGGACGTGATATACCTTGACTTTAGCAAAGCTTTTGATACAGTCTCCCACAGTATTCTTGCCAGCAAGTTAAAAAAGTATGGATTGGAAGAATGGACTATAAGATGGATAGAAAGCTGGCTACATCGTCAGGCTCAACAGGTAGCGATCAACGGCTCAATGTCTAGTTGGCAGCCAGTATCAAGTGGAGTGCCCTAAGGGTTGGTCCAGGGGCTGGTTTTGTTCAGCATCTTCATTAATGATCTGGATGATGGGATGGACTGCACCCTCACCAAGTTCACAGATGACACTAAGTTGGGGGGAGAGGTAGATACACCGGAGGGTAGGGATAAGGTCAAGAGTGACCTAGACAAATTGGAGGAATGCCCAAAAGAAATCTGATGGAGGTTCAACAAGGACAAGTGCAGAGTCCTGCACTTAGGACAGAAGAATCCCATGCACTGCTACAAGCTGGGGACCAACTAGCTAAGTGGCAGTTCTGCAGAAAGGACCTGGGAATTACAGTGGATGAGATGCTGGATATGAGTCAACAGTGTGCCCTTGTTGCCAAGAAGGCTAACGGCATATTGGGCTGCATTAGTAGAAGCACTGCCAGCAGATCAAGGTAAGTGATTATTCCCCTCTATTTGGCACTGGTGAGGCTACATCTGGAATACTGCGTCCAGTTTCGGGCCCCCCACTACAGAAAGGATGTGGACAAATTGGAGAGAGTCCAGTGGAGGGCAATGAAAATGATTAAGGGGCTGGGGGGACTTATGAGGAGAGGCTGATGGAACTGGGCTTATTTAGTCTGCAGAAGAGAAGAGTGTGTGTGTGGGGGATTTGATAGCATCCTTCAACTACCTGACGGGGGGTTCCAAAGAGGATAGAGCTAGGCTGTTCTCAGTGGTGGCAGATGACAGAACAAGAAGCAATGGTCTCAAGTTGCAGTGGGGGAGGTCTAGGTTGGATATTAGGAAAAACTATTTCACTAGGAGGATGGTGAAGCCCTGGAATGGGTTACTTAGGGAGGTGGTGGAATCTCCATCCTTAGAGGTTTTTAAGGCCCGGCTTAACAAAGCCCTGGCTGGGATGATTTAGTTGGGGTTGGTCCTGCTTTGAGCAGGGGATTGGACTAGATGACCTCCTGAGGTCTCTTTCAACCCTAATCTTCTATGATTCTATATCCCGAGAGACGGGAACATCATTCAAGTCCTTCAAAGAGTGGAGGGACTCATCTGTCTTTGTGGAGAATAGCTTGTTCTTATTGATGGGAAGGTCCTGGATGGAGGTCTGGACCTTCCTGAGGAACCCAGAGGATTGCAACCAGGACTCTCACTGCAAGGTGAGAGAGCGGGAGGATGCATCCGCTGCATCCACCACAGCATGGAGGCTAACCTTGGCCGTCAAGTGACCTTCCTCCACCAGGGCCTGGAAACACTGCCGTTTGTCCTGCAGCAGATCCTCCAGGAACTCTGTTAGGTTGGCATAGTTATTAAAGTCAAACTTCACTAGCAGAGCCTTCTTGTTAGAGATGTGGAATTGCATGGCCACGGAAATGTATGCCTTATGGCCCAGAAGGTCAAGGCATTTTGCTGCCCTATCCAGGAGGGTGGAGGCATGTGAGTGCTGTCTCGCCTGCTCAGTTGCTGCGTGCACCACTACTGAAGTGGGGGTGAGAGTGTTCCAGAAGAGGTGTGTGCGAGGGAAAAAAAAGTCAGCCCTTTTTGGACAGGACAAAGTACTGGCGTTCCAACCTCTTAGGTGTGGGGGTACATTGTACTCCACTTAGGAAGTAACAATCGGTTGCACACATACAAAATGGGAAATGACTGCCTAGGAAGGAGTACTGCAGAAAGGGATTGGGAGGTCACAGTGCATCACAAGCTAAATGAGTCAACGGTGTTACACTGTTGCAAAAAAACCAAACTAACCATCATTCTTGGAGAAAGTCCAGAGAAGAGCAACAAAAATTATTAAAAAAGTCTGGAAAACATAACCTATGAGGGAAGATTGAAAAAATTGGGTTTGTTTAGTTTGGAGAAGAGACGACTGAGGGCGGGGACACGATAACAGTTTTCAAGTACATAAAAGTTTGTTACAAGGAGAAGAAAGAAGAGAAAATTACTCACCCTGCACAGTAACTAATGTTCTTCAAGATGGTTGTCTCTGCGGGTGCACCACAGTGCCGGTCCCCATCTTGCACTGCCTCAGGCAGTTACATAGCACCGTGCGACCAACACTCTACTCTCAGTTCTGTCTCTACCGAAGTATTTAATGTGAAAACTCTGAAGAAGAGGGAGAGTAAGGGAGCACACACAGGGACAACCATCTCGAAGAACCTCAGTTACTGCACAGGGTAACTTTTTCCTCTTCTTCGAGGTGTGTCCCTATGGGAGGTCCACTTTAGGTGACTAGAGCATCTGATGATGAATGCTGCTCTAATGCATAACGTTGTCTGAATGTACGGGCTAACACCCAGGCTGCTGCTTTGTAGATGTTCATAATGGGTACGTTGTTAAGAAAGGCTATCAAAGCAGATAGAGATCTGGTGGAATGTGTGTGGGTCTCCGGTGGGGGCTGAAGCTGTTGTTGACGATAGCAAAACTCAATGCATCCGGAGATCCATTTAGACAGTCTCTGTTTAGATATGGTATCTCCTTTTGAGAGTTCTGTGATGGAGAAGAATAATTTTGGTGACTTTCAAAAAGTCTTTGTTCTCTTGATGTAAAAGGCTAGCACGCTTTGAATGTCCAGGGTGTGGAGTGCTGCTTCTTGTTTATTCCCATGGGGTTTTGGGAAGAACAATGGGAGATGAATGGGATGATACAGATGGAATGAGGAGGCAATCTTAGTTTAAGAACTTGGGATGCGTTCTTAAGGTCACCTTATTTTTGAAGAATGTTGTGCATGGTGGGCGTCCCACAAGGTCCCCTAGCTCCCCCACCCATCTGGCAGACATGATGGCGATGAGAGAGGCCACCTTCATTAAAAGGTGGAGCAGTGAATATGTCGTTAATGGTTCAAACGGTTGTCCAGTAAAGCCCCTAACATTAGATCATGGGTTCTCAATCTTCATTGCACCGCGATCCCCTTCTGACAACAAAAAATACTACATGACACCAGAAGGGGGCACTGAAGCCTGAGCCCCTCCGCCCCATGTGGTGGCGGTGGGGAGTTTAAGGGGGACAAAGCCAAAGTCCAAGGGGGCCTGTAACCTAGCCCTGCCACCCAGGGTTGAAACCCTTGGACTTCAGTCCTGGGCAGTGGGGCTTGGGCTTCAGCTCTGGGTCCCAGCAACTCTAAGCCAGCCCTGGTGACCCCATTAAAATGGGGTTGCGACCCACTTCGGGGTTCCAACCCACAGTTTGAGAACCGCTGAACTAGATTAAGGTCCCATTATGAAGTAGAGGTTTGCATTTTGGGGTAAACGTTATGAGGGCCCTTAAGAAAACGCTTGCTGATTGGGTGAGAAAAATCGATAACTCATGGTGGAACCTTTAATAGCTTTGAGGTGTACTCTGATTGAGCTTATGGAGAGACCCAATTTCTTAAGTTCCAATATATAGTCCAGTACACCAGAGGCAGAGGAGAGAGGAGACCACCAATGATTTGTTTATTTTGGCACCATATAGTGAATCTCCTCCATTTGTGTAGGTATGTTGAGTAGTTGGTCTAGACTATTTAACAGACTGTACCTTACTTCTCACAAAAAAGTCTATAGTTGGGAACTCCCAATGTTTGAATATATTCCGTAGTACTTGGAGGTCCAATTTCTCATTTGTGGTCCTGGGAGAGTTTTCCGCTTAGCACATCTGCGGTGGTTTTCTGGCATCCTGATATGTAGGAGGCTGAGATGTTGATGTTGTAACTGATGCACCAGATCCCAAAGTAGCATGGCTTCCGCGCCTAGAGTGTGAGAACATGCCCCCCTTGCCAGTTTATATAGAACATGCAAGCAACATTGTCTGTGAGGACCTTTATGGTTTTGTTCTTGATCATAGGTAGGAAATGGGAGCAGCCATTGTAAACTGCCTGTAGCTCCAGTAGATTTATATGTCGGAGGGATTTCGACAGGGACCAATGGCCTTGGACAGTGTCAGTGTGTTTAGTATGCCCCCCAATCTAGTAGGGAGCAGTCCTGCACAAACATTGTTCGGTTGTGTCCACCACTGTAGTGAGTCTTTTACTTTGTTTGGCATCGTGAGGCGTTCGTTTATACCATGTCTGTGCAGGACACAGACTGTCTGGACCCAGGCTTGCAGGTATTGCATATGCAGTCGTATGTGTTGGATGACGAACATCATTGCAGACATGTGGCCCAACAATTGTAGGCAAGTCCTAGCTGATGTCTGGGGACTGTCTAATGTTGTGGAGATCAAATTGAGTAACATCGTGAACGGTTGTTGGGGCAGAGAGGCTGTAGCCTCCAGAGAATTGAGGTATGCTCCAATGATCTCCAGTTTCTGCACAGGTGTTAATGTTGATTATTGTGCATTTATTCGTAGCCCTGGATGTGTGTAAAGAGTTACTGTGTAGCCCAAGATGCGTGAAAAGATTAGCTTCTAGTGCCTCATGTTGTTGATGCTTTCAGCAAACGATCATCCAAATAGGGGAATGTTATGATCCCTTGTCTGTGGAGGTGAGTCACCACCACCACGAAGACTTTCAAAAACAACCATGGGGCAGTGGATAGTCCAAAAGGCAGTACTTTGTACTGAAACTGGTCTGCTCCTAGAACAAACCTGAGGAACCTCCTGTGTGATGAATGTATTGTTATATGAAAATATGCATCCTGGAGGTTGATGGCTGAGAACCAATCCCCTTTTTCCAGGACTGGAATTATGGTTGCCAATGTGACCATCCTGAAGTATTGGATCTTCACAAATTTGTTGGGTTTTCTTATATCAAGAATGGGCCTCCATCCTTCAGTTTTTTTCTGGGTTAGGAAGTAATGTGAATAGAATCCCCTCCCTCTATGTTGTGTTGGTATGGTTCTATTGCACCTAGATGTATGAGGCGGTTTACTTCCTGTAACAGGACATGTTTGTGAGAGGGATCCCTGAAGAGGGACAGGGAGGTATGGTGGGTAGGGGGGATGGAGGTAAATAGGATGGATTAGCCATTTTCAATTATTTCTAATACCCATCTGTCTGACGTAAGGTCTACCAGGCTGGGTGAAATGGGGTCAGACAGTCTCTGAATGGATGGGAGGTAGCAGGTGTTTCCAGAACTCAAAACTGTGGGAATCTTGGACCAAAACCTCAAAATTGTTGTTTTGATGGAGGATGCTGTGATGTCGAAGGCTGTCGTCATCTTGCGGATCTCTGTCTCTGTGGGTCGTACTGCCTGCGTGGTTGTGTGTAAGGTGCAGACTGAAATTTTGTGATGCATAGTACTTGTCCTCTTTTTTCTTGTTCATAGGTGTGTAAATGCCCAGGGGACTTCAGCATCAGTCTGGAGTCCTTCAACATACGAAGGGACACAGTTTTAGCTGCAAATAGTTTACGGTCTTCAAACAGAAGATCCTTGACTGTCGATTGTACTTCTCTGGGAAAACCAGAGAGGTGTAGCCAGGATGCGTGTCACCTGACTACAACTGTGGCTACAGACCACGCTGCGGTGTCTGTGGAATCCAGTGAAGCTTGCAATGCTGTTCTAGCAAGAAGATGCCCCTCGGAGATGATGGCTCTAAATGCTATACCTAAAGGAGGTAGAGAAGGAACTGGGCGGGGGGAGGGTTGGCACATGGTGCTATGTAACTGCCTGAGGTGGTGCAAGATGGGGACAGTGCATGTGTAATCGAACCAGGCAGTGCGACTACAAATCTCTGATTACAAGTGCAGGGGTGCAAAAACATCTGAAGTGGAGCACCCACAGGGACACTACTCTAGGAAGAAAAATTGTTCTCTTTTATCTCTGAGGGTAGGACAAGAAGCAATGGGCTTACATTGCAGAAAGGGCAGTCTAGGTTGGACATTAGGAAAAATTTCCTATCAGGGTAGTTAAGTACTGGAATAAATTGCCTAACGAGTTTGTGGAATCTCCATCACTGGAGATTTTTAAGAGCTGGTTAGACAAAACACCTGTCAGGGATGGCCGAGATAATACTTAGTCCTGCCTTGAGTGCAGGGACTGGACTAGACGACCTCCTGAGGACTCTTCCAGTCCTACAATTTTACAAAGCCGGTGTGTGCCAGAATGCCCCTGCAGGCTAGAGGATTGTGTCGTTATAGGCAGCACGACGTGAGATGGTCCCCTGGGCTGAAGCATGTCCAACAGCTGGTGGGGTTGGTCCTGGATTTCCTCCAGGGATATGCCCAAGTCTAGAGCAACCCATTGTAACAGCTCTTGGTATAGGTGATGGTCATCAGAAGGCGAAAGGGCTAGAGGAATCAGAGCTTTGTTGGGAGAGAATGAGGTATTGTTGGGATCATTGATACTGGCTCCCAGTCCGTCTCCGCTTCTGGGTCTGAACTGGATGGTTCCGGTGCAGGAGCCAGGACGGACGGGTGTGAGGCCTGGGAAGGTGGACATGGGCGGTGGTATAGATCCCAGGGTTGTAGGAGCGCTGCCAGCTTTTCTGCTGCCCTAGGCGGCGGAAGGTCCCGCCCCGAAATGCCGCCGCGGTCGTCGCCCCCCAAATTGTAGCGCCCTAGGCAACCACCGAAGTCACCTAATGGGTTGCGCCGGCCCTCAGTGGCTGTGGCCAGGAGTCTGCTCTGCATTGGGACACAGGGGAGAAGAAGTTACTCACCTTGTGTAGTAACAATGGTTCTTTGAGATGTCCGTCCCTATGGGTGCTCCACTATAGGCGTGTTTGCGTCCCTGTGCTGATGATTGGAGAACTTTGGTAGCAGTGTTTGTTGGGCCTGCACACGTTCTCTCTTTGTGCTGTGCCACGAGGCTAGCCAGTGCGTGTGGGCTAACCCTTCTCAGTTCCTTCTCTACTATAGAGTCAAGACAAGAACTCCAAAGTAGAGGGGAGAAGAGGGTGTGTAGAGCACCCATAAGGACACATATATTGAGGAACCATTATTACTGCACAAGGTGAGTAATTTCTTCTTCAAGTAGTGTCTCTATGGGTACATCACTGAAGGTGACTCCTGAGCAGTACCACTTCTGGAGGGTTGGGACTTCAGAGTCAGGTCGGTTACAAATGACAGCACTGTGGAGCTGAAGATGGCATTGGAGGCGGAGTCCCCAATGATCACATAGTGTTTTGCAAAATTGTGGATTGACACCCACATTGCTGCTCTACAGATCTCTGAGATAGGGACATCCTTGAGGAAGGCAATGGATGAGGAGATTGACTTTGTGAAGTGTGTATGAATGGCATCTGGAGGGGTCACATTACGAACTTGGTAACCATGTCTGATACAGTTTGAGATCCACTTGGAAAGTCTGGGGTGATATTGCTGAGCCCTTGGATCTTTCTGTTGTGGAGAAAAAAGCCTCGGGGACATCCTGAAAGCCTTTGTCCTGTCCAGGTAGAAGGCCAGGGCTCTCCTGACATCTAGGATATGCAATAGAGCCTCTCTGTTGTTTTGGTGAGGCTTGGGGTAGAAGATTGGAAGGTGAATCAACTGATTCATGTGAAAGTGAGAAGTTACCTTAGGAATGAATATTGCATGTGGTCTGAGCATAACCTTGTCTAGAAAAAATACTGTGTAAGGAGGATGCATCATCAGAGCTGCTCTCTCTCCTATTCTCCTGTCTGAGGTAGGGAAAGCTGTTTTCATGGATAGGTATGTTAGTGAACAGGTGGTCATGGGTTCAAAGGGGGGCCTAGTCAGTCCTTTTAATACAAGGTTCAGGTCCCACGTGGGGGTCGGAAGTTGAGGCAGAGGGAAGAGGTTTACTATGCCCTTGAGGAACATTTCTGTAGCTGGGTGTGACAGCACTGAGTATGGATCTATAGGTTGGTGAAAGGCTGTAATAGTTGTAGGTGGACCCTGAGAGAACTCAGAGGTAGTCTGGACCATTTTAGGCTTAAAGCATGGTCTAGGATATGTGAAAGAATTGAGGATGCTGGGGAGATTTGTTGGAACGTGCACCAAATCTGAAACTTGGACCATTTCTCCAGGTAAGTGTGCTGTGTTGAGGACTTTCTATTGTGTAATAGAACCTCTTGTACCTCTCTTGAACAGGGGCTTTCTAGGTGTTGAAATCAAACAGGAGCCATACCTTGGGGTGGAGAATCCCCAGGTTGGGATGTAGGGTATGTCCTTTGCTCCATGAGAGGTGGTGTGGACTGGCTGGGAGAGAGATTGGTGGACATGTCGCTAGCTGTGACAGGTAAGGGTACCAGGTCTGTCTTGGCCAAGTAGGAGCGATCAGAATGACACGAGCTCTGTCCCTTTTTATTTTCAACAGGACCTTCGACAGTAGGGGAAGTGGAGAGAAGGCGTAGAGAAGGTCCCTGTTCCAGGGAAGGAGGAGAGCATTGCCTAAAGAGCGTTGTCCCATCCCTGCTCTGGACACTTCTTGTTTAGGTAAGTGGCGAACAGATATGTAGATGGTTTCCCCCTCTATCTAAATAGGTTGTGAAGTACTGACAGGTGTATCTCCCACTCATGGTCATGTGGGAATTTCCAACTGAGACCATATGCTATCGAGTTTTGTGTACCTAGGAGTTACGCCGCGGATAGTGCAACATTGTGGGAGATGCACCAATTCCATAATCTAACTGCTTCTGCGCATAGGGAAGGCGATCTGACTCCCCCCTAACGATTGATGTAGTACATACAGGAAATGTCTGTCAGGGTCTGTGTGTGTGATCCCATGATGAGCAGGAGGAAATGAGCACAGGCATTCCTGACCACACTCAGCTTGAAGAGATTGATATGGAGGGATATCTCCGTGGACAACCATTTGCCTTGTGTCGTGAAGCTGTTTAGGCGCATGCCCCACACTATGAGTTATGCGTTGGTGGTGAGAAGCAATGACTGATGTTTGTGAGAAGGGGATCCCTTTGCAAACATTGTCTGGGTCCTTCCACCACTTTAAGGAGTTTTTTTTTATCCTGGTGGGTAGTGCCAGGGATTTGGCCAACCTGTATTTGTTCGGTCTGTAAACTGAGCCAAACCGTATTTGGAGGCATCATCGCATGTGGAGCCTGGCATGAAGTATCACGGCTGTGCCTGCTGCCATATGTCCCAAGTGCTGGAGGCAAAACCTGGCTGGTATTTGTGGGCAGCTTTGAATGGTGTCTATGAGTGTGACTAAGGATAGGAACCTGAGTTGAGGTAAGAGTGCTCTGGCCTGTAATGCACTGAGGTTGGCCCCTATGAATTCCAGGCACTGCACTGGAGGGTTGACATCTGGATGTTGATCTGTAGACCAGTTCTGTAAACAAATGTATCATAGTATTGGTGACCTGATGAGCCTCCTAGAGAGATCAGGCTCTGAGGAGACAATTGTCCAAGTATGGGTAAATCATCATTCCTTGAGAGCACAAATGAGTGGCCACCACTGACAGAACCTTGGAAAATACCCACAGGGCCAATGGTAGCCTGAAGAGGAGTACTCTGTATTGGTAGTGGTCGTGTCGCAGAGTGAATCTGAAAAATCGTCTATGAGCCGGTAGGATCAAGATGTGAAAATAGGCCTCCTGGAGGTCGAGGGCCAAAAACCAGTCTCCCTGTTCCAATGCTGGAATGATCACTGATAAGGTGATCATCTTGAATTTTTGAGCCTTGACAAACTTCTTGAGAGCTCTGAGGTCTAGTGGGGGTCTCCAACCTCCCTTCCATTTGGTATTAGGACATAAGAGTAGAACCCCTTGATTCAGATGTTGAGGTATTGGTTCTATGGCTCCTATCTGGAGGAGGTGATCCATCTTGTGTCATAGTAAACTCTTGTTAGAAGGGTCCCTGAAAAGGGACCAGGAAGGGTGTTGTGGAAGGGGTTCAGACAATCTCTTGGACCCATCATACTGATGTTATCCATCCCCAGGCACTATGGAATGCCGCCAATTGGTGGCCAAATGGGTGTGGAACGATGGTTGGCTGCGTTAGTCAAGGAGAGTGGTCTAACCATGCCTTGACCTGCCCGTCAAAAGTGGCAGATGTAGAGGGCTGGGACAAAGATTATGGGCCAGATGGTTTCTGTTTCGGGAATTTCCATTTCTTTCTTTACAGCTCATAACGGTGCTGAGTTTGGTACTGAGACGTGTGTGATCTATGCTGGGATTGGGGACTAAATTGTCTCTTTTGTTCCAGTGTAGAGATACCCAGTGACTGGAGGGTAGCCCTGGAATCCTTCAGGGTGTGAAGGGAGGTGTCAGTCTTCTCGGCAAAGAGCTTTGTGCCCTCAAAGGGAAGGTCCTCAACCGTGAAGTGCACCTCATTCAGGAATCCTGGCAAATGAAGCCATGATGCTCGTTGCATCACCACAGCAGTGGAAATGGATCTAGCCCCGGTGTTGGCCATGTCAAGGGCAGATTGCAGAGATGTCTTTGCCACTAATTGGCCCTTCTGGATAATGGCCTTGAATGAGTCATGATATGCTTCTGGCATCTTTTCCCTAAAGTCATTCAGTGTCAAGTAATTTATGTAATCATATTTTGTTGTGAGGGCTTGGTACTTGATATGAAATTGTAGAGTGGTTGAGGAGTACACTTTTCTAACAAACAGATCAAGGCACTTCTAATCCCTGTTATAGGGAGAAGGCCTAGACTAGTGTTGTCGGACACAAGAGTTGACAGCGTCCACCATGGTGGAGTTGGGTGGCGGTTGGGAGAATAGAAATTCTGATTCCTTAGTGGGGACATAGTATTTTTTGCCCACTTGCTTGCAGGTCGGGGCCATTGATGCCATAGTTTGCCATAGTTTTGCTGGGTTTTAAATGGCCTCATTAATCAGAAGAGCGATCTTTGAGGAGGCCAAAGAATGGAGGATATCAAACAGTTGATGGTGGGTATCCATGACTTCCTCCAGTGGAATCAGGAGAGTGTCTGCCACCCTCTTTGTCAGTTCCTAAAAGAGATGAAAGTCATCTGCCAAAAATGGTGGAGAAGGCATGATGGCTTTGTCTGGAGGAGGAGAAGGAGGATATGGTCCTTGGAGTCACTTCCTCCTCGGTACCTGCTTCCTGTTCCTTGAAGTCTTGAGGAGGTTCTGAATCCCTGAATGGTGCGGCCCAGGGAGTGCCTCTCGAGGATTCTCAGGCAAGGCTCGGCACTCAAGAGGCATGTTGCGGTGTGCCGCCCAAGGGTCCCAATTTGGCGGCATATGGTAGGGGGGTGGTATAGAGCCTGGTGGTGCTCAGATCAGGACGATGGTGGTGGGGCTATCTGTGGGTATACCCTTGGGTTGTTTTGATAGTGAGCACCATATGAAGCTTGGGAGGAATACTGCGATACCTCTTCTGGCTTGCTGTCTGAACTGTTGCTGGAAAGCAGAGGAGCATGGCATGACCATGGGGATATTTCCCATGCTTGGCAGAGGCTTGGTGCAGAGGTCTCAGTATGGAGAGGAGGGGACTCCGGTGCATCTGGCATGTGGATGTCTTTTGAATGGCAGAGTTCTGCCTGTACCAATGGTCCTAGCATCTGAGGCAGTGCCAGGGAGACGGGATAGTGTCTGCACCGGTCGCTCCTGCGCCAATTGAGCCATCGCTGGCAATACCGATGCAGGCTCGCATACCAAGAGCGTCTTTTTAGAGGAGTGCTTACTCGTGTTCTTCAGTGCCGATGATTCGGTACCTGTGCCCATGAGTCCATGGGCTTGTCAGTGGTACCAATTACAGGCAGTTTCTGTGAGCCATGAGTGCCGGACTGAGATGCCTCAGTGCCGAAGATACGAAGTGAGATGGTGATTGCTTGCCGCTATTTTGGGGCTTGCTATGGGGGGGGTTCCTGCCCTCTTCTTAGAATATTTGAGAGAGGGGTCCGCAGCCTGCTTCTTCGACCCACAGCCCTTAGATGTAAAAGGCTGTGGGGAAGACTCACATCTACCATGTGACTGAGGTCAGAGAACTGCCTCTATGAAGATAACCTTCTGGCGGAGTGTTCTTGTAGTCAGGCTACGAGCATGTAGGACAGAGAATTCCGACTCCGAACATGCAGCGGTAAGAAGGAACTGAAGGAGTGTCGCACCGCACAGCCTCTTATAACCTCACCTGGAGCATGAGGCAAACGTATGATGCACATGTGGGTCAATGGAACTGACGTTGAAAACTTCCGGCTCATGTGGCACATGCACACCCACATTTGGAATACGAATAGGGACCATCACCCAAAGAAGAATTCCAAGTTGTGGTTCTTTCAACCAGCACAATAGCTTAACCCCCATTACACACTGATAGAGTTAGCAGTATACATATTAAAGCAAATTAGGAAACCAACATGGATTCTCTATCTGCTCTTGGGATGGTAGCATTGAAAATATGGCCTCTTTCCTTCCAACAAAGGTCTGGTTCTGTGTGTGCAAATACCCACCACACCATGGCAGCCAGACATTGCCTGTCTGAGAATGAGCCAGCATTTCACTCTCACATCTTACTTCTTAAGATGCCTAAGTATATCACAAGTGATTTGAAATGGCAATGTGTTTAATTTTTCAAACAGTATTAAAAATACATTTAAGCAAGACAACATTTAATCTGAACATTAACTGATGAATAAGGCTAAGATTTAGACATGAGTATTTTTAGAAAAAGTCATGGAGAGGTCATGGGCCGTGAATTTTTGTTTGTTTCCCATGACCTGTCCATGACTTCTACTAAAAATACCCATGACTAAATCTCTGTTCCTGAGGCCCCTTCGCTCTGGGGGCCCCCTGCTCCAGCGGTGGGGGGTTGACTGTACCCGGTGGCCCAGTGCTCCAAAGACCCTAGGACCGCTCTCCTCCAGGGCCGCCCTCAGGACCACTGCTCCAGCCACCCCCGGGACCACTGCTCAGGCGCTCCCTGGGGTCAGCCACACGGGGAGCGCCCAAGAAGTGAACCAAGTGGCTGGCCCCAGGGCCACTCCAGCAGCAGCCAGTCCTGGGGCAGCCCCAGGACTGTTGCTCAGGTGCTCCCTGGGACTGCTACTGCTCCGGCACTCCCCGGGGCCAGCTCCACCATCTGCTTTTGAGGCACACCCTGGGCCCAGCTGCCCAGGACCGCTCAAGCAGCGGCCGGTGTGGCTATCCCCAGCGATTGCCCAAGTGGCTGGCCCTGAGGCCACTCCAGCAGTGGCCGGTGCGGCTGGCCCCAGGGCTGCCCCCAGGACTGCTACTCTGGCGCTCCCCGAGGCCAGTCACACCGGCTGCTGCTTGGGCACTCCTGGGGCCGCTCCCAGGACCACTGCTCCAGCTCTCCCTGGGGCCAGTCACACCAGCTACTGCTCAGGTTCTCCCAAGCAGTGGCTGGTGCAGTGGCCTTGGGGTCGCTGCAGCTGTCACAGAGGTTGTGAAAAGTCATGGAATCCGTGGCCTCTGTGACAGAATCATAGCCTTACTCATGAGTTAAGGAGGGGTTCTAATGTTAGTACATGAAGGTACAAAGGACTCGTATAAGTCACAATGGTAACAGCCACACAAATACACTTTGGTATCTTTAAAAACTAACATTGAAAGCCTAAAAATTGTGACAGGAGTCACAGTTAAAGCAGAAATTATGTAATGTGCTGTCATTATGCTATCTATGACAAATTATCTCCTGAGCCAGGTAGGAGTTACTTTGTTCAGGAAAAGCAACTAGTTTTATTCCTTCCATCAAGTATGCCTAATATACATTAAAGGGAAAAAAACATTTAGAGTTTTATTCCTTATGTCTGAACATAAGTTAAGTTACCAGAAGATGTATTTTAACAACTCTCTTTGTCAGTAGTTCTTGAAGGAGTTCTACAGCATCCTGCTGCCAAATATTTCCAACCTAGTTAGTGAGAGGGGAAAACACAAAAAACTCAAACACTTCTAAATATCAACAAGCACAGTGCACTAAATCATGTACTCAGTATGTATTTTCACCATAATATTCTACAATACAAATGTCTACTTAATAAAACCCAAGACTTATTTGACTCTTTTCCTACAGTTAAGAGTTAGTGCACTATGTGGTATTAGCCAATACCCATATGTTAGTCGTAGCATACATCACATTAATAGATATTATGTACATGGTATTAATATAATATACATTATACATAGGTGGATAGTGGGAAGTTATGTTAAACGAATTAATTATACTCTTCCCACAATTCTTTCCACCCACATTAAGCATCCCACAACACTTTTTGCAAAGCTGAATTCAGTTTTGGCATAGAATATAGAATATTTGTCAAAGCAAAGCTGCATGAATACTTTGTACCGAGTACAGTTAGGGACTACTTACATGGCTCATTAACTTGTAATGTAATATTCAAAACGAGGTATGGGAAACCATAGGGAAGTACCAAGCACAAAGATGGCACACACTAGTGGATTAAACTTTAACTGATGTGTAAAGAGTTTTGTAACTTGTAAAACCATACTGTAAATACTACACCCCTACCTCGATATAACACAACCCGACATAACACAAATTTGGATATAACGTGGAAAAGCAGCACTCCAGGGGGGCGGGACTGCGCACTCCGGTGGATCAAAGCAAGTTCAATATAACGCAGTTTCACCTATAAAGCGGTAAGATTTTTTGGCTCCCGAGGACAGCGTTATATCGAGGTAGAGGTGTACTAGCTGAAACGTGTATCTTTGAAGCTGTAGCCCATAGGATTATTTTGCTAGCTATTATATCCTACTATTCCAGCCAGCAGTATCAATTAATGTGTTTCTTTTTCTGAAATTAATCCATTTTATTTTTATATTTTATTAGTATTAATTCCTTGGAATTTAGGATGTGTTGAGGCATGTGTTTCCTAATAAGTTTTGCTGAAATGCAAGAAGCCTACCGGCCTGTAAAATTCGGTAAGATCTGCTATATAGCAAAAAGTAGAATTAGTTATAAGTGTGTCAGCATAAAAGCTGGCAACCTTTGGCACAGATAAGAATGGTCCCTGAACTTTGGGGAACCAAAGGGAAGAACTATCCACATCACATCGCAGGTTTATCCGGCTTCTACAACCGGTTGGTAACTGCAAGGTACACCACAACTTGGAGCTCATCAAGAGAGCCTAGGTTGGCAGTTTTGGAGCGAGATAATTCTTATTAATATATTTAGAAAATAAGTGTCATAATCCACTAACCTATAGGAGAAGGGTACCCATAAATTTCTTAGGGTACAGAAATAAGATTTGGGCATAGTAGGTTGGGCCTGAATCACATAGGTCAGGATCGTATAAAATACCTTGTAAGGGAGCCCTTTTCTTAAACCTTCTTGTACTTGCTTGGAGTTAGTTTTTTTTTTCTTCTTAATGACTTCTTAGGGTCTTAAGCTCTTAAACTAAGTTCTACTTCTTAGATCTTTTCATCTATCTATTCAATCAGCTCAGCTTGTGCAGTATAATGTAACTACTCAACATTCCTAACCATTGGGGAAGCCAACACCATCGTGTAATCGGGTATGCTAGGAGTGAGGCTGGTCCTTCACCTCCTATTACCGGGCTCTCAAAGAAGGGTGTGAGTATGTTAAGTTAAGGTACTTATATTAGAAATGTTACCACCAGGAGTTTTGGAATTCTTTTACTGTTTTGCAGTTATAAGTTTCATTGCATTTCTTATTTTTATGTTAATGTCAATAAAGATTTTATCAATTTGGTATTGTCCTCAGTGTACGCGTTCTTGTCAAGCACCCCGAGAGTCCTCTCCCAATTTAGAGAACTCCCTGAGTTCTTGAACTCTGTAGTCTGAATTGGATAAGAACCTATAAATCTTCTGGTCGGATGTAATCAGTGGCGAGCCATAAAAGCTAACCCATCAAATTCAGGTCAACAAAGCACACCTTCTGGGTAAGCTGAACATGCGGCAATCTAAAAACTGCTTCCCAGGAGGAGGGTAGGTATGTCCTCCTTTTTGTATTATATTGTTTTGTCTTTAGACAATAAAGTTGAATAAATTTAATTATTTGGTCTCCTGAACACTTTTTAACAATGAACCACAAATGTAGTCAAACTGGCTATATCTTTTAGTCAATAGTGGCAATTCCTTGGTACAGTAGTGCTAAATTCTACAGAATACTGTATATTCTGCAGTCATGAGATGCAGAGACCATTCGAAATGCAAACTTTTTTTTTAACCCAATAAAAAGCCATTTGTGCATGTTTTCCCTACATATTTTGTATTGCTGCCTCTCTGTATGCTGTAGAAACATGTTATAAAAAAAGTTACCTCTACCTTACAGTAACCGGAGTTCTTAGGGATGTGTTGTCCATATGTATTCTACTGTTGGAGTGCCTGCACCCCAGGCACACAAGATTTGAGTCTTTTGACCAGCAGTGTACGTTAGGGCCGCACATGTACCCCTATGTGACTTCATGTTCCTGTACCAAGGCCATTAAGGTGACAGTAGGCCTAGTTGCCACTCAGTTACTTCGCCACTGTGCAATCCAGGTTTTATAGGATTCCATAGCAGCAGGGAAGGAAGATGGACCGTGGACTACATATAGACAACACATCTCAAATATAAGTAACTTCTTCCTTTCTTCAAGTGCTCATCCATTTTTTTTATATATATATATTTTCCACTCTTGTGACTAGAAAGCAGTGACTTGATGCGAAGGAGGTGGGTGCTGAGCTGGTGGATCTAGACTAACTAGTTTGTAAGAGATTTTAATACAACCCAAAACTCATTTGAATAGCCTTTGGGTTGATAATCAGCAATGCCAGAATAAGCTTAGACAACTACCTGAAAGATTTGGTCCTTTGCAAATAAAAGGAAAGAGGTTTGTGAACATCTAAAGTATGCAGCCTAACCTCTCCTTGATTAGAATATAGTTTAGGGAATATATTGGTGGGTGAATCATTTGGTTTAAATGGAAGTTTAACTACTTGAGTAAGAACTTGAGATGAAGTCTGAATGATACTTTATCCCTATGAAAAACTGTATAGGGAGGTCTTTCTGTGAAAGGCTATATTCACACACTTCTTTTGACAGATGTACAATTGCTATAAAAAAGGAAGTCTCCATAGATAAGCATAATAAGGAACAAGTTGCCAGGGGTTCAAATGAGGATCCAATTAAGCCTGTCAAAACCAAATGAAGATCCCATGGGGAGGGAGGTTGTGTTACTGGTGGAAAAACCCAAACTAGGTACTTATGGTATTTAACCATAATGAGATGGGGAAAAAAAAAACTAACTCTTGATAGGAGGATGGTATGCAGAAATGGCTGCCAGGTGTACTCTGATGGCTATTTAACAATCCAAAGTTCTTCAGTGAAGTAAATATTCCAAACGCAGTTAAAAATAAGTCAATGGGTTGCAGGTGACACTGTTCACACCAAATCCCACATCTCTTCCATTTAGCTGCATAGGTTTGTTTGGTGGAATTTTTCCTACTTTGTATCAAAATATTTTGGACATCCAAAGAACAAAACCATTTATGAATGATATCCATCCAATAGCCAGGCTGAGAGATAAAGGGAGGCTGGGTTTGGATGCAAAATCTTCCTTTTGTCTTGAGATATCAAATCTGGTAAAAGACGTAAAGGTTTTGGTGAATAAAACAATAAGTTCAATCCTAAGTATCAAAACTGCCTCAACCACCCAGCCCCTATCATGATGATCCTGCAGCACCTTGTCTGTTCTTTCCAAATACCCTGGGAATTATCTGGAACAGAAATCGAGACACTTTTTGTTGTTTATTACAAGCAGTTCTAATGATCGATGACCCCATTCCTGGAATATAACTGTACAACCGAATCTTTGATCATCCACCCATGGTCTGCTAGAGCACTTTGCAGACTGAGGAGATGTATTGCTCTGAGAGATACATGATGCAATATGCACTGGTTCCATAGCCGAAATGCTTCCTGACACAGCAGAGATGAGCATGTCCTTCCCTACCTGTTTGTATAAAGCATAGCTATGGTGTTGGTTATCAACTGGTCAGTCCTACTCTTGATTAAAGGATTGAAGACAGCACAGGCTCTGTGAACTGCTCTGAGCTCTAACATATTTATGTACAATTCAGTCTCCTTGCAAGTCCATTGGCCTTGTGTCTGATGACGGTCCAGGTGCATTCCACTCCCCATCCCAAGAGGAACTCATCTGTCACCAAAGTCTTACTGAGAGGGGTGAAGAAAAAGGTACAACCTTGCACGCCTAATTGAGGTCTTTCCACCAATTTAGTGATATAAGATTTGTGAACGATCATCAGAGACATATCCATAAGATGCTTTCTCAGCATGTATGCAAACTCTAGTCAACCCTGCACACAACGCAAGTGTAATCTTACATTCTGCATGACTAATGTGCAGGAAGCTACATGTCCAAGCAGACACAGAAAAGTCCAAACGGTTGTATGTGGATCTTTTTGAGGCTGATTGGCAAGACTGGACAGACTCAACAACAGCCAGAGTTTACCTGTCCAAACAAGGTAAATTTGTTATCTGATAAGTTTCTGCTAGCAGCTTCTCTCCAAATTAATTACTCATGGGCTAATGGCTCCCAAAGGTGGAATTCAGAGGCCGTCCAATGTTATTGGTGGAGGCTCTGGGACTTGGGTCCACCCTTAAGCTCAGACCGCCAGAAGAGTTCCTCCACAGCTGTAGAAACACTCCAGCAACCAATTATCAGCATTAAGACAACTTGGTATAATGTATTAAATTAACCATCAGACAATATATGTCTAAATGTTCCTTTGAAGAAAAATTTCAGTCCATATTCTAGTCATTTATATGATTAGGGTGAGTTGCATTCAGAGAAAAGCTACCAACAGAAAGCAATGATCAACTAAGAGATTACTCAATCTGTTGCACAACTTCTCTCCTCATTCATTACTCATGGGAAGTAGCAAGCAGTGAATCACAAAAGCAGATATTGCCAATCTCCTCTTCCCCATCCATTTTGAGGGACACCTCAGGAAAGGCTGTTACTCCACCACCTGTTGTAACTTCTACAGTTCCAAGATACACAAGATGTTCCTATCCTTAGATAGAAACCTTTTCCTCTGTATAAGTTACTGCCTAATATTGAAGAAGGTAGGGTGGCATCCAATTCTGTACTTGAAGGGACTCATCAAAACCTTCATCTGTTGCTTCAAGTTCAGGAGGGTAACACTGGCCTCTATAATTCATCTTTAGATCCACACAAATGGTTTACGACTCTCAACCCACAGGATGAATACTTCTGCATGTTTCCATACATTCACCATGCAGGAAGTAATTAAGATTTCAGGTGAGATAGAACCATTACAATACAGAGTCCTTCTATTTAGTCTCTTTACAGCACTGAGAGTATTCACCAAGGTTATAGCTGTCTCGTTAATAGGCAGTGCCATGAATGGAGAATATCCAAGAGTTTAGGAGAGGATTCTTGTACCTCTTCAACTGGTATTTTGAGAATCAGCTATTTGTCTGAACAGGTCCTGAAAGCTCTTGTATTCACCCAGTTGGGATGGGACCACTGCTGCATCTGGGAAAGAGGATGAAACAGCTGCTGGCATTAAATGATCCTCTGGTTAAGAATGCTGCTGCTCAAAAAATTCCTCACGGGGCTCAGGTTCATGTATTGCATTTTGAGACATCCTAGATTCCTGACATGGAGTAGGAAAAAAGGATCTCTTCCTATGAGGTGGTGCAGCGGTGTGATGTCTAGGATATTATTCTCATCCCCCCATTCCCTGAGAGACCTAGACCCAAATTAAGCCCTCCCCTCTCTTTTCAGATCGATAAGGGCCCCTTGGGGAATAAATAGGGGATCCTTCCCCACTGTGTTGTGAGCCATTAGATGAAAATGCACATTGTTGGGGGACTGCTGAAGCTTCAGCACTAAGATGTATAGTGCTCCTACATGACATTAGCCTCTGAGATAGAATGCATCAGTTTTCGGGTCCTTTGATATCACATACTTCCTCGGTACCAAGAAGGGCAGAGCTGTAAACCTTGATGCAGGAGAAGCAAGAATTGAGCTCAACAGTGCCAATATACCTAGTAGACGCATCTAGTGCAGAAGTGAGTAGCATCAAGTACTGATAAGGCTGGCACTACAATGATCATCACTGACATGATGTTCAATGCTGAGGTGATAACTGAAGCCTTGGCCCCGATGCTGGAGACAGCAGATTTTGATTCCACAGGGTCAACGTGCCCTCAGAGCTCCTGTGGTACCCAGTTTGGGTGGTGGAGTCACTGTAGAGCAGGAGCAGTGAGATGACTTAGACATCCTCTTATTGGAATCTCCTAGTGGGGGGTTGCCCCTGCTCTTCCCAAAGAAAGTGATGCTCCTTTTTATCTAAGGACTTAGGTTTTTCAGCCTTACCTGAGTTCAAAGCCACCAGTCTTTGTAGCTGACAGGGACACTCCTGGACTGGGTAGAACTTGAGGGGGTTTTCCCTGCTCAGATCAAAGGCCCATAGAGTGGCCTAACAAAAATATCCTTAGAATATGCCTCACTAGCTTTCAAGGTAATTTTAGGAAAACTACTCTCATACTGTATATTTATCAGCAATATATGCTTTCCCTAAACAAGAGAGAGCATCTTGTGTATCCATCAAATATTGGAATTGCCACTTCACAAGTCTCAGGAGACTGACTTCGGGTGGGACATTATGGAATCTCAGTACTGGGAAACTACAATCAAAGAATAAAACAAAAGCAATAATGAAGTAAAACTTCCCAAAGAAATAAAACTATTAGACTGCCATCAGACAGCTACTCTATCTAAAACTAACTAATATTAATAAGTACACACTTTATTTACAGATAAGACAGAGTGAAGAGTAAAGGCGTGGATACTGAAGAGCTCAATCTCGCAGTCTCAGGTAGTGAGAAGGAACTGAGTGGTCACTGGGATTGGTCTGCCCTTTATGCCCTCAGTATGGGAGTACAAGGACACAGGGTATGTCTACATAGCCCATGGCAGCAAGCCTCCCACCTAGGTCGATCGATTCAGGATAGCAGGCTTCAGGTTCTAAAACGGTGCTCTACAAATATCTGTACAGACAAGCTAAATATAATAATATATGGAGATATACCTATCTCCTAGAACTGGAAGGGACCCTGAAAGGTCATCGAGTCCAACCCCCTGCCTTCACTAGCAGGACCAAGTACTGATTTTGTCCCAGATCCCTAAGTGGCCCCCTCAAGGATTGAACTCACAACCCTGGGTTTAGCAGGCCAATGCTCAAACCACTGAGCTATCCCTCCCCAGCTCCGGCTGCAGCTTGGGCTCTAAAGCCTAGGGAAGGCTCTGAAGCTCAGCCCTAGCCACAACTTGAAACCACGGTCTATATGTACAGCTATTTTTAGAGCACAAGTGTGAGCCCTGCTACCCCAACTATATTGACCTGGGCTGGGAGGCTTGCTGCTATGGGCTGTGTAGACATAGGATTAGGGTACAATGTCCACAATTATCCAAAAGACTCCAGTTTCTAGTGCATGGGACACATGTACACCAAGAGTGGAACACATATGGACAAGCACTCTATGAAGAATTAGGAGGCTCTGAAACAGAAGTTAGGGTCAGTGTGCTATACTTTCTTTTGACAGCTGGAAGGGAGTGGGGGTGAAAGCAATGGGTTAGACCAAGAAGAAAGGGGACAGAGAACAAAGAAAGGGGAAGAGAACAAACATCTCCCCCAATAGTGCATGAAGATTTAGTAATATTTATGCATTTCTGTTTAGATTTAGTCTTATTATATATAATAATTGTTATAAATAATCAGTCTTATTGTGCTTATTTTATCTTGCTGATATAAACAGGCTTCATTCTTAATAACTTTGGAAATATAAAAATTACTGAACACCAGCTGACTTAAATTGCATTCCTCTTTCTGATGTTCGGCTCATGAGATGATTCACTAGAGGTCTTTGGGACAACAACTATGGTGAAATGTGTTTGAGAGTGCCTCTAACTGTACATGAGAAAAATACACATATACGTAATCACTTATTTACATGCATAATCAAGCTGGTTGGAAGATCTTTGAAACATTTTTCGTCAAAGCCAAAATATCGGATCACTTTCAGACCTGAGCTGAAAACCTGACCTTTTCAGTCCAAAACGAGACATTTTGACACTTCCATTTCACAAAAATGGAATGAAAATAAATGTCAATACCTAAAAAGGTGTGAAACAGAAGTGTCATTTTCTGGCCAGCTCTAACAAATTACCATGATTATGCATGTAATTGTGGATGTGCCTAATTAAGAAAATCTAGTCCCAAATGTGTAGAATAAAAGTGTGTGCATGGGGGAGGGGGGAAATGGGTGGAGGGGATGGAGAATGAGAAGACAGCAAGAGAGGCGCTGTACATTACTGATTTCCGCTGTCCTTCCATATGGTTGCTAGCTTAAGAGCCCAATTTTTTGAACCCATTTGTTATATATAGATTGAAACAGATTACAGAATTGCTTTAAACTAAACTATTTTGCTTTCCAATCCTACTATTAAATGAATCACTCATACTCTTTGTTTTTATGCAGCCTGTGAATACAAAATAATACAAAACTGCACTTAAATTACATATTTAGAATACAGAAAACAAAAGTCAATAATTTCATTCTTATAAGTGAATATCTGACACTACAAACTATCACTTTGAACTCAAAATGGAATTCCCAAATACTGGCTAGATGTACAAGAGTATCCTTTATTTCATGTAATATTAATTAGTATATTAATTTTAGTAACTACAAAAAGTCTTCAAATTTAGTGTTTACTCACTGGCACTGTTTTATAGAGCTGACATGGTATGCAAAATGTAGGTATGTCAGCATACAACGCAACTGGATAGAGATGACACTGAGGGATCTTCTCAATGTAGCCATAGTCCATGTACTGCACCTATATAAAATAAATAAAATGAAAAATTACTTTTCTAAAAATGCTGCTTTTTAGACAAAAAAAATCACTCTCTGGTCAACAGTCAATTTCTTTTCTCTAAAAACACATGGTGTCTCAGAGCTGGAGGTGACTGGGGTCAAAAAATAAGGGCCACCCATACCTTCTTCAGGCTGACGTAAAGGGGGAATCTCCGCAGACATATGTTGTTCCTGCCTTCATGGCTCCCTCCTTGAGAAATTTACGAATCCTAAGTTTCCTACATTGTTCAGTCTTACTCAGGAATGACCTGCAGATACTGCCCTTGGAAGGTACATGTGCTTCCCCTGAGTACTATAAACAGATGGTGTAGTCTGATCAGAATCATCTTGTGGCACTTATTGTAGCTTTTAAAGCCAGGGATTGCTAGCCTTCCCCCCCTTAACTATTGGAGGGTCAGGGGAACGAGGAGCATACGGTAACAGTTTCCTAGCAGAGCTGTTTTGGGAGTGGGGCAAGATAAGGAACCAGACCCCTCATAAGCTAGTTCCTAACTAACTGTAAGCAGAACTAAGAGGCTTTAACAATTTTAATAACTATTTACAGTGTGAAGTTAGAAAAAGTCAGCATGGACAATGAAGCTCTGTCCTAAAGCACGAACAGTAATAAAGAACTAAGATGGTAGCAGTCTGGCAGCCTTTATTCCCTTGGTGCAGAATATGAGCAAAGTGGGGGTGTACGCATGGATCACATAAACACTGCTAAAGAAGCTTCTCCAGTCCTGGGCACATGGAATATATGTACAATCTGAAGTACATTATACATAAGGATAAATGCTTGAAGAAGAACTGAATAGATAGCTCAGGCAAACTATCATTAAGACAAAGAGTCATGCCAAAAGATAGGGGGTCAGATAAAAGGAACATGCCTACTTGGAGAACATAAATTGAAACATAATAATAGTAATATCAGCAATTCATTCAGCATGTGGTCATTATGAAACATTTAACTTTTTAAAAATAGATTACTTATTTTGAAAAGGTGACCACATTCAAGAGAGGATGAAATCCATAAGTCAGTCATAATTACAAAGTTTCTATGCTCTTAGGAGAGCAGTTTTACTATTGCCAGCAAAATCAAAAAAGAAAATATTACTCACTCTGTGCAATAACTGTAGTTCTTCAAGAGGTGTCTCCTTATGAGTGCTCCATTTCAGATTCGTATATGCCTCTCATGCTCTCAACTGTAGATTTCTAGCTAGCAGTTCATTCAGCCCGTGCACTTATCCTATGCTTCCTCATGGCATACACCGAGGCTACACAAGGCTGTGTGGGTGAACCACCTTCAGTTCCTTCTCTACTCAGTCATCACCTAGAGCAGTGGCTCTCAACCTTTCCAAACTACTGTACCCCTTATCAGGAGTCTGATTTGTCTTGCATACCCCCAAGTTTAATCTCACTTAAAAAACTACCTGCTTACAAAATCAGACAAAAATGCAAAAAAGTGTCACAACATACTAATACTGAAAAATTGCTTACTTTCTCATTTTTATTATATAATTATAAAATTAATCAATTGGGATAATATTGTACTTACACTTCAATGTATAGTATATAGAGCAGTATAAACAAGTCATTGTATGAAATTTTAGTTTGTACTGACTTTGCTTGTGCTTTTTATATAGTCTGTTGAAAAATTAGGCAAATACCTAGATGAGTTGATGTGTACCCCAAGGGTACACATATCCCTGATTGAGAACCACTGCTCTAGAGAACAACCAAAAAAAGGGGAAGGAGGGTGGGTGGTGGAGCACCCATAGGGGAACACATCTCAAAGAACTTCAATTACTGAACAAGGTGAGTAACATTTCCTCCTTCTTCAAGTAGTGACCCTACAGGTGCTCCACTTTAGGTGATTTCTGAGCAGTATCCCTAAAAGTAAGGGGGAGGGGGAGGCTTTGGAACAGGATCTAGAATCGAAGGTAGTACTGCCAAGCCAAGTGGTGCATCAGATCTGATGGTATGGCGCAGAGCATAATGCTTTAAAAATGTATGGACTGAAGACCAGGTAGTGGCTCTACATATCTCAGATACTGGGACATTCTTCAAAAATTCAGCAGACGTTGCCTGCGATCTGGCTGAATGTGCTCTCTCCCCCTCCCCCAGCAGTGTCTTTCCCATCATCCCAGGGAGTAACTGCAGGCTTCTTGCTCCAGACACATCTCCCTTCTCCCAGGGAGTGCTCGTTGCCAGCTTCCAGGCTTATATAGGACCCGCCTCTTCCTGCCCAGCTGAGCCTGTTCTACTTAAATCCCTGCTTTCTTTCTCCAGATGCAGTCCAGGAAGTTAAATGGCCCACTTAGCCATCTTAAACCTTTCAGGCCTTGTGGGGGGTGAATACCACATCACAGGTCCCAAGATGGAGTGGGGTACTAATGTGGGGGAAGGGATTACTCAGACCCCTAATAAATCTGGATGATACTGGGTAAGCAAAAATGGAGAATCCCTCAACTTGGGAATGAAAGGCGGACATGGCAGCCAGGTGTACCCTGACCGAATGGATGGATAATCTAGATGTCTTCAGATCCTGCAGGTAGCTTGGGATGAGTGAAAGGGGAATTGATTCTGGACGCAGGTACTGACTGTAGTAGGAAGAGAACCTGATACATAAGCCCTTGTGTCAGTGGCCCGGTATGAGGCCTGGGCTAAAGTAGTAGTCAAAGCTTTGCTAACATAAAGCAAAGTCAGCAAGAGATAGGCTGTAAGCAGGAGTTAGGCTCTGCCTGTGTACACGCTCACAGGGCTTGGCAAGAACAGAGCTGGTATTGCAAAAACACACGCTTTCCTAAGAAAGACTCGGCACAGGACACTCACAAAAATACATTCCGGAAGCATGGTACCAGAACACCCCGATACCAAGTATGATACAACCTGCTCTCCCCCAAATATAACAGGAACACGCTGACCCATCTTAAAGACAAGGTCAGGATGACAGCATGATGGATAGAAATGTTTTGATTGAACCAACATGAACAAGGTGATGGGTGGCACCTAGGTATAACAGAGGGTGGCACACGGATATATTAGAGGGGCAATACGTAACTTGTTTGTATCGGTGTATAAAGAGATATTTCAGAGGGAGTGTTTTGGGCCAGCCGAGGGAGGAATGGAAAGTCCCACCATTCACTGAGCTGTGTCCACTGTCACTGGCATACATGTCTTAGACTAGGTCTATCCCCGATAGATTGATCGCTATCCGCCGATCCGGCGGAGAGTGAAGACGTGCCCTTAGTATCCTCAGAGTCTGCCAGGTGCTATTACCATACTTAGTCAACAGTAAACCTGGCTGTGTGCCTTCATGCCTTAATGGATCTTGTGGTCATTGAGTGGTTTACTCGAGGTCTGCTGTGCCAGCTACCTGTGAAGAGCCGGGGCGGCATACAGAGGGAATGCATGCAGCCGAACATCTATCAACACTGATGACCACACCAGTGGACAATCTCTTCCGTTTCTGTGGGTAAGTGGGGAGAAATGATGTTATTCTACTGTTTAATAACACCTGCTGTACCACCATAGAGCAGAAAATCTATATACCCAAGAACCATCCCGGAGCCACACCCTGAGGCACAGAACTGCCAGGCTGGGGTGTAGAGTGTGACCTGCATCCTGATACAGGATATGAGGAATGGTCTAGAGTGCTTGATCAACAGCTGGACACAGCTGACACAGGTAAGGGTATCAAGCTTGTCTCATCCAGGTAGGTACTATGAGGATCAGGTAGGACAAGGTCAGAGTTATCTTGTTCAGTGCTCTGGAATTAAGGGCATTGGGGGAAAAGGGACAGAATATACTTTTCTGCCACAGTAGAAGCAACACATCCCCCAGGGAGCAGTAACCCAAAGTCTCCCTTTAATAGAAGAGAAGGCACTTCCTGTTTTCAAAGGTGATGAAAAGATGGATCTCTGGCCATCCTTAACTCTGAAATATGCTATGGAGAACCTAAGGGTCCAGCTCCCATTTGTAGTCATGGGAGAAGTGTCTGTTGAGGGCATCAACAGTGGTGTTCCAGATGCCTGGAAAGCAAACTGCTGAGATCTGGATGTGGTGGCTATGAAACCAGTTCCAATGCTTTGTAGCTTCAGCACATAAGAATGCAGATCTTGCTCCTCCCTGCTTGTTGATGTAAAACTTGCAGCAGAACATATTGTTCGTCATGGCCTTGATTGTTTTGTCCCCAATGAGGGGCAGGAGATGAAGGGAAGGATTCCTAACCACCCTGAGCTCCAAAAAGCTTGATGTGGAGATTGGTCTCATGGGACTGTCCATCTGCCCTGAACCAAGAAGAGGTAGAGGTGGGAACCCCACATTAATCAGGATGTATCAGTCATTAGAGTCATTAATAGAGCTGAGTGACAGAAATGGACACCTGCACAGAGATGGAGTTGCTCCTTCCATTAGTTTAGAGAGTTCATTATGTACACTGTCACCCATTAGTCCAAAGCATTCCTGTCACAGAACAGACAATTCCTAACCAACCTGGGAAGCAGCAGAGCATAACTTTGCATGGATTGATCACAATGGTACAAGCTACCATATGGCCCAAGAGTTGAAGATAGATTCTTATTGTGGTTTGAGAGCTTCTCTGAATTCTCCCTACCAGTCCTGACAGAGTCACAAATCTGTCTAAAGGGAAGTACTCTCTGGCTGTCACGGAGTCCAGATATGTCCCTATAAACTGTATCCTTTGTACTGGTACTAATGTGGATTTCTTTACATTCAGCTGTAGACCCAACTCATGAAACAGAGCAAGAGCCTTCTGGGTTGACGATAACAGTGACTTGAAAGAATGGTCTTTGAGATACCGGAAGACAAGAATTATTCCCTTCCAAAGGTAAGCCGCAACTACTGCTAGAACCTTTGAAGATATCCTTAGGTTCCAAGGATAGGCTGAGCACTTGGTACTGGAAATGATCTTGGTCTATGATAAATTGTAGGTATTTCCAGTATGATGGGTGTATATTTATATGGATGTAAGAGTCTTGTAGGTCGAGGGATGAAAATCGGTCCCCTTCCTCTAGTGAAGTAATTATAGTAGCCAGTCACCATCCTGAACTTTTGGGGTTTCACAAATTTGTTCAGCTGTCTTAGATTGAAGATCGGCTTCCAACCGCCATCCTTCTTTGGTACTAGGAAGTATTGAGTAGAACCCTCTGCCCCTGCAAGGGAAAGGAATCAGTTCTACTGCTCCTAGCTGGAGGAGAGAGTCCACCTCTTGCCTTTGTAAAAGCTCGTGAGAAGGCTCCCTGAAGAGGGATGGGGAAGGGGAGGTGGAAGGGTGACTGGGCAACAAAATGGCAGATGAAATTCAGTGCTTACCAGTGCAAAGTAATACATACTGGAAAAATATAATTCCAAATACACATACAAAAGAATGGGGTCTAAATTAGCTGTTACTACTCAAGAAAGAGTCATTGAGGCTAGATCTCTGAAAATGTCTGCTTAATGTGCCAAGTATCAGGAGGTAGCCGTGTTAGTCTGTATCCACAAAATCCACCGGACTCCTTGTTGTTTTTGCTTAATGTGCAGCGCAGTGCAAAAAGCTAACAATGTTAGGAACCATTATGAAAGGGCTAGATAAGAGAAAACATCATAATACCACTATATAAATCCATGGTATACCCACATGCAGTTCGTTCACCTCATCTCAAAACAGGTATATTAGAATTGGAAAAAGTACAGGAAAGGGCAACAAAAATGATTAGAGGTATGGAATGCCTTACATAAGAGAAAAGATTAAAAAGACGGACTGTTCAGATTAGAAAAGCAATGACTAAAAGAGATATAATAAAGATCTACAAAATCATGAATGGTGTGGAGAAAGTAAGTGTTATTTACTCCTTCATATAAACACAAGAACTAGGGGCCACCCAATGAAATTAATAGGCAGCAGGTTTAAAACAAACAAGTATTTCTTCACACAATGCATACTCAACCTGTGAAATTTCTTGCCAGGGGATGTTGTGAAGACCAAAAGTATAATAGGGTTCCAAAAAGAATTAGATAAGTTCATGGAGGATAGGTCCATCAATGGCTATTAGCCAACATGGTTAGGGCTGCAACTCCATGCTCTGGGTGTCCCTAAACTTCCAACTGCCAGAAGTTGGGACTGGATGACATGGGATGGATCACTTGATAATTGCCCTGTTCTGAACATTCACTCAAGCATCTGGCACTGGCCACTGTTGGAAGACAGGATATTGGGCTAAATGAACCATTGGTTTGACCCATTGTGGCTAGTCTTGTGCTTTTATGAACAATCACTTATACCATTTGTCATAAAAGAAAAACAACAACAAAAAATCAAACTTACCCTGACAGTACCACCACCAACTTCTATAACTTTACCTCGATACCACATGGTATCCGATCCTCTTACAACACAAGCTTCTTCTTTTCTCCAACAATATGGTTCCAGAAGACCAAGACATTTGAAGTTATTTTGTATATCAGTCATCAATTTGTTTAGTTCATTTTCTGAATAAGAATTGGGTAAAAGAGAAAGTAAAATTCAAAAAATGGATTTCAGATTATTTATAGGGGCAAATAATTGTTTTAACCACTACACATATAGTTACTGTATACTAGGCTGGGGCTGTAGAACAATAATTTAAAGGTTAAACTATACAGCTTTTCACATTTTAATTTCCAAATATCTTCCACTAGGTTAGGAATCTTACCTATTGCAAGTCCTTATAATTCCATTGTGTTGGAATAATAGTGGCAAATATAGGGGTTATATTATGGAAAATATATTTTCCATATTTTAAACCATTTAACACTACCTAATGACAATGGCTGAAATAACTTCTAAGCCAAATTTCATACTTAGTTATACAAATTCTTAAAAGAAGAAAAAATTGCTATTAAATGTAAATAGGATTTACATTTTATCAGGATAAAACATGAAGTCTGGGTTGCAAAACCACATCCCTGAGGAAGTTACTGCTATTATTGAGAATATAAGGATAAATAGTCCAGGATTCTATCATGTTGGAAAGAAATCTAGGACTGCTTCCTTGTTTATTTGTAGAGTCTAACTGATTCCCAAACAGAGCTTAGAGTTCTCAATGACAAGGAAGTCAATACAGTAAACTTGTGGAGCTTCCTAACATACAGAAGAACTCTAGATGAACTGAAGAGGTATACAGGGGAGTCACACCTTACGCGGGGGTTAGGTTCTAAAGTCAGCGCGTAAGGCGAAAATTGCGTATAGACAAATGCTCATTGAGTGGAATGGCGGGCGGAATCGCCCGCACTACAGGTACAGTATTTAAATAGTTGTTTTTCTCTTTTTTTGTTTTGCCGAGCGTGTATAGTTAAAATCACATAAGTTAAATGCGCCTATGATGCAACTCCACTGTAGTTTCCAAAAGCGTTCAGAGTAAATTTTAGGCATGTAAGGCAGCAGTTGAAGAGAGAATATTACAGAAGCAACAACTAATTCTGTAACTGTATCTCTGAAATGAAGTATCTGAAAATAAGGCTTTGTGACTGCATATCACTGTAAACAAAACGAGGGGGGGAAGCTGATAAAATTCAAATGTGAGGCAGCAGCAATGAACAAAAAGAGAAAAAGAGTTCCAGAGGAAGTAGCAATGACTTTTTAGAGACTTACTTGAGACTAACAGGTTTCCCAAAAAGTCCCTGAATTGTTTTACATACAAGTCATATCAACTATTGCAAAAGAAACACAGAATCCTCAAATCTGGTCTGGGGGACTATCAATTTTACTTTACTTTATAAAATCTGTATTTCTAATTTTGTAATCTGCAAATATGATCTTTAATAACTGAACAAAAAATCTTTATTAAGACTACCAAGTGGTCAATTTTTTTGTAGCAAAGTGTTATCTGGACACTGGGCAGATTAAAATGGATTTCTAATAAGCAATCGACTAGTATTAATTAGAAATACGAAAGATACTGAGTCAATTAGGCTGGAATTTTCAAAGGCACCTAAAAGAATTAAGCACCTAACGCCTACTGAAAGTCATTGACATTTGGGCATATAACTACTTAAGGCTGGGATTTGCAAAGAGGCCTAAAACTTTAAGTTTCACCTGATATTCAAGATGCAGTGTTACAAAGTTAATTTTTTTCCCAAATGCAGCATGACAGCTACTACTCTATGTCTGTCCAATAGCACATATAAAGCACTCAAAGACTACTGTGAAGAGGGCAGTAAAAATCAGAAACAGAAATGTGTCTTTTGTAGAAGGTGTCATCTTCAGGGTTGTTGGGGGTGTGTGTGTGTGTGTGCGCGCGCGTGTGTGCGTGTTGTTTAAGCCACAAGGACTTTTAGTTTACAGATTACTTTTGCACAGATAACACATGGTCAAAAGGAACTTGTCACATCCAAAGAATGGCACCTTCAATGACCATGTATGCGCTAATACTGCCCTCCTAGCTCAGCATTAGCAACTGAACCATAAAAACATGTATTTATTGCAATTCAAAATCTTACCTAATGATTTGGGCACCATATAAATAGTTCCATCATCTCCAATACAGTTTATTATAGCCTGTAATTCTTTCATGTCAGGTATAATTGGAGGTTTATATGCTCCATCCATTCTTGATTTAAGCACTAGTTTCTTTGACTCATGTTCTTTAGGTTCATTAACAGAAAGAGTAACTTCTTTCTCTGGCACTAAACACTTTGGTGTACATTCAGTTTCTAGAATCAGCTCATTTAAGCATGGACTCTCTTGCTTCAAAGGAACTTCAAGAGGTTTCTCAGGATCTGCATCACTAATATCAATTTCATGAGTTCTATCAGATACAACACAAAATATATCAAAAGATGAAAACTCTGAAGCATGAAAGAGTAAGATAATCTAAAGAAAAATTATCTAAGTGTGAAATTATAACTATTCATTTTAACAAAACAGGTATCAAAATATACTTACTCCATCAGCATAAGTAACTGCAATGTACATTAGACTGTGATGCTGATAATATGTTCTATCACATGTAAATTTAAAATGCTAATTGTCTATAAAGTTTTCAGAAGAAAATGTAAGTTTTCTACACCTGGGGGGATTCTGCACCAAAATAAATAAATAAATAAAAATAATCTATCCATAATATTTTAAAATTCTGCATATTTTATTTGTCAAAATAACACAATATAATCACACCAGTTTCAATTATTTTGGTAATTTATTTCAAAAATACCTGTCCACAAGTATGGCTGTAACAATACAGACAATGAAAAAGATTCAGGAAATTTTTTTTGACAAATAAAGTCCTTACTAGGCATATTAATACAGAACTCTGAGCAGGGTGGATAAAAATCAATGATTTTAAAAAAATAAAATAAAAATCTATTTTTAATTTAAATCGGATTTTTTATTTAAATCATGTTTTTTTAATTAAGATATCTTTGAGCTATAATGTATCTCATCATGGAATAGGGATTATAAATTCTAATCCTGTAGTATGAGACAATATATTCATGCAATGTTTAAGAAAAGTTTTGTAAACGAGTTCCAATAGTTCATGGATTAGGGACCCAATCTTATGGGGTTCCAGGGGATTCTGTATAAATTATTTAGGTTAATCTTTCTATCTAGCCAATGAGACTCAGTGCTCAGTCTAGAAGATACCATCAGGGATGCTTAGTTTTGCAGTTCTCAAACTGTGGATTTGCATCTCCAGAGATAACATGCTTGTTAACAGCAAAAATGTTGATGGATGGGAGAAATAACAGACCTCAATCCTATTCTCCCTCTGCAAATTTGTGTACACAGAGTCAATCCCTTTCCCTTACCGCTCTCTAAAAGTGCAAAGTTTCAAAAAGTTCAATCAATAGAAGATTGTGGGGGGTGGAATAGAACTGGACAAGGAGAAGAAGTCTTGAGATAAATGTGAGAAGGGAGAGACACACAGTAGAAACAAAAGTGAAACTGTTTGAGCAGCATATTCCAGAAGTTCTGAGGTCTTTCTGAGTGTAGCCTTCATTGATTTCAGATCTCCCATACCATTCTCTCACTAGAAGAGAAAACCTATAATGGCAGCAGGCTGTAAAAGAGACCCAGTTTGGAAATATTTTAATACAGTTCCTCTACCTGTGGGTAAAACAGGCATGCGTGCAAAATGCAAACAGTGCAACAAAGTAATGCTAGTGTTCCTTCTCAGGAGAAAGCTGCGTTGAAGATGATGAAAGGAACATGTCTGAACATGCAGGATCTTCAGGTTGGTAAACTTTTTTATTTCACACTTCTTTCTTAAGGACTGCCTGTCTTCCTTCTGGACTATACTTGAATTCTCATGTTTGAGCAAAAAAGATAGTTGTTACTCTATGGTACTATCATTTTAGATGCAGTTGTGATAAAACACATAGCTGAATAGACAAATCTTCCTTTTACAATTTCACCTTTAAAGTACTGTCAGTGAATGCATTGAGTAACACTAAATGAGCAGTATGGTGGTAATAATTAAATAACTGCATTGACTTATTTTGTTTAGGAGAATTCATCCTCAACATACAGGTTTCTGAAGACTATCCACCTTCAAGATCACCATAATTTTCTATAGTTTCAGAGTTATCTGCCAATGATAGTGTTTCAATCACATCATGTATGTCATAGAGCCACAGTATATCACCTGTAGCAAAAAGAAAAAAAAAATCCATCATCCAGAAACAACCGTAGATACGTTTATGATAAGAACCAGCAGATTAAAAAAAGAAGTAACTGATGAAAAAATTGCCTGGTTTGTTTATGCAACCACTCTCCTTTCCGTATGATTGAGAACCCACACTTCATTAACATGGTTCAGTCATTAAGACCAGGATACAGTCCACCCAACTGAGCTGATGTCACAGGTAAATTGCTGGATAAAGTGTATGAAAGAGAAATTGAGCAGCGTGCAAAAGATCTAGAGGGTGAAATCGTTAACCCGAGTATTGATGGGTGGAGCAATGTCCACAATGATCTTGTTGTATGTGCTTGTGTGACAACAGAAGAAAGGAATGTCTTCCTTACAGAAAGATTTGATACATCAGGAAATGCACACAGAGCAGAATACTTACAAGAAGTAGCAGCAAAAAATAACAAACTGAAAAAAAATTCAAATGTCTAGTACGCAGCTTGGTCACAGACAATGCTGCAAATGTATCCAAGATGAGAAGAAATTTAGAAGAGAGTGAAGAGAGTCCCAAGCAAATAACATACGGTTGCACTGCTCATTTGATGAGCCTCTTAGCCAAAGACTTCAGTGGTTCCAGAAATAAAGGCTAATGTTGTTGAAATTGCAAAATACTTCTGTAACAATCACTTTGTAGCAGCTGCTCTGAAAAAAGTGGGAGGAACCAAGATGTGCGATGGAACTCAGTAGTGGACTGTTTTGATCACTATATCAAGAACTGGCCTAATCTGATGAACAATATTGTGAAAAAATAGATGGTACTGCCACAGCCCAAGTTCTCAACATTGGGCTTAAGTGAAATGTTGAACACGTGCTGAGTACCCGGAAGCCTATTTCTGTAGCCTTGAACAAAATGCAGGGAAATAGCTGTTTTATTGCTGACGCTGTTGAAATTTGGAAGGAACTGAGTGAGATCTTAAAAGAGAAATATGCAATGACAGAGTTAAATTATAAGCATTAAAAAAACGAATGGGACAAGCACTAGCTCCAGCTCATTTTCTTGCAAATATTCTCAGTACTCGGTACCAGGGTCAAACCTTAACTGCTGCTGAAGAGGAGATGGCTATGACATGGATATCAGCAATCATCCCCTTCATAATGCCAACTATAATAAACTTCAGAGCTAAGGGTGAACCATTCAAGAAATATATGTTTGCTGATGATGTTTTAAAGAAAGTCACACCAAGTGAACTGGAGGAAGTCACTTAAGAACTTGGATTCACAGACTGTTGAAGTGATAATCTCACTTTTAACAGCAGTAGCTTCTTCTGCCAGTGTAGAAAGAATATTTTCTTCCTTTGGACTAATTCATTGCAAATTGAGAAATCGTTTGGGACCTGAAAAAGCAGGAAAGCTCGTTTTTCTTTTCCAGATTATAAACAAACAGGAAAATGAAGGTGAAGATGACTGAGTTAGCTGCAGAAGCCAATATTTTAAGTTTCTCATGTTGACCTGGCTGACAGTTGATTTAATTTTTGTTTTTAAATATTTCATTTAACTATTTTAGTTAAAAATAATTTTAACAAAAACAGACCTGATTTTAAAAAACTTGAATGTTTAAATTCAAAAATTCATGCACTCGTTTTGTTAAAATATTATGTTTGCTGTTGAAGAAAAGAATCCAGAATACATAACGTTGTTTTAGTTAAATAAAACAATTTAAATGTCTGTCTGGTGATGTTCCTCTCCTAATAGAGCATGGCAAGAAAATCCTCCAAATATTAATGATTAACCTGTTGAACTGGAGATAGTTCACCTCCCAATGACTTCATAAATATCTGCTTCAATTACCTTTGGTAAATGAAGTAACCAAACAATCATTCATTTTCTGATATAGCTGTAAAACTACTCTGAAAAGTTTTCAAAATAAATCACTTTAAAAACATAGTGTGTACCTTCTAAAAACGAAACCTACATCTATCTCTGAGTTGTGAAGAATATGTATTAAGGTTATAACAACCAACAAGAATTCACTTTTATGTAGAAATCCATGATTAAATAGAGTCTTCCTGACTAATGATTTAAATCAAATCCACCCTGACTGAGTAATAATTCATTTAAACTACAATACAGAACCCTATTTTCCACACCACTCAGAAGCAGTGCAAAGGCTTGGGGGAGTGAGGGGTAATGGCGGAACTGAGGGAGAAGGATCCTTGATGTGAACTTGGAGGGTTGTTGGGTGTGGGTAGGAGAAGTATGGAACAGGCTTTTTTGGAGGGGTGGGGAGGGATTGTTAGGGAGCCTCCCTCATGCAGACCCTGATTAACCCCTAGCCTCTCCCACTCAGTCCCGCACATCTGCACCTGTCCCCACTCCCTCTAACTCCATGGGTCTCTGCAGCTTCCTCCCCCATCCCCATGTGACCCTGCAGCCCCACTTCACCGTTCCCAGGCTCAACAGTGTCATCCCACTAGCTCCTGAGCCCGCCCCCCAGTCTGTCCCCCCACCCTCCTACTAGCCATTCTGAACCCTAGTCTGTGATCCCCCCAGCAGCCCCAAGTACCCACTCTTTCCTAACCGGGCTCTGCAGGCAGTGTGCTGTGATGAATTCCTGGAGGAATTCTGCAATATGCACAGAATTTCCCCTCCCCCAGACAGAAAATACATTTCTGCCCCAGAAGTGATGCAGTTCTGCCTTTTCCCCAAAAGAAGCCACTGTGGTGCCAGAACAGCTGGCTGCATTCATGCTGCTAGCTGTTCTGGTGCCACAGTGGCCTCTGGTGGGCGAAAGGCGGAATTGCAGCACTTCTTGGGCAGAAATATACTTTCCGCGGAAAAAAATTCTGCAGGACACACGAATTTTGCGCATCTGCAGAATTTCCCCAGTAATAGTTTTTGTTTTGCTTACAAAAGTAACACAAATGCCAATCTGTATACGTCAACTTTGGAAGTAACCTAACCGAGAAGATCTGAAATAATGTAATATTAAAAAGAATATCCATACCTTTTGTTTCTGAAAGCCAGACCCTTTTTCATAAGATATTCAGAAATATCAATAAGCTGTCCTGCTTCATCACTGCAAAAAATTTTCACAGGTAGTGGTTCAGATCCATCATTTTCCTGAGAGGAATTTAAAATATGGAGGTTAATTACTGTAACTGGAAGTTGTTTGAGATCTCTTGTCCCTATCTGTATTCCACACGAGGTAACTATGAGCACCAGTGTCTGGAAATTCTTAATAGCAGCATCCGTTGACCCATACATGCTCTGTAGATCTCCTTATGCTCCCAACTCAGGGTATTAGAGTCAATGTGGGTCAACGCCTCTCCAGTTCCTCCTTTTACCACAATCCCACAGGATCTGAAGCAGAGGGGATGGAGAACAGGTAGTGGAATACAGATAGGGACCTCACAACTCAAAGAACTTCCAGTTACAGTTAGTAACTTCCATTTCGTCTTTGAATGATAGTCCCTATGTGTATTCCAAACGTGAGCGATTGTCAAGCAGTGTTCAGATTAGCGGTGGGCGTGAGAAAGTTGGTAGCAAAGATGTCTGCAGTGCTGCAGATTTCACCATTGTATCTGCAGTTGAGACATGAACTAAAGCATAACTTGTTGTGAATGTATAGATCGAGGTGGGCAAACTTTCTGACCTGAGGGCCACATCTGGGAATAGAAATTGTATGGTGAGCCATGAATGCTCACAACATTGGGGTTGGGGTGCGGGCTCTGGTTGGGGCCAGAGATGATGAGTTCAGGGTGAGGGAGAGGACTCCGGGCTAGGGAGTGGGGTGCAGGCTCCAGCTGGGGGTGCGGGCTCTGGGGTGGAGCTGGGGGATGAGGGTTTTGGGGTGTGGGAGGGTGTTCTGGGCTAGGACCAAGGGCTTCAGAGGGTGGGAGGGGGATCAGGGCTGGGGAGGGGGTTCGGAGGGCGAGAAGGGGTGCAGGCTCTGGCTCTGGGTGTGGGCTCTGGGGTGGGGCTGAGGCTGGGGGATTTGGGGTGTGGGAGGGTGCTCCAGGCTGGGATCAAGGGGTTTGGAGGACAGGAGAGGGATCAGGGCTGGGGCAGGGGGTTGGGGCGTGGGGAGAGCCTCAGGAGTGCAGGGTCCGGGCGGTGCTTACCTCTAGCGGTTCCCAGAAGCATGTCCCTGCTCTTGCTCCATGACTTCCGGGAGCCATGTGGAGCGTCCCTTGACCCTGTGCCCTGGCTGGAGTGCCAGAGCGTGGCAACCCCCAGATCCTGCTCCCCAGCAGGAGCTCAAGGGCAAGCTTAAAACAGCTCATGGGCCGTAGTATGCCCACCCCTGGTGTAGATGGAACTCCAGGTGTCCACCTTGTAAATGCCCTGCAGCGGAACATCATATAGGGATGCTGTGATTGCATGGAGTGAGATCTCGCCATTGTGGCAATAAAATCTGTGATTTCCTAATGGGTTTGGTTCTTTGTATGTAGAATGTCAGAGCATGCCAGACATCGAGAGAGTGAAATCCCTTGTCTTCAGCAGAAGCGGGGCGTTTAAGGACAAATACAATTAAGTGTATACTTTGTTTCTGAATTCCACATCAATCTTGGGGAAAAACTGGGGGTATATCCCAAGAGAAACCTCTTCTTTGTGGAAAATGGTTTAAGGAGAGTCCACCATGATGGCTCCAAGCTCGCTGACTCTCCTGGCTGAAGTGATATTTACTAAGAATGCTATCTTCATGAACAGGCGGGTCATGGAACATGTCAGCATGGGTTTGAAAGGGGGATCTGTGAGCATCAACAGGATGAAATTAAGGTCCCATTGAGGTGTAGGTTTGATCACTAGTGGGAAGGTACTGATTAGGTCTTTCATAAACCATACTGAAGCTGGATGAGTAAAGATGGGGAAGGCACTGATTGCTGCAAGGTGTACTTGCAACAGACCAATAGAGACCTTAGGACTTCAGGGACAGGAGATAGTCTAGGACAACCGAGATCCTTGCGGTGGCTGAAGAATATTGGTGGAGTTGTGCCCAGACCAAAAAAGCATCTCCATTTGACCAGACAGCAGGTTCTAGAAAAATATTTTCTACTTTTGTTGAGGACAGTCTGAACAGGGGCCAAGCATGAGCATTCTATTTCCAAAGCCCATTCAAACACCAGGCGGAGAGAGCCCAGTCAGGGATGCTTCATTCTCCCCACCCCACCCTGGATTAGGAAGTCTGGGAAAGGGTGGATCCTAATTGAAGAACAGGCCAACATTGTTAGAAGTTCTGTGAACCAGAATTGTCTGGTTCTGTCATGACTAAGGCTGCGAGTCTGTCATGGAGGTCACGGAAGTCACAGATTCGTGACTTTCTGGGACCTCCGTGACTTCTGCAGCGGCCAGTGAAACTGGCGATGGTCATATGGCAGAGATGGCAAGGAAGGAGTGACCACTTCATCTGGGAATGATGAAGAGACACCCGTTGGAACTGTTGGTACCTCTGGCTCCAAGTCCACCTCCTCCTCCTTGTACACCAACAGATCTGGTTGGCAGGAGGGACAGGAGCATCACAACTCTCAAGAAGAATCTGGATGCCTGCCATAAGGATCCTACTGACTCCAATGAGGCCAAAAAGAGGGATCAGCTGGTTGTGGGGGATCACAGGAGAATCAGTACCAGAGGTCCCTGGAGGGTCATACCTGAAGGAATAGAGAACATGACTCCTTGACTGTCTCTGAAGAGATACTAGAGCAGCTATCCCCACTGACTCATTTGAATCCGAAAACTGCTCCATCAGTAGGAACGGGGATGTTGGTACTGAAGCACTCCTACCAGATGGGATGTCCTGGGATACCAATGTAGGCTCCTCCTCCAGAGTAATAAAATTCCTCAGAAGAGCCAGGCCAGATAGAAGTGGAGACTGTGAACAAAGGAGGAATATATCCTCCAGTGGTAAGTAAGTCTCCATACGCCATGATGTCTGAGGGGTTCAGGCTGTCAAGCCAGATGGATTGGGTGCATCTACAGCAGCTCGATGGTCTTCACATGAACAAAGTGGTACCAACGATGGGCCTGGACCAGCGCATGTGGGGTGAACTGGCAAATGTCTGTCCTTATGCTTCAGTATCAACGTGATCGATGGAACCGGCAGATCTTTCTTTTTACGTGATTTGTCCTCCAACTTGGAGGTCTTTAGCAGAGCTGGTTTGTTAGGTTTTGATCATGTCTCACTCAACCTGTACAGGCTCGGAAGGAAAGCAAGTCTCTTATGCACAGTCCTTGATGGGGCGGGGGGAGGGATGTCTGTCCTTATACCTATCAGATTACTCTCTACTCTCACGGGAAGTTCTGGATGACAAGTCCTTGGGCTTAGGCACTAGCAACTCCGTTCCCAAGCACATGTTTGAAAGGGCTCTGCTGGTTAGCTGAAGCCGATGTACAGGGGATCTCCCTGCCCCAGATCAGAGAGGGGCTTCATGGGTTTCTCAAGAGAAGCTCCTGGAGTTCTTGAGTTCTGGGTGAGAAAGAGCAACAGATACTGCACTTTGCAGAGATATGCACCTCACCCAGACAGTAGAGGCGGCGCTGATATTAGTCATTGATGGAGAAGTAGGGAGGGCAAGAGATGCAATTCTTGAATCCCGGGGCTCTGGGCATTGTCCTGGATCCAGGGAGGGTTCCTCAATCAGGGAGAAGGAAAACTCTCTATACTAACTATACTATGAACTTTAACTATTAAGCTAAGAAATATAACTATTTACAAATGTCTTTACAGGTTGTACAGAGAGTTGAAGGAGGACACAATTCTGACTCAGGTTGCGTGGTGGTAAGGAAGAACTGGAGAGGCATCGACCTGCACTGACTCTTATACCCTCTGTTGGGAGCACGAGGAGATCGATGGCGCAAGTGCAGACAAACTGACAGTGCTTTGAAGAATTTCCGGACTCAGGTGCATGGCACACATGCATACCCTATGTATGGAATCCACATAGGGACCATCGCTGGAAGAAGAGTGTTTGTTATGCAACACACATCCAATTAAAACCTTACATTTTCTTAAATACTTCCTTTTTTCAGTTTTTACTCTTTACATGTCATATTAGCAGCCTGCCTAGCCCTTTTGCAGAGGGCACTGCTCCCTATTGCAACCATTCATGACTTCTTCATATCTTGCTCTCTTCAGCTCCTGGCTGTCACAGAGACAGAGACCTGGATCTGTTCTGACACTGCCTCTTGCAGCTGTCATCTCTTAGGGAGGCCACTCATATGCTCCACCCTGGCTCAGACCAGGATGTGGATGTTAGACTTCCCCTCTACCATTCCTGTTGCTTCCAATCCCTCCTTTTTCTTCCCTTTCCACCTCTTTCGAGCAGCACTGCATCTGACTAGTTCCCATTAGTCTTCCCCTCAGATTTTGACTCCTGGCTCTCTCTCCACCCCCCCTCCCACACTCATCCTTGGTCATTTCAACTTCCATATTGACAATCCATTTGAGCCCTTAGCTGCATGTTTTTTTGCCCACACTTCATTTGACCTGCAGCCCTGATTCAACTCGCTGACTCATGAAAACAGCCATTCACTTGACTTGGTCTTCATCAATCACTGCTTTTTCTCTCTCTGAGCCTTCTGTTGCTGAGTTCCCTCTCCCTGATCATCACTTGGTCTCTATCAGCACACCCATCAGCCCCCCTCCCCATACACCCTGTCACTAGGCCTTTTGATGATCCAGCACTGATGACTTCTTGTCTGCCCTCAGCCCTCTCTTTCCTTTCTTCCCTGAATATAGTTGCTGATTCCCTCCATTGCTCATGATAGCGTACTGCTGACTCATTAGCTTCCTCCCACCCTGGCTAACCCCCAGCCCAGTACACTACCAACACTGCTCCTGTTCTCATGCTGTAGAGCATCTCTGGTGGAAATCCTAAGACCCTGCTGACTTCTTCAGTTACATATTTGTTCTCTCCTTTTTCAGTTCTGCTGTCTTTCTAGCTAAACAATTCTACTTCTCCAATGTAATTGATTCCCACGCGCACAATCCCAGACACCTTTTTACTACCTTTGACTCATCCTCAACCTTCTCTCCCTCCAGTTCTCTGTCTGCACAGGATCACACCAATTTTTTCTAAGAGAAAAATGACAGACTACACTGTGACCTTCCCCCTTCTCAACCCTCTCCTTCTCCTCAGTCAGACACAAATTAATCTTCAGCTTTCTTCCTTTAACCCCTCTACTTGCTCCAGTGACCCCATCCCATCTCCCTCATGCTCATTCTCATCGCCATCCCTTACTCTTCTCCTTACCCTCTCACTCTCCTCCAGCTCTTTTCCCTCACAGTACAAACATATTTTAGTCTCTCCCATCTTAAAAAAAAAATCCTTGACCCCACTTACCTCTCCAAGTACTACCCCATCTACCTTTCATCCCTAAGCTCATTGAATGTGCTGTTTATAATTGTTGTCTGGAGTTCCTCTTTTCTGATTCCACCCTAGACCCTTTCCAATTCAGCTTCTGCTTCTTGTACTCAACTGAAACTGATCTTACAATCTCTAATGACCTCTTCTTAGCAAAATCTCAGAAGCAGTATTCCATCCTCATTCTCCATGACTGGTCAGCTGCTTTCACCACAGTTGACCAGGCACCTCTTCTTGAAATCTTTTCCTCCCTTGGCTTCCATGACTGTCCTCTCCTGGCTTTCCTATTACCTCTTTAATCATTCCTTCAGCCTAGCCTTTGGAAGATCCTCCTCATCCCTCTAACAATAAACTTTCTGTGGTTGTTCCACAGGGCTCTATACTTGGTCCCTTTCTCTTTTTCCTCTACACATTATGTCTTGATAAATTGGTTTGCAGGGGAAAATACCATCTCTACATTTAAAGCTCACAGCTCTACCTCTCTATTTCAAACCTGTCTCCTTGGCCTGTCTCTGACATCTCAAGCTCAACATGATTAAAAACAGAGCTCTTAATCTTTTTCCTCCCAGCCTCCCTGCTACCTCCTTTCTTGATCATTGCTTGTCACTCAGGTAACCAACCTAGGTGTCATCTTCAAGTTGGACCTCACCATAGGTCCTCATATTCAGGCTATGTATCTAACTCATCTCTTAGAAATGGACTTTCCTATCCACCCACACAGCTAAGACTCTTGTTCGGGCTCTCAGATTCTTGTGTCTTGATTATTGCAATATCCTTTTCTCTGGGCTTGACAAATACAATACAAATTTGCCCCACTCATATCCATTCAAAATGATGCTACAAAGGTCATTTTCTTAGCCTTTTGCTTTGACTATCTCACCCTCCTCTTTGCACCCGTCCACTGGCTCCTCTTTCTCAATCTTATCACATAAGCTACTTGTCTTCACTTCCACATAAGCTATTTGTCTTCACTTCCAAGGCCCTTCATGACCTATCCACACGCTACCCATCATCTCTCATTCAGTAAACAAAGATCAACTCCCAACTCCAATTAGCTCATGATGCCAGTTACCAATGTCCACTTGTTACATTTTCAAATAAGCACCTTTGTGCTTTTTCCCATGCTGACCCTCACTCTTGGGAGGAACTCCCCATGAACATCCACAAAGCCACCTCATTGTTTTCCTTCAAATCACTCTCAAACTCTTTTGCTGAGATACGTACAAAATATTTGACAACTGTTAGGTTGCTGGTGTGCCGAGACTTCTGTCTATCATTCTTCCCAATATTATCTCATTGTTTCCTTGTACTCTCCCATCTGTCTGTACCCATCTGCTGTCTCTCATCTCAGACTTAGATTATAAACTCTTTTGTTCGGCTTATACAGTGCTTAGAACTATGGGATCCAGGCCTCCAAGGCACTACAGTAATACAAATATTGCTATTCTTAATAATAGCAAACAAAATATATTCTTGACCTCTGTGGCTACCTGGGCTTTCCAAAGCAGTCAATGATCCTACAACATGATCTTCAAGTTGCAAACCTGAGTCAAGTAAACTCACTCAGAGGGCTGATAAAATGTTTACTGTCTAATCTGGTTGCTTCTGCAACCTACAAGTATAATCTTTGTTTTAATCTGATAAATGACTACACAACCTAGTGCTCTTCAACAGCCTCTCTCTTAGGTCAAACACTGGGAAAGCTGATCAACAGCTATGTTGACAACTGTATTTCATTCACATTCTAAACGCACTATAGCCCACACCACCTCACTAGCTCTGCATTAAACTTGTACATATGACTGGCAGGAGGGGTTACAGAGTAGAACCCTGCCTTTCTCTATAGCAAAGATTACTTGGATAGACTATCAGATACCCACTACTCCTCTCTGGTTTCTCTCAGAAGAATGGAACTACTCAAGGGAAACCCTATCATGCCTGGGTCTGCAGATGTATCAGTGATCTCAAAGGCTTAAACAAAAAGTAACCCAAAATATTTGCATTACATATACTGCTAGCAAGGGTCAAGCACCAACATAATATCCATGCCATATTCAGGTCTAAAACCTGCTGTCAAGTGTAAAGGAAATCTCAAACTCAAATATTGCCACAAGGTCCTTGCTACAATTTGATAACAGTGTTTACTAAAATGGGATAGGGCCATAACTGTTGAGACTGTCAGCTTCAAGAAAATGTTATGCCATTGCTAAGGAGCTAATACAGCCTTAAGAGAACTGAATATTTTGTATTCCCAGATATATGTATGAACGATCAATAGCAGACCAAACATATCCCAGTTTGACTAAACGATCTAGAAAGGACATAGGTTCAAACTTCAAGATATATCCTGAAATAGCAGCTTTAGTGAGCAACAATGAACAAAACTAAAGTAGAAATGACAGCACATTTGTCTCCACCAGGTATGTTTCTGCAATCACAGACTGATAATCTGTACAAATTACAGGCAGGAATGTTATGTATATTTCTTATTTTGATTAAAGACCTGTATGATGATGTTTGCTATAGCTCCGGTGAGGTAATAGGAGATACAATCACAAGCTGTTGCTGTCCATTGCTTGCTCCCACCAGCTGGTCTAAAATGGAACAAATTAAATTCTGTTTTAGTAAAATAGAGAATACGATTTTAATAAAGGTCAAGGTTTGCATATAAAAAAAACCTACCCACCAGCAAGACTGAAAAACTATCAAACCGCCCTTTTTAAGAAAAAAAATTATCCCACACAGTCAACTAAAAAGGAAGAGAAACAATAGTACCAGCTGCTCCAGGATCAAAAAGCATTGTTAGATTTTAAAGAGGAACACTAAAGTAGATTAAGATGGTCTCAAAAATAGAGAGATTTTGCAATATTTTATTAGGAAATGCACTTCAGAAATCCTTTAGAGACAGCTATATTAATGCAAGGTTAGATTTTCCCTCATTATTACAGGACACATTAGTTGAAATGTATCCGGTGGTTCCCCTCTCTCTCCAGAGGTGGCATAGCTTACTCACTTGGGTAATGGGTGTTTGGCCTTCTCTCCCAATTCCTACAGCCTACAAGAGAAAAGAATCCTTCTGTCCCCCACCAACAGACCAGGAAAGGAAAGCCAAAATCCTCCCCTCATATTTCCAAAAGATCCAGTTACTAAGTTGCCTAGGAAGACCAAACTTTAAGTACAGATAAGAAGCAAGCCAGGGGAGCCAAGAAAACAAAGCATCTGTTCCCCCTGCCCTGTCCTGCAGCATGTCCAAAACTTAGTCCAAATCAAAGAACCTTTCCATCCACATCACAGTTTATGCTTTACTTGTATATGATCGGACATTAAAAAATACTTCATTAAAAAATTACAATGGCCCTCCCACTATCTTACAGCATTATTCCAATATACAAGGAATAAATTACCTTATATCTACCAGGGAGCACTCCAGTGCTAGTGCCCTAATTGGCTTCAGCTTTTCATCAAGATTTCTTAAACAATTGATGTTCACTATTTCTTTAGTACCAAAATCACACAACACTACCTGTGAAAGATAAAAGATCTGAAAAAAAGTTCTGAAAAAAAAAAAGATGAAATTCTCAACATAAACAGGATATATCCTCTTCTAAAACAAATGACATACCATGTATACAAATAAACTACAAAGGAATTTAAATACGTAAGTGAACAAAAATCAGAAAGGAAATCTAGACAATGGTTTTAAGAGAATATGAAGTATTTTCAAATATGAGGATAGGATGTATATGTAAGCTAAGAGGTCTGCTGGTCAAGAACCATTTTTTTTAAAATATTTTTAATTCCATCACATGCAATTTACTCTGCACTAGACTTGTGCTTCCCCAAATGTCCATTTTCTGAAGATGCTGTAAGTCTCTCCATTCATCAGACAATCATAAATGCCAGACTCCTATCTTCAAGGAGAGTTCCCATCTGCTCAGGTTTTACTGGAGATCTGACTGGCCTGATCCTCAAGTTTTTAAGGATAGCTCTGTTTCCCTCCATCCCCACTGAAGAGGTTGGCCTGGGCCACTGAATGCAGCAACTCCTGTATTGCAGGTCTGTTATACTATCACGAGAATCAGTGATCTGAGTAGAGTACTTGTGGCACCTTAGAGACTAACAAATTTATTAGAGCATCAATTTGTTAGTCTCTAAGGTGCCACAAGTACTCCTGTTCTTTTTGCGGATACAGACTAACACGGCTGCTACTCTGAAAAGTGATCTGAGTGTCAATGATCAATACTCATCTTTCACTGCCTTTTCTTAGCTCTTGTGTACAATTAAGTTTTGCCGGTTTAACTATGCTGGTATAGTTAAAGTGCCTAGTTCCCTACCCCAGTGCAGATGCAATTATACTGGTATTAATTATTTCAGTTTGGGAAGTGCCTATCAGCCTCCTTTACACCAGAGTAACGGTGTCTACACTAGGGCTTTTACCAGGAAAGCTATGTTAGAAAAAAATTACACCCCCAGTAACTCAGCATAGACCAGCCCTTAAAGAGATACGAGTGTGATGAAACAAGCACCAACATAGAATCATAGATTAGGGTTGGAAGAGACCTCAGGAGGTCATCTAGTCCAACACCCTGCTCAAGCAGGACCAACACCAACTACAGTGGTAAAGGAGGTCTTTGTCACAGACACCATTTCTTACATTTTTATGAGTAGGGGTAAGAAACAAGAGAAGCATGCAGAGCCCTATTTCAGCTTCCAATCAGCAAGCAATAGGGGTGTGGTCAGAAAAATAAGAAATGGCTTGATGGAATTTAAGAGAAACCAGGAGCGAGGTATCTGCACGACCACAAAAACTATCCTACTTTACAGATGTTAGTAAGTAGCTCTATATTGCAAAATAACTCACCTTCTTTTCTTCATATTCACTGCATGGGTGATTCCTATTAATCGCGCGATAAAAAAATTAATTGCGCAATTAATCGTACTGTTGAACAATAATAGAATACCATTTATTTAAATATTTGTGGATGTTTTTTACATTTTCAAATATATTGATTTCAGGTACAAACACAATACAAAGTGCACAGTACTCACTTTATATTTATTTTTGATTACAAATATTAGCACTGTAAAAAAAAAGTATTTTTCAATTCACCTAATACAAGCACTGTAGTGCAATTGCTTTATCATGAAAGTTGAACTTACAAATGTAGAATTATGTTAAAAAAAACTGCATTAAAAAATAAAACAATGTAAAATTTTAGAGCCTGCAATTCCACTTAGTCCTACTTCTTTTTAAGCCAATCACTCAGACAAACAAGTTTGTTTACATTTGCAGGAGATGATACTGCCTGGTCCTTGTTTACAATCTCACCTGACAGTGAGAACAAGCATTCAATTGGCACCGTTGTAGCCGGAATCACAAGATTAATTTACGTGCCAGATGCACTAAAGATTCATAAGTCCCTTCATGCTTCAACCACCATTCCAGGGGACATGCAACCATAAAATCATAGAAGATTAGGGTTGGAAGAGACCTCAGGAGGTCATCTAGTCCAACCTCCTGCTCAAAGCAGGACCAACCCCAACTAAATCATCCCAGCCAGGGCTTTGTCAAGCCAGGCCTTAAAAACCTCTAAGGATGGAGATTCCACCACCTCCCTAGGTAACCCATTCTAGTGCTTCACCACCCTCGTAGTGAAATAGTTTTTCCTAAAATCCAACCTAGACTTCCCCCACTTGAGACCATTGCTTCTTGTTCTGTCATCTGCCACCAATGAGAACAGCCTAGCTCCACCCTCTTTGGAACCCCCCCTTCAGGTAGTTGAAGGCTGCTATCAAATCCCCCCTCACTCTTCTCTTCTAGAGACTAAACAAGCAAGTTCCTCAGCCTCTCCTCATAAGTCATGTGCCCCAGCCCAATCATTTTCGTTGCCCTCCGCTGGACTCTCTCCAATTTGTGCACATCCTTTCTGTAGTGGGGGGGCCAAAACTGGATGCAATACTCCAGATGGGGCCTCACACCAGTGCCGAATAGAGGGGAATAATCACTTCCCTTGATCTGCTGGCAAGGCTCCTACTAATGCAGCCCAATATGCCGTTAGCCTTCTTAGCAACAAGGGCACACAGATGACTCATATCCAACTTCTCATCCACTGTAATCCCCAGGTCCTTTTCTGCAGAACTGCTGCCTAGCCACTCGGTCCCTAATCTGTAGCAGTGCATGGGATTCTTCCGTCCTAAGTGCAGGACTCTGCACTTGTCCTTGTTGAACCTCATCAGATTGCTTTTGGCCCAATCCTCCGATTTGTCTAGGTCACTCTGGACCCTATCCCTACCCTCCAGCCTCTCTGCCTCTCCCCCCGAATTAGTGTCATCCGTGAACTTGCTGAGGGTGCAATCTATCCCCTCATCCAGAACATTAATAAAGATGTTGAACAAAACCGGTCCCAAGACCGACCCCTGGGGCCGTCCGCTTGATACCTGCTGCCAACTAGACATCGATCCGTTGATCACTACCAGTTGAGCCTGACAATCTGGCCAGCTTTCTACCCACCTTATAGTCCATTCATCCAATCGATACTTTTTTAACTTGCTACCAAGAATACTGTGGAGGACCATATCAAACGCTTTGCTAAAGTCAAGATATATCATGTCCACTTCTTTCCCCACATCCACAGAGCCAGTTATCTTATCATAGAAGGCAATCAGGTTGGTCAGGCATGACTTGCCCTTGGTGTATCCATGTTGACTGTTCCTGATCACCTTCCTCTCCTCCAAGTGCTTTAAAATTGTTTCCTTGAGGACCTGCTCCATGCTGATGATGAATTCTACTTGATAAGAATCCAAAGCAGTGTGGACCGACACATGTTCATTTTCATTATCTGAGTCAGATGCCACCAGCACAAGGTTGATTTTCTTTTTTGGTGGTTCGGGTTCTGTAGTTTCTGCAGTGGAGTGGTTGCTCTTTTAAGACTTCTGAAAGCATGCTCTACACCTCATCCTGCTCAGATTTTGGAAGGCACTTCAGATTCTTAAACCTTGGGTCGAGTGCTGTCTTTAGAAATCTCACATTGAACCCTTCTTTGGGTTTTGTCAAATCTGCAGTGATAAGTGTTCTTAAAATGAACAACATGTGCTGGATCATCATCCAAGACTGCTATAACATGAAATATTTGGCAGAACATGGGTAAAACAGAGCAGGGGACATACAATTCTCCCCCAAGGAGTTCAGTCACAAATTGAATTAATGCATTTTTTTTTACAAGCATCATCATCATCATGGAAGCACGTCCTCTGGAATGATGGCAGAAGCACGAAGGGGCATTAGAATGTTTAGCATATCTGGCACATAAATACCTTGCAACGCTGGCTACAAAAGTGCCATGCAAATGCCTGTTCTCACTTTCTAGTGACATTGTAAATAAGAAGAGGGCAGCATTATTTCCTGTAGATGTAAACAAACTTGTTTGTCTTAGCGATTGGCTGAACAAGAAGTAGGACTGAGTGGACTTGTAGGCTCTGAAGTTTTACATTGTTTTGTTTTTGAGTGCAGTTATGTAACAAAAAAAAATCTACATTTGTAAGTTGCACTTTCCCGAGAGAGATTGCACTACAGTACTTGTATGAGGTGAACTGAAAAATACTATTTCTTTTGTTTATCATTTTTACAGTGAAAATACTGGTAAATAATACACACTTTGATTTCAATTACAATACAGAATGCAATGTACATGAAAATGTAGATAAACATCCATAATATCTAATAAATTTCAATTGGTATTCTATTGTTTAAGAGTACAATTAAAACTGCGATCACAATTTTTTTTATTTAATCGCATGAGTAAACTGCAATTAATCGAGAGCCCTCCTATTAATATAATTGGAATGCAAGTTAGTCCTCAGCCACCTCCCAAACTACCAAACCCACTTTTAAAGTTGTTCTGACTTTGATGTTTGCAATAATGTGTAACATAATTAAAACTGAACTCCTACCAAAAGAATAACAATAAATAAGAAAGTAATGATACAAAATGAGCAATCAAACAATAGAATGTGTCTAAAGCTGAAAGGGTTACATTTTAAACTAATTTAATCAAGCCTTATGTTACTTAATGAGATATTTACCTCTACAGTGGTTTCAGAGACAACCCTGTTGATTTTGCCTCTTTGCCATTGGTTCAGATCACGTATACGAATAGCACAGTACATATCATTTTCCCACTTCACTTGCTCAAACTTGGAATTTTCATAGATAGCAGCCATCTTTTCCTGTAAACTAACATTAAAAAACCCCATGATATCTAAACCAACTCCTCCCAAGACTAAAGACTTATCCAGTGGTTTGAGGAAGTATTTACCCAGTTACTGCTGAAATACTATGCAATAACATTTCAGTAACTTTGTGGCAGGTACATAGTATTGGAAAGGTAGTAACTATGCTCTAACGTAACTATGTTCTCATAAGCATGGAATTCTTTTCAGAAAACTCAGTCCTTTTACGTAGCAGTATTTCTAACCCATTCCTTTTTATACTTTCTTTTAATTTTCAAGAAAGAATAGAGTCTCCCTCCCCACACACCTTTCCTTTGGTACCATCAAAAACAGATTTGGAGGGAATCCAAGTAGCGTTTATTCAAGGAAAAAGGAAATGGGGAAAAAGAAGCAGAAAAGAGTGATTGGCACAAAATGGTTTACTTCGTAGACAAACTATTTTTTTAAAGACAGCAAAAATCTTATACAGTGGTCAGGTGGCTATGGCAGTTTGCTACATTAATATTACACAGTTGCTTTGAAGTCTTTATTTGAGGGATGTCTGAATGAGGTGAAATGACTGAGCTTAGCAAAAGATATAACCCAACCCATATACTTCTGTGAAATTCTTGAAAAAAACACAAAAAAAGCCAACATGTATTATAGCACATGGACAATAAATATCACTGGTTGTTACTGATACTACTTTAGTAAGATTATTAATGAAAGAACAAGGGAGGACACTGTCTTTTTTAGACAATGTTAAATTTCTCCAAACCCAGTCCTTACACTGAAGTCAACTGGAGTCTCAATTTTAAAATGGGGCTAGATCAAGCACTTGTGGTGGGGTGTGCTCCCTGCATTGGTGCTACTAGAGATGAATTAGGCCAGGTGGACCAATCAGCTAATTATACTGGAGGCAGCTAGTTAGAGAAAAGCTCATCTGTGCGGGACAGTTGGGGCTTCTACAAAAGACAGGAAATTGGAAGCAGAGGGGGGTGTACAGAAGGAATCTGGAGTCACTTCCTGGAAAAGGTGGGGGGTGTTTGGGTGGGCTGCATAGATAAGTTGTCTAAAGGTACTCCCTCGGAGAAGGGAGTGAAGAGACTGCAAACCCAGAGGCGTGGGGAGAGCTAGGAGGTATGGAAGCAGCTCAGGGAAAGACAGGAAGGTGCAGGGAACGGACCTTGGCTGTTGTGTAGAGAGTCCCTGAGCTGGAATCCAGAGTAGAGGATGGGCCCGAGTTCCCCTGCCAGCCACTGCAGGTGTGTCACTGTGAGGCAGTGAAGTAGAAGACTGCCTGACACTGCTGGAGAGCAGGAACTTTGATACACTTCCCCCCGATCCCGCAAAGGGGAAACCACAGTAGTGACCTGGTTGGACGGCTGAGTCACAAAGAGGACAGCTGAGGCTCCCAAGCGCTAGAGAGGGGCTGCAGAGGAGAAATTGATGGAGTGTAACCACTGGAAGCGGTGTGACCCTGACTGAGCTAATCCCCGAACCACCAGGAGGCAGCGGCATTCAGCAGTGAGCATAGCAAGCTGTCATAGCACTATAAGATGTTTAACTGCATATGTATTTAGTGAAACATTATATAGTGCAAAACTGTTGCTTCCTACACTATGTTTACTGGAGAGCGGGGCGGGGGGGGGGGGGGGGAGGGGAGGTAAAGAAAATGCAATAACTTTGAAAACCAGAAATTGAGTACTGATCCACTGCAAAATGTAGCTGATACAGTAATTTGTTTCTTTTTTAATTGATTAAAGTGTATCTTATCATTCTAAAGACAACTCATAAGGCTTTAAAAATATTAACTGATTAAAATGCTTCTATTTTGCTAGTTCTTAGAATACCTTTTCAATAACCTTTCTGATGACAGCCATTGTACAAAGATCTTATTTGGGGATACCACATGACTGATTCGCACTTGTAGTTCTTTGTTAGAAAGTGATCGTAAATCCTCGTTCTGTACAGATTTTATGTTTTTAGAGTTTAAAATATCTAATGTTTCCGTTTCAAAAATTTCTTCTAGAGGAGAATCCCATACTTCATTATGCTCTGTAGCACTGCTTTTGGTGTATCTGTATGAAAATGAAAAAATACAGTTTGAGATTGAGTTCATAGTTCAAGTTTTACTTCCACTCCCAACCCTAATATTAGTTAAATGGTAAGGTGTGCTACTAAAATTTAGGCTACAGAAAAGGCTAAAGCTAAAGTTTTCAGAAAATAAAAACAACCCCCCAAAAACAAGCAAGCAAACAACTCCAGTGTTTCTGTAGGGTTATAGTAATCCCTTCTGCTAATTTTTCCTTGCTTTCTATTGTTTTCTGTAAAAAAGAGTTACTCGCCTTGTGCAGTGACGATGTTTCTTTGAGATGTGTCCCCCTATGGGTGCTCCACTGTAGGTGTGTTTGTGTCCCTGAGCCTCGAGCGGAAATTTTAGATAGTGTCCATTCAGCCGGCACATGTGCTCTCCTTGTCTCATGGCTATCTAGTGCTGTGAAGGTGAACTACCCTCATTTCCTTCTCTACTGCAGAGCTCGTTCATGAGAACTCCAAAGTAGAAGGGCAGCTCATGGAACACCCATATGGAAACACATCTCAAAGAAGCATCATTACTGCACAAGGTAACACTCTTCTTCGAGCAGTGTCCCTGTGAGTGTTCCACTGTAGGTGACTCCCTAGCAGTATTCCTGATGGAGCATTGAGGTTTCGGAGTCAAGTTTATTACTGATGTCAATACTGTGGATCTGAAGACAGCACTGGAAACTGAGTCATGAGGAACAGAATAATGTGCTGCGAAAGTATAAGCAGGGCAGCAATTTGGGTGTCTGCATATTTCTGCGATGGGGACATTTTAAATAAATGCTACAGAAGTGGAAATGGATCTCTTGGAGTGTTTTTGGACTCCAGATGGAAGTTGCAGATTACGAGAACAAAATCCATTTTGAGAGTCTTTGAGTTGATATTAGCAAAAGCAACGAGGAGTCCTTGTGGCACCTTAGACACTAACAAATTTATTTGGGCATAAGCTTTCATGGGTATCACCCACGAAAGCTTATGCCCATATAAATTTGTTAGTCTCTAAGGTGCCACAAGGACTCCTCGTCGGTTTTGCTGATACAGACCAACATGGCTACCCCTCTGAAACTTTTGAGTTGATATTGCGGATCCCTTGGATCTGTCTGCAATTGAGAGGAACAGTTCAGGAGATTTCCTGAAGTACTTTGTTCTGTCCAAATAGAATTATAAAGCTCTCCTGACATCAAATGTATGTAATATTGCTTCTCTGTCACGGTGAGGCTTTGGGAAGAAGGTGGGAAAGTGAATAAGTTGATTCGTATGGAAGGACAAGATTACTTTGGGGAGGAACTCTGGGAACGGTTTCAGTGTGACCTTGTCTTTAAAGAAAATCGTGACAGGAGAGTGTGCCATTAGTACTGCTATTTCACCAATTCTTCACACCGAAGTGATGGCCACTAGGAATGTTGTCTTCATGGGCAGATACGTAAGTGAGCACGTGGCCATGGGTTCGAAAGTTGGCTTTCTTAAGCCTCAGAGTTAGATTAAGGACCCATGGTTGTGGGGGACATCTGATTTGTGGGTAGAGATTGGTATTAAAGTAGAGAAAGAACTGACAGGGATTTGAAGGGGATTTCAAATTCAGACAGTCCCCTTCTGTGAGCAAGAGTCAGGCTAGCTGTAACCCTAATAACGCGAGATTTGTAGAAGCGAGGATTGTGTGAGGCAAGTGGGAAAGAACTGTATGAGAAGTTGTTGTGACCTTGTGTTAGATAAGTATGGAACATAGACTATAGTCTAAATTGTGGAGGAAAAGATGATATCAGGATGACATATATATAAACAAAATGCAGCTGTCGCCCATTATTGTATATAACAAAAGGTATAAATGCTTGCTGTAATTGTTTACCTGGACAGAGACATGTTTTGCTCTCTCCCTCCACGCAATTGCTAGAGAAAATAAAGTATCTGACTTGCTGCACCCAACCCGAGAGTGAGAACTCTGTTTTTCTCCGACATTACTCATACCCTTGACGAATCTCTTTGCTATCGGATGGGTAAATACTGAATAGCCGTCTATTTACTGGTAGAAGGCCATTATGGACGTAAGGTGTACTTTTAGTGGGCTGAGAGATAGTACTATCTTCTTGAGCTCTAGGATGTAGTCTAGTATTAACGGGAGGGAAGAGGATGCCAGGATAATTTGTTTCAAATTACACCAGATTTGGAATCTTTCCCACATTTGTACGCAAGTGTGATGATTTTACTGATTTTCTACTATGTAACAGCATCACTTTCACCTCCTCAGAGCAGGAGTTTTCTATGCATTAGAACCATCGAGGAATCAACCCTTGAGTCGGAGAACCTGTAGGGTCAGATGATGGATCTGTCTGGTGTTCTGGGAGAGGAGGTGAGGAAGGGTCTGAAAAGTAACTGGTGGGCACTTTGCTAGCTTTGTTAGGAATGAGTACCACATTTGGTACCTCGGCCATGTGGGAACTATGAGTATAACTTTCACTCTCTCTCTTTGAGTAGGATATTCGATATGAGAGGAAACTGAGAAAAGGTGTAGAGGAGCTCTCTGCTCCATTCAAAGAGGAAAATGTCTCCCCCCAATGACTGTCTCCCCAGTCCGTCTCTGAAGCAGTACTGGGGGCGTTTCTTGTTCCCATAAGTAGCTCACAAGTCTATTGTTGGGGCTCCTCAGTGAAAGAATATGTTATGGAATACTGTCAGGTCCATTTCTCAATTGAGATCCTGTGAGAATATTTGGCTGAGACTGTCCACTGTTATATTTTGTGCTCCCAGCAGGTAAGCGGCTGATATGAGATTGTTGTGAATGCACCCATTTCATAATTTTACTGTTTCTGTACATAGGGATGGTGATCTCACATCCCCTTGGCAGTTTATGTAACACATATACGTTATGTTGTGCCTCATTATTTTTGTATGCGTCTTTTTGATTAATGTTAGGAAATGTGCACAAGCATTCCTGAGTGCCCTGAGTTCCAGGAGGTTGATATGGAGTGTTGATTCTGTTGGGGGACCATTTGCCCTAACCTTGTGATTGTCCAGGTGAGGTCCCCAGCCCACTAAAGATGCGTCTGTTGTCAGTATCAATACTGGGGGTGGCTGCGTAAATGGGATCCCTGCACAAACATTCTATGGATCTTTCCACCATTGGAGGGAGTCTTTGACTCTGGAGGGCATCAACAGTGATTTGTTTAATCTGTCTCTGTTTGGCGTGTATACCAATCTGAGACATAGTTGGAGGCACCGCATACATACTCTCGAGTGAGATACCACAAATGTGCATGCAGCCATGTGTGCGAGAAGCTGAAGGCAATTTCCGGCTGACGTTTGGGGGCTGGCCTGAACGGTGTCTATTAAGGTGGTCAGGGTGTTGAATCTGGGTAGTGGGAGGAAGGCTCTGGCCTGCACTGCATTGAGATAAGCCCCTATAAATTCCAAGTGTTGCACTGGAGGTAAGGTCGACGTCTGGGTATTCAGTTGTCCCAACTGTGTGAATACCTCCATAGTCTTTTGAGTGGGCCATAGGGCATCGTTCAAGGAATGAGCCTTGAGAAGGCAACTGTCCAAATACGGGTAAATCATGCTTCCCGATTTCCACAGATGAGCCGCCACTACAGATAGAACTTTGGAAAATACTCTGGATGCAGATGAAAGGCTGAATAGAAGCACTCTGTATTGGTAATGATCCGGGCCTAAATGTCTAATGTATGGAGCTGACATTCCTCAGCGGTCTTATGAAGTTTTGGAAAGAAGACAGGCAGAAAAATGTCCTAGTCGTTGAATTGCAACATCACCTTTGGTAGGAAAGCCAAAGCTGGACCTTGTCCGTATAAGGGGGTTCTGATGTCAGGGCTTTGATCTCAGAAACCCTTCTGGCTGAGGTGATTGCCACTAGGAAGGCAACCTTCCAAGAGAGAAGCAGTAAGGAACATGATGCTCGAAGGGAGGCCCTGTGAGCCTCATCAGGACCAGGTTTAAATCCTAGGGGCGAACTGGGTTGCAAACCTGAGGATAGAGTCTTTCCAAGCCCTTGAGAAACCTGACCATCATCTCGTGGGAGAACACTGATCTGCCCTGCACTGGAGGGCGGAAGGCCAAGATGACTACCAAGTGAACCTTAATAGACAAGATAGCCAAATCTTGATGTTTTAGGTGGAGCAGAGAGTCCAAGATAGCCTGCAGAGAGGACTATGATAGAGAAAGATTCCATTCGGAGGCCCAAGTGAAATGTTTCCACTTAGCCAAGTAGGCAGCCCTGGTGGAAGGCTTTCTGCTATCTAGCAAGACATGTTGAACCTGTTCTGAACAGGCCTGTTCTTCGGGGTTCAGCCACGCAGCAGCCATGCAGTCAGGTTCAGGGAGGTGACGTTCAGGCGAAGCAACGGTCCGTGGTCTTGTGAAATCAAGTCTGGACAGGGTGGGAGCTGCCCACAACAGCAGGAAGGCACTGGAGTGGAGCCCCTGCTGAGCCCACACAGCAAACTGAACTGATGACCTTTCCTGCTCTGTCTGGTGGCGAATAGATGAACACAGCCGGAGAACCTCTTGCAACGGGGCTGAAGATCTGCTTGTTGATGTAAAACATCAAGGCAGTGTCGTCTGTCAAGACCCGCGCCACCTTGTCTGAGATTTGGGGAAGGAATACCTGGCAAGCCAAGTGTATTTCCCTGAGTTCCCTGACATTTATATGCAGGGAGAGTTCTTCCTGGGACCAGAGGCCGAGTCCTGAGACTGTCGAGGTGGGCTCCCCACTTAGGTCTGACACGTCTGAAACCAGGCTTATCGACTTATATGGTGTTGCAAAGGGTACCCCCTTTTATTACAGAATGCGGGTCATTCCACCAAATCAGTGAAGCCACCGCAGCCAGCGGAACAGTGAGTACCGAGTTGTGTCTGCCTGGGGAGTAGATCAACATCAGCCATAATTGTAGGGGTCTGAGGCACAGCCACGCATACTGTACCACACAGGTACATGCCGCCATGTGACCCAACAGTTTGAGGCAAACCTAGGCAGTTGTAAGAGGATGGGTTGTGACCTGGGCGATCAGGTCCAACATAGTTCGGAATCTGGCCTCTGGTAAATAGGCCTTGGCAGAGTTGAGCACTGCCCTGATGAACTTTAGTCTCTAAACCGGGACCACAGTTGACTTTTGCTCATTTATTAACAGACCCAGCGCCTGAAAGGTGGCCCGCACTATGCCATTGCTGTGCTGAACTTGAGCCTGCAAGTGGCCTTTGATCAGCCAGTTGTCAAGTTACAGGTAGACTTGTTTGCCTCAACGTCTGAGAAAGGCTGCAACCAACACCATACACTTTGTGAAAACCTGTGGGGCTGCAGGCAGGCCAAAGAGAAGCGTGGTGAATTGGCAGTGGCGTTGACCCACCACAAACCTGAGGAAGCTCCTGTGTCCATGGAAGATGGAGATGTGGAAATAAGTATTTTTCAGATTGTTAGAAGGTCCCTGAAGAGGGACAGGGGTGAGGGGTGGAAGAAAACTGGAGGGTGTAACCAACTGTTACAGTGCTGAGCACAGAACGGTCCAATGTTATGCAAGTCCACACTAGGCGGAAGGGTGACAGGCGATTCAAAACAAATGGGGAGATGGATCGGGAGTCAAGATTGGTATGCCGTCCTCAGGCATACCTTCAAAAGTCCTGCTTGGCCTTGGAGTATCTATGTGACCCCGACTGGGAAGCTGAGGCAGAAGGTAGGGGATGATGACGTTTACAGCTCTTTCCTTTCTTTTGTAGGACTCCTGCAGAGATGAAGGGGTCTGCCCTAGTGCCTGGGCAGGTCCCAACACCGCCTCATTAACTAGCAGGGCCACTGTGGAGAGAGTCGCTGCAGCTAGGATATTAACTGAGCTGTGCGCAGACTCCTTCAGCTTCCAGCCCCAAGTTTGTAGCAACCTGTTTCAGGAGCTCTTGATGGGCCCTGAAGTCATCCGGTGGAAGCAGGTTACTAAGGTCTGAGACTGCCTCGTCCGGGGATGACGAGGAAGAGGCTAGTGCTGGAGGAGGGGCTGCTGCTTCTTCCGCACCACTTCCATTGGGGCCACTTCTGGGACCTCGGTATCGGGGTCAGTACTGGAGTCAAGATCCAGTGCTGAACGGGATGAAACATTGGCTCGCCTCTTGGACGCCGCTGAGTATGAAGAGTGAGAAGGGGCCCTATTACCGGGGAAAACCCTCACAAGTTCCAATACTGCCACTGCATTGGCCAGTGGCCCGGTGACCAAGCGGCGATTGGGGGGCCAGTACAAAAGTCCTGTCTGTAGGTTAGGTACTAGTACTTCCTTCAATGGGGCAAAGGATTCCCTTTCGGACTCCAAAGAGTATTCTCCCCTCTGAGACCAAGAAGGCGCTGTAACCGTTTCCGCCTCCAGGCGGTGCCAGGGAACCAGTGACCGATGACGGGCCTGGGATCATGGAGGATTTTTCTCCGGACGGTGCTGTGATGGTCAGTGCCACGATGAAGCTCACTGCCCCTACTTTCCCCAATAGCCCTGGCTAGCGGGGAGCCTTTGGGAGGGGAGGGGGGAGAGGGGAATTAAGAGGGATATCAAATCCTTTACTGCCTGGAAAGCCTCTGGAGTCAAAGGGGCCCACGACTGCTCCCGGGAATTGGAGGTGGATCCTGGACTGGACTTGGTGCTTTAGTCGGAGTTACTAGAGCCAACAGGGGTTTTGGGGATGATGAGTGCCCCGGCGTGGGTCTCACTGTGCTAGTCACTCTCTGCTTTTCCCTCTTCAGCACTGGAGAGCATCATCTCTTGGTGTGCTGTTTCTTATGCTTATTCCTTGGCACCAGCAATGGAGAATGGTGCTGGGAAGAGCACGGTGCTGGTGGAGCACTTTGCAAGGAAGCCGAAGTCCTGGGTGCTGATTCGGAGAAGCTTGGCTCTGAGGCCGGTCTGAGGACTGCCTCCATTAGTAAGGCCTTCAGACAAATATCCCTTTCTTTTTAAGTGGACGATCTGAAGCCCCTGCAGATCTGGCACTTCTCCTTAATGTGAGTTTCCCCGAAGCACTTTACAAAACTAGAGTATGGGTCACGCACTGGCATGGGCTTGCCACAGGAAGCACAGGGCTTGAAGCCCGGGGACCAGGCATACCCAGCCCCTACGACGAAAGTCCCTCGATGACAGGGACCACTATTCACACTATATATACTAACTACAAAAACTATACAATATACTACAAAATCCAAACCACTGGGAAAGAAGCCTTTTAAGAGCAAGAAGGATTGTTCCAAGCAACTGTCAAGCACGGTAAGAAGGAACTGAGAGGGTGTGGAACTGGTGGCACCCCTTATACCAGCACATACACACGCTAGAGCCGGTCCTACAGATACCACTATGGGAAAAACCTCTGGTAACTCTGCATGCAGCATGAATGGACATAAGCAAGCACTCGAAGAAGTTAATTGCACTATTCACAGTATATAAAATTAAACATATGCCTAAGTGTTTGCAGAATCCAGGCCAGGGTTTCTCTCAAGTAACAAATCAGGGTGGATAAAAATCAATGATTTAAAAAAAAAAATCTGATTTTTTTTCATTTAAATCAGATTTTTTTGATAAAATGCTTTTTGAGGAAAAAACCTATCTAAAGATAGCTTTAATTAAGATACATTAGAGCTCAATGTTATCTCATCATGGAATAGGGATTATAAATTCTAATTCTATAGTATGAGACAATATAGTCATTTAATGTTTAAGAACAGTTTTGTAAATGAGTTCCAATAGTTCATGGATTAGGGACCCAATCTTATGGGGTTCCAGGGGATTCTGTATAGATTATTTAGGTTAATCTTTCTATCTACCCAATGAGACTCAGCGGTCAGTCTAGAAGATACCATCAGAGATGCTTAGTTTTGCAGTTCTCAAACTGTGGATTTATGTCTCCAGAGATTACATGCTTGTTAACAGCAAAAATGTTTATAAATAAAGATAGATAGATAGAGAGGTGAGAAATACCAGACCTCAATCCTACTGTCCCTCTGCAAATTTGTGTACACAGACTCAATCCCTTATCTCTAATAGTGCAAAGTTTCAAAAAGTTCAATGAATAGAAGATTGTTGGGGGCAGAATAGATCTGGACAAGTAGAAGAAGTCTGGAGATAAATGTGAGACGGGAGAGACAGGCAGCAGAAACAAAAGTGAAAATTTTCCGGAAGTCTTGAGGTCTTTCCGAGAGTAGCCTTCACTGATTTGAGATCTACCATACCATTCTCTCACTAAAAGGGAAAACCTATAATGGCAACAGGCCGTAAAAGAGACCCTGTTTGGGAATATTTTAATGAAGTTTCTCTACCTGTGGGTAAGACAGGCATGCGTGCAAAATGCAAACAGTGCAACAAAGAAATGGAAGGCCTGGTTGGAGGAAACTGCGTTGAAGATGATGAAAAGAACATGTCTGAACATGCAGGATCTTCAGGTTGGTGAACTTTTTTTTTTGCATCATTCGCCATTGGTTTTTTATTACATACTGGAATTTCCATTAGTGAAGATAAATGTCAGAATAGAAAAATTATGACAAATGAGCTGCATAAATAATAGGTTACAGTTAATAAGGTTTATACATGCTAGGGAAACAATGCCAGCTAAAGAGACAAAAATCAAGTGAAACATTCAAATGGAAAAGGAGGGAAGAAAAAATGGCCATATTGCTATCTTGCTTTTTGGTAGGTAATTGGGACACTGAGCAAGTGTTAAACAACCAGCAGGCTAAGTGACCTAAAAATCAACCTTTAAGGACATATAAGAAAAGTACTGAAATGGTAAACAGGGCCATTTCTTGTAAATAGCTAACAAAGCCATGTTAGATAGACTAGAACTTTGAAATATAAACCTATATTGTTAGAGAATCAGAAGTAAATACAAATTGTATTTGTCTATGTTTACCTAAATCTGTCAGAAGTTAACAATGTGATCTCATTAGCTTGTAGATGACAAACTTCTGTTCCTGTCTGTTACTATATTCTATTGATTCAGGGATCAAAAGGGAATATAGCAATTAGATTAAATGTGTGATGTTATAATATTGTCTTTTTTCTCTTTGAAGTTTGTAGTAAACTATCAATGAACTGCTTGAATGGTTAATTACCATATGCTAGTAAGTGCAGCTAGGAAATAGGGACTAGGGACTTTACTTCAAAGCAATAATGGGCATTATCTATTCTTCATCAAAGGAATACCTGCTGTGAGGGACTATTAGCCCACTAGAGAACTATAAAGGAAACTTCGGGCCTGATCCTTACAACCACAGATCTCATTAAACTTTGTCAGGGGAAGTTCACGTTGCAAGACTGAGGTCTCCAAGTACCTTGGATTGTCCCTGCTAATTCTCATGGAAGATTCTGAACAAACTCTACACATGGACTGCCTATTGGACTATAACTTTTAAATTGATTCCAGAAAGACTTTCATAACTCAGCAACCTCGCCATCTCTCCAATGAAACTGACCTAAAAACTGTATTAATTTCTGTATGTATAATGACAGGTTTCAGAAGTGGGCTGTAGTCCACAAAAGCTTATGCTCTAATAAATTTGTTAGTCTCTAAGGTGCCACAAGTACTCCTGTTCTTTTTGTATGTATAATGATCTTTAACCACAGTACTCTCTTTTTTTTAAATCTTAGATTAGTTCATAAGTATTGGCTGTAAGCGTGTATTTGGTTAAGATCTAAAATATTCATTGAACTGATGGGTAATGTGTCTGATCTCTTGGGATTGGTACAACTTTATATATAGTGAATAAGATTTTAAGTAATCCTCACCATATTTGCCTTGGTTGTCTGGTGGGAGCCCAGGACTGGATTGCTTAACGACAGCTGTATTTTTCACTTCTTGGTAACCAGTAAGGTACTATAGAAGCAGTTTTGTTACCGGCTTAGTGAATCTAATTATTAGAATAAACCACCAGTTCTGGGGATCGTCTGCCCCATTCTTTCAAGTTTGCCCTGATTCAGCAGTCTCCACTTGGCCCCTGCAGCAACCACTGTCACAGTAATATATTACAATTTAATATGTAACTTCACATAGGGATTATGTGAGCATTCCAGGGAGCATGTCCACTTGCTGAACTACAGCAGCAGCAAATAGTCAAATGACCCAAAAAAAAAAATGTAAATCACTTTGTTGTGTGAAGTTTAAGTCAATTTAGGTGCCTAACTTATGTAACACAAATTAACAAATGTGGTCACTATACAGAAAATGTTTACTCTTCTATGATCTATAGATACACTTATACCCTGGCAGATGACAATCCATCTAGTCACTTCCCCAAGAGGTAACTAAAATGTCTATTTCTATTAGAAAACATTTTTGTTTAGTGGCTTTCTTATAATTATTTATGTTTTTACCAAGAAAATTGAGACTTTATAACGTATTTAAATGATCTTAATTCAATTAGCATTTAATACTAGGATGAAACACCAATATAGTTAACTTTTACCTCCGATACCTTAACCAGCTATTTTTCGTCTAGTTAAAGACTATTCAAAAACACTCATGAAAAAGTATCAATTTTTTATAGCTACCTGTTGCATCTTTCCTTAACAATAGTGTTTTATTAACATATGGACAATGTCATCCATCCCAGTTGGGAAATCCAGGCTCAGACAATTTCAATCCCTCTGCGCGCCCCACTCCCCCCCCCAACAGTAGATTATAAACAGAATACTTGCCCTAGCACGTAAGATGCTAGCTCTTCTTTAACTAGCTGACTGTTCAGACTAGCGGATCTTTTTCCAAGAACATCTGGGGAGTCAAAGAGTTCAACTGACAGAACATTATCTTGTGATATACCTCCAAAACAGATAAAGATAAAGCTTAATTTAAAAAGTGCCCAGTAACTACAACACTGAGAAAGTTAGTGGTCTGAGGGGTGAGAGAGGGTGTACAGGTGGGTAGAGGCAGGTAGAACATTGAAAAATTAAAATCTACCACGGTCTGATCTGCAAAATAAAAAACACATCCAGTTTTAACGCAAATTCTTTAGACAGTCCCAACTTTATAACCATATCCATTAAGGATTTTTTTTGGTGGTTTCTACACCTCAACAACATTATGGCCAAACAGCCAACTATTGCTCAAAGCTTCAATTATTAGGCAGTTTCCAAATTATTTTTTTGGTATTGACTCATATAAGAATTCCCATCTCACATAAATAAAGTTACACTTAGCAAAAACCAATATTGGTAAAAATCCCACGGAACAGACATGATGTGAAATTCAGCAGCACGTAGTATTGGCCTGTTTCAGAGGAGCTGATCACCCAAACTTCCTACTGTGGATAGTGGAAGCCATGAATACTAAGCATCTCTGAAATCAAACCCTATACATTAATGCAAACCAGTGTTTACACCAGTTAACACTCACATTGTCCACATGGAACTGAAGGCATAAATGGTGTTATAATTTGGCTTTCAAGTCTATAAAGTTTCATTGCAATTACATTACATTTGGAAACTCTCAGCCAATCATGTTACTTACTGGAAATATGAATGTACTTTGGTAAAAGGGCAGATCTATCAGCAAACTTGAGGGGGAGTAATCATAACAGAGTGGATTTATCTCATTTAACATATGGAAGTATTTACTTTATTTGATGTGTGATGATCTGAATATGCACAATTATTATTTTTAATTATTTAATATTAGTTATGTAATAGACACACTATTGATAACTTACTAATGACTGAGCACAGCATAAATTTATTTTGAATCATTTCTTCAAATCTTTCCTTTGCTTCTCTACTCCATTCATTTCCTCCTTTATAGGGTTCAATATGAGCCAGCTTGCTCCTGATGGCCTAAATAATAAATCAGATTAGATACCTGTTGTCACATATCCACAGTATCCATTTAGGGCCAAATCCTTGTCATAAAAGTGAGCAGGAAGGCATAAGGAACCCGCTTACTGGCCAGTGTAGGCTAAACATACCATGGCTTTCAGTGCAAGGAGAAAGGCTGCCACAGGGAGGTTAGCACCCCTCATTCTGCACAGGTGGGTAAAAAATGGGCACAACTTTCGCCTCACTGTGTTGATTTAAATAGAATTAGTGGACTTACTGAGTCAGGGTCATGGCAAAACACTAACAAATTATCCATTCTTTGGATTTTTGAGTACAGAGATCTTGGCCTGCATAGTCCTATGGCAAACCTGCTAGAAAATTCATGCCAAAGGCTGGAGAGTTCAGAAACATAAAAAATAGGATATGCAAAAGAAAAAGGATAAAGAAGGCATTTTGAAATTGAATGATTATGCAAAACAAACAAAACTTATTGAAGTCCCTTTTACAGAGATGATATCGTTAGTCTCAAACAATCCTTCTTAGTGGGGGGGGGGGGGGGGGGGAAGTGTTAGTTCTGTTGCTGAATTTTGAACTCACCCTGTGAGTTGGTGTTTACTTTTCCAGCTTTGGACAAGACAGTGTGGGGGGGAAGAGGGAGGGGGGAAGAGAAGAGAAGAAGGGGGAAAAAGAGATACAACATTAAAGTTGGGGAAAGGAAAGACAGTTACATTTTTTGTAACTGGTGTTCTTCGAGATAGGTTGCTCATGGCCATTCCATTCTAGGTATGTGCACTTGCCACATGCACCAGTGCTGGAAGGTTTCCCCTCAGTAGTATCCGTAGGAGATCGGCTCTGGCAATCTCTGGAGTGGTTCGCATATGCTGCGGAATAAGGGGTGCCGCCAGTTCCTCCCACCCTCAGTTTCTTCTTGCTGGGAACTCCAACAGTGGGAGAAGGAGGGCGGGTCATGGAACGGACATAAGCAACACATCTCAAAGAACACCACCTACGAAAAAAGGTAACTCTCTTTTCTTCCTCGAGTGCTTGCTCATGTCCATTCCATTTTAGGCGACTCCCAAGCAGTACCACCAGAGACAGGTAGGAGTTCATGGACGTACAGACTGCAACACAGCCCTGCTGAACCCAGCGTCATCTCTGGCCTGCTGGGTGATGGCATAATGCATGGTAAACGTGTGCACCGAAGACCACATCACGGCCCTGCAGATGTCCTGGATAGGGACATGGGCTAGGAAGTTCGCCAAGGATCCTTGTGCTCTGGTCGAGTGGGTTTCACAATCAACGGTGGCTGGGTCTGAGCCAGCTCATAGCAGGTACGGATGCAAGGAGGTAATTCAGTTTGAGATCGTCTGAAAGGACAGAGGAAGGCCTTTCATTCTTTCCGCTGTTGCTACGAAGACCTGAGTCGATCTGCGGAACGGTTTGGTGTGCTTCAGATAGAAAGCCAACACGTGTCGAACAACCAACGCGTGTAGCTGCCTCTCCTCGCTAGAGGAGTGCGGTTTGGGGCAGAACAGCGGAAGGAAGATGTCCTGGTCGACAAGAAAGGAGGACACCACCTTGGGCAGAAAAGCCAGATGGGGCCGCAGTTGTACCTTGTCTTTGTAAAAGACGGCATATGGTGGCTCCAACATGATGGCCCTCAGTTCAGAGACCCTCCTCGCTGAGGTAATGACCACCAGAAAAGCCAACTTCCATGAGAGAGGGAGCATGAGGCCAAAGGCTCAAAGGGCAGGCCACTGAGCCTCAAGAGAACCAGGTTGAGATCCCATTGGGGAACAAGGCCTCTGATCGGTGGAAAGAGCCTTTCCAGGCCATTCAGGAACCTGACCATCATGTCATGTGAAAACACTGACTGATCTTAAACATGTGGGTGGAACGCCGATATGGCCACCAAAAGGACATTGATGGAGGAAAAAGCGAGGCCCTGATTCTTCAACTGGAGCAGGTAATCCAGGATGAATTGGGGAGACGACTGGGTTGGACAGAGATCCCGCTCCGCCGCCCAGCAGGAGAACCACTTCCATTTAGCCAGGTATGTAGCGCTAGTTAAGGGCTTCCTACTTTCCAAGAGAATCTGCTGCACCTGACTGGAGCAGGCCCGCCCCTCCGGGTTTAGCCACGCAGCAGCCAAGCCATAAGGTGAAGCGGGGCAAGATTCGGGTGCAGGAGCCGACCACGGTCCTGGGACAGGAGATCCGGGCGTTCGGGCAGTGGCCACAGAGTGGTCCATGAGTGTGCCATACCACCGTTGACAAGGCCACGCTAGGGCAACCATGACCTTGTCCCTGTTCCTCTTATCAGCAGAGTCCTGTCAAAGATCAAGAGCGTGTAGTAAGAAGAGGGCCTGAAACATAAGCCCATGTAAGCAGGCTCTGCTCACAGAATCTGGCAAGAACAGGGCTGATATTGCAGAAACATATTCCGAAGAAATGTGAGGCACAAGGCACTAACACAAGCACATTCCAGGAGGGTGGTACCAGAACACCTCGATACCAGTACATTCCCCAAAGATAATGCTGGCCCATCTTAAGGATAAGGTCAGGATGACAGCATGATGAATAGAAATGTTTTGATCAAATCAACATGTACAAGGCAATGAGTGGCACCCTGATACGTCAGGGGCAATACGTAATTTGTTTGTATCTGTGTATCAAGATGTATCTCAGAGGGAGTGTCTTTGGTCAGCCTAGGGAGCAGTGGAAAGTCCCGCCACTGACTGAGCTGCATCCATTGTCATGGGCATACATGTCTTAGTATCCTCGTAGAGTCCGCCAGGTGCTATTACCGTGCTTTGTCAACAATAAACCTGGCAGGCACCTTCTCATCTTAACAGATTTTGTGGTCATTGTGCAGTTTGCTCGAGGTCTGCTGTGCCAGCTATCTGTGCAGAGCTGGAACAGCACACAGGGAGAACACACACAGCCGAACATCTGACGACAGAGGGACTGGCGGGAAAGCATGCAGCAGATCCTCTGCCCATGACAGGAGAAACGCGTCTGAAAGGGCACCCTCACCTAGACTCTGCAGGGAGCAGAAACACTGACATTTCTTGTTCTGTTTGGTGGCAAACAGGTCCACTCGGGGAGCTCCCCACCTGTGGAAGATCATCCATGCGACCTCGAGATGGAGCACCCACTCATGGTGAGAGCAAAAGGACCTGCTGAGGTGGTCCGCCAGTGTGTTGTGAATGCCAGGGAGATGCGCTGCCTTCATGTGGATTCCATGCTGGGTACAGAAATCCCACAGATAGATGGCTTCCTGACAAAGAGCCGATAATCGTGCGCTCCCTTGTCCACACAGAACATGGAGGCTGTGTTGTCTGTCAGGGCTCACAGCGCTTGACCCGACAACTGGGGGAGGAAGACCCTGTAAGCTAGGCGGATGGCCCTGAGCTCTTTGGCTTTTATGTGCAGTGCACACTCCTCTGGGAACCAAGTTCCTTGGGTTCACATTGCCCCAGGATGTGCACCCTGTCTGAGGCATCCTATAGCAGTGAGACCTCGGGCCGAGGATTTGCAAATGGCACTCCTGCCATCACCCTCTTTGGGTTGGGCCACCACTTTAGGGAGGTAAATATGCTGCATGGGATCGCAACAACCTTGTCCAGGTGATCGCTGGACGGGGAGTAGGCCTTTGCCAGCCACAGCTGGAGGGGCCACATTTTGAGCCTTGCTTGGTGGACCACATAGGTGCACGCTGCCATGAGGCCTAGAAGCCGGACACAGACTCTTCCTGTGGTGATCCGGTGCATGAAGAGGTGGGTCATTAGCTTTGACATCGATTCAAACCTGTCCTGTGGTAGAAACACCCTGGTGTCAGTAGAGTCTAGCACCGCGTGGATGAACTCTATCCTCTGGACCGGGAAGAACGTGGACTTTTGGTCGTTTATCAACAGGCCCAGAGCTTGGCACGAGTCCTGCGGCACTCTGACACTGCGCTGGACTTGGAGCGGGCCTTGACAAGCCAGTCGTCGAGGTACAGGTAGATCTGGATACCTCGACATCTCAGGTAAGTGGCCACCACGGACATGCATTTGGTGAACACCCTTGGGGCCGTTGCAAGGCCAAAGGGAAGCACTATAAACTGGTAGTGAGCTGCCCCCACCAGGAAACATCTGTGCCCTTGGAATATTGATATACGAAAATAGGCATCCTTCAAATCAACAGCGGCATACCAGTCTCCCAGATCCAGGGGAGGGATGATGGAGGTCAGGGAGACCATACAAAACTTTAACATCTTGAGATATCTATTGAGGTCCCACTGGTCCACAATAGGGCAGACACTGCCTTTGGCCTTCGGAATGAGAAAATACTGGGAATAGAACCCCTTTCGATGCACAGGGACTTCCTCCACAGCCGTGACTTGTAGAAGGGCCTGTACCTCCTGTCTGAGCAGCTGCTTGTGAGAAGGGTCCCTGCAGAGGGACAAGGGAGGGAGGGTAGAAATAAACTGCCGGGTATACCCCACTGCCACAGTGCTGAGGACCCACCGGTCCGTAGTTATTGCGGTCCAAGTGGGGAGGAAAAAAGAAAAGGTGGTTGGCAAAACAAAGAGGGGGAGGATCCAGTTCACAGACTGGGATGTTGCCTTCGGGTGCACCCTCAAAATGCCCGCTTGTTCCCTCGAGGGAAGCCGGATGAACCTGACTGCGAGGCTGAGCCACATTGGTGGCCCTGGTGGCATGTGTAGCCCTTGCCCTTCTTATGATAGGGCTCTGATCTCACCTGACTGGGAGGTCTATGAGGTTGCTGTGGCTTGAACCTCTTTCTAGCAGGGGCTGGCATATAGACGCCAAGGGACCGAAGGGTAGCCCATGTAATTGTGTGTCTGTTTGCTCCACAAACAGGGCCAGGCCATCAAAGGGGAGGTCCTGTAGTGAGAGCTGGAGTTCTGTGGCCAGCCCAGAAGACATCAGCCACAATGCCTGCTTCATCACCACCACCATGGCCACGGACTTCGTGGGTGAGTCCGATGCATCTGATGCGGTCTGGAGGAAGGCCCTTGCCACCGTTTTCCTCTTCTCAAGGATAGCCAGGAACCCCATCTTGGAATCCTCGGGCAGCACGTATGCAAACTTGGTGATAGACTGCCAAACATTAAAGTCATATCTGCCCAGGAAGGCCTGGTGATTAGCCACTCTGACCTGGAGGCTGGCAGTTGAATAAACCTTCCTCCCAAACAAGACAAGCCTCTTGCCATCTTTATTCTTGGGAGTAGTGCCAGGTTGTCCCCGTCTCTCTCTCTCTCATTGACCGCAGATACCATGAGGGAGTTTGGGGCAGGGTGAGTGTATAAATATTCAGGTCCCATAGCAGGGACATAGTACTTCCTCTCTGCCTGCTTGGAAATGGGCAGGAGGGAGGAAGGGGTTTGCCAGAGGGCTTTGATCAGCTTTACCACCCCCTCGTGTACAGGAAGCGCCACCCTGGACAGAGCTACCATGGCCAGGATTTCAAACAGACCATTGGAGGGTTCCACTAACTCCTCCACCTGTAAGCCCAGGCTGGCTGCCACCCTCTTAAACAGCTCCTGGTGTGCCATAGCTTCCTCCAGAGACATCGACTGGGATAGTCCTGCCACTGCCTCATCGGGCAAGGACGATGATGAGGAGGGGGGAAGGGTGGGTGCAACTTCCACCTCTGGATTAGTCTCCTCCCCAGCAGAAGGCTCCTGAGCACCGTGCTCTGACCCCACGTCCGATGCCGGGGGAGGGTGGGAGATGGTCACCGATTTCCTGTCTGAACCGCCTGACACAGAGCTCTGAACGAGTGTCTGCGGAACCCCTATAGGTTCCAGAACTGCCATGGTGGAGACCACTGGCCCTGGGGCCAAGCACCGGCTGGCAATACCAGAGCAGACCCTCCATGCTTGGCTGAGAGTGACTGTCTCAAAGGGCCTGAGGCCTCTTCCTCTTCGTCTGAAGAGGGTGAGCGACGCCTCAGGGACCACCGTGGCACTGATGAGGCTTCAGAGTCCTCCTCCTGTTGCCTTCCATGCCACTCACTACAGGAGGACCGGTACCGGGTCTCAGAGTCTCGATGACGGCTGCTCGGAGCTTGGTGGATCAACGGCGGGTATTTGGCAATCGACGCCTAGAGCTCCTCGAGCAGTACCGATGGTCTGGCGATTAGGAACATGATGACAACGAGCGACACATAGACGAAGTTGATCGGTACCGCAGATGCAGCAATGTCCCCCTCGATGCCAGGGATCTGCCACGTTCTGGCTCCACTGGGGACCTGTGCCCTGGGGAGCGATGTCTTCTGTCTGGAGACTGGTGTGCCTCAGTCCCATGCCGGCTCTTGGGCGAGCGGCGCCATCCCATGGGGAACTGATACCGTGAGTCCTCCCACGAATGATACCGGGATCTCCGGTCACTCTGGGCAGGTCAGAAGCGCGTCCCCAGGGAGCGACGGTTTGACGTTGACCACCTCAGTGCTAGGGACCAATGCCGCACTGACGGGGACCGCGGTGCAGGTCCCAGTGTTGGCTAACCCTTAGAGACAACCGTGCTGGAGTGAGGTGTTGGTGGCACCCGCAAAGACAATGTCTTTGGCTGCCTAGAAGGCCTCCAAGGTGTATAGAGCTTCCAAGAGCTGAAGACCTTTTCCGCTAGATGGAGTGGGCCATGGGTCCACTGGAGGTCTGGCTGGGAATGCCCGTCCCTCAGGGTCTGTGCTCCTCCACAGCCTTCGCTCTCACTCCACGTGGACCTGGGGAGTGCCCTCTGTCCGGGTGCTTTTTAGGCCTCTTCACCGGTACTGGGACTGGCGTCAGGAACTTGGTGCTGAAGGCGCACTTCGCACCAATGCACTCGATGACTTTGGCAGCTCGGATACTAGCCCAAGGGCCAACTCCACGAGGAGCACTCTCAACCTTATGTCCCACTCCTTTTTGGTTCTTGGCTTGAAGCTCTTGCAGATTCGACACTTGTCACTGATGTGGGCTTCACCCTGACACTTCAAGCAGTTTTGATGCAGGTTGCTAATCAGCATGGGCTTTGGACAGCACTCACACGGCTTAAAGCCCGGGGAACGGGGCATGCCCCGGCCCTGGGCAAAGTCCCAATAGGGGACTATCTAAGTTAACTACAACTACTACTACTACTACAACAACACAAAAGAACCACTTAAGCAACTATTTACACACTATACAGAAGAAAACCACTGGATAACGTAACGCTTCCTGAGGCAAGGAGCAGTTCCAGCACTGTCACTGGTGGTAAGAAGGAACTAAGGGAGGGGGGAGCCAGTGGCGCCCCTTAGACTGCAGCATATGCACGCCACGCTAGAGGGTGCCAGAGCCGGTCCCCTACGGATAAACTTCCAGCACCGGTGCATGTAACAAACACACACACCTACAATAGAATGGACATGAGCAACCACTTGAAGAAGAACAGGTTTGGGGCTTTTTTTTTTGTTTTTTTAAACATTCTTAGGATGCAAGTCAGTCAGTCATGGACAGACATCCAGGACTGGCAGGTTGGCCACGACAGCTGTTGCTCTGGACCCCAGCTCACTTCTCTGGTCTGGGACATCACGTGGCTAATCTGGGCAGATCCCCACTCTCTCACCAGTCCTGGGCATATCTGGCTAGGCTGGCCAGTCTCATCTTGTCATGCTGGAATAGTTGGTCTCAGGATCAGGTCAAAAGCAAAGAGAGGATAGATGAAAGATAGTGAGGAAAGGGAAGACAGAGCAGGATCTCATAAGTATCACTCTGAGGTCCCCACCGGTCCAGCAGTAATGGTCAGGTTTCCCCACTGATGCATTGAGGTCTAAGTGTCACGATGACTGAGGATCACCAATGAAGGACGGAGTGTCTGCAGAGGCTATTGGACTTTCCTGAGGGAATCCTCCAGGAGTCAATTCCACCATTTTGATCCCCAAAGTCTCTCTTTTTAAGGATCCCAAAGGCAGCAATGTGCAAAATAGCTCATCACCTCATTTTTTTGGTTCACCAATTAAGCCTAATTTCTGACACACCAATTTTGTTCCATTAATTTCCAATTCCATTCTCCTCTTGTTTACAAACAACCTTCACAATCCTTTAGTTATACCAGTAGCCCTTTTTGTATGTACTAACCCAGTCTGTCTTTTGTTTGTACCTTTTTCTATCAACAGTTATGGTTATAGGTTATTGTAACATTTTAATGATCTTTCAGCCACTTTACAGCTATTAAGTTCACAATTGGGGTAGGCTCCCTAGACCTCAAATATTGCACCACCCCCCACCCTGCTGGACTGGCATGGAAAACAAAGAAATCTGTAAGATAAAAGGGTTGCAAAAGGAGGATCCAGGACCAAATTGTGCCTCAGAGTCAAAAGCTGATTTCCTAAGCACTTTTTCCTTACCTAAATTCTCATCTACAGGGTAATATGCATATCTAACTACTACTTTCTGGGAGTCTTGAGTATTTCTGCAACACTTTATTACAAGAGATTTTTCTTTTTATATACTTTATTGAAGTCTATTATTTCCCTATTAAGTGCCTGGTGATCGTGATTACCTTGGGATCCTCAATGGCTTTATCTTTTTTTAGTTATTACTATTAAAACAGGTTTAGTCTAGGAAATACATTGTGAGAGGCAATGAAAGCTTGTTTATATACATATAAAACGTCTATGGGTGTAAGATACATGAGTTTGTTCAGTTTCTTTTGGATGAAACAGCCTCAAAAGGTCAGAAGAACATACAAATCTTTTCTTATAAACTACAAAATTAAATTCTCTGCAATTTTTCAGACTGATCCAAGACTATACATCATAATCATCAACACTGAAAGATGTAACCGAAGTTCTTACTGTTCTTTAAGTTCAATGAATAAGTAAACATAAAACTAAACAGGATAACATTGTTAGAGGAAGATCATGACTCCGGCTGATTAAATTATGATAATTCTTGCCAGAGGCAATTCCCTTTTACAGTGATTTTAATAGCAAGACATGACTGACTTAACAGTCATTAAATGGTCTAGGGAGAAAAATAAAGATATTAATATTTGTTCTTGAAAATGAATTCAAACTAATGAAAATGGTCTTCTGACCTTTTGAGGATGAATCTAGAAATTTTATATGTATATAAACAAGCTTTCATTGCCTCCCACAATGGATCTCCTACAGGGAAAGGATATAACCCCCGTAATAAACCTATGATAATAGTAATAACTAAGAAAAGATAAAGCCATTGAGGATTCCATGGTAATCATGATTACCAGGCACTACTTATAAAAATAATCAACTTCAATAAAAGTAAATAAAGGAAAATTTGTTGTAATTAAGCACTACAGAAATACTCAGACTCCTGGAAAGTAGTGACATGAAGTCCCTCCAGTCTGGACTTAGGTGCTGAGAGGGGAGGGGCTTAGAAATATGTGATCACATAATTAAAGATTGTATCAATGCACACACACAAATGAGCCAAATTAAGGTTGTACTGGCAACCTGAATTCTGGCATTTCCTAATTTTTGAATGATTGCCTTGGCAACCTTCTGTTCTTTTATTTTTTGTATGTAATTTATGGTTTTATCCCACAATTCTCGATCATTTGAAATAGTGGAGTAGCAGATAGCAGTAGAAGGCTGTTATCTTCTGCATGGACCTGCCACTTGAGGGGGATGGAGAGAGACACAGTTTGCCAGTGGTTTCACAGCTATTTCTAGATAGCAGAGGAATGCGGAGACTCAGGAAAGGACAGTTACCTGTTCCGTAACTGGCATTCTTCGAGATGCGTTGCTCTTGTCTATTCCACAGTAGGTGTGCGTGCTCGCCACGTGCACCGGTGCCGGAAGTTTTTCCCTTAGCAGTACCCGTACTGGGGGAGCACCACGGTGACCCCTGGAGTGGCGCCTGTATATCGCGCTATAAGGGGAACCACGGGCTCCTCCCACCCTCGGTTCCTTCTTGCCGGACAACTCCGACAGAGGGGAAAGAGGGCAGGGTGTGAAATAGACAGGAGCAACACATCTCGAAGAACACCAGTTACGCAACAGGTAACTGTCCTTTCTTCTTCGAGTGATTGCTTGAGATCACAGTAGGTGATTCCAAGCAATATGTGCTGAAGGTGGGTGGGAGTTCACGAAGGTTCGGGACGAAGTACCGCCCTGCCGAACCCGGCGTCATCCCTAGACTGGAAGACGATCGCGTAATGCGAAGTAAATGTGTGAACTGAGGCCCAAGTGGCCACCCTACAAATGTCCTGGATGGGGACATGGGCGACGTAGGCAGCTGATGAGGCCTGAGCCCTCGTAGAGTGTGCCCTGACAATTGGTGGTGGGGGAACCCCTGCCAGATCATAGCACGTGCATATGCACGAGGTGATCCAGCGGGAAAGCCGTTGGGTGGAGACAGGCTGCCCCTTTGCCCGCTCAGCCGAGGCAATAAAGAGTTGAGAGGATTTCCGGAACGGCTTAGTCCAATCCAGATAAAAAGCCAACACCCTACGCACATCGAGCATGTGGAGGTGGCGTTCCTGGTTAGAGGAGTGGGGCTTAGGATAGAGCACGGGTAGGAAGATGCTGTGCTCCATATGGAAGGCGGAGACCACCTTCGGGAGGAACGTCGGGTGTGGGCAGAGCTGAACTTTATCCCTATGAAAAACAGTATAGGTGGGTTCTGAGGTTAAGGCCCTGAGCTCTGAGACACGTCAGGCCGACGTGATCGCCACAAGGAAGGCCACCTTCCACAAGAGGTGCAACCAGGAACACGTGGCCAGGGGTTTAAAGGGGGACCCCGTGAGACGGGACAAGACCAGGGTGAGGTCCCATTGCGGCATGGGGGGCCTAGCGTATGGGAACGAACGGTCAAGGCCCTTCAGGAAACGGGTGGTCATCGAGTGGGTGAAGACCAAGTGGCCTTACACCGGCAGGTGAAAGGCCAATATGGCCGCCAGGTGCATCCTGACTGAGGCAGGTGCCAGTCCCGGGGCCCTACAGGATAAGAGGTAGTCCAGGATGAACTGGAGAGGTGCAGCGGAGGGGGACACACCCCGCTCACTCACCCACCTGGCGAACCTGGACCACTTTGCCATGTACGTCCGACGCATGGATGGCTTCCTGCTTTCCAGGAGGACTCGCCTTACCTGCTCCGAACACCTATTCTCCTCCTCATTCAGCCACAGAGCAGCCACGCTGTTAGGTGGAGCACGGCCAGATTGGGATGGAGGAGGTGCCCCCCCGTCCTGGGACAGGAGGTCCGGGCGGAGCAGCAGCGCCCTCAGGGGGGCCGCTAAGAGGCGTAGGAGGGGCCCGTAACAGTGCTGGCGGGCCCAAGCCGGGACTATGAGAATGACTTTCGATTTGTCCACTTTCACCTTCTGAAGGACCTTGGTCATGAGGGGGAACAGGGGAATGGCATAGAGGAGCTGTCCTGACCAGCTCAGGAGGAACGCATCGGAGATCGCGCCTTTCCCCCACCCCTCCCCTGGAGGGGAACCGGGGGAATGCCGGTTCTGACGGGTTGCAAACAGGTCAACCTGGGGAACTCCCCACTCTTGGAAGAGCCGGTGAACAACCTCCGAGTGGAGCGACCACTCATACTGGGGGGAGAAGACCCTGCTGAGGCAGTCCGCTTGCGTATTGCGAACACCCAGGAGGTGAGCCGCCCTCAGGGAGATATCGTGGGCTATACAGAACTCCCACAGGTTCAGGGCTTCCCGTCAGAGGGCTAGAGAGCGAGTCCCACCTTGCCTGTTGATATAGAACATGGCGGCGATGTGGTCCATGAGGACTCTGACCACCTTGCCGCAGAGGTGTGTGAGGAAAGCCAAGCACACCAATTGTACCGCCCTGAGCTCCTTGACATTTATGTGAAGGGGCAAGTCCGGGGTCGACCACGTTCCCTGGGTTTGCACGTCCCCCGTTTGGGCTCCCCAGCCGAGGTCCGAAGCATCGGACATCAGATCTATGGACGGGAACCCCTTGCAGCATATTGCTCGGGGAGAACCACCATAGGAAGGAACCCAGTATAGGGGACGGAACTGTGAGAACCTTGTCCAGACTGTCCCCGCACTTGGGAGAACTGGGAGGCCAGCCATACCTGGAGGGTCCTCATACAGAGTCTGGCATGGCGGACCACGTAAGTGCACGCCGCCATGTGTCCCAGAATCCAAAGACACGCCCTCGCCGTAGTCACCGGGAAGGTTGTGACCGAGGCGATGAGACCCCTTAGGGACTCGAACCTGTCCAGGGGAAGAGAGGCTGTGGCCTTGGAGGAGTCCAGCAGGGCCCCAATGAATTCTATGTGCTGAACGGGCACTAATGTTGATTTGGTCTCGTTCACGACCAGGCCTAGATCGGCGCATGTCGAGAGGAGCAGCTCCATGTGGGAATCCACTTCAAAACGAGACTCCCCCTTGAGGAGCCAGTCGTCCAGGTAAGGGAAGATTTGTACCCCCTCCCGCCTGAGTTAGGCCGCCACCACGGACTTACATTTCGTGAAGACTCTGGGAGCCGTAGATAGGCCAAAGGGGAGGACCACAAATTGGTAGTGGTCCATCCCTACCATGAATCGGAGGAAGCATCTGTGCTCCTCAAAAATATGGACGTGAAAGTACCCATCCTGAAGATCCAGGGCCGTGTACCAGTCCGCCGGGTCCAGGGAGGGGATAATAGAGGCCAGGGACACCATGTGGAACTTGGAACGGGTTAGGAACCTGTTAAGGTCGCGCAGATCCAGAATAGGCCGGAGACACCCTTTCGCCTTTGGGATCAGGAAGTATCGGGAGTAGAAACCATTGCTCTGGAACTGAACCGGTACCCTTTCCACCGCCATCAGGTGAAGCAGCCGATCCACCTCCAGTTGCAGGAGGCGGACATGGTCCAGATCCCCCGGGGCCATCATGGAGGGCGGGTGATTTGGCGAGGGTGAGGTGAACTGCAACACGTAGCCCTTGGAAATGGTACTGAGGACTCACTGGTCCAAAGTTATGTGGGACCACGCCCCGAGGAAGGCAGACAATTGGTTGCAGAACACAAACTTTATTAATCGGGGGGTCTCCCTGGCAAATAGTCAAAACCGCCTCTTTCCCTGCCTCTTGCCCTTAGAGGGTCCAGGCTGCGGGTTAGAGCGGGACTGCAGCTGAGACCAACGCTTCTGGTCTCTGGGTCTTTTGTACGGGGGCTCATATCTGCTCCTCGCAGGTTGAGCTGCCAGAAGCGATTTGGCCTTGTCCTTAGCTGGAGGGACATAGAGGCCCATGGTCTGCAAGGTGGTGCGGGAACCCTTCATCCCATGCAGCCTGACGTCGTCTGGTCCGCCAAGAGTGCCTTGCCATCGAACGGGAGGTCCTGCATCAGAGATTGGGCCTCCGTCAACAGCCCGGACAACAGGAGCTATGACGCCCTGCGCATGGCGACAGCGGAAGCCATCGAGCAGGCCACCGTGTCAGCAGCATTGGACGCCGCTTGCAGGGCCACTTTAGCTACCGCCAACCCCTCTTCCACCAGAGCCCTGAAGTCCTTCCTGTCCCGGTCCGGGAGGAGGAGCTCAAATTTAGGCAGAGACTCCCACAGGTTGAAGTTGTACCTGCTCAGTAAGGCCTGGTGGTTGGCTACCCAAAGCTGGAAACTAGCCGACCAATAAAATCTTCTGCCAAAGGAGTCCAGTCTCCTGGCATCTTTGTTTTTGGGGGTGGGCGCGGGCTGGCCCTGATGCTCTCTGTGGTTTACCGATTCCACTGCGAGTGAGTTGGGTGCCGGGTGAGAATAGAGATATTCATGGTCCTTCGCCGGCACACAGTATTTCCTCTCGACCTTTTTTGAGATTGGGGCCAAGGAGGCGGGAGTTTGCCACAGCGAGTTCGAAATGTTGGCAATACCTTGGTGCAGAGGTAGGGCCATGCGGCCTGGTGCCGAGGGGGACAGGATGTTAAACAGGGAATCAGACGGACCCTCCATCTCCTCAGCCTGCAGCTGGAGGATGGATGTCACCCGCTTTAGCAGGTCCTAGTGAGCCTTAAAGTCCTCCTGCGGGACCGATGGCGGAGGCGCCGTTATGGCGTTGTCCAGTGCTGGAGAGAGGGCCCGCACGGAGCCGGGTGCCTCGGTTGGTGCCAGGGCGTCAAGGCCGAGGTCAGAGTCCTGGCGCAGGTCTGCCGACTCATGCCCCGCCGACTTGTCCCGTGGGTGGCCAGAGGAGGCCAATGGAACCTGGGATGCTCCGGCGACCGAATGGACCTCCGTTTGGGCTGGCACTGATGGCCACGGTGCCCACTGGCACCACTGCCCTTGCCATGGGGTTCCCTGCCATTGGCTCAGCTGAGCGCACGATGGCAACGTGTGTCCCGGTGGAACAGCGCATCCCGAGGATGGGTGGACGGGTGCCGAGGCCAAGGTCGCCAAAGAACGCTCAGTGCAACGGGAGCAGTAGGAGTGGCGCCTGTGACGTCTTCTCCCTCAGGACCAGGATCTCAACGTCGATGAGCGGTACCACCCACATGACGAACTACTTCGGTACCCGTGACGGCGACGCGAAGCCCGGTGCCCTGACGCCAAGGTGCCCCGAGGGGAGCCTCTGGCGTGATGTCCAGACAAGTGGGAGCTGGAATGGGAACGCTGACATCTGTCCCATCGAGAGCGGCTCCAGTACCCATGCCTCACAGGTGAGCGTTCCCGGTGCCTCTCTTGGTGCCTACGCCCGCTGGCAGGCGGTGCAGAGTTCCCGCGACTCCCGTCTCAACGGCGGCATGGACGGTCTGGCCGGCATAAAGGGTGGCTGGGAGCTGTCAGAAGAGCAGCCGCTGTGCGCCAAGCGGTGCGGGGAGCGATCCTCGGAACGGGAACTGCGGCTGCCCAGAGAGGTCTGGTGGGCACCTAAAGGAGGCTTGCCTCGCGACCTACGGCCCATACCTGTTTGTGAGCTCGGGACGGGCAGAGACATAATGTTCTTCACAGCCTGCACCACCTCCAGCATGGACGGCATCGGTACCGGTGGGGATGCCTGGGCCAACAGTACCGGGCTGCTCCGCTCCACATGAGTCGGAGCTCTTGAGCCCAGGGGGGATCGAAGGCTGCCCAGACGGGACCAGCCTCCCCCTTATCCTTATTGCGGCGTCATTGCGAGGCCGGGCCCTTCCCTTGCTTTTTGGAGGGAGAGCGGTGCCGATTGGTCGAAGGGGCCTCGCTATGTACCGATGACGCGGCAGCCGGCACCAAGTCCAATCTACGTACCGGCGTCGGGGTCAGCACCGACTCCATCAGGATAGCTCAAAGTCTAAAGCCTCTCTCCTTCTTGGTCCTTGGCTTGAACGACCTGCATATCTTGCAATGGTCGCTAATGTGACTCTCACCCAGGCAGCGAAGACACTCAGTGTGAGGGTCACTCCTGGGCATAGAACGGCGACAGGAGTTGCACGATTTGAAGCCACTCTAACTGAAGGATGATCCACAAACGGTACCATTAAGGTTGAGAAGAAGGGCTGCAGCAGAGCTGGAGCACAAAGTTCCGACTACCTTCACTGACGGCAAGAAGGAACTGAGGATGGGGGGAGCCCGTGGCTCCCCTTATAGCACGATATACAGGCCCCACTCTAGGGGTTGCGCGGTGCTTCCTCAGTACGGGTACTGCTAACGGAAAATCTTCCAGCACCGGTGCACATGGCAAGCATTCACACCTACTGTCGAATACACAGGAGCAATCACTTGAAGAAGAAGAATGAGTTCAATTCCAGATTTGGTGGGAGAATCTGCTCTAGTGATTATAGAACCTTTTTTTCCTTTTACTCTGCAGCCTTTTGCATCAGAGAACTTAGCTGCCAAACTCTATCAAGTCTCTATTGAGAATAAGTGCCCTGAAATTTTTCAGAGTCTTACAACTAAACCAGATTTGGGCAAACTATCACAGATGTAAAAGGCATGCTAACACTTCGTCCCCCCTACCCCTGTTCCAAAGCTTGGAGGCACTAGAGCGTCTCAACAAAAGGGACATACGAATATTTTGTCACTAGCAAAACATTTTCCCCAACCTCATTCTCAGAAACAAATCATTTTAGCTGAAACATCCCCCAAAAAGTTTTGCCGAAAAGTTTGGCAAAGGTATAGGACCCTATTTTCAGTTGGTTGTAACAAAGTGTTGGCAAGCTTAACAATAGGAGTTGTTACCTGTGCACCCTATCATGGTTTAAGAGACACAAACGTGAAAAAAAAAATCACATTTCTGTCTGAAAACTTGTGTACTCACAACTAACACCCAAAATTACTATAATTAAAAGTTAGAACATTTCCCTGTCTTCTTCCAGTTTTTTTTACATTATGTATTTCATAACACTTTGTGTATTGTCAGTTTTGCTGTTCCCCTGCATTGTCGATTTCTCCCTTGCTGAAAAGACCCTTATAAACATCAGAGAGCATAAAAACCCTTAAAAACATTTTCCTCCACCAAAATTCAGGACATATTTAAAGAGTGCTTTAGCAGATATGGGATAATTTTCTGAAACTAGTGAAAGCAAACAAAATTGAGCTGAGTGTTGCTGTAGAACAAGTGAGGGTCTTTGAAAATTACTTTGATATTAAAACATCTGAATTAATTTTAAGGCTAGTGACATAAAAAACAAATGTAAGTGCAAACTTTTCATCTCACTTGTATCCAAAGCATTTTTAAACCCTACATTATAGTGCATTTAAATAAAAAAAACACACCCTAAGATTTCTGACTTCAATAATTTGGTCTTTACTTACATTAATATCATAACAAAGGAAATCCTTGAGATTCTAAATTTTAAGCTTTTCAATTCATGCAAATAATAAATAATAATAATAAAAACTTACCTTTTCTGGAGGGCTCAAAAACTCATCTTTAATTTTACGCATGTCTTTAAGAGTTATTTTGGCAGTGTTGCCAAAGTCAACGTATTTAACTTCAACTTCTTGATGCCCTGGCAGTCCTTCAGAAAACATTTCAATATCAGGTAAACAAATCAGAAGTCGTTAACACTTGTAACTATCATCAAGTATATACTAAACATCAATGGCCAGAATTTCAAAGACAGATATACGCATACACTGTGTATGCATAAAGTACCACATTCTGAAACCGTTTAGATCCCAAATCAGCAAAGCTGCTACAGCCTTTAACAGCCAGCCAAAATTCCCTCAAATCAAGGAAAATCACTGGGTAAAGTGTTAATAGTTGGTCCTAATACCAGCCTCTCATATTTCTTATGTACGGGGTAGGCCAGGCATGTGGCTGAAAAACACTGCTTAGATGATTCCTAGCTAGCAGATGGCCCTTTGGGGATCATATCAATGACGAGCACAGTGGGGTCCTGGTTCATGACTAGATCTCTTAGGTGCTATGGTAATACAAATAAATAAATAGTAGCTGAGATGTAATTCAGATCAGCCTCAAACAATGACAGTGGGACAAACTGGCCACCAGCTGCTCCCAGTATCAGAGCACTGCAACCATAATTTTTTTGTGGCTCTTCTATATCTGCTATACCCAGAGACTGGGCACTGAAGAAGATTGGGCTCTATATACAGTGACAATTATGATTATGTTTGTTATTGAAATTCTACTGTAAATGCATATACATGTTTTTGTTCCATCTATAATACCTTATAATATGTAAAACAAATTATTAATAGCAAATTAGCAAAACAAAAGAAAATAATATCAAACGTAGTTTATAAGGTTATAAAGTTGACTATTAGTATTGGTCTTTATTACTAACTTTTGCAGCAATAAAAATGACTATTACTTATTATTCAAGTTCCGACCAAATGCCACTTCCAATTATTTGACTGAACACCACAATTAGATAATCAGTAACTAACATACTTACCAGTAACTTTTGCTCTGTACCAAACTCCATCTTCAAACTTCGCTACACAGGTTTGGCCTTGAACAGGACAAAGAATTTCCAGATTTTCTCCATCATCATTTTTATATACTTCCTCAATTTTCTTCAGGAGAACTAAAAAGTCCAGACTTTCTATCTAAAATAATGAAACAAAAACTTAATACTACAGTAACTTACACATCAGAATAAGCCACAGACATTCAGAATGTTTTGGGACTTGTGGTATGCAATTCCAAAAAAGAGTTTGAACTCAAAAGGCCACAAAAAGCAATGACTGTCACAAAAAGTGTAAGTGTACTAACCAATGTTCAAGTTTTTGAATACCACACTGTTTAAATATACTATCAAAGGAGATTTTGTAGGCTATTCTCTAATACCACACTTTGTGTGATGAACTTAATTGATGTAGACAGAAACAGACAGACATTGCCATCGAATGGTTAAATAGAGACCAAAACTTTATTAAAACAATTAACCAATAGAGATCTACTATCTAAGCTACTCAGCAGGGATGTTACAGTGAGGATTTCATCTAGGAACCAATGGCCCTGGGCTCTACAAACCTATGAGTATGAGGTTAATGCCCCCTCTACATCCTCAGGACCACCCAAGAATTCTGGCTGGAAGCCAGAGTTCCAAATTGTTCTCCTCCATGCAGGGGGTAGGAAAGATGAAGGGAGCCATGTACCACGCCATTATACCTCCTTACTATGCAAAGTTGTGCTCTTGACCCACTGGGTTACAAGGACCTCACATTGGATCCTTTTTAAACCTACCAACTGCATGGAACTCACCAAAATTGCGACAAATGTAACTTAAACCCTAAGACCAGAACTCCAAGATGCCAGATGAAAGGTGAAAAAACCAACAGCAGTTTGCCAATTTTGCCATAAAGGAAAAATCCCTTCCAGACCTCAAACAAAATTTGGTGATCAGCTGAGTTTCTTGGATTGTAAGAGATCTAGCTCTTTGGACAAGGGTGGGGAAAGGTGGGACTGGAACAGAGACCAAAATGGCTACTCGCCAGCAGCAAACAGAAGCACCCCCCTCAAGTAGGCAAGAGCCAACCAGTCAGCCCATCATGAACCCTGCTGTCCAGTGGCAGCAGGAGTGCGTGGAATAGGCTCTAGTACCCAGATAATGTGAAATATCCACCCTCCTTCCCCATGCTGTGAGGAAGAGAGGGAATGAGAAAGTGGCAACACCTCCCCACTCTCCCGTGCACACATATACAGGCCATGGAGGAGGGGGAGGAGAAGAGAGCGAGCCAGGAGAAGCATGTACAGCATTGCCCCAGCAGCTCCTGCTTGAGATCCCCCATCCCCCACTTGGGTGGGAGGGAAAAAGGAAGAAACACCCTGGCTAGCAAGATGAGCTGTTTATGAACTTGGTATGGTGCCACAATGAATATCTCCTCATTTCCCCCTTTATTATAATATTATTTAGGCTCAGAATCCCATTGTGCTAGACACTGTACATATACCTAGAAAGTTTCTATATTATAGGTGGGGATAAAACGGACTAGAACTTTATTTTTTCAGGGGGAAGGGGTAGCAACTTAAGATTATTAGAAGTCTAATATCTTGTTCGGCAGCTTAATGTTTTATTTTTTGGTTATTTAAAGCCCAGAAATTTTAATCAATATTTTAATTAAATATACAATATTTCTAAATACTTACCAACTGAAGGTAGAAATCACTAGGACTATTGATGTGACAAACGACAATGGAGACTTCTGTCATTTCTTGTGGCAATGTGGGTGGACAATATTGCAATGCCATATTATTTTCCGGTTGACTAGGAAGCTGTGATCGAAACCTAGTGAGAATAATGATTGTGAATCAGTTCTGTCAAAGCCACTTGTGGATGAACGGCATTTTCGTGTGAAATTTTCTATGAAAGGCCTAATGGACCTTTTATTAAAAAACTTAGTAATCATCTGGATTGGCTAGTAATTTCATGGATTGTTAGCTGTTACAGTACTGCCTCGTATGAACTGCTCTTGAACTTTGCTGTTTGTAGTGCTGTTCAGCCAATTTCCTCTTTTCCAATAACAGTGAGTTACCCCAAAAGTGAGACATACTGTGGGGTATATGTGATTGCTGCTCCTTTAAAGCTTTCCAAACTATCTTTTACTCATTGTTTTTAGGCAACAGTGTGTGTTTACATTATTTAATTAGGTTAGAAGCTACAGGCTTGCCTTTACTACTTAGAATAAAAAATTGTTCCTTTAAATGTTTCCTTTCCCTTGTTCATTAAGAGGTAATTATTACTGCAGCAAGGTATTTGCAGGAATAGTGGATAAGGCATCTTCCATTTATCTTCCCCTCTCATATCCCTTTTTCTTAAAAAAACACAAAACAAAAACAAAACAAAACAAAAAACTTATTTTAATGACCACTAAACATTCACAAAGAAAAACAAAATCAGAAAAACTTCAAGGTAGTCAAACTCACAGTGATGTATTTTAGCTGTTTCTTGTGTCAATTTATGTGTTATAATCAAAAATATGATTTGAAAGCTTAGAAATAATTTTTCTTAAGGTACAAGTCTGACAACTCTGCTGTGCCTCTGTGTTGCAATTAGAACCCAGTTATCCAAATGAGGTTTTGTGCCATCAAAATGGGTATGACACCACATATGTGACTGCAATCATTCCTAGGTGAAAAAAATTTGGAAGCTATTTACAACTACAGAAACAAACCATGCTAGCACCAGTAGCAATTTATAGAATGTAAACTAGATTACTTTAATTTTGTGTATTTTTAAAAAATATAAATGCTTAAAGTTCTTTTAAGATGACACATACCTTGCTAACTCTGTAAAAACTAAAGCATCCTTAAGAGATACTGGCATGTCACTCATTTTATTAACTCGCGGTTTCTTCAGATCTACAATGAGCACACCATCCTCTTCTCTGAATACTTCCATTAGAACAGCTTTGTTATTTACCATTCTCAAAAAATTTGTCTTAACTTCTTCCCCCCAACCTTCATTCTGTTTGGGGGGGGGAAAAAAGTGTTCTTAAGGATCATAAAAACAAAAACCATCACACTCAGAATGAAATCCCAACTCCACTGAAGTTAGTGGCAAAACTCCCAGTGACATCAATGGAGCCAGGATGTCACACACAGAACTTAAACATTGAAAAGACCCACTAGACCTTCGAATCCATAACCTTGGCAGTGCAGAATTGCTCTCTATGGTATATTTTCTAGCGTTTCTTTTCAGGCCTAGTTTTAAATGGCTCCAGCAACGGTCTTTTCATCACTTCCTTTTGTGGACTACTCCCCCATCCTAAGATTTCACTATTTGATATTCCCGATATTCAAATTAAAATTCTCACTTTCTTAATTTCAGTTAATTAAATATCATTTTCCCCTCTTGAACCACCATAAACTTATTCTTCTCCTTCTTTGGAATTTACTTGCAAACTGTTTGGTACCCAGTTGTCATAGTTTGGTCAAACTATGCTTTTTAATTTGACCTCAAGCCTCCAAATAATAGAATGTCAGGGTTGGAAGGGACCTCAGGAGGTCATCTAGTCCAAGCCCCTGCTCAAAGCAGGGCCAATCCCCAGACAGATTTTGCCCCAGATCCCTAAGTGGCCCACTCAAGGATTGAACTCACAACCCTGGGTTTAGTAGGCCAATGCTCAAACCACTGAGCTATCCCTCCAATCTGTTTCCAAAGTCTCTTAGTACTGTTATTACAAACACTTATTTTTTTTAAACAGAGTAGAACCATTCAATAGAATTTAAAACACTATAAATAAGCAATTTTTATTAATAAATGGAAGAGAATATTTAGTTGTAGGAACAGGAATAATATTTGTTGGGCTTACATGTGTTGTACTCATGGAAGCCTCACAAAAATAATGTATATTGTGAGGCTATACCAATAAGCAAAAACATTAGATAGTAAGTCAGATTTTTAGTGTGCATATAAATAGCACCAGCAGCGTGATAAGTGTTTGCCCATAATCCATTTATTTCATTGCTCAAAGATTTTGCTCCCAGCTCAACACAGTGAGTCTCTAAAGTATACCATACAAATGTATCCATCTAAGAATAAACTGGTAGAAAGCAGTGACATCCTGTAAGAAAAAGAGAAGGTTACTCACCTTGTGCAGTAACTGAGGTTCTTCGAGATGGGTGTCCCTGTGGGCGCTACACTTCAAATGAATGCGTCTCCAATCAAAAGCGCAGGGGCAATTTCAGCAGTGCTTGTCTGGTTCGCACAGGGGCTCTCCCCATCTCACGCCACTGTTGGCACCTATCTAGAGCCGCGTAACCAGACCCCCCTCGGTTTCTTCTCTACTGCAGAGTCAGTAGACTGAACTCTGAAGTATAGGGGAGGAGGGTGGGTAGTGGAGTTGCATGAGTAAGTGATGATAACACAGTAAGTCCTAACAAAGCGTCCGATCTTGCGGTCTGGTAAATCACGTATTGTTCTGTAAACACGTGTGGACACCTACGTGGCTACGTTAAATATGTCTGTGATCGGTATGTTGTTTAGAAAGGCTACTGACGTTGATAAGGATCTTGGGGAGTGGGTTTGGATCCCCGCTGGGGTTGTATACCCTTCTGCTGTAGTAAAAGTGGATGCACCCAGAAATCCATTTAGATAACCTGTATTTGGAAATTGCTGAACCTTTAGATTGTTCAGAAGTCGAAATAAAAAGCCTTGATGACTTTCTGAAAGGCTTAGTTCTGTCAAGATAGAACGCTAGTGCGTGTCTGACATCTAGCATGTGTAGTGCCAAGTCTTGTGTGCTCCTGTGAGGTTTAAGCAGAAGGAAAAAACTAGGAGAGATATATTGGTTGATTCAAGTGGAAAGGTGGTGGTATTTTGGGTAAAAATTTTGGATGAGGTCTTACGGTGACCATGTCCTTGAAAAAGATGGTATATGGTGGGTGTGCCATGAGGATCACTAGCTCTCCTACGTGGTGGGCAGACATAACAGCAACTAAGATAGCTACTTTTGACAGATGTGAGAGAGAGCATGTTGCTAATAGTTCGAATGAGGCCCCAGTAAGGTAGCATAGTACCAAGTTCAAGTCCCAAGGTGGGGTAGGGTACATGTATTTCAGGGTAGACGTTTCTGAAACCCTTAAGAAAGCATTTAGTGATAGGACACGCAAATATGGATATCCCATCCACCTTGTGGTGAAAAACGGTAATTGCCACAAAGTGTACTCTGACTGAGCTAAGCAATAGGCCAGATTTCTTTAGTTCCTATACTGTATGTATTTTAATATCATTGGTAAGGGGGTGGTAAGGACCCCGGCTTGTTTGTTTAGACATAGGTTGAATCTCTTCCATTTATGCAGGTACACCTCTACCTCGATATAACACTGTCCTCAGGAGCCAAAAAATCTTACCACGTTATAGGTGAAACCGCGTTATATTGAACTTGCTTTGATCCACCGGAATGCGCAGCCCCACCCCGCCCGGAGCACTGCTTTACCACATTATATCCGAATTTGCGTTATATCGGGGTGGAAGTGTGTTATGTGTAGATGTCCTTCTGCTGTTTAATAACATGTCCTTCACTTGTTCTGAGCAGGTCAGTTCATCATGATGGAACCATGAATGGTTCAGATGAAGCTGCTCCAGTTTCAGGTGGTAAATCTGTCCAGCATCCTGTGATAGAAGGTTCTGCAGAAGTAAAAGAACGCATAGTGTACATACTGCCTCCTCAACAGCTACGACTACCAAGTTTGTCTGGGCCACGTGAGAGCTATCAAGATGATTTTGGCCTTGTCGGTTCTTATTTTGTGTATTAAACTTGATAGCATGGGGATAGGGGGAAATGTGTATAGCACAGGAGCATCCCATTTGAGGAGACATCTGCTCAAGAGCAGGGATTGGGTTCTGATCCCTGAGAGAATTGCAGGCATTTGTAATTCTGGGAGGTCACAAAGAGGTCTATGGATGGGTGACCCTAGTGTTTGAATATGTTCTGTAGGACTGTGATGTTCAACTCCCCCTCATGGTCCTGAGAGATGTATCTACTGTAGTGTTTTGACATCCTGGGAGATATGAGACTGATATGTTGACATTGTGCTGGATACACCATAGTTTCATGGCTTCAATTCATAAGGAGTGTGATCTTGCCCGTCCCTGTCAGTTTATATAAAACACACAGGCAATGTTATCCATTATTACCCTTCTGGACTTGTTCCTGATCAAGGGCAGGAAGTGCAAACATGCGTTGCAAACTGTACCTAGTTCTAGGTTTATATACAACAGTGTCTCGGAAGGGGACTATCTGCCCTGAATTGAATGTTGCTGTAAGTGAGCCCCCTCAGTCTATCAAGGAGGCTTCTGTGGTGAGTATCATCGAAGGTGGAATCTGTGTGAAAGGGACTCCCACATACATGTTGTGGGGTTGAGTCCACAGTGCAGAGTCTTTGACTTTGAGTGACATTGTAAGGCACTTGGTCAGGCTGTGTCTGTGTGAAATGTAAATGGTTCTTAGCCAATGCTGAATGCGGTGCATGTGAAGCCTTGCGTGTTGAACCACAAATGTGGTTACCACCATATGGCCTAATAGTTGGAAGCAGGTCCGTGCCGATATCTGTGGGCTGTTCAGTACTGTTGAGATCAGACTGACTATAGTGATGAATCTGGTCGGTATAGTGATGCTTTGGCCTCCAGAGAGTCGAGATGGGCCCCGATGAAGTCCAGTTTCTGCATGGGTCAGTGATTTTTGTATGTTTATTTGTACTGCCAGCCATGAAAATAGGGAGATTATCCCATGAGTAGGGCATCTTCCCGGGTGAGAGTAGTAGGCAATCACCCAGATAGGGAAATATCACCCCCTGCTTGCGGAGGTGTGCCGCCACTACCACAAGAATTTTGGAAAACACTCGTGGTGCTGTCAAAAGACTGAAAGAAACAAATCTGGATAATGTTTTGTTCCCAGAGTAAATCTGAGGAACTTCCTTTGAGCAGGATGTATGGTTATGTGAAAATGGGCATCTTAGAGGTCGAGGGCCAAGAACCTGCCCCCCTGTTCCAGTGCTGATATTATTGTTGCAAATGTGGCCATCCTGAACCATTGGACCCTTATGAATTTGTCGAGTTTCCTGAGGTCTAGAATAGGTCTCCAACTTTTGTTTTTATTCCCATTACTTCTTAACACAGAAGAATACCCTTTCCCTCTGTGTTGTGATGGTATTGGTTCCACGGCACCCAAATACAGTAGGTGGTTTACTTCTTGCCATAGATGTTGTTCTTGAGAAGGGTCCCTGAAAAGGGATGAGGATGGAGGTGAACGGTAGCAAATAAACCGTGTTGATTATATCTGGAACCCATTTGTCCGTGGTGATAAACTGCCATGCCAAATAGGTGGTGTCAAATAGTGTCCAAAACAGGGAATGGTCAGTGATGGTATCAGCATTGAGGAATGGGGAGGTCTCTTGGGCCCTCAACCAAACCCTCAAAATTTTTGTTTTGCAGAGGGTTGTTGGGATGCCAATGATTGAGTCAGAGGTGGTCGACACCTTGGAGATCTCAGTCTGTGCCTTTGTATATCATATTGCCCCGTTGTTGGGCAAATGGGACAAATCTTGTAGGCTGGGTGGAACAGTATTTCCCATTTTTTTCTTGGTGCAGGCATGTATAGCCAACGGAACAAAAGGTCACCCAAGAGTCCTTCAAGGTGTATGAAGGGACTTGTCAGTCTTTGCGGCAAACAACTTCTGACCATCAAAGGGGAGATCTTCTATGGTGGATTGTACCTCTCTTGGGAAACTGGACAACTGAAGCCATGAAGCCCAGCACAGAACTATGGCAGTAGCCATGGAACATGCTCCCATATCTGCCACATCTAAAGATGCCTGTAAAGCAGTTTTGGCTATTAGATGGCCCTCCACGATGATAGCTTTATATTGGTCTCCTTTGTCCTCTGATATGTGATCAATAAAGTCGGTCAGTTTGAAATAATTTGTGGGGTCGTATTTCATCATCAGTGCAGCAGAACTGACAATCCAGAATTGAAGACTGGCTCATGAGGAGGCCTTGCGGCTAAAGAGATGTAACCATTTCCACTCTATCATATGGAGTGGATCTGTATTGGTGTTGTCTGCCTCACTGATTGACTGTTTCAACTACTTAGGAATTCAGTGCAGGGTGAGAAAATAAAAAAAATCCATCCCCTTTGAGGGGATGTAATATTTTTTATCTGCTCTCTTCCAAGTGGGCAGTATTATTGCCGTAGTCTGCCTTATGTTTTTAGCCAGTTCCATAAGTGCTTCGTTCATTGAATGTGCAATCTTTGATGAAGCTAATGTTTGGAGAATGTCCAATAATTTATGTTTGGACTTTGGAATCTCCTCTAAGGGGCTCTCTAGTGATTCAGCCATTCTTTTGAAGAGCTCCTGGAAACGTCTGAAGTCAACTGTGGGTGATGGAGGAATTATGGCCTCATCTGAGGAAGAGAAGGAAACATTTATTGCTAGTGTAGTTTCCTGTTCCAGAGCCTCTTCCTGTTCTTCAAAAGTTTCCTCAAGGGGCTCTGATGGTACAGCCACTGAGGGCGGTGGGGAAGTTTAGTCTCTTCTCTATAGGCGCTCAGGGGCCTAGGTTAGTGTCTCCTGTATGCTCCGCAGGGGTCCTAGTAGGGCCATTGCAAGGGGAATGGCATATGTGGTAGCAGCCATTGGTGCCCATAACATGCCTGGGTGTCAGCTGTGTGGTGATATTTGGGCTGAACAGATGGACCTAATGCTGTGCTCGTTTGAATTGGAAAGGAGTGGTGTCATGAATAAGCGCCTTTTTCCTCCTCATCTTCATCCTGACTGGAAAATGAAGAGGCCAGAAGTGAGGTGGGTTGGCATGGTACCATGTGTATTGAAGCAACATCGGTACCAAAAAATGGAGAGGCTTGTATTGATGAGACAAGTCAGTCTTTGTGATGGAGGAAATGGCATAGTAAAAGACGGTTACTCACCGTTGTAACTGTTGTTCTTCGAGATGTGTTGCTCATATCCATTCCATTAGGTGTGTGCGCGCCGCGTGCACGATCGTTGGAAGATTTTCTACCCTAGCAACACCGGCGGGTCGGCTGTGGAGCCCCCTAGAGTGGCGCCTTCATGGCGCTGAATATATACCCCAGCCGACCCGGCGCCCCCTCAGTTCCTTCTTGCCGGCTACTCCGACAGTGGGGACGGGGGGCGGGTTTGGAATGGATATGAGCAACACATCTCGAAGAACAACAGTTACAACGGTGAGTAACCGTCTTTTCTTCTTCGAGTGCTTGCTCATATCCATTCCATTAGGTGACTCCCAAGCCCAACTTAGGTGGTGGGGTCGGAGTGAGACATTGCTGTGTGCAAAACCGCTGATCCGAAAGCAGCATCGTCCCTGGACTGCTGCACTAATGCATAGTGCGCTGTAAATGTGTGGACTGATGACCAAACCGCAGCTCTACAAATGTCCTGGATCGGAACTTGCGCCAGGAAAGCCGTCGAGGAAGCTTGGGCCCTCGTGGAGTGAGCGGTGAGGTGCGGTGCTGAGACACCTGCCAGGTCATAGCAAGTCCGGATGCAAGACGTAATCCATGAGGATAGGCGTTGTGAGGAGACCGGTGAACCTTTCATTCGGTCGGCCACTGCAACGAAGAGTTGCGTCGTCTTTCTAAAGTGCCTTGTGCGGTCAATATAGAAGGCCAGGGCCCTGCGTACGTCCAGAGAATGCAAACGTTGATCCTGGCGAGTAGCATGTGGTTTAGGATGAAAGACCGGGAGAAATATATCCTGGTTGATATGAAATGGAGAAACCACCTTAGGGAGAAAGGCAGGATGTGGGCGGAGCTGCACTTTATCCTTATGAAAAACTGTGTAAGGGGGCTCGGATGTAAGCGCCCTGAGTTCAGAAACGCGCCTTGCTGAGGTGATGGCTACGAGGAAGGCTGTCTTCCAGGATAGGTACAGAAGTGAACAGGTGGCCAGTGGCTCGAATGGAGGACCTGTGAGCTTGGAGAGAACCAGGTTGAGGTCCCACGTCGGAACGGGCTGACGTTGTTGTGGGTACATCCGGTCTAAGCCCTTGAGGAATCTAACGACCATCGGGTTAGAGAATACCGAAGACGCGAGTTCCCCTGGATGAAAGGCCGATATAGCGGCCAGGTGAACTCTAATTGAAGATATCGCCAACCCTTGCTGTTTTAGGGAGAGGAGATATTCCAATATGAGAGGAATAGGCGCCTGTAACGGGGACGTGGCTCGTTGTTCGCACCAACAGGAGAACCGCTTCCACTTGGCCAAGTATGTGGTCCGTGTTGAGGGCTTCCTACTGCTCAGCAGAATCTGTTGGACAGAGTGCGAGCACTGCTGCACTGCCTGGGTGAACCATGGAGCAGCCACGCCGTGAGGTGGAGTGATTGCAGGTCGGGGTGACGCAGGCGGCCGTGGTCCTGAGAGATGAGATCCGGGCATAATGGAAGCGGGATCGGTGTCTGAACCGAGAGCTCCAACAGCGTGGTGTACCAATGTTGTCTCGGCCACGCTGGGGCGATCAGAATCACCTGTGCCTGGTCTCTGCGCAATTTGAGCAGTACCTTGTGGACCAGAGGAAACGGAGGGAAGGCATAAAACAGGTGGTCTTTCCAGGGAAGGAGAAACGCATCCGAGAGGGAGCCCGGAGCTCGACCTTGCAGGGAGCAGAACACGTGGCACTTCCTGTTGTCTCGAGATGCAAACAGGTCTATCTGGGGAAACCCCCACTTCTGGAAAACGGAATGTATGATGTCCGGACGGATAGACCACTCGTGTGTTTGAAAGGACCTGCTGAGTCGGTCCGCCAGAGTGTTCTGGACTCCAGGGAGGAACGATGCCGTGAGATGGATTGAATGGGCGATGCAGAAGTCCCACAGGCGAATGGCCTCTTGGCATAGAATTGACGAACGTGCTCCTCCTTGCTTGTTGATGTAAAACATGGCAGTGGTGTTGTCGATGAGAACTAACACACAGCGGCCACGTAGGAGATTGAGAAATGCCTGGCACGCCAGGCGCACCGCCATCAGTTCCCGAACATTGATGTGCAGGGCTATCTGGGGTGCAGTCCACAGGCCCTGGGTATGGTGTTCGTTGAGATGGGCGCCCCAACCCAGGGATGAAGCGTCTGTGACCAGGTGCAGAGAGGGTTGTGGGGCGTGAAACGGCATCCCCTCGCAAACCACCTTGTGGTCTAGCCACCATGTGAGGGAGGTCAGGACCGAGTTCGGGACCGTGACCACCATGTTCAGGCTGTCCCGATGTGGGCGGTATATTGATGACACCCAGGTCTGGAGTGGGCGAAGCCGAAGTCTGGCATGCCTGGTTACGTACGTGCAGGAAGCCATGTGACCCAGCAGGGTAAGGCACGACCTCACCGTGGTAGTTGGGAAGGCCTTGAGTCCTTGAATGAGGCTCGTGATGGTGCAAAAGCGATTGTCTGGCAGGATGGCTTGTGCACGTCTGGAGTCTAGAACCGCGCCGATGAATTCTATTCTCTGGGTAGGTTCTAGAGTGGATTTGTCCTTGTTGAGTAGGATACCCAACTTGTTGAATGTGTGCACTATTATGTGGACGTGATCTCGAACTTGTTCTTTGGTGCGACCGCGTACCAGCCAGTCGTCTAGGTACGGGAACACCTGTATCCCTTGCCGACGAAGGTACGCTGCCACGACAGCCATACATTTCGTGAACACCCTTGGGGCCGAGGATAGGCCGAAGGGAAGGACTGCAAATTGGTAGTGCACCTTGCTTACCACGAATCGCAGGAAGCGTCTGTGAGGCGGGTAAATTGCAATGTGAAAGTATGCGTCTTTCATGTCGAGGGCGGCGAACCAGTCTCCAGGATCAAGGGAAGGGATAATGGCCCCCAGAGAGACCATGCGGAACTTCAACTTTACTACGAATTTGTTGAGTCCGCGCAAGTCCAAGATGGGTCGCAGACCTCCTTTGGACTTGGGAATGAGAAAGTAACGGGAATAGAATCCCCTGCCCCTTAACTCCACTGGAACCTCCTCTATGGCCCCCATAGCAAGGAGCGTGGAAACTTCCTGTATAAGAAGTTGCTCGTGAGAAGGGTCCCTGAAGAGGGACGGGGAAGGGGGGGAGAAGGGGGGAATTGAAGAAAACTGGATAGCATATCCCCTGTCCACCGTGCGAAGGACCCAACGGTCCGAGGTTATAAGGGACCAGGCATGGTGGAAATGGGAAAGGCGATCCCGAAAGGATGGGGCTGGATCCTGGGGGATGACTGGGGCGCCGTCCTCGACCGCACCTTCAAAAGTTCTGCCTGGGGCCTGAAGGTGGTCTAGGTGGCCCCTGGTTCTGACCAGGTTGAGGGCCGGTCCACCTTCTTCTACCACCTCGTCCTCGCCTCCGGGCCGAGTCCTGTCTCTGACGAGGCGGGGGGGGGGGGGGGGGGGTAGAAGCGCTGAGGCTGCGGTCTAAATGGCCTGCGCTGAGGGCCCACAACATGCATCCCCAAGGAACGCATGATCGTCCTGGAGTCCTTGAGGCTCTGCAGGCGAGAGTCCGTCTTTTCTGAAAACAACCCTTGACCTTCGAAGGGTAGATCCTGCAGGGTTTGCTGCAGTTCCTGAGGCAGACCCGAGACCTGGAGCCAGGAGATCCTCCGCATAGCGATACCTGAGGCCAGGGTTCTCGCAGCAGAGTCCGCTATGTCTAAGGAGGCCTGTAAGGAGGTCCGAGCCACCTTCTTACCCTCCTCTACCAGGGCTCCAAACTCCTCCCTGGACTCTTGGGGAACCAACTCCTTGAACTTCCCCATAGAGTTCCAGGAGTTAAAGCTATAGCGGCTCAAGAGCGCCTGCTGGTTAGCCGCTCTAAGTTGCAGCCCTCCGGCTGAGTAAACTTTACGGCCGAATAAATCGAGGCGCTTAGCCTCCTTTGATTTGGGCGCTGCGGCCTGCTGACCGTGGCGCTCCCTTGCGTTCACTGATGCCACCACCAGTGAACACGGCTGGGGGTGGGTATACAAGTACCCGTAGTCTTTAGACGGGACAAAGTATTTCCTTTCCACCCCTCTCGCTGTGGGTGGGATAGAGGCAGGAGTCTGCCATATCGTAGAAGCATTGGCCTGTATCGTGCGGATCAGGGGTAACGCCACCCTCGATGGGGCATCCGCTCCGAGAATATTCACGATCGGGTCGTGCACCTCCACTATCTCCTCCGCCTGCAGGTCCATATTACGGGCCATCCTGCGCAGAAGATCCTGGTGAGCCCGAAGATCTATTGGAGGTGGACCTGTGCACGATGTGCCCGCCACTGCCTCATCCGGAGAAGAAGAGGAAGATGCCTCCGGTGGAACAGGATCCAAGGGCTGGTCCTGGTCTCCCTGTTCCTGGGCCGGAGCATCACCTGCGCCTGGGTCCAGGGCGTCAGGTGGTGCGGACACAGAAGCCTCCATGCCCCCTGGCGGCGGCCGAGAAATGGTGGACTCCGGGGCCCTTCTGACGGAGTGACCGGAGCGAGAGGTCGAAGCAATTGGAGCCCCTTGCGCCTGATGGTACGCCCACGGGGTCCAAAACGACCAGTGAGATGGGCCATGAGAATGGTCCTCTGCCGTGTCCTGCCAATGGCCCAAGTCCTGTTCCTCGGCTTGCCCCTGAGGGGGGTATGCCGATCTCGAGAGGTCCTCCGAGGAGCGAGACACCGATCTCGATGGCCACGGCGGTGCCGAGAGCGTCGAGACGATTCCCGTGGGCTGCGGTGCCGCACGGTGCCGGTCCGGAGATGATCTATCTCTACGCGGTGCCGGCGATCGGTGCCGGGACCGCGACCGGTGCCGATGACCTCGTCGGTGCCGGGAGTCGGACCTGGACCTCGACGAGGACCTGGAGTATGCCCGGTGCCGGGAGCGGCCTCTCGACGTCGAGCGTCGACCGTAGCGGTGCCGAGAACTACGTCTCGACGTTGATCGGTGCCGACGATCATAGCGGTGCCGAGACGTAGAGCGGTGCCGCAAAGAAGATCTTGGCCGCGAGTACGACCGGTGCCGAGGTGATATTCGGCGCCGGGACTGCGAGCGGCGTGGGGACCTGCTTCGGGACCTGGATCGGTGCCGAGGTTCCAGCCCTTGCGATGGAGGGCGCATCAAGGCAGGTTTCCCCCTCGACTAGACCGGGCGAGTCAACGGTGCCGTCGGTGCCGGTGGTTGGGGCGGTGCCGGCTCCGTGAGAGCTATTAAGTCTCTCGCCGCCGCGAAGGTCTCTGGAGTCGACGGGAGGCACTGTATCACCGCCGGCCTCGGTGGAGACGCTATCTGCACCGGACTCAACGGCCTCGGCGCCGGAGTCGACGGTGCTGGAGGCACCTGTTTCCGGTGCTCCACCGGCGGACGCGGCTCTACCCCCGGCACTGGGGGAGCCGGCGTCTTCGGCATGGAGGTCCCCGTCTTATAGGCTTTTTTATGCCCTGGGGATAATGACCGGCGCCGAGGCACTTGCTGTGCTTGCGGTGCCGACGAGGTCCGGTGCCGGGGAGGCTTGTCCGACGCCACTCGCGTGGTCGTCGTAGCCGGTGCCGCCGGGGCACTGCGCACCGAGGCGCTAGGTGCCGGGGCCTGGCTTGTAGATGGAGCGTCCAGACTAAGTGCCGCCTCCATCAGGAGTTGCCGGAGCCGAAAGTCCCGCTCCTTCTTGGTCCTTGGTCTGAAGGCCTTACAGATCTTGCACTTATCTGTTTGATGGGACTCTCCCAGGCACTTCAGACAGGAGTCGTGCGGGTCGCTCGTGGGCATAGGCTTAGCGCAGGAGGCGCACTGCTTGAAGCCGGGAGCGTTGGGCATGAGCCCGGCCCCGCGGCCGGGGGAGAAAGGGGGAGACGACCCCCTTAATCCCCTGAACTACAATAACAACTTTAAAACTATTTAACTATTTAACTATAAACACTAGAACTACAACTATAACTATAACTGCGAATGACTAACTAAGCTAGGGAGAGTGGAGAACAGCTAAGCAGCGCTCCACAGTTCCAACGACCGTCAGGGGCGGTAAGAAGGAACTGGAGGGGGCGCCGGGTCGGCTGGGGTATATATTCAGCGCCATGAAGGCGCCACTCTAGGGGGCTCCACAGCCGACCCGCCGGTGTTGCTAGGGTAGAAAATCTTCCGACGATCGTGCACGCGGCGCGCACACACCTAATGGAATGGATATGAGCAAGCACTCGAAGAAGAACTAATGATTTTGATGCCGAGGTGGTCGATGCCAATGGTGCTGTTGTAATTGCACATCTGACATCTGAGTGCTTTGTGCTATGGGAGCAGAAAGTGGCGCCACAATCTGCATAGAGTGCATCAGTGCTGGGTATTTAGATGGCTCCACTGGTACCACAGCGGAGGAGACAGACTTCTGTTTGCCTCGCGATTCTGAGCCTGCCTGCTTAAGGTGATTGGCTCTGTCAATACACACGGTACCGGAGAATCCCAGTGTCTCGTATGTACTCAGCTGCAGTGAGGCCGGTGCAGAGGACACAGAAGGAGCCAGAGACTGTTTCTTTTTTGGTGGCTCTTTTTTTGATTAAGCCATTATTAAAGCAACAGATCTCATACTGACTGCAAGTTACAAATAATATCAGCAAGATCAGAACACCAGGCTTTGAAATGATCCAACTATAAACCATTAAAAAAATTCAGTTTATTGTGACAGGTCTTTCTGCCATCTCATATTTATTTATTTAATTGTTGGAATGAGCAAAATCAGTGGTTTTCCCTTCACTGTTCCAAGCCTGTGCGTTTCTAGTTTGAAGGTTTAGGCAAGCAGAGGAGGTCATTTCAATAATTTAGACTTGCAAGTTAATTGTTACCACTTATTTTCTCAGCGTAATATGAGCTGAAATGTCTGCCATTTAAGGTTGTCTACAGTTATATCCCTAAAAATGTACATATATATTATTTCAACATCTCTATCCACATAGCCTCACTTATGCTATGTTCCTAACTCAATGAGCACAAATAAAAGCAAGTAATGAAGAAAGTATTATAACTTATGTCCTTTTTTTAAGGAACAAGTGTTAGTAGCAAGTGGGGAGAGTTGGACAGAAGGAAGCATCAAGGAACATCAAGACTATTTTCAAGGTAAGCAGCACCAGGTTTTTGGTAAAAAACGAAAACCTCAATCAGATATTTACAAAAAACTATTCTAAAAGAGGACTGTTCTATACCATTCCCTATTTGGTTGAATTTTGAAAAAAGATAGACATGCCGCTGGCCCAAGTTATCAGACAACCAATTCTATACTTCTCTTTTTTGGAATGTGAGAAAAGGACATCTCCAGAACAACCCCCAAACCAGTGAAGTATAAATCTTTTATTGTAATATACCCTTTAAAACACTGATTACTCTGGTCTACAATTTTTGAGAAGTCGTCTGCTTCAGAGATAAAATGTGCTATTTATTATGTGTTTTGATGTGCTGAATTCAAATATGACAATTAAAACTGATTGGCTACTGTTTCTAAGATATTTAAGTTTTTCCATTTTATGTCTATGTATATTGTGTAGATAGTAGAGTTTTAATCATAAATTGTAAACCTAGGTCTTTTCATGTGTTGCTTTTCACCTGTCCTGTTTATGTAACACTTTAAAAATCAGCCAAAGGGTTATATAAATAAAATTTATTATGAAACAAAAGGCAAAAAACTATTATGTACATAGTTTAGTCCTATTCAGTGACTACTAGGTGCTTCTTGGCTTGTCTCTTGTATTCATTAAATGGAGCATCTCGTCACTGTCCAGCAATAGTCTGCAAGCATTGATGGGCTCCATTTGCCCTGATAGCGTTTCTCCATTGTTGCAATGTCCTGGTGAAATCGCTCGCCGTGCTCGTCGCTCACTGCTCCGCAGTTCAGTGGAAAAAAAATCTAGATGAGAGTGCAAAAAATGTATCTTTAGTGACATGTTGCAACCAAGGCTTTTGTATGCCTTGAGGAGGTTTTCCACCAACAACCTGTAGTTGTCTGCCTTGCTGTTTCCGAGAAAATGTATTGCCACTAACTGGAAGGCTTTCCATGCCGTCTTTTCCTTGCCACGCAGTGCATGGTCAAATGCATCATCTCGAAGAAGTTCACGAATCTGAGGACCAACAAAGACACCTTCCTTTATCTTAGCTTTGCTGAGCACTTTTCCTCCCAGGCTCCAATGACTGTCGGAGTGGCCAATCTTTCTTGATGTAGTGGGAATCTCTTGCACGACTATTCCTTTCGCAGAGAAAACAGCAGTACTTTGTGTATCCAGTCTGCAGACCAAGCAAGAGAGCAACAACCTTCAAATCGCCACAAAGCTGCCACTGATGTTGGTCATAGTTTATGCACCTCAAAAGTTGTTTCATGTTGTCATAGGTTTCCTTCATATGGACTGCATGACCAACAGGAATTGATGGCAAAACATGCTTTAAGACTCGTCTTCAATGAATCAATGAACAGTCTCCACTCATCTGGATCGTGAACGATATTGAGGGCTGCCATCACACCATCGATGTTGTTGCAGGCTACAAGATCACCTTCCATGAAGAAGAATGGAACAAGATCCTTTTGACGGTCACGGAACATGGAAACCCTAACATCACCTGCCAGGAGATTCCACTGCTGTAGTCTGGAGCCCAACAGCTCTGCCTTACTCTTGCCTACTTCCAAATCCCTGACAAGGTCATTCAGTTCACCTTGTGTTATGAGGTGTGGTTCAGAGGAGGGATAGCTCAGTGGTTTGAGCATTGGCCTCCTAAATCCAGGGTTGTGAGTTCAATCCTTGAGGAGGCCATTTAGGGATCTGGGGAAAAATCAGTACTTGGTCCTGCTAGTGAAGGGAGGGGGCTGGACTCGATGACCTTTCAAGGTCCCTTCCAGTTCTAGGAGATGGGATATCTCCATTAATTTCAAATTTAATTTCAAATTTCAGAGGAGGAGGATGGGAGAAAATGTGGGTCCTGTGACATTGATGGTTCAGGACTAGAAGTTTCATCCTCTTCCTCTTCCTCTTCTGACTCAAGTGAGAATGATACTGGTGCATCAGGAAACGGCAGTCCTTCTCCGTGGGGTACTGGGCGTATAGCTGATGGAATGTTTGGATAATGCACAGTCCACTTTTTCTTCTTTGACACACCTTTCCCAACTGGAGGCACCATGCAGAAGTAACAATTGCTGGTATGATCTGTTGGCTCTCTCCAAATCATTGGCACTGCAAAAGGCATAGATTTCCTTTTCCTGTTCAACCACTGGCGAAGATTTGTTGCACAAGCGTTGCAGCATACGTTTGGGGCCCACCTCTTGTCCTGATCTCCAATTTTGCAGCCAAAATAAAGGTGATAGGCTTTCTTAACCACAGTGGTTATACTGTGCTTTTGTGATGCAAAAGTCACTTCACCACAAACATAGCAGAAGTTATCTGCACTGTTCACATAAGTACGAGGCATCTCTGCTCACTTTGGCTAAACAGAAATGTGTCCCTTTGCAAAATCAAACACTGACAAATAAGAGAGCACGACACTGTATGATTTCTAGAGCTGATATAGGGCAATTTGCTCAGCAGAGTGATGTAAGCTTCATTATGACTGCATCATCCATGACTTCTAGGAATAACATGATGCAATGCATATCATGTATGATGCAATACCAGCTTCAGATTGCATCATTCATTGTTTTGCCTAAAAAGCAAGTACTGTCCAAACCCAGTCATAGATTTATTCATAGATCCAGTCAAAGATGTATTTTAGTCATTTCCGGTTTAAATTGAGATCCCTTTCCTTTATAACTCACTTATCCTCTGCCATTCCCAAGTCAAGGGTCGTATATACTGACTCAATAGCATATCTTGAAAACTAGAGCCAATCAACAATTTTAAGCATCATTTTCGTTCTCAGTGACCCAGTATTAGTAAAGTTTGACTACATTTATTTCAGAAGCCTTTTGGCTGTAGAGCAGTGTTACATAGCGACTGGCATTTCTTAAAAATAATTAATCTCTTGTTACATACATTGGAAAATAACCATAAACCTATCTTTTTAATATATGACTTGATAAAATTGCTGTATACCTCTGAATTCTCCTTGTGGGTTTTTTTGGGGTATTTGGAAAGTCGCAAAAATAGGACTAATTTTAACTTCCATAATAAAAAACCCAAATGAATTTTTTTTCTTAAACTGTACAAATAGTGCTTACTTACTGAGTTTTTGGGAACTATGTCCTTCAGCGAGCACTGCACTGCTAACCGAGGAATATCCCAGAGCTGTGCCTCTATATATGGATCAGGCTTCCTGATAAACATACACAAGTCATTTACCACTAAGTTCTGTAGAGCAACTTGTTCTGGCCTCATCACAGGGACACCACCAATCCTAGTGGGAATATAAATAAACAATGATAGTACAAAAATGCAGCATAGTGTGGGAGCATGTGTAATTCCATGGGCAGTTGTTGATCGAAAAATAAAGAGGTTTCATTTGATTCATAAAAATCTACAGAATCAATTTCAATGATGTCACCCTAGGGTATGACAGCGAGGACTTGCTCTCCCTTTCCCCTCAGCTCCCAACTCCAAGTCCTCTGGTTGGGGGAAATTTTGATAATACAGTGTTGTTGGAAATGAATCAAGTTGGGTATCATTCAAAAGCCTTTGCTCCCACGAACATGACAAACCTAGAACAATTATGTAGATCTATATTTTAGAAAGTGTTTAAAAATCAACTTTTTAAAATTATACTTTCGCACAGGCATGTCAAACATGCATCCCCCAAAGTTAAATTGTGACCCTCAACTGGTGGTACTGTGTTATCAATTAATGCTCAGAACAGGATACTGGATACATATTGGGATGATGCAATGATTCATGAAGATGGCTGAATTTTTGTTGCTCTTTATTTGATCCATCAGGACTGTTAATTGGAATTTGCACCTGACAGTACTATAAGACTCTGTGAAATACTTTCTCCTTTAGATTCAGCCAACCATTCTGCAATGATTGCCTGGTACCTCACTGAAAAGAAGAGGTATAGAAAAGTCCGACGCTGACATATGGGAGGAATTTTGGAAAGGAAACGGGGTTATTAAAAGGTTGCTAGTTCCCCTGTCAAAACTATAAAGGGAAGGGTAACAGCTGTCCTGTGTACAGTACTATAAAATCCCTCCTGGCCAGAGACTCCAAAATCCTTTTCCCTGTAAAGGGTTAAGAAGCTCAGGTAACCTGGCTGGCATCTGACCCAAAGGACCAATAAGGGGACAAGATACTTTCAAATCTTGCGGGGGGGAAGGGGGAGGGGGAGGCTTTTGTTTGTGCTCTTTGTTTGGGAGTCCGTTCGCTCTTGGGACTGAGAGGGACCAGACATCAATCCAGGTTCTCCACATCTTTCTAAACAAGTCTTTCCTATTTCAAACTTGTAAGTAAATAGCCAGGCAAGAAGCAACAGAGGGTCCTGTGGCACCTTTGAGACTAACAGAAGTACTGGGAGCATAAGCTTTCGTGGGTAAGAACCTCACTTCTTCAGATGCAAGTCACTTGCATCTGAAGAAGTGAGGTTCTTACCCACGAAAGCTTATGCTCCCAGTACTTCTGTTAGTCTCAAAGGTGCCACAGGACCCTCTGTTGCTTTTTACAGATTCAGACTAACACGGCTACCCCTCTGATACTAGCCAGGCAAGGTGTCTTAGTTTTACTTTGTTTTCTCAACTTGTAAATGTACCATTTACTAGAGTGTTTATCTTTGTTTGCTGTACTTTGAACCTAAGACTAGAGGGGAGTCCTCAGAGCTCTTTAAGTTGGATTACCCTGTAAAGTTATTTTCCATACTAATTTTACAGAGATGATTTTTACCTTTTTCTTTAATTAAAAACCTTCTTTTTAAGAACCTGATTGATTTTTTTCCTTGTTTTAGATCCAAGGGGGTTGGATCTGTATTCACCAGGAGTTGGTGGGAGAAAGAAGGGGGGGATGGTTAATTTCTCCTTGTTTTAGATCCAAGGGGGTTGGATCTGTATTCACCAGGAGTTGGTGGGAGAAAGAAGGGGGGATGGTTAATTTCTCCTTGTTTTAGATCCAAGGGGGTTGGATCTGTATTCACCAGGAGTTGGTGGGAGAAAGAAGGGGGGGATGGTTAATTTCTCCTTGTTTTAGATCCAAGGGGGTTGGATCTGTATTCACCAGGAGTTGGTGGGAGAAAGAAGGGGGGATGGTTAATTTCTCCTTGTTTTAAGATCCAAGGGGTTTGGATCTGTATTCACCAGGGAATTGGTGAAGGTCTCTCAAGGCTACCCAGGGAAGGAAATTAGCCTTGGGATGGTGGCAGCGGACCAGAGCTAAGCTGGTAGTTAAGCTTAGAAGTTTTCATGCAGGCCCCTACATTTGTACCCTAAAGTTCAAAGTGGGGATACAGCCTTGACATCCCCTATGTGCACTTGGCACAGACGAAGCTCTAAAATACAAAAACAGAACAATCCAAGTCATTGGGGGGGTTGATGGCATCACACAGCATCCAAATGATCTTTCCCGGTATTTCCTGACAATCCCAGAACTCCATTGAATTTCAAACTAAACATTAAGCACAAATGGGATGACTTCCCCAGAAGTAACCAAGCACCGCGTAGACTAATTAGGTGCTGTTAAATACCAAGGGGCAATTTTAAAGCTACAGGATGAGCTTAGTCGCACTGGGAACCCATCAGCATATGACAGACTGGAGCTCATTAATATCACTAAAGACTACTTCCATTGTGATGAGATAGCTAAAAAAGTGTCAGTCGAATGGATACATTGGGTCATGACTTGTATGAAGCTTTCAAAACCCAAAGAATTATCCAAGGCTCTGTCAATCTATGGGCTCCACTCAAGACTAAAATGTGCTCAGATGCAAAGAAGAAAGTCAGCATGAAGGTGTAAGGGACTATTACACAGTTAACCACAGACAGGCCATTGTTCGCTCATCTCCTCATTGTCTTCAGATCTCAGCGTGATGCTGATATATGAGAGACTTTGGGAAATATGAGTTCTCCATCGTACCATGATCAATGTTTGAATGCACTGGAACAATGCCTATGTGCCGGGAGAAAAGCAAACCAACAAATATCTTGCATAGTCTTCCTAAGCGAGCACCTACTGACAACATGACCAGTACAGGCCTTTCAGTGTAGCAATCGTAGATAGTGTGGCTGAGGTACAAGCACGCAACAAACCAGAAACTCTTAACACCTTCCAAAATTTGTCTCAACACTTAATTATAAAGCTATAGAGAAAATACTGGACTTATGATGACCTAGCATTTGACACGTTTACAGAGGAATCAATTAAAATAACACAAAGAAAAAACTCCATGGTACTGCACCTGTCCAACATAAAATCATTGACTCTACAAACTTCAGTAAAGTCACAGTGAAAAAACTATTGTCACATGAAGGACTTGCATGAAGAACAAGTTAACCATATACCTTCCAGGAAACATGCTCCAGTATGCAAAGAATTACTCAAAGAATTCTCTTGTCACATAGTATAATGAAGTTGCTGCCTCACATTAAGTGGTTTTTTTGTAGTTCGCATGAGAAGACAAACTAAAATTATCTTGCATGCCATCAATGGCACAGAGGCGCTATTAAACTCTGGATTTTTTTGCCTAAGATACGTTTGTTCTAGTGCTCTATAGGAGATGCTACCCAAGCCTTCGGCAAGACTCCATTTTTATGCCTGTTGCTGGCAGCGGCGCCAACTTTCTCCAGCGCCGGTGGGTGCCCATGCCCCACGCCTGACTCCACCCCCTCCCTGCCCCCGCCCCCATTCCAACCCCATCCCCAAAGTCCCCGCCCTAACTCCGCCCCCTCCCTGCCCCATTGGATCCCTTCCCCAAATCCTCGCCCCAGCCCTGCCTCTTCCTCCAGCGTGGGGCGTTCCCCCTCCTCCCCCCTCCCTCCCTGCCCTACGGCGCAAGGACTGGGAGGGAGGAGAAGCAGGACGCGGTGGCGCGCTCGCAGCGGAGGCGAGTTGAAGCAGGGGGGCAGGGCAGGGGCACAGGGAACTGCCAGTGGGTGCTCAGCACCCACCAATTTTTTTCCGTGGGTGCTCCGGGGCCAGAGCACCCATGGAGTCGGCACCTATGGTTGCTGGGGAACAGAATTGCTCCAGGATGATTGAACACATCCAAAACAACACTCCCCTAACTGGCATGGATAGGTCTCGGAGGATGGACTGATCACACCAGTTATGTGTGAAATACCATTTGCTCCCAAATCAATCCTTTAGTTAGTCAAATAGTTGTGTGCAAAGATCAAATGCTCACCACCCTGCAAATGTTTGACCTGCTTTGTACAGAGATATGCATGGACGAGGATCAGTGTGACAACGTGTCTAGCAATGGTGCCCTAAACTGAAACACTGATGACAACTGATTAATAAATGTTTTCAGTCCTACATATCAAGGCCAACTTCCTTAGGATTACCAAAGATCAATATCTTTTTGTTTTTTTGTAAGCAATGCAACCTATGTTAAAATATAATTTTTAAAAAGTTGATTTTAAAACGTTTTCTTGAATATGTACCCACATAATTGTTCTAGGTTTGGCATCATTGTGTTAATGGGAAAAAGGGCTTTTGAATGATGCCCAACTTGACCCATTTCCAACAACACAATTATCCCCACTAGAGGAACTGGGCAGGATGACACCACTGAAATTCGGATTCTGTAGATTTTTTACAAATCAAATGACACCTTCCCCTTATCTTTCTATCACTAACATGCCCATGGAATAATATTTTACGTTATGCTCCCAGACTAGAATATTATTTCTTAAAATAAGTTTTCATTTGATGATCAGTATAAAGAAGTATGTTTGTTCTGACCCCTGCTAAGCCCTCTCCCTCAAGAACAGTTCAGAGACTAGGGAAAATAGTCATTTTTTTAATATTGGGGGGTCATCTTAATACATTGACAGAAATCAAACAAGCAAAATTCAATTTGGCTTCATTAGCACAAGTATAAAAAAGTAGATAGAATATATGCTCATGATAGAGCCATATGCTTTCCGAGGTTTGATGCCATTAGAAAAAACAGTGTAAGAAGCTTCAGCATTACTTTAGTTTTCCCAATTCATTCTTAAGACCTGTAAAACCACAATTTCGCTATCTAGCCTGTTAGTGACAAATTTATTGTTACAATTGTGAGAAATGCAGTATTGCAAACTACAAATGTTTAAAAACCAAGAATCAACCCCTCAAAACCATTAGACCGGTTTACAAATCTTAAAAAAAAAAAAAAAAAAGAAAGAAAGAAAAAGCCCAGACTACATTTTAGGTTCCTTTTATTTACCTTTTGATTTGACCCATAAGGATGCACTTCATCACATTTTCAAACTTCTCACTGTAACCACGAGGGCTAGAAACCATTTTTTTTTTAAATGAAAGCCAAGATTCTCATGTAGTCATGATTACAGGAGTGAGTGCTTTTAGAAAGACACCAATTATCACGATATTTGCAATAAAGTTGCAAGAGGTGGCAACATAGAAATGTATCTTGTTCAGACACTGAATTTTCTAGGTCTGCAATTTTAAACATTCGTGTCTTGTACGGTAACTTAGATATACATTAACCTCTGAGGAAATGTATTTTATATAATATTTTTCTGCATGCGGCTGTACGCAAGTCACACAGCAGTCATTTGTGTATTTAGTTAACAATTTGTGAAAAGGTAGTTTTATTGGACTTTCATAGTACATATTCCCATCAGAAACCAACAGCTGAATTGCCACAGTTTGGAACAAGAGACTATTTTTATCCACAAAGACATAGATGTAGTTAGAAGATAATCATACCCTGAACCAACTAAAACTTCAGAATTCCCAAAGTCTTCCATGAATACTTGCATCGCTGCAACATCATAAATTTTGTATTTTGTTGGACCACAGTGTTTTCCCTTATTTTTACTTTCCAGAGGAATCAACTCAGTGATAGTTCCACGGCACCACATTCCATTTTCTTTACTGTTGATAAAGATTCTTGCACCTAAATAAAGATTAAAAAAAAAACACTACAATTTTAAACCAACTAAATCCATGACTTAAATATCTTAGTTTAGAAGCAATTGTCATTACATTTTAGTATATTCCTCCATGGTTTACATTTTACCATATAGCTAGTTCAGGCCTTATCAGTGCTGAGCAGAGTGGAAGAATTACTTTTCATGTCTTGCTTACAACACTCCTGCTAATATATCTCAGAGGAATATTCCCTTTTTTTCAGCCATAGTATTTAATCATTGGTTCATTTAATCCGGGATCCACTATAACCATCAGATCCTTTTCTGCAGTGATTGCTTAGAAAGCAGTCTTTCCCATTTTGTATTTCTAGTTTCCCTTTTATATCTATCAGGGATCATAACAAAACATGGAAAATTGAGGTTACTTATCTATAACTGGAGGTTCTTCAAGATGTGTCGTCCATTCTCTGTATTCCATGCATGGATACACGTGTTCCCTGTGCCTGAGATAGGAAATTTGTAGCAAGCAGTATCCACTAGTCTGTGCCTGCACAGTTTTTTGCGCATGGGGATAACAGAGTACAACGGGCAGTGTGGACTAACATCTCTCCTGTAACATCCAGGTAGAGAAACACCTCCACTTAGCTAGGTAGCATTTTCTGGTGGAGACATTTCTGCTGTGGTTGAGAATACTTTGAACAGCCTCTCAACATGAGTGCTCCAGGTCTGAGTTCTATCCAAATACCAGGCTGTAAGATGAAGGGGGTCTAGGTTGGAATGTCTGATTTTGCAGTTAACTCAGGAGAACGTCTCTGGGAAGGAGAACAGACTGACATTTAGAGGGGGTCCAGAAATCAGAACTGTTTGGGTCAATTGGGTGTAATGAGAATGACCTGGGCCCTGTCCTGATGAAACTGGGAATGGGAGGAAAGGCATACCTCACATGGTCCATCCAGGGAAGCAGAAGGGCATCGTCACTGGAGCCCTGACCTAATGATGCTCTGGAGCAGTACAGATTTAACTTCTTGTTTGTCTCTGAGGCAAAGAGATCCCAAGATGGCTTTCCCCACTGAGCCAAGATGTCGTTCAGAGAGAGATGTATATCTTTCACTTGTAGTCTCTGGAGAACTACCTGCTAAGACTGCCCGCTAGAGAGTTCTGCCCACCTGTTAGGTATGTTGCTGAGAGCATGATGTGGTTTCTGAAGCAAGAATTCCATAAAATTGACTGCCTCTATATAGAGGGGAAGATGAACTCGATTCTGCAGCCACAGTGGATTATTTCTAGTACCCACTTGTCTGCTATTGCCCTTCAATAGTGGGCGAAGTGGACATCAAAAGTCTGGGGGCAGTAGGAGACAGCATCAATAGAGGTAAGGTGCTTTGAGAGTCCCATCAAAAGAAAGCCCTGGATGGGGAGAGGGATGGGCAGCGGCGGATGAGGTAGAGGAAGTCACATACCTTAGTCTTTGTATCCGCTGGCACTTGCATTGCAGTTCATAAGAGCACTAGTGGTAAAACAGCTGAGGGAGAGATATGGGCCTATACACCTACTTGTGATGATTTCTCTTTGGGGCTGGTTGTCCTGAAGTCCTTAAGCAAGTGTAGCAACCTGTCAATCTTTTCATTGAACTGACTGAACTCGTTCACAGACAGATCCTCAATGGTATTTTGTATCATTCTGGGGAACCCTGCAGCACGAAGCTAGGACTCTTTCATCATGATGAAAGCTTGGCAATAGTGCTAGATGCAGTGTCAGCTGTGTCCACCACTGCTTGGAGTGGAGTGTTAGCCCCCAATTTGCCTTCATTGACGAGGGCTGGGAATTGAGCCCAGCCCTCCTGGGAAAGTTTATCTCTGAATTCCACAAATTTGGAATGGTTTGTGAAACTGAATTTTGCTAAAGATCTGGTAGTTAGCAAATTGAAATTGGAAACTAGCTGAAAAATATACCTTCCTCCCCATAAGGTCAAGGCATTTGGTGCCCCTGTCAGATGGAGTTATTTTAGGGTATTGAAACCTGAATTGTTCTGCGGCTGCCCACACCACCAGGAAGTTGGGTCCTGGGTGGATAAAAATTTAAATCTGACCTTTTAGACAGTACGAAATAAAATTTTTCAGCTGTTTAAGGGTACGGGCATGGGAAATAGGGATACACCACACTGTCCTGGTAGGCTCCAAAATGGCATTCTTAATTGGAAGGGCCACCCCACTGGGTCCAGAAGATTGCAAGATGTCCAGTGATGGGTATCCTGGACCTCCTCTACTGGAATCTGGAGCGAAGACGTCACTCTCTCCAGATGCTCCTGATAACGCCTGTGGTCATCAGACAGGGAAGGTGAAGAAGGAGCAACTGCCTCATCTGGTAAGGAGAATGAGACAGCAGTTAGGACTATCAGATCCAGATCAACTCCTCCTTCTGCCCCATATTCTGACAAAACCAGCTGCTGGCTAGGAGATAGCAGGTATAGTTTGTGTATAAATGTGGGGTGCTTAGTATAGGGATCCCAAGAATGCCAGTAACACCAGCAGAAAGAGTCAACCAGTCAGGGGGACCCCAAGGCACTGGGTACATGGATACTTATATTTGGGTAGATAGAACCCAGGTCTTCTATACTTCTAGAGCAGTGGTGGGCAGCACGCGGACCATCAGGGTAATCTGCTGGCAGGCCACCAGACAATTTGTTTACATTTGCATGGCTGCCCGCAGCTCCCAGTGGCTGCAGTTTGCCGTTCCAGGCCAATGGAAGCTTCAGGAAGTGGCGCAGGCCGGAGGGACATGCTGGCTGCCACTTCCCACAGCTCCCATTGGCTGGGAATGGCGAACCGTGGCCACTGGGAGCTGCACGCAGCCATGCAAATGTAAACAAACGATCCGCGTGCGGCCCACGGGTTGCCTACCACTGTTCTAGAGTCTGTCTGGACTAACTCACATACATTGAGACAATGGTTTGTCTGGAACTTCCAACTCAGCCAACGAGAAGGCAGGTTCTTGCTCAAATGCAGAGCCATCGGTACTGGCAGATGGATGCTCCTGATCACAGAAGGTATAGGGGAAAAGTCATGTCCTCTTCCGGCAGATTCATCCTCCAGTGTCTGGATATCTCTGAATAAGGATGGACTTGAAAGAAGTAAGAATTGAAGACAGGGATATGTGAAGATGTCTTTTGGGGAGATGAAGGTTTTGGACCTTCCCAGAGCACAGGTGTGTTCCTCTAGTTGGGACTGTTGGATCTAATGGTCCCTTCCAGGAGCCATCCAGTACTGATGCAGTGTCAAGCCTGGACTTCTTAGACTGTGCTGGTAGGTTCTGATTCTTTGTTTTACGCATCGGCACCAGAGTCAGTACTTGTGGAGCCGTACATCTTTGAACCATGCTCTCATGTTGATGAGATTTAAGCGAGACTAAATTCTTAGGACCTGCATGCAAAGACTCACCCAACTTGGGTGGAGTCTGGGAGGAATCCTTTCTTTTGGAAGCAGATTTTGAAGACCACAACGACACCATCTATCCATGTGTTTGTGAGAGTGCCCTTTGCTCTTATGAGAAGCCCTGGGAAGCAGTTCTTTGGGCTTAACAATCGAAACCTCGACTCCTGAGTTCCTGTTTGGATGGGAGCCATCGACTGAGTCCAGTATACGGGGGGCTCTCCCCAGCTCGAATCTGACTGTGGTCTCATGGCCCTCCCTATGAGATGCTTCTTTAGTTGAAGCTCTTATCCCTCATGTGTTCAGGGAGGAAAGAGTGACAGATGCTACACTTAGCAGATTTGTGAGCCTTGCTGAGGCAGTAAAAGCAGCATTGGTGTTTGTCGCTCACTGAGAAGGAGTGGGGCCAGGTATATACAATTCTTAAACCCTGGGTATAGTCCTTGTCCACAGGGAAAATTCCCTTAGATGGGGGGAATTAGACTATCCGAACTATATCAAAGACTAAAATAATACCATACTAAGAACTATTTACATTTTATTAACAGGTTTGCTAAAAGAAGCATGAAGGTATCTATGAACACAGAAGATTCTGATTCAGGCCATGTGGCAGTAATAAGGTGCCCTCGGTTAGCACCACGAAGAAAAAAACCTGTGCAGACATGGACCAATGGACACACCTTGTTACAAATCTCCAATCTCAGGAGCATGGAGCGCATGTGTACCCATGTGTGGAATACACATAGAGACCATCACTTGAAAAAGAATCTGAATTAGGTTGCAAACAAGTTTCTTTTTACAAAGTTAAAGTCCAGATAAAACCCAACAACTATATTGTTTCCTTTATAAAAATTCTACAGCTTTAAAAACCCAAACTTTAGAATGTCTGGATATTAGCAGTTAAGAGATCCAATATGTTCTTCACTGCCACATAATCCTTCACTCGGTAATTGAACCAGACTTCACATCAGCCATCAAACTTAACTTTGTTTTTGCAAATTTTAGGAAGCAAAATACTGAATTGCTAGATTATAAAATCCCAGTTACTCGTCAATTTTATTATCTATTCTGGTTCTTATACTGCTCTAATCACCATTCAATAAAAGAACTCTCCTGAAGTGCATTAAGTGATGTGGTCAACATCTATCACATGTGGACAAGGTATATATCTAGTAATAGGTTATTTTGACTGCTGCAACAGTTCCAGACTCAGGTAACCATAAGAAAGGAAGATTGCTCCCATGAGAGTACACGTTGGTTTATACACTAAAATGAATGAATCAGGCCCAATCTATTTTCAGTCAATATATTACAAAATAAAGTCACACCAGTTAATGGCTATATTCAGATGCTAAATCAATAGCCAGTGACCTAAAAGTGTCAGGATTTTCAGGTGTGCAAAGCACGCAACTCCTGCTCAAGTCAAGAGAAGTGTGGGTGCTCCGGACCTTCTGAAGATCAGGCCACTATCATTTAGGTGACTTAATATATATCTGAGTGCTTAACTTTATATAACAGGTGAAAAATGTGTTCTGTTTCTCTCACAGCTCAATAGTGACTCTCCAGAGGAACACTCACTCCAGAATGTTACAAGATATTTTACTAGCTGAACATATTCTACTAATAGAGACTAAAAACTGTAAAACTGTAAACAGATATTGTAATATGGAATTGCAAATTAACTAAAGTATTTGAAAATTATTTGAGTTACCTAGTTCCAAAATGTCTGAAGGACTAAGGTATGAACTCTTACTACTACAAAAGTGATTCATCTTTTTTTCCAAAAAAATTGCTGTTTTCCTCTGTGAATATCTCCGAATATAGAAATGGCATGGGTTTATTACGTGGCTGACAAAAACTAATTCTGGAGAACCTGTGTAGAACAGTTCAGAAAACAGTACACATGAAACATCTATTGATATCCCACTGATGCACATAAAACATCCACACCTAGGCAAATTTTATTGTTGCATTGCATACTGATCAGGCACAATGACACTTTTCAACAGTACAAGTTTTTAAAGTTATCAGCAGATAGTATGAAAGAGTGGTAAGCTAACTACTATGATCACCCCCTTGATGATGTGCTCTTCTAAACAGTGCTCTGAAGAAACATATCTGAGTTAGTCATGAAGACAAACTACATACGTCTATAAACAGGGTTTGAAAGACTTACCTGACATCTATTAGCCTGAGGACTAAACCTACTACAAAGAGTGAAAAATAATTGTTTCACCATGTCACTTCTATAAAATAGTTGTAGTATTCTATAGAATATTTAATTGTAATAGACTGTCAAAAATGTTTTAATATGTTTATTATAACTTATTACTGTTTCTCTTGCCTTTGTTATATCTTGTTTTCCCTCTTGGATCATAGTACGTCTTTTCCTGTCATTTTCTGTGTGTTTCCTCTTTTCACCCCTCTTTCACACTTGGATTCCATTTATCTTTTTTTCCCTACACTGTTCTCTACTTTTCCCCCTATATTTTCTCTTTCTAGGATTTATTACTAGTACTGTGCTAACATGTACAGGCTCCAATCACGAATCAGGGCTCCGCTGTGCTAGGTGCTGTATAAACACATAAAAAGGTCCCTGCACCAAAGAATTTACAATCTAAATTACTTCTTTCCTCAAAATCTCTGTCATACCAATTCACACTCATCCACTCACATCTGCTTGCTCAAACTGAGCTAGATACCCGATTTTAAATCAGAGATAGATACTCGCTTTACAAAAAATTCAAACAGAGGCCTGAACTAAGAAGAGGGGCCCTCATTGTTCAAGGGCAACACTGACACAGGGAGCCAAATACCCTACAAGCTACTGAGAAAGTGGAGAGCACTGGAATCTCTAGCAGTGTGATACCCTTGGACATTTTCTGTAGCTTCCATTTATTCTAATAATTCTAATGCCTTCCTTTACTGCTGCTCTAGCTTTGGAAACAGCAGCTTAGTGAAGATGATCTGATTCTTGTTACTGTTGCCTACAAATTTCGCATTAGCAGGGGAAACCAAAACAACTCTGGTCCACTTTCACTCTGCTGCAGCTTGAGAAAGCTATAAACAACATCCAAAGCACTGGAAATATACACAAAGTTAGAAAAAGAGCACTATATTGGTTTACACACCATTCGCTTTTGAAAAATCAACTTACCCTAGGTGATTAGGAAGGTTGACAGCATTTAAAAAGGTTAAACATGTCATACTCTGCTTATAAATGATTATGCTTAAGTATAGTCCTTTTCATAGGCGCTAGAGCCAGCCGGACGGATACCACTAAGGGAAAAATCTCTGGCAACGGTGAACGCAGTATGCACACATCTAACGTAGAATAGACACGAGCAAGCACTCGAAGAACCACAATTTAAGTAAACCAAGACAGCAGTGACTTGTTTGTGCAACCGGTTAGAAAGTGATTTGCCTTTTAAGTACATTGTTAATGTATAAAATATTATTCTGTACACAAACTACACACAAATTTTTAGTCTAAAAGATTGTGAACTAGAATGGACAAGGATTCTTACATTGGGAAAAGAACAGCGGTCCTGATCATCCTCTTCTCTCAATGGGTTGAAATAGATTGCTTGCTTAAAACCCTGAAAAATCATTATTCAGACTTCAGAGAATGAGATTTTTGGACTACGAAATAAAGACCACCACCCCTAAAAATCACAATCTCATTTTTCCAACATTAGGATCTTTGTCCATTCCAGTTTATCAACAAACATCAAGAATACTGATTAAATATGACATATACTTTAAAGAATATCAAGGAAACTGTTTACCAGAGGAGAGACACTTACCTGCGCTTTGTCCAAAAGGTATAACCTTTTTCTGGGAAAGATTTTTCTTATGTGTATCTTTAAGATATTCTGTGGAATGTGCTTTTAAAAAAAAGAGTTTAATATAATTAGATATAACTGATGGAAATAGTGGAATAATTACTAGCTAAGAATGCACTAGTCTGAATGTGCAAGGATACTGTATAACACCACAGGATCAGTAGGACTGGTTACAGAAACTGTTTTTGTCAAAGCTGATATATTTGTTGAAGATGTTATTTTAGACATCTGAATTCATTATGAAGTTTATACCACTTAGGTTTGGTATCATACATCCATGTTCTGGAGTCATACAGTTATCAGATATAACCACCACCATCCCCATGTGGTACATTATTGCTCACATAATTATTCTCAGACTAAGCTATTTGGGCACAAGACACTTTGCTGCTGGGTCCACGAGACTGCAATTGGATTCTAAAGACATGGCAAAAGCATCTCTCGGTAAAGTGTACTTACCAACATCTTCCACCATCAAATTATTTCATAAATAAAGACATATGTAATTGTTTAGTGGTGACAATTACTCTGATGTATGGAGTAAACAGTACACTAACTCTGACCTTAGGAAAACAAGCAGTTGTGAGTTAAAAGGCTTGAGCACCCAATCAAAGGAAGGGATTGCAATCCCCTTCCCAAAAGGGCTTGTAAATAAAATGGGTGCAATCAGTGTGAGCACAGGAACAGCGAAAATATTTACAGGGTTCAAAGGTTAATTATGTTGTGGTAATAGCTTAAGTGAAATATGCTGCAGGATATCCAACAGTTATAAGAAAAATCAAAGAAAAATCAACGACCATCTTTTCCATATCTTCCTGTTCAGCTTTAGAATAAGAAAACTTGAGAGAAGGCAAGAGGAAGAATAAGAATCTGAAAATAACTAGACAGCTTCAGGAATTGTGCCAAAGTAGGAAAATCTGTCCTACACATCTTAGTACAGAACAGTTAACAGAAACCTGGAACCAGCAGCAAGAGGCTTTCAACAAGCCAACATATGGTTCACATAGGAAGAGATTGTTAGCTACTTGTTGTTCTTCGAGATTTGGGTGCAGACACGTATGCCACTCAGGTGTGTATGTGGGTCCAATGCAGCAAAGAACTTTGCCTTCCAAGACCAGTAAGGATGGTGCTCACACCCTCTGGCCCATATCCCTTCCACATGACAATTTAAGAGCAGCAACACCCGATTCCCCTCAGTTCCTTCTCATTGAAGGTCAATATTTGAGACTCTGATGGAGAGGGGATGGAAGGCCATGGAATAACAAGTCTGCAGCCACATCTCAAAAGAACAGTTACAGTACAGGTAGGTAACTTTTTTCTTTGACAGGTTTCAGAGTGGTAGCCGTGTTAGTCTGTATCAGCAAAAACAACGAGGAGTCCTTGTGGCACCTTAGAGGCTAACAAATTTATTTGGGCATAAGCTTTTTTGGGCTAAAACCCACTTCAACAGATGCATGGAGTGAAAAATACAGTAAGCAGGTATATATATACACAGCACATGAAAAGATGGGAGTTGCCTTACCAAGTAGGGGGTCAGTGCTAATGAGGCCAATTCAATTAGGGTAGATGTGGCCCATTCCCAACAGATGACAAGAAGGGGTAAATATCAGAGGGAAAATTACTGACCCCCCCCCCACTTGGTAAGGCAACTTCCATCTTTTCATGTGCTATGTGTATATATATATATACACACACACACACACTGTATTTTTCACTCCATGCATCTGATGAAGTGGGTTTTAGCCCCCAAAAGATTATACCCAAATAAATTTGTTAGTCTCAAGTGCCACAAAGACTCCTCGTTGTTTTTCTTTGACTGGTTGCAAAGGTGTATTCTACTCAGGTGACTCACAAGCCATAGGAGGTAGGGTTTGGAATCTACTTAAAGAACGACTGCAGAACCACCTTCCCTTCCCATAGTTTGCATCTGATCTAGACTCAGCCATAATAGCATAGTACTTAGTGGAAGTATAAAGAGAAGACCATGTAGCAACCCTGCAAATATCCAATATTGAAACATCACTGAGGAACGTGATCAACATTGCTTGGGTTCTCGTCAAATGATCCCGAAGCCTCTGTGGAGGAGTGATATGAGCTAATCTATGAACGACATAATGCAGACAGTTATCCAACTGGAAATAGTGTATGACAGACTGCCCGACCCTCCAGGCAATCTGCACAGGAAACAAAAAGTCAATGTGATGAAACACAATGGTTCAGAAACTTGAGTATTTGAAGTACTTGTTGAGACTGCAGAGATCAAGGATAGATCTCACCGCATCCTAGGACTTGGGGGTTCAGGAAATACCAGGAGTAGGAGTAGAATCCCTTCCCCTGATTCTGCAGGGGAACCTCCTCTATAGCTGCCAAAGCACACAGAGTGTGAACCTACTGAAGGAGCGGTACCTCATGAAAGGAATCCCTGAAAAGGGACAGGGTAGGAAGGTGGGATGGGGGAAAATGGACAGAAATTGGATGGCTTAACCCGCTCCCACAGTGCTTAGCACCAATTTGTCCACGGTTATTGTTTCCCAAGCACTGAGAAGCAAGGCAAGCCCATCTCCAAACTCTGGAGATGGAGTCAGGAACTCCATGACTGGAATGCTGCTCTCAATACACAAGTCAAAATGACTGCATGCTCGAAGCTGGCAGAGGACGGGCTGGCTGGTTAATAATGGACTGAGAAGGCCCCCTCCTCTGTGACTTATTTCCTTTCCTGTAGACGTCTTGCTGCCTAGCGCAGCAGGATAATTGCTGGAAGCATCACTGCAGGCAGTATTGCTGCTTTTGTTGACGACCTCCATAATGACATCTCTTTATGGCTGGGGAATAAACTCCCAGTGAACGCAATCTACCATGGGAGTCCTTAAAAGAATGTAGTATTTTCTCAGGTTTTCCCAGAAAATAAAACCCATCCATCCAAAGGTAAATCCTTTATGCTCTGTTGAACCTCAGGGGTTATGCCGAAGTTCTGCTGCCACAAGGCTGCAGTTACTTTTCCCAGTATTGTGACATCAATTGCATCTGCCATGCCGAGTGCTGACTGCAACAATGTCTTGGCTACTAGATGGCCTTCCACTAGAACACCCTTAAACTCTTCCCTGGAGGATTCTGACAAGTTGTCAGTAAATCTGGACATAGCTTCCCATTTAAAGTGATATTTAGATAACAGTGCCTGCTGATTCACAATGCGTATTTGTAAACAAGGTTGAGTAATTTTTTTCTCCCCATCAAATCTAGCCTCGTATACTCTGTCCTTAAGCATGGACTTTTATCTCCCCTGCCATAATCTGACATTTCTAACACCATACCTAGAGAATTAGAGATTGGATGTATGTAGAGGCACTCGAAACCCTGCACAGAGACATAATACTGTCTATTAGTACACTTTGCTGTGGATGGTTAAGAAGCTGGCGTATGCCACTAAGTTTTTGTAAGTTTCAAAATCACTTCTTTTATAGGGACAGCTACTCTCACTGGGGCTGACAGCTGGAGGATGTCCACCAATGTATGGGTATTCTCCTGAACAAACTCAGCCTGAACGTCCAAGGCTGTAGCCATCCATCTCAGGAGATCCTGATAAGACTTAAAATTCTTAAGCACAGGAGAAGAAAAATCTGGCACCACAGAATCATCCAGTGAGGAGGAAGAGGAAGGGAGCAGGGCCAATGGAGCCTCTTGCGGGAACACTTGCCCCTGCAAGCACAGTTCAGGCTGAACTATTTCAGAGAGCGCAACCCCAGTCTCTTTCTGCAACGTAGGTGGCTCAAAAGGGGACACTACAGACAGGATTGGAGACTTTGCCTTGGACTGAGGACCAGGACCTTGCCTATCAAAGAATGTCCCAAGGATTCCAAGGAGACCACAGAAAACAAGGTTAGGGCAATTGTGGTCAGTACACACTCCTACGCCTACTGCAGGAGTGGTGCCAATCTTGGTACCAATGGCGATCCACAGGAGTGCTCAAAAGCAATGATGAGGGAGAAAATGTCTTCAACCTCACCGAACCCTGGATGTCATCCGATGGCAACGCAGAAGCCAACCCACCAGAGAGTGGTTAGATGGCCTAGCTCTATCTTGTGTGCTCGAGTAATCACGGTACCAGTCTGCACTCCTCTTAGAAAAAGAGGAGGACTCTCTCAGAGCCATGGAATAGCTCTGGTCCATCTTCTGAGACCTTTTCCTCAGAGGACCAAAAGAAGACTAATCCCTCTTCTTCCTAAGAGAGAAATTCAACTTTGGGCCTCGAACAACATTTCATGCCAGCTCAGAAGGTCTCTCTGGGACCAGATGATCTGTGGAGGTCCCCGGTGCTGAACCAGGTCTCGTGGCATGCTCCATAAGGTGCAATTCTCTTGCCACCTGCGTTCTTTTTTTGAACAACTTACAGACAGAGAACCTTTCCTTAATATGCCCCTCCCCCATGCACAAGAAGTTCCAAATATGGGGGTCACTATTAGAGATAGGCACCCCACATAACAGGCAGTGTTTAAAACCTGGTGAAAGCATCCCAATCTACTTAACTACTAACTAAACCTAAAGGTACTACTAGAACTAACTGCTTACTAACTATATACAGCAAAATCCCAGAACACCATCACACAGAAAGCATGCAGTGAAATACCACGCAGAAAACTCCGACTCAAGCCATGGGCACTGAAAAGGAACTGAGGGGTGTTGGGGATGGTACTGCCCTTAAATAACCATGGGAGGAGCTATGGACCAGAGGACTCGAGCGCCACCCCTACAAATACGGTGAGGCAAAGTTCCCTGGCTTCAATGCACAGAGCATGTGCACACTTAAGTGGAATACACATCTGCAATCAATCACCTGAGAGACTTAAATCGGTTACTGGTTAAAGCGAGACACTGGCCTGTATGAAGGCCCAGAATAAACCTGGGGGAAAAGGCCAGGAGGACGAATCTCCAAAAACCAATGACCCAGACTCTAAAAGGAGATGACTCAAGTGGTCAATGGAAACTATCAAGACCAGGAACCCATACTGATCAGAACCTTGAATGGAAAAATTTCAGCTACAGAAAAAGCAACAACAAAATATGAAGCAAACGGAGTGCTAAAAGGGCTAGTCTTGATAAACACACTAATTTAAAAGATATTAGAGTCATATGTTCAAATTAACAAATATTAAGCAACTCACTTTCCTGGTCATCTTCCATGATTTCTTCAATTATGACATCAGGACCAGACATCGTTTGGGGTAAAGTCAGAATACTTTTTTGAGAGGGTGTTGTAATTAATTGGTAAAGCTGGACATTTTTCACTTCTGTATGCACATCAAGTTCTTGCTGTATAAGAGTCTCTGCTTCATTACCTCTGACAAGTGTTGTAAATTTATTCTCTTCTACCGACAAATAAGTGTCACAGTTTGATACTTCTCCCTGATTACTGACCATGAGAATGCTTTGTCCATCATCTCCAGGGCAACATCTATTTGGAGAAATATATTAACTTATTCAGATTTCATTTCACAGAAGGGTACCGTAAAGCAGAATTTTTATTTTAAGCAATCACGATTCCATGATAAAATACAGGGACTTAGTCTCAAGAACCAAAAATTTTTTTTATTTAAACAAAAACATAAAAAGCAATCTTCCAAAAGTTCAAGATATCCTTAACATCCATTAAAGGTTCAAAACAACGTAAAGCAATGGAGCAATAACTTTCTTAAGACAAAAACAGGGAGGAAATCCTCCTCATTCCAACCACTGATCCCAAACAAACAAATCCTAATATGCTCAACACAGTCTTACTCCCCCCAAAACTGTGAAAGATAGATCTAGGCTTTATGCAGCAGAATGTCCCCAAGATCAATAGCTCTTCAGACTGGAACAGACCCTAAAATCTCTATCCCCTGCAGAAGATCCCTGCTATCCTCAGAAAGGTAAGTTATACTTATTTTTCCTCACTGTTGACTCTAGCAGTGAAGAGTTTATGTTCACAATGTTCTTTCCTAAAATGCTCAGAATAATAGTAATTCAAAGGCTTGGAAAGAGTCTATTTTTATGGTTAAATGTGGCAAATGTCAGTTTCACCATACACACAAACCTAGGAAAAAATATTTCAATTGATAATAACTGAAATTTACAATGCTGCTTGAGAACTTATTGGAGTTTTATTTAAGAATATTTACTTTGTATATTTTGACATGTGATGTTGTCAATTTGTGTTTTAACAGTCATGAAGCTTTAAACTTTTTAAAGTCTCAGTGTTTACTGTCATTAAATTGTTTGACCCGGCCCTATTTCTGACATACCCTTGTAAATTTCCTGTAACTGTGGAAAATTTAAATTAATAAAAAAATCCAAAACAATGCTTAAAAATAAGTATTGATATTACCTGTCAAAATTATAAATCTAATTCTGCCAAAACTAGTAATACATACACCTCTACCCTGATATAACGTTGTCCTCAGGAGACAAAAAAAATCTTACCGCGTTATAGGTGAAACTGCATTATATCGAACTTGCCTTGATCCGCCGGAGTGCGCAGCTCCGCCCCCCCCCCCCCCCCCCCCGGAGCACTGCTTTACCGTGTTATGTCCGAATTCGTGTTAAATCGGGTTGCCTTATATCAGGGTAGAGGTGTATTAAACACATGGAAGAAAAATAATAGATTATTTAGTCCAACTCTACATCAGTAGAAGATTTTTCCTAGAACATATATTTGAGAGGTCTGCCCAATCTAGTTATAAATATCTTAGAAATAGGGTTGCTACCATTTTTCTTAAGAAATTATTCTTCATTCTGCCTTGTCTCCACTAGGACTTTGTCCCAATTCCTGCAATCAATGGCTCATATAACTGCACCGCATAGAAGTATGGAAAAGGAAAACCACATTTTACACATAAGCACATTATCTTGATTTCAAGCGGAAGTAAAGTTTCACCTGTGTAAATTGTAGTTTTCATGGTTTATACTTGGTGTCTGCACTAGTTATGTATCAAAGCTGGCTGGAATACAGTCAAATTCCTAGTGTAGGTAAGACCTAATACTCCTGGGATAACTGGGTAGGACAAGGGACCTGACTGATGGAATTTTCCCAACATTCAAACATTTTTCTTTTCTTTAGTTCATCCATTTATTCCTGCTGTGATACCTAAATCATTCTTCCTTCTACGTGCTGTTTATACCCTTCAAACATTTTCTCCTCATCCACTTTCACACCAACACACATGCTCAACCTATACTAGTACACATTTGATTCTTTTTAATATTTCCTCAAAAGCTAATTCCTTCCTTAATCACTGTTGCTTTTCTTTGAACTCCCTCCATCATCTTTCTGGTGGTGAGGTGCCAGGAACAAAACCCACTCACCTCAACAAGTGGAAAACTTGATAGGACAGACAGTAACTGGGACAGCCCAAGTAGAAAGAGGAAGTAGAGCACTCACTGGGGTCACAAGGGTGGCCACTCCCCCTACGAATGCTTTATCCACTCACTGGCCAGCTGGGGGGGAGGGGAAGAGAGCTAATTGGTCCCTCACTCTCCTCCTTCACAAATTTAACCCCTAGCCCAGGATACATGGAGCCTTTTTTTTTTTGCTCTATTTCAGCAGCCCTACTCCCTCTCCCTGTAACAGTAGTTTCATAGCTGTGTCTTGCAGAAGCTGCAGGTCTGACCAATCACCTATTTTGCGGTCAAGAAATAATTTTTCTTTCCATTGGGGCCATATTAGCATAGGTCTGGTGGGTTTTTCCCCTGCTTTGAAGCATCTTGGAGGCCCAGTTAGGTTAAACAGGAATAAGATTTCATAATCTGTGGTAGTATTTAGTAGGAATGTTAATTTTGTCACAACTTGTGGCTGGATTCTATTGCAATTAAAAAGAATGGTTCCCACAAAGCCTGGGATTTTGCTGATGGGCCTTGTGCTTGTGGGGGGTAGGGACGAGGTCCTTACCTTTTAGTACCCTGTCCTCCTCCTATGGGTGGGGGAGTAGTAGGATTCAGATGAGTAAACTGAGTCTGAATCCTACTACTGATTTAGTTGGTGTTGGTTCTGCTTTGAGCAGGGGGTTGTCCACGCAGAATTTCCTTCCCCGCCCCGACAAGAAATGGGCTGCAGTGCTGCTAGCTGCTACTAGAGGCCACTGGACCCAGCAGAACCCAGCTTGCACATAGAAGACACTGCTGGGGGGAGGGAGAGGGAGCTAGAAGGTTCCTGGCAGCAGCAGTTCCCAGCATGCCTTGAGGGAAGGAGAGGGTGGTATGCAGGAAACTCCATCCAAGCCTGGGACCGAGCATCAGGCTTTTTCTCATTCTGGATCCCTGGGCTTTGGAGGGGGGGCGTGTCTGGGCTAGGGGGGCATGGTTGGGCTCGGGGGGGGGGGGGGGGGGGGAACTGTGGATATCTGTGCAATGGGGGACCTGGTGGCTGAGTCTGGGGGGGAAGGGGATGCAGGTGTATTGGCTGGGGGTGGTGGTGGCTGGGCTCTGAGGGGCATGGGTTGTGGGTGTCTGGCTCCCCAGCTAGGCTCTGGCGGCAGAGAAACAGGAACTGGGTTGTCATAGGGGTTTATTTAACACTCTACTCCTGGGGAAAATTTTGTGTGTGTCTGTATTGTTACAGACATACTTGCTGACAAGTATTTTGAAATAAATTACCAAAATATTTGAAACTGGCATGATTATGTGGTGTTATTTTGACAAAATATGCAGAATTTTAAAATACTGTGCACAGAAGTTATTTTTTTGGTGCAGAATGCCCCCAGAGTAAAGCCATATATACTTTGCTATATACATTCATCCTCCATGTCTATTAACATCACTACTCTTCAAGTTTCTATCTCCAAGCATATCAGGGTTTTTCCTTGGTGTATTGAATTTTTCCAGGTTGAATCTAAGTTTGTTTTCCCTACCTATGGGCATAATATGCCATCAGTTTTTAAACAAAACTATTCACTGATTTCAATGGATAGTTTGGTACAATGATATGGCCTTACATTCCTAGCCTCTCTAGGTCCCTCTGTAGAGTTTCTCTCTCCTCACTGGAGTTTGCAACATTTCCCAAACATTATCTACATGTTAGAATGCTCTATGCCCCCTTTTTCAGACTATTAATGAAGGCAGAGATGATCTGAATACTGGCACCTGTGGCACTCCACTACAAACAGTCCATCAATTTGATATACTATAAATCATCATAATTTACAGTAATTTATCAAAACCTGTTTGAGCAAGTGAAAGCAAAGAGGCTCAATGAAATAGAAACAGTAGCTGTTTTCCAATAAGAAAATGTGTCATTTATGTTTAATCTATATTGATTTTTCTGTTACCTCATAATCAGAGTTTATCCTCAAAAGTTGTATTACTGAATATTTTAGTATTTTCTATTAACTTTGAGTAAATGTAAACCCATTTGTAGAGTACTTTTCATTTATTGGAAGTACTGACATCCCAATTATTCCACCACTTTCTGTCACTTGAGGTTGGTATAATGTTAAGCATAAAGAAATCCCACTGGTAAAGGCACCTTATACCAATATACCCAATGGTACTCAATCCTCTAATAAGTAGTTTTAACCTATACTGAAGTCCTGTTTCTCATCTGAATCAAACAAGACAGACTGAAATATTGACTTTAAGATCTCTTGCTACAACTGTACATTCTAGTTTTAAAATCAGTAAGCATACATGTAGACCTTTGCTATAGGTGTTTGTAAATTGCTCAGTGGTAAGAAAATTGCATAAATCACTGCATTAGTTTTCATTATTAAAAAAAGAAAACGCTTACTTTGTAGGTATTTCCAATTCAATCTTCCCTATATTTTTGAACATAGAGGTAATTTCATCACAGTTCATGAGAAATCTAGAGTAAAAGAAGAATGATATCAGGGAGGTCACCCAAAGGTTTAAATCAGTCTGACAATTCACAAATATTATATTAACTAATTAGTGAAGTCCTATAGGGTCTGAAGCAATGTGAAGAAACAGGTCAATTCAGTTTTCCATTTCCATTTCTCCACTTTTAGTCAAGAAAATTACCAATGACTAACACACTGATGATAGCTCTCTATTGGTAGACTTGGCTGCTCATTTATCTTTACCAAATATATTATGTGGTATAATCTGATTTCCCAGCATTCCTTCACTACTTCTGCATCTATTTAGTGAGTTTCTACATCAATGCCTCACACTGTTCCACAAATAATCCTTAGGGTAGTGAAAATATAAATTATATTTTCTAATAACAATCCTCAGGAACTAAAGTATACTCAAAACCCAAGTACTTAATCTTTTTATTTCTGGCTTACATCAAAACGAAGCCTCTATTTCCACCTCCTGCCAAATCAAGATTGAGAATTTTTTTTCCTGAATTAATTTGTCCAAGTTCTTTTATATTTAATTTTCAGGCCAGTCTCAGAGCTCTCAAAATCGGTTTCCTATCATATAACAAGAAGTAGGCTAACAGAACTGTAAATAAAGATTTCTGACTATTTTGTTGATCAAGAGAGGGACAGCAGCACCCAAATAAAGATTCTACAGTCAGGACTGTGGCTCTGAAGCTGTACCAGCTTTAAAGTTGGACTTGTGTATTATTTGCTTTCATTTCTGTTAGAAAATTCATGGTCAGGGGCCACTGAGATTTCATCTTGAGCAGCCCTTGTGGGAGCCCAGCATACACTAGGGGCAGAAGAGTGGACATTTGATTGGAAAAAAATTTAAGTTACTCACTTTTATACGGTGTATTACTACTACTTTATTATTTTATTAGGACTGTCGATTAATCACAGTTAACTCATGCGATTAACTCAAAAAAGTGATTAAAAATTAATCGTGATTAATCGCAGTTTTTATCGCACTGTTAAACAATGGAATACCAATTGAAATTTATTAAATATTTTGGCTGTTTTTCTACATTTTCATATATATTTGATTTTAGTTACAACACGGAATAAAAGTGTATATTATTTTTATTACAAATATTTGCACTGTAAAAATGATAAACAAAAGAAATAGTATTTTTCAATTAATCCCATACAAGTACTGTAGTGCAATCTCTTCATCATTGTTACATAACACACTCAAAAACAAAACACTGTAAAACTTCAGAGCCTACAAATCATAGAATCCTAGAACTGGAAGGGACCTAGATAGGTCATCTAGTCCAGTCCCCTTCACTCATGGCAGGACTAGGTATTATCTAGACCATTTCTGATAGGAGTTTGACTAACCTGCTCTTAAAAATCTCCAATGATGGAGACTCCACAACCTCCCTAGGCAATTCATTCCAGTGCTTAACCACCCTGACAGTTAGGAAGTTTTTCCTAATGTCCAATCTAATGTCCAGCCCATTGCTTCTTCTCCTAGCCTCAGCAGTTAAGAAAAACAATTTTTCTTCCTCCTCCTTGTAACAACCTTTTACATACTTGAAAACTTATGTCCCCTCTGTCTTCTCTTTTCCAGACTAAACAAACCAATTTTTTTCAATCTTCTCTCACAGGTCATGTTTTCTAGACCTTTAATCATTTTTGTCGCTCTTCTCTAGACTCTCTCCAATTTGTCCACATCCTTCCTGAAATGTGGTGCCTAGAACTGGACACAATACTCCAGATGAGGCCTAATCAGCGTGGAGTAGAGCAGAAGAATTACTTCTTGTGTCTTGCTTACTACACTTCTGATAATACATCCCAGAATGATGTTTACTTTTTTTGCAACAGTGTTGCACTGTTGACTCATATTTAGCTTGTGGTCCACTATGACCCCCAGATCCATTTTTGCAGTACTCCTTCCTAGGCAATCATTTCCCATTTTGTATGTATGCAACTGATTGTTCCTTCCTAAATGGAGTACTTTGCATTTGTCCTTATTGAATTTCATTGTATTTACTTCAAACCATTTCTCCAGTTTGTCCAGATCATTTTGAATTTTAAACCTATCCCCAAAAGCCCTTGAAACCCCTCCCAACTTGGTATCATCCACAAACTTTATAAGTGTACTCTCTATGTCATTATCTAAATCACTGATTAAGATATTGAACAGAACTGGACCCAGAACTGATCCCTGCGGGATCTCACTCGTTATGCCCTTCCAGCATGACTGTGACCCACGGATAACTACTCTCTGGAATGGTTTTCCAACTAGTTTTGCACCCACCTTATAGTAGTTCCAACTAGGTTGCATTTCCCTAGTTTGTTTATGAGAAGGTCATGCGAGACAGTATCAAAAGCTTTACTGAAGTCAAGATATACCACATCTAACACTTCCCCCATCCACGAAGCTTGTTACCCTGTCAAAGAAAGCTATCAGGTTGGTTTGACACAAGTTGTTTTTGACAAATCCATGCTGACTGTTACCTATCACCTTATTATCTTCTAGATCAGGGGTCAGCAACCTTTCAGAAATGGTGTGCCGAGTCTTCATTTATTCACTCTAATTTAAGGTTTTGCATGCCAGTAATACATTGTAATGTTTTTAGAAGGTCTCTTTCTATAATATATTACATACAACAATAGTTTAGTTAAGTAAATAAGATTTTAAAAATGTTTAAGAAACTTCATTTAAAATTAAATTAAAATGCAGAGCCCCCGGACCGGCGGCCAGGACCCGGGCAGTGTGAGTGCCAGTGAAAATCAGCTCGCGTGCCGCCTTCAGCACACGTGCCATAGGTTGCCTACCCCTGTTCTAGATGTTTGCAAACTGATTGCTTAATTATTTGCTCCATTATCTTTCTGGGTACAGAAGTTAAGCTGACTAGTCAGTAATTCCCTGGGTTGTCCAACTCAGTCCTACTTCTTGTTCAGCCAATCGCTAAGACAAACAAGTTTGTTTACATTTACAGGAGTTAATGCTGCCCTCTTCTTATTTACAATGTCATCAGAAAGTGAGAACATGTATTTGCATGGCACTTTTGTAGCAGGCATTGCAAGGTATTTACGTGCCAGATATGCTAAACATTTGTATGCCTCTTCATGTTTCGGCCACCATTCCAGAGGACATGCTTCCACGCTGATGACAATTGTTAAAAAAATAATGCGTTAATTAAATTTGAGACTGAACTTCTTGCGGGTGAATTGTATGTCCCCTGCTCTGTTTTACCCATATATTTCATGTTATAGCAGTCTCGGATGATGACCCGGAACATGTTGTTCATTTTAAGAACACTGTCACTGCAGATTGACAAAATGCAAAGAAGGTACCAATGTGAAATTTCTAAAGATAGCTACAGCACTCGATCCAAGGTTTAGGAATCTGAAATGCTGTCCAAAATCTGAGAGGAATAGGGTGTGGAACATGCTTTCAAAAGTCTTAAAAGAGCAACACTCTGATGTGGAAACTACAGAACCCGAACAACCAAAAAAGAAAATCAACCTTCTGCTGGTGGCATCTGACGCAGATAATGAAAAACATGTGTCGGTCACACTGCTTTGGATTGTTATTGAGCAGAACCCGTTGTCAGCATGGATGCATGTCCCCTGGAATGATGGTTGAATCATGAAGGGACATATGAATCTTTAGCACATCTGGCATGTAAATACCTTGTGACACCAGTTACAACAGTGCTATCAGAATTCCTGTTCTCACTTTCAGGTGACATGGTAAACAAGAAGCAGCAGCATTATCTCCTGCAAATGTAAACAAACTTGTTTGTCTGAGCGATTGGCTGTACAAGAAGTAGGACTGTGTGGACTTGCAGGCTCTATAATTTTAGATTGTTTTATTTTTGAATGCAGTTTTTTTGGTACATAATTCTATAATTTGTAAGTTCAACTTTCATGATAAAGAGATTGTACTACAGTACTTGTATTAGGTGAACTGAAAATTATTACTACTTTTGGGTTTTTTACAGTGCAAATACTTGTAATCAAAAATAAATATAAAGTAAGCACCATACTCTTTGTATTCTGTGTTGTAATTGAATTCTACATTTTCAAATGTATTGATAACATCCAAAAATATTTAAATAATGGTATTATACTATTGTTTAGCAGTTCAATTAATGGCGATTAATTTTTTTAATCGCTTGACAGCCCTATTATTTATGCTTTGCACATGATGAAAATTTGCTAATATCTTTTGAAATGCAAACACTTCTGTGTTTACAGAACAGTAAAGTTAATTTCATAGGTTTTTAATATATTGATTTCATGCGTACTTTTCTATTTGCTTATTTCAGAAGAATGATTCAAACTGGTGCTATTGGGCATTTTTTCGTATCTATCACACAAATTACTCAAGACAAGTCCATTTCTTCTATTTTTGATTATAGTAATTTGTATTAAACTTATTAAAAAATAAGAGTATCGGTTTACTACTTTAGATGCATAAACACCATTGTGTCACAGTTTTTACCTTCTACTGTAACTCAGGCTTGAATAATTTACCTTAGAGATGTTCCTTCCTTCAAAGTATCCACCCTTGAGAGTTCACCCTCAACTGTCAACTTTAAGTTATGAATAACCTCAAATTAAAAAAGAGCAATTTAATTTTCTATTACATAAAACATCAGATACATGAACAGATCTCATATCAGGGGATAGCGGTCTCTAGTATTGGACAATCAGCACAAGACACTTCACTTGAACATAAAATTAAAGAAATAACTAATTTTATTCTGAACAAGAACAGTGAGCAAGCAACTTAATTTAAGCCTGCCTAACCTACACAGGCACCTGATAGAATGGAGAGGTCCATAGTGGAATCTGTGTGGATACAAAGCCCTGGCTGCAAGAATACAAAAATACTATTTGGGTTATACTACTGGCCTCCAGATTAGGAAAAATAAATTGGTTGCACAATATTGGGAGGTCAAAGGCAACGACGTCTAAAAATAATGTGGAACTTAAATGAACCACATACAAACTCCAAGGCCATAATGAGACATGATTTAAAGAATCAAGTTAAGAAGTCTGGAAAAAAAAATGTTTTACTGTAACAAAGTGAATCTTGAAATATTAACGAACAGGAAGATGGATCACAGTAACAGCTTAAAACTTTCAGCCAGAAGAGTAAATGTAAAAAACTGAGTTTGGCTAATCCATTCAAAGAAAATTTTACAGTGGATTACTTTAAACTACCTTATTCAAATCACAACAGGTTCGTAACGAAGGTGTAATTTTTAACTCCTTTGCTAGCCTCATGGCGCCATTCAGGTTGTTTTTCTTCTCTTCAATGTACTGCTTAGCCTTTATGATGTTGGCTACATAATTATCTGTGTTCTTCACTAATTCTGCATGCAACTTCCTTTTCCTATATTAGAAACACAAAATGAAAGATTATTTTTCAGAATCTAGTAATCCCTAAGTATTTGCAATAGTACAGATTGAACTGAAGCTGTAAACATCATTGTGTCACAACCCTGCCACAAATAAAGAAGATACTTTCACACTGGAGTTGGATTTTCCAAGCATGCCAGCATCAGCAGAATGCGCTAGAAGCCAGATGTTAAATTGAGTGAATTAATGTGAACTACAGTAAAATCATTAAAAAGAGTTATTTGTTTAGCAGGGGCCATCTCTGGAGAAAAACATTTAAACAAAAAAGGAAGAAAGGGTTGCTGTACAAGGTGAGTAAGTGTGGGTCTTTGAGATGTGTTTGCCTGTGGGAACTCAACTCTAGTTGTATTGGCGTCCCTGCACCTCAGATCGGAGATTTTAGGAACCAGTGTCCATTCCGCCTGCACATGTGCTCTCCCCGTCTTGTTCTCTGCCCCAGGGCTATATAGTGCTGCACGAGTGAAATGCCCTCAGTTCTTTCTCTACCACAGAGCTCATTGTTAAGTGCTCTGAAGCAGAGGGGAGGAATATGGAAAGTGGAGCACCCATAGGGTCACACATCTCGAAGAACCACAGTTACTGCACAAGGTGAGTAACCCTTTCTTCTTTCAGTAATGTCCCTATGGGTGCTCCAATCAAAATAACTCTACAGCAGTACTCCTAATGGAGGAATTGGGCTTCAGAGTTGAGTCTAATGTTGAGGATAAGTCAAAGGAGTCAAATATGGCATCGGACGTTGAGTCGTGTGTGACTGCATAATGTTCAGTAAATGCATGAGCAGTTGTCCAAGTCACTTCTTTACATATTTCTGTGACTGGAACATTCTTGAGGAAGGCTATGGAAGTGGGGGAAAAACAGTTACCTACCTTTCATAACTGTTGTCCTTCGAGATGTGTTGCTCATGTCCATTCCAAGCAGGTGTGTGCGTACAGTTTAGGGGCTGTGGAGCCCCTAGAGTCATGCCTTTATGGCAGTGTATATAGGTCCCTGCCGACCTGCCACCTCTAGAGATCCTTCTTGCCGGGTACTCCAACAGAGAGGGAGGCAGGTGGGTCTTAGAATGGACATGAGCAACACATCTCGAAGAACAACAGTTATGAAATGTGGTAACCGTTTTTTCTTCGAGTGACTGCTCGTGTTGATTCCAAGTAGGTGACTCCCAAGCAGTCCCTCAGAGGAGGGGTTGGAATTCACAGAGTCATAGATTGAAGTGTTGCTCTGTCAAATGCAGCATCGTCTCTAGCCTGCTGTGTGATAGCGTAGTGCGACATAAAAGCGTGAACAGACTACCATGTCGCCGCCCTGAAGATGTCTTGAATAGGAACCTGAGCAAACAATGCTGCCAACGAAGCTTGCGGTCTTGTGCAGTGAGAAGTTAATGCTGGTGCCGGTATCTTTGCTAGGTCATAGCACACCCTAAGCCGGGATCCAAGAGGAGATCCTTTAGGAAGCCCTTTCATTGCTCAGCAATCGCAACGAAAAAATGTGTTGATTTTCAAAATGGCTTAGTCCATTCAATGTAGAAGGCTAATGCTCATCTGACATCCAGGGAGTGGAGCATGTGTTCTCAGTCATTGGCATGTTGCTTAGAGAAGAATACTGAAAGATAAAATGTCCTGATTTGCATGCAACTGTGAAGCCACCTTTGGGAAGAAAGCTGGATGAGGCCGCAACTGTACCTTGTCTTTATAAAAACACAGTGTAAGAGTGCTCGGACGTCAGGGCCTCGAGCTCAGACACCCACCTAGCCGAAACTATAGCCACTAGGAATGCCACCTTCCAAGAAAGATAAAGGAGAGAGCATGGTGCTAGGGGCTCAAAGGGAGGGCCCATCAGCCTTGAGACCACCAGACTGAGATCCCACTGGGGAATAGGCTGTCTTACTTGAGGGTACAGTCTATCTAGCCTCTTGAGGAAGCAGCCACCCATAGGGTTACCGAATACTGACCAACCAGCTGAGCCAGGATGGAAAGCTGAAATAGCGGCCAGGTGCACCTTTATTGACAATACTGTCAGCCCCTGCTGTTTTAATGCAACGGAGGAGTGTCCTTCTGTAGAGATCAAATTGAAAATCTCTTCCACTTAGCCAGATAAGTGGCACAAGGGGAAGGGTTTCTGCTGCCAAGGACTACCTCCCTAACTGAGTCTGAGCATGCAAGCTCTAACGGGTTCAGCCATGGAGTTTCCATGCTGTGAAGTGGAGAGACTCTAGGTTGGGGTGCTGGAGGCGGCCATGGTCCTGCGTGATCAAGTCCGGAACCAGGGGAAGAGTTATAGGCATGTCCACTGACAGGTCTAGAAGCGTAGTGAACCAGTGCTGATGGGGCCATGCTGGTGCTATTAAGATTAGTGATGCTTTCTCTCATCAGTCCTTTAAAGAGGACTTTGTGGATGAGTGAGAAAGGTAAGAATACATACAGCAGGTACCCCTTCCACGAAAGGACAAAGGCGTCCACGAGTGAGCCTGGGCTGTGATTCAGGAAGGGGCAGAATTGCTGACACTTCCTGTTGCGCCGTGTCATGAACAGGTCTATCTGGGGAGATCCCCACCTTTAGAAAATGTTGATCGGGACATCTGGGTGGAGAGACCACTCGTGGCTGTGAAAGGACCTACTTAGGTGATTGCCCAGTTCATTCTGTGAGCCCAGACGATACGATGCCTCCAAGTGTATCAAGTGGGTGATGCAGAAATCCCACAGCTTGAGGGCTTCTTGAAACAGGGTAGAAGAGTGAGCACCTCCCTGTCTGCTTATATACAACATTGCTGTGGTATTGTCTGTCAATACCGATACACATTTGCCCAGTAGATGGGTTTCAAACATCTGGCAAGCGAGGCACACCGCACGCTGCTCCCTGACGTTGATGTGCAGTGAAAATTCTGCCTGGGACCAGAGACCTTGAGTTCTGAGTCTGCCTAGGTGCGCTCCTCAGCCCACCACCAACGCATCTATGACTAGTGATAGTGATGGCCGAGGTCTGGAGAAGGGTATTCCTGCACATACTGTTCGTGGGTTGAGTCACCACCAGCGGGACTTGTGGACCTGAGGAATGAGTGTGACCAGTCTGTCTAGGTTGTCTCGGTTCAGTCTGTAAACTCTGGCTAGCCAAACCTGAAGGGGATGGAGCCACAGACTGGCATGCTGTACCACATACGTGCAAGCAGTCACGTGCCTGAGCAGTATTAGGCAATTCCGTGCCATAGTGGTGGGGAATCTTTTGAAATCCTCTATGTTGGCGCTCATGGTGAGGAAACAAGATTCCGGAAGAAAAACCCTGGCCAGAGCAGAGTCTAGGAGGGCTCTGATAAACTCTATTCTTTGAGTTGGGGTTATGGTTGACTTTGCCACGTTCAGAATGAGGCCAAGCCTGAGGAACGTCATGCGCAGCAGGCTCACGTGGTCCTCGACTTGGGCCCGAGAGTGGCCCTTGATTAGCCAGTTGTTTAGGTACAGGAATACTTGCACCTGTCGCTTCCATAGGAAGGCTGCTATGACCGCTATGAGGATGGATTTGATTTAAATCACTAGTCAGGAAGACTCTATTTAATCATGGATTTCTACATAAAAGTGAATTCTTGTTGGTTGTTATAACCTTAATACATATTCTTCACAACTCAGAGATAGATGTAGGTTTCATTTTTAGAAGATACACAGTATACATTTTTAAAGTGATTTATTTTGAAAACTTTTCAGATTAGTTTTACAGCTATATCAGAAAATGAATGATTGTTTGGTTACTTCATTTACCAAAGGAAACTGAAGCAGATATTTATGAAGTCATTGGGAGGTGAACTATCTCCAGTTCAACAGGTTAATCATTAATATTTGGAGGATTTTCTTGCCATGCTCTATTAGGAGGAGAGCATCACCAGACAGACATTTAAATTGTTTTATTTAACTAAAACAACATTATTATGTATTCTGGATTTTTTTCTTCAACAGCAAACATAATATTTTAACAAAACAAGTGCATGAATTTTTGAATTTAGTTAAACATTCAAGTTTTTAAAATCAGGTCTGTTTTTGTAAAATTATTTTTAACTAAAATAGTTAAATGAAATATTTAAAAACAAAAATTAAATCAACTGTCAGCCAGGTCAACATGAGAAAATTAAAATATTGGCTTCTGCAGCTAACTCAGTCATCTTCACCTTCATTTTCCTGTTTGTTCATAATCTGGAAAAGAAAAAACAAGCGTTCCTGCTTTTTCAGGTCCCAAACGATTTCTCAATTTGGAATGAATTAGTCCAAAGGAAGAAAATATTCTTTCTACACCAGCAGAAGAAGCTACTGCTGTTAAAAGTGAGATTATCACTTCAACAGTCTCTGAATCCAAGTGCTTAAGTGATTTCCACCAGTTCACTGGTGTGACTTTCTTTAAAACATCATCAGCAAACATATATTTCTTGTTCACCCTTAGCTCTGAAGTTTATTATAGTTGGCATTATGAAGGGATGATTGCTGATATCCATGTCATAGCCATCTCCTCTTCAGCAGCAGTTAAGGTTTGACCCTGGTACCGAGTACTGAGAATATTTGCAAGAAAATGAGCTGGAGCTAGTGCTTGTCCCATTCGTTTTTTTAATGCTTATAATTTAATTCTGTCATTGCATATTTCTCTTTTAAGATCTCACTCAGTTCCTTCCAAATTTCAACAGCGTCAGCAATAAAACAACTATTTCCCTGCATTTTGTTCAAGGCTACAGAAATAGGCTTCAGGGTACTCAGCACGTGTTCAACATTTCTCTTAAGCCCAATGTTGAGAACTTTGGCTGTGACAGTGCTATCTATTTTTTCACAATATTATTCATCAGATTTGATCACTATATCAAGAACTGACCTAAACAGTCCACTATTGAGTTCCATCGCACGTCTTGTCGGAGAGTTAGCTTGGTTCCCCCCCACTTTTTTTCAGAGCAGCTGCTGCTGCAAAGTGGTTGTTATGGAAGTATTTTGCAATTTCAACATTAGCATTTATTTCTGGAACACTGAAGTCTTTGGCTAGGAGGTGCATCAAATGGTCACTGCAACCATATGTTATTAGCCGGGGACTCTCTTCAACATTTCTTCTCATCTTGGATACATTTGCAGCATTGTCTGTGACCAAACAGCATACTAGACATTTGATTTTTTTTCACAATTTGTTATAGCTTTTTACTGCTACTTCTTGTAAGTATTCTGCTCTGAGTGCATTTCCTGATGTATCAATTATTTCTGTAAGGAAGACATTCCCTTCTTCTGTTGTCACACAAGCACATACAACAGGTCATTGTGGACATTGCTCCACCCATCAAGACTCAAGTTAACAATTTCACCCTGTAGACCTTTTGCACACTGCTCAATTTCTCTCTCATATACTTTATCCAGCAATTTGCCTGTGACATAGCTCTGTTGGGTGGACTGTATCCTCGTCTTAATGATTGAACCATGTTAATGAAGTGTGGATTCACAATCATGCGGAAAGGAGACTTTGTTGCATAAACAAACCAGGCAATTTTTCCATCAATTCTCTTTTTGTAATCTGTTGGTTCTTATCACAAACTTATCTACGGTAGTTTCTGGATGATGGAGATTCCCCCTCCACCCTTTTTACTACAGGCAATATACTGTGGCTATGTGACAGAAACACTATCATTGGCAGATAAACTATAGAAAATGATGGTGATCTTGAAGGTGGATAGTCTTCAGAATCCTGTATGTTGAGGATGGATTCTCCTAAACAAAATAAGTCAATGTAGTTATTTAATTATTATTACCATACTGCTCATTTAGTATTACTCATTGCATTCACTAACACTCAGTACTACTTTAAAGGTGAAATTGTAAAAGGAAGATCTGCCTATTTCAGATATTTATGTTTTATCACAACTGCATCTAAAATGATAGTACCATAGAGTAACAACTATCTTTTTTGCTCAAACATGAGAATCCAAGAATAGTCCAGAAGGAAGACAGGCAGTCCTTAAGAAAGATGTAGGAAATAAAAAAGTTTACCAACCTGAAGATCCTACTCTTCAGACATGTTCCTTTCGTCATCTTCAACGCAGCTCCCTCCTGAGAAGGAACACTTCTTGTGATGTTGTTTCATTTGGGCAACCAGGCCTTGCATTTCTTTGTTGCACTGTTTGCAGTTTGCACGCAGTGCCTGTCTTACCCACAGGTAGAGGATATTATTGCCAAACCGGGTCTCTTTTACGGCCTACTGCCATTATAGGTTTTCTCTTCTAGTGAAAGGATGGTATAATAGATCTCATAGATAGAATCAATGAAGGCTACTCTCAGAAAGACCTCAAGACTTCTGGAAAATGCTGCTCAAATAGTTTCACTTTTGTTTCTACTGCCTGTCCCTCGCTTTGCACATTTATCTGCAGACTTCTCCTCCTTTTCCAGATATATTCCGTCCCCATCAATCTTCTATTCATTGAACTTTCTGAAACTTTGCACTTTTAGAGAGAAATAAGGGATTGACTCTGTGTACACAAATTTGCAGAGGGAGAATAGGGTTGAGGTCTGTTATTTCTCACCTTCTATATATTTATTTAAAAACATTTTTGCTGTTAACAAGCATGTTATCTCTGGAGACACAAATCCAAAGTTTGAGAACTGCAAAACTAAGCATCTTTGAAGGTATCTTCTAGACTGAGCACTGAGTCCCACTGGCTTAAGTGAAAGATTAACCTAAATCTGTACAGAAGCCCCTGGAACCCTGTAAGATTGGGTCCCTAATCCATGTACTATTGGAACTCATTTACAAAACTTTTCTTAAATATTACATGACTATACTGTCTCATACTATAGAATTAGAATTTATAATCCCTATTCCATGATGAGATATCTTTGAGCTATAGTGTATCTTTAAATAGTTTTTTCCCTCAAAAAGCATTTTATCAAAAAAAATCATTGGCGGTCAGGGTGGATAAAAATCAGTTTCAGCCATATTGTTTCTGCTGGGTCCAGCAAGGCCTCATTGATAGGGAACGTGTTGCAAGCAGATGTAGGATGTCAAGCAGCTTGTGTTGCGACTCCTTTGCTTCTTCAAGTGGAATTCGTAACAAATCTGCTACTCTCTTAATGAGATCTTGAAACTGTTTAAAGTTGTCTGCCAGGGTTGGTGGAGGAGACATGACTGCTTAATTAGGAGAGAATGAAGAGATGTTGGTTGTTGGAATAATGTTTGTCTAGTCTTGTGAAAACTCTCGTCTAGTCTCGCTTCCTGTTCTTCAAACATATCTTGTAGATCAGAATGTCTGGCTAGAGAAGCTGAAGGAGACTGCCTCCCCCTATTCCGATGGGCGACACTAGGGGAGCTTGAGAATTGGTGCCTATAAGCTACCCATGTGCGGACCAAACGGACACCGCTACCTAAAATCTCTGATCTGAGGCATAGAGACACGAATACACCTAGAGTGGAGCACCCATAGGGATACTATTCAAAGAACTACTTTTGTTACTAGAAGTAAACTTTTTAATTCCCTTTGTTATCCTTGAGCGCATGCTTAGAATCATCTCCATTCCAGCCCTTGGATATTTCCACACACTTCAACTGAGGACTACGAAAGTTTCCACTTAAGTTTCACTCTTAAGATAACATGTCCCATTCTACTCTTCCAAAGAGATCTCTAGCAAGAACAGGAAAGTTCCAACGTAAGAGACCCCATATGAAAAACAAAATTACTCAGGGCATGTGGCATCCCCTCAGCACCAGCTGGGGCTCTGCTGTTAAGCAGGCCCATCAAATCCTCACCCTGACAAGCCCTACCCCTCTACACCTGGACCCCCCTCCCCCAGATGAGTCCTCCACACCCTGACCCCCACACAACTGAGCCCCAACCAGCTGCACCTGGACCCCCACCCTATTAAGCCCCACTCCCTCAGCACCCGGACCCCTCACTGAACCCCCCAGACCCAGACCTCTCCGCTGAGCCCCAATCATCTTCACCTGGATCCCCTGCAGAGTTCCATTGTCCCTGCACCCAGAACCCCCCAACGAGCCCGTGCATCCAGATCTCACATTGAGCCACCCACACCCAGATTGCCCCACAGAGAAACCTCTCACCCCACACCTGGATCCCCCACCACACTAAAACCCTCCATACTTGTATGCTGCTGGGCTGAGCCTGCCTACCCACATATGGTGCGCCTCGCACACAGAAGCAGGACCCTGGGTGTTTCTAGGGCAGGCCTGGCCCTTGCACCATGTCAGGGTCGGGTGCAGCCTCACTGCCAAGTCCTTGTACCAGTGGAAGTGGGGGCTTCAGGATGCTCTCCCACCTCAATGCAGCCAGTGGCCTGTGTTCCCCACTGCCATGCTGGAGCCACGTTTATTAATTGACAAATTTGCAGAACGTTGCAGAATTTTAAAATATTGTGCACAGAATTTAATTTTTTTGGCGCAGAATTCCCTCAGGAGTAAATGTTGTTCATGGTTGGACAGATTAATAAAGATATTATGAAATATTGTCATAGGAAGTACTAAAACTACATTAATGACACCAATATTTCCAGTTAACCAACTTATTTTTTTTTAAATGTAATACAAGTTTGTCTTGTCCATGACATAAAAATAGTCACCTTACCTTGACTGAAGAGAAGTAATAAGATTATCAAACTTTTTATCTATAACGTCTACAATCCTGTCTTCTTCCTGCTTCACTTTGGATTCCAAAAATCCCAGCATCTATTTCATTTTTAAAAGATAACTAAATCAATGCCTAATCATTCATCCTATTTATGCAAAATAATAAGCCACAGTCATTTATAAATGTCAGAGGCAACAATGAGAATCACACAAACACATTTCAGAGTCAGAGTGACAACAAAGAACACTGAAGGATAAACAAAACTAGAAGAACTAAAGCTTTTGACCTGATCTATACACAGTTTCTGTACTGGTACAATATTTCAGTTAAGAGTATAATCTTTCCCCCCCAAAATAGGCACACAAGTACAACCCCCGTAATGTGGATGCAGCTATAGCAGTATAAAATACCTTAATACCTGTATAAAGCACCTATACTGATGTAATTGCACCTACAGTAGGGGGATTGTACTGCTTTAACTATAATTGGTATAATTAAAAAGAGGTACAATTTTTGTTGTTGACATGCCCATAGGAAGGAAGAGATGAGGAAAAGAGGCACACCAATGTAGGGAACAGTGTTTGGAAATAGCTGGTATGCACCCATATGCTATAAATCACCTCTCTGAAGCTACTATTTTGTTCTCCAGAATCTCCGTTTTTTTAAAAAATAAAGTAAATTTCTAGCTGTTATGGCTGCAAAGAAAACCTCAACACCATAAACCAAATGTAGCTTGCAAAGAGTCTAGAACAGGACCTGGGGATTACAGTGGACGAGAAGCTGGATATGAGTCAGCAGTGTGCCCTTGTTGCCAAGAAGGCCAATGGCATATTGGGCTGTATTAGTAGGAGCATTGCCAGCAGATCGAGGGAAGTGATTATTCCCCTCTTTTCGGCACTGGTGAAGCTGTACACCTGGAGTATTGTGTCCAGTTTTGGTCCCCCCACTACAGAAGGGATGTGGACAGATTGGACAGAGTCCAGTGGAGGGCAATGAAAATGATCATGGGGCTGCAGCACATGACTTACGAAGAGAGGCTGAGGGAACTGGGGTTATTTAGGCTGCAGAAGAGAAGAGTGAGAGGAGATTTGCTAGCAGCCTTCAACTACCTGAAGGGGGGTTCCAAATTGGATGGAGCTCGGCTGTTCTCAGTGGTGGCAAATGATAGAACAAGAAACAATGGTCTCAGGTTGCAGGGGGGGAGGTCTAGGTTGGATATTAGGAAACTATTTCACTAGGAGGGTGGTGAAGCACTGGAATGGGTTACCTAGGGAGGTGGTGGAATCTCCATCCTTAGAGATTTTTAAGGCCGGGCTTGACAATGGAATGTTAATTTTGTCACAACTTGTGGCTGGATTCTAATGCAATTAAAAAGAATGGTTCCCACAAGGCCTGGGATTTTTCTGGGCCTTGTGCTTGTGGAGGGGTGGGGGATGATGTCCTTACCTTTTAGTACCCTGTCCTCCTTCCATGGGTGGGGGAGTAGTAGGATTCAGATGAGCAAACTGAGTCTGAATCCTACCACTGATTTAGTTGGTTTTGGTCCTGCTCTGACCAGGGGATTAGACTAGATGACCTCCTGAGGTCTCTTCCAACCCTAATATTCTATGATTCTAAGAGCAATGAAGTGTGAACTCCACTATTTGCTATTCAGTCATTCTTTGCTCTTCTCAAGTTGACACAATAATTTATACTTCAGTCCCCTGGATGTTAACTGTCTGCCCTATTCAACCAGCAGCTTCAGGCCTAATCAGACTACTTTAAGAAACATTTTAATTATTTATAGTACCATAGCAGCTAGGAGTCCTAGTCAGGGACCAGGATCCCGTTGTGCTAAGCATGATAGAAACACAAGAGCTCATACTACCTTATTAACCTATACTTGCTGTCAAGCCTTTACTATCGGATAGGAACAGATGTTTATTTGGAATTAGAAGTTACTTAGTACAATTCAGCCTAATTCAGCACCAAAGCTATGTCAAGCTTTAAGTGCAGACTTGGCCTAAGCCACATTTGTGCATGGCTAACAAACACAAAATTGCAGAAATTTAAACTTTTTCTGCAACTAATCCAAAAGCATGATCTGTTAAATAAGTTATGTTCTGGGGGAAAGGACTTCATTATATTATATCTATAGGATATTTTCCATAATCTTGCCATAAATGTATAGTCAGCTACCCAGTATTTTAAAGTCTCCTGTTAGGATATAGATATTCTGGCCTGTCTGCAAAGACCTATACTTTAAGAATTTAGGTGTATTCTTATCACTAAGCTAGTTATAGAGGTATAAAAGAAAGAAAAGACGGTTACTCACCGTTGTAACTGTTGTTCTTCGAGATGTGTTGCTCATATCCATTCCATTAGGTGTGTGCGCGCCGCGTGCACGATCGTCGGAAGATTTTTACCCTAGCAACACCGGCGGGTCGGCTGTGGAGCCCCCTAGAGTGGCGCCTTCATGGCGCTGAATATATACCCCAGCCGACCCGGCGCCCCCTCAGTTCCTTCTTGCCGGCTACTCCGACAGTGGGGACGGGGGGCGGGTTTGGAATGGATATGAGCAACACATCTCGAAGAACAACAGTTACAACGGTGAGTAACCGTCTTTTCTTCTTCGAGTGCTTGCTCATATCCATTCCATTAGGTGACTCCCAAGCCCAACTTAGGTGGTGGGGTCGGAGTGAGACATTGCTGTGTGCAAAACCGCTGATCCGAAGGCAGCATCGTCCCTGGACTGCTGCACTAGTGCATAGTGAGCTGTAAACGTGTGGACCGATGACCAAACCGCCGCTCTACAAATGTCCTGGATCGGAACTTGCGCCAGGAAAGCCGTCGAGGAAGCTTGGGCCCTCGTGAAGTGAGCGGTGAGGTGTGGTGCTGAGACACCTGCCAGGTCATAGCAAGTCCGGATGCAAGACGTAATCCAGGAGGATAGGCGTTGTGATGAGACCGGTGAGCCTTTCATTCGGTCGGCCACTGCAACGAAGAGTTGCGTCGTCTTTCTAAAGTGCCTTGTGCGGTCAATATAGAAGGCCAGGGCCCTGCGTACGTCCAGAGAATGCAAACGTTGATCCTGGCGAGTAGCATGTGGTTTAGGGTGAAAGACCGGGAGAAATATATCCTGGTTGATATGAAATGGAGAAACCACCTTAGGGAGAAAGGCAGGATGTGGGCGGAGCTGCACTTTATCCTTATGAAAAACTGTGTAAGGGGGCTCGGATGTAAGCGCCCTGAGTTCAGAAACGCGCCTTGCTGAGGTGATGGCTACGAGGAAGGCCTTCTTCCAGGATAGGTACAGAAGTGAACAGGTGGCTAGTGGCTCGAATGGATGACCTGTGAGCTTGGAAAGAACCAGGTTGAGGTCCCACGTCGGAACGGGCTGACGTTGCTGTGGGTACATCCGGTCTAAGCCCTTGAGGAATCTAACGACCATCGAGTTAGAGAATACCGAGGACGTGAGTTCCCCTGGGTGAAAAGCCGATATAGCGGCCAGGTGAACTCTAATTGAAGATATCGCCAACCCCTGCTGTTTTAGGGAGAGGAGATATTCCAATATGAGAGGAATAGGTGCCTGTAACGGGGACGTGGCTCGTTGTTCGCACCAACAGGAGAACCGCTTCCACTTGGCCAGGTACGTGGTCCGTGTTGAGGGCTTCCTACTGCTCAGCAGAATCTGTTGGACAGAGTGCGAGCACTGCTGCTCTGCCTGGGTGAACCATGGAGCAGCCACGCCGTGAGGTGGAGTGATTGCAGGTCGGGGTGACGCAGGCGACCGTGGTCCTGAGAGATGAGATCCGGGCATAATGGAAGCGGGATCGGTGTCCGAACCGAGAGTTCCAACAGCGTGGTGTACCAATGTTGTCTCGGCCACGCTGGGGCGATCAGAATCACCTGTGCCTGGTCTCTGCGCAACTTGAGCAGTACCTTGTGGACCAGAGGAAACGGAGGGAAGGCATAAAACAGATGGTCTTTCCAGGGAAGGAGAAACGCATCCGAGAGGGAGCCCGGAGCTCGACCTTGCAGGGAGCAGAACACGTGGCACTTCCTGTTGTCTCGAGATGCAAACAGGTCTATCTGGGGAAACCCCCACTTGTGGAAAACGGAATGTATGATGTCCGGACGGATAGACCACTCGTGCGTCTGAAAGGACCTGCTGAGTCGGTCCGCTAAAGTGTTCTGGACTCCAGGGAGGAACGATGCCGTGAGATGGATTGAGTGGGCGATGCAGAAGTCCCACAGGCGAATGGCCTCTCGGCATAGAATTGACGAACGTGCTCCTCCTTGCTTGTTGATGTAAAACATGGCCGTGGTGTTGTCGATGAGAACTAACACACAGCGGCCACGTAGGAGATTGAGAAATGCCTGGCACGCCAGGCGCACCGCCATCAGTTCCCGAACATTGATGTGTAGGGCTAGCTGAGGTGCAGTCCACAGGCCCTGGGTATGGTGCTCGTTGAGATGGGCGCCCCAACCCAGAGATGAAGCATCTGTGACCAGGTGCAGAGAGGGTTGTGGGGCGTGAAACGGCATCCCTTCGCAAACCACATTGTGATCTAGCCACCATGTGAGGGAGGTCAGGACCGAGTTCGGGATTGTGACTACCATATTCAGGCTGTCCCGATGTGGGCGGTATATTGATGACACCCAGGTCTGGAGTGGGCGAAGCCAAAGTCTGGCATGCCTGGTTACGTACGTGCAGGAAGCCATATGACCCAGCAGGGTAAGGCACGACCTCACCGTGGTAGTTGGGAAGGCCTTGAGTCCTTGAATGAGGCTCGTGATGGTGCAAAAGCGATTGTCTGGCAGGATGGCTTGTGCACGTCTGGAGTCTAGAACCGCGCCGATGAATTCTATTCTCTGGGTAGGTTCTAGAGTGGATTTGTCCTTGTTGAGTAGGATACCCAACTTGTTGAATGTGTGCACTATTATGTGGACGTGATCTCGGACTTGTTCTTTGGTGCGACCGCGTACCAGCCAGTCGTCTAGGTACGGGAACACCTGTATCCCTTGCCGACGAAGGTACGCTGCCACGACAGCCATACATTTCGTGAACACCCGTGGGGCCGAGGATAGGCCGAAGGGGAGGACTGCAAATTGGTAGTGCACCCTGTTTACCACGAATCGCAGGAAGCGTCTGTGAGGCGGGTAAATAGCAATGTGAAAGTATGCGTCTTTCATGTCGAGGGCGGCGAACCAGTCTCCAGGATCGAGGGAAGGGATAATGGCCCCCAGAGAGACCATGCGGAACTTCAACTTTACTACGAATTTGTTGAGTCCGCGCAAGTCCAAGATGGGTCGCAGACCTCCTTTGGACTTGGGAATGAGGAAGTAACGGGAATAGAATCCCCTGCCCCTTAATTCCACTGGAACCTCCTCTATGGCCCCCATAGCGAGGAGCGTAGAAACTTCCTGTATAAGAAGTTGCTCGTGAGAAGGGTCCCTGAAGAGGGACGGGGAAGGGGGGTGGGAGGGGGGGATTGAAGAAAACTGGATAGCGTATCCCCTCTCCACCGTGCGAAGGACCCAACGGTCCGAAGTTATAAGGCACCAAACACGGTGGAAGTGGGAGAGGCGATCCCGAAAGGAGGGGGCTGGATCCTGGGGGATGACTGGGGCGCCGTCCTCGACCGCACCTTCAAAAGTTCTGCCTAGGGCCTGAAGGTGGTCTAGGTGGCCCCTGGTTCTGACCAGGCTGAGGGCCGGTCCACCTTCTTCTACCACCTCGCCCTCGCCTCCGGGCCGAGTCCTGTCTCTGACGAGGCGGCGGGGGGGGGGGGGGTAGAAGCGCTGAGGCTGCGGTCTAAATGGCCTGCGCTGAGGGCCCACAACATGCATCCCCAAGGAACGCATGATCGTCCTGGAGTCCTTGAGGCTCTGCAGGCGAGAGTCCGTCTTTTCAGAAAACAACCCTTGACCTTCGAAGGGTAGATCCTGCAGGGTTTGCTGCAGTTCCTGAGGCAGACCCGAAACCTGGAGCCAGGAGATCCTCCGCATAGCGATACCTGAGGCCAGGGTTCTCGCAGCAGAGTCCGCTATGTCTAAGGAGGCCTGTAAGGAGGTCCGAGCCACCTTCTTACCCTCCTCTACCAGGGCTCCAAACTCCTCCCTGGACTCTTGGGGAACCAACTCCTTGAACTTCCCCATAGAGTTCCAGGAGTTAAAACTATAGCGGCTCAAGAGCGCCTGCTGGTTAGCCGCTCTAAGTTGCAGCCCCCCGGCTGAGTAAACTTTACGGCCGAATAAATCGAAGCGCTTAGCCTCCTTTGATTTGGGCGCTGCGGCCTGCTGACCGTGGCGCTCCCTTGCGTTCACTGATGCCACCACCAGAGAACACGGCTGAGGGTGGGTATACAAGTACCCGTAGTCTTTAGACGGGACAAAGTATTTCCTTTCCACCCCTCTCGCTGTGGGCGGGATAGAGGCAGGAGTCTGCCATATCGTAGAAGCATTGGCCTGTATCGTGCGGATCAGGGGTAACGCCACCCTCGATGGGGCATCCGCTCCGAGGATATTCACGATCGGGTCGTGCACCTCCACTATCTCCTCCGCCTGCAGGTCCATGTTACGGGCCATCCTGCGCAGAAGATCCTGGTGAGCCCGAAGATCTATCGGAGGTGGGCCTGTGCACGATGTGCCCGCCACTGCCTCATCCGGAGAAGAAGAGGAAGATGCCTCCGGTGGAACAGGATCCAAGGGCTGGTCCTGTTCTCCCTGTTCCTGGGCTGGAACGTCACCTGCGCCTGGGTCCAGGGCGTCCGGTGGTGTGGACACGGAAGCCTCCATGCCCCCTGGCGGAGGCCGAGAAATGGTGGACTCCGGGGCCCTTCTGACGGAGTGACCGGAGCGAGAGGTCGAAGCAATTGGAGCCCCTTGCGTCTGATGGTACGCCCACGGGGTCCAAAACGACCAATGAGATGGGCCATGGAAATGGTCCCCTGTGTCCTGCCAGTGTCCTAAGTCCTGTTCCTCGGCTTGCCCCTGAGGGGGGTATGCCGACCTCGAGAGGTCCTCCGAGGAGCGGGACACCGATCTCGATGGCCACGGCGGTGCCGAGAGCGTCGAGACGATTCCTGTGGGCTGCGGTGCCGCACGGTGCCGGTCCGGAGATGATCTATCTCTACGCGGTGCCGGCGATCGGTGCCGGGACCGCGACCGGTGCCGATGACCTCGTCGGTGCCGGGAGTCGGATCTGGACCTCGACGAGGACCTGGAGTATGCCCGGTGCCGGGAGCGGCCTCTCGACGTCGAGCGTCGACCGTAGCGGTGCCGAGAACTACGTCTCGACGTTGATCGGTGCCGACGATCATAGCGGTGCCGAGACGTAGAGCGGTGCCGCAAAGAAGATCTTGGCCGCGAGTACGACCGGTGCCGAGACGATATCCGGTGCCGGGACTGCGAGCGGCGTGGGGACCTGCTTCGGGACCTGGATCGGTGCCGAGGTTCCAGCCCTTGCGATGGAGGGCGCATCAAGGCAGGTTTCCCCCTCGACTGGACCGGGCGAGTCAACGGTGCCGTCGGTGCCGGTGGTTGGGGCGGTGCCGGCTCCGTGAGAGCTATTAAGTCTCTCGCTGCCGCGAAGGTCTCTGGAGTCGACGGGAGGCACTGTATCACCGCCGGTCTCGGTGGAGACGCTATCTGCACCGGACTCAACGGCCTCGGTGCCGGAGTCGACGGTGCTGGAGGCACCTGTTTCCGGTGCTCCACCGGTGGACGCGGCTCTACCCCCGGCACTGGGGGAGCCGGCGTCTTCGGCACAGAGGTCCCCGTCTTATGGGCTTTTTTATGCCCCGGGGATAATGACCGGCGCCGAGGCACTTGCTGTACTTGCGGTGCCGACGAGGTTCGGTGCCGGGGAGGCTTGTCCGACGCCACTCGCGTGGTCGTCATAGCCGGTGCCGCCGGGGCACTGCGCACCAAGGCGCTAGGTGCCGGGGCCTGACTTGTAGATGGAGCGTCCGGACTAAGTGCCGCCTCCATCAGGAGTTGCCGGAGCCGAAAGTCCCGCTCCTTCTTGGTCCTTGGTCTGAAGGCCTTACAGATCTTGCACTTATCTGTTTGATGGGACTCTCCCAGGCACTTCAGACAGGAGTCGTGCGGGTCGCTCGTGGGCATAGGCTTAGCGCAGGAGGCGCACTGCTTGAAACCGGGAGCGTTGGGCATGAGCCCGGCCCCGCGGTCGGGGGAGAAAGGGGGGGAGACGACCCCCCTAATCCCCTAAACTACAATAACAACTAAACAACTTTAAACTATTTAACTATTTAACTATAAACACTAGAACTACAACTATAACTATAACTGCGAATGACTAACTAAGCTAGGGAAAGTGGAGAACAGCTAAGCAGCGCTCCACAGTTCCAACGACCGTCAGGGGCGGTAAGAAGGAACTGAGGGGGCGCCGGGTCGGCTGGGGTATATATTCAGCGCCATGAAGGCGCCACTCTAGGGGGCTCCACAGCCGACCCGCCGGTGTTGCTAGGGTAAAAATCTTCCGACGATCGTGCACGCGGCGCGCACACACCTAATGGAATGGATATGAGCAAGCACTCGAAGAAGAATCAAAATTACTGCCTGTCTGTGTAAGGGCCTTCTCTTAGTGTGACAGTCTGGGGCCCTGTTCTTAGGCTAAGGCCTTCGGCTAAGTAGCAGAGGCAGACATAAACTGGGAAGTGTATGGTCACATCCTTACATTCCAAACTAGTCACATTGAAATAAGGTGCTATTGGGCTGTTAGGAATATCAGGACAGGACTGTATTCCTATCACCTCCAGAGAAAGGGAAGAGCCTAGAAGATGTAAAAGGAAACTTAGTTTGATAGCATCCTGTCTGGCAAGAACTCATTTATCAATAGCTGGGATGTAAAATCCTCATTTCTGTATTGTTCTATCACTGTAGTCTCCACTTCCCTATTGTCTGTCTGTATAATCTCTGTCTGATTCTGTGATTGTTTCTGTCTGCTGTATAATTAATTTTGCTGGGTGTAAACCAATTAAGGAGGTGGGATATAATTGGTTAAATAATTATGTTATAATGTGTTAGAATTGGTTAGTTAAATTTCATTAAAATGATTGGTTAAGGTATAGCTAAGCAGAACTCAAGTTTTACTATATAGTCTTCAGTTAATCAGGAAGTAAGGGGGGGATGGGAACAGGGACACAGGCAAGGCTCTGTGGTGTCAGAGCTGGGAAAGTGGACACTGAGGAAGGAAACTGAAATCATGCTTGCTGGAAGTTCACCCCAACAAACATTGAACTGTTTGCACCTTCGGACTTTGGGTACTGTTGCTCTCTGTTCATGCGAGAAGGACCAGGGAAGTGAGAGAGTGAAGGAATAAGCCCCCTAACATCTCCCCTTTCACATTTTCTTTTCTGTATTCTGAACATGCACATTTTGATTTATGTAAATCAAAATTTGATCTATTTTATTTAGGGAAATACTGCCTCAACTGCCTATGAAGAGTAGTACATACCCAGCTTCAAGTTCAGAAGGAAGCACACAAAAAAACAAGGAAATTAACCACTGAGTTGCTAATCTGACAGAGAATGGTAGATATTGCCCCAATCCAATAAAACATATAAACAGGTACTTTTAAGCAAATGCACAGTTCAAGGGGACTATTCATAGGTTTAGAATAAGCATAGGCTTAAGTGCTTTACTGAATCAGGACCTTAATGAGGATCCAACTCCACAGAAATTGTGCAAGAACAGCCAAAGAGGATAGCAGAGGCACCAAAAAAAAACGGTTACTCACCTTTGTAACTGTTGTTCTTCGAGATGTGTTGCTCATATCCATTCCAATTAGGTGTGCGCGCACCGGGTGCACAATCGGAGAATTTTCTACCCTAGCAACACCCAGTGGGTCGGCTGTGGAGCCCCCTGGAGTGGCGCCTTCATGGCGCTGGATATATACCCCAGCCGACCCAGCGCCCCCTCAGTTCCTTCTTACCGGATACTCCGACAGTGGGGAAAGGGGGCGGGTTAGGAATGGATATGAGCAACACATCTCGAAGAACAATTACAAAGGTGAGTAACCGTTTTTCTTCGAGTGCTTGCTCATATCGATTCCAATTAGGTGACTACCAAGCCTTACCTAGGCGGTGGGGTCGGAGTGAGACATCGCTGAGTGCAGAACCGCTGATCCAAATGCAGCATCGTCTCTGGACTGGTGTACAAGCACATAGTGAACGGCGAAGGTGTGGACCAATGACCAAACCGCCGCTCTACAAATGTCCTGGATCGGGACGTGAGCCAGGAAGGCAGTTGAGCAGGCTTGGGCTCTCGTGGAGTGGGCGGTGAGGCGCGGCGTCGGGGCACCGGCCAGATCGTAGCAAGCACGAATGCAGGACATGATCCAAGAGGAGAGACGTTGTGAGGAGACCAGTAAGCCTTTCATCCGGTCGGCCACTGCAACGAAGAGTTGCGTCATCTTCCAAAACGGCTTCGTAAGCTCAATATAGAAAGCAAGGGCCCTGCATATGTCCAAGGAGTGCATACGCTGGTCTTGACGCGTGGCGGGCGGCTTGGGATGGAAGACCGGGAGAAATATATCCTGGTTCACATGAAAATCTGATACCACCTTGGGAAGAAAGGCAGGGTGGGGGGGCGAAGCTGCACCTTGTCTTTATGGTGTATGGAGGCTCAGACGTGAGCGCCCTGATTTCAGAAACACGCCTTGCTGAAGTGATGGCTACAAGGAAGGCTGTCTTCCAAGATAGGTAAAGGAGTGAGCAGGTAGCCAATGGATCGAACGGGGGCCCCGTGAGCTTGGAGAGAACCAGGTTAAGATCCCACACCGGAACCAGTTGACGTTGCTGTGGGTATAGACGGTCTAAGCCCTTGAGGAATCTGACGACCATCGGGTTAGAGAAGACCGAGGAAGCGTGTTCTCCTGGGTGGAACGCCGATATAGCAGCCAGGTGAACCCTGACCGAAGATAATCGCCAAGCCCTGCTGTTTTAGGGATAGGAGATATTCAAGTATAAGCGGAATCGACGCCTGCAAGGGGGCGTGACCCGCTACTCGCACCAACAGGATAAACGCTTCCACTTGACCAAGTAAGTGGTCCATGTATAGGGTTCCTACTTCCCAGCAGAATCTGTTGCACGGGATGTGAGCATCGTAGCTCTGTCCAATTCAGCCATGGAGCATCCACACTGTAAAATGGAGCTATTGTAGGTCGGGGTGAGAGAGTCAGCCGTGGTCCTGAGAGATCAAGTTCTGGCACAATGGAAGCGTGATCGGAGTCTGTACCGATAGCTCCAGAAGCGTGGTGTACCAGTGCTGTCTTGGCCAAGCTGGAGCGACTAGAATCATCCGTGCCTTGTCTCTGCGTAGCTTGAGCCTGTGGACCAGTGGAAATTGAGGGAAAGCGTAGAATAGCTAGTCTTTCCACGATAGCAGGAAAGCATTCGACAGGGATCCCGGAGATCGCCCTTGGAGGGAGCAGAACACGTGGCACTTCCTGTTGGCGCATGAGGCGAACAGGTCGACCTGGGGAAATCCCCACCTCTGGAAGATGGAATGGATGATATCCGGGCAAATCGACCACTCGTGCGACTGGAAGGATCTGCTGAGATGGTCCGCTAGAGCATTCTGGACTCCAGGGAGGAATGATGCCATGAGATGTATCGAGTGGGCAATGCAGAACTCCCATAGGCGAATGGCCTCTTGGCATAGGAGAGACGACCAGGCTCCTCCTTGCTTGTTGATGTAGAACATGGCCGTGGTGTTGTCTGTGAGGACTGACATGCAACGGCCATGTACGAGACCGAGAAATGCCTGACAGGCTAGGCGCACCGCCATCAGCTCTCGAACATTGATGTGCAGAGCTAGTTGGGATGCGGTCCACAGGCCCCGTGTATGGTGCTCCCCGAGGTGAGCGCACCAACCTAGAGATGAAGCGTCCGTGACCAGGTACAGGGAGGGTTGTGGGGCGTGAAACGGCACTCCTGCGCAAACCACCTTGTGGTCCGGCCACCAGGTGAGAGGTCAAGACCAAGTTCGGAACCGTGACCACCATGTTCAGGTTGTCCCGATAAGAATGGTACACCAATGACACCCAGGCCATGCCGTACCGGGATCCCGATCTGGATCGCGAAGACGAAGACTATCTGTAGGCTCGGTGCTGGGAGCGGCCTCGCGAACGGGAGTGCCGCTCATACCGGTGCCAGGAACTGCGTCTGGACTCTGACCGGTACCGATGCTCGGGTCGGTGCTGAGAAGTGGACTGGTGCCGGAAGGAAGATCTGGGCCGCGAGTACGACCGGTGCCGAGATGAAGACCGGTGCCGGGCCTGCAAGCGGCGTCGGGACCTGCTCTGAGACCGGGAGTGGTGCCGCGAGTCCATGCTCGGAGATGGAGGATGCATCAGGGCAGGCTTGCCCCTGGATTGCACCGTGCGGTCTGAGATGGCGCCGGCTCCATGAGGGCCATGAGGTCCTTCACCATCGCAACTGTCTCCGGCATAGAGGGGAGACAGGCCTCAACCACAGGACGAGGCGGGGAGCCAGTCTCAACGGCCCTACAACCAGTGCCGGAGTCGACGGTGTCAACGATGCCTGCACCCTCTGGCACTCCGAAGCCGGACGCGACTCCACCACCGGTTCGGGGAGAGCCGGTGCCTGTTGTATGGCAGTGACCTGGTTCTTACGGAGACGGGGAACTGCGCCAAGGGGCTTGCGGCGGACGCGGTGCTGACGGAGGACAGTGCCGTGGGGCCTTATCCACGTCTCCTCATGGTGCAGTACCCGAGGGCGCCGCCGGGGCGCTGTGCATCGAGGCGCTCGGTGCCAGAACTTGGTGCGCTGAAGGAGGATCTGGGCTAAGTGCCGCCTCCATAAGGAGCTGCTTAAGTCTAAAGTCCCGCTCCTTTTGGTCCTGGGCCCGAAAGCCTTGCAGATCTTACACTTGTCCGTCTGGTCAGACTCCCTGTCAAGGCTGCCTCCCCACTCTGAACTTTAGGGTACAAATGTGGGGGGCCTGTATGAAACTTCTAAGCTTAACTACCAGCTTAGATCTGGTCCGCTGCCACCACTCCCAAGATGCTAATTCCCTTCCCTGGGTAGCCTTGAGAGACTCTTCACCAATTCCCTGGTGAATACAGATCCAAACCCCTTGTATCTTAAAACAAGGAAAATCAATCAGGTTCTTAAAAAGAAGGCTTTTAATTAAAGAAAAAGGTAAAAATAATCTCTGTAAAATCAGGATGGAAAATAACTTTACAGGCTAATCAAACTTAAAGAGCCCAGAGGATCCCCCTCTAGCCTTAGGTTTAAAGTTACAGCAAACCGAGATAAACACTCTAGCAAAAAGGTACATTTACAAGTTGAGAAAACAAAGATAAAAACTAACACGCCTTGCCTGGCTGTTTACTTACAAGTTTGAAATATGAGAGACTTGTTCAGAAAGATTTGGAGAACCTGGATTGATGTCTGGTCCCTCTTAGTCTCTAGAGCGAACAACCACCAAAACAAAGAGCACAAACAAAAGCCTTCCCCACAACCAAGATTTGAAAGTATCTTGTCCCCTTATTGGTCCTTTGGGTCAGGTGTCAGCCAGGTTACCTGAGCTTCTTAACCCTTACAGGTAAAAGGATTTTGGAGTCTCTAGCCAGGAGGGATTTTATAGTATTGTACACAGGAGGGCTATTACCCTTCCCTTTATAGTTAAGACACTCCCCTAGACACTTCAGACGAGAGTCGTGAGGGTCTCCCATTGGCATAGGCTTAGCACAGGTCACGCACGGCTTAAAGCCAGGAGCCTTGGGCATGAGCCCGGCTGCGTGCTGGGGGAAAAAAGGGGGGGATAAAAGCCCCTTTTACCCCCCGCTAACTATTTATAACTACTCTATAAAACTATTAACAACAAAACTACTATCTACAAGAACTAACGAGTAAACCTAGGGAGAGTGGAAAACAGCTATACCGCGCTCCACAGTTCCAACGACCGTCATGGGCGGTAAGAAGGAACTGAGGGGGGGCTGGGTCGGCTGGGGTATATATCCAGCGCCATGAAGGCGCCACTCCAGGGGGCTCCACAGCCGACCCACCGGGTGTTGCTAGGGTAGAAAATTCTCCGACGATCGTGCACGCAGCGCGCGCACACCTAATTGGAATTGATATGAGCAAGCACTCGAAGAAGAAGATCACAGACCAAGATAATGACAAGAGCAGACACAGAATGTTTTTGTGATAAGATAAACAATTCCAATATAACCTACAGGAATATGGAACTTTGATGTTAAGTAAATGAAATCTGAAATATTTCAAACTGAATCGAAGTATCTCTTTACCCTACCTTCTCTGCAGTTTTTAAACGCTCAAGATTAAAAGCAGTTATCCACAAAGCTTCATCAATGTCTTGTTCAGTTTTATTGTCCTGGGGGAAAAGTTACAATAGTAAACTGTTTGTATTAAAAAAAAATTATATATTTGACAACATTTTCAGAATTTGTACAAACCTTGGAGCAAGGACCTCGAATTCATACTAAACATTATGCAGCCATTTGGGACTTAGTAATAAATAATTCTATGAATGATTAAAAACTGCTTTAAAACACCTATACAGTAAGATGCATTGCATAACCAGCTAAAGAAAAAGCAGTTGCCTTAGCAACTGCAGTTCCTAGAGGGGACTGCATGTGTGAATCCAAGTTCTTAGAAAAGTGGTTCAAGGGCTGGAGCACCCATGGAAAAAAAATTAGCGGGTGCTTAGCATCCACTGGCAGCCAGCTTCCCTCCTCCCGCCTGCCAGCAGCTGGATCAACTCCTCCCCCTCCCTCCCAGTGCCTCCTGCATGCTGTGATCAGCTGTTTTGTGGCATGCAGGAGGCTCAGGGAGGAACAGGGACGGGGTATACTAGGGGAGGCGGCCGAACCGGGAGGGAAGAGGCAGGGCATGGGTGGGGACTTGGGAGAAGGGGTGGGGTGGGGCAGGGCCTGCGGTAGAGTGGGGGCAAGAAAAGACGGGATAGTGGTGGGGTAAGGGGGCGGGACCTGGGGCTGAGCGGGGGTTGAGCACCCCCCGGGGTCCGGAGGAAGCCAGCACCTATGCATGGATGAGTTCTGGAAAAAGTGTAAACAGTGGTGGCGGTGATGATTTGTGATACATGATGACAATAAACTGAGTGGAGTGGAGACTAGAAAGTACCTTACTGCTAACTGTAGTTGGTCAGGAAGCTGTACACCTTTTTAACAGCTTCCAGCTCTCCCCTGAGGACAGTGAAGATTTTGAGAAAATCCTAGCAGTGATTTCCTACAAATCATGAAACTTACGAAAGATTCTTTTCCACATAAGAGTAAAAAAGGAACTGAGGATTACAACACAGACTTGAAGAGTAAAATCCAGTGCTGCAACTTTAGGCCTTATGGAGATTCCTTGATTAGATAGGCTGGTGGCAGGTGTAACAATGCAAAGCTATCGGAGCATCTATTTAGAGACTTAACTTTGGAAAAAGCCACAAACATCTGCAAAGCAGCAGAACATGCAAAACTGCAAATGCAAACATTAATCAAACCGGATAACAGGGACACTGTGCGGAAGGTCATTGCACAGCAGGACAGAAAGGAAACATGCACAAAAAAGCAACACTGACAACAGTCAATATAAGGAAGGGTGAAAAAAACAGCATTTGGACAAAAGTGCAGTGTGTCACAAGTACAACTATTTTGCTAACCAATGCAGACATCAGAAAACTGATGCAATGCAGGAATATGGCGATAGCTCCACTGAGGAAGCAGTGTATGCTGATGCCATGCAGCAATGGCTGCCAGTACACAATAACTAGTTCGTCACTCTTAATACTAGTGGTTCACAAATCACACATACAGTAGATACAGGTGCTGACACCAATGTAATTGCCACACTAGTGCTGCTAACTTTAAAATATAAGCCCCCCACAGGAGAAACAGGCAAATGTCCTGACAGCGTACAATGCACTCCCCCTATTTCTGTGGTGGGCAGATGCCAGCGCAATCTGACACACAAGAAAGAAAAGACTAAGAATACCTTTATTAATTATTATTATTATAGGAGATAGAAAACTAATACTGGGCCTGTAATCAAATCAACAATTGGGACTCATATGCAAGCTATTTAATATAGAATACAACTTGCTGCAAGGCATCTAAACCTTAGTAGAGAAATATAGAGAGGTGTTCAAAGGTTTGGGAAAACTGCCAGTCGTGCACAAAATAATTTTGAAGGAGGATGCAAACCCCTGTTTATATGTTTATGTGGCCCTGAGAGGCAGACACCAGCAAGAACTGCAATAGAAGTAATAGAAAGAGTTGAGAAACCTACAGGTTTGGTGCATAGGCGCCAACTCCGTGGGCGCTCCAGGGCTGGAGCACCTGCGGAAAAAAATTAGTGGGTGCTTAGCACCCACTGGCAGCCAGCTCCTCCCGTTCACCTGTCGGTCCAACAATCAACTCCTCCCCCTTTCCCCCAGCACCTCTGCCCTGTCGGTTGTTTCGGAGGAGGAGTAGGGGATGGGGCATGCTAAGGGGAGGGGGCAGAACTGGGCAGGAATTGGAGAAACGGGGACTTGGGGGAAAGGATAGGGTGGGGGCAGGGCCTGGGGCTTGAGTACCCCCGGGCCAGGAGGAAGCCAGTGCCTATGGTTGGGTGTAATCACCGATGATAGTACAAAAGAAATGTGGATAAAAACATAAGAACCACCATTCTGGGTCAGACCAAAGGACTTCTGACAGTGGCCAATGTCAGGTACTTCAGAAGGAATGAACAAAACAGGTAATTATCAAGTGATCAATCCCATCTCGTTCATTCCCAGCTTCTGGCAAACAGAGGCTGGGGGCACCATCCCTGACCTTCCTGGCTAATAGCCATTGATGGACCTATCCTCCATGAATTTGTCTAGTTCTTTTTTGAACCCTGTTGTAGTCTCGGTCTTCACAACATCCTCTGGCAAGGAGTTCCACTGGTTGACTGTATGTTGTGTGAAGAAATACTTCCTTTTGTTTGCTTTAAACCTGCTACCTATTAATTTCATTTGGTAATCCCTAGTTCTTGGGAATGAGGAGTAAACAACACACTTCCTTATCTACTTTCTCCACACCAGTCATGATTTTATAGACCTCTATCATATCCCCCCATAATCATCTCTTTTCCAAGCTGAAAAGTCCCAGTCTTATTCATCTCTCCTCATATGGAAGTCATTCCATTCCCCTAATCATTTTTGTTGCCTTTTCTGAACCTTTTCCAATTCAAATATATCTTTTCTGAGATGAAATGACCAAATCTGCATGCAGTATTCAAGATGTGGGCGTACCATGGATTTATATAAAGGCATTATGATATTTTCTGTCTTATTATCTATCCCTTTCTTAATAATGCCCAACATTCTGTTCGCTTTTTTGACTGCTGCTGCACATTGAGTGGATGTTTTCAGAGAACTATCCTCAATTGACTATAAGATCTCTTTCTTGAGTGGTAACAGCTAATTTAGACCCCCATCATTTTATATGTATAGTTGGGATTATGTTTTTCAATGTGCATTACTTTGCATTTATCAACATTGGGCAACAAAACGGCAGATGAAATTCAGTCACCCAGTTTTGTAAGATCCTTCTGTGGCTCTTCACAGTCTGCTTTGGACTTAACTATCTTGAATAGTTTAGTATCATCTGCAATTTTTGCCACCTCACTATTTACCCCTTTTTCTAGATCATTTATGAATATGTTGAACAGTACTGACCCCAGTACAGAACTTTGGGGGACACCACTATTTACCTCTCTCCATTCTGAAAACTGACCATTTATTCCTACCTTTTGTTTCCTATCTTTTAACCAGTCACTGATCCATGAGAGGACTTTCCCTTTTATCCCATGACAGCTTACTTTGCTTAAGAGCCTTTGGTGAGGGACCCTGTCAAAAGCTTTCTGTACACTATATCCAGTGGATCCCCCTTGTCCACATGCTTGTTCACCCCCCTCAAAAAAATTTTAGTAGATTAGTGAGGCATGATTTCCCTTTACAAAACCCATGTTGACTCTTCCCCAACAAATTATGTTCATCTGTATGTCTGACAATTCTGTTCTTTAATATAGTTTCAACCAGTTTACCCAGTACTGAAGTCAGGCTTACTGGCCTGTAATTGCCAGAATCACCTCTGGAGCCTTCTTTAAAAATTGTCATCACATTAGCTATCCTCCAGTCGTTTGGTAAAGAAGCTGATTTAAATGATAGGTTACAAATCATAGTTAGTAGTTCTGCAATTTCACATTTGCGTTTCTTCAGAACTCTTGGGTGAATACTATCTGGTACTGGTGACTTATTGCTGTTTAATTTATCAATTTGGTCCAAAACCTCCTCTGACGACACCTCAATCTGGGACAATTCCTCAGATCTGTCACCTAAAAAGAATGGCTCAGGTTTGGGAATCTCCCACATATCCTCAGCTGTGAAGACCGATGCAAAGAATTAATTTAGTCTCTCCGCAATGGCCTTATCATCCTTGAGTGCTCCTTTAGCATCTTGATCATCCAGTGGCCCCACTGGTTGTTTAGTAGGCTTCTTGCTTCTGATGTACGTAAAAAAAAAATTTGCTATTACTTTTTGAGTCTTTGGCTAGCTGTTCTTCAAATTCCTTTTTGGCCTTTCTAATTATATTTTTACACTTCATTTGCCAGAGTTTATGCTATTTTCTATTTTCCTCAATAGGATTTAACTTCCACTTTTTAAAGGATGCCTTTTTGCCTCTCACTGCTTCTTTTACTTTGTTGTTTAGCCACTTTTTTGGTTCTCTTACTATGTTTTTTAATTTGGAGTATACAGTAACTCTTCACTTAAAGTTGTCCCGGTTAACGTTGCTACGTTGCTGATCAATTAGGGAACATGCTGGTTTAAAGTTGTGCAATGCTCCCTTATAACGTTGTTTGGCAGCCGCTTGCTTTATCCACTGCTTGCAGGAAGAGCAGCCCGTTGCAGCTAGCTGGTGGGGGCTTGGAACCAGGGTGGACCAGCAGCCCCCCCCCCCCCCCCATCAGCCCCCCTAAGTTCCCTGTGCGGCAGCCAGCCAGCAGGCTATCAATTGCCAGCAGTTCAGCTGTCCCTCCCCTCACTGCCATGTGCTGCTCCTGCCCACTGCCTTGGAGCTGCTCTCGGGAGCCTCCTGCTTGCTGTGCGGGGGGAAGAGAAGAGGAGAGGGGGGATAATGTCAGGGTTTCCCCCTGCTCCTGTCCCCCGCTTACTCCTCCTCCATATAGAGCAGGGTGGAGACAGGACAGGGCTCAGGACGGAGAGAGCTTGCTGGCCGCAGCTGTTGTCTCAACTTGCTGATATACTTAAAAAGGCAGTTTACTTAGAGTGGGGTCAGCCTGCTTAAAGGGGCAATGCGCATCTCTCTCTTTGTCCCACACACAGGTTGTGTGTCTCTGTCTGCCATGCTGTCTCCACTCCCTCCATTTGTGCTGCCTTGTAGAGTGTGAGGCTACATTAACGTGTTAACCCTTGAGGGCTCAGCCGAATGCTAGTTCATCATTTAGCAATAAGGCATTCCCTTGGAAATATCCCACGCTCTTCCACTCTCTGACATCACCACCTCAACCAAGCTTCACAATCATCATTGCTGTGTACAGTATTAAATTATTTGTTTAAAACTTATAGAGTATGTGTGTATTTTTAAATGCGTGTGTGTGTTACGTTCTAGGGAAATTCTTTTCACTGGAACGTAACCCTCCCATTTACATTAATTCTTATGGGGAAACTGGATTCGCTTAACGTTTCGCTTAAAGTCGCATTTTTCAGGAACATAACTACAACATTAAGTGAGGAGTTACTGTACATTTAAGTTGAGCCTCTATTATGGTGTCTTTAACAAGTTTCCATGCAGCTTGCAGGGATTTCAGTTTTGGCACTATATCTTAATTTCTGTTTAACTAACTTCCTCATTTTTGTGTAGTCCCTCTTTTTGAAATTAAAATCTACCATGGTGGGCTGCTGTGGTGTTTTCCCCCAGCACAGGGAAGCTAAATTTAATATTATGTTCACTATTACCAAGCATATTACACCTCTACCCCAATATAACGCTGTCCTCGGGAGCCAAAAAAATCTTACCGCGTTATAGGTGAAACCACGTTATATCGAACTTGCTTTGATCCCCTGGAGTGCGCAGCCCCACCCCCACCCCCCCCGAGCACTGCTTTATCGCGTTATATTGGGTCGCGTTATATCGGGGTAGAGGTATACTTTGAGTTTGTGTCTTGATCCCAGGGAATTAATCACGAACATAAAAAGGGAGCATTATCACATACTAACCAGATATAAAGTTTTCGGAGAGATGGGAGGATGCCAAATTTTTCATCATTCCAGATGCACCGAATAGGTTTTGGCAAATTCCCTTGACCTCTGAGAGCTCACAGCTGTGTACTTCTAACACTCCCTTTAGCAGATACTGCTTCCAAGTCTACCTTTTGGAATTTGCTCTGCACCTGAAGTATTCCACAGAACCATACAGCACTTACTGGATGGCACTGAAAGGCGTCAAGGTGTGCAGAGATGATATTCTCACCTGAGACACTGCAGAACAGGAACACAATGTGAGGCTTGCAAAAATTCTGCAGATTGCCAGGGATAAAGGATTGAAGTTGAAGAAAAAGTGCCAGTTCACAAAGACAGAACTTCTCTATTTGGGGGAAATCCTGTCAGAAAGTGGTGCCAAGCCAGATCCAGCAAAAGTACAAACCATCCTTAGAATGCCAAGCCCAAAGCAAAAAAGATTTACAATGGTGTACAGATATGGTGACCTGGCTGGGCAAATTCATAACCTGGCTGATAAAAAAAATTATGAGAAAACTATTACTTAATGGTATGGAACAAACTGGACTAAACAGCATGAAATTAATACAACAAACTAAAAATGTTACTTAAATATTGTAGTGTGGGAGCTCATGTGATATATCATGCCCTACAAAGATACCACAGATGCTGAATAGGTTTAGTACTCCTCCAAGAGAAGGCTGTGACTGGAGTCCAGCAAGCATATGCCTAGATTGCTTTCGCAAATGGAGTACAAATACACACATATTGAAAAGAAAACCCTGGGAACTGCATTTGGCTGTGACACTTGTCACAACTACATTTATGGAATATCTTTTGTAATTGAAACTGGTCTTAAACCATTGATAGCCATTGCAAAAAAGGACCTGTGGAAGACACCACCTAGAATTCAAAGACTTCTAATAAAGCTTCTAAAAATACTACTATAGCATTGAATTCACTCCAGGAAACCATTTAATTGTGGTAGATACCCTATCCAGGATCTGAGAACTGAAGATCCAGAAACTGGGGCGGGGGTGTGTGTGTGTAAGTTTATGGAGGGGATGGTATGATGGGATAGCCTAATTTTGGCAATTAATTGATCTTTGATTATTAGCAGGTAAATATGCCCAATGGTCTGTGATAGGATGGGATCTGAGTTACTACAGAGAATTCTTTCCTGGGTGCTGGCTGGTGAGTCTTGCCCACGTGCTCAGGGTTTAACTGATCGCCATATTTGGGGTCAGGAAGGAATTTTCCTCCAGGGCAGATTGGCAGAGGCCCTGGGGGTTTTTCACCTTCCTCTGCAGCGTGGGGCATGGGTAACTTGCTGGAGGATTCTCTGCACCTTGAGATCTTTAAATCACGACTTGAGGACTTCAACAACTCAGATACAGGTTAAGGGTTTGTTACAGGAGTGGGTGGGTGAGATTCTGTGGCTTGCGTTGTGCAGGAGGTCAGACTAGATGATCATAACGGTCCCTTCTGACCTTAAAGTCTATGAGTCTATGAGCTGTTTTGCAGTGTGCACTGGTGGGGAGAAGGGAGGAGCAAGGGCATGGCAGGCTTGGGGGAAGGGGCAGGGGCCTTGGGGGAAGGAGTGGAGTGGTTATGGTGACCAGATAGCAAGTGTAAAAAATTGGGACACTTCCCCCCCCCCCCCCCCCGCCCCAGGGCCAGGGGAGGGGAATACTTGCCTATACAAGACAAAGCCTCTAATATTGGGATCTTTGATCACCCTAAGCCCAGGGCTCCCTAACACAGCTCAGCTGACTCAAGTCCCACTAACCCTGCACTTAAACTGCAGGGCAGACTCACCCAAAGTGGCCACTGACTCTCCTGCCTGGCTTTATAACCACCCCCACCCCTGCTGCGGGAGATAGTCGGGGGGGGGGGGGAGGGGAAACTGCCCCACATTGAGGCACCATACACCCCTGCTCTCTGCCACGGACCCCTCGGTGCCCTCCCTGCCTCCGGCCGCTGCAGGCTACACTCCCCAACCAAACACCCTTGTTGTGTCACGGCTGATGGCAGGCAGCGGCCCAGCAGGCTGGCCATGTGGGGACGGCATGGCAGGGGCCGGGTTGCTATTTACCACTCTGGTGTGCATAGCACCCAGCACTGAACGGAGCCTGCGCACCGCAGGGAGCTGTCCGTGCGGTGAGTGGGGAGTGGAGCTACGCGTTCTGCAGGACGGGGCATTGCCGGTGCCCCCTCCAGCTGCCCAGAGCCAGGCGGCGGCGGCTCCACCAGTGGCGCTGCGCCGCTGCTTTGGGGCAGACTTCTCCCCCAGCTCGCAGCCACATCAGCTCACTGAGCTTCCCGGGATGGCGGGAGCCCGGGGTGGCGCTCTCCGGCTCTTTGTGCCGTGCACGGGGCCCCGACCCTAAGAGCCAGAGGGACCTGCCAGGGAGTCCCCAGCGGTGCTTACCTGGGACAGCTCCCGGGAAGCATCCAGCAGGTCCCTCTGGCTCCTAGGGTCGGGTCGGGTCAGGTCGGGTGGATGGGGTGGCGGAGGGCTCTCTGCCCGCTGCTGGCGGTTGCAAGCCCCATCCCCGCAGCTCTGATTGGGCAGGAGGGAACCGGTGCAGCATGTAGAGACTCCCTCTGCCTCTGTGCCTAGTGGCCGCCAGCACTGCAGGCTCCTGCCGGCGGGCAGGCGCACCCCGAGCTGCCCCAGGAAGCACCACGCCACCACACCAGCCCCAGGACTTTGGCGGTTACTCATGGTGAGCAGTCCCCGATATCGGGACAAAGGGCATCCCGACTGATGTGCGGTCGGGACGCGGGACAAATGTGTTAAAATCAGGACGTCTGGTCACCTTAGGAGTGGTGGCAGGACCAGGGGCAGAGCAGGGGGCTGAACAGTGAGCACCCCAGAGCATATTGGAAAGTTATCTGTAGCTCCAGCCTTGGAGTCAGCGCATATGCAAGGAGCTGCATATTAACCTCTGAAGAACTGCATGCGGCTCTGGAGCCACAGCTTGGCAACCCCTGCCCTAGAAGATAGACTATTTGGTTATATCTGATACATACTTAAACTACCCAGAGGTAGAAATATTGACCGAGGTCACATCCAGCCAGGTCACGTAGAAACTCAAGGGATGATGGAGGCCAGGGAGACCATGCGAAACTTCAACTTTCTGAGTGACTTGTTGAGGCGATACAGGTGCAGAATGGGTTTGAGGCCCCTTTTTGCTTTCAGAATTAGGAAGTAGTGGGAATAGAACCCCTTTCATGTCCCAAGGGATCTCCTCCACCGCTCCCAGGTGCAGGAGGTTCTTGACCTCTTGAACGAGGAGTTGCTCGCGAGAAGGGTCCCTGAAGAGGGATGGGTGGGAGAGAGGGGCGGCTGAAAATTACAGGGTATAGCCCTGAAATACTATGTCTAGCACTCAGCAGTCTGAATGACCCGCGAACAGGCTGAACGGTAGGGACGAAGACAGTTGAGGAAAGAACAAGGTGGATCCGGGGAGCTGACTGGGGCATCGCTCACAAGTACACTTTCAAAATGCGTGCTTCTGGTCCCCAGGATGCTTTGCCGGGCTAGGCTGCGTGGGTGAGTGGGAGGAGGAAGGGCAGCAATGACTAAAACTCGTATCTCTATCACTTCCCCTTGCAGACCCATGATGAGGCTGCCAAGGCCTTGGCGGCAGGGGTGGCTGGCACTGCTTCCTTGCAGACTGCGGTGTATGCATACCCAGCGAGTGAAGGGTGGCCCAAGCGTCCTTTAAACCATGCAGCCTCACATCCATTTGCCCTGCAAAGAGCCCATTCCCATTAAACGGGAGGTCCTGGATTGAGGTTTGCATCTCTTGGGACAGGCCAGCGGTCTGAAGCCAGGAGCTGCACCTCATGACCATGCTGAAATGACCACCTTAGCCGCCAAGTCCACTGCATCCCATGCCATTTGGAGGAAGCACCTCACTGCCACAGTACCGTCCTCAACCAGGGTGCTGAATTCCTGGGCCAAACCTTGAGGGAGGGACTTCTTGAACTTACGGAGGGAGTCCCATAAGTTAAAGTTGCACCTACCTGCCCAAGAGGGCCTAGTGGTTCGCCACCTAGAATTGCAGACTGGCTCTCAAAATACATTTTTCTCCCGGAAATGTCCACTCTTTTGGCCTCTTTATTCTTGGGAGCTGAACTGGCATGCCCCCGTTTGTTCTTCTTGTTGGCCAGAGAGCAGACCATGAGCCCAGAGATGGGTGGGTATAAAAAGTTAATCGAACCCTTTAGCCGGGACAAAGTACTTCTTTTTGGCCCTTTTGGAGGTGGGAGGGATGGATGACTGGGTTTGCCAGAGGATCATGGCAATTTTCAGGACCCAGTCATGCACTGGTAGTGCAACAAAGGCAGGGGTAGAAGCCGAAAGCACACTGAACAAGGTGTCTGCCTGCCCGGCCATCTCCTCCACCTCTAGGCCCAAGTTCTCAGTCACCCACGGAAGCAGGGCCTGGTGTTCTTTAAAATCATCCAGCGGGCTGGCCCTCGAGGGTCCCGCGACCACCTCGTCTGGGAATGAGGACGACTGTACCGCTGGGAGAGGCCTCCGGGCATCATCCCCCGTTGGGGAATGTGGTTTTGGGTGGGCGCTGTCTCCTCTACCCAGACCTCTGAGCATGCTTCATTCACCAAGCCTGGTGATGCTAGTGCCGTTACCTGTTGCTCCGAGCTGGCAGCAGATGAGCAGTGCGAAGGGGGCATAATCATCACTGGCATGTCCCATGCACTCCAATAAAGCCACTGCGCTGGCCACTGGCCATGCTGCCAAGGCAGCGCCATAGACGTTGACACGGCCTCAGGTGCCTAATCACGCTGGTAAGTCTCCGTGAGGGGCTAAACTGCCCTTCCATGCCAGAGTAATCAACCACGTTGGGGCAGTTGATGCCTGTATCTGCCTGCTAACTGTCGCCGCCAGATATCGGTGCTTGGAGGAGGATCGGGACCAGGGAGACCGGTATCATGATGGGGAGCGATCCTCACGGGGCAGGCGATGGAGATCTGAGCCAAGAGGATGACCGGTGGGAAGGTAAACGGTGCCGGTGGTACGGGGACTGGTGCCTCCCCCAAGGGCTGCAATGTCAGAGATCTGCAGCGTGGAGACAGAAAGCGTTGCATTGGCTCGGGGGATCGGCGGCACTCAAGTGCCCCCTGGGAGAGCTTAGCGGCTGGCTTACCCTCGCAGGGAGCCTTTGCCGCCTCTGGCGGTAAGGGTGAAGGCCTCTGCTCTCTCAGTGCCAGGGAAGCTTGGGAAGGTGTCGATGTCGCCACAAGTTTGTGTCCCCTACTGCTCCCAGGAGTCGGTGGTCAATCCTTTAAGGGGCTAAGGGCCCCAATCAGGGAGCACATCCACGTGGCTCCAGAGTGGCCGGGCAGCCTGAACTGGGTCCTTTCCCTCATGTTCCGTGGAATTTCTTGCCCAGTTCCAGGGAGTTGTGATTTTGAGTTTTCTTTCTGGTCACCAGTAACAGGGAGCAGTGCTGGGCGGAGCCTAGTGTGCACTGTGCACCGAGGCCGAGGTAGTAGGAGTTGAGTCTTGGCAGGATGTCTCGGAAGCCGGACGGAGGGCAGCCTCCATGAGGAGAGCCCTCAAATGAATCCCCCACTCTTTCTGAGTCCTGGGTCGAAAATTTTTACTGATACAATACTTGTCCTTCACATATGATTCCCCCAAGTAATTGAGGCAGCTGCTGTGGGGGTCACTTACAGGCATAGGCCTTTTACAGTCCGTGCAAGGCTTAAACCCCAGAGACCGGGGCATGCGCTGCCTGGGGTGACGTGCCCACTGGGACTCTAACTACATTTAACTATTTAACACTAACTACTATAAACAACTATTTACAAGGCCCTAAGGCTCAAAATAAGAAGAGACGAAACCGCTAGCCCTTGCTATGCAAGGCAAAGCACTCCAACTAACCACCATAGGCAGAACGAAGGAACTGAGAGGGTGTAGGGCCAGCAGCGCCTGATATACTGACACATGAGCTTGGCACTCAAGGGGGCGCCATAGCCAACCCTATGGAGACTGCTAAGGCAAAAATCTCCGACAACCGTGCACGTGGGCATATGCACACCTAGAATAGAATCTACATGAGCAAGCACTTGAAAAACAACAATCACTTTAAATGTCTGGAAGACTCAGGTGTTTCTAAAAGCTAAGAACAGAACTCTAAAATGTACAGCTGGTCAGTCAGATGAGCACAGAATCCTGGTCTGTATCACATTCTTGTCAAATACTTCATTATTTGTAGTACAGTGGCATGTAAATTCAAACAAAGATACCTGACTTGTAAGATTACAGCCTTTCTGCCTGCACACTGTAAGAAGTGAAGCACTTGATATGAAAGTACACCTCTACCCAGATATAAAGTGATCCGATACAACAAGAATTCGGATATAACGCAGTAAAGCAGCGCTCCAGGTGGGCGGGGCTGTGCGCTCCAGCAGATCAAAGCAAGTTCGATATAACAAGGTTTCACCTATAACGCAGTAAGGTTTTGGCTCCTGAGGACAGCATTATATCGGGGTAGAGATGTAGTATAAAAATGACTATAAGAAGAAATAACATTTACATACCATGTCTTCTGCTGATGTAATCCAAACTGGTTTGAGATTCAGATGGTAGTCTGAATAAGTAGACTGAACATTTTGCTCTTTGACATCTGGGATGTAGCTCCTAATTTTACCAAAAAAGATATTTAACAAGTCATACAGAAGAAATTGCATTTCTTAAAAATTATAGTGTTTTGAAAAATGCATTAAAGACCATTCCGATTCTCATTTTGCACATTTTTCTCCCTTCTCCACACCCCCCCTTATAGATTCCAAGGCCAAAAGGGAGCATTGTGATAATCTAGTCTGACCTCTTGTATAAAACACAGGCCACAGAACTTGACCAAAATAATTCCTGGAGCAGATCTTTTCAGAAAAACATCCAGTTGTGATTTTAAAAAATTGTAATGGAGACTCTACCATAATCCGGGGTAAATTGTTCCAATGATTAATTACTCTCATTGTTAAAAATGTATGCTTCATTTCCAGTCTGAATTTGTCTTGCTTCAACTTCCAGCCACTAGATCATGTTATACCTTACTCTGATAGATTGAAGAGCCCATTATTAAATATTAGTTCCCCACATAGGTACTTAGACTGTAATCAAATCACCCCTTAAACACCTCTTTGTTAAACTAAATAGATAGACTCAAGGAGCTCTATCACTGTAAAACAGGTTTTCTAATCCTTTAGACATTCTCATGGCTCTTCGCTGAACCCTCTTACATTTATCAACATCCTTCTTGAAATGTGGATACCAGAACTGGACACAGTATCCCAGTAGCCATCACACTAATGCCAAATACAAAAGTAAAAATAACCTCTCCACTCCTATTCCTACTACAGTGGGAGATGTTATAGAGGGGACAAGTTCTTAGATTTCTTTCCTTCCACTATCATCTCAATCTTACTTGGATTCAGCTTTAGTTAGGTGCTCTTCAGTGGATTTCAGCAAAGCACTGAAAAACCCAGGAGATGCTGATTTTTGCATTTGATGTGAATGAGCTTGGTGTCATGTAGATACTGCTAGCATGCCAACCTGCATTGTCTAGTCTGTTCAACTGATTACTTATACATAGAGATAATATGGGAGGGAGGATTGAGACTTCTGGCATTCTGCAAATGAAAGCACTGGAGGTGAAGGAACAGTTGCTTATGAAGGACCCTCGAGGATTAGTCCAAGGAAGAGGATCTGAGCCATTTCACAGGAGTTGTTTTTCCCATCTTGAAATGGTAGCACTTGTACTTGGTGATCAATGATATCAAATGCCACAGACACGTCCAGTGGGATGATTGATCATTAAAGATGTACTTCCCTTATCATTGGTCAGGAGGAAGTAATTCAACAAGTACTGTCTCTGTACCATGCCCTGACCTATAGCCTTAATGAGAAGGATACCAGGAGATGACAGATAATGTTTGAGACTCTTTTTTGGTACCTTCTCAATTAGTTTGTTCAGGAAACTGAGATTAGACGATGATGGTTTGTAAATTCTCTAGCATCAAGTGACAAATTTAGTACTGTTTAGACTATTAAAATGTAATGTGGGTGGTAGATTCTTCCCAAAAGATGCATTGACAATCAGCCAGCAGGGATATCAGATTCTCTCTCCTCTCTTGCACCAGGCAAGAGCAGCAATGAGCAGATATGCAGATGGTGGTCCTGACTATCAAAATTTCCATGGCTCCTGTTTGTATGAATGGTGCATATTTCATAGATTCCAAGACCAGAATTAACATTATGGTCATCTAATCAGACCTCCTGCATAACACAGGCCATAGAACCTCCCCAAAAGAATGCTCAGAAGGAATGTGTTGAGTTCCTGGTCCTGCACTCAGTTTGTTATTTTTGGTGGACTTGAGACCACACCAGATGAGCATGACTACCTCTGAAAACAACAGTCTCACATCAGAAGTCTTGTGTTCTCAATTCATTGGAGGAAATTTGGGTCTGTGAAGTGATTTACAGTCTGAACAAGTTCAGCAATACATGACTTTACTGAATCTATGTCAGAAGAAAGGGATCCTCTGACTCCTTTAGAGAGGTGGCATAGTTTGTAGAAGTTCTTTGGGCCTAATTCTCATTTATACTAAAAAAGACCACCTTTCTTCCATGCTGGCAGCAAAAAGGGCCTTAAAATGGACATAAGTATAATTTACAATAAGTTCACTTTGGTGGTTAGGAATAAATGAGAAATAGGTCTCCAGTAGCTTAAGTATATTTGAATCAGAGCAGCCACCAACACTCACGTTTTTCTTTCTTCCCTATTTTTCTGTCACAGGTGGAATTGGAAAGAGTGCTTTGCTGCTAGAATATCTATTAGCCCTACTCAGTATTTCAATAACTTTTATGCAGCCCTTGGCCTCTTGGCTGGGCAGGTTGCCAACAAATAAAGTTTGGAACTTGGAAGAGTCTAAGAGTTTAAAGGCGAACAACAGTAATTTTTTTTTTTTTGCCAAGCAATGAGGCAATGTTTTAGTTCTGTTCAAAGGAGGAAGTGATAGGACCAGGACAGTGGGAATTTCTCAAGCCCACATCCAGTCCACAGTACAGTGGCTGTGAGAGCGAGTCCAGGAATTACTTGTAGAAACCTTAAGATGTTGAGTTCAGATTTGATATTTTGGGTAATGGTTGCAGAGGTGTTGTCAGTGTGATTCTGAAGTATCCCAAGACTTGAGTCTTGTGAACTTCATCACAATACCAGATGGCATCTCTGTCACATCTGGATTCCCAGAATTTTCAGATAAAAGTCTTTTTGCTGGACCCACAGATGAAGTGGACCCACTCACAGAAGTTTTATTTGAGTGAGCCTTCCCTACAACTGAACTTGAAAGAGAATGGAATATCTATTCAGCCTCCAGATGTCCTCCCTCAGTCTGGTTACATGATGAACCATAGCTGCAGAGAGCTGGAAGGGACCTTGAGAGGTCATGAAGTCCAGCCTGCTGTGCAGAGACAGGACCAAGCAGACCTAAACCACTCCTAGCAGTAGTTTGTCTAACCTGTTCTTAAAAACCTCCAGTGATGGGGATTCCCCTGAAAGCTTTTTCCAGAGCTTAACTTCCCTTATAGTTAAAAAGGTTTTCCTAATACCTAACCTATATCTCCCTTCTTGGGATTAAGCCCATTACTACTACTTCTACCTTCATTGGACATGGAGAACAATTGATTCTCCTCCTCTTTATAACAGCCCTTAACATATTTGAAGGGTTTCCTCTCAGTCTTCTTTTCTCAAGATTAAACAAGCCTTTTTTTTTTTTTTTAAAAGCCTTTCTTTGTAGGTAAAGTTTTCTAAACCTCCATTTTGGGTGCTTTCCTCTGGACTCTCCCCAGTTTGTCCACATCTTCTTTAAAGTGTGGTGCCCACTGGGTTACAGCTAGGGGTGGAGGTGGGGGGGGGGGGTGGGTGGAACAGCTCAGAACCAATTTTGTATCAACTTCAGCTGAGGAAGAAGAGGCTCCATAAAGATAGGCCGGACTCAAAGCAGAGGAGGGTGCTGGAGTCAGCAGGCTGCCAGAGAACCTGAAGAGGGCCTTGAGGAAGTTCTTCAGTAAGTGGGCTGAAATGAAGCCGCATGAGGCAACAGAACTCCAGCACTGGACTAGTAGAGTCTGCATAAGACATACTGAGAAACAGGAGAAAGAAAAAAGAAAAGAAAAAAAAAAGTAGCCCAGGAACATGGCAAGGGATTGTAAGGAACAGTCCTTAACCGCCTTACACAGAGTCTATGGGCTGGAACCAAGAAGGGAGGGTTGGCCTGGGTTCCCCCTATATCACGGTCCAGCAAGAGGGAAAAATCACAGGCCTCTGGATTAAAAGACTGATAAGTATCAGATGGGGCTAAAGACTGGCATAAAAGCAATTAGACTCTTGGGTCTTTTTGTTTGGACTTTTTTGTTACCCAGAACATGGACCAATCCTGAAGTGTGGCCAGACGTCTGGACCACCAAAGACAGACTACTGGAGAACCAGAACAACAGACAATAGGGGGCACCATAATGGAAGACCCCTGCAATAAGCAATGCCGTGTCCTAACTCAAGGGAGTGTTCCTATAGTAACCCGACCCTTACCCTGATGCAGCAGCACAGAATGCTGTCCTGGGGAGAGAGACAACCAATGAGAGGGCAGCTCGAGCTTGGAAGGGTGCCTGGAATCCAACCAAAGAAGGCAGTTGGAAAAAGCTGTTAGACAAGAAGGAGCCAAGGAGAAGAATCTAGATACTGAGCTAATGGATGAACAGGAGCTGAGGGAGAAGGTGAGGTGATAAAATAAAAGTATAGGAGAATAAAAGTAGGGGACCGGGAAGTGAGAAGGAGGAAAGAAGGAAATCCTCCAAGTCGGGAGAAGCAGAAAGAAAAAATAGATCTGGGTATATGAGCAGACACTATTAGAAAAGTGAAGTAGAGGAAAATAAAATGTACAGATATATCAGAGAGAGAGCATCAAGGTAAAAAACTGAAAGGTAATATAACTGGTGAAAAAGGGAATTGATCAAAAAGCTGTTTTAGATTAAAATAGATCCTGAAAACAGTAAATGAAAAGCCCACCCACAAAGGATCAAAAGTATAGGAACAGAGACAATGACTGAACATCTATTGAAGGAATACCAGTTCAAAAAGTGCCTAATGGACAAATGAGGGCCCACCAAGTGAAGATAAACTTGGTCAAAAGAGGTACAACCACAGGACCATCGAATCTAAAGAGCACTTCAAGCTGAAGAGATGTAAAGAACTGGGCAAGAGTGGAGTTGTACTTACAGACAAAGAAAGAAAAAGTTGTGAGTAATCTCTTGTTCTTGTTGATAACAATGCTTTTGGTATTAACTCCATAGAGTAAGGAAGAGTACAGATACAAGCTCACAAAGGTTAACATGTTGGTAACCTAGAGTTTGTTATAAGTAGTAATACTTCGTAATGTTCTTTATGCTCCTGGTACAATTTCTGGGTTTTCCCTTATAAAATTCTACAAATTATAAGTTATCCCTTTTGTCTTGGTTAGCCTCTGCCTTTCCTCACAGTTAGCATAGCCTGGATAGGTCACTGCACTTCACATGAGTTCTTCTACCCATTACAACCTTGTATTTATTAATAAGCAAGAAGCTGAAGACCTGCTGTTTTTCTGTTTTGGATCAAGCAAGGTAGCTGTGTGCTGATTGCACTGGACTGTATGTAGCTATCTAGTTACACAAAAATTCTGAATGTATTTGTGCATTAAGAATGCAAATTCGATTAAGCACTTTGGGAATAATTACCATAAGGGAAAGTAGGATGGACAGACTTTAAAAAAAAACAAAAACAAAAAAAAACACGTGTCCCCCCTCTGGCTCCAAATGGTATGAAAAATAAAGCAGGTGTTAAGAATGCAAGTTTACCTTTTTAGTGCTTGCGAATTTCTAATGCAAATTCCTTGTTCAAAATCAACCTCCATCTAAATTAAAAAGGAGAGAGGTTATAGTAAAGTATTTCCCATCAGAAGGTGAAATCATAGTCCCTCTGAAGGGAAGTCTTTCCACTGATTTTAATGGAATCAGGATTTCACCTAAAGTAAATACTTGTCCTTTTCTCTGACCAGGGTTGTGTTTTAAAGAGATTACTATTTATATTAGTAACTAGACATTTAACAGCATAGTTTCCAGACAACAGTGACCTTAAAACTCTATAGCACTTAAATTACTACTCATGAAAGAGGTTTTTTCCATTGTTTGTTCAATCTTTATTGGGATTTCATAGCAATATGCCTTCCAACATACTGTGTTAGAGGAATTGATTATGGTTGGGATTTTCAAAGGAGTCTAAGGGTGTCAGGCATCCAAATTCCACTGAAAGTCTGAGTTCAGTGCCCAATTCCCTTGAAACCCCAGCCTATTTATTTTTATATATTGTTACATATCTGTAGCATTCAGTTGCTGCCATTTTTTAAGTATACTATATATCAGGGGTAGGCAACCTATGGCATGTGTGCTGAAGGCGGCACGTGAGCTGATTTTCAGTGGCACTCACACCGCCCAGGTCCTGGCCACCGGTCCAGGGGACTCTGCATTTTAATTTAATTTTAAATGAAGCTTCTTAAACAATTTTAAAACCTTATTTACGTTACATACAATAGTTTAGTTATATATATTAGACTTAGAGAAAGAGACCTTCTAAAAACGTTAAAATGTATTACTGGCACGCAAAACCTTAAATTAGAGTGAATAAATGAAGACTCGGCACACCACTTTTGAAAGGTTGCCGACCCATGCTATAGATAATACTATAAAAAAAAAAAGCTTTAATAAAAATCTTTTGAAGGGGGAAAAAGAGGTTACTTACCTTACAGTAACTAGAGTTCTTTGAGATGCTGATGCTTTTGACCACACAGATCCCACTGTAGATGAAGGTGCCCCATGCACGCAAGCCTAGAATCTTTTAGGCGGCAGTATCCATTGGTGCTTTGTATGTACCCTTCATGTGCTCACTACACATTCTCCCAAGGGCATAAAGGGCAGAGTACCCCAACAATTCGATTAAAAAAAAACTTGCATTATATGGAATTAATGGGATGCACAATTAGATTGAAAACTGCCTCACTGAAAAAATCTTAAAATGTAGTTGTTAATGGGGAGATTTCAACGATCAGGTCCCACGAAGGGATTGGCGCTTGTTCCAATGCACAATCTAGGTGAGGATAAGATATATGCTGATAAAGTTTGCACAAGACTGAGGAGGTAATAAATAACAAGAAGGATAAGTTACTGCTAGAGTGAACTGAATCATCTAATTAAACAGCCACAATCCAACAAAATGCATTTTAATACAGCCAAATGCAAGAGAGTATATCTGAGACCAAGAACACAGGTTATGCCAACAGTTAGGGAAACTCGGTCTTGGAAAGCAGTCATTCAGAAGGACTTAGGAGGGGTCATCATAGATATTACCTCAACAGGATCTCTCAGTGCACTGCTGTGGCAAAAAGAACTAATGCAATCCTTGGATGTATAAAAAGGGATTATCGAATAGAAGTAGGGAAGTGATATTTCGTATCTACAGAGCATTGGTAAGACCACTGCTAAAATACTGAGTCTGGTTCTGGTGTCCATGCTTTGAGAAAGATATGAAAATAGCGGAGAGAGTTCAAAAGAGGGCCACAAAAATGATTCATGGGCTGGAAGCCCAATGTATTTAACTCATTGAAGAGATGGAGCAGAGGTGACATGATTACTTTGTATAAGAAATTATACATGGAAAAGATGTCAATAATGGGGTCCTTTTCAACCTGGCTGACAGAGGAATAGTAAGAACCAATGGCTGGAAGGTGAAGTTGGACAAATTCAACCTTGAAATGATTTCCTAACTATGAGGATAAACAAACACTGGAACAGCTTACTGAAGAGGTGGTGGATTCACCATTGCTTGGAGTCTTTAAAAGAAGGCTCTCTCTCTTTCTCTAGAGGATATACTTTAATCCAGCTTCTGGGAGAAATTTTACAGCCTGTGTGTATGGGACAGGCGGGGATGGCTGGATGGGCACAGTGATCCCTTCAGGCTTTGGAGTCTAAATCTATGAATCCCCTTCTGTTCGTCCCCTTCCTTCATGGGCCATAGAGAATACAGGAAACTGCACTGCCTTCAGCATACTCAAGACACTTGCAGCTGTTCATTATTCAAAGACTATGATCCAATCTCATGCTTCAGGGGTTCAGCTGGTCACATACATTGGCCGTGTGTATTCTGTTGTCCCTCCCCCACCACACACACACCTTCCTCTGAAGCATCAGAGATTGGTCACAGATGGAGGGAACACTGGATGGAGTGGACCAGTGCTCTGACATGTTACAGAGAATCTTCTGTCTTAGATACCTGGCTGGTGTGTCATGCTCACATCAGAGTGCCAGGGACTGTGTGGATTTTTTTCCTTCCTCTGAAGTTTTGGGCATGGATTGCCTGCTAGGATCATCTGGGAACATCTCACCTAATCAATTCCCTGCCCCTGTAAGGGCCTCAGGCACTGGTGGCACCTTGCCATCTCTTGTTTCTCTGCTTGTGGCACACAATAGCTTAGACTCCCAAGGATTAAAATGTTCTAGTCAGTTCAAGTTATTGGCCTCAATATAGGGATACTGGATGAAATTTAAGTGACCTGTGAAATGCATAGATGATCCAAGGTCCCTTCTGGCCTTAAGCTCTATGAAACCACCACTCAGTTCCTTCACTAACACACAGACAGACATATAGGTAAAGGACTCCAAATCAGTGGGGAAGGAAGGCAAGTTGTGTGATCTGTGTGGACAAAAACATCTTGAAAAACTTCAGTTACTGTAAGGTAAACAGCCTATCTTTTTTGAGCGTTTGTTCACACAAATCCCACTGCAGGTGGCAGACTAGCAGTTACACTAAGGAGGTAGGTGAAGGGATCCTATCTAAATAATAACTAGGACCTCCCTGCCAAATTGGGCATCTGATCTAGAAGCTGCCACAATGGAGTAGTGACTGGTAAGTGAGTATGAGTAGCAGTCCTACAAATCAGAAATAGGGACTCCACTCCCCCAGTAGTGTGCCCTAACTCAACAAGTAAGGGGTAGATTGTTCAGTGCATGAGATGTCAATAAAATCTAAAATCCATTTTAAGAATCTATTAAAGTCTTTCAAGGCGAAATAAAACACGCACATGACTCAAGACTAAAAGGGGACCATCCACCAACATGAAGACTTTAGCACCCGTGGAGGAACTTCTATCAGTAAATCCATGCTGCATCTGATTGGATGATAAACTGATCTCAACCCTCCCTGAAGAGGATGAAAGCGCAGTCTTGCATGTGCCAAATTACTTTTGTTTCATTTTTCACCAAAAATGTTAGCAGGGACTGGACATCTAACACAGTGAATGCCAGTGAAAATGAGGGAGGATCAGAAACAGGAAAAAAACAAGTTAAAATTACTGAGACAAGTTAGAGGTCTTCAAGTCACCAGGGCCTGATCAAATACATTCAAGAATACTCAAGGAGCTGACTGAGGAGATATCTAAGACATTAGCTATTTGAAAAGTCACGGAAGACCGGAGAGATTCCAGAGAACTGGAAAAGGGCAAATATAGTGCCAATCTATAAAAAGGGAAATAAAGGCAACCCGGGGAATTACAGACCAGTCAACTTAACTTCAGTACCCGAAAAGATAATGGAGCAAATAAATAAGCAATCAATTTGCAAACATCTAGAAGATAATAAGTAACAGCATGGATTTATCATGAACAAATTGCGTCAAACAAACCTAATAGCTTTCTTTGACAGGGTAACAAGCCTTGTAGAGGGGGGAGGGGAAAGAGAGGGAACAGTAGATGTGGTATAGCTTAACTTTAGTAAGGCTTTTGATACGGTCTCGCATGACGCTCTCATACAAACTAGGAAAATACAACCTAGATGGAGCTACTATATGGTGGGTGCATAAGCGGCTGGAAAACCATTCCCAGAAAGTAGTCATCAGTGGTACAGTGTTAAGCTGTAAGGGCATATCAAGTGGGATCCCACAGGGACCAGATCTGGGTCCGTTTCTGTTCAATATCTCTATCAATGAGTTAGATAATGGCGTAGAGAGTATACTAATAAAGTTTTCAGACAATACCATGCTGGGAGAGGTTGCAAGTGCTTTGGAGGATAGGATTAAAATTCAAAATCATCTAGACAAACTGGAGAAATGGTCTGAAGTAAACAGGATGAAATTCAATAAGGACAAATACAAAGTACTCCACTTAGGAAGGAACAATCAGTTGCGCACATACAAAATGGGAAATGAGTACCTAGGCAAGAGTACTACAAAAAGGGATCTGGAGGTCATAGTGGATCACAATCTAAATATTAGTCAACAGTGTAACACTGTTGCAAAAAAAGGCAAACCTCATTCTAGGATGTATTAGCAGGATTGTTATAAGCAAGACGCGAGAAGTAATTCTTCTGCTCTACTCCACACTAATTAGGCCTCAACTGGAGTAGTGTGTCCAGTTCTGGGTGCCACATTTCAGGAAAGAGGTGGACAAATTAGAGAAAGCCCAGAGAAAAGCAACAAAAATTATTAAAGGCCTAGAAAACATGATCTATGAGGGAAGACTGAATAAACTGAGTTGTTTAATCTGGAGAAGAGAAGACTGAGAGGGGACACAATCACAGTTTTTAAGTACATAAAAAGTTTGTTATAAGGAGGAGGGAGAAAAATTGTTCGCCTTAACCTCTGAGGATAGGATAAGAAGCAATAGTCTTAAATTACAGCAAGGGCAGTTTAGGTTGGCCATTAGGAAAAAACTTCCTGTCAGGTGGTTAAGCACTGGAATAAATTGCTTAGGGACGTTGTGGAATCTCCATCATTGGAGATTTTTAAGAGTAGGTTAGACAAATACCTGTCAGGGCAGTTTAGAGAATACTTAGTTCTGCCATAAGTGCAGGGGACTGGACTAGATGACCTTGAGGTCCCTTCCAGTCCTACTATTATATGTGGAGTCATGCAAGCATAAGCTGCCAAATGACCCAGCAAGTTGAAGCAAACTTTCACTGAGGCTTTGGGCTAGGAATTTTAAATGATGATATTCATTCTGAGAAAGATACGCTCTGGCTGACATGGTCCCACCTTGCCCCTGTTAACTCTATTTATTGAGTAGGGGTGAGAATGGACTTATCCAAATTGATCTTGAGACCCAGATGGCGGGGGGGGGGGGGAAAGATGAAGGGTCCTGCAAACATCTCTTACAACTTGCTAATAAGCATGTCCCCACATAAACCAATCAGGACAGGGCATACATGAAGGTCTTGTCTCCTCAGGGCAGCTGCTACCAATGAAAGGCATTTGGTAAACACCCTAGGAACTGTTGAAAGGCCAAAAGGTAGGACTCTAAATCAGTAATCATGTCCCCTGAGCATGAAACACGGTAACTTCCTGTGAAATAGATGGATTACCACAGTGGTTATCAACAAGCAGTACGCGTACTCCTGGGGGCATGCAGAGGTCTTCCAGGGGGTATATCAACTCATCTAGATATTTGCCTAATTTTACAACAGACTTCTGAAAAAGCACTAATGAAGTCATTAAAACTAAAATTTCATACAAAATGAGAAAGTAAGCAATTTTTCAACAATAATGTGCTGTGACACTTATATGTGTTTTTATTTCTGATTTTGTAAGCTAGCAGTTTTTAAGTGGAGGTGAAACTTGGGGTACACAAGACAAATCAGATTCCTGAAAGGGGTACAAGTAATCTGGAAAGGTTGAGAACCATTGGATTATCACATGGAGCTAAGAGTCCTACAAGTCAAGAGCTGAAAGCCAGTTCATGGACATTAGAACAGGAATTCCCAACAAAAGCGTTACCATTTGAAATTAGAAACAACAGATGAATTTGTTGTGAGATCTTTGAGAAGGGACAGGAAAAGGGGATGCAGAGTTGGTACAGGCTGGAATTGAGTTGAATATCCTTGCCAGATAACTTCTAAGACTTGGTAGTAACTGCAGCTCATGCATTCACAAAAAAAAAAATTAAAGAAAGGCAATTGCCAAAAGGGAGAAAAAAGGGTCAATGACTCCACAAACTGGTCCATGACTCTTGATCACTGCATCAAATCTGCAACCTTTGACCCAAAGAAGAGTGTGCAGTGCCAGTAGATGAAGGTCTTTTCTTTTGGAAAGAAGGTCTCTTTTTGTAAAAATCACAAGTCCTTTGATAGTATGTCTATACAGCTGCAGGGAGGTCTGTGTCTCAGGAAGGATGGAGGTTTAGACTGCTTTCTCCTCTGCAGGAAGTACAGCAGCCAAGAGACCAAAGGGTTACTTGAGTCCTTTGAAGAATGAAGCACCTAGTCGGTCTTAGAGTTGAAAGGTTCACGACACTCAAAAGGAATGTTTCTGACTGTGGTCTTTCAAAATTCCTGACAACTACAGCCATAATGATCTGTGCATAGTTATTGTGGTAGCCACTGACCTAGCTGCAATGTCAGAAGCATCCAAAAAAAGCCTCCAATGCAGTCTTTGCCACCAACTGGCCTTTCAGGGCTACTGCTTTGAACTTATCCCGGAGGTCCCAAGGAAGCTTTTTACCCAACTTCTTGTCCAGACAAAGAATGTCATACTTAGCCAGAAGAGCCCAATAATTGGCCTTCTGAATCTCCCTAGAAGGTCCATCTTTTTGGGTCTTTATCCCCGAGTTTTGACATACAGAATGCTTGGATTTTCATAAGCAACCTCTACAACTAAAGACCCAGGGACAAGGTATATATAAAAGAATAGTCAAACCCATTTTGAGGAACCTGAAATTTGCAATCTGCTCTTCTAGATATGGCTGAAATATATGCGTGGGTCTACCACAAATCTTTAGCCAGCTGAAAGATATACTTGTTTGGCAAAGCCAAGCAGTCTTGGGAGCGTGGATGCTGAACATACATAAATTGAGACTTTCCCTGAATTACTTCAAGGGATATGTCTAAGGCCTTAAAAGAATGTCAACACAGGTTCTGAAAGGCCTTCAGATAGACTGTGGGAGGAGCAGATGTCATCTACATATGAAGATGAACCAGCCAGACAAATGGGCTGGTCCTCATATTCCCCCACAAGATCTTCCTCATTATGAGCCTCCTATATGAATTCTTGGAGAAGCTCCTGGTTAGATGGTTGTGTTGTCTTAAATCAGTCTTAAGGAGGTGCTATATTCCTAGACCTGGATCTAGACAAATACAGAGTAGGAAAATGCTGAGGATTCCATGCTGACCAGTAAGGTCAGGACTGCACCCTGTATGAAAAAGGCGTATGATGCCACAGTGGTGGATAGCAAAGTGACTAAGACCTCTCAGAAGTATGGGATCTTATGATGAGAAAGGCTCCTTAGGTCTCTTTGAGGAACCAATCTAGAAAAAACAAGGAGATGCTGCTGGGATGTTGAAAATGGTGGGAATGACTGGAAGAGGTGAAGGAGTCTCAGGGCCTTGACCACATCTTCAAAATTGTTGCTTGGTGGGAATGCATGAGAGCAGCCCTTTGAGGACTGTGCTGTCTACATTTGGTAGGAGGTCTCTGTCTTCAGCGCTGGGTGTCCTAGTGCCGATGAGGAGTATACTGCTGCATTCGGGATCAGGGAGGGAGTTGGTACTTTCCAGAGCATCTCTTCAGTACTGTCATGTAAATTCCAAAAGATTGGAGTGTAGCTCAAGAATCCTTAAGGGAGTGCAGAGAATCGTCCGTAAACTTAGAGAATAGGTTTAGAAGGTAAGTCCTCTACTATGGTTTGTACCTCCTTAGTAAAGTCCCAGAGGTGAAGCCATGATGCACACCTCATAACTACAGCAGTCATGATGGATTGGGCAGCGGTGGATGCAAAGTCTAATGAGGCTTGTAGAGTTGTATGAGTTAGGAGGTTCCCTTCTGATATCAAGGACTGGAATTGCTCTTTCCTGGCCTCCAGTAGATCCTGGGAGAGTTCCTCCAATTTGGAGTAGTTATATGTAGCCATAAGGGTTTCATAGATTGAGATTCTAAATTGGAGCGTGGCTGACGAATATGCTTTGCATCCAAAAAAAGTCTAGGCATTTCCAATCTCTGTCTGGATGGCTAGGATGAGATTGGAATTGACGGCCTCTCTTGTACCGCACTGACTACCAAAGAATTCGGGGGTGGGATGCAAGAATAGAAATTCCACATCCTTCACCAGAACATAATATTTGCAGGTCAGAGGGATGGACGTAGGGGTCTGCCACAGCAACTTTGTGGGGGTCGAGAAGAGCCTCGTTGATCGATAGAGCAATCTTGGAGGAAGAGGATGTGTGGAAGATATCCAGTAGTTTAAACTGCTGGTCCTTGACTTCCTCCGAAGGGATCTGTAGGGAGTCCACAATACTGCAGAACAAATCTTGAAAATGCCTGAAGTCATCAGCCAATGTAGGGGTGGAGGCACGATAGCCTTGTCAAGTGAGGAGGAAAAATGTCTATCACTTGCCAGCATACCTAATTTATAAGCAAGCAGATTTTTAAAGCCTAGAGACAGAGTTTCTGCCAGGAGACTTGCACCTCATTACAAAGAGGAGTCAGATAAAAAAAACCATTTTGGGGTTTTTATTTTGCCAACAGCCACTTAAAAGTCTAACTACAAGAACAACAAGTAACGAACTATCCTAAAACTAGGGAAACAGATGGATTCTATGCATTTCTGTCCTGCTATCAGGGATGGTAATAAGAAACTGAGAGGCAAGTGGGGATGCTCTGCACTTTATGCCTTAGGTTGGCAGGGAGAGTGTATGCGCAGCCTCAGACACTGTGAGCTAAGAGATTTTAGGCTCACATACACGGGATGCACATGCCTCCAGTGGAATCTCTGTGGACAAATGCTTGAAGAACACCACAGGTTCAGCACCCACAAGAGTGAGGGAGAAGGGCAAACAATTCTGCATTCATTTTACTTAGGATGTCAAGTGAAGTTTATCATCAATCCTTAAACTAAGTGGTACAAACTTTCCAATAAAATCAACACAGAATTTCTATAAATGTCTATAATTTCTATTTCTCTATGAAATTCTCACTGTTGATCTGAATACTAGCTTATTCATAAAGTGTTGTAAGTAGTGTCTTAGAATTAGCAGATTAAACTGACATGCTTTTGCAATTCATTTATACGAACCATAAACAAAGCAATCCACAACTTGCCTTACACTTTCAACATAAAATAGGCTTGTAAAGTAGAATCAGTTTTTCCATGTGCTGTTAAAATTGACAGTTGAAATGTGTATAGTCAAAAGATTTTAATGGAGCTGAGGGAGGGAAAAGGAGCATGTGTTTTAACCCCTCTCAACCAGAATACAGAGAATTTATAAGAGGTTTTAGCTTACAAGTTGTACTAATGATTCAAATCTTTGTGTGTAATATTGAATTACTTTTGGAGAAAGGAGGTCATACAGATCACAGTCTTCATCTCTTTCACTATGGCCAAGATGATTTTCTTGCGACTCTAAAAGGCAAGCATACCAAACTGAGAGTTAACACATACACCAATCACAGTTAATTGTAAACTAGATGGCCACAGAGTAGCAAGGGTATCGTGCTGGCACTGCAGCACAATTGGATGTACCTCAGGGGTGACATTCTGGTCCTGAAATAAGGGGAGTTTTGCCACTGACTTCAATAGTGTCAAAATTTCACCCTAGATGTTTTGAAACTAGGAAAAAGAGGCCAGGCAAAACTAAGAAAAATTTCTCAACTCTAGAGAAGTCTTTTCAAATATACTCTTGTCTAATAATCACAGCAGCATCTAAGGCAACTGCATAGTAAATCACCTGACACTGGTGCTATATTGAGGGACAGGATTACTCCTGGGGGAAATCAGCACCAAAAAATTTAAAAATTCTGCACACACTATTTGAAAATTCTGCAAAATTCTGATATTTTGTCAAAATAATAGTATAATCATGCCAGTTTCAATTATTTTGGTAATTTATTTCAAAATATCTGTCAGCAAGTATGTCTGTAACAATACAGATAAAAAAAGATTCTGGTAAATTTTTTTGACAAATACTGGTATATTCCTTATTAATACAGAACTTTGAGTAATTCATTTAAATTACAATACAGAACTGTATTTCCTGACCTGTCAGAAGCAGTGCAAAGGCTGGGAGGAGTGAGGGGTAACAGAGGAGCTGAGGGAGAGGGAAGGAGCCTAGGAGTGAACTTTGAAGGGTGTTGGGTGTGTTTTTTTGGAGGGTTTTTTTTTTTTTTTTTTAAGGAGTTGGGAAGCCTCCCCCATGCAGACCTTGGCTGACCCCAAGCCTCTCCCATTCAGTCAGGCACATCTCCCCCTCCCCAGACTCAATGCTGTCACCCCATTAGGTCCTGAGCCCATGCCCCAGTCTGTCCCCCCACTAGCCATTCTGAACCTCAGTCTGTGACCCCCAAACAGCCCTGTGTGCCCCACTCTGTCCTAATCTGGCTCTGTGGGCAAGATGGTGTGATGAACTTCTACTCCCAGGGGAATTCTGCAGCACTGGACATAGAATTTTTTTCCCCCACCTAGAAAATACATTCTGCCCCTGCAGCACTTCTGGGTCAGGGTCAGAATGTATTTTCTAGGTAGGGAAAATGCAAAATTATGCGGGACAGAGGAATTCTGCATGTCCGCAGATGCTCAGAATTCCCCCAGAAGTACAGGATGAAGAGAACAAAAGGAGTGTACAAGTACAAAATAACCCACACTCAAAGTGCATGGAAATACTATAGAAGAAAATTAACTCTTGCATAATCTAACAGTATTCCTTCCACAAATTATACTATGTATTTAGCAACAACTCAAAGGTCATTCAGAAAAAAAATACATTAGGAAAAGTGCCCAAATTGAGGAGTTTATTTTAAAAGCATGGCTGCTTAAAAAAAAAATCCATGCATACATTTCAGTAGTAACAAGAAATATGCTGAAGAAGATCAATAATGGTGAGTGGCCTGAGTGGTTTCTATAGCTACTAGAGAATTAGTAGATGAACTAACAGGTGATTGAACATGTCAGCATACTGTTCTCTTGGAAAAGTCTTTAAAAACAACCCTTATTTTACACATAGCATACTATGTACAAAATACTTAAACATGTATAATTATACAGCTCCACCCCGATATAAGGCGACCCGATAGAACACGAATTCAAATATAACGCGGTAAAGCAGTGCTCTGGGGAAGCGCATTCCAGCAGATCAAAGCAAGTTCGATACAACGCGGTTTCACCTATAACGCGGTAAATTTTTTGGCTCCCGAGGACAGCGTTATATCAGGGTAGAGGTGTACTACAAAATACACATTTTCCAGCTTTATTATGGAGCATTTCCCACCCACAAACCTCATTTCTGAGATGCCAGAAAATTTCACAGACAACTGCGTTTTCATGTCTAACTTTTCCTCCTCTTATTTTTATTAAATTTATTGTTTTTGCTTTCCATTGTCTTTAAATTAGTCAAATAATTTTAAAGTCAATGTGAAAGGTCTACGTTGAGACAGCACAATTCAAAATCCTAAAATCTGGATTCAAATTTAATTAGTAAAATATCCTATAATTGTTCTGCTGCTGCAGAACAATTCAGGGTGTTGCCTTTACAGGCGCCAAGTTTTCCCAGTAGAAGAAAGAAAATAAATTGACACTCGTAGAGTAAGCCCCAGTGATAGCCCCCTCTCTCCCAAGAATAGCTGGTAACTAACCACATGTACAGGACATCTAGAAAGAACCAAAAATAAAAGCCAAGAGCAAAAAGTCTTACCTTCTGAATTGATGTCCTCTTTCAACATATGACATAAATAATTGTTTCCTCTGTATGATCTGGTGGGGTTGTCCTGTAAAGTCTGAAGACTTTGCCTTCAGTGTAAAAATATTTTTAAAGAATGGTGTTTTTTTTAAAAAGACCTCAAACTATGCACAAATACTCCCCCCCCCACGATTCAAAGCTCCTAGATATTCTAGGTTCATTTTAACTGACCCATCGTCACTCAAATACATACTTTAATACATTCTTTGCAGGCAATATAATGTTTCATTTTAGCCATGTGGAGTCCTGAGACTATTATTAACTAGCAATATCTACCGGGTAAAATCTTTACCCTATTGAAATCAATGGGAGTTTTGCCATTAACCTTAATAGGGCCAGGATTTCAACTATTGTGTACCATGCAAACCCTGGTATGCAATACATACATTCTTTCTTCATAGTGACAACACTCTTAATATACATTTATATTATCAATGTAATTCTTTGAAAGCCCGTGCCAAACTTTTATTGGCCAAATTAAAAACCCAAAAGACTGAACTCAAAGAGCAAATACTATAGAGCTTCATCTACAGCACCATTAGTAAGAACTACATAAGATTTGTTATAGTATTAAATAGAAACTCTCCACTGCCGAGTTAAGAACCCCTTTCCAAGCAAATAAAGTCAGATATATCTTATATTAGGCATATTTGTTGTTCTTACCAGGAATCTAATGAAAAAGGTTTATAATAAAGAATCATCAAATTTTATATATATTCACCGCCATTCTCTGACTAATTAAATTGTAAGATATACTTCAATATAAATTTAATTTTAAAAAATGGAGTAATCTCAAGATTTACATAACACATACTTTACAGCCTGCAGTTTTCTTGTATAAAGTTCTTCTTCCACATAGTCATCCACTGGGTAGAAACCTTGGTTTGTATTTACAGTGGTAACAGCCTTTCAAGTCAAACAATAAAACTGCTTTAACATTTATGTTGTACAATTATGCACTTTACACTTTTAAAAAATCCAACTTTATATTTTATCTGGTATTGGCTAAAACTCATTTTGGGCCTTTCATAGCGATCTGGCTATCGAGTTCTACTACATACATACATTCTGTCTGGGGATTGGTCCTGCTTTGAGCAGGGGGTTAGAGTAGATGACCTCCTGAGGTCCTTTCCAACCCTGATATTCTATGATTACACACACACACACACACACCCCACACACAGTGAATGAGTCAAGATTCTTAGTCTAAATGTCTTAACCATTCAATAGCTGAGGGAAGGGCACTACGCAAGTCCACGAGGGAACCAAGCATCCCTTGCCAACGCGTGCAGCCTGCAAGTGCATGGCCTACATCTTCTAACTGGCCACAGTGGCAAAAGGGAGCACAGAGCCATGAAGATCCCACTTAGTGATAAGCAGCAAATCTGATCACTCCCCTGAAGCAACTGAGTTATACCAAAGAGGGTATGGAACATCAAAACCAAAAGTCTGATCTATTGGTTCTGTCACATGATAGGAATTTTACCTGCATTTTGAGCTTTTACTGGAAGTTTATGTTACGTGAATGTGCACACTATAGTTAGGTATGGTACTGAAACAGATGCAGCTACCACGAAAGCTTATGCCCGAATAAATTTGTTAGTCTCTAAGGTGCCACAAGAACTCCTCGTTGTTTTTAGTGATAAAGCAGTGTATTTATTTCAATGTGACTTGATCCTTTTTCTGGAATAAAAGGAAGTTAAATAGTCCACGATAGGTTAGACTAACACCTGCCAGGGATGCTCTAGATAATACTTAGTCCTGCCAGGAATGCAGGGGACTGGACTAGATGACCTCTCAAGGTTCCTTCCTGTCCTACAATTTTCTGATTATGAAGAATTTAAAAGCACACAGGTCACCTATAGTTCCCATAACAAAACTGCTTGGCTTTAATCCCACATGGAGGTATAAGTAACAGCATATAGTAAATGTATAGTGTTATTACAAGAGAAATTAGTTACAGTTACTAGGTAAATATATTTAAACACAAGTCAGGAAATTCAAAGGTATCAACCATAATTTTTACTTAGTGCAGTGTTTAGTACTAAATAAACTTATTTTCAAAAGGTTATACCATGGTTGAAGAAAAAAAAAAAAAAAAAAAACACTCTCTCACTTGGGGTTTGTCATACAAGATCACAGATTAAAAGAAGTCCACTCAGCTGTTTCAAGTTTTGTAAAACACAAACATTTCTTTCCCCAAGTACGCTACCGTACATTATGAACCAATTACTGCATAAGTTATTCTAGTTGTTTTAGTAGTTTGAAAAAAATTCCAATTGTTCAAGATATTTGGGTGGCTAGTTTGTGGAGGTGAAAAAATTTAAGAGTCTTAGATACACAGGTAGATAACAGAATTTTTGAGAATTATAAAGAGCTAAGATAGTCTACTGAGTAATACACATACAGGTTGAACCTCGCTAATTCGGCACTCCCTGGTTCAGCAACATCCATGGAGCACCCAGGGGAAAAATTAGTGGGTGTGGAGCATCCACCAGCGCCACGGTCCCCCCTCACTGTTCATGCGCCGGCGGCCCCATGCTTACCAACTCCTCCTCCTCCCTCCCTGGGATCAGCATTGGTGCTTTTGGGAAGACATTGGGGGACTAGTAGCATTTGAGTGGAGTTAACCACTATCATCTAGGCTCAGGCTATTTCAACAGCTAATGAGTTGTGCTAACTTGAGCTTTATATCCCAATGGGTTAGACAACTCATATTAAAAGCACATCACAGTACCGTTAAAGGTTTGAGTGGGGACCAGACTAGAGTAGGGCAACGTTCAAGTTATAACTTGAGTCAACTCTGCTGTGAAGAGAAGCCCTTAAAGTTAATTGAATATATACATTCATTATTAGGGATGTGATTCTGTCATGGAGGTCATGGAGCAGCGGCGAGCCCTGGGGCCACCAGAGCAGCACTCTGACTGCTAGCCCCCCACTCTGGGTATTTTAATAAAGGTCAGGAACAGATTGCGGGCTTCCATGAATGTTTATTGCCCACAACCTGTCCCTGACTTTTACTAAAATACCCGTGACAGAATCTTAACCTTATTTATCATATGTTAAACTAGCCTAAAAAAAAAAAAAAAAAAAAAAAAGGACTAGTGAGAATGCCTTTTTGTACCAGATTTAAAAAACACCCAAACACTTTAAAAAGCAACAGAGGGTCCTGTGGCACCTTTGAGACTAACAGAAGTATTGGGAGCATAAGCTTTCGTGGGTAAGAACCTCACTTCTTGCATCTGAAGAAGTGAGGTTCTTACCCACGAAAGCTTATGCTCCCAATACTTCTGTTAGTCTCAAAGGTGCCACAGGACCCTCTGTTGCTTTTTACAGATTCAGACTAACATGGCTACCCCTCTGATACCAAACACCTTAGTATTTAAAATAGTATACAAGAATAGTATCTCAGATAACACTGACAAGATTAGTTTTTGTCTTCTTCACATTATCTGAAAGCTCCCATTAGTTGCTTAATACTATATTTCAAATTGCAAATAATTTTACAATGGACCTTGACATGTTTGTGGAACAAAAACTTACCTCACAGTCAACACACACTATTATACTTGACTCCTGTGTTACCGATAAACACAATTCACAAAAGATATGTCCACACTGTAATGCATGATGACGCGCTCCTGATGAAATCAAGTCTATAAGTAAAAGTTAGCAAAATCCTGATTTACTGTTCGAGTCTTTTACAGTTACCAACATTAAAAAAGTGACTGTTACCATATTTAAATTAGAGTATAGCTACACAATCTTGTAAAAGCATTGGTCTTGCTGATGAAGTAATCCAGCAGCATTTTCAGGACAACCTTACAGTTTCAGAGAGAAAAGGTGGAGGAGATAATATCTTTTATTGGATCAACTTCTGTGGTGAGAGACACAAGCTTTCAAGATTACAAAGAGCTCTTCTTCAGGTCTCTCTAATATCCTGGGACCAACGTAGGTACAACAACACTGCACACAACATTATAGTTTCAGGCATTTATAAAGCTTATAAAAAATAACAGTACTCCAAGAAAAAGCCAGGTGCACAGAAAGAGCTGTGCCTCCCATAGTTTAGCAGTAACAGCAGTTTCCCCATCTTTGCAATTTTCTCTAAGGGTACGTCTAGACTACCCGCCGAATTGGTGAGTAGTAATCAATCTATCGGGGATCGATATATCGCGTCTCATCTAGACACGATGTATCGATCCCCGAACGCGCTTCCGTCGACTCCGGAACTCCACCAGGGCGAGCGGCGGTAGCGGAGTTGACAGAGGACCCGAGGTAAGTCGAAATAAGATGCGTCAACTTCAGCTACGCTATTCCCGTAGCTGAAGTTGCGTATCTTACATCAACCTCCCCCACACACTGTAGACCAGCCCTAAGGCTCAACAAAAAACACAGTGAAACTGACTAGGCTCCAATCAGTTGCTGATGTACTAAAGTTCGGTGATCACTGAATTGTACAGAAAGGGAATTTTACAAATACAGGGATATCCCAGGGGAAAAGCAGCAATAACTATAACAACACAAGCATTAAAAGTATCTGTTTAGCTAGTACCTGTAAAACTACTGATTTAAACTAAACAGACATAAGCCAAGTTTATATTAACATAAAAAGATTATCCACACACATAATTGCACCCGCTTAGCTAACTCAGCATAAAATCACTCTAGTAATTGAAGCGGCACACAAGTTTGTGTATGATCTAGGTCTAAAAATTTTATCCCTTTGTGCTCAGAATTGTTTTGGACTCTGAATACATGAGTTTCTTTTTGGAGAGACTGTTTCAAACCCTTCACTTTTAACATGAAAAAAAAGGGCCATTTTACTGCGAATTGTAAAAGCCTAACTGAAACAATACACAGCTAGTGTCTATTAAAGTCAATACATTCAGCACTGTAAGCTAGGTATTACATATTTTCTCCCATAGGTGCCGACTTCAGGGGCTCAAGCACCCACAGAGAAAAAATAGGAGTGCTCAGCACACATGGCCTGGACTGGACTGCTACTCTGATGGCTCTGGGGCTGGCCACCAAACAGCTCTTCAGCCACTGGCCCTGCGCCCCCATCAGCTCTTCAGTGGATCAGCTGTTGAGTGGAGCTGCCCTGTCACTCGCTCTTCTCTGCCCCATCCTCCCCTCACTGCCATTAAGGCAGGCAGGGGCAGAAAGGAACAAGCAGCGGGTAGGAGGCATTCAGGGGTGAAAGTGGAGTAGGGCAGGAAGAGGTGGAGTGGGGATGGGACCTCAGGGGACGGACAGAGGCGGTGTGGGGTACTCACTAGCAAAACCAAAAGTCAGCTCAGTGCCTATGTTTTCTTCTGTACCCCTACATTTGGACATGAATGGCATTCACATACCATAACGATGCACATTTCTAGAGTGCCTAAAATGACCGGGGGGCGGGGGGTCCACCATCACACAAATACATACTTGCTCTTATGTTCATTATAAGTACTCAGCATATCCGTATTTGGTCTCCTTTCTCCCAACTCCAGATTTTGTTTCTTTTTAGTGACCTTCATCCATTTGCACCCCCGGCCGATGCTGACAATATTGTCTGGGGGCAGCGGGACCAGGCTCTCAGGGTAGACGGGACTCTGGCCAGATCACATGCCCATTCACAGGGCGGAGTTGATCACCCGAGGCCGGATTGTGCCCCCCCCCCCCCAGCACAGGAGCGCCCTGTACTAGCAAATGCGTGTAGTAGAAGGCCCAGGGCTGACGGGCAGCGGGAGGGACACGCCAGGTCACAAACTGCGGCATCTCCCGGAGCCCCTCCCAGTAGCACCGCTACCCTCGGGCGAGGGGAAGCTTATGAGGCCGGCACGAGGGAGACGCCAGGGCCGAGGACCCTCAACAGGGGGAGGCCCAGCGTCGTGCGGGGAAAGGGGGTTTCTCAGGGGCCCGCGCCGGGCAGCGCAGACGCGTTGGCACCGCACCGGGGCCTCTCCCGCCAACGGCTGAAGGAGCCGCGGGGGGGGGGGGGGGCAGGGCAGCCCCGCGCTCCCCGCCCTGGGTCCGGCTAACTGAACGGAGACATGAGCCGAGTTGGCCCGCGCGCGGCCGCAGAGGCCCGAGGGCGAGCCGATATTGGTGAACCGCCTCTCAGGGTGCAGGGAAAGGGCCCAGGCCCGCAGCGCTCGGCCCCCTCTCACCTTGGGAGACAACTGTTCCGCGTCGCGAGCACCCGACGCACAGCTGCGCCCGGGGCCGCTGCCCTTGGAGCTCATCCTGCGCCGCAGCCATCTCGCGCCTTCCCACCGGCAGCACGCGGACCCGGGCAACTGCCAGCAATACACGTGCCCCTCAGCCACCAGCCAATAGCAGCCGCCCTCCCTTCGCTCAGCAGCCAATCATCGCGTGGTGGACGGGGCGCGGAGCGAGGCCTCCCTGTTACTAGGTAGGGAAACCACCAAGTGGGCTCTGGGGAAGTACTGGGGTCAGGTTATTCAGCAGGCCCAGGGGGATGGTCAGCAATAGAACCTGGACTTCTGAGTCAGTTGAAGGGACTGGCACCAATGTTATAAAGTCTATTTTTTTTTAAGAGACAAGTGTTTTCTTTGGTTAGAACAGATCAAATAATATTTATGGGTTGAATAAATTATTCAATGTCGTTTCTGTAGTATTCCCCCTGCTCTTATTTTGTTTTTGATTAGCATGGACTTGAATCCCTTAGGTTTCTGTTTCAAGTCAACTAAAACAAAACAGTCAGACGCATCAAACGTCTCCTGGCTTCCATGACAAAGCCAGCAAAAATGGCAAGTTTACATGTGGTTTTTATGCGAATCCATAAGCCAGCCCAGGTCTACTGCAAACTGAGGACAGGTCTACACTTAAAATACTGCTATGCGCCACTATAGCACATCAGTGAAGATGCTACTATGCCAGCAGGAGAGCTTCTCCCATCAGCATAATCAATCCACCTCCATGAGAGGCAATAGCTAGGTTGACGGGAGAAGCATTCCTGTCCACATAGTGCTGTCTAGACTGGGGGTTAGGTCAGTATAACTGCATCACTCAGGGGTGAGGATTTTTCACACCCCGTAGCGACATAATTATACCAATATAAGTTTATAGTGTAGACCTGGCCTGAGTTAAGGTTGTTTATTATTACTGATGAGTTTGCCTTGATGGCCTGTTCTGCTTAGCAACTAGGGAGGCCTACTGAAAAAATATACTAGCTGAAACAGTCAGGCGCTTGGTTGCTTGACCTTGCTAGATAAGAGAATGCTTGCAGAGGCTGGGAGAAATGCTTGCAGATGCTTTTTGAAGTAACTTGTATTTCTTTGTCTAACCATGAAGCTTATCAAAACATAACAGTTGTTCTTTGTTCCTCTCTTGTATGCTGGGAAAATATAGTGATGACATGATGTAAGTGATGACACGGCAAAGTGGCTAATAAAGATAGTTTGCATCTGCAGAGGGGAGGGGGCTGGTTCTATGGAGACGGGTAGTAGTTCTCTATTGTATTGCATGCCTACAATAAAGAGCTTGATAGTTGGATCTTTGCTGGTCGTTGCCTGTCTCTTTGCGGTCGGACAACGAAACCTGAGCCGTCCGGGATAAAAGAAATCCCTGACATTACTAAATTTACACAGCCCAGAATAAGACTAGCTTCCTACCCCAAATTCATAATTGTAGAATATAAATATATGGCTTGAGCCTGCTACTTGAGTAGGGCTGTAGGATGTGGCATGGACAAAGTTCAGTCCATGAGGTGGGTCTGCAAACTTTGCATAGCTATATATTAGGTTTTTGTAACTGGAATATTAATATTTCAATGAGTGGGGCAAATACCAAAACTGTATTTTGAGGGGGGAGCTGAAGGAGTCGATGGCAGTCCTTACTGCACAAGCACAGGGAGAGTATTCCAGGCACAGGGGTAGTGTCGAAGGAAGCATACAGATAGGAGTGAGAGGATACGAAGAGAAAGATACACATATTACCAAACCCATGATTAACCTGATCTGAGTTTAATGGAGTGAAATACTTACTCCATTGAAGTCATTTGTAAAACTCTCATTGGAGCCAGGATTTCACCCAGAGTATGTAACAAAATCCAAAACTAGGCAAGTTTAAATTGGTTTTGGTTATATTTTACAGTAATGCCTATAGGCCTCAATTGGGATTAGGGTCCCATTGTTGTGCTGTATATACAAAGACATGATCCCCACCAAAAAAATAATTACAGTACAATAACAGTTTTGCACAAGTCTAAGCATGTAACAGTCATTGTTTAAGTGGTAGTTGCATGACTGTGCTGTGAAGGGCACACATTTTCCAATGTCCCTAGGATAGCAACAACCCTAAAGTTGCTTCTGCTTGTAAAAGTAGATGCTAGGTTGTATTGCTTCTGTGACAATCAACTCTTTGGTAAGAGGTGTGCCTATATTTGCTTATTGTCTGGGCTTCAGATATATTCTATAGATGAATGAACAAGTTTAAATATAAACAACTTCATATATTAGATACCATTTTACTGCCTATTAATTTATTTAAATGTATGAAAGTATCTATAGGTGCATATCCTATGCCCATTCCACAAATTAAGATGAAAAATATGATAAAGGACTTGTAGCAGCATGAGCTGCCACTTTAATAGTCTGGTAGGGGGACAGGGAGCAGCTGACCCTACCCCAGAAAGAAGCCCAGCAGACAGGTGCTGGGAATCAGCTGACACAGTTGATTAGCACCTCCTGGGTGGCACACACTCTCAGTTGGAATATAAAGAAGAGCTCAGGCATTGGGGCTGGGGAGTGAGCAAAGAGAGGGTATTTTCTGGTAAATAGAACAGATCCTGTGAAGTCCCTATCAGGTTGGAAAGTACTATACCTGGTAGCTACTGGATACTAGAGAACCTGAGTCTGAACCTGTAACCAGACAGTTGTTAGTGTTGCTTTCTTTGGGAAGATGGCAAACAGAGCCATGAAAGGGACAGAAACCTAACTTTGGTGTAGCTAGTTGTCTGTCTATCCCTGGCTACAGGACTCTCTATAAATATGCACCAACACTTCATCCATTAGTACATCCCTCCCCAAAAGCCTGAGGGGGGGAAATGCTACCATATTTTATAATTTCAACAAAAACCAATTGTATTCTCCTACAGAGTTATCTAGAACCATTTTATGCATGTAATTTGCTATTTCAAGAGCACGTAAGCTGTGCATTGCTAAGTGGTTTTTTTTGTAAAATACAGATAAATGCTTAAAAAAAGGCCTTCTAAACTATAGCCACAAGATGGTAGCATGGATTAACTGTAGTTAGGTTCACTCTCAGTATCTTCACTGCAAAGAGAAGGTGTAATTATAGCACTATGAGTAACCATACCCATGCTAATTTTAGCCAGACCAGGTAACCCTAGCAGTGAAGAAGTGGCAGCATAGTAGTAGCCAGAGTCCCTGTCATGCTTGTTTTTGGGCTGCTACCCAGAGTACAAGCATGTGCCACTGCATCTTCACTACTATTGTTACCTGTGCTAGCTAGATACATTCACTTTGCACTGAAGACATACCCCCTGACTAATACAGGTCCTACTTGCTTTTATTCACATGAGTAATCCCATTAGCTTCATCAGCCTTTTCTGTACTGGAAAATGTGCTGTGTTACAAACGTGAAGCTAAATACAATTTTGTCCTTAGTAGGGACAAGATTCTCTCTATTTCAAATTGACCCCATGGATGAGAGTGCATATTATGGGTAGTATGCCCCTTAAGGGTAGTGGGGTCTAGTGGTCAGCTCACCCTGTCACATGGCATGGCCATTTAAGAGTCTGAAAGGGCCAATTATATATACAAGGACCTGGGAGATATTCGGAGTGAGGAAGTGGTTCCAAGAGTGAGAAATGTTTGGAAGGAAATCCCATTACTGTTTCTTTAAGAGCCAGGGGCCAGGAGTCCAATAGGGGCTCCCCTCTCCCCACAGCCAACTGGGAATGAGCTGGGAGAAGGGGATCAGCACAAAGGTTGCATGCTCTTTCAGCCACCAGGAGATATCAGCAGGGAAAGGCTAGCCTGTTGAGGACCCTGAAGTCTGATGGCTAATTAGGGAGAAGCTGGCAAAGGCCCTACAGCTGGCTAATTCTGAATTCAGCTCCAGGGAAGAGAGCTGGGGAGACTCCTGCTTAAGGAGAAAGTGAGGGACTAATTAATATAATCCAGTTCCAAGAGAAGAACTGAAAATTCTTGCGTAAGTAAGCACTGAAAGGAGTAACCCAAAGAAGGAAGCAGGAAGGGTTCCAGCATGGGCAGTGGGTATAATAGGCCAGGGAAAGTTCTGCCTCCACCGGCACTGCCGTAGCCGCCGGATCTCCAGTTGCAGGGTTTGGCGGCAAAGTTTTTGCTTTATTATGCCCCATGCAGGTTCCAGGGTGGCTGAGGAGGCCCATACCGCCTGCTCAGCTGCACCGGAACCTGCATAGGGCATATCAAAAGTGTCTTCTAACATGCTTTTCCCCTGGGTGGGTTAGGTCCAGTGAGGGGAGGTGTGTAATGTTATTGACGTGAACTGTAACCATCTAGATCATTGTTGCAACCACTGTTATATATTTTCAGCAGATATTGTACAAAGGTTGTTGAGTGAAGTGTCTATGAAAAGGTTATGATTTTCTGGTTATGATTATGCTATCTGTATGCATGTATCATTTTTGTATTTGAAGTTATAAATATTGGCTATGTACTTGTATCTCAATGTGTTTGATTCTAAGTAGCATCAGTGAAGCATTTGGCCAGCGTGTTGAGAAGGGACTCTTCAGATTAAGTGCCCAATCAGGAAACACTTAACTGACAATGGACCTTGGGAGACTCCAATCCACACGAGAAGTCTTCCTGGGAACGTTCAAGGTAGCACGTGAGCAATGGCTGCTCTCCCTGTAAAGAACTGAGTCATGCATGGACATGTGACTTACCCATGTGACTCCGAACTTCATCTTGCTGCTGTGATTTTCCACAGTAAGAACAAAGGGGTGTCCTTCCGCATGGCAGAGGATATAAAGGGCCCTGGAAACCCCTACATTTTATCTTCAATCCTGCTTCTTACCTCTGGAGGAACTTTGCTACAAACTGAAGCTCTAAACAAAGGACTGAATGTCCCATCCAAGCTGTGGATGTATTTCAGAGACTTGATTTAAACCTGCAGTTTATTCCATCACTGCTACAAGCCTGAACCAAGAACTTTGCCATTACTGTATGTAATTAATTCATTTGACCAATTTTAGCTCTCATCTATATTTCTTTTTTTATGAATAAACTTTTAGATTCTAAAGGATTGGCAACACTATGATTTGTGGGTAAGTTCTGACTGGTATATTGAGCTGGGTCTGGGCCTTGTTCCTTTGGGATCAGGAGAACCTTTTTCCTTTTACTGGGTTATTGGTTTTCATAACCATTCATCCCCATAAGGAGCAGTGCTGGTGTCGATACTGGGAAACTGGAGTGTCTAAGGGAATTGCTTGTATGACTTCTGGTTAGCCAGTGGGGTAAAACCGAAGTTCTCTCTAAGTGGTTTGGTATGCAGAGGACCCCAGTCTTGGGCTGTGACTGCCCTGTTCTAAGCAATTTGTCCTGAATTGATACTCTCAGTTGTGTCCCGCCAGAGGCTGCATCGTTACGAGGTGCGGCGTGGCTTCAGCCAGCCCTGGTCGGGGGGAGGCTCAGGGCTTCTCCCCCTGGTAGGGCGGGTGGGGGAAAGGCTCGGGGCTTTGGCCAGCCCAGCGGGGGCTCCTCTGGACAGGGGGTGGGGGAGGCTCAGGGCTTTTCCTCCAGCCAGGAGGCAGAAGCTCTGGGCTGCGGCTGACCCGGGGCTCCTCCAGGCAGGGAGGGGGCTTGTGGCTCTGGCCATGGGGGGCTCGGCAAGGGGTTTTGGGGCTCCAGCCATGGGGAGCGTGCAGGCAGAAGGGGTGAAGCTGAAGGCTAGTCTCCCCCGAGGGGGGCTCTACTTGCTGCCCATGGGTCCCAGAAATAGGTGCAAGTCTCCTGAAGGAAGGAGCCAGAGATTGCTGCTTCTGCTACATTGTAAAGGAGGGAGGGAGGAGCAAGGGCACAGCGCTCTTGGGGGAGGGATGGAACTGGGTGGGAAGAGGCAGGGCGGGGCAGGGGTGGGAAGAAGCGAGATGGGGCTTGGGCAAAGCTGGGGGAGCACCCTCCAGCAGATTCAAAACTTGGCACCTCTGGTTCAAAAAGTGTAACAGATATAAGTTTACCATGATTATATAGTACCCATGCAGTGTTGTTGTACCTGTGTCAATCCCAGGATATGAGAGACAAGGTGGGTGAAGTAATATCTTTATTGGACCAACCTCTGTTGGTGAGAGCGCTTTCGAGCTTACACAGGGCCCTTCTTCAGGTCTGGGAATACAGTATCGCTTAATTTGGGCCCATTGGTTTAGTAAATGGTTCTCCTAGGTTTACTGGAAGTCTATTTGTGGTTTCTGTGGCCTCTTTAGTCTTCCATCTATTAAATTAATTATTCACACCCCATGCAACACCATTTAATGCAAGGAGCCATCTGGGGGTATAGCTGCAGGCAGAATTTCACCCTGTGTACTTTTGTGCCAAGTGCACTAAAACTATGCTTATTTTAATTTAAAAATAATTTTCTATCCCAATGACAGATAATGAAATTTGCTGTTCCTGTCTTCAGATGTACTACATTAAGAGTGAAAATATGAAGTGAGAATTTGCATAGTGATATGTACTTATAAAAAGCACAAGTACATTCTAAACAAGTCATTCTAAACAATTTAAAGAAGCTCTGCTATTTTTAGTTCCTGTCATATGTTTACTATGAGTGTCACACATAGTACATTTTAATCTAAATTTGAACATTTTCTTGTATAGTTGGAAAGAATAAGTTTAAGAGCAGTTATTATTTCAACTCACTGTCCCATTAGTTCAGTACATTGTTTTGTTCAGTATTACATTTAACAATATGTTCTAATTTCTCCCTGCTTCCTTGTAAGAATCATATAGATTTGAATTCTAGAAATTCTGCCTTTACATACATCCCCATGTGACTTATTGCATTAATGAAGTTGCACAGAGTGTGGAGTAGGGAAATATCAGACAGGATTTGAAGGTGTTACATTTGTACAGGACAAGTGAGACCACAACTGGAATAGTGTGCCCATAGTTTAAAGATATTTAAAACTTGGAGACTATTCAGAGAGGTCTACAAGATTGATTTGTAGTCTGGAAAATATGCCTTATAGTGAGAGACTTAAGAAGCTTGATCTTTTTAAGATTACTGAAGAGAAAGTTGAGACAACTTGATCATGCTGAATAAGTATCTATACAAGGAGACGGTATGACACTAGATGGCTCTTTACGCTAGCAGACAAACATTTTTACCTTAATTTCTAGCCTTTGAATCTTGATATGGCTTTAACAAGGAAGGTTATTGACTGACTATTACCTGAGGATATGGTAAATCCTCCATCATTTGGGCTCAGAGCTAGTAACTGATACCACATAGATGGACTGTTGCGCCCAAGCAGAGCCCCATTGAAGTAAGTGTAGCTCTGTGTAGATGCAGCAGTCTCTGCCCGTACTCTCTCATTTGTTGGACTGGGACCATGGAACCTCTAAATCATGACTGAATGTCTTTATAAAAAAAATGCTATAATTGAGGCACAAATTGACTCCATTCAGTCAACACTGGGTAAAATTCTTTGTTATGCAAAGTGGTCAGACTAGATGATCATAACAGTCCCTTCTGGCCCTAAAATCGATAAGAATTTCTCATTCTCTATAGAAGTCCTACCAAGAGGTCTTTTTCAGACAAAAATCCCTTCAGGATAAGACCACAGAGTATACTTTATAATTTATTTTATAAAAAGTAAGCTGAAAATGGGTAATTATAGGCTCTTAACTCATAACCACACAGCTCAGAATGCAATACCTTAATCATAAAAATATAGGGTTGGAAGGGAATTCAGGAGATCATCTACTCCATCCCCCTGCTCTGAAACAGGACCAAGTATACCAAGACCATCCCTGACAGGTGTCTGTCTAACCAGGTCTTAAAAACCTCCAATGATTGTAATTCCACAACCTCCCTTGGAAGCCTATTCCACTGCTTATCTATCCTTATAGTTAGAAAGTTTCCTAATGTCTAACCCAGTGGTTCTCAAACTTTTGTACTGCTGGCCCCTTTCACATAGCAAGTCTCTGAGTGTGACCTCCCTCCCCTTATAAATTAAAACCACTTTTTTATATATTTAACAGCATTATAAATGCTGGAGGCAAAGCAGGGTTTGGGGTGGAGGCTGACAGCTCGAGACCCCCCATGTAATAACCTCATGACCCCCTGAGAGGTCCCGACCTCCAGTTTGAGAACCCCTGGTCTAACCTAAATCTCCCTTGCTGAAGATTACTACTTGTCCTACCTTCAGTGGAGGTGGAGAGCAATTGATTATTCTCCTCTTTCTAACAGCTCTTAATATATTTGAAGATTATCAGGTCCCCTGCCCTCAGTCTTCTTTTCCTGATACTAAACATGCCCAGTTTTGTAACCTTTCCACATAGGTCAGGTTTTCTAAACCATTAAACATTTTTGTTGCTCTCCTCTGCACTCTCTCTAATTTGTTCACATCTTTCCTAAGATGTGCTTGTAATTTGTTTTTAACCCATTGTATTAAAATATAACATCAAGCTCATTCTTTACTATTCATCTCATTTTTAACTATAGGTTTTAAGACATGATAGGACCCTGGAGCCTTCAGAAAACTCTGCTTGAACCTAAGTTACACTGCTTCAGCAAGAAAATCCGAATAATTGGGCAATCCCAAAGTGACAAATGCAAGATGAAACATTTTTTCACTACTTACAGACCCTGATGGGTTTCTAATGGACCTTAACATCTTTGAGAAAGGATCAAGGCTTCATTCTGGGTAGCTCTACACAAATGTCTGCCCAGTGCATAACTGCTCTGAAAAAGCAAATGAGATGATAGCCTATATTAAAAAAGGGATAGAGAATAATCCAGAACATATTTAATGCACATTACCTCAGACTACATTCAGATTTGACTGCCTTGATTAATTTTGGGGACATAAGTAGAAACCTATTGTCAGTCAAAGGCAGAGCCTTTGGGGGCAGAGGCTCGGGGAAAATCACACGTGAAGCACTCTAGAATGCAGGGAATGCTGTCTCCGTGCACCCAAGGTGGTGCAATTTGTGCTAAAGGGAGGTGGGTCCATGGCATTGAGTTGGCTGTTGCAGTAACTAGTACTATCCAAAGGGAAGGTGCAGTGTGCATGCTACCCTTACATGTCTGTGCCTAGTAGAGGCATTCTCTTTCTGAGTTAGACCACTAGCTAACTACCACAATTTGGCTCACTACTGTTTTTAAATACCATGCCTATGTTACTAGTAATCTGTTTTCACTTTTAATAATCTAAAATGATTTACATTTCACTGTTTGTTTAAAACTTGCATTTCTCTTACCTTGACTTGTGATTATAGACTTGTGAATTTTGCTTTTATTTCTAGTCAATTTCTGGCCAGTTTATTTTTCTGGTTCTTATGCTGAAGCCTTTGTGTTGCAAACATAGCAGAGGAATTATTAGTTTAAAAATACTGTTTTAGTTGGAATTTTAAAAATCTCTGGAATCATTTGTTAATCTGAAGCTCTGGAAAAGTTCGGGTTTTTTTTAATTAACCTTGACTATATCTGATCTGACTGCGTCACTTTAATAAAAAACTCAAAACAAACTAAAACAGTTGGATGATGGCTTAATTATTATTCAATAAGAGAATAGAAATTTTATGAAAATGGAATAGAGCCAGCCCTCCAATGTTTCAGGAATGGCTTTAGCTGGTTTGCTTCATAATAATAAAGTATTATGACAACACCTAATGGTCCCAATCAGAATTGTGCTATGCAATTTACAAGCACATAAGCAGACATGATCCCTGCCCCAAACATCTTAAAATGTAAAGACAAGAGCCACAAGTGAATGTAACAATAGATAGAAAAAAAAGAGGAGAGAGATACATTGGAGACAGTAGTTACCGAACATTTATTCTCTGGTACTGCTAGATTGTGATGGAGAGGAGTGTTCCAGGGCCATGTGTCCCCAAATCTTAGCTCTATGGAGGTGGACAGGGAGACGCTGCTGTTTCTTGTTCTTCTATGCAATGGTGCTGGCTTCACTGGTAATTGAATTAAGTGAATTAGCATTCCAAGAGGAGGGGAGACAGGTAGAATTTGAGACCAGATGGCACACTCTCTGCTCCCATTTAAGTCAACGACAGATGAAGGTGCTGTGGAAACCAAAGCCAAGGACGAGAAGGGATTCTATTCCAGTTTTCAAGCCATGCCCATCGCTGTGGTGTCTGAGCTGATGGAACTGGCATCATGGAAAGTACCAAGGCTACGTAGAAGAGGTTTTTAAAAAAATAATAGTTTCCTTTATTAATCATTTCCTTGTTTTTCTTTGGCTACATTATCAGAGAAGAAAATAGGACATACCTGGAAACCTGTTCAATTATGACAGGTCACACTAATCACATGGTAAATCTATTAAAAAATTGACAAAAATGATATGAAGGCCAAGACTATAACCGGGTTCAAAAAAGAACTAGATACATTCATGCAGGATAGGTCCATCAATGTTTGCCAGAAGCTAGGAATGGGCCACAGGGGATGGATCACTTGATTACCTGTTCTGTTCATTCCCTCTGAAGCACCTGGCATTGGCCATGGTTGGAAGACAGGATACTGGGCTAGATAGACTGGGTCTGACCCAGTATGGGCATTCTTGTGTTCTAATGCATATTTCACTTTCTAGTATATCAGTAAAATGGGCTATAACTAGCTTAGAGCTAGAACCAGTGCTGTATACCATCTGCAAGCTTGTGATCCCAGCTTTCAAACAGTGAAAGCATTAATGTTCAATTCCAGTGATTTATGACAACAGGCTGTTAAAGTCACACTTGAATCAGTGCGCTGGTGAGAGAAGAAAAGCAAGATAGTAATAAGAATGAAAATACAACGGCAACTTCTTATAAGTGAGGATTTCAGTCTTTAGAGCAGAATCTGATTCATCCTTTGTCCCATTGTGGAAGGCGGAACAGATTGAGAATAAAAAGGAAAAGGGTTTAACTTTGTGAAGATAGGAGTCTCCGCAATATCAAGGACAGCTTTAAGTTGCAACTTGAACAAATCTAGTAGTTAATTATTTAAATCTCCTTAATCAACTGGAAAATTAACAAGCTTTAAAAATAGACTTTTTTTCCCCCGAAGACATTCAGCCAAACACATCACTGGTGTAACTTCATTGTCTTCAGTACGTTTAGCTTATTTACTCTAATTCATGAGTGGAATTGGTCTTTTAAAGCGCAGTATTTATGGAAAGCTTTCCTTTCCTTTTAGAGAAGTTGTAGTCTTCTCAAAATCCTGTACTATTCAGGAATCAAACTTGGGTTGGAAGAGAGCGGATCAGTGGTACTTTAAGCTCCACCACAAACTAGGTTCCTCCAACTTTAGATGCAAAAAATAAGGTGAGCCGCTACTCACAGCACATTGTTCAGAATATGATCACGTGATGTTTCTGGATTTCTCATTTCTAGCTTCCTCTCAGTAGAGTTTTAATACTCTTAGCTCCCCTTTTAAAAGGCCTTTTGGGAAGTTGATAATGACTATACATTGCAGGATTTGTCTTTTACTTCTCCCATTATAAGGGGGTGGACTGCCTCTATAAAAGCTGGAGGCCAGGAGCTGGCCAGCCCTGTATAATTAGCCCTGCCCACCACACCTGTGATGAGGTTTAATTAGTAGATCCAGCTGGGTACAGAGGAGAGGATTCTCCTACAAAGAGCAGCAGGAAGCTGTGGAGAAAGAGGATGCTTAGGGAGAAATAAGCAGTAAGTAGTTGATGGGAATAAGTAGACTGCAGCAGGGAACCCTGAGTGTTCAGGAAAAATACTCCAGGCAGTGAAGGCCAGGAGTAGAGTCTTGATAGGGTTTGAGACCTTCTGTTTTGCATATTTTTTTGTTAAGTTGATAAATCCAGCTTGGGGATTGCTGGATTTTAAGAAGAGTTTGTGTGTAGAATTCTTAAGGAGCTGTGAAGAGCAGAGACTGAGGCAGGGTGCTTGCACAGCAATCTCAGGCCACTAGGTGGGGGCTTGGGAGGTGACCTGCCCTATAACACCCATATATAAAAAGGACTTGACTGCTTTCTAAAGGTGTTAGGAGAATTAAGTAGTTAGTGTTTGTAAAGTGCAGTGAAGATATCTAGCACTGAGAGCTAGGTTAGGCTATTTCCAGAGGAAGGATGGCCTTATAGTTAAGGCAATGGATTTGGATTCAGGAGAACTGATTTTTAATTACTTTGACTGACTGCCACAGACTTCCTGTGTGACCTGGAGCAAGCCACATACAGGATATTCAAAACACACTCCTTTCATCCAGCCCTGTCTCTTCCCCTCTGAGAAGCTTGCACCATTATTGCTTGCTGTATCTAGTCTGTGGTTAGAATCTGGATCCAGGACTGTCAGTCTGGCACTTTTCACAAGGCCTAGAATATTTTTTAAAATCACAGGTAAATTCTTAACACTTCAATAAAAGATGACAATATGAATGTTTGCCCCACATTGAATTTATCAAATTGTTTGTAACAAATTTGATCTACAGTCTTTGCATTTGCATCATATTGTATTAATATTTCTGCAGTTCTAGAAGCTGTTTGTTAAATCACTAACAGTTATTGAAATTACAGGCAAGTCCAGTGCCAGATTTTACAAAGAAGACCTAAATCAGTTCAACTAATTTGGCTTTTACTTATTTTGTTGGGGGGTGGCTGTTGTTGTTTGTAATCACTCCTGTAGTAACTGACAAAAGCTTAAAGCAAACAACATAAAAATTCTGTGGACAAGAAAAATTGGTTTGTTTTTATAATAAAATATAGCCTTCTTCTGATAGTTCAAGTAGTAGGTTACATAAACAGTTCAATTTCTGATCCTTTTAAGGGGTTGTCTCTTGTCTATTAAATATTTTGTAGGAGAAAACATGATCATCAAGTCGGCAGTCTGCCCAGGATTTCAGAATGGCATGAAAATAAATAATTACACATGATGAAAACATTTAGGATATTACATTATGATTATTTCATAGTCACAGGCAGACATATTTCAGGAAGGAAAAATAACATTGAATGAAGTCTAGTGCTACAGTAAACAAAGGGATTTAAAGACTGTCGGATATAGCTGTCTGTGCTTTCCCTAGGCTAAAATATTGAAACATGATTGTTTTAAAATTAAATTTGATTTTTTTCTCCCTATAAGAGAATGCTGTACGTGGTAGATAAAAAATAATACTTTGAGATCCTGGTTTGAAAGATATTGTGGAAATCCAAAGAAATCTGCAAACAAGTTAATTAAGTCTCATAGGAACAGCCATACTGGGTCAAACCAATAGTCTGTCTAGCCTAGCATCCTGTCATATGATGACAGTCAGTGCCACATACTTCAGAAAGAATAAACAGGGCAATTATTAAGTGATCCATCCCCTGTCCTCCAGCTTCTGGCATTTGGAGGTTAGGGACATCTGGAGAATGGGGTTGTGTCCCTGAACTTCTTGGCTAATATTCATTGATGGACCTATCCTCTATGAACTTCTCATTCTTTTTTTAACCCAGTTATACTTTTGGCCTTCACAACATCACCTGGCAACAAGTTCTACAGGTTGACTTAGCACTGGGTGAAGATGTACTTTCTTTTGTTTGTTTTAAACTTGCTGCCTCATAAAACCCTTGCAAGATAAACAGGTGTTATCTCTATTTTTATGGATTGGGAAATTGAATCTCAGAATAGCTAAGCGACTTGTCCAAAGTTACACAAAAAGTCAGTGGCTAAAGTGGGAGCCCCTAAAATTCCTGGTTTCTAGTCTTGTGCTCTCACCATTGGGCAATGCTACCTCTCTGCAGAAAGATACTATGACAATCTTTTGACTCTTTAGTCATACTAATTCATTTCTATCAGTTTTTTAGATCACTTTAGTAAATGTCACATTAGTAAAGTGAAGGACAGACTATGTAATATGAGCTGCAATAACTTCAGTACACCATGCAAAAATCCTTCTGTAGTGTTTCAGAATAGCTGTTATTGGACAGAGTATGGGTGGCCAAACGCTTATTTTTCCCCCTGTAAATGATTTGCTCTTGGGATTAGGTAGGAGAGACAGTAGCACACGTGCTCAGAAGAAAAAATGTAAGCACTAATGAAACTTTTATCATGAAAACTTAGGCGATGAGTGAATTTAGGTGCCTACCGGAGTTTTGTGGATTGCAGTGGAGGCAAAACTGGGACCTAGGTACCTAAGTCTGGGGTTTAGGCACCTAGGTACTTCTGTGGATCCCATCCCCTGCTACAGACCTTATTTCATGATGATCTGAAGGAGTAAGCAGCTTAAGTTGAGTACTAATCATTCATCTAAGACCAATGTAAATTCATCAGGTTCGGCTATAAATAGTATGCTGACTTTTTAATTTTCCTCCCTTCTATTTAGATTCTAAACGTAGCTCTTATTGCCCACTTATTTATTACTCTCATCTTTGCTTAAGTCTGTTGCAGCAAGAAGGCTAATGTTAATGTGAACTTCCCCACAGGAAGAAAGGCTAAATTTTATAGTTGTTGTGAAGGAAAAAATGACTGTTACAGCCTAGATGGAAGAGGAGAGAGAGTTGAAGATGACTATGAGGGTGCAAGGTCACCACGTTTTACATAATTAATTCCACTGCATTAAAAATGGCAATAAGGATCCTCATTTTCAGAAATGCTGAGCCCCCACAACTCTAATAGAAGGCAGTGGGACTCCACATCTCTGAAAACCAGGCCCTATGCACATATATCTGTTGAAACAGGTCATTCTGGTAGCAGATATTCTGGTATGTATTTACCAGTAACCTTTGCCTTGGCACTGCAGTTTACTTGGTTTCATACATTTTAGCTTTTGGCTTGTGATCTCAAATGCTAGAAGCTCAGACACAAACAAATAAAGCACCTCCACAAAGATTCTGTTGAACAAAGCTCAAGAGGCATGGTTTCATTCACTTTGAGGAGTCTGCCTCTGTTGGGTCTTGTGCTACACTGACTTTCAGATTGTTTTTCTGCTTGCTTTCTGCTAGAGAATCTCCATTAACGGTCAAAAGATTTTTTGTGTGCCCTAAAATCAGTAAAGGACGAGAGTATTGCATACAATGGTACATGAAGGTCAAAGATTGTGACACAGTGATCTGATCCTGAATTCCTTGTGCACACACAACTCCCAGCAAAATCAGTGGGAATTTGGGGAGTGAAAGGAATGCAGGACTGAGCATCTATCTATCCTATCTAATGGATGCATGCTTCTATTCTTGCAAGAAACAGTATTCACTGATATATTTACAAAAGGTCATGACAAGTTGAAGTAATGAGTAGTGCTCATTTGTTCTGCATGGATTTACAACAAACAAATTAATAAATGCAAGTTTAATTCCAGATTAGCAATTATGACTGTATTAATCTCTCAGCACTGTCCCCTACAGGAACATGGAAGGCCCTAGATGTCAATGTCCACATTCATTCAGCCTGATGTAGCTTAGCTCCCTTCAAACCAAGGGGGAGATTCACCCCAAGGGAAGGTAGGCAGCTTTGGGGTTTGGCTCTAAATTGCATTTTGAGGATCTGGGAAAGGCTGTTAAGGTGATGTACTGCAATAAAACATCCCTCTGATGCCTTGGCCACGCCTCTTCTCTGACCAGCATATCCCACTCTATGGGTGGTTCTGGCCTTTCAGATTGCAAAGTGGAGGGAAGATTGATGCCACTGTCCATCACTGAAACCTCCCATTAAACATTCTGCCAGTGGGGTCTCAACCAGGGTCTACACCAGCCAAGGTCAGTGTAGACTCCAGGCTGTATTTGGGCCCATATATATGATACAACTTCTGAAGCTGTCCTGCCTTAAATCTTGCGGAGGGGGACTCTGATATTCTCTGGACTTCTAGGGCCTTCTATAGTCTCTCTCTAAGAGAAATGTCAAACTTATTTGACAGAAAGGTCTGAATTCAAGTGTGGTTCATGGTCTGGGGCTATAAATTCAAGGACTATCTTTTCCACAAAATGCACAGTGCATATCCATTGATGTCAGTAGGAGGCTTGCATAGGGATCAAAGGAAGAATATGGCTTTAGGTAGTAAGTTACACTTAGTTTCTTATTTGTTCATTATTTTGTTGTCACATTCATTACTCAGTTGAGAAAATCTGTTCCTTTTTAGACCATCACTCTCCATCCTTCTTTCTGTTTCTCTCCCCCCATTCCCTGTCTTAGTGAGTCTGCTCAGTTCTTTCCTCTGCATGCCTTTCCCTGCAGCAGCTTCCAATTCCCAACCCAACTGGCTTCACTCCCACCCCCTACAACCATTCCAGCCACTAAAATGATCAGTGCTTATATAATGTCGACACCAAATTGTCATCATTGGGCTTTAAAGCCGATATTCCAATTGTATCAATAGGCTACTGTGGAGTTCACCTCTGAGTCACTGTTTGAGGCAGATATTACTTGCATTCATTTCCTGTTTGGAAGGTTCTCTGCAGCCATGACAGCTAAATTGTTTAGATGAAAGATGAGATTCTGGAGAATCTGCATATGTCATATGGGCTGTATAAATACATGATTCTGGTTGGATTCAGCCTATGGGTTGTATGTTTGACACCCCCACTCTGTTTGAGCTTAGAAAGATAAAGCACTAATACTGTATTAGTACTAGTAGTGAATTTGACATACTCTCATCCATATTTTCATTTCATAATTTTAGAAAAGCATCTTGAAAACCTTCCCCAAAAATCCTGCACAATGAAATACTAATTGTTTTAAATAGTTTTTTTTAAACTAACAAATTGTATTTAAAACATACCTGAGATACCATTTAAATTCCTGTAGCTGTTTTTTTTTACTACTATTCTTACTACTGTCCCTACCAAAAACAACAGAGCTTTGCAACTGGTAATCATCCAACTGAAGGAAAGATAGTTTTCATCTGAAAGAAAAAACTGGCTGAGGATGAACTCAAGTCGTACTGGATGCCATCCATTTTTTTTAAAAAATGAGTTACCCTTATGAGCTTAATTATTTTTTTTTGCAATGCTCGTTTCCTGGTAGATCAAGTTAGCGTGAGGCTATTAAAAAGCCCCTCTTACTTAATTTATCAAAGATCAATATTGTCAACACATTCAAGACAAATATTCACTAAGCAATTGTATTGTCAGAAAAATCAAGATTAGTGAACATTCTAATCCACTACTTTTTCCGGGGACTAGGACACGAGGCTGCAGTCACAAGACTTCCTAAGGACTGGAATAGTGACCGAAACCCTTTTGTACACCTTGCATGAGGTGTAGGGTTCTAGGTCCATCTAGCAATGCTACATTCCAGGCTGATGAGGTCCATGGAGAGACGATTTCTGCAGTTGCCAGGAATTTTATCATGTAAAAGATGTTTAGAGAAGTCTGCTGTGACACCAAACCTCCACAACCCACTACCTGAGCGCACTTAGAATATTCACCCCAGGTCTCATTGTGCAAGTCATCAGTATTAGACATAAATGCCACTGCCCAGAAATACACGGAGGGCTTGTCTACACAGTGAAATTATTCTAGAATAAAGTGGGGTGTGAATTTATAGCACTATAGTGATTCCAGAATAATTCCCCATGCAGCTACTCTTATTCCAGAATAAGAGTGCCCCTTTCCAATTTAATTTAAAACTACTTCTAAAATAAGTGTCCACATGGGAAGATATTCCAGAATAGCTTTTGTGTTAATTTCTCCCATGTAGCCATTTAAAGCTGACAAAAAGTAGAAGGGACATGACTTTCATTAGCTACTATATCAGGTATATTATGATCACAAATAGATCCAAATGTACACAGCAAAGGATATTCTATATATTGCTTGTACTATATAAGGAATGAAGTGGGCCACATATGTAATGGTCAAACATTAGATACTTAGGGTATGTTGACACTGCAATTAGACACCCATGGCTGTCCTGTGCCAGGTGACTTGGGCTTGTGGAGCTCAGACATTCAGGCTCAGGCTGCAGCCCAAGCTCTGGACCCTCACACCTCGTAGGGTCCTTGACCTTGGGTTCCAGCCCGAGTCAATGTCTACACTGCAATTAAACAGCCCCTTGAGCCGAGCCCTGTGAGCCTGAATCAGCTGGCACAGGTAAGCTGAAGGTTTTTAATTACAGTGTAGCGTTACCCTTAGGGGCTAACCCAGCCTCCTGCAGAGCCACAGAGGAACAGCGTGGAAAAGGCAGAGTATACATCTCCTATGTGCCATGGAGATCAGCTGGGCAGATCCTCTGGTCTTCCTCCCAGCAGAGAGGGCATGCTAGAGGCACAGTAACCTCCAAAGAGGGACTATGCAGCCTGAAATGGAGAAAGCATTCCTCTCTCTCCTCCCCCCATCACCTGTAAATCTCCCCAGTACTTCTAATTGGGCTGGAGCACAGGGGTTAGCCTTCCCAGTAAGAAGTAGGAGGTGAATGCATACATAGCTTGTATATAGAGCATACAACATTCAAACACACATGACCAAAGCAGCCAGAAGTCACATCGGAGACACATTCTGGCCTTGTCTTTACTGCTGAAATAGATTATTTTTTAGCTTGGGGTAACTAATGCATGTGAGCTAACCCAAGGTAAAACACAGTGCAGATCAGGCACTAGTTTTACCAGGGGGGAAACAGCCAGGGCAGCCTACTTTTTCCACCCTTTTTTCCCCCCTACTCCTTACTTTTTCACACTTTTTTTTTTAAATGGTGAAAATGTAGTAAAGGCCTCCCACAGAACCTCTGATGAGATACAATAGTCAGCAGTCTTCTGAACAGTAACCCCCATTACAGCCTCAGATTCATTATATATGTACCTTGCTACCCCATCCATGGTGTACTGTTCAGAGTACACACCCTACAGCAGGGGTTCTCGAAATGGGGGTTGGGACCCCTCAGGGGGTTGTGAGGTTATTACATGGGGGGTCACGAGCTGTCAGCCTCCACCCCATGCCCCACTTTGCCTCCAGCATTTATAATGGTGTTAAATATATAAAAAAGTGTTTTTAATTTATGAGTGGGGTCACACTCAGAGGCTTGCTATGTGAAAAGGGTCACCAGTACAAAAGTTTGAGAACGACTGCCCTACAAGTTGTCAAAGATGTAATTAACTCCAGAAGCTATAGTTCACGCTACTCTATACCTGGTTTTTTTATTTAACCCATAATCTGCATATTTAAATCAAATTATTGTAGACTCAAGGGGTTTGTTGAATTTGATCCAGAGAAAAAAGCCCCTCACATGTGGTACCAAGATTAAAAAATACAAAACCACATCTGGTGTGTGGAGAAATCCTAGTATTGCTAAAAATACTTTAGATTAACTGCCTGCTCGATCAAGACACTTCCTATATTTTATTTTATATCTTTTGTCATCTTACATAACTCATGTGTAACTATTTAATTTGTAGAATCCCCCCCCAAAAAAACCCCACAGACAGAGGGCTATAGCAAAAATAATAAATAAAGGAGTCAGTATAAATCCTTGTAATGGCATGCAGACGGCATTAAATAATAACCATAACACCATAAAGAAATAAATTCCAAATGGAGCAGCTTACATTTTGTAGTGAGAAAGTGAAAAAGTTTTCTAAACATCAAGTCTTCCAGAGGCCATTACTTCAGGCTCTCTCAGGAGCTATCAACCTGTTTCTAGAAAGAATATAGTGCTCAAAGAAAAAAAGATCATGAGTCTCTTATAATGTAGATACTATACTTACATTTGCAGGACAAAGAAGTATAGGATCTCACCAATGTAACTGGCAATACAATTTAGCCCATGCAGTTCACATTATCTTTTACCATAATAAAACTGTCCAATCTCTGAAGTCGGTCAGTTATCTATTTGCAAAGTTTTTCCCAAGCCTTAAACAAAGCAGATTCCAATTTAGAGTAATCTATTATCACCACTAATGCATGTTGTAACAGCCATCTGTGGTGTGGGCTCTGATTAGAAGGGGTTCTGTGGTTCCAGGTCAGGAAAACTAACTCCCAGAGAAGATGCTGACACCACCCTGTCCTGGAGAAGAGGGAATTTGCACAAAGGGTCCCTTCTGCATGGTTAATCCTGGGAAAGGAAGGTGGTGAGCACTCCTGAAGATCTGGCGCTAAAGAGATGATGCATTTTTTCAGGAGTTCAGACAGACCCCTAATATCCACATCATCCCAGCCAGGGCTTTGTCAAGCCTGATCTTAAAAACCATTAAGGAAGGAGATTCCACCATCTCCTTAGGTAACCCATTCCAGTCCTTCACCACCCTCCTAGTGAAAAACTTTTTCACAATATCCAACCTAAACCTTCCCCACTGCAACTTGAGACCATTACTCCTTGTTCTGTCATCTGGTACCACTGAGAACAGTCTAGATCCATCCTCTTTGGAACCCCCTTTCAGGTTGTTGAAAGCAGTTATCAAATCCCCCCTCTTTCTTCCCTTCTGCAGACTAAACAATCCCAGTTCCCTCAGCCTCTCCTCATAAGTCATGTGCTCCAGACCCCTAATCATTTCTGTTGCCCTCCGCTGGACTCTTTCCAATTTTTCCACATCCTTCTTGTAGTGTGGGGCCCAAAACTGGACACAGTACTCCAGATGAGGCCTCACCAATGTCGAATAGAGGGGAATAATTACGTCCCTCGATCTGCTGGCAATGCCCCTACTTATACAGCCCAAAATGCCGTTAGCCTTCTTGGCAACAAGGGCACACTGTTGACTCATATCCAGCTTCTCGTCCACTGTAACCCCTAGGTCCTTTTCTGCAGAAATGCTGCCTAGCCATTCAGTCCCTAGTCTGTAGCAGGGCATGGGATTCTTCCATCCTAAGTGCAGGACTCTGCAGTTGTCGAACCTCATCAGATTTCTTTTGGTCCAATCCTCTAATTTGTCCAGGTCCCTCTGTAGCCTATCCCTACCCTCCAGCATATCTACCACTCCTCCCAGTTTAGTGTTATCTGCAAACTTGCTGAGGGTGCAGTCCACGCCATCCTCCAGATCATTAATGAAGATATTGAACAAAACCGGCTCCAGCACCGACCCTTGGGGCACTCCGCTTGATACCAGCTGCCAACTAGACATGGAGCCATTGATCACTACCCACTGAGCCCGACGATCTAGTCAGCTTTCTATCCACCTTATAGTCCATTCATCCAGCACATATTTCTTTAACTTGCTGGCAAGAATACTGTAGGAGACCGTATCAAACGCTTTGCTAAAGTCAAGGAATAACACATCTGCTGCTTTCCCCTCATCTACAGAGCCAGTTATCTCATCATAAAAGGCAATTAGGTTAGTCAGGCATGACTTGCCCTTAGTGAATCCATGCTGACTGTTCCTGATCACTTTCCTCTCCTCTAAGTGCTTCAGAATAGATTCCTTGAGGACCTGCTCCATGATTTTTCCAGGGACTGAGGTGAGGCTGACTGGCCTATAGTTCCCCGATCCTCCTCCTTCCCTTTTTTAAAGATGGGCACTACATTAGCCTTTTTCCAGTCATCCGGGACCTCCCCCGATCACCATGAGTTTTCAAAGATAATGGCCAATGGCTCTGCAATCACATCTGCCAACTCCTTTAGCACCCTCAGATGCAGTCCATCCGGCCCCATGGACTTGTGCTCGTCCAGCTTTTCTAAATAGTCCTGAACCACTTCTTTCTCCACAGAGGGATGGTCACCTCCTCCCCATGCTGTGCTGCCCAGTGCAGAAGTCTAGGAGCTGACCTTATTCGTGAAGACAGAGGCAAAAAAAGCATTGAGTCCATTAGCTTTTTCCACATCCTCTGTCATCCTGAGTAAAAGAATAATCACGGATGCTCTAGTATGTTTTTGTATATTTATTTTATGTAAAATGCTGTAATATTTTGAAACCAGAATACAGATTCACCACAGTTGAAACAAGGGGCTTATTTACAATTATCGGCTCATCCAGGGCATTATGAATTCTTTGTACCTTGGCAGAATCAGGCAGCCAAGCTCTCCTCTGAGCAGCACATTCTTCCATAGTTCTGAGGCTGGATTGCTATTTTAACACATAGTGCTTCCTGACCCTTTGTATAATGGCAAAGTTTTAAGTAACTGAAAATGGGTCTTATAATGGAGAGTGTTAGGCAACCTTAACTATAGGCATCGCTGACAGCTTGGCCTATAATACCAGACTAGCCTGTTCCTATATGCTTCCACATGGGTGATGCAGAGAAAACTGTTGCTGCTGCACTCTGCTGTGATCCTGCTCTGTGTTGCCCCAGGAGACTATGGGCCAGATTCTGATCTCATTTTACACTCTTGGGGTCAGAGTCACAAACCGAGAAACTTCTGACTATTTCCACTATAAGCAGATTCATGTACTGGTGCAAATAAACCTAAATTGGATATTCGTCTCATTCCTGATATTTTTACCTCGTAATAACATTCCCCATCAATGGATTAGTAACTGTGTTCTCAGTAATCTTGCAATCCTAATGTTTAACACTCATTTTCAAAGTGTTTTACAAAAAAACACTTGTTAAGCCACTCAACACCCACATGTGATAGAGAGGGAACCTAAAATAATAAATAATAAAAAAAATTAATGGAGATATCCCATCTCCTAGAACTGGAAGGGACCTTGAAAGGTCATCAAGTCCAGCCCCCTGCCTTCACTAGCAGGACCAAGTACTGATTTTGCCCCAGATCCCCAAGTGGCCCCCTCAAGGATTGAACTCACAACCCTGGGTTCAGCAGGCCAATGCTCAAACCACTGAGCAATCAGAGGGTGGGAGCTATCCCTCCCACCACTTATCTACTTCAGGTTATCTAACCTGAAGCAGATAAGTGACTTGTCAAAGGACATGGATGGGACAGAGCTGGGGTCTAGCCATTTGGCATAAGGTCACTGGGAGGGATCTCTCCTCTTGAGGGAGAATGAATGAGATAAAATGCAGAAAGACAAGAGGAGGAGTTTTCCTTAAAGAAAGCTGCTACCTTCATTTTTTTTAAACTAAGTTTAAAATAACGTTGGCAGGTATTTTGCAGTCCTGTATCTTTTATTTAGCAAGAAGTTAAGATGAGATGCCTCCAAGGTGGATGCCAGAATTGAATGAAGAAACATGTTTGCCTGTGATATATGTGCCTCAGAGCTACTTTGTCAAGACTGGAATAGCCATTATTTTAGGAAGTGAATCATTAAATCATTTCTATAAATATCATACTTAGTTGATTTCCCTGTGCTCTCTTGATTCCATAGCCATGCCTATAGACTGAGTTACAGAAAGCAATAATCCTGAAAAATAAAGATCACATCTAAATCAAAGATACTATCACGTGAGTCAACGTACAGTTTTTCTTAGCTATGATGACTCACAGGTAAGAAAGTGTCCAGATAAAAGGGTGAGAAAGTACAAAAGAACAAGACAATGTTTATCCTTTGATATTATCTTAATTTAAAGGAATACATCAGCTACCACTATCTCTTAATCTTATTATTTTATTTTAATGTTCCTGGCTCACTTTGTTCTTTGCAACTTTTATTTAATAGCTGCTGTGGCTATAGTAAATTTATGTATAGCCTTGAGATAAGGGAGATACTTTTCATTAATCATTTGTTGTTATATTTCAATCTTTTTTTGTGTCTGGTATTAATTGCCAATAGTGTCAATAGCTTCTAGAAATATATCTAGTCTTGATTAAAAGATTGGAAGTGATGGAGTCTCCACCACAGGCAAGTTGTTTCAATGTTTAATTACCCTCCTTGTTAAAAATTTGCATCTTATTGCTAGTCTGAATTTATAGATTCAGCTTCCAGCCACTGATCTTGTCATGCCTTTCCCTGCTAGATTAAAAGAGCTATCTTTGATTCGAAGTGTCTTACCCATGTAGATGTTTGTAGATTGTAATCAAGCCATCTCTTAACCTCATCTTGGATAAACTGATAGATTGAGGTTCTTAAGTCTCCCACTATAAAGCAACTTTTCCTGTCCTTTAATCATTCTTGTAATTAGTTTCTGAACCCTTTTCAGTATGTCAACATCCATTTTGAAATGTGACAGCAGAATTGGACAGTTTTCCAGTAATGGCCTTACTAATGCCGTATACAGCATTATTCCCTATTCCTACTACATAGTACCCTGTTTATACATCCAATGATTGCATTTGCCCTCTTAGCTATTTCATTGTACTGGTACTCCTGAAGGAATTCTGCACCAAATATTAAATATTCTGCGCACAGTATTTTAAAATTCTGCAAAATTCTGCATATTTTGTCAAAATAACACATTATAATCACACCATTTTCAATTATTTGCTTACAAGTATTTTGAAATAAATTACCAAAATAATTGAAAAAGGTGTGATTATATTGTTATTGTGTTTCTGTATTATTTTGACAATTAAAATATGCAGAACTTTGCAGAATTTAATTTTTTTTTTAAATTTTGGTGCAGAATTCCCTCAAGAGTACTAGGGTTCCATGTGGCACATACTTAAATTGAATGCTCTTTTATTGATTATTTCTCTTAAAGTAGGTTCCTCAATCAGGTAATTTGCTGTATCAGAGACAGGAGAAAGGAAGAGGCAGACAGGCCAAACATTCCTGACATTATTCCATCCTCACCAAGATCATATAATATAAGCCTTGATGCTCAAGAAATAGTTTTGCCTACATATTTATTATAGAGTTTGCCTACATATTGATTACAGGGCAGTATTATAAAATATTTTTTATTCTGAGAGGTGAATCAGATATTTGAATACCTAGATGCCACAGACGTGACCGGCCATCTGTCTGTCAGTCACAAGCGGAGAAAAACAAAGATTATAGCTCCTTCACCTATTCATATATCCTTACTACCCCCAAGTTCACTCCCAAAGGTAAAAAGTAAAAAGGCTTGATTTTTCTGGGGCATTTACACATCAGTCCTTTTGAGTCTGACAACTTTCTTTCCCTGTACCTTCTGCTCATCAGTTTGGAAATTTTCCTCTACAAGTCAATTTAGTATTTTCAGGGTCATCTATAAAGGTACCAAACACCAGGAGAAGTGTCAACTTTACTTTAGATCTGAGGAAGGCTCCAGGCATGCTGCTGTCCAGATTATTAGAGAATGGTTTAGTTGGTTTCTCCTTAAAGAGTAATTTTTTTAAACCTCTGTGGCAATTCACAGGAAATCTTACTTAAAAATGTCACCTATAGGAATTCTCGTTCAACATGTTGGGCCCAATTCTCCACTCCATTATGCTGGTTTTACATTGTATGACTCCATTAAAGTCAGCAGCATAGAACTGATGTGATGGAGTGGAGGATCAGGCCCCCTGAGTTCACGGATTGTTTTGCTGTAATGTGTTGTGACAGGAGCACTCTGTTCTGACATTTAGAGATGTTAATATAACTGAAAATGTCACGTTCATTATCAAGATCTGAATGTCAACATCCTTGGCCTCAGAGTTCAGTAAAGATCAGGAACTGTAAAACGAAGCTGTTTGTCATATTGTCCCGCCCCACCCCCTTCATCCTTTAACACAGTTTCTCTAATGTGCTGGAAGAACTTCAGTGATGTTTTGTTTGAAACTGAATAACAGGTACAAAGTCAGTGGTTAAAAATGAAGAGAGAAAATACTTTGTGGAAGATGTGATGGCAGTAAGCTATTTTAAAGAGTGCTGTTTTCAGAAGATTTGCTAGAAAAGTGTTTGACTATTTTTGTAGAGACATGGGTGTAAGAGTGATCTTCATTACTTTAATGAGGTTCTTTGACACTGTTAAGGCTTACTCTTTGACCACATTCCTGCTTCTGGGCAGGAATAACTTGGTGGCTGTGCAGCATCCTTCATTAATGAAGGATTCAGTTTCCTAGTGCTCTCTTGTTTGGCTCATCATCACTTTTTATCTTGCAGCAATATGCTGTATCCGCACTGTGCAGGATTGATCCTCTGTTTTTTAAATTTGATTAAATGGAAATGGGAATAAAACTTGCCTTTACTATAACTTGTCTGGCAAGTGATAGACTCACACAACCTCTAGCTCAGGAGAAAAACTGTTGTTTTGTAAATGCTAATTCAGTCTGTGACCTTTGCATAATAAGAATGTTGGTAGTGGATTTTCCCATGTTAAGCTCTTTAATAAAGTGTAGGGGAGGGTTCTGGTGTGAGGTGGATAGTAACTACTTGATATCTTTAATCATCCGTTTCTGAATGACTGAGCAGCTACCCACCCTTTTTTCTTGGAGGCATGGACTGTAATTATAAACCAGTCCTCTGCAATATCATTAATATCAAAGTAAAGCTTCACATTCTCTTCAACATGATGTTAGACATCTAAATCCACTGGAAGGAAATCAGCTGAGCCTCTAGTCACAAACCACCTTTCCACCTGACTTGTAGGAGACTATAAGCACAGAAGAAACCACCAACCATAGAAGCATAGAAATTAAAGAAGACCTATTAGGACATCCAGTCCATCTGTATCAATGCAGCATTGTTCGCTATAGTGTATTTTCTAGAGTTTTGTCTAGTCAAGGTTTAGGAGTCCTAAACACTAGGGTTTACTGCTGTTCATTTAGGAGCTCTATCTCTGGTACTCTATATACAGTGGGAGCCTCTGTAGACAACCCTTATGCATGAGGAAATTATCTGTCTTTATAGGATTTGACAGGGTTGCCAAGAAACAAGCGAATCAGGAAAACACAGCCAGACATTGCTATACTTAATAATGCTTGATTTAAAGTGAGCATGAGGCAATATCCACGTGCATCTGAAATCCCACTGTCATCATAAAAATAGCCTAGGAAGGTACATATTAATCAATAAAGCTCTAGAAGGTTCAGTTCCTGAGTCAGTAAGAGACTGCCTCCCTACCTTACATGTGTTCCAGAAAGCTGAGCTCACCCCTGCTGCTTCAATTAACAGATCTTTGATACTGTCTTTGGAAATATGTGGCAGATGCTCTTGGTAGCAGGTACTCAGTTCTGGAACTCACTTCAATTTTCAGCTCACTAGAGTCTTAATTTGATGACCCTTCATTGAAATGGTTCAAGGTGCAGATGTTTGCTGGAAAAGGTCAGTTGTGGAGAGATATCAGGGTTATAGGAGTGGATTGAGTAATTGGCTGGGGATGTTACTTCTGTTCTCTATGGTGACTATGTGGAAAATTGTAACTATTATTCTGGGGAAGTGCATTAGATACTGCAAATTTGTTGGCAGTACGGTATGTGCATTATGTTTTAATGATATAAATATTTGCATGGGTACATGTTATAAATACATAAAATACCTTTCAACCTTTTAAGGACTTAAAATCTGATGAACAATGTAAGACAAGATACTAAAATAAGGAATACAAGAATAGTGCAAGAGATTTAAGATTATGTGGAATCTCAGTTCTTTAGACTAAATAATATATATTACTTCAATTTCATGTTTCAATATTTCTGCTGTAAATAGTGTTCAATAATAGAAATGAGATCACAAAAGTCTGTATGAAGTAGAAGTAAGTTTGTTTCTAAAATGAGGGCCAAGAGGCATGCCTAACAATCAGACCCAGGGCAGCAGCTCCCAGACATATTCAACTAAAAGTAAAAATTAGATATGTAACAAAGCAGGCAAATTGCAACATTTTGGCATTTTAATTATTTCTTTATATATTTATAGCATGGTGACTTCTATATAATTAAATTAAAATCTTTAGCACACACCATACTGCCAGCAAATTGGTAGTATATGAATTAGTTCTCTTATATCACCACCTACAGCCAACACAGCTATCCCCAGATGCTTTCTAATAAGTGCATAGCACCCCACTGATTCGTCAAAGCTTTTTGACAAGAAGTTTATTCCTTTTCCTGAAGTAAACTGGAAATATAACCTGAAAAGTGCTCTCCACTCAGCTTTATCTGCTGACTCCCTTCTCACCAGAGAGGGTCCCTTGCAGGGCATGATGTTATTAACTTACACTGAAAGCATTATCTATGCAGTTCACTCTGTGATACCTACACCACTCCATAAGCTGCTCCAAGACCTAGAACTTCTGTGTAATAGTATTTGTTTTGCAGGGATGGGCCCTGACAGCCTGTAAAATGCATATTTACTAATCAGATACACCTCCTTCCATTTTCATTCTTTCCTTTAATTGTGAAATTGCAATGTGAAATTCTTGGATCTTTGGATCAACCTCTTTTATAGTGTCAAATCATGATGTTGCTTTGTTACAGAGTAACAGACAAACAAGGGAGAAGCACACAGTCCATTATGAAATAGTCTGACTATTTCTGAAGTGGTGGAGTCTCTTTGCCAGTATATTCTGAGTTAGAAGGGATTTGTTTGGATCTAGTTATTAGATACTAGTCTAGCCCTACTACATATTTTAGCAAAAACTCTTATATACTTGTATTTATTCTTCATTATCTCTAGAGACATCATGACTGAGTTCCTTCTCTGTTCTTAGCCATAGTCTCTGGCTTTCTTCAAGAAAGGCCATCCGTATTGACAGAAGTGGAAATGTTCCCTGAGTTAAGACTGCAAGATTCGGACTGCGTGTTTACTCTTGTTACAGATGTCTCTCCCATGTGCAAGGATAGAAAAAATCCCAATGATCCAAGCTCTGGGTCTGACATCAGATGTATTGGGCTGTGTAACAAACAGTCTCAAGATAATTGCTGTAACACCGATTGCTTGGGACTTTTAAAACTGAATTAGAGAAAAACCACTGACAGGTAAAGTGGACTGAATGATCTACCAGGTCTTCATTTCCAACTTTTATGTGTTTTCTCTATTCAATCTTGGGTAAGTATCAAACAATGCTATTAGACTAAGGACTTGTGGTAGGTTTAAGATTCAATATCTCATGAGCTGCTAGGAGCAGAAATGGCAATTGTATAATATAGGAAAGCTGTGAAAGCCTACATTGCAGAGGTACGCAGGATAGTGGGATATAAGGTAATAAAATAATATTCTACTTACCATCTGGCTTCTCTTCTCCACCTACTTGAATTCTGTCATACTTGAACAACCACTCTCTTTAAAGCTGTTATAGCTAGAAAGGTTTGGGCTTGGTTCTGTTCCCATTTATACCTGTAAGAACCACTGGGCTTCAAACCTGGGCCTATGTAGTTGCCAGGTAGCAGCCACTTCCATGCTGCCATCCATCAATAGCTAGAACCAACTTGTGCCTCACTACCCACTGTGGACACAGACCACAGGAAGTCCCACCTGAAGGGGTCTGAATGGCCGCTGCCTCATGACTCATAATTGGCTCCCTGCCCTATATAAACCCAAGGGGCATTCTAGGAAGTGTCCAGCCAACAGTGTGGATCTCATGTAGTTGCCATGACCATTCCTGCTCCTTGTTCTTGAATGCCAGGCTTTGACCTTAGATTGATTTGGACCTTGCCTCCAGACCTGAAACCTGAGTCAGACTCTGATTCTTGGTATTGACCCTAGCCTGGAACTTGACTATGAACTCTGCTGATATTCTTAGCCTTGGGTTTGACCCTGCTCTTGCCCTTAGTCCTGATTGCCCTTGTCAGGATCTTGACACCACCAGTGTAAGTCAGGAGCAACTCCACTGAAATCAATGGAGTTATGCATGCAATGAATTTTTGCAAGGGAAAAGGGCTATAAACAGTTGGAAAGTTAAAGTTAGCCCAGAGACAACATGGGTGAGGTAATATCTTTTATTGGACCCATTTCTGTTGGTGAGAGAGACAAGATTTTGAGCTTGAAGAAGAGCTCTTCTTCAGGTCTGAGAATCCTAGGCTTGGTCTATACCAGTGTTTCTCAAACTGGGGTCGCCGCTTGTATAGGTGTTGTATCAACCAGGCAAGGTACTAACAAACTTCAACAGGACTTTATTTATTTTTACAGTGGAAACCTCTTTACCAAGCTGCAGCTGCACGCGCTGTAACTCTCACTCCGCCTCCTCAACTCCTCCCCCCTCCTTCCTATTTCCTGTCCTTTCAGACTCCCAACAGCCAGTTCTCCTAGTTCTAATAATACAAGCAGCATCTAAACACCACATTCTCTCCTCTCTTAAGAAACTTTCCCAACTAAAATAAACATTTTGTTGTTCTAACCACAGGAACAAATATGAAACAAGACACTATACTATTGGCAAAAATATTACACTGAAAACACTGTAGATACTACATAACAGTCTCTAGTCCAGGCAGGTGGTCGTCTGGATCTGACAGGCCGTCTCTCAAGCCCCGGTTCCAGTGCAATGTCTTGTTGTGTTGGTTCTACAGTGAAGTCATCCAATGCAGACTGGGTGTTGGCACATAATCTCTTCTTGGTGCATAGGCAGGTGCAAGATAAGAAGCATTCCATACCCGCCCATCAGAAAGTCAATAGGTGTAAGGTCCCTTCTTCTCTATGATTTTAAGAGGAGCTGTGAATTTATGGTCCCCTTTGCGTAAGATTCCAGGTTTTCGTATTCTGATGAAGGAACCTCACTCAAACTTTGGTTCCTTAGCACCCCGCCGCTTGTCTGTGAAAGCCTTAGACTTTGCTTGGTTCTGTTCAACTGTTTTTCTCACATCATCCTCGTTTGGGGCATTAGGTCATGCCTTTAACAATCCAGCAATGTTCAGTTTAGTATTCATCTGTTTCCCCAGGCAGTAACTCTGCGGGTGATCTTTGCGTTGTGGCATGTCGTGTAGCCTGGTATGCTTGCAAGAAATCGCCCTTCCAGTTTAGCTGTTTGCAAACTCTCTTTCAAACGTCTGTTAAACCGTTCGATTTCCCCATTGGCTTGAGGGTAATATAGGGATGACCTTCTGTGTAAAATGTTCCTCTCTGCTAGAAAGGTTTCAAACTCCAGCAAAGTAAATTGACTACCATTATCAGAAACCAGTTCTTTGGGGTTACCTTCCCTGCTAAAAACTGAAGAGAGGAACTTAATTACTGTAGCAGAAGAGATTTTCGATGTAAACACTACCTCAGGCCATTTACTGAAATAGTCTATTAAAGTGATGGCATAATGACAGTCAATTGGAACAGTATCAAAGGGTCCTACCATGTCAATTGCCACTTTTTCCCCATGCAGATTCAGGAAGAGGAACAGGCTGTAATGGCGGGGTACATGTCACTGCTGTCTTATCATGCATTTGGCAAGTGACACAGGATCTTATGAGTGCTTCCGTTTGAGAGTCCATCCCTGGCCACCAATACAGATCCCGTAGTCATTGTTTGGTTCTGATAATTCCTTGATGAGTATCGTGTGCCAGGTGCATGAGTTTTGACTGTAATTCTTCTGGAAAAAGTAGCCGGTGTGTACCTCGTAGCACACAGCGTTCATCCCGAACTCTAAAATAAGGTAGCAAAACTGGGTCAAGGTTTTTAGGATTACTGGGCCATCTCGGTCAGAAATTCCCGTAGTTTTTGTTGAATTGGACATGCTGAACAAGCAGCTTGAAATTGTTCTCTTGTAACTGCAGTAAGAGTGCTTGTAATAAGTGCAACTACTACATCCTCATCCTCCAGTGGACCATCTGGTGAAGGCAAAGGCAGGCAAGAAAGGCAATCAGCTACCACATTTTTGTTTCCAGGCTTATATTCCAGTTCATAATTGAAAGAGAGTAGTTTTGCAGACCATCTAGCAATACGATATCCTGCTCTTCCCAGTCCTTTCGTGGTGAGCAACGTCGTCAAAGGGCTGTGGTCTGTGTGCAACTTAAATGTGCGGCCCCACAGGTAAGTTCTCCTTTTTCAGTAGCCCAGACACAATCAAGTGCTTCTTTTTCGACTGTAGAATATTTTCTCTCAGCATTACTTAGTGTCCTTGAGGCAAATGCAACATTCCTCTCTGTGTTGTCCTCATGAAGTTGTGTGAGGACAGCCCCAAGTCCATAATCAAAAGCATCAGTAGTTACAATTGTGGACAATTCGGGACTGAATAGTGCAAGTACTGGCCTATGTACAATCAAGTCTTTCACCGTTTCGAAACTAGCTTGTGCATCCATTGTCCACACTAAGGTTGAACTTCTCCATAGTAATTCTCATAACGGTTCAATGACAGAAGCATAATTGGGAATGAATTTTGCATACCAGGAGGTAAGACCCAAGAAGGAACGTAAGGTTTGCAAATCTGTTGGAGGAGGAGCTTTTGAAATTGCCAGGATATGATCTGGATCAGGTTTCAGTCCATCCTGTGAAATTGTATGCCCCAGAAAGGAGAGTTCAGTTTGTCTAAATTTCCATTTCGACCTATTGACCTTGAGGTCTGCTTTGCTGATGCAGTTTAGTACAGACTGCAGGTTATTGTCATGCTCCTCAATAGTATTTCCAAACACGATAATATCATCCAAATAGCACTGAACTCCATGTTGATTCTTCAGAATCAATGACATCATTTTTTGGAAGGCACTTGGGGCTGATGCGAGACCGTATGGAACATGTTTAAAATGAAATAGTCCCTCATGTGTAATAAATGCTGTGAGGTCTCTTCTGTCTTCATGCAACATAACCTGGTGGTATGCTTTCTGCAAATCAAGAGTAGAAAACATCTTTGCTCCACGGAGTTCTGCAAATACTTCTTCTATGTGAGGAAGAGGATGGCTGTCAATCACAATAGCTTTATTTGGTTCCCTTAAGTCCACACAAAGACGAATGCCTCCACCCTTCTTCTGCGTCACTACTATAGGTGAAACCCATTCCAAACAAGTTTTTTAAGTTCCTCTGAAACAGCTTCCCTGACTGAAAATGGTAAGCACCATAATTTCTGTCGCACAGGCATCACATTATTCTGCATTTTAACTTTATGCAGAAACCCATAAGCACAGCCAAGTTTCTCCTCAACCTGGTGTTGGGTCCCAGCTGAAACTGGTGTGTGTACCGCAAGAGTGCTTTGCTCAGGAAGATCAATTTATCCATTAACTACCCTGAGATTTAAAGCAGCCAATAAATCTCTGCCAAGGATAGGAGTTCCTTTGTGGACAATGTAGAACTCTGCAGTTACTTTTGGTGATTGCTGTGTAACTATTGCTGGCAGGCAGCCATGTACTGGAATATGGTTTTTCAAATAGCATACCAACTGAAATTTGGGTTCAGTAAGAGGCCCATCTTTAAAGTAAAGCAAATAGATGGAATCAGGTAGTATAGATACTGCTGAGCCAGTGTCCAACATTACTTGAATAGAGTGTGATTTGCCTGAGGGTATGGCAGAAATGTTTACAGTGCACTTTATCTGTTCTGGAATATGTGCAGTAGTGAGTTTGTCCACACTCAGCACAGTAACATCTGGTATTGTAACTGCATGCACCTGTTGATTGAACTGGCTACTGTGACATACTTTAGCAAAATGCCCAATCTTTTTGCAATGATTGCACTGAGCTATTTTTGCTGGACATCCTGTGTAGCTTGCAAGATGTTGTGGGGATCCACAGCGAAAGCATGCTTTTACTGTATTTTGCATTTGCTGATTCAGTGGCTTTTTATTAGTTTTCTTTTTGCAATTGTTTGTCTGCAGCGATAGTGAACTCTTCTGCAAAGGAGTCATAGCCTGGACTGTGCCTCCTGTATTTTTGCTCATTATTTTGGCTTCAGCTGTAGCTGACTCAATCTGAGTAGCAATGGTTATTGCTTTTTCTAGTGTAAGTTGTGATTCTAGAAGTAAAGCGTTCTCTTACATGAAGCATGGTTGTTTTCTCAATGAGCTGGTCTCTAATCATCTCATCTGCCATATTCCCAAAGTCACAAGTTACAATCAGACTCCTCAGGGAAGCAATATACTGCATTATAGTCTCCCCGGGTTTCTGCTCATGCTTGCAAAATCTGTAGCGATTAGCTATTACATTCACTTTTGGCACAAAAAAGTTCTTTAATTCAGTGAGTGCAGTCTCATATTTATCATCTGCAAGGGGAAAAGTGTAAAATATTCGCTGCCCTTCTGCTCTAAGGCAGTGAATTGGCAGAGCACGCTTTCTTACTTCAGAAATCGCTGTAGCACTGATTGCAAGCAGATAAGTCTCAAACATATGGATCCAGACAGTAAAAGCAATTGGAGGCTCACCTGGGCTTTGCAGAAAAGGTGCAGGTGGGTTCAGAGGCAGAAGATCCATCCTCATTGCCAAAAATGTTGTATCAACCAGGCAAGGTACTAACAAACTTCAACAGGACTTTATTTTTACAGTTGTGACAAAGTTCCTCCTCTATCTTGGTGGGTCCTGCGCTTATTGGTGGATTTTCTTGCCTCAGAGATTCACCATGTGGGTTGGGGAACAGCCCAGAGACCTTCCCCTCTGGAAGAACCCACTGTCCAGGTCAATTGGGAGGTTTGGGGGGAACTCGGGCCCGCCCTCTACTCTGGGTTCCCGCCCAGGGCCCTGTGGACTGCAGCTGTCTATAGTGCCTCCTGTAAGAGCTGCATGACAGCTACAACTCCCTGGGCTACTTCCCCATGGCCTCTTCCAAACACCTTCCTTATTCTCACCACAGGACCTTCCTCCTGATGTCTGATAACGCTTGTGCTCCTCTGTCCTCCAGCAGCACACCCTCTCACTCTCAGCTCCTTGCGCCTCTTGCTCCCAGCTCCTCACACTCACACCACAAACTGAAGTGAGCTCCTTTTAAAACCCAGGTGCCCTGATTAGCCTGCCTTCATTGATTCTAGCAGCTTCTTCTTAATTGGCTCCAGGTGTCCTAATTAGCTTGCCTGCCTTAACTGGTTGTAGCAGGTTCCTGATTACTCTAGTGCAGCCCCTGCTCTGGTAACTCAGGGAACAGAAAACTACTCATCCAGTATATTTGCCCTCTACCAGACTCCTGTACCCCACTGGTCTGGGTCTGTCACACAATGGAAACCTCTTTACCAAGCTGCAGCTGCACCCTCTGTAACTCTCACTCCACTTCCTCAACTCCTCCCCCCTCCTTCCTGTTTCCTGTCCTTTCAGACTCCCAACAGCCAGTGCTCCCAGTTCTAATAATACAAGCAGCATCTAAACACCACAGTAGGGAAAGCCCCTGGCGGGCCGGGCCGGTTTGTTTACCTTCCCCATCTGCAGGTTCGGCCGATCGCGGCTCCCACAGGCCGCAGTTCGCTGCTCCAGGCCAATGGGAGCTGCTAGAAGTGGCGTGGGCCGAGGGACTTACTGGCGCTGCTTCCAGCAGCCTCCATTGGCCTGCAGCGGCAAACCGCAGCCAGTGGGAGCCGCGATCAGCCAGACCTGCAGACGGGGCAGGTAAATAAACCGGCCCGGCCCACCAGGGGCTTTCCCTACACAAGCGGCGACCCCAGTTTGAGAAACACTGGTCTATACTAGTGACTTATGTCAGTATAACTATGTTACTCACAAATGTGGAAAATCCACACCTCACTCCTGGTGTAGCCAGTACTATGTTGACATGAGGGCGTCTCCTGTCAACATAGCTACCACTCTCAGGGAGGTGGATTACCTACAACAATAGGAGAAGCTCTCCCATCGGTGTAGGTTGCATTTTCATGAAAGTGCTACAGCGGTGCAGCTGCATTGGTGCAACTGTGCCACTGCAGCCTTTTAAGTGTAGATAAGCCTTTACGCAGAGTGTCTCAGCTAAATACAAGATGGAACAGATTGTTTAGTATGAGAAGATAACTTCATCTTGAATAATCCTGTGACAGGTTGTCACTCCCGGGGTGCAGTCTGGTAGCCGTGGGAACCGCTGTATCCCTCTACTCACCCAGCTGGGCTGGCCCTTTTCTCACACTGCTTTGCTGGTAACTCATTCAGCCTCTCCAGGCCCTGTTATCATCCAACACAACAGCAGGTGGCGCCACATACCCAACTAAGCTACCCGAATTCTTTACCTAAGTCACTCAAAGATAGCCAGACAATTTCCCAGCTCCCCAGGCTTGCACCCCCCGCTGAAGTATAAACCCAAATTATACCATCTTGCACTGCACAGGGATCTGTACAATGTAAGCTCATTAATAAAGTCCACCTTCCCCTCAATGTGGGAAAGATATGCAACAGCCTTTGCTCACAGAGCTCAGATTTTCCCCAGACACTTCACTTAAAGGCACACTGGTTTAGATAAAACAAGTTTATTAACTACAGAAAGATAGATTTTAAGTGATTATAAGTGATAGCAAACAGATCAAAGCAGGTTACTTAGGAAATTAAACAAAAAAACGCAAACTAAACCTAAAATACCAGATAGGATTTGAATCAGTAATCTCTCACCCTGACGGTTGATACAGTCTGCCAAGTTTCCATACACACACTAGAAAGCCTTTTAGCCCGGGACCAGCACTTCCCCCATTTCAGTCTTTGTTCCTCTGGTGTTTCCAGGAATTCTCTTGTGTGGGGAGTGAGGCCCCCAGATGATGGCACTCCCTGCCTAATATAGCTTTTCCATATGGCAGGAACCCTTGGTTCCAAACTCAGTGCCCAGTCCAGTATGTGGAAAAATACAGGTACCAACATGGAGTTCAGTGTCATGTGGTCTGGTCACATGGCCTTGCATACCCTGCTGAGTCATAGCAGCCATTACTTACAGGCTGGCTGAAACGTTTACAAGAAGTCTAAGCTCTTCCATGGTCCACTGTCTTTGTTGATGAGCCATTAGTACTGTCTAGCTTCATCATTGTTGTACCTGATAGCTAGTTGTGGGTGTCTTCTCTCTCCTAGCTGGCCAATAGTGATCAAGGGCTGCACTGTTGGCTTGATTCCCTATTGTGCTCACTACCAGGTCCCATACAATTCTCACCCATCAGCCAGCTGAGCTCCTTAAATAAAAATGCTTTGAACAATTAGGAAGATGTTCAGAACAGGATAGTAGATTATAAACAGAATCAAGAATGGCTCTCCTATTTAGTCTTCTTGATATCAGCCTTATATAGAGATACAGAGGTATTTGTAGAGTAATGCTATAAGGTGGATCTTATTAAATCCAGCAAAGGGAGAAGGGCTTGGAACTTTTCTTTGCTTCAGAGAGAACTATAGTCTGGGACAGAGGAAGTAGGAATAATGGGATTAAATTAAGAATGCTCATTTTAAATGGTCACATAGTATCAAGAAAAGCTTTGCCAGTGAGATCTGCTAGGTCAGTGGTGGGCTGCAGGTTGTCCACCACTGTGCTAGGTGGCTGAATAGTCTCTCAAGAGAAGTGGAAGCTGCATTTAGCACAGATTCAGAATTTTGAATGAGAAAATAATCTATTCCTGGCATTATACATTATTATTTAATTTATTTGCTCTGAGAAGGGATTTCTGGATATGCCTCAATTAATAGTAATACAGCTGTTGTATTACTGGTTTAAAAAAAGATTGAGCATTGACTAATTCACACAAGAAATCAAAGTACATCCTGTCTGTTTTCTTTTTCATAGGTCCAGAGCTACGGGCACCACAATTAGGATCTGATCCAAAGACCACTGAAGTTGATGGGAGTCTTTCCTTTGACTTTTAATGGGCTTTCAGCTGGGCCTTTGTATAGCTCCAGTTCAAGCCACATACCAACTCATGCTATTGTGACCTTTGGTTGCGCTAGAGTTCACTTCATTGCCCTTCTCCAGTGCCTAGAACAAAGCAAAACAACTCCCATAGAAAAGCAGCCAGAGACCCAGAATTCAGTCTCTAAGGATTTTCAGCAAGTATGCACAGGGTCAAACTCCCCACATTCGAGTTCCAAAAAACCCCAAAAGGAATTAATTAATTAAGTACCAACTTTATAAAATCTTATGATAAAGAAACATAATAAATAATAACGTTTACAACATAACATGGCTCTTTTATAATCCACATACATTATCTTCACAGTTATACGTACACATAAATGAAGAAAACAAATTAAAACTGAACAGGTCAGTCCCCACAGAAACACAGGGAGAAGAAACTCAGAGTTCCCAAAAGCTTAGGTTGAGTTGATCTGAGGCTCAGTTAGAGTTTTTGATCACCAAATGTACAGTCTGCTGAGTGAAAAGCAACACCTTCCTTCCACTTGCTTGTAGGAATATTCAGTTGGAATCCATGCAGATTCTTCCTCTGCTGAAATCACTGTTAGCCAGTCAGCTAACTGATTAACCAACCACTCAATTAAGTATATTGATTTAAAAAAAAAAACTGTTACAAGAAAATACAAAACTGAGAATAGCAAAATATGAACGACTCTTTCCCCATGATCATATTTAAAGAAAAGTTGGTCAATCATAGTAGTTGAGACAATTTAAAACAGTTTGGCTAGAATCAAACAACATTCAAAGCATACAATTAAAATAGAATACATTATATTTTCCCTCCCAGTTTCCCCTTTCTGTAATTAACATTGCCCATGCTTCCCTGTTGGTGGCTTAACAATATCACTAACCTGATGCAAAGTACTTCAGATTTAACAGAAACAGCCTGCTTTCTACTCCAGAGTTCAGCTTCTCCCAACTCACACAGGGCACATGGCCTTTTGTAAAGCAGCTGCCCTGACTGCTTGTCCTTATGGAGTCTGACCCCAGCAACAGTGAACTTATTGGAGCATATCCAAAACTTCCACACCCAAATCTGGATGTGGAGTGCTACATCTGCCTAGTAACAATGACCTAGACATGATTCACTCCTACCCCACCCCAATAGATCTCTTAAAGATATCTCCCTATCAGGCACGTGGGTTACACTATTATCTATCCTATCTAATTTTTTTTCATATTAGACACTCTTGATAGTCCCCTAAAAGCAGGAATAAAGTAAAAACAATGCAGATGGTCCTTTGGCAGCCCAAATATCTTCTCTTCTATCAAGGACAAATTTTCCGAAGTAAAAACAAGACAATTTTAGGTTTCAGAGTAACAGCCGTGTTAGTCTGTATCCGCAAAAAGAAGAACAGGAGTACTTGTGGCATTCTATATGCATCCGAAGAAGTGGGCTGTAGTCCACGAAAGCTTATGCTCTAATAAATTTGTTAGTCTCTAAGGTGCCACAAGTACTCCTGTTCTTCTTAAGACAATTTTAGCTTTTTCAGGATCCACACATTGATCTTGCCCTTGGATTGTTATTCAATTCAAATAGAACTATATTGAAAGCAATCATCTATTGAGATGCATGTGAAACAAATCTTACACTTAACTCACTTGTCCTGCTTATACAGCAGATCAGTTTGCAGGTGTTGAATACTCCAAGTAAATGATCTGGGACATGATCATGAATCTGGCCAGGACCAGATTTAGGGGCAGTCAACCCAGGTGACCACCTGGGGTGCAAGGCTTGGCGGGGGGGGGGGGGGAGGGAGGGCGCTGGGCTCGGAGGGCTGTTTTTGTTGTTAGTAGCAAAGGGGAAAATAGAATGTTTGAAGTAAAATGCTTCAGGTATTCCATATGTGGTTTAATTTTTCACTAACCTCCTAGAATGTTCTGGACCTTTGTAGAATCTCGTGGATCCTTCCAGACTTTCTGAGAACTACATTTTCCTTGAACCTCCTAGAATGTTGTCAGCCATGCCCTCACAGGTATATAGGGGCAGGGCGTCGCCAGTCAGTGAGCTATACGAACAAAATGAGAGCCCAGCTGCGATATTGTGAACCTTGTATTATTGTGTAATTGTGAAAGTGTACTTGTGTTTTAAGACTTGAAGAGTGTAAGTAGTGACTAATAAAGCACATATTTAAAGAGATGCCAGAGATATCTCTTGAACCCCTACAAACACAACAATATAAAAGAAACACTGTTACTTCTTTTGCCATGTTTTACACATAATGTTTGATGACTTTCTAAGACTGCGGAACATAGACTTTTGCTCTCCCTAATACTGTCTGTTTTGCCCCGTAGAAAATAAAAGCTGCCCCCGAAGAAGCCTTCAGGAACTCAGTATAGGAAGCGAAAAGCTCAACTGCAATCTAGTTTGTAGCAAGGGGCAAATGTAATGAGAAAATATTTGCAACAGAGGAACATAGACCTGGCTTTAGGCAGTAATGATCATCCCAGTGCAGAAGAAATTGAGGAGTGAAGCGTAAATGATGGAAGTCCTATTACTAAGGAATTAGCATATTTATTGAAGATAAGGAATGGAAATGTGAGGACAGTGATGGAGAATCGTCCTGTTTTCCTGGCGGCGTAAAACAGAGTGATGATAAAAAAGAATGTGGCTCACATGAAAAGGAGAGTAATGATTAGGAAAAATCTGGTTTACATACAAAGGAGAGAATCAATAAAGAAGAATCAGCCTCGTGGGATGACAGAAGTGGCAGTGAGAAAAACTGCACACCACAAATCGATACATCAGATCCTACTTTATGGCCAATGATCCTAAACTCTGCCGATATTGATCATATAATTTTGGATGAGCCGGGAAAAATCGAGGATATGATGTTTCCAGTAAATGAGCAGAAGCAACACTTCTTAAAGTCACTCTGCGAAAGAGTGCTCGAGAATGGTGAGAAACTGAATTGACATTGGCTAATTTATGCAAAATCAACTGACAAAGTGTTCTGGTTTTGCTACAAAATATTTGACAAGAATGCCAAATTGTTGCTTGTGCTTTCTGAGTACTTATTCCAAATGGATGGAGGTTGTCTCCAGGCACAAGGTGAATAAATGCATAGATGCAGAAAACCAACGCATTATTAATGTGGAAACCCAGCATCAGAGGAATGTGCTCAAGTACCTGATCTCAATTACCCTTTTCCTTGCAAAGAATAATTTGGCTTTCCAGGGCTCATTGGATAAGTTGTTCAATAACCATAACGGTAATTTCCTCAGTTTGGTAGAGCTCCTTAGAAAATATGATGATGTCATGTGTGAGCACCTATGTTGAGTAGTTCGTAAAGAAGTATGGACCATTACTGCAGCAAAACAATTAAAAACAAATTGATTGACCTTATGGCAAGGAAGGTGCTTGATAATATATTGATACAGCTTGGCAAAGCGAAGTACTACGCCATAATAGTGAACTGCACTCCCAACATTAGTCACAGTGAAAAGATATCATTTACAGTAAGATTTGTTGACAATGAGGATGGCTGTATCCAAGTAAAGGAACACTATATCTGTTTCCTGTCTGTTGATGACTCTGCTGGAAAAGGCCTAACAGAACTGTTTATCGAAGTTTTGAATGAGAATAAAATAAAGCTTCAGGACTGTTACGGCCAAGGCTATGACAATGGCATGGACAGGCAGGGAAGAAACTGTGGCGTCCAGGCAAGGATCCTTGTGCTGAATCCAAGAGCTTTCTTGGTGCCTTGTGGCTATCATTCCCTCAACCTGGTTGTGTCAGCTGCAGCATCATCTTCTTTAGATTCAGTATCTCTCTTTGGAGTACTGCAAAGGATATACATCCTGTTTTCAACATCAACTGTCAGATGGAAGTTCCTCATGGACAATGTTACGAATATGACCATGAAGCCACTAAGTGACAGTCACTGGGAGAGCTGCATTGACAGTGTAAGGCCAGTGAGGTACCAAGCAACTGAGGTTTACGACACCCTGATGGAACTGGCACAGTAGAGTAGAGGCGAGGCTGGAATCCGACACAAGGCCTGGCAAACCAGATCACTGACTTCAAATTTCTGGTCTCAATAGTGGTTTGACACAATATCCTGTTCCAATAAAATGTTGTAAGCAAGGCATTACAAACTCAGTCAACGGACATCGCGCTCACTACCACTTTGATGAGAAACTGCCTTCATTTTGTTGTCGCCGACGGAGACAATGGATTTCAAGATGCCATCACTGCTGCCAAAGAAATGGTGGAAAATTTAAGAGTTAAGCCTGTCTTCAAGGAAACTCATATTCATCAGAAGAAGAGACAGTTTGGTTATGAGGGCAGTGATGAGGTGATAAGAAGCTCGGAAGAAAAATTTAAGAGGGAGATTTTTTGCTCGTTTGTTGACATTGCTCGAGTGTCCATCGAAGAAAGATGTGGACAAATGAAGTACCAGGAAAAGACCTGAGGGTTTTTGAATGACCTTAATAAGCTGCCAGAAGACAGGAAAACATTCTTGAACAATTGTATGGACCTTCATCAGACGCTGACAAATGGGGAATGTTCAGACATCAATGATAATGACCTCTATATTGAGCTGGACAACATTGAAGGACACTTTTCCTAATGTGTGGCTAGCTTTGAGGATTCTGCTCATGCTGCTAGTCACAGTTGCGAGTGGTGAGCGCAGCTTTTTGATGCTCAGGCTTATTAAAATATATCTTCGATTGATGATGGCCGACAAGAGACTGACATTGCTTGATATTTTATTGCTTGAAAATGCCATGGGCCAGTCTTTGGATCTCTCTGATGCTATGCTTCAGTTAGTGAGGGCAAAGGCGAGAAAAGCCTTTTGAACTAAAGGACTAGGGTTAATCATTCACCTACTGTAACACTATTTAGTACTGGTCCACCCAATGTTGGTGCACAGTTCAATTTATTGATGTTAGTACATTTCAGTTATTCTTAAATTAAAAAGTTTCTATAAGGTTAGAGGAATTTTTATTTGCTTATATATGTCATGAATAAATATAGATGTACAGATCCTAGCATGTACATTTATCATCTTCTATGACCGGGATAAATCATGCATGCAAATTGTGCATCAAAGTTGTGAAATGGGCTACAAATGCAATAAAAAATAAGGTATTCAAAAGTTTAACAAATAGAGATGGTGAACACCAAAGACGCTCCTCACCTGGGGCACCATTTGGTCTAGGGCCGGCCCTGTCTCTGAGTTTTGACACTTTTACTAGGCATCATCCATAAGCCTTGCTATTAGGCAATCTCAATTGAAAAAAATCACATTGAATCTACCAGACTTTTAGGCCAGTTAAGAAACCTAACTGCTATACATCTAACATTGGTGGAAGTCTGGTGGTGCTGCACTGTCCAAGATGCTGTCCTTCATATGAGGCACTAAGCCAAGATCTCTTCTGCTCAGCTCTGTTGGCTGCCCAGGTGGAAGGTATACACTCCTTGCTGTTCTTCAGAAAGTGCAAGGGACAATGTTGTGGTGAGTGTTTTATAGAAAAAAAAATCTTCAAATCTGTGAGCGAAGTGCTGCTGCTGAACTGTTCAATTTGCCAACAAAGTCAATGAACTACCAGTACTCTCTAAGCTGTTACCTTGGAGACCAGTTCCACCACCTCTTTTGCACAACCTCCCCCCCCCCCCCCCGCCATTAAAATCGGTGATTACCAAGGTGCCACATCATGTAGAAATTAACATTGCTGGAAAAGCTGCAGTTTTTCCTGGAAGCTACAAAGAATATTGCCAGCACAATATGGGGAATGCAAGATGCATCTGCTAGCAGACCTGTGAATAACTGAACACTTCAAAAGGGTCAGTCAACATAAAACAAACCAAAACCCCACTTCCATCTTTTTCTTTATATTCTATTTTTGGAAGAAATGCTTAAAAGGACTAACTAAAAGACTAGAGAAATTATTTTCCTAATTTTTTTATTCTGTGAATTTGACTGCACGTTGTCTAGTCACTTTCAGCATCTTCCCTGCACTGCCATTTATTTCCCCCTATTAAACATCAGAGAGAAGAGATATTTTTTAAATCTGAAAGGGCAATTAGCAGGAGGACTCAGAGCCAGGTGTAATACTCTATTTTTAACTCCTCTTTTGAGTTTATGTATATTTTCAGTTAACAAACTACCTTTCTAGAAGGCACAGCAACCTGGAAGTTCAGGTAATCAGAACTCATCATGTAAAACTGTAAAATGAATATTAAAATAATGATTTTGAATGCTCTCCAGGTCTATACAATGGCTCCCTCCTCTCCTGCATGGAAAGGGGCGTGGGGTCAATTACCTCCAAAATGACATTCCCTTCCTGAGACCCCACAGAAAGCCCTCCAAAAGGTCCAGTTCTCCATGGAGGAGAAAGGTCATGGATGGGACTGGCTGATGTTGGGGCAACAGTCCCTGAACTGATTATATGGGTTTTTTCAGAGAGAGGACATACAGGCATCAGCTCTGCTATCTCTTCCATGGTACCCCTCAGTGTGAGGGATAACTCATTTTAAGGAGGAGAAGGAAGGCCCTGTCATATCTACAGCTATAAAATACTAATCCCTTTAGTTATGAGTCTCTGACTTCTACTTACATCTTTCCGCTCAATAGGAAAGCGTTTATACTGCTTAAATTTGGCTGCTGAGATTAAATCTTCCACAGACATTGACACTGAGGGACTCCAAGGAGGTTTGATCAGATCCACACCATGTTTACTTTAAGCTCATTAAGTTACAATTAGAGTGACACCTCTGACTCTTGTTGGAAAATTAAATTGCCATTAAGGTTGCTATGGACTGTTCCAAAAGATTTAAGTTTTGCTCTCCAATGCATGGCATCCAGTTAATAGAAATGAAGTAATCAGGAGTTTTAAAACAAAAATTACAATAAAAATAGTGCTTACGCTGTCTTCAACAGTGGGGTTGCTTCACATTCACTAAAGAAATTCTTTTGAAGTTCTGTATTAAACTATAAGGGACCAATTTTCCACACTGGTATACTAGTTTTACACCAGTGTAAGCCTTTGGTTAAGAGAGGAGAATCAGGGCATTGAGAGCAAAAGATACTACCACCAGAAACATGAGACTGAATTCCCACATTAGCTTATGTGCATCTTCGCTGAATGACATTAGATACAGGGGGAGCTAGTAGTGAATTCTTTATTTAGGCTGTCTAACACTATCCATTATAAAAGATTCTTGCAACTTTGAGAAGCTCTTGCAAATTTGAGAAGCTCCAACACCACCATTGTTTGCAGTAGGCCTTTGAAATCTGGCAGGGGAAAAGCCCTCAGGCTAGAGAAGTGCCTTTTCTTTGTCCCATGAAATTTTGTTTAGAATGCTTAGATATAAACAGTCAAATTGCAATTTCCCTTCTCTTGATTGACTCCCTTAGGAAGATTTTTGGCAGCCTGGAAATTACCTGAACATGAACATTCTAAGGTCAAGTATCAGGAGGTAGCCTTAAAACTACAATACCCACCTGGGGAAGTGAGGAAACAGATTGACAGAGCGAGATGGGTACCCAGAAATCACCTACTACAGGACAGGCCCAACAAGGAAAATAACAGAACAACACTGGCCATCATGTACAGCCCCCAGCTAAAACCTCTCCAGTGCATTATCAACGATCTACTACCTATCCTGGAAAACGATCCCTCAGTCTCACAGACCTTGGGAGGCAGGCCAGTCCTTGCTTACAGACAACCCCCCAACCTGAAGCAAATACTCACCAGCAACTACAAACCACACCACAAACACACCAACTCAGGAACCAATCCCTGTAGCAAACCTCGTTGCCTACTCTGTCCCCATATCAACTCTAGTGACACCATCCGAGGACCCAACCACATCAGCCACACCATCAAGGGCTCATTCACCTGCATGTCTACTAATGTTATATATGCCATCATGTGCCAGCAATGCCCCTCTGCCATGTACATTGGCCAACCCGGACAGTCCCTACGTAAAAGAATAAATGGACACAAATCAGACATCAGGAATGGTAACATACAAAAGCCAGTAGTTGAACACTTCAATCTCTCTGGACATTCTAAAACAGATTTAAAAGTAACTATTCTTGAACAAAAAAACTTCAGAAACAGACTTCAAAGAGAAACAGCAGAACTAAAATTAATTTGCAAATTTAACACCATTAATTTGGGCTTGAATAGGGACTGGGAGTGGCTGGCTCATTACAAAAGCAGCTTTGCCTCTCCTGGAATTGACACCTCCTCATCTATTATTGGGAGTGGACTACATCCACCCTGATTGAATTGGCCCTGTCAACACTGGTTCTCCACTTGTGAGGTAACTCCCTTCTCTTCATGTATCATTATATAATGCCTGCATCTGTAATTTTCACTCCATGCATCTGAAGAAGTGAGGTTTTTACCCATGAAAGCTTATGCCCAAATAAATCTGTTAGTCTTTAAGGTGCCACTGGACTCCTTGTTGTTTTTGATTCTAAGGTCAGGCCCACATTGCTATTACCGTAGCAGCAGACACTGCACTGGGAACACCTGGCAGCTGATGGAGTAGGGGTAGGCATTGTGGGGGGAAAGCCAGAGCAGTTTTCCCCCAGTCATATCCTGGACTCAGAACATGGTCCCAGCATACAATCCCCTGCTCTGGGGACACCCAATGCAAGAGGGTTGGAACATACTCCTTCAAACCACACCTTAGACCCAATACATGGCAGCAGGGGTCCATCCCCACCCCTGGAATAACAGGCTTCTCCTAGTGTATTTAGTTCTTTAGCTCAGGTGGCACCAATCTGTGCTGAAGGTTCAGAGAAAGTAGTTAAGGACCTTGAGGTCAATGGCAATTGCGACAAATTACAACATGGTTTTACGAAAGGCAGATCGTGCCAAACCAACCTGATCTCCTTCTTTGAGAAAGTAACAGACTTTTTAGATAAGGGAAATGTGGTGGACCTAATATACCTCGATTTCAGTAAAGCGTTTGATATGGTACCGCACGAGGAATTATTGGTTAAATTGGAAAAGATGGGGATCGATATGAAAATCCAGAGGTGGATAAGGAACTGGTTAAAGGGGAGAATGCAGCGGGTCGTACTGAAAGGTGAACTGTCAGGTTGGAGGGAAGTCACCAGTGGAGTTCCTCAAGGTTCGGTTTTGGGTCCCATTTTATTTAATCTATTTATCACTGACCTCGGAACCAAATGTAGGAGTGGGCTGATAAAGTTTGCAGATGACACAAAGTTGGGAGGTATTGCCAATTCGGAGAAGGATCAGAATATTCTGCAGGGAGACTTGGATGACCTTGTAAATTGGAGTAATAGAAATAGGATGAAATTTAATAGTGAAAAGTGTAAGGTGATGCATTTAGGGATGACTAACAAGAATTTTAGTTATAAGCTGGGGACGCATCGGTTGGAAGTAACGGAGGAGGAGAAAGACCTCGGAGTACTGGTTGACCGCAGGATGACTATGAGTCTGCAATGTGACGTGGCCGTGAAAAAAGCTAATGCGGTCTTGGGATGCATTAGGCGAGGTATATCTAGTAGGGATAAGGAGGTGCTGCTTCCGTTATACAAGGCACTGGTGAGACCTCATTTGGAGTACTGTGTGCAGTTCTGGTCTCCAATGTTTAAAAGGGATGAACTCAAACTGGAACGGGTACAGAGAAGAGCCACTAGGATGATCAGAGGAATGGAAAACCTGTCGTATGAAAGGAGACTTGAGGAGCTTGGTTTGTTTACCCTAACCAAAAGAAGGCTGAGGGGGGATATGATTGCTCTCTTTAAATATATCAGAGGGATAAATACCAGGGAGGGAGAGGAATTATTTCAGCTCAGTACTAATGTGGACACGAGAACAAATGGATATAAACTGGCGGTGGGGAAGTTTAGGCTTGAAATTAGAAGAAGGTTTCTAACCATCAGAGGGGTGAAATTTTGGAACAGCCTTCCGAGGGAAACAGTGGGGGCGAAAGACCTCTTTGGCTTTAAGATTAAGCTCGATAAGTTTATGGAGGGAATGGTTTGATGGGATAATGTGACTTTAATTAATCAATCAACAGCGTGCCATCACGGGTAAATAGTATCAATGGTCAAAGAGGGTCTGGCTGGAGAATCTTGCCTGCATGCTCGGGGTTCTACTGATCGCCATATTTGGGGTCGGGAAGGAATTTTCCTCCAGGGTAGATTGGCAGAGGCCCTGGAGGTTTTTCGCCTTCCTCCGCAGCATGGGGCAGGGATGGCTAGCTGGAGGATTCTCTGCGACTTGAAGTCCTTAAATCACAGGATTTGGGGACTTCAACAGCTGAGTCAAGGGAAGGGGGTGGGTCAGCTTTTGTGGCCTGCATCATGCGGGAGGTCAGACTAGATGATCATACTGGTTCCTTCTGACCTTAAAGTCTATGAGGGTTCAAACCTTGCTGCAGAGGCATGATAGGGGGTTTGTGGCAGTTGTACATGATATAGATTGTTTTTACCTTTTTAAAAAACCTTAGGTGGTTAAAAACAAAATAAAATAAACCAAATGTTTAGGATGCAAAGTCAAACACTCCGATTTAGGAAATGTCAGAATGAAGTTTGCCTGTGCCACCCTAACTCTGCACCTTGTGCATACACACTATGAGAGTCTTTAGTTACATAACCACATACCACTTTTTCGATAGGATGCCTGCTTCTTTTAGGGCACAGGATTGATGCCCAATGGAGTTGAATTAAGGTTGCCCAGGCAATTTCTAATTCTGGAATTTCCTGACTTTCCAGTACTTGAGTTTGAAACAAATAGAACTTACTAACTTTTTGTAGTTAATATTATTAAGGCTACACAATTCTTGTTTATTCCCTTATGTGCACTCTATTGCTGTCCATCTCACATAGCTTTAGTTCCCCCTGTTGTCTCTTGTCAACCTCTTGCTCTTTCTGGGCTACTGGTCTCACCGTCTCTATGGTACACTTCTCCACCCATCCCCCGGTGTGTTTCTAGTTCTTCCCTTGTCTCACCCTCACTTTAGCTCTCTCAACATAAGGTTTCCAGACTATTTCAAGGGAATCCATTGCTGAAACCAATTTAATTTTCATTTGTTGATCTGTACAAAACAATAGTAACAGTGAACATTCTTGTTTCAAGTTGCCTATTGCCATCTTAAAAATAGCTGATAAAAATATAAAGCAGTTCATATAACCAATTGACTTATATGCAGATAATCATATATATGGTAAGCACCATTTTTTGAAATTAAGTGTACAGTACTAAACACTGGCATTGCAAATTATTCAACAAGTTTGAGGCATTACACTATTGTAATTCTAGCTAAATTCCCCTTAAACTAAACACTGAATGATGCAAGTTTAACTAACCACCATCAGGAATTCCTCAGAGATGATGTCAGCAAGGGATTTACAGTAATTCCAGAAGACATTTGTGAGCTATGCAAATATATTTTTTATTAAATTTATGATTGGAACTAAGATAAGGGGACACCAACTTAAAGGGTGAAATTTCAGATAAAAGAAAACCAACCCACTTGTTGATTTAATAGTCACTCTCTCTGGGTGAAATAGTCAGGGTCCCCTTCCATATATGGGCACGATGACATTTTTTTTATTTCACAGCTCTTCACCCACATAGAACACAGAAACGGAATTTGGTGGCGGGGTAAAATAGCAAGCATGCTGGTCACATTCTCAAGAATTTCCTGGACAAGTTTTTAGATGGAAGGTCAAATTCAGAGGTGAGTCTAAGTGACTCTATGGGAGTCTCAACTGGTGTAATTTACACTTTCCTCTGTCCTGCACACTATATAAATTACACTAGCTTTGACCTCATTACACTGATTGACCCAAATTCTAGGGGAAAGGGATTGTGAATTATAAAACTACATTTTGGGAAGTGGTGGGGGGAGGGAGTCCCTCTGACAGGACATATAGTTCTTGTGCCTAAGAAAGCTGAATCTAACTTGGTATAATTTACACACCAAGAGGACCAAGTTACACTAACTTAGGATAGACTGAAATGAAAGCTGAGACTCTATAGTTAAATATAAAGTGGGCACCATTAAAAACCCAACAATAGCAACTTTTCAATGATTGAAATACTACAGTATGCCCTCTGTTACATAAAAAGAGCTGCAGGTAGTTGGGAGCCTAAGTTTAATAGGCCAACTATACAGAGTTTAAGAATGAGTTGACTCCAAACATGTTTAAAGGATATCACATGATGTTAATTTGTTAGTTATAATGCAAGAACAATAAATTGTTTACTAACATCAACATATTTGGCCTGAGTTTAGCTGACACGTCCCTTTAAGGGGTTAGCAATCATGAATGTTTTTTTGTTTGTTTGTTGTTTTTTGCAGAAAAAATGATCAAAAATAAAAAGATATGAAAAGGGCTTTTTCAAATTATACCGTACTTCTTCATCATTGGTGTCTTGAAGTCTTAGACAGTGGCATCTCTGCGTTTTTGAGTGGCTAATTGAGAAAGATATTTGATTTTCGAAGCATAAAGAGTGATTAGAAAGAGACATCATTAGTGACTGGTAAAACTGAGAGGGATTTCTGTGAAACTGGCCTTCTCAAGAAGACAGATGACTGACTGGTTGACTTGAACACAGTTCTAGTGTCACTGTATTCCTGTCCTAAGGTCAAATTCAGCCTTGATATAGCAAGAATAATTCCCTCTCTGACTTTAGATTATATTTGTAAAATAGCAATAGAAAATCTTGTAACCTATTTTAAAGCACACTTATACCCTGTGTCAACAGATTCTTTTCTGCTGCAGTGCAGAGGGGAACATACCATAGAAATCATGTGTAAAAAGTGCAGAGGGCCAGCAAGGAGGGGATAGAGAGCTACTAGTAGAATCTTAAAGACTAACAAATTTATTTGAGCATAAGCTTTCGTGGGCTACATCCCACTTCTTCGGATGCATAGAATGGAACATATATTGAGGAGATTATATATACACACACATACGAGAGCATGAACAGGTGGGAGTTGTCTTACCAACTCTGAGAGGCCAATTAAGTAAGAGAAATTTTTTTTTGAAGTTATAATCAAGATAACCCAGTACAGACAGCTTGATAAGAAGTGTGAGAGTACTTACATGGAGAGATAGATTCAATGTTTGTAATGGCTCAGCCATTCCCAGTCTCTATTCAAACCTAAATTGATTGTGTCTAATTTGCATCAATTCGAGTTCAGCAGTTTCTCATTGGAGTCTGTTTTTGAAGCTTTTCTGTTGTAAAATAGCCACCCGCAGGTCTGTCATTGAATGACCAGACAGGTTAAAGTGTTCTCCCACTGGTTTTTGAGTATTATGATTCCTGATGTCAGATTTGTGTCCATTAATTCTTTTGCGTAGAGACTGTCCGGTTTGGCCAATGTACATGGCAGAGGAGCATTGCTGGCACATGATGGCATATATCACATTGGTAGATGTGCAGGTGAACGAGCCCCTGATGGTATGGCTGATGTGATTAGATCCTATGATGATGTCACTTGAATAGATATGTGGACAGAGTTGGCATCGGGCTTTGTTGCAAGGATAGGTTCCTGCGTCAGTGTTTTTGTTCAGTGATGTGTGATTGCTGGTGAGTATTTGCTTCAGGTTGGGGTGTTGTCTGTAAGCGAGGACAGGTCTGTCTCCCAAGATCTGTGAGAGTGAGGGATCATCTTTCAGGATAGGTTGTAGATCTTTGATGATGCGCTGGAGAGGTTTTAGTTGGGGGCTGAAGGTGACAGCTAGTGGTATTTTGTTATTTTCTTTGTTGGGCCTGTCTTGTAGGAGGTGACTTCTGGGTACTCGTCTGGCTCTGTCAATCTGTTTTTTCACTTCAGCAGGTGGGTATTGTAGTTTTAAGAATGCTTGATAGAGATCTTGTAGGTGCTTGTCTCTGTCTGAGGGATTGGAGCAAATGCGGTTGTATCTTAGAGCTTGGCTGTAGACAATGGATCTTGTGGTGTGTCCTGGATTGAAGCTAGAGGCATGTAGGTAAGTATAGCGGTCAGTAGGTTTCCGGTATAGGGTGGTATTTATGTGACCATCGCTTATTAGCACAGTAGTGTCCAGGAAATGGACCGCTTGTGTGGATTGATCAAGCTGTCACCTTCAGCCCCTAACTAAAACCTCTCCAGCAGGGAGGGGGTGGCAGCAGTGCCTGGATCCTGGAGCTGGTGAGTCAGCTCCGGCACCCAGGCACCAGGCGGGCAAAGGGGGGCTGGCAAGGGAGGGAGATGGGGGGGCTCAGCTCTGAGCCCCCTGCCACTCCAGAGGGCTCCTGCCCGGGCCGCTGCACACCGGGGCCGGGAGCGCAGCCTGGAGGCTGCTCCAGCCCTGCAGCCTGCGTGGCAGCGCAGTGGGTCCGGGCGGGGGCAGGGGCCGTGTGGGGGGCGCGGGGGCAGGGGCCGGGGAGCCCCGCGCCTCTCCCTCCCGCTCGCAGCTGCAGCTCCTTCCCGGCGGGACGTGCCCCCCGGCCTGCCCTGGGCACATGCGGCGCACGTCCAGCGGCTCCTTCCCAGCGGGAGGGAGACTAGGCGCGGGGGATGCGTGCCGCATGTGGCTGGGGTGGTGGGAGGCGCGTCCCGCCGGGAAGGAGCCGCAGCCGCGAGTGGGAGGGAGAGGCGTGGGGCTCCCCGGCAGCTGCGGGGATTCGGCCTGTGCCGGCCATCCGGCCCCTGCCGCCCATCTGGCTCCTGCCCGCTCCGCGCTGCCCCCGCCCGGACCCACCGCGCGCCGCATATGCCCGTGGCGGGGCGGGGGGCAGGAGGCTCCGCGAGGAGGGCAGCGTGCATGGCCGGGGCCTGCTAAGGCCCCCGACTCCTTTGAAACGCCTTTTTATTTTTATTTTTTTTGCTCTGACCCCCCCCCCTTTTTTTTGCTCGCCCCCCGACCTTGCGTCCCGATATTTTATAGCGCTGATCTGGTCACCCTACCTTCAGCACGTGTGCCATAGGTTGCCTACCCCTGGTATAGCTGTATAAGCTGTTGATGTCTTGAGGTAAGTTTTCTGTTCCCATAGTGATAGCAGAAGAGGAGAAGACACAGGCCTGTGATTTTGATAGCTTACTACAGAATAGTGATATGATTTTATGTCCTGTCAGATGACTAAATAATGAAAAATCCTCATGGTTCAAATCCACACCAGTTTATTTACATATGAAACCACCTTTCAAAATGCTAAATATTAGCAGCATCGTGATTCTGTGCATCAAAATTAATATTAATAACTGTAACTGCACAACAACTGTCAATCAAGATTGTCATCTTCATCATCGTTGTTAAATAAAATGTTTTTTGTCAGAAAGGGAGGCTTTGGCTGAGTAATCCCGATTGAAGCTTTTGACATTTATTCTGATGTACATAAGCTATTCTGCATTTTCAGTGGACAGTTCTTTTCTTCTGTCAGGCATAATTACTCCAGGAACAATAAATATGTGCTTTGAGTATAAACTGGAGAGAGGTCAGTTGTGATGTGAAATGGCAGACTTTGCCAATGCTCGCCTTGCTCTTCTTCTGTCATGCCAGAAACAGAGGTTTAATATCTGTAACCTTCAGAGCATGCTCTTTGAAACAGAACTTTCAACTGATTTGATGAAAGCCCTCTCCCTCACCCAGAAGATTCCCAACCTGACTTATGGTTCCTCATGTATAAGCCTGTCTATTAAGGCACAAGAGCAAGGTCTGCAATGGGTGTAGAAAAAGTAAATCCTTGCCCAGGACAGAAAGCTTTTCACAAAGCATACAATGTTGGCAAGAAAAACAGGATCCACCCAAAGCTATTCCTTGCACAGTCAGACAAGCTGTTGGACTCTTTTCCGGATAGTATATACTGTTTCACTTGGAAAGAGAGAATCAAGGTCAGTCTGTCAAGATCATGATCAATCAATAGTTGGTTATACTGTAGCACTCCAACCCTCACAAGAGTTGTAAAACTCAGGGCAATGGTATTTTTTTAATTTTGAGAAAATAGAGGCAGGCTAAAGGTCATTCAGAAACCCCAGTTCTGCCCTGTTTATGAATGCAGCCAAAGAATCTGCTTTAAATTAAGGACCCAATCTCTCCTTTCTGTAGTAAAGAGTTAGAGTCAGAATTAATGAGGCTAGGTATCTATCTGGAAGAGGAAAGCCTCTCTCAGACAAACAACTGAAATGTGAATTCAGATCAAGTCCACAAATGTGTGGAACTTTGGTGACTTCTTGGTGACTACCTTGTGAAGGACATTTTCAAAAACAACAGATGACTTTGAGTGCCCAGTCTGTGATGCCTGGGATCTGATTTTTTTCAGAAGTGCTGAGCACTCCACTCCAATTCAAGTCCATGAGGCCGGATGCTCTGCATCCGAGGATGCTAAAGGAGTTGGCGGATGTGATTGCAGAGCCATTGGCCATTATCTTTGAAAACTCATGGTGATCTGGGGAGGTCCCGGATGACTGGAAAAAGGCTAATGTAGTGCCCATCTTTAAAAAAGGGAAGAAGGAGGATCCGAGGAACTACAGGACAGTCAGCCTCACCTCAGTCCCTGGAAAAATCATGGAGCAGGTCCTCACGGAATCAATTCTGAAGCACTTAGAGGAGAGGAAAGTGATCAGGAACAGTCAGCATGGATTCACCAAGGACAAGTCATGCCTGACTAACCTAATTATCTTCTATGACGAGATAACTGGCTCTGTTGATGAGGGGAAAGCAGCAGATGTGTTATTCCTTGACTTTAGCAAGCTTTTCAAACTGTCTCCCACAGTATTCTTGCCGGCAAGTTAAAGAAGTATGGGCTGGATGAATGGACTATAAGGTGGATAGAAAGCTGACTAGATTGTCAGGCTCAACGGGTAGTGATCAATGGCTCCATGTCTAGCTGGCAGCTGGTTTCAAGCGGAGTGCCCCAAGGGTCGGTGCTCGAGCCGGTTTTGTTCAATATCTTCATTAATGATCTGGAGGATGGCGTGGACTGCACTCTCAGAAAGTTTGCAGGTGACACTAAACTGGGAAGAGTGGTAGATACGCTGGAGGGTAGGGATAGGATACAGAGGGACCTAGACAAATTAGAGGATTGGGCCAAAAGAAACCTGATGAGGTTCAACAAGGACAAGTGCAGAGTCCTGCACTTAGGATGGAAGAATCCCATTCACTGTTACAAACTAGGGACCGAATGGTTAGGAAGCAGTTCTGCAGAAAAGGACCTAGGGGTTACAGTGGATGAGAAGCTGGATATGAGTCAATAGTGTGCCCTTGTTGCCAAGAAGGCTAACGGCATTTGGGGCTGTATAAGTAGGGGCATTGCCAGCAGATCGAGGGACGTGATCATTCCCCTCTATTCGACATTGGTGAGGCCTCATCTGGAGTACTGTGTCCAGTTTTGGGCCCCACACTACAAGAAGGATGTGGAAAAATTGGAAAGAGTCCAGCGGAGGGCAACAAAAATGATTAGGAGTCTGGAGCACATGACTTATGAGGAGAGGCTGAGGGAACTGGGATTGTTTAGTCTGCAGAAGAGAAGAATGAGGGGGGATTTGATAGCTGCTTTCAACTACCTGAAAGGGGGTTCCAAAGAGGATGGATCTAGACTGTTCTCAGTGATAGCAGATGACAGAACAAGGAGTAATGGTCTCGAGTTGCAGTGGGGGAAGTTTAGGTTGGATATTAGGCTCCAGGCACCAGCGTACCAAGCGCGTGCGTGGGGCAGCAAGTCGCTGTGAGGGCGGCAGTCAGTCTGCCTTTGGCGGCATGCCTGCAGGAGGACCGCCTGCAGGAGGACCGCCGATCCTGTGGCTTCGGCAGCGGGTACGCCAAAGGCGTGGGACCAGCAGACCTCCTGCAGGCATGCCGCCGAATCCGCATTACCAGCGGACCTCCCGCAGGCATGCCGCTGAAGGCTGCCTCACTGCCATGTTTGGGGCGGCAAAATACATAGAGTCCCCCCCGGCTGTGGGTCATGGTAATTCGCTTATTATCCATTGTCTGATGATGGGATTTTAATCACTGATACAAAATTCTTGCATAGATACAATTTGCACCAGTGTTGTAAATTACAAATCATATTGCACTGGTGAAGACTGTATCTATGCTACGGGTTTGAACTGGTGCAGCCACAGCAGGGACTAAAATTGCTGTGCTGACAAGGCCCCAGACAGTGGCTGAGAGCTGAAGATGAGAGAACAAACACCACATAACAGATGTGTACTCCCATTGTTTAATGCATTCCTGGAAGGCACCCACCTACTACGGTGATGAGCATGGTATAACAACCTGAATAGAACAGATGACTAGCAGACAGTGACCTGTATCCAATGAACTGCCATCCTTCAAAAGTTGAGTCTTGTGCTGATGAGAACATCTGCAGCCTCAAGTATCAGGGGGTAGCCGTGTTAGTCTGTATCTACAAAAACAACAAGGAGTCTGGTGGCACCTTAAAGACTAACAGATTTATTTGGGCATAAGCTTTCGTGAGTAAAAACCTCACTTCTTCGGATGCATAGAGTGAAAGTTGCACTCTATGCATCCGAAGAAGTGAGGTTTTTACTCACGAAAACTTATGCCCAAATAAATCTGTTAGTCTTTAAGGTGCCACCAGAGTCCTTGTTGTATCTGCAGCCTGTGATTCCTGCATGTTACAAGTTAATGCTGCCCTCTCATTTTAACAAATGTGACATCCATATTTTTTGGAGAAGGAATCCTATGTCAAATTCACTAATCCTAGCTGAGTCCTCCTACCTCCAACTAACCATGCCCTCATTTCTATTCTTCCAGTTCTGCTTCTGGGGATGCAATTGTTGAGGCATAATACTATATATGCACTTTTATCTAGAACCGGGTATTTTGAGGCTTTTTGTATACTATCTCACACTCAATCTACAGCATGCAAGACAAAGGAACATCTGGTCTTTTATTATGGTCATTACCGTAATGATGATTACCCAGCGAAAGAGAGAAGATAATTAAGAGTGAAAATTAAATGACAAGATTTTCACATTTACATGCTGTTCTAATCAAGTAGCCTAATTAACTACATTATGATCACTTATAAGGTGATCTTTTAAGACCCAGAAATCTCACATTACAGGGGCCAAAGCCCTACGGTAACTTTTATTACTAGCAAAAGAGATTATTTCTAGGTGGTGTTATAGGCTATTGTGAAAGTGAGTTTAGGTTAATCAGTCCCTTGTTCCAAATAAAGATCCCTGCTTCTTTTGAAATTGCTGAAAAAGGCATTGAGATGGTACATTCAAGCATCTATGGCAAACTTTTTATTCATTTCTTTTGTATGGACAAGGAAGAGAGTTTTTCAGGAAGAGTTTACATATAATTTTGGAACATTTAATGATCAACACTTTTGTCTAAAGTATGAACACCTACTTAAATAATAAATGTTACTATTATGACCAGCCAAGGAATTTATTACTTATTCTAAAGTGAAACATAACACATAATTCTACAGTAGCCAAATAAATCCAGTTCTACATTGTGCTTTTAACTTTGAAATCATATTAGTGATTCCTTGCACATTTGTAACATAACAGCCATAGTTAACTTAAACTGTTTTTTGTTCCATGAATATTTGACATAATTGGTTTAGGCACAGACAAAAAACAGAACCCACAGTTCAGTAGTGGATTGCAAAATGCAGCTCTGGGCTCATGAGTGCATAATTAATTTGATTTATAGTTGCAAAGATGCATGTATGGTTCATCTGAATTTACTGATGCATGTTCGATGTTCAGCTGAACTTTGTTTATTGTCCTGTGTTAATTTTAACAGTGGAAGTTCATTTGGAAACTTCCTCAGAGAATTTTAAAGTGTGTGCCACTATCACTCTGCTGATCACTAATGACTTCGTCCTACTGAATGGTGTTGGGCACTTTCAATTCCCAATGAAAAACCTTACAGGAGGTGTTTGGCACAATGTAGGATCAGGCCCCAATTAAGTTACCCATTAATCTTTTTTCATGTTTCCCCTGCTTCTTTGTTAACATAGAGCCCTTCTCTCTCCCTCCACTCAATACGGTACTCTCACTGCAGTACTCTTCTCATCTGTAGCTTGTGCCTCCAGGAAAACCTGCATCTCTCTGCCTCATCTATTCTCTCTTTTAATTCCTCTCAAACTGTTTTTTTTCTCTGTAACTGGCATTTGGGATATATTTTACATGAAAGATGATACACCAAATAAGACTCAGAGAGTCCTGTGGCACCTTTAAGACTAACAGATGTATTGGAGCATAAGCTTTCGTAGGTGAATACCCACTTCGTCAGATGCATGTAATGGAAATTCCGAGAGGCGGGTATAAATGTGTCTATGCATTGTATGCATAATGCTGACAGACTCTGGTTGTCAGGGGGCAGGATTGAACCTGGGGTCTCTGAAGCTTAGTCCATGAGCCTCTACCACATGAGCTAAAGGACAATTGGCTGTTAGCCATGGCTGTAGAGCAGACTCATTAATTGCTCTCTAAGTGGTCTCGGTGCCACTAGATGGGAGAGAACACCACACCCAGAAGGTGTGTGGATTACATATGAAATTTGGAATTAATCCACAGCTAGAAATAATATAAAAACTTAAACATAATCAAGTTGATCATGATACTCATCAGGAAAAGAGCTATTTCATATATGGTCTCCACTCTTAAGGGAAGCCTCTATAATCAGCCTTTGTGTTCATTTTCATTAAAAAAAACACAAGCTTCAGTTTCGCGTGGAAAAAAGAATGAGCACTAATAACCCACCAGCCAGTATTTGGCAATTTCCAATTCCAAGACACACATCTGCTGTGTAAGCAAGCCACATAGATTTGAGGCAAATGCTGAGTTTTGACAGTACAAAGTCTATGAAAATCTGTGGGATCTTACTTATAAACCTACAGGTACAGTATGTCTCCTTCCTTTATGCTACTATAGGGAAAACTGCAAGATGGAAAAAATACTTAATACATTTTTCCAGAGGAGTGTAAAAGAATTATTCCTCCTGCTACCAAGTTTGCTAGTTATTATTTCTTCTCTTACTTAGACACTGTTAGTAATATCATAAATTTCAATCTGTGCTATTGGAAATGCTGGGTCAAGGGCATAGGTGGCATGGGAGCACTTTCTCTTTGAGAAAAAATTATTAAAATATTAGATTTTTTTGCTACTTTGAGGTCAATAGTACATTGTTTTAATTTTTATATAAAAAAAGATCTATGGACCAAATTCTTCCTTGATGTAATTCCAAATGAAGCTATTGGAATTACACCAAAGATTATCATAGCTCTCTGAAAATTTTAAAGAATCCATTTGATCTAACATCCTTTGTGGATTCTGCACTATATTTATTTTTGAGCATAAAGGCAAAACAATTCTGTATTTGTTCTCTTCCAAATCTAGCTCCAGAAGTGAGATGGAATAGCTTTTTTCCTGCTTTTTGATTTTGCTGGATTGTGCAGGATTCATGAAGTTCAGAGTATTTAAAAATGATGCAATTGAAATACTGATCATGGAAGGCCTATCTTAATAGCTTAGTGTTTAACAGAGAGGCCAACTTTTAGTTTTGACACCTTCACTAAGTGTGAGGCTTTCACAACCCCACATAACTGCCTTAAGAATCACTGTTTTGTCTGGAAGGAAGAAAATGGTTACAATATGAAAGGTTTTTAAATTTGTAAGAAGCATTGAGCATCCAAGGATATGTTTACACTGCAATGAAAGCCCAGGGTTTGAACTCAGGTTCAAGCCTAAGCCTAACCCTCCTTCTGTATACACACAAACTAACCCAGGATCCCAGGACACCATAGGGTAGAGAGACTGAGCCTGAGTCAAGCTGGGACCAAGTTTCAATTCCTATTGCTTTGCAGTGTAGATGCAGCCCCATTGGACTCATGCTCTGGGAGTCTGTCACAAAATATCTCACAATCCCATGGGCTGACTTTCCTCAAGTTTTCCCACAGTGCACCACAAACAAATGGCTAGAGTGACCAATTTTGGGAGGGTGCTAGGAAGTCTGGGATTGGGGCGGTTGGGGCCTGCATAATACAGTGCAGATGCTGGAGCCCCAGGTTGAGACACAGGGTTCAACAATTTTTAATCTGGGGTTACAGATGAGTGTAGATGCTTAAGATACAAGTTAACAAACCCAGGGTCTGCTTACTTAAGTTCTACTAAGTGTGGGCTTACATTGTAGTGTTGACTTACCCAAAAAATCCAAATGTAGTTGATGAGGCTGCACAGCACCTCTGAGAATCAAGCCCCATACCTATACTGGTTCATGAAGGCCTACTTCAGTGGTCCTTAAGCTATTAATTGCTGGACCGCTTCAAAAAAGAAATCCATCTGTGGACTATCACCCATCTGAACTTCCCATTCTCGGTCTCTGTTCACACATGCAGCAATTAGGATACCGGTAGCCACCTACATACAAACACCACAGATCTTTGGCAGAGATGGAACTCAGAACCTGCTGGCAAAAGTAGAAGCCCCTACTGCTGTCTAAGAAGTGAGTGCTTATAAGTTACTCCATCAAATCTTTATATAGCTGAAAAGCTATCATGTTCTGGGAATCTAGTCTTTGCTCTGTCCCAGAATGGATGAATGCCTTGCCTGATACTTCTCAGGAAGGAGGTATGTAGTTAGTTTGAAATCTGTACATGCACTGGCTAATCAATTTCCTTTTACCTACAAGATAGGCATGCTGTTATTACTCAATATGATCACTAATACAGAAGGTGCTGATATAGATATCTAACCATCTGTTAATTAAAGAACTAATGAAGATAAAAATCTCTTCCATTTACTATAAGAAAAGATCCACCCAGGAAATTAAGAACTACATACAGTGCTATTGCATCTATGTGAGGAAGTGAGCAGCTACAATATGCTTTATAGTTCAGATAAATAATCAATTGATGGCACAAACTTGGAACGAAATAGTAAAAAGCTTTAAAGAAAAACTGTCAAGGTTGTTAAGACCAAATGTTACCTACCTCTTAATCTTATTCCTTAACAAAAAAGAAGTGTTAAAGCTGGCTGTTTCAATGGAGTCCAGCTAACTCCTCCACCCACCCATTAGAATTAATGGTCACATATATTAATCCTTCATTACTTATCACTCCATATCATTTACACAACCGAGAACCCTTTTCATCTCTCCTGCATGTCTCAACTGCCTCTTGTCATCTTTCATGGACAGCTCTCCAGTTGGTTGGGATGCTTGCAGGGGGAGTGGGTGAGCCCCCACATTACACAGGGTCAGCAGGCTCCCCACCAACCTCATGGAGATTAGATGGAAGAGGCAGTACAGCTCCAGGCTGTATTAGCTTTTCTGCAGTGCCCCAATGCACTAAGAAGCCCTCCCTCTCCCACCTTTGCCTTTAAAGGGGGTGCTGTGGGTAGCTACGGCTAGGAGAATCTGAAACAGGAAACCAGGGGCACAACGGGGGGTGGGGGGGAGGGAGGGCAGAGGCCCCAGGCAACCTCTCCTTGGCCCTTGACCAGAGCTAGGTGGCATAATGGTGGAGTCCCTTCCCTGATGGCATGATGGAGGGCAGCTTGGCCAAATTTAAGTGGCATTTTGACCCCGTGTACCAGGTCAAACCACCACTCAAATTTGCACCATCCAGGCAAGTAACCTGGGCCCTGCCCTTAGCAACATTCTGGTTGCAGCTCTGCAGGATATGTAGTGTCCCTCACCTTCTGAAAAGCCCATTGGTCTATGGAGGAGCATGAGACTTGGGGCCAGACAGTCAGGGGCAAACACTTTCTCCCACCCTGCTGGAACAACATAGAAGAAACTCCCCTTAGCCCCCCGCTCCTCACTTAGTTTTCTTTCCTTTTAGCCCATCCCACATATTTTACACCATGGAAGAGTGCAACAGAGCCCTGAGTTTAGCCTGCCTGGTTTTGCTGTAAGAGAATATATTTCAGTTTCCAGCTTTCAGTTGGGCATTTCTGAGTAAACTGCAGAAAATGGGGGAAAAATGGGTTTAGAGTAACAACATCTATGTATACTGTATATTCTAGAGGGACAAGTTCATAGAATCATTGAATCATAGGATATCAGGGTTGGAAGGGACCTCAGGAGTTCATCTAGTCCAACCCCCTGCTCAAAGCAGGACCAATCCCCAACTAAATCACCCCAGCCAGGGCTTTGTCAAGCCTGACCTTAAAAACCTCTAAGGAAGGAGATTCCACCACCTCCCTAGGTAACCCATTCCAGTGCTTCACCATCCTCCTAGTGAAAAAGTTTTTCCTAATATCCAACCTAAACCTCCTCCGCTGCAACTTGAGACCATTGCTCCTTGTTCTGTCATCTGCTACCACTGAGAACAGTCTAGATCCATCCTCTTTGGAACCCCCTTTTAGGTAGCTGAAAGCAGCTATCAAATCCCCCCTCATTCTTCTCTTCTGCAGACTAAACAATCCCAGTTCCCTCAGCCTCTCCTCATAAGTCATGTGCTCCAGACTCCTAATCATTTTTGTTGCCCTCCGCTGGACTCTTTCCAATTTTTCCACATCCTTCTTGTAGTGTGGGGCCCAAAACTGGACACAGTACTCCAGGTGAGGCCTCACCAATGCAGAATAGAGGGGAATGATCACGTCCCTTGATCTGCTGGCAATGGCCCTACTTATACAGCCCAAAATGCCATTAGCCTTCTTGGCAACAAGGGCACACTGTTGACTCATATCCAGGTTCTTGTCCACTGTAACCCCTAGGTCCTTTTCTGCAGAAATGCTGCCTAGCCATTCGGTCCCTAGTCTGTGGCAGTGCATGGGATTCTTCCATCCTAAGTGCAGCACTCTGCACTTGTACTTGTGAACCTCATCAGATTTCTTTTGGCCCAATCCTTTAATTTGTCTTGGTCCATCTGTATCCTATCCCTACCCTCCAGCTTATCTACCACTCCTCCCAGTTTAGTGTCATCTGCAAACTTGCTGAAGGTGCAGTCTGGCCCCAGGACCGACCCTTGGGGCACTCTGCTTGATACCGATATGATACCATACTTCTTTAACTTGCTGGCAAGAATACTGTGGGAGACCGTATCAAAAGCTTTGCTAAAGTCAAGGAATAACACGTTCACTGCTTTCCCCTCATCAACAGAGCCAGTTATCTCATCATAGAAGGTAATTAGGTTAGTCAGGCATGACTTGCCCTTGGTGAATCTATGCTGACTGTTCCTGATCACTTTCCTGTCCTCTAAGTGCTTCAGAATTGATTCCTTGAGGACCTGCTCCATGATTTTTCCAGGGACTGAGGTGAGGCTGACTGGCCTGTAGTTCCTCGGATCCTCCTTCTTCCCTTTTTTAAAGATGGGCACTACATTAGCCTTTTTCCAGTCATCCGGGACCTCCCCCGATCACCATGAGTTTTCAAAGATAATGGCCAATGGCTCTGCAATCACATCCGCCAACTCCTTTAGCACCCCTGGTTGCAGTGCATCCGGCCTCAAGGACTTGTGCTCATCCAGCTTTTCTAAATAGTCCTGAACCACTTCTTTCTCCACAGAGGGCTGGTTACCTCCTCCCCATGCTGTGCTGCCCAGTGCAGTAGTCTGGGAGCTGACCTTGTTCGTGAAGACAGAGGCAAAAAAAGCATTGAGTACATTAGCTTTTTCCACATCCTCTGTCACTAGGCTGCCTCACTAGGTTATCCATTGTTATGCTAACATTTAAAAAGGGTAAACAGGATGACCCAGCTGATTATAGGCCTGTCAGCCTGACATTGATCTGGGACAAAAAAGCTGAATGGCTGATACAGGACTCAATTAATAATTAAAGGATGGTAATATAATTAATGCCAATCAAAATGGGCTTGTGAAAAATAGATCGTCAAACTAATTTGATATCTTTTTTGAGGCGATTACAAATTTGGTTGATAACGGTAATAATGCTGATTTTGTATTAGTAGACTTCTTTGTAGACTTCTTTAAGGCATTTGACTTGGTATTGCATTTTGATTAAAAAACTAGAACAATACAAAGTCAATATAGCACACATTAATTAGATTCAATACTAGCTATCTGATAGGTGTCAAAATGTAATTTGAGCCAGGAAATCATCATTAAGTTTGTGTGTTTCTAGCAGTGTCCCACAGGGATCAGGTCTTGACTCTATGCTCTTTCACATGTTTATTGATGACCTGGAAAAAAACAAAATTATCACTGATAAAGTTTAAAGATGATCCAACTCTATCGTAGGAAGCAATGACTCTGAAAACTCAAACTTAAGAAACCTGCCATGATTCACTTTTTCCCTGGCCACTTCCTCCTTTGGCCTCACTTGCTTCTTCCTGGCATCTTTAGCCTGCCCTTCCCAAGGCTCTTTTCACAGCAACTTTTCAGCAGGACTCTATTCTAGTCTTAACCCAATCCCTGAAGAGCATCCCCCAACTACTGCTCACCCCATATCTGTATCTTATATCCTGCTCCCTTTCCCATCACAAATTGCAGTCTAGCCTACAATTCCCAAGCATCCCCTTGGAAACAGACTCCCAGAATGATATGCTGTTCTGGGCTGGAATTTAGAACAGGACTGGCTGGGTTTAGGCCTACCCTTAAAGGGACAGCCCACTTGATTACACATGGTAATAATATTGCTATATACCACATTCATTGCTACTTTCTACTTGTTTACATGAAACTGTGGATGGAGATAGAACAGCTTTTATTCTGTCTCACCAGTTTTCATTTAGTTTTGAATGGAACTTAATGGCAGTGAATTATAATGTGAGGCAATAGTTTGGTTTTTGATTAACCCAATTATTTCTAATCATCTTCTAGATACACGTAAGGTGTTAAACTGGGTATTTTTCTCAGTTGTATGGGATGCTTCTAATTTTTTTGTGTTTTAACGTTTCTGAATGTGACATTCTAGCTTTGATGGCAAAATCAATAAAGACAGTATTTTGAGAGAGATTCTGCGGGCTAATTTAGGGCAGACAGAATAGCCTCAGAAGACTGAAGTGTGTAGTAAATATAGTATTGTCTAGTAATATAGGAAATATCTTATTCTGTCTATTTTAATTTGCATCCACAATGCAGCTACAATACCCAGGCTTTCCATTTCTTTATCCCTTTATATTTCTATTCACAGTGGTGGGTACTGTAGTGATTCCTGTTTGAACTTGGGGGTGGGGTTATAAGAATCCCAAATCAGGCCCCCAATGGGAAGGAATTCAAGAGTCTTCTTCTATGGCGTTTCCTCCAAATTCCTCTATTGGAGGTGGGCTGGAGATGGAATTTAACTGCATACATAGACAGACACATCAGAAGAAGCAGAGGGATTGGCCCCCAAACTCCATGGATCTGTGCTAATCTCTGGAGAATTGCCAGAGGCCAGGTCCATCCACATGGGGGACCTTTTAACCTACTGTGGCTCAAGGGGCCCCTGTTGCTCTATCTGGCTTTGTTAGTGTAGCTCTGCTGAAGCCTTACTGAGGCTAGAGATAGGGGAGGGGCAAATGGAGTGAATGACGACCACTTTCATCCAAGAGATCTGTGCATCGTGGTTCTCCGCATGTTAATCTAGAGGGTTTGATCTATCCCAGAGTTTGGAGGTCCTGCTTAATTCTCCTGATCTAGCCATTATCTTGATCTCTCACACCCTCACAAAAAACCCAAACCCAAACTAAATCATGAATAAAATACTTCTATTCATTACTCTCTTCAAGCATGCATAATGCTGGCAGTAACAGTGCATGCCTGGGGGAAAATATGATTGACTTGTCAAACAACATGAAGTATTTAACTTACATTTGTTCATAGTATTGTCATTTTGCTGCTCAATCCCTGCCTCATTCAGTGAATGTGGAGTGTCTATTTTATGTCACATTAATGGATGGTGAGCAGTTTCTGAAGGGAGAAGGGTGAATGCTTTGAACCCTTTAGTGATTTGCTGTTTCACACATTTTTATGCATAAAGGCGCACTTTAGGCAATAAAACATTTTATGAATTTGCCTTACAGTTTTAAAACAAACCTTTTTGTGGAGAATACAATGGAGGTGGCAGAGTTCAGAGCGCTGGGTAGGATGGCTCTCAGGGTCCAGGGATGTTTGTGTTGTACAGCACAAGTAATAGCTCCTTTAAAAAGGAGCAGTGTCTGTTGCCATTCTTGCCTAATGCTGATTGCAACATATGCATAGTGGGGGCCAAGGGCCAAACAGCACCTCATAGTTTCAGGCTAGCTATCAAGTTCTCAAGCTTTTAAACCAGGCTCATCACCATGATACCCGAATACTTACCCTCCTTCCTCCCATCCCCAACCATTGTCTTCATAGGTTAAGTTTTAATTCTTCCATCCTTCCACATAGATTTTTATTTATATGTTGAGGAAAAGCTAAGACAAGCAGTCTGAAGTGCACAAAGGTTGTTAGCGAGATAAGGTGGGTGAGGTAATATTTTTTATTGGACCAACTTCTGTTGAAGAGAGAGACCTGAAGAAGAACTCTGTGTAAACTCAAAAGATTCTCTCTCTCACCAACAGAAGTTGGTCCAATAAAAAAATATTACCTCATCCACCATCTCTCTCTAATATCCTGGGACTGACACAGCTACTACACTACTGCATACAACAAAGTTTGTCTGATGTTTTTTGTGCTCCATAGTCACAGGCTAGGTTCCAAAGATGCTCTCTCTCCTGTGATCATGAGTCACCCTGTAGTACACTACTTCGTTATTCCCATGAAACATAGCTGCCGTGGGTGGTCAGGGTTCCGCAGAGAGTAGAGGTTACTCACGAAAACTGGGTCCTTCCATGAAGGAGTTTGAGTATCACAGTGAAAATCTTGAATTTGATGCTGTGTTTCACAGGAAGCCAGAAGTGGTGATGTATTCTTTGCATACTGTGTTGCTGGGTAGGCAGAATGCTAGCAAGATTTTTCAAGGGCAGTGGTTTCCTGGTTTAGGTATAGTGAATTGTAATAATCATTCCAAGAGTCAAGGAATATGGCAAGTCAGCCTGGTAGACTATTTAAGTATCAAGAGGTAATGAGGAATATAGAATGACACAAACCTGCAGCTTCCCTTGATGGAGGATGGGCGAGGTGAGTTTGTCAAAGCACTTTCCTCTTCCCATTTGCATAATCTCTGCCTTGCCCAGGTTCACCTTCATCATCCATCCTCCATCTAAGTACTGATGGGTCTCAGGAACTAGGATAGTTGGGAGATGGTGTCATTAGCCTTTGTTGTTAATGAAATATAGAGCTAGGTGCCATCTATATATTGTTATTTTCTGCCAATGGTTTCATATAGATGTTGAACAGAGAGATAATTGAGGGACATCACCAATGAGGGTATTAGAGTTAGTGAAATAATTGCCCATCACAACATTTTGGGTTGAATCTCAAAAGCATTGACATGATCTCAGTGCATTCCCATTCATCCCTACTATGTCTCTGAGGTGATAGAGGAGTATTTGGTGATCAACAGTATCAGATGCCACAGAGAGATCCAATTTTGGGAGTTTGGAAGCCTGTCCTTGTCCTTCAGTGCAACCAATGCAGTTTCCGTTCTGTGTCTTTGCCTGTTGTGAGGAAGCCAGGATTCTAGCAATGGTTAGGAGTAGTTGGAGATGACTCTTTGGTAGCTTCTTCGTTAACTGGACCCTGTACTCTCTTTCCTACTCTGTGCACCCAATCAACATAGGATTTTTACTTTACTCTGAAGGATAGGGCATTTCCTTCACTTTGCAACTGTACAATATAATTATATTGACTCAAACCCATTCAGACAGCATTGCATGGGAGGACTGAGGGACTTATGTACACCAGCCTATACTCATGAAAGTTCAATAAACAGGACCTAGACTGTTTGCAAAATAGAGAAACCAGTGAATCTCCCAATGAAGGGTAGTCAAAAAATTTCCATCTAAACTAATTTTTGATGGAAAAATGGGTTTTCAACTAAATGTTTTTTTGCAAAAAGTGTCTGTTTTCTGTTGAAAATTTTTGATGTTTCATCAGAAACCTGAAAACTGAAAAAAATGTGTTTTGGTGAAAATTTTTGTTTTTTCAATGAAAAGCCAAAATTTTCCATGGAAAAACACTCATTTTCCAACCAATTTTACTCCCAACACATCAACTGGCCTGCTTCATGCTCCCAGCACCCACTCCTACGCTCTACTCTCCAAGACTCCTGACTTTGCCTAAGTTAGAAATGGTTTCCAGGGCATGTTGTGGGAAGAAAGAGACACCTCATTGGACAGAAAGGGGCAGAAGGGAGGGGGTTCCCCTTGAAAGTATGAGTAATCTAACTCAAGCCTTCATGGAGTTGGTTCATTCTTAATCCTGTAAACCAAACTACAGGGTTCAGTTTGAGAAACTCTTCAGCAAGCCACCCCTGAAGGATTGACACAGCCCCAACTTACTCATGAAAATGACTAGCGAAGCAGTAGGGTGTGTGGGGATAAAGAACTAGGTAGCCTTCTTAATGACAACCAAAGTAACACCGAAGGCCCAAATTCAGGCCCTCTGACAGAAGCTGACTACACAGACGGCCTTTACGTAAGGCAGTACAGGCCGGAACCTGAACTAAACTAGGCTGTGCAATCCCCTGCCAAATACGGTCATGGGCCATGACCACAGGAGGGAGGGGAAGGAAGCCACGCGAAAGGCCTTAGCAATATGATAACCACTGGTTGATGGAAAAATATGATAACTGCTCATTGATGAAACATAGTAACGCCTTATATGAAGAAATTGCTTCTAGTAAAGGTCAGCTACCTGCCATCAGCCAATCATATATCATCTTTGGGTGTCCTAATAACCCCCCCCTGGAAAACAATATGTACCCTGATGAAAAACAACACCCCCGCTGGTGCCAAGTACCACCCATGTCAAAACCACCAAGAAAACCCCCCCACCCAATGGGCACCCAATTCTCGTAAATAATGAGGAAGCTACTGGGAAAAAGGAACAGACCCCTACTCTTATGTCGCATAAATAACGTATTTGTAATATGCTTGCGGTTTGACAGAATAAAGCAGCCTGCGAGCTGCTGCTGGGTGTGACAGTTTTCGGACTGTCACCCCAACGCGTTGGAACGTATTGCAATAAACTGGCCTCAGGCTTGAGCCTGTAAACTAAAATCAATGCGTGGGTGACTTTTTCCACGACAGGTGCATAGCTGGAGACAGGGCATTTTGGGCAGAAGCAACAATTCAAGGAAACAGAAACACAGTAGGCTGTTCAATGTTGTCCATGGACAGTCGGAAAATGACTGCAGCAGATGAAAATGCATTTAGTAAAGGAACTAGTTTGCAAGGAGGGAACTTGCTTTTTTCAGGATGTTTGTGAGATATTACCTGGGAATTTCTCCAAGGAGAGTTTAACAACTACAAATGGAACAGAACTGTTTTATTCTTTATTATGAGTTGCCTCGAAGTGGAGTTTCCCCTTTCTTTACTAGTCATTGTTAAAAACATCAAATATACAGCATCCCCACAATGATTACATTAAATATTTTACTTCCTCTGGTATATCCAGAAGTCAGCTGCAGTGAGAACACAGGAACCTCTATTTTGGAATAAATGAAAATAGCAACTTAATTAACCACTAGGGAAAGGCAGATACTGAAAATGATAGCTTAAGAAAACAGGATTAGCTTCTTATTCAAACTGGCACATGAAGATTTAGCCGTGGTACTCCCTTTAATGCCAATGGGAGTTATATAGCTAAAGCACTGCTGTGAAAGATTACCCCAGCTCTCTGCTCTAATGTGCTGCCCTGCTAAGTAAAGTGCAAGAATCTAAAGCGTACGTAATGACAAGGCTGATTATTGACTAGATTCAGTGTTAAAATGTACATCCCAAGTGACTCATCTAAGTGCTGCATGGTCTTGAAGGACACAGTGAAGTGAAAGCAGACTCATCAGGGCTGGAATTAAGTAGGGATGAAGAGGTTCACTTGAGGAGTTGTTTAAAGTTAAAGAAACACATTTAATAGGGTTATGAGAAATGGAATAATCTAGAGCTAGAGTAGGTAACCTATGGCATGTGTGCCAAAGGCGGCACGTGAGCTGATTTTCAGTGGTACTCACACTACCCAGGTCCTGGCTCCCAGTCCGGGGGGCTCTGCATTTTAATTTAATTTTAAATGAAGCTTCTTAAACATTTTAAAAACCTTATTTACTTTACATACAGTAATAGTTTAGTTATATATTATAGACTTATAGAAAGAGACCTTCTAAAAACGTTAAAATGTATTACTGGCACACGAAACCTTAAATTAGAGTGAATAAATGAAGACTCGGCACACCACTTCTGAAAGGTTGCCAACCCCTGATCTAGAGACTGGGTGTCTCAAAATAGCTTATAGATAGAGGCAGGATTATAAAGACAACTGGCCAGATTCTTCACTGTTTTATACGCTATGCAACCTCATTTAAGTCAATGGAATTGCACAGGGTGCAAGATAGTGAAGAGTTTGGCCTTATGCTTATTGTCTCAGGCTTGGTCTACACTACCCCCCTAATTCGAACTAAGGTACGCAACTTCAGCTACGTGAATAACGTAGCTGAAGTTCGAAGTACCTTAGTTCGAATTAGTTCGAACTTACCTTGGTCCACACTCGGCAGGCAGGCTCCCCCGTCGACTCCGCGGTACTCCTCTCGCCGAGCTGGAGTACCGCAGTCAACGGCGAGCACTTCCGGGTTCGACTTATCGCGTCCAGACTAGACGCGATAAGTCGAACCCAGAAGTTCGATTTCCAGCCGTCGAACTAGCGGGTAAGTGTAGCCAAGGCCTCAGAAAAAAGTGTAAGATGAGATATAACGTGGCCTAAACTAATGAGTAATAATGGTTAAACATCCCTGCACTGGGGGGAAAGGGCACAGCAGTCTTAAGGTCTGATTCTCAGTTACACTAAGTTATTGTAATTGTTAAAGCGCCTTAAAGGAGTGCGAACAGCCCCCTGATACTATCCCCTATGCAGGGAGGCTCCCTGGCTGTCACAGAGGTGGCATAAAGACTCTACCCTAGCAGAGGAGCCAACTTTCTAATGCTGGGAGGGGGGTGCTCAACCTCTGGCTCTGCCCCAGGCCCCACCCCCACTCCACCCCTTCCCCCAAGGCCCCACCCTCACCCTGTCTCTTCCCACTCCCACCCCACCTTTTCCTGCCCCTGCTCTGCCCCCCCCACCTCTTCCCTTGCCTGTTCTGCTCCCCCCTCCCCCCCCCCCGAGTGCACCCCACCCTCACTCCTCCCCTTTCCCCCCCCGCACTTCCTGCATGCTGGAACAGTGCCTGCTGAATTCTTTTGCATGCAACAGTAGCCGCTGGAATCTGTGGAATACTGACTTCAGCCATGGGATAGGAGTATTAACCATATGCACCCACTCTGTGGGTGCTTCAGACATAGAGCACCCACAGAAAAAAAAATAGTGGGTGCTTAGCATCCCCTGGCAACTCCCCCAATCAGCTCCTCCCCTATTGCCTCTCGCCCATCGGCGGCCCCGCTGATCAGCTCCTCCCCGTCCCTATCTGTCCAGTGGCATGCATGTGGTGTTGTGGGGTGGGTTGGTGATGGAACTGGGGCAGGGCCTGGGGTGGGGGCTCAAGCACTCCCCGGCAACTCAGAAAAATGGCACCCCTGGTATTAACCATTATACCTGTGAGCCAGGTCAAGTGACTGGCCCCAGGATCTAAAGTTCAGTCCATTACCAACGCTCCAGTGTCACACCTCACAAAGTCCATTTTCTGGGGGCCAGCTGCTGCAACCCTTACTCAGCCTGAGTAGTACATACCCACCCAGTACTCCCATCGGTGGGTCTACTGTTTGATAAGTACTACTTACTTTTAGCACATAAAGGCTGCAGAATCTACCCATGGAGCTTTACTTAGGAGAGAAGACTTAGAGATCTGGCACATCTTTGGCTACAGAATTTCAGTGTTTATTGTCTTTTTCGGTCCCTTTTGATTGCAATCAAACCACCAGGGTTAAGTCTTTGCTAATTGCTAGAGTTAGAAAATAGTCAAACAAAGAATTGTATACAAAGTAGTTTATTTATGCTTTGGAAATGTTATGTCTTGGTGCTGCTTCTTCTAACAAGCACATTCAATAAGGGCTTTAATGCATTTTAAATTACCTTCTCCAGGGAAGTGATGCTTATTTTAAACTGCTCTTTGCAAAGACTTTATAAACTAAAAAAAATCACTAATCTCTCAGAGAACATTTCCTTGAACAGGATGACAGTGTAGTTTGTTTAAATAGCTGTTTCAGCTCCAGTGCTTCTAAAATTGGAAATTACGTTTTACACACCATGCAGGTTTTTCTGGAACTCCAGCATTTTGTGCATCTGTAGCTAAAGAGAACCACTAGGCTTCTGCATCATGCTGTGTAGTGAATGTATTGTGGCCTAGACTAGAGGGACATCCTATCGAAAGAGAAATTTTATCTGAAGGTAAAGTGTAGTATCAGCCATGCAGCTGGGTATATGAATACTTATCTGTGCTTGAAATTGAAGAAATACATTTTGTGTCACCCTGGCTATTTTGATCACTGGAGTAATACAGCATTGTGACCTTCTTACATTATATATTTATATAGCCTCTCTGCCTCTCATTGTAGTATTGTAAAATGATCTCCTGTGCAGTGTGCACTGCTGGTGTAAAATGGCCCTAAGGCTGGAGTAACCAGCTTGGGGAGTATAAAACCAGTGCAAGGAGGATCCTCTACTGACATACAGCCAGCATTCAGGCTTCTTGTGATACATACACTCCCTACTGCCTACTAACAGAAAAGGCGCAGGGGTAGCCGGAAGAAAGGGAGAAGAGCCACATTACCCCTATTTTATGCAAATCTGGTTGTAGTTTCAGCCTCTTGGCACAGTTAGAAACTGCTGTAAATTAAAGCATCTCCAAGGCTACTCTGCTCAGCCTCACATAACTTGGCACCAGAATCAAAGAAAAAAAAATCTATTTGGACAATTGAGCCACTGAACCATCAAATGTATGAAGTGTTGGTGTAGCCATGTCAGTCCCAAGCTATTAGAGAGATAAGGTAGGTGAGATAATATATTTTATTGGACCAACTTCGGTTGGTGAGAGAGACAAGCTTTCAAGCTACACAGAGCTCTTCTTCAGGACCCAGGGAAGAGCTGTGTGTAGCTCGAAAGTTTGTCTCTCTCACCAACAAACGTTGAGCCATCAAAGAGGCAGAAGGAAATAGGCAGGGGAGCCCTTATAAAAATATTGGGCCAGAGCTATGCCGATTTTCACCATCCAAGAAGGAGCTAGTCCATTACTCTGAGACAAGCACCTTAGCTAAGATAGTTAAGGCTGTAAATACATATCAGGTACTTATCAAAACCCTTATGAGTGTGAAAGTTTGGAAAGTCATAATTAAAGTTCCACAAACAACAATTACTTGGAGCCAGCACCGCTGCAATCCTTGTCCCATACCTGTACATACCTGCAGCTGTGAGTGTACATGATGGATATGACTACTAACTTATGGGGGGATTTCCCTGTACTTTTGGGAAGAGGTGAGGGTATGTGATAGACTAACTCAAACCTGAAATATCAGAACCATCTCAGGTGGATACATGAGGTATTTTAGCTATGATGCACTTTGGAGGTGGATAAGGTAGATTAGGCTGCCCAGTTCATATTGGAACAGTGAATCTGAGCTAGTTAACTCTTACTATTTGTTTTGTGGTAGTCTGAAAGGGCCTGGTCATGGATCAGGACCCAATTATTATAGACACTGTACAAGCACAGAACAAAAAGATGGTCATTGTTCTGAGGAGTGCTGCTGCCAGAAAGCGTACAAAGGATAAAGGAGAGAAGAGGTCACTAATTCTTGTTGTAAATATATGGTCTGTTGAACTGGATTTCTCTGGTTTTACATTTTTTGATTAAGGGTCCAATCCTGTTCCCATTAAGGGCAATCAGAGATTTGCTACTGACTTCAATGATAGAAGGGTTGGACCCTAAATCCAAGGGCCAAATTTAGCCCTGGTGTAAGCAACTCCATTGACTTCAGTGAAGTTATATCCACTTACAAAAGAGCTCAGTTTGCCTTTTGCTGTCTGATCAAGTCTCAAGTTTTTGGGAGGTTATTGCTAACAAAATTGCTGCCAGCAGATTGATTTATTTGTTTTGTAAGCAGTCCATTATTCATTTAGTTGATTAAGTCCTGGTACGGTAGGATTAATAAATATTTAGCTTGAACAAATAGAAGCTAGTGTTTAAAGATAACGTATTACATTGAAACAGATTACTCTGATTGGGATAGTTCACTAAATCCCTCAAAGAGTCCCACCTCCCATGGCTGTGTTCAGAATTGCATTCAGGGGAAGGGTTGATGCACTGCCATACTGTTAGGTACAGAAAGACTCAGCTGTAGACTTGAAAAGATTTATCTGTTTCTGTAATCCTGCCTCTTGGTTAGTTATTAAAGGCACTGCAGATGGAGGACTATCCTGTGGACTTTAACTGTACAGAATACTTCTCCAGGAAAAGAACCAGAAGTTAGATGGATGGTGAAAATAATAGAATGTTTAGATAATGATAGAGCACAGCAAATTATTTTACTAGCAATTATTTTATGTCAGGCGCTAACCCTGAATTTGAGCTAAGCCAGGTTTTCAGAAGCAATTAAAAGCATTAGAAACCATTAAAGATTGGAAATAAGCAGCTTTTGAACTATTTTACTTTATCAACACAACTGCCCAGAATGCAGAAGCAGCAGGAAACACTGTACAAGAGATGAATCAAAGAAAAATCCAATTGCCTTTGGAGAAATGGGTCTCGATTCCCCACATGGTGTTCAGAATTACAAACTCCAAGCACACTTCCTTTTAATGCGACTAATGGAGCTTTATTAAAACTTGCTTCATGAAATGGTCAAGAATTAGTAAGTAATAAATGTTAATTAGTGAAATATCATGGCCACAGCCAAGAAGTATGAGCATTAATCAAAGGCAACCTTTGCAAGAATGAGCTAAATAGATAGTGTGTACTACTCAAGGATGATTCGATGAGAAGTAATGATCAATCTGACTGTTTAAACTAAGCTGCCAGCATATACTTAGGAGAGGACTCACTTGAGCTTGCTATGACAGGAGTCTGTTGGATGTTCTCTAGTTCCTCCCAAATGCATTATTAGAATTCTCTGGAACAACAAGGTTAGCTGAGCATTGTCTGTCACTAGTAGGGTCCTGCCTGCCTCATTAGATGCCCATTTTTACCATGGCAACAGTGATGCTGTCTCTGTTGCTCTCAGCTTTTTCATCTTCCTGCTGTGCTTTCTCTTCTGATACTCACTGTTGCTTAATAATAAATAAATAAATAAATAAATAAATAATAAAGCTGCCAGTAGTCTAAACATCTAATCTTTTAATCTGGGATCAAGAGGCATGACTAGAGTAAAGTGGATGCCAGATTTCTAATAATCAAACCATTTATTCAAGGAAAATCTAAAAATGGTCATTTCTATTAAACTGATGATTCAAAGCAGGAACAGCAACTGCAAAATGACAGAGATTCAATTTCAGATTCTAGTAGCTTTGCTTTAAGAACGACTTTGTTAAAGATCATATATTCCATGCTAAGGACCTGCGATGGTGCCCATACAAGGCAATGGAAAGGCTCCTATTGACTTCAGTGGGCTTTGGGTCAAGCCCTTAGTTCAAGTTATATTCTCAAGTGGTCTCAGAAGACAGAAAAACTGTTCCAAAAGTGTCCAATCCAGTGCTCAATGTGAAGCATCCACCAAAAAACAATTTTAGCAGCTACTCACTTGCACAGCATCAAGTAGCATCCCGGCATGCTGAAGCATGCACTGCATTCCCTGGTTTAGGAATGTTTTCTGGACTTGAATTTGCTGGGAAGTGGAGCTCACTGGTATATTCCTTCATGGAGTTGAGTGCTTTGTCCTGGAGTAGCACTAATGTTGTTAATCTCTTAACTCAGGGGTCGGCAACTTCTGGCATGCGGCTCGCCAGGGTAAGCACCCTGGCAGGCCGGGCCAGTTTGTTTACCTGCCGCGTCTGCAGGTTCGGCCGATCGCGGCTCCCACTGGCTGCGGTTCGCCGCTCCAGGCCAATGAGGGCTATGGGAAGCGGCGTGGGCTGAGGGATGTGCTGGGGGCGGCGGGAAGCCGCCCCCATTGGCCTGGAGCGGCAAACTGAGGCCAGCGGGAGCCGCGATCAGCCAAACCTGCGGACGCAACAAGTAAACAAACCAGCCTGGCCCACCAGTGTGCTTACCCTGGCGAGCCGCGTGCCAGAGGTTGCTGACCCGTCTTAACTTATAACCATGACTAGCAATAAATACTTTTCCAGTAATAAATTTATGTTTCATTTCATTAGAATTCACAGTCCATTTAAAAAAAACAGAGGCATAGACTTTGGCCTACTTTTTTTTTATTAAATAAAAATGACCAGTAATTTTGGGCTCCTGAAGTTTTAGGTACCCAAGAGACACCCAAGAGACTGAAGAAACCCAAGACATTGATAGTCTGCAGGAAAACATCAGAGAATGCGGTCTTGAAAGTGCAAAGATAGTCCTAATAAAATCTAAAAGGCAAAAATTGATTAGTGGTGCTACTTCAGCAGTGTGGAAAAGAGAAGAAATGTCAAGGAAACCGGCATATATTGCTAGAAAATGTTGAGAGTCTAAACATGCTAGCCAAACTGGTGACCTTAACACCTTGTATAAGATGATCAAACAGTTAATAGGAAACTTTAGCAGTACTGGAGGCTATATTAAAGATGCAATGAAAAGTACAAAAGAAGAACAAAGGAAAAGATGGGCAGAACATTTTCAGGTTGTTTTAAGTAGACCAAACTGTTAGAAATACATGATGAAGACCTAATACCAGGGCTTGATATTGATTTAGGAGATATTAAAATGGAAGAAGTTAGAAAAGCCATCAGTAAACTCAAATATGGGAAAGCAGCTGGAGAGGATAACATAACTGGAGATATGCTTAAAGCAAGTGATGAAACAGCCTCCAGACTTTCCATGTGTTGTTGGATAGAATGTGGAATGAAGAAAAGAACCCAACTAGTGGAAGAGAGGCCTGAGAGTAAAATTGCCAAAAGATGGGTGAACTTACCAACTGCAGAGGATCCAAATTTACCAACTAAAGAGGATCCAAATTACTTTCAGTGCCTGGGAAAATCATGTTATCATCATCCTGGAGCATATCAAGAACTGGATAGGTCTCCAACTGAAAGAGGAACACACAGGTTCTGCTAGACCACTGAGATCATGTGCAGACCATACTGTTGTTCTGAGACATACTATAGAACAAGGTATCATTGAAGCCAAGAGCTTAGTAAGGTTAAAAAAAAAACAGTTTGCATGTTTTCAATGTCCATATGAATGTCTGGACCTTATCTCCTAAGGTTAGAGTCAGAGCTTAACTATCTCAACAAATCATCACTTCAGATGTAGTGGACCTCTATCACTCTTGGTTTGATAAAGCATTTTTCTCCACAGATCTTACAATTGTGGATTAGTCACTTCATGACCTTGCTAGCTGACAAATAACTGCATGCACTCCCTTCCACATCTCTTATCTAAAATTTGTAGTCTCACTGAAAGTCACTGCATACAATCATTGCAGAAAATATCAACATTTTTCCAGAATATGAACAAAGTAGTTATAGCTTTAAAATTTTCCAGAGCACCTAAGTGACTTAGGAGTCCATGTGCCATTAATTTGTAATGGGACATAGGCTCCTAAGGGCCAGGTTTAAAGTTATTTAGATATTTAAAGATGCAGATGGGCACCTAATGGGATTTTGAAAAGCAGGTTAGGTGCCTAATTCCCTTTGAAGAGCCTACGTCAGATATGAAAATGGGACTTTGACCCTTAAGTCATCAATTGCTTTTGAAATTTTTATCCAGCATGAATATGAAAGAAACTTTGACTATTGCCTGACAGCTTTTTGTTGCTATTGTTGACGATGTTTTGTGCTTTGTGGTTCATAAATTTTTGTTTTAAGAATAGATGGATGGCAGGGACTGAAAGACAGCTCATCTGGATGATAGAGGAGAGGAGTGCTGAAGCCATAGTCTAGTCTAAATATCTGGCTTTTACTCATGAAATGCAATGACTTTAGTCAACTAAATGAGTTGTGAAAGGAATTTAATTCATAACAGCTGAAAACTTAGCATCAGTGCTGTGTTGTTCAAAATACACATATATTAATGTCTCCAATATTCAGTGATAATTCCCAGCACCATATTGAGGAATGCATGGATTTATCATGTAGCGGCAGCGACACATTTGGGATCTGCTGACAAAGTCTAGACTTGGACAAAGCAAGCCTTTCACCAAAGATGGACAGCAGCATGTGTAAGTGGGGCTCCCAGGGACTGACACGTAATCAGTTTCTGCTAAATAATATAGTAACATCATAAAAGGATAAAGTGCTATTAAAATGAGGTCTCTAATTATAGAAGCTAATTAAACTCAAACAACAAATCACATTTTACTTGACCTGCCTTGTGAAGTCTGTATTACATTTATTGGAGGTAATTTTCCCATTCTTTCCTTGATCTGAGGAAAGGGCTCTCTCAAATTGCAGGACTGTTAACCTAAAAGGAAAAAGATCAAAGGATTCCTTTTAAATTAGTTTAAAAATACATGGAAATAACAATGAAGCCTATTCCTCTTCTTACATAGCCTGTTTTAACTAATAATGTTTAGGACTTGTGGGGGTTAGTCTCCCATTGATGTGTGCATGTAACTCCAGTCTGCAGTAAGAGACATTACCAATGTCCATCATCAAGAGAATACACTCCCTTATTGCACAGTTCTGTTAAGTGGGTTACCCACTAATTGGATGATTGTCCTCTCATTTACAATGGCGCTCATCGGGAGTAACTCCATTTGAGTCAATGGAGTTACCTTGGCTTTACAGCAGCGTAAGTAAGAGGAGTATTGAGCCTAGCACCAATACGTATTTCAGATAACAGCCATTTCTTTCCTGTTATTTTTTTTAAAAGTGTCTTAGCTATTATGAGCCTAATCCAGGGGTCTGGCTGAGCTGCACTCGGGAGGAGACAGAGGCAAGGTGGCTGTATAGCCCCCAGTGTCAGGGTCTACCAGGGTCTGATTCAGCCCATGGCATAAGTTAGTCCAGCCCTAAGACGGCTATAATTCATGCAGGCTGGTAACAGCCTGGTAACAGCCTGCTAGGAATCATTATGCCAAATGAGGATTAACTACAGGTCAGTTATGCTTCCTTCTCCCTGATCATGTCCCCGATATGCCCCATAAGATAAGGAGCCAGGAGAGTGGGAAGTGGGGTAGAGCTGGAGGAATTCATACTCAAGGAATCCCCAGCTGCCTGCTAGCAGTGCAAAAGTGCCACAGCCAGGGAAGGCTCTGGCCCTATATGTGGGCTACTAACTTTATTTTCCATTTCAAGTCCATCTTCCCCAGTGATTTCACAACAAGTGATTGTTTGATCACTGTAGTCCTCATTTTCAGCTCCTTTACCTCAACCAATAACCTCTCCTTCCTCTTTGGCTGTGGAACTTGAGACTGACTGGAAAATGGGCAATCGTTTACTGAAGCAATTTTCTCAAGAGGATGACGACTTTACTTTGTTTTCTGGATTAAGTATGAACGATTGGCTCTTCTAGGTCAGTGACTCCATCATTAAGTGCAATAGCAACAAGTCTGCTAAGTTAATAGTTGTTCCAGTGTGCTCCTCTCAATCAGTGCTATATTGGCCACACAAACAGCTCTTTACAAAACCAGAGACGTTGAGGGCATCTTGGGAGACAAATGCTTTGGTTTTGTATTTAATTTTCTACATGATGCAGCTGGGTAAATGTTAACAACTGCTAATAACCACTTGTTAATGCACTAAAAATGAATGTTAAATGGACAACCTCACGGCACCAAACTGTAATATGCTTTATTCCTCTAACAGTCATGGGCCAAAATCTGTTCTTTATGAAGTACAGTAAAAACTCAGAGTTACGAACACCTCAGGAATGGACGTTGTTCGTAACTCTGAAATGTTCATAACTGTGACCAAAATGTTATGGTTGGTCTTTCAAAAGTTTATAACTGCACATTGACTTAATGCAGCTTTGAACCTTTACTATGCAGAAGAAAAATGCTGCTTTTAACCATCTTAATTTTAATGAAACAAGCATAGAAACAGTTTTCTTACCTTGTTGATTTTTTAAAAATTTCCCCCTTCATTTTTTAGTAGTTTATGTTTAACACAGTACTGTATAGTATTTGCTTTTTTTTTTTCCCGTCTCTGCTGCCTGATTGCATACTTCCAGTTCCAAATGAGGTGTGTGGTTGACTGATCAGTTTGTAACGCTGGTGTTCATAACCCTGAGGTTCTACTATACACATTTGAGGCAGTATGGCCAGCAGTGGACTGGGACTCAGGAGATCTAGGTTAAATTCCCAGCTCTGTCACTGACTGGCTACATGACTTTAGGCAAGTCATTTTACCATTATTTCCTCTTCCACCCTCTCAGTGCCAAAATACTACAAATATATTTATTAAGTCTGTTTTCTATTGCATTTTATCATTTATTGCACTGGTTGCATGTAACTTCCACTTTTCATACCAAATGATATATTCAGTTAAAATGAGATTCAATGTAAAGCTATACATTTTGGCTTGGTGCACAGAAATCTCTCTGCTTTTATCCTGTAGCCATTACTGGAATCTTAGTTCTGTCTGTAGGTCTGCTTCTCTTACAGGGACTCAATTACATGAGCACTATTACAATTTCAAATGCTAGATTAATGAATTAATATTTCTCCAGTGCAATGAAAATATAGCCAGATCCTGAAATGGCATAAATCAGAATAGCTCCAGTGAAATAAATTTAACGAAGTTTATTTACATGAGCTGAGGATCTGGCCAATAAAGGCAAGTGCTTATTACTGAATCTCTCATCTAATGTAAGTACAAGTGGAAAAATGTGTATGACTACTATTCATATTTAAAGCATAATTATATGATTATTACATTCAACTTTGAGTGCTTTTGCTAAGCCCTGTAGTGGAAGCCCTAAGGCCTTTGCTAGCATAGTTCTTAATACAGTATCATCCTTAAGAAAAAGCCTTCAGAAATGGAACTACATTTTATTTAAAGATTTTTCTCCAGGCTAACTAGAGTTTGATAAACTAAAATGGACATACAGAGTAAATACAACCTAATAAATTAAATTAATTAAAAAATAAATAAATTTAGATTAACCCCAAACCTTTTCTGCTCATGTAGCATGAAGGCTTTAAGACAAAACAAGAACAAGATGAACATGTGGTTAAGGATGAAACCCCAACCTTAAGAACAATGAACTGATGTTTGTACAGTGCTTTGAAGATGCCAGATACTCAGCATTATGATGATGATGATGATGATGATGATGATGCCATCCTCTTGCACCCGAGGACTGCACCACACAGGCCATATTCTGCCTTCTCATATTTGGACTTGATTCTCCACTTTCTTACACTGGTATAAAATTAGTGCAACTCCACAGCCTAAACTGAAGTTATCCCTGATTTACACCCATGTAAGTGTAACCGGTCTCTCTCTATACCATCCAGCAAGCAATGGTCAGTGTGTGCCAAACTCTTTCTCCCTTACACTAAAGAGGGATTTATTTTTCCTACATTTCAAGAGCCAAAATCTGGTCTTTGTTCCATGTGTGCAATGTCCATTGATGTGAACATGAGAATTTAGCGCAAGGTAGGATCTGCCCCCATGATACAGTATGAAACTTCATATTTCATAATAATCCAATAATTGCTTTTTAAGACATGGGACTAATCCCTTCTGCTTATTCAATAAATATCAGCCAAAATGAAAGTCACAGTTGAGCACAGGGCAGGTATTAAATCTGTGTGTCTCTTATGTCCCACTTATGCTCTCGAACAACTTAAAAGGTGCATAGGTTTTTATGCTAGCACTCTGCATCAGGGTGAATTTCGTGCCATAAGAATATGCTCCAGCCCACAGACTTGTCAGACTGAATTGTTTCTGTGCATGTCAATGGGACTGACATTTCTTATATGCATTTATGAAAAGCCTCATTGTTTCTATCCCCACATGGCCTGTACATTAGAAAGGAGCTCTTTTCATAGAATATCAGGGTTGGAAGGGACCTCAGGAGGTTATCTAGTCCAACCCCCTGCTCAAAGCAGGACCAATCATCAGGCAAATATTTGCCCCAGATCCCTAAATGGCCCCCTCAAGGATTGAACTTGCAACCCTGGGTTTAGCAGGCCAGTGCTCAAACCACTGAGCTATCCCTCCCCCCAACACTGTATTGTTTCTGATCCTTTTTATTTTCTAGTAATCTCTTTAAAAAAGTCATGTGTATATTGCAAAATGGAGCAAGAGTTCCATTGCAAAATAAAAAAATAATTAACACTAGCTTTACCTATTTTTGTGGCCATGAGTGAACAAATTGCTCCATGCAGGCAAAACCCCGCACTCGCATGGAGCCTCACTGAAGTCAGTGGGCTCTGTGCAGAGGCAGGAGCCCTGTAAGTCAATAAGGATCCATCTGGTATAGGAATGTGCTGGTCTTTGTTTGCTGAGCTAGAGGACAAAGCAAACCTGAGGGTTGGGGGACAGGGGAGGGAAGTGTACCCTTCAAAAGCTTGATCTTGTTCCCAAGCAAGCTCAAAAGTAAATTCTCACTAACTTCAATGAGAGAAGGATCCATTCCTTAACTCTAATTCTAGCCCAATGTGAGCTATCTGGTCATAACTTCTTACAAAAATAATAGATTCAAAGATTATAGAGCCAGAAAGGACCATTGTAATAATAGTTTCCGACCTCCTGCATAACGCAGGCCAGAGGACTTCCCTGAATTAATTCCTGTTTGAACTAGAGCATGTGTTTTAGAAAAAATGTCAAATCTTGAACTAAAAAATGTCTAATTATGGAGATTCATCACAACCCTTGGTAAGTTGTTCCAATGCTTAATTGCCCTCACTGTTAAAAATTTGCGCTGCATTTTTAGTCTGAATTTGTCTTGCTTCAACTTCCAGCCATTGGATCTCGTTATACATTTTTCCGCTATAGTGAAGAGTTCTGTACTATTAAATGTCTATTCCCCACATAGGTACTTATAGACTGATCTAATCACCCCTTAACTTTCTCTTTGATAAGATAAATAGTTTGAGCTAGAAGGCATATTTTCCAATCCTTTAATCATACTTATGGCTCTTCTCTGAAGACTTTCCAATTTTTCAGCATTCTTTTTGAGACCAGTCAGTTGGCTAGTTTTTAATATGTGCCATGTTCATTTTTTAATCACTTGAGTTTCTTAATCAAAATGCTGTGCTGTACTGAGTCTAATACCTTTCAGAAGTCAAAGGACAAGGCTACACTGTTTTCTTTCTCGCTTTTCTTAAAATAAAAAACAAAACAAACAAACAAAAACCCAGCTTGGCTTAGAGAAGGGGAAGTGGAAATATCTTTTAAAATATATATAAAACAAATTAAAATAGGGGAGTTTGATGGTAATTAATATAAGTTAGAAGCTAGAAACTACAGTAGAACTTCAGAGTTTTGAACACCTCAGGAATGGAGGATGTTCGTAACTCTGAAATGTTTATAACTGACCAAAATGTTATGATATATTCATAAATGATCTGGAAAAAGGAGTAAACAGTGAAGTGGCAAAATTTGCAGATGATACAAAACTACTCAACATAGTTGAGTTCAAAGCTGACGGCGAAGATTTACAAAAGGATCTCACAAAACTGGGTGACGGGCAACAAAATGGCAGATGAAATTCAGTATTGATAAATGCAAAGTAATGCACATTGGAAAACACAATCCCAACTATACATATCAAACGATGGGGTCTAAATTAGCTGTTACCACTCAAGAAAGATCTTGGAATCATTGTGGATAGTTCTCTGAAAAAACATCCACTTAATGTGCAGTGGCAGTCAAAAAAAAAAAGCTAACGAATGTTGGGAATCATTAGGAAAGGGATAGAGAATGAGGCAATATGATATTTTCTGTCTTTATATAAATCCATAGTATGCCCACATCTTGAATACTGCATGCAGATGTGGTCACCCCATCTCAAAAAAGATGTATTGGAATAGGTACAGAAAAGGGCAACAAAAATGATTAGGGGTATGGAACAGCTTTTGGATGAGGAGAGATTAACAAGATTGGGACTTTTCAGCTTGGAAAAGAGGCGACTAAGGGGAGGATATGATAGAGGTCTATAAAATCATGACTTGTGTGGAGAAAGTAAATAAGGAAGTGTTATTTGCTCCTTCTCATAATACAAGAACTAGGGGTTACCCAATGAAATTAATAGGCAGCAGGTTTAAAAGAAACCAAAGGAACTATTTCTTCACACAATGCACAGTCAACCTGTTGAACTCTTTGCCAGAAGATGTTGTAAAGGCCAAGACTATAACAGGGTTCAAAAAAGAACTATACAAGTTCATGGAGGATAGGTCCATCAATGGCTATTAGCCAGGATGGGTGGGATGTTGTCCCTAGCCTCTGTTTGCCAGAAGCTGGAAATGGGCAACATGGATGGATTACTTGATGATTACCTGTTCTGTTCTTTCCCTCTGAAGCACCTGACATTGACTGCTGTCAGAAGACAGGATACTGGACTAAAGGACGTTTGGTCTGACCCATTAGGGCCATTCTTATGTAGCCTTCTTTCTTGATTGTAGAATTTTGGCTTTGGAGCATCTAATAAAATGTTTTTAAGTGGCTCCCAATTATCATTCACTTTTTTTTTTTTTAAATTCTCTTAGTTGATTTGGCTCATATTTGTTTTCAGTTTTATGAAATTGGCCCTTCTAAAGTACCAAGTATATTATTGGTTGGGACTTCACATTTGTTATGTAAAAACAGAATAATTATTTAATGATCACTTTCACTTAAGCACCACAAACTTTTAGTTCTATGATCAATTCCTCTTTTTCTGACAAGATGAAAGTCTAATACAGAATTCCCCCTTGTTCGATCCAACACTTTTTGAGTTAGGAAATCAATCATCATCAATACTTTTTAGAAATTCCATGGAAATTTTCGTATTGGCAGCACAAGATCACCAGCATATGTCACTAGATTGTGATCCTGGGGGAGTTCATTTCCCCCACCCTCTACACATAATAGGTGCTTAACGCCTCAGAAACAGGTAATGCCATTTTTGACAAAGTGTCACTCCCCCTCTTGTCAACTTGATCCCTTCTAAATAGGTTATACCCAGTGATTTTAACATTCCAATCATGTAAATCTTCCCACAAGGCTTCAGTTATATCAGCTAGATCAAATTTATGTGAATAAATGAGCAATTCCAGTTCCTATATTTATCACCCAGATTCCTGGCATTGGTGTATAGGCAATTAAAGAATCTCTTCTCTTCATTTCTTTGGTGTCTTAATTAACATTGTTCTTGACATTTTGATTGCTTATTTGTTTCTCCTTTTCCTCCTTCCCTTTTGTTGTTAATTTAACATCCTCCTGACTCTTCTGGCCAGTCTGTCCCCTCAAAGATTGCTTCCCTTTCTACTGAGTTGGAGCCCAGCCAAACTATGCCATCACCTCTCCCCACAGAAGGTGGGTTAAAGTCTAGACTCCTCCCTGGGCTCTGATTCAGCCATCTTGGCATATGTTAGAGACTTGACTAGAGTTTTAAGCTACATCTTCACTGCCAAAATAGGTGTGTTTTGTTTTTTAACGTTAGAAGGCATTAGTTTGGTTGAGCTAATATGAGGTTAAAGCCTCATTTTAATCAGAGAAAAAAAGTTGTGTTCTTAGCTGCAGTTAGCTTGAGATAAAATCCTAATGAATACAAGGCAGTTTGTACTTTTAGCAGGTTGAACTAAAAATGTCAGGGATCCTAGAAAAACAACAAGGAGTCTGGTGGCACCTTAAAGACTAACAGATTTCTTTGGGCATAAGCTTTCGTGAGTAAAAACCTCACTTCTTCGGATGCATAGAGTGAAAGTTACAGATGCAGGCATTATATACTGACACATGGAGAGCAGGGAGTTACTTCACAAGTCTTGTGAAGTAACTCCCTGCTCTCCATGTGTCAGTATATAATGCCTGCATCTGTAACTTTCACTCTATGCATCCGAAGAAGTGAGGTTTTTACTCACGAAAGCTTATGCCCAAATAAATCTGTTAGTCTTTAAGGTGCCACCAGACTCCTTGTTGTTTTTGTAGATACAGACTAACACGGCTACCCCCTGATACTAGGGATCCTAGAGTTAGCTAACCTAAAAACAGTTTCCCTCCCCTCCCCCCCACCCCACCCCACCCCCACCCTGCCCATAGTTAAGACAAGGTCCTAGTTAAGACATAACTTGTATGTACAACTGCAGTACAGAGGCAGGGCCCGGCTAGATTATGCATTGTGTTTTCAACATACAAGGTGAGAAGTAGATGAAAGCAGGCAAAATAAAGCCCTACCTTTATGCCATTCTCTGTCACTAATTTCCATGTTGGAAAGGTAGGAAGCTGTGCATATTATGCACCCAGGCCCTGATCAAGAGTCTACTGAAGCTCTGTACAGATGCCCCATAACTTCAGATACTGAATCCAAAGGCCATTGGTGAGCCTGGTGAAATTTTTAAGGACATCAACATTTGGAAGATAAATACAAAATCAGCATGTAGTCTTCATGTTAAGGAAGAGTAAGAGTTTGAGTGAGGATGTCTAGCTGGGAAAGTACATCAAGTTCATTTAGAGAGGCATGGGATTCTTTGTACAATGCTCTATTCAGTGTGATGAAAGGACATGCTCGTTTTCAGACTCGTTACATATGTTTTATTACGTTCCTCTTATGGCCTATATTCAGCTTGAATATTCAAAAGTAGAAGACCATTGGTCTTACTTCCTGAGCCACTCCAGCCTTCTTTTTTTTAAAAAGGATATTCTATATTCCTAATCCTTTGTGTACAGTACTTTTAATTCATTGCATGGCTATCCGCAGTTTTCAATCTTCAGAGCAAAACAGGTTGGTGTAGTATTAAAAAAAAAAAAAGTTATTTAAACTTCCCCTTTCAGCTTCCATGATTTGCTGTTATCAAACACTAAAATCCTTCAGATTTCTTACACCTACTTGGGTGACATTTCACAAAGCAGGCTTTAATTTAATGTTCTGAGTGGTGATTTGTTGATCAAACTGTTTAGAATTTCATTTCAAGCTCCTCAGTGCTCTAGGTGGATTCTTTATAGTTTCTAAAGCCTTTGATCTCTATTGAGCAATAGTTTGGGATGACGTTTTGTTCACTACCCAGTGTTTGAGATAAGTAATACAGTGCAGTCTAGGGCCTGAAGATTTACTTACCCAGGCAGTCCCAATGAAATCAATGGGGCTACTTACATGAGGAAGAATTAGTCACATGAGTAGCATTGTCCCATGTTTCGCTCTTTGCAAAATTGCTCTCCACAGCCAGCTCCACCTATCCTAGGCCAGGGTCCCTTCTGATTCTCACTTCTCTGTTCTTGGCTTCCATTCTTAGCTGGAATCTCTAAGTGGTCTGGTTCCATTGCACCAGCTACAGGCTTCACCCTGCCCACTCTGCTGTTGCAGGCCCTGGCCCCTGCTTCCTTCCTCTCCCCATCTCAAGGGCCAGTCAGATCTTCCTTTCCTCCTTGCACTGTGATAGGGAAAGGAGAGAAAGTGATCTACAATGCAGCAGGTCTCGTGAGAGAAGAGCACTGGGCTGGTGCCTGAAGAGGACCTAGAGGAGAGGAGGGAACTGAGCAACATGAAATGGAAGATAATAGGTTTACACACGTGTAAATGAGAGAAGAGTCTGACCCATGACCATGTAATTTATATAATAGAGTTCAGAGAACACTGAAGATAATAGCCTGATAGATGCTATATGGTAGTGACCACGTGTGTGTCAAAATGTGGGTCAGGAAAATTCAGTGGCTTGGTAATGATGCAACTTGTCACCTCTAGGGCTCTCATTTATATCTACTAGCCTATGAGCAAAAGTCATCACCATCGGATTGATAGTTTGTGGGAAACCTAGACAAATGCAGAAAAAAATATTTGTAAATGTTCTTATGAATGGAGTTGCACTGCCATTATAGCAATTTCATTGATATACAGCAGTTACTGCTTACTACCACTGCTAGTTGGGCACCTTTCACCATCCTTATATTCATGAGCTGTTTTCCTTGGTGTTACCTAATAAAGTGGATTAGTGGGCTGCTTTGAAGTCTAATTAAAATTATAGTTGAAAGCAACTTTTTATAACTTCCCTTTCCCACAATACAAAAGCCAGGGGTCACACAATGAAATTAATAGGCAGCAGGTTTAATACAAACAAGCTGAAGTACTTTCAATGCACTATAACTAACCTGTGGAACTCATTGCCATGGGATGTACTGGCCAAAAGTATAGCTGAGTTCAAAAAAAAGAACTGCATTAAGTTCATGGAGGATAGGATAGTCAGGGACACAAACCCTTGCTCTGGAGCATGCTAAACTTCTTCCTGCCAGAAGGGGAAGAAATGGGTGGATCATCCCAGCTGCCCTGTTCTGTACACTCCCCCTGAAGCTCTGGTACTGACTGCTGCTAGAGACAGGATACTAGGCTAGATCATTGGTTGGGACCCAACAGGGCAGTTTTTATGTCCCTGGATCATAATCATGCTTCTCCAAGCTAAAGGAAATGGCTCAGCTGTCCTACTCTTGGTGGATATTGAAAAATATCAAAAACACAACTTAAACTATCATTACAGGTCTAGGCTGAAAGAATTTTACTGTAACGAGTTTTTTTTATTATTAAAGAAATATGTTTAAACAGACAGCTCAGTTAGTATGAAACTGAACTGGTCTATATGAAAGGACAAGTTACAGAGGCAGTGACTGTGCCTTTTTCTAAAAACAGACTTAGGAGCAGAGCTGGTCAAAACTCAGAATCTCCATTTTACAGGAAATTTCAGCATTTTGCTATTTGATTTCATTCCATATTGGAATGAAACTAAACTACTCCCTTCCCCATATCCAGCACAGCCCTGCGATGCTAACTGCCCTGAGGATAATCAGGATTTCCAGACATTCATGGCTTCCTGACTCCTGGGGCAGCTGGCTTTCCAGTCTGCAGGAATTGGGCAGCACAGGATGTCTCCAGAGAAGCCTGAATGCCTACTGGGAGTGCCCCAGAGCTGGGGAGCCTGAAAGATAAGCAATAGGTTAATATTAACACAGAGACACTTGTACTTCAATAGTACTTTTATTCAGGGAATTACACAGTGCTTTATAAAAAAGTGTTATGACTCAATAGCACCTGTGAGGAAGGTAAAGGATATTGAGAGAAGCATGCACCCTTTTCTGGTATGCAGCCATTTCTGGGATGGAACATTCCTGCTCTTTTACACTGCAAACAAATGCTTGCCTCACAATTTAGGACTGGAAGTCTAGCCAATTGAAAATGCAGGGAAGATTTTAGATAGTAGCAATTAACTAGGACACCACCAACTCTATTATCAGTCTATTTTGTCCAATTCTATATAGGTTTTTATACCACTTTCATCACCATAGTATCGGAGTATTAATCACTGTGACTAAGAACTGTCACATACTTGTTCTCTCCCCCTCTCCCCAGGGGGAGAAGTGTATAAAGTGGAGTATTTGGGATTCTCCTCCCTCTCTTTCCCCATCCCCACTTGTTGGAGAAGGCAAGGAAAAAGAACATGGAGCCCAAGGTGGTGAGGTTTGTGATGGTCCTTAGTTCCTGCGGGAGTTCATTACAGTGTCCTGGGCCAGCCCCTAAGAAAGTTCTGTCTCCTGCAGACAAGCTAGTGAGGAGAGTTCCCTTTTTCCAGAGGAGTGAAACTGTCAACTAGACTTCATTCTGGAGCTTTATGCACTCTTTTAGATAACCTGACCACAGGTCATGGAGCACCTTGAAGATAAGGACTGAAACCTTGAACTTGACTGGATATTCTATGGGAAGCCAGTGTAGAGAGCAGGGGACACTTTTGATGCGTTTGTGGTAGCTAGTGTTACCAAGGAGATGTGGTACAGAATGTCTGTACCAATTGGAATTTCCTAAACACTGATGGAAGGGCCAAACCTGACTGGCACTGCAACTCCATGCGCCAGATCACAACACCTAGAGTGGGGAGCTGGGCCTAGTCCTGTAGGACAGGAGCCACTGTGGTGAGGTAAGTGCAAGCAGAGCTCCCTTTCCAACCTGCACTTGGGGCATCCCCTCGGTACTGAGCCAGGATTATGGTTGCAGTGCTGGCATGGAGAGTGCCTATATGTAATGGTGGGTCACAAAATACCACCACCGCACAACAGCAAAAAATTGCAATTGGTATGTTGCCTTAGTAAAACGTTTTGGGAACTATAGTCCTTGCCAATCAGAGATGGTTTAATAACATGGAATCTTTAATGACCACGCATGTTCAGAGCTTCTGAGTTACAGGTCATCTGAAAGAACACAAAAAGTAAGCTTACAAGAAGCGGAAGCTTGGACAGATGACTAGGGAGGAGTATAAGAATATTGCTCAAGCATGCTGTGTGTGTGTGTGTGTGTGTGTGTGTGAGAAAAAAGTGTAATCAGGAAGGCCAAAACACAACTGGAGTTGCAGCTAGCAAGGGTAACAAGAAGGATTTCTAGAGGTATGTTAGCAACAAGAAAGGTCAGGGAAAGTGTGGGACCCTTACTGAATTGGGGAGGCAACCTAGTGACAGATGTGGAAAAAACGGAAGTACTCAATGCTTTTTTTGCCTAGGTCTTCACAGACAAGGTCAGCTCCCAGACCGCTGCACTGGGCAGCACAGTATGGGGAGGAGGTGAGCAGCCTTCAGTGGTGAAAGAACAGGTTAACAACTATTTTGAAAAGCTGGACATGCTCAAGTCCATGAGGCTGGACGCAATGCATCAGAGGGCGCTGAAGGAGTTTGCTGATGTGATTGCAGAGCCATTGGCCATTATCTTTGAAAACGTGTGGTGATTGGGGGAGGTCCTGGACGAGTGGAAAAAGGCAAATATAGTGCCCATCTTAAAAAAAAAAAGTTAAAGTATGGATTGGATGAATGGACTATAAGGTGGATAGAAAGCTGGCTAGATCATTGGGTTCAACAGGTAGCGATCAACAGCTCGATGTCTAGTTGGCAGCCAGTATCGAGCAGAGTGCCCCAGGGGTTGGTCCTGGGGCTGGTTTTGTTCAACATCTTCATTAACGATCTGGATGATGGGATGGAGTGCACCCTCAGCAAGTTTGCAGATGACACTAAGCTGGAGGGAGAGTTAGATATGCTGGAGGGTAGGGATAGAGTCCAGAGTGACCTAGACAAATTGGAGGATTGGGCCAAAATAAATCTGATGAGGTTCAAAGTGCAGAGGCCTGCACTTATGATGGAAGAATCCCATGCACTGCTACAGGCTGGGGACTGACTGGCTAAGCAGCAGTTCTGCAAAAAAGGACCTGGGGATTACAGTGTATGAGAAGCTGGATATGAGTCAATAGTGTGCCCTTGTTGCCAAGAAGGCTAACGGCATATTGGGCTGCATTAGTAGGAGCGTTGCCAGCAGATTGAAAGAAGTGATTATTCCCCTCTATTCAGCACTGGTGAAGTCCATCTGGAGTACTGTGTCCAGTTTTGGGCCCCCCCGCAGAAGGGATGTGCACAAATTGGAGAGAGTCCAGCAGAGGGCAACGAAAATGATTAGGGGGCTGGGGCACATGACTTACGAGGAGAGGCTGAGGGAACTGGGCTTGTTTAGTCTGCAGAAGAGAAGAATGAGGGGGGATTTGATAGCAGCCTTCAACTACCTGAAGGGGGGTTCCAAAGAGGATGGAGCTCGGCTGTTCTCAGTAGTGGCAGACGACAGAACAAGGAGCAATGCTGTCAAGTTGCAGTTGGGGAGGTCTAGGGTGGATAGTAGGAAAAACTAGTTCACTAGGAGGGTGGTGAAGCACTGGAATGGGTTACCCCGGGAGGTGGTGGAATCTCCAGCCTTAGAGATTTTTAAGGCCTGGCTTGACAGAGCCCTGGCTGGGATGATTTAGTTGGGGTTGGTCCTGCTTTGAGTAAGGGGTTGGACTAGCTGACCTGCTGAGATCTCTTCCAATCCTAATATAGGATTCTGGAACTAAAGAATTCTATAGTACTTTTTGTAAGGGAAGAGGCATCCTGGAACATAGCTCTGCAGAACACTGGAGATACAGAGTCCCACAATATAGGCTGTGTGCTGCCACCTGAATCTGCATCTCAGTGGAAACACCACATTTGCAGTATACAATGCAACTGGAGAATTTGGCCCTGTGTTTGCAAAACTGGAACAGCATGTGTGTGAACATATCGTCCAAGGCACAGGCTTAAGCAGCACACTTCAGTTGCACTTTAAAGGTTCAAAATAGCAGCTACAGCAGAGAATTAAAGACCTAGTGCTGAAAATAATGCTATGTAGAGTGTAAGGTATCTTGTTCTCTGAATAAGAACTCTCAGGTTTGAGACATTTCTCAATTTATCTGTAGCAATTCTGAAGACTCAAATCATATTTGCAGGGGACTAATTCACTCTTCACAATAAAACTCAGATCTTAATCTCTCCACTGAGAGGGATAACTGATGACAATGGAAGAGTCCAGTATGATGTGGTCATTTAGAGTCTAGATTATCTTCCTTCCAATACAGCATTCTTACTTACAATATTTTCCTCAGGTGCTTTGTCTTGACAAGTTCTCAATGACTAAAATTACACATTTCCATCAGCCTAAAAAGCCCCCTAATTTGTTAATAGCAGATACTATTTAGCTTGTTTTCCTTTCCTATTTTTCAACCCAGTACTTCTAGTTATATACTCTTGGACTTGGGCCCAGGGTTACACAGCATGTCAGTGTCACAACCAGCATGAGAACTTATGTCCTCTGCCTTCTGGGGCCACATCTAATCTCCTAGACCAGAGTGCCTACTAGACAAGTTACTTACAGAAGGAACAACTGGGTTGTTAAATAGCTCATAGTATGTATACACACACAATTTTTCCACCTGCAGTTTGAGCCTACAATTAATTGCTGGAATAAAACTGGAATTTAAAAATCAATTGTCCAATTTTCTTCTCAGACTGATGTAAATCAGTGGTAGCTCCACTGAAGTCAGTGGAGGTATATTAGTGCTTGATTCACTTCTCAAGTAAGTCTTCAGTGTCAGTAGATCAAATATTTCTCTCACTTACAATGGTGCAACTTCAATAAGAAGGATTGCAGGATTTTGTCCTGGGATGACGAAGGACGACAACTGTGTCTGATGGCTCCTACCAAAGGATCACATCCAGTAACCTTTCACTTAGGGAAAGCAGTGTTCATCAGTAAAATGAAAATTCTATTATACTGAATTTCTACAATATCCTTACATTATTGTATTTCATCTCAAATATCTTATGCAATGAAGAGAGTATATAGTTAATCCCTTATTTCACTAAATTTCAGTAGGTTAAACAATCTGCTAACATGGTCTCTTGGGTGTCTGACTGATAAAAGCTGTTAGGTCCAGATGGATGACCAAAGGGAGACTCATTTCCAGTTCAATTGCTAACATTTTAGTTTGCATTTTAAAATCTGTGTTGAAATGCAAGATGGGCTGAAACAAGAACAAATCATTAACGTTTTTGCTTTCTTCAGTCTGAGATACACACGCTGATGATCTGTTTACAGGTTAAGGGATTGTGATGAAGTGAAGAAACCAACATTAAAGTACAAACACATTGTTCGTGTAGTTTGTAAAACTGCAAAGAAAATTCATCAAGACCTGGGAATTTTACAGTCGCATAATGCAGTTTTGTATCAATCCTCATATTAAAGGAAAAAGATTTTATTCTTATTTATTCTTGGTAACATAGAAACAGGTCCATCTCCCACTAAATTCAGAGAGTTTTGCCATGGACTTCAATGAAATCACAACCAGGCCCACACACATTCATCCAGAAAATTTCTACTTGTGATCCCATGAGCTCCATGAGATCAGATTTATACTGACTGCAATAAATCCCCTAAATCCCATTTTAATTAATGAGGAATCAGAAATGCATATGGAGATTAATTGTGTGAAGCACATTTGTATTTCATTAAATGAGACGAACTTTCCTTATTTGAGAAAGTGTTCCAAACATCTGCTCCTATCGGTTATTTATTTGTAAGGGGTTAGCAATGTGCCAGCTGCTTTACCAGCAGCTAAGCATGCAAGGTCCTTGCCCCAAAGAGTTTACAATCTAAACAAACTATCTACAGATGAGAGGGGTTAAGAGGAGTAAAAAAAAACAATGCCATTGGATGGAGAGACAAAAGCATGAGTCTTAGTTCCCTGATTTTTTTATATGGATGTTTTTTAAAAGTTGCTCATGCACTTCGTATTCAATTCTACCATCCTTACACATGCTGACACTCACACCTTCATCCCAATGATTCCACCACGAGTAAGATGAGTTAGCTTAGGACAAGGTAAGTTTTGGATAATGTCAGAAGATAGACCACACTATCAAAATCCTCCCATAGGCTATTGATGGGACTAAACAGATGTAATTTAGTTTTGGTAAATTGTTGCCGTTTGCCTTTCCAGTGAGAAAGCTGAGGAGAGCTGGACCTTGCCTGACAAGGCACCTGGTGTGAGTATCTGTCATACCCTTGCCACAGTGTGCACACAGAACAGAGCTCCCCGACTATGAAATAGACAGTAGCATACTTTGCAAAAAAGAATTCATGAAGTGACATGGAACCCATGGATATTCACCACCAATACCTTTTTCCTTGCAGTTCTCTGGGTATACATATGTGGCTGAATTATGATGGTGTGCACAACTAAGGGAAGCAGCAGATGCTCATTGCACTAGGCACAGAGAAGTTCTGGAACAACAGTTGTAAAAGTTCATGCTTCCAGGAATACACACTCTTGGAGCCGGCACACTTTTTGTGGGCAGCTGTCTCTGACACATGCAACTTGTGGGTTTCTCTTTGAGCTGGTACACTTAACAGAACTGTGGCATTAGCACCCACTGACACCCACACTCAGGAAGCAGAGTCTTAACGTAACTGACATATGGCAGAAAATATCATGCAACAGGAAAATCTAAATAAATGCATCAGAAGAAAAGCGATTCAGAAGTAGTGAATGGGGTCAGTGCCACACACCCCAGTCATATGTTGGAAGCAAACACCAGAGATACACCCCCCCTCCAAAAATATATTTAAAAAAGTCAGAGCCCACTAATGCAAATGTTAATGTGCATTGTAGGCATCACTGTAGAGATGACTACGGTAGCCTCTCTATGGTCCAATATACAATGAACACAGCTAGACTGCTCCAAGAGAGCAGGGTGTTTTACAACTATGAGCCAGAATGGGGGCTTATGTATGTGCTATTGGGAGACCAAATTCACACTTTAACAGGGCTGCTTGCCCCATGGGCTGGACAAGCTGGGGCTAATCCAGCCCTGATTACAGGATGAGCCACACCTGGGTTGAATCAAGGGATTTCAATACAAAAAGGCAGCAGGAAGCTGAAAGGAGGTGTGGTTGAGGGAATAATGGGGGCTGCTAGAGGCAGGAAGCCTGACAGTAAGCAGGACAAAGCTCTCCAGGCAGGGAGGCCTGGGAGAGATCCTGCCCAAGAAGCAGGGGAGGGACTAAAAAGGCCTATGGGTAAGGATAAACTCCAGGCAGTAGGTCACCTTGATCAATTGGTCCATCAGCCCTCACAGAGGTGCGCCCATATCACAACATGTCATTTGTGTTGTTCTAGCCAGTCCTTCAGCCACCTGCTGGCCAGGCTGTCAGTGGCACCAGACACCTGATTGACATAGTGCACCGCAGTCCAGAACCCCTAAGTGATCTGCCAGCTTCAGCCTCCCAAGTAGCTGGGATTACAGGCATGTATCACCATGCCCAACAGGCAGGAGATGCTGGGGAGCAAATAGACTCGTGCAGCCTTCAGCCCAGGGTCTGTTTTGTTTGCATGTGGTCTATAGGGAGAGAGAAAAACTGAAGTTAGGGTGTGGCCTGGAAGGGCCAGTGTGTACCTGAAGACTAAATAAATGGACCCCAAGAGGCAATTTGTTTGAACTACCATTTGAACTAAGCAAGTTCATAGAAGGACCCTGAACTTGGTGGGGGCAAAACATAGGCAAAGTTGGTCTGCAACACCCTTGACTGTGAAGGGGCACTTGGATGGCAGCAAATCCTGTTACACAAGCATACAATCAAAATATATTCTCATTGAGGCCACCTTTCTACAGCCTCACAAAGCTCAAGTGGACTGCGGTGGATGCCACCACACATCACTATTTGAAGGACAGTTGAATATTGCCAGCTAAGCATGAGACATTTAACGAACAAATTCCCCATACAGACAGCTTAATAGTACTGAACAAGGTACTATGAATCATACCAGCAAACACTTGCATATAATTATACGCAACTCAGTGGACCCATTGACTTCAATAGGATTTATCGCTTGCTTACAATTACATGTGTGCTTAAGTGTTTTGCTGGATTGGGGCCTAAGCACCTGATTCTCCTCTCATTTACAAGTGAAATCATATTGACTTCAGTGGAGTTACTCCTGATTTACATTAGTATGAGTGAGGTGAATCAGGCCCTAAATATACAAACCTGTGTGCCATCCTTCCACATACATCAAACACATATAAAGGGCAGTGAAAGTGACATTGCCCAACACCACCAGATCAAGAAAGTGAATCAGCAAATTAACATCCCCTGGACATATCAAGGCAGCTTGTAACTTGTATTATCCTATGCATTTCCCCCAGTAAAAACTGATCCATTACAACTCTCCCATTCTTGTGATTGGCTGAACCAAGTGTTGTACTTTCAACCAGTTAACCTTTTTGCTAAGATACAGATTCCTCTCCTTTTTTCTTGGCCTTTATATGCATTTCCTGAAGAGGTCTAAAGGAAGATTTGACTTTAAAAGGACATCAGCTGTGTTAGGAATGTACATACATATCCGTGAAATATGAAAAACTGGAAGAACTCTCAGATCAGACCCTTTTCATGAGTAGCTTAGTATTATTCTGCTACAAGCTTCTTCAATTCAAAAACAGACCATTCCTCCTGCCTGACAACTTGAATTAACAGCTCAACAGCTTTCCCTAAAGCATCTGTCGTCACCATCCATGGTAACTCTCAAATAGATAAGCACAGAACAGGAGCAGTGGTGACTAGTGCTTATTTTAAAATATATAATTTCTGTTCCCTTGTTCATTACAATGCTGTGTTCACCTTTAGACTTGCCAGCAAGGGGGCTGGTGTTTAAGCAAAAACTGGAAATGCTTCTGGCTCTCATTTACAAGCTACAGCGAAGATCTCTTAAGCAGCTACCCTAGGGTTACCATTCGTCCGGATTTACCCGGACATGTCCTCCTTTTGTGTGCTAAAAATAGCATCCGGGGGGAATTTGTAAAGCACTCACAATGTCCGGGATTTCCCCACGGCAGAGCAGAGCGAGCGGCTGGGAGGGCTGCAGGGAAGTCCCGGGCTGGACTCAGGAGCAGCTGTAGAGGAGCTGGATCCGCCCTGCATTCTGAGCCGGCAGCTCCCTTGCAGCCCAGTCCAGCAGCACTGTGCAGGGCCAGACCGGGTTTTGTTGTGCAGGGCCAGGGACCGGGTTTTGTTGTGCTGGGGAGCTCAGCCACGTGTCCGGCTCGGCTGCACAGAGCCCAACACTCTGTTCTGAGCAGCAGGGTAAGGAGGTCAGGGGGCAGGAAGGTTCTGGAGGTGGCAGTCAAGAAACGGGGGGGGGGGCTTTTTGGGGGGAGTGGAGAAAGTTTTGGGCAGTCAGGGTACAGGTAGGGGGTAGGGTCCTGGGGGGCAGTTAGGAGCAGGGGTCTTAGGAGGGGGCAGTTAGGGGACAAGGAACAGGGGGGGAGTGTTTGGGAGTTCTGGGGGGGGCTGTCAGGTGGCAGGGGTGGGGAGATGGATCGGAGCAGTCAGGGGACAGGGAGCAGAGGGGTTTAGATGGGTTGGGAGTTCTGGGGGGGGCTGTCAGGGGGTGGGGAGTGGTTGGATGGGGCGTGGGAGTCCCAGGGGTCTGTCTGGGGGTGGGGGTGTGGATAAGGGTTGGGGCAGTCAGGGGACAAGAGGCAGGGAGGCTTAGATAGGGAGTGGAGTCCTGGGGGGCAGTTAGGGGCAGGGGTCCCAGGAGGGGGCAGTCAGGGGACAAGGAACGGGGGGAGGGTTGGGGGTTCTGGGGGGGCGGGAAGTGGGAGGGGCAGGGGCGGGGCTAGGGCGGGGCTCCTCCCGTCCTCTTTTTTTCTTGCTGAAATATGGTAACCCTAAGCTACCCAGAATGCCAGTTTAAGTAGTCACCTAGCAGAGATGGGGCCAAAATTTAGGCACCAACCTACAGAAGGTCTTTTAGTTAAGACCCTAGACCAACGGCTGAAGAAAATTGCACCACGCTCCACATTTTCTATTACAGTTTTCTCCATCTGTTAGATGAAAGACCAGGGCCAAATTCATCCCTGGTGTAGGAGGATTCATTGTGTGTTTGGGAAGTGTTTACTTGCTGGAAGAGAACTTTGGAGCACAGGTTTCACTGTATTCTCGAGTCATGCTGTCATAGAAGCCTGCCGACTAGAGCTGGGTGGCAAATAGTTCTCTAATGCTATGAATTTTTTTTAAATAAAGTTCCTGTACTGATTCAGGATGAAAAGTCAAAAGTTTTGGCACAAAAAAATTGTGTCAATTGAAATGTTTTATTTTGATTTTGACTGTTTAACAATTTTTTTACTATAATTAGCTTACATTTTGAAATGAAGAGTCATTTTGAACTGGAAAAAATGGAATTTTCTCATTTAGAAAATGAAAAACATAAAACATCAACAATTTCAAAAAAATGTTGAGTCAAGAAATTTATTGAAGACAACCCTTCCTGAGAAACATTTTGGATTCAATGCATTGGCATTGTCTGATGAAAAATGTTTTGTTAAAAGATTCTTGATCAGCTCTACTGAGTATTTACTCAGGGTTCCTGGCAGGCTTGTGCAGCCCATGCTGAAGCATGCTTTGCTGTGGCTTCTCTGCTCTAGGATCCAAGCTAGCCTAGGTATCTCTTCTCAATGTAGAGTCACCATCAGTGATTGCAGTCTAGACATACATGGATTAAAACACACAACAAACCACCACCACCCCTTTTATCTCTAAAGGTACGTCTACACTACCCGCTGGATTGGCGGGTAGCAATCGATCCATCGGGGATCGATTTATCACATGTAGTGTAGACGCGATAAATCGATCCCCGATCGCTCTCCCATCCACTGCTGAACTCCAGCTCGGCGAGAGGTGGAAGCAAAGTCGACAGGGGAGCCCTGGCCGTCGATCCCATGCCGCGAGGATGCGAAGTAAGTAATTCTAAGTCAATCTAAGATACATCGACTTCAGCTACGAGAATAGCGTAGCTGAAGTCGATGTATCTTAGATCTATTCCCCTCCCCCCCCCGCAGTGTAGACTAGATCTAAGGGTATTGGTGAAGTAACTTCAGTTCTTGCTGAATCTACATACACTTTAAGTATGTAGGGAAAACCACCAGGTTGTTTTGGTATGAAAAGATACAAGTTAACCCAGTGCATTACGTCTGGTAGTTGTGATGGCCTACAAAAAGAAAAAAAAAAAAAAAAAAAAAAAGCCACTTGTCAGTGGTTGGGCTGCTGGTGCACTGAGATCACACCCTATCCTGATGCTCAATATTGTCTCATTGTTTCCTTGTACTTCCCAATTGTCTGTCTGTATCCATCTGTTGTCTCTTGTCTTGTACTTACAAATCTAAGTTCTTTGGGGCGGGGACTGTCATATTGTTCTGAGTTTGTACAGCACCTAACACAATGGGGTCCTGGCCCGGGATGTAGGCGCTAACATGGTAATAATGTACTCAGCTATACACAGCAAGATTAGTCAATGAAAACTACCATTCCTGAATTTTTTTCAGGTAACAGAGGACACTCTAATCAAACCACTATTTTAAGATGGGATGCATCTATTACGTTACCCTCTTTTATACCAACTCTATATTGTATGACTCAGCTGAATAAAGGTATGCAAAATAGAAGAGAAGCTATTTTTAAGCCACTATCCTTAAAACAACAACATTATTTTCTTCCTATTATAATTATTTTGAAAATCCAGGCACAGATACTAGAGAAATCAGATCATGCGCTTTGAGGCATAAACAGATTGCCTTCAAGGCCTGGCAAAGAATCTCTCCTCGGTTATTGAGGAATTAGATACATGACACTATGGTTTTTACATAATAATTTCAATTTTATGAGCAATTGCCTTTACCTGAAATTGGTAAGTACTGATCACAGCTATAGACAGAATACATCAGAACAATGGTTAGTGTAATCCAGTATCATGGTAACTTATAAAGTCGATATGCGCTCTCTTTACATATTTTTCATCTGTTTAAAACGAATAGTTTAATTTAAAAACAAAAACAAAAACACAAAAAAAGAAATTCAGCATATGCAGCATGAGAAACAATTAGAGCTGGTCTGGAACCAGAACTTCTGCTCTGCAGAAAATTGACAGTTCAAAATAATTTTGAATTGGAATGATAAGTTGAAGGTTCCCATGAAATGACAGTTCTGAGAAGTTTAAATTCAGAATCAAAATGTTTCATTTTGGTAAGGTTATTTTGATTAATTATGTTTTGACTTAATAGAATATAAAAGTCAAAACAATGAATCAAAACATTTCAACACTGTTGAAATGAAGTGTCTTGACATTGTTGAAATGAAACATTTCAATGGGGGGGGGGGGGAACCACCACACGTTAGTGGAAATCTATACATTCCTGTGAAAATTTTGACTGACAAGTAGACTAGAGTAAGCTACATAAAACAAACAAGGAGCTATCTATATCCTGAGAATGTACCTCCTTACTCAGAGCAGAACAAAACCAAACAAAACAAAAAACACCCCCCACCCTCCCAAAGACCAGACACATTGTCCAAATATTCATAGGATTATATAGTTCCATTCTGGGGGAGAGTTTCAGGATTATGCTCACAGAATACTACAGTAATACACAATAAGTCAAAAATCCTGGTCAGTACTTATCAGATCATTATCTCTACAAATCCTTATATGAAAACAGGCTGATAATCACAATTAGTGAATCCGCAATCTCACGGAATAGGACATTGGAAATAAGGAAGAGGTAGGTCAGGCTGTAACCATCTGGTATAATGAGGGGGAGATTGCTAGGTAAACTGTCCCCTCTAGATTGACTGATGGCAATGAATTTTAATGCTACACTTCATGTACTAACCTGTGGTTAAGTGCTGCAGAACACAAACCAACAACATTACTGTGGATATGTATCCACAATATTAGCCACAAACCATTGATTTCTCAACTATGCTAGGGCTAAAAATCAAGAGTGGTAACATTCAGCTGTGGCAATTATAACAGCAAAAAAAAAAATACAATTGATTATTAATATTAAAATTCATATCAAGGCTTTACACTTGTAGCAAACGTGTTCCACAGATTCACAAAGCACTTTTCAAAGGAGAATGAGCATCTCTCTCTCCCCACTTTATATTCTTTTTTTTAAATATATAAAAAAGGTCCGATATCCTAGCAAGTTGGTGGCAGGGCAGGGGCTAGAATTCAGATTCCCAGACCAGTGTCCATATATCCTGGAACATAAGAACGTATGTAAACATAAAAGACTGAGAACTAGTTCTCTTGCCCTGGCTAATTGTTCAAATGGTCCAACCCAGGATTTTTGATCATCTGGAACAGCTAAGGTCATATAGAATCACCATGGCAATATTGTCCACTCCTTTCCCTTGTATGAGCTGTTGAAATATAGACTTTCTGGCTGAAAGACCAATTGTCCCAGACAAGGGTGGCGAGGTCTCCCATCCAGGTTTACATTATCTATTTCAGGTCAAGAATAGAATCCAGTTTGTGCTCTTTGGAAGATAGCTGCATCAAGCAGGTGTACAGGTTACAAAGAAGTGAGTGGATGTGGACATTTATTCCCCTACGCACACACCTAAAAGCAGTCTCCCCTTGGTGCCTTGTCCCAGACATACTCAGGCCCATCCCAGAATGGAATATATCAAAGTGGATTTCTGTACCAAAAGATTGCATTCTAGACTTGCAAAAATGTAATAGATCAACTGGAATAAAGTTCAATTTATCCAGTGTCTTAACTCCTGCTTCAAGGCATACACTGACTGCCAGCTGGGGCCAGGATAGAATCTTTCCTCCCTGTGGTACAGCTTTGCACAATTGTCCAGGTGCATTATGTGGCTTGCTTTCGACTTCCCCGGATGCCAGAGGCAGGATACTGGACCAGATGAACCAATGGTCTCGTCTGGTATGGCAATTCCTATGTTCCTGTATAATCTGAAAAGCACGGCTTTCTCTTTAGGGAAAGGAACGTACTGTAGGTCTCCCTAGAAGGCAGAATAGCTAATCAACAAAAGTACAGTGCATAATAAATTTTCTCCAAACAGTACAAACATGTAAATGCTTATAACGGTCTTCTTGACCATCTATACTATGGTAGCTCTGTTTTCCTATTAAAAAATGCTTATTTTTATTACATTTAAGCTTTCTGTTAATGCCCCCCTTGGGTTATATCTTTAGCCCATGTGCTGGGCTCCCTATTGCCAGGCTCTGCCTCTGTTCCATGCCACCCAGCTCTGGTTACTCCTTCCCAGATTGGCTTTCAGATCCCAAACAGTCAGGTTCAGGCTCTGCCCTGCCCACTGGCTTGGCCTGAACCTGACTGTTTGGGATCTGAAAGCCAATCAGCCAATGGGGAGGCGGTAACTGGAGCTGGGTGGAGTCAGCCTGTGTTGCTATGGGAGCAGAGTGGTATGAGGCAGCAGTAGCTTTATTAAAGGACTGTGACCCTCAGTGAGCAAGCTCACTTTTTAAAAAATTATTATTAAAGTTCTGTGTGGCTTGCCAATGGTTTTGTGGTCCTCTGCTACCTTGTAGTTGCCCATCCGTAGGCTAGATTATAAATTTCACTTCTGATCTTAAAAAAAAAACCAAACCCCCCTCCCCCCCACACACCTACAAAACTCCTCAAGTCTACCTTTCCACTCCTGACCGCTCACCCTCCATTCAGTCTCATGTCTGTTGCTCTGAAAAGTTGTACTGGATGTCCAGCTGCCAACTCACAATCAGATTGAAAACTGAGCTATTTGACTTCTCTAACACTTTTTTCTCCCTCCTTTACTGTTAATTCCAAATACTCATTTTTATGGAAGGCACAAAAAAAAAAAAAAAAAAAAAAAAAAAAAGACATGGTACCTGCTATAAATAGAACACGGTCTAGAAAAAAGACATATGAAGGGTGTCAGGAAAGGGATGCAGCATTGACAAAATGATCCTGAGGATGAAAGGTGCAGGTCTTAGTTGTTTTGTAAGTTGTAAAAGCTAAAACACATTACTTTCATTTTTCTCCCACATTAGTTCCTGGCTTCAGGTCCAGTATCCTTACTGTACTATCAGGAGCCAATTCCCGCCTTCCACATAGGTGAGCGAGAGTACTTACTGAGCTAGTTTCCTTGTAAGTATGCCTGAGAAGTGGGTCTTCAAGATGGATTTAAATAAAGAGTGGGTAGTGTCTTTGTGGACCAGCATCTCAAAACATAAGGGCCAACATGGAAGAAAGTATGTCTCCTGCATCCATTTATGCTCTAAGAAACTGGTATCACTTGGTGAGCAGAGGGGATGGGGTGACATAAGTGACAAGGGTGGATAATAGGAAGGCAGCCATCTTTCTGGTCACGAAGGCTTGTGACCTAGGACTCCTTTCATGCCCCTCCCCTCATCAAGGCTTTCACCAGATCCTATTGGTTCTTCTTCTGCATTTCTTTGGTATGCCAATTTCCAGCAGCTGAAGATCTGGCTCATTGTTTCCTTTCTAGTTTTGCACCTAAAAGGCATGGGTCAGATCTTTGGCTGGTATCAGTCTGAGGATCTGGCCCCAATCCAACTCACATCAACTGACCTCCCTTTCTTCAATCCAGCCATAATGCAACTGATCTCAGTCACAGCTCTGACTTTTTCGATTCACCTCCTGAATCCCTCAATTGGCTTTCTCTGGTCTTAATTGAGTTCAAACTTCTTGTCTTTACTTTCAACACCCCACATAATTCTGCTTGTGCTTGTATCTCCGCTCTTATTTCTTTCTGCACCCTTAGCCTCCTGGCTAACAACTTCTCCCTTCATATAATTTCCGGTCTCATCTGGGTGTCTCCTTCCATGCTACCCCTTACACCTAGAACTTCATTCCCTGGTGCACTGGCCAACCATCCTCTCAGTCTTCATTTTCACAGCCCTTTGTGGAACTGGCTTGTTACCAAAAAGACCTCCCAACCTTGGTGATCATGACCTCCTTTCCAATTTCCTCCCACTCACACTTTCCCCCCCCCTTGCTCTTCCTTGTGCCTGGAACAGGCTCCCCAATGCAGTGTGCCTAGCGACCTCATTCTCCTCCAAGTCCCTCCTAAGAGTCCTATTCTTGCAGCCAGCCTTCCATTCCTAGCTACCCTCAACTGTTCTCTTGCTTACAAGAAAAAAAAAAATGGCTATTTGCCTACTTGCCAGCAGTAACATTTTCAGGGCAGGACCTGTGTCTTGTATTGGTCTCCGGTAAAGCACCATGCACAAATATGATGCTGCAATAGTAATTACTAATGTTTCTAATTTAACCAGAGTTAAATTAAGCCCTGTATGGATGTGATAGATTTCTATTTCTACACTTGGGACTAGATCCAAAGCCCTTTGAAATCAACAAGACCTTCCATTGACTTCAATAGGATTTGGTTCAAGGGCTGGCTTTTCACAGGACATTAAACATATCCACAGTCAGAGCTGGTATTATGTATAAATAGACTGAGGCCTGGTCTACACTACAAGTTTAGATCGACTTTAGCAGCATTAAATTGAATTAAGCCTGGACACGTTCACACGACGAAGCCCTTTCTTTCGACATAAAGGGTCCTTTAAACCGGTTTCTTTACTCCACCTCCGACAAGGAGATTAGTGATAAAATCGGCCTTAGCGGGTTGGAATTGGGGTAGTGTGGACGGAATTCGACGTTATTGGCCTCCGGGAGCTATCCCACAGTGCTTCATTGTGACCGTTCTGGACAGCACTCAACTCAGATGCACTGACCAGGTAGACAGGAAAAGCCCCGCGAACGTTTGAATTTCCTGTTTGCCCAGCGTGGAGAGCACAGGTGACCACGCAGAGCTCATCAGCACAGGTAACCGTGATGGAGTCCCAGGATCGCAAAAGAGCTCAAGCATGGACCGAACGGGAGGTACGGTATCGGCTCGCCATATGGGGAGATGAATCAGTGCTAGCTGAACTCCGTAGCAGTAAAAGAAATGGCAAAATATTAGGAAAGGTTTCCAAGGCCATGAAGGACAGAGGCCATAACAGGGACGAACAGCAGTGCCGTGTGAAAATTAAGGAGCTACGGCAAGCCTACCACAAAGCCAGAGAAGCAAACGGAAGGTCCGGGGCAGAGCTGCAAACTTGCCGCTTCTATGTGGAGCTGCATGCCATTCTAGGGGGTGCAGCCACCACTACCCCAACCATGTGCTATGACTCCCTCACTGGAGAAACACACAGGGAAGAGGGTTCGGGGTACGAGGAAGATGAGGATGGAGGTAATGTAGATAGCTCACAGCAGCAAGGAAGCAGAGAAACTGGTTTCCCCAACAGCCAGGATATGTTTGTCACCCTGGACCTGGAACCAGTAACCCCCGAACTCACCCAAGACCCTGAGGGTACACAGGGGACCTCTGGTGAGTGTACCTTTGTAAATATTACACATGGTTTAAAAGCAAGCATGTTTAATAATTAATTTGCCCTGGCAATCGCGGCCAGTACAGCTACTGGAAAAGTCTGTTAACGTGTATGGGGATGGAGCGGAAATCCTCCAGGGACATCTCCAGAAAGCTCTCCTTCATGTACTCCCAAAGCCTTTGCAAAAGGTTTCTGGGGAGGGCTGCCTTATCCCGTCTGCCATGGTAGGACACTTTACCACACCAGGCCAGTAGCACGTAGTCTGGAATCATTGCATAACAAAGCATTGTAGCGTATGGTTCCGGTGTTTGCTGGCATGCAGCAACATCCATTCCTTATCGCTCTTTGTTATCCTCAGGAGAGTGATATCATTCACGGTCACCTGGTTGAAATGGGGAGATTTTATTAAGGGGACATTCAGAGGTGCCCGTTCCTGCTCTGCTGGACAGAAATGTTCCCCGCTGTTACCCACGCGGTGGGGGTGTGGAGGGGGAGGGGGGTTAGTTGGGTTTGTGCTGCATGTTAACCCGGAAACCGCAGCCCCTCCTTTTACATTGCAAACCCATTTTAAATGGCCAACCCAATTCATGCTTGATATGGGAAATGAGGGCGCTGCTGTTTGAAACCATTCCCACGTTAAGGTTAAAAAAAGCCAAAAGACTGTGGCTTACCATGGCTGCCTGCAAGCCGAAATCTGTTGCCTGACACTGCGTGAGTGATCTCCCACATCAAACCGGCAGGCCCTCACTATAAGAGGAAAAATGCGACCTTGTAACGAAAAAGTGTACCCATGTTCTCTAAAATGTGTCTTTTTTAACCACCTCTCCCTTCTCCTCCACCAGCTGCAAATGTTTCTCCTTCACAGAGGCTAGTGAACATTAGAAAGAGAAAACGGAGGACGCGGGACGATATGTTCACGGAGTTCCAGATGTCCTCCCATGCTGAAAGAGCACAGCAGAATGTGTAGAGGCAGTCAATGTCAGACATCAGAAAAGCACAATATGAACGAGAGGAGAGGTGGCGGGCTGAATTGCGGGATGAACAGAGTAAGTTGTGGGTTGAAGATGATAGGTGGCGGCAGCTTGCAGACAGAAGGCAAGAGTCGATGCTCCGGCTGCTGGAGCATCAAACTGATATGCTCCAGCGTATGGTTGAGCTGCAGGAAAGGCAGCAGGAGCAGAGACCGCAGCTACAGCCCCTGTGTAACCAACAGCCCTCCTCCCCCTCAAGTTCCATAGCCTCCTCACCCAGATGCCCAAGAACGTGGTGGGGGGCCTCTGGCCACCCAGTCACTCCACCCCAGATGATTGCCAGAACATCAGAAGGCTGGCCTTCAATAAGAGTTAAAGTTTTAAAATGCATTGTGTCCTTTTCCTTCCCTCCTCCCCCACCCATCCCAGGCTACCTTGGCAATTATTCCCCTAGTTCTGTGATGATTTAATAAAGAATGCATGAATGTGAAGTAACAATGACTGTATTGCCTCCGCAAGTGGTGCTTGAAGTGGGGAGGGGAGGGTGGGGTGCTTGGTTTACAGGGAAGTAGAGTGAACCGCGTGTGGGGGGGTGGAGGGTTCATCAAGGAGAAACAAACAGAAGTTTCACACCGTAGCCTGGCCAGTCACAAAACTCGTTTTCAAAGCTTCTCTGATGTGCACCGCGCCCTGCTGTGCTCCTCTAACCGCCCTGGTGTCTGGCTGCACGTAATCAGCGGCCAGGCGATTTGCCTCAACCTCCCACCCCGCCATAAATGTCTCCCCCTTACTCTCACAGATATTGTGGAGCGCACAGCAAGCAGCAACAACAATGGGGATATTCTTTTCACTGAGGTCTGAGCGAGTCAGTAAGCTGCGCCAGCATGCTTTTAAACGTCCAAATGCACATTCCACCACCATTCGGCACTTGCTCAGCCTGTAGTTGAACAGGTCCTGACTCCTGTCCAGGCTGCCTGTGTACGGCTTCATGAGCCATGGCATTAAGGGGTAGGCTGGGTCCCCAAGGATCACAATAGGCATTTCAACATCCAACGGTTACTTTCTGGTCCGGGAAGAAAGTCCCTTCCTCCAGCTTTCGAAACAGAGCAGAGTGCCTGAAGACGTGAGCATCATGTACCTTTCCTGGCCATCCCACGTTGATGTTGGTGAAATGTCCCTTGTGATCCACCAGGGCTTGCAGCAACATTGAAAAGTACCCCTTGTGGTTTATGTACTCGGTGGCTTGGTGCTCCGGTGCCAAGATAGGGATATGGGTTCCATCTATGGCCCCACCACAGTTTGGGAATCCCATTGCAGCAAAGCCATCCACTATGGCCTGCATGTTTCCCAGAGTCACTACCCTTGATATCACCAGGTCTTTCATTGCCCTGGCAACTTGGATCACAGCAGCCCCCACCGTAGATTTGCCCACTCCAAACTGATTCCCGACTGACCGGTAGCTGTCTGGCGTTACAAGCTTCCACAGGGCTATCGCCACTTGCTTCTCAACTGTGAGGGCTACTCTCACCCTGGTATTCTGGCGCTTCAGGGCAGGGGAAAGCAAGTCAAAGTTCCATGAAAGTGCCCTTATGCATGCGAAAGTTTCGCAGCCACTGGGAATCGTTCCACACCTGCAGCACGATGCAGTCCCACCAGTCTGTGCTTGTTTCCCGTGCCCAAAATCGGCGTTCCACGGCATGAACCTGCCCCAGTAACACCATGATTTCCACATTGCTGGAGCCTGTGCCTTGTGAGAGGTCTATATCCATGTCAATTTCCTCATCACTCTCGTCGCCGCGCTGCAATTGCCTCCTCGGCTGGTCCGGGTTTTGCTTTGGCATGTCCTGGCTCTGCATATACTCCAGGACAATGCACGTGGTGTTCATAGTGCTCATAATTGCCGCGGTGATCTGAGCGGGCTCCATGATCCCAGTGCTAGCTATGGCTCCTGGTCTGAAAAAAGGCGCGAAACTAGTATCTGACGGACCAGGGTAGGGAGGGAGGGCCGAGTGACAACATGGCGTACAGGTACAGGGAATTAAAATCAAGAAAGGTGGCTGTGCATCAGGGAGAAACACAATCAACTGTCACACAGAATGCCCCCCCCAAAGATTAAACTCAAAACCCTGGGTTTAGCAGGCCGTTGATTTCATGGAGGGAGGGGGAAGCTAATGAATACAGAACAAATCTATTTTTTACATCTTAAGCTGGCAGCCGACGGTGCAGCATGACTGATAGCCACTGCAGTACGATGACAATTGATACCAGTCGCAATATACCATCTTCTACCAAAAGGCAAGGGGCTACTGCTGTGTAGCAATGCAGCCCCATGTCTGCCAGCCCCACGTCTGCCAGCACCCAGATTGCCCTCGGCCTCTTCTGGGTGCTTAGCAGAAAATACTGGGTGATTGGCAGAAAATAGCATACTACGACTGATAGCCATCATCATCATCAAGACAGTTGCATGTCTGCCCAGGTGCCCATGATTGACAGCCACTGCAGTACAACAACAATGGATACCAATCATAATATACCATCTTCTACCAAAAGGCAAGGGGCTGGTGCAATGCAGCCCTACAGCTGCCAGCCCCACGGCTACCAGTCATGCTGCACCATCTACCGCCAAAAGGCAGTTAGCTGCTGCTGCTGCAAAGCAATGCAGTACCACGTCTGCTGGCACCCAGATGACATATGGTGACGGTGAGCTGATCTGAGCGGGCTCCATGCTTGCCGTGGTATGTCTACACAGGTAACCCAGGTAAAAAGGCGTGAATCTATTGTCTGCCAGTGCTCTGACGGAGGGGGAGGGGCCTGACGACATGTACCCAGAACCCCCCGCGACACTGTTTTGCATCATTCAGGCATTGGGATCTCAACCCAGAATTCCAATGGGCGGCGGAGACTGCGGGATAGCTACCCATAGTGCAATGCTCCGGAAGTCAACGCTAGCCTCGGTACTGTGGATGCGGTCTGCCGACTAGAGCACTTAGAGCATTTTATGTGGGGGGACACACAATCGGCTGTATACAACCGATTTCTATAAAACCAGCTTCTATAAATTCGACCTAATGTTGTAGTGTAGACATACCCTGAGTAATTGCATAGGGCCTCCTGAACAGCTCAAGGGGTCCCTATTAATTATTTATATGAAAATGAGCTAGCACTAGGACTGCCCACAGTTGGCACCTTATTGTTTGAATTAAGCTGGTAAAACATGTGTTCAGATGGTTAGTGTCTTTGGAAGAGCTGATATTTATGGTGTTTCTATGAAAATAGATCAAGCCTATTGGTATTTATCTAGGACTAGGAAACTCTGCTCCTGCCTTTCACCATGCATTTTTCTCTGACTTTTGTGGCAGCTTTGGAACCCCCATGAAGCTTTCCATTTAGATGGCTTAAGTGTTTCCATACAATTTATTATAAAACCAAGTGATGTTACTATCTCTTTTCACTCAGATGCTACCACTGTAAAGGTTACATTTTCATATTTAAATAAAAAGTGCAACAATGCTATGTAGGGATAATTAATTCTTAACATCTGCCTTTATAAAGAGACACGTGAGGCTACAGTAATGTAATTACTGACCATAATTGATTTTATTGGGACTCCAACAGCTAAAACTCATTTTCCTACTATTCAATATTAAGTGCAAATCTGCACAGAATTGGGATGGGAAAATGCCAGTTAGAATAGGACTAAGAATGCTTGTTTGGTATTTTTTCCCCCCTGTATGTTCTTACCTTTTTGTTTTTATGATGTAGTGTGTTTTGATTTTGAAACACTGAGTCAGATTCTAGTCTGTGATCCAGGAGCTTTGCCTCACCATGGTAGTACAAATGGGGCGGAAAACTAGTGGGCCTCCCAAAATGGGGATTCAACCTAGCATGGTAGGATGCCCAGATAGATTACAGCCAGCATAACTGGCTCCCATGCACCCCCTTGAAACTCCTGGCATAGCAGGTGTCATAGGGCAGCCCATCTGAAGTGCCCTGTGCAGTAAACCATAGCATGACAAGCATGGTTGCCTCAGTTTCTCTTCTCAGGTGATCCAATAACTTCACGTCAAGCTCTCTTGTTTCAATACCATCCCTTTTGGGGGCTGGTTTACTACAAAACCAGTGCGCGGATGGTCCAAAACATAAGCCCTAACATAGTCTATTTGTCACCCCAGTACAAGTAGTACTTAACATTCCACGACATCTTATCCCTCAATGTCCCACATATCACACATGAGTGCTTGCAACCACACCTGGACTCATCCAGCCCCCTCCTGTCCTTGTCCCAGGACAGAAATCCTATTCTTCCAACTGGAGCACAACCCTGCTCTTCCCGCCAGGAACTCCTACAGCCTCTCTGCTAGGAGCATCCCTCATTCTCTGGCCTTCTCATGGTTCCTCATGGGTCCAGCCCTTCAGCCCTCAAGAGGTCAGTAAGCAAGCTCCTCTGCTGCTCTCCTGCCTTCAGCCTTCTCCCAAAAAGTACCTTCCGGACTTCTTCCTTTCCCTGGTCTCCAGTAATTCTCACCTGCCCTTCCTGACTGGAATAGTCTGATCTGACTCACTGTCATTCCCTCACCATGACTCTCCCTGATCATGCATGGCCCTCACGTGCTGCCCCACTCTCAATTGGCCAGATGGGAGTAACTGCTCTGACACAGGGGAGCTGGACCTACTTAATTTACTGCAGCAGGCCACCCTGTGACAGGGGGCATGTTCAGGTGACAGAGGGCATGGCTTTGTACTGCTCTTCTTGGTTAGTCTCCGGGACAATGATGAGTGTAGAACTAGCCCCAAGATCAGGGAGCCACAACCAGCTTCTTTGTGTCCCATCCTTCCCAGCTGCACCCAGCAGACACTGAATGCAGCTACGATTCTAACCCATTATTTTTAGTTTCCTGTTTACAATTCCAGATGCCAAATAAACTGGTAAATAACAATAACCTAGTAATATTTTGTATTTGTGTAGCATCGAGGCACTCTAGTCATGGACCAGCACTCTATTCTGATAGGCACTGTACCAACACAGAACAGAAGAGGTCCCTGCTCCATACAATCCATGTATTGGACAAGAGACAAACAGGTGGATACAAACATATGGGGGGAGTACAGGTAAACAATGAGAGAAAATATAGGTCAGGATGAGCAACAGTGGTCTCCACACACCAGCAGCCAAACAATTGTTCATTTTTTTGTAGGCATTATGGCAAAGGAGAGTTTTGAGGAGGGATTTGAAGGAGAGTAATGAGGTAATTTTGCAGAGGTTTCTGGGGAGCACCTGCTAAACAGCATGGGAGAAAGCACAAAGGTGTCTGTTTGAAAATGTAACTAGTGGACAACAGAGGCTGGTATTATAGACCAATCAGGGGTGAGCAATTCAACAAAGAGATAAGTAGAATGGGGATTAATTATGCAGAGCCTTGAGAGTCAAGACAAATAGTTTATGTTTGATGCAACAGAGGAGGAGCAGCCAGTGACAGGATTCAAAGCAAGGGGTGATATGATCAACGCAACCGACTAGGAAAATAATCTTTGCAGAAGTATTGTGAATGGATACGAGCAAGGCAAGATTGCATTTGTCAAGGCCAGGGAAAAAGGATGTTGCCATAATCAAGGCGCAGGATGGCGAGTTTTAGCTGTGTGGATGGATAGGAAAGGCCATATCTTAAAGATGTTGCATAGAAAGAATCAAAAACATTTAGATATAACCTGCATGTGAGGATCTAGAAAGAGGTCTGAGTTGAAGATGATGGCCAGGTTATGGGCTTGAGTGACAGGATGGATGGTGGTGTTGTCTACAGTGATAAAAAAGGAGGTAGGGGGAAGGGAGGGGTGTGTGTGTGTGTGTGTGTGTGTGTGTGTGTGTGATTAAGAGCTCTGGTTTAGCCATGTTTAGCTTGAGCTAGCAGCTAGACATACACGAGGAGATGTCAGAGAGAAGCTGAGATTTTAGTTGGACAGAAGGACACAGGTCTGGAGCAGAGGTAGATCTGAATTATCAGCATGGAGATGGTAGCTGAATTTGTGACCTCAATTGAGATTCTACACCTTCTCTGGGTAGAGAGAAGAGAAGAGAAGGGGACCAAGGACAGAGCCCTGCGGCCAAGTTCTCCAGCAGTTGCACTTGTGCCCTCTTCCACTGAGGTAAGAAAATAATAATATACATAAGAATGTGAGCCAACTCTCCCCCCCCCCCCCCCATTTCCTCCCCCTCAAAAAAGGGGGAACGAAACATTCTTGAACTTTGGGGAAATGTAGAGCCAAAACCTGAATTTTACAATTGATCTTATCGATGTAGTCAGCCAACTAAATCCCTGGATCTAAATTCCTCCACTCAGCTGGGGGAGGTAAGGGGTTTTAGTCAGATCTGGTTATGGAATTTCTGGCTCAGACAACTCATAGAAATTAATTATTCCTAAAGCGCTGCAGTGGCTCGTCACCATCTGGTTACTACCCTTCCAAACCTAGTCATCCTCCTCTCCTTTATAGGAGAGCAAAAAAATCTGCAGTATCTGGACACTACACGCTGAATTAAAGATGCTGTTCTCACCCTAATTCAACATGCCCTGGTTTTCACTTGTTTGTTCTTTAAACTATTACATTCTCAGATTAAAAAGCAATAAAAATGTGTCAACTTTTACTATGACCACAGTCCATCCCACAGCACCCCTTCTTTGTGATTGGTCTTTCCTTACTATCTCTCATTTTGTGAGGTCCTTGGGGCAGGGACCTGCCTTTTCCAATTGTCTGTAAAGTGTTATGCACACCTATGTGCTGTAGAAAGAATGACAAAATAGATGTGTAGCAGCCACCTAGCATGAAGGCGTTAGGATTGCCTTGCCAGCATGGTAACAAAGTGACTGGCCCCAAATCTCTATCAGGTTCACAATCCTACACCAAGTTCTGTTCTCTAATTTCATCCTTAGACCAACACATGAGAAATAGCATTGAGTCTCTATTAAGTACCATTGATTCACTGTCTGTTCTCACCAGTGACAGGATATGGCCGATACTACTGTTTTGTCCATATTCCAAGTACTCCATGTATTCCTGTTCGCCTGCCTAGTCTCTCTGGGTACATCTACACTGGAGCTGGAAGGGGTAATTTCCAGTTCAGGTTGACCTCTGATTGAGCTAGCAAACTAAAATAGCAGTGTAGCCATAGCGGGGCGAGCAGCAGGTGCTAGCTGTTCCAAGTATATACCTAGGTCTTGGGTGGGTACACACTCAGGATGGCTGGCTCCTCTTGTCACAGCTAGATTTCTATTTTTATATACTAGCTTGATCAGAGCTAACGTAAGTACATCCATTGGAGCTTGAAATTACACCTTGCAGCTCCAGGGGACACACTCGGTCACGCATTCACACCCTTCACCCCACATGTTTCTGTCCTCCAACATACACACTTAGTTTGATGCATTCTAGGTTAACATAGCTCATGTGTTAACATTGAACAGGGCTATTGATTACCTTGACTGGCAGAGTGGGAGCTGACATTTCTAAATACCATTGGAATATCAGGGGAAGAGGTCGAGTGCCAAAGAGTCGATTCACAAAAAAGTGCCCCCACAGCATCCTGCTGGCAGTCAGATCAGGCAATTAATTAATTCCCAATCATTGTATTCTCAACACCACATTTCAAAACACACACTGTTCAGAGTAGCAACATGGACAGATGGTTAGTAGAGAGGAAAGGTTAGAAGAGCCTGGAGTATATACACTCTAGTGCTGCAGATAGATACCCACAGCCTGCAAGCTGAGGGTATTGGTATTGGTATCAGAGTAGATGTATTTTTCAGCTCACTGTGCATTAAACAAAGATATGGATGGTTTTATTTAATAACTGATCCTATGGTACATTTTGACAAGAACTGCGGATAGTGTTGGTGCCCTGGACAGCACTTCGTTTCAAAGAAAAAAAATAAAAAAGCTCTCCTGTAAAAGGCATGAGCTATTTGTGAGAATATAATGGCCGCTGTGTTTGCTCAGACACAATGCTGTCATTACAATAGTCAAGCCTTTTCATAGGCAATATAGAATCAAATTATAATTTATTCAGCTTCCCAGTATTCTACTCAAAGCACTATTTGATCAGAAGATAGAAAGTGCAAGGGGGGGGGGAGGTGTGCAAATGTGATCAGAATTCTATATCGTGTGCATTTATACAAAGTAATTCCTCCTGGATGCCATCTGGACATATAATATTGCAAATTTATGAAGAGCGGAGTCATTTCTATATCATTCTGTTTCTTTTCAACTACTAATATGCAGAGGGAATTTCATTTGTATACATAGACTTTGCTTAGCATATGGTCCCTAGCTGACAATACAGAATACTTTCCAGCTGTTGAATTCTCATATACTGCACACAGATAAAAATCTCAGTGTTCTGAATGTGGTGCTCATAAAGCTCTTCTTAGGGGTGAAAAACCACACAGTTTGCAGTGGATACTCTATTAAAGGGTTGTGTTTTAAAAATCTGTGTAATGTATCAATTAATTAGCTTGTATGGTCAGTTTACAAAGCCTGATCCTGGAATATGCAGAGCACTCCATTCACACTGACGTCATGGGCCAAGTTCTACTCAGTTACACTGGTGTCAATCTAGACTAACTCCAAGTTTAATAGAGAGTTACTCTAGATTTATACTGATGTAAATAAGGGCAAACCTTAACTCAGTTAATTTAGTGCTTCTGAATGTTGCTGGATTTGTAGCATTAGAAATTGGGGCTGTTACCCAAATCTGTTAATCCAAAGGACTAATGCAGTATAAGATGCCCTGTGCTGCCCTGCCAGTATACCTCAACCCTGACCTTTAATGGAACAGCTGAAGGGCTAGAGGGTGATTCAGTCTCCATGGCCATCAGGTTGTGAGTTCTCTGCCGAAGCTGCCAACAATGCCAACTAATAGTAATTGGGGATTGTTTTTTGTTGTGTGTGCGCAACGTCCCTTAGGGACTAGAGTGAGACTACCAACTCACTTACCACAGATCACTGACTAGCCACCATGTCATGAAGAGTTCCAGTCACTACACACCCAGGCCAGATTCACACTGGTCATTTAGAGCCAAAAGAGATCTTTTATTCCATTGCCAATTCTCTGAACCTTCTCTTCATCCAACAGTCTAGTATACTGCAATACACTTCATTTATAGGTTCAACCAAAGTAGTTTGCGCTCCTTGTTTGTGACAGTTTTCAAATTGAGTATTTGGTAAGTCCCCTGGCATCCCACATTCTGCAGCTGCATATTATGACTAACTTGAGTTTGGTCCTGCTCTTGCTGGCTTCCTTTGTATAACACAACATGTTTAAGTTGGAGTGTTAGGTTACCTCTTATTGGCATATCTTTACATCTTCAGAACGCCATGCATTGGCAAGTGTAGATTCCTGAGGCTGAGCGTAATCAGATTTACTCTCTGCTGACAGGAATATGGGAGGGTCTGTCACTGGTTAGTATTAAATGAGATTTCCAGCTGATTATCCCCAAAAATGTAAAGCCAAGCACCAGTGTTCCAGAATGAAGATACATTAAAGATCATGCAAGATATGAAATCATGTTTTTGCTTGACTTTTTTCCCCACTGTTGGAAACAAGAAAAATCTCCAAACCAACCTCGTTGAGTAAAGTTTTAAAGTGATTTGATATGCTTGGATGATTGTTACTAAGGAGTAGGTTGAGCAGGAGTAGGAGGAGTTAAAGGATTAGCCTTTCTATTCTGAACACCTGGATTCAAAACCAGTTTAGGTCACAAATGAAAATGAGTTTGGGATTGTTACCCAATCACTACAATACATTTGTCCACATCTCATAAAGCGTGACTAGTTTTAGTAATTTCTACTCCAGCGAGGCCCAAGACTAGAAATCTCACGCTGCTAATGAGCATCTCCTGCTTGGCATTAAGCACCCTTGAGTCTCCTGGATGTTATTTGCTACATTGACTAATGGAGACTAAGGGTGCGCAGCACCTTGCAGGCAGAGATGTTTAGAAAGACTTGCACTAAGCCACCCACACTAGGTCAGCCTCTAGCCCAGGGGTTGGCAACGTTTGGCACACGGCTCGCCGGGGTAAGCACCGTAGCGGGCCGGGCCAGTTTATTTACCTGCTGACGTGGCAGGTTCGGCCGATCGCGGCCCCCCACTCACTGCGGTTCACTGTCCCGGGCCAATGGGAGCGGCGGGAATTCGCGGCCAGCACATCCCTTGCCCGTGCCGCTTCCCGCCGCCCCTGTTGGCCCAGGATGGCAAACCGCGGCGAGTGGGGACCGCGATCGGCCGAACCTGCCGCATCAGCAGGTAAATAAACTGGCCCGGCCCGGTAGGCTGCTTACCCTGGCGAGCCACGTGCCAAATGTTGCCGACCCCTGCTCTAAATGGTGCTATTATTAATTATTAACCCCTCCCTTTCACAAGCACCAAATTTTTCACAAGGAAAAAAAAAGATATTTTCCCCATTCCTATCTGCTGGATGCGTAGTCAGGTAGCACACAAGATATCTGATAGCATACAGTATATATCAAACACAATAGCTTAGTACTATCACATGGTAAAGCAAGAATTTAATGCACCACAATATTTAGTTTCAGAGTAGCAGCCGTGTTAGTCTGTATCCGCAAAAAGAACAGGAGTACTTGTGGCACCTTAGAGACTAACAAATTTATTAGAGCATAAGCTTTCGTGGACTACAGCCCACTGTGGGCTGTAGTCCACGAAAGCTTATGCTCTAATAAATTTGTTAGTCTCTAAGGTGCCACAAGTACTCCTGTTCTTTTTACAATATTTAGTGTTATAAAGGCAGGGTGATACCAGAGCATGCTCTGTAAGAACTCTTTTCTTTCTGAATGCTCCACCCCCCAGTTAGAAAAGAGGCCATATTTGTTGACTTTCAGGCATACCAAATGCCCGTCTTTTTGATCAGGCACTGTTCAAGGGCTGAGGCAGTTGTGGGTGAGATTTCTGTCTGGTGGGAAAGTTTAAACTGAGCTGACCATGAGACTGATGATCAGACGATGCCGGATAGGGCGAGAGGAAAGAGTGCTGCTGCTTTGGTTGATTTTTTTTACTGCGTTTTTTCCTGTGGTGTTTAAAAAATTTGTCAAGGGCACCCAGTTCTTTTGGATGCGAGCCAGGTAGTGTAGAGTTTGTACAAAACTGAAATCTGAATAAACATTGATCCAGGTGATTTTCACTATGCATTCTTACACATTGATTGTAATGGCTGTAGTAGGGTTTTTTGCTGTGCTTGGAAAGAATTTAATTCAAGCAGAGACGCATTGTCTCTATCTAAGCAATTTGGGAGACCCAGGTTCAAGTCTGTGCTCTGCCACAGGATTCCTGTGTGATCTTGGGCAAGTCATTTAATTCTGTCCGATCTGCAAAATGGGGTACCACCACTAACATGCTTCACAAGAGAGTTTTGAGGGTAACTACATTAAACATTCACAGGCACTCAGAGGCTACAGTATCAGGGGCCATTTAAGTAGCTTTGATAGATTTTCTTTGTGGTCAGAGATTCATTAAGCAGCAATGGTAAAAACTGCAGATCAGCCCAGCACCAGGGACCATGCAGCTTTCTTAATGAGATCATATAATTAAGAAAGTGGAAAGTATGGTCTTTCTGGACAGAATTGATGCTTTGTTAAATGTGCAGTACTACAGAAATGGAAGAACAGATGCAAATCATCATACAAAACCCAGACAGACACTGAACCAAAATCTCTTTTGGATTTTAAGAGTTAGGGGATTTTTAGATCTCTCATTTCCATACTTCTGTGCATTCTCTGGGTCCAGCTGGGACTGGATGTGATAAAACTTGTGATGAGTCTGAACTACACGTGTTGCTTTTAGTGTGTCCCATTACAGAGAAACTGGACTCTGTGGTTGACTACTAGGAGATAGGAGGTTTTTATTTTGGCTAGAGACAGGGCCCAGCTTCTGTGAGAACAGACTCTCCTTCTATACTTGTAGACTGACTGGAAACAAATGACAAGAAATCTCATGAGTAAGCCAGTTCTGTGAGATTTCTAGCTGAACTCGGAACCAATACATCTGGAGGAGGTGTGACTAAAGATCCTATACTTTGGAGTGCTTATGTGATCTGAATACAACTCACCTTATCCTTTGAATTTTACCCATCTTTAATAATCTATAAGCAAACAGGTTCTCTTCTATTCTAAGAAAATCACATTAAACCAAGAGTTTAGTGATTCTCTATGTTTTCCAGTAGTATATTACAGGCTTGCAAAGTTGCATCTAAACTAGGAGAATCTCAGTTACTGAAAGGAGGAACCACTGGTAAAACTGATAATTTCCAGTCCACCAGCAAAAGCTTCTCACTCAAACTACGTCTATTTTTTTTAAAGTAAATAAATCCAACCACTGATACACTAAACACTTCTTTAGCTGTCTATAGTGATAGGAAAACAATGAAATTCTTTAAGGATCAGCCTGTTTTTGCACCATAAAGAGACTAACTTTTGCACCTTGAGACTAACTTTTCTTGGAACAATTAATTTCACAACAATTTGAGATTTTTGCACATGATTTGAGTGAATTAGTTAAAGTGCCTGGGAGCTTAGAGAGCAATTACTTTTGACACTTTTTAGCAGTAATAATGAGCACCCATTGGAATATAAAATTCTCTGTTTGGAAGCATACCCATCATATAATCTCTCTCTCTAACACACACTAAAGTTTGTAAATTACTTTTGTACTACCCATACCATTTAAAGAATGTTTCTTACTTATAATGCACAAACAGACCTTATAATGCTTTGAAACAATAATCATATTAGACAATAGCCTTAGGAAGGTGCTTTGACAGCCATTCACCATGACTTCTGACCTTTATAACAATCTCTGATTTAGTGATAGGACTGTTTTCCAGTCAACAGATTAAACTGTCAGGGTCACATAACAGTCTACAAATTTAGGTCCCATTAGTGACCATGGAATGTGTGTGAGCAGATCATGGGCAGAGAGCATCTTCAGGCCTTAGACAGAGCTATATATACATTGTTAAACAATTATCATAACCCAGATCTCTAATGGGCAACTCTCAAAATGAAATATTTGCTATACTAGTCTACTGTCATTTTATTGTCATCTCTGCCAGAAGGATTACTATAGCTTTCCAAAAAAGTCAAGGGGTCAAATCCGGAGGTCCTCATGCAATTTTCACTCAGTTCCAGTAGGAATCTGCCTGGGTAAAAATAAAGTAAATCCTGATTAAGGATCTCAGGGTATGCCTTTATACACCAACTACAGTGCAGCCCTCTATGCAAATAGCTCTTGTCTGAAATCAGAATAACTTGAAAGACATGATGAAAGAATATCAGCAGCTTGAAACACCAAAATGAAATGGAAAGCCTATAATAAGATAGTAGAACAGACTGAGGCAATCTACTATGTTTTATAAGCTTTAGGCTTCTCCAACTACATGCTTAGAATTGATGGTGTGATAGATTATGAGTTAATCAGTTGGATTTAACAGGCAGATTAGGAAAAATATGAGGCTAAACAGAGAAACATTGTTAACAATTTAACAGCATCTGGTATAATAAGAGAACTGTCACAGTAACACATATATAAATGGAGTCTAAAGGCCAGATCCCAGCTCTTTTGAAGTTTTCACAGTCTGCAATGGAACCAGGAGTTAACCTTAATCAGCAGCCCTTGGAATTATGCCAGTTTCTACCAACCAAGGACCTGGTCATCTCTCTTTTAGATCAGAAACCCCTGTGCTGAAGATTAATGAAATCAACAGCATTTTTCAACAATCCTTCCAGTAAGAAAAAGGCTAATTTTATTCAGTAGCAATTTACAATCTGAACACACTAAAACATGGCTTCTCCCAGATCTAAAGGGTGGGCTGCCACTCAGTCTCTTTTAAGGATAATTGGTATATTTATTATTTTAATAGATGCCTGTAAACAAACAGAAAAAGTCTTAACTCATACCTTACTTTTAGGTTTCAGCACCACTCCTCTCAGGGATCATTGGCAGCTTCCCAGTTCTGCTGTCTCCCTGAGCACCTGGCTCCTTCCTCCAGGGGACCTAACATCATTGCTGTTATTGTCCCTCCCCATAGACAGCCTACCCTGATCAATTCCTCTCAGCTTGCCCACTAGCAGCCTTTTATAGGCCTAGATATAGCCCAGCCCCTCCTCCCCTTAATTGGCTGGATTGGACTCATAGACTTTACGGTCAGAAGGGACCAACATGATCATCTAGTCTGACCTCCTGCACATTACAGCCACAGAATCTCACCTATTCCTGTAATAGACTCTGGCTGAGTTACTGAAGTCTTCAAATCCTAAAATGGGCACAGCACAGAGGCTTAACATCACTTTCATTAAGAAAACATAATTTGCTTTTATCTATGTGTAGTGTCACTACAGAACTAATCATAACTGCAAAAGAGCATTTAATCTTACAACAGATCTCACCTGCTTTGATCCAGGGGCACTAGGCCTAGTCTATCCACAGCAACCAGCTACCCTGTGACAGATGCTGTTAGCAAAACAAAAAATATTGGTTTGATCTGCTGTAAATAATAACATCATAATGAGTCTATGGTCACTTAGAACTTCACTGTTGTCAGTTTGGTGCACATCCTGCTCACAGGGAACTTCAAGGCAAAGGTAAGGCTAGTAGTTAAGTCCTTGTTCTCCAAAACCACAGCCCCATAACCCATGAAATAAAGAACTACCATTATGCATTACGAGTAGAAAGTTTGGTATATAGTTAAAGAGCTCTGATTTAATTCAGTAGAGGTGTGCACACACGCAGGTGTGCCAACACACAGAGTTCGTTACAGTACTCCACAAGTCCGTAGCACCTTCCTTCCCAGAATTTCAGAAGGATTTTGCAAAACGTGATTTTATTGCCCCCATTTTGGAGCTAAGGCAACTGGTTCACAGAGAGGATAAGTGACTTGCTCAGGCCACACAGTCACTCTAGATAGAGAGTGAAATAGTAACCTAGTTGCCTGACTCAATGGCCTTGCTCTAACCACTCGACAATCCTGCCTGCCATTTGAGACATCAGAGATGGAATTTGAGAAAACATTGCCTGATTAAGTCATCAGAAACAAACAGGGGTTTCAGTTCACTTTTCATTATATGCTTTGTTTTTATGAACCTCTTGAGGGGCACATACTATGTAAATAAACTGTATTTTCAATCTTTTTTCCCCAAATTTAATACCCACTTGCGTCACATCTTAGACACAAACAATCACAGAAGAGAGAGAGCACAGCTTTTCTATTTAAACAGAGCTCTTGTTTTGGAGCCTTAAGTTTAGTTTAGTTTCAGCAAAATAAAAAACAGAAGCACTCTTTGGGTTTGTTGAAATATAAAAATCTTATTAAACCATTATCCCTACATTGGCTGCATTAGGATCTAAAGGAACCGTACAAATGGAATTCTAATATTTAGCTCTCATGTAGCACTTTTCATGGTGAGTTAGCTCAAAGCACATTACTATTACTAAGGAAGGTAAAAGACGGTTACTCACCGTTGTAACTGTTGTTCTTCGAGATGTGTTGCTCATATCCATTCCATTAGGTGTGTGCGCGCCGCGTGCACGATCGTCGGAAGATTTTTACCCTAGCAACACCGGCGGGTCGGCTGTGGAGCCCCCTAGAGTGGCGCCTTCATGGCGCTGAATATATACCCCAGCCGACCCGGCGCCCCCTCAGTTCCTTCTTGCCGGCTACTCCGACAGTGGGGACGGAGGGCGGGTTTGGAATGGATATGAGCAACACATCTCGAAGAACAACAGTTACAACGGTGAGTAACCGTCTTTTCTTCTTCGAGTGCTTGCTCATATCCATTCCATTAGGTGACTCCCAAGCCCAACTTAGGTGGTGGGGTCGGAGTGAGACATTGCTGTGTGCAAAACCGCTGATCCAAAGGCAGCATCGTCCCTGGACTGCTGCACTAGTGCATAGTGTTCTGTAAACGTGTGGACTGACGACCAAACCGCAGCTCTACAAATGTCCTGGATCGGAACTTGCGCCAGGAAAGCCGTCGAGGACGCTTGGGCCCTCGTGGAGTGAGCGGTGAGGTGCGGTGCTGAGACACCTGCCAGGTCATAGCAAGTCCGGATGCAAGACGTAATCCAGGAGGATAGGCGTTGTGAGGAGACCGGTGAGCCTTTCATTCGGTCGGCCACTGCAACGAAGAGTTGCGTCGTCTTTCTAAAGGGCCTTGTGCGGTCAATGTAGAAGGCCAGGGCCCTGCGTACGTCCAGGGAATGCAAACGTTGATCCTGGCGAGAAGCATGTGGTTTAGGGTGAAAGACCGGGAGAAATATATCCTGGTTGATATGAAATGGAGAAACCACCTTAGGGAGAAAGGCAGGATGTGGGCGGAGCTGCACTTTATCCTTATGGAAAACTGTGTAAGGGGGCTCGGATGTAAGCGCCCTGAGTTCAGAAACGCGCCTTGCTGAGGTGATGGCTACGAGGAAGGCTGTCTTCCAGGATAGGTACAGAAGTGAACAGGTGGCCAGTGGCTCGAATGGAGGACCTGTGAGCTTGGAGAGAACCAGGTTGAGGTCCCACGTCGGAACGGGCTGACGTTGTTGTGGGTACATCCGGTCTAAGCCCTTGAGGAATCTAACGACCATCGGGTTAGAGAATACCGAGGACGCGAGTTCCCCTGGATGGAAGGCCGATATAGCGGCCAGGTGAACTCTAATTGAAGATATCGCCAACCCCTGCTGTTTTAGGGAGAGGAGATATTCCAAAATAAGAGGAATAGGTGCGTGCAATGGGGACGTGGCTCGTTGTTCGCACCAACAGGAGAACCGCTTCCACTTGGCCAAGTATGTGGTCCGTGTTGAGGGCTTCCTACTGCTCAGCAGAATCTGTTGGACAGAGTGTGAACACTGTTGCTCTGCCTGGGTGAACCGTGGAGCAGCCACGCCGTGAGGTGGAGTGATTGCAGGTCGGGGTGACGCAGCCGGCCGTGGTTCTGCGTGATGAGATCCGGATACAACGGAAGCGGGATCGGTGTCTGAACCGAGAGTTCCAACAGCGTGGTGTACCAATGTTGTCTCGGCCACGCTGGAGCGACCAGAATTACCTGTGCCTGGTCTCTGCGCAATTTGAGCAGTACCTTGTGGACCAGAGGAAACGGAGGGAAGGCATAAAACAGGTGGTCTTTCCAGGGAAGGAGAAACGCATCCGAGAGGGAGCCTGGGGCTCGACCTTGCAGGGAGCAGAACACGTGGCACTTCCTGTTGTCTCGAGATGCAAACAGGTCTATCTGGGGAAACCCCCACTTCTGGAAGACGGAATGTATGATGTCCGGACGGATAGACCACTCGTGCGTTTGAAAGGACCTGCTGAGTCGGTCCGCTAAAGTGTTCTGGACTCCAGGGAGGAACGATGCCGTGAGATGGATTGAGTGGGCGATGCAGAAGTCCCACAGGCGAATGGCCTCTTGGCATAGAATTGACGAACGTGCTCCTCCTTGCTTGTTGATGTAAAACATGGCCGTGGTGTTGTCGGTGAGAACTAACACACAGCGGCCCCGTAGGAGATTGAGAAATGCCTGGCACGCCAGGCGCACCGCCATCAGTTCCCGAACATTGATGTGTAGGGCTAGCTGAGGTGCAGTCCACAGGCCCTGGGTATGGTGCTCGTTGAGATGGGCGCCCCAACCCAGAGATGAAGCGTCTGTGACCAGGTGCAGAGAGGGTTGTGGGGCGTGAAACGGCATCCCCTCGCAAACTACACTGTGATCTAGCCACCATGTGAGGGAGGTCAGGACCGAGTTCGGGATTGTGACCACCATATTCAGGCTGTCCCGATGTGGGCGGTATATTGATGACACCCAGGTCTGGAGTGGGCGAAGCCGAAGTCTGGCATGCCTGGTTACGTACGTGCAGGAAGCCATGTGACCCAGGAGGGTAAGGCACGACCTCACCGTGGTAGTTGGGAAGGCCTTGAGTCCTTGGATGAGGCTCGTGATGGTGCAAAAGCGATTGTCTGGCAGGATGGCTTGTGCGCGTCTGGAGTCTAGAACCGCACCGATGAATTCTATTCTCTGGGTAGGTTCTAGAGTGGATTTGTCCTTGTTGAGTAGGATACCCAACTTGTTGAATGTGCGCACTATTATGTGGACGTGATCGCGAACTTGTTCCTTGGTGCGACCGCGTACCAGCCAGTCGTCTAGGTACGGGAACACCTGTATCCCTTGCCGACGAAGGTACGCTGCCACGACAGCCATACATTTCGTGAAGACCCGTGGGGCCGAAGATAGGCCAAAGGGAAGGACTGCAAATTGGTAGTGCACCCTGTTTACCACGAATCGGAGGAAGCGTCTGTGAGGCGGGTAAATAGCAATGTGAAAGTATGCGTCTTTCATGTCGAGGGCGGCAAACCAGTCTCCAGGATCGAGGGAAGGGATAATGGCCCCCAGAGAGACCATGCGGAACTTCAACTTTACTACGAATTTGTTGAGTCCGCGCAAGTCCAAGATGGGTCGCAGACCTCCTTTGGACTTGGGGATGAGGAAGTAACGGGAATAGAATCCCCTGCCCCTTAAATCCACCGGAACCTCCTCTATGGCCCCCATGGCGAGGAGCGTAGAGACTTCCTGTATAAGAAGTTGCTCGTGAGAAGGGTCCCTGAAGAGGGACGGGGAAGGGGGGGAGGAGGGGGGAAATGAAGAAAACTGGATAGCGTATCCCCTCTCCACCGTGCGGAGGACCCAACGGTCCGAAGTTATAAGGGACCAAGCACGGTGGAAGTGGGAGAGGCGATCCCGAAAGGAGGGGGCTGGATCCTGGGGGATGACTGGGGCGCCGTCCTCGACCGCACCTTCAAAAGTTCTGCCTGGGGCCTGAAGGTGGTCTAGGTGGCCCCTGGTTCTGGCCAGGTTGAGGGCCGGTCCACCTTCTTCTACCACCTCGCCCTCGCCTCCGGGCCGAGTCCTGTCTCTGACGAGGCGGGGGGGGGTAGAAGCGCTGAGGCTGCGGCCTAAACGGCCTGCGCTGGGGGCCCACAACATGCATCCCCAGGGAGCGCATGATTGTTCTCGAGTCCTTGAGGCTCTGCAGGCGGGAGTCCGTCTTATCCGAGAACAATCCATGACCCTCAAAAGGCAGATCTTGTAGGGTTTGCTGCAGCTCCGGAGGCAAACCCGAAACCTGAAGCCAGGAGATCCTGCGCATAGCGATACCCGAAGCCAGGGTCCTCGCCGCTGAGTCTGCAATGTCCAAGGAGGCCTGCAAGGAGGTCCGAGCCACCTTCTTGCCCTCCTCTACCATGGCTCCAAACTCTTCCCTGGACTCTTGGGGAATCAACTCCTTAAACTTCCCCATAGAGTTCCAGGAGTTGAAATTGTAGCGGCTCAGTAGCGCCTGTTGGTTCGCCGCTCTAAGTTGTAGCCCTCCGGCTGAGTAAACCTTACGGCCAAACAGATCGAGCCGCTTAGCCTCTTTTGATTTAGGCGCTGCAGCCTGCTGGCCGTGGCGCTCTCGTGCATTCACTGATTCCACCACCAGTGAACACGGTTGGGGGTGGGTATACAAGTACCCATAGTCCTTAGAGGGGACAAAGTATTTTCTTTCCACCCCTCTCGCTGTGGGTGGAATGGAGGCAGGAGTTTGCCATATCGTATCCGCATTCGATTGTATCGTGCGGATCAGAGGTAACGCCACCCTCGATGGGGCATCTGCTCCAAGGATGTTCACGATCGGGTCGTGCACCTCCACTATCTCCTCCGCCTGCAGGTCCATATTACGGGCCATCCTACGCAGGAGATCCTGGTGAGCCCGAAGATCTATCGGAGGGGGACCCGTACATGAAGTGCCCGCCACTGCCTCGTCCGGAGAGGAGGAAGAGGATGCCTCCGGTGGTACCGGATCCAAGGGGGGGTCCTGATCCCCTTGCTCTTGGGCCGGGGCATCACCTGCACTTGGGTCCCTGGTGTCGGGTGGCGTGGACACCGAAGCCTCCATGCCTCCTGGCGGAGGCCGAGAGATGGTGGATTCTGGGGCCCTTCTGACCGAGTGACCCGAGCGAGAGGTCGATGGTATTGGAGCCCCTTGCTCTTGGTGGTACGCCCACGGGGTCCAAAACGACCAGTGAGATGGTCCATGAGAGTGGTCCTCTGCCATCTCTTGCCAGTGGCCGAAATTTTGTTCCTCGGCGTGCCCTTGAGGGGGGTATGCCGATCTCGACAGGTCCTCCGAGGAACGAGACACCGATCTAGACGGCCATGGCGGTGCCGAGAGAGATGAAACCATCCCGGTGGGCTGCGGTGCCGCACGGTGCCGGTCCGGAGATGATCTATCTCTGCGCGGTGCCGGCGATCGGTGCCGGGACCGCGACCGGTGCCGATGACCTCGTCGGTGCCGGGAGTCGGATCTGGACCTCGACGAGGACCTGGAGTATGCCCGGTGCCGGGAGCGACCCCTCGACGTCGAGCGTCGACCGTAGCGGTGCCGAGAGCTACGTCTCGACGTTGATCGGTGCCGACGATCATATCGGTGCCGAGACGAAGAGCGGTGCCGCGAAGAAGATCTTGGCCGCGAGTACGACCGGTGCCGAGACGGTATTCGGTGCCGGGACTGCGAGCGGCGTGGGGACCTGCTTCGGGACCTGGATCGGTGCCGAGGTTCCAGCCCTTGTGATGGCGGGCGCATCAAGGCAGGTTTCCCCCTCGACTGGACCGTGCGAGTCAACGGTGCAGTCGGTGCCGGTGGTTGAGGCGGTGCCGGCTCCGTGAGAGCTATTAAGTCTCTCGCCGCCGCGAAGGTCTCTGGAGTCGACGGGAGGCACTGTATCACCGCCGGCCTGGGGGGAGACGCTATCTGCACCGGACTCAACGGCCTCGGCGCCGGAGTCGACGGTGCCGGAGGCACCTGTTTTCGTTGCTCCACCGGTGGACGCGGCTCTACCCCCGGCACTGGGGGAGCTGGCGTCTTCGGCACTGATGTCCCCGTCTTATGGGCTTTTTTATGCCCTGGGGATAAGGACCGGCGCCGAGGCACTTGCTGTGTCTGCGGTGCCGACGAGGTCCGGTGCCGGGGAGGCTTGTCTGACGCCACTCGCGTGGTCGTCGCAGCCGGTGCCGCCGGGGCACTGCGCACCGAGGTGCTAGGTGCCGGGGCCTTGCTCGTGGAAGGAGTGTCCGGGCTAAGAGCCGCCTCCATCAGAAGTTGCCTGAGCCGAAAGTCCCGCTCCTTCTTGGTTCTCGGACGGAAGGCCTTACAGATTTTACACTTGTCTGTCTGGTGTGACTCTCCCAGGCACTTCAGACAGGAGTCGTGCGGGTCGCTCTTGGGCATAGGTTTAGCGCAGGAGGCGCACAGCTTGAAGCCGGGAGCGTTGGGCATGAGCCCGGCCCCGTGGCCGGGGGAGAAAGGGGGGAGACGACCCCCTTAATCCCCTGGACTACTTAGAACAACTTTAAAACTACTTAACTAATTTACAACAAACTCTAGGACTATAACTATAACTACAACTATGATACAACAAGATAAGCTAGGGAAAGTGGAGAACAGCTAAGCAGCGCTCCACAGTTCCAACGACCGTCAGGGGCGGTAAGAAGGAACTGAGGGGGCGCCGGGTCGGCTGGGGTATATATTCAGCGCCATGAAGGCGCCACTCTAGGGGGCTCCACAGCCGACCCGCCGGTGTTGCTAGGGTAAAAATCTTCCGACGATCGTGCACGCGGCGCGCACACACCTAATGGAATGGATATGAGCAAGCACTCGAAGAAGAACTATCATAATTATCCCCATTTTACAGATGAGAGCCCAGATCCTCAACAGTATTAAGGTCCCTAACTCACACTGAATCACAAATGGGTGAAGTGACTTACTTGCCCAAGACAAGTTGTAATGCCTATGTACGGGGATAACAGAGATGATTACTTCAACTTGGCTGAAATCTCTTTTAGGATCAGTCTAATGCAGTCAGAAGGAAGATTGTGCTAGAGTGATAGGCTCTTTGAGGCTCACTGCATGAATCTGCTTGGGATAGAAACACCCTGCCCTGCTTTATGCATTGGGGGAAGTCCCTATGTCTGATTCCTCATAGCATAACTTCAGTTATATGCTAGTATAACTTCATCCAGCTGCTGGGATGTCTGTGGGTCAGGAGCATTCAGGGAGCAGGGGAGAATTGAGCAGAATCCCTCCTCCTCCTAGCAAGGTTTTATGGATTCCTTTCCAGTTGCAGCATGTCTGAATTTGAGAAAAGACAGCTGAGCCTTGTCAACAAGTCAGGCAAGACAGGTTTGCATTTAGTTTGCACAAATGAGCTGGTTAGGGGTCTTCTAAAGGGAGCTTGGGTAGTCTGAAAAAGGTATCTATGCTCATATTGTTTATGTAGCAATAGGAACAGGGAATCCGGGGCGGGGAGTGCCCTAATCCTGAGCTATAGAGTCACTCATTCGTTTGCTGGCCCTATGACTATTGAATTACTTATACAAAGCAGAACAGCTTCAACAGGAGAGATTGAGAGATGGTCACCCCACAATACCTGATATGGGGGGGAGGGGCAAACCACTGCACTAAGGGGGGAGAAGTAAGTTCAGACCCCTGTTGCAGAGTAGGCATTTGAGTGTGGGTCTCCCACATCCTATGTGATTGTTTTAACCTTGGCATATTGGGTAAAAGGGAATGCTGCTGCCACCTCAATTTGTGCGTGTGTGTTTTGTTGTTGTTGCAAGAAAGGGCTCAGGCACCTCTGTCATGGCTGTGAATCCCAAGTAGAAGGAGATGCCACCCTCTGGCCTGGACTTGGGAGCCTAAGGCCCTTTGAGGGGTAGGAGTTAGGCTACACCCCTCTCTTCAGCATTTCCTGCTAGCTGAGGCAGCTCTCTGCTCCGCTTGCTGGCTTTTGTGGATCCCATTCTTAGGCACCCAACTCTCTGCATGCATTGCACAGGGAGCCTGGGTGCCTCACTCTGGGCAGTGGATTCCATTAGGTGGCAGGGCACATAAATGGTAGGTTTTGCAACATTTAGTCAAGGTCCCCTTTATGGATCTAGCCCTAAGTGACTACATCTGGTTTTCAAACATGATTTAGGTTACTTTTGTAAATGGGACTAAGGGCTGAGCTATGCTCACGGTATATTGGTATAATTGTGTTGGTCGGGTTGCTTTTTCTGCCGATTTATTTATACTTGTAAAATCCTTAGCGTAGTATAAAGGTTCCCAAACCAAGATAAGCTTTACTGGTATACATATTTTTAAACTGCTATATTTGTATCCGCACTGGGGTAGGGGAGGAGTTGCTGCTTTAATTACACCAGTATAGTTTCTAGTATAGACAAGCTCCTAGGCTCCTAAGGGTATGTCTATGCTGCAGAAAAAAACACCCCTACAGCAGCAAGTCTCAGAGCCTGGGTCTACAGACTCAGGCTCATCTGGTTTATGCTACGGCACTAAAAATAGCTGTGTAAATATTCCGGCTTGGGCTGGAACTCAGCTTCTGAAGCCCCTCACCTTCCTGGGTTTCAGAGCCCAAGTCAGAACATCTACCTCCCTTAGCATATGTCTATGCTGTAAGCCCAGGGTTAGTAGAACTTGAGTTAGCAGGCCCTGGGTTTGTTAACCTAGGACTTGAGCATCTACACTCATTTGTAACCCCAGGTTAGGAATTGTTAAACCCTGGGTCCCAATCCTGGGTCTCCAGTATCTACACTGTATTATGTAACAAAGAGTCCTGTGGCACCTTATAGACTAACAGATGTATTGGAGCATAAGCTTTCGTGGGTGCGTCTGACGAAGTGGGCATTCACCCACGAAAGCTTATGCTCCAATACATCTGTTAGTCTATAAAGTGCCACAGGACTCTTTGTCACTTTTTACAGATCCAGACTAACACAGCTACCCCTCTGATACTTTACATTGTATTATGCAAGCCTGAGTCCAACCACCATGTCCCAGACTTCCTAGTGCCCTCCCAAAATGTGGCTACTCTAGCCTTTTGTTTGTAGTGCAGCGCAGGAAAACTGGACTGTCCAGAGGACAAAGAAAGTTGACTTGTGGGATACTTTTGGCAGAGTCTCAGAAAATGAGTCCAGTGAGGCTGCATCTACACTGCAAAGCAATATGGCTTGAGCCAGTGGTCCCCGCTTGACTCAGGTGCAAATCCTACACCTGTGGGAGGTCCTGGGTCTGAGCCGGGAGTTAGCACAATGTGTGTGTAGAGGAAAGGGGGGTTAGGCTTGAACCTGAGTTCAAGCACTGGACTTACATTTTGCAATGTAGACATATCCTAAATCTCTTCAGTGCTTTTGAAAATTTCACTCAGTGTGTGTATGTCAGTTAACATATTCTGAGGACTTCAGCCCAGGGTATTAGGCTTCTGAAATAAATGTTCCCAGTAGAACTAAAGAAACAGCTTTAAGGCAGCAAAGACTTTTTAATTAAAAAAAAAAAAGCCGCAAGTTACAAGAAATACTTTAATATGTTGTAGCTTTTGTAATCAGTAGAAAGAATGCCAGTGAGGAGAGATGGAACAGTACCAGATTTCATCTGCAAAGCAGTAAAAGTTACCCCAGCTGCAGCAGAGGATTGAACTGGGTCACTAGTTGTGCAGAAAGGTCCCCTATCTTTAGTGTTTATTACATAAAATCATAGAAGATTAGCATTGGAAGAGACCTCAGGAGGTCATCTAGTCCAACCCCCTGCTCAAAGCAGGACCAATTCCCAACTAAATCATACCAGCCAGAGCTTTGTCAAGCCGGGCCTTAAAAACTTGTAAGGATGGAGATTCCACCACCTCCCTAGGTAACCCATTCCAGTGCTTCACCACCCTCCTAGTGAAATAATTTTTCCTAATATCCAATCTAGACCTCCCCCACTGCAACTTGAGACCATTGCTTCTTGTTCTGTCATCTGCCACCACTGAGAACAGCCTAGCTCCATCCTCTTTGGAACCCCCCTTCAAGTAGTTGAAGGCTGTTATCAAATCCCCCCTCACTCTTTTCTTCTGCAGACTAAATAAGCCCAGTTCCCTCAGCCGCGCCTCGTAAGTCATGTGCCCCAGCCCCCTAATCATTTTCATTGCCCTCCGTTGGACTCTTTCCAATTTGTGCACATCCTTTTTATAGTGGGAGGCCCAAAACTGGATGCAATACTCCAGATGTGGCCTCACCAGTGCCGAAGAGAGGGGAATAATCACTTCCCTCGATCTGTTGGCAACGATCCTACTAATGCAGCCCAATATGCCATTAGCCTTCTTGGCAACAAGGGCACACTGTTGACTCATATCCAGCTTCTCATCCACTGTAATCCCCAAGTCCTTTTCTGCAGAACTGCCACTTAGCCAGCGGGTCCCCAGCCGTAGTGGTGCATGGGATTCTTCCGTCCCGTCTGCACTTGTCCTTGTTGAACCTCAATAGATTTCTTTTGGTCCAATCCTCCAATTTGTCTAGGTCATTCTGGACCCTATCCCTACCCTCCAGCATATCTACCTTCCCCCCCAGCTTAATGTCATCCATGAACTTGCTGAGGATGCAATCCATCCCATCATCCAGATCATTAATGATCATTATTTCCTTTATTATACTGCAGTAAGGTAGTGCGCCTCACATGCAGAATCTTTATATCTGCTCCTGAGAATGGATTAGTTTGAATAGCCAAGAGGAACAAACCTGGGAGTTATATAGGATTTGCTTCCACATTTTGATTAAGGTTTGATGGCACTTTGCTTTCAACATTATTGCTTAATAATGTTGGAGGGCAAGGCCAGAAGCCAAGTGTTTGTTTATCTTTGAGACATCAGGGGGAAACTCTTGGATTTCTTCTACATGACACATGAGGACTAGAGGACGGGGGAGACAAAACAGGATATTGCTCTCTCTCATTTGGTTACACATCCACATTTCCCAAGTGGTTCTCATGTGTTGCCTCTGAAATAAACTGCATTATGAAGGGGCCTCAAACCTCTCTTCTGATTTTATGTTAGATGGGGAGTGCCAAAAAAAGGCTCTTACAGAAGTACGGTACATTTTTGCATAGGTGCTTTGCAAGAATGCAAAGAACATTAGAGTTCAGGGGTACAAAGCAGTAACAATGGACATTTATAGTATCATTAACACTGTTCATTGGTATGTTCCAGATATATTTTTATATAATTGCATCCAACAATATATGTTAAAATAATTTTAAGGCTGCAAAGCCAAATATTAGGAAATGGCAGAGTGAAGGTTGCATTCATCCTCCTTGTGCGAATGCATTATGATATTCTTTAGTTACATGATCACATGCTATTTTATACAAAGGATCCCTGCCTAATTTTCTAGGTTTTTAAAAGAGTAAATTGAAAAAAAAGAAAAGCAAATTCCATCATGTGAAACCATATTGATCCCCACATGGTTCATTAGCAGGGTTAGAACCTTTAGATCTGCAGCACAGACCTCTGCCACTTGAGCAACTGATAGAGGATGACCTTTTACTGCTATGTGGGCCCAGCCCTTAGAGGGTGATGTGGGACACATTTTGCCAGAGGCTTTCACAGCTATTTACTGACAGCAGAAGAATGTTGTGACTCAGGAATCCTGGGTTTCATTCCACGTTTTTTGCGGAATATATCTGGTGCTTACAAATCCTTCTGCCCCAGCTCCTCCAGCCTGTCTGTGTCGCAGTCCCACTCTCCCTGCTAACCCTTTTCAGCTCTTGGCCTCATGTCCCAGTCTTCTCAGGCTCTGACCTCATCCCACCTTGTTCTTCATCCATCCTCGGCTCCACAGCCAGTCCCCAACCCTTACCCTCCAGATCCTTATGCTAGTCCTACAGTCCCAATTCCCACCCTTTGGCTCCATGTTCCAGGCTCCACCCCCACCACTTCTTGTTTTGGTCATCTCCCATCCCCCAAACTCCTTTGTCCCAGTCTCCCCCCTTGCCACTTACCCAGGCTCACCTCCTTAGCCTGCATTCATAGAATCATAGAAGATTAGGGTTGGAAGAGACCTCAGGAGGTCATCTAGTCCAACCACCTGCTCAAAGCAGGACCAACTAAATCATCCCAGCCAGGGCTTTGTCAAGCCAGTCCTTAAAAACTTGTAAGGATGGAGATTCCACCACCTCCCTAGGTAACCCATTCCTGTGCTTCACCACCCTTCTTGTGAAATAGCATTGCCTAATATCCAACCTAGACCTCCCCCACTGCAACTTGAGACCATTGCTTCTTGTTCTGTCATCTGTCACCACTGAAAACAGCCTCGCTCCATCCTCTTTGGAACCCCCCTTCAGGTAGTTGAAGGCTGTTATCAAATCCCCCCTCACTCTTTTCTTCTGCAGACTAAATAAGCCCAGTTCCCTCAGCTGTGCCTCGTAAGTCATGTGCCCCAGCCCCCTAATCATTTTCATTGCCCTCTGTTGGACTCTCTCCAATTTGTGGCCTCACCAGTGCTGAATAGGGGGGAATATTCACTTCCCTCGATCTGCCTTCTTGGCAACAAGGGCACACTGCTGACTCATATCCAGCTTCTCATCCACTGTAATGCCCAGGTCCTTTTCTGCAGAACTGCTGCTTAGCCAGTTCGTCCCCAGCCTGTAGCAGTGCATGGGATTCGTCTCTCCTAAGCGCATTTGGATAAGGCTGACTCTTCCTTCTCCTCACTGCCTGGGCACCAGCACGGGGGAGCACTGACACAACAGGAGAGACAGTTTCCCTGCTCTCAGTTCTGGTGCCCAGTGTCACAGCAACTTTCTGCAGCTAGGAGGTGCAATTAAAAGAAAAGTCCTGACCAGCCTTGCAATCCTGGGCTGGAGCATGCTCAGTACAGATGGAATCTTTAAAAAATTTAGCTGCCAAACTCTAACAAGTACGAGTGTATGTGAATTACAGGGACGGCAAGAGGCACATTGCTGTCACCAGGACAACCCCCATCCCCACCCCAGCCAAATTTCAAGGCCCTTTCTAAAGCAAAGAGATCCTAGAGCGTCCCAGTGAAATAGTTTAAAGCAATTTTTAACAGAGGCAAAACTTCATTTTCTTTAACCTTGGTCAGGGAAATGACTTGAATAATTTTTGCTGACATTATGTTTTTTTAAAATCACTCTTAGGCAGACACCCAGTATAGAAGACTAGGTAAAATGGTAAAACTTTGGCAAAGTTATAAGCCCCTGAAAACAGGGTCTTATAATGAAAAGTGTCAGGCAACCATAACTTTAGGCATTGCTAGCTGCATCACCTATAATAAAAATAATGCTTTTCATGCCAACGTCCCTAAATTCTTCTTTGACAGGATTACTGGCCCAGTGGATAGGGGAAAACTATAGACACGATAGATCTTGATTGTAGTAAGGCACAATGACATTCTGATAAGCAAACTAGGGAAATGTGGTCTAGATGAAATTACTCTAAGGTGGTACAATCGTGGTTGAAAGAACATACTAAAGAGTATTTATCAAAGGTTCACTGTCATAGTGGAAGGGCGTATCTAGTGGGGTCCCATAAGGGTCTATCCCGGCTCTGGTACTATTCAACATTTTTGTTAATGACTTGGATAATGGAGCAGAAAGTATGCTCATAAAATTTGTGGATGTCAGCAAGTTGGGAGGGGTTGCTAGCACTTTGGAGGACAGGATTAGAATTCAAAATGACCTTGACAAATTGAAGAACTGTCTGCAATCAACAAAATGAAATTCAGTAAAGAAAAATGGAAAGTACTACACTTACGAAGAAAAAAAATGAAACTACAAAATGGGGAATAATTGGCTGGGCAGTAGTACTGCTGAAAAGGATCTGGGGGTTATATTGGATCACAAATTGGATTTGAATCAACGATGTGATGCCTCTGTGAAAAGGCTAATAACATTCTGGGGTGTATTAACAGGAGTGTTGGATGTCAGACCTGGGAGGTACTTGTTCTGTTCTACTTACCACTAGTGAGGCCGCAGCTGCAGTACTGTGTCTAGTTCTGGGTGCCACACTTTAAGGAAGAAGTGGACAAATTGGAGAGAGTCCAGAGGAGAACAACAAAACTGAAAAAAGGTTTAGAAAACCTGACCTAGCATGAAAGGTTAAATACTGGGCATGTTTACTCTTAAGAAAAGAACTGGGGGAAGACATGATAACATGTTGCCCTTTTCTGAACCTTTTCCAATTCCAATATATCTTTTTTGAGATGGGGCAACCACAACTACATGCAGTATTCAAGATGTGGGCATACCATGGATTTATATAAAGACAGAAAATATCATATTGCCTCATTATTTATCCCTTTCCTAGTGATTCCCAATATTTATTAGCTTTTTTGACTGCCGCTGCACATTGAGTGGATGTTTTCAGAGAACTATCCACAATGATTTAAAGATTTTTGTTGAATGGTAATAGCTAATTTAGACCCCATCATTTTATATGTATAGTTGGGATTATGTTTTCTGATGTGCATTACTTTGCATTTATCAACATTGAATTTTATCTGCCATTTTGTTGCCCAGTCACCCAGTTCTGAGAGATCCTTTTGTAGCTCTTCGCAGTCTGCCTGGAACTTAACTATCTTGAGCAATTTTGTATCATCTGAAAATTTTGCCACCTCACTGATTACCCCTTTTCCAGATCATTTATGAATTTACTGACTAGGACTGGGCCCAGTACAGACCCCAGGGGGACACCACTATTTACCTCTCTCAATTCTGAAAACTGACCATTTATTCCTACCCTTTGTTTCCTATCTTTTAACCAGTTACCGATCCATGGGAGGATCTTCCTTTTATCCCATGACAGCTTACTTTGCTTAAGAGTCTTTGGTGAGGGACCTTGTCAAAGGCTTTCTGAAAATCTAAGTACACTATATCCACTGGATTCCCTTCGTCCACATGCTTGTTGACCCCCTCGAAGAATTCTAGCAGATTGGTGAGGCATGATTTCCCTTTACAAAAACAATGTTGACCCTTCCCCAACAAATTAGGATAGTTAAGATGTGGAATAGGCTTCCAAGGAGGGTGGTGGAATCCGTCATTAGAGCTTTTTAAAAACAAGTTAGACAAACACCTGTCAGGGATGGTCTAGGTACACGTGTTCCTGCCTCAGTGCCGGGGACTGAACTAGATGACCTTTTGTAGTCTCTTCCAGCCCTACAGTTCTATGATTCCCAAAGGATTATTTATAAACTATGCATGGATGACGTGCTGTCACACTGAAATGGAGGCAATTCTGAAGTATGAGATGGTATCCTTCGCACAATGCACAGCAACACTTCAAGACACAGAATGATGAACGATGGATCCATATAAATCTGCAGGGTGAATATTAGGTAGGCAGAACTTAAATACTCAGTTGGAATTTAGCTAGGATACTACTACTCTTGCTAAAAAAGTCCAAGTGGAACTTAAAGATCGTGAAAGATCAGAAGCTTGGCTTTACATCTCCTTCAAAAGCTAGTAAAAATGTCAAATATAATATTTCTGACTTGCAGAAATCTGTAAGAAAATTAAGCTTGATAGAGACTGTAGTGACACTAATTTGGACTTATCAAATCTATAAGATAATTAAAATAAATATTCAAACTTGTGTATATGCCCCCAGGTAAATTCTTCATAGTCTACATTGTTATGAAAAGGCAGTTATTTATGGTAATTTTTCATAGATGAGTGGAAAGCACAACTGTTAATCTTTATTTTCCTACATTGTTCTGCTTGGCATGCTGAGATCTAGGTAATGCACTGGGGTATACTAATGGTGTGGAAGGATTTATGGGTATTATTCCCATTGATGCTGATGGGAGATAAAGTACACGCATAAATCCTGCGTGCCTCCAAGGGAGAGTATGCTTGCTGACAGCAGACATTGCTAGTAAACACTGAGAAGCATTGCATCATCTCCTAATTCACTACAGGCTAGTTCTCTAAAGTACTACATAATGCCATACTGTGAATTGAAGAGGCTGGGGTAGATATAACAAAATAGTAGGGCAAACAAAACAGTTTCAATGAGCCAGTCCAAACTTTCATGACATCGAGAACATTCTAAATAAAGGTTAAAATCCTGAACGGGAATCCTATCCTTAACTTCCATCTTGCTACTTGGATCTTGGAGCACGTATGATGATAAGTCTGATCTCATTGACACTGATGTAAATCCAGAGTAAGTCCATTAACTTGAAAGGGAGTTTCTCCAAATTGGCACCAATCGGAGTAAGCAGAATCTGACTCACATCCTATAGTACATTGGAACACACACACTTCTGTCTGATCCTGCTGCACTTAGGTATGACAGCAGGAGTTAAGGATTGAATGTTAGTCTGAACATTTGATCCTAAAAAAAATAACCTTGTTCTTCTGGGTTCCATTCAGAGGCCTAGTGGTTAATTTTGTAAACATTCCATAGGGTTTCAGGATCAAAGTGTCATATGGAATGGCCCTTTAATAAGGGGAATCAGCCTTTGAACGCCAAACCAAAGAAGAGTACAGAAGAGAGGCAGACACTGTAGAAAGCAGACCTCCCAACTAGAAGCACAGTCTTTCTCCATCTTTTATGGTAAGGTATTTGGACTCCAGAGCACCTAGCTTGGTAGGAATGGTTGGCCATAGAGGAATTTGGTAAGGCAAAAGTTTTTAGGATGAAGACTAGAACTGACACATACTATATGGGTGGACACCTGTGAAACGGCTACTCTTCTTCTTCAGCTATCCCTCGACGTGAGGATGATGTCTGCCAAGGGGTTTCACTGGTGGGTTTTTAGGTGGCTGAAGAGCCCAATTTGTGCCCTGCAGATTTTCCCCAGAAGTGACAGGTGTGATCTTGGAGGAGACATAGTTGTTGGCTGGACTGTTTTGCCCTTTCTTTCCTCCTTTGTTGCTTTTCTGTCTCATGAGCACGTCTGTTCTCCTCAAAGTGAACTGTGGCTTGGTGTATGGTGTGGCGCCACTGTGTTCTGTTCTGCGCCAACTTCTCCAAGTTTGTGGGGTTGATGTCTCCCTTTTTACAGTGTACTTTCAGTATGTCTTTGAAGCTCTTCCACTGCCCTCTGTGAGCCCTTCTTCCCTGACTTAACTGAGAGAAGAGTACTTGCTTCGGGAGGCGAGTGTCAGGCATACATACCCAGTGACCAGCCCAGCGGAGTTGGTGTTTCATAACCGGCGCTTCTATACTGCAGATGTTGGTTGCAGAGAAAACACTGATGTTAGTGCGTCAGTCTTCCCAGCTGATCCTGAGAATCCTATTGAGGCAGTGCTGCTGGAAGCACTTCAGCCACTTGAGATGTCGTCTATAGGTTACCCAAGTCTCACACCCATAGAGAAGGGTGGGATTGATAATTGCCTTGTAAGCCTAGATCTTGGTGCCTGTTTGCAGATCCCTATCACTGAAGACTCATTTGAGTAGTCTTCCAAAGAATGTGCTGGCATAGCGGATCCTGTATTCGATTTCTGTGTCCATGCTGGCTGTTGGGAGAGATGGCTGCCTTGGCATGGAAAATGGTTCACATTTTCCAGGGGTTCTCCACGGATGGTGATTTGTGGAGTACAAAGAGTAGTTTGTACAGAAGAGGGCTGGTAGAGTACCTGGGTTTTCCTGATGTCAAAAGAGAGACCCAGGTTGTGATAGGCAGCTACAAAAAGATTTAGGGTGCTTTGCAGGTCGGCCTCTGTGTGTGTGAGGATGACAGTCATCTGCATACTGAAAGTCAGTGATGCCAATTCTCATGATCTTAGATTTTGTTTGGAGACGTTGGAGATTGAGGAGTTGGTATGATACTCAATCACTATTCCATCAGGAAGGCGTTCGCGGATGAGAATCAGGATCCCAGCAAGGTAAATGGAGAAGAGTGTTGGAGCAATGACACAGCCCTGCTTGACACAAATAAGAATGATGAATGGTTCAGTCTCTGAGCCATTGCACAGAATGGTGGCAGTCATCCTGTCATGGAATAGTCTGATGGTGGAAATGAATTTCTGTGGACAGCCAAATCTACACAGCATCTTCCATAGGGAATCACGATTGATAGAGTCAAAGGCCTTGGTTAGATCGATGGATGTATGAGCAGTTCCTGGTGTTGCTCTCTGCACTTCTCCTGAATCTGTCGTGCCATGAAGATCATGTTGGTTGTGCCTTGGGATGACCTGAAGCCATACTGTGATTCAGAGAGGAGTTCCTCAGCAAGGGGGAGGAGGCAGTTTAGTAGGATCCAGGCAATGATCTTCCTTGCGATGGGGAGGAGGCTAATACCTCTGTAGTTCCTGCACAAAGATTTGTCCCCTTTCTTGCATATTATAATGATGTTGGCGTTCTTAAAGTTAAATGGAATTTCTTTGCAGGTCCAGATTCTGGACCAAAATGGCTACTACATGCAGATGGAATTTGGAACTCTCTCTGTTTCATTCAAGAAGATAACTAGACTGATTAATGTCCCTGACTCAAATACTGAACAAGATCCTCCCAGCAATTCTTGTTAAAAAAAATCAGTGCACTTTATGTACCTTGTCATAACTATAAAGGGAAGGGTGTAACAGCTGTCCTGTGTACAGTACTATAAAATCCCTCCTGGCCAAAGACTCCAAAATCCTTTTCCCTGTAAAGGGTTAAGAAGCTCAGGTAACCTGGCTGGCATCTGACCCAAAGGACCAATAAGGGGACAAGATACTTTCAAATCTTGGGGGGGGGGGGGGGAAGGCTTTTGTTTGTGCTCTTTGTTTGGGAGTTCGTTCGCTCTTGGGACTGAGAGGGACCAGACATCAATCCAGGTTCTCCCCATCTTTCATTTGTACCCTAAAGTTCAAAGTGGGGATACAGCCTTGACATACCTAAATCTGGGTAGCTTATTAAAAATGTGTAACCCTCATGCTACTTGATAAAGTAATAATTTGTGGCTCAGAGTTGTCTTTGAAATGAAAAACACAAGGCTAAAACCAGAAAGAAAGCAGCACTGAAACTTTTTTTTTTAATTTACAGGCATTTATATAGCACATGGTCACTTGAATATCTGAACACTTGGATTCCTCAAACTGTTTTTCAAGTATTTGAAAGCACTGGCAAGAACTGTAGAACTACTGATTTTCACATTGCAAGTTTTAAAAAAAAGTTAAGATATTTTCACTTTTTGATCCAAGGAGAAATTTCTCCCGTGCTGCCTGCAAATCCAGCTTTTCTTGGCAAAAATGAAGACATTATTTTGGCAAAATTATGATTTTTTAAAAATGAATTTGCTCTAAATGGAAACTTGCCATGTTTTCAGAAAGAAATCTCACACCCTTTGCAAAAAGAAAAAAAAATGGAAGTGACAAAGGAAACCAGAGGTGTCTGGCACAAAATGTGACCTTTGTATGTTGGTTTTGTTTGGATTTTTTTTCGCATTTCTATTGCACAGCACATATTTACATTGCACTTTTCCCCTTTTTTGGGACAAATAGGACTGTGATGGACTGCTCTGTACTTTTCCAAGGCAAGCCTGCACATACCTCTCAGCTTGCCAAGGCCCAAACGTGGGACTCAAAAATATTCATTTGGGAAAATGTGGGATTCATTCTTTTCTATTCTATTCAAATTTTTATACTGTGCTCATCACTGTAGTATTTAAGCACCTTCCAGTAGTGCATTGAGCAACATGACTTCACATCTGTAACATGTTGTTTGTTCTCTCCTCCTCTCTCCAGAGGGAGAAGCATGTGCAGTGGAGCTCCTTGTGTTGGTAGTGTTTTTTTTTTCTAATATAAATATGTACATGCTACTTTGTGTTTATATTAGAGAAGGCAGGGTCAAAAAATGTACCTTGCATTTGGAGGGGAAAGTGGAGAGGTTTCTGATGGCCCTTAGTTCCTGGGGCAGTTCACTCCACAGCCTCAGACCAGCCCCCAGAGAAAGTTCTGTCTCTTGCACAGACGAGCTTTACTCTTATTTTTGGGAGTTCCCTTGTGCCAAAGGAGCGAAGTTGTTGAGCACAGTTTTTGTCCTGGAGCTTTAGATGATCTTTTAGATATCCTGGGCCCAGGCCATGGAGCACTTTGAAGATAAGGACAGAGTCCTTGAACTTGATATGATATTCTATGGAAAGCCCGAGGAGAGAGCTTAGGACAGGTTTGACATGTTCATGGTAGCCTGTGTTACTGAGGAGACATGCTGCAGTGTTCTGAACTAGTTGACATTTCATAATAACATAAGAGCTGCCATACTGGGTCAGACTATGGTCCATTCTGCTCCGTATCCTGTCTCTAACAGTGGTCCATATCAGAGGTTCAGGGGGAAGTATACAGAACAGGGCAATTATGGATTGATCCACCTCTGTCTTCCACTCCTGGAAGTCAGAGGCTTAGGATTGCCCCAAGCATGGGGTTGAGTCCTAGTGTTTGGGCTAATAGCCACTCATGGACCTATCCTCAATGAACTTATGCAATTCTTTTTTTGAACCCAGTTATACTTTTGGCCACCCACAACATCCCATGGCAATGAGTTCCACAGGTCAGTTGTGCAATACTTCCTATTGTTTATATTAAACCTGCTACACATTAATTTCATCAGGTGACCCCTGGTTTTTGTATTGTGTGAAAGGGTCAAGAACTATTCTCTATTTATTTTCCCCCACACCATTCATGATTTTATAGACCTCTATCGTATCCCCCCCCCCGTCATCTCTTTTCTAAGCTGAACAGCCCTAAGTTATTAGTCTCTCCTTGTATGGAAGCTGTTTGATACCCTTGACCATCTTTGTTGCCCCTCTCTGAACCTTTTACATTATATCCTTTTTGAATTGGGGCAAACACAGTATTGGGGGAAACTGGACACAGTATTCAAGGTGTGGGTGCAACGTGGATTTATATAATGGCATTCTGATATTTTCTGTCTTGTTTTTTATCCCTTTCCTAACATTGCCTAACATACTGATAGCCTTTTTGACTGCTGCTGTGCATTGAACAGATGTTTTCAGAGAACTATCCATGGTGACACCAAGATCTTTCTGGGATGGTAAGAGCTATTTTAGAACCCATCATTTTTCTAATGTGCTTTACTTTGGTCAACTTCACGAGTCTTGGGTTGAATTCTGGACTCCTTTAGTGTGTCCAGAACTTCTTGATGAACGAATATACTGAATTCTGAAAATCCATGTGGGCTGTTGGTTGGTGGATCCATGCTTTTTGAGAAGTCTTCCCAAATCTGTATGATCTCTTCAGTGAGGTAGGATGATAGTTCTTTACAGCGCTTGGTGCTCAGCTCTGATGCAAGTTGTAGGCATTCAGGATTGGTGAAGTGATTTACCACTCTGGATAGATGCTTGGGGCAGGATTTGGCAGCCCAGTGGTTAGAGCAGGAGTCGGTAGTCAAGAATTGGAGCCCAGGGTCAAAGGCCAGAGTCAAGGGTCAGAGGCAAAGTCAGAAATTGGAGCTGAGGATCAGGACCAACTTAATTAGAGTGAGTCAAAGCAGGAGCAGGGCTGGAATCAAAGGCAAGAGCAGGAGCTATTGCAGCTGTGGGCAAATGCTTTGAGCAGCTGCTGAACTGCTGCTCGGCTTAAGAGTTGGTCTTTGACTCTTCCAACAAATCAGGTACTGTAGCCAATCAGGCAGCCTACTGCAGACCAGCTGTGCCCATTAGGTTTCCTAGATTCTGGCTCTGCTCCAGGCTCTGATTCATGACAAATGAGGCTGATAGAAAGGTTCTCTTGGCTTGTAAAACAGCCTCAGCATAGGCTTTGAAGAATTTATGTTTCATTCTGTCTGAATCAGTCTCTGTTGCAGTGGGGAGGTTTAGGTTGGATATTAGGAAAAACTTTTTCACTAGGAGGGTGGTGAAGCACTGGAATGGGTTACCTAGGGAGGTGGTGGAATCTCCTTCCTTAGAGATTTTTAAGGTCAGGCTTGATGAAGCCCTGGTTGGGATGATTTAGTTGGGGATTGGTCCTGCTTTGAGCAGGGGGTTGGATTAGATGAACTCCTGAGGTCCCTTCCAACCCTGATATTCTATGATTTGTTTTCCCGCCATCAGCACTCAAGTTTCCACCCCTTCTCTTCATCTGGTGCAGGGTGTCAGAAAACCAAGGAGATCTGTGTAGGCACAGGGGAGGGAGGGGCCATTTGGGGACCAGCATGTCAATGGCAGAGGCCAGTGTTGAATAGTAATGATTCACCAGGCTTTCAACTCCTTTCCTGTGGGTGGGGTGCTGTTGTCCTTTAGGAGCTTTGGAATTTGTTGGAGTCCATGAGTCTTTCTGAATCAGGATCATCAGTCTGTCTTGTTGCCTAGGCAATGGAAGTTCTCTGACTACTGCCTTAATGAGGTGATAGTGTGTTCAAGACTGTGGCTGGCTTGTGATGTCTTCTATCATGACATCTAGGCTGAAGATAAGGTCCAGGGTGTGACAGGCTCTGTGGGTTGGACAAGAGATGACTTGTGAAAGTCTTAGAGAGGAAATCAAGGAGATGAATTTTTGGGTGTTGCATCAGCGGTCTTGCCGATATGGGTGTTGAAATCTTAGAGGATGACAAGTCTGGGGTATTTCACCACTATCACTGAGAAGATATCAGTGAGCTTCTTTATGAATACTTTTGTCTGTGGTGGTCTGTAAGTGAACATTAAAACTATGTTAGCTTTGGCTCTGGTTTCTACTGTCAATGAAGTTTCCTAACCTGAGGCATCTCTCTTGGATTTGATGTTTGCAGCGAAGATGAATGCAGTGCCACCTGCCTTCTTGCCCTGTCTAGGTCTATGATGTACTGAGTATCCTGGGGGACCAGGTGCTCCCAAATAGGACTTGGGGTGTCATCCAGCCAGGTCTTGGTGATGCCAGGTCCTTCATCACTGATGAGATTGTGTATTATTTGTTGTTTGTTTTAGCAGAAGATCTTGCATCCTTTAGTGTATTTCTATCATCTCAGTTGCATGAGCCTTTACTTTTAATGTAAACAGTTGTCAAAAAGAAGGGACAAAAAATGTGTGTGCAGTGTAGGTATCTTTGGGACTAAAATGAATGAGGTCCCATAAAATGAGGCATACTTTAAAACTGCAACAGAGGGTCCTGTGGCACCTTTAAGACTAACAGAAGTATTGGAGCATACTCCAATCAGACACAAGACTGATGAAGTGGGCATTCACCCACGAAAGCTTATGCTCCAATACTTCTGTTAGTCTTAAACAGAGGTATTTTGCCGCAGGACCCTCTGTTGCTTTTTACAGATTCAGACTAACACGGCTACCCCTCTGATATTTGAAAATTGCAGACATTCATGTTGCTTTGTTTTTAGATTCACTAATTTTTGCATTGAAACACAACCAACCTAGTCTGTGAAAAGTACTCAATGTTTCCCTACTCTTTCACGGAGGCTGGGCCTTTTTGTTGTTGTTGTGAAGATATCCTATCTCCTAGAGCTGGAAGGGACCCTGAAAAGTCATTGAGTCCAGCCCCCTGCCTTCACTAGCAGGACCAAGTACTGATTTTGCCCCAGATCCCTAAGTGGCCCCCCTCAAAGATTGAACTCACAACCCTGGGTTTAGCAGGCCAATGCTCAAACCACTGAGCTATCCTCTCCCCCTCCCCCTTTAACTTTCTGAGTTTAGAAAGTAGAGCCAACATTTGTTGGTGACAATCAGTAGGGTTTATTGCGAGAGGTACAGTCATAAAATTGTATCATAAGAAAGAAAATATGTAGGTTTAAGACATTAAACTTCATGTTTACAAAACATTTGCCAAAAAATAATTTATTAGACAAGTAACACTGGCCAAATTTTCCTGATAACACTTTGTTTATGTCATTCAGCATTCCTTCACTTGTGATATATCACTTATTTCTTTAGGCCTGGTCCAGCAAATAAGAAGACCATATTAAGTACTAACAGGACCTCTGGGACACAAAACACTGTGAAAATACTTTGAATTCATTCGCTTTTAAAAATGTTAAATAAATCATGAACCAATCAGATTCCTCATCCAAACTCAACTATAAAACATACACATTTTTTAATCCAATTGCTCAGAATGTCTTCCTTATTAGACCAACTTTTATAGTGACGCCTCTACTCTTAGAAACATGGTTATAGATTAAATAGGATAATTATATTCCTAAAATTTAGTAACATGTATCACTAAAATGTTAATAAAATAAACATATCTCCACATGTATATTTTATTACTTGCTGAAACCCTTAAGGGCAAATTGATAGAGCTAAGAAGCATTAATGAGAAAAGAAACCCCCTGCCCCCCCAAAACCCACCCAGTATCACTCACACATCTGGAAAACTGATTATCCTTTGACTAATGATCTCATTTTCCTAGTGCAAAAACAATGAGGGGCCAAGGGATTAAGTTATAACTCTTCTTGTAATCTCTTATAATTTTTCAATGGTCTGTTTTGTAAGATTTGTAATTGTTTTTACTGAATGTGCGCCTAGAGCAAATGGAGAAGTGCATTTAAAGAAAGAAAAATAACAAAAACTCTTCAAGGAATCCTACTGTTTTTTAGTGTGTGCATACTAGTAATTCCATTTGTCTCTGATCTACATAGCGGGGAAGGAGAGCTAATAACAAATGCCACTAAAAAAGCTGAGGTGTTTAATGCCTATTTTGCTTCAGTCTTCACTAAAAAGGTTATTTGTGGTCAGATGCTTAGCACAATTAATATTAACAACAAGGGGTAAGGAATGCCAAGCCAAAATAGGAAAGAACAGTTTCAAGAATATTTAGATGAGTTAGATGTATTCAAGTCAGCAGGGTCTGATGATATTCATCCTAGGATGCTTAAGAAACTAGCTGAAGCAGTCTCAGAACCTTTAGTGATTATCTTCAAGAATTCATGGAGGATGGCTGAGATCCCAGAGGACTGGAGAAAGGCAAACATAGTACCTATCTTTAAAAAGGGGAACAAGGAGGACCCAGGGAATTATAGACCTATCCGCCTAACTTCAATACCTGGAAAGATACTGGAACAAATTATTAAACAATCAATTTGTAAACACCTAGAGGATTATAGGGTGATAAGTAATAGCCAATGTGGATTTGTGAAAAACAAATCATGCAAAGCAATCTTATTTCCTTCTTTGACCGCATTACTAGCCTAGTGGATGGGGGGGAAGCAACAGACATGGTATATCTTGCTTTTAGTAAGGCTTTTGACAGAATCCCACTTGACATTCTCATAAACAAACTAGGGAAATGTGTTCTACAGTGGACTCTCAAATATATGAACACCAGAGCTATGGACTGACTGGTCAAATGGACCTACAAGCCAGAGATGGAGTTACCTGCTTGTTCTTAGTGGTTATTCTCATCCTTTCAAGTTTGTCTGTTTTTCCAGAAGCAGCCTCAACAGATCCTGCAGCACTGAGGGCAAGTGGGAAAGATCACGCATAGTTGATGCCACCTCCCACAATGCCTCCCAGAACTGTGTAGGGAGTGATACGTCTCCTCTCCAGGGCCAGAGAAACTCTCCAGCCAGCAAGGCAGACATAGAAGCAGCCTCAGCAGGCTCTGTTGGACACTGATGGTGGCCTCAGGCTGGTTTCCAGTTTTCATTCTGGACATTCTCTCCCCTGTGCTGATTGGCCATTCACTCCAACTCCCTCCCACCTTTCCCTCACAGTCTGTTCCCCTCAGTCTCACTCCATCCGCCCGGCTTGCTCTCCATCTCCCTTCCCTCCATCCCTCTGACACTAGCTCACCCCCTTCCTTCGGTGTTCCCCCTGCCTTGCTTTGTGGCTCGTGGGCTCCCTCTCCAGCCCAGAAAGGATTACCACCACACGCAGTCTGTTCAGGCCCTTTCTTCAGGGCACCTTTTATTAGCTGCACCATGATTATTCCCAGCCTGTTCCTACAAATCCCATAATCCGCCACCCCCTGGCACTCTTCACTTCAGCAGGAAATTTATTAGCTCACAATGCCAGTTCTTGAGTTGAGGCGGTCCTGTGTCTACACACACACTGCTGGAGGTAGGAAAAATTTTGCTTTTCAGATGTGGTTTTTCCCTTCTAAACTTACATATAAACTTAAAATATGGCTTTAATTGGTGTTTGTATATATATTTTCTTTCTTTATGTAGGAATTAAATACAGTACTCCTGTCAGCTAATTTCGGAGTTACTATCTGAAAAACAAACAGACAAACAAACAAACAGAAAAACCCCTAGAGTTTTCAGGTGCCTAAGTAGCTCCTGGAATCACAGTTAAAATTGAAAATGAAATGGCACCCCTGGTCTACTAGTGTACAAGGGGCGTACTCCTGCCTTTTTAACATGTCAGCATGTGAAGGTGAAGGGCAACTCATGATGAAATCTGCAGCAAGCCTCTTGCGACCTAAGCACAGAGCTTCCTTCCTCTCACCACTCCCTGAGCGTGATGCAGGAATGAAAAAGTACTGCAGAGTCTCCCGCCCTGCTATTGGCTCTGCCAGATAAACCTCTGCATTTTTATTTGCTGAGCAAAGAATAGGCTAGTGAGGGGAGGCGGAAGAGGAGTGAGCAATGGGGTCATTCCCAGTTGGTGAGGGGAGTGAGGTTGCTCCCAGCCAGTGGTATGAAACTCAGGGGTGGAGGGGGCAGGTGCCCCCCCTCCCTCTGTAAATGTTGCCCTGTGCACCACCTGTCTTCAGCTAACCCCAAAATAAAACAGTGCAACGTAAATCCAATAGCAAACTTTCCCCGACCATGGGGCTTCTTTGCCAGAGCCTCCCTGCTCCTGGCAGCAATTCCCCAGGCCTGCTATAGGCCATCTGCCTGCACTTTCCCTTCACACAGGAGCAGCCTGCTTCCTATAGCACTGCACTTCAACCTAGCTATTTCAGCTTTTATCGGTAGGGCCCTACCAATTTCATGGTTGTGAAAAATATGTCACGGACCATGAAATGAGCCCTTCCCCTTGAAATCTGATCTTCCTGAAATCAGCCAGGCTGGGGAGGGACAGGACTTGTCCTTCTCCTGCATGGCTGTTATCGGAAGGAGATCAGACCCATCTCACAAGCAGCGCAGAAGTGAAGGTGTACCACCCTCACTTCTGTGCTGCAGCAGCCTCAGAGCTGGGCTCCAGGCTTCTTCCCCCCATGGCTCTTGTTGGGGCTTGGGACGCCTGGGCTGGGGGATGCCACCTTCTGAAGCTGCTGCCCAGCTTGGGGCTGCCCACTGTGGCTCCTGCCAGGCTCTGGGTGCCCGGACTCAGGGCCACTGTCTTCCCCACCCCAGCGGCTCCTGCCAGGGCTGGGGGTGCCCGGGCTCCAGCCGGAACTCGGAGCTTCCACCCGCGACAGTTCCTGCCAGGCTCAGGGATGCTCTCCCAGGTCATGGCTCCTACCGGAGCATGCGGCTGCTGCCCTTACCCCTCCCCACCCCCCAGCTCCTGCCCAGGACCTGGGCTTGGGGCTGCCACCCCCCACAGCTCCAGCCAGGACTCAGGGCTTTCGCCTTGCCCCCCAGCTCCTGCCTGAGCTCCAGGCTTCCGTTCTCCCCCACACCCCATGGCTCCTGCATGGGCTCGGGACTGCTGCCACTCCCCCCCCCCCGTGGCTCCAGCTGGGATGCCCGGGCTTGGGGCTTCCACCTTGTGGCTCCTGCCAGGGATGGGGCCCCCATTTTTCAAGTTGTCTGGGGCCCTTGGGCACGGGCCCCATGGGCCCATGCGTTAATCCACCATTGGCCCTGACTAGCAGCTAGGAGCTCCTAGTAGCACTGGGGAGATCGGACCTCCGCCTCTGGGAGCCTCTTCCAGTTGCAGGAAACTCCTCAGCTGCTGCCTTCAGAACTGGGCTCTGAAGGCAGCACAGAAATGAGTGCGGCAATCCTGCAACCCCCTACAACAGCTTTGGGACCTCCCTACAATCCCCTTTTGGATCAGGCCACACGGTTACAACACCGTGAAATTTCAGATGTAAAATTGACCAATTTTAAGACCCTGTGGCCTTAAAATTGACCAAAGTAAACTATGAATTTGGTAGGGCCTTATCTATGGTTCTAGGGCCCTATTTATAGGCAGCCACCTGACCCCTTTCCAGCTGGGTCTGATAATTCCCTCTTCCAGGCCCAAGCACCTGTTTTTAAATGGGTACTGCCCGGCCCTAGGCTTCCTGGCCCTTGAAGGGCTGGGCAACCCTGTTACTGTCTCTGTTTACCTAATCCCCTTTTAGCCATCCTTTGTTCGCCTTTAAGCTCTTCAAGGCAGGGACTGTCTATTATCGGTTTGTACAGTGCCTAAAAGCACATAAGTGGGTTAGACACCTAACACCCATTGATTTTCAATGAGCATTATCTGTTTTTGAAAATCTCTCTAGACCTTGTTGAAAATCTCTCCCTAAATCACTTTTCAAACTTAGGACCTAACTGTGGAGTTCCCACTATAAAATTCCACTCATCTCCACTCACACCCCTTTTGATTCTTATTGAAATTCTAAGTCTATACTATTTCCTAAAGGATCAGCACTTCTTGGCTGAGATCCAGATGTTATTTCCACTCACTCACATTCTTTTGCTGGGACATTCACAAAATCAATAGTTGAAAAGTTGCATGTACAAACATTTCCTAAGGGTTTCTGTTCAACGTCAACATTGTGTGTGTCAACAGGCATCCTTGGAAACCTCTAATTGTTGCTATTAACATACGGCAGAGACAAATCAACGCACTTGGGATTTTAATTTCCCCTGTAATATATGTGTGTGTGTAGTTATATATCACTACCAGTATACATTCACTGGGCAAAATGGAGCTATGCTGATTTATATCAGCTGAGAATCATGCCCAGAATGTGCAGATTTGATTTACATAACAGTATTTGTGCATCTTTTCTCTGATACATTGGTCTGAAAATGTACTTGTTAAACTGCTATTAAACCCTATGGAAGGCACAACATGACCAACATTAGTTTTATTGCTCTGTGTCCGAGATGTTTTTATGCTGGGGAAGAAAGGGGAAAGAGAGATGAAATGAATAAACTATATCCTATTAAAAGTGCTGCTTAATCTATGCCAAGCTTCACAGAACCTTATAAGATTTGGAAGGAATTCCCTGGGAGCAGAAAATCACAGGGACACAGGAGAGGATCACAAAATGTTTACTCTCATAAAAGAGCTCCATCCAGTGATTTTTGGCTAGAAAACTTGTAGCTACAAGGTAGAACCTTGAAAGAGGAGGGAGTGATAAAAGAGGAAGTAGTGAAGGAATGATCAGGGATGAAGATTTCTATTTCTGGGGGTGGGAGAGTTGGGGGACATTTGTCTAGGCAGGGGAGATGGGAGCAGTATTAATTCAGAGCTTGGTGGAGGCTGGTTTATGTTTGGAGTTTTTTCACCACATGCAGCCAGAAGGCCTCTGTGACAGGGCCCAGTTCCAGAGCCCCACTCACAAACACCAGGAGTCAGACAGTTTACTGTGACGGGGGGGAGAAAAATCCTCTTTCTTGGAAAAAGAACTCTGTTTACGTTTGAGAGAGGCAGTACCCAGTCTATTGTCTTCAGAAAGGGCCTGGTTCCACTGGGCTACTCATGCAAAGGCCAAAGGCACAGATCATCAACTGTTTTCAATGGAAGTTAGGATCCTTTGATTATCTGGGCCAAAGTTTGCAGTAGAAAACAAGCTCTGTATGTTTTGGAACCCGACTGCGCAAGAAGTGAAGAGTTGTTACCCTAGAATAACAGGCAAAATCTATCCAGGTTTCCTCTTTATAACTGCCTCTTAGCATTTGGGTCCAGCTGCCCCCAGTTTCTTCCCTCTTGAGTATTCGAGGAGACTATTGGGTCCTAAGCTACCATTGCTCTGGCAGATATTGTGTATCTTTGCAGAGGACACTGAGGTGTGGGGAAACGATGACCCTTAGGGTTCCCTTTTGGATCCGTACCAACTCTCAGTCTCTCTAAGCTTTCTGAGCAGATTATATCTATCATGGATACATCTAGGTTGCCCAGGACCTTAATATAGAAGGAGTTAATCCTACAAGGGGTTGAGCACTCTGCGCCCAATACAGCAAAGCATTTAAAGACACAAGTGATCCCATTAACTTCAAAGGGATTACTCACATGCTTAGAGTTAAGCACGTGCTAAAATGTTTTGCTGGATTGAGCCAGAGTTCTCGGCCTCTTGCAGGATCAAGCCTGAGCAGCTGTACATGTAGTATCAGAATCCATAAGAAGCACGGTGTTATTTTTGTCCATTCCATTGTGTATATGGCGCCAGTGGGTATGCCTTGGAAAGTGCTGGGTTTTAAGCAGTTAATTCTCCTGCTCCTAGTGATTTCTAGAATGAGCACTGGAGAAGTGCTTCAGCAGTTTTGATTTGAAAACTCTTGTGATCTCAGAAATGGAAATAAAAGGACAAAGTGCCTCATTTTAAAATTTAAAATTAATTTGCTTATAAAGGTCCTTTGCTGATCTCTGGGCCACCTCCTTCTTGTCATGAAGGCTCCAATTAATTCTAACTGAATGTTAGATGTACTTTGGAGTCAGCACGTCTTCAGTGACAGACAGGTGCTGAGGGGCCTGATTCAATTCCATTGATGCTGAGCCATTCTACTGATTTCAATGGGAGCTGGACCAGACATAATCACCTTCTCATCCAACCCCCTCTCAGCTTGCAAGGGAATTGAATCTCGTATTAGGCTCATGTTAGGTGCCATGAACGCTAAAGTTCCAGAGGTTTCACTTGAAATCATTTCAGTTTGCTTTTCCAAATGTTTCATAAATGTAATTACAATCTCATGCTTCAGGGCAGAAGCTTACAGTATATGAAGGTCAAAAAGGAATCTCCATGGCTAGGTTTACAGCCTTGCAAAATTGGTTAGGTGTATTATGAATTTTTGTTTGTTTCGTTCTTTGCTTTCCTCTGAAGAATCAGGTATTGGCCAGTACGACAGACTGGATACTAGACTAGGTGGATCAATGACCTGATCCTGTATGGCAAATCCTATGTATTTTCCCTCTTTTCTGTGTGAAAGCTGAAAGCTATATATGGAACCAATATTTCTGACTCTCTTGTGACTTTCACAGATGTAAAAACCCTGTGATGTTGCTTGGTAACATTTTAATGTAAGTACTGTAATATCCCAAGGACTGCACTTTATTTAATCCAAAGTAACAAATACTATATAAACCAAAGTACACACCAAATGCAGAGACATCTGTTATTAATTGGAGAGAGCAAGGTTAACAGCACTGCTCATAAATTAGAAATTCCCTATATATTAAATATGAATTGCTGAAATCATAACACAACGATAATCTGGTTAAAAGTGGAAAAACCATGAATCATTGACCATTGATAAATAAAAGTACCCAAAACCTATGTAATAAAAACAAGAAACAGTGAAAGTAATCCATCAGAACCAAAAAAACAGTATCCAAATTAACACAAGCAAAAGATCCAAACCCATACTACAGCTACAGATCAAAACATTCTTCTGCAGATAAACATCCTGCCATGAGGACTGATCAACATCTCACGTTAGTAATACTATATCCCCTCTGAAGAGATTTCAAGGCACACATCAGCACAAAAGATGTGAAGTTCAAAGCCAACAATAAGAAAACAATTAGAAACAGACTTCTCCTACTCAAGGACTCCACCAAGAATGGTGAGGCTTTTTATTAGCACAGAGATCTTTGCAGTCACAAGGACAGCTTATGGAGAAGTCAGAAAAGAGTCAAAATAGGCTGGAAAAATGAGACTAAATATCTCAAATGTATTATATGTATAAATGGGAGAGGAACGGCCAGCGAAAGACTAACAAAATAATAAAAGTAATAAAGGGTCCACATTTAAATAATAATAAAAAGCCTGGGTTATTTTACCTTGGGTAGTTATATGCCTCCCTACCCCATCCCCATAGTATTTAGCCTCAATACTCTGAGAGGTCAGGAAGTGCTATTGCCCCCATTTCACAGATGGGAACTGAGGCTAAAGGTACATCCGCACTGCTGCTGGGGATGTGCTTTGCAGCTCATGTAGACGTACCTGCGCTATCTTTAATCTATTCAGCTCAGTGAGGATATGGTTGCATGGACTGCACAAGCTTGTTTGACCTCCCCACCCCCGGGTATGTACACAGGCAATACAAGCACTCCCCTTTCAGCCCATATGGGCTTCACTGTCCCTCAAGTGCTAGCGATAGGCACACTACCCTCCCCGAGTCCTCTGAGATTCCCCCTGTGGTGTCTAGCCCCTTATCCATTGGACACTCACAGATTTACAAGATCCACTACTCCCAAAAGAATAGCATACCACAGGTTACTAGTTACACCTTAGAACACTGCTTCACTTAACACACATCACTTAAATTAACTTATACTTGTTTTCTCGATAAACAAACCTAACAAAGAATAGAGATTCAAATGATAGCAAACATAAATATTGGAAACAAAGGGTCACATATAAAATAAAATCATACCACTCATTCTAGAGCCTAAACTTAAGTAACAAGATGTCTTCTTGGCTAGTAAGGAACTGCTTATTCAAAGTCCTCCTCACAGCATTTTTCTGCCAAGATGTCTGAGACCCTTCTTGCTGGCAACTTGCCTCCCCAGATGAAGGATGCCAGGTGTCTTTCTTCATCTCTAACAATACTAGACCAGTCCTTTGTTCTCCACCTCCAAAACAGGGTTCCCTTCCTGCCGTTTATCTTTTCTGGTGAATTTTTCCTTCTGAAGTCCCTGCAATCTCTTCATTAGAATTTGTGACCTGGGCTTTCAGTAGAAACCTTACATGACAGTCTTTGGTGAACAAGAATGTAAATATCAGACCCAGGGGATCCCTGTAACCCTTATTCACTTCTGTACCCTCTGCCAGTTGGCATCAAGAGGTCCTTGGGTCACACTCACAGTGCTATTTTTAGCAAGCTAGTCAACTTAAGTGACTTGCACAAGATCACATAGGACGTCTGTGAGAAAAGAGGGAATTGAACCTGGGCCTCTGCAATGCCAGGCTCAGGCTCTAATCACTGGACCCTCCTTCATTTCTATATTTCAATTCCTTGCTAGTATCTCATTACCATAGTACATAGCGAACAGGAGCGGCTAACGGGAGTTTTTCGAGGGACTTTTCCAGGTGAACGAGGAGTGATTACATGATCCTTGGGGTAAGTTTGTTGTCTGGTGCGTGTGCGTGTGTGTGTGTGTGTGTGTTTGTTGCTGGACTAAAATATATCATGTGGTCTGTTTATTTGGGGGACCGTGTGCTGACCGTGTGGGTGCTGAGCCTAGCGGCCTGCTAGGCAAGGCTGCGAGCTGAGAGCTTCTTAATGAGGCTTTGATCCCTAAGACTTTTAGCACCCATCAACCTTTAACCAGGGGGCCGGGCTACTCAGGAAGACCAGGGCTTTAAAAAGCCAGCTCCTAAGTGACTAGAGGAGCTAGTGAACAGGAGCGGCTAACAGGGGAGTTTTGTGAGGGGGAGTGTGAACTGGGGGGGGGGGGGGAGTTACATACACTTAACATTCCTTAAAGTTCTTAAACTTAAGCCAAAAGACACCCCCTGATAAAAACAAAACAACAACAAAGGAAGGAGCAGCAGGAGTAGAAAGACAATGCTGGCAGAAGTCCAGCAACAGAGTGGGGGTTACCCAGTTTATTGCACCCAATGCAGCATGTATGATTACCTGCTCTATGGGCAGGTGGCATATGTGTGCATTCGATGGAAGGAGCTCCTGGCCTTCAGAGACTGTGTACAGGCTTTGGAGACCAGGGTGGCTGAACTGGAAGAACTAAGGGAGGCAGAGAGGTACATAGATGAGACTTTCCGGGACACAGTAGAACAGTCCCACCCCTGGTTTGACAGCCTCTGTGCTGTTGAGGAGGATGAAAGCCTCAGGGAAGGAGAACATCCAACTGGAGCAGAGGGAAACGATCCCATAGTTGGGACCCTCCTTCCAGATGATGTTGTGCTGTCCTCTCGCACTGAGAATACCTCTCCAGGGGAGGGAACTCCAGTTATTATGAAGAGACAGGTATTAGTAATGGGCAATTTGATCATTAGAAACATAGATAGCTGGGTTTGCAACAACCGGGAGAACTGCATGGTGACTTGCCTGCCTGGTGCGAAGGTTGTGGATCTCTCGAGATATCTAGATAGACTTATGTGTAGTGCTGGGGAGGAGCCGGTGGTCGTGGTACATGTAGGAACCAATGACTTAGGGAAGGAAAGGAGAGAGGTCCTGGAGGCCAAACTTAGGCAGCTAAGTCAGAGATTGAAGTCCAGGACCTCCATGGTGGCATTCTCCAAAATGCTTCCATTTCCACGTGCAGGGCCAGGTAGATAGGCAGAATTGCAGGGTCTCAATGAGTGGATGAGACAATGGTGTAGGGAGGAGGGATTTAGATTTATTAGGAACTGGGGAAACTTTTGGGATGGGATGCAGGACGGGATGCAGAGATAAAGTTTCTTGACACCTTAAATGACTGCTTCTTGGAGCAGCTAGTCCTGGAACCCACAAGAGGAGAGGCAATTCTTGATTTAGTCCTAAGTGGAGCACAGGATCAGGTCCAAGAGGTGAATATAGCTGGACCGCTTGGTAATAGTGACCATAATATAATTAAGTTTAACATCCCTGTGGTGGGGAAAACACCACAGCGGCCCAGCACTGTAGCATTTAATTTCAGAAAGGGGAACTACACAAAAATGAGGAGATTAGTTACACAGAAATTAAAAGGTGCAGCACCAAAAGTAAAATCCCTGCAAGCTGCATGGAAACTTTTTAAAGACACCATAATAGAGTCTCAACTTAAATGTATACCCCAAATTAAAAAGTATAGTAAGAGAACCAAAAAAGAGCCACTGTGGCTAAACAACACAGTAAAAGAAGCAGTGAGAGGCAAAAAGTCATACTTTAAAAAGTGGAAGTTAAATCCTAGTGAGGAAAATAGAAAGGAGCATAAACTCTGGCAAATGAAGTATAAAAATATAATTAGAAAGGCCAAAAAAAATTCTGAAGAACAGCTAGCCAAAGACTCAAAAAGTAATAGTAATTTTTTTTCAAGTACATCAGAAGCAGGAAGCCTGCTAAACAACCAGTGGGGCCACCGGACGATCGAGATGCTGAAGGAGCACTAACGGATGATAAGGCCTTTGCGGAGAAACTAAATGAATTCTTTGTGTCGGTCTTCACGGTTGAGGATGTAAGGGAGACTCCCAAACCTAAGCCATTCTTTTTAGGTGATGAATCTGAGGAACTGTCCCAGACTGAGGTCTCATTAGAGAAGATTTTGGAATAAATTGATAAACTAAACAGCAATAAGTCACCAGGACCAGATGGTATTCACCCAAGTGTTCTGAAGGAACTCAAATGTGAAATTGCAGGACTACTAACTGTAGTCGGTAACCTATCATTTAAATCAGCTTCTGTACCAAATGACTGGAAGATAGCTAATGTGACGCCAATTTAAAAAGGGCTCCAGAGGTGAGCCCAGCAATTACAGGCCAGTAACCCTGACTTCAGTATCAGGCAAACTGGTTGAAGCTATAGTAAAGAACAGACTTGTCAGACACATAGATGAACATAATTTGTTGGGGAATAGTGCCTCACCACTCTACTAGAATGTTGAGGGGGTCAACAAGCATGTGGACAAGGGGGATCCAGTGGATATAGTGTATTTAGATTTTCAGAAAGCCTTTGACAAGTTCCCTCACCAAAGGCTCTTAAGCAAAGTAAGCAGGAAACAATGGGCAGGAATAAATGGTTACTTTTCAGAATTGAGAGCGGTAAATAGTGGTGTACACTAGGGGTCTGTGCTGGGCCCAGTCCTATTTAACATATTCATCAATGATCTGGAAAAAGGGGTAAACAGTGAGGTGGCAAAATTTGCAGATGACATAAAATTGCTCAGGATAGTTGTCTCCAGCAGACTGCGAAGGGCTATAAAAAGATCTCTCAAAACAGGGTGTCTTGGCAACAAAATGGCAGATGAAATTTAATATTGATAAATGCAAAGTAATGCACATTGGAAAACATAATCCCAACTATACATACAAAATGATGGGGTCTAAATTAGCTGTTACTACTCAAGAAAGATCTTGGAGTCATTGTGGATAGTTCTCTGAAAACATCCACTCAATGTGCAACGGCAGTCAAAAAAGTGAACAGAATGTTGGGAATCATTAAGAAAGGGATATATAATAAGACAGAAAATAGCATATTGCCTCTATCTAAATCCATAGTATGCACACATCTTGAATACTGCATGAGGATGTGGTCGTCCCATCTCAAAAAAGATATATTGGAATTGGAAACAGTTCAGAAAAGGGCAACAAAAATGATTAGGGGTATGGAAAGGCTGCTATATGAGGAGAGATTAATAGAACTGGGACTTTTCAGCTTGGAAATGAGACAACTAAGGGAGGATATGATAGAGGTCTATAAAATCATGACTAGTGTGGAGAAAGTAAATAAGGAAGTGTTATTTACTCCTTTTCATAACACAAAAACTAGGGGTCACCAAATGAAATTAATAGACAGCAGGTTTAAAACAAACAAAAGGAAGTATTTTTTCACACAACACACAGTCAACCGGTGGTACTCCTTGCCACAGGATGTTGTGAAGGCCAAGACTATAACAGAGTTCAAAAAAGAACTAGATAAATTCATGGAGGATAGGTCCACCAATGGCTATTAGCCAGGATGGGCAGGAATGGTGTCCCCAGCCTCTGTTTGCCAGAAGCTGGGAATGGACAACAGGGGATGAATCACTTGATGATTACCTGTTCTGTTTATTCCTTCTGGGGCACCTGGTATTGACCACTGTCAGAAGACAGGAAACTGGGCTAGAAGGACCTTTGGTCTGATCCAGTATGGCCGTTCTCACGTTCTTATGTACTGTAAACTATTTGCTGAAAGCCAATGTTATCACATGGGTGTGGCAGTTGGGCCAAGTAATCCACCATCTGAACAGTCTCCTTCCTAAAACCAATGAAACTGTTGCATGCAAATTAGCTGCAAAATAAGGGTGGTGATTGGTTGAGTTACCGCTGATATCACAATAGTCTAGGACTCTTGACATGGGACAGATACATGCTTAACTGGAGCTATATACCACTCAGGTGTAATTCATAAAGTCCAAATGGCTGAGAACTTAAAAAGTGGATGGTAATAGACAGTGAATCCCAGTGATGATTGAACCTGGTGATATTCTGAACAAAGAGCTCTGAATCATGTTTGTAGCTGTTTCCATTACTTTACACTACAGGCATTCTAGGCTTCAAAGCAACACACGGAGTTACAATCCTGGAGTTACAATAAAATGTGTAATGTTGTTATAACCAGTCAGGAAAATATGTCTTTCTGTCATTTACAGTAGTGCAGGTGATTGTTCTAGAACATCTCTAACATTTTCATTTCATTTCACTTTTTATTTCCACTCAGGTACTTTTTTCCCTGGACACCTTCTCTGCCATTGCCTCGATCTTCCACTGCTCCAATCCTTGTAGGTCACTATGGAGTTAAATTCCATCCTCCTGTGATTTTTGTTTCATTGGCAAATTTACACCAACAAACACCAGTCAAAGAGGGAGACTTGCTAAGAGCCTTCGGCCCAGATCCAAAAAGATATTTAAGCTCTGCTGCTAACTTCCATTGATTGCAGTAGAAGTTAGGAGCCTAAATATCTGAGACCTCCTGTGCACCAAATAACTCAATTGTAGGCGTACTTGAATCCTCTAGCTGCTTGAAGAATGCTGAATCTACAAGTAAAACTTTCAACTCTGATGTGTTACAATTGTGCATACTTACTCACTGTGTTGGAAGCAGCCCCATGGATCCCCTGGAGATGCTCCACAGATGAGATTTTGAGAATCATTTTTTCCATTTCTTTTAATATAGTGTAGCATGACAGCACTTCATTTACATAGAGTAGAGAAGATGGTCACAACCTGAAGGTTTATTTGGGAATGAGTAACCATCACAAAATCTTCAGTCTTTCATGTCATGAGGTATGGGGTTCTGATGTATCATGAAAAATAATTATGGGACACTTTGGCTAAGATCAAATATTACACATTTATTGTTGAAAATTATTTATATAAAATAAATCATGATTAACGCAAAGTTAGAGAGAGAATTATTTACACTAAAGGAACATCCCACACTTAGAGCCATTGTGTCCCTCATTTTGAGCCATTGTTACACATTACACTCCTCATTTAGGCCTTGGCAAGCTGGGAGGTCTGAAGGTAGACAGGGCCAACCCTAGACCAAAGGGTGCCCCAGGCTTGGAGCCCCCCCCCATTTGTTAAACTTTTGAATACCTTATTTTTATTGCATTTGTAACCCATTTCATGACTTTGATGCAGGATTTATCCCTGTCATATAGGACAATAAATTTGCATGCTAGGATCTGTAAATCTGTATTTATTCATACCATAAATAAATAAATAAAATAAATGTTTAAAATTTCCTCTATGCTTACAGAAACTTTAATTTTAAGAATAACTGAAATATACTGTTTCAGAGTAGCAGCCGTATTAGTCTGTATCCGCAAAAAGAACACGCGTACTTGTGGCACCTTAGCGACTAACAAATTTATTTGAGCATAAGCTTTCGTGGGCTAAAACCCACTTCATCGGATGCATAGAATGGAACACAGAAAGAAGAAATTTATACATACAGAGAACTAAATGTACTAACACCAAGAAATTGAACTGTGCACAAAAATTGGGTGACCAGTTTTAAATAGTGTTACAGTTGGTGACAGCCTTAGAATGTTAACCCTAGTCCTTTAGTTCAAAAGGTCGCTTTTCTCATCTTTGCCCTTGTGAACTGAAGCGCAGCATCAGAGAGATCCAAAGGCTGGCCAATGGCATTTTCTAGCGATAAAATAGCAAGTGATGTCAGTCTCTCGTTGGCCATCGTTGGTTGAAGATGTGTTTTAATGAGCCTGAGCTTTGAAAAGCTGCTCTCACCACTCGTGACTGTGACTGGCACCGTAAGCAGAATCCTCAAAGCTATCCACACATTAGGAAATGTGTCCTTCAGCTCTGCATCAGGAATGAATTGGCGAACTTGGAATGGAGTGTGCTTCTCGTGTTATAAAATGTGACAGATGTTGTCCAATTTGACAGAGGTCTTTATCATTGATTTCAGAACATTCCCTGTGTGTCAGCATCCGGTGAAGGTCTGTACAATGGTTCAACAGTGTTTTTCTGTCCACCAGCAGCTTATTAAAGTCATACAAAAACTCTCAGGTCTTTTCCTGGTGCTTCATTTGTCCACATCCTTCTTCGATGGACACTCGAGCAGTGTCAACAAGCAAAAAACTCCTTCTTGAATTTTTCTTCTGAGCTTCCCATCACCTCATCTCTCTCCTCATAACCAAACCATTTCTTCTTCCGATGAATACGAGTTTCCTTGAAGACAGGCTCAACTCTTAAGTTTTCTGCCATGTCTTTGCAGCAGTGATGGCATCTCCAAATCAGTTGTCTCTGTAAGTCACAACAAAATCAGGCAGCTTCTCATCAAAGTAGTAGTGGTCATGATGTTCAATGACTGAGTTTGTAATGCCTTGCTTGCAACATTTACTTGGAACAGAATATTGTGCCAAACCACAATTGAGACCAGAAATTTGAAGTCAGTGATCTAGTTTGCCAGGCTTGTGTTGGATTCTGGCCTCGGCGCTACTCGACTGCGCCAGTTCCATCAGGGTGTCGTAAACCTCAGTCACTTGGTACTTCACTGGCCTTACGCTGTCAATGCGGCTCTCCCAGCGAGTGTTACTTAGCGGCTTCATGGTCAGATTTGTAATATTGTCCAGGATCTTCCATCTGATAGTTGATGCTGAAAACAGGATGTATATCCTTTGCAGTACTCTGAAGAGAGATATTGAATCTAAAGAAGATGACGCTGCAGCTGACACAACGAGGTTGAGGGAATGATAGCCACAAGGCACCAAGAAAGCTCTTTGTTTCAGCGCAAGTATCCTTGCCTGGACGCCACTGTTTCTTCCCTGCATGTCCATGCCATTGTCATAGCCTTGGCTGCAGCACTCCTGAAGCTGTATTTTATACTCATTCATAACATTCATAAACAGTTCTGTTAGGCCTTTTCCAGCAGAGTTATCCACAGATGGGAAACAGCTAAAGTGTTCCTTTACTTGGATACAGCCATCCTCGTCGTCAACAAATCTTACTGTAAACGACATTTTTTCACTGTGGTTAATGTTGGGAATGTCATTCACAATATCGCAGCTGGGCTCTCACTTCTCTTCAGTTCTTTCTGACATCTCACTGACTGACTGGAGACACCCTACCCCTATATACCTGTGAGGGCATGGCTGACAACATTCTAAGAGGTTCAAGGAAAATGTAGTTCTCAGAAAGTCTGGAAAGTTCCACGAGATACTACAAAGGTCCAGAACATTCTAGGTGGTTAGTGAAAAATGAATCCACATACGGAATACCTGGAACATTTTACTTCAAACATTCTATTTTTCCTTTTGTTACTAACAATAAAAAAGCACCACGAGCCCTGCGACCCCGAAGCCTGGCAGTCCAGGAGGTCGCCTGCCCCTAAATCCGGCCCTGAGGGTAGATGTCACCCAAGATGTGTTTAGACAAGAGATTGATAGTATGGATTAGAGAGGAGGATTTGATGCTTCATATTATGGAGTTAGCTTTTTCTGAATTTATTCTGAGAAAGTGTAAATCTCACGGGATGGCACAGTGTATTAGCAGAAAACTGGCAACATAGTGCAGTATTTTACTTTGAGAAGGAGTTATTGAAGAGTGTACCTCCGGGTAAAATCAACTTCCCCCTCTTCACTTGTTCATATCCTTGGCAGCTCTTACAAACATAAACCAAGTAATTTTGTAACCCAGGCCTTATTAAAAATAAGTTACAGAAAAATGTTTTAAAAGTTGATATACGTACTGATGAATTCCAGACCTGGCGGCTGAATAGCAGGTGGCTAACAAGAACCTTCCTATAGTTGCATTCAATCAAATAACCCAGGAGAGTATCTGTAGAGTCAAATCTGTTAGCATTAATTTCTCTCGCTATTCTCTGGGGTTGTGAAATATATATGGATTTAAATAAAATACATGGTGCTTGTATTTAATGATGACAATGTTCATAGAGAGTTTATGCAGTGTCGAGGGAGCCATAAGGTGAACAATAAATTGAAATACAAGCTGAAGCATAATCTGAAGCCATGAAGCTATGTTCAAATCAATTAAATGAATTGAAGGGACTAGAAATCCTCATGAGTTCTGCACTGTGGAATACGAATGGATCTATATGAGCCTCCAGAGATACTTGCCAATCACGTGAGGTCTGGGTGCTCTCCTCTTTCACTGACTGAAATAGGAGAAGGACTATTCATGATCAGGCCCATCCAATAATAGGCAATATTAAGGCTGGAATTTTCCAAGAAGCCTAAGAATACATCTGAACTGCAAAAAAAGACCTGTGATAGTGTCCCAGGTTACATCTACACAGCAAAAAAAAAAAAAAAAAAAAAGACCCACAGCAGCAAATCTCAGAGCCCGGGTCAACTGACTCAGGCTCGCAAGGCTCACACTGCAAGGCTAAAAATAGCAGTGTAGACATTTGGGCTCAGGCTGGAGCGCAGGCTCTGATCTGCAGTGACAGGGGAGAGTCTCAGAGCCCTAAGGGAAGTAGAGGGTCAAAATCCCAGTCAGGTTCTGTGACACTTTGGGGTTCATCCAGACCAGTAAGGGATTGTGTCACCACCTGCCCTTTAACCCTGCATGCTTCTGGGTACAACTTTGGCTTAGCCCTGACATTAGCCGCATGCTCACAGCACAGTGGCCTCACCCTGGCTTCCATCAGCCTGGTTATTACTTGCAAGATGACACCAACAGCCCTTCCAGTCCCGAGTCTCCCTAAAACCGTCTCCCCAGCGGTGTCCAGTCCTTCTTGCTGGACACTCTCACTGAAATTATTAAGTTCATTGTAGCCAAAGAGACAGAGCACACACCCAGCCTGTTAGTTTAGCTGAGGATTTTACCCTTCAGTTTAATACAGCACAGAGAGAGTTTTGTAATAAAACTAGGATAAGTTTATTGAGAGCAGATATTTACATGAGAATAAGTAAGAACAGAAGGCACAGATATCATTAGAAGTAAAACAAACAAAACAAGCTTTCTAGCGACTAAAACTTAACTTCAGAGAGTTACAATCTTTATCTAAGCAGGTTTCTCACCTATACTCATTTCCTTGGTTTTCAGGCCAAGACGATATACTTTTCATGAGCTCATAGGGTGCTGCTCACCCTTTGTCCCCTACATAGACTATCAGGGCTGGAAGGGACCTCAGGAGGTCATCTAGTCCAACCCCCTGCTCAAAGCAGGACCAATCCCCAGACAGATTTTTGCCCCAAATCCCTAAATGGCCCCCTCAACGATTGAATTCACAACCCTGGGTTTAGCAGGCCAGTGCTCAAACCACTGAGTGATAGATGTCAAAATGGCTCTTTCTTTTGGCTTAACTTTTCCAAATTCTGTTGTCTCTGTTTCAAGAAGAGCTAGGAAAGCATCCGGAGGGTGCAGGTCCATCCCCCTGTCTTGATCATTATGTGGATTTCCCTTCATCTCTCCCTGCTCATTTAGTTGATGGCTTTGTTTACCTTCTATGTAGATGTCCTTTCCGTTGTCCTCTGAGGTGATACCTGGCTCAATTTACATTGGGGAGACAGAAAAAACACAAAACATTCCTTTGTCTAGGATAGGCTGGATTAATGGACTTCTCATAAAACACCTTTTGAGAACATATTTCCATCACTTATCTATAATTCTTTATATACCACTCATACACACATCACTCAATAATATTAACTAACAGCATGTTGCCAGTTTGCATATGATACCTCACATACGACACCTTTAGCTACAGATTATGGCAACAGGGGTGTTGGGACAATGAGTGTGTCAGGCCTGATGTGAGCTATGTTATGAGCTACCCTCTGCCATTTGAGACTGAGGGACTCCCTGGGTCACAGGTTCCCTTAAGCTCCTTGGAAAATTCAGCCTACAAGGAAAGCTAGTTTCTACTATAAGCCTTATTCCCCATAGTGCTGGTTATTCCTTTACTCTTCTTCATGATGAGCAGAAACAGGAAAAAATGATGCTGAAAATTTAGTCTCCGGTAACGTATGTGCTTTATTTGGCTAGTTTTCCTACTAAAGAAAGCTGTTTGGGACTTGTAAGTGTAATCCACCGATGAATATTTTTTAAAGAGCCTCCTCTTTCTTTGATCAACTAAGGACACGAATTTGCTGCAACTCCAGTTACACAAGGTTGCTCTTTAGCTCAAGATGTAGCTGTTCATGCTTAGTTTAGTGTAGATGCTGGGTTCAGTCTTCACTGATAACCAACCTGGTAGTTGCAACACAAAATTTTAATGCTTCACCTAGCACTCTGTGAAATAAAAGATTGTAAAATGAACAGAGAATTTGGGATATCGTGACTGAAACATATGCTAATATAAATTTAAATAATACAAAATTACGGTAAATTATATAGTTGACTAGAAACAAACTATGTCATTACAAAAGAACTACATGCCAGGAACCTGCAAATCTGTTATCCTCACTGCAAGTGGGAGAAAATAATTCACTTAGCAAAAGACCTGCATCTGAAATATTTTGGAAGTGCCTTCAAATATTGAAATCAATGTTACTGGTTAAGACGTGGCAGCATGCTAGATTATGGTATTTGATATTCATCTTTAGCACATGGGGAAAAAATTCTTTCCAACAAAACAAACTTAAAGGAAGAGTGCAGAATAATGCAAGACCCCAATGTCCAGACATCACTAAATGTAAGGAGAAGTAAGTATTCAAAACTGGGTACAGATCCAAATTTCATAATTGGCCCTTGTGACCCGTGTTGGTTGGCCCACCGAGCTGCTAGGGGGTGGTGGTTAGCTACTGTCCCACTGGCCGGCCTGCGTCAGACCATCTGTCACTAGGGAATTAGCGGAGGGAGGCCTATAGCGTGCCCCTCAGGCAGGGGAGCGCCGGCAAAAGTCTATAGCGCTATCGGTATTTTGCTACCCGAGGCGGGTTGGCCGGGATAGGGGAATGCAGGTCCACCCAACTCCATTGCATTCCAGCCCAGGGCCCTGACAGTGTCAGAGCGAGGGTCCCGCCACCGGGTCAGCGGGGTCCCTCTGCAATACTCTGACCAAATAGACTCACCACACTGTGCAGTTCTGTCCCTGGGCTCCTTCCTACCCGGTCCCTTGAGGAAGTCCCTCCAGTCCTTCCAGCTCCTCCGTTCCTCGGCTGCTGGCAGCTCCAGCTCTCCCTCCGCCTCAGGCTCCTCCGTTCCTCGGCTGCTGGCAGCTCCAGCTCTCCCTCCGCCTCAGGCTCCTCCAGTTCCTCCGGGTATTCGGCTGCTGGCAGCTCCAGCTTCCCCTCCACCTGAGGCTCCTCTAGTTCCTCCGGGTACTCAGTGGTGGGCAGCCCTGGTAGCCCCTGTCCTTCCTCCAGGTCAGGTTTATCCTGGTCCAGCGCCTCCCCTGGACCAGCAGCAGGGTCTGAAGGGAGCGGTCTGCGTCTGCCTCCCTCCCTGGTGCTGCCTTGACTGGGCTAAGGGCCCCGCTCTTTGTACTTCCTGTTCCACCCCTCCCCTTCTGGGGGGTGGAGTAAGCTTGGTCTGGCCCCGCCCCCTCAGGCTGAGAGAGACTGACTCTTTACCCTCAGGTTTGGAGGGAAGCCTCTCTGGCTCCCTACAGCCCTATTTCTAGAATGGTCCAAACCAAAACCCTTGAAAATATGTGGATGCTGAATTTTGTGGCTTCAGACCAATATCTACTTTAAAAGATACTGTCCAGGTACAGTAAATTTCATCTTTAAACTATTGTTTCATTCACTATTATTTACTTTACGAATGAAATCTGTTTCAGTCCTAATTCACCCCTTCTTATCATGTGTGTATACTGGTATGTTATTATAGAGTAGCTCATGAGCTCTGGGCTTCTGGTAATTTTTATTTTAAGAAAAAATTAAAGCATTGATCTTCTTCAGTCTCATTCTACTCTCTCTCCCTTCTTCCTATCCTTAAAAAAATCAAATAAACCCAATAAGAAATGTACTTTAAGAAGGTACAATAAGTTAAATACTGCCAATCTTGACAGTGAATCTTCCAGAGAAATCAGAATCAGTTTGCATGTTTTGGGATTTTAAACGGACAGTTTGTAGAAAATGCTATGCATCAAACTGTCATAGCCATGGCATTAGGATGCTCCAGCTACCCTAGTAAAAGAATGCCAATAAGTAACATGTGCTGTCTAATATGACCAAAATGCTCTATAGTTGATGAAGAGCTATTTTTTCCTTGTCATGGGCTGTAAATCTTTTTTTATTCTGTAACAGCCTAAATGTAAAGATCACATTTGCAGGGAGACGCATATAAAACTCAGTGTTGGTTTATATATTTTCAACAGGGTAAGTAACATGCTTTGATGACAAAACTGCTCCTAATGGCCAGTTCTTTATTACTTATAGCAGTGTTTCCCAAACTTGGGACGCCGCTTGTGTAGGGAAAGCTCCTGGCGGGCTAGGCCGGTTTGTTTACCTGCCGTGTCCGCAGGTCTGGCTGATCGCGGCTCCCACTGGCCGCAGTCGCTGCTCCAGGCCAATGGGACCTGCTGGAAGCGGCGCGGGCCAAGGGACATACTGGCTGCTGCTTCCAGCAGCTGCCATTGGCCTGGAGCAGCGAACCGTGGCCAGTGGCAGCCGCGATCGGCTGGACCTGCGGACGCGGCAGGTAAACAAACCGGCCCGGCCTGCCAGGGGCTTTCCCTACACAAGCGACGTCCCAAGTTTGGGAAACACTGACTTATAGTATCAAAATATTCATGGCACTCTATAAAAGAAATAAATATGGAGCTCCTGCCTAGAAGAGCTTAGAGGCTACAGGCCTACTCCAAAGCTATGTTGAAGTCAATGGTCTTTTGATCTGGCCCTGTTAAGATATGCTGACAAACGCTCAGAGGGGTTGTGGGAAGATAAAAGCAGCAGGAATATGAACATGTGGTTGCCTAGATAACTTGGTCAGAACAAATTGCGGTGTGGGAGAGCCATGTTGAGAGAAAGGAGACAAGAACACATGGATAGAAAGCAGTTAGAGTGTGGAAGACCTTGAAGCAAGAAGTAAGAGCTTGGATTTGATGCAGAAGACAATATGGAGCCAGCGAAGGGATTAAAAAGGGTCTGTGAACATGCTTGTGTTGTTTAGTAACGTAGACTATTTTTGCAACCGAGTTTTGAATGGATTGAAGAGGACATATGAGACATGGAGGCCAAAGAGAAGGAGGCTGGAGTATAGTAGTTGTGATGATCAAGGCCCAGAGCGAAAGAATGGTTAGAAAAGTGGGAAGGGAGCCAGGACAGCACAGAATGAGTGAGCTGAGTGAAGGGAGTGACCAGCTGTGCTGAAGGCAGATAGATTGAGTAGAAGAACTGAGAAGAGGCCTTGATGTTTGGCCAAAATAGAGGTCACTGGTGATTTTTGGAAGGGCAGTTTCAATGGAGTGGTGGTAGCAAAGGCTAGATTGCACAGGATCAAGGAGAGAGTTGGTGGAGAGGATCAGTTCAGCATGAGGAGGCAGCATGTTAGGAAAAGCTCAGAGGCAAAGGAAAGGGGGCTGGTGGGATCTAGAGAGGGATTTTAGAGGATGTGGGAGACAATGGTGTGTTTAAATGAAGCAGGGAAGGTACCAGAAGAGAGAAATCAAGTGATGATTCAGAAGAGGGCGGGTGTTATATAGCATTAACAGCCTCCTGAGATTACAGCTTCTGTTATAATACACCATTTAGAAAAGACATGCTTATACACATCACGTTGTGATTACCAATTAATTATTTTTAATTTGATGTGTACAGATTTTTTTTCTTGCAGCCGTACAACATCATTTTTTAACCTAGTGTGTTCTTTCCTTTTCTTATTTCAAAATGGATAAAGAATGGCTAGCACTGGTGTGAGGCAAACAGGGCTGCCCCCCACACCTCTGCCAGTACACCTTTATTCTGATGTGCAGCTATTTCAGTTGTGAGCCTCTCTTAAGCACAGTACAACAGTCACTGAATTAAACTGTGGGACAATCTTCTTTTACAGAAATGGCACACACTGTTCTTCATTCACAATTTATTTTTAAGATCCATTTTTATATCAAATAGCTAAGGGAAACAAAATTTCATAGCATAAAAAGACAATCCAGGAGCAGTGAAATGAAATTGAGAAATGTATTATCGGGAATGAAATGAATCATAAAGCAAGGTTTTATTGTAGGTTCTGTCATTCCTTTGTGCTATTTTTACAGTTCCTGGTATTGCATTATCAGACCAGCTACAGCCCGAGGTGAGCACAGTGTACTAAACATACAGTTTGGAAGGTTGCTTCTCATCTTATAAATCATTGTTCTCAGAAAATGTGCCAGCAAGTGACCCAGACAACCAGATTTGTTCACTCCACTGGTACTGCAGAGCAGGGAGACGCCAGGCCCAGGAGTGATGGTGCCTAATGCACTCTGATTCCAACATGCTTTCAAGCATTGGTTAAATGGGGTGGAAACAAACACCTTCACTTCCCACCCACCTCCACGAACAGCGTGCAGACTAAGATTTCCTTCTAGAAATAGAGTCTATAATGCAGTGATGTGCTGCCAACATTTGAACAAATGAGAAAGCCATCATTATAAATGATTAATTATTATCTATTTGTATTATCATAATGTCTAGGAGCCCCAGACATGGCCCAGGACCTATCGTGCAAGGCATTGTATGAACACAGAACAAAAAGATAGTTCCTGCCCCCCCCAAAGCTTACAATGTATGTATAAGACAAGAAACAAGAGCTGGATAGAGGTAGATGGTCGATTACAAGGAAACAATCATAGAATATCAGGGTTGGAAGGGACCTCAGGAGATCATCTAGTCCAACCCCCTGCATAAAACAGGACCAATCCCCAATTAAATCAGCCAACAGATTTTTGCCCCATATCCCTAAATGGCCCCCACAAGGATTGAACTCACAACACTAGGTTTAGCAGGCCAATGCTCAAACCACTGAGCTATCCCTCCCCCCAATAAGGCAATATTGTTCAGCATGACAGGCAGGGGTATCAGCGCACCAGCAGCGTAACCATTTTTGAGTGTTTTTTATCAGCTTCACAGCAACGGAGAGTTTTATGGCGGGATCTGAAGAACAATAATGTGGCTCTGTGGGTGGGAGTACCTCCCAAATGTGAAGGACAGCATATGAGAAAGCACACAGGCACTTGTTTGAACATTTGACAAGTTGGAGAGTGAGGCTGGTATCATGGGCCAGTCAGAGATGGGAATCGACACATCGTGAGTGAGTGAGAGATTATAAATAAGATGGGGACAAGCTGTGACTGGCCTTGAAAGTGAAGACAAGCTGCCTAAGTTTGATATGATAGAGAAGAGGGAGCCAGTAAAGGGGTATAAAGAGAGGGGTGATATTATCAAAGTGATGGGCTAGGACAGTGATCTTTGCAGCAGCATTCTGAATGGACATGAGCAGGACAAGGCTGCATTTGTTAAGACCAGAGAAAAGATGGCTGCAGTCATTGAAAGGACAGCCTGGACAAGAGTTTTAGCTGGGTAGATGGATAACTAACACCGTATCTTAGAGATGTTACGCAGGAAGAATCTGTAAGATTTAGACATAGCCTTAATGTGAGGACCTAGAGAGGTCAGAGTTGAAAATAACACCTAGGTTACCCATTGATACATGGGACGTTCCCTGAGTAAAATACTCAATACCACCCATCTTGCTAAAAACGTCTGAATCAAGTCTATATTCTTCCTTCTACAAATCTATCAATTATTCCAGTCCCTACCACGCATCACCCATCCAGCTTTTCTGTTCCCACACCGCATGCAGGCTCCTCTGAGTGTTTCCCTCGTAACAGCAGCTGTTCCTCACAATAACAGCAGTGGTAGCCGGCAGGTCGTCTTGTGGCCTCAGGTTGTGCGGCGGCTGGGCAAGGAGGAGGGAGGAGAACACTGCCTCCTCGCTGAATAATAGGTCTAGTTCAAAGTCCGAGGGCCAAAACTTCAAAGCTTTCAATGGTCTGGGTCCAAACTGCCTAGCACTCTATGACCAGAGTCTTTTTTCGGCTGTGTACCTTAGGAAAAACAGAGCTGTCTACAACAAAGATAAGGCTTCTGAAAACTAGAGAGAGCTTATTCAGCAGATAGTTCATGGCTCGAGAGAGGAGAATAATCTTGAATTTCAACACATTCAAAATGAAGAGTATACCTTTTACCTTAGCTGTCCCACAATCATAATGAAAAAATTACTGCCAAATACTCATCTCTGCCACTGGATGAAAGGAAGACTGAATGAATTTCCAAGGAAGTACTTGTTTCTGTTTTCTTGTAAGGTGATGAGGCTAGATAGAGCCTGGTTAAATGACAATGATGTGCATGTGTTGGTGGAGTTAAGATTACAGACTACAAATATATGAAGGCTGTTAATATAAACTTCAAAGAGGAAAACCAAATATTTTGCATAGGATTTGGAGTACTAGAATGAAATTGAAAAGGAGAAACTTAAAATAAATATCAGGAAAAACTTCCTGATAGTAAGATATGAGTCTTTCAAGAGAGCAGCTGAAACCTCATATGTTCCATTTAACTAGACTGGAAAATGCCTATTGAACATTTCTTAGTGTGACAATCCTGCACCTAGGGGAAGAAGCACACTAGATAACATATTAGCTAGCCCTTTTCCATATTAGCTAGCTCATTTCTAGATTGTAGATTCTAGATCCTTCCAGACTGTATATGCTTTTGGGGCAGGGACTGTTGTTTACTACATTTATGTAAAGCAATTAGCAATGGGGCCCTAGTCTGGCTGGTCTCGAAGCACTAACATAATATGTATTAAATAATAACAAATACTTTTAAAAACAGTATTCAGGATAAACAGATACAGAGTGTAGCATCTGATCATCTTGTTTCCTTCCCCATCTCCATTTCCGCAGTCTAAAATGTGTCCACACAATGACACTTTACATTCTGTAAATTACTGAATTTTAAGATGTCATGGGCTATTTCCCTTTTACATAGGTGCTAAAATCTGGGTATAAATAACCATCCACATTCAAAAAGGAATCAATGAAATTGCTTATGAGTAAGACTATGATTTGGTCATGGAGGTCACAGAATACGTGACTTCCGCAGATCTCCATGACTTCAGCCTTCAGCGGCTGGGAGCTGCAGGCTACCCCTGCCTCCCATGGTGGCTGAGAGCTTCGGGGTACCCCTACCCCTACAGCTCCCCAGCCTACGTGGTGGTGGGGAAAATCCCCCAGAGCTCCCCAGTCCCCAAGAGGGGCGGGGGATCCCCGGCAGCTCCTCAGCTGCTGCTGCCAGCAGGGAAATCCCGCGGAGCTCTCCAGTCCCTATAGGCCAGGGTGGGCAAACTTTTTGGCCTGAGGGCCACATCGGGGTTCCAAAACTGTATGGAGGGCTGGATAGGGAAGGCTGTGCTAAAAATGTCCATGACAAAATCGTTGCGTTACTTATGAGTTATATTAACAGTTAGCATAGAATAGTGGAATTCCTGTCAGCATGTCCAAATCTCAGAAACTATAACATTAGTTCACAATATCATTACGTGACATCAGTTTCTTCAACTTGATTTTGACTATGGATGATAGGACAGATTCTCTTGTCTGGCTGAGCTGTGCTTGGCACAAGATCTGGGAAGGGGGTTGTGTGTGACAAAGATGGTTATAAACCATCTTTATATTTCTCTGATCCTCAGACTATCCAGGGGCTGAAACAGTCTGAAGGTTGCTCTAATGTGGGCCTGGCTCCCCACCATTCCAAGGGTCTGTTCCAACTGCAAGGGATTAGCAAGGTGCTGAAATGCGCTGGCCACACACTCTTTTGTCCAACCACACCTCTTGTGCTTGTGTCCAGGGGGAGCAAAGGAGAGCCTATGGCAGCCCTACATCACTGGAAAATCTCCATTTTGCAGGGGGAATGATTCCAGAAGCATTAAATCCAGAACAACCAGATTGCTTTGGTGACCAGCAGGGTCGCTAGAACAATTTTTATAGTGGGGATGCTGAAAGCCAATGAACCAAACTGTAAACCCTGTATTTAATGGAAACCCCTTCAAGTCAGGGGGTGCGGCAGCACCCCCCCGTACCCCTAGTTCCAGCACCTATGGTGAATGGTCAGTTTGGTATGGATTCTACAAGCATACATTCCACTTTGCAATGGAAAAAGCTACGTCTACACTGCACACCTCCTGCAGCAGTGCATTGGGTATGTGAGCTACACACAGAGAAAAATCAGACTGCATCCATGCTGTGGTGTAGCTACACATGTCAGTGAAAGAGGGGAAGGCAGCTGGGAAAAGTTCTGTAGCAGGGAGCTACTGGCCAGCAACGAGGAGCCACAGGGAAAGACCTCTGCAATAAGGAGCTGCCAGAGTCTTTCCAGACTTTCAGAAATCAGTCATTGAACATGTATGTGTGTGTGCATCTGTAAGTATCTAATTCATGAAGCAGAACACTGTCTATGACAGCTGGGCAGAGAACGGTAATTCTGTTTTGCGGAGGATTTTGCCATTTCAAAATTTGGTTTCATTCCAGTTCAGAACAAAACCCCCAAATTTCAAAATTCTCCATGAAAAGGGGATGTAGCCATGGAGCTCAGACGCTAATAGACCTTGGGGGCTGAGCTCTGGCAGTCCGCCTGGTGGAATGCTCCAGAGCAGCAGATCCTGGAAGCTCAGGCTCCCCAGCAAGCAGCCAGATAGGTTGCCCAGGAGCTAGATGGGTAAGCTGGCAGGAAAACAAGCAGGTTTCCATTGGTAACCTGCTTGGCAGGCTTCACCCTCCCTGGTTTTCAGAGGAACTTTGTCAAAAATCAAACCATCTCTGTGGTGTGGACCATTTACATTTAGATAAATTGGCAAATTCTGACCAAAAACAGTTTTGTTGGAATTTTTCTGACCATCTCAAGTGTTTACCTTGTTACCGTAATGTTCTCTAACGTGTATGTGGTAAATAGTTAAGGTGCCAGTAGATAGTGGCCAACAACATATAGCGCAGTTCCTGAGGTTTTGTATGGCTGATAAAACTTGTTAAATATACTGCAAATGGCTTCCTCTGGTTGCTCTGTACACTAGCTCTTAACACCCTTGGTCTTCCCGGCAAAGCTGTTATGAAAGACACTCTCTTAAATTATTGTTAACCATTACCTATTTACAGATTCCATGATATGTTTCATGTATTAATATAACATAATATTTTAATGCTAATTTTTTTATTAAGATACATGTCAGTAAGAGCTGCTCAGCAAGAAAGTCATTTTGTAGTGTAACAACTGTATTGAACCTACAAGCTTATTAACAATGTTGCAGACCCTATTCTTACATGCCTGTAGATGGCGCTCTTTATAAGTATTAACTATTCACACACACATACATGAACAGGTATTGCTTTTTATATAGAACTCTCATAATACAAGAGCGAGGCCAAGGAAGCCAAAATTAAGAAGGAGATTATTTCACATTAATGTATACGTAAGGAAAAGCAGGAGTAGAGCTAGATGAGTAATTTGAGATGAATAATTTGTTGAGTGAATTTAGACCATTTTGTTAGCATGTTCTCCTCGGGCAGACAGACTATAGTTTTTATGAAGAACGTTCATATGGCTTTAAAATCTAAGAACTATTTGAATTCAATTGAACCAGTTTCAGCCTATAACTTGTAACAGGATAGCTTGCCCCTTACAGACTGGAGCTAGCCAATAACAGATTACAGAATAATCCATACCTTGGAGAGATCAGGGTGATTGCCCGGCACAGAACAGCAGGAGACTGCAATGAAGAGGAAATGCAGAAAATTGTAGCCAGTGAAAGGCTGCTGCAGGGAAGACCCTGACTAAGGAAGCTGTGACAGAGAGGAGCTGCAGTGAGCAAGAGGCTCTGGCTAGAAACCCCGACTGAGCAAACGATTTGGGCCTAGAAGCCAGAACCCGAGGGCTGAACTTCAGCCACATAAAGCCTGGGCGTAGTGGGCCCAGGTCCCGATGGAGATCGCAACTGGGAGAAGGGGTTGGGGGACCTGGAAGCCAGAGGGCTGTACTCCAGCCAGAAAGAGCTGGGACTGGCAGCTTTTGGTGGAACTGATTGTGTATGGCAGAAGAACCAGGCTGAGTATGAACTTTTGATTTATGGTTATAAACTTTATTCTGGGGCTCCTGAGGACTGCTTGAACCATTACTGTTATTAATCCAGCTCTGGGTAGCAGTGCCATTAGCCACAAGAGCGATTGTGTGATGTACTTAAGGGGCCTGCATGAGGGGGCTAACAGGGACAGAATGCCTGCAAAGTGACCCTTGGCCATGAGGGGGCAGTCAGGAGGTGGCTGACCCCACTACAAGATTATTCACAATGAATTCAATATTCACAATTTTATATCCAAGCTGTGTAATTGGTTGCTTAAGTCATATGGTGTGGTGTCTGTTTCCTGACCCACATTCAAATACTAACAAAACTTTAGCTGTCTGCAAACATACTGTGAGCTTGAATATTCACAGTGAATTTTCTGGCTTTTATCAGTTTGTTTTACCCTTTCCCCCTCAAACTTTCTTTTTTATTTTTAAATACACACTGCAATTTTTTTAAAAAAGGGAAAATAGAAAAAAATTGTTCTGAATCCTTCAGATTATGTGTTATTTATCTGCAATTCTACCATATCTAAAATAAACTCCTTGTATTATTTTGCTCAGCTTTGGAGGAGCAGTTCTGGTCTAGGAGGTATATTCAAACTCTGACATCCTCATACTGAGTAGCACTTACATGAGTAGTCTAATGGGTGCAACTGGACTACTCCTATGAGTAAGTACTACTCAGCATGAAGACGGGTGACAGAACTGGGTCAATAATCAGGTAAATTTTAAGTCACATTACTTGCAGGACTTAGTGCATTGGAACAGAGCCGTTAGAGTGACTATAATCTGTTCTTTAATTATGCAGATCGAGTACATGTAATAATTTGAGAAAATGTGCGGGGGAAAAGGTAGTCTACTTGGTAAGTAATCAAATTAAACTGAACTGTCCTCATATCAAAAGTCATTAGACCGGATCACCTATATTTTAAACTGAAGACACTGGAATTATAATCTTTACAAAAAACAATCCCAAACTGATAAACCACATTTTAAAAGATTTTCATTTATAGAATTCAAAACCAAAGTGATTTTCCACAGTCTCCTCAGTGGAACTTTTGCAAGACAAGTTTCTTCTTTGAACAAATTTTTATTGCTGACATACAAATTCCAGAAAGCAAGAGCCCATAACTAAAAGTTGACATAACCTTAACTCTAGGCTCTTACATACCATTAGAATAGATCACTCTGGTGAGGAAAAGGGTACAATATTAGTAGTGCAGGAAAAAATAAAAGCCCAAAGTAATAGTTAACCCTAACCTTGGGAAGTAAAGAAAGCAAAAGGGGCAGACACTGTGTGAAGTGCACCTTACAATAACTCTGCTCAAAAGTAAGGCCTTCCTATAATTCCAAGGAAATGGTCTTTAAGCCTTAAACCTATACAGTCTCTCTTCTGAAGGTAAGCTACGTCAGTGGGCCAATCCCACTGGTCCAAGAGCAGTACGGAATATTCCAACATCATTGCCAGACTATCCCTCCACACATCTAGTGTATGGATCCTGCTACCATCCACGCCATGGCTGCAAATCCTTCTCCATGGACAACACAAACCTATCCATAACTTTCTAACAGCAATGGGAAACCATTCATACACCATCTTATCCAGGATCTTACTGGCTGGTTACTGTGCTCTGGTATCTTTGCATGGTACCCACTGGGGTTACCTCTAGCTGTGCACTTTGAAGCAGCCATGATCAGCTAAAATGGTGTGTAAACCTTCTACCAGATGGTTGATAGCAGCAAAAAGGGCCAGGTTCAATATATCTAGGGTCCCCCTTGACAAAATAATTAAACTAGCTCAAGCCTCCACCCAGAATCCTGGGGGAAGCTAAGCACATCCTTTCTGGATGCCCTTAACTGGCAGAACATCCCCTCTTACAAATAGTCTGAGATTTTGTACAAACAAGGGAGTCTTTATTATAGGGAAAAAACGGTTACTTACCTTCTGTAACTGTTGTTCTTTGAGATGTGTTGTTCACGTCCATTACACATTAGGTGTGCGCGCGCCGCGTGCACTGACGTCGGAAACTTTTCCCCTCAGCGGCTCCCGTCGGGCCAGCAGGGTCCCCCCTCCCGCCAGAGCGGCGCCCCGCTCTAGAGTATATATATCCCTGCGGGCCCGACCCTCCCTTGGTTCCTTCTTGCCAGTGACTCCGACAGAGGGGAAGGAGGGTGGGAAGTGTAATGGATGTGAACAACACATCTCAAAGAACAACAGTTACAGAAGGTAAGTAACCGTTTTTTCTTCTTCAAGTGATTGTTCACGTCCATAACACATTAGGTGACTCACAAGCTTACCATTGGAGGAGGGTAGGAGCCAAGGAACAATTGATTGAAGCACAGCCCTACCGACCACCGCGTCCTCTCTGGTCTGATGATGGATCGCGTAGTGGGCTGTGAACATATGCACCGATGACCAGGTGGCCGCTTTACAGATTTCCAGGAGTGGAACCTGCGCCAAGAAAGCCGCCGAGGATGCTTGGGCCCTAGTCGAATGAGCCCTGATCTCCAGGGCTGGTACGTTGGCGAGCTCATAGCACGTGCATATGCAAAGCACAATCCATGCTGACAAGCATTGCGTCGAGATAGGCTGGCCTCTCATTCGCTCCGCAATGGCAATAAACAGTTGAGTCGATTTGCGGAATGGCCTGGTCCGTTCTAGATAAAATGCCATGGCTCTATGGACATCGAGGGTATGCAGGCTGCGGTGGCTTGCGTCCGTATGGGGCTTAGGGAAGAACACCGGTAAACAAATGTCCTGACCCATATGAAAATGTGTGACCACCTTTGGAAGGAATTTAGGGAGCGGCCTCAGTTGCACCTTATCCTTATAAAAAACTGTATTAGGAGGTTCCGAAGTGAGGGCTCTCAATTCCGATACCCTCCTAGCCAATGTGATGGCCACGAGAAACGCTACCTTCCATGAGAGGTGCATGAGGGAGCAAGAGGCTAGGGGTTCAAAGGGTGGCCCCATGAGTTTAGTTAGGACCAGGTTGAGATTCCACGCAGGGACCGGCGGGCACGAGTAGGGAAACACCCTCTCCAGCCCCTTGAGGAATCGGGCTACTGTGGGGTTGGAGAACACCGAAACTCCCAACTCCCCAGGATGGAAAACCAATATGGCAGCCAGATGCACTTTAATTGAGGCGGGGGCGAGCCCTTGATGCTTGAGGTGCAGCAAGTAGTCCAGAATTGATGGAACTGAGGCCTGCAGAGGCTGTATGTGATGAGGCTCACACCAATGGGAGAACCTCTTCCATTTGGCAAGGTAGGTCGCTCTTGTGGAGGGCTTCCTACTACCAAGGAGAATTTGCTGGACCTGGTGGGAGCACCTGTGCTCCGTATTGTTTAGCTAGAGAGATACCACGCCATGAGATGTAGCGACTGTAGGTTCGGGTGGAGTAGGCGACCCCGGTCCTGTGTGATGAGGTCGCGATGGAGGGGGAGGGCAATCGGGGTGGTCATGGACAGTTCCAGCAGGGTCGTGAACCTGTGCTGGCGTGGCCACGCCGGAGCGATGAGGATGACTGCCGCCTTGTCCCAGCGGGTCTTGAGGAGGACCTTGTGGATGAGCGGGAATGGAGGGAAGGCATACCTCAGGATCCCGCCCCACAGAATCGCGAAGGCATCTGCCAACGAGCCCGGGCTGAGGTTCTGGAATGAACAAAACTGAGGGCATTGGCTGTTGCCCTTGGTGGCGAAGAGATCCACCTGGGGAAACCCCCACCTCTGGAAGATTGAATACAGGATGTCCTGTCTCAACATCCATTCGTGCATGTGGTAGGACCGGCTGAGGCGGTCTGCTAACCCGTTTTGGACCCCTGGGAGATATGTTACGAGTAGGTGGACTGAATGGGCTATACAGAAGTCCCATAGGAGGAGCGCCTCGTGACAGAGGGGAGAGGATCGGGACCTGCCCTGCTTGTTTATGTAGAACATGGCGGTAGTGTTGTCCATCAGAACTGACACGCTGTGGCCTTCTATGGTAGCGTGAAAGGTCTGGCAGGCAAGGCGAACCACCCTTAACTCCTTCAGATTGATGTGAAGCAACTTTTCTTCCCTGGACCATAAGCCCTGGGTCTGCAGGTCCCTCAGGTGCGCCCCCCAACCCAGGTCAGACGCATCTGTTACTAACGTCAGAGTGGGTTGCGGGGTAGCGAAGGGGACCCCCTCACAAACCTGCTGCTGATCGTGCCACCAGCAGAGGGAGTTCGACACCCGAGCTGGGATTGTCACTACCAGGTCTAAGGGGTCTCTGTTGGGGCGATACGTTTGGGCCAGCCACAACTGTAATGGCCTGAGTCTTAGGCGGGCATATCTGACTACATGTGTGCAGGCCGCCATGTACCCCAAGAGTTGGATACAGCATCTGGCCGTGGTCATGGGGAATTGTTGGATGGAGCTTACGACCCTTTGAATGGCCAAGAACCGTGACACTGGAAGACTTGCCCGTGCCGCCACCGAGTCCAGGACTGCCCCTATGAAGTCCAGCATCACGTGGGAGCGGACCTCGGCCTCCGACCTGCCCGCGACGAGCCAGTCGTCCAAGTACGGGTATACGCGCATCTTTCTTTTCTGAAGAAAAGCTACCACCACGGACATGCATTTTGTGAATACTTGCGGGGCCGTTGCCAGGCCAAAGGGCAAGACCGTAAATTGAAAATGGCGTTGGTTGATGGTGAAGCGCAGGAACCGCCAGTGGGCCGGGCGGATGGCGATGTGAAAATATGCATCTTTCATATCGAGGGCAGCGTACCAATCCCCGGATCCAGGGATGGGATAATAGCTCCAAGGGAGACCATACGGAAATGTGCCTTGACCAAAAATTTGTTTAGTCCGCATAGGTCCAAAATGGGACGGAGGCCCCCTTTTGCTTTGGGAATCAGGAAATATCTGGAGTAGAATCCTTTCCCCTTTAGGTCCGGAGGAACCTCTTCCACTGCTCCTACTGTGAGGAGGGTCCGCACCTCCTGCATGAGGAGTTGCTCATGAGAGGGGTCCCTGAAGAGGGACGGGGATGGGGGGTGGGAGGGAGGGGGTGAGGAGAACTAAAGGGTGTAGCCCGCCTCCACTGTGCACAGGACGCAGCGGTCCGATGTTATATGTGACCAAGCACGGTAAAAACGGGACAGGCGGTCCCTGAAACATAGAGGGGGATCCGGAATAGAGTTTGGTACGCTGTCCTTGATCACAGCTTCAAAACCCTGGCTTATTTCCCGGCTGCGGCTTGCCTTGGCCATGATTTTGGCCCTGGTTAGGCGTGTTGTTACATCTACGCCTGTTATCCCTGCCCCTTCTGCGGTACAGTTCCTGTCGAGGACGAGGGTGGTACTGCCTCTGCGGTGGTTGGGGCTTAAAGGGTTTCCTCTGTGTCACTGGGGTATGCATTCCCAACGACTTGAGGGTTGCTCAAGAGTCTTTGAGGCTATGTAGTCTGGCATCCATCTGGTCCGAAAACAAGCCTGACCCCTCGAACGGAAGGTCTTGGAGGGTGTTTTGCACCTCTGGGGGAAGGCTGGAAGCCTGCCGAGCATCTCATTACTACCCCTGATGCGACTGTCCTAGCAGCTGCGTTCGCGGAGTCAAGGGAGGTTTTGGCTACTGCCTTCCCTTCATCCACTATAGCCGTAAACTCGGGTTGTGAGCCCTGAGGCAGGGATTCCTTAAACTTGGAGACTGATGCCCAAGAATTGAAGTTGTGTCTGTTCAGAATCACTTGTTGGTTAGCGATCCTCAACTGGAGGCCCCTGGACGAATAGACCTTTCTCCCAAATAAGTCCAAGCGTTTTGCCTCCTTGGCTTTGGGGGCCGGGACTTGCTGGCCATGTTGCTCTCGTTCGTTGACCACAGAGACGACCAGCGAACAGGGTGTTGGGTGAGAGAAGAGGAAGTCAAACCCTTTAGATGGGGCGAAGTATTTCCTCTCCATGCCTTTCGCAGTTGGTGCACTGGAGGCTGGTGTTTGCCATACTGTTTTGTAGTTGGACTGGACCGTTTTTATGAGCCGGAGCGCGATCCTGGAGGGGCCCTCTGGGCTTAGGATGTCGACCATGGGGTCCTCCTGCTCTACCGTCTCCTCCGCCTGCATCCCAGATTGAGGGCTACTCGGCGGAGCAGTTACTGGTGCGCCCGATGGTCAATCAGGGGAGGGCCGGACACTGTTGTGCCCGCCACGGCTTCGTCTGGTGAGGAGGAAGAGGTCAGGGCCTTTTGCGTGTCTTCCTCTTCCTGTAACTCCTTACCGACTGGGTGCTCCTCTGGGGCCCGTTCTATGACGTGGGTCTGAGACGGTACCGGGCTCGGTGCTGAGTCCGCCCTTTCTCGCTCCGGTGGTCTGGAGACCGTGGCCTCCTTGCGAGAGGGCGGGCACCACTGCGGAGAGCGGGACCAGTGTCCCGAGGGCCCAGATCTCGAGGTCCTGGACGGGGGGCCATGCTGGTGGTAGGCCCAAGGGGTCCAGAATGGCCATTGTCCTGGCTGGCCCCATTGTGGGTGCCAAGCGGCTTCGTGTTCCCTACTGGCCTGTGCCCTATGGGCATATCTGCTGGACTGGCCCGAGTCTGCCTCCGAAACCACGGACGGTGATTTGGAAGGCCACGGCGGTGCCGTGGGACGGTGCCGGTCTGGGGTTGGAGAGTAGTGGCTCCGTGACCGGGACCGGGAGTAGTGTCTTGCCGACCTGGACCTGAATCAGTACCGGTGACCACGGGACCGGGAACGACTACGGGTGGTTGGTCTCGGGGATCGCGTAACTGACACGTCCTGGTGCCTACTCGAGTAGGGCTGCTGGGTCGGTGCCGGGTGCTTATTGGGGCCCGACGGCTGTGCGGCTCTCTGCGCGGAGGGAAGCCGGGAGTCCACCGAGGCGGAGCTCGACCGGGACTGGCGCCGTGAACGGTGCCGAGATGGTGACCGTGATGGGCGCACCATTGCCGGCTTGCCTCTGGATGGCAGTCTCGGCGGATTGTCTTTAGTTTGGAGGGGGCCCTCAGTGGACAATTCAATGAGGTCCTTTGCTGCCTCAAATGTGTCCGGGGTGGAGGGCTGTTCCAAAAGCTCCTCCAACCCTTCCTCCTCACTCGATGCGCCTATCCCGGGGCTCGACGGGCCTTTCGGCGCCGGAGCCACTGTCACCGGGATCTGTGCCGGGGCTGCAACGGCCTTATGCGCACTCGAGGTCTTTGCGGGTGCTACCCTCTTATGCGGGGAGCATCCTCGGGCCTTGGGTTGGCCCTTTGATTTTGCCGGCGAAGACGACCGATGCCGGAGGTGTTCCCACTGATTCGGTGCTGTGGGCTTAGGGTGCCCCGCCGGCACTGGATCACGGACTGATGCCGGGGCATTCCGCACCGAGGTTGACGGTGCCGTAGAAGTGGAGGGCTGTAACGCTGTCTCCATGAGCAGCTGCTTAAGGCGAAAGTCTCTCTCTTTCTTAGTCCTGGGCTTGAAAGCCTTACAGATCTTGCAGCGCTCTTTTTGGTGTGCTTCCCCCAGGCAACGTAGACACGAGTCGTGTGGATCGCTTAATGGCATAGGCTTGCGGCACATGGCACAAGCCTTGAAGCCTTGGGCGTGCGGCATGCTCCGCCGCCCAGGGTCGGTGCCGGGGTTGACCAAACACCTAACACAAAGAAGTTTGAGTATTTCTAAAGAACTGATAACTGCTAAGCTTAACACTAGCTACTAAAGAACTGATAACTGTAAAGATAACACTAACTACTATGCTAAGGGACACTCTCAGACGAGAGACAGAGTTGTTCCAACGCCGCCACGGACGGTAAGAAGGAACTGAGGGAGGGTCGGGCCCGCAGGGATATATATACTCTAGAGTGGGGCGCCGCTCTGGCGGGAGGGGGGACCCTGCCGGCCCGACGGGAGCCGCTGAGGGAAAAAGTTTCCGACGTCCGTGCACGCGGCGCGCGCACACCTAACGTGTAATGGACATGAACAATCACTCGAAGAAGAAAGGGAACACAGTCATAAACTTGGGTGGGCACGGCAACAGAACATATGCAAATAAAGAATAAAATACTCCCTCTTCCAGTAACTTTGCAGCAGTTCATTTAACTCCCTTCCCACCTGCTGGTAAGAATGTCCCATATTGACCACACCACCTCATCCATCCACTAAACCCCTCTCGTGGTTGGGATCAGGATGTAGCAGTAGTTCAAATGTCTCTTTGCTGGTCTGTCTCCAGTCCCACGGGAGCTGCTTGCCCAGTCCCGGGTGGAAGCGCCACAACCTACCCCAGCGTAGAGTCAGGTTCTATTAAGGTGCTGGGTAGTTGGGGGCTCACTGGAGTCCACTCACCTCTGCTGCCATCCTCTGTGTCATCTCTTATTGTGAAATCCTCCCAGGAGCGGAGTTCTGACTGCTTGGAAACTAGCTCTTTCCCACAAGGTAAGAGTTCTTTCTCTTTGTGTACATCTGGTGATCTCCCAAGCATCACTACTGGACCTGTGGGTCGTTAGCCTATGCAAACGAAGCTTTCTATGGCAGCACTTCTTTTTACCAACATAGGGGGTAGAAACCTCTTTCCCCTCTGGAGCTTCTGGCCATAAGGTTTACACTTGTAAAATGTAGGGAAGCAGCCTCCTTATCATAACCATACCATATTTCTACATGCATGGCCGCCCCCACATTGTCTGGAGCATGCCATAACTTGGTACATCAGGTATATATTGGGGAGCACCTGTCCTAGTGCTCCACAGAAGTATTATGACACACCATATTTGGTCTACATTCCACTCCTGGGAGAGGAGTTTGCCATATGTTGTTCTTTTTCAACAGTGGACCACACTTGGAGATGGCTGGGATCTGGAGAAAGGGAAATAATTGAGCCCAATACACATTCTGTTAAACATTCTTATGTCTGTCTGGAAAAAGCTGGCGGTTGAAGGGTTATACTACACTAACAGCTACAATGTTTTACGTAGTCTGACAAAAATGACAATTAATCTGTGTCTTTGCGGTGTCCAAATTGGACAGGAACAATTTCCAGAACCATTCCATCTTACATTCTTTCTTTAAGGAATATCTCTATGTCTCTGTCTTGGTACTGGAACGGTGAAAGCTTAGCCGGGGTTTTTCAGGCAACTCCTGATAGACTACTAGATTTGGTTGTTATTCTTACACCTCTTTGTTCTTCGCAGTGTGCTTCTTTCTTTTTATAAATGTATGTCATTAGTGTTGTTGTGTATGGCATTAGCACGTGTCTGTGCATAAAAAGTAAACATCCAAAAGGAAAGAGAAGTTTAATAACTGGCTTGGCAGCTGAATGTAGTCTGTAGGACTCTATTCAATGTGCTCAAACAAAATAAGCCTCACACTGGGTGAGTGTAAATACATTCAATTAGGAGGGAATGAGCTGAACTTAATTTAAGGAAACTACTTCTTGTTTTAGACAACATGGGCCAAATGCAGCCCTACCATAAACAAGCATTATTTATTACTATGAATTTTTAATATTAGGGTAGCAATTAAAGGCCCAATCAGGTGTGGAATCCTATCTACCATTGTCTTCAATGGCTTCACTTGCTTATGCCAGGGTTAAATTAGCTCTCAGCTCTAGCACTTCTAGAGGGTGCCCAAATTAAAACCCCAGATCTGAACAACCACAGACCCTGGGGATGTTGCATCTGGATGCAAGATAGTGCTCTTGAGAAGATTTGAAAAGCACAAAGAAGTTTTTATCACATCCTTTCTGTGCATTGTATTTCAACAGATTGCTCAATAGATCTCATTACTATCTCCTGTAGATTAACATTGGAATGAAAACTTGTGGAGAACATTTTTAAAAAGTGGAGAAAAATCAATTTGCTTGTTTTTTGACATATGAATGTGCTATTTCTTTCAGAGAAAATGCCAATAATTGGGACCAGTAGTTTCATCATAAAATTAAACTAAGCAAACATAATTATAGCTAATTTCCACTCTCTAGTAGAATGTGTTATTGAAGGTATAATTAAACGTTTTGCGAAATATGGAAGACCCCATGAACGAATAACGTAGGGAGTTTTTATTAAAGAAGCATCTGTAAAACAGAAAGGGGAGAATGTCTTACTGGACATTTTCTTTTATAAACTTTGTTTTTTAAAATGGGAAACAGTTGGACCAACAGCTGCCAGTTATTTGACTGCAGAAGATTTGCAAAGCGTGATGAGCATGTTTGGAACACACTTCCGTTATACTATTAAAATTATGCTGGCAGGCAAGATGCCAGTTAAAACTACTTTATAAAAAAAGTACAAATTGTGTTTTGCACAGTTGTAAGAATTTCTTATCCTGAAACAGTCTTGTTTAAACCTGCAGCATATTGTACGGCAAATAAGTAAATCTGGGCAGGGAAATTTAATTCTGGTTCATGGAGGATTTCATTCTTTTGTAATTTGGTTCAATTGTGATTCAGAATGAAAACCAAAATTTTTCACAAAAGTGAACGGAGCCCTGACTCCAAGATAGTCAGCCTGGCTGGCCGCCTCAGAGCCAGGTCTCCATGGAAGATCCTAGCACCAGTGCTGCAGCCTCTGGAAGCCCAACCTCCCCAGGACATGGGCCAGCTGGCGGAAATTAGAAAACCAAACAGGCTTCCAAATGAAGAGTTCTAGCTGAGTTCTGCAGGACCATTGGCGAAAACAAGCTGTCGCCACAAGATGTTTTGATTTTGCTGAAACAGCAAATTCTGACAAAAGGTGTTTTATCAGAATTTTTCTGACCAGCTCCACAAATAAGTCCTTCCAGAGTTTGGATTTTATTTATTTGTGTTGCAGTAGCACCTACAAGGCCCTAGTTAGCTAACTGGGTCCCATTGCACTAGACACAGCATACACGTGTAAGATAGTCTCTGCCCCAAAAAGCTTACAAACTAGGGTACATGATAAGAGACAGTGGAAGTAAGGATAAGGTAACAGTGACAAGATCATGGTTAGCATAATAAAGAGCAGTCCCAAGTTTCTGCTATTCACTGGTTAGGCTTGTTTCTTTAATTAAAGAATCTTAACTCAGAGTTAAGATTGCCCAGTGGTGCCTTGTGGCTAAACTTAAACCTCTGAAAGCCAGGAAATACAAAGCTAAGTATATGCCACCTCCATGCAACCTTACTCTGTCCCCTGGGGCTGGCAGTAGTCACTGGGGATGCTTCAGCCCGGGCAATTCCATAAGGAAGTTCTAAAAGAATCTGCTATTGTTTGTATTGCACTCCACTGATTTGAATTTCAGCACTTACCTGCATTCACTCCACTACCTTTACTGGGGTAGGTGCAGATGTATTGAATGCTGGAGGGATTAGTTGGAGCAGTTTGGCAGAGCTGTCGCTGTGATATGAGGAGGTGTGTGTGTGTGTGTGTGTGTACTTCAAAGCATCCAGTATGCCCCATTTTAGCATTGAGTTCTGTAGTTTGTGTCAGTAGCGGTGCACAGGGGTGTCTTTTTGCAATGGGGATTGCTATCCATCTAGTGCAGGGATCGGCAACCTATGGCACGCGTGCCAAAGACTCAGCCCGCTGCTGAACCCCGGCAGTGGGCTGAGCCGGACCCCAGCAGGCAGCAGCGTGTCATTAAAAATCCTGCCCAACCCAGCCCGCTCTTCTCCGCCCCCTGCTCTCTCTGGCGGGGGCAGGGGGCAGAAGCAAGCTTGGTCCTGCCGGCTGCTGCTGTAGGGCAGGCTCCGCCGGCAGCCAAGCTTCCCCCTCCCCTGCCTCTTCCCCCAGCGTGTTGCGTCGAGCCCCATCTTCTCAACCTCCCTGCTGTCAACGGCCCTTGCCAGGGAGGGGAGAAGAGAAGCCCCAGCGCCCTCGCTGCTCAGACCAGTAAGGAGGTGGAGAAGAGGCAGAGGGAAGGGGGGTAGGAGCGGGGCGTATCTCTCCAGCCCCCTGCCATGAGCTGCTCAGGGGGCTGGGAGCACCCCCCTGATCCCAACCCCCCCCAGCCCTCTGCCCTGACCCCTGCACCCCCTTGCACCCCAGTTCCCTGCATCCCCCCCACGACCCCATCCCTGACTCCTGCACCCTCCACAAATACCCAGCCCCCCACACCTCCCTGCCCTGACTCCTGCACTCCCCACACATACCCAGCCCCCCACACCTCCTGCCCTGACTCTTGCACCCCCCACATCCCCAGCCCCCACCCTGAGCACCAGGTTGGCAGCGGGCTGAGCGGGGCTGACAGCTGGGACCCTGGCTGGCCGGAGCCAGCAGACGGAACCCCAGACCAGCAGTGGGCTGAGCCGCTCAGCCTGCTGCTAGTCTGGGGTGCCGGCCCCGCTCAGCCCGCCTCCAGTCTGGGATCCCGGTCCCCGCTCAGCCCAGTGCCAGTCTGGGGTTCTGGCTGCCGGCCCCTTGCCAGCTGGGGTCCCAGCCGCTGGCCCTACTCAGCCTGCTGCCAACCTGGGGTTCTGGCTGCCGGCCCCTTGCCAGCCGGGTTTCCGGCCACAGGTCCCGCTCAGCCCACTGCCGGCCTAGGTGAATGGAACCCCAGGCTGGCAGCCGGTGGCTTAAGATCAGCATTTTAATTTAATTTTAAATGAAGCTTCTTAAACATTTTGAAAAACTTGTTTACTTTACATACAACAGTAGTTTAGTTATATTATATATAGATTTATAGAGAGAGACCTTCTAAAAAACGTTAAAATGTATTACTGGCAAGCGAAACCTTAAATTAAAGTGAATAAATGAAGACTCGCACACCACTTCTGAAAGGTTGCCGACCCCGATCTAGGGGAATACATGACTGTGATCTCCACGGCTTACTATGGGGTAAATGAAGGCAATGTCTCAGAAGAATTCCTGAGGGAAATGATGAAGTAAAGGTAACATTTTGCAAATTTGGGATAGTTTGTGTGGAACAGGTTCAATGTGAGTTTAGGCCGGGGTGCAGGTAGCTCCCATGGTGAGGCTGTAAGGAATGCCTGACCTAACCCAGAGCTTTGCCATAGCAAAGAGAAGGTATTAGACTTTGTCTTACATGCTTATGTGCTCTATTCTTGAAGTGTTCTGTAGCATCTGTAGGGTAGAGTGCAAGAATGTTATTGGTGCGCTGGGGTATTGCTCAAAGACGGCAGAGTTAAGGTTGTGTTGGGGGTGTGGCATGTACCTTAACTTTGTATTTTCTGTCACCCCTAGATCCATCGCTTGTATATGGTTGTGATATTTCATACAAAGCATGCCTTGTAAGATATCATATGAAAGGTCATGAGCTGCTGAAACTCATTGTTCTGTCAAAATATGTATATTGTTGTTGTGTATGAAGTTATAAGATTTTGCAATACAGTTATTAAAATATGTTGTTGGGAGTTTGGGAGACACCCTCTGCTAGCTCTCCATGACAATACAGGTGGTGATCCCACTCCCAAGCAGACGTTAAGCGACCATCATGAGCTATTGACCAGCAGGTAAACAAGAGATTTACAATTCTGTAAGAGACAGTTGCGCAAGCACCACACAATCGTGATTGCTCAACTCTGTGACTCAGCAAGGCCCACCAAGACATGTCTGGGATAGTATCTTCTCTGGGACATGAACTGAGAGTATAAAATAAGGGATGGTGGCACCAGGAGATCACCTCTCTCCTCCCCCATCTACGTTGAAGGCAACAAGAACACTGAGAAGACAAAGACCTTGAACTGAGGAGACAGGTCCCAGGCTGAGAAGGAAATTCAGCCTGTGTATTAAAAACTGCAATCTACCTGCACCATCCAGTGTGGTGAGAAAAGCTATTTGATTCAACTCTTGCTTAGTCTGAAAGTTTAGGATTTAGAATGCGTGTTTACTTTTTATTTTCTTAGGTAACTGTCTCTGACCTTCATGCCTACCACTTAATGTATCTTTCTGTAGCTAATAAATGTATTTTAATGTTTTATCCTTACCAGTGAGTTTGTCTAAAATGTTTGGGGAATCTGCTCAGATTACAAAGGCTGGTGTATGTCCTCTATCCTTTGACAAAGTGGCAAACTAATTGATGAACTTGCATGGTTCAAGAGAACATCTTGAACAGTATAAAACAGTACATTTCTGGGATGCAAGGCTGGGGTGATTTGCTGGTGTTTCTGAGTGTATGGTTTATGGGTGGTGTGGCAGAGCTCCGACCTTGTCCCCGTGGGTCATGCGTTTCCAGGCGGTTTATGCTAGCTTCAGAGGCTCACTGCAACCCTCCACATAGCCCGTCTCTCTCTGTCTCTAGGGCCAGGGTACAGTCTACTGAGCCCTTTTCATCATAAGCCAGCAAGGAGGTTGGTGAGATAACTACCACAGTCTCTGTATCAGAGGGGTAGCCCTATTAGTATGGATCTGTAAAAAGCAACAAAGTGTCCTGTGGCACCTAATAGACAAACAGATGTATTGGAGCATAAGCTTTCATGGGTGCATGCATCTGACGAAGTAGGTATTCACCCATGAAAGCTTATGCTCCATACAGGGGTCCCCAATGTGGTGCCCGCCTACTGGCCGCTGGACAAGCAGCCTCCGAAATGCCCCTGAGAAGCGGCAATGTCAAAAAGCGTTACCGCCAAAATGCTGCCGAATTTCGGCAGTATTTTGGCAGCGACGCCTCTCGATGACGCTGCTTCACAGCGGCATTTTGGCGGCAACGCCTCTTAACGTTGCTGCTTCACAGAGGTATTTTGGCGGCAACGCCTCTTAACGTTGCTGCTTCACAGAGGCATTTTGGCAGCTGCTTGTACGGTGGCCACGGTCCTCGGTGGCTAATCATCTGGCACCCGCCCCATGGGAAAGGTTGGGAACCACTGCTCCAAAACATCTGTTAGTCTATAAGGTGCCACCGGACTCTTTGTTGCTTCCCACAGTCTCTGTTGTTCCTATGGGCTTATTCAAGAACCGTTGAGCCTCCTGTCCTGACAGGTGCCTGTCTTCCCCTCTGTAGGGTTGGGGGGGGGGGAGGGAACCCAGGCCTGCCTTCTACTCCAGGTTCTGGCGCAGGGATCCTAATTGCAGCAGCTATTAGCAGCCAACCTTTCGCTGCCAGAGTTGCTACATTTTCCTGGTCCACTTCTCCACAGCTCTCCTGCTTCTCTCTCTCTCGCTCAATGCCTCCTTCACCCTGACCTTAGGGCTCCCTTTCCAGTGGCTTGAGAGTGTCTTCATTACCCAGCCCTTCAGCCACACTTCCTCTCCTCTGGCTCTTCTTAGCCTGACTGGAGTGAGCCCTTTTATAGTACCAGAGGGGCCTTAATTAGAGTCAGGTGTTCATATTAGCATAACAGCCTCACCTGACTCTTTGCAGGTTAATTGGAGTCATGTGTCCACCCTAGCCTGGAGCAGCCCGTGGTCTGGTCAGTCAGGGAACAAAAAACTGCTTATCCAGTGGCCAGTATATCTGCCTTCAACTACTCTGCTGTCCCTCACTGGCCTGGGTCTATCACAGTAGCTTAGAGAGCTTTCATGTAACTTAGCTGGGTGTGTCCCTCATCTGCTGTTGACTGAGTGACCACAGCACCTGCAGAGATTTGCTGCTTGTCACTAACAAAGCATTGTGAGAGATAGGCCAGGCTGCAGATTTAAGGGGCAGAGTAGTCTCGTAGTTCCAGGTTGTATGCCAGGGATCCCGTCACAATCACCTCTTAAAAATGCAAAAATGACAACATTTTGTCAACTAATTTTTTACACAAGGGATATTTTCCCCTTCCTGTCTCCCTTTCTTAAATATTTTGGGGGCCTCTGTTTTCAGCTCCAAATGCCACGTGCAAGAAGTGGAGGAAGAATTGTACATTAAACTCTTCCTGATGAGATGTCAGGATGAAATCTTATCAGAGAAAATGGCTGTGATGAGTAATGTTGTTGAATATCACCCTGACAAATGAAGTACCACACACCAAAAGGCCAGATTAAATGATTCAGTCCCTATTTCCAAGGAGTTGCACAGGCTTTAGTTGTATGCTTGCCAGTAAAAATATCTGACATATTCTGGCTAAAACGCTACCCACCCAGTGCTTTAAACTATGACCTTCTCTCTACAAACCAATGTTCAAGTTTTAATCTCCAAGGGCAAAATCTCTGTGCAGAGGGCCAGCACCTGGTCTGTGCACCACTTTCGTCCTAAAAATAGGGCTTACATGGATGCCAGTTGGTGGGTAAACTGTGTCCTGACCCTTTGCATATGTGTGAATTTTGCCCCAAATGCAGAATAAGCATAGAAAATCTGCCAATATTTGTGTGATTAAATGACTGGGAAATGTAAGTTGCTTTAAAGGAAGGAGCCAGCAAATCTGCTGAAGCTAATACATTTAATGAGCTGGTTGGATGGTCCAGTGATGAAAGCGGTTCACTGCCATGCTGGGGGCTTGGTTTTGGTACTGTGTTCTGATCTCTCCCAGCTCTTGGCTGGAGGAAAGTGCCTGATGTTGCTCTACCAGGAGCCTTCTGTCTGTTCTGCCTCCTGACGATGTCACTTCCAGAAATGTCAGTTACAAAACTGAGCACTTTGATTTTCCTGGCACTATAGTGCCAGTCCCATAAATACTGCCTTCGAGCACAGCAGGACTGGGAATGTGGTAATTGTGGCTATCAGGAAAATATACTTCCTCTCTTGAAGCTTGTATGACCATAGTAAGCTCCCATCAGGAAGTTGGTGGCTTACACTGTGACCAACTGCTGAAGCTAAAGCTACAGCCAAGTACAAATTTATTGGCCTCAATGAGTCAAAGTGCAAGCACAACAAAAGAAGAATAAGGCTTCTTGGAGCCTGCGCTGTGTAAGTGCCCAGGAAAGCTTTTGCAGCAAGGATCTTTCCTGCTCCCATAGGGAGTCCAGTATCCACAGCAGGTGTACTTCCCATCAACAGCCAAATGTCCAAAACATCACCCTTTAATTCTCCCTTCTAATGAACAAAAAGCTCCAGATGAATTCTAGTCAGTTCTTTCACAGCTGGGTCCCACTTCAGTCTCTGCACTGGAGGAGGACACCAGGGCCGGATTAATCTTGTGTGGGTCCCCATGGGGCAATGGAGCATGGCGCGGGGAGGTCGGTCCCCAGAGCGAGGGGCCAGCCAGGGCCAATGGATTATGGCATGGCAGGGGTGGCCCCACTCCGCCCAGCCCAGTGCAAGGGCACTATTTACAAACTGGCAGTCACCAGCCACATAGTGGCCCACCCGGCCCTGTGCTGCCAGCATGGCCCCTCCCCTCGGGCAGCATGCTGCTCCACACAGCCCCCCTGCCCAACACCCTCTGATTCCCTATGCCCAGCACCCTCCCCCACAGACCCCCCCCACCACAAATGCACAGCACACTGCACACCACCACCCCTGCCCAGCGCCCATCCCCACCCACAGCTGCCCAGTATCCCACACAGAACCCCCACAGCTAGCACCCCAAATCACACAAACCTACCCCACTGCCCAGCACTTCCCAAACCTTCACAGACCAGCACGCCCTCAGAGACTCACTCCGCCATGCTCTGCCCCCCAGCTGCAGTCACCAGCGCTGCTGGGAAGTGACGGTGTCTGCCAGGCTGAGCCGGCAGTGCAGCTGGGGCTGGTCCCATTCTTGGGGTGGGGAATCGCTCCAGCCCCTTGGAAGCTGTAGGATCAGCCAAATCAGGGCCTGTTCCCACCCTGGCCCAGCTCCCTCAGGACCCACTTGCCTGGAGGGGGCTAGCTAAGTGCCCCCCCGCACTGCCTCCTCCCACTGGCTGCGACTGGCCCAGCTTTTGCACCGGTCCCAGGTGGCTCGGCTCTGGGGAGGCAGGAGAGGCCCCACAGGTGGCAGACAGCAGAGACCGCCTGAGCCAGAGCTGCACTGGGGTCTGGCCAGTGGGCTGAGAGGAGGAAGCAATGGGCAGGGATGAGGGGCTGGTGGGGCCTCAGGCTGCAGCGTAAGTGGAGCAGGCTGGGACAGGGCCTCTTTTGTGTGGGGGCCCAGCCCCATGGCACCATCTGGTACTATTGTAAACCCGGCCCTGATAGACACTTGTCCCCTTCCACGTTCACACTGGCTCTGTACATTCCATCCTACAGCCACCAGCATTAAAATTGTGCATTTCATTGTAGAGGCACGGGATGTACACGTGCTGCTAGTACTTAATGTCTTTTAGGATAAAAAGATTTAGGTCTTGTTTCTCCTCTCAGTTACATCAATGTAACTCCATTGGCTTCAGCCAATGTAAATTAGGAGTAAATAAAAGGAGGATCAGCCCCATAATTTTTAGAGCTGCTGAGTTTGCTTCCTCATCAAGCAGAGTTCACCTGAGGGACAGACTGCCAAGGACATAGTAAGTGAAGGTGCTAGTCATAGATATTAGGCCTGCTGCAGGCCAGGTATTGCATTTAGCTCTGTAGAAGTGCTTTTTATTCACATGTCTGTGCTAGAGCTTCCCCACTTGAGCTCTCTCTTCATCTTTGCTGCCTCTCCCCTTGTATAGAATACAAGTTGTCATCATGCCCCCCCCCACCCCAAGCAATAATGAATACACACTGCACAATAAGTATATAGCATTCTTCCATGGCACTTGTGGCTTTGCCCTCTTTCCTTTCACAACCTTGTGAGGATTTCTCCATTTGATGGTGTGATCTTTTCAGGGTCTCTCACATTATCCAGGGAAATGAATTGTTAACAAAGGGCATGATTTGATTCTACACAGATGCTTTTTCCTAGCTGGATGCCCTTCAAGGCTCAAGTGCCATATACCGGAGTGTAGCATTGCTTGGTGACCTTCAGCAGCAGCAGTTCCCTCTTCTTAGTGAATCTGGAATTAAATGTTCTCTTCACAACCTGTGAGGAAACTGAGGATAGAAATTGACAGAGGATTGTCCCCATCCTGCTCAACACAGCAAGGGGCACAGAGGCATGTCTCATGGTGGATAATCTCTAAATGTGAAATGTATTTGTACATTAATTTTCTAATTACAGTTAGCACTTCTGACTGCTGCAAGTGACAGGGTTTGTGACAGCAGCAATAAGGAGCCCCATGTAATATTTCAAACACATTTCTATCCAGATTTAATTGTGTTTTAACATCAAACGAATAACTTTAGTGTTCAATATTTAAACAATATAGTTCATATCTGCCTACCCAATACAGTTCTCTTGAAGCTTAAAACAGCATTAAAGCTGGATGGAAACTAGTTACCTGAACCAATAATCACTAAACTCCCATTGATTGCAAACAGAGTTAGAGTTGGACACTCTTGTCTGGGAGCATAGCGTAGTCAAATCTCATTCCATGGGCAAGCTAGTAATAAAAAGGTCAGAGGTATCATTTGAGTCATAAAAATCAACAGAATCATAATTTCAGTGGTGTCATCCTCTGTGGCATGCCAGGAAGGACTCACTTCCCACCTACCCTCTCCCGCCGCACCAGATCCCAGCTCTGGGTGCTCTGGTTGATGGAAATTTTAATATAATATTGCTGGAAATGGATTGAGTTGGGTATCATTCGAAAACCCTTTCTGCGATGAACCCAGTGGTACCAAATATGACAAATATAAAACAATGACGTAGATATATAGTCAAGAAAATGTTTACCAATTTTTTAAAATAATTCTTTAACACGAGCATGCATTGGTTACATTAACTAAGACCAATGTTCATTTTTTTTTATCCTAAGGAAATTAGCCTTGACATGTAGGACTAAAAACATTTATTCAAAGCCACCATGTGTGTCAGTTTCATCTAAGCTAGACCCATTGTCACGCTGCTTCTTGGCCGTGCCACGCTTGCACATCTCTGTACAAAGCAGGCTGCTGGCCAAACATCTGCAGGGTGGTTGTGACCGTAGACACCCCTGTATTCACTATTACACTACTACAATAATATTTGTACAAATATATGCCTTGTGTGGTATCACTTGAAAACTAACACTGGTCACTAATATCTTTGTGAAATGTGTGACAAAGCTGTATGTGGAATTAGGGATACTCACTGATATTGTGCTATAAAGTCTGTGTCTACAAGGTGTTTAAACTAGGCACATTGAGGGAATTGATAAACAGGTTTTCTCCAGCCAAAGGAAAAGAGGCTAATATCTCAGGCCAGGTGTGGCCAAATTCAATGGGCTATTTATTTGTATTGGAGGTTGCAGCAGGAAGAGAGAATTTGCATTGCAAAAATCACCAGCAGGGGAGAAGGCAACATGGAGGCTACACCAGACGCCTTGGCACCCACACCCAGCAAGGGGAAGGGGAAGGAACTTCGTCTGAGGATACATATCAAAAGTGTACTGGACTATAGAGGGGGAATAAACCCCTAAGCTGTCCTTCACCTGAGCGGACAAGGAAAACCAACACCTTGGACTGAGGCTGGTGTTCCAATTCCTTACTGTCACACTTGCTGGTGCTGAAGTCACTATGACCACCACTGCACCAATAAAAGTAGTAGTACAGGTCACACCGTACCATTTTTTTTTTCAGGTTTGGCATCAGCTACGGATCCCTGAAACTCCCACTTACTGCAGGACAAAATGCTTTTCCGTGAAAATTTAGGCGCTGCAAAGAATTTTCATATTACTGTTGACATCAGTGCTTCCCCCTCCCCCCCCCCACTTTTTATAGCTCCAGGTCTTTTGCAGCATTTAAGAATGTGTTAGGATTGATAAAAACTACATGCATATGCCATAATTCATCATCAATAAGGCTTATAAAGTATTTTCTGCTAAGCATTTGTTCCTCTTCAATCCCATTCAAAGCACATGCTTCTCTGCACTTAGCCTGCGCATCAGCTATCACCACCACTTTCTCATCAATTAGAGCCTCTGCCAGGCAATTTATGAGCTCCAGCTGAGTTGCACAGTTTGCAGTAGTAAAATCAGTATTTATTTCTGTTGTCTTTACCTTTTGATGCAACACATTACATACATTCTTGGAGTAGCACTCAATGTGATCTGCAATGTCGTATTCATGAGAGTCTTGTGTTTCTCACCAGTCTCATGCTGAAACTGTGCTTAATGGATGCTTTCAGGCTTACTGGAAAAGAAGCAGGTGCTCTTCCCAAAATATATGCCCAGGGAACTAGCATAAAGCAAGTCTTGCCTGCAGTTAGCACCTGTCCTGGCATTTTCAACTTTTTCTTCTGCTTGATGTGCTTCCTCTCCAACCCTGCCAAATTCAGTTTATGGTTGCACTTCTTATAGCATGTAAGGTGCCACTGAATGCTGTGTTTAACCAGGTCTTCCACAGTGATATTCACCGTTGCATAAAAGTGATCAAGACCAAAGTAAAAATGAAGGATTTTATAATAAATTACTTTGGAATTGTAATGAATTGTTATGTAACTAAGTGCATACCATTTGCAGATAGATTCCAGTAATTTCTGTCAGGATGCTGATGTCTTAACTAGTGCCTCATTACAATGCTTTTGGCATAATACACAAAGCTGTTAATCAATACCACTGAACTGCTTTTTTTTTTTTTCATAATGATGGCAAATCAACTTGACGCATTCCTTTTTCCTCCATAGTAAGTACAAAAATTAATCAGGTATGTTCAGAGCATTAACTGATAACACAGCACTGTCAGTGGAGAGCCACAATTTAACTTGGTGAGGGCTGCATGTTTGACATGCCCGTGTTAAAGTATAATTTATAAAATGTTTATCTTTTTAAATATTTATCTATGTGACTGTTCTAGCCTTTTTACGCTTGGTCCCATTGTGTTAGTTGGAGAAAGGCTTTAGAATGATACTCAACTCCTCCCATTTCCAACAATGTATTATCAAAATTTCCACCTATTGGAGGACCTGGAAGCTGGGGGGCAGACCTTCCCCCCGTGCTATTCTGCAGAGGGTGACTATTCAAATTAAGATTATGTAGATTTTTATGATTCAAATGACATCTCCCTTACTTTTCTATCATTAACTTGCCCAGGGATTACACATGCTCCTAGACTTCCCCAAAATGCCACTCTTCAGCAAGATGGCAACAAAGTGCAGCAGATGGCTTGTTACAACACCCCTCCACCCCAACTACAAACATTCCTACAAAGGAGGCTTCCTGCTGGCCTGGCAATTTTGCTGCGCTATTGAATACATTGGCCTCTTGAGAACCAAAGATCTTTGGTGCAACCTTTAACTTCTTCCGCAGGGCATAAGAACAGAGTTATTTTCAGCCAAATTGAGTCCTTAGGAAGGAAGGGAGTAAGCTAGTACAACAGCCCCATTTTTTGTGAAGTTAGCTATGCGTTCTTCTGCAGAGTCTTACAATATGCTCATGGAAAAATGTATAAGTCTGAGCACAAAATCCATTTGCCTATCATAACCAGGATGGTTAATGGACATGAAAAAAATAAGGCTATTTTAAAATCACTTATTTTTAAATAAAGAACTCATCCCAGGCAAATGGCCAGGTAGAATTTTGCAATGCCGGCATAACTTTTAGCTTTGTCACTCTTCCTCACGTTTGGTAATGAAATGTTAATCTATACATTTGGGTGATTGAAGATATAAATAGAAGTAAATAAAATATACTGTATAATACCAGGTTTCAGAGTGGTAGCCGTGTTAGTCTGTATCAGCAAAAACAACGAGGAGTCCTTGTGGCACCTTAGAGACTAACAAATTTATTTGGGCATAAGCTTTCATGGGCTAGATCCCACTTCGGGGTCTATATGCCCAAATAAATTTGTTAGTCTCTAAGGTGCCACAAGGACTCTTCGTTGTTTTTGTATAATACCAAACCTTTTTGGTACTGCAGAAAGAACGGGTGCTTCCTTTCTTCATTTCTTGACTTCCCATGAAAATCTGCAAGGGTTTAACAAAAAATGATTTATTGCAAATATTTCCTATTGTTTATCAACTGAAGCACTAATGATTTCACTGGTAATACTTTTTGCGTAAATCCTCTCAGTATTGCAGAAACTATTTCTACTTGTTTTGATTTGCTTGGCAAATACCCCTGACAGAAAGCAGATTATAATGTTGTGGCTGTGGCACATGGTGTTCTGTAGCCAACTGTCAATCCTGATTTTTTTTTTTTAAAGAATCTATTTGATTAATAGTTAAAATAAATGCAGTAAGATTCCCCCCTGGAGTGGAAGATTTAGGCGGATTCAGATTCTTATGGAATTTTACAGTGAAGCCTGTTATCAGTAATGGACAAAAAGCAAATGGTGCAAAGAAAGAAGGTCCAGTTTCTGCTTCTCAATGAGATTTTCCTCTGCTATCATGAGTAGTACAAATTGCCTAAAGTATAAATATTGTATTCAGAAATGTAGTAGGGAGTATACAAAGTAAGCCCACCACGTTTATCTGTAGAGGCGTGAGCTGTTGTCATTGCCACAGGCTGAGGGGTTAAACAGTTCAATGGATTGGTTGCTATTAGTTTCCAGGAACCAAATCTGAAGCAGCTACTTGCTGAGGCACAATTCCTAACTGGATTCCTGAGTAAGTCCATCATTTAAAGAGATCTACCCTTTCATTCAAAGTGTGGATTGAGGATGCTGGCTTTGAAAATATGCCACTAAGTAGTATGTACTCTAGTTCTGATCCTCCTTGACAGACATAATATCATGGTTCTCACTTACTGGCTCTCTGACTTTAGCTGCTGACAACCAATAAGATGGACATTTTGTAATGCTGCGAGCCTGCTTGCTAGCAACAGCAGCAACACGGGAGTGTGACAGCAAGTCCTGTCAATGAGAGCAGAAGCAGGAGGAGCCTGAGCGTGACAGATGGAGAGTGAGCCACCTTCTGAACTACTGCAGCAATACTTCTAGGCCTGCCACTAGCAAACTTCCACCGGTCATCTCCCTTCTTCCCAACCCCCACCTCCAATATTTAATTGACAACTAAAACTAAACATGCTCAGCTTGACATATTTGCATGGAAATAATTAAATGTCCATGTGAGAGAGCAGAGTAATTCTCCATCGTCCAGAAATGTCTGTAATTCAGTTTCCCTGTAGATGGTGGTTTGCCATGAGCTAATAGGAAGACTTGGTCTTTTTAGCTCTTGGTTGTGTGGGACAGCAATTACTGTTGCTTAAGGATACCCTTTGGAGATGATCTTCTGTACTGAAAGGTGGTGCTCTGGAATGGAGGGGCAGAACATCTAATAGCACGCTATGGATTCTGTAAAAAAGCTTATGCCCAAATAAATTGGTTAGTCTCTAAGGTGCCACAAGAACTCCTCATTCTTTTTGCTGATACAGACTAACAGAGCTACCACTCTGAAACCTATGGATTCTGTAGTAGCTGTGGTCAAGTGAAAAATTCTCTTGGTTATGTAACATGCTTTTTGCTGTAATGCAAACACTGCCCAAAGCAGGAGAGATGGTAAACCTTTAAAAGGGGCCAATTTCTGAAAGCTGAAAATATTTATGAGCAAAATTGACTGAGGAAAAAATTACACAGAAAAACGTGAATGATAATTGAGAGTAGCTTAAGGACATTTTACTAGATGTTCTAAAAGCCACAATCACATAAGAAGGCCACACAAGTTAAAAAAAAAACTTGGTTTAGAGAAAAAGTGAAAAAAGTAATAAAAAAATTAAAAAGCATACAATGGGGGGGGGAAGGGAAGTAGACAGCAATTAATTAATATTAGAAATTTAATGTGGATGATTGAGAAGGGAAGCTTAAGGCCTCAATGAAAAATGTGTGGCCAGTAGGATTTAGGACAACAAGGATTTTAAAAAGTATCGGAGGAACACAAAGAATTCTAACAATTATATAGGTCCGCTACTAGGTGGAGATGGCTAAATTGTTGATAATGATGTAGTCAGACAAGTGTGTGAAGAAATATTTGTTCTATATTTTGAAAGAAGCTGGATGATGTCCTCATATCATATAATGATGATAAAATACTTTCCATCCCAGCAATAACGGAGTTGGACTTAGCAGCTACTAAAGTTAAAACATTTTAAAATCACTTATTCTGATAACTTGCACCTAAGAGCTTTAAAAGAGTTGACTGCAGAGTTCTTGGAAATCTTACACTAATTTTTAATAATTTTTGGAAAACTGGGAAAGTTCCAGAGGTCTGGCAGAAAGCAAGTGCTGTGTCAATATTTATAAAGGGTTCATACAACGACCCAGGTAATTATTGGCCTGATAGCTTGACATCATTCCTGGGCAAAATAATGAACACCTCCCTTCTACCCCCACAACTCCCAAATATACATTAGAAAGTATGGAAATGATCAGTTGAGGTCACCCAAAATAATTTCTATTCAGTATCACAACCCATGCATATCTGCACTGCATAAATGAATCCGAAAATTGAACAGAGATCTACCTTACTCCTGCTAATAGGCTGATTATATTCTACAGTAGCATTTACAAGAACTTTTGAAAATTCCTCCTAAGTCACTTAGGAGCACAAGTCCCACTGAAAGTTAATGATATATGCTCCTAAATCATGTAGGTGCTTTTGAAAATTCCATCCTATACCAAAATATAAGTGTCTTTACATCCTTACAGCAAATTATTCATGCCTTCCTGAAGACCATATTCAGTTAGTGGGGAAAAAACAGACAGGCCTTTTTTAATCTCTTCACAAGAAGCGACCACACTCAGGGTAATTGCTTGGGGAAATTGCCTAAAAGTATATTATATCTGAAATTCCAAAGTTTTATCATACAGTGAGACCCAGCAAAGACATGTAGCTACTGTATCTGGGGTTACCAACCTCTTTAGTACTGGCACAAAAAATTAGCTAGTTTTCATGGTAGGGTATCACAGACATTTACCTACAAAATCAAAATAAGCTGAACTAGAATTATTCTGAAATAAACCTTTGTGATCTAGTGAGTAATGAGATTCACTGCTTTTTTCAACCAAAGTGATAGAAATAGACTTGATCATAAGACAACAACCGTGGATTTATTTAGTGGATATTTAAATACTGTATCTAAAATAATATAATAAATCTCTACAGTTTTATTTTAGGGATATAAAACCAGTCTATGTGGAGTCATAACCCTTCTACTTGCTTTAGTCTAGATGGCTATTTTAAACAAATAATATCTCAGAATACTTTCCTTAAAATAATCTTGACTTCATGTGTTTATTAACAGGTACTGTATCCTACTGGTATTACTGTATTAGCTTAAACAAATTTGGTACTTTATCTGGAGTTCTTTTCAGTATGACTGTGATAGTAACTTCTTTCCAAACAAATATTATACATTTTGTTTCTTAATTTTGTGTTTGTATATTTAGATCTCATTTTGTCCTGTGTATCCATGTTTAGAAAGAATATATAGTGTTTAATCCAAACATCTTCAACTTCTTAACAAAGACAATTTTGAATAGTGATTTGAACAATTTTCTCAAGAGAAAGAACAGTGTTAACACTGTTTTATGTTAGTTTCAAACACATTGTTTAACTTATTTTAAGTGTCAGAAAAATGTATCCTTTAAATAAGGGAGAGCTTCAAAACTCTAATGGGAACTGGGCAAGAACGTGAGCATACTGTTTAAACTTCACCTGTTTCCATTACGCACATCGTAAGGAATTCACACGGGCTTTCCAGTAGCTGTGTTTTATGTCTTGAAGTGCCATGTACTGGTATGAGACCAAAGTGAAAGTGCCAAGTTACAAAGGAATTATCATAATGTTTTCTCATAGGAGGGCAGTGGTATCAATACAGGACTGCATGTACTTCAGAACCACCATCATGCATTTTAGATAGCCTGGGTAGATAACCTGAAACCAGAGTGCAAATAAGACCAAGTGCCTGCAAGGAAAATATACTAAAGGCTGGTCTATACTGAAAAGTTACATTGGTGTAGCTACAGCTCACAGGGGTGTGAAAAATCCATTGTATAGACCGTGCTTGGTCTTCTGTCAACCTAGCTACTGCCTCTCGGGAAGGGGAGTTACCTATAGCCATGGGAGAACCAGACCCTTGGATCCTGCTGACCTTGGAGCAAAGGTGACTACATTTCACCTTTGTGCTCTTCCGATCTCCAGCGCTGTAGAGGGCCAGCTCAGCCACCATACAAGTTAGAGAAACCTCAGGGCTGGTTTAGCTTCCTCCAATTGGTAAAGGACCCCAGAGTATTGTTATACTATCCAGGGATCACCAAGGTTGCACTACAGCCACAGCTCTTTCTGCATATTTCCAACAAACACCTTCATGCATGGAAGAAGCTACTTGCAAAATATTATTAAATATTATTAATATTAAAGCCCCCAGTATCCTCCTGAAAACTCAGTTCAGCCATGATGCTGGAGTGAGGCCTCTGGGTTCTATGCAACACTGATAGTAAATACAAAAAATAACGCTGCTGTGTGGGAGGCAGGCATGGAGATGCTTGGGCATGAGGCAGAAAACTTTAGCTGCCCTGTTTGGTTCCTGCCCTCTCCAGCACAATGGGGCCGCAGAAGTTACTGCAGCACTATGGCTACAATTGTAAGCTGTTTCAGGCTGGGTCTCCCTTTTCCATATGCCTACCATATACAATGCCTACCACAATGGGACCTCAAGGGGCTACTGCAATAGAAATGATTAATACTGCTAATAATGAATAATATCCATACACTTCCTGTGGAGGGCACAGAGGAAAGGGAGCAAGAGAGAGGAAGGATTTACACACTACAGTTTTTCCTCACATCCCAGTTGCCATAAGAGAAGACTCCTGAGCCTGATGACCCAGTGCTCTCTCCCCAGCTGTTTCTAATGTGTATCCCCCTCCCTGCTTAAAAGGTACAATTAAAGGTACAGCAACATTTTCCAGTTATTTGAACCTGCAGGTCAGTCAGTACCACCATACTCAGGACTTGGATGAAATGTTCAGAGGAGGTTTAGGTACTGGTAAATTTAAGGCCCACTTCGGCAGAAGGGCACACATTTTTCCCTCCACTCAGGCTCGGTCAGCCTAATGTCCCATCACAAAGGGTCAGAATCTGCTACTCTTGCTCACATTAGTAGCACCTTATTCCATGGGACTGCACATGAAGTAAGGCAATATTCAATGTGAGCAAAGGCATTAGAATATGTCCCATATTCAGCTTTCTTGTTGATGAAGAAAGCTAATGTGCCCATATTTAAAAAGGGTAAACAGGATGATCTGAGTACTTATAGGCTTGTCAGCCTGACATCACTCCCGGGCAAGAAGATGGAGTGGCTGACACAGGACTCGATTAATAAAGCATTAAAGAAGGGCAATGTAATTAATGCAAATCATCATGGGTTTATGGAAAATAGATCTTGACAAACTAACCTGATAGGGAGAGGGATAGCTCAGTGGTTTGAGCATTGGCCTGCTAAACCCAGGCTTGTGAGTTCAATCCTTGAGGGGGCCATGTAGGGACCTGGAGCAAAAATCTGTCTAGGGATTGGTCCTGCTTTACTGGTTCCCAATCCTGCTGGAAAGGCATAATGAGTGGGGTACCGCAGGGGTCTGTTTTGGAACCGGCTCTGTTCAATATCTTCATCAACGACTTAGATATTGGCATAGAAAGTACGCTTATTAAGTTTGCGGATGATACCAAACTGGGAGGGATTGCAACTGCTTTGGAGGACAGGGTCATAATTCAAAATGATCTGGACAAATTGGAGAAATGGTCTGAGTTAAACAGGATGAAGTTTAACAAAAACAAATGCAAAGTGCTCCACTTAGGAAGAAAAAATCAGTTTCACACATACAGAATGGGAAGAGACTGTCTAGGAAGGAGTACAGCAGAAAGGGATCTAGGGGTTATAGTGGACCACAAGCTAAACATGAGTCAACAGTGTGATGCTATTGCAAAAAAAGCAAACATGATTCTGGGATGTATTAACAGGTGTGTTGTGAGCAAGACATGAGAAGTCATTCTTCCGCTCTACTCTGCTCTGGTTAGGCCTCAGCTGGAGTATTGTGTCCAGTTCTGGGCACTGCATTTTAAAAAAGATGTGGAGAAATTGGAAAGGGTCCAGAGAAGAGCAACAAGAATGATTAAAGGTCTTGAGAACATGACCTATGAAGGAAGGCTGAAATAATTGGGTTTGTTTAGTTTGGAAAAGAGAAGACTGAGAGGGGACATGATAGCAGTTTTCAGGTATTTAAAAGGGTGTCATAAGGAGGAGGGAGAAAACTTGTTCACCTTAGCCTCTAAGGATAGAACAAGAAGCAATGGGTTTAAACTGCAGCAAGGGAGGTTTAGGTTGGACATTAGGAAAAAGTTCCTAACTGTCAGGGTGGTTAAACACTGGAATAAATTGCCTAGGGAGGTTGTGGAATCTCCATCTCTGGAGATATTTAAGAGTAGGTTAGATAAATGTCTATCAGGGATGGTCTAGACAGTATTTGGTCCTGCCATGCGGGCAGGGGACTGGACTCTATGACCTCTCGAGGTCCCTTCCAGTCGTAGAATCTATTAGTCTTTTTTGGATCAGATTTGGTTGAGAAAGGCAATAGTGTTGCCATACTTGGACTTGGTACCACATGACATTTTGATTAAAACATGGCAAACATTAAATGGATTAAAAACTGACTAACTGATAAGTCTCAAAATGTAACTGTAAACAGGGAAATGTCATCAAGTGGGTCTGTTTCCAGTAGGGTCCCACAGGGACTGGTTCTTGGACCTATGATATGTTATATTTTTATCAATGACCTTGAAGAAAACATGATAAAGTTTTCAGAGGACACACAAATCGGGGAGGTGGGGTGGTAAATAATGAAGAGGATTCAGAGCTGTCTGGATCACTTGGTACACTGGGCGCAAGCAAACAATGTGTTTTTATACAGCCAAATGCAGAGTTATACAATCAAGGAAGTAGGAATGTAGGTGATACCTACAGAATGGGAGACTATCTTGAGAAGCAGTGACTCTGAAAAAGATTTGGGGTCATGGTGGATAACGAGCTGAACATGAGCTCCCAGCCAAGAGAGCTAATGCTATCCTGGGATGCATAAACAAGGGAACTCAAATAGGAGTAGAGAGGTTATTTTAGAGGAATTATTTTTTGTTGAATTTTTACAGCCTGTATTATACAGGAAGTCAAACTAGACAATCATAATGGTCCTTTCTGGCCTGAGAATTTATGAATATGCCACACACAGTGAGCTGTCAGGCATAGGGGGATATGACACTGCTACAATTCTCTCCAAAGCCTTTTAGTCTGGAGACAGGACCTTCATCATGAATCACTGAGACACACAGACAAACACAGCTCAGTAGTTCCAAGTCTCAGCTGCAGTATTGTCAGATATTTCTTCCATATGTAAAACACAATGGCTTTATTGTCAACATGGATAAATACAGTTTACCTGTGATGTCAAGAGTAGGCAACTCTGTTCATTTAAGGGGAATAAAGGCACATTAGGTCAAATTCATCCCTGAAGCAATGCTACTGAATTGAAGTCAGCTTTACTGAAGTCAGTGTTTGGATGTGTTACACATAGAGCAAGTTCTTCCATTCTCATGCACGTGTACCTAAAGTCGTTGGGCATCCTGGTAAGAGGTATAACTCTGCCTTCTCTCCCTTCTTTCCTTTTAGGAAGAGGAAGGTGCTAAAGGATCCAGGTCCTTGTACAGAAGCTGAACCAGACTGAAAGGTCTTTTCATTTCTGCTAACTCCACTGGGATCTCCCATAGGATTTACTTCTGCCACTGAAATGCCACATGGGATTCCACTTTACTTTGGCACATTATTAGTGATGCTTCCATGGCTTTGAAATATTATACCGAGCCTGATTCATTTTCCATCCCAAACAGCCACAGTTGAGAGCAGCAGAGGTGCTCAGGCTGGAATTGCATTTGTATAAGTAGGAGGAGACTGCTAGCAGGGTGTTTTCTCTCCCTCCTGTGGCCCAAACTAGCCCCAAGCAAATGACCTTCATGACATGTTGCAAAGCTCATATTTTTCCTCTCTGGAAATGAGGTATGGATGAGGTATTGTTTGAGGGGGATTTGAGAATTTAAGGTGCCTGTCTTACTAGTGGTGGATTATTTTAAATTGTATTGCTGCACTTAGAACATATTTAAAGTTATATCAATGGTGCCTAGGTTCAATTTTTCAGCATTTCTAGCCATCTAAATAAATAAATGTTTAATTGTCTTGTCTACTTCCTGAGTTCCAAGAAATTTAGTTTTGCACCAGTTGTTTGAACACTTATATGTACTCAGAAGAGATCGTATATCGTGGATGGTGTTAGCGTATGTTATAAAGTAGGTACCTGGCACAGATTGTCCCTTATTATTCTATGCATACCTTTCAACCTCCGTGCATACCACTGAGTGACATAAGCCATTGAAATGTGTGACAAATGACTGAAATGTGGAACACCCTGGTTTTACTGCACATCGTACCATAATTAATAGATAAGAGTTTTTCACTATAAAACCTTTTTTTAGGAAAGTTTTCTCCCAGTAAATCACATTGCAAAACTGGTTTATTTAATTCTCACCATTAAAAAATCATCCTTAAAAAACAGGTTTTATAGATTAAAAAAAATATTAATCTGCCAGTTATGGTGTGATCTGCAACCAAACAGCCGCTTCACTCTCCCTTGCTTCCCCTCGTCCTGGTTCAACCTCCCTTTATTGTCTCCCTCCAGCTGCCCGCTCACAAACGGAGGTTCAGGAGTAGCTCCCCATGCTGCTGGTTGCTCTACAGCTCTTTTGCTTCCAGTGCAAGGTGCTGATGAGCCTCACCTCCGCTATGGAGGCAGATGACAGCAGAAAGCAGCTCTGGGTAGCTCAGAGCAGCTTTCAGGCCAGGAGTGCTGTGTGGGGCTGAACTGAGGCAGTAGCACACCTGGTCTCTTCCTGTGGCTGGCTCCTCTCTCCTAGGCAGGAAGGCAGATGGCTATGGAGGGTGCTGTGGCTCGCCACTAAGGCCTTGCGAGCTTGCACTCAGAATGCAGATAATGGTGGCATGATGGGAGGGTGGGTTCACAGCACTCCCCCTGTAGGCTAGCACCAGTGGGGGCATGGTCTTGTGCACTCCCCTCCCTACACCCTCTTCACTGCCAGCTGACCCCCAAGCAACACCTGTGAGGAATTCAGGCAGGTCACAGTGGGAATGCTGTGCAGAGAGCCAGAAGTGGCTCTCATCTGTGATGTACTGAGAAATGCAGCACTGTTAAGAGGTAGGATTTTATAATGGAAATATGAAAAGAGTTTATATTCTGGGCATCCGAATCTTTGTGATATCTGTAACTCCACTTTCAAGCTGGTGTTACTGCACTAAATGAACGGAGTGACACTGCTGTACAAGGGGAATAATGCAGTGGGGAATCAAGCCTGAAATCTTTATACTTAAACCCACAAGTTTGCCCATGGAAAAACTTGCAATTTGAGCACAAACAGCATTTGTTTTGCATTCACTCATCATGTGACTGGGCACCAAATGCAAACAAGTGTTATCACAACTGTATGGACCACTCTTGAAAATGTGACCACTTTGTCACAGAAACCAAACCCAAGGATCCAGACTGCCATGCAATTTAAAACAAAACATCTACATCATCAGTATTTTTCAAACATCATGATACCGACTCCATTTTACATTACTGTCTAAGTCAGGCACTTATGGTATGCCTGCTTCTATATAGTATAAATGGTACCTGACCTACATAAAAAGCCAGCTCACACCAACATCTGTAACATCTCTTACATTCCTGTGATACACACACTGTTCGGATAGGGTTTGAGCCTACCCCATACAGGGCAAGATTTACTGATAACCCTCCCCTGGCCTCCTGCACACCCTCCCCCCACAGGCCTGGGCACCTGTTTCCACCTCCTCCCCTGCAACCTTCCCGACTTCCTCCATCCCTTGGGCTGGGAACCCACTGTCCATCTGCCCCACTCCCCTGTGCAACTCTTCCCCTGGAGCTACTCAGCTCAACCACAACAGGATCTGGGCAACCCCCCCCCACTCCACACCCTGCCTTGCCTGGTCCCCAGTAATTCCCAGGCCCCTCATCTTTCCAGATGAACACCTCGCTGTTGAAGTGGTGGCTGCAGTGTGAGTCCAGAGTGGCAGTAGCCAGGAAGAGGCTGTGGGTTGCCTGAGCAGCTGGGGAGGGAGCAAAAAATGCTTCCTTGCCTAGCTGGGGACATCTTCCCACGCCTCGAGTCCCATCTGCCTACGCAGACTGTGGTGTAACTACACTGGTGCCTAAGGTAGAGCGGCCTCTGCTGGTTAGGCCCCCATAATTGTGTGGGCCCTGGCACAAACTGCACACTAGCACCATTGTAGCGACGTCACTGGATATCTGGTTCCAACTCAGCAAAGGAGCTGTTCTTTAGGGGATTTCAACTGCTTCTCAGAATAAAACCTGGCTCCACCCACCTGATCTCATTTAATGGGCAAAGTGATAATCCATATGTAAAAAACAACAGGCCTAATTCTATTCTCACTTATAGCAGGGTAACCCTGATTAACTCCACTGACAGGCTTAATTCGCCTCTTACACCAGTGTAACACCATTGATTTTAGTGAAGTTCCTACTGTTTGCACCCATGTAAGAGAGGAAAATCAGACCTAATATACAGTATCTTTGCTTTATTTGGTCCAGGTCCTCACTTGGTGTGAATCAGCACTGGTATTGAAATCAATACAGCTACACTATATAAGAACTTGGTATTATTTTATTATGACAATTTACATTAGCTGATTTAGCCATTCATATGCAAGTTAGTCCCCCTTCCCCCACAAAAAAGGGCTGAAAGAACTACAAGCCAAAAGAAACTGAGAAAATACCAGCCACTTCAAAAGCCCCAGCTGCCACCACCAAAAGAGAGGCTTTAACCAACCATCTTAAGCATTTCAATAATTTCACATAAAATTAGCCTAAGCAAATACCACAAAGCCCACAGAAAACTCCCTAAAACAAACAAAATTCCAGCCTTAATATCAACATAAGTAATTAAAATGTTCCCATTTCTTGTTTTTCTGAGCTGACAAGCCATAAAACTCACGTCTTCAGTGATTACTGAAATATGGCCTATTATATTTTTGTCTGATACATAACGATTCAGAAACAGGGTGGAGGTGATTACATCATCTGTAGTTGGCCACAAACATATCCCCTGTCTTGAACACACAGAGAGGAATTGGGGAGCCAGCAACGTAACTTGACTGGAATCCACAAGAACGAAAAGCTACCAAATCATAAAGTAGTAAAAGAGCTCATTTTCTGTGTGCTAGGAAATATACACTGGTGCAACACAACCTTACTAATAGAGAACTCCTTAGAACAGCTAGACAACACATTTTCTTTGCGATGAATGATAAACAATCAATTTAAAATGAAAATGAACACAAATATGCACGCGCTCACCTGAAAATTGTTAAATATTTTGATGTGGCAAGATTAATAATGGCTCCTTTTTGTTTAATATTTTTAGGTCATGTGGGGTATTAAATCAAGCTGTATTGTACAGTAGGTTGGCTCTGGTTCCTGTAACACTCTTGTCATGTGTATGTCATTAAAACTTGTCAAATAAAAATAAAGCCTAATGTTGAAGAACCTTTTAAGCATGTGTTTCATTTAACCATCGCTCTGTGAATGCCTTTCAGTTTACATCAAAGTTCTGCTCTGACCTGCTGAAATGAATAGTGATGAACAGAAAGTATTCTAACTTTCCTTCTCGTGTTGAGGACAACACATTCCAGAGAGGAGATTTATTGAAATACATGGGGTAACAATGGCACCAGTCTATAAAAAGGATGATCAAAATAGTCTAGCTTTGCGCTTATTTTGCTGGAGAGATGGTGACCCAGCCATATGATAAGCTTGTCTGAACCCTCTTAAAATAAAAGAGAAACCACTGTCAGAATTAAGAGGATGTTTTTTAAGGGCTCTGTTTTGGTTTGCCCACAAGCCCTGTGCATGGGACACTGTCATAGGAGCAAACTGGGAACCAGATTTTGTCTTTGAATTACAGTCTACTTCCTAGTTCCCTGCCTGCTCCTGGGGGAAAATAATCTGTGCCAGCCTTATACCTGGCACCGATTATTTCCCCTGCTGCAACTGTGCTGGCAAAGCATTAAGGGAGATGGAGCCAAAACTCCATCCCTTCCCTGCCCTTATCTGCCCACTCCCAACCCTTCTGCATGGGAGGAGCAGCAGTGACACTGCAGACTCCGTTTACTGCCCCTGACGCGGCTACCCATGATGTTGACTTAACAACAATTGCTGAAACACTGAACGACGACAACAGACAGTGGCGATTGGCTTCAGGGGAAAAAGACAAGGATTATAACTAATGAAAAGCAGGTGGGTTGTTTAGCTATGTGCAAGCATACATCTCAGGTTTATATTTGTTATTATTTTACATTTTTGTTTCTTTTTGGGGGGAGGATAAGGGGAAGCAGGAACATATGGCAATGGGGAAAAGGTTACACATACACTTTTCTCAATAATAGAGGTGCTAGATATGACATCCTTACTAGACTGGAATTTGGGAAATGACAGTCTACCTGACTGATACCCAAGTCTCCGAGTTCCAATGGACAAAAATTGGGGTCTAAAGCTAGGTTCCCAATTTCAGACTTAGACATCTAAATGAGTGGCATAAAAACTTAAATGAGAGCTGCTAAGTGCTGATCACTTCTTTAGGTGCCTAACTATGGATTTAGGCATCTAACTATAGACACCCGGGTTAGAAAATATGGCCAGAATTCTTTACTTTTTGCCAAACCTACTAAATAGCATTTCTCTATGCTTTTTAAACAGCTGCCATCTTTCTTCCCACATGCTACACTTTAGCTGTGGGTGAAGTTAATCCTATAGATTTTAATTTTAATTTAATTTGTGAAACATTTGTGGCTCCTATGGGATAAAAGATGCTAAATGTAAATTATTAATATAGAACATAAGAGAAGCTATACTGGGTCAGACCAATGGTCCATCTAGCCCAGTATCCTGTCTGCTGATGGTGAACAATGCCAGGTACTTCAGAGGAAATGAACAGAACAAGTAATCATCAAGTGATCCATCCCCTGTCACCCATTCCCAGCTTCTGGCAAACAGAGGGTAGGGACACTTCAGAGCATGGTTTTGCATCCCTGCCCATCCTGACAAATAGCCATTGATGGACCTATCCTCCATGAACTTATCTAGCTCTTTTTTGAACCCTGTTATAGTCTTGACCATAGGCGCCAACTTTCCCCAGCGCCGGTGGGTGCTCACGCGCCCCGACCCTGCCCTGCCCCCATTCCAACCCCTTCCCCAAAGTCCCCGCCCCAACTCCACCCCCTCCCTGTCCCTATTGGACCCCTTCCCCAAATGTCCGCCCTGGCCTCTTCCCTGAGCGCGCCGTTTCCCCCCTCCCTCCCAGCACTTGCCGCATGAAACAGCTGTTTCATGGAGCAAGCGCTGGGAGCTAGGGGGGAAAAGCAGGCACGCGGTGCGCTCAGGGGAGGAAGCAAAGTGGAGGCAAGCTGGGGCGGGGAGCTGCTGGGGTGGGTGCAGAGCACCCACCAATTTTTCCCCATGGGTGCTCCAGCCCCGGAGCACCCATGGAGTCGGCACCTATGGTCTTGACCTTCATAACATCCTCTGCCAGAGAGTTCCACAGGTTGACTGGATATAAATCCAAAGTATCAGAAATACCTGTTTCATAAAACCAAATGATATGAATAGAGGAGGAAAAAGGTAGGGGCTATCCTTTATTAATAAAAGCAAAATGGAAATCTTTATGTATATGTAGTTTGCATGGCATGTAGCACTAGGGCAAATAAAATGCCTCACAAATTTTCAAAGAATCCATTGCATGGAGGCAACAGCTCCTTAAAGCACATGCATTACTTTCCCCCCATTTTGCATAATATGCTGGCAGTCGAGGATACAGTTCTGTTGTCATTTATAGAAGCTACCAGGTGGCCACTGTTTTGGCTAATTCTCCTGCATGTGGTTTGTTTTCAGTAGTATGGATTGAATTTTGTTAAGTATGATCTTACTTTTCATGCCTGTGGTTCACATACAAATGACTGTGTTTTGTCAGCACTGTCTGCGAAAAACACAGTTCACATTCTAACTTGTGTTCAAACTCTCCAATTAGCTCCCCACTGACATATATCAAAAACTTCCCTCTCGTGCTTCCACTCAGATTCTCCATTCTTTTACTAAAAGCAAATGTACTGAAGAGGGATTATCAAGGACCTGAACAAAGAGGCCAAAGACTGAATGGGTCTCAAGACTGAACTACTTTGTCATCTTTGGAGATGGGTTTAATCATATTATCTATCCGCTGGCTGTTGTCATGCTGGTACTTATCACAAGGACTAAAACCTCTCAAATAGGAGTGCAGGCAAAGTGTATGCTTAGGAAACAGAATGGGGAGACTGTTTTGGAGGACTGGTATCCACACTAGGGCTTCCCATATAGGGTTGAACCCCAAACTAAGGAGTTTTTCAGTTTACTCTTGGATTGTTAAATTATGTTACTTTCTTGCTATACATTTATTGTAACCCTCAAGGCAAAGACCTGGCTGAGAGCAACTTCTTTTTTCTGCACTCGACAAGGTTACCGATGGCTATTCCGGAGCTGATGCTTAAAAATGACGGTACAGAACAACGGGTTGGGCACAAAGCCAAGGATGAAAGCTGGGGACAAAGGATGCTCAATGGAAGGGATGTGGCTATGGGACAAACTTCTAGAGGAGATCAAGCAAATTCAGTGTCCAAACTTTAGAAAATGCTGAAAAACATTGCTCTTTTAAAAGGCCTTTCCATAATAAAAATGACACTTACAAAACTGACACCCCTTTTACGGAAAGAACCCCAGTCAACCAAAATCCCTCAACCATCTCCCAAAACTCCCTGAAACCAATCAACCTAAAAATATAAAAGTACATTAATACAATTTTTAAAAAGCAAAACCACAAACCCTACTCCAAGCAGAACTTTTACCCTGAAAAGGGAGAAGTGCCAGAGACTCCATAAAGTCTATTAAGTACTTTGCTATTGATTTGGAAGGTGCTCAGATAATTGATGGGCAGCAGTATACAATCCTAAAATAAATAGATGGTGATATTGTGACTGGAAGTGTTACTCATGCCTGGATGACACTGCCTCCTGGCAGTTCTGGGGATTAGCTCTGCCACACTGATGCCAATTCTGGCGGTCGCACTCTGTCTCTCTCTGCAGCCCCTCTCCAATTCCAGGAACTGCAGCCTCCTCTTTGTGTCTTGGTCCTCCGGTCAGGCCATTGTAGTTTCCCTTTCCGGAGGGGATGTCAAAGTCTCTTCTTTCCAGCAATCTTCTCTACACTGCCCCATGTTGCCACTCCCTCAGTAGCTGGCAGGGGAACCTGGGCCCACCCTCTAGTCTAGGTTGCAGTTCAGGGCCCTGTCGTGAACAGTTAAAGTTCTGAACCAACCACACTGCTCTCACCCCTGGACTCCTTCTCCCCTTCCTTCTCTCAGAGGATGGGACTTCAGCTTCTTCCCTGCTGCCTTCCCACACTATTTCCAACCTCTGAGATATATAGACACCCTGCCTGTTCCCTCACAGGTGAGCTGCTTTCTAATTAGCTTCCACCAACTTAAATTTCCCCCATTCACAGCCTAATTGGCTGATTGGGCCCACTTTGCCTAATTCAGCTTTTGCAGGGCCAGTGTGGGGATCACAGATGTATTCACAGAAAGTGGTGTGATCCAAGTACGGGACTGGGAGACAGGAACACCTCCTGAGATACAATCCCAGGCCTGACACGGACTTCCTTTCTAGCCTTGAACAGATCACTTAACCTTTCTAGCTCAAGTAAGAGTGCTGCAGGCACTAATGAGTTAACTTTTGTAAAATGCTTTGAAGATGGAGGGTGCTAAGATGAAAAGTGCTGTACAAGTGCTAAGCATTATTACATATGGGAATTGATCCATAAATATGACAGCAGAGATTCCCAGTTGTGGTGTGATTCAGCCTAGAAAGTTTTTGATGGATAACCTTACCCCCCCCCCACACCCGCTGTAACAAATTTCTTTTCTTTGATGAGATGTGAAATTACATTCCTTTTAACTTCAATTTTTATAGTTTGCTGTCAAGGCAAAGTGCTGATGAATCTTCAGAGTGCAAACTATTACCAGCTGTTCATGATGTTAGTTATCTAGGGGCTAAAACTACAATTATCCAGACTGGCCCTAGCTAAATACTCTATAATCTGTGAAACCAGGTTTGGAATAAAAGGAATATTTTTTTCAACTTAGTTTTTAGTTAAACTAGTCAGGCCTGTTTCACTAATGGGATTTGCTAGTGTGCAATGGAAAATAAACCTCATTTTCTGGAGACCGCTAAAATTATTAACCAAATTTAACCCTTAACTGTACTCATGCAGTCCCATGGCCTTCATGGGGTTACATGGTATGACAGGGGCGCTCTACTCACTGCTGGAACGACACCTCCTGAGGGCCATTCTGGGATTAGCTCCGTGAGGCTCTCACCATTGCAAGAAGCAGAGAAATGGTGTGCTTTTTGGTCCACAGCTCCTCTCTCATCCAAGGAGCTGCTGCTGCCTCTTTGTGACTTGGTGCTCCGCCTAGGTCACTCAGCATTTCCCCCTTCTGGGGTAGAGTCCATCAAAGTCTCTTCTGTTCAAGGGGCATTCGGCAGTCCTCCTCATGCCCAGGGCCCTGACCCTTTCACTCCTGAGGTGACCCATGCAGTCTCCCAGTTCACTATCCCTCCTCCAGTGGCAGGCATGGGAACCGGGGCCCCCCCTCTACTCTGAATTGCAGCCCATGGACCCTGCAACATGCAGCCAAAGTCTGTTCAGTCCCCAACCTTGCTGCTTACTCCCTGAGCTACTGCCTACCCCACATCTCACAGGCTTGGCTCTCCTCTCCACCCTGCTCTTTTCAGAGTACACCTTTCCTTCCGGCCCAGACCCCTAGGGTCCATCTCCTTCCCTCTCTACTAAACAGAGGTTGATTGAAAACTTTCTCACAACAGCCTTTGCTGCTGCCATCTTTCTGGGTTTATACTAACCCTGCCACTTCTGTTCAGGTGAGCTTCCTCCTCATTAGAGCTTTCCTTTCACTCTTAATTTCCCCCATTTGCAGCCTAATTGTCCGATTGGGCCCACCTGACTACCTCAGCCCTCTCAGAGCCAGTGGGGGGGGGGGAATATATCCCATCATACATGGATTTAACTGGGGCCGGGGGGTATTTGGTTTTATGTGAGTTCCCATCAGATGGAAAATAAAAAACAAGCAAATGACTCTAGCATGCTTATGCACACTTACAAAATACTTTTAAAAAGAGTGGGTTGTAGGCAGGGTCTTAAATTGAAGAGAAACATTGGGTTAAATCCTAGTCCGTGAAACAGCCCCTTTGTGCTGCTGAAGTGGCTTGAAAAGGTTGTAAAACTGTCCTAAGTGGAAAGAAGGAGATTCCCCTGGCCTGGAAATTCTCCCAGCACAGTGGGTGTGTCAAGGGCTTGCCAGAGATGGTAGAAGTGTAACTCACCTTCTGTGAGGTGAAGCCAGCAGCAACAAGGGGCAGGTTCAGCATCTAGGTGTGCCTTTTCAACACCACAACACAAAATGGGCTCAAGCCACTACCCAGTGACCTAGGACAATTAAACACCACCCCTGGGCACCTCTAAGAGGCAATACTTCCCCTCTCACAAGCACAGAGTCTGAGTGTAGCAAAAACATTTAATAAAAGGAGGGAAGTAACTCAGCATTATTTTGGGAAAACACCGCAACTAGGGCTCATAAACACAAATCATGAGCAAAAGCCCCACCCCCAAGTAAGTTGGGCAGTGTCCTTTTCCCCTCAGGGTCTTAAGTCAAGTCCCTTTAACGTGCCTGTCCCTTCTCTGTACCCCACTCACAGTTTCTGTCCTTGGCCAGTGCAGCCTCAGAGTTCAGAGGTTCACCCACAGAGTTCACCTCTCACCCTGTGTGGAAGGCAGGGGGTGGGTATGGAGGTACCTTACACGCTGCATTGCTTGGGCACTCGCTCATCATCCCAATGGCCGATTGCCACACCTCTGTGGGGCTCTGCTCTGGCCTTCTCCACCAGCATGTCAGCTAGCCACTTGCCACGCCTCTCCATCAGCCGCCCTGCTGGTTGTGCCTTTCCACCAGCTACCCTACTGGTCACACCTCTCCACTAGCTACCCTGCTAGCCACTTGTGACACCTCTCCACCAGCTACCCCCCCCCCCCAGCTCTCAGTGATTTCAGCTATTAGTGGGGGAGTCTCACTGCTGGTGCACACTGGGTAATCTCTTGCAATATATGCATCCGAAGAAGTGGGCTGTAGTCCACGAAAGCTTATGCTCTAATAAATTTGTTAGTCTCTAAGGTGCCACAAGTCCTCCTGTTCTTCCTCTTGCAATAGACACACTATCCCAAAGTAGGTCTAATACTTAAATCTAAGTATCAGTGATTTCAGCTCTGCAACATGTAACAAGACTCTCAATTGAGTTTAAATTAGCTCTTTTATTATGACAGATCCCCTAGATACTTGTCCCACTCTCTCTCAACTCAGTGGGCTTTGGAACCCATGTCCCCTGCCTAGCAAGTGCTGTTCAGTTGAGGGTGAGTCCCTCCATTGGGCATGCCGGGTACAGTTCTCCTGCCCTTGGTTCACACAACAAGGATAGCAACCCTTTATTACTCCTGCCCCAATAACAAGGAGACTGGGGATCCAACACCAGCCACAAGTGATCATTTGGGCAAGTAGTCCAGGGTGAGTGTGTCCATGCAAACGAGATCAGCTTCTGGTCAGTTTTTTTCCACAGCCCACCACTAGATGTCAGGGGAGAGCTCATCCAGACTCTGCTTGCAGAAGCATAAAGAGGCAGGAGATAATGTGGTTGGGCCACATTGTTCTTTCAACCTGCTTCAAGTTAGAGCAGCCTCAAGTGCAGTTTTGCTGATATAAGCTGAGTCCACATTAAGGCCAGGTCTGCACTCCAAAAAACACACCCTAACCAACATAACTATGCCAGCAAAACCTCCTGTAGTAACAGCATATACTGGCAAAAACATTCTTTTGTCAGTAAAGCTCAAGTCCTTGGGGGAAGCGGTTTAACTATGCCACCAAAAGACCTACATTTTTTGGTGCACACTGCATGATCACGAGGTGCTTTGCTGGCAGAGTTCTACCTGCAAAGCACTTCTAAGTATAGACCTGGCCTTACATTGTATGTCTTTCTCTCTCCTTCAGTCAGGAAGGGACCCAGGTATTTTTGCGTACATAGTTCATGCATGTAGCCATATATAAAGCTCTTTTTTGTAGAAAAGAGGAAAGGTTTGAAAGAGTCATAAAATTCCCCAGGCCTTTTTCTCCTCCTCCCTAAAGTGTTCTCCTCCTCCCCCCAAGAGAATCAAAGCCCCAGTGAGTCAATCAGGGCATCAGCATGTTTAGAAAGATTAGGTCACCTAGTGACAGAACAAAAAACTCTATCATCTGACTTAGCTGATCAGTCATAAAACTTGAATATTGACCTGCAAACACTGAGTACTCTAGTACAAACAGAAGTCAAATTAAAAAAGAAAAGTGGTGGCATTGTTCCAAATTCCACTCACAAAGTAAGCTCTCCACGTGTGAGTCACCAAAATGAGATGCCTCCCACAGTAGCTTAGGCAGCTATTCAAAATAAAACCTGTCTGAGCTCCAGAGGGCTCCTTGATCTTAGCTATCCCGAGGCTTGTATATGCACATGGGCTTCACTAGGTTTCTCGGACTTGGCTCCATGACAGGGGAAAAAAATCAGTGGTGGGATGTCCCAAATCCCACCCATTTGAGGCACTAACTTGAGATGTTGCTCACAGTAAATTGTGCAGATTTGTGATCTCTCTTTCTTACATGAGGAGTGAAAAAGTTGACTGTGTTACAGTTAAATCATCACCACGGGGCATCTGAGCTAACTCTCTGAGAGGAATGGGGCAGTTCACACCTCTCAGAGTTATTGTTCCTGGATCTTTAGATGACATGTCTGCATCAGTTAACCTCAAATATTTAAACTGACTGTTTCTTCTGCACTGTAACAGCGAGATACTTACATTTTTAAAATAAAAGTAAAGTGAGATTCTGAAGAACAAGTTAGCAGTTTGAGGAAGCTTATGCATATGCTGTATAACTAAGACTACAATTCAGTCACAGGTATTTTTAGTAAAAGTCATGGACAGGTCACGGACAATAAACAAAAATTCATGGCCTGTGACTTGTTCATGATTTATACTAGAAATGCCTGTGATTAAATCTTGGGGGAGGGGGTGACTGCTGTGGGGGGCCCCTGGGGCCAGCGGCTTCAGGGGCCGCGGACTGTGCTGCTCCGGCTGGCTGCCCGGGGACCGCTGCCGGGGCCAGCAGACTCTAGCTGCTCCCGCTGGCCACCCAGGGACCGCTGCCAGTGGCCACCGGAGCAGTGGCTGGTGTGGTTGTCCCCGGAATCTCTCCAGCAGCAGCTGGTGTGGCTGTCCCGGGAGCCAGCTGCTTGGGTGGTCCTGGTCAGCCACACTGGAGTCACGGAGGTCGCGGAAAGTCATGGAATCAGTGAGTGCCGTGACCACTGTGACAGACATGTAGCCCTAGGGATACACTAACCAAGCTGGGCCCCAACTACTAAGTCACAATCTATAGGTTGAAATGTGTTCACATGTTTTTCTAACGTCTGTGAATAGCAATCACATCTGAAAACTTCACTTTCTGTGTGTGGACAATTCATAAAAAGAAATAAAGTAAACATACATACATTTGCAGATAAATTGTTCATTGTCGATTGTGTTGCACTAGCTATGACAATTTCATTGCTGCTTACTAATGGGCCTTTCACCTCTACATTTTGGTGAGTGCTTTCTGAGCAAGTGTAATTTAAAAGCCAGTTTATGCAGAAAACATTCTGTTGTATACATTCTAAGGCACAAATGCAGAGATTCAGAAGTGTGTCAAAATGCTGTCTGTCTGTTCAGGCTTATTGAAATCTCATTGGTCTGCAGAACAGGTTAGACATTTCATGAGAACAAACTCTTTGGTACTTGCTGGTTTTGGTTAGGTCAATAATAATAATAAGAAAGTTCAGTCTTGTCTAATCAACCTGCCTAGGCACTTATCTTGTTCATACCACCATGATACATGAGTACTTCAACTGATAAAGTTGCTTTTAGTCAAAGATAAACCCAGGCAGTGCATATACAAGTGAAATAAAAAACAAACAAACAAAACCACAATAGCAATATATGATATGTTGAGTTGTAGTATATTGTGATTTCATCCTTCCAGACCTTTCAGTACAACTATTGACCTTACAGATAACTGGAAATCATACATAGAATTTTATTTATTTCAAATAAAGATTTACAGATAATTCCTTTCTACATTTATTTGTGTCTAGTTGACCATTGTTTTGATTTCTTTCTTCTCTTATTGCTCCTTAGGGCTGGTCCACACACAGTTTTTGTACTGATTTAATTATATTGGTTTAGAATTAGGTATAATTAAATCAGTGCAGCTCCCTTGTATTGGCATAGTTTACTGCGAGAAAGATGCTTGTATTTAAGTGAATAAACTATAGTGATATTAAGTATCAGGGGGTAGCCGTGTTAGTCTGTATCTACAAAAACAACAAGGAGTCTGGTGGCACCTTAAAGACTAACAGATTTATTTGGGCATAAGCTTTCGTGAGTAAAAACCTCACTTCTTCGGATGCATAGCTATGCCCAAATAAATCTGTTAGTCTTTAAGGTGCCACCAGACTCCTTGTTGTTTTTATAGTGATATTAGCACATTTATACCATTATAACTATATCCACATTAGGGAGGAAGGCTGATCCGGTGATTAGAACTTTAGCTGAAGACCTGGGTTCAATCCCCTGCTCTGACACAGACTTCCTTGTGTGCTACCCTGGGCTAATCACTTAGCCTTCTGTGTGTCAGTTCCACATCTGTAAAATGGCAATAATAGATCTTCTCTCACAGAGGAGTTGTGAGGATATTAACATTTAAGATTATGAGACTCTCAGGTACTATGAGAGTACCTGGTCTGCACTAGAAACTTTTGCTGGTATCACATTGTTGACTAGGGGTGTGATTTATTTTTTTATTTTTGTTTTTTAACAAACACTTGTAGACCAGCAGAAGCCCTAGTGTAGACACATTTACACCAAGTGGTTTTTCCCCCCCTAGTAAAATGTATTTTGCTTAGGGAACTGGTATAAGTGATACCGACAAAAGCATGTCTTTGTTGGTATAAGCTGGATCTACACTAGGAGGGTTTGCTGGTATAACTAGATGAGCAAATGCTTTCTAATATAGCCCTTGCTTGAGATAAATAGGGGCCTGCACTTATTGAACTCCATCTGCTGCAGCCGACATAGTTGAATTAGTACACAAACTGTGTGTTGACTAGCCCTGACTCAGAGCTCCTCTGGCAGGGACTATCCTGTCTTGAATGTCTGGAAAGTCCTGAGCACATCATGGGCACTAATATAAACATACATACATATACAAGGTGTTCCTATTCCTTATGCAGTTACATGGAAGAATTCATCTGCTTTTTACAAAGGAGTTATATTCAGTTGATATAAATACTGAACGGATACATCTTTTTATTGTTATGATTACTGTAAGCCTAACTAGTTTCTGTTATTGTTACCTTTGGGGTTCAAATTCTGTTTGTCAGAGTATTAGGCCTGGATTTGTTTATTTATTTATTTATTTATTTATTTATTTCTTATCCTATCCAGTTTGCTCATCTCTATAAAACATCTTTTCCCCAAAAGTATGCCCCTTGTGCTGGGCTGGAAATGAGAATAAAATTAGATATGGCATGAATGGACCCCAAATGGCTTTTTAGCAGAACTTCCCACCTTCAGGAAGGTTTGTATAAATGGTTTGACCCTCTTTAATGAATCTAACACCTAGAAAAGGGGTAGCCAAATAGAGTCAGGACACCTGTTGTTCTCAGGCTATGTCTTCACAGCCCCACAGTTCAGACTATGGGAGTATGAACTGCAAGGCGCATTAGTGTGCTGTGCTGTAACTCCCTGGAGTGGATGCTGCTGATTTGAACTAAAGGCACTTAGTTTGTGTTTAATGTCGTCCTCTTGAAAAGGAGGACTATGTTAACACAAATTAAATACCTGCAATGGGGTCTACAGGCCCCACACTGAACTAGGGATGGGAGTAGAGCTATCCTGGGTTAGGGAGGCCCCACCCCTCAACAAGTGCAGGGCATGTTCCCAGTGGAGGAATAGTTTAAAAAGACAGTGGTGGTCAAGGAAAGGGTGGGGTGTAGGGAAGAAAATGAGCTGCATGTGGCATCAGGAAGCAAGGCTGATGCTGAGAGCTGTGGCAACAACTTGGTGAGGGCTGCTCTAGCACAAGGACTTGGATGCTCCCTCCCCCTTTGGGCATAGGCAACAACTTTTCCCAGCGCCGATGGTTGCTCGCGCCCCCTGCCCTCTGCCCCGCCCCTGATTCCACCCGTGCCCCGCCCCCTTCCAACCCCTTCCCCAAAGTCCCCTCCTCAACTCCGCCCCCTACCTGACACTATTGGACCTCTTCCCCAAATCCCCACCATGGCCCCACCTCTTCCCCGAGTGCGCTGCGTTCCCCATCCTTCCCCCTTCCTCCCAGCGCTTGGTGCACTGGGAGCTAGGGGGAAAAAGCGGTGCGCGGCGTGCCCAGGGGAGGAGGCAGAGCAGAGGCGGAGGTGAGCTGGGGTGGGGAGCTGCCGGTGGCTGCAGAGCACTCACCGATTTTTCCCCATGTGTGCTCCATCCCTGGAGCACCCACGGAGTCGGCGCCTATGCCTTTGGGTGTTGAAAGCCCTAAGTGAGACTGACTGAACAGGACCCTAAGAGATTGAGGCAAATCTGTTAAACTTGTGACCACACCCCAAACTGAGACTCTCCAGCCTGGTATGGAGTAACCCAGGGGAAAACATCATTTGTGGTGGCTCAGTAACTGGGCTGGCCACTTTGATAATTCCCTAAGGCCTTGGGTTTGGACCGGGTGCAGTGTGTGGGCCTTGGCCTTCCTGATTGCTCTGTAGTGACAGAACAACTGGAGGAGCAATCAGAGCATGTAGGGGTGATTGAGGCTGCAGCCGGGGCTACCTGTGGGACAACTAAGCTGGCAGAAACTAAGGGCACGACCTGACCACTAGACCAGCTGGTCATCACACCTTCCCCCTACAGTGCCCTTTAGTTTGCTCCTGCAACATCCACACAGGGAGTTACAGTGCAGCATGCTAGTGTGCACTGCAATTCATATCCGCATAGTCCAAACTGCAGGGCTGTGGAGACAAGCCCTCAGAGAGGAAGTATGGTCTTGTGGCTTTCACCGAGGCCTGCAAACCACAAGACTGGGATTCAACCACCAGCTCTGTCACAGATGTCTTGTGTAAAGTTTCCCAATCTTTAAATTGATTAATGATACTTCTCCTCACAGATATTGTGAAGCTGTATTCATGACTATTGGTAAAGTGCTTTGAATAAACAGTGTTATGGAAGGGCATAGCATTATTTTTGAGCTCTGTGCGTGTTTTCATGCCTGAAAACATGAACTTGTACTCTAGGAGTCGTATCAATAAGAGCACAATAAGATTCCCATATTTCCACATTTTGCAACTAGAAATGCCAAGATTCAGTGAAATTCTTTATAGGCTGCCAAAGAAACAAATTATTATGCACTGCAAAATGGAACTGGCATTTTAAATTTAAAACACATGACATCAGCATTACATATGGAACCAGATACCATCAAATCACATGCCACCTCATAAATATTCAGGGTGGTGTGGCAAAAGAAATAAGAAGTGTATCGCTGGCCAAGAATGTTCCCTGGGGGGTACTGACTTTTAAAAGGCTTTAAGCAATATGTATGTATAGTCCGTTCTGAGTAACTCACAAGGAGTTTGCATTGTTTGCAGATTTCTTTAGGAGCTGGCACTACAATGTCTATTTGCATCAGAGTGCAGGAATAGGATATGAGTATCAGGACACCAAGGACAAATGACTGAACAGTGAAAAAAAAAAAAGAAACAACCCAAGGCCAGCCAGGTACAGCTTCCTACTTTTATGTCTGATCCCCAGTGCTTTTGTTCCCATATCCCCTCGCTATATACCCAACAGGAGAATGGAACAATATCATAATGTCAGACAGTACTAATAATACTTTGCATTTCATCTCCCATTGAAGATCTTAAGCATTTTACAAACATTAATGAATGTCTCCTCATAAGACTCCTATGAAGTGGGTAAGAATTATCATCATCTCCCTTTTATAGTGGAGAAAATGGAGATTTAGAGAGGGTAAGTGACTTGCCCAAGGTTAAACAAGAGACAGTGGCAAAGCCAGGGATAATGACCCATACCACAAAGAACAGCACCATATATTTTGAAACTCTTCAGGGAAAGTTGTCATTCAAGGTAGCACTGCCAGTCTGAAGCTCCAGTAAGTTGGATAGTCAGTTCTTAATTTGTAATGAAAGAGGTGCCGGGGTTCAAGCAATTTTTTTACTTTAATAACTGACGCAGCAAGCCCAGAGGTGCCCGGGCTATGAACTGCCAAACCCAGATGTGCCTGGGCTCAGCCCTGGCAAGCCCTGGCACAAATTAAGCACTGTGCATAGTAAAAACACAACACTTTTTCAGGCCTTTAGATGTCCCACCACTTGCAGACCTTCTGGAATTTTGAGGGCCTTGTACACTTTGTCATTAAAAGCAACGTCTACAATAAGGATGAGAGAACAATCAAACTGAATTTACAAATTGCCTAGATCCCAAGCTTATCTCAAAATGACCAGGAACTGAAATCTGCAGTTTTGTTTCCAAGTTGCCAGCAAAAAAGCTGAAAGAACAAGTTTTGTCAAGGTACTTTCAAAGGAATATTTGAAAACTAATTGTTTCCAAAATATTTCCAGCACCAGTCACTGATCAGTCTCTGTAGATAAACTGTGTAAAACCGAGGTGAGATCAACATCAGACCCATTGATTACCCTCTCCCACACACACACTTTTTGTTTTGTTTTTGTGTGTGCCATTGGAAAATGTTGTGATCTCCAGATCCAGAATATATCCAGATGGTAGAATGGGTCCATGTACCATTTCTGTTTCTCCAATCACCTCTATACGCAACTTCTTTGATAAAAGAAACTATAGATAAAATAACATTCACATAACCCTGAGAATAGAAGTGACTGCCCTTAGTTATCCATTCATCTTTAATTTAATTTGGGTAGCCAAATATTTGCTCTAGGTTTCTGGTGATAAAAAAAGATACAAGTTCAGACAAGTCTCACCATGGCATAACTCATCACTGAAATGATAAAAGGCTTGGAAGACTGGGTTTAAAAAGATGGGAACTGTGCAGTTTAGAAAAGAGATGACTAAGGGGGGATATGATAGAGGTTTATCAAATCATGAACGGTGTGGAGAAAGTGAATAGGGAAGTGTTATTTATCCCTTCATATAACAGAAGAACCAGTAGCAGGTTTAAAACAAACATAAGGAAGTAGTTCTAAACAAAGTGCACAGTCAGCCTCTGGAACTCATTGCCAGGGGACGTTGTGAAGACCAAAAGTATAACAAGGTTCCAAAAAGAATTAGATAAGTTCATGGAGGATAGGTCTGTGACACTGCACCCCATATTCTTCACAGTGATATTATTATGATATGATTATAACATAATTATAATGTATTTTATGCAAGATAAGTCATGTGAGATGTCATTGAAAAGGTTATGATTGCTGAAGATGATTATCCTATTTGTATACATGTATCATTTTTTTATCAGAAGTTATGAATATTGACTATGTATCTGTATTTAAAATGTAGTTACACCTGGGTAACACCTACTAGACAAGATGTTTTCAGTCTAGATAGCGGGTGTAGAAGGGCCTATTCAGGGCAATGGGCCATTAGGAAAAAACAATAGGTCTTAGGAGAGCTTATCATCCACCTGGTGAACCTTCCCATGAAAGCTCCAAACAGTCTGTGAGTGATGGCTGCTATGACTCTACAAGGACATGTGATGAAACCACATGTCTCTAGACTCCATCTTGGGACGTCAATATTTTTCCACAGACCGGTCTACGAACCAAGCTTTGGGAACAAAGGGTTCCTGCTAAATGCAAAAGATATATAAGGCAGGGAGTGACATCATCTGGTGTTCTTCACTCCCCACCCAAGAAGACTCCTGGAAACACCTCAGGAAAAAAGACTGAACTGGAGGAAGTGCTGGACCCAGGCTAAAGGAATTTGTAGCCTGTGAATGAAACACCTGGGGATTCCAAGCTGTAAAGCAAGCACAGCTTGCCTGTTAAGAATATGCAGTCTGCTTGTATCATCTCTTAGGGAGAGAATCTGCTATTCATATCCAATCTATTTAGTATATTGAGTTTAATTTGCATGTTTTGTTTATTTTCTAGATAATCTGCTTTGATCTGTTTGCTATCACTTAATCTATCTTTTGTAGTTAATAAACTTGTGGGAGGGGGTGAATTTTATGAGCTTATGCTGTGCAGTTCCCTGTGCAGTGCAATATGGTATAATTTTGGGTTTATACTCCAGAGAGGGTACATGCCTGAGGAACTGGTAGTAGCTTTACCATGCACGGACTGGTCAGAGAGCCTGCTTGTAACTGCAGCTGGGTGTGTCCCAACCTGCATGTATGCTGGTGAAAGTGCAGGCTGGAGGGCTTTTTGGCTTGTCACAGCAGTACTGTGTGAGGGGGAGCCCAGGCTGGTGGGTCAGGGGGTTCAGTGGTACCCCAGTTCCAGGTGGCACCCCATGGGGAACCAGTCACAAGGTTCATCAGTGTCTATTAGCCAAGCTGGACAGGGATGCAACGTCATGCTCTCAGTGTCCCTAAACCTCTGACTGACAGAAACTGGGACTAGATGATGGGATGATCACTCAATAAATTGCCCTGTTCTCTTCATTCTCTCTGAAGCATCTGGCATTGGCCACTGAGCTACATGGACCATTGGTCTGACCAAGTATGTCCTTTCTTGTGTTCTTAAGATGTATTTACCAAAATGAAGAGATATGGAACTTAAAAACTGGTATAAAATGCTACATTGCTTTTAAGGGCAATGGAGAGGGTCTCCACGGTTTTGTAAAGCCCTCTATGCTGAAATAATGAAGATTCCCTTGATTTTTGTGCTGAATCCTTCAGATCCTTAATAGCAGCCACTTTCTGCTGCCTTCACTCAGGGAAAGACAGCTGAAAAGAGCAGATTCCTGAGGGAGACAACAGATTGCAATGAGGATTTCCTGGACTCCTTGCAAGATTTCCACAAATCCCTCACTGCAGACCCTGGAAGGAAATGATACTTTTCAGGTGTCTTCATTCTCAGAAGACAGTTAAGGTGGGATGTATGTGTCTATACTGTGAGACTTTCGCTTGAAGAGCTTCATTGCAGATTATGGCTACAAAGAGGAAGCCAGGAACCTTTTATGGAAGCTGTGCAATGAAAGATTGTTGAGTGTGCATAACCTTTTAAGGGGTAGCAGCTGGATGGGTATATTTCTGATATACTGCACTATAAAGGTTCTCTAGCATGGTTTAACATAGAACTGCTTCAAACAGTGCTACATTGAAGGGCACTAGGAAACAGTTAGTGTGCACCAGCAGGGTATAGATGGACCAATTAATGTGCAACATGTTAGTGTGTTTTAGAAAACACAGCCCCGTAGGTGCATTACCCCCACTGTGTAGATAAGCTCAGAGAGAGCCAGGGGGCAGAATATCATTTCAGATAAAATTGAATGAAATACAGAATGTTTATTTTTATCTTGCCAGACATGTGACTGTATCTGTCTGTATCTCTGCAGTGTCTTGTATTATTTATTATTGATGATGCAGTAGTATCAAAGGGTCCCAATCATTGATCAAGGGGCCTGATTGCTAGGCTAGGCTCTGTACAAACATCTAATGAACAAGCTAATAAAGTTATACAGCTAGATGAGCAGCACTTTAATTACTTATCTATAAACACAAATGTTAAGTTTTGTTAAAATCAGTATATTCTATTTGAAATTTGGTTCCACTCGAGTAGGTAGCGCAACTTGGACTACATGCCCACAGAATGGCACCACAAGTGGTTAGAATCCCATTGGTTCTCACTGAGAGGTAGGCTACTCAGACTTTGTGATTGGGCATCCAGAACTGTGGGGTACTGTAAGCCCCAACACCTTTTCCAAAATGTCACAGTTAGAAAATATAGGTGATGAGACGTTGCTCACAGTAGACTATGAATATTGTTGAAAACATAATTATGCATGCTATCTGAGCCAGGGCCGGCTCCAGGCACCAGGCACCCAAGCACATGCTTGGGGCGGCTCCTGGTAAGGGGCGGCGGGGGGAGTGCAGCGCGGCATTCCGTGGGGGGGCGGCGCTCCGGCGGCGCGGCGCTTGGCGGGGGGGGGCGCGGTGCAGGGCTCGGCACTCGGGGGGGGTTCTGGTGGCGCTCGGCGGGGGGGTGACTCTGGTGGCGCGGCGCTCGGCGGGGGGGGCGGTGCGGGGCACGACGCTGGGGGGGGTGTTCTGGCGGCGCTCGCGGGGGGGGCGGGCTCCGGCAGCGCGGCGCTTGGCGGGGGGGGCGGCGCTGGGGGGGTGTGTGTTCCGGCGGCGCTCGGCGGGGGGGGCGGGCTCCGGCAGTGCAGCGCTCGGCGGGGGGGTGGCGCTGGGGGGGGGTGGTGCGGCGCTTGGCGGGGGGGCTCGGGGAACGGCGCTTTTTTTTGCTTGGGGCAGCAAAAAAGTTAGAGCCGGCCCTGATCTGAGCGCCCCTGGGCTCCTGGAGCTTGGGTCCCCCTTAGGAGAGCATGGACATGCCCATAGGCTCTGCAAAGTTTCTTGGGTTAGGCTTCTTCTTGAGTGGGGAAAAATAATAAGTGGAGGGCTGTCCCAAACGGCACCAAAATGAGATGTCACTCACTGTAAATTGTGCAGATCTGTGAACCTCCCGCTCCTTCCCTCAGGACTGGTGCAACCACTAGGTGAACTAGGCAGTGGCCTAGGGTGGCAAGTGGTTGGGGGCGCCCAGGGCTGTCCTCAGGCATAGGCAGTTGGGTAGGGCACCTGAAAATTTGGGGCACCACTGGGTCTTAGTGTCCACCCTAGTGGTTTTCCTATCCCTGTTCTGACCCTTCCTGCAGGCTCTGAGTCTTCCTGGGAAGAGGATCTAGTAGTTAAAAGAGAAACAGTCTCCAGCCTGCCAGACCTATTAGCACAACACTGAAACTATTAAAGAGCCATTCAACGGGTAATGAAGACATTTAACAGGCATTTGCCAACCCCCAGGTATCTACTGTCAATTTCTGAATGTATTGACAAAAACAGTTGTGCATGACTGTAATATTTACTCAGAACATGTCAGTCTACAGGACCTTAGTTTAAAATTTGCTTTAAAAATATTTCATTAGTGAGTTGGTGAAGATTATAAAATCACATCTATAAAAAAATCCCCTCCCCCCATTTTCTGGGACCCCCTTTGGCTATAATGACCCACCCCAGAGGCACCACCTTTCTAATCTGCTGGGGGGGTGCTCCCCCTTGGCTCTCATTGTCTCTGTTGGGTTCTGAGCACCTGCAGCAGCAGGGCCTGAAGCCGCCCTTGCTGCTCGTCAGCCCCTTTCCGCAGGGGCACAGACTTTGGAGTCCAGCCTCTTCAAAGAAAGCCTCTGCAAACCCCGACTCCATTGTCTCATCTTCTGTGTCCCTCTTGACTCTCTGAGACGGGCAATCGTCCCCACAGTCCTCTATCCTCCCCTTATATCGGGGTGACCGTGTGCCCGCATTCTACACCACCTGTGATATGGTGCGACTCACCACTGCAGCACCTCCTGCTGGCTGTCCAGGGAATTAGCGCTGCGCCCTCTTTGGGTCCTGTCTTGCCCACTGTCACCTCTGTTCCTGGACCCGTGTCGCTCTAAGGACCACAGCATTCTCTTCAGTGACACTGCCCTCTGGCAGTGCCACTCTTTATGTGCCCTCCACTTTCTGGGGGGACCTGAAGTCTCCTGTCCAGCCACTCCCTTCAGTGGCAAACTGCAGTCCATGGTCTAGTCACTTCCCACGTGGCTCCAGCACCCTCCTTGCCCTTGCGTTAGGGCCTCAATCTACCACCCCCAACAGCCAGCCAGGAGCTGTCTTTTGCTCCCTCAGCCCCTGTTGGCAGCACTGCTCTGTCCAGGGTGCTGGCAGTTCTCTCAGCCCTCAGGGACCCACTTCTTCCTCCCTGGGCTCCCAACAGAGAGCTCCCTTCCTCTGCCCGGCAGCTCCCTTTTTATATGGGCCTACTTTGCCCTGATTGGCTGGTCCCCTCAGCCCTTCTCCGATTGGCTGCCTCCTGCACAGCCTCCCTTGGGCTAACCCCTTTTCTGCCAGTGTGGGGCAGATGCCCCATCACAATCTGTTACACCTGGTTCATATTTCTGAGGCTTTCTTAACAACCATAACTGTGAGAAACTTTCATTTAAAAAAAAGGAAGCTGAGATTCTAGAGAACAAGTTAGTAGCTGAGGAAGGTGCTAGCACACCATATCGCTGTGAACCAGCCCTGTCCAAACCCTGCTTTGTCCTCCAGAACAGATGGGAGGTGAAGGGTAAGAAGCACAGCTGAGCTGGCACAGGGGATCATAACTGGCTGCTGGTATAGGCCATCAACAAATTACTTACTACTCCACTGTAGCAAGATGGAAGTGTGCCTCAGGGGAATATTTCTGAGGCACAGTGTCTCCTGTGGTATTGCCACTGATGCATCATCCCTTACTCAAATGCAGTGAAATGTACAGACAGAATGAGAAGAAAAACAGATTTTTTTTCTTTCTAATCTCTCTCATTTATACTGAACTATGGTTTGATGTGTAACACTAGGAGATAAATAATTTTCAGACAGAAATGTGATTTTTATTTGATATTGACAGTGTCCCATTAAATGCTGTATTGCATGTTTCAGGATTTCAGTTACCACAAACCAACAGAATTCAGGAAATTCCAAAATGAGAATGTCACTCCGTCCTTCCCACATGCCTCTGGGCTTTTGTCCTTCTCAACACAGCATGAAGAGACAGAACATCAGCCTCATCTCTGAGTTTCTGTCCTTTGGGATAACAATATCATTTACAATGAAAGCTATTTTTATTTTTAATCTTTAAAGAAAATAATACCAATGGAAAGGAATAATATATGGCTCAACTGTCATCTACAGCCACACAGAGGAATAAGGGAGAATAAGGACATATTCTAACAGCACTTGGTTATACAAAACTCCTGTTTCATTCAGTCAGTGGAAATGTTGACCAATTAAAGATGGCAGAATATGACCCATTATGATTTATAAATGATTAAAATAAGCAAAACAACTAAACGAAAACCCTTAGCAATAAAAAGGCATATACCAACAACTCGGTGTAGATTACTTTTATGTTACTTCCCTTCCCTCTGCACTTGCCACGATTTAACTCTTAGGCCATGTCTACACACAAACTTGCACTGGCTTAATTAAACTTGTTTAGTTAAATCAGTGCCAACTCCATGTGTGGACTTTCTTTTTCGTTTAAGAGTATTTTATATATTTCTTTTCACAATAAGAGCAGCACAGCTTAATTGGCACTAAGGAAATGCCCGCTTGTATGTATCAATGTTGTTAAGTAAATGTACAATTGAAGTCATGGGTGCCTGCACGCTGTCACTAGAGAAGTTAGTAATTCATTATCTCCATATATACACACACCAGTAAAATGTAAAAAAACACCATTAATCTCTCTCTCTCTCTCTCTCTCTCTCTCTCTCTCTCTCTTCCCCGCCTCCCCCTCCCCCCATTTGTACAGGCAAGCTTTCCTGTTTGAATCAATGAGACGGTTTATAAATAACTGCATCTGCAATAATAAATCTTGGTATTAAAACACCAATTTCCCTTACATTACATTAACATGCAAATGACCTCTGATTTGTGCATGCACAAAAGGTACAGCGGTATGGCCCCACGTGTGTGCAACCAGACTGGGTAACTGTGTCTGTTTACCTCACGAGGCATGGAGCTGTGGGCTTGGAACATGCTCATATTCTGTACCTACACAAACTGGAAATGTACCTTAAGGTCCTATGCCCGGGTACAGCAAGGGGTATGAGATCAGGGTGTCATCTTACAGATAGTATTTATTTATTTATTTTTATGGCAGCCAAAAGTGGTTAGGTACTTCAGAGAAACAAGTGAAAGACAAGGGATAAAATATTCAAAAGCACCTATGTGATTTAGAAGCCTCAGCCTCATTTTCAAAAGTGATTTTAGGAGCCTAAGTCTCATTGGCTTTCCACCAGGCCTAAGCTTCTATAAATGCCTAAGTCACTTTTGAAAGTGGGACATTAGCTCCTAAATTGCTTAGCCCAGGTCCCTCAGTGGGAGTGAGACACCTACATACCTTTCAGGATCTGTACCATAGGCACTTTTGGAAATTTTACCCAACGTTCCTGCCCTAAAGAGCTTTATAATCTATAATTAAACATAGCACAAGTGAGGATAACAAACAAGTAACCAAAAGAGGGATTATTAGGATAATAAGGTCGTGCAGTTATTCCGTTTAGGCATATGTACATCTTCATAACACTATGTGCAGTGGGTGCTACTCAAAAAAAATATATAAAGTTTTACCATCTATGATAGTTAAGTTTATTGCAACATTTATGATTCTTTCCATTCTGTGTACTGGAAACACCACACAAACCACACTGTGGTAAATGTTGATTGTTTCTAAGGGCATGATTACACTGCAGCTGGGCCTGGGTGTGTGCTTCCCAGCACGGGTATACAGACGTGCTAGCTCTGCTCAAGCGAGTGCTGAAAAGAGCAGTGTGGAGTGATGGCATGGCGGGTGGGGCCTCAGACTAGCCACCCAAGTACAATTGTACCCAACCCCCCGGGTAAGTACTTGGCCACCCGAGCCTCTGTGGCCAGGCTGCTATGTTAGCCTGCTATTTTTAACAAGCTAGCTTGAGCAGAGCTAGTGCATATCTGTCTACCCATACTGGGAAGCCAAATGACACCTTTAATTTAAAAATTAAAATCTCCATGGCCTGTCTGACCTGAAATCAACATCGATCAAAGGGAACTGATCTACTATTAAGGTATGCAAACCTTCTTCAACATCTTCATCTCACACCAACCTTTGTATAGAGCATAGTCTGGGATGCAGAAGAATAATTTGGTTTATAATAATCTTGATTTCTAGGGTGCCCATGCATAGAAGTATACATGAGTATATGGGGTATCCCCATATGTGTTTTGGAAAGCAGGAACTTATCTGTTTGCAACTGTTAACACTAGTATACACTAGGGGAAATGATTTAAATGACACTAACCCTTTCCTCCCATTTTGTCACTAATTCCAGTCCCAGAGCTCAATTCTCCATCTGCTAGATAAGAATATCTCCTGTTGGCATCCCTGGAAGTTACTAATATCCTGCCGTGGGAGAATTAGGCCCCCTAAATCCTGGCATAGGTGTCTCATCAGCATTAATCTCTCTACACTGTGAGATAATTTAATTGCAATAGCATTACCTAATGATTTCATGTACTTCAGAGCAATTATACTGCAATTCTACAGCCAGCTTGCTCTCATCCATACTTCAGTCTCTACCCAACATTACGAAAGGTCCTCAACAGTCTCTTCAGCCTGGTATGAAATGTAGATCTAAAACTAAGTGTCATCAGCATATTTAAAATAGGTCATCCAATGTCTCCTCATTAACCCTCCTAACGACCCCATATGTATAGTGAACAAAAGGGCTGTCAAGAGGAGAAAGCCCTTGGAGGAGAAAAGCAGTTGCCCCAAACGATGCCCCCAGGGTCTCTCCAAAGGAAAAGAATGAAGCTGGTAGATGACAGCCCCATTTACTCAAACTAGGATCTGCCACTGAGTCAACAACACCTCATGACAATCTGACATCAAAGACAGCTGGCAGATCTAAAAATGTTAGTCAGAACAGCTTTGCAGGGGTTCTCAAACTTTTTTTCTGGGACCCCCTTTGAAAATATTTCAGGCTGTAATGACCTATCCCAGAGGCGCCACCTTTCTAATCTGCTGGGGAGGAGGTGCTCCCCCTTGGCTCTGTCCAGGCCCTACCCCCATTCCAGCCCTTCCCTCAAGGCCCCACCCCCATCCTGCTTCTTCTCACCCCTGCTCTGCCCTCGTCCCACCTCTTCCCCACCCAGTTCCTCCCCCTACCCCGAGCGCACTGCGCCCTCGTTCCTCCCCCTTCCCCCCAGTGCCTCCTGATGCCGCAAAACAGCTGATCCGTGGCAGGCAGTAGGTGCTGGGAGGGAGGGGGGGACGCTGATTGGTGGGGCCTGCTGGCAGTCAGGAAGCACTGGGGGAAAGGGGTAGTTCTGGTAAATGGGGTGCCAGTGGATGCTCAGCACCCACCATTTTTTCCCATGGGTGCTTCAGCCCCGGAGCACCCATGGAGTTGGTGCCTATGACCCACCCAAAAAAATGATGACCCCTCCCCCCGCCATACCATGCCACCCTTACTTCTGCATTGCTGTTGTGGGTGGTGCTGCCTTCAGAGCTGGGAGCTTGGCCAGCAGCCGCTGCTCTCTGGCCACCCAGCTCTGGAGGGCTGGGGCTGTCAGCCCCATGCATGGCTGACAGCTCACAGACCCTCTGTAATAACCTTGTGACCCCCCTGAGGGTTCACGACCCCCAGTTTGAGAACCCCCGAGCTAGGGCAAGATCCTCAATCAGCCCCTTTGTAGATCTTTTGTGCTGCCAAAGGAGCAATACTGCTGATTTAAATAGAGATGTACCTGGTTTACTGTAATCCCTAAGTGGTGTGGAGCTGGTTTAGCTGACTCTCTGCCACTCCTTCACTACTAGTCCCAGCGTAGGGGATGTGTCAGGGGAAGGGGATTGACTGGAGCACTGCTGCATTCTGGCAATCTCTTGCTAGCAGAATAATAGAGATGTAATGCTGGAAGGGACTTCAAAAGGGCATCTAGTCCATCTCTGTGTGCTGACAGGACCAAGTATCATAGAATATCAGGGTTGGAAGAGATCTTAGGAGACCATCTAGTCCAACCCCCTACTCAAAGCAGGACCATTCCCCAGACAGATTTTTGCCCTAGACCCCTAAGTGGCCCCCTCAAGGATTGAACTCACAACACTGGGTTTAGCAGGCCAATGCTCAAACTCAATCTGTGATTCACTATAACCCCCAGATCCTTTTCATCAGTATTACTGCTTAGTCAGTTATTCCCCATGTTGATTTTTTCCTTCTTAAGTTAAGTACTTTGCACTTTTCTTTATTGATTTTCAACTTGTTGATTTCAGACCAATTCTCCAATTTGTCCGAGTCATTTTGAATTCTAATCCTGTCCTCCAAAGAGCTCACAATGTCTCCCAATTTGCTGTCATCCACAAATTTTATAAGCATACTCTCCAATCCATTATCCAAGTCATTAATAAAAATGGTCAGGGAGCCAACTGCTGCAGGGCCAGTCTGATAGCAACACACTGGACACAGCTGATCCTGGCAGGGGCTGCTTGATTCATTGCCCTTCCTGATTGGTAGAGGGGTGGAGCTAGCTATTACTTTACCCAGCAGCCTCCAGGGCTTGCTGGCTACTCAATGCGTTTCGTGTCTGCAGCTACAGTTGATCCTGCTTCTTCCTGTGCTAGCTTCAGTTACTACCCTACTCCATCCTTGACATCCCTAGATCTGCTTCCTGACCACATCTCTGGCTCCCCAATTGGCTCTGGCTTTTGGCTTCTGATCCCTGGCTCTGACTCTTACTGCTGTTCTCATCTATGGTCCTGATTCTGGACTCCAGCTGGGCTCTGTTCTAATCTCCAGGCTTGATCATCTCCCATGGCTCTGACCATCAAGCCTGACTGCCCATGTCCTGATCACTATCCAGACAAAATATTGAATAGTACTGGCCCCAGGACAGATCCCTGTGAGACCCCACTGGATACATCCTCCCAGTTTGATAATAAACCATTGATAGCTGCTACTTGAGTACGGGTTTTCCACTAATTATGCCCCCAATTGATAATAATTTCACCTAGACCACATTTCCCTCATTTGCTTATAAGAATGTCATGTGAGATTGTGTCAAAAGACGTATTCAAATGAAGATCTATCATGTATATTGCTTCCCCTCATCCATTGGGCCAGGAACTCTGTTAAAGAAGGAAATTAGGGTGGCTGGCTGTCACGGAGTCCCCGGGCAATGCTCTGGAACTGCTCCTCACAAAGCCAGTCAGGACTTTGGGGAGCCTCCTCTCCCTTAGAGCAGACTGTCTTCAGGGCAAGAAGCTCACACGGCTTCACCTCCTGGGTCTGACCTTGGAGCATTCAGCATATGCCCCTCCGTGCGCTTCCCACAGCGCGTCCGCCCAGGCTGGGTCCTGGGGAAGCCATAGGGTCCTGCACGCACCCCCACTTCGTAGTCAGACGTGACTCTTAGCCAGCCAGTAAAACAGAGGTTTGTTAGATGACAGGAACACGGTCTAAAACAGAGCTTGTAGGTACAGCGAACAGGACCCCTCAGCCGGGTCCATTCTGGGGTCCAGTGAGCAAGAAAACCCCGTCTGCCCTCTCTTCCTGTCCTCAGCTAGCTCCCAACTGAAACCCCCTCCAGCCCCTCCTTTCTGGCCTTTGTCTCTTTCCCAGGCCAGGAGGTCACCTGATCTCTTTGCTCACCTTTAGCTATTCCCTTGCAGGGGGGAAGGCCACGGCCATTTGTTGCTGGGATACAGAGTGTCGGCCATGTATGCACACTGGAGACTTAAGACATGCATAGGGGAAACTGAGGCACGCAGACAGTATTCAGAGGAAACATTAAGATCAGTCCCACTTTGTCACACTGGCATAATTTATTCTTGACAAGTCCATGTTGGCTAGTTATAACCCTATTATATTCCAGGTGTTTACAAACTGATTATGTAATAATTTGTTCCATTACCTTTCCAGGTATTAACGTTAGGCTGCTGGTCTATAATTCTCTAGGTCCTCTTTGTTCCTCTTTTTAAAGATAGGTACTATGTTTGCTCTTCTCCAGTCCTCTGGGACTTCACCCATCTTCATAAATTCTCAAAGATAATTGCTAATGGTTCTGAGATTGTTTCAGCTAGTTCCTTAAATTCTTAATGGTCCTATGGTCTTAATTCTCCTATGGTCAATTTCATCAGACCCTGCTGATGATACATCTAACTTATCTACATACTTTTTAACCTGTTCCGTCCCTCTTCTGGCTTGTGTTCCTTCCCTCTTGTTGTTAATATTAATTGTGTTAAGCATCTTATCACAATTAATCTTATTTAGTGAGGACTGAAGCAAAGCAAAGGAGGTGTCATTCATTATTAGCACTCCTTCCCTGCTACGTTGTGGACCCACATTCTCTTCCCCTTCCTGGAATAGCATCCCATGGTCGAGGAAGCCAAAGCCCGCCTGTTGACATTATCTATGCAGCCCTGCATTTATCTCTAGGATGTGTCTATCCCTGTTTGGGCCCTTACTCTCAACCAGCAGTCCCAGTCCCTTCACCCTTGCTTCCAGAGACCCATAGTCACTACTGATCTGTTCAGGGTCATTCCTGGAAGTATCATTAGTGCCCATGTGGGTGAGCAGCATGGGGTAATGCTCAGAAAGCCAGATGAGCCTCAGCACCCGTAGTGTTGCAGATGCAAATAGCATACACCCAGGATGTCAGGTCAGGTCCTCAGAAGGGAGTCTCCAACCACCACCACTCTCTTGGAAGTAGTGGCCATGAGCCTCCAAGTCTTAGGGGCAAGTGGCTTATCTCCCAACCATTGGGATCTGCTTCTCTTCTCCTGCTGCCAGTCGTGAGTACCGGTTCCTCAATGGATAGGGAAGCTGGGTAGAGGGTGGAGCACTGTCTGATGCCTGAGGTGGCCTGCAGCCAGCCTCCTCCCTGTGGAGCAGCCAGTTCTCCAGCTGGAACCTCTTTGTTGCTTCTTTCAGTCCCAGATTTAGTGATTTACACTGATTCAGTCTGGAGGCGATGGATGGATCACTGAGGCTAGATCTTCATCCAAGAGGAAGGGGTGATGTCTGTTAGCAAACTGAAGAAAGACGGCATTCCTTGCCCTGTCTGCAGTCTGGACCAGCAGAGCTAGTGATGAATATGGTATATAGCTTGTTAATTAATTTAAGTTTATTAAGTGCTTTGAGTTTCCTTTGAAGTGAAGCTATAAAAATAAGGCAGTGACCCAACCCTTTCCCCACTGAAATCAATGGGAGTTTTACCATTGACTCCAATGTGAGCACAATGGGGTCTCAGCACTGTGTCAGCTAAAAACAAAATTTAATTTCTAGTCTGATTATAAACTGCATTAGTGTGATTGTTATAGAGTGCACTTGCCACAAGAGTGCTCCCTCATTTCATAGGGTTACCATATTTTGTGCCTCCAAATGGAGGACACTCCCCGGGGCCCCGGCCCCGCCCCCAGCCCCGCCCACGCCCCTGCCCCAACTCCGCCCCCTCCCAAAGTCTCCGCCCCCTCCCCTGCTTCCCGCGAACATTTAATTCGCGGGAAGCCTGAAGCAGGTAAGGGGGGCGGGGGGAGGAGGCGTGCCCCAGGCTGGTCCCCCTGCGGCTCCAGCCTGGGTCGGCTCGGGCCCTGGGGTGCCGGCCCCGACCGACCACCCCCCGGCTCCCAGCCCCGCGGGCCCGGCTCCCGATCCCGGCTCCCGACCCCGGCTCCCCGACCCCGGCTCCCCGACCCCGGCGCACTCCCCGGCTCCCCGACCCCGGCGCACTCCCCGGCTCCCCGACCCCGGCTCCCCGACCCCGGCGCACTCCCCGGCTCCTGGCCCCGGCTCCCCGACCCCGGCGCACCCCCCGGCTCCCCGACCCCGGCTCCCCGACCCCGGCGCACCCCCCGGCTCCCGGCCCCGGCTCCCCGACCCCGGCGCACCCCCCGGCTCCCCGACCCCGGCTCCCGGCCCGGCGCACCCCCCGGCTCCCCGACCCTGGCTCCCCGACCCCGGCGCACTCCCCGGCTCCCCAACCCCGGCGCACTCCCCGGCTCCCGGCCCCGGCTCCCCGACCCCGGCTCCCGGCCCCGGCTCCCCGGCCCCGGCTCCCCGACCCCGGCTCCCGGCCCCGGCTCCCCGACCCCGGCGCACTCCCCGGCTCCCCGGCCCCGGCTCCCCGACCCCGGCTCCCCGACCCCGGCGCACTCCCCGGCTCCCCGGCCCCGGCTCCCCGACCCCGGCGCACTCCCCGGCTCCCCGACCCGGGCTCCCGGCCCGGCGCACCCCCCGGCTCCCAGCCCCGCGGGCCCGGCGCACCCCCCGACCCCGGCTCCCGGCTCCGCGGGCCCGGCCCGGCTCCCCGGACCGGCACCGCGCTCCCGGCCCCGCGGGCCTGGCTCCCAGCCCGGCCCCCGGCCCCGCGCCCAGCCCGGCCCGGCACCATGCCCCCGGACAAAGAGGCCCCGGCCGAGCCTCCCGATTTTCCCGGACATGCCCGGCTTTTGGGGATTTCCCCCCGGACGGGGATTTGAGCCCCCAAAAGCCGGACATGTCCGGGAAAATCCGGACGTATGGTAACCCTACATTTCAGGATGCGGCACTGAGGGGACTTTTCCGCTCTCATATCTTCCTGAGTCCTGGTTCCAAACGATCTGCTGCCATCATGGCCTAGCCCTCTGTGTGGGTGGTTAGCTCAGGATGGAGCTGTTTCCTTTCCCAGCCCCACTGTCTGGCCATGCGCCACTGGCTCTGCTCACGCTCCCTAACCTGTGTGCAGTGCTGAGCCTTGGCAGAGCAGTGTGGCCAGTCTGGGGCCTAGCCCTTCTCAGCACTGGGGGAGAGAGAGGAAGCCTGTGTATTAAGAACTGCAACATCTCATGGGGTGAGAAAACTGCTTGATCCAAATACTGGTTAGTCTAAATAAGGTTTAAGATTTAAACTGTGCGCTTACTTTTATTTTCTTTGGTAAATATCTCTGACCTTTTATGCCTACCACTTATAATTACTTAAAATCTCTCTTTCTGTAGTTAAATAATCTGTTTTCTACAGGGCCGGTGCAAGGAAGTTTCGTGCCCTAGGCGCCCCCCCCCCAGCCCTCGGCAGCTCCCCGCCCCCCCCTCCACCCTGAGGCGCCCCGCCGCGGTAGCTCCCCCCTCCCCCCCCCGGCCTGGGGATCCGTGCGGCAGAAAAAAAACCTTTTGAAGTGATAATCAAGATAGCCCAGTACAGACAGTTTGATAAGAAGTGTGAGAATACTTACAAGGGGAGATAGATTCAATGTTTGTAATGGCTCAGCCATTCCCAGTCCTTATTCAATCCGGAGTTGATTGTGTCTAGTTTGCATATCAATTCCAGCTCAGCAGTCTCTCGTTGGAGTCTGTTTTTGAAGTTTTTCTGTTGTAATATAGCGACCCGCAGGTCTGTCACTGAATGACCAGACAGGTTAAAGTGTTCTCCCACTGGTTTTTGAGTATTTTGATTCCTGATGTCAGATTTGTGTCCATTAATTCTTTTGCGTAGAGACTGTCCGGTTTGGCCAATGTACATGGCAGAGGGGCATTGCTGGCACATGATGGCATATATCACATTGGTAGATGTGCAGGTGAACGAGCCCCTGATGGTATGGCTGATGTGATTAGGTCCTATGATGATGTCACTTGAATAAATATGTGGACAGAGTTGGCATCGGGGTTTGTTACAAGGATAGGTTCCTGGGTTAGTGGTTTTGTTCAGTGATGTGTGGTTGCTGGTGAGTATTTGCTTTAGGTTGGGGGGTTGTCTGTAAGCGAGGACAGGTCTGTCTCCCAAGATCTGTGAGAGTAAAGGATCATCTTTCAGGATAGGCTGTAGATCTCTGATGATGCGCTGGAGAGGTTTTAGTTGGGGGCTGAAGGTGACAGCTAGTGGTGTTCTGTTATTTTCTTTGTTGGGCCTGTCTTGTAGGAGGTGACTTCTGGGTACTCGTCTGGCTCTGTCAATCTGTTTTTTCACTTCAGCAGGTGGGTATTGTAGTTTTAAGAATGCTTGATAGAGATCTTGTAGGTGCTTGTCTCTATCCGAGGGATTGGAGCAAATGCGGTTATATCTTAGAGCTTGGCTGTAGACAATGGATCGTGTGGTGTGTCCTGGATGGAAGCTGGAGGCATGTAGGTAAGTGTAGCGGTCAGTAGGTTTCCGGTATAGGGTGGTATTTATGTGACCATCGCTTATTAGCACAGTAGTGTCCAGGAAATGGACCGCTTGTGTGGATTGATCTAGGCTGAGGTTGATGGTGCGATGGAAATTATTGAAATCATGGTGAAATTCCTCAAGGGCTTCTTTTCCATGGGTCCAGATGATGAAGATGTCATCAATGTAGCGCAAGTAGAGTAGGGGCGTTAGGGGACGAGAGCTAAGGAAGCGTTGTTCTAAGTCAGCCATAAAAATGTTGGCATATTGTGGGGCCATGCGGGTACCCATAGCAGTGCCGCTGACTTGAAGGTATATATTGTCCCCAAATGTGAAATAGTTGTGGGTGAGGACAAAATCACAAAGTTCAGCCACCAGGTTAGCTGTGACATTATCAGGGATACTGTTCCTGATAGCCTGTAGTCCATCTTTGTGTGGAATATTGGTGTAGAGGGCTTCTACGTCCATAGTGGCCAGGATGGTGTTTTCTGGAAGATCACCGATGGATTGTAGTTTCCTCAGGAAGTCAGTGGTGTCTCGAAGATAGCTGGGAGTGCTGGTAGCATAGGGTCTGAGGAGAGAGTCTACATAACCAGACAAGCCTGATGTTAGGGTGCCAATGCCTGAGATGATGGGGCGTCCAGGATATCCAGGTTTATGGATCTTGGGTAGCAAATAGAATACCCCTGGTCGGGGTTCTAGGCATGTATCTGTACAGATTTGTTCCTGTGCTTTGTCAGGGAGTTTTTTTAGCAGATGGTGTAGTTTCTTAACTGTCTGTACTGGGCTATCTTGATTATCACTTCAAAAGTTTTTTTTCTCTTAATTAATTGGCCTCTCAGAGTTGGTAAGACAACTCCCACCTGTTTATGCTCTCTGTATGTGTGTATATATATCTCCTCAATATATGTTCCATTCTATATGCATCCGAAGAAATGGGCTGTAGTCCACGAAAGCTTATGCTCTAATAAATTTGTTAAACTTTATAAGTGTACACTCTATGTCATTATCTAAATTATTGATGAAGATATTGAATAGAACCGGACCCAGAACTGATCTCTGCGGGACCCCACGCAATATGCCCTTCCAGCACAACTGTGAACCACTGATAACTACTCTCTGGGAATGATTTTCCAACCAGTTTTGCACCCACCTTATAGTAGCTCCATCTAGGTTGCATTTCCCTAGTTTGTTTATGAAAAGGTCATGCAAGACAGTATCAAAAGCTTTACTAAAGTCAAATTATACCACATCTACTGCTTTCCCCCATCCACAAGGCTTGTTACCCTGTCAAAGAAAGCTATCAGGTTGCTTTGACACGATTTCTTCTTGGCAAATCCATGCTGACTGTTACTTATCACCTTATTATCTTCTAGATGTTTGCAAATTGATTGCTTTATATTCTTAAGTTCTCAGGTAAATTGTGGTGTGGTGTCTTCTTTGAGTTCTTTATAGTAGGTGGTGTTGGAGAGTTGTCAATTGGCCTTGTTAACATAGTCATCATGGTTGAGGACTACAAGGGTGCCCTCTTTGTCTGCTGGTTTGATCACACTCCTAGCTGGAGATGGAAGTTTCATTCCTGGTGCTATAACAGACTTCCTGTGAAGCCCTGGAAAAGTCTGTTAATGTCATCATGCCTGGGTGCCCCAGCTGTAAAACTGGAATAATAATACTTCTTTTATCTTGACTATTTAGATTGTAGTTTCTTTAAGACAGGGGCTGTCTCATACTATGCATAGTACAGAACATAGTACTATGGGGTTCCTAGATGCTACCATAATACACATAATAGAAATGTACTGTTTTGTTTCTTTGTTTTGCTTTACTAACACCGTCTTTTGGCTCTAGGTATTTTCATGGTACTTGGGGTTGGTGCCTAAAAGGTATTTTGATCCATTTTTATCCAAACTGGACCATATTCTTTCATTGTTACATCTATGTAAGTCTACTGCTAGCTCTTTCTTTAGCTTGTCAGCCTTGTGAATTTGGTTTAATATCCAATGTTTTCTATTCATTCTACTCTGTTCTGGTGTTTATACTGCCAGGTGTTTAGGCTCAATATTTAGGTCCAGGCTTCCTCTGTCGCAGAGCAGTCAGTGTTACTTTAACTTTTTGCACTAAGTTGTTAAATTATATTGGGCCTCATTTTCCTCTGAATTAGTGACAAAAAATCAGGAGTAGCTCTACTGAAGTCAATCGAGGTACACTGCTGTAAAACTGGTGAAAGTGAAGTGTGACTCAGGACCAGTGATTTTTATTGAAACTTCTTATCACAATGATTGTTACTTATGGACCAATTTAAGATGACCCATTTTGTACTAATATTTAAAACAAACAAAAACATAACTTTTTAACATTTTGATAGGATAACAAGTGATATGCAGCATTTCGGTGAAGTTAAATTCTGTGAGCACAGGCTAACCTCAGCCAGCACAGTTCAGCAGGTTTTAGATTTAGAAAAAAGAGAACTTTACGATTAACCTTGTCAAGATAGAAATGCATGACTTCAATTGATACAAAATTATACCTACGCCTGAACAGCTACACTTTGCCGTTCTCCTTCTGAAGAAACTTGTTTCTATAGAAACCCACACCTATTCACAAGGTAGACATTTTAAATATTTAACAAATCTATGATTAATATGAGCTATTCTACATAATGAAACCGGAGTTTGAAGTTAAAAGGACTGGGGAATTCTTTCAGGTTACAGAATATGAACCTAAAAGAAGATAATCATAGTTATGAAAACTGTCTTATACTGACAGTCTGTGAATATCATTCTCTGCAACACACTAACCTCTTGTCCTAGAGGAATATTGCAAAGAAATTTGAAGTAGGTACTTCATATACATTTCCACAGAATACTGCCATGTGAATTTAAGGTGCTACATTGATTACAGTGGATCAATACTGATTTGAGCCACTTCAGGATCTGACCCATGGCTTTTCATAATCTTCATCATATTTTCCAATTACACTATGTGTTTCACTAGAGTTTAAATGTGAAACAATCATAAGGTGTGACTGGCTGCTTGCGAGGAACCTACATTGGGGATATTGTGGCACTCACTGAACTATGTGTTGCAACTACGTGGCTTGTCTGTTAATTCACTTTCACTTCTACAGGGCTGGTCCACCTTATTTTCCACTATTAATTCAGGAAGAGAAACTGGGCCCATAAAATACCTGTTTACAATTTTAGATCCCATCGGCCAGCCAGTTTTTTGAAATGATGAGAATTTAAAACAGTTTAATAATCAGCTTCTACCGTATATGTTGTATGCAAGATCAGTGTGACTGGAGAACAGTTTTTATTTTTCCAGAACTATTCCTCTCAACTGACCTCAGACTTCCAACATTTTAGTTGTTTAGGAAACATAGCATGGGGGTTGCTTGGCTAACCAATATCTATCTGACCTCCTAGATTCAGCTGTCAGTGAGCTACCGTGTTCTAGGATATGGAACAATCCTGGACACAACTCTTGACTAGAGCTGACAATGGTTTCATTGTCACAGCCTCCAGTGAGGTGTACCCAGTAAACCAAAACAGTTCACAAAGATTGCCTATGACAATATAATAAGATTAAATTAACACTTTGGTGTCCAGGAGAGATGAATGTATGTAATTGCAACAAAATTTTGCACCTTTGTGCAACAGAAAAGAATGTGCTTGGTGTCCTGTAGTTATGAGTCTGTAGCTTTAAGGTCTAAGGTGTCATGTAACCATAGCTTTGCTGAATAAAGGGTAGCTTTGTCATTTTGTCTTCAGTTTAGTTACAGCTGTTGGCTAGGAAGCACCTACCCTAGGGGAAAGAGCAAGAAGGGCTTGGCAGGCTTTCTTAAAATACATAATGGAGAACCATTGATGTAGTGTTGTTGTAGCCATGTTGGTCCCAGGATATTAGAGAGCCAAGGTGTGGGAGGGAAAGTCTTTTATTGGACCAACTTCTGTTGGTGAGAGAGACAAGCTTTCGAGCTTACACAGAGCTCTTCTTCAGGTCTTAAGAGCTCTGTGTAAACTCAAAAGCTTGTCTCTCTCACACAGAAGTTGGTCCAGTAAAAGACATTCCCTCCCGCACCTTGTCTCTCTAGCCCTTGATGTACACATAGTATAGATTAAATCCACTGTAATCTCCCCCAGGGTGCTAGATTTGGTTAAAATTTCTCTTTATTTTAGTCTGGTTTTGAGTCCATAGTGTGTTTTTGTGTTTGGACTTTTATGCTGTGTTTAGGAAGTGTGTTTAAGATTAAAATAATTTGCCATAGCATGTGATCTAGAGAGGTAGATCCTGATCCTTCATTTACAGCCAAGCAAGAGTTTTGCCTGCCTGGGAATTGTACACTGTCCTGTGCTGATGTCAGTAGTACTAGGCTAACCCCCCGGGGGTACGTCTACACTGCAATGAGACATCCACAGCTGGCCTGTGCCAACTGACTCAGGCTTATGGAGCTCAGGCTAAGGGACTGTTTAACTGTAGTGTAGACGTTCAGGCTCTGGGCTCTAGGACCCTGTGAGGTGAGGGCGGGGGCATCCCAGAGCTTGGGCTGCAGCCCGAGCTGGAAAATCTACACCGCAATTAAACAGCCTCTTAGCCCAAGCCCCATGAGCCTGACTCAGCTGGCATGGTAGGTTTTTAATTGCAATGTAGACCTACCCTGAGGGACATTTAAAGTTGCAGCTCAAGGCCCCCTTGATTCTGTTTGCCTGAACTTTATTTTAGTAAAAATTTTAAAGACAATAAAGCTTCTGTTTTCAGCTACTTCTCTACAATGCAAGGAAGGACTCATGAGGACGCTCTGTGGTATGATAGTGCTGGGAATGGAGTACCGTATATACTCGATCATAAGACGGTTCGTTTATAAGCCAACCCCCCCCCCAAGATGGATAAGTAAAAATGGAAAATTTTTATAGCCCATTCATAAGCCGACCTTATAATTCAGGGGTCAGCAAAATTTGGCTCCTGGGCCATCAGGATAACCCGCTGGGGGGCCGAGATGGTTTGTTTACCTTGAGCGTCCGCAGGCACGGAGATAAACCTAAGTAAACAAAGTGTCCCGGTGCACCAGTCGCTTACCCTGACGGGCTGGGACAGCAACTGGTGGGGAAATTTTTTGTGGGGGAGAAGCTGGGAGTCAAGGGAGTAACCCCTGTGACCACCCCACACATGACCCCACCCCTAGCCTGGGACCCCCACACTCTCATCATCCCATCCCTTCCCACCTTATCTGAGGAGGGCCAGGGGAGGATGTCTCTGGCCTGGCTGGAGCTACTCCGGCAGGCTGGGCAGCGCAGCCACAGCGTGCTCCGGTGGGCCAGACTGGGCAGTGCGGCTGCAGCATGTTCCAGCGGGCTGCGTCGGGTGGCATGGCTGCAGGCTGCCAGCCCCGGAGTTGCAGCTGCTTCAGAGGCTGTGGGGAGAGCAGCGTGGCCAGAAGCGGAGAGACTCCGGCCCCGCCTCTTCCAGTCTGTCTCTGCTGCCTCTCCTTGCTCCCTCTGTTGGGGGGAGGGGCCATGTCCCACCTCTCCCTCTCTATACCCGTTCATAAGCCGACCCACTTCTCTGGTGCTTCCCTTTTTTACTAAAAAATTTTGGCTTATGAACGAGTATATACGGTATACAATTTGGCTCTCCCTTTGTGCTTGTGTCACGATGTAGCCTGTCAGTCAGGTGCCCTAGAGTTATGGAGCAGCAGTAATGATGTTGCAGTTAGAGTGATAAGACAGTTTCCCACTAGAAGCCTATTCCCCCTCACTCCCCAAATTTTCCCAAACAAATAAAGACTTCTCCCCTGATGTTTTGGAACCTTTCATCTGTCTGGTGGGCTCAAGCCTCAGCCTAGGCAGTGGTCTACCTGGGATGGAGCTGGCTGCTCCCCACATTTTCAAGCCTTCATGTTGCATATTTTTCTGAATCTTGGCACTTGATCACTCTCCCTATGGGATATACACTGTTGTTCAGTGTGCTAATGTGAAATTGTGATGCTCTTGATTTTGGAAGAAGCACCTACCAGTTGCTTTCTGAGGGGAGGGTCTGATGACATTAGTGGCTGGCCTCTGGAAGTGAGTTTGTGGTGTTCACATGTTGTGCAGTATCATGCTCCATGTCTTGTATAATCAAAAAGAACAGGAGTACTTGTGGCACCTTAGAGACTAACAAATTTATTTAAGGTGCCACAAATATTCCTGTTCTTTTTGTGGATACATACTGACACGGCTGCTACTCTGAAACTTGTATAATCAAGTGATCCTGCAGGGGAAAAAACTCTCTGTGGTGCTTCCACCCTATGATTGCCCAGTGAATTATCTGTGTCTATTGTTTTGTTTGTCCTTTTTGACAATTGTCATAAGTTTCTTGAGGACTGGGCCTGTGTCTTCGAGAGCTCCCAACACCATAGTATCTGAGCACTTCACAGTCTTTACTGGATTTACCTCACAACACCCAATGAGGTAGGGAAGCTATTATTATTGTTTTGTTTAAACACAGATGGGGAACTGAGGCCAAGAGAGGCTAAGTGACTTGCCCACGGTCACACTCAAAGTCTATAGTGAAGCAGGGAATTGAACCCAGGTGTCTTAAGGCTAGGCTAGTGACCTAACCACTGGACCATCCTGCTTCTCTCAGCATCAAGCACCTCCTCATTGCTCAAAAATAATAAAACCTCTTAAAACCCTATGTGGGGAAAAAACTTGTTGAAACCCTGGCCCCAGTGAAGTCAATTGAAGTTTTTCTGCTGACTTCAATGGGACCAGGAGCTCACATAATGACTATAAGGATAATGGTACTGGCCATATTCTATGATAACAGTCACAGTTAGCTCTATTGCCTACTGGTACCACACACTTTTCTTAAGTCATGATGAATCTCTTAGGCACAGTTGGGTTTACAAGGAAAAATCATTTCTTTGCAGCTGGAAAAATATGGTGGTGAGTGGCACAAGTTAACCTCTGAGTCACCTTGTAATATACGTCACAAGGTATCACACATCATGTCACAGTACTGCCCTCTCACATCTTCTCATTAACATCATGCCTCCCAGCTATTGGTGTTTCATTGCTTGTGGCACAATGGATGGAATTTTTTTTCCTGACATGCTATAACCAAGGGTACGCTTCTACTTTCCACAAAATTTAAACAAAACTTACAAAGCCAAACAGATGCATTTTATACCAAGACTTAGAAAAGTTCTACCTCCATAATGTCTTTTCTAGTCAATTACATTTTGTAATTTATCACAGAAAGCTATACTACAGGGTAACTACATGAAAGATTCAGGTAATGGGAATGAGCTGTCTTCCCTGATGCTAGGCTGCAACACAAATAGTCTATAAGCCCTGCACCGCAATTTACACTCTTCCATAAGTTTTGCGATGTAAATTCTTCCTGCTGACTCATTGACCACATTCTTAACATTTTCAGTGTGTTCACTAAAGGTACTGTCCCAACAATCTTTTCCTCTCCCTTGTTTTCGTAGCTGATGTCATCCTATTTCTTCTTAATTAAACTGATAGCTTGTGTCATGCTGTCATTTTTGCAGCCTACATCAGTTATTAGAAGCACGATTAGATGATGAATCACTTGTCTTTTCCTGGGAATTCACTTGAATCTCTTTAATATTTCATATGATGTGTATACTGTTTCACTTTTTGAAAGCTTCTCTATTTCTGAAACCTCAAGCAAACTGGGGTTTCTATGGGCATCCAAGTTCTGTTATACTGTTTACTTTGTAAGCCAGGCAAACTACATGCATCTCAATGTGAAAGATGTGAATATAACATACAGCATTAAAGAAGTCTTTGGGAAGAGAAATCCACTTTAATGGCCTGTTTCCAAGATTCCTATTGCTAAGAGTTCATCTCTGAAGTCTCCTTCTCTGGATAGTTGCTTTTGCCTTTTGTTGAGTTTTTACATTACACACAAACTTATTATCCAACCTGAATTTATGTATATCATTATCTTAACTGAGACCAACATTATCTGCTTTGCATTTATGTTTGTTCTGGAGTCAGAGTAGATGAGCTAAACAACTATTCAACACAAATTGGTCTCAATAAAGACTTTCCAATAACATTCTATAAAAAGTTAGAGGTGATGTAATGCATTTAGAACTCTCTATCAAGATATGATAGCTTGAGCTAGGTGAAAATTTTCAGTTGAAACTTTTTTCCAGTGAAAAAATGCAGATTAAGTGACACCGAAACATTTCATAAGTGACACCGAAACATTTCATAAATTTGTGTCAGTTTTGCCAATTTGTTCATCTTTTGGGGGGGGGGGTGGAGAGGAATGGGGATTCTGAAGAAGTCAAAATATTCCCTTTTTTCATTTTTTAAATGAAACATTTTGATCTGATTTGAAATACTTTTCATTTTGCATTGCCTTCAATTTCATTAAAAATCATTTAAAAAAGCTCAAAATTGAAATGAAATATTTGATTTTGGGTCAAACAAAACATTTCATTTGACCCAAAAGGAGAGGCCTTTTTTCCTGGAATTGCCTGCGACACAAAATATCAGTTATTTGCCAAGCTTTGATGGTAACTGCTACAAATCAGTTAATTCCTGGTCCTGTGAGGCATTAAGAAGAACTAGTCAGAGTTTTTATGTCAAAATAATTTTATGATAATTTTTTTTTGGGGGGAAAGGGGTTAGAAAATGTGTGTTTATTTTCAAAATGTCCTGGAAAAATAATTAGCTTTTATTTTACTAGTTCGAGTGCTGAATAGCCTCAATATAGTTATATATAGGGTGTAGCTATATTATCTTCCTGCTGGCTTTTGTATTATCTGCAGTGGCTGCTGCACATCCATCAGTTGTTTGATGTAACAGATGAAATTTTGTTTTGCCTAAACAAACCTTTATTTCAGCAAGAGTCGAGGCAATAGACAATACATTAGACTAAGGGCCTTTTCCAACAGAACAAACATTGTCTTTTGGAAATCCATTTGCTGCAGCATTGTTGGGTGCACCTCTGGCCTTAGTCCCACTGAAAAAAAAAAAGGAAAAAAAAGCAACACAAGGATCAACATTTCTATATCTCAGCCAAAATAATCCTTCTTTTGAGCTGCTTATCTGAGAACCACCTCTTGGATCTGAGGTGAAGATTTAGCCTCTGATGAATTCATTAAGTTACATTACATTTGATATAATATGGTTTTAGAATGCCTCCACATTTACATGGTTTAATTGCAAGACGATTAAGTATAGTTGATTGTGGCAAAGTTACAGGAAAAGTAGCTAATTAAAAATCATATGAAAATAACAAGATGATTGGAGGCTGACAAAGCACCTTAAAGCTATTAAGGATTTATATTAGAAAAAACACTCCAAAAATAATTTCAGAGAATTGTAAATTATGCATAATCAAGGCTTCATATATACGAGCTGACACACACACACACACACACACACACACACTGCATACTAACATGTATTCATATAATATAACCTATTTGCAAGGAGCAATAGAATTTTTATGAAAAATAGGTTAAATATATGCTGTATTTTATTTTTGGAGTAATTCATTGTCTGTAAAAGCAACTGATTATAAAATATATGGGCCAAATTCATCCCTAGTTTGACTCTAATGACTTAAGTAGAGACAAGGGATGAATTTGACTATGGCACAATTTCAAAGATCCCTGGAGATGCTAACAACATTACTGCTACTTGGAAGCACTCTTGTCTTGAACCATCCTCTAGTGGTCACTCCAGAATCTGCAAATGTTTCTGCTGCACAGATTGGCTGATTAACCTGATTCACTGACTTTAAACTAACATGTTCCAGAGTGTAAAGCTTTAGATCGTGTTACAACAAGAAAGTAGTTTAAAAAAAAACCCACACCTTCATCCCCCAACTAAAACCTCTCCAGCGCATCATCAGAGATCTACAACCTATCCTGAAAGATGATCCTTTACTCTCACAGATCTTGGGAGACAGACCTGTCCTCGCTTACAGACAACCCCCCAACCTAAAGCAAATACTCACCAGCAACCACACATCACTGAACAAAACCACTAACCCAGGAACCTATCCTTGTAACAAACCCCGATGCCAACTCTGTCCACATATCTATTCCAGTGACATCATCATAGGACCTAATCACATCAGCCATACCATCAGGGGCTCGTTCACCTGCACATCTACCAATGTGATATATACCATCATGTGCCAGCAATGCCCCTCTGCCATGTACATTGGCCAAACCGGACAGTCTCTACGCAAAAGAATTAATGGACACAAATCTGACATCAGGAATCAAAATACTCAAAAACCAGTGGGAGAACACTTTAACCTGTCTGGTCATTCAGTGACAGACCTGCGGGTGGCTATATTACAACAGAAAAACTTCAAAAACAGACTCCAACGAGAAACTGCTGAGCTAGAATTGATATGCAAACTAGACACAATCAACTCCGGTTTGAATAAGGACTGGGAATGGCTGAGCCATTACAGACATTGAATCTGTCTCCCCTTGTAAGTATTCTCACACTTGTTATCTAACTGTCTGTCTGTACTGGGCTAGCTTGATTATCACTTCAAAAGTTTTTTTTCTCTTAATTAATTGGCCTCTCAGAGGTGGTAAGACAACTCCCACCTGTTTATGCTCTCTGTATGTGTGTATATATATCTCCTCAATATATGTTCCATTCTATATGCATCCGAAGAAGTGGGCTGTAGTCCACGAAAGCTTATGCTCTAATAAATTTGTTAGTCTCTAAGGTGCCACAAGTCCTCCTGTTCTTCTTTTTGCGGATACAGACTAACACGGCTGCTACTCTGAAACCACATTGTTTTGTTAGTTAAAAAATAATCTTCCCCATCTTTTTAAAAAGAGATGCTGTATCCTGCAGACATGCCTGAAAAGCAGGGTTGCCAAACCTCCAAGATTGTACTGGAGTCTCCAGGAATTAAAGATTAATCTTTAAGTAAAGATTATGTCATGTGATTAAACTTCCAGGAATTCATCCAACCAAAACTGGCAACCCAACTGAAAAGAAATTGGTTCCCTTACTATTAATAATATTTGTCTTTTGGTAGCACCTACAGGCCCAATCATGGATCAGGGCCCTGTTGGGCTTGGTACTATATTAGCAGAACAAAAAGATGGTTTCTACCTTGAAGGGCTTACAATTGACAGTGCATGGGTATTTTTTCCAGTGAATGAAGTACTATTTGTATAGAAAGTGTGTTCTTCCTGGCCTGTTGTTCTGGCCACATCACTACTTATCTGCTCTATTTTCATACTGCATCATCCACTTCCAACAATGCCAGCCTCAACCATCAGCTTCTTCTAGAACCATCTTCATAGTTTCTAATGTGCATCCTCTTATCTGTGGGATGCCCTCCTACAAGGTGGATCAGTAAAGGCACTACCCAGACACTAAGGTGCCACAAGTACTCCTGTTCTTACCCAGACACTACTCACTTTGCCATGACACCTATAGAGTCCTTCCAGCAGATAACAGCTAGGCAGGCAGCAAGCTGAGAGTACTTCCACTGCGGGGCTTATATAGAACAACAGAACAAAGAACCTCTATGCTTAAACCACATAGAGATAGTCTATGAAAATACAGGCTCACATTGCTGTCATCCTTCTCTCCCTTCCCTCAGCCCCCAGCCCAATTTATTGGTTTTACCTATATGTAATATCTTGTCTTAAACTAAGATTGTGAACACTTAGGGACTCAATCTTTTACTTGTACAATGTCTAGCACAATGGAGCCCTAATCTATAATGTAAATAATAGTAATTAATGACACTGTCAACTTAAGTCATTTGTTTTTTTAAATACATTTCCTTCCTATTTATTAATTACACCTTAGTTTATTAAGACTGAGAGAACTGTAAACATCTATGTTACTTCCACCAGTAAAACCATTGGACTCTGAATTGACCAATTCTTAGATACCACAGTGAAGGATGTTGCATACAGATCCGTGACAGAATGAAAACTGGCTGCCCAGCGCCACTTTTCTTTGTGCTTATTCATTGATCGTTGTCTTATTAACTTTTCTTTTTCAAACTTTTAATTCACCTTCTCTGCAAGCCGTAGAGTGGTGCTAATATACATCCACTGTGGGACATTGTAAAGTTTTTAAATGGTGATTGGGTGTTTGGGAGGTGAACGGCAAATTGCTCCAAGTTTCCATGAGCTCACACCTCATATAAAAGGTGAACAAGGGATTTTCTCACCCATAAAGTCCCAGGTCTGCTGTCATTCAGCGATGCTCAAAATGTACATTGAACAGTTCCTATTTTCATTGCAAATATTTCACTATAGTAAAATGGGTTTGAAAAAGTCAAAATACCATCCATTCCCTCAACCCTAGAGGTGGTCTCTGCCTATGCAGGGTCAAGCAACGTTGGTGGGTATTAATGGATGTAGAAGTTAGCACTGCTGCTTGTCCATGCTGTGTGAATGAAATTCATACCTGTGTAAAGGGCCAGCAGAATTCCTGTGCACCACATTTATAAGCCCTAAAAATAGGGCTTAATTTGGATTTAGTAGGTGCATAGTTCTTGTATTGCCCCTTTGCACAGGGATGATTTTCACCCTGAAGGAATAGAAGACTTCATTCTCCAGTGCTTTTGCTCTAGCACCCTTCCAGGAGAGTTACACTTACAAAATATAAAAATAAAAGATCACTCTGTGGTGAATGTACTGAAGCCACATTTCTGCAGTGTCCACTCTGTCCTCACTGCAGCTGGTCCCCCCCCCCTTGTATATTATACCCACTAAATTATATGCACGCGGGCAAAAAGTGTGCCATTTCAGTGTGATACATGTCAGTCTTTCCGATGCTTTGTAGTTTTAGAGGTCATTTGAGCAATTTTCTTGCACCTACCGAACAATACATTAATTACATTATAATGGAGACTGGGCAGTATTTCCAACAGTGATTGAAGTGATCTTACACTGGCTCTGAGTATATATGTATAACAATAGTGATATTCAAGCCCTTATTTTTACAAAGAATTACAGAAATACTTAACTTCACACACTGTAAGTAGCCCCACTGATGCTAATGGGATTAGTCAGTGTGTAAAGTTCAGCAGATGCATCAGTCTTTGCAGAATCAGGACCTAAACCCTTATCCTATAGAGCTTTATATTTTCTAAACATTATACAAATATGAATGAAATTACTTATTGAAATAGCATATTCCAAAACTTCCATGGCCATTTAGAAAGTTGTCACTTTGTTGCACACCATGGCCACAGAAATCAGTTCTTTCTACTCTAAATCTCAGAATGTCCCTCAGACCAATGACTATTGAAATGTTTCATTTTGGAAATGCTGAAATGAATTGTTTCCAAACTTCTTACATTGTTTTTCCAACCAAAACAATTAGCGAAATCAAACAGCCGTGAATTGTTCTGATGGATCCAATTCTGCACTTTTTGGCAAAAAAAAAAAAAAAAAGAAAAAAGGAAAAAAAGAAAGAAAGAAAGGTTTTGCACAAGAAATGTCACCCAGCTCTACCAGTGGATCAGTTGAGCAAGTCTTATTCTGTCCAGTAGAGAGCAGTGCATACATAGGGCCTGCTCCAAAACCCTTTGAGGTCAATGGACAACTTTTAATTGCTTTCAATGAGTTTTGGATCATGGCCAGACATGCTAGCCAGTTTGTTACAGCTTTGTTATTTGGCACATAGATTAAACTTGCTTCACTGAACTTCTGAACTGAAACAGTAACAGTGTGTGTTGGGGAAAGAGAGAAAAGGAAAATTTGTGATGAAATCTTTATTTTCTGTAGTGGGGAAATGGAGAAGAGGGGATTTGTAGGTGATAACTCTTGCTCCTTGTTAAAGTTACCCTCAAAGGAGAAAAAATGGGTTTGCCTTGTTTTGCTTCTTTATGATGTAACTTTTTAAAAACGAAGATGGAACCTGGTGCATACTCTACCAAACTAAAAAGAAGAACAGGAGTACTTGTGGCACCTTAGAGACTAACAAATTTATTAGAGCATAAGATTTCGTGGACTACAGCCCACTTCTTCGGATGCATAGTCCACGAAAGCTTATGCTCTAATAAATTTGTTAGTCTCTAAGGTGCCACAAGTACTCCTGTTCTTCTTTTTACGGATACAGACTAACACGGCTGCTACTCTGAAATCTACCAAACTAGCAACTTCAAGACTTTATTTTGTTTATTCCCCACCTCCCATATTATCTTTTCCTGCATGTATATATGTATATATGCAGGAGGAGATACTATTATGGAGGTCTTATAGATTCATAGATTCTAGGACTGGAAGGGACTTCGAGAGGTCATCGAGTCCAGTCCCCTGCCCGCATGGCAGGACCAAATACTGTCTAGACCATCCCTGATAGACATTTATCTAACCTACTCTTAAATATCTCCAGAGATGGAGATTCCACAACCTCCCTAGGCAATTTATTCCAGTGTTTAACCACCCTGACAGTTAGGAACTTTTTCCTAATGTCCAACCTAGACCTCCCTTGCTGCAGTTTAAACCCATTGCTTCTTGTTCTATTCTTAGAGGCTAAGGTGAACAAGTTTTCTCCCTCCTCCTTATGACACCCTTTTAGATACCTGAAAACTGCTATCATGTCCCCTCTCAGTCTTCTCTTTCCCAAACTAAACAAACCCAATTCTTTCAGCCTTCCTTCATAGGTCATGTTCTCAAGACCTTTAATCATTCTTGTTGCTCTTCTCTGGACCCTTTCCAATTTCTCCACATCTTTCTTGAAATGTGGTGCCCAGAACTGGACACAATACTCCAGCCGAGGCCTAACCAGAGCAGAGTAGAGTGGAAGAATGACTTCTCGTGTCTTGCTCACAACACACCTGTTAATACATCCCAGAATCATGTTTGCTTTTTTTGCAACAGCATCACACTGTTGACTCATGTTTAGCTTGTGGTCCACTATAACCCCTAGATCCCTTTCTGCCGTACTCCTTCCTAGACAGTCTCTTCTCATTCTGTATGTGTGAAACTGATTTTTTCTTCCTAAGTGGAGCACTTTGCATTTGTCTTTGTTAAACTTCATCCTGTTTAACTCAGACCATTTTTCCAATTTGTCCAGATCATTTTGAATTATGACCCTGTCCTCCAAAGCAGTTGCAATCCCTCCCAGTTTGGTATCATCCGCAAACTTAATAAGCGTACTTTCTATGCCAATATCTAAGTCGTTAATGAAGATATTGAACAGAGCCGGTCCCAAAACAGATCCCTGCGGAACCCCACTCGTTATGCCTTTCCAGCAGGATTGGGAACCATTAATAGCAACTCTCTGAGTACGGTTATCCAGCCAGTTATGCACCCACCTTATAGTAGCCCCATCTAAATTGTATTTGCCTAGTTTATCGATAAGAATATCATGCGAGACCGTATCAAATGCCTTACTAAAGTCTAGGTATACCACATCCACAGCTTCTCCCTTATCCACAAGACTCGTTATCCTATCGAAGAAAGCTATCAGATTGGTTTGACATGATTTGTTCTTTACAAATCCATGCTGGCTGTTCCCTATCACCTTACCACCTTCCAAGTGTTTGCAGATGATTTCCTTAATTACTTGCTCCATTATCTTCCCTGGCACAGAAGTTAAACTAACTGGTCTGTAGTTTCCTGGGTTGTTTTTATTTCCCTTTTTATAGATGGGCACTATATTTGCCCTTTTCCAGTCTTCTGAAATCTCTCCCTTCTCCCATGATTTTCCAAAGATAATAGCTAGAGGTTCAAATACCTCCTCTATTAGCTCCTTGAGTATTCTAGGATGCATTTCATCAGGCCCTGGTGACTTGCAGGCATCTAACTTTTCTAAGTGATTTTTAACTTGTTCTTTTTTTATTTTATCTGCTAAACCTACCCCCTTCCCATTAGCATTCACTATGTTAGGCATTCCTTCAGACTTCTCGGTGAAGACCGAAACAAAGAAGTCATTAAGCATCTCTGCCATTTCCAAGTTTCCTATTACTGTTTCTCCCTCTTCACTAAGCAGTGGGCCTACCCTGTCTTTGGTCTTCCTCTTGCTTCTAATGTATTGATAAAAAGTCTTCTTGTTTCCCTTTATTCCTGTAGCTAGTTTGAGCTCATTTTGTGCCTTTGCCTTTCTAATTTTGCCCCTGCATTCCTGTGTTGTTTGCCTATATTCATCCTTTGTAATCTGTCCTAGTTTCCATTTTTTATATGACTCCTTTTTATTTTTTAGATCATGCAAGATCTCGTGGTAAGCCAAGGTGGTCTTTTGCCACATTTACTATCTTTCCTAACCAGCGGAATAGCTTGCTTTTGGGCCCTTAATAGTGTCCCTTTGAAAAACTGCCAACTCTCCTCAGTTGTTTTTCCCCTCAGTCTTGATTCCCATGGGACCTTACCTATCAGCTCTCTGAGCTTACCAAAATCTGCCTTCCTGAAACCCATTGTCTCTATTTTTCTGTTCTCCCTTCTACCCTTCCTTAGAATTTCAAACTCTATGATTTCATGATCACTTTCACCCAAGCTGCCTTCTACTTTCAAATTCTCAACGAGTTCCTCCCTATTTGTTAAAATCAAGTCTAGAACAGCCTCCCCCCTGGTAGCTTTTTCAACCTTCTGAAATAAAAAGTTGTCTGCAATGCAGGCCAAGAATTTGTTGGATAGTCTGTGCCCCGCTGTGTTATTTTCCCAACATATATCCGGATAGTTGAAGTCCCCCATCACCACCAAATCTTGGGCTTTGGATGATTTTGTTAGTTGTTTAAAAAAAGCCTCATCCACCTCTTCCACCTAGTTAGGTGGCCTGTAGTAGACTCCTAGCATGACATCACCCTTGTTTTTTACTCCTTTTAGCCTAACCCAGAGACTCTCAACACTTCCATCTCCTATGTCCATCTCTACCTCAGTCCAAGTGTGTACATTTTTAATATATAAAAATTGTCATACACATATTAGATTGTATGTTTTTGGGGGCAGGGACTGTCTCACTTTGCTGTATATAAAGCACCATGCAGACCTATGACCCTATATGCAAAAGTTAAATAAATGCTACTGCTACTTAAATCCAAAGCAATAAAGCTGCTTCTCAGTGATTGAACATGAAATGTCCCATGAGTATGTCTGAGACTGGAAATCCAGATAAAGTAGCAGTTTAATCAGGTGAAATATCTAACATAGGTCCAATTCAGCAAAGCACTTAAATACATGCTTAACTTTAAGCACATATGTAATCCCACACATACTCAGCAGACTACTTAAGGAAGTGACTAAGTTCCATTGCAGTCAGTACTGAACTGGGGCCTTGATGAACTATACATGCTAAATTAGAAATCATTTATTACTCCTAGTCTATACTGTTTGCTGCATTCTTTTTAGATTCAAACACCCCATATACTTAAGTTAGAAAGTCAATCACTGTGAAAGTACTTTTGGCAGGAGTCATATAGAAAGGCATTAAGAGGCAAAATGCAAAGTCCTATTGACTGACTGATTTCATGGCATACTGTCATTATAATAGTTCCACAATATATAATCTGTAGAACTGCTGATATGTACTGACAGCCCACACACTGCAATGGTTTCCAAGGAGATGTTATAATGTGTCATGTCAGTGTCTTGTAGGAGTATGATGCAGGCTCTATAAGCCACTTTTATATTTCCACTGCTAGAGCCTTATGAAACTATCAGTTTATATGCAAACTTCTCTCCAATCTCCACTGCAGATGCCGATGCATATTCTGGAATATACTGGAATACTGTATGCCAGGAGTTCTCAAACTGTGGGTTGGGACCCCAAAGTGGGTCAGGACCCCATTTTAATGGGGTCGCCAGGGCTGGCTTAGACTTTCTGGGACCCAGGGCCGAAGCTGAAGCCCCACTGCCCGCACTTGGGTCTGAAGCCATTGGGCTCAGGCTTCAGTCCCCCCTACTGGGGTGGTGTAGTAAGTTTTGTTGTTAGAAGGGGATCGTGGTGCAATGAAGTTTGAGAGCCCCTGCTGTATGCAGTTCTGGGGCCCACATTTTAAAAAGACGTTGACAAATTGGAGTGGGTTCAGAAAAGAGCCATGAATATGATTTGAGGCTGGGGAAAGTGCCTTGCAGTGGGAGACTTGAAGAGCTTCATCTGTTAGTTTGTCAGGAGAGTAGAGCTGGTCAGAAAAAGTTAGATGGAATCAATTTCACTGGACAATGCAGCTCTATTGAAATCAAAACACTTTGTGAAATGGACACTTACACCAAAATTTTCAGAGAAAAAAGGGAAAGAAGTTCTGATGATGCCCATACATCCTGTCCTGACAATTTTAGAACAAAGTATTTCAATATTTCCTTGCAAAATGACTTCTTAAATTTTTTACTTCGTATTAATTTTATCTCTCGATATATATATAGCCTAAATTGAAGCGAACCTGTCAAAACTAAATATTTTATCAATCCAAACCAAAGGTTTTTGTTTTTTTCCAGAGAGTTTTAGAATGTTGGGGTTTTATTTCCAACTGAAGCAAAACCAAATTTCAAAATCCTCCATGAAATGGAATTTTCATTCTCTGCACAGTTCTAATTGATTGTGCTGTGTAGTGCCTTCACAGGGAGAAAATGCCAGGCACTGCAGGGCTCTTTGGGCTGGCAGAGAAAGGCATAACAAGAACCAATGGCAGGAAGCTGAAGGTAGGCAGGTTCAGACTGGAAATGAGGCACAAGTTTTTAGCAGTGAGGGCTACTGACCACTGGAATGAACTGCCAAGGGAGGTGAGGATTCTCCAACTCTTGATGTCTTTAGGTCAAGACTGGATGCCTTTCTGGAGACTATGCTTTAATCATACACAGGTTATTGGGCTCAATGCATGGGCAACTGGGTGAAATTCTATGGCATGTACTATACAGGTGATCAGTCTAGATGACCTAGGAGGTCCCTTCTGGCCCTAAACTATGAATCTATCAATGCTGCATTCATGCTGGTCAGGGAACTCCTCCCATTGACATCACTGTTTTTTAAAATAAATTAAATAAAGATAACCTATCTCCTAGAACTGGAAGAGACCTTGAAAGGTCATTGAGTCTAGCCCCCTGTCTTCACTAGCAGGACCAAGTACTGATTTTGCTCCGATCACTAAGTGGCCCCCTCAAGGATTGAACTCACAACCCCTGGGTTTAGCAGGCCCATGCTTAAACCACTGAACTATTCCTCCCCTCTTAGCCACCCACTGAATGAACACAGAAAAGACCATAGACATCTACAGTGCAGGTTAGAGAGGAAAATGTCTCTCCTCTTCTTGCAGGTTAAAGAGAAATGGGGAATTTGCACTAATCTTCACTTTCTCTGTGGATGCTTGTATTAGTTCTGCTCTAGTTCTCACCTCTTGAGTACAAATAGGTCAGAACTATTTTCACGGGCTAAATGCAAGTGAGGCATTGGCTAAGAGCTAGACTGTGACCTGAACTACATGCCCATGCAAAGAGGCAATGGGGAATTAGAGCTCCTCGTACATGGATTACCCAGATGTTGGGCCGAGGTGCATAGCAGTAAGCAGGTGCTGCATGTCTGTTTGCTTCCCTCTGGAGCAGGTGGGTAGGGAGGAGAGGGGAAATGGGTCAGTCTTGGCCCTACCCCCTACTTGGTGGACAGTGCATTTCAGCTGGTGAGGGGGTGTCAGAACTTCCTGCTGGTATAGGACAACAGCAAATTACTTCTCCCAGACCGAGGAAGAAATAATTACTCAGAAATGAGTCGAAGTCAGTGTTTCCTCAGGGCTATTTATCAGCTACTTTGTAGCTTACATACCACCTTTGCTTAAGGCTCTCTCTAAAATCACAATTTAACCCTACAAGAAAAATGTCCGGCTATCAACTCATCTAGTCTACTCTATAATATACTCTGCACATCACCATGGTATCTGAGGGCAACAAAATAAGCATTAATAAGCAAAAAAAAAAAAAAAAAAAAGGGCAGCTTTCATCTACCCAAAAGATAACTCCACCCTAAATCTTGCCCATCAGGTTCTTGGGATCATAATAGTGCAGTAGCACCAACATTATCAATTTTGCTCACTAAACAGCAAGCTACCTATCCAGCCTTCCCTCTTCAGAGGCTTGTGTTCAAGAGGAAGAAGGGAGGCTCCCAATATCACATCAGGTGTACAAGCATCAAAATTAAAAGCAAAGAAACAACTCAGACTTGAAAATGACAGGGTCTGATTCTCTTCTCACTTACACAGGCATAACTCCATAAACTTAAATGGACTTACTCCCAACTTACACTAGTGTAAGCAAGAAGCAGAATTAGGCCCACAATATATGACCTCAGAGTTCTGCTGCCCTGAATAAGTCCCATGAGTAGGTCTCTGGTGTCTTTTAATATCAGCAGAGGCTCCTGTGTGAATTACAGCTTTTCAGACACTCTTTAACCATAGATGTAGGTCACACCTGATACATTTGTTTCCTGAATTAGTGGACAAGAGGGAAGCAGTGGGCATGATTTATCCAGCTGTCAGGGAAGCATTTAATACTATACTGCACAACAGATTGATTTGCAAGGTCAGAAAGCATGACATAGCGTAGGCAGAGAAACACTGAAAGGGATTAAAATGGCTTAAGGGACAAAAGATAGGCAGTGTCATTAAGGGGAAAGAGTTTAAATGTGGAATATCCCTATTATTGGACCATTTTGTTTACCTTGTACAGAAATGACCCTGAGGAGGGTAACTGATGTAACTGCAGAAGTGGCTGACAGTGAAAACTTGAGAAAGGTGGTTAGTAATCTAAGATCAGATCCTCAGCAGGTATATATCAGTGCAGCTCCATTGACTTATTGACTTACGTGGCGCCACACTAGTTTACACTAGCTAGGGAGCTGGCCCATTATGTGGAACAGAGTAAACAAACTCCAAAGGCTTATGAACTGATAGTGTATTGAAGAACATTTTCAGGTAACCATCCAAAGGGTTGGGGCTCATACCTATCTGTGACAAGACACTGTCCTCAAGCACGCCCCCTTGTGGTCCTGCAACTACATGGCTCTCAGTGCTTGCAGTCTTTTACTCTCAGACCCGTCTACCAAGAACAAGATACCCTGTTTGTGGGGTCTTATTTATTATCTCATTTTACAGAGCCCAACCCTTCTTGTAGCCCTGGAGTTAATGCTGAACAAGCATCCTTTCCCGAGTTTAAGAGTCATCAGTCCTCCTCCCCGAATAGGGTTATAGCCCAAACTCTCTCTCTCTTCCCAAGTCAGGAGTCCCCCACTCTCCTCCTGGAGCTGGGTTACAATTCAGGGCAGCTGTAGCTCTCAGTCAGCTTCCCTCTAACTGTCTCCTTTTTACCTATGTATACTTCTGTTGGTGAGAGAGACAAGCTTTTGAGCTACACAGAGCTCTTCTTCAGACCTTCTCACCTCACAGGGTCCTAGAACCCAGGCTCCAGCCCAAGTCCAGAAATCTACACAGCAGTAAAACAGCCCCGCAACCTGAGCCCCGTGAGCCCGCGTCAACTGGCATGGGCCAGCTGCGGGTGTCTAGTGGCTGTGTAGACATAACCTAAGAGGAACTGGAAAAGCATAAGATTTTCCTCTCAGCTGTCATCTTCTCCCCATTGAGTTCCTCTGCTATTTGAAAAAATGGCATCCAATCCTTTTGTCATAATCAGGACAATAAAATAACCCCTACTTCCTGTGAATCTGGGACCTGAGGAGGGTCACAGACTCAAGAACTCTTTTATTTGCAATCTGCTTAGTCAGGACAGGTAGCTTAGGTACCACAGTGAGTGAGGAAATTTAGGATAGATAGGACCCTGCTCTCTGTTCCTCCTGACAGGAGGCTCCTGTGCTCTACCCATTGTCACTTTCATACTTGTGGTGAGTATGAATTGGCCTGAAGGTCCCAGATATACCTCAGAATTGTGAGTATCAGGTCAGAAGTCTGGGGAAAGGAAGTAATTTTCCCATTGTATAGATAGGTGCATTGTGAAAGGGTTAATGCCTCCTTTGCCATTGACCATTTGTTGGGTACAGCTATTAACTTTGATGGAACATTGTTCTGCTATGGTATGGAGAGTCCTGTGCTCCTGTCTTATCAAGTAAGCTCTCATCTTAATGAATTTCTTATCTCAGTGTTAATGGTAGTTAAAGAATTCGCTATATGAGGGTATGTCTACACTACGAAATTAGTTCGAATTTATAGAAGCCGGTTTTATTGAAACTGGTTGTATACAGCCGATTGTGTGTGTCCCCACATAAAATGCTCTAGGTGCTCTAGTCGGCGGACCGCGTCCACAGTACGAGGCTAGCGTCGACTTCCGGAGCATTGCACTATGGGTAGCTATCCCACAGCTATCCCACAGTTCCCGCAGTCTCCGCCGCCCCTTGGAATTCTGGGTTGAGATCCCAATGCCCGGATGATGCAAAACAGTGTCGCGGGCGGTTCTGGGTACATGTCGTCAGGCCCCTCCCCCCCCGTCACAGCAACGGCAGACAATAGATTCGCGCCTTTTTACCTGGGTTACCTGTGCAGACAACATACCACGGCAAGCATGGAGCCCGCTCAGCTCAGCTGAGCTCACCGTCACCATATGTCCTCTGGGTGCCGGCAGACGTGGGACTGCATTGCTACACAGCAGCAGCTGCTAACTGCCTTTTGGCGGTAGACGGTGTAGCATGAGTGATAGCCATGGGGCTGGCAGCCGTAGGGCTGCATTGCACCAGCCCCTTGCCCTTTGGTAGGCGATGGTATATTATGACTGGTACCCATCATCGTCGTACTGGAGTGGCTGTCAATCATGGTCACCTGGGCAGACATGCTACTGTTTCGATGATGATGGCTACCAGTCGTAGTATACTATTTTCTGCCAATTGCCCAGTATTGTCTGCTAAGCACCCAGAAGAGGCCGAGGGTGATGCTGGGTGCTGGCGGACCTGGGGCTGGCAGACGTGGGGCTGCATTGCTACACAGCAGCAGCCCCTTGCAGACGATGGTATATTATGATTGGTATCCGTCATCATCATACTGGAGAGGCTATCACTCATGCTGCACCGTCGGCTGCCAGCTTAAGATGTAAAAAATAGATTTGTTCTGTATTCATTTGCTTCCCCTTCCTCCGTGAAATCAACGGCCTGCTAAGCCCAGGGTTTTCAGTTTCATCTTTGGGGGGACCATTCTGTGTGACAGTTGTTTGTGTTTCTCCCTGATGCACAGCCACCTTTCTTGATTTTAATTCCCTGTTCCTGTACCTGTACGCCATGTCGTCACTCGGCCCTCCCTCCCTCCCGCCCTCCCTCCTTCTCCTGGTCCATCAGATACTACTTTCGCGCCTTTTTTCTGACCAGGCGCCATAGCTAGCACTGGGATCATGGAGCCCGCTCAGATCACCGCGGCAATTATGAGCACTATGAACACCACACGCATTGTCCTGGAGTATATGCAGAGCCAGGACATGCCAAGGCGAAACCCGGACCACCCGAGGAGGCGATTGCAGCGCGGCGAAGAGAGTGATGAGGAAATTGACATGGACATAGACCTCTCACAAGGCACAGGCCCCAGCAATGTGGAAATCATGGTGTCACTGGGGCAGGTTCATGCCGTGGAACGCCGATTCTGGGCCCGGGAAACAAGCACAGACTGGTGGGACTGCATCGTGCTGCAGGTATGGGACGATTCCCAGTGGCTGCGAAACTTTCACATGCGTAAGGGCACTTTCATGGAACTTTGTGACTTGCTTTCCCCTGCCCTGAAACGCCAGAATACCAAGATGAGAGCAGCCCTCACAGTTGAGAAGCGAGTGGCGATAGCCCTGTGGAAGCTTGCAACGCCAGACAGCTACCGGTCAGTCGGGAATGAATTTGGAGTGGGCAAATCTATGGTGGGGGCTGCTGTGATCCAATTTGCCAGGGCAATGAAAGACCTGGTGATATCAAGGGTAGTGACTCTGGGCAACGTGCAGTCAATAGTGGATGGTTTTGCTGAAATGGGATTCCCAAACTGTGGCGGGGCCATAGACGGAACCCATATCCCTATCTTGTCACCGGAGCACCAAGCCACCGACTACGTAAACCGCAAGGGGTACTTTTCAATGCTGCTGCAAGCCCTGGTGGATCACAAGGGACGTTTCACCAACATCAACGTGGGATGGCCGGGAAAGGTACATGATGCTCGCGTCTTCAGGAACTCTGCTCTGTTTCGAAAGCTGGAGGAAGGGACTTTCTTCCCGGACCAGAAAGTAACCGTTGGGGATGTTGAAATGCCTATCGTGATCCTTGGGGACCCAGCCTACCCCTTAATGCCATGGCTCATGAAGCCGTACACAGGCAGCCTGGACAGGAGTCAGGACCTGTTCAACTACAGGCTGAGCAAGTGCCGAATGGTGGTGGAATGTGCATTTGGACGTTTAAAAGCGCGCTGGCGCAGCTTACTGACTCACTCAGACCTCAGCGAAAAGAATATCCCCATTGTTATTGCTGCTTGCTGTGCGCTCCACAATATCTGTGAGAGTAAGGGGGAGACATTTATGGCGGGGTGGGAGGTTGAGGCAACTCGCCTGGCCGCTGATTATGCGCAGCCAGACACCAGGGCGGTTAGAGGAGCACAGCAGGGCGTGGTTTGAAAACGAGTTTTGTGACTGGCCAGGCTACTGTGTGAAACTTCCGTTTGTTTCTCCTTGATAAACCCTCCAACCCCCCGCCCCCGCCCCGGTTCACTCTACTTCCCTGTAAACCAACCACCCCACCCTACCTTCCCCTCCCGCTTGCAGAGGCAATAAAGTCATTGTTTTTTCACATTCATGCATTCTTTATTAGTTCCTCACAGAAGTAGGGGGATAATTGCCAAGGTAGCCTGGGATGGGTGGGGGAGGAGGGATGGAAAAGGACACACTGCATTTTAAAACTTTAACTCTTATTGAAGGCCAGCCTTCTGATGCTTGGACGATCATCTGGGGTGGAGTGACTGGGTGGACGGAGGCCCCCCCACCGTGTTCTTGGGCGTCTTGGTGAGGAGGCTATGGAACTTGGGGAGGAGGGCTGTTGGTTACACAGGGGCTGTAGCGGCGGTCTCTGCTCCTGCTGCCTTTCCTGCAGCTCAACCATACGCTCGAGCATATCAGTTTGATGCTCCAGCAGACGGAGCATTGACTCTTGCCGTCTGTCTGCAAGCTGACGCCACCTATCGTCTTCAGCCTGCCACTTGCTCTTTTCATCCCGCCATTCAGCCCGCCACCTCTCCTCTCATTCATATTGTGCTTTTCTCATCTCCAACATTGACTGCCTCCACGCATTCTGCTGTGCTCTATCAGCGTGGGAGGACATCTGCAGCTCCGTGAACATATTGTCCCTCGTCCTACGTTTTCTCTTTCTAATGTTCACTAGCCTCTGCGAAGAAGAAACATTTGCAGCTGGTGGAGGAGAAGGGAGAGGTGGTTAAAAAAGACACATTTTAGAGAACAATGGGTACACTCTTTCATTACAAGGTCGCATATTTCGGCTTGCAGGCAGCCATGGTAGGCCACAGTGTTTTGGCTTTTTTAACCTTCTTAACATGCGGGAAAGGTTGCAAACAGCAGCGCATTTCCCATATCAAGGATGAATTGGGTTGTCCATTTAAAATGGGTTTTCAATGTAAAAGGAGGAGCTGCGGTTTCCCGGTTAACATGCGGCACAAACACAAGTAAACCACCCCCCACACACACACACACACGATTCTCTGGGATGATCACTTCACCCCTCCCCTCCACCGCGTGGTTAACAGCGGGGAACATTTCTGTTCAGAAGAGCAGGAACGGGCGCCTCTGAATGTCCCCTTAATAAAATCACCCCATTTCAACCAGGTGACCGTGAATGATATCACTCTCCTGAGGATAACAAAGAGAGATAAGGAATGGATATTGTCTGCATGCCAGCAAACACCGGGACCATACGCTGCCATGCTTTGTTATGCAATGATTCCAGACTACGTGCTACTGGCCTGGCGTGGTAAAGTGTCCTACCATGGCGGACAGGATAAGGCAGCCCTCCCCAGAAACCTTTTGCAAACGCTTTGGGAGTACATAAAGGAGAGCTTTCTGGAGATGTCCCTGGAGGATTTCCGCTCCATCCCCATACACGTTAACAGACTTTTCCAGTAGATGTACTGGCCGCGATTGCCAGGGCAAATTAATCATTAAACACGCTTGCTTTTTTGTGTGTAATGTTTACAAATATTTACAAAGGTACACTCACCAGAGGTCTCCTGTGTGCCCTGAGGGTCTTGGGTGAGTTCGGGGGTTACTGGTTCCAGGTCCAGGGTCACAAACATATCCTGGCTGTTGGGGAAACCGGTTTCTCCGCTTCCTTGCTGCTGTGAGCTACCTACAGTACCTCCATCCTCATCTTCCTCGTTCCCCGAACCGTCTTCCCTGTGTGTTTCTCCAGTGAGAGAGTCATAGCACACGGTTGGGATAGTGGTGGCTGCACCCCCTAGGATCGCATGCAGCTCCGCGTAGTAGCGGCAAGTTTGCGGCTCTGCCCCGGACCTTCCGTTTGCTTCTCTAGCTTTGTGGTAAGCTTGCCGTAGCTCCTTAATTTTCACGCGGCACTGCTGTGTGTCCCTGTTATGGCCTCGGTCCTTCATGGCCTTGGAGATCTTTTCTAATACTTTTCCATTTCTTTTACTGCTACGGAGTTCAGCTATCACTGCTTCATCTCCCCATATGGCGAGCAGATCCCGTACCTCCCGTTCGGTCCATGCTGGAGCTCTTTTGCGATCCTGGGACTCCATCACGGTTACCTGTGCTGATGAGCTCTGCGTGGTCACCTGTGCTCTCCACGCTGAGCAAACAGGAAATGAAATTCAAACATTCACGGATCTTTTCCTGTCTACCTGGTCAGTGCATCTGAGTTGAGAGTGCTGTCCAGAGTGGTCACAATGAAGCACTGTGGGATAGCTCCCGGAGGCCAATAACATCGAATTCCGTCCACACTACCCCAATTCCGACCCGCAAAGGCCGGTTTTATCGCTAATCCCCTCGTTGGAGGTGGTGTAAAGAAACCGGTTTAAAGGACCCTTTAAGTCGAAAGAAAGGGCTTCGTCGTGTGGACGTGTCCAGGCTTAATTCGATTTAATGCTGCTAAAGTCGACCTAAACCCGTAGTGTAGACCAGGCCTGAGTGTGTATATGCTGCCCATATTTCATGCATGTTCCCTGTATTATATGGTATGTATCTGGAAGAGAACATAAAATCACTACTGATAAAATTTTCAGATGACACGATTGGGGGAGTGGTAAATAACGAAGAGGACATGTCACCAATACAGATTGATCTGGCTCGCTTCGTAAGCTGGGTGCAAGCAAAGAATATGTGTTTTAATACAGCTAAATGCAAATGTATTCATCTAGGAATAAAGAATTTGGGGGCTAGTGTGGATAATCAGCTAAACATGAGCTCCCAGTGTGACACTGTGGCCAAAAGGGTCAATGTGATCCTTGGATGCATAAACAGGGGAATCTTGAGTAGGAGTAGAGAGGTTAATTTACTTCTGTATTTGACTGCTGCTGCAATACTATGTCCAGTTCTGGTGCCCACTGTTCAAGAAGGATGTTGAAAAAATTGAGAGGGTTCAGAGGAGAGCCAGGAGAATGATTAAAGGATTAGAAAACATGGCTTACAGTGATAGTCTCAAGGACCTCAATATATTTAGCTTGACAAAGAGAAGATTAAGGGGTGACTTAATTACAGTCTTCAAACTATATTCCTGGAGGAATTCTGTGCTAAAAATTCTACACACAATCTTTTAAAATTCTTTATATTTTATTTGTCGAAATAACACAATATAATCATGCCAGCTTCAATTATTTTGGTAATTTATTTCAAAATGCCTGACAGCAAGTATGTCTGTAACAATACAGACAACAAAAAAGATTCAGGAAATGTTTTTTGACAAATGGATATCTTACTAGTCATATTAATACATATCCTCCATCAGGCAGTGGCCTGTTTTGAGGAGAAGCACCTTGCCCTCAAAGCTGAAAAGAGAGAGAGAGAGAAGGAAGGAAAAAGAAAGAACTTTCTCCCCGCAGGCAGCTGGCCTGCCACAAAACGTCTGTACCTACTGTGGGCAAATTTGCGGTTCCAGGATCAGATTCCTGAGTCATCTCAGGACCCATATGTAAATTTGTGGTAGAGATCATCCTCAAATCAAGGGATCACCAATCAATCATCAATTAATGCAGAACTTTGAGTAATATTCATTTAAACTACAATACAGAAATGTATTTCCCACACCCTTCAGAAGCAGCTTTGGGAGTCAGGGGTAATGGAGGAGCTGAGGGAGAGGGAAGTAATTGCTGGGAAGAAGCTTGGGAGTGAACCTGGAGGGTTGTTGGTTATGAGTGGGAGAAGTATGGAGCAGTTCTTTTGGGGGAGGGGGAGATTGCTAAGGAGTTGGGGAATCTCCCTCATGCAGACTCTGGCTGACCCCTAGTACACCTGTCCCTGTCCACATGTATCCCTGCATTCCCCATCCCTCATCCCCCTTGTCCCCATGTGTCCCTGCATTCCCACTCCCATTCAGGCCCAGGTTCAATGCTGTCTCCCCACTAGCTCCTGTGCCCCTGCCTCTATCTGTTCCCCCCATATCCTGTGCCTCCTCACTTAGCCCCTGGGCAGGGCGCTGTGAGGAACACAGCCACTGTCCCTTCCCTACCTGTGGCTAGCTGTTCCAACCCAGAGCCAGCTGCCCTCTCTTCTGGTGCTACAGCAGCCCTTAGCGGGCAAAGGGTGTAATTGCAGCACCTCCCCAGCAGAATGTATTTTCTACAGGGGGAAAAAAATCTGTAAGGGACATGAATTCTGCATGTGTGTGGAATTCCCCCAGGAGTAAAACTAGCAGGGCAAGGAATAACATGATTCGGTGGCTGGAAGTTGAAGCTAGACCGGAAATAAGACATAATTTTTTAATAGTAGAACAATTTACCAAATGTGGTGGATTCTCTATCAGTGGCATTTTAAAATAAAGACTGGATGTTTTTATAAAAAGATGTGTTCTTGGAATTATTTTGGGGAGGTTCTATGGCCTCTGCTATACAGCAGGTCAGATTAGATGATCACAATGGTCCCTTCTGGCTTTGGAATCTGTGAATCTATGAAAAAATGAGTATACCTTAAAGAATAGTATTTCATCTGTGGTTCTTCTTGTGACAGAGGTGCAGAGCTTTCCTGCTGACTCACTCTGGCAACCAGACTAGAGAGTCCAATTTGCTCAAACTTAAGAAAATGAGAGGGTCTGAGGGTCCCTGTAAGGCAGAGGGAACTAGGGACAGGCACCAACTTTTCAAAGTGCCAGGGGGTGCTCAATCCCTGGCTCTGCCCCAGGCTCTGCCCCCACTCCACCCTTCCCCCGAGGCCACACCCATGCCCTGCCTCTTCCCACCCCCGCCCCACCTCTTCCTACCCAGTTCCACTCCCTCCCCTGAGCGCACCGTGTCCTCGCTCCTCCTCCCCAACTTCCTGCATGCCGTAAAACAGCTGTTTGCAGTGGGCAGGAGGCACGGGGAGGGAGGGAGAGGTGCTGATCCATGGGGCCCATCAGGCAGGAGGCGCTGAGGGGGGGAGGGAGCTGATGGGGGGTGCCAGTGGGTGCTCAGCATTTTTTCACAGAGTCAGCACCTATGGAGGCAGGTACAGAAGGGTCCTGTAGGGAACACCCTAGGAGACAACAAGTTCCACTTGATTAGACCTTAGATTTAAGTGTATGCTTTATATTTAGGGACCTACCAAATTCATGGTCCATTTTGGTTAATTTCACGGTCATAGGATTTTAAACATAATAAATTTCATGATTTCAGATATTTAATTCTGAAATTTCACAGTGTTGTAATTGTAGAGGTGCTGACCCAAAAAGGAATTGGGGGGGGAGGGGTCGCAAGGTTATTCTAGGGGGAGTTGTGGTACTGCTATCCTTACTTTTGTGCTGCTGCTGGCAGTGGCATTGCCGTCAAAGCTGGGTGGCCAGAGAGTGGCAGCTACTGGCCTGGAGCCCAGCTCTGAAGGCAGAGCCAGCAGCAGCGCAGAAGTGAGGATGGCCTGGTATGGTATTGCCACCCTTACTTCTGTTCTGCTGCCTTCAGAGCTGGGCCCTTGGTCAGCAACTGCCACTTTCTGGCCGCCCAGCTCTGAAGAGAGCAATGTAGAAGTAAGGGTAGCATGACATGGTATTGCCACGCTTACTTCTGCACTGCTGCTGGCTGGGTTCCCGGCCATCAGCCACTGCTCTCCAGTCGCCCAGCTCTGAAGGCAGAGCAGAAATGAGGGTGGCAATACTGTGACCTCCTTAAAATAACCTTGTGACCCCCCTGCCACTCTGTCTTGGGTCAGGACCCCCAATTTCAGAAATGCTGGTCTCCTCTGTGAAAGCTGTATAGTCTAGGATAAAAGCACACAAAAGACCAGATTTCATGGGGGAGACCAGATTTCACAGTCCGTGATGCATTTTTCATGGCCGTGAATTTGGTAGAGACCTATTTATGTTGTTATGAATTATAAAGGGAGTTATGATTTGGATCATATCTAATGTGTGCTTATAATATCAGGTGGGATCTCCACCTGCTTACTCTCCCCCAGGGTCAAGTTTGATTACCTTGTAGCAGGTGAAAAGGAAAAGTTAATATTTTCAGATATTTACAAATAATAAATATTTATTTTTAATTATGGAACCAACAAAGTTGCTAAACATCCCCACTCATCCACTTACTAGAGGTGCCACTCACCTGTCAGCCTGTGTGTTTAAGTGTCTATTTACATTCTGACCTATTTGGGGCAAGGTCGATGCCTACATTGGGAGGGTTACTGTGGATTATATTGAACCACTCCACAGGCCTCACTTTGGTCAAACCTGGTGTGCAACAGCTGCTTTCAAACTTGCTCAGTTGTAGCTTTCAACTGCTTTCCTGCATTAGGTTCACCTCTCACTTTATAAGCCACCGTGGCAGGTAAGGCGATGGGATGCTTTTACAATCAGTTCCTGGGAACAAATCCAGCCAGGGTGACAAAACTGCTCCATTAGAGAGCTCTTGTCTGTGGCCCTTGCCCCTCTTGATGCTCTACCAGAGCTCAAGTCTGGCAGTCTTTAGGGTATGGAGCAGGATGCAGTTGTTTGGCTTAGCTTTTAATTGATTGATTTTTGTTCTCTAATCATAATTAGCGCTTTTTCCTCTGTAGCTCTCCAAGGGCTTTGCTTAGGTGGGTAAATACGATTGCATGCATTTATAAAGATGATGAAACCAAGGCACAGAGAGAATAAGTGATTTGCCCAAGGTCATGGAGTCAGGAACAGAACTTACACATGCACTAATTCCCATTCCTTGGTCCTATCTACCGGCCCACGTCATCAACCATTTTGCTTGCCCCTGTACAGTCTTTCTGGCAGCAATAGTAGTCTTGTTTACCACTAACCATTTGAAATAGCTTTTTGTAATTTGCTTTTTAATGAGCTTTTTCATTTTTTGTAGGTAGCTGCTAAGCGACATAGCAAAGTGACCATCTCCACTAATAATGGCTCCAGTGTTTTCCTGTATGCCTCCAACACACCAGCGAGTGTAACTGAGCCAATGTGGAGGTTGGCATGGGGGAAGTAATTTGCTGCTGGAATAGGCCATCAGCAAGTTACTACCGCATGGAGCAAAAGTGAATAGGGGTAGACTTGTCTCCTTGAGCCACAATTCCATCTCTGCGATGGGGTTGTGTAGCAGCACCACACCCTTTATTATGGGCTGTGTATTTGTGACATAAAGTAGTCAGTATAGAATAACTATCAATATTTATATGGCACCTGATTAGAAAAGGAGCTGGCTCTTATATTAACACAGTAATGCATAGTATAGTCTAGTCTCTGACCCTTTTGGAATATGGAGCCCAGTTTAAGGGAAAGCTTTGCAAACATGATAAGCAATATGTTTGTGACTGACAGTAAAAGCATTCCTCATGCTGAATAATACCTTCCTCCAAGAGTAATCATGTTGATCTCAGTAATCTCTACTGTCTGTGAGTGAAGGTGGCAGAATAAGCCGTATCGCTGCAAAACAGTTTCAACTGTAACACACCATTATGACAGGCTCATAGCTTTCTGAAAGAGCTGAATTCTCCACGTGGGAGTCTCTGCTTTAATATTTTTTCTTTCTTTCTAAAAGTTATGAGCGAGTGAAGAATATACTTTTCCCACTGTGAGGTGGAAAAAGAGGGTTATGTGGTTAAGGCTCTAGATTGAGTCAGGGTTTGAATTCAGGCTCTGCCACCGATTTCCTGTGTGCCCTACAGCAATTCACTTAATCTCTGTGTCTCCGCTCCCCATCTGTAAAACAAGGATAATAGTGTTTCCATTCTCCTACCCTTTTCTTCCATATCTATTTAGGTAGTGAGCTCTTTTGGGGCAGGGACTGTCTTTTACTATATATTTGTACAGCACCTAGCACAACAAGGCCCCAACCTAAGTCGGGGTCTCTATTCACCAATGTAATATAAAAAATAGCTAATAATAAACTAAAATAATTCTAACCTCTTTTTTTTTTTAAACAATTACAGCCAAAATGGTGAAGTTTGGCATTTTAAACTTGACATGAAAATAGTCCTCTCTGGGGATTTGTGACTTTTTTGGTTTAAAAAAACTCTACAAAATCTCGAATTGTAAAAATCTAGGTTCCAAAAGCAATGCCACCCTGCTGCATTATTATTTCCTGTTACTGTTTTCAGTTAAATTTCTAGTTATATATTGTAAAATGTATACAATAAAACAAACAACATGTGTAATATGACCAAGTTAACATTGCTCTTTGGAAATGTAACTTTTGCATTTTCCTGTCTCTTAATGGTTTTTAGACTTAATACATTTTCCCTATTTAATTGTATGCTAAATAACATCAAACTTCTGCTAAGTGAGAGCAATTTAAAACAAAAATAACTTCAACCAACCAACAGCTATAAAAATAACTCCAGTGGGTAGAGCATGAAAGACTTTCTAGCATGATGATTGAGGATTAGCAGGTTCATATAATCTTCTGTACTTAAATGCAGTATTGCCAACCCTGAGCATTCAAAAATCATGTCAGGCCCCCAAAATCATGAGACTGATTCTTAAAAATCATGAGACTTTATAAATAAGGCCATACTTGAATTGTGGGATGATTGTCAAATAATTGCGGCTGAGTTTCGGACAAGCCATGGAAAATAGTGGAAAAGTAATAAAATAGTTGCAGTAATTAATTAATTAATTAAATTAACAAATTAATTGTGGTAATTTGGAAAAGCCAGAGAAGGCCTGTTTGATTAAGAAAAAATTGTGGAACTATAGAAACACTCAAGTATTATGTCATGCCTGCTAATTTTTTTGATAACCAGATATTTTGCTGATGCTATATTACCAAACCCCAGCCACTATCAGCTCAGATAAATGGGGTTCTACTATACTAAGGGGGAAAAAAGAGTGTGGCAAACCTCAAAGGGTATGCAAAACTCTGGACTGTGCAAAGTAAGCTAATTAAAATCAAAATTGCGATGGAAGCCTAATATTGTGGGATCTGCAATTTTGCAAATTAAGTATGACCTTATTTATAAATAATTTTTGGCCTTTTAAAATTTGCTTTCTGAACCTTTAGGTTGAACTCACTTTGGACACTTTTAGGTTTTCTCCACAAACAAGAGAGCTAGAATGTAGGCTTTTCTACACAGTAGAGTAATTTGCACTATAGGGATGTGATTTCTAAAATACACTAGCATGTTGCACATTAACTGGTCCATGTAGACCCTGTTGGTGCACACTAAAGGTTCCCCAGTGCCCGTTAACGTAGTGCTGAAACAGCATGAACATCATCTACACAGACCAATGAATGCACAACACATTTGTGTGCTTTGGAAATCACTCCCGCGTAATGTGGATTACTCGACCATGTAGACAAGCCCTTAGTTTTTTGTTTTAAATGAAAGCTGACATTCTCATTTGATTCCAGGATATGGGGCTTTAGTGTTTTTCTTAAAGACCATGAAACTCGTGATAAAATTGCAACAGTTGGTAACACTGTGTGGCTTGGGAGCATCAGGGGGCCATATATTTTCAAAATTAATGAACTACAGCAATTTCAGTTTCAAATCCTCTAATTTTCAACTCACTTCAGTGATTGGTTGGATTCTATACCGTTTGGTTGCTCTTAGAATGTTATTTGTCCAACAACTGCAAAGCTGAGTGGTTATGGTTGGAAAGATAAGTAATGCATCTTAGCTTTTTCAGGACTGTTGCTTGGAGGATGAAGATTCTCACTGACTTCAACGGGTGTCGGCTCAGTCCCAAGATGCATAGTATAGACGTTCAGTATTCTTGTTTCTTCCTCCTCTCTTTTGCAGTAACAGAGCATGTTCTATCTGCCTGATTCACTGTTTCATTACATCTTGTGTAGCCATTTACACTGTTGGAAAGTGAGTGAAAACTGAGTACCCGTACCACGGGGCAGCCTTTTATACCCCCGGGCGCTGGTGTAAATGATTATACAAGGTGCAGGGCAACAGAGATTCAGGCCCTGAGAGCTCTATATTTTAAACTGGATACAAGGTGATTTTATATCTCCCGCTACCCAATGGCACTGTTGGTGATTGCCATTTCTAGCTTAAAGTTGTCAGGGCATCTCATCCATTTCAGTATTGTGGATACCTCACATGCTCTGTGTTATAATGCATGGGATCAAAACTCTCAGGCCTTGATTTTACTAGGGAAAAAAGTGTGTTAGCTAGTATGAGTTAAGAAAGTGTGGTAACTAACACACAGTCAAAACCTAGTGAAGACAAGGGAGTTTGCAGTTTTCACGAGTTAACAGGTTGAGGTAAAGACTTGCGGCAGCTTCCTCAACCCACTAACTTGTGTGAAAACTACAAACCTCCATGTCTTCACTAGGATTTTACTGTGTAGTGGTTACCATGTTTTAGCTAGCATGAGTTAAGAACACATTTTGTTTCTTAGTGAAGATGCATCTTCAAAGGTTCTGACCTGTTTAGGGAAACTGAGGGCTTCTTTACACACCTCTGATACCAAGCAGGTATTTTTGAGCGTACGATGGCATGTTCCAACTGCATTCTTAATTTTGTGACCACTACTATAGTGTGTTATAGCCATGAATCTCAGCGCTGATTCATTTCTTCTTTAAAAGTCATTGCATCTAATATGGGATGCAGGGCTAGTTCTAGGCAGTGGCACTGAGAACTTCAAGGCTTGGTTTAATATTCATTTTGCGTCTGCCTAAAATTACTTTGCCTTTATCTCTAATGTAAGCCCCGTGGCTTTTTTTTTCCTTTGTGTCCATCAAAAATAAATGCATTTAAAAAAAAATCATTTTGGAACCCTGCTGTTCATCAGGCTCTGTAACTATGTTTCTCTCCAGTCCTAAGGGCTTTAATCTCATTGCTAATTGCATTAGCAATGGTTTGTAATTTATTTTTTATTAAATGCAAAAGACTGTTAATGGCGTGTTAAAGCTGCCCAGTTAAGAACAGAGTCAGGAAAATGTAGCAGTGCAGGTTAGTGCACAGAGCACTACTGGGGGATTCATGAGACCTGAATTCTATTCCTAGCTCTGCCACTGACCTGCCATGTGACCTTGGGTGAAGTTTTGTGCCTCTGGGTATATTTTATGGCATACATTTTTAATGATTTACACAGGAGCGGTGCTGGGGGGGGGGCTTGTGGGAACTGCAGCCACCCCAAAAATTGCCTTAGCCTCCCTGTAGCCACCCCGTAGCAGCTGCTGCCCTCCAGCCATCCAGCTCTAAAGGCAGAGCAGAGAGAGCTGTGTCTGCTAGTCACGTGTCCAGCTTCAGCAGCGGCAGAGAAGTAAGGCCAGGCAGGGGGCTGAGGTGCCCGAGAACAGCCCCCAGCCCATGTCCCTGCCTGTCGGAGTGCTCCACCCAGGACTAGTGGAGGGTCGGGGGCTCTCCACAGCAGCCTGGACTGACCTGCTCCAGCCCAGGCTCCTGGGCCTTGCTCCCCACAGTCGCTGCTTCCTGCGGGCTCTGCCAGCTCCAGAGCTGGGTTCCCCTGCACAGGCAGCTGTTACCGGCTGCGAGCAGCCAGCGCCCCACCCTGCCTAGCTCCTGCTTCTGGCCTCCAGCCTGACCAGGGGACGGGGCCATGGTGGGGGTGGGGTCACGGAGAGGGGCATGGCCTTGTGGGAAGGGGGGAACAGCCCCCCATTTTCTGTTTGGCCCACCTCATCCCCACCCACCCCCACCTCCCAACAGGAAGATGCTGGCGCTACCCCTGGATTTAAACAGTAATAGCATTTTCAATAAGAACTACAGGAACAGACTAAACACGTGCACTAACATTTCCATTTCCTTCATTTTTGTTGCATTAACAATTTTTGCTTTAATGGTCTAGGGTCTTTTTTTTAAAAAACAAAAGACAAAAATACTGTTTGCTGTGCATGTAAGGCACTTGTTCTACAGCTGTTGGGCTTGTGAGTCTCACAGCCTTAGCTGGCTTCATCAGCTGGGAGAGAAGATCGTGCAACTGGTGCAAAGATCCCCAATGGCAATTATGGGGGGACAAACACCCATTCATAACCCTTCGGGAGAGATGCCAGTTCTAGCTGGAGGAGAGGCAAATGTTTGGGACCCTACTTCTATCCATGTCTCCCATGCAGCTGCTTCAAAGTGGTTACTATAGCCCTATGCCGTAGCCACCATGGCCGGAGATGTATAGAGGTAACCTGGGGACAAAGAACTCATTAGCATGAGTTCGTTGCCTCCCATGTCCTAAGTGACTCCACAACAACCTCCAATGGAGCAAGTGTGGAATCACTCTGTGACAGCTTCTGCCACGAGACAACTGTGTTCCAGGTTGGTTGGCCAAGACCAGAGTTGGGTTAGACAGCAGTAAAGGTCTAATGGGCCTTGTACTCCCATGTTAATAGGGTCCATGATTTGCTTCTTTTTTTCCAGCTGTGCACTAAGAACCTGATCTTGCAGGTACTGAATCAATGGGCGTTAAGGATATTTGGCACTTTACAGACTCAGGCCTTTAATTAGTCACACACTTAACTATCTGCTCACACGTGCACTGTGCATCGATCTGTAGGTGCAAACTTGTAGGCTTAACACAGTTTGCTATTGCTCAATGCACAGTTTTCATATTGTCAGACCTAGTTACATCAAAACCAATTTATTTTCAAGCCAAACAAAGTTTCGAAAGAAGGCAATGCCCAGGCCACATCTCAGGCTTCAGCTTCTAGCTTTTGTTTTCTTTCCATAATGGACACATATTTTTCATCACACGCTCCCCCACAATAACTTAAAAACAGATGAAAGGGCTTTTCTCAAACTCCCCTCTCCTTTTAAAAAGACCCAAACCAAACACCCGAGGCTGACAAGCATGGAAAATATCAACCCATAGACAATTTTTTCAGAAAGTCATAAGCATGTGAAAACAGGTTATAATTAATACTTTTGTAACCTTAAGGAGCAGTTGTGAGCTGCCTTACTGGTCAAGTAAAGTGCCCCTTCCCCCTTTGCATGGGCTACCTACCTCACAGGAGAAGGAGGAGAAAAACAGTGTCCATGGGCTGCTATTCCCCTTCTCATGTATGTGGGTGGGGAGTGGCAGGACAGACAGTGAGTAGGGAGAGCCTTGAGCTGGCATGTGAACTACAACATGTATATGGCTGGCACAGATTACTTCCCCCTGGAGACTGGGGGAACCAGGAGCTAGATTAGGAACCGGATTGTGGCACAGTCTGCTCCTGGGGCAGTGCAGCTATATGCCGCCCCTTGCTCAGGGCTTGATGCAAAGTCACAATTGTGCCCTTACGTATTTTGTGACCTTAACTACAGTGGTTACCAGGCACTGCTAGAATGAGGCAAATATACTTTGTAACTACTGAAAATTAATGGAGGGATTGTTTTGTTGAGGGCACGGCTTAAAATATGCTTTGGCGACGTTAGGATGGGGTTGATATTAGTTGTTTGCTGCAATGGGTTGGGCTATGTCAACCCCGCTGAGACTGTCTGGTGGACTCTGCAGTAAGCTGTCTGCGGGCCGTCAGTGGGTATTGTTTCTATCAGCGTGTTCTTCAGTAAAGTTCAGGTAACGTTTCTCTCTGCTGGCTACTGTTCTACACGCAGTTCTGCTCAGGCCTTTTGCCAGAAAACAGTGCAGAGGCATGTGATCTCTTCTGAGAGCTGGGCAGTCTTCCTCCAGCACCTGCTGGGCTTCATTTCAGAACCCAATGTACTCCCATGAAAAGCAAATGCTTTTTCTGTTTCCAGCTCTGCACCGCATCACTCCAATTTTACATTTATTTGTTAAAAAAAAGTTAAACACTGCAGCTACAGTGCTTAAGTAGATGAGTGTTAATCACTGCACAGCTGTGTGGGTTCTTGTCCCAGGTGAGGAATCCAGATTCCACAAAATCTAAAATTTCACTGAAGGGTTAAAATTTCTTCCATTGCAAAGATAAATTGATCACGTGAATCTAAATTTCAGGATCTAGAGAGTGCTATGATGCTACCAAGTGACCTGGAGGGAGCTGGCAACTAAGCCTCATGGTCTTGGCTGGAGAGAGGAGAGGAAGAACTATTACTCAGTCACTGGCTTTGGGGAAAGAGAAGAGACAAGCCCAGCTACTAAAGGGCTGGTGAAAGTTAAGTCTACAAGATCAGGCTGGCTCATGGCAGAGCTAAATGTGTCCTGTGTGTTGGATGCTGCACAAACAGGATGCAAGTGCCTGATAAGGAGATAGCTCTCTTAAAGAGATCTAGAGAGATGAAGGTGGGGTGCATGCGTGTGGAGAAAAGAGGGTTGTGTGGTTAAGGCTCTAGATTGAGTCAGGGTTTGAATTCAGGCTCTGCCACCAATATCCTGTGTGCCCTACAGCAATTCACTTAATCTCTGTGTCTCCGCTCCCCATCTGAAAAATAAGGATAATAGTGTTTCCATGCGTGTGGAGAAATGTATTTGCCTCATTGTTTCTCTGCAGATGCACAGTTAGCATTCCATAGCCAGAAGTTTCTGGAATTGGATATGGTAGTTTTGGGCATGCTCAATAGGTTCCCTATAGCTGGATTAATAGACTCCACTGAGGGCAAGTAGTCAGGGCAGCTGCTTTACAAAATGACAAATGACCTATGTGCTGGGCTGGGAGAAGTTTAGCCACAGAAGCAGGCTGTTTCCCCCCTACCTCTGGAGTGTTTTGTACCATGTTAGTGATACTGTTAACGTTCCAACAGAGAAGCACTGGCAGTGTTTGTTATAGAAAGGGGAAATTGAGAGAGAAAATAATTTGTTCCTTTTAATTGTATATTCTGAATGTTTGATATTAGCCAAATTGTTTTGGTCAAATTGTCTTAACCAGTATGGTTCACAAGCTCTTTTCTTATTTAAATGCAATGGTAGGCAAAGAGTCATCTATATTTTGCTATTCTCCGTTTTGTATTTTTCTTGTAACAGGGATATTCATTTATGCACATAATACTGATTAGCTAACTGAGTGATTCCACAGTCCACCAGAGGCGGAGAAAGGTCTGCCTGGGTTCCAATGGCAAACTTCTGCAAACAACAGGAGGGATGATCTTGCTACAGTGCTTTTGACTCAGCAGACTGTACAGAGTTGATGGACAAACACTAGGTGGGTCTCAAGTGAACTCGTTTTTCTGTGGGGACTGATCTGTTTAGATTTAATTTTTTTTAATATTTATATGTAACGGTGAAGATACTGTGTGTGGATTATGAAGTAGCCTCATTTAGTAGAAATTAAGCGATCATCTTTATTCTTATGAAGTTGGTACTTAGGATTTAAGTTAATTTATCTTGTTCTTTTTGGGCTTGATTGCGGGGAGGTTGACCCTGTGCAATCCTTGCTGAAAATCCTCAGTGACTGAATTCTGGGTCTCCCAGGTACTTTGTACAGGAGTTGTGTTGAAGCGCTGGGAGAGGGATAGTAAACTCCAGTCCACTCAAAGGTTACACAGACACTAGGAGAACTGATTAGATGATGTGGACTCAAGGGCCAGCAATATGCAGATGACACACACCTCTAGCTATCGTGCACTGCATATGACTACCAGAACACACAGGGGCCCAGCACTTGGGTGAATCAGCTTATGGATGAAGAACAGTTGGCTGAAGCTGAACCTGAGTAAGACAGAGGTGATGCTGGTGGGCAGAGGATAGCATTTTGGAGAGCTTTCAGCCATGATGCAGTTGTCCTTGGTTGAAGGTTCACACCCACAATTGGTCAGTTCAATCTGTAGTTTAGGAGTGCTCCTGGATTCTTCACTGATATTAACCTGTAGACTACATGAACATCTGGACATGAAGCCATCAGTCCTTAGGAAACTCCAACTAGTACAGAATGCTGTTGTATGTCACCTCGGCAACACAGGCTACCACAAACAAACCAAAACTGTCCTATACTGGCTTCCAATAGAGTATCAAGTCTTGGTCTCAGTCCTTATCTTCAAGGTGCTCAATGACCTGGGCACTGCATACCTAAAAGAGTGACTAAAGCACTGGTTTTCAACCTTTTCATTTACGGACCCCTAGCAAACTTTGAACGAAGATGGGGACCCCTTTGAAAAATCTTAGGCATTGTCTGCAGACCCCAGGGCCTTGAAAACCACTTGAAAACCACTGAAATAAAGCTCTGGGACAAGGACCATGGTTGACAACTCTGCTCCTCTGGCACAATGGAACTTTCTGCCATAAGGGTAAAATTTATCTGTGCAGGAGACAGAGCTTTCTGGGGTTCTACAGACATGGTCTCAGAAGCTGTAAAATTTTCCAAAGCCAAAACTGCCTTGGGAAAAAATTTAGTAGTAAAGATCTCATCTCAATGGAGTTATGTACATCAGGATTGAATTTGGCCTAATGGGCCTAAGGCTTAATGCTACAAAATTATGTAACTATGATGCCAGTTTTTAGACCAAACACAGAGACCTGTGATGAATATGTAGATGTAACTGGGACTTGTGTATACTGTCTTTTTTTTTTTTTAAATAAATTGCACTTGGTTTTGGTTTTCCCTGATTTGGAACAGCCAGATGGACACTATAAATCAGTTTGAAAACTCTGGTCCAAACTCCCTGGTCACAGATTGACACACCTGCTTATAACTTCAGTGGGAATTGTGGAAGTGTATCCCAGAGCAAAATTTGGTCCTCTATATTTATTTAGATTAAGAAACTTTAGTTTGTAAAATTACTATTTATATTCTGGTTAGTAGACTGGTTATTACAGCACTCAGAACTCTAGACACATAGTTAAATGAAGCATGGCTATCCAGGTCTGATTGTATTGATATTTTCCAAGTGAAGAGGCTGTGGGGCATTGTGCCATATGTTGGTAAATGGTTAAGGCAACTTCAACAGCTAATCAGGATGAAAGACTTTTCATTTACAAGATTTATAATACTGTGTTATATGCTGGGGCTGAAGTGGGGGGAAGGGAAAGCCCTCTGGAACCATCAGATGCTTGCCCATTGGAGCAGTAATAGTGCCCAGCTGTGTCATGGTAGAATGGGAGTGGAAAGCAGACATAGGACTCCTTCCTCAGCTGTTCGATAGTGAAAGAGTGCAAATGGTTAAATCTTTGGTAAGGGGCAAGAGGGGTGAGACAGATGTTGCTGCTCACCTAGCTTCACATTCCATGGCCGTGTGAGGTTTGGAAGAGTTTATTATTTGTCTTGGCTTCTAAACAAAAGCAGTAAGTTGAAATTCTCTGCCAGATTTTAGGTGCTTCAGTTTTGGGTGCCCAACTTTCATGTGTGGGCACAAACTGAACTGCAGAATTTGTAACCTGCTATGATGTTGGTGCCCCTAACTAGTTAGAAAATCATGGCTCCAGCTGTAATGTGGACAAGTCTTTGGAGTATCATTCAGGAGTCAGATGGCCAACTTTAAGGGCCCAGGAGCCTTGAAGAGTGGGTGGGGCAGGGCTCCCCTCTCTTCCAGCCAGGTGTTTGGGGGAGGTTAGACCATTTGGGAAGTGTCAAGGGAGTGGTCAGAGGACTGGTGGTGGGTGATTCAAAAAATGAGGTTCCAAGCCCAGTCAGAGACCTACTCTGAGAGGAGGAGTCTGTCAGGACACAGTTGCAGAAGGGGAATATGGAAATGCTGAACTAAAGATGTGGGTTTGCAGGCTGCAGAGGCTGGGACTTGAACCATGCAGACTCTCAAAGGACTGTGGGACCCTGAACGTAGGGGTGAGTGAAAAAGGGGGCTCTTGGGAGCTGGACTATGTTTAATAAATTAGACCCCAAGGGAGGGGAAATGTTGTTTTAAAGACTTTTGGGTCTGAGTAGATCATTTCCAGCACTCTTGAAGGGAAATTGAGGCAGGGGACTGTGGTATGCAATGCCGCAAAGGTTCACACTTAGACTGCACTCCTTCTACAGACAGATTCCATAAAAGAGGGACTCTAGCTTCTACTTGGAAAAGGAATCCATAAACTATAGAGGCCATGTGCAGTAGACCATGTCCTGCAGAGTCAAAAGACAGATCTGCCAAGAAATATGGAATACATTTGCATAGACACACAAGTGCCATAGTTTCACTAACCTCTTACTACATGTAGTTAAAAGAGAGACCCTCGGGAGAAGAAATGCTATGAAGCAATCTCATTATCCTTTCATGTTACTGAGGTGCGGCTGCAAGACACACTAGATTGCCTCAAAGGTAAGAATGATTAACCGTGGATGTCAAAAAAGCAGGATTTAGGGTGAGAAGAGGAAATTGATATCAGATTTGTAATTTGAGGAATTTCATGGAAAGACTTTGGCAGTTCATAATCCAAATCAACATGTGATCCCTTGCTTAGGGAGGAAATGTTCATCTCCGTTAGACATGCTGATAAAGGTAACAGTTCTCCGACCACAAGAAACAGAAAAAAACGGTTTGGCGCATCAAGACTGCTTTTTTTTTTTTTGGCGGGGGGGAGGAGGGCTATTTTTGCTTTTACTAACCTACTATTTTCCCTGGATAACCCTGTTTTTGTTTTGTCTATTTGTCCCTTGGATTTAACATCTGGGTTAAATGAGGCACAAAATGAATTAGTCACTTGCCAAAAGTGACACAGGAAATGAGTGGTAGAGTAGGGATTAGAATTCAGAAGTCCTGTGGTCCAGTTCCCTGCTCGTACTAATACGAATAAAGTTTAGCCATTGTTTATATAGGACCTATTGTAGTCTGTTCTTTGCTATTCTGAAACCAGTGGCGGGAGCACAAGTTGACTAAGAAATTTTCTTAGAATCATAGAAGATTAGGGTTGGAAGAGTCCTCAGGGGGTCATCTAGTCCACTGCTCAAAGCAGGACCAACACCAACTAAATCATCCCAGCCAGTGCTTTGTCAAGTCGGGCCTTAAACCTCTAAAGATGCAGATTCCACCACCTCTCTAGGTAACCCATTCCAGTGCTTCACCACCCTCCTAGTGAAATAGTGTTTCCTAATATCCAACCTAGACCTCCCCGACTGTAACTTGAGACCATTGTTCCTTGTTCTGTCATCTGCCACCACTGAACAGCCGAGCTCCATCCTCTTTGGAACCCCCCTTCAGGTAGTTGAAGGCTGCTATCAAATCCCCACTCACTCTTCTCTTCTGCAGACTAAACAAGCCCAGTTCCCTCATCCTCTCCTAGTAAGTCATGTGCCCCAGCCCCCTGATCATTTTTGTTGCCCTCTGCTGGACTCTCTCCAATTTGTCCACACTCTCTCTGTAGTGGGGGTCCTGAAACTGGATGCAGTACTCCAGATGTGGCCTCACCAGTGCCGAATAGGGGGGAATATTCACTTCCCTCGATCTGCTGGCAATGCTCCTACTAATGCAGCCCAATATGCCATTAGCCTTCTTGGCAACAAGGGCACACTGCTGACTCATATCCAGCTTCTCATCCACTGTACTCCCCAGGTCCTTTTCTGCAGAACTGCTGCTTAGCCAGTCGGTCCCCAGTCTGTAGCAGTGCATGGGATTCTTCCATCCTAAGTGCTTGACTCTGCACTTGTCCTTGTTAAACCTCATCAGATTTCTTTTGGCCCAATCCTCCAATTTGTCTAGGTCACTCTGGACCCTATCCCTACCCTCCAGCATATCTACCTCTCCCCCCAGCTTAGTGTCATCTGCGAAGTTGCTGAGGGTGCAATCCATCCCATCATCCAGATCATTAATAAAGATGTTGAACAAAACCGGCCCCAGGAGCGACCCTTGGGGCACTCCGCTTGATACTGGCTGCCAACTAGACATTGAGCCATTGATCACTACCTGTTGAGCCCGACGATCTAGCCAGCTTTCTATCCACCTTATAGTCCATTCATCCAATCGATACTTTTTTAACTTGCTGGCAAGAATACTGTGGGAGACTGTATCAAAAGCTTTGCTAAAGTGAAGATATATCATGTCCACTGCTTTTCCCCATATCCACAGAGCCAGTTATCTCATCATAGAAGGCAATCAGGTTGGTCAGGCATGACTTGCCCTTGGTGAATCCATGCTGACTGTTCCTGATCACCTTCCTCTCCTCCAAGTGCTTCAAAATGGTTTCCTTGATGACCTGCTCCATGATTTTTCCAGGGACTGAGGTGAGGCTGACCAGTCGGTAGTTCCTCGGGTTCTCCTTCTTCCCTTTTTTAAAGATGGGCACTATATTTGCCTTTTTCCAATTGTCCGGGACTTCCCCCAATCACCACGAATTTTCAAAGATAATGGCCAATGGCTCTGCAATAACATCAGCCAATTCCCTCAGCACCCTCAGATACATTAGACCTGGACTCATGGACTTGTGCATGTCCAGCTTTTCTAAATAGTCCTTAATGTGTTCTTTCACCACTGAGGGCTGCTCACCTCCTCCCCATACTGTGTTGCCCAGGACAGCAGTGTGGGAGCTGACCTTGTCTGTGAAGACCGAGGCAAAAAAAGCATTGAGTACTTCAGCTTTTTCCACATCACCTGTCACTAGGTTGCCTCCCCCATTCATTAAGGGTCCCACACTTTCCCTGACCTTTTTCTTGTTGCTTACATACCTGTAGAAACCCTTCTTTTTACCCTTCACGTCCCTTGTTAGTGCAACTCCAGTTGTGGTTCGGCCTTCCTGATTACACCCCTGCATGCTCGAGCAATATTTTTATACTCCTCCCTAGTCATCTGTCCAAGTTTCCACTTCTTGTAACCTTCCTTTTTGTGTTTAAGCTCATCGAAGATTTAACTGTTAAACCAAGCTGGTTGCCTGCCCTGCCATATCTGCTATTCTTTCTGCACATCAGGACGGTTTGTGCCTGCACCCTCAAAAAGGCTTCTTTAAAATACAGCCAGCTTTCCTGGACTCCTTTCCCCCTCATATTCTTCCTACAGCTGTATTGGCATCAGTGATGATGCTGGCGAATAATAAAGAAGTAAAAGAATTTTTCTGTTTTGTGCTCCATGTAGAACACAGTGAGTAAGGGAATCAGTGCCTGGCAAACAACATCATCATTTGGGAAGTGCGTGCTGTTACCAGAGTTCTAAGAGATTCTGACAAGGAAGAGTTAAAGACAACATATTAAAAGTAGGTGACAGCATTGGTTTAACCACCTAGGTGCTTATCTGCATTTATTCTCCACCATACAAGACTGTCCCTGAGAAATAAGGAACTGGTTGTTCCAGCAATGTGTTAGTTGTGAAAGAGGTGTTTACAATGTGTTTCAACAGAGCTGGAAGTCAATACAAATAACTCATGCAGAAGAATTATTTTGAATTCTATTCCTCTACATTTACATATGGTAATCAGTTTGGACTGTAACCTTGTAAACATCCAGTTAGTAATTTAATCAATCATACATGTTATTTATTTGATTGAAGCACTTGAAATAGTACATAGAAGTAAATGAGTGGCATAGTAGTCGCTCTCTGTTGTCACTGTCTGGAGTTCCACTCCTCCAATTCTATCCCAGACCCTCTCTAATCCAGTTTCTGCCCCTTGCACTCAGCTGAACCACTCTCTTCAATGTCTCAGATGACTTCTTCATGGCCCAAACTCAGAACCAGTCCATCTTTATCTCAATCTGTCAGCCACCTTTGACATAGTTGACCATGCTCTCATTCTTGATGTTGTGTCCTACCATGGCTTCCCTGACTCTGCCCTTTTCTGGATCTCTTACTACCTCTCGCATTGCTCCTCCAATGCAACATTCAGAAGATCCTCCAACTTTCTGTGGCGGTTCCTCAGGCCTCTGTCCAAAACCTACTTTTCCTCTTTCTCTGTAGCTCATCTTTGGGTAATCTCATCTGCAAACAAAAAATATCAGCACCTATCTCTATGCTGATGACTGATATACTTCTCTACTCCTGACCTGTCTCCTTCTGTCCAAACTAAAATCTCTGACCATCTCTTTGACATCTCCTCGTGGATGTCCAGCCATCAGTTTAAGCTCAGCAAGGACAAAACAAAACTCCTAATCTCACTCCCTCAACACAAAGCCCGCCCTTCTCTCTTGATCACTGTGGACAATATCAGTGTCATTCAGGCCCATAACCTGGGCATTTTCAACTGGGCCTTCTCTCTAGATCTTTACACCATCCAGGCTGTGTCTAAATCCTACCAATTCTTTCTGCATAACATCCCTAAATCATGGCATTTCCTATCCATCCACACAGCTAAAATTCTCATCCAGGCTCTCAACACATCATGTCTCAGTTACTGCAACATCTTCTCTGGGCTTGACAAATACAGTCTTGCTCCCTTGGAACCACTCAAAATGCTGCTGCAAAGATCATTCTCTTAGTCCATGTCACCCCCTCCCCTTGCATCCCTCCTCTGGCTTCCCCTTCTCTATCATGTCAAACATTAAGTTACTTCTCTTGTATTTCAAGAACTCTTTATAGCCTATCATTTCTCATATGCTATCAAAATGTCTACTCCCATCTCCAGTCAGCCAATGATGCCAACCTTCATCACCCACTTCTTCAGCTTTCAAAGAAGCACCTTCATGCTTTCTCCCATGCAGCCTCTTATGCTTGGGAGGAGCTCTCCACAAACATCTGCAAACCTACCTCCTTCTTCTCCTTCAAATCCCTTAACTCTCCTTTGCTGTAGTGCCTATAAAAAGCTTGACGACAACAACCAGGTTTTTAGTGTGCTGAGACCACTGCTTATCATGATGACCAATACTGTCTCTGTTTTCTTGTGCTCCCCCCTCCACCACCACCCCCGGTCTGTATGTATTGATACATTGCTGTTTTGTCTTACAATATAAATGTAAGCTTTCTGCGGGGGGGGGGGGGGGGGGTGTCATCTTTTTGTTTGGTGTTTGTACAGCACCTCGCACAATGGGGTCCTGGTCCATGACTGGAGCTCCTAGGTGCTACAGTAATACCAATAATAAATTGTAATAACTGTACTATGAACTGACAACTGATATTTGAGCCCAATAGATCATGACTTGGTAAAAAGTGTTTTGACCTGAAATCTTTTGCCCTGTGAAATCTGATATCTAGAAAAACAGAACTGCAGTAGAGAGTTTGTGCCAATTAGTCACAAGTTAGGTTAAACTAGGTTGATTGATAACTAGGAATATTCCATAATCAACCTAACCTGGACCTCTGAGTTGGATCACTGAGTTACTATGTAACTGAATGATTCTGACGTGCAAGTAAAATATGAATGTATGTATTGAATTATTTAAAAGTGGTTGTGTGTTGCACGTAGGTGCTCTTTATGGTATCTGTTAATATAATATGTTCAAGACGGCAACTATATTCTCTTCATATTCCAGCATATTTTGGAAAATCAGTGGAATTACACTGGATGTAATGGTGTAAGTAAGTGAGAAAAGAATCTCTCATGAGTTATTGTGCACGTTTGTGCAATTCAAATTAAAATGTAATGGACCAGAAGACAAGGAAGGTCAAAATTGTCAGTAAAGTGGTTTGTAAATCTAGGGAAGAAAAATGTAACTTTTCAGACTATTATCTGCAGTGAATAGTGACATCTTAAAAAGGAGTAATAAAGGTAAAATATCTTATTTGAAGGCCAAAACCTGCAGCTCCTCCACAAACACAGGGCTCCCAAAATGCCACTGACCTGAAAACATTCTTACTGCCACTGCAATGACATGACCCTCAGCCCATTCTGGGCCTGTGGGACATCTCACATTGCATCGCAGTAAGTGTAAATCTCTCTGCTGGTTTCAGGTTCTGCTGCTGAGGAATATGGGGAAGGTGAACTGGTCCTTTAGCATCATGCAAATAAATCCCTTCCAAATCCCATCCAATGCCCACTGAAGTTGGTAGGAGTCTTTCCATTGACTTCTGTGGACAATTAGGGACCTATTCACCGCTAAGGACCCACAGAGAGGTAGGAGTGAGCAGTAGAATCCTAAAGATTCATGCAGCAGAAATGGCCCAGCTGGCCCTGAGAGCCAGTCTTTTGACAACATCAGCAGGTATGGTAGGTTGGGGTAGGAGGACATTTAGCAAAGCTTTCGATAGAGTCTCCCACAGTATTCTTGCCAGCAAGTTAAAGAAGTTTGGGCTGGATGAATGGACTATAAGGTGGATAGAAAGCTGGCTAGATCGTTGGGCTCAACGGGTAGTGATCAATGGCTCCATGTCTAGTTGGCAGCCGGTTTCAAGTGGAGTGCCCCAGGGGTCGGTCATGGGGCCAGTTTTGTTCAATATCTTCATTAATGATCTGGAGGATGGTGTGGACTGCTCTCTCAGCAAGTTTGCAGATGACACTAAACTGGGAGGAGTGGTAGATATGCTGGAGGGTAGGGATAGGATACAGAGGGACCTAGACAAATTAGAGGATTGGGCCAAAAGAAACCTGATGAGGTTCAACAAGGACAAGTGCAGAGTCCTGCACTTAGGACGGAAGAATCCCATGCACTGTTACAGACTAGGGACCAAATGGCTAGGAAGCAATTCTGCAGAAAAGGACCTAGGGGTTACAGTGGATGAGAAGCTGGATATGAGTCAACAGTGTGCCCTTGTTGCCAAGAAGGCTAACGGCATTTTGGGCTGTATAAGTAGGGGCATTGCCAGCAGATCAAGGGACGTGATCATTCCCCTCTATTCGACATTGGTGAGGCCTCATCTGGAGTACTATGTCCAGTTTTGGGCCCACACTACAAGAAGGATGTGGAAAAATTGGAAAGAGTCCAGTGGAGGGCAACAAAAATGATTAGTGGGCTGGAGCACATGACTTATGAGGAGAGGCTGAGGGAACTGGGATTGTTTAGTCTGCAGAAGAGAAGAATGAGGGGGGATTTGATAGCTGCTTTCAACTACCTGAAAGGGGGTTCCAAAGAGGATGGATCTAGACTGTTCTCAGTGGTACCTGATGACAGAACAAGGAGTAATGGTCTCAAGTTGCAGTTGGGGAGGTTTAGATTGGATATTAGGAAAAACGTTTTCACTAGGAGGGTGGTGAAGCACTGGAATGGGTTACCTAGGGAGGTGGTGGAATCTCCTTCCTTAGAGGTTTTTAAGGTCAGGCTTGACAAAGCCCTGGCTGGGATGATTTAGTTGGGAATTGGTCCTGCTTTGAGCAGGGGGTTGGACTAGATGACCTCCTGAGGTCCCTTCCAACCCTGATATTCTGTGGTTCTATGACATTTGGACACAGTCCTTCAACCATGAAGCCTCATGGGAACTCATAACACATCTTGGGGATCCTTACATTATGCAACCTGAACTTGCTGGTAGGATTAACTGAAACACATGTTGGGAGAGGGGAGGTGACAGGTGGAATTAATACATAATGTCATAGTCCTGGTCAAGCTCCCCCTGCCGGACACTCACCAGATTGCTGTTTGGATCCCAGCAGTGGACCTACATGCTTCTAAGCTTCCCTTGGCCTGAATAGCCTTCAGCACTGCCTCTTTTTTTAACCACTCTGTCACACTTCCTGGGTATAGATGCACTGTCTGACACTCCTACTCAGAAATGATGCCCTAGGCCCCAGGACCAGTCCTAACCTCCCAACTCATTCCAGTAACTTGAATATACCCTTCTCCTGGGCTCCACTCTTGTGGGCACTCTGATTTACAGTTTACCCCTTCAGGGACATGTGATATTTGAACCAAACGGATATAGACTTCGCAGAAAGATTTCTAAAAACAATCACTGTTTACTTTAGACTTCATATGAGATATACAGATCTAGGTTAGAAAACAATAAATACCTGCATGCCATCCCCCTGCCTCAATTTCCTCACCATTCTTGAGCATTCTTTGGGATTTGCTCAGGGTCCTTTCAGGGTTCCAGTTTCTGTCCCTGGCTCTCCCTTCGGCAAGTCAGGGCCTCTCCTCTGCGACATGGAGTCTGTTCTCACTCCTACAGCCAGCTTCCCCCGGTTCTGGTCTGTTCTCCCTCTCTAAAATGGCCATTGAGAGAATCTTCCTCTTATAATTTCCAGTTTCCTTTGTGAGGTGATGCCGTGGTCATCCTTGGATTGCCTATCAGATGATCAGTTGCCTGGTTACCTGCCCACCTGGTAGCCAGCTCACTGACCTAAGGAGCCTCCACTTGAATACAGGACCATCAAGGTTTAACAATCCCCCATCGTCAATATCCCTAGGAATTTCAGTCCACGATGGAGGTAGAAAGACAGCAGGGAAGGCACAGATCAGCCTTACACTCAAAATGGTGTTTGTAGTTTGATTTAGATACTACGGAGAACTCGTACTATCAAAGAGAATTAATAAATTGTAGGTAGACAGATGTCCCAAATTGTCACAATATACCTATTGTAAATGTGCCTTTTACTGTTACAAAATTTTTAGTTGTCTCTGCTGTGGAGATTTGGCTTTGAACGAAGGCTACTTCATTTTTCAACTCGTAGCTGATGCTATATCATATTTATTGTGGCAGCTTATTTCTTTATTGTAAGTGCTAAAATTACTGTCAGCCTCTCCATGGATAAGAAAGCACTGAATTTCCCTCTATTAAATATGAGTGCTAAGAACATCTTTATAGATTCTTGTTTTCTTCCTCCCCTCTTCCCCCAACACACACATGCACCTCCCCCAATTTATTTATTTTATTTTGTTTTTTTACAGCAGACCTGCTAGTCTGGTCCTTTTGCTCCTCCCGAGTAGAATCAAACCATTGTGCCAAACTGTGCTTATCAGAATTGCAGGAAATGAAATCTGGTAATGAATGATGCCTGCTGATTAATGATCTGATAAAGGTAGTTGGTATAGCTGATGTGCATTTATTCATTTAAAAATAGAGCCAATGGACACAGGTCCATTATACATATCTCCTCTGTATTTTGATTGGGTGACTCTCCTGTCTTTCATATGATTCTTTTTAAGACTTTGTAAGCTCTTTGCGGTAAGGATTATGTCTTTCCATATACTTGTACGATGACTAGCACAACAGGGCCCTGAATCTAACTGTGTCCTTTGAGCCCTACTTCCATACAAACATTAATCACTCCTCATAGGAGTGGTTGCAGGAGACAGAATTGAGACCAGTATATGTATTTTACTTGACCTAACCCTCAATATGGATTCAAGTGGGAGAAGGTAAAAGGATAATGCATTACTCTACTGCATTAATTACAGCAGATTTCCTTTTAAATCCTGCAGGCCTACTCCCGGGCCTTATTCACCGATTCCTTGCACTTTGTGTGGTTATTTATACCAGAGCAAAACATCACCAAATCAGGATCATGGCATTTAACACTCACTTTGCACTGATGTAAATAATTACACTAGGTGCCGGACATGGAGATGCAGGCCCTCTGGCCTTACTCAGGCAAAACTCCGTATACCCCTCCATGGCATGCCCTCATGCCCTGGGGTGGAACAAATCCACTAGAATTCAACAGAAGAGGTGTTGGTCGGGGAAGTGGGGGGAGAGATAAGAACATGTGGAGGAGTTAGACTGTGATGGTGACTGTCCCCTTGTTCCTGCTTAGATGTTACCAATCCCTCTGCAAAATCTTAGCAGTGTGGCAGACAGGTTGCAAAGGGAGCGCCTTTGGCTGTTGCCTGCTCCCTGCAAACTCTTTGATTACCGCTTCCAGCCACCAGTAACTGAGTCCATTCAGTAGGAAACATGACTGCTGGTCTGGGTTACCCAGCAGTGCAAACTGGTGCTCAATGGAACTTTCTATTACATGGTTGCCTCTATTCTGTTGGCAGCACAGCACTCATGAACCCTGCTCCCCCGCAAAAGGCTCTTCGGGGGGATGGGCAGTTTGCTGTCCTGCCTTAAAACAGGACTTCAAAAATGTTTGAAAATTCGAGATTCGGGATGGGGCAATATGTCAGACATGGGGGTAGGCAGGGCTGGATTTAGAATGTCAGGGATTTGAGAGCTCCCAACCCCTCAGTCTTTCCTTTCCCCCCCTAATTCTCATTTTTCTGACCCACCTCCTCTAATCATTTCTCCCTCCTAGCAAGTCAGGATGGGGGGGCCTATGGTCGGTTCCTCTTTCCTCACCCTCCATCCCCCAGCTTGCCTATCAATACACCCAAACGCCAGCTGACCCACCAGTCCCCACTTATCATAAAGACTTCTTACAAAGGCCCTGCTTGGCTTCAGGTCTTTTGGCTCCCAAGTCCAACTCAGCATGTAGGGTCAGTTCAGAGCAACAAGGACCAAAGGTTTTTAAGACGTATATAAACTGGTACAGTGCAGCCCTGAGAAGAAAGAACAAACAGTTTTCTCTTTTATGTGCCAGCGCTGGACTCTACAGCCGCAGCAGGTGACATCCTGCACAGACTCCAAGGCTAGCTCATGCTGGAGCACTGTGTAGCACAATGTTTAAAGCCCTGGGAGAATCACAGGATCTGTCTCCCTCTCATTCACCCACACAAACATAGGCAGGATTGAACATGGAAAATATCAGGGATAAAAAAGAATAAGTTTTGGACTGTGCTGTTGTCTGATAGCAGAGAGCATTATGATGCCGGGGTAACATAAGTGGGGATGCACACTTGCCTGGGAGGGTAAAATGTTGTCTGGAGTTGGAAAGAAAACAAACTCCATTGCAAAGTGTCAAATGCCAGAATCACAGCATGTGTTTGGGCTGTCGCCTGCTCTTTGAGTACAGCAGATGGCTGGATTCTCTTTCTGATAGAAATGCTGTTATTTGTACTTCACTCTGTTAGCTAAAGTAGCCATTCTGTGCTCTGCTGAGAAAACACCTTTTGATTAGTTTGCCTCTTATAACTTTGTAGGGGCAAAATGTGGACTGTGCATTAGATAGATATGAGTCCGAGCCACAAGATTCAGAGCTGGCTGTGGATGTTCATAGCTAGCGAAGACCCACTATCTCACCTTCTGTGATGGGGCGTGTACCCCACACTGGCCCAGCAAGAGCTAAGGGGCCACATGGGTCCAAACAACTAATTAGGTTGCAAGCCAGGGAGCTGATTGATTAGGAACAGGCTTGCCTGTGCTGGAATATGTAAGGCCTGTATAAAGCCAGGAAGCTGGCTGCAGGGAAAGGCTGTAGGGAAGTAGGCTGCAGTTACATCCTTGAGGGGGCCACTTAGGGATCTGGGGCAAAATCAGTACTTGGTCCTGCTAGTGAAGGCAGGGGGCTGGACTCAATGACCTTTCAAGGTCCCTTCCAGTTCTAGGAGATAGGATATCTCCATTAATTAATTAATTTATTGATTTTATTTACTCCTTCAATGGAGGGAGTTGGAGGCTAGCAAGCCTATAGAGGAAGGAAGGAGCTAGCCAGCCTAGGGAATCAGCAGTAAGGGGTAGGACTGTACAGGACCATGACTGCTTGTTAAAGGGTCTCTAGGCTGTAACCGAGTGAAGAGGGTGGGCCTGGGTTCCCCTACCAGCCACTGGGCAGTGGCTCAGGTGCTGGAAGTGCCAGCCAGCCAGCAGGTTTCGAAAGACCATGAATTCCTTGGAAGGGGATGACCTTCGTGACCTGGCTGGAGGGCTAAGCTACAAACAGGAGACTGCAGACCCAGGAGTGAGTGGGGCTGCAGAGTGAGAGGGGTTGGGGGGAGACACCACCAGAGGGAGAGCATGAGCTGGGTGAGCTAAACCCAGGATGGCCAGCAAGAGGTGCTGCTCGTGGTGAGTGGACCCTGTGACACCTTCCCTCCCCACATAAAGATCAGGGGTGTTTTGATCTTGGTTTTTGGTCTAGGCCCATCTTTAGTACTGCATGCTAGAATTTTAAGCACGGCTAAATGTACTCTCAAATCTATGTAGATTCCTCCATTTGCTGTTTTCTTCAGTTGGCTCAGTTTTTCTATGAGGGTCAACTATATATAAGGTTGGAAAATTAGCTTCATCTAGAAAATAACAGTTCACCAAACCAGCACACTGCTTCACTTGTGATGAGCTACTCATTTTATCCCCTTCTTTCCCCTCAATATCCTGGTATTAACGGTCTGGCAAAAATCGGGTTAGGAATAGTTACCATGGAGTTTGCTTTCCTGTTTCATTCTTAGTAAACAGTCACTGGGAAGCTGGAGGGATAACAGTGCCAACCTTTAGGCCCAGTAGGAGAGCCTCAGTGTTCATTTAAAAAAAAAATTCTAGCTATTTTCCTAGGCAGAGAGCCTTGAAAACGACATCAGTTTATATGGCTCTACTAGGATTAAAAGAGTTCCACTTCCACAGCAGAAACCTGGGGAAGATCTCATGGATCCTCCTAATACAAGCCCATCTTTTAATAAAGTGAGTCAGTTAAGCTTGAGGGCGAATCATCTCACTAACCCTCCCCTAAATCATTAGCCTGGCTCTGTGTGGACTGGTGTGATCATGGTGGTGGTTATTTTTCAGGGCTGTTCCAAAAATGGTAAGTCCTATTCTGCTTATTAAGTATTTCATCAGTGTCTGGCTTTGTCTACCCTAGGCAATGGTGCAGTTGCACCAATATTAGAAATGGAGCACAAACCAGTGTAAAGGGGGCTCAAGTGAGTTGCAGCACTGTTTCCTGGGTAATAAGTGGCCCATCTGAAATGCAATGATGTTGCACCTATTGGCCCAGTTGCTGGATTCAGGCTAGTAGGGAAACTGTTTCCTAAAGAGAGAATCCTCCACTCCAGATGAAAACCTAATCCTGGAGTGGGCTGAGCTGTGCCACAATGAAGTCTTTTTGGCAGACAGCTAACCTACACTTCAAACTGGAGTTGTGAATTCCAGCTTGAGGAGACATATCCATGCTTGCTCTGGTCAAGCTAGTGAGCTAAAAACTGAATGTAGCCACAGTGGCACGAGCAGCAGGAGAGGCTAGCTGCCCCGAATAGACGACTAGAGTCTCAGATGGGTACGTACTCAAGATGGCTAGCTCCTCCTGCTGCTTGTGCAACTTAAGCTACACTAATTTTAGCACATTAGGTCAATCAGAGTTAGCACAGGTATGTCTGCTCAAGCTGGAATTTACACCTCCCACTTGTAGTGTAGATACACCCTCTTGTACTATAAAAGACTGGGCACCAGGCATGAGCTTAGATTCCATGATGATAATACATACCTTAAAAATACCCTTTTGAGGCAATGTGTTATAGGGGGTATGATGTTGGGCAAGTTAATTGCCCTGTGCCTCAGTGTTCCCATCTGTAAAAATGGGGGCTTCCTTTGTGAAGTGCTTTGAGATCTACTGCTGAAAAGAGCTATCTAAGAGCTGCGCAATTCTTAGTGATTGTCCCTCCAAAACTGGCTGAGATCTATTGATAGGATGGTGCAAAGAAACCTGAACTGCTGCTGCCCGTGCATTGAACCCCTAGCATCTCTCACAAGTGCTAAGCAGGAGACACCATGAATTCAAGACTCCTCCTCACCAGACTAAAGGATCTAAGATATATAAAAGCTATGATGTGACTAGATTCTGAGGGAGAATAATGCTGGGTGCACAGTACCACATCCTGCCACCCAATATGTGAAGCAGTACAAAAGGTGGTCTGTGACTCCTGGCAGTAATGTCATCTGCAGGTACCTCTAGCAGGGCAAAGGGGATCAGAAGAAGGTAGGAGTGAACATGGTAAGCTTTGAGCTAAGGGAATAGGAGTAAATTCATGGAGTCGCTTTCTGGCTGGGAACTGGCATGCAGCATGAATTCAACTCATTTTCGTCTGATGCGTCCAGCATGAAAAAATAATTAACTGAAGTGACTGTGAATAATTTAGGTCTCAGCTCAAAAAGACTGAAGTTGTTTGTTGCAACACGTCTGGACTTGCTGCTCAGTTTTTGTTGCTATGGCTGTAATATCATAATGTACTGTGGGCTATGACTGGATGGCAAGTATCCAATTTTTAAAAGAGGTCACTTTCGTTGCTATTACTGATCCTCTTTGTCCACTGATGGACTACTAAGTAATAAGTCCATGTCACAATATAGCAAAGCACCACAGAGCTGGTCATCCATTCTGGATTTTGACCTTTGTAAACTGAGAACATAAGAATTTTCTTTTTCTTCTTTACTGTTTGTTTTATTATATGGTAGAAAGTTAGATACTGTACATCAAAAGGTGCATGGCATATTCAGAAGTGGGTGTGCACGTTACAAGTGAGTCAGGCACTGTTACTTATGTGACTCAAACAATAACAGAATATTACATCCCAGAATTACAAATAGGATCGCCTTCTCTGTTGAAATGTCCACTGCACCATGTTGTCTACAGGGAGGTGCATTTTGCATGTGTCGTGAAATAGCTTAGTTCAGTCAATACAAAGTCTAATAATTACAGACAGAATGACTTACCTTCATGAATTTCTTGTCTTAGTTTCTAGGGAAGTGGTGGGAAAGCAAGTGTCAGACTGGCATGGGAGACAAATGCACTGAGGTATGGGAAGAAAAAGGAAGAATATTGACAATCACAGAGTACAAAATCCAAGCAATGTATTCAGAATTATAAATGAAGAGACAAAAGATAAAAAGTTAAATGGATTTTCTCTAAAGTCCTCGAGATATTACTAGAGATATGCTTATGTGACAGCTGTATTTAAGAAAGGATACAGAAAATGCATGTCTATATATTTGATTTCAGCAAAAGAATCTGGCAACATTAAATTATGATTTATTGAAAGGTAGTCAACTGAGATTCACAAAAGATAGATCATGACAAATAAATCTTGTGAACTATTTAGAAGGTTTTTTTTTATTTAAGTTGAAAAGATGTGAAGTTAGGTATAACTAGTTTTATGGAAAATGCCGACTATAGTATATTTTAAATCTGTTTTCCCCGAGGCATCATTATATTTCTTCCTATTGCACATTTAGGGCCTAATGAAAAGTTTTCCATTGATTTTTTTTTTGTTTCAATGGGCTTTGATCAGGCACTTACTGTTTAGTTGTCTGTATTGGTTTATAACATTGAATGGTGGCGCTGTGGGTGTCAGTCTTTTATTTTATTTTATTTTTAGGGAGGAAATTTCACTTTATTCACAGTTTTAACAATATGGCAATTTGACATGTGAGAAAGAACAGGAAACAAAGGAGCAAAGGTTTCTGTGGAAAAATTCCAACAAAAATAAATTGTGAATTTCATAGATCTCTTGTCAGGCGTGCAGCAGAACTGATATAAAATGACATCTCAGCACTCATTTGTCTTTAGTGAGTTTCCCACATGGAGGAAAAACAAATAAATTGCTTTAGTCATTCTGTTCAGGGTTATCATTATCCGGTTACTTTGTTTTAAACACTTGTTCCATCCTCTTCTTGTCCAATGGATGATACAAAACTCTAAATCAAGTTATCATCTCAAGCTTTTTGATTATTATTATTGTGGTAGATTGACAGACTGGATACCACAAAGCAATTACAATCTATCTCTTGTTCCTGTGGCATGAAAGGAAGGCTCCTTTTGGGTAAATGTAAAATATATTCTTTTCTTTCTATTCTGGGGGGTTCACTGGGTGTGTTCTGGCCATACTAACTTCCCCCATCTCTCCCACTCACGCACCTGTCTAGACTGCTTCATTAATTTTCTCCCGTACCATCTGCTACTGTTTCCTCTATCAGGATTCCATTTACTACTATGGCACCATTGCATCTGGCTCCTGACCCAGAACGTAGATAGCAGTGCACACATTGTCTTCCTTTAGTGCACCATAGAAAGCTACAGCATGGGCCAAAGATATTATCTTCCTTTCCACTTGGCAACAGATTGCCAGGCTGTCCTCCGGCAGTTCTTCTGCAAAATGGGAATATCTTCTTCAAATTCTGGATTCACCATCCTCAGTCTAAAACACGTCATCTTGCTAATCTGAAATTCATTTTTTTGTACCAAGTTTTAGACTCTGCATGCTACCTATTTACTTCAGTGGGTTTTGGCTGAGGCTTTCTATCCTCTCTCATATGCTATTGAGATGTTAACTTCTTCCTCTGCTCTGGGAACGATACCAGCCTTAATCACCTTTCTGTTAATTTTTAAGGAAGCACCTTTGGGCCATCTGACCCTTAGTCTTGGGAGAAGCTCTATGTAAACCTCTGCAAGCTATATCATTACCAGGAATCTGGTGGCACCTTAAAGACTTTAAGGTGCCACCAGACTCCTTGTTGTTTTTATAGATACAGACTAACAGGGCTACCCCCTGATACTTGAAGCTATATCATTGTCATCTTACAAATCCCTCCTTAAAATTCTCCTTTGACTGTGATGCCTACAAAAAAAATGACAATATCTGAGCAGTTGATGTGCAGTAACCTATCGCACTGACCAGTATTGTTTCATTGTTTCCTTGTGCTCTCCGATCTGTTTCTTGGGTTGTAAGCTCTTTGTGGGCAATGACCATCTTTTTGTTCTGTGTGTGTACAGCACCTAGCACAAAGGAGATCTGTGCCAGGTGATAGGGCTCCTACGTGCTCATGAGTAATAGGCTGTCTGGAAGACATGATCAAATTTGCCTGGTATCGCCTGGAAATATTATCTACAAACAATATGACAAGCTTCCTGAATGTCTCCTCTGCAAGTCTGTCATGAAGAAAGAGGGTTTTTTTTATTTATCTGTGATATTCTGGCCCAAAGGCTCTCATGTAAATTAAAATAACAAAGAAACACACATTTCATTTTAGGTGCCAGCAGCTTCTTCATGGAAGCTATTTGTATTTTGTCTGGTAATGACAGCAAATTGCCCTTAGCTTGATTCTGTCTGAGAATTCTTTGAATATCAGGAATTTCCATTCCACTTAGTAATTTTCTCCATGTCGTACAATATGGTACAAAATCAAAAATTAAGATGGTCATGTACTACAGTACTAATTAGCCAGGAAGCTTGAAGATTTGGTTATACAACCTGATCTGAACTTGCCTGAATTGGGGTCTTTTGTGTCTGTAACTGAATCTTACAAATAATCTCTATTTTAAATAAGGATCTGGGCCGAATCCAAGCACCCTGTGAACCTGAGTTTCTTTAGCTATGGAGCTACATCTGAAAGTTTACAGTCCAAACCCATATCCAGTTATTTTAAAATGTTTTATCATTGATTCTATGTGTGTGTGCGTGCATAGTGCCGGCCTTTCTGGTTTCACCACCTTGTGTCTGATTCTCTTCATTTACATTGGTTTTACATTGGCATAATCTATTGAAAACAATGAGTTTATTCCTGATTTACACCAGGCTTCTCCTGAGTTATACCACTAAGAGAGGAAAATCGAGTCCATCTATTTGGGGGCATTCTTATTTTCATTCTTTGTGATCAGAGCAGAAAACGTTTTGTTAGAAAGTTTAGTAACTTGCCAGTTTTGCACAGGAGAACTTTGTTTGGGAACAGTCAATTCTAGATCCCAGAAGAATGGAAAAGTTTATGGCATTTCACAGGTCACCCACTTAATTTAAATCTCATGTTTAGTTCAACCTCCTTTGCAATTGGCAAGCAGGTTTTGATGTTAGTTTTAAAACTTCTGCTGGTTTTGACTTAAGGAGAAAACACAGTGCCTTATGACAAGCTGGTCTGATCTATCTTCTGTGCTTATCACCAGTAGTTCAGTGATGCAGACTCCATTTTCAGTCAGCAATAATGAAATGCACCTGTACAGAAGGTTTCCCACATCTGCCAAGGCAAAAACAGACTCTGGGGTGTGTCTGCTTAGTGCACATAGTGTTACCATTACTGATAAATTAGGAGCCACTCATTTCGAATAACTCATTTATTTTACATATTCAGTGTATGCCTTCCATCCTTCCCCACTCTGAACTTCAACTACAGTTCCATGGACAACACATGTAAAATGACAGTCATCTTTCTAAATATACATATTCAGGGAGATGCCACTATTTACAAATCCCAGTAAGCTCTGTATTATGTACACATACTTATATTTTCAAACTTGCTCTACTTGCAGTCTGCTGCATATAGCAAGGACAGATGTGGATGAGTAGAAGTGGATGAGTAGCACTATTACTAAAAATGTCCAAAGAATCTAATGAAACACAATTTCTGAGTAGAGGGGACATTACAATAATATCTGTATGGCTCCAAATCTCAAGAACAGCTTGTAGGAAAAATTCTGATGAAACACTTTGCTGATTTATCAAATGTTTTGTGGAGAAGGTTCAATTTCCACAATGTTCTGACAGAACCCAGGCAGGTTTCCAACAGAAACCTGCCTGGTTTCCTGCCAGTTCTTCTCTTAAGGAACCCTTCTGATAGGCTGATGGGAAGCCAGGAGCCTGAGAGTCCTGGATCCCAAGCTGCCAGGACTGTGGTTCTTTGGCAGTCCAAACTCCCAGGGCTTCAAGGGTCCTCAGCTCAGGGGCAGCCCACCAGGTGAACTGCCTCAGACTTGGGGTCTCCAGGGCTCCCAGGGTCTGCTGCTCCAGGGCAGCCAGCCCAGGGGGACTGCCCCAAAGCTGGGGGTCCATTCCCTTTCATGGAGGCTTTCATTTTGGGGGCTTTGTTCCAAATTGGAATGAAACCAGATTTCAAAATATCAAAATCCTCCATGAAAGGGAATTACCTTTCTCTGCCCAAGTCCTAGCAATACACTTCTGACACCATGTAATAAGACTGTGACACACACACACAACTTCTAAGAGATTGAACCTTATTTCCTAGCCCCAGCCACCTGACCTGGGTCAATGTTACAAAGGTCAACACTTCACCACAGGACAGTACTCAGCATAGATTGATTACAGGGGCTACTGTGACAGGAGAAGAAGGTGTTTGTGAATGTTACTATTTGGGTGTCCATTATCGAGAGAGGCTCCTACGCTATCTACCATTTTGATGATGGTTGGTCAGACATCCTGTGTTGAGGGTGATGGAATAGGGTTGGTTATTTCTCCTCTGTACTTCTCTTAACCCATTAGAGTTCCTGCCTACTCCCTGGTTTTGGTTTCAGCCAACTGCTCTTCAGCCAAGAGTCTTGTTCATGCTGGTTTTAGCAGCGTGGTGTTCAAACAAATGTACACAACATTCTTAGTCTGTCATTTGGCAAAGTACTGAAAGTGCTGGGGAATGTTTACACATTTCAATAAGAAAAAAATGTGTTTGCTCATGAAGAATTACAGCCATTGCTGTTACACAGGCATAGTGACACATTATGCAAAGTACCCCTACTGAGGCTGAAATCAAAGAGCTATGCTAACAAAAATTGGGTTACATGCTCTGGACTGGAGACGTGCTATTTATGTGCACCATTTCTTATTGATAACAGCGACAAATTGGGGAAACATTAGGTAGGTTTTTGAAAATTAGCTTATGTGGGATGTTTTTAAAAGAATGTATTGTTGTAACAAGCTGTGCGTCCAGTTTTTACTGCCATTGAAATAAAAGGGAAAACTCTCAGGGCAAGATCTTTGGCTATGCCTGAATGGTGCAAAGAAGTAGGTTGTGGAGGGGGGCAGAAGAGAGGAAGTAGGATCTGGGCCTTGTTGTACTCAGTGATGTAGGATTGGGCCCCCAAATCCTCATGTGTTCTCCTTTCCATTAATACAAAGAATAGGGAATAATTTCCTATGGATAGAAGCATTTCTTATATAATATTTATCCAAACCTTCCTTTTAAGTTGCTGGTGTTTATTATTTTGTCCCTTGGAAATAAGGATTTGATTTTGGCATTGTTTTTGAGGCAGCAGCTGTCTGTGCACGTGTGTAAACAACATAGTGCTACAAGATATCAATGCTCCATTGCATTCCAGCAATGACCTTTGCTATATGTCATGCATTATTTTGCTCAGCATCCTCTGTTCTTTGCGCTTGATCTATTAATCCTCTGTGACTTCAACAGTTCATGTTGTACGACCCCATCTGGATCAAAATCTGTTGTATGTCTCTCCCAGTGCATTGCAGAAATCAGTCTTGATGGTGGGAGGAACACCGGATTTTTCTGAGATGTAAGAGATCCCAATTTTAAAGTGGGAAGGAAATTCTTTCCCATGCATTTACTCATTTAAATTCAGTAGGAAATTGTAGCAGATATCATTGGAAAACTGCTGTTTACTAGTTTCATTATAGGCTGAGGTCTGTTGATTCCGAGTGGCTGATAGTAAGTGTGGTTACACAGGCAGTTGAAGTCACAAAGAGGTCAAAGCGAGAGACATTGAAGAAATGAGGTTGATGGTAACGTTTTCACCAAACAGAATTTGTAAGAATATATAATAGGAAGGAATGTTGACAAAAACATCTTTAACATGAACATTATATAAAATGAGTAACATACCCATAACCACAGGATGTGTGATCTGCAGTTTTTGAGAGGCACCAGATCATGGTCTAGCGCAGTGGTTCTCAATCAGGGGTCCGGTTTTCAAAAAGGATTCAGGGGGTCCACCAAGCAGGGCCAGCATTAGACTCGCCAAGGCCATGGGCAGAAAGCTGAAGCCCTACCGCATGGGCTGAAGCGTGGAGCCCTGGGTCCCGCCACCTGGGGTGGAAGCCAAAGCCTGAGCAATGTAGCTTTGCAGGGCCCCCTGTGGCATGGGGCCCCAGGCAATAGCCGGCCCTGGCTTTTATATGCAGAAACCCAGCAGTTGTGGCACAGGCAGGCTGTAGCATTTTTCTAGCATGTTGGAAAGGGGGCCGGGAGGCTCAGCAAGAAAAAGGTTGAGAATCCCTGGTCTAGTGCACAGGGCTGGGAGTTAGAAGACTGGGGTTCTATTCCTAATTCTGCAATTGGCTCACTGTGGGGCCGATCCTAAGCCTATTGAAGTCAATGGAAAGCTCCCATTTTTTTTCAGTGGGCTCTGGATCAGGACCTGTATGACCTGGGCAAGTTATTTAGTTTCTCCATCTGTACAACAGGGATAATACTCACCCACCTTTGTAAAGTTCTTTGAGATCTTCAGTGTTCTACTAAATATTAATTTGAATCACTTCTTTTAACACCAGCTTTGCTACAACTGGGCTTGGCCCACTATAGTTATAGGATGGCCCCTGCCTGTGTTCTTTGCTACATTTTTTTATATTTGGCTCCCCCTCAATTATTTTCCAATGTTGTTAAGCACTCCCTGACGTACCAAATAAACAGGATTGAGGATTACTGTTGTAACTGTTTTTCTCCAACATTTCTGTTGGTTGCAAGGCTTCCTTTAAAAAAATATTCATAAATAACAAGTTTATTTAAAATCTTTGCTAATGGCAGGGTCTGGTTTGCTCTTGCTCTATTAAGTTGTTTACCCCGAAGGTGGCATTTGTCTGCTATCAGTACAGAGATTTTTTTTTTAATGCATTTTCCCTGGTACCAGAGGTGTTCAGGCTCATCAGTTGTTGCCAAAGGTGAGAATGGATGACTACAGGACCATTCTCTCACCTCTGGTGAGCTAAACAACTTCTGTATATCCTAATTAAGAAATATCACTGACTTGTGGTATAATCTCTGTTAGGGGTATTTGTCGTTGCTCTCTCTTTTTTTAATGGGATATACAGACATCTATTGGAAATTAAGCTACTCATTTTCCATATGGACATCCACATTGTTTAACACTAGTTCTCTGTTAACTAGATCTCCTTTGAACATGAGCTGGACTTGGTTTGCATTAATTGTATATTGTAATAATAGTGTTTACAATGAAAGGAAAACCAGAACTAAGGAGCAAATATAAGAGAAGGTTACATGTTTGGTTTTCAAGTATATGTTGTTTTTTATTGCATTTGATATGAAAAGCTGCCCTGCCTGGTGAGGGCTATCAATATTTGTGAGTCCCCTGCGCTTGGGGGACCTGCTTTAATCCTGAGGAAAATAACTTAAATTCTGATGTGGGAATGCTCTAGCACTTAATAACCTACCTATCAGAGTGTTGTCAAGGTTAATTAATGTTTGTGTACAGCACTTTGGACAAGGGAAATGCTGTACTGTATACGTGTTAATTATTATCATTGTTCTTTGAAGAAGTGCCATTTAGCATAATATAAGTAACAGTCAGAAGCAACTAAATACCAGGAAACAATAAGACAGGAGAATTTGACAAAATACTAGAGATACAACTGTCCATTTTTTCAAAAGATCATTGAAGGATCTTCTGGGTTTGGGAAGAATTTTGAGACCACAATCATGTTGTATAGACCAGTCCAGGCATTAGAGGACGATTCAGAGTCTGAAAATATACAGTATGGACCATATTGTGTATGCAAGAGAAACAGAGTGAGATTCAAGACCTGGAAGTGTGCAAAATGGACTGTATGAATTGGAGGACATAAGAGCCTGATCAAGTTAAGGGGACAGTGATGTCTGGCGCCCTGTGTGTATGATTCAGTAGTTAGAAGTATGCAGTGTGGACAGTATTTTGTGGGTGCACATACTTGTGTCTAATTCAGATTTTGGAAGTGTGCAGACTGGGCCATTCCATATAGATATTGGTATGTGTGTGTCAAGCTGAAGTTTGTAATATGGACCAATCCATTTGTTTGGGGAGTCCATAACTATTCTACATGACTCATACGAGGTGGGGGGACAAAGGTTGCCCAATACCCACACCTCTCGTTGCTGTTGAGTTGGAAAGAAAAGGGAAAATTGAAAATAGGTCATCTCCTTCCACCCCGTTCCCTCTTCCCTTTCTTTTCCCCAGCACTGTTTCCAAATTAGACAGGACTTTGACTTACATGTTTAAAATTCATGCCACTGTGCTAAACTTGTGGTAAACCATGTCTCTGGGGTAAACCACAGCTTTGAAGATAGAAAATTATTGAAAACATCATTTCATTGGCATCGCTAGTGCATTTTACAAGCATTAGATCTGGGATTCAAGTTATTTTGCCAGCAATCTTAGTTTGCTAAACTAATAAACATTTGGGAAAAAGATAACCCTCCCACCAAGTATTAATGATAAAATAAACATAAGAGGCTGCTCAAAATACCAATTTGTAAACGACCTAAACCACTTGAAAAAATATGGTTTCTGTATTTGTGTTTTCTATGTTTCAGGAAATGTACTACATACATCAAAAATAATCAGACATGGTATAAGATAAATGCTAAAAGTCCAATAACAGTAATGCAACATTAAGATTGAAAATATAATCACAGAACGTGAAGGGGGCAATGGAATTCTGTGCAAGAAGTGGCATTTGTTTCTATATAAAAGATTTTGCCAAACAATCTGTATTGTATTGTCTGATGGAGTTATAACATTACTGGACAAACAGAATGAAGTAAATGAAATATCTTTGGATTAGTAAATCAATTGATACAGTATTATACTCTCAAAGGATAATCAAAAATGGCTTGGAAATGAACAACATCACATGGATTGAAAACTGGCTGAAGAACTATAAATAAAGAGTTATGATGAATAGCAAAGCATCCAAATGGAGCTGCCTACAGAGGTACTGCAGAGAACAACTTTACTAATGATCTAGTCAAGAAAGTAAATGGCATGCTGATAAATTGTGTAGATGTTACTAAACAGATGTTGTAAACAGTAATGGGAAAAGAGAAAATCCAAATAGAAAATTTAGAAACATGAGCAGAAAATAAAATGAGATTCATCTTGGAAAAATACAGTCTATTACTTCTAGGGAAAATATTCCTGAACATATGAGAAGAAGAGACCTGGGAGGCAGATATGCTGAAAGATGTAGGGAGATAGTGGAATCGTCAGATCAAAGCAAAATCCATACTCTCAGAAATTCCAGAATGCCAACATGGACTCCCATCCCATTTGTCCTTCATGGATGGAAGTACATCATTCACAGCTATTTGACTTTACTACATTTCTTTTTATTTTTACATTTGTTATAATATCAATAACATTCACAGAATGTGCATTTTTACTCCAGTAACTGTCTGTAACCACTTTAAAAATGAATGTCAATACTTTATTAGTCACCATAAACATAAGCATGTTTCCCACACTAGTCATAATAAAACAGTCCAGGATTGTAAATTTTGCCAATTTGAGCCTCTCCTGAAAAGTGCTAAGTGCCCATTCCAGCCATTGAGAGCAGAGGATGTTCAGCAATTTACAAGATCAGATACATAGTGTGCAACTTTCACTTGACTATCTGCAGCAATAACCATCAGACATCAATCCGCTGTACATCAATCAATTTGTATAATAAAAAATAATTGTATTTATAATGGAAGTCTTTCAGAGATGTCATCTAGGTATTAATTTAGTAAAAGGATACTATTATTTCTTAACAAAGTGGTTTTTCCATTGACATATCTCACAGTACTTCCAAGTGATGAGTGGAAAAGGCTGCTTATAGTAATCGGCATGATCAGATTGTTACCTGTCTGTCTCTAGCTTTTTGACATAACTATCTGAGATGGAAAGCAACTGTTGCTTTCTGAAGCACCTGCATGTTATTTATCAGCTAATGTTAGGCCCTTATATTCCAAACAACAATAAAACAACTGAAATCATGAATGTGCAAATCAAACATAACCTTAGCCACCCTCAAACTCTTATGCAAATAGTTTTAAGAAATGTTTATTTTTGGTTATGCACTAGGATGGACCAGTATTCTGGAACATTTTCAGCTCCAATTTTGTTTGTATTGTTTGTTTATAATTATTTGGGGCCACTGAGTGGAGCCAGCCAATTACAATTGCATCAGAAGATATTTCTCTTCCCTGCCATGCACCAAAGATGCAAGTTAGCAGCTGGAATTATGAGCCCCTTGGTTTCAAAGGGAAGGAGCTGACAGCAGGGAGTTCTCAAAAACCTGAGTTCCTTGGTTTTGGATTTCATTGATGACCTGACTTGTGGTGTTTGGGTTTTTTTAAGGCATGCTACACATCCCATCTATCTTTTACCAGGCTTTTGAGAGAGATGAGAATCATAAAGTGGCTGTATTATTTTTAGGGGTGATGGGGTACTGAAATGAGCAGTGGGGACAGCACCTCCACCATTGGATGGTGCATTCTCTTTCTCCGAGTGTTAAGTTGATGTATCTGACCTGTGGTGGGGGGGTTAGCAGGAAGTTCTGTCCTGCCTGTCTGTGCTGGAGTTGGTATTTGCAGTGTTCCAATAAATCCCTATAAGTGAGTATTGCAACTATTGGCAGTGACTTCAAGATGGCAAGACCACTTTTTCCTGAGAAGAAAATTACTTGGTCACACGGAGGAGACTGGAATCTGAGTATCTGACAGACTTTGAGCTGTTGTTCCTGGGAATGAGTGGTCTAATGAGAGAACAGCACAGTACCTAGCAGTGTTTTGTGTGTGGTGTTTTTTGTTTGTTTGGATGGTGATGCCAAAGAATTTTACCAGGACCTTTCTAGTGAGAATTGTGGATCTTATAGACAGTTAGGTGAATACTTATATGACTGATATGATTGGGGATTGGCCATTTTGAAATACCATAAGAAATGGCAAAACAGGATGTGGCAAGGAGAACCCCTGCATAGTTATTTGGGTGCATTGCAGAGCCTGTTTGATGAGGTTTTCTCTGCACCACCCAGGCCAGGAGATGGCTTGAGTGAAGCAGAACCTGCTGCACCAAAACTGGAACTGTCAATACAGCGGGCCTATGTCCAGTGGCAAGCCATGCGAGAATCCTGTGTGAGAAGTCAGTTTATAAACTGTTTAACAGGGGAACTTCAATGACTTGCAGGTGAAGGAAGATAACAGTGGATAAACCTCTGGACCAGATTTATATGGAAAGTTCAAAATGTGAAAGAAGAAATTGGTGTTTCCTTAAAGGTATCAGATGTTAATTCCCAACCCCAGAGTGATTCCTTTGCAGTTCTTCAAGAAAATTTGCTAGGGAAGTGGCTAAAAAATTGGAAGAGGCCCAGGTCAGATGAGAGACTGTTTCTCAAGTGACTCCTAGGCTGGACTATATTTGCAGGAGATGTGGAGGCAAAGGCCATTGGAGACAGAATTGCCCAAGCAGAGGGAAGCCACACCAGGGGAAACTAGAAGTTGCTGATGCAATGGGGCCACCATCAGCAACTATTAGAACAGCCCACGTGAAGAGCTGCCCAGATACTTGTTAATATGTGTCTGGAAAAATTGATGGTTGGAAAACCACAATGCTGTTGGACACAGGGTCTGAAATAAGTTTGATCCCTGAAGAACACCCAGGGCCCAAGAGGAAGACAATTTATACTGCAGGAGTTAAGTTAGTGACTGCAGACAACAGGAGAAATCCAGCTTCCACTGAACTTGGGATCTTCGCTACTGAATGGATTTTTGTTCTGGTGACTATTTCTAGTGATGTTGAATTGGGAGTGGATTTCATCCAAGGGAATCACAAAAACCTCGTCTGGTATTAATAGAACACGAGTCCCTGGACAATATTCAGATACCACTGCTGGAAGTGAGGGACAAGCTTTGAGGCCTGAGAGGTGCCTCTCTCATGCCTACAGGGTGATAGAGTAACTGCTCCCTGTGGTGGCTCAGAATAAAGTTGTGGTGAAGCCAGGTCATCAGGTAATAATACCCTTATGGATGAAAGGCTGCTGCAGTGAATCTGTAGGAGTGTTTGAAGCTACAAATACCTAGTCAGGATTGCTGTTTAGCAGAACCCTCTTTCAAGCTGGACCAAAGGGTGAGTTCTGGGTAAGAGCAATTAATGTGACTGACCCGGAAATGCAGTTAGTGGAAAAAATCAGATCATTTCAAGGTAGGTGGTATGTCAAAGCCTCTCACAGAGGCAGAAGTCAAGAGCTGTGACACAGTCTAGTCAATAAAAGAGCTAAGGGTTGATTTGACAGAAGCAGCTGTAGAAGGCAATGAAAAGACGTGATTACAACAGCACCTCTTACAATATGCTAGTATCTCTCCAAGAATAGTGAAGAGCTTGGGAGATATGATGGGGGTTAACACTGGATTGTGCTTAAGTCAGGAAGTGCTTCTGTGCATCAGCCCCAAATTGGATTCCCCTGGTGTATCAAGTAGCAGTGAAAGAGAAACTAAATTGCATACTAGGGGTGGCTTGACTGAGCAATCTACATCTCCTTAGGAATCCCCTGTTGTAATTGTGAAAAAGCCCAACGAAGACTTGAAGATATGCATTGGCTACAAGAGAATTAATTCACAGGCAGTTCAAGGTAGCGACCCACTTCCTCACATAGCAGACACCCTGGATAAAATGTCAGGAGCAAAATAATTTAGTAGTTTTGATTTGGTATCTGCATACCATCAAATTATAGTGGCACCTGGTGACTGAAAGAAAACTGCCTTCTATGGGTTATTTCAATTCTGCAGAGTGCCTTTTGGACTCATGAATGCTCCAGGGACATTCAAAGGGTAGTAAATGATCTAACACAATTTTTGAGAATTCGAGACCTGTTCATGTACTTAGATTACTTCTTTGGTTTCCACAAACCATGAGAGGAACACTTGGTAGAAGTGAAAAGGATTCTAATTTTTAAGGAGTCAGAGTTTAAACATGCGGGAAACAAATGTCAGTTTGCGAGGAATCACATCACTTTCCTAGGACATATAGTCAATGAGAATGGGTTGGAATCCCAACCACAGAAACTGAATATTATCAGGGACTGGAGGGATCCTACAACCCTGAATCAGGTACAATGGTTTGTAGGCCTCTGTGGATTCTACAGGAGATTTGTAAATAAATAGATTACATTGAGTGGGGAGTACCATTATACCCGCTAAGTAAGAGCGACTTTGTACAGTGCTTTGTACAGCAAAAAGCATTTGAGTTACTGAAAAGGACGTCTAAACTATCTTGTGCTTAAATTCCCAGATCCATCCTGTCCATTCGTGGACTGAAGGATGCCTGTGGAGTTCGATTCACAAATTGTCTGAATATACATTTGTAACCCTTCTGCCAGGCCAAGTTGATAGCAGCAAGGGCCGGGTTCAGTACATGGGGTCCCCTCCCAACAACGTAATGCAAAACCAACTCGAGCCCCCACCCAGTGACCTGGGAAAATCACACACCCCTGGGCGCCTCGAAGAGGCAATACTTCTCCTCTCACAAGCACAAGCCCTCCTCTCACAGGGACAGAGACTTTTGGGTTGTTGGATTGTGGGGACTTTGGGTGATTTTTGGGTTGCTGGATTCAATAATAAATAAAGTGTTACCCTGATTATGTGAATCAAGGACAATGAGACTGTTATGCCCCAATAACAGAGAAACTGGAGATCCCACAGCAGCCAAAGTGACCATTTGGGGCTGCTCTGGGCTCATGCTAGGCGGGGTGGGTGTGCCTATGCAAACAAGATCAGCCCCTGAAGTTCTTTTCCACACTCACCACAATTCACCACCAGATGTCAGGATAGAGCTCATCCTGACTCTGCTTACACATTCACAGCTCACCATAAACCTGGAAAGCAAAATGAGATTCCAGATGCTTTCAGCCGTGTGAGGGCAGTTAGAATAGACTCAGCCTGGTTTTGTGAGGACATCTGGCAAGAACTATCTTAGGACCCTAGGTTATGTTCAATGTGCCAACAGATTTATCAGAGGAGACCCATTCTGGGGAGGTTCAATGCAATTCAGGAATGATTATCAATTGATCCAGGTACCAACTTGTTGGCGTATGAAGGTAACAGGAATGTCTTTCCAGCAATCTTACAGAGAACGGTATTGGAGTGTCTTCATGATTATAAAGCAGCAGGCCACCTGGGGTATGAAAAAACACTGAGGCAGGTATCCAACAGATTTTTTTTCTTTTTTTGGTTGGACATGCCTGCAGTCGCTAAGGACTGGATATTTTCCTATCTGACCTGTCAAGAAAGGAAAGCACTGGCAAGGAGAGGCAGAACTCCTTTAGGGGAAATGACCCAACCTACTGAGCCCTGAGAGTTCATACAGATTGATTTGAAATGCCTACTACCAGAAACATCACCTGGAAATTGGTATTTGTTGGTAGCATATGAGGCCTTCTCAAAGTATGTGGTGGGCAGCCACTGAAGGAGATAAAAGGACTTCAGCAGTTATAGCTGCTTTGATGAAACATGCAGTGTTACAGTTTGGCCCACTAAGCTGCATCTGCGGTGATCAAGGAAAGAATTTGAATTGGTTATTACACAACGCTTGCTGATAATTCCAGATAACCAAAGTGAGGACCACTGTCACCTACCCTGCGAGTAATGGGGGAGTGGAAAAAGTAAACTGCACCATTGGATCTATGCTTAGAGTCCATGAAGGTCGACAACACTGGGATATGAAGACACCTTTTGCTGTCTTTGCATATAACACCAGCCAGGTCTCAACTATCCATTACTTTCTTACCAGAATCCAAAAATAAATCTCATAAACCTGTGACTTGATGTTCAGGCAGCAAGAACTGGCAAGACACCCTGCACCTACACAGTTGAGAGAGATTGTGAAGTCTTATATCAGTAACCTGAGGAAATCATTCCAGATGGTGGAGGAATCGATGAGCCACAAGAAACCAGGAAAAAGGAAGGAGAATAAGGTGTGGCTACACACCTGGAAAAAGCAGCCTGGAAAAAAATCCCAAACTTACTCCTTTTTGGCAGGGATCTTACACATTAAGTAACAAACTAAACAACTTATCCTTGTTGCTACCCTCTGCCATGTACATTGGCCAAACCGAACAGTCTCTACACAAAAGAATAAATGGACACAAATCAGATGTCAAGAATTATAACATTCAAAAACCAGTCGGAGAACACTTCAACCTCCCTGGTCACTCAATTACAGACCTAAAAGTTGCAATTCTCCAACAAAAAAACTTCAAAAACAGACTCCAACGAGAAACTGCAGAATTGGGATTAATTTGCAAACTGGACACCATTAAATTAGTCTTGAATAAAGACTGGGAGTGGACGGGTCATTACACAAAGTAAAAATGATTTCCCCATGCTAATTTTTCCCCTACTGTTACTCACACCTTCTTGTCAACTGTTGGTAATGGTTATCCTGATTATCACTACAAAAGTTTTTTTTTCCTCCTGCTGATAATATCCCACCTTAATTGATTAATCTCGTTATAGTTGGTATGGCAACACCCATTTTTTCATGTTCTCTGTGTATATGTATCTTCCTACTGTATTTTCCACTGCATGCATCTGATGAAGTGGGTTTTAGCCCACAAAAGCTTATACCCAAAATAAATTTTAGTCTCTAAGATGCCACAAGTATTCCTCATTCTTTTTCTGATACAAACTAACTCGGCTACCACTCTGAAACCTTTTGTTTTTTGTATCACATGGAGAACTGGTGCACAGATTCATTGACAGAAAGGGCTCAACTGCCATTTCAGGGTGATGCAGAAGAGGATTTGGAGGTACTCGACAGGTTCCTATGACTCATGGTTGGAGATCGCCAGCCAGTTACAGAGGAGGAATTGCCAGGGTGTCCTCAGAACCTCAACATACTGGTTCAGTAGACAGTCTGTCCACAACAAAGAGGCCTGACCTGGCAAACCCTGCCCTCGCTGCTGATCTAGATCCAACTATGAGTGATGTCTCCCTCACTGAATATAGGACTTGAGCAGGCAGACCAACAAGAAACCTGAATGGATGGCAGACTGCCTGGATTCCTAGGAGTTGTTGTTTTAAGTTCTTATTTTAATTAGAGGGGGGAAGTTGTAACAATCAGTATAGATAGAACCTCCGCCAATAGATGGTGTTATACCTTTATATTGTTGTTAAGTTGTTATCTTGTGTGTGATGTTATGTTTTTATCTGATCTGGGGTTTTAGCTGGAAGTTCAGTCCTGCCTGTGTGTGCTGGAGTTGGTAGGTACTTCGGTGTTTCAATAAATCCATGTGATTCCATAAAGTGAGTACAGTATATTCTTCTATGCTCTGTGGTTCAGTGGGTTGATCAATTTTTTTATGTAGGCAGGCTTGATTTGATGGATTGCACATTTTACATTATGTGCAAGTGCCTGGAGTTTTAAAGAGGTGGGTTTTTTTTTTTTTTTTTAAACAAATCAAACCACATACATTAACTCTTTAAATCGTGACTTGCTGTGCAGGGAAGGTGTTTCAATGTCCTGTGAATTTTACAGTGTCACTAATAAAAATATGCTACAGGATGCTATAGTGAAGGTCCAGACACTATGGGCCTACTTCTCATCTTCATTAAGGCCTCCTTACACCTCCTGGCAGTGTAAATGGGACTTAAAGGAACCCCTTCTTAACAGTCCCTTTACACTGCTAATGGGAGCGAAAGGGGTCTTAGTGTAAAGGAGAAGCAGGCCTTGTATCTGACAATAGCAACTACTGTATAATACTCAGTACTGTGGAATTTGCAATGTAAACTAGTCACACTATGGAATTCACACTTTTATTACTATGCCAATGGAAACCCTCGAACTAAAACAAAAAGGGCCATTTCCTCAGCTGGTGTAAATCAGTGCGACGCCTCATTATCACTGAAGTCAATGAAGGTATGCTGACACACATCAGCTCAGGATCTGGCCCACTGCTTCTTTTCAAATGTGGCTGTTACACTAGAATCTTCTGACTTACATTTATTCCACCATTAAGGAAATGTGATTTATGAACATCCTGCAAGTTAAAAGTGAAGCAGAGGTTTCCTGGAACATTTTTAATACATTTGTGCTCGGGTCTGGAAGAGATACGGGTGACAAACGAAAGACAAAATTGAAAAGGTTTGGATCTGACTCACAGCTTGATATATGAAATAACATCGCTTTGGTAGCTTTCTGCTTTTCCTCAGTGACGCAATAAGGTGACATTGAATTATGGAATCCTTCAGCAAATAATGTTACGAAGCATTATATAAAGTACTGTGCTAAAAAGCGGATTATGTGACATCATTGCCAGTTCTGTTGAACATAGCTGTTGAACATAGAAGTGTTTTGATGCTATGAAAAATGAGGGATTATGTCATACTGCAAACCATTAACAAGCCTGCAAAGTGTAGGATATACATTTACATGCACTTTCATTACAGTTCATTTGAAAGGAATTTTTGCAGACTTTTGGTTCCTTAAAATTGAGCTCTTAAGCACATGACTTGGCCAGAATCCATAATTTACTGATTTTCCTGACAGGCTTCTGGAGATCAGCATTTTCCACTGATCTATATTTCTTCTAGCCAAAGGCAAACCTCTGCTTTACAGAAATAAGCAGTGAACTCTCAGTGTCGGCAGAATCAAGATAGTAGGCCTTTGATTACCATTTCCAGTTATAAATGTAGGAAACTTGCCAGCAAGTTAAAGTATGGATTGGATGAATGGATTATAAGGTGGATAGAAAGCTGGCTAGATCGTCGGGCTCAATGGGTAGTGATCAACGGCTCGATGTCTAGTTGGCAGTTGGTATCAAGTGGAGTGCCCCAGGGGTCAGTCCTGGGGCCAGTTTTGTTCAACATCTTCATTAATGATCTGGATGATGGGATGGATTGCATCCTCAGCAAGTTTGCAGATGACACTAAGCTAGGGAGGAGAGATAGGGTCCAGAGTGACTTAGACAAATTGGAGGAATGGGCCAAAAGAAAGGTTGAAAAGAGAGAAAAAGTTGAACAAGGACAAGTGTGAAGTCCTGCACTTAGGACAGAAGAATCCTATGCACTGCTACAGGCTGGAGACTGACTGCAGCGGCAGCTCCAGGCACCAGCACACCAAGTGCGTGCCTGGGACAGCAAGCCACGGGGTATGGGGGGGCAGCCTGCTGGTCCTTGCAAGGGCGGCAGTCAGGCAGCCTTTGGCGGCTTGCCTGCGGGAGGTCCACCGGTCCCGCGGCTTCGGCATACCTGCTGCTGAAGCCGCGGGACCGGTGGACCTCCCGCAGGCATGCCGCCAAAGTCTGCCTGACTGCTGTACTTGGGGCAGCAAAAAAGCTAGAGCCGCCCCTGACTGACTGGCTAAGCGGCAGTTCTGCAGAAAAGGACCTGGGGATAACAGTGGACAAGAAGCTGGATATGAGTCAACAGTGTGTCCTTGTTGCCAAGAAGGCTAACAGCATATTGGGCTGCATTAGTAGGAGTGTTGCCAGCAGATCGAGGGAAGTGGTTATTCCCCTCTATTTGGCACTAGTGAGGCCATATCTGGAGTATTGCATCCAGTTTTGGGTCCCCCCCAACTACAGAAAGGATGTGAACAAATTGGAGAGAGTCCAGTGGAGGGCAACGAAAATGATCAGGGGCCTGGGGCACATGACTTACAAGGAGGGGCTGAGGGAACTGGGGTTATTTAGTCTGCAGAAGAGAAGAGTGAGGGGGGATTTGATAGCTGCTTTCAACTACTTGAAGGGGGCTTCCAAAGAGGATGGAGCTTCGCTGTTCTCAGTGGTGGCAGATGACAGAACAAGGAGTAATGGTCTCAAGTTGCAGTGGGGGAGGTCTGGGTTGGATATTAGGAAACACTATTTCACTAGGAGGGTAGTGAAGCACTGGAATGGGTTACCTAGGGAGGTGGTGGAATCTCCACCCTTAGAGGTTTTTTAGGCCCGGCTTGACAAAGCCCTGGCTGGGATGATTTAGTTGGGGTTGCTCCTGCTTTGAGCAGGGGTTGGACTAGATGACCTCCTGAGGTCCCTTCCAACGCTAATCTTCTATGATTCTATGAAAGGATTTTCTATTTAATAAATGCACAGCAAGTTTTGTGATCCTCGTGTAAGCCCTTCTGTCAAGTCCTTGTGGCCTGGTGACTAACCTTTCAGCCTCCTGTGATTTGACAACTGCTAAAGTATACTTGAGAGGTGTGAAGGCAATACGCTTACATGTTGAACATAGAAGATAGGTGCTGTAGGGCATTTCACAGTGATTAACTATACAAGTTTTATCTTTCCATGGGTTTGCCTGTATTATGCGTACATTCTCCTATTTTTTCTATGTTAATATATCTTGATCCTGTTACACTGATGACAGCCTGTGATACCTCACATTAAATGAATTTTAAAGAGGTGTTGCATTCTAGTGTTACAGTAAATGACACTAAATGTGCCAATATCCACATACAGTATCGACCGTGGTATTCTGCATGCATCCCTTTACTTTATATTGACTAATTATAAATTCCCAACCCTGTAAACCCTCCATAGGGTGAACTCTCATTGAGAATTGGCCCCCAGGGTTCCAATATAAATGCATCTGAAAAATGTCAAGTTTCTTGAAGAAACACGCCTGGCTTTCAATGAAGTCCACTTACTATTAAGTACAGTTTTTAGGACATCCAATTATTCCTTTGCCAAGAATTGTTGTTTCTGTCAGAGTTGTGCCGACTGTTCCTCCCACTCCCCATGCTAGTCCCATACCTCTCACCTCCTCCTCCCTTTCATTGGCTTCCTAACATGTGGCTAACTGTTTCCATGCTTGGAAGTTTCCCTTTGCTGAGTGCCCCATCTTGCGATCATTTTCCCTCCCCCCGTTGCTGTGTGAAAGATGCACACAAACAGAAGAAACTGTACTGGGAATCAGTGAAAGTGACTAGACAGCAAGGGTATGTCTACATTGTAGCTAGGAGATGTAATTTCCAGCTCCAGTAGACATACATGCGCTAGCTCTGGTCCAACTAACACACTAAAAATAGCAATGTGGCCACAGTGGCTCAGGCTAGTCATCTGGGTACAGTCCCGTCTGAGGTCCTAGTTATGTATTTGGTGGCTAGCCCAAGCTGCCGCAGGCACACAACTATTTTTAGTGCACTAGATCAAGCAGAACTAGCAGGTATACATCTGTCCAAGCTGAGATTTACACTTCCAAGCTGCGGTGTAGACATGAAGTAAATAAACTAGGGGAAAAAGAGAGGAAAAAATATTTCTTCCCTCTCTTCCCCTTGTTAGTCAACCTTGGTGTTACTCCTAAGGGTGAGGGACTCAGAAAGTCATGATTCAGCTTACGCCATTCCCAAGCAGGATCGAGTTGACCAGTGCAAATTGTAACTTGTAACAGCTGCACAGGTCACTGACCACCAGTGGTTGAAATCATGGCAAAAACCCAGTCCAGCCATGGCCTCTGACGCAGACACCGGTGCCTTAACTCTTCATTCTGTGAACAAGAGAACATCAGAAGTGGATTGTTTCTCATTGTTCAGACTGTTCTGTGCCTCTCTGCAGCCTGGTACAATTAGTTCAGTACAGCTGTGTTTCAAATTTAAAAATAGACAAAATAAGATAATTATCACTATAAAGCACGAAACTCATCTTTCTCAACTACTGAAGTGGAAAGAACTAGCAATTACACCTTATACAGCTACTTGGCGTTCATTTCTGAATAAATGGAAAGCCCTTTGGTACCAAAATTGTTCCTTGAAATTTTGTTTAACCTTTAAGTCCCTGAATATAAAACTTTCCAGTTCACAAAATGATTTAGATTTTATGGGTACAGTATCACAAGAGATGGAGTTAGTCCTGTATCAACTGTCTTGATGCAGCCCAATGTCAGTTGCCTGCATTCCAGGTAATTAGGGCCCTGTATACACTACATGCAATGCTGGAACTTGCCACAGAACTTGGCATTTTGCCACAACAGCACAGAATCTGTCACTTTGGCCATGGAATTCTTTTTTGTCCCAGGCCCATTCTCCAGGCCCAGCCCACAGTTCCTGTCCCTCTTGCCTGGGAGCTGGGGAGAGGAGCTAGCCCAAAGCTCTCGGTCCCTCACACAGCTAGGGTTTGTCTACACCAGGAGTGGACATACCTTTTGGCCCAAGGGCCACATCTGGGAATAGAAATTGTATGGCGGGCCATGAATGTTCACAAAATTGGGGTTGGGGTGCGGGAGAGGGTGAGGGCTCTGGTTGGGGGTGCGGGCACTGAGGTGGGGTGGGGCCACAAATTAGGAGTTCAGGGTGCAGCAGAGGGCATCCGGGCTGGGGTGGGGAGATGGGGTCTGGGGGGCTGAGGGCTGGGGGTGCAGACTCTGGGGTGGGGCTGGGGATAAGGAGTTTGGGGTGCAGGAGGATGCTCTGGGCTGGGACTGAGGAGTTTGGAGGGCGGCAGGGGGATCAGGTCTGGGGCAGGGGGTTGGGGTGCAGGAAGGGGTGCAGGCTCTGGTTTGGGGTGCAGGCTCTGGGGTAGGGCTGAGAATAAGGGTTTTGGGTGCAGGAGGGTGCTGGGGGCTGGGACCAAGGGGTTTGGAGGGCAGGAGGGGGGGGTTGGGGCACGGGGAGGGTGGGGGTTCCGGCTGGGGGTGCAGGATCTGGGGTGGGGCTAGTGATGAGGGGTTTGGGGTACAGGAGGGTGCTCCAGGCTGGGATCGAGGGGTTTGGAGGGCAAGAGGGTGATCAGGGCTGGGGCACAGGGTTGTGGCGCATGGGTGCAGGCTCCGGGTGGCACTTACCTCAAGCAGCTCCAGGAAGCAGCGGCATGTCCCTTCTCCTATGCGGAGGCATGGCCAGGAGGCTCTGCACGCTGCCCCATCCACAAGCACCACCCCTGTAGTTCTCATTGGCCATGGTTCCTGGCCAATGGGAGCTGGAGGGCAGCACATGGGGCTGGGGAAGCATGCAGAGTGGAGCACCCTGGCTGCCTCTTCGTGTAGGAGCCAGAGAGGAGACACGCTGCTGCTTCCAGGAGCCGCGTGGAGCAGCCCCCGACTCCCTGGCTGGAGCGCTGGAGCGGGGCAAGCCCCAAACCCTGCTCCCCAGTGGGAGCTCAAGGGCCAGATTAAAATGGCTGGTGGGCCGGATATGGCCCGTGAGCTGTAGTTTGCTCACTCCTGGTCTACACTGCAATCAGGAGGTGCAATTGCATGTAGACCAGGTAGCTAGCTTGGATCAAGTGAGCTCACTAAAAATAGCAGTGTAGCTGCAGTGGTACAGGCTAGTTCCCCGAAAACATAGCCTGGGTCCCGGGCAGGATTGTACTCAGGCAACAAATCTGTGCCCCTGCCCATGTCAGCCTGGCTACCATGATATTTTTAGCAAGCTGGCTTGATCAAAGCTAGCCCAGCCTACAAATGCTGCAATCTCACCTGACTGCAGTGTAGACACTATATACTCATAAAGAGGTGTGTGAGCTAAGCCTGGGTAACAACAGGAACATGAGAATGGTCATACGGGGACAGACCAAAGGTCCATCTAGCCCAGTATCCTGACTTCTGACAGCAGCCAATGCCAAGTTCCCCAGAGGGAATGAACAGGACAGGTAATCATCAAATGATCCATCCCCTGTTGCTTCTGGCAAACAGAGGCTAGGGACACCATCCCTGCACATCCTGACTAATAGCCGTTGATGGGTCTATCCTCAATGAACGTATCTAGTTCTTTTTTGAACGCTGGTATGCTCTTGGCCTTCACAACATCCTCTGGCAAAGAGTTCCACAGGTTGACTGTGTGTTGTGTGGAAAAAATATACCTCTGGTTGGTTTTAAATCTGCTGCCTATTAATTTCATTTGGTGACCCCTAGTTCTTGTGTTATGAGAAGGAGTAAATAACACTTCCTTATTTACTTTCTCCACACCGGTCATGATTTTATAGACTTCTATCATATCCCCTCTTAGTCATCTCTTTTCCAAGCTGAAAAATCTCAGTCTTATTAATCTCTCCTCATATGGCAGCTGTTCCATACTCCTAATCATTTTTGTTGCCCTTTTCTGAATCTTTTCCAATTCCAATATATCTTTTTTGAGATGGGGCAACCACATCTTCATGCAGTATTCAAGATGTGGGTGCACTATGGGCTTATATAGAGGCAATATGATATTTTCTGTCTTATTATCTATCCGTTTCTTAATGATTCCCAACATTCTGTTCACTTTTTTTTGCTGCTGCTCATTGAGTAGATGTTTTCAGAGAACTAACCACAATGCCTCCAAGATCACAGCTAATTTAGACCCCATCATTTTGTATGTTTAGTTGGGATTATGTTTTCCAATGTGCATTACTTGGCATTTATCAACATTAAATTTCATCTTCCATTTTTTTGCCCAGTCACCCAGTTTTGAGAGATTCTTTTGTAGCTCTTCTGCCTGGGACTTAACTATCTTGAGAATCATCTGCAAATTTTGCCACCTCACTGTTTACCACTTTTTCCAGATCATTTATGAATATGTTGAATAGGCCTGGGTCCAGTATAGATCCCTTGGGGACACCACTATTTATCTCTCTCCATTCTGAAAACTGACCATTTATTCCTACCCTTTGTTTCCTATCTTTTAACCAGTTACCAATCCATAAGAGGACCTTCCTTCTTATCCCATGACAGCTTACTTTGCTTAAAAGCCTTTGGTGAGGGAACTAGTCAAAGACTTTCTGAAAATCTAAGTACACTATATCCACTGGATCCCCATTGTCCACGTACTTGTTGACCCCCTCAAAGAATTCTAGTAGATTGGGGAGACATGATTTCCCTTTACAAAGACCATGTTGACTCTTCCCCAAAAAATTATGTTAATCTATGTGTCTGACAGTTTTGTTCTTTACTATAGTTTCAACCAGTTTGCCCGGTACTGAAGTCGGGGTTACCGGCCTGTAATTGCTGGGATCACCTCTGGAGCTCTTTTTAAAAATTGGCGCCACACTAGCTATTTTCCAATCATTTGGAAGAGAAGCTGATTTAAATGATAGGTTACAGACGACAGTTAGTAGTCCTGCAATTTCACATTTGAGTTCCTTCAGAACTCTTGGGTGAATACCATCTGGTCCTGGTGATTTATTACTGTTTAGTTTATCAATTTGTTCCAAAGTCTCCTCTAATGAGACCTCAGTCTGGGACAGTTCCTCAGATTTGTCACCTAAAAATAATGGCTCAGGTTTGGCTTCACATAATGGCTTCACATCCTCAGCGGTGAAGACCGATGCAAAGACTTTGTTTAGTTTTCTGCAATGGCCTTATCGTCTTTGAGTGCTCCTTTAGCATCTCAATCGTCCAATGACCCCACTGGTTGTTTAGCAGGCTTTCTGCTTCTGATGTACTTAAAAAATATTGCTATTACTTTTTGAGTCTTTGGTTAGCTGTTCTTCAAATTCTTTTTTGGCCTTCCTAATTATATTTTTACACTTCATTTGCCAGAGTTTATGCTCCTTTCTATTTTCCTCAACAGTGCAGCTGAAACCCAGTGAGTCAATAGGAGGAGCTGTTGAAGCCATGCTGGAAAGCATCATACTGGTGGAGTTCAGTGGCTCCTCTTTAATGCTCCCATGGCCTTGGCTGTCTCCGTTATCCAGGCTCAGCCTCACCCGAAGTGTATAACTTCTGTGGCTCCTTTTCCCACTCCCATACCTTTGATAAGAGAAAGGGCAACCTCCATAGATTCATAGACTTGGGGGATGTCTACACTGCAGTTAAACATCTGGAGCTGGCATAGGCACCGACTCCGTGGGTGCTCCAGGTGTTTTTCCAGGGAAGAAATTAGTGGGTGCTCAGCCAAGGTTTTTTTTACATGGGTCAAAAGATTTGCATTATCATCACAATACACTGGGATATCTAATGTTAATGTCCAGCTAAAAATTCTGCAGTGTTCCCACTTCCACACTTTAAGGAACAACAGATCAAAGCTGTTGAAAATACATCAGCTGTCTGCCCACCAACATGCAATTGTACTGCGCGTATGTGTGAGAGAGAGAGGGTTTGAGTCAAATGACCATGAGGAGACAAGCGATGTTATCAATCTTATCTATATGTGTTATCTCTCTAGATACTGTAAGTGACTGCTGAAGGGGGTTTTGTGGAGTTGCCTTGTGGTTGGGATTTGGGGTTGTGGCGGGCTTGCCTTGGGGGAGAGGGAGCTGAGTTTTTTACATTTCAGAGGTGGTAACCCTAGGAGGAATGGACTGGTTAGCGCAGAGGAAAGGCAGAGTTATAAAGAGGGAGGAAAGATGGGGGAAGTGAGCGTGCCCCGCACAGTGCTTAATTTGTAATGAAAGAGGATTGGGGCTTAAGCAATTTTTTTACTTTCATAACTCATGTAGCAAGCCCAGAGGTGCTGGGGCTATTAACTGTCAAGCCTAGAGGTGCCGGGGCTCAGCCTGGCAAGCCCTGGCACAAAGTAAGCATTGGCCCTACGGTTTTCTGGTTGAGAGGCTTACAGGGAGCAGAAAGACTCCTGCATGATCAGGGAGTGACCTGCAAAGGAAGTAGGAAAGTTGCCTGTAGCAGAGCAAGATGGGTGGCAGTACATGTGAGGAAGCCCTCTGCAGTGAGCCTAGAGAAGAGATCTAAGCCTGCCTTTGAACAAAGACACCTTTAGTGTACTGTAACGCACAGGATATCATGACTCATGCTGTAATGAACCTGTAGGCTAATTACTGGACACTGTCACCACCATCTAATTCAGCATCCAGAGATCAGAGGACTACATAGCCTCCTGAGTACAGGAAAGTACAACCTGAAGTCAGAGTGGAGCAGGTTCAGGAGGGAGCCAGAGTCTGCATAAGAGCAGAAACCCCAGGTCAGAGAGCAGGCCACATGGGAGCTGGGATTGGAGGAGCTGAGAACTGGAAGTTTGCATTGTCAACCCCAACCTTCAAAAATCATGAGACAGCTGGAGAGAGACATGTCCTTTTGCTGGCATTGAGAACAGCAGAAAATATGTGAGAGGAGAATACAGGCCAGTAGCAGAGGGGTTACACCAGGACTCATGCTGGTCATGAATTTTTCCACTGGAATGATTTTCCAATGGAAAATTCACTTTCCACAAAATCAATTTTCCACAGGAAAATTTCAGTTTTGCAAAAAAAAAAAAAATGATTTTTTTTGTTGGAGAATTGTTGATAGCTTCACAGCTTCCTGCTCCTTGACAGCCCATTTGGTGAGCTGCTGGAGAGCCTGAGCTTCTGGCTCCCCAGCTGCCAGGCTTCCAAGCTGCCCAGCTCCCTGTCTGTGGCAGGGCTCCAAGCAACTTACGGAGTCTTGGAAACAATTTGAAAATGTTCAGAATAGAATGTTGTTTTTTCCTTTTTCAAAATGACATTTTGGAATTCTGGGTCTGCAGGAAATTCCAAAATTTCAGGTTTTGGTTCTGTTTCAGAATGTGTGTGTGTGCTGGTGGTGGTGGTGGAGGGAGGGGGGTGCGTTTTTTGGATGTGTGTGTTTCTTTTAGTTTAAATTTTAGAATTTCAACCTGGAACAGGATTCCAGTTTCCAGCTAGCTGTAATCAGGACCTTTTTATTTTTTATACCCTGGACTGGATTGTCCCTAGAGGCTGAGTGAGGAACAGCTGGGTTCCTCTCTTTTTAGTTTTCACTACTAAAGAAAAGGTGCATAGGCATTTTATTGCTGGCAGCCTCAGTAACATGGATAATCAGATGAACATGATCTCCCAATGTGATGCTGTGTAATGTATTATGTAACATGAGGAAAGCTGGCATATATGGGCCCATCAAGAATTACACATTAATAACAGGAATGTTATTGTAACTAAAATGGGAAGGTATTTGTGTTGCATTAAGAATAGAGCATCTTTGTTTTGTGGTTGATGGGCCTTAAATTTATGAGAAACAGAAAGCAGTGATTTTTCAGCATGTTGACATCAGCTGTCAAGAAAAAGTAAAGAAATCCTTGCGAACAGGGGACCTTTTTCATCTGAAAATACTATATCTCAATTTAAAAAGCTATCACATTATCTACCTTGCTCAAGATTCATTTCAGGTGGTGGATTCAGCCTCTCTGATTCACAATCTGGATGGCTTTTACTGGAAGTGTGTTTAAGGACCCAGAGGGCCATATTTTTTTGTCAGTTTGTATTTTTAACATTTTGATGGCTTGTATTTTCACTTATCAGTCACTAGATTTACCCTTTTCCATTCATTGTAGAGGATTCTTTTATTAAAACATTTTGCAGGGCTGTCAAGCTGTGACAACCCGAATATGAGAGAGAGATAGAAAAGTTATGGGTGAGATTTTTAAAGGTCCTGTTGAAACACAATGCAAAATCCTTCGCCACAAGAGTGAGATACTTTTAAAACCGCCTTGAATCAAAAATGAGATAGACACTCTCCTGCTGACCCTGGCTCCATGACGAAACAGTGACATTTTTCACATAGTTGAAAAATGTAGTCTGGGGGCCTGTAGGGGAGCGGACTCACCCCTGCAGCGCTCCTGCTGGTGACTTTGGAAATTAGCTCAATCCAGCCATCAGAGCGCCCTCTGCAGGCTGGTGATCTGCCTGTCCTCTGGCCCCATGTCCCTCCCAGACCCCAGTGCCCCTTTCTCTGGGTGCTGCCCCCTGGAAGTACACCCCCCCAGTCTCAGGGTCTCCCTTCCCAGGGGAACCCCCACCCACTATCCCTACCTCACCTCAGAATAAGGCCACCGGTCACCAACTAGCCCCCACTCTCTGGGCAGACTGCAGTATAGGCCACTCATCATTGGCAAGGTTGGGTTTGGACCTGCTGCCTTGGCCTAGCCCTGGCTGCCCTCTGCAACCCCCAGTACCCCTTGGGCTTCTGCTAGGCTGCAGCCTGGGGCTTTCCAGGCTGGAGCTCCCCAGCTCCTCAGCCTTTCCCCAGCCCTGCTCCACTCAGGTACCCTGTCTCTAGATCCCTGCAGCCAGGCCTTTCTCCCTCTCAACACAGAGAGAGACTGCTTTGCCTTTGTCTCACAGCCTTTTTATATAGGCCAGCTGTGGCCTGATTGGGGTGTGGCCCAGCTGCAGTCACTTACCAATCAGCCCAGCTTAGCAGTTCCCAGCCACAACCTTCCCCAGGGCTGTTTTAAGCCCTCACAGCAGGAGCGGGGTAACCACCCCGCTATAGGGCCTGATCCTCAGCAGGCGTAAATCAACCATAGTGCAAGCTATCTTGAAGTCTGTTAGGTCCACTGAAGTCAATGGTGCTTTGTTAATTTACCTCAGTTGAGTATGGGGTTTCTTGAATCATACTATTTATGGTTTATGGACTAAATAGTACCCTCCATGGTTTATTTCTACCTTGGGGACAGGAAGTCCTACATGTTCTGAAACGTGGAGTTTCCAGTTGCTTGTGGGGGAGCTGGTGGGGTTTGCTGTGCTGAGAGGAAGAGGGTTTGACTTTTGACACCCATGGATCTCTGGAGATCCCCCAGAGGCCAGGCCCATCTTTTTGGAGGCTCTGTGTCTCCAACTAGTTCCTACCTTGTTTCTCTCTTGGCAGCTCCCACAGTGTCCCCACCAGCTATTGGTTCCCAAAGCCCACTTGTGGTATTGCCTCATTGTAAGGGAATCCAGGTTGACTGATTTGGCATTAACCACCTTGATAATGCCCCATCTCTATTATCTGATTCAGAGGTCCCCAATGCAGTGCCCGCTGGCGCCATGGTGCCCACCAGGGCATCCATGAGTGCCCGCCTACTGGCCGCCGGACAAGCAGCTGCCGAAATGCCGCCAAGAAGTGGGCAACGTCAAGAAGCGCTTTCGGCGGTGACACCTCTTGATGCCGCTGCTTCACAGCGGCATTTCGGTGGCAATGCCTCTTGACATTGCTGCTTCACAAATTTCAGCGGCATTTCGGAGGTGATGCCTCTTGACATTGCCGCTTCACAGCAGCATTTCAGCAGCTGCTTGTCTGGCAGCCATGGTCCTTGGCGGCTAGTCGTCCGGCGCCCACCCCACGGAAAACGTTGGGGACCACTGATCTGATTGAATGGTTACAGTGGCATAAAGAACAGCAGTCCTCTGCCTCAGCCCTCCCCATGGTCACCTACAAGGCCACTTTACAGGCAAGTGTTGCGTTTGAAACCAGCATTCTCCCCTCTTCTCATTCCAACTCCCAGATCTGCTGCTTTTTTTCCTCCCTTCTACAAGAAAAGGAAAACGTTTAGTGCAGAATGTGTGACCTAAAGAAGCCTGTACACTCAGTTTTCACTAGCCTAGCTGAAATCTTTGTTTTTTGCTAAAAACAGATCAAGATCCTAAATGTTCTCAATGAATTTACATGATTTTTCTTTATTAGTTTTGCATCCTGGCAGGCTAAATAGTATAATATTATGATAGTACAAATATAGTACATGTGCCATCACCTGGCTTCTTTGAATCAAGATTGGATTCCTTTCTAAAAGATGCTGTAACTCAACTGCAACGTATAGGACTCGATGCAGGAGTCACTGAGTGAAATCCTTTGGCCTGTGTTATACAGGAGGTCAGAGTATATGATTTTAATGGTCCCTTTCAGCCTTAAAGTCTATGAAATGTGCATTAAAATATATGAATAGAAAGTGTAAAATATAAATAAATATATTAAAATGCAAGTGTGCACCTGTATGTCCAAGCTTTACATAGTACATAGGCATGTGTGAGCTTATATAGTATTTTTCAAATATTGTTATAACTTGCCTTTCTGCTACTAGCATAACATTGCAACTATGTGTAATACATAAGCTGGAAAGAACTATGTTTGGGTATGTGCAGTGATTGCCCTTGGCCAACTTTTTTCTTTACATGTTCAATATACTAATTTGATATTTTTGTCATGTGAAGTCCATTAACATTAGGAGACACAGAGTGAAATTTCCCCACCTGTTTGTAGATGTAAGGGGTTTGCCTTTGCCTTCAATACTAAGGACAACACATCAGTTATGATCAGTGTCCGGTTTGATTTTCACTACAGCTATGTAAAGGTTTTTTGTTTTGGTTTAATTCACATACAAAAAGGAGTCATATAAAAAATGGAAACTAGGACAGATTACAAAGGATGAATATAGGCAAACAACACAGGAATGCAGGGGCAAGATTAGAAAGGCAAAGGCACAAAATGAGCTCAAACTAGCTACAGGAATAAAGGGAAACAAGAAGACTTTTTATCAATACATTAGAAGCAAGAGGAAGACCAAAGACAGGGTAGGCCCACTGCTTAGTGAAGAGGGAGAAACAGTAACAGGAAACTTGGAAATGGCAGAGATGCTTAATGACTTCTTTGTTTCGGTCTTCACCGAGAAGTCTGAAGGAATGCCTAACATAGTGAATGCTAATGGGTAGGGGGTAGGTTTAGCAGATAAAATTAAAAAAGAACAAGTTAAAAATCACTTAGAAAAATTAGATGCCTGCAAGTCACCAGGGCCTGATGAAATGCATCCTAGAATACTCAAGGAGCTAATAGAGGAGGTATCTGAGCCTCTAGCTATTATCTTTGGAAAATCATGGGAGACGGGAGAGATTTCAGAAGACTGGAAAAGGGCAAATATAGTGCCCATCTATAAAAAGGGAAATAAAAACAACCCAGGAAACTACAGACCAGTTAGTTTAACTTCTGTGCCAGGGAAGATAATGGAGCAAGTAATTAAGGAAATCATCTGCAAACACTTGGAAGGTGGTAAGGTGATAGGGAACAGCCAGCATGGATTTGTAAAGAACAAATCATGTCAAACCAATCTGATAGCTTTCTTCAATAGGATAACGAGTCTTGTGGATAAGGGAGAAGCTGTGGATGTGGAATACCTAGACTTTAGTAAGGCATCTGATACGGTCTCACATGATATTCTTATCGATAAACTAAGCAAATACAATTTAGATGGGGCTACTATAAGGTGGGTGCATAACTGGCTGGATAACCGTACTCAGAGAGTTGTTATTAATGGTTCCTAATCCTGCTGGAAAGGCATAACGAGTGGGGTTCCGCAGGGGTCTGTTTTGGGACCGGCTCTGTTCAATATCTTCATCAACGACTTAGATATTGGCATAGAAAGTACGCTTATTAAGTTTGTGGATGATACCAAACTGGGAGGGATTGCAACTGCTTTGGAGGACAGGGTCATAATTCAAAATGATCTGGACAAATTGGAGAAATGGTCTGAGTTAAACAGGATGAAGTTTAACAAAGACAAATGCAAAGTGCTCCACTTAGGAAGAAAAAATCAGTTTCACACATACAGAATGGGAAGAGACTGTCTAGGAAGGAGTACGGCAGAAAGGGATCTAGGGGTTATAGTAGACCACAAGCTAAATATGAGTCAACAGTGTGATTCTGTTGCAAAAAAAGCAAACATGATTCTGGGATATATTAACAGGTGTGTTGTGAGTAAGACACAAGAAGTCATTCTTCCGCTCTACTCTGCTCTGGTTAGGCCTCAGCTGGCGTATTGTGTCCAGTTCTGGGCACCACATTTCAAGAAAGATGTGGAGAAATTGGAGAGGGTCCAGAGAAGAACAACAAGAATGATTAAAGGTCTTGAGAACATGACCTATGAAGGAAGGCTGAAAGAATTAGGTTTGTTTAATTTGGAAAAGAGAAGACTGAGAGGGGACATGATAGCAGTTTTCAGGTATTTAAAAGGGTGTCATAAGGAGGAGGGAGAACACTTGTTCACCTTAGCCTCTAAGTATGGAACAAGAAGCAATGGGCTTAAACTGCAGCAAGGGAGGTCCAGATTGGACATTAGGAAAAAGTTCCTAACTGTCAGGGTGGTTGAACACTGGAATAAATTGCATAGGGAGGTTGTGGAATCTCCATCTCTGGAGATATTTAAGAATAGGTTAGATAAATGTCTATCAGGGATGGTCTAGACAGTATTTGGTCCTGCCATGCGGGCAGGGGACTGGACTCGATGACCTCTCGAGGTCCCTTCCAGTCCTAGAATCTATGAATCTATGAATACACTTGTGCTCCTATCTTCAATTGTAACTTTGTGCAACTGTAATATAAAGGTAACGTGTGGGTTGTGTCCCTCTCTAATGGCTGGTCAGCTGAGGGATAACAGCCTATTATAGCTACCAGCTGGGGGAACTGTTCCTTTAGCTCAAGTTAGTAAGGCCTGTGCTTTCAGCTCTAAAGGTCCCAGTTTCAATCCTTGTTGCTCACTCAGGAAAGGGCTTGTTTTACAATTCAGTAGAAACCATCATGGCAAAAACATGCATTATTGCCAATTTGCAAATTCATAAGTTGACCCAAAATTGAAACTGGACACTAAAGGGTTTCAAACATTTTTATGACATGACATAACCCTAATTTTCCACCTTAAACCTACTTTGGCCTAAGGAGAACTATTATATAAAGTAAATAGGAATTAGCCTTCAAAAATCTACTTAATAGTCTTCCACTTTTATACTGTCTTTCAGTGGAATTATAGCTATGTATGTATACCACATGAAACTGTGCTGCCTTTTATTTACATTGCACCGAACATGTTCATTTCTAAATATTCTCCCTGTGTGTAGAGTTCTGCAGCCATTTTATTCTCAGAATTGCTGTAGCCTATAACAGGAGAGATGCACATACTGCACTCTCTCATGCAGACTTTACTTTTGTTCTTTCTTCATGTTGTATTCCTTATCATAAATACAAGTAATTTTAGACTGAGAGAACCTGTGTGGCACTTTATGTATGGAAATGTAACAAGATTGATAGGTTCAAAATTTAACCTGCCTTTCCCCCGGATTTGTTTGTAAAGACTATGTAATCTGCGCATATGTTTTTTCCCCAAAATACTACTTATGTGGGTTTTTTTTATTAACTTAAGGGCGAAAACAAAACAAACAAAAACCCAATCCTGGCAGCCCATCATTTACATTTTTACAATAACACTCATTTTACTCCAGGATGGAGGAAAATCATTTAGTAAGGAAACAGATTTCAGTTTCAAGTTTCCAAACCATCATTATAAACAATGAGGCCAGAAAATACATTTAAAAACGTTAAAACACTTTGACAGCATAATTTTAGGTGAGATTCAAGAGGATATTTGGATAATGCTCGTTTCTTTGCACTAAAGCTGTCATCCTGCTTCTCTTGAAGTCAGTGGGACTTTGACTATAGATATCAAACAAAATAGTGTCTGGAGCTCCATGATAATTAGTTTTCTGGTTAAATCAAATGAGCAAAGGGTCATTGCTATTTAAGTAAATACTTTCCGGCGGAAATCTAAACTTGAATTACTCCAAGATTTGAGCTTGATAAAAAGGTTTACTACTGAATCAATGTAAATATTAACCCCTCTTTAAAAAAAAAAAGGGGGGGGGGCAAATTATCAGCCCTCAAGGTTTACTTTATTAAAAATTACAGTGTTATAGCACAAACTGACCAAAAAAAAAAAAGTTAAACTAAATGCAGCATCACTTGGAAAAGACTCATTGTGTGGTTTAAATACATTTTACAAAAATCCTTTTCTTTCTGTTACATTACTTTTGTTGGCACTACACTTGAATTTTATGTGCCAGAATAATCTTCCTGCTATATTCCATATATATCTTGCTACTGAAAAGATTATTTTCACTTATATTATTTTATTAGTCAGTGTTGCGTTGCTCTGTTATAAAGAAATAACATTTTACTGAACATAAGGAGTTTATTTTTCCCCTCCAAGAAGCAAAACACTTCACCCTTAATTTGAAAAAAACAATGAAGATAGCGAAAGCCCTGGGCATCCAAACACTTAAAGACATGCATAACTTAATGCCTTGGAGTAGTCCCATTGAACCCAAAGGGAATAAAGCTATGCAAGTGCTTAGCATTAGCAAAGTTCGGGCCTAAATTACAACTGGATAGTTTCCTCTCACATCCTTTACAAAACCTAAGCATTTGAAAATAGTTACAATGAAAAGTTTAGGGCATGTTAAATCTTACATTGCCCACATTCTATATTAGGGCTGTCAATTAATCACAGGTAACTCACGCATTTAACTAAAAAAAATTAATCGCGATTAATAGCAGTTTTAATCACACTGTTAAGCAATAGAATACCAATTGAAATTTATTAAATATTTATTTTGGATTTTTTTCTACATTTTCAAATTTATTGATTTCAATTACAACACAGTATATAAAATAGACAGTGCTCACTTTCTATTGTTTTTGATTACAGATATTTGCATTATAAAAATGGCAAACAAAAGATAGTATTTTTCAATTCACCTCATACAAGTACTGTAATGCAATCTCTTTATTTTGAAAGTGCAACTTACAAATGTAGATTTTTTTTGTTACATAACTGCACTCAAAAACAAAACGATGTAAAACTTTAGAGCCTACAAATCCACTCAGTCCTACTTCTTGTTCAGCCAATTGCTAAAACAAACATGTTTTTTTACATTTACAGGCCTGCTTCTTATTTACAATTTCACCAGAGAGTGAGAACAGGTGTTCACATGGCACTTTTGTAACTGGCATTTCAAGGTATTTATGTGCCAGATATGCTAAACATTCATATGCCTCTTCATGCTTTGGCCACCATTCCAGAGAACATGCTTCCATGCTGATGATGCTTATTACAAAAATAATACATTAATTAAATTTGTGACTGAACTCCTTGGGGGAGAACTGTATGTCTCCTACTCTGTTTTACCCTCATTTTACCATATATTTCTTCTTATAGCAGTCTCTGATGGTGACCCAGCACAGCACATGTTGTTCATTTTAAGAACTTTCACTGCAGATATGACAAAACGCAAAGAAGGAACCAATGTGAGATTTGTAAAGATAGCTACAGCACTCGACCCAAGGTTTAAGAATCTGAAGTGCCTTCCAAAATCTGAGAGGGACGAGGTGTAGAGCATGCTTTCAGAAGCCTTAAAAGAGCAACACTCTGATGCGGAAACTACAGAACCCGAACCACCAAAAAAGAAAATCAAGCTTGTGCTGGTGACATCTGACTCAGATGATGAAAATGAACATGCATCAGTCTGCATACTTTGGATGGTTATCGAGCAGAATCTGCTATCAGCATGGACGCATATCCTCTGGAATGGTGGTTGAAGCATGAAGGGACATATGAATCTTTCGTGCATCTGGCATATAAATATCTTGCAACGCCAGCTACAACAGGCCTGTTCTCACTTTCAGGTGATATTGTAAACAAGAAGCGGGCAGCATTGTCTCCTGCAAATGTTAACAAACTTATTTGTCTGAGCGATTGGCTGAACAAGAAGTAGGACTGAGTGGACTTGTAGGCTCTAAAGTTTTACATTGTTTTATTTTTGAATGCAACTTGTGATACAGGAGGGCTAAGAAGTAGTGGGAGAGTGGTTGAGGGGAGATATATAAGCCCTAGGCTAGTTAAGGTGTGGTTCCCTGTAGACTAGAGAAGGTTGCTACAGGTTAATTGGAGCACCTGTAGTCAATTAAGGGCCTGTCAAGAACCTAATAAAACCCCCTGCTTCTGGCAGTCAGGGTGTGTGAGGAAGGAGAGAGGACTGGAGCTTAGAGGTGCATTGCTGAGACTTGAGAGACCAGAGAACTGAAGGAAGGGAGACCCTGCCCCAGTATCAAGAACCGAGGTTAACCCTACCCAAGGGGGAAGAGGGTAGGATACCCGCAGGGTGTGAGAGGAACTGGGGCTCAGAGTGAGGAGAAAACCCAGACCCCTCCCCTGCTTCCCTCCTTGACCACCTTCCTGGGCCACTAGCGGGGCCCTTGGTGCTCTAAGAGCAGGGGCAAGGGGTGGCATCTTAGCCCCCATCATACCAACATCAGGCATTTTGTCACAAGCTATTTTTTTGTACATAAATCTACATTTGTAAGTTCAACTTTCATGATAAACAGATTGCACTACAGTGCTTGTATTAGGTGATTGAAAAATACTATTACAGTACTTTTGTTTTTTACAGTGCAAATATTTGTAATCAAAAATAAATATTAAGTGAGTACTGAACACTTTGCATTCTGTGTTGTAAGTGAAATCGATATATGTAGAAAATACCCAAAACTATTTAAATAAATGACACTCTATTATTGTTTAGCGGTGCAATTAATCGCCTGATGAATTGTGATTAATTTTTTTAATCGCTTGACAGCCCTAAAATATATAATATAAACATACCGGGCCAGATTCATTGTTATTGTGCACTCCAGCTGCTTTGCACTGCTCTGGCAACATGAAACAGCTGTAAATCTGGCTTAACTGGCCCCCCAGGGTACGTCTACACTGCAATTAGACATGCATAACTGGCCCAGGCCTGTCTTTGCTGGGCTCGGGCTAAGGGGCTGTTTAATTGCAGTGTAGACATTTGGACTTGGGCTGGAGCCCAAGCTCTGGGATCCTCCCACCTCCCAGGACCCTAGAGCTCAGGCCCCACCCTAAGCCTGAAAGTCTACACTGCAACTGAACAGCCCCTGAGCCCAAGCCCAAGTCAGCAGGCATGGGCCAGCTGTGGGTTTTTAATTGCAGTGAAAACATACCCTCAGTGTAATAGTAGGGGCTGGGTTTACTGCTGCTTTGTCATGCTAGAGCAGTGTAACATAGCCAATGCATCAGAGAATTTGGTCCAGTATTGTCCAGGACAAAAAAAGCATCGTTCTTCTCAATACAACAACCTGAACTGTGGCCCATAATAAATATTATTCTTCATAAGCAATTCCCAAATGTGTAAACAGCATAAAATTCCTTCTGGAAGCAAAATAAAGTATGCATTACTGATGCACGTTGATCAGCCTCTAATGCAAGATATGATCGCCCACTGTTGCATCTTAAATCAACAGTTCTGCCCTTTTCCTGTTAATTAATCTATACAGCATTCTTGTCAACAGCAGTAAGCATAAGTACTTTACCAGAACTTCTGCTATCACTTGAGATATATATTAAACTGACACGATCAGCTCAAATGTACTGGGTTATGTGGAATCCCCGTCCCATGAGCTGACGGTTTACGTTTCTATTTCCTTTGACTTTGCTCAGAAACGTGGAGTTCTGGCAGGTAAATCCTAGTTTGGTGTTTTGAAGGCCCTTGGAAACATAGGCTTTGGAGTGAGCAGCTGCATTTGAGTCATGACCCCCAGCAACATTCGTTCCTCAGGCCCTGGGCTGCTGTCGCATGCAGGGCAATGCCAGGAGGACAAGAAGAGAAGCTCCCAGGGAGCTGGGCCAGTTCTTCACAGTGCATAATTTCTACAACAAATCTAACCCATTTTCTAGTCACAAATTATCCATGAACAAACTGTGATTTGTACAAACATTTTGTTTATTCAAAAATACTAGACAGCTGGTGTTATATAAACATATTTCAGCTGATAAGTTGCTCATAAACTTCTCACTGTGTCTATTGCCTCCGTTATTCGCTATTTGTAATGGGTCTGATCCAGCAAGGTGCTAAATACTTCAGGGGGAGGAGGGCAATGATGAGCACCCTCCATTTGCCTCTGGCCATCCCCAGTTTGTAACGTGTGGGTCATCACTCAAGACACACAGCACTGTTTCTGCTCCCTGACTGGAGGATTCTCAAGCCTACAGGCAAGCTTATTTCTGGCATTTCCTCACTTTTGAGTGCTCAACTTTGCAACTTTAATAATGTTCTTCTAATGTAGGTTTTGTGTTGAAGTCTCAAGGTTTTTTAAAAAAATCAAACTGAAAAAACATCCCAGTTCCATTCTCCTCACCTAGCCACTCCATGTCTCCTCCTTACAAGCTTCTCATTCCACTCCCAGTCTCCTTGCCTCGCAAGTACCATTCTCCCCACTCCTGACTCCCAGTCTCCTCCTCACTGCCAGCCTTCTTCTTCCCCTAGTCTTCTTCCCCAGCCAGCCCCAGTTTCCCCTCCCAGCTCCTTGTTTGATCGGCTTCTCTTTCCATCTGGCCTCCAGCCACCCCTCCCCCCATGTTGCCTATCCCCACCAACTCTCAGTTCCAGTCTCCCTATCCAGTCTTCATGTCCAATTTCACTCTCTCTCCCTCTCATAGCTCCTTGTCCCAATCTCTTTGTCTGGCCAGTCCCAATTTGCCCCCTGCAATCTGGCTCCTTGTCAAATCTGTCTTCCCTTCCCCCACCTCCCTCCTCCTGCTCTGCTGGTTCCTAGTCTCCTTGTCAAACTGTCGGGAAAGTCTTACTCAGCCTCAGGCTGGAGCATGCCCAGTGCAGATGGAATCTTTGGGGAATACAGTTGCAAACTTTTAGTAAGTCTCTACTGAGCATGTGTGTCCTGCAATTTTCAAAAGGCCATAAATTGGTCAAATTCGGATAGATTTTCACAGGGGCAGCAAAAGTCACATCCCTGACAACAAGCCTACCTACCCTATGCCACATTTTGAGAACATGCTCCAAAGCAAGGAGGTACTAGAGCTTCTCAAAGAACAGGTCACCAGAATTTTTAACGTGGGCTAAAGGACATCTTTTTTCACTCACCTCAGTCTTGAATATGGCTGAACCATTTGATTTGAAAAGTTCCAGAAAAATTCAGCTTGATACAGACAACCATCATGGGAGATTTCAGAACAAACAGTTAAAATCTGGGCAGTTATAAGCAACTGAAAATAGGACCTAATAATGGAAAGTTCTGAACAATCTTAATAGTCTGTGCTACCAGTCTCCCCTATAATGCACTGGGGCAAGTGCATCACCAGCTGGCATGCCCCCTCCGTGGCTGGGTGCAATGTTTCAGAACCGGCTCATCACAATTTTTTTCACTTGTGACATGATTTTGGCTGGTGCTGGAACCAGCCTCGCAATGATGGGAGAAGTTCCAACTCGCTTGTGAATTTGAGCTCTCTGGTTGGCTGCCTACCCCATTTGCCTGCCCTATGGGGCTGAGCAACCAATCAGAACTGCTACAAGAACAGTTTGGTCTCTCAGTCCTCCTCCCCATGGCAAGCTGAAGCTGCTCTCCCAGGCGGATGGGAGAAGGAGGGAGCTAAAGAGCCCAGCAGCTCAGTGCAGCTCTGCGCCCTTCCCTCCTGTGAGCACCAGGAACAGGATGGTGCCACTGCTCCTTCCCCGCATAGCCCTAGCCTGGTAGGGCAGAGGGGGGCAAAGAGCCCTGGAAGGGGCAGAGAGGACCCTGCTGCAGCTCCCCACCGGGCCTGGGAGAGAGCCTGTACCCCCAGATGGAGCCCGCACCCCTATCCCTTGCCCCAGCCCACTGAAAGTGAGTGAGGATGGGGGAGAGCGAGCCACCGAGGGAGGGGGAATGTAGTGAGCGGGAGGCAGGGCCTCGGGGAAGGGGCAGGGCTAGGGTGTTTGGATGTGGAATTACAAAATTGGCAATCCTATCTTCACACCATGCTTTAATGGGTTTGCACAGTGTAACTAATATGGAATTCACTAAACTCTTGTCGGTCACATTTTATATAGTATGGGCTAGGCTCATTGAAAAAATGTCATCAAAACTGTTTTTGACAGAAAATTGGGCTTTTGACAACATGAAATTTTTCTTGGAAAGTGTCACAGTTGAGAAGGCCCTGGTGGTTGTGATGCCTCAACTGTTCAGACTGGTGCATGTGCCATCTCTTGGGGCTGAATTCCATCCTTAGGTACGTGCATAGAACTCCCATTGACTTCATGCGTATAATAGAGTAGAGTTTGGCCAAGATAATGAAACATGGTAAGTCTGAATAGGCTGTTGTGCTGTTTCGTGTGCAAATGACTTTGTGAAGCTATTTAAATTGCTTTATTCTTGGGATATCAATAATTGACTTAAGCTGCTCCCAGTAGCCTGCATTACTCTGTGTTAATTCACCCACTGTATCATGTAAATTGTTCAAGGCCACATTAAAAAGACTCTCCAAATTGATTTCTGTGATGCAGTGAATGTGATTCAGTGTTAGGAAATCTATACCTTTTATGCAATTGTTTTTACTTGGAATTTAGATGTACTTAGTTATAATCAATGTAGGCTGCTTTTAGCATACAGTACAAACCAAAGAACAACATGAGATTGTGTGTGATCTCTACATTTGAACTAACTAAAAATAAGAGTAAAAACAAGAAGCTTTTGGGAATCAGTCAAATCCTGAGGTCATTACTCAGGCCTTGTCTATACACAACAATTGTTTTAACTACATTGATTTAGAAACCAATTTTAGTTGATATGGTGCTACTTTTGTGTGTCGACAATGTCCTTATGCAGGCAAACTTCACTTTGTATGTATTTCACTTAATTTCACACAGCATCACAAATCTATGTGTTCATTACAGGAGTCATTCTCATTGAGGGCCAGATTGTGCCAGCCTATTTATGGGTGTGCAGAACCTGAATCAGAAACCCTAGCCTAAATTTAATTGAGGTCCAAGCACTCTCCATAGCACATGGCTCAAATGGAAAAAACATAGCTGTAAAATGGAGTTAAGTATCTGACACTTTCCAGTGCTCTCACTTTCCCCATTTGATACTATGAAGTTATTAACCGAATAGCACAAAATGATAAGATTGCTTTGGTTCAAAATGTTGGTTGGAAGAACCCTACATTCATCTCAGCTGAACAAAAGTAACTGCCCCACCTTTAAACATGTTCCAATATTTTTGGGATTTTTAATCAAAGGTTTGCAGATTGTGTAGGGATGGACAAGGCCCTGAGGCCCCCTGCTGGAGGCCTTGTGGCCCTGCCACACCCTGCCCCAGAAAAGGACAGTAGAGAGGTCCTCCAAGCTGCCTAGAGTGGCTGTGTAGGAAGCAGCTAACACTGTTCTACAGCCAAAATGCTTCTGAAATAAATGTAGTCAAACTTTACTAATTCTGGGTCACTGAGAACGAAAATGATGCTTAAAATTGTTGATTGGATCTAGTTTTCAAGATATGCTATTGGGTCAGTATATACGACCCTTGACTTGGGAATGGCGGAGGAAAAGTGAGTTATAAAGGGAAGGGATCTCAATTTAAACCAGAAATGACTAAAATACATCTTTGACTGGATCTATGAATAAATCTATGACTGGGTTTGGACAGTACTTGCTTTTTAGGCAAATCAATGAATGATGCAATCTGAAGCTGGTATTGCATCATACCTGATATGAATTGCATCATGTTATTCCTAGAAGTCATGGATGATGCAATCATAATGAAGCTTACATCACTCTGCTGAACAAATTGCCCTATATCAGCTCTAGAAATCATACAGTGTCGTGCTCTCATTTGTCAGTGTTTGATTTTGCAAAGGGACACATTTCTGTTTAGCCAAAGTGAGCAGAGATGCCTTGTACTTGTGTGAACAGTGCAGATAACTTCTGCTATGTTTGTGGCGAAGTGACTTTTGCATCACAAAAGCGCAGTATAACCACTATGGTTAAGAAAGTCTATCACCTTTATTTTGGCTGCAAAATTGGAGATCAGGACAAGAGGTGGGCCCCACACATATGCTGCAACATTTGTGCAACAAATCTTCGCCAGTGGTTGAACAGGAAAAGGAAATCTATGCCTTTTGCAGTGCCAATGATTTGAAGAGAGCCAACAGATCATACCAGCAATTGTTACTTCTGCATGGTGCCTCCAGTTGGGAAAGGTGTGTCAAAGAAGAAAAAGAGTGGACTGTGCATTATCCAAACATTCCATCAGCTATACGCCCAGTATCCCACGGAGAAGGACTGCCGGTTCCTGATGCACCAAAATCATTCTCACTTGAGTCAGTCGAGGAAGAGGAAGAGGATGAAACTTCTGGTCCTGAACCATCAATGTCACAGGACCCACATTTTCTCCCATCCTCCTCCTCTGAACCACACCTCATAACCCAAGGTGAACTGAATGACCTTGTCAGGGATTTGGAACTACCCAAGAATAAGGCAGAGCTGTTGGGCTCCAGACTACAGCAGTGGAATCTCCTGGCAGGTCATGTTAGGGTTTCCATGTTCCGTGACTGTCAAAAGGATCTTGTCCCATTCTTCTTCATGGAAGGTGATCTTGTAGCCTGCAACAACATCGATGGTGTGATGGCAGCCCTCAACATCGTTCACGATCCAGATGAGTGGAGACTGTTCATTGATTCATCGAAGACGAGTCTTAAAGCTGTTTTACTGCATAATGACAATGTTTTGCCATCAATTCCAGTTGGTCATGCAGTCCATATGAAGGAAACCTATGACAACATGAAACAACTTTTGAGGTGCATAAACTATGACCAACATCAGTGGCAGCTTTGTGGCGATTTGAAGGTTGTTGCTCTCTTGCTTGGTCTGCAGACTGGATACACAAAGTACTGCTGTTTTCTCTGTGAATGGGATAGTCGTGCAAGAGATTCCCACTACATCAAGAAAGATTGGCCACTCCGACAGTCATTGGAGCCTGGGAGGAAAAGTGTTCAGCATCCACCACTTGTTGAATCAAGGAAGATTTTGTTACCACCCTTACACATCAAGCTGAGTCTGATGAAGAACTTTGTCAAGGCCATTGACAAAACACAAGCAGCTTTCAAGTACCTCCGTGGAAAATTTCCAAGGTTAAGTGAAGCTAAGATAAAGCAAGGTGTCTTTGTTGGTCCTCAGATTCGTGAACTCCTTCGAGATGATGCATTTGACCATGCACTGCGTGGCAAGGAAAAGACGGCATGGAAAGCCTTCCAGTTAGTGGCAATACATTTTCTCGGAAACAACAAGGCAGACAACTACAGGTTGTTGGTGGAAAACCTCCTCAAGGCATACAAAAGCCTTGGTTGCAACATGTCACTAAAGATACATTTTTTGCACTCTCATCTAGATTTTTTTCCACCGAACTGCGGAGCAGTGAGCGACAAGCACGGCAAGCGATTTCACCAGGACATTGCAACAATGGAGAAACGCTATCAGGGCAAATGGAGCCCATCAATGCTTGCAGACTATTGCTGGACAGTGACAAGAGATGCTCCATTTAATGAATACAAGAGACAAGTCAAGAAGCGCCGAGTAGATACTGAATAGGACTAAACTATGTACATAATAGTTTTTTGCCTTTTGTTTCATAATAAATTTTATTTATATAACCCTTTGGCTGATTTTTAAAGTGTTACATAAACAGGACAGGTGAAATATTATCATGTAAAGCAACCATAAACACATGAAAAGACCTAGGTTCACAATTTATGATTAAAACTCTACTATCTACACAATATACTTAGACATAAAATGTAAAAACTTAAATATCTTAGAAACAGTAGCCAATCAGTTGTTTGAATTGTCATATTTGAATTCAGCACATCAAAATACATAATAAATAGCACATTTTATCTCTGAAGCAGACGACTTCTCAAAAATTGTAGACCAGTGTAATCAGCACCCAGCAGGCTACTATAAGAAGAGCTGCTAGTAGGGTGACACAGATGTCCCGATTTTATAGAGACAGTCCCGATTTTTGGATCTTTTTCTTATATAGGCTTCTGTTACCCTCCCACCCACCCCCGTCCTGATTTTTCACGTTTGCTGTCTGGTCACCCTAGTTGCTAGAGCTGGAGAAGCGTGGATGGTGCTCTGGATTGGCTGCTGGGACTCCACCAGGGCAAGGCCCTGAGGTAAGGGTGAAGAATGTGCTGTAGCCACGGGGAAGTGGCCTAGGGAATTGTTGCAGCAACACAGTGTATTTAAAGGGACATGATGAATGGCTGCTATCTTTGGGGTCCCTGAGTTGGGACCAGGCCCTGGGTCCTCCCCACTGGTCACTGGGAAAGTGGTCTGGACTTTAATGCACTCTAGGATTGCCAGGCATCCATCACTGCCCCCACCCACAGGCACCCCCCTGAGCACTGGCTCTGCAGCTCCCATTGGCCGGGAACCATGGCCAATGGGAGCTGCGGCAGCAGCACCTGCAGGAGGGGGCAGTGTGTGGAGCCCCTAGCCATCCCTTAGCCTAGGAGCGGAGGGACATGCTGCTGCTTCCTGGGAGCCACCTGAGGTCAGTGCCTCCTGGAGCCCACACTCTGACCCCCCTCCTGCACCCCGGTCTCAACCTTGTGCCCCCTCCTGCTCTCTGAACCCCTTGACCCCAGCCTGGAGACCCCTTCTGTACCCCAAACCTCTCATCCCCATCTCAGAGCCTGCACCCCCAGCCGGAGCCCTCACCCCATCCTGCACCCCAACCCCTTGCCCTAGCCAGGTGAAAGTGAGCAAGGGTGGGGGAGAGCAAGTGATGGAGGGAGGGGGGATGGAATGAGCGAGGGGTGGAGTCTTGGAGAAGGGGCGGGCAAGGGTGGTCGGTTTTCTGCAATTAGAAAGTTGGCAACCCTAAACACCCCAGAAGGGAACTGAACTCTTTCAGTGGCCCAGCTGAAGAGGTGGGGCCAGAAAGGCCAAGAGGGGCAAAGAGCCTCCAGGGAGACAGCCCTGAGGAATGTGGCCCCACACCAGGGCTGGGACTGCTTAAAGAACAGGGGTAATTTGAGGGAGACCAGAAGGGGCTGAGAAACAGTTTAGGACAGGGTACTGTGATAGGCCCTGCTGGACTGATTGAAGAGTGAGCCCCCGGATAAGGCTACAGATCAAAAGACCTAACAGAGGGTGCTGAAATAGACCCACTGTTGGACTTATACCCTGGAAGGGGTTTGCTTTGCTTTTATCACACAGACAGCCTGTGTGTGACTCGGCAAGAGGGCTGAGTCACCGAAGACCCACCACAAACTGAGAGTGAGTGCAGGCTCATGCACTGAGACGGAGTGCTCGTGAGAGTTCAGTGCACCCCATGACACAGATAGTTTGTGCAGTAGCTAAGTATTAAACTTTCCAAGAGGGGTGCTCTACTGTTTACTTAGGGTCCACTCTATGAGGCAGAACAAATGAAATTTGCAAAGAATTTATCTCATTAGAAAAAGAATCCAGGAGTGCAGCTATCAAAAGATATTTAGGGAGCAGGTTGCATGGAGCAAGGTGGGACAAGCACAAATAAAGGCCCTGATCCTGCAAACTCTTAAACATGTGCTTAACTTTACACGGTTACTCCTGGGGGGCGTGGATCAGTGTTCATGTAGTGCTCCCTGTCAGTACTCGGCCCAGGCCAGGGAAGCTAATGATGAAACCAGCTGACCAAATTCAGTAATGAATCCTGGTCATGTGCTACCTGAGGCACGTTGCGCATACACTAAAGTTACTCATTTGATTAAACTGCTTGTGAGCTCAAGGCCAAAGTTATGCTAAGATTCATTAGGGAGGGGGGTGTTTCAGAGGAAGCAGTCAGAGAAGGCTAATAATAGAAGCTGGTGGAGGATGCCAGCAGGTTCTTGAGCCTGTAGGTAGGCTTGGAAGGATTAGATTTTTGTCAGTAAACGTCAGATTCACTGGACACACACAAACCAATGAAAAATATTTCCATCAATAATAATTAGAATATGATTAGAATTAGATAGGTAAAATAAGAAAAGGCTGCTTGAGAACTTATTAGAGTTTGATTTTAAGGTTTTTTTACACTCTGTATTTTGACATGATATTGACCATTTGTATTTTAACCGTTATAAGGCTGTTATAACTTTTTGTATCTCAACATCTACTGTAATTGAATAATTATTGTCTGACCTCCCCATAATTTCCTGCAACTGTAAAAATGTAAATAGATTTAAAAAAATTAAAATGCTTAACCCATAATTTCAGGCAAACAGTGAAAATGAAAAAGCTTAAAAGTAAACATCAGTGATATCTGTTGACATTTTTTTTTAAATTGAATTTTGCCAAGCCTACCTCTAGGGGAGGAGGAGTAGGTGGTATCAAAAAGCGAGCTAAGGGTGGGTGAAATGGACACCTGGTCCAATAGAAAAGGAGCTGAGGTATGTCTGGAGGTGGAGGGGAGGTTTAGAGCAAGAAGAGAGAGAGGTGGAAGGGGAAACGAGGGGCCGGAAACCTGGATCTGGAGGTGAGAAAGCTGTAACGGCTGTGGTAACACAGAATGCAGCAGTTGTGAAGTGGTACACACACACACAGCCCAATCTACTATCTTTATAGAATCATAGAACCATAGGGTTAAAAGGGACTGCAAGGGTCATCTAGTCTAATCCCCTGCCAATATACTGGATTTGTTGTATCTAACCCATGCAAAACAGATAGCAATCCAGTCTCCTTTCAAAAACCTCCAGTGAAGGAGCTTCCCCAACCCCCCTAGGCAGTCTGTTCCATTGCCTTACTGTTCTTACAGTTAAGGAAGTTTTTCCTGAGATTTAATCTAAATCTTCTATGATGTAGTTTGAACCCACTGCCTCATGTCCTACCTTCTGCCCTGTGAGAGAGCCATTTTTCTCCATCTTTTTATGGCAGCCTTTCAAGTATTTGAAGACTATTATCATGTCCCCCACCTTAATCTCCTCTTTCCCAAACTAAACATACCCAGTTCCTTCAGCCTTTGTTCTCAGGTTCTCCAGCTGCTCTTCAACTCCCAAGATATGAAAGGGTTTTGTTCTTTCAATAGGAAACCAGGGATCTGTTGGCAGATTCTGGCTGCCTCTGAAGAATTATGATGGTAATTATGAAAGAAAATAATGGTAAGGAAATGGATTGATAGAGGCTGAAGAGTAAATAAGAGCATAAAGTTTACTTTATCATGTAAAGCACAGAAGAGTACCGATCATACAAACCAATCAAACATCCTACATGTTCCTCACTACCTCACCTTTCCTTTGGGAGTCCTTGGGATGTCATGAGTGTTTACACAGGCAGGCAGGGTCCTCTGCCCCCTTCCTTACCCTGCCTCTGCCCCTGCAGCAGCCTCATTCCTCTTACTCTGGTGCAAAATGGTTCTCCTCCGCCAGAGATACCAACTTTGTGATTTGCCAGGGGGTGCTCGACCCTTGCTCTCCCCCCACAGCCCTCACCCCTGCCCTGCCTCTTCCAGCCCCTGCTCCACTTGCCTTTTCCCGCCCTGTTCTGCCCCCACCCCTGTTCCTCCTCTCCCTCAGCACCTCCTGCATTCCGCTGAACCTCTGATCACTGGCAAGCTGGAGGTGCTCAGGGGGTGGGGTGGAGGGCAGAGAAGGCGCTGATCAGCGGGGCTGCCGGTGGGTGCTGAGCACCCACTATTTTTTTTTTTTTTGCGTCCATGCCTATGCTCTCTCTGGTTCCACCCTGTGAGTCCCTTATAGACTCCTGCTGGTGTCACCTGCTTCTTTTGTTCTCCTCCTGGTAACTTTCCATTACTTCCAAGCCCCCTTCCCTTCAGACAAGAGGAGGAAGTGTCTTCTTCTAGCTAGAGCATACCCATTATCCCATGGTGTTTTACTTTGTATAGAGTGCTGCTCACTCACCCATTGTTTCTGGCCTGGCAGCGACATGGCACACCTGTGGGCTTATTCACAGTGAAGCCACATACATGCAGGCATTCCAGAACACAGTAATTTCATGATACAATTTCAGTATTGCCAACCCTAAATGTTCAAAAATCATGAGTCAGGCTCACCAAAAATCATGAGATTATGTAAAAGTAATAAATTTGGTGTTTTTTATTTGTCTTCTGCTTTTTGAGCCTTTAGCGTGCCCTGGGGTCACATGTTGAAGCTTTCTCCACAGCCAGGAGGGCTAGAAACTTTAAGAATGAAGGCTGAAATCATTGCATAGCCATTTGACCCGAGGAGCTGGGGCTTTAAGGAAAACAATAATTATCATGAGACTTATGACAAAATCATGAGATTTCATAAAATCATCTGCAATTCAGAAGTGGTACAGACAAGAGGTGGAGTGACGCTCAGTACCCCTGGAAGATGCAGCGGGCTTAAACAGCACGCGCATCCAGCACACATACAAGCTATAAGTCAACCCTTGCTTTTGACAAAGGAGAAATGGCCTGGGGTAGAAGGAGTAGGGTTTATCATAAATGCTCATGTTCGCTATGAACCTGAGCCTCCATGCAAACCAGCCAGTGCAACCCCTCTAGACTGAACGAGTAGGGTTCATGGTCCCCACCAGCAATGGCTTACATAGCAAACCATTTACAACTGCCAACTACCATAAAAACTAAAGAATAAGAACTGGGCCTAGCAACTAGATGGCTCCCACACATATAACAGTCCAGACTCAGCTCTATGATGCTCACTTCGTTCTGGCCTGCTGGCACAAAGCAGCAGTAAACTCTGTGGAACTCAGCAGTGGCAGATTCCCTTTGTGCAAGAGAGTCTTCTGGTGGTGAACAGCTGCTGTTGTAGCTCCCATCTCACTCCCTCTCAGATCCCAGCAAAAAGGGGAATGTCCAGGAGACAGGGACATGTCCAAGTCAGCCCTTGCCCTAGTGATCACCCCAGCAACCAGAAATGCTCATTAGAAAAGCCTCAGGGGTTGCAGCTGAATTTATGTGGGGGACCGGGCTAGCAGCCAGACAGCTCCAGGATCAGGGGAGGGCATAAAGATGTCAATCAGTGATGAGCTCCCAAAATCCTAAGAACCGGTTCCCTACCGGGTCCTCAGCGGCACTTCGGTGGCAGGGGGGTGTCTTCACTCGCTCCGGGTTTTCGGCGGTAGGTACTTCACCTGGAGCGAGTGAACACCCCCCCCCACCGCCGAAGACCCGGTAGGGAACTGCACGGTCAGGTGAGTACAAGCTCCACGTTCCTGTCTTCCTCCCTCCCCCCCATCCGACCCCAACCCACGTCCTGCCCCCGATGCCCCCCTCCAAACCCACAACCCATCAACTCCCCCCCACTCCTTGTCCCCTCACCACCCCCTCCCGAAACTTTCCACCCTAATTGCCCCCCAGGATCCCACCCCCCGACCCAACTCGCCCTGTCCCCTGACTGCCCCGACTCCATCCACCACCACCCCGACAGACCCCCGGAACTCCCATGCCTACCCAAGCCCCTGCCCCTTCCAACCGCTCCCAGCCCCGGACCGGCCCCCTTACCATGCTGCTGTGCCACGCGGCTGCTGGAGCTCGCAACCCCACCCCCTTACCATGCCGCTCAAAGCGGCAGGAGCAGCAGAACTGCCCAGAGCGCTGGTGCTGGCAGCGTGGCGCGCTGGGGCTCTGCGAGGAGCGGGAAGAGGGGGAGGGGCCAGGGGAGCCTCCCCAGCTGGGAGCTCAGGCAGGACGGGCAGGACGGGCCGGCCCGCGGACCGGAGTTTGCTCTGGTCCGCCCCTTTAGGAACCAGTTCTACGCCGGCTTCTAAATTTAACAACCGGTTCTTGTGAACCGGTGAGAACCGGCTCCAGCTCACCACTGGATGTCATAAAGCCACTGTTGCCAGCAACCCCTGCATCTTCAGCTGTGCCAGGTGTGGTTCAGTTCTGCCTGGGACTTGGTCCTGAATTTAGCCACTTAGAATGTATGAACGGTATTAGATTGTTAGGAAGGCTGTTGCACCAGACCTACTTGTAAATATGATTACCTCTAGGTTTTCAAGATCTTATATTTGACCCACAGTATGACTTCATTGACATGAGGCTTTTGTGATCTTTGTTAAGTTAGTAAGCAGGAAAACATATATTTTGGTGTAGATTTAGTACAGTTATGTATGTTGAGTTTATTCTTGTAAATTAACACAACTTCCTAACTTCCAAACTGTAATTTATTTACACTGGATGCACTCCTTTCCTTGGAAAGGAACCTCCACTAGTGCTAAAGCGGATGAAACGTTTGTATTCAGTTCACCATGGGTTTCACTGACATGGCAGATTTACAGGGGTCATATTTCCATGTAGATGGATTTGCTTGTGAGCTAATTCTCCTGTGTTTTATTCACAAACATGATTTTTTCCCTACAATATCCATGCTTTTCTGGCCCCCAAACAACAAGTCATTGTTGCCAAAGCAACAAAAATTCTTCTCTCTGTTAATATTTATGTTCTCTTGTGAGCCTGTTACATTTTTGTAGGGCGGGGCTGGAGTATGTTCTTAGTTTATATTTGTGATATTTTGCATAGTTGAATGGTTGGAGGAAGGTTTGGAACAATGATATACGCAAAATAGGAATCCCCAAGCTGATATTTGAAATCTACATGCAAAAACACCGTTTGTCAAATACAGCCCAGACACTGATTATGTAATTTGGATGGCTTTAGTGCTGAGCCTCTGGCTTCCTTCCAGGCTCCTTAAAGAATCCAAATTTAAAAAAAAAAACATGCGCAGCCTTAAAAAAATTAACTGTAAAGCCCTGAACTCTCCAGTGGGAAAATCTATTTTTCCTGTTTTCCATTTTTAGCCATTCTCAGTTGGCTTGTTTGTTTGTTTATATGCTTTGAGATTAAGAGCTCTAAGGTCTCTTAGCTGCCAATTCTAATGCAGAAGGTCTTTTTTAGAGGCACTGCACCTCAGGATGGCTGTACATTGTGGGTGTGTACTGTATGTTCACTATGTGTCCATTCTGTCACTTGGCTACAGTACTATTTGTGCTGTAGTTTAAGAGAAGCATGGTTTATAAACTGTTGTTTCCTCTGAGTCACCTATAGCTATACATCTTCAGCACAAAACATTCTGTTTGCTTTTCTGGCAGCGCAGGAAAATAATCCAAGATTAACAAAAGGTGTACGAAAGTCAGCATAAGGGAAGTAGCAGAACTGAAATAGAATTTTTTACATTCACAGCATCCACAGAGGAGCACGTCTCTGATTTTCAGACATATCATGCAGCAGGGTTTTTTTTTATCTATTTATGTGAAAAGGTCAATAAACATTCAATAAATATTGCAGGAAATGTGGCCACAGTACTAGAGAAAGGAACACAACTAAGCATGTGTGGGCATTTAGGAAAGCTTATGTAACATTTCCTTTGGAAAATAAATAAGCCTAATTTCCAAAACATCACCAAGAATATCATCACTTGCAAACATTTCTTGGGAATAGCCTGCCAAAATTACTAAAAATATTCTAGATATTGAGCAGACATTTTATACAGCTTCCTAATACAATATTTTTGTTCCCTCTTTTTTAGTATTTATATTACAATCATGCCTCGAGACCCCACTCAAGGATCAGAATTCCATTGTACTGGGTACTGTAGCTCCTAAGTAGATAGTTCTTGCCCCAAAGAGCTTACAGTCTTGGGCCCAAAGCCTAAAAAGACTTACAGATGTGCTTACTTTTAACCCATGTGCTTAAAGGTAAACTCGTCTAATCTGCCTCTGCTTCCAAACTTTTGTGGGGCCCCGGGGCCAGAGCAAGTGGGGGGGCCCCTCTTCACCCCTTCTCCCTGCAGTCCTCCCTCCCCTTACTCCTCCCCACGCTCCTGCCGGAGAAATGGGGTTGGGGCATGGAGGCTTGCTGAGCTCCGCCTTCCCGGCGCTCCTACTGGGGAGCGGGGTTGGGGCACAAGAGCGCCAGGCAGGCAGACAGGGCAAGCCCCTGTGCTCCGACCCCACTCCCTGGCAGGAGCACCAGGCGGAGCGGGGCAGAGCATGGGGGTGCCCATGTTTCCGGGCCGGGGCCCTTGGCACGGACCCCATTGGCCCAGTGGCTAATCTTCCACTGTCTGGAAGTTTTTGCAAGACTGGGGTCTTGGTTATGACAAGATGCAACAGGCAGATGAAACAAACAGATGTGAGCAAACAGGGAGCAGGGGGGTGGGTGAGGAAACAGTGAAATAAGCAACTTTTGCATTGCAAGCAGCAGTCACAGCTTGCCACCTGTTTTGGTATATAGTTGGTTCATACTCAGCTTATTTTTGGTGACGCAGGATTTTATTTTTATCAAACTTTAAAAATTTAAATTGTGTACTGGCTTGAGTTTTTGAATATGGCCATCTGTTTGCAAATTAGTGCTGATACCAAGAATGCATCACTTCAGCTCCTCTATAAGAATTCAATGAACAGGAAACATCTTAACTCGTGAGATTTTAATGTACACAAAACTCTGCAGTAAACATATGTACAATTCTCTCTCCAGGGGCTGGCAGAGGCAGTGATGGGTCTTGCAGGGATTGGGAAGGTATGCACCACATCATCCAAAAGCAACCCCTCCACTCACCTAATGAGTATTGTTAGATGGCATCAAAGTTAGCCCTGTCCAGTTGTCCATGACCTAAAAGACTTGTTGATGACTTAGGACAGGAAGGAAGGGTTAATAGCAGAAAATGTGCAAATACAGCATCTCTGTGAGAATGAGGAAGAAGTATTTATACCATATCCTGCCCATTAATAAATTAATTACTCTTACACCAGTTTTATACTTGTGTGATTCCACTGACTTGCAGAAATGAGGAGTGAGGTGGGAGAAGTCCGGAGCGCACACAAGCAACACACAAAATATGCTACTACAGGAATTAGTGTATTTATTTAGATTTTTCAAAGCCGTTTAGGGACCTTAGCTACTCATCCTCCATTTGAAATTAATGGAAAACTGACTTTCTGAATAGTAGTAATGGACACATTGAGTTCTGTAGTAGAATTCTTGTGATGTTGCAAGAGTTTTCAGCTACAAATGTGTACAAAAGGTAGAGTCTACTCTTTATGTGCATTTGTGTGCCAGCATTCAGCTAGGGTTCAAGATTAATCTCTGCAAAAGTACCTGTACTCTTACCCTTCCACTTCAATTCCTCAGCTCCCTGCCTCATGACCTTTTCAATGTCAGCACTGGGTGTCCTAGAAAAATCACAGATAGATAGCAGGGGTCCCATTGGATAATGGGAGATGTTATTCCACAGCAAATGATCCCAGACAATGTATCAATTGTCACATGTCAAAACTAGGCCAAAATGATTTATTACTAGTATTTAAGATGAGTATGGTAGTGCCTAAAGGCTTTAACCCGGTTGAGGCCCCTTTGTGAATGGGGTGGTACAAACATAGTAAATGATAGCCCCAGCTCAAATAATTTTACATATAACTCTTCTCCTAGATTCAAAGTTAATTTACAGCTAGTGTCCAGTGAGAGGGTAAGTTATAAAAGGAAGCAATATGGGGTTTGAGCATTTTGAATCATGTTGCATACAGTGAAATAGATGCAGTAGCTGACATGCCAGAAGTAGTTAAAAACATGGTGGAAGCAATTGATTCCAAAGTAGTGTTACACATTTACACTAATTTTTACACATTCAAACAAAATGCCACTAAATAGCCACTTCTGCTTACCAAAGAACTTAGGCCCCTCTTCACTGTAGTATGTGAAGGAGCGCAAAAACAAGATCATTGTGTTTAAATAGGGCTAGAATGTGGGAATACAAAACATGGAAAGGTGGCTATGGGGTGTGCCCACTTCACCCCACTGTCTAGCCATCAAGAGCCCTTCAATGTCAACAGCATATTGCATAAGCTCCACATGGGACAGGTTCATGTCCTCCCCCTGGAAGGAAGTGCTGGGGAACAAACGTGCTCTGTACAATGTTCCCTTCTCTAATTGTAATTTATGCTGCTTCCCTTTTTAGGAAATGTGATCGCCCAGGTTGGACGGGGACACATGAGCGTTGCTGGGAGCTACAGATGGGACTGAGCCAGCTGTGCTGCCAGTATTGCAGGCAGGAGGAACCAACTGGTGTGTGGTTAGACAGGGGCAGCGTGTATCTGACTCCTGAGCCAGGCATTCTGGCCCTGATTTTCCTAACTGCACCCCAAGTCTGCAGATCTTTCGGGTTATTTCCTCTCGGTGGGTGGCTAGATGGAAAGGGGAGACTGTGGCCTGAACAATGTATTTAAAAGCAGAAGCATTTGCTTTATAAACCAGCCTGTGTTCCATCTGCGCAAGTGGAGCAGTCTAGTGTCTAGAGCACATCAGCAGGCTATTTATAAACAGAAAGCAACATCTTGGTATTCAACCCTACGAGAAAAAAAATGCTTCGAAAATACTGACAGCTGAATGGGGCTTTGCAGAGGGTGCTCGACTGAGTGGGGCACGAGTCTTGATTGCAGATGTCGTGTGCCCGCGGGGAGGCTGCACATTAACACTCACTAACTGCCTCGTTCCGATTCGTGACTCTAGAGCTACAGCGTCAAATTCGACCTCCCCTGCGCACGGAGTCGCGCCCGTTCACACAGGCAGGGGCTGCATCCCCGGTGCAGGCGCTACAATGCTTGGCTCGGCCCCCAGGGAACGCGCAGGGCCCAGCGCGTCCGAGCAGCGCGAGCCCTGCGGCGGGGACACCTGCCGCTGCAGCTCCACTGCCCCCGCGCGGCCTGCCACTGAGCAGCCGCGCGCTGAGCATGCGCAGTAACCACAGCCAAGCCGCGGCCCTCCGCGTGGGAGGTGGGTGGGGGACAGAGAAAGCGCTCCCGAGCGGTGTGTGGGCGGAGCCATCTGGCTGAGTGGGCGGGGCTATCGGAGCGGGTGTCCGATGCACTGTGGTCCCGCTCGCTGGTAGCCTCACTGTCCATGGTGCAGCCGCCGCGCGGGGTCCTCAGTGCCCGCCGCCGCCGGAGGGATGAGCCTGTGACCTCGGCGGGAGTTCGGGCCGCTCGGGGAAAGGAGCTTGATGGAAGCGATGTCCCCGCAACAGGATCACGTCGGGCAGGGGCGCTCGTCCTCTGTGAGCGGGGAGTCCAGAGCCTCCGCAGCCTCCGAGAGCAAGAAGGTGAGAGAGAGAGCCCCTCATCACCCCCCCAATGCACCCGGATCGCGGAGAGCCCCGAGCCCCTCATCTTCCCCCCCCAATGCACCCGGGTCGCGGAGAGCCCCGAGCCCCTCATCTTCCCCCCCCCCCAATGCACCCGGGTCGCGGAGAGCCCCGAGCCCCTCATCTTCCCCCCCCCCCAATGCACCCGGGTCGCGGAGAGCCCCGAGCCCCTCATCTTCCCCCCCCCCCCAATGCACCCGGGTCGCGGAGAGCCCCGAGCCCCTCATCTCCCCCCCCCCATGCACCCGGGTCGCGGAGAGCCCCGAGCCCCTCATCTTCCCCCCAATGCACGCGGGGAGCCCCGAACCCCTCATCCCCCCTCAATGCACCCGGGTCGCGGAGAGCCCCGAGCCCCTCATCCCCCCCCCCCAACGCACCCGGGTCGCGGAGAGCCCCGAGCCGTTCATCCCCCCCCCCCCGATGCACCCGGGTAGCGGAGAGCCCCGAGCCGCTCATTCCCCCCAGATGCACCCGGGTCGCGGAGAGCCCCGAACCCCTCATCTCCCTAGATGCACCCGGCTAGTGGAGAGCCCCGAGCCCCGCATCCCCCCACATGCACCTCGGTAGTGGAGAGCCCCGAGCCCCCCCATATGCACCCGGGCAGCGGAGAGCCCCGAGGACACCCCCATAATCCCGAAACTCCCGGGCGGGCAGGAAGCGCGAGAGCCCTCATTACCTTCCCCCTCCCCCCAATTCCCGGGCATCACTGCGGAGGAGGAAGCGCCGCTTCCCCATCCCTTATCCTATGCCCCTATTCGAAGACGATACGCCCCGCGCCCCATAGCGTTAACGCCCCTCCCTCTCCCATGGCAGCCCCGTCCCCGGCCCTGTCTTTGCAGGATGTCCCCGGACTCCCCCGCGGGTTGGCGCTGGCCGCGCGGTGCAGCTTGGTGTAAAGCTGTGGTTTGCCGGATCCGCTCTGGCCCCGGCTGAACGAGCCATTTATTTACAGTAATCGCAAAGAAGACCCACGAAATCCAACCTGCCATACACTGCGTCCCCCGAATGTGTTACTTAGGGCAAGAGGCTGACACTGCTTGTTTGAATCCAGGGGCATTTGTCACCCTCGGCACGGGTCGTTTCCCTGTGCTGTGTCTGCCTGCGACAGTGATGATTGCCGTTAGCTGTTTTCTCTAGTAATTTGCCATAATGATCCATGCTGTGTCTAAGGGAAAAGCCACGGGGTTTGTTTCAAAGGAGCTGTTGACATGAACGTGAGTGATAGTGGCACAAACCAGAGATGTCCGTATATGTTAGGTGGTGATTGAGAGAGACGCGGTTGAAGGTGATTGTTACTTATTAGATCGAGGCGACTCGGAATAGCTCCTTGTTCTGTAATTACTTTGCTCCTTGTCTGCGCTTTGTCCGGCCGGGGCCAGCGGGGGAGGACTCTGGACGTTGCCCCACGCGCTTTTAAATTGAAAGAAACAAGCAAGGGGTTTCCGGGGAAGAAAATAAGCGCCAATCGTGTTCCATCAGTTACAGGAAAATCGGACACAGCTCATATCCAAAGCCATCTTCAAAATCTCATTTTACTGCTAGAACTAGGGTTTGTTTGTTTCCTGGCCTGATTATGTGGATGCTAAGTTTCCATTGTAATATACAGCCAGTTAAGTTGTCTCTGCCATATTCTCACCACAATGTAAAATAGGATTGCCTTTTTCATTTTAGCTCTGCATATTGTGCATTATTTTTCCATTTGAAGCTCACTGAGAGAACCGAGGTTTCAGAGTGGTAGCTGTGTTAGTCTGTATCAGCAAAAACAACGAGAAGTCCTTGTGGCACCTTAGAGACTAACAAATTTATTTGGGCATAAGCTTTCGTGGGCTAAAACCCACTTCATCAGATGCATGGAGTTTGAATAGGAATCCCTTCTTGCTTACAGAGTTTGCATTAAAATGTCATTAAATTCATGCAAACAAATACCTTTTCCTTAGAGAATTACACACAATACTGCCAGATTGGTTCTTGGGATTATAATGCCTGGCTGGGTTGGGAATGCCCTTCATAAATCTTTCCAGCCCTAATTATATGAGGTTAGGAGGAGAGTGAAACCTTTTTGCTAAAGGACACGCTTGTATTCAATCTTGTGCTTAGGCATGGAACTTTATTGGCCACAAGAGCAGTGCGGAGCTGCAGGGCAGCTACAAATCTTAGTCTCTCCATAATGCTGCTCCACCTGAAGAAACAATCCTCATGGTCAGAAAGCTTGTATGTTACATCTCAATTGTAGGGGCAATAAAAAGTGTTGTATTTTCTATCTGTCTGACAATGAATGCAACCAGACTGAAAGTGCATGCTGCAGTACTGTAACCAGCCACTGTTCTGACCCAGTTCAGTGGCAGCAAGTGAAAATGTATAGATAAAGCAGGTATCCGGGGGTAGCTGTGTTAGTCTGTATCCACAAAAACAACAAGGAGTCCGGTGGCACCTTAAAGACTAACAGACTTATTTGGGCATAAGCTTTCGTGGGTAAAAACCCCACTTCTTCAGATGCACGGAGTGAAAATTACAGATGCAGGCATTATTATACTGACACATGAAGAGAAGGGAGTTACCTCACAAGTGGAGAACAGAATGTCAGCACTGGTTCACCACTTGTGAGGTAACTCCCTTCTCTTCATGTGTCAGTATAACAATAACTGCATTTGTAATTTTCACTTCGTGCATCTGACTAAGTGGTTTTTTTACCCACGAAAGCTGATGCCCAAATAAATCTGTTAGTCTTTAAGGTGCCACCGGACTCCTTGTTGTTTTTATAGATAAAACAATCACCTAGAATATTTTTGGCTAAGACCAAATGTAGTATCAGTGAAATATCTGACACATACCATTATGGGATATCTGCTACACCCCCTTAAACTGGAACTATATCCTGCCATGGCTGTTGGGGCTATTGATCTAATAGACACTTTCCATCTCTAAATACTATGATCTAAAATGTGGCCCCTGAAGGTTGTTTTTTTTTCTATTGTTCCTTCCCCATTTTCTGAATGTAATCTCTGTGCATATTATACCTTGCAACCTGTGAAAGCCCAAATGCCCTGTGAAATGAAGGGGAAACAAGAACAATAGAATGATAGGAAGCTTCAAATGCTGTGAGATTCGAAGTATTTTATTACAGCCTCCTATGTGTAATTCAGCATTTTGGATGTAAATAATATAAAGTAATAAAAAGTGCATTTTTATTAATGGTGACACTTTCCAAACACTCAAGGACAGACCTTGCTCCAAGGAGGTTACAGGCTAAGGGACTTTACCGCCCAAATTCTGCTCAGCCTCTAGCCAGTGCTGAGAGGGCGCAATGATGCTGGTTAGCATGCCCACTTCCCACAGATCCTGACAGCCATGTCAGGATTCCATCTAGTGGAGGCACACAAAGTGGGATATGTATGTTTGAAAAGAAGCAGCTTGTGCCTCTGGCTTGTAAATGCTGCAGATGGCATGTTGCATGCTAGGTGGGGGTAAGGTTGGTCACACTCTCGACTCTGCATATATTGGCTTTTGAGTTGATGATGTGGTGGCTTTTATAGGTCCACGTCCTTAGTGCTCTTTAAGTACTGCACTGGAAACCTGGCCTGCTGCATGAGTGAGGAAGAGGCTGCCTATGATCTTTCTATACTAGTTCAACAGAGGTCAAGGCCTGGCCCTAGTTTTGCATGGAATGGAATCTCAAATGAGGTATCGTTACTGCTTAGATACTACAGTGATACTTACTCTGTAAGTACCTATATATCTATGGTAATTATCTTACAGTGTGCATATAACAGAAGAATGGATGGAATCCTTCTTGTTACAGTGGGAGATAAACTCCCTTGTGTGCTGGTTACATATGAAATTATATGGGAGAGCAAGTTGGTAATAGATCAGTATAGAGACTGGTGACAATCTCAAAGATCAAAACAGGGCTAATGCAAATTGAGAGAGATTAATGCAAATATGATATTTAAGATTAAAGATGTTAAAATGGCTTTAACCTCCTGACATGAACCCTCTTGAAATAAGAGAGACTATCAGTAGTCACTAAATTACTCGTTCTTCTTATCATGACTGTATTTTACTCAGTCTGAATTAAGCTTACTTAGCAGAAATAGTTACGCTCTTCTGTGTTTCTCAGAACTCTATTTTATCTTAAGTTATTAGTTTGCATGTAGTTGTCAAAGCAAATAGAAGGAATGTGTGATTTCTGTTGAACCATAGGGCTGGAAGGTGGAAGCTGCCTATGTTTTGCTCCCAGCTTTGCCATCTACTTGTGTGTGACTTTGAGCAAATAGCAAAAGTTCTGCATGCCTCATCTTCTCTAGATGCAAAATGGATATAAGGAGTTACCTACATCAGAGATTTTCTGAGGCATCGTCAATCTATGTTAGAGACATTTGAAATACTTTGCACTTCTACATTTGATATAGAAGTGCAAACTATTATTGTTGTGCTTGTGAAAAATCCTAAAACGGTTTCTAAGCTGGTGTAAATTGGTATCGCGCCATTGACGTCAGAGGAGCTATGCCAATTTTTTTTGACTGAGGGCCTGACTTTTGAGGGCTAGTCTACACATGGTTTTTGTGTTGATTTGAGGATATTTGTTTCAAAACCAATATAGTTATATTGATGCAACTGTTGTGATCACGGGTATGGCTGTTGCTTACTATGCTAAGGAAGGAAGAATTCAGGTGATGCAGAAACTTGTACTTGGTGGATATAGTTAAAAAACTAGGGAGCAATATTAGAATAAGCAGGGGAAAGTATAACCTCCCCCTTTCTCTGCCTCTTCATCCCCCTGTAAAAATAGGCAAATACATGTTGTTGTTTTCTCTATATACCTGCCAATACCTGATTACATTGCTTGTATGTTGTATCCCTTTCCCATGCCCTTATATTCATTTATTTATTTTGGAGCGTAAGCTCTTTGGGTGCGGTTTATATCTTCCCATAAATTTGTATCTTGCCTAGTACAAGGGGGTCAGATTTTGGGGCCTTTGGGTGATACTATAATAATATTACTGCTAATGATAACTGGAATCCTGGCTGCCTAGGGACACTTCTCACAACACACTGTTATCCCTGTAATGGAAAATTACTGCATATGTTTAAGGTGATATGAGCAATTTTAAGACAAATGAGGACTGAAAATAGCATGTAGTTAAGATTAACTAAATCATTAATGCACTTGCTGCTTAGGAATGAGCCAGTTATATGGCATGTATTGATTTATGATACATAGTACTGTACCTAAGTGCCCAGCAATGTTGCTTTTGTCAAGGGTCCAGGATTAGTGATTCATTTTTGAGGGTGGCCATCCATGGGAAAAGTAGAACGTTATATGTCTGGCGAATAAAATGATGTCCCAGTTCCTGAGTTTCCTGGCCTTGTTTTTTCACTCCAACGTAGTAGCAGTCCTCAATAAAAACTGTAGTCTCCAGTACCTAGGAATTGTATATGTCACATCTTGTTTTGACTGAGTTGCTTGCAGTATCTAGGTACAAGGGGAATGAGTTAAGGAAGCAGAGGCAGCCTTTTTCCTTTTTTATATTCGTTTAAGGCTATTAGAATCCTTTGTCTGCTTCTCATGCATGTGTCTAGCAGATTTCTGTGTACAATCTGTACTCACAGGTAAGCTCTCATTTATGCTCTGTTAGTATTTATGACTCCTTTGTCTCCTCTTCTTCACCTGGAGACAGGATAGTTGCATATTTACATTCTGTAGCCTGACACATGTAACGAAAGGCAGAGATACCTTGGAATCTAGCTGTGACCTGCTCCATCTATGTCAGTACATCAGGGAAATGAATGCACTCAGTACAGTGAGCAAACATCAGACACCTGAGGAAGGTGACATGAGACACATGCTTAGTGGATGCCTATCATAACTTCTGAGACCCTTCCGGCCTTTCAGAAAATCCTGCCAGAGATTAAATTGAAGTTTGGGTGTTTGAGAGAGCTCCCCGTATTCTTTCAAATGATGGGAAGAAACTAGGCTTTAAGATGAATGTAAGAGGACGGGATTCACAGCTTTCACACCCGCCTGCATTTTGTTAGTTCCCCAAATGGGATTTCTGCCACATCAATACTTCCCCAGTAGCCACTTGACATAGACAAGAACTATATGAGGTTTGTCAGTTTTAAACTGCCACTGGGAAAGCTCTGCACTACAGGAGCACAGACACAACTGTACCAAGTGTTAATCCTCCTCTTGCTGTGTGTGTATATATGCATGCACTTGCCCGGTAGCAGAATAACTGGAATAAAGTAGAAGGGGAGGATAGCAAGGAAGTGCTGAAGCACTGCTGGCAATAGGACTTGAATATTTAGCATTCATTTTCGCTACAACCCCTTTCTCCATTTTTTTTGTTAGTATTCCTCCTTCCCACCAACATTTGAAACAACATAATAGGTGAGATCTCCCTGCCAGATTTAAATTAAAGCCATAAGAGTTTTTGATCTAGGGTAGTAGTATGACTGCTGATGCACATCTTTTCTTGCTCATAATTTCTCTTACTGATCTTCTGTATTCCTACCCCAACTTTGCTTTTAGTCTCTGTCTCTTACTGTGCACTCTGCCACCCCGATCATCCTCTTGTGTTGATGTCTCTTTCCTCTCATGCCTCTGTAATTGTTTTCTCCTTAGGGTATGTCTACACTACGAAAGTAGGTCGAATTTATAGAAGCCAGTTTTATAGAAATCGGTTTTATACAATCGATTGTGTGTGTCCCCACATAAAATGCTCTAAGTGCATTAAGTCGGCGGACCGCGTCCACAGTACCGAGGCTAGCGTCGACTTCCGGAGCGTTGCACTGTGGGTAGCTATCCCACATTTCCCGCAGTCTCCGCCGCCCATTGGAATTCTGGGTTGAGATCCCAATGCCTGATGATGCAAAAACAGTGTCGCGGGGGTTCTGGGTACATGTCGTCAGGCCCCTCCGTCAGAGCAACGGCAGACAATCGATTCGCGCCTTTTTATCCGGGTTATCTGTGCAGACAACATACCATGGCAAGCATGGAGCCCGCTCAGCTCAGCTCACCGTCACCATACGTCATCCAGCAGACATGGTACTGCATTGCTACACAGCAGCAGCTAATTGCCTTTTGGCAGTAGATGGTGTATTATGACTGGTATCCATCGTCGTCGTATTCCTCAGTGAGCTCGGTCAGAGGCACCTGGGCAGACATGTTTTGTCTCCTGGAGACTCAGTCCTGCCGGCAGTCCTATTGAACCGTCTTGACGATGATGGCTAGCAGTCGTAATACAGCACTTTCTGCCAAGCACCCAGAAGATGCCGATGGCTATCAGTCATGCTGCACCGTCTGCTGCCAGCTTAAGATGTAAAAAATAGATGGACCAGATTTGTTCTGTATTCATTTGCTTCCCCCTCCCTCCATGAAATCAACGGCCTGCTAAACCCAGGGTTTTGAGTTCAATCTTTGGGGGCAGCCATTCTGTGTGACAGTTGTTTTGTGTTTCTCCCTGATGCACAGCCACCTTTCTTGATTTTAATTCCCTGTACCTGTACGCCATGTCATCACTCGGCCCTCCCTCCCTACCCTGGTCCGTCAGATACTAGTTTCGCGCCTTTTTTCAGACCAGGAGCCATAGCTAGCACTGGGATCATGGAGCCCGCTCAGATCACCGCGGCAATTATGAGCACTATGAACACCACACGCATTGTCCTGGAGTATATGCAGAGCCAGGACATGCCAAAGCGAAACCCGGACCAGCCGAGGAGGCGATTGCAGCGCGGCGACGAGAGTGATGAGGAAATTGACGTGGACATAGACCTCTCACAAAGTACAGGTCCCAGCAATGTGCAAATCATGGTGTTACTGGGGCAGGTTCATGGCGTGGAATGCTGATTCTGGGCCCGGGAAACAAGCACAGACTGGTGGGACCGCATCGTGTTGCAGGTGTGGGACAATTCCCAGTGGCTACGAAATTTTCGCATGCGTAAGGGCACTTTCATGGAACTTTGTGACTTGCTTTCCCCTGCCCTGAAGCGCCAGAATACCAGGATGAGAGCAGCCCTCACAGTTGAGAAGCAAGTGGCGATAGCCCTGTGGAAGCTTGCAACGCCAGACAGCTACCGGTCAGTTGGGAATCAATTTGGAGTGGGCAAATCTACTGTGTGGGCTGCTGTGATCCAAGTAGCCAACGCAATCAAAGACCTGCTGATATCAAGGGTAGTGACTCTGGGAAACATGCAGGTCACAGTGGATGGCTTTGCTGCAATGGGATTCCTAAACTGTGGTGGGACGATAGTCAGAACCCATATCCCTATCTTGTCACCGGAGCACCAAGCCACCGAGTACATAAACCGCAAGGGGTACTTTTCAATGCTGCTGCAAGCCCTAGTGGATCACAAGGGACGTTTCACTAACGTCAACGTGGGATGGCCGGGAAAGGTACATGATGCTCATGTCTTCAGGAATTCTGGTCTGTTTCAAAAGCTGGAGGAAGGGACTTTCTTCCCGGACCAGAAAATAACCATTGGGGATGTTGAAATGCCTATCATTATCCTTGGGGACCAGCCTACCCCTTAATGCCATGGCTCATGAAGCCGTACACAGGCAGCCTGGACAGTAGTCAGGACCTGTTCAACTATAGGCTGAGCAAGTGCCGAATGGTGGTGGAATGTGCATTTGGACGTTTAAAAGCGCGCTGGCGCAGTTTATTGACTCAGATAGACCTCAGCGAAGCCAATATCCCAATTGTTATTGCTGCTTGCTGTGTGCTCCACAATATCTGTGAGAGTAAGGGGGAGACATTTATGGCGGGGTGGGAGGTTGAGGCAAATTGCCTGGCCGCTGATTATGCGCAGCCAGACACCAGGGCGATTAGAAGAGTACAGCAGGGCGCGGTGCGCATCACAGAAGCTTTGAAAATGAGTTTTGTGACTGGCCAGGCTACGGTGTGAAACTTCTGTTTGTTTCTCCTTGATGAACCCTCCGTCCCCGCCCCCCAGTTCACTCTAATTCCCTGTAAACTAACCACCCTCTCCTCCCCCCTTCGAGCACCGCTTGCAGAGGCAATAAAGTCATTGTTACTTCACATTCATGCATTCTTTATTAATTCATCACACAACTAGGGGGATAACTGCCAAGGTAGCCCGGGAGGGGTGGGGGAGGAGGGAAGGAAAAGGACACACTGCAGTTTAAAACTTTAACACTTATTGAAGGCCAGCTTTCTGATGCTTGGGCAATCATCTGGGGTGGAGTGACTGGGTGGCCGGAGGCCCCCCCACCGCGTTCTTGGGCGTCTGGGTGAGGAGGCTATGGAACTTGGGGAGGAGGGCTGTTGGTTTCACAGGGGCTGTAGCGGCGGTCTCTGCTCCTGCGGCCTTTCCTGCAGCTCAGCCATACGCTGGAGCATATCAGTTTGATGCTCCAGCAGCCAGAGCATCGACTCTTGCCTTCTGTCACCAAGCTGACGCCACCTATCCTCTTCAGCCCGCCACTTTCTCTCTTCAGCCCGTGATTCAGCCCGCCACCTCTCCTCTCGTTCATATTGTGCTTTTTTGCACTATGACATTGTCTGCCTCCACGCATTCTGCTGTGCTCTGTCAGCATGGGAGGACATCTGGAGCTCCGAGAACATATCATCCCGAGTCTGCCGTTTTCTCCTTCTAATCTTCACTGGCCTCTGTGAAGGAGAAACATTTGCAGCTGGTGGAGGAGAAGGGAGAGGTGGTTAAAAAAGACACATTTTAGAGAACAATGGGTACACTCTTTCACGTTAAATTTTGCTGTTCACATTACACAGCATATGCTTTCGTTACAAGGTCGCATTTTTCCTCTCATATTGAGGGCCTGCCGGTTTGGTGTGAGAGATCACTCACGCAGTGCCAGGCAACAGATTTTGGCTTGCAGGCAGCCATGGTAAGCCACAGTCTTTTGGCTTTTTTAACCTTCTTAACATGTGGGAATGGTTTCAAACAGTAGCGCTCTCATTTCCCATACCAAGCACCCGTTGGGTTGGCCATTTAAAATGGGTTTGCAATGTAAAAGGAGGGGCTGCGGTTTCTGGGTTAACATGCATCACAAACCCAACTACCCCCCCCCACACCCAATTCTCTGGGATGGTCACTTCAGCCCTCCCCCCACCGCGTGGCTAACAGTGGGGAACATTTCTGTTCAGCCGAGCAGGAACGGGCACCTCTGAATGTCCCCTTAATAAAATCACCCCATTTCAACCAGGTGACCGTGAATGATATCACTCTCCTGAGGATAACAAAGAGCGATAAGAAATGGATGTTGTCTGCATGCCAGCAAACACCAGGACCATATGCTGCCATGCTTTGTTATGCAATGATTCCAGACTACGTGCTACTGGCCTGGCGTGGTAAAGTGTCCTACCATGGCGGACGGGATAAGGCAGCCCCCCCCCCGAAATCTTTTACAAAGGCTTTGGGAGTACATGAAGGAGAGCTTTCTGGAGATGTCCCTGGAGGATTTCCGCTCCATCCCCATACACATTAACAGACTTTTCCAGTAGCTGTACTGGTTGCGATTGCCAGGGCAAATTAATCATTAAACATGCTTGCTTTAAAACCATGTGTAATATTTACAAAGGTACACTCACCAGAGGTCCCTTGTGTGCCCTCAGGGTCTGGGAGCACGCGTTGGGTGAGTTCGGGGGTTACTGGTTCCAGGTCCAGGGTGATAAACATATCCTGGCTGTTGGGGAAACCGGTTTCTCCGCTTCCTTGCTGTGAGCTATCTTCATTGTCTTCATCATCATCTTCCTCGTACCCCGAACCCGCTTCCCTGTTGCCTGATTCTCCATTGATGGAGTCAAAGCACACGGTTGGGGTAGTCGTGGCTGCACCCCCTAGAATGGCATGCAGCTCCGCGTAGAAGCGGCATGTTTGCGGCTCTGCCCCGGACCTTCCGTTTGCCTCTCTGGCTTTGTGGTAGGCTTCCCTTAGCTCCTTAATTTTCACGCGGCAGTGCTGTGCGTCCCTGTTATGGCCTCTGTCCTTCATGGCCTTTGAGACTTTTTCTAATATTTTGCCATTTTGTTTACTGCTACAGAGTTCAGCTAGCACTGATTCGTCTCCCCATATGGCGAGCAGATCCCGTACCTCCCGTTCTGTCCATGCTGGAGCTCTTTTGCGATCCTGGGACTCCATCATGGTTACCTGTGCTGATGAGCTCTGCGTGGTCACCTGTGCTCTCCACGCTGGGCAAACAGGAAATGAAATTCAAAAGTTCGCGGGGCTTTTCCTGTCTACCTGGTCAGTGCATCTGAGTTGAGAGCGCTATCCAGAGCGGTCACAATGAAGCACTGTGGGATAGCTCCCGGAGGCCAATAACGTCGAATTCCGTCCGCACTACCCCAAATCTGACCCGCAAAGGCCGATTTTAGCGCTAATCCCCTCATCGGAGGTGGAGTAAAGAAACCGGTTTAAAGGGCCCTTTAAGTCGAAAAAAAGAGCTTCATCGTGTGGACGTGTCCTTGCTTAATTCGATTTAACGCTGCTAAATTTGACCTAAACTCGTAGTGTAGACCAGGCCTTAGTTAGCCCTCTTAAATTGACTTTATTTTTGGGAAAGTCCTTGTAAGTAAATAAGTAAAAGTATGTTGCCAGTGTAAACAGTAACTCAGTAGTTTGCTAAATATTCACTTGATCTACCTTTATGGTAGATGAGCCCTGAGAAGGACATTTTACATTCTGTAAATTTATGGAGCACACAAACACACACTCACTACAGGCTAAACCTAATAACAGCTGAACTGTCAACTCACGAAGCAATCAGAATAATTCTGATTAAAAGGGGTCAAGAACGGGATAGAAAGTTATAAACAGCCCTGTTGTCCTACTGAAGAAATAGTGAACTTCTCGAGGTTTAATTTATTTATATTCAATGTGTATTGTATGATTTTGAAAAATATTAGATTAAGGCATGCAGAAAACAGAAATAAACAACATAAAGGGCTTATTACCTACTAAGTTATGAATAGCCTAGTGCAGCGTTTTTCAAACTATGGGTCAAAACCCCGTTTTAATGGGGTCACCAGGGCTGGCTTACACTTGCTGGGGCCAAAGCCCGAGCTCCATTGCCCAGGGCCAAAGCTGAAGCCCAAGCCCAACTGCTTCAGCCGTGGGCAGCGGGGCTCAGGTTACAGGCCCACTGCCTGGGGCTGAAGCCCTTGGGTTTTGGCTTTGCCCCATTTCTTCCACCCCCACCTGGGGCAGTTGGGCTTGAGCTTTGGCTCCCATCTGGGGTGGAAGGGCTCGGGCGAGCTCTGTTCCATCTCCTGGGGTCGTGTAGTAATTTTTGTTGTCAGAAAGGGGTCGTGGTGCAATGAAGTTTGAGAAACCCTGGCCTAGTGATACCTGTGCAATCTAGCTGTGAAATATACTCAGAGTGCTGATGCACAAGTAGATCTTGAAAGATAAACTGTTGGGCAGTGAGGAATATTTTGGGGCTTTTTTTTAGTCTTAGTAAAAACAATTATTTGTAAACCTTGATATAGGCTTCCTTAAAAGTCTGTAAACATGAATTAAGTATGACATAACTAAACCATAAGGCATGTATGTCCAGATATTTTTATTGTTACTTCAAACATCAAGAGGGCAGAGTTTGTATGAATGAAATCATTAACCGTTCTTATTGACGTAAAGATTTTATAGAGTGAGTTTTGTTTAAGGCAGGTTTCTTTTCATTAAAAGTTGAAGGGTAGGGTGACCAGACAGCAAGTGTGAAAAATCGGGATGGGGGTGACAGGTAATAGGAGCCTATATAAGAAAAGCTCCAAATATCAGGATTGACCCTATAAAATCGGGACATCTGGTCACCCTATTGAACGGTCCAGATTTCCCATGCAAAAGAGCAAAATCCTCTGCTTGCAGAACAGGTATAGCAGCAATAGTGTGTGTGAAGGTTGCAATAGCTAGCCACTGTGCTTCAATCCTCACCCACTTTTAGAGATGGAGATGTTAATTCAGTTTCCAGACACATACAATCCTTTTGATTCTAGTGAGTGAGTCAACAATGGTGTCTGCCTTTTACAGAGGTGGTGTTTGTGTTGTGGTCACCTATCAGCTAGGGATAGACTGAGTTCTTCGTCCATTTCACATAGATCACTGAATCATCCTCAAATGGTATTGATTTTTCTTCTGGGTTCAAACCATTGGCTTAGAGGCCAAAGGTTCCATATTTCATTATCAAGCTTGCAAGCCCTTCTGTTCCTATCCTCTCCTCAAAAAGCAAGTGTCTTATTGTCCAAAAAACGTCTGACATTCTTGCTTTGTATCTTGCTGGAATACATCAGCAATATTCATTCTGTGAACACACATACATTCTGTGAACTTGATTCTGCTCTAACTTTGTCATTGATTTAAATGGGAGCTGGACCGGATCTTTGATTTCTTTAGTACACAACAAGGTTCACGTATTAATCTAAATATGGTATTGAGTGAGTTTAGATTATTTGAGCATGACAAAAAACATTATGCTAGGATGATCACAAAAGAAGTAAATCAAAACTTAGTTGCATGTTGGGGACTAGGGGTCTGTCTGTGTAGAACAGGGGTGGGCAAACTATGCCCGCAGGCCACATCCAGCCCGTGGGATTGTCCTGCCTGGCCCCCAAGCTCCTGGCCCTGGAGGCTAGCCCTCGACCCTTTCCCCGCTGCTCCCCCGCAGCCTCAGCTCACTTGTTCCACCGCCGGCGCAATGCTCTGGGCGGTGGGACTGTGAGCTCCTGGGGCAGCGCAGCTGCAGAGCCTGGCCTGACCCGGTGCTCTGTGCTGTGTGGTGGCGGCGGCAGCGTGGCCCAGCTCCAGCCGGGCGGCACGGCTGTAGCGCTGCAGCTACTGGTGCTCCAGGCAGCGCAGTAAGGGGACAGGGAGCAGGGCGGGTTGGATAGAGGGCAGGGGAGTTTGGGGTGGTGGCCAGGAGGCGGGGGTGTGGATGGTGGTTGTGGGAGGAAACGGGGTTGAATGGGGGCAGGGATTCTGGGGGGGCAGTCAGGAAGGAGGGGGGGTTGGATGGAGTGGCAGGGGGCAGTCAGGGGCAGGGGTTCTGGGGGAAGTCAGGGGACAGGGAGAAGGGGTGGTTGGATGGGGTAGGGGTCCCAGAGGGGCCATTAGGGAATGGGGGGTTGGATGGGGCAGGAGTCCTGGGGAGGGGGGCAGATAGGAGGTGGGGGCCGGGCCACGACCCCCTCCCTTAACCAGCCCTACATACAATTTATGAAACCTGATGCGGCCCTCAGGCCAGAAAGTTTGCCCACCCCTGATGTAGAACAAGCTGAGGATCAGGGCCTTAAATAGTTTAATAGTATCAGCATTACGTGAGACTGGAGGGTGATGTGTAAAAATATTACATAAATCAGAATGGTAGAGCTATCAAGTAGCTGAAAAAGGATGTCTGTTCATTGCACTAACCTGGAAAAGAATGACACCTGTTTTGCTTCTCTAGATGCGCATAAAAATTATAAGATACCAGATGTAAGTGGTACAGTGTTTAATTATTTTTCCTCACAAAAGAAATCATATGTACAATGAATTTTTGTGTATGTTCTCTACTTAACAAATGCTCTGCTGATCTCTTTCCAGGCCTAATATAATGAAATGCTATGCAGAAATCATAATAAAGTGCTATATTTTCAGTTAGGTTTGTTTTGCTTAAAAAAAAAAAAGCTCCACTCAAGAACTTTTGTACATTAGCTTTTTCACAGAATGGAGATTAATGCCATAATTGAGCAACACAATATAAAGTGACTGTCCACTTAAACTACTAGCCAAAATTAGTTTAATGCCAGCATTTAGGAATAGACTTCCCTGGAGCAGATGACTAGGTTGATACTCAGAGTAAAGGCTGGCAGTTTTACTGCTCATCTTTCAATCAATAAGATTACAAGATCTAATTTGTTAAACGATTTGGGCCGGAACCTATAAATTAGCATAACGCAGTTGAAATCTATGGAGCTATGCTAGTTCATACCAGGTGAGGATCTGGCATTGTTTGTACAGTTTCTTTGCAGCGATAACACTTTAAAATGGTATTATAACCCCAACAGAAAACTTTAAGTGAAATTGAGATTACAGGTTCATTTCTGTGGTTTGAGTTTAAAAAAACAGAAACCCAAGAAACATAGCGATAAGGTAAAATTTAGAAGAAACCCACACTATGAAAGTATGTAAATGTACAGTGACACACAGTACCTTAACTCTGCCCCTTGCAGATGCCAGCCTACCATCTTTGCATGCAGAGTACTAAAAATGTGCATCATATAGGGCTCCGTGTCAGTCACGGAGGTCGTAGAAGTCACGGATTCCGTGACTTCTCGCAACCTCCATGACTTCTGCAGCAGCCAGTGTGGCTGACCTCAGGGCTGCCCAAGCAGCTGGCTCTGGGGCAGCTGCTCATGTGGTCCCCAGGGACAGCCGCTCTGGCTGCTGCTTGGGAGGCCCCGGGCAGGTGGCCCCATTTCCTGAGCAGCCACTGCTCGGCGGCCCACAGCAGCCAGAGCAGCCATTGTCAACGGCCCCCGGCAGCGGTCCCGGGGCGGCCAGAGCAGCTGCAGTTGGCTTGGCAGCCCCCAGCAGCTGGTGCCGCTGTCCACCCCACCCCAGCAGCAGCCCCCAGATGCACCCCCACCCAGCAGCGACCCTCCTTCCCCCCCAAAAAAAGATGTAGTCAGGGGTATTTATAGTACAACTCATGGACAGGTCACAGGCCATGAATTTTTGTTTATTGCCTGTGACCTGTCCATGAGTTTTACTAAAAATACCCGTGACTGAATCATAGCCTTATTCATGGGATATTGATTTTATGATGTTTCATATCTGCATGCCTCTGCCAGTGAGGATTTGTTACCATACTACTTTCCTTTATTTAAAAAAAAGTTACAATTTCATGATATGGACATATGGGATTTGTATATGGAGAAATGCTGGCTCCATGTCTATTGCCACTCCTCCCACTAATCCCTTGCCCTCTGCTTGCTCTTCATTGCCATACAGATTCTCTTAGGTCTCCTAAGTGCTGCCAGCACGAGACCTCAGGGTGTGTATGTGGATAAAAAAAACACGGGTAGGGAAGCTAGAGATAACCGACGTCTTGGGTGCAGCTCGCTAGACTAGGAAGCTGTCTCATTCCCCCACAGAATAGATTAATTAAATTAACTTAATTTTAATTGCGTCCCACTCTCTGTTCTTTAAACTAGGAATCTGTCTAAATCAGTGGTTCCCAAAGTGGGGTTCGCGAACCCCTGGAGGTTCGCAGATCGTTTCAGGGGGTTCACAAGAAAAATTTCATTAATGGCGGCCAGAGGACTCTGCTGGGACCCGTTGCAGGGCAGACATCCCGAGCCCCAGTTTGAGCGGGCAGCCCGAGCCCTCTCCTGTCAGCCAGGGAGTCGGCAGCCCAAGCATCGTGGAGAGCGGGCAGTTTGAGCCGGCAGCCCGAGCCCCTCTCCTGTCAGCAGGGGAGCCAGCAGCCCGAGCCCCAGGGAGAGCGGGGCTGGGCAGTTTGATCCAGCAGCCCGAGCCCCTCCCCTGTCAGCCAGGGAGCCGGCAGCCCGAGCCTCATGGAGAGTGGGCAGTTTGAGCCGGCAGCCCGAGCCCTCCCCATCAGCGGTGGAGCCAGCAGCCCGAGCCTCGGGGAGAGCGGGCAGTTTGAGCGGGCAGCCCGAGCCCTCCTGTCAGCCAGGGAGCCAGCAGCCTGAGCCTCGTGGAGAGCAGGGCTGGGCAGTTTGAGCGGGCAGCCCGAGCCCTCCCCTGTCAGCCAGGGAGCCAGTAGCCCGAGCCTCGTGGAGAGCGGGGCCGGGCAGTTTGAGCCGGCAGCCCCAGCCCTCCCCTGTCAGCGGGGGAGCCAGCAGCCCCGAACCCCAGCACTCCATGCGGGGTGCAGGTGGTAGCTCGGATCCCTGTCCTTGTCAGGCAGGGGAAGTTTGCATCCAGGGCAGTCAGCAGGGGGTCACGCTGAACGTGGGGGGTGGTCCAAGCTAATTTGTCCCTCCCAGGGCACCTTCCTCGGCGGAAGAAAAGCTGTTTGCGAGCCAAACCAGCCAGAAGCACATTGTAGCCAGTGAAGGAGTGTTAAGGTGTCTCAGTAATTGTCCTTCTCTCTGGAGTGCTGATTTGCTTCAGTGAGTGAATCTTCTCAGTTTCTAGTTTGTTGGTTGTTAGCAGTCTCGCTCTGTTATTTTTATTAGAATTTTGTACACAAGTTCAATGGATAAGTGGCTGAAAAAGGAAAGTGTAAAGATGCTGGAATCAGCTAGTGTTTCCTCAAGTCCACACTGTGGAAAATCTAAGTCTAATGATCATGATGGTCCTGGAAAGTCACTTACAAAGAAAAGAAAATATGACGATTATATAAAATATGGCTTTACATGCATTGGTGATCAAGAACATCCCAAACCACTGTATGTGATTTGTGGTGATGTTCTAGCAAACAGCAGCCTCAAACCTTCTCTACTTCGGCACCATTTAGAAACTAGGCATCCTGCACAACTTGACAAGCCTGTTGAGTTTTTCAAGCGAAAATTAGCTGAGAAGAAAAGTGACATTACCAGTTTTATATCCAAAGCAAGTACTGATAATGAAAATGCACTTAAAGTGTCATACTGCGTGAGCTACCGAGCAGCAAAAGCATCAGAAGCCCATACCATAGCAGAGAGCTTGATTGGTCCATGTATAAAAGATGTAGTTCATTGCATGCTCGGAGAAAAGGCTGCAAAAAGGATTGACATGGTATCTTTGTCCAATAATACGTTGTCACAAAGAATTAATGACATGTCAAATAATGTAGAGACCACAATTGTACATAGAGTGAAAAATAGTCCATATTATGCTATACAGTTGGATGAATCAACTGATGTAGCTAATCTAGCTATTTTGCTACTGTTTGTACGTTATGTGAATGAAGGTATGGTTGAAGAAGACTTGTTGTTTTGCCGACCATTGGAAGAACGTACAACTGGAGAAGATATCTTCAATCTGACTAATGCATATTTTCAAGAAAAGGAAATAGATTGGTCTCGTTGCCTAGGCATTTGCACTGATGGGGCCACATCAATGACGGGGAAGTATACTGGATTTGTAGCTCAAACAAAAAAGGTTGCATCAAAAGTCTCTTGGACTCATTGCAGCATCCATAGACAAGCCCTTGCAACAAAACGCATGCCAGAGGGACTGAAGGAAGTGCTGGACAATGTAGTGAAAATGGTGAATTTAATAAAATCATGGCCAACAAATTCCAGAATATTTCACATACTTTGTGAAGAAATGGGTAGTATACACGTCTGTGTGTTGACCCATACTGAAGTTAGATGGTTCTCAAGGGGTAAAATCCTTGTGTGCTTGTTTGAGGTTAGAACGGAAATCCTAGTTTTTTTTCAACAGCCATCCTTTCCACCTTGCCAGCTGTATGGAAAATAATTTCTGGCTCCAGAGCCTAGCTTATTTAGCAGATATTTTCTCAAGAATTAATGACCTAAATTTATCTCTTCAAGGCCTCAATATAACAGTTTTCAATGTGCAAGAGCGAGTTGAATCCCTGATAAAGAAGTTGCAGTTCTGGGGAAGTTGTTTGGAAAACAATCAAACTGAGTGATTCAGTAATCTTCATGACTTCCTGGTAGAACATAAACTTCAGTTGGATCAGTGCACTAAAACCAATATAATTGCACACCTAAAAGGACTTTGCACAACTTTCAGGGAATACTTTCCAGCTATGTCAGGTGATAATGACTGAATTCGCAACCCTTTTGATGATACCACTTTCTCAGCACAGATATTAAACACCAAGGAAAAAGAGAAATTGATTGAGATCTCCTGTGATTACGAACTGAAAAGGAGTTTCAGAAATCTATCATTGATCAACTTTTGGCTGAGTTTAAGAAATGAGTACCCCTTTCTGCCAGAAAAAGCTGCTGCAGTTTTGTTACCATTTTCAACAACATACTTATGCGAGAAAGCATTTTCCTCGTATGCACATCTGAAAACCAAATACAGAAACAGACTTGATGTTGAACCAGACCTGAGACTTTATCTTTCTCCAGTGGTTCCAGACTTCCAAGAGCTATGCAGAGCAAAGCAAGCGAATCCATCACACTGAGGAAATTTAAACTTAAATCCCTGGAAATATTCATTTTTAGGAGGGGGTTCACGAGATGTCACAATTTAGTGAAAGGGGTTCGCGGGCTGTTAAAGTTTGGGAACCACTGGTCTAAATAAATAAAAATTAGAAGAACTTTATAGTTGTGTTGAGCACTACTTTTAAAGTGTTTTCATTTACAAACAGATGGCCTGACTAACTTCAGTCTTGGGAAATTCTCCTTTTTCCTATGGCAAGGCTCTTTAGCGATCTATTTATGTTTTGAGGCCTCTCTCTGCAAGGCTAGAGACTTGAAAGCTTATGTCTACAGCAGTGATTTGGGTCCTATTCTGAACTTCCTGGAGTCTGATACTCATTTATTATTATTCTATGTTACTGTAGCTCTTGGCGGCTCCCAGTCAAGATCAGGGTCCCGTTGTGGTAGGCTGCCTGGTATTGCCAACCCCAAGCATTAAAAAATCATGAGTCAGCCTCCCGAAAATCATGAGATTTTAAAAAAATACTAATCTTTTTGTTCACTTTGTCTTCTGTTTCTTTAGGCCTTTGTGGGGTCACATTTTCTAACTTTTCTTCTCTCCCACGAGGTCCAAAATCTTTTTAAAATCATTGCTGAGACTCTCATTCAATCCCATGACTCCAGGAGCTTGGGCTTTAAGAAAACCACCAAATATCATGAGACTCGCGATAAAACTGGAAGTTGGCAAGACTGAAAATGCCTATAAAGACACAGTCCTTAGTCTTCGGAAGTTATTGGGTGAAATCTCTGACCTGTGTTCTGTAGGTCAGACTAGATGATCATGATGGTCTCTTCTGGCCTTAAAGTCTATGAGATTTGATTGTAATCAGGCAATGTTTGATCCTTTGCACAAGTTCTGAGCTAGAAGAATTCAGCAAAGAAGGTATTTTCTCTCTGTTTTCTGCTATAAAGTGGAAAAAAAGCACTGGAAATCTTTTTTAGGATGGCAGTCTATTAAACTTTTACCTGCATAACTTCAAATCAGATAGGCCTGGGACCAAGTTAGAATTCTTCTAACTTATCAAAATGGATAGTATTTTCTGTAGATTTTAGAGTTGGACCAGAAATCAAGCTTATCATGGAAATTCAACCATTGCTGTATAACAGAGCCTTAATACGAGCAGTGTCTGTTACCAGACAAATATATTATAACCAAACAAGCACACATTGCATGAATAGAAAAGCAAGTATAAAAAATCATCACAGCAACAAATGCACTGCTATGATTACTGATCAATGTCTCCCCGCTTGGCTAAAGAAAGGATACAATGGAGCATTGCATAGTTTTCCCTCTCCGTGAAGAATGTAATAGCTCTCTATGAGCTAAGATCAAGTGTAGTACCTGAACCTGCCCTAACAAGTTTTGTGCTATATTAAGAATACAAATTGTCAGAAGAATCAATAGTCCTCTAAAATGTTTAATAGTGTTCGGTGGTTATCGTTAGCATAAAGGAAGAAAATCCTGGATCACGACTGGCTGAAAACAGTCATGGGATGAATCTTAAGAGTTTTATTTTTGTTTGTTCTCCGTGGTCACCAATCCTGAGATCTGGAACAATGTTAAAGGAAAATTCTAGTGTTGCATATTTTTATATCAAAGCTTGTAAGAACAAACACATGTCTTAGAAGCTATAGATTAGGGGGATCTCTCTCAACCTTCAGTGCATGATACACGCAATCCAAGTGTGTGACAAATGACCAAACTGTGGAACACCTGGGTTTTGCTGCACAATGTGCCACGTTAGACAAGTTATAGTGATTTTGTTTAAACTATAGAATCTGTATTTAAGAATGCTTCTTCACTAGGTGAATTAAATACACCAGTTTTTAAAAAAGAAAACTGGAAAAAACAAATTCTACCATGACTACCAGAGTTGGGGTGGATCCTGGTTGCAAATCAGCAGAGTTGGAACCCTCCAGCCCTTTGGATCACCAGCACAGACCTCTATTAGTTGAGCTAAAAAAGTAACTTATCTTTTCTGAGGGCCAGCCATTAGAGGGGGATGTCACACATGCTTTGCCAACTAATTACTAGACATCAGAATGTCGGAGAGGTCAGGAAATCTAGGTTTTTTTCCTGCCTGTTTGAGGGGAATGGTAGTGGTTAGAACAGTGGTCTGTTTGAAAGTCAATGTAATGTGTACTCGTAAATCCTTTGGGTGCTTTTGAAAATCTCCTCTTTGCGGAAGAATAATCTTATTTGTTTTGCACTTTATTGTAATACTCAACTTCACTCAATAGAAAAATACGCTGCTCTCTAGAACTACTGCTATTTTTCTCTTTTCTCCCTCTTTCTTCCCCGTTCTTTGTCTTTCTCTATATCTTCCTTGTCTGTGTCTCCCCTCCCTTATTCCTTCCCTGCAGTAATCCCCAGTTTCTTCCCTGCCTTCTGTGAGTTCACTGCCATTCGCTTTCCCATTCTATCCAATAATCAGCAATTAAATAGTTAATGCTGACATTTAGTGTTATCAGTCTTTAGAGATCACACTCCAATTAGATTAATGGAGACAGGAGCCGAATGTCTGTATACATTCAGTTAGTGTTTAAAATCTCACCTCTGGTTCTTTTTGTTTCTTTTTTCCAGAAGATGAAGAGTCTGGCTCAAAGACGTCAGTCTGCACCATCTCTGGTCCTCAGCAAAGCACTTAATAAGTCCAGAACTATCACCAGGTGAGTTGATGTATTTTGCTGGTTGTACTTTTTCCAGTTCCTGAGCCCAAATCTTGAGATGTTTTTGACAAGCAATTATTCAAACCAGGCTAAATTATGCCTTCAGGCAGAGCCATATTGAGGAGTGGCAGGAGGTGTCCTTCACTGCTAGCTACATTGGCATAATATCTACTGGAAGGCATAATGCAGCCAGAGGTGCGGCGTGGTGTGCATTAAGAGGTGGCTCCTGCTACATCTTTTTAAAGGCATTTTCAGTGCTGCTCTCTAGCACAGCTGTCCTAATGCTGGCTGATATGCCAAGAGGCAAGCATAGCTGTTCTCCAGCCACACCCAGGCCTGCCTTATTTGAGCTCCTCAGCCCATCAGGCAGCATTTGTCAACCCCATTTCTTTTGCACTGGAAACCAAATCATGGCTGCCTGCTCTGGTGGTGGAATGGGCAGGGAGGGAGGGTGACTGGTTCCCTCTTTCATTCCTCCCCCCCCATGCTCCTAAGCAGCACTAAGTATAATTCAGTACCAGTTGCTGTATGAGCTAAGTTTCTATGATACATTACTGTACATAACTCTCCTCTTGTGCTATCGTGGCATCTTATTAACAATTCAATAGACTTTAAACCTGCAAAGTACCAATGTTTATGAAATAGTGAACAGTCAAGTAGAATGTTATTACGTCAGACTACATGGAGAACCTTACTGAGAAGCATAATTACGGAAAATTAAAGCACAACTATGCAAAGACTCACTTTCTCCCACACTGTGGTGTGGAATTTAGGGAATTAATGTGTGGGCCTTGGAAAATTTGCTGTTTGATCTACTTAATACCTGAATCCATGTTTATCATCCAGTGGAATTCCACAGCACTTGAAAAATCTGAAAAGAATTTGGAGAAAATATCAGAGTTGCAAAAAAACAAAGGAAAGTAAATTGAAAGTACTAGAAGCTGCTACAGGTCTTTTTATTGTATTTGAATCAAAAGGAGAAACAGAGAAAAAACTCTGTAAATGATGTTTATGCTATTTTGTGCAGTCTAGCAGTTCAACATGGGATTGGAAGCCAGGAACTCATGGGTTCTAGCCCCGGCTCTGACACTTCCTCTGTGACCATGAGCAAGTCACTTAACTGCTCTCCTTTAGTTTCCAGGTTACTTACCTTCCTCGTTAAGGAGTTAGTTATGACTCAGACTGTATGGTAACTCATTTTTATTATCTGTTATTTACTATTTCCTCACCATCTTTGCAACTGCCTTAAAATTTGTGATTTCACAAAACACTTTTTCATGCACAATTGAATTTCTCAAAGCAGAGAGGGGTGTGCATCTTCCTGTATACTGTGCGTGGTGACAGCTTGAGGGTGTGATTGGACACACAGGGACAGGCTCCCACAATACTTTGTCTTCAGAGTTTTCCTCAGCTTGTTGGCATCTAGCTCAATGTCTGTCCATCCCTGTAATCAGGGCCGGCTCCAGGCACCAGCTGAGCTTGGGGCAGCAGATTGTTTGAGGCGGCATTCTGCCCAATCCTAGGGCGGCACGACCGCTTTTTTTTTTTTTTTTTTTTTGCAGGGGGCCGGAGCCCCCTGCAGGGCAGTCCTCTTCCTTCCCTCCCCGCAGACCGGAGCAGAGCCCTCCCGCCCGCTCCCTCCCCTTCCCCCCTTCCCCCAGCTGGTCCCCCTGCACCCGTGCTCTACAGGTTTTTTTTTTTTTTTGCTTTGCCGTTCTGGCTGCCCCGTGGTTTTTTTTGTTTTGTTTTGTTTTTTCCTTGGGGCGTCCAAAAAGCCAGAGCCGGCCCTGCCTGCAATGATCCTGTGACTAGAGCCAGCTGTATCCGCAGTAGCTCAGTATCATCTCCTTGGAAGGGATAAGCAAGGGCTCAGCTTAGTTAATGTCTGTATGGTGCTTTCAATTTGTACAGAACTGTATAAAAGAGCTAAGTGTTATGTCCCACTGTCCTCAGATAATGGACTTTTCCAATAGTATGGGTCTCATTTATAATGATCCCCCCAAAAGTCAATCATTAGCCATTTCTACCAACAGAGAGTCCTAAAATTTTAGGACCTGCTCTGTTGAGTTCAGTGACAGAACTTTCCTTCACTATAATAGAAGCAGGCTTGTATCCTTAGAAAGGAATACAAGGTAACCCTTTGGATCGTCCGGTATTTTCATTTTTCACTGGGATTGTAATTTCTATCTTAGCCTATTCAGCTTTCCTCTTCTGTTGCACAAAATGCATTCCTCTTCATCAATAAACTGGATGAGTTTGAATTTCCTGCTCTGCTTGTTGTGTAAATGTTTAACTCTTGTGACGTGTTCTCTCTTTTTAAGAGAGCTAAAGAACAACAAAACAACTGTTTTCTAATCTCCAAATATTTTCTCTCTAAGCTATTTTAGCACTTAGTTCCCTTTTGTTGTAAGCAAAATCCATTATTCTCCTTCTGGCAGTGATCCCCAATGTCCGTACTCCAATACACTTACTTCTTAATGGTTGATTAATCACTTGTAGATAATAAGATCCCATGCAAAGTTGGCATACATCTGTGAGGTATTTTATCTGAATCGTCTCACCTCAGCAGCTGGTTCGCCTCAATATTTGTTGAAATTAATGAGCAAGTGCAAAGGTTTTATAAGGGCAGGAAATACTTAGAAACATGAGTCTGTTCATATTTCAATAGCAGTTTATATATCTCAGGTGTCCTCAGACTACATATGGCACAGCTTAATAAAATGCAAGTGCAGGGCAAACTTGCCTTCAGGCAATGTAAAAGTTATTCACAGTATTTTTTTTCTTTCTTAAAGAAACCATTCTGATGTCTGGAGGTGGTGGCTGTTTTAGCTTTCAGTGAATTACATATCATGGCAATTGGCAGAAATTTAGAGTACAGAAGAGTCTGAATGTTTTATAAGATGGTTGTTATAGTGCTGTGATCTAGGGCTGTGTGGCTGTTACTCTAGATTTACACTGGTATTATTCCATTGATACCAATGGAATTACTCCAGATTTACACCAGAATAACAGTAGAATATGGCCCATTGCCTCCAAAGGATGAAAATATTCCCTGCTATTTTTGGTTTTCTTCTTCTTCTCCATACAACCCAGCCTGTCTGTCTTCACAAAGTAACACTGGATGATCATGCTAGCACTGTTTCACGTATTTAGATGGTGCATTTGAAGTACTTTGAGCATGTTTTACACTAGAATTCTATTGAAAAGACTGCCCCAGTGGATCGTGACCTTGATGTGGAGCGGCATGACTGTTCCCAGGTTCCTGAGAGCAGTGCCGCTGGGAGTCTCGCACTCCGGGCAGGGTCATCCAAAGTGGAAAAGTGAGCTTCTAGATGAACATAGAAAAATAACCAAACAGAGTGAGAAGCAGCAATCGTGGCCAGAGAACACAGGAGACATGACATCAACAATGCTGTACCGAGTGAGACTGGACATACAGAAGGACAGTTCAAGGAACAGCGTGGTAGTTAAACTTTGTTCTGGAAAAAAACAGGTGACGATGAACGACGAATCCAGGGCGTTGGTTTTGTCATCAAAAACAAAATTGTCAACCAACTCGCAGAATTATCAGTTAGCATCAATGAATGACTCATGACCCTCTGCCTTAAACTTGCCAAGAACCAGCATGCAACATTCATCAGTGCATACACTCCAACCCTTGATGCTGATGAGGAAACCAAAGAAGGATTCTATGCCAACCTTGACCACATTTTCTCCACCATCCCCAAAGAGGACACATTCATACTCCTTGAAGATTTTAATGCAAGAGTTGGACATGACTCGGAGCTCTGGAATGGCATGATCGGAAAGGAAGGAGTGGGTAAGACCAATTCTAACAGAATTCTTCTCCTGGCAAAATGCACAGAACACAACCTAATTATCATGAACACCATGTTCCGCCAAAAGAACAAATACAAGACATCATGACAACACCCGGGGTCTAAGTATTGGCATCTGATCAACTATGTCATTGTCCGTGATTGTGATTGTGAAGACGTTTACATCACCAAAGTAATGACAGGTGCTGACAATTGTTGGATGGACCATCACCCCATCTGCTCCATTACTTCCATCAAAACAACAAATGTGGAAGAAATCAACCAGACAGAAGATCAATGTTGAGAGTCTCAAGGACCCAACTAAATGTGACCCTTTCTTGCAGTGCGCCCCTGAGAAACTGATGAATACCAAAACTGAGATGGAGAGCCCCGAAGATCACTGGAAAGCACTCAGATCAGCTGTCTATGCTGTATGTGAGAGAACACTGGACTTCTCAACCAGGAAGCACCAACATTGGTTTGATGAGAACGATCAGGAAATCCAAGATCTGATCAACTGTAAGCACAAGGCCTTTTGTGCTTAGCAAAATGACATCAATTCCAAGCAGAAGCCATACGTCCGCCATCAATTCAAAGCTGAGGTTCAAAGGAAAACCCATGAAATGAAGAACAAGTGGTGGGAGAACAAAGCAAAGGAGGTCCCAACAACTCGCTAACACCCATGATATGCACTGATTCTTCAACACCACTAAAGCCCTCTGTGGACCCAGCACCCAAGAGCTAACCCCCCTTAGATCCAGGGATGGAGTCACCCTCCTCAGGGAAAATTGATCAATGAATGATGGAATGAATACTTCGAAGACCTCCTGAATCATGACTCCAACATTGACAAAAGCATCTTTGATGGGATGTTGAGGGATTAAGTCAAGGGTGACCTTAGAACTTCAACACTCATTGAGGTAAAGGAAGCCATCAAGCAGATGAAGAACAATAAGCCATCTGGACCTGAAGAAATTCCTGCCAAAATCTTCAAAGAAGGAGGAGAAGAACTGGATCACCAGTTTCATGCCCTAATGTTCAAGATTTGGAATTCAGAAGAAATCCCAGCCAATCTTAGGTATGCCATGATCATGACCATCTGCAAGAAAGAAGACAGAGCGGATTGTGGAAACTATTGAGGAATTGTCCTGTTGTCCACTTCCAGAAAGATTCTTGACAGAATTCTCCTCAACTGGCTGCTTCCTCTTACCGAGGAAATCCTCCCAGAATTGCAATGTGGATTCAGACTATCTCAAGGTACCACCAACATGATCTTCACCACCCACAAAGTTTAGGAGAAGTGCTGCAGACAACATCAACCTCTGTACATGAGCTTCACTGACCTCACAAAAACATTTGACTCTTATCAGTTGCGAGAGTCTGTGGAGAGTTCTCCTTAAATTTGAATGCCCACCAAAAATTGTTGCTGTCCTCTGACTCCTCCACAACAACATGTCTGTGATGGTGGTCAGCAACGGCTCCAAAATGGATCCCTTCCTAGTCAAGACAGGAGTCAAGCAAGGCTGCGTCTTGCTTCAACCCTTTTTTCCCATCTTCCTTGCTATCATCTTCCTTCTCATTGCTGACAAGCTCCCCTCCAGACTTGACATTCAAAACAAAAGGGACAGCAAGCTCTTAGACCTCAGTCGCCTCTGATCCAAGGGAAAAATATCACAAAATCAGTCAATGAACTCCAATTTGCAGACGACTGTGCCCTGTGTGCCCACTTGGAAGAAGATCTTCCAAAAATAGTCAACGTTTTTTCTGAGGCCTACAACCAACTCAGTCTCGCACGCAATACCAGGAAAACCGAAGTACTCCACCAACAGCCTCCAAATCACTGGAATCCTGCTCCTATAATTCAGATCAATAGAGAGACTCTGGAGAACGTTGATCACTTCCTTTACCTCAGCAGCTATCTGTCATAGAAAGCTGACATCAATGAGGAAATTCAATACTGCCGCCTATGTGACAGTGCAGTTTTTGGACGCCTGAGAAAATGTGTCTTCAAAGATTGTGACATCAAGAATCAAACCAAGCTTTTCATGTACCAGCCCATTGTTATCCCTGCATTCTTGTACGGTGCTGAAACCTGGATCACGTACAGTAGACACCTCTATATTCTTGAACGATGCCATCAACAGTGCCTCTGCAAGATCTTTTGAATCAAGCAGGATGACCAATGCACCAACATCAGTGTTCTGTTCCAAGTCAAAACCTCCAGCATTGAAGCTATGATCATATACCACCAACTCTGTTGGGCTGATTATGTTCTTTGAATGCCAGACAATTGACTTCCAAAGCAGGCCAGCAGACAAGGGGCAGGCAAAAGGTGCTTCAAAGATGCCCTCAAAGCCAACATGAAGAAGTGCAATGTTGACATAAACCAAATTCAGGTCAATTATACTTGGCCCTGAGAATGGTGTGCATTTGAAATCATCTTGTTTACTACTGGGTACCATTGTGGTTCAATCAAGATTGCATGACTTTCTGAATGACATGTTCTAGAGATCCACCAGAATTTGTGGGTTTGAAAAGGGAATTACTGGGTGAAATCTAATGGTCTGTGTTATCTGTGAGGTCATACTAGATGGTCATTGTGATCCCTTTTGACTCTGAAATCTATGAATCTCAAAACTCTTTTGTATGGAGGACTTGAGACTTGTCTGAAGCCAACTCATTCTTTCAGACAGGAAAATTGTTTGGAGGGATAGGAGACATTAGATGTTAGTATAGCTATCAGGTTTCTGAGCATTCAGTGAGCTCTTGTGAAGTGACACCTGCTCCCACTTGGAGCACATAGTAGGTCTGAAACTTAAGTCTGTATTATCATTATTATATATAATTTGTATTAATGTAGCATCTAGATCATGGAGCAGGAACCCATTGTGCTAGGTGCTGTACAAACACAGAACCAAAAACCATCCCCAGCCTAGAAGAGCTCACAATCTGAGTATAAGACAAGAGACAGCAGATGGATACAGACAGACTGACAGGAGAGTACAAGGACACAATGAGACAATATTGGTCAGCATGACAGGCAGCGGTCTCAGTGCTCCAGCAGCCTAACCATTATCAAGATTTTTTTAAGCATCACAGCAGAGGAGAGTTGAAGGAGGGATCTGAAGGAGAATAATGAGGTAGCTTTGCATATATTTTAGGGAACTCCTCTCAAGAGGGAGGGACAGGATAGGAGAAAGAATGAAGGTGCTGGTTTGAAAGTGTAACAACGGAGGCTGGCATCATGGGCCAGCATTAACATCCTCATCTATTTCCTTTTTCTAATTATCTGTTTCAGCAGAGCATTGAGGGTCAATTGTGAAACTCCCATTGATTACAACAGGTGCAGAGTTAGGCCAACACACTGAGTGCTTTTTGAAAAATACCCCCCTAATTGTTATACTTCTAAATGAAGCTGACTCCTTCTCCCATGAGAAGAAGGCAGAACTCTGGCAAGCTGTAACACACTTATCTAATTTCAGGAGATTTTAGAAACAGTTTCATTTTTGGATCTACTTGACAATTTGCAAATAGACTCCTGCATGTTCAAGTGAAATTGTCAGAAACGAAACACACTGAGTAGCACAGGGTAATTTTGATAGGCTAGGAGCAAAGATTGTGTTAAATTTTTAAACAGTATTTTTAGAAGGCTTATAAAAAGAACACTTCAGTAGACCTCAGAAGGAAATAGATTAGAAAATAGTCCTCATTTGGATTTTTAGGTTTATATTTGAAGATGCATAGGAAAAAAATGTAGATTTAAGGAATTTCCTAGGGGTTTTTTCCTTCCATTAAGTAGAATCAAAGTTTCATGTTTTGTGGAAACACTGCTCCTTTTTCTAAATCACAATAAATGATTCTGACACGTTATCTTTGAAGGGTCCTGGCCAAATGCTAAGTATTCCTAGATAACTAAGATCGTATGTATTATCTAGTAATACATGCCACTTGGCTCTAGGCAAATACATTGTGTTCCCAAAGTCTTGGACAGTCTGTTCCTAAGGTATTAATCAGAAGGATAGTGGATGAGCCAATCTGTGTGACTAGATGAAGACAAAAATAGAGATTTAATAAATGTAAATTGCCAGAAAGCCTTTACTATTCCCTCTTCCCTGGGAAGATCAGTATTCAGTGTTTTATCGAAATCAGGGTGTGAGGAGGAAGGGAATAAAGGCCGATGTTGTTAATTAATGTGTTAAACTTTTATTTCAGTTTGCAACTATGTGCTGTATTTTCATTCGTTCTTTCTTAGATAAAATACAACCTGTGCATGTTTGGTGATGGTTAACACCTCACATTAATATTAGAGTTAGATTCTGCTCCCATTTGACTTCAGTGATGCAGGCCCATAGTGCATATCATACCAAAATATTTTTCAATCATGTTCATGTACAGGAATTGCTTCACTTGGCACTGAGACATAGCCAGCTCTGGAATGTGGCAGCTCTTTACTACAGCAGCATTGCTACCCAACTGCTTAGGACAGGCTGTGAAGAAGAATATTGTAATGAGCAGGGATTATCTTTTTGTTCTTTGTTTGTACGGCGCTTAGCAGAGTGGGATCCTGGTCCAGAACTGGGGCTCTTAGGTGCTACTGGGATACCAATAATAAATAATATTCAGTCAAACTGCAATCCCAGTTGCAGTGGGAGTTTAGGTATGCACAAAATGTGTGTGCGTTACTGATATAATCAAATCTTAATAATTGTATTTATAAAGCAGCCCCAGCCCAAGTGCTGGGGGAGGAAATCTGTGCAAAACTAAAACAGTACACAATATTAACACATCAAATGTAGGGATACTGTTGCAGGAAAAGAGGGCAAAAATGAAGATGAGCAAGAAAGGTAATCTTGGGGCTAGGTGAGGTCACACTAAGAAATACCTTTGTGGGAAACTGGGAAGATTTAAGGCCTTTAAGTGAGGAAGAATTGGCAGAGATGGATGTTGAGTAAACAAATTCCACATTCCAGAGCCCACCACAAGGGAAGGTGTGATCCCTGAAATGCAGAGATAACAATTAGAAGTGGGCTCAGGGATGCGATTTCTGCTGTACCTGGGGCCTACACAATAAGGGCTTTTGAAACAGCAGTGGCAGGTTAAAGTCAGTCTGTCACTTTACAAACAGCTGGTGTGAATAATTGGTTGGTGTTAGATCATTATGTTTGCTCAAACCAGTGAGCAAATGTGTGGCTGTATTCTGAGCTGCAAGTGATGGAGAAGCCCTGGTGAGAGCCAGTCTGAGAGAATTACACTAATTTAACCTCTTAGGTCATCAGGGCAATGGTTGCTGTCACAGAGTTGTCACAGGATAAGTAAGGGTGTGACCTGCACAACTGAAGAAACACCTCTTTCACTGCACGTCTGGACATGGAAAGGGCATTGTCAAAAGTGACCCCAAGATTCTTCACCTCCTGAATTTTTCCCATCAGCAAGAGAGACATAGCAGAGAAGCAAACCCTCTCATATGGATCATCCCCCTCCAACAGCAGAGCTTCTGTCTCCTCAGGGTTAAGGGTGAGATAACTGGCAGTATTGTCCAAGTGTTCCTCCAAGGCAGAAATGGAATTTTGCGGGATTCAAGGGACAGGAAAAACACAGTTGCAGACCTATGATTCTGCATTCCTGGGTTTAGAGTGATTTGTCCAAGAGACATCATATGTATTGAACAACATAGGAAAGAAGAGACATTTTGCAGAACAATGAGAAGGGGAGGGAAAAGTGTAAACAAAAATTCCCAAACCAAAGGATTAACTGCTGCCAACTCTTGTGTTTTTTATCGCAAGTTTCATAATATTGTTTCTTTCTTAGAGCCCTAGATTCTGGAGTCATGTGATAATGAGAATCTCAGCTTTCATTTAAAAAACAAAACAGAGCACCACGCAAGTTTCTAGCCTTTATGGTTATGGAAAAAACTTGAAAAACGGAACCCTAAAGATTCAAACCACAAGGCACATAAAAAAACCGTTTAAAACTTGATTTTAAAATCCTCCCCTGCCTCATGATTCCTGAACACTTGGAGTTTGCAGTTCTGGGTTAAAAACCTGATCCAAATCTTACTAAAGTCAATGGGAGCCTTTTCATTGCTTCAGTGGGAAATGATTCAAGCCTCCAAAAAGAAAAGGACCTGTTATGGGACATACCACTGAATCAGCGCCCTAGATAAGCCCTGATTCAGAAGTGTACTTAAGCACGTTCCTAACTTTTAGCATGTGAATAGTCTCATTGACTTTAGTGGGGCAACTTGCAAATTTACAGTAGTGCCTTGCTGAATAGGGACTTTGCTTAAGTTTGTGATAAGCAATGTACTGCTTAAGCTTTAATGCAAATATGCAGAAAGTGATTGGAAAAATATATGTAGCCACTTCTATAAAGTGTCATTCTTCCCTCAAATGAGCTCAAGATGATCACAATCCCGCTTTACATATAAAGTTTTGTGATTAAGACACTTCCAGAGTACCCCAAAATAATAATAGTATTTGAGCTGATTGAAAATTATTCCCCTTGGAAATGAGGGTTATAAAATTTTTCTGTGGGGAAAATACCTATTTTGGAAGAATTTCCCATTAGGAAGATCAAAATGAAACATTTCAGGCCAGGTCAACATTCATCTCTGTGTGTGCCTGAGCTGCCGTGAAGCCCCATGGGAGTTGTAGTTCCCGGTCCCTTGTGCCCCCATTGTACCGTCTCCCATGGCCTTGCCCTGTAGGTGGCTCCCATAACAGAGCAGCTCAGCTCTTTTGAGCTCTCAGTGGGTTGACAAACTGAAACCTTTTGGATTCAGGAATGTTCAAATTGGGAATTTCCAATTAGAAACTTTTTCTGTTTTTTGTTTTTGTTTTGTTTTTGTTTGTTTGAGCATGAAATTTCAACTTTTTGTCCGGATTCAGGATGTAAACAAATTTCAAAATATCTGAATTTCCCATTGGACAAAAACTCTATTTTTGATTAGCTCCCATTAATATGGAATGCTTTTTTATCCAATACAGACAAATATGAATACACTATAGAACTGCCTTTAAAAAACAAACAAACTTGTGTGTGTATCAGCTTGCTTCTCGACTTAATACAAAGCCACATATTTAAAATAACCTCAAGTAACGATGATAGAGAACAAATTGTGACATTTAGGGCACTTTCAATTCATGTTTCATCTAGATTAATTATGATGCTGGAGTGTGTGGTTTTCTTAAACTGTGCACTTGGACCCAGATGTTATTTTTCTGCAGTACTAGTTAGAGGAAAATATTATTAAAACTGTTAATAAGGAACAAAGGGAACTCTTGGGCCTCCAATGGCCTTTGAATTCAATAGATTGGAGTTTCCTGTTCTCCTCTGCATGTGTTTGTGTTGCAAAATGCATCAGTTATTCATTTATTACATACAAACTGGCTTACAGTTATGTGTTTGCATCTGGAGATTGAAATGTGCTGCTTCTTTTAGACTTAGCAATATGCTGGGGGTTTTTTATTAAAAGGAAAGGAAGAGAGGCAAAAAAGGGAGGAGCTCAGAAGCAAGTTTTCAGAGTGCTTCAAGTTCAGATATAGAAGTTAACTTTACAATGCTGGCCCTTTAGAACCTAAGAACGACTGTACTGGGTCAGACCAAAGGTTCGTTTAGCATAGGTGCCAACTCCAGGGGTGCTCTGGGGCTGGAGCACCCACTGGCAGCCCTGCAGATAAGCACTTCCTCCTTCCCCCAATGCCTCCCACCCGCCATGGATCAGCTGTTTAGCAGCAAACAGGAGGCGCTGGGGGGGAGAGGGGAGGAGAGAGGGCAGGCCGGGCTCGGGGAGAGGATGGAATGGGGCGGAGCAGGGGTGGGAAGAGGTGGGATGGGGCAGGATGTGGGCAGGAAGAGGCGGAGGCTAGGGGGATGGGGTGGAAGCGGGACCTGGGGCAGGGTGGGGGAGTGGAGTACCCTCCTCCCCCTCCCGGTAACTTATAAACACGGCTCCTCTGCTATCTAGCCCAATATCCTATCTTCTGACAGTTGCCAATTCCAGGCACTTCAGAGGGAATGATCAGAACAGGTAATCATCAAGTGATCTATCCCCTGTCGCCCATTCCCAGCTTCTGGCAAACAGAGGCTAGGGGCCCCATCCTGGCTAATAGCCATTGATGGACCTATCCTACATGAATTTATCTAGTTCTTTTTTGAATCCTGCTATAGTCTTGGTCTTCACAACATCCTCTGTCAAAGAGTTCCACAGGTTGACCGTGCATTGTGTGAAGAAATACTTCCTTTTGTTTGTTTTAAACCTGCTGCCTATTAATTTCATTTGGTGACCCCTAATCTTCTGTTATGAGAAGGAGTAAATAACACTTCCTTATTTACTTTCTCCACACCAGTCATGAATTTACAGACCTCTATCATATCCCCCCTTAGTCATCTCTTTTCTAAGCTGAAAAGTCCTTCAATCCAGTTCCCCTTTAGAATTTTGACTGTTTTAAGTCAAAGATGGTGAGTGGTTACATCCCATGAAAGGAAGGTTCTAAACTCTCATTGTACTGTACCCACATGATTTTAGATTGTTCTTTGGAGAAGAGACTGGTCATTTGACAAAATGAGCATCTGTATAGCTCTGATTCTTGTTAATAACATCTCAGTCAAATGACTGTGTTTATGCATAGCAGTTGGGCAGTGACATACCTGAAGAAATCTGGGACTGACAGAGGTCTTTGTGACATTTTGTCTTAGGTAAATAAGGGGAAAGCAACTAATGATATGCAGTCATCAGTGTCCACAGCTATGAAAATTGCCAGTATTAAATATTTGTTGAATTCTGGACTGGTGTGGTGTTGCATCACCTCTCTGGGTCACATTCTGATGGAACATAAAGTGTTGCTGCCTCTAACGAGTTCTAACTATGCATCAAGTACAATAATCTACTTTTTTTTTTTTTTTAAATGTTCTCATCTCTGAGTGCTTCTCAGGTTCCTAGGTCTGCATGGTAGGGTTACGTGTGGACTTCAAGAATATTTTCTGTTTTTTGTCTCCGTAATGGAGGGGGACAGTAAGGTGTGAGTCATCCCTGCACTGACTCATTCCTGTGCTAGGCTTCAGCCAATCTATAAGCCAGGAGCTGGTTTGGTGACACTCAGGATGGGTATGTCAAGGCTGATTCCCCACTCTGGCACTTTGAGTGCAGAAGGTGGGGGCCCACAAGGATTCTAAAAATTTATACTGGCCACTCCAGGCTTGTATTAAACTCCCAAGGTCACAGCTTTTCAGTGACCTTGGATGGGGAGATGCTGCCACCACCCAAGTGCAAAACCCCTTTGAGGACACAGGAAGGCGCACTTGTGAATTCCTTTCTGTGGGGTACCTTCAATCCCTTTCATGCCCCCTCTGGGGATGAGCTGAGAAAGATAAAGAAAATCAGCTGTTGCCACCAGCTAATTAAACAACATGTGCACAAACCTCTTAGGACACAAAAATCCAATCCTGTTCTTAAAAACAAAAAGAAAGAAAATACATCTGGAAACTCAGGCTATTGCTAGATTAAAAAAAAAACACTTACAAGGATTAAGCATCAAGAATAACGTTCTTGAGGTCCAGCTTAAAGGTTACAAGCAAGACAAGCATTTGGGGTTAGCACAGAGGAGTCCACAAGCCATAAAGAAATAAGAAGAGATAAACCTAATCGCGTCTTCCTAGTCATTTCTTGATCTACTTACATATCTGGGATTTGAAATGGGTAGTTTCTAGGTATGATACCAATGATTTTTCATACCTGGCCCCAAGTTTCTTACAGCATAGTTGCTCTATGTCTGCTTCTCCCAGAGAACAACAACAGACAGACAAAAGAGGAGTCTTGTTTCAATTTTAAATAGTTCTAGCCTTCCCATTGGTTCTTTTGGCCAAGTGCCCACTCACTTCCTTTTACCTATGCATTGCAGTGAGATTTTTAATGCTTTACAGGTAGAGAACAGCTACAAAGAAGGATTTTATAGCTAACTGGCTGGCTGGGTCCATAAAATGGAGTTACTCTCCCCTTCTTGATTTATCACAGGATATATAAGCCTCACAGGAGAAACAGCAACTAAGTCTGCTCAAAGTCACTTCATGGCTTGGAACTCTCTGCTGCCTGATAGTGGTAACAGACTCCACAAGCCTTAGCCTGCTCCAGCCTTGCTTCTGATCCAGCCATATTCCTAGTCCTACTCCAGCCTTGCTCTTACTCCAAACCTGTTCTGGATTCCTGATTTTTGGCTCTGACCATTAGGCCTGACCATCCCCACCACAGTTTCTGACTGCGACACTGCTTAGAATATACATGCCTGGGTGCCTTTCCCTCATTCTGTGCCTTCTCCTGATGCTCTATTAACTAAGCTGTGGTAGAAATCTTTGTCAAAAAGTTGGATTTTGCATTGTACCCTGAAAGTAGTCAGACTCTGGATTTGTTCAGCCTCCCCTGGGAACTTGTTTTATCACTGATTCCCTTTGACTGAGAACAGTTTCTCTGGCTTGCACACGCTTTCTCCTGAGTTCTGTGAACAGTGTTTTCCAAGAGGAAAACAGTTGGCTTGGTGGGTGATGTATAAAATCAAATACCCATTTTCACCAAAGAGTCAATAACCAGACACTGGCATAGATCTGGCAAACCAAAAGTGGCAACAAATATAAAAATAGGTGCCATGCAAAAAGTTCTTATCATGCTGCCCCTCAGAGCACAGAAGGCCTAATTCTCCCCTGCCTTAAACATTATCTGCACCACTCTGCACATGTGCGATTGCACAATGGTGCAAGGCTGTGGAGAATTAGTCCCTGTACGTCTTCTCTCCCCCTACCTAGATTAGCATGAGATAGGAATCTTCAAAGAAATAGATCTAGAAGCTCTGTAAAAAAGACTAATTTCATATATAGGAATTGTAAGGAAGTCAACAGATGGACACAGTTAAAACTAATTTGTCTACTGCGGCTCAAAAGGAATCTGGGTCATACACATGCAATAGCTAGCAAAGCCAGAGGTATCAAGTAAATCTCCTCACTGCAAAGGGATCATTCATATCTCATGGGACTAGCTTCAGACTATGGTTTAAAGCCCTTGAAACAAGCCAAAGACAGATTCATTCCCATTAACGCTAAGATTAAGTTCAACAAGGTGGCAATCAAATCTTCAATGGGACATTACAGTTTCAGAGTCCCAGCCAGACTGGCATCACGTTGAAATGCACAGTAGTTTCTCAAGCTAGCTAGAGATGAGGCTGGATCCTCAATTTAAATTTTCGGTGGAGCTATACACCATAGAGTCCCACTGCTGTTGGGTACTTACAAGCCAGTGATGGTTGACAGGTAGCAACAGACTTCAGTGAAAGCAGAAAAAAACTCTTCTCTCCTGATGATGGGGATGGGGTCATGTCTTACTAGAGGGGTGGGAGGAGATGCTGATCGGTAGCTGACCTTCTGCAGTGTGGGTCAGTTCACCCACCGGATATCCTCCTGCCACTGGCATGCACTAACCTTCTTCTGTCACCCTCTCACTCAGCCAGGACATGATCTCTTCTGGCCTCTCTGGGTGATGTGAGACTCCCGTTGACTGAGTCCTCATAGGAGAGGAAACTGGACTGGAGCTCAGTGTAATTCTCAAGCACCATTATCCTCAGGTGTCCTTCCCCTTTCTCACCTGTGTTGCCCAGCTATGGCTCCCAACTAGGGTGACCAGATGTCCCGATTTTATAAGGACAGTCCTGATATTTGGGGCTTTTTCTTATATAGACACCTATTACCCTCACCCCGTCCCGATTTTCCACACTTTCTATATGGTCACCTATATGGACATGCAACCTCTGGGCCCCACCAGTTCATACAACTATCACCATCTCTGTCTTGCTATGTGAAAAGGGCTTTCGGGTGGCTCCACAGAGACTTCTGTCACTCCAGACTAGAACATGTAGGCATCTTCCTATAGCAAGTATCTATGGGAAAGGATAGTCAGGCAAAAGTACAAGGTCATATAATTTATTTGATCAGCAGGCTGTACTGAGACTTGGTCAGGTAGAGGTTGCTTCAGAGGTCAGGTCAAACTTGCAGTCAGTCTACACAGGAACTTATGGCTGGGAGAGGGGGAGGGGGAACCATTAAAACCAGCATGGATGACTAAAAGAGCAGGTGGCCAGTGTTCAAACCAGTTTGTGGAAAGGCTTCCCAAAAGTCCTATAAACTTTCTCACTTCAGTGGGGTTCATAGTAGTTGTCCGCCAGTGGAAACAATTCACTAACGCTAAGTGGAGGAGGGAGGTAGAAGAGAGTTGTCCCTATATGGGCTTCTCCATTATAGCTGGCCTTTTATGGGAAGAAGAGTGAGGATTAAGAACATAAGAATAGCCATACTGGGTTAGACCAATGGTCCATCTAGCCCAGTATTCTGTCTTCCATCCCCTGTTGTCCACTCCCAGCTTCTGGCAGTTGGAGGCTAGGGACACTCAGAGCATGAGGTTGCATCCCTGACCATCCTGGCTAATAGCCATTGATGGACCTATCCTCCATTAACTTATCTAATTCTTTTTTGAGCCCCCATTAAATTTTTGGCTTTCACAACATCCCCTGGCAATAAGTTCCACAGATTGACTGTGCGTTGTGTGAAGAAATGCTTCCTTTTGTTTGTTTTAAACCTGCTGCTTATTTATTTCATTGGGTGACCTCTGGTTCTTGTGTTATGAGAAAGAGTAAATAACACATCCTGATTCACTTTCTCTACACCATTCATGATTTTATAGGCCTCTAACATATCCCCCCTTAGTAGTCTCTTTTGTAAGCTGAAAAGTCCCAGTCTTTTTAATCTCTCCTCATAGAGAAGCTGTTCCATATTCTTAATCGTTGTTGTTGCTCTTTTCTGTACTTTTTCCAATTCTAATATCTTTTTTTGTGATGGGGTGACCAGAACAGCATGCAGTATTCAAGGTGTTTTTTGAAGATGTCTGGGAGACGCAAGAGGGGAAGGGACATCAAGAGGTCATGGAACAGGTTCCCACTGATTCTAACAAGCTTCAGGACATCAGCAGGTAGCCATGTGGCACTGCTGTCACTTCAACCACTCTGAGTTGAGTCTTGCTGTAGGAGCCACCTGCACCAGCTGTAGGTGGCTCTTTCAGTCCAATTAGCTTCCCAAAGCATTCTGGAGTAAGGTTGGGCCAGCAGCTGTTTCATAGACTGTTGTTGCTTTGCCTGTTTAAAAGGCAGTGGGATAAGTAGCGAGGAGGTAGTGGGTGGGCTGACTGTCTCCAGAACAGACACCCTGCTGAGGGTGTCCTCTTGAAAGGAATGGGGGGATGGTGCTTCCTATGGAGCCTGGTGAGCCGTGTTTGGGAGCTCTGAATATCCAAAGAGGAACCATAATGAGAACAGGGTAGTGGGAATTAATCTGTCTTTTCTAAACACAATGGGCCAAGTCCATCTGCACTGTAATGCCACTGACTTCAGTGGAGTTTCAGCAGTGATTTATCAGTCTGATAGGTGCTGAATCAATGAGCTCTGTCACATCAGCGGGCTGACAAACAATCTGGAAGAGTTTAGGTCTGGTTACTTAAAATGAAGTAAGAGATCGGCTGGGGAAAGAGTCAGGTTTGAATGGCCATTTGGACAGACTGGTAGAGCTTAGCAGCCTATGGCAGGAAAAAGTGTATGATGGCTTTAGCTCCTCCTCACTAACTGACACGATGGTACGTGTCCTAAAGGTGGCTGATTCAGGTTTTATAAGATCATATAAAGTATCCAATTCAAGCAGGAAAGGGTTAAATAGTAACAAAAGTGAACATAATATAGAATCCCAAGAGAAGAAAATTAAAGGAAACAGGTAAAAAGAGTGAACAGAACCAGAGTTAATATTAGAATATTTAATGCAGGGATTTATCGCTTAGCAATCCTGTTTAAGGCTTTTTATATTTTGTTACTTTGATAGTTTATAAATCAGTAAGTTTAGTAATTCAAGACTCCTGAAAAGGGCAATCTGCCAAAAGGCCTGAAAATTAACAGCTGTTGAAATCGACTTTAATTTTACCTGTCCAGGCTCAAATGTCTTTTATTGCTTTGGACCAAATGATTGTGTTTTGTTTTGTTTTGTTTTAACACAGTGGCCTATCTGGAGACAGTTTCCATGAGGGGCAGCTTGGGGAGGAGAGCTACTTAGGACAGCAGCTGGAGAATGGAATGTTCAGTGGCTGAAAGGGAATGAGCTCATTGGTATGGGACTCTTCTCAGCCCCTAGCAGCCTGCCTAGCATTAACATACACCAGTTTATTATCTGGTAACCCGGCTAGGCGATTAGTCTGTGGTAAGCAGTTTGGCAGTAATCTAGAACTATTATGGATATTAAAAGTAATTTATGTAGTTGTCCCAAGTCCTGCCTTACCATGCGCTTGTTTCCTGGTAGGCGTGGGCAGTGGGATATGCTAATCATTGCCACAAACAATCCCACTGCACCTTGTAAACAATCTGTGGCTGATTTGTAGCATGAAAAGGGTGTTTTGGTGAGCATGTAAATTCTGCTCCTCAGGGCTGCTGTAAATTGTGTTCTGCATTGACTCTTGAGTGCCCTTCCATGCAGCTGGGATCACCAAAGTGTGGTTGTCCCTTTACCCTGTCATGGGATGGATGGATGGGGGTGGTGTAGAATTGGTGTAGCTGGTTCTACACCACCTAGGATTTGCCTAAGCTAGGGGAATCTCCTATGGGAGATTATGGGCTATGGGCTAAGTCATGATGGAGGCCAGGATCCAGCCCTATATATGGGTTTTTGGTTTTTTTTGGTTCTTTCTATTTTTACTTTGTGCAAAAATCACTTTTTTGTGACTAAGGGAGTAGAAGGAACAAAGAAATCTTTGCCTGTGTAAATAGTGCCTGGAATGGCATCTCCCTGGCGTAACTGTTATGGGAATGCCGCTCCAAGTGGTGCTGCTATGTCACTGAATAAAAATGTAAATTGCAGTTGTGAACAGAGGATCGATTCTTCTGAAGGCTAAAAAGACTTTATTGCCTTCTACATGCAAAGATGTCCTTGCCTAAACTTTCCCTCCATCTTTATAAGTCCTCTGACTTTGTAGTTGATCAGTATTGAAGCTCTGTAGCAGAGTTTGCAGAATATCCACACAGCAAGTATTTGAAGTCTCGAGTGTTCATTAGTGCTTTAAAAAAGCTAAATTATTTTCTGCTGTAAATTGTCCGAGCTCCATCGGAATGTACCGTGCTAACTTGCACCAACAGAATTTGGCCCTTTGTGTTAAACTTGCAGAGTAAACACCTTGCAGCTGTTTGTTAAAACTTTAAAAAAAAAAAAACTGGAAGTGAACCAAGCCACATGTGTATTTTCCTGACTCTAGGCACCACACTATAGTGCGTTCTTGCTGCACAGAGAATGTTGTCATTTCAGCTGTGTAAAAATGACTTCAGTGAAGTTTGTTTTCATTTAAGCTGCCAGACATCAATGGCAAAAGGTGTGGAGATATATTTTTAAATAACATATTTCACACTAATAGCTATGTGAATATTCTATTGCATTTCTGGTTCCTTCACTGCCTTTCAGGAAGAGTACAAAAGAAACATACTTTAAGCAGTTTGACTTTATAACTCTTGCTAGTAATTCCGTGTAATAATATTTTGGCATAATGCAAAGATGAGACTTTAAGTACTTGTACAATTAGTTTTTTCAATATGTAGTTGAATTAAAACCAACAAACCAGTACTGGTCCAGTGAATGAATGAAATATCAGTGATATTTAAAATAGAACTGCATTCAATACATTACATCCTGTTCAGGAAGTAATAGAAATAGTAATACCCCGAGAATAAGGGTGGGTTGGTTGGTTGATTTGCAGTTTTTAATACAAGGCAAATCTCTCAAGCTTAATTGTATGGAAGCTACTGTAAACTGGGTCTGAATGAGCTCTCCCCTGACATCTAGTGTTGAGCTGGGGAAGAGGACTTCAGGAGCTGACCTTGGCATGGGCACACTTACCTTGCCTAGGTGCTCAGCGTGATGGGACTGCTTTGCCCAAATGATCACTTTTGGCTGGTGTTGGATCACAGGTTACTTTGTTATCAGGAGGAGGGGTACTAAAGGGTTGTTATCCTTGTGTGAATCAAGGGCAGCAGAACTGTGTTTGGCATACTCTGATTGAGGGACTCAGCCTCATCAAAACTGCACTCGCTAAGCAGGGGACAAGAGTGCCAAAGCCCAGTGAGTGGTGAGAGGGTGGGGACAGGTACTTGTACCTGGTTGTGTGGGTGCTGTATAAGGGTCTAGACACCATTTGACCCTTCCTCTCTCCAGTGTGTAATAACACAGCTGATTAAGATTCAACTGACAGTCTTGTTGCATACCAACAGAGCCGAAATCACTGATAATCAGGTCTAAGCATTCGGCCTGCTTTGAGACAGTGTCTCTTCCCAGTCTCCATTAGCAGTGAGGCTCCCCCACTAACAGCTGAAATCACCAAGAGCCGTGTTAAGTGGTGGGACCTCAAGACATCCCAGAGAGTGCAGAGTGGAGCAGCGAGTGGCCAGCAAGGTGGCTGACACCAGAGCAAGCACCTGGATGGCAGAGCAAGCACAGGGCTCCCCCCACCAGGGTGGGAGGTGAGCTCATGCAGATATACCTCTAAACTCCGGGTCTTCACTGACCAAGGACAACAGCTATGAGTGGGGTGCAGTGGAGGGAGAAGGGAGAGGCACATTAAAGGAACTTTTGGTTGCTGGACTTCAGAACCTGACCAAAAGGACACTGCCCAACATACTCTGGGGTGGGTCTTTTGCTCATTGTTTTATGTTTATGAATCCTGCTTGCAGCATTTTCCCAAATTAATGCTGGGTTACTTTCCTCTTTTTATTAAGAAATTCTTTTCTGCACTCAAACTCTGTGCTTGCAAGAGGGGAAGTATTGCCTCTTAGAGGCATGCGTGGGGTGGTATGTAATTGTCCCAGGTTACTGGGGAATGGGGCTCGAGCCTGTTTGGTGTTGTATTGTTGAAAAGGAACCCCTAGATACTGAACACAACCTTTGTTGCTGCAAACTCCAACTGGCAGAAGGGTTACACTACCGTATATGACTATGTAATGGTTAAGGAAATCTGCAGTGTGTGCTGCACAAAATAAATTAATTAGCTTTTTGGAATTCAGCACTGGTTTCACAATGAGCAACTTGAGCTATGTAAGATTTACTGCTGACTAACTCTCAAAAATGGATTGGCTGCCCTTACAATGAAAGAATTTTTGTGCTTGTGTATCCAAGTCTCCTGTATTACTAGTCAGTTTAATATTACAGCAGCATTGTAGTTTTCCACAATCACCTCTTCCACTTATCTCTTTCAGGAAAAAAATACCCTTCTGGGCTGATCTTTGTTTATTCTTGGCCTCATGGTGTGATATATGTATTATTATAATATAAAATGTGGTTCAAACTTTATATATAAACCCCTAACTCAATGGAGAGTTGCAATGGGAAAAGGCACCACCTCGTTCTCTGTGTGTTTGTCAAAGATAAATGTGCATGTAGAGAACCATATCTAACTGGACCAACCAACAAAACCAATCTTGACTTGAAGTCAGTGGGAGCAGTGAATGCTCAGCATCTTTTAGGCCCCAATCCTACAAATTGTTCCATGTGGGCAGATCCCTGTGTGGAGTCCCACTGAAGGCAATGGGACCTCTGAGTCCACAGCACCTGGAGCAAATGGAGTTCTGTGTGGGCATAGGGCTCTGCAGAACAAGTACAAGAAACAGGCCTATCTTTAGGGTCCCACCTTTCAAAATCTTATCCTGTATGCAGAAGACCTATGGGGAACAAGGCAGCAGGAGCATAGTGAAGACCTGTCTAGTTGGATATCGTTAGTATTCCGAAGCCATAAAACATTGGCCAGTTTTTCGCCTTTTCCTCCTAACTGATATCTTTGATGGTTTGAGAAAATGAGAAGCTGCTTAAACTGGGCTTTGATAGTTATACGGCTGTTCTTTAAAGACCGGATTACCTGCTGGGAAGTCTCAGGAATAGTCCTGCTCTGTGTAAAACAGTCCTCTGCTGCGCTCTCTAATTCTTTTTGACACAGCAAGCGAGCCTCTTCAGCTGTGAGCTCTAATGACTTATCCACATGCTAGGGGCCAAATTTACCACTGCTGTTCGCAGGCCTGATTCCATTATCTCACACCCGCTTATGCCCATGGTGAATTTGATCCCATCACAGAAGAAACTCTCATTACATTTTTACACCTATTGCATGATGATCTGCTACCATGATATTGTCAAGACGGTCATAATACGTGTGCAAGACATTAGCCAAATGGTCATTTTACTGTTACGATGAAACAGGATAAGTGTTGAGGTCTTGAAATGTTAACATTTGTTTTGAGTGCAATATAAACAGTGTATGGATGGGTACTTTCTGCTGTGTTGTGGGTTTGGAGGTTTTTTCCCCCTCATATGAGGACTGCAATCCATACTAGAGCGCTGCCTTTTGGTTTGTTCAAATACTGTTGTTAATAATTAGTTCTTAGACAGTGACCCTGAATGCAAAACCTCTAGCCAGGAAATATGGGTAGAATTTCTGTGCATTAAAAAGTATTTCTAACAGGGAGCCAACATGGTTCCTAAGCTCCAGTTAGCAGTGCCTGCCTGCCTCATATTTCTTTTAACAAGTCTGGGATTAAACTTATGTTGAAGGCTTCTTCTCAAAGGCAGTCTTGTGCAATTGAGGATATGAAAATGAGACCATAACAGCGCAAAGGTTGTCACGTGCAGTGACAGAGCCAGGTTTTGCAACTTTTTGCAACTGGGTGGTCAATGTGTCATTGGTGGCGCAGGGTCCGGAGGCATGGGGGCTGCCCAAAGCCTGTAGCGCTCGGCTCTTAAACAGAGCCGGAGGCTCTGCTCCTCCCCTGACTCTTCGGCTCTGTTTAAGAGCCAAGCTGCCCGAGCGCTACCGGCTTCAGGCAGCCCCCATGCCTCCGGACCCTGCGCCGCCGGAGCCCGGGAGGGGAAGTGCCCGGCTGGCGGCTGGGGTCTGGAGGCAAGGTGGCTGCCTGAAGCCCATAGCGCTCGGGCAGCTCGGCTCTTAAACAGAGCCAAAGAGTCAGGGGAGGAGCAGAGCAGCCACGGGTGGTGCACACCGATAGCAGGAGCTCTGCCAGTGTAGGCATGCCACTTCCTTGAATGACATTAGCTATGCCAACAAAAGTCCTCTTCCGCTGGCATAGCTTCATTTACACTTCGGGTTTAGTGGCACAGCTATGTGGGCTAAGGGGTATGATTTTTTCACTCCCCCGACTGACATAGCTATGCAAGTGTAAGTTTTAAGTGTAGACCAGGCCTGTGGGATGCCTATTAAACTCTGCTAGCAAGAATTTCCCACCTATTACCACCACCAGTCCACTGGTGTAAAGAGAACATCAGGCAGGCACCAATATTTTTACCACACTGTTGCCTAACTCTGCTCAGCCCTGCTCAGAAGACTTGTGGCTTTTTAAATGGAAAAAAAATGTGTGAAGGAGCGTGGTGGTGGGGTAAGACAGAGGAGGAATGAGGGAGGGAGAAACATTTCCTCTCCCACCTTTCCCACTGGGCAGAAAAAGGGAGGGAGAGAATGTAAAAAACAAAACAAAATCAAATTTTCTATTTGAATCTAAATAAATATTTTAAAATACACATTTTCCTTACATTGAGAGAGCCACTTAAATAGTGCTGAGACAGCATCCCAGCCAACTCTCATGCAATCCAAGCCTCATGGGACCCTGCACCTGCTCTACTAGCAATGCCATTTTTCTCATTAACTAATCGTTTTAACCAGGGGTGGCCAACCTGAGCCTGAGAAGGAGCCAGAATTTACCAATGTACATTGCCAAAGAGCCACAGTAATACGTCATCAGTCCCCCATCAGCTCGCACCCATTCCCAACGCACCCATTCCTGCTCACCGGCGGCCCAGCCGATCAGCGCCTCCCCATCCCTCCCCGCACCTCCTGATCAGCTGTTTCGTGGCATGCACGATGCTCTGCGGGGGAGGGGGAGGAGCGAGGGCATGTCAGGCTCAGGGGAGGGGGCAGGGCCTGTGGAAGAGCCAGGGGTTGAACAGTGAGCACCCCTGACCCATTGGAAAGTTGGCGCCTGTAGCTCCAGCCCCGGTGCTGGTGCCTATACAAGGAGCCGCATATTAACTTCTGAAGAGCCGCATGTGGCTCCAGAGCCACAGGTTGGCCACCCCTGGTTTTAACCAATGCAACAGGGTTTGCCATACACGTTGGGTCTGCACCAGCACACGCTGTTCTAATTCTCAAGCCCTTGGCCAGAAGAGATGAAGTTAGGTCCAAGACTTCTTTTGTAAACAGAGCTTATTTTGTAAACAGATCGGGTGACCAGTGGTGGAGTTAATAGGGGAGCAGGAGAGGCCTTTAGATGGATGTGTGGCACTTTTCAGGCATATTATGCAATACACAAGAGGAGGAGTACAACATACATTTTCATACAGAACAGGAGAGTGAGTCTGCCCCTCACTCATATTCGGCAGCAGCAGCTCCTATCCTATGGGGCAGGGCCAGCTCCCCACTCTGGGCTCTGTGACATGTCATCCAGGGTCCCATGCACTAGGTCGCAATGCCCAGAGTGGGGAGCCCAGCCCCGGCCCTCGGGACAAGTGCTGATGCTGTTGGATGAGTGCAAGGCAGGCTCGCTCTCCAGCCCACCGCACCACCAATACTGCAATTGTAGCATCAGCAGCTGGACACCAGTTCTGCTGAACCAGTTGGTGGCTAAAAGATTCCCTTTTTACATACAGTGTAAAAGGTTAGAGTAACCCTCGCCACAGTGATATGACCAGGTGGACAGGAGTCAGTTACATGGGAGGGGAAAACCCTCCCAAAATGGCTAACACTGGCTCCATCCCGACAGTAACTGTAACACATTTAGCAGAGCTGTAAAAGGGAATAACTTCAGTAGTTATTCTCCTAGCAGCACTGTAAAGGAGCGTGGAGGGATTTTATGTTTGTTGTTCCTGAAACTTATTCACAAAATTTAAAAATCATCTGAAGATGCATCAGGATTTAGGATAGAAGACTGGGAGTCAGAAAACATGGCATGTATTCTTGACTTTACTCTTTGTCTTTGGGAAAGACACCTAACCATGCTGTGCCTCAGATTCATCTATTGGTTAAATAGGAATAATTCTTACCTACCTTTGTAAAGGGCTTCAGTTATACAAGATCAAAATGTTGTTTTATTTCATTAGATATCAATTATGCAAATTTGTGGTGCCTAAACTCTAGGGAAAACTGACAAAAATAACTACCAAGTTCTTATTCTAGAGAGGAGGCTAGAAGAGAAGATAGGCTCTCTGAGATTAACCTAAAGCTCAGATCCAAAGTCCATTGAAGTCATTGTAAAGCCTCCATTGATGTCAGCAGGGTTAGGATCGGGGCCGTAGTTGTTACTTAACAGATGCTATGTTAAGTGTCTGTGTAGAGCAAAATATTGGTATTGTACTCTGTTTCCCTTGTGAATAAACATTAAAAACTACATCTCTGTTGCACTCCGAATGAAAATAAACATCTCAGTACTTACATCGTAAAGATATGGTTAGCTCGGAAACCCTCATGACAGCTATGGGGGTGAGAAACATTGGTTGGCTGTGTTTTTGTGCTTCCTAGTAAAGAAGCCATCCTAATGAAGTGGGCATTGAGATGTTTGTTTTCATACTGAGTGCAACGTCATTGTTTCTTTCAACAGTGAGCTGATTCTTCGTACTGACTCTGAGTAGCCCTTACACCTCAGATTGTAAAGCTCTTTAAAATGACACTGAACAGGTGCATATTCTGATTAATTTAAAAATAGTGAGTGAAATCCAGGCTGTATTGAAGCCAACAGAAAAATGTCCATTAACTTCAGTGGGGCCAGGATTTCACCCTATCATTTGAATTCATCCTTGAATAATTCAGAAAACAGCTTTGTGGACTTTCTTCAAACTTTGCAGCAAAGTTCACCTCTTGACTAAGAACATGCTTTGGAAATTTCTGCCGCAAGGATAATATGTTTTGAAAGTAATAAGCAACTGACAATAGAGAACAGGAGTACTTGTGGCACCTTAGAGACTAACAAATTTATTAGAGCATAAGCTTTCGTGGGCTACTGCCCACTTCTTCGGTGCATCCGAAGAAGTGGGCAGTAGCCCACGAAAGCTTATGCTCTAATAAATTTGTTAGTCTCTAAGGTGCCACAAGTACTCCTGTTCTTTTTGCGGATACAGACTAACCCGGCTGCTACTCTGAAACCTGACAATAGAGAGTTAGAATGGAAATGCCATCTGAACCTTAACTATAGCATTACAGAAGCAATGCTACACAAAGAGAAACAAGTGTAGATGTTCTCTTTGAAGGATATCTTTCTAGAAAAAATGGAATTGGATATTGCAGCAAACAGAATTTGTCTGCCAAACAGATTACTAGAAAGCTGACTATTATTCTATTATTTAAAAAAAACCCTGTAGTAATAAAAGTAAGCAGTAATAAAATAATTTGTAAAAGAACAGGGAAAAAGTCTTTTAAAAATAATTCACAGCCATTGAGCTATCAAGACAGCAATAAATGCCTACATTGAAAAGTGATTAGTGATTTCTGAGTGTGACTATTAAAAGTGGCTTAATTTTCAGAGATGAGCATTCTAAGGTGTACCAAGCTGATCAACCAAAAACTGAGGGTCCAAAATAGCCACTCATTTAAGAAAATTTAGGCCTACAAGTATAGTTAAACTGTGTTTTAATGATTTTCTGACATGAAAGAATGCCAGTACAGTGGAACTTTGGTTTCATTCATCTCCTGTAACAGGAACAGTTCAACTATATGGGTCAAAAATTACTTTCTAAAAGATATTTGTATCAATGCTGGAGAGTTTTCCGCTCCCTTGCTATGGTTGGTCAATGGGGCTTTTGGTTATAAGGGTCCAACTGAAAGTAATACCTTCGATTTTTCTTTGTTTTCAAAGAATGTCACCTTTGTTTGGTGCCACTGGTAAGCAGTGTTGCAGCATGTGGGAATGCTGATTGGGTAAAAAAGAGCCATGGTAGTCAAGGTGCAGGTCCCATTTGGATAAATAGCTTAGGTTTTTGCATATCTTCAAACTAGAAACAAATATAATCTGCCTGACCTGCAACAGCATTGAAATACCTAGTAGAACTTTCTCTGTTTACCTGCGTGATGGAGATTTATGAATGTCAACATGGGCTGCACTGGAAAAGTTCATGATGCCAGGGTTTTTCGCTGATCAGGAGTCTGTATTCATGGACAGGCTGGAACACTATTCCCCCAAATGACACTGTAATAAAGGGAATTACAGTCTCCTCCATTATTCTGGGGAACCCAGCATACCCAGCATATGGCTTGAAATGATTTCCATTATGTACAGGGTTTACAGTTTGGTACAAATTGTACCAAATTGTTCCAGCACCCCTGGATAAGAGGGTTGATTGCATGCAATGTACTTATGTACCTGACTGCTTATCAAATGGGGGAGGGGAAAGAGGGTTGACTCACAGTGTGGATTGATGTAAGGAAATGATCGATGTAGCTAACGATGTATTGAGAAATATTGTTTGCATACTAATTCCTAGTTGTCCCTGATTAGGTTTACCTTTATTATTTGAAATACACATTGTATGATGTGATGTAGTGATAGCAATACACATTCTTGATCAAATAAAAGGCTTTATTTATAAACATTAACTCACTGACAGGCAGGCCAGCTGCCATCACCATACCAGAACAGCATTAACCAAAAAAAGTGCAAACAGTGAAACCATGTACAAGCAGAAACAACCTATTGTTTCATGTTCCCTGACCACCACCCGCTTCTCATTTCCTCTTCTTCCACATTTGCAGCACACTTTGCATGGGGGCGGGGGAAAGAGGTGGTAGAGGCATCCACAGGGGTGGGTGTCAATATGGAGGGCTATATGGGGACAGTTGCTCTGCCCAGCTGCTCAAAAGGGCCCAGTTGCATGGGCCACCCAGCCATGGAGTTGCCTGAGCTGTTTCTGGACTGCCGCACAAGGTACCACAGAGGGGACTCAGGCCAGGGTGTGGGTGCAGCAGGAGCTCATAGTCTTGTGGCCATTTGTGATAGCAGCCACTCAAGCAGTTCTTTTTGCTGAGCTCTGTCATCCTCCCTTTGCACTGTTCCTGTTTCAGGAACTGCAAAGCAAGGATATAAAATGTTACTTTTCCAAATTGAACTTCAGTATATTTTGAGAGGGATGTTTCAGGCCACAGAAGCTCCCGGACACAGCTGGGTTAATCACAATGAAAGAAGTCAGAGACAATGGTAAGTTTAAAAAAAAAATCAAAGCTGCTTTAAAAAAAATTGTAGAACAGTTTGGATTTGAGGGGGCAGTTGGTGGCCATGCTACAGAAGGATTTTCTCTCATTTCAGGCCTTCCACAGTTTGGCGAACATTAACAGTTCTTGTGGGCTCGTGGCAAAGGGAGATGTTGTTGGTCCCATGCTGCTGATGGGAAACCAGCAGTGTATGCAACCAAAGTCTTCCATGTATAGTGACTGAGCAGGTCATCTATAAGTGGTGTGGGCTGGTCAGTTACTGAGGTGGCCCTGGAAAATAAGTCCTTCCCCAGTATGTCACTACCTATCTGGAGTTCCTGCTTCAGGAAAAGTTTGCAGCTATCAGTACCTGGGATTGGGTCAGAATTCAAGAAGAAATTAACAGGATGCTCTGTTAGCTTCCGTATGACTTAGCATGTTATGACTGTATGCAAACACACAGAGCTCCACAGTCATCCTCCTTACCCCTTTCCTCTCCCCCGGTACTTTTCTGGACAAAATTTCAAATCCCATTTGTATGTGGGATGAATGATTTTTTGTCATCTATGAACTACATGGAACTGAAATGGACTAGATTTGGAAACGGAACACAGTTCCACCTTCCCCTCCCCCCATAGTACACTGTTTTCAGGCAGTTCTTTACACTGTTGAGCAGCATACTTACTGGTATGGGACTGTAAGTTTGTTATATTTAAGAAACAGGAATGGCCATAGCAAAAATCATCACCTTTCCAGTAAAAATTCACTTTCAAGGTGTTTTTACTGTTTGCATTTCCTGGTCACCGTTTTGAACTCCCATGGGGTAGAGCGGAGGGGCTGGGGGGATACCAAGGCATTGGCATGTGATCCACTATTAGCATACACATTGCAAGACAGGGCTTCTAACAACTTTTGCAATGGTTCATAGAATGGAAATCCTTCCCATTCCTTTATTAGTATACATTAAAATGGAGCCAGAAACTTATCAAACTACGTGGCGGCTTCTGTTCCTTTTGTGTCTACTACCAGTTCTGCAGCAGGCTGTTCCTCAGGTTGGCTCAGTGCTTGGCACAGTGCCCCGCACGCAGTAAAACACCTCATTAAATGGACATGATGTGGGCAAGTTGCCCAAGGTGCAGTTCTGGTCCCTGGTTTTCTGGTACTCCGTCTTGAGCCACTTAATCTGCTCCCTGCATTGGTCACTGGATCAGTTAATTTATAACACTGTCAGCTTCTTGACTATTTGCTGATATGTGTGGTCATTGCTGCTACTCTTATTAAAGTCCACTGTTGTGCTGGCCTCACACCAGAGATTCAATAAAATCTGGCTGTGCTCCTGAAAAAGTCTACTTCTGGTCAGTCTCCACTGCAAAGAGAGAAGGTTCTCGGACGATGTGTTTGCAGCTCAGTGGTCAGAAAACAGTGGAAGGGTTAAGTGCTGACTCGCTGAGCTGCTGTACTACAACAAAGGGGCTGCTTCAGTTTCCTTGGAGTCAACTGGCAATTCTTGGTATAGAGAGGACAAAGGAAGTTGACCTATAGGATTGTGGGATACTTTTGGCAGACTCCCAGGACCTGAGTCAGAGGGGGCTGCGTCTACAGTGCAAAGTAATAGGGCTTGAACCTGGACCCTGGCTTGACTCTGGCTCAAACCCTCCACCCCCACAGGGTCCTAGGACCCTGGTCTGAGCCAGAGATTTGTGTGTGAACAGAATGGGGGGTTGGGCTCAAGCCGGAGTCTGAGCCCAGGTTTGCATTTCAGTGTCTACACTGCAATTAAACACACACAGCTAGGCCTGTCAGCGGACTCAGGCTTGTGGGACTCAGGCTTGTGGGGCTGTTTAATTGCAGTGTAGATATTGGGGCTCAGGCTGGAGCCCGAGCTCTGGGATTCTCTGCCCTCATGGCATTCTAGAGCCCGAGCTGAAGCCCGAGCCTGAACATCTGTAGCCCGAGCCCTGCGAGACTGAGTCAGCTGACATGAGCCACTTGCAGGTGCTTCACTGCAGTGTAGACATATCTTCACAGGCTTCTGTTTGGTTTGGTTATAATAACATATCAGCATGTTTTTATTCTAACAATTGTCATTACTCACTTCAGAGATAAGTGGGCATTGCGTCTGCATCGCGTGCATCCTGATGGAGGAACTCCGCCAGCCCAAAGCATGAATCACTTCTGCTTCATTTTCTGGGCTGAACACTAGACGAGTGGGTTTATATAATGGAGTCCCTGATAACGTGGCCACAAGTGTTTAATATGCTGAATAACCAAAGTCCGAGGATTTCAAAGGACAGGAGTCAATGAAGTGATTCTCGAGTGTTTCCATAGTTACCCTCCCCTGAAGTACTGAAACTCCCGTTATGAAGCTCTTAACCCAATGTTCAGAACTGACCTGACTGAAAATCCTGGAATATCACAGCTCTTGGTGTGTGGTTGTTTAGGTGACAACTGGAGGATGCTCCCTGTGTCTGAGGTAATAACTTCTCCTGGTTCTAAATACATTCTGATACTGAGCCCCCAGTACTGTGCTAGGACAGAGTTTCTCAACTTAAGGGTCACAAACAGGGGTCACAGCCACGCAGGGTTGCTAGAACAATTTGTATAGTGGGGGTGCTGAAAGCCATTCAACCAAACTGTAAACCCTGTATATGATGGAAACCACTTCAAACCAGGGGGTGCGACAGCACCCCTAGTTCCAACACCTATGCAGCCACCTTGCTCTCCCCCTATTACCGGATGGGTGTGTGTGTGTGTTTGGTCCTGGCTAGATGGGAGAGAAGTGCTGGATATAGAAAGGGTTGAGAACCGCTGTGCTAAGTGTTTGACATGTAAGGAGATTGATCCCTTCCCGGGTGCCCTTGACATCCTTAAGTATTACTGGAGAGGGTGCGGAAGGGCTGTGCTGCAGCTCTGGCCCTGAGAAGGCAGTCTGGCTTAGCTACCATAACTTCAGGGGGCTCCTGAGCAGCCCACGCTGGCACAGCCTTTGGAGAGGGTTCAGCATTCTCTCCTGCACCCCTCGCCAGCCCAGCTAGCTGACTAGTTCAGGGCGAATAGGGCCAGGCCCTTTTTGGGCAGTTAATGCCTATAGGGGCACTAGGAAGGAGCAGGGTTGGCAGCACTCCCAAACCACATTGTGGGAGAAGGTGGGGCTGAAGAGTGGCTCATTGCACCATCCCTCACCTTGCCCACTCACATAGTGACCTACCCACTCTTGCATTATACTAATATGAGCTCTTTCTTCTCTCACCCCCACCTCTCTTAACACTTCTTCTGCATAGGAAGGATTAGGCCCTACTCCCACAAGTAACTTTTTATTTTTTGCACTATTCATTTTTAAAGCTCCTGCTCCTCCCTCTGTCCCAAATAAAATGAAGGAATGATTTTTTAAAATGCAGGTCTTCAGCCACGACTAGGATAAATATGGACTTTCTCTGGCAGCTCCTCACTGCCTCCTTGCAGATCAGTGAAAGTGAGTCACGCTCATGTAGGCTGATCAAAGCGCTTGTCCTTTCAGCACCAGCTGTTGGATTTCCTAAATCAGCATTACTGCTGAAGCCCTCCAAGTAATCCAAGTGCAAGCAAGGGGTTACAAACACAGGGAAGCAGCCAGATTGTGCAAGAGATTTGGGAAGGCCTATGACCTTATTTGAAAACACTTTCTCTGCTTGCAATCTTCTTTTTGCATGTCTCTCCTGTACATTTGTGGCTATCCTCTTACAAGGTCCATCCTCCTGCCATTAACGTCAGTAGAAGTTCGCCACCAGTTTTCATAGGAGTAGGAACAGGCTCAGTCGGAAAATGCTTTACTTCTGCCTCGCTCTGCCCTGTTTATTCTTAGCGAAATAAAAGGCCACACACCCTGGGATGTGTTTTTCAAAAGTGCTGAGCACCCTCAACTCCAGTCAAAGTAACTGGGAGCTGCAGGTGCTCAGCATCACTGAGAATCAGGCTCTGTCTGCGTCACATGTATTTCACGTTCTCTGCAATGGCAACAGGATTGGGTAGCAGATAGAGAATTACGTCTTGCAAGAGGCTGAGCACCTTCTGAATGGTACTGAATACCCTTAACTGCTGCTGACTTCACTGGGAACTAAGGATGTTCCGCACCTCCCAGAGAAACTCATCATCTTGTAGAAATGGAAACTTCGCTTTATTAATATACAGGGAGTTACGCTTGTAAAGAGCCAATGCAAAATGACCTTTTCTGAATCAGTTTGAAAATTCTGCCACGAATTTACAAGGATCTGACGACAAACTATTGATATTAGTGATAAATGCAATGGGAAAATAATTTAGACTTGGTTAATAAAACAGTATTAAAAGCAAGCTGCCAAATTCTGTGCAGTTTAGGTCCTACATTATACATACTTTGACAGTTGTGTGGTCTGTCACTAGTGCATCCCAACCTGATTGTACCATGTTTATTTTTTCAATATTGGTCTCTGTGATTCTCAGTATGAGTTTGCAATTTTAGAAAGTTATTCAAAGTCCCACACACAAAGATTGCTCAGATGTTCCCTGCTCCAAGGCACATTGATTTATGGGGAACCTACAATATGTGCAGTATTTTGTTAACAGTCTGATACAGAGTTGCGGGGGTTGTGTTTTAAATTATTTGCTAAGTGCTAACAATGTGCTTGGTGCTGTACAAGATGCACAGGTGACAGTGCTGCTAAGCTGTGCAAAGCAAAAGTCAGCGTCCCTGCAATATTTTAGTTAGACTGTGAATTAATGAAATATTTTTCTGTCTTTTCAGCAATTGGTGTGAGAAATCTCTGCCATTCTTCGTTATTTTTGATTTGCTGATTTGCTTCCCTTTATTCCTGCTGCAGGGAAAGCTGCTTCTCCCCAATCAGTCCGGAAGCATGTCCCCTTGTGCAGTCCTTTATCTGCCCCAACAGAGCCTTTGTACTTGATGGTCATGTTCAGTTGAAGACGGGCCTTCAGACCCAGGAACGGCACCTTTTCCTCTTCACAGACATCCTTGTTGTTGCCAAGTCCAAGTAAGTATCATTCCTAAGGGAATAGTCTTGCAGAGCAGCACCCCTCCTCAGTACAGCATCCAGTGAATTTCCCTAATGCTATCTTCAGTAGTGAATCTTCCCTGGATTTCATGAGAGCTTCTTAGTCTGCCAATGGGAGTTGAGCTCCTAACTCCCTTAAGTGCTTTTGTACACTCACAAATCAGTCACTCAGTCCAGACTAGAATATGGTAAAGGAATCATAAACTTGTATGTTAATTCAATATGGGAGGGTATTTTAGAAGTGCTGCCTTAAGCTGAGAGTGGGAATGTTGTCTAGTGGATAGAGCGGGAGTTAAGCATCTTGAGTTCCATTCCCAGCTCTGTAGCCAGCTGTCCGAACTTTGACAAGTCATTTAAGCATCTTGGATCTCAGTTCATTCATTTGAGAAATGTGTATAATATCCCTACCTACATCACATGGTGTTAAAGATTTAATACATGTCTGGGAAGTCATTTGATATCCGCAGATGATTAACATTTCTATAGAACATTTAATATTAAAGTATTACAGTGAGCATTTCTGTCCTCTTTGAATTATCTTCCAAATACTGTTTCTGGTGCAGCAAAATAGAAGGTGGTAGTATTGAGGAGTCTGGGGAGCTGTTCATGTGTAATCAGGCTTGTTGTTGAGCTCAGATTATTCATTCTACCATTCACAATTAAATCAAATTTACAAGATGGATCTAGCATGCTAGCCTCTTTCAGCAATTGTGGTTTAAGGCAAATCTTGAGAGTGCTTTCACTTGTTTATGCGTTAAGGAAAAATATGAAAAACACTGATGTAGCTTCGTTCTCTGTAAGGCACCATGTACTTCCTTTTAGGAGGGTGGATGGTTTAAACGTGAATATTGTGCTTGTTGCAATACAGCTTTCCCCTCAAATGGCTATTTCAGAGGCTCTGGGAAGAGCCAATATAAATCCATGTTTTCCATAGACATCTGAGCCATGTCTGTCTGAATCACATATAGTAAACATAAAACCCCTAGTTGAATTCCTTCACTTTGTGGTATGACAATAAGGGATATTTTATTTCCAACACATATCACTATCCATGGGGTGGTGAACATCCATAGGGCTGGATCCTTCCACTTATTATTATTTATTATTTGCACTGCGGTAGCAGCCAGGGGCCCTAATCGTGGATCAGGGTCCCACTGTACTGGGTGCTGTATAAGCAATGTACTAACTCATGTTGAGCAGTAACTTACTACATGTGTATTTATTATTAGTAGTAGATTTGTATTACCATAGTGCCTACATGGCCTCTAGGGAATGGTAGCTGAATACACAGCACTTAATTTAACGTGGAGGAGAGTCTAAAATTTCTGAAGGAGTTGGAAAAATGAAATGTTTTTTCCATGTGTGAATTTGATACAAGTTAAACCAGCTCAAAGTACTGTAATTTAGGGTTTAAAGAGGAATAAACAGAGCGGGATTCTGGTAATAAGAAAATGAGCCTCCATTCCTATTGGTTGTTAACGATAGTAATAAGAACAATATTTTGAATATTACTTGTTATGTCTTGAAGTACCAATTGGGATATGATCTCTCAAGCTGTTCTATCAGCAATTAATACACCTCTACCTCGATATAACGCTGTCCTCGGGAGCCAAAAAATCTTACCAAGTTATAGGTGAAACCGCGTTATGTCGAACTTGCTTTGATCCACCAGAGTGCGCAGCCCCCCCCCCCCCCCCCCCCCGCCGGAGCGCTGCTTTACCGCGTTATAGCCGAATTTCTGTTATATCGGGTCGCGTTATATCAGGGTAGAGGTGTATTTGAATCCTATATCGCTAAAAAGTCAACAGTTGCCAAAAGTTATCATGCAGTATCATCTGAGATACTGTAGTTATTTCTTATTCTAAGTAGTACATAGGGGAAACCTGTGGTGTATCATGGACCAATATATGGTGATAAATGTTGACTTCTTCATGTCTGATGTGAACTTAAGACTGTAGTGCACCAGAGTAAAATCTGAACTGAAATGAGGATCCTGTTGAATTTGACTCAGCTACAAAATTATTTCCCATAAATGGCTAATCTGTAATATTCTTCTGTGTTAAGTACTTCCCTAGTTTTGGTGGCTGCATGTGTCTAAGAGACGTCTTTGTCTTTCTTTGGACAAGTGTTACTCTATATTTAGAGGTACTCCTAATTTGCAACATATGTGCAGGCTCAGCCCAAATCAGTCACTCTGAAAAGGAATCTCATTTATAATTAGGTTTTCATTATCAGTAAATGGGTCCAAGTTTTTTCTTTAAAAAGTCCCCAGCAGGCTCTCAGCTCTCTGATTCCACTCCTGTGAGATGGTAAGCACCTCTGGAGAGGTGACGAATACCAGTTGCCCCCAGTAAAGTCTGTGGGAGTAGATGGCGCTCAGTACCTTGCAGGAGATGTTTAGAGCCTCAGCAGGTTGGGAAAGGAGATGTGCTGTATGGGTCAGTGGATAGGATGGGGGTTCTGTTCCCATCTCAGCAAATGATTCTGCATTTGACTTTGGGTTTTTACAAAGTATCTCTGCAAATTAGACAGTTAACCTTTTGGTTCATCAGTTGAGCAAACTGTAAAAAAAAAAAAAAATAGTGATAATATGCAGATGCTGGGGTGCTGAGGGCCATGCCAAGTAACTAAAGAATTAAATATTTGCTGAATTTTTTTGAGTTCTTTGAGATCCTCAGATGACCAGTGCAATAAAAGGGCTAAATATTATCTCAGAGTTGGAAGGGACCTCAGGAGGTCATCTAGTCCAGCCACCTGCTCAAAGCAGGACCACTCCCCAGACAGATTTTTACTCAATCTCCCTAAATGGCCCCCACAAGGATTGAACTCACAACCCTGGGTTTAGCAGGCCAATGCTCAAACCACTGAGCTATCCCTCCCCCCGTTCATCACTAGTTGTTATTCTGTGAAAGCTTTTAGTCTGTGCAGCTCGTGGACTCAGTTTCCTCTTCTGTTTTTTACCCCTCCCCATGAGATATTTACTTTGATGTTTCATGTGTAAGCATTGGACCTGATCCTCCCTGTGGTTGGAGAGTGTTTCAGGTGGCTCCTACCTAGTGGTCACAGTTCACTACAGGGGCTGTTACGCCTAGTAGTGATGGTTCAAGGTGCTGGTAGTCCCGCCTAGTGGCTGCTGCCAGGGCAGGAGCAGTGGAGCCTGGGCTCTCCCTCTTCCACCGGGTTCCGACTCAAGGTCCTCTGAGGCTGACTCAGCTGCTCACCTGCGTTCGTGTCATGTTCAGCTTTGGGCTTCTGGTCCATGTCCCCTCCACTGGGTGCTGTGGATCCCTTCACTCACTGGCTCAATACTGGCTCTGCTCCAGTCCTCTCTGGCAGTTCCCAGGGTGTGTCCTGCTCCCTGCTTGCCTGCCCCAGACTGAGCTGCCTGGCTGGCTTTTAAACCCCTCCTCCAATCTGAGCATGCCCGGCCATGGCGTGGGGGCAGGGTCTCTTTAGCCCAAAAGTGTTCCTTAACCCTGCGATCGGCGGGTGTTGCAAGGAACTCCTGCCTAGTAAGAGGTTCATACTCCCCTTCATATTTATGTTGAGTAGAACTTTCCTTGCATTTTACGTAATACGTCCTGCTCAAAGTGACTAAGAATGGCAGAATTGAGAACTTTAGGGTTATTTGTTGTTTGTGTCCACTTTTATGCAAAGCATTGATTTAAGCAACTTGTTCCCCACCTTTTACTCATTCCCCCTTCTCCCGCCCCTTTGTTCCCCAAGCCTCCAATTCTAAAGAAGCTGAGCACAGGATTTTGTACATAAAGGAGGGAGAGGTTTAAGAAACAGAAGATACTGCTTCGCTTCACTATGTGATGTGTGGTGTTCTTTGCATCTAGGCATGTATGTTCTCCATGGAGCTAGTCTGGAAGTAGAAGGGTCCCTGTGTCACAAAGACAAATCACTCTCTTATTCTATTTCCTGTCACTCATGCAGAACTAGCTCTCTCACTCGTATGACTCCAGCTTGGTTTTCTCATATCCCAGAGCACTCGCATAACAGACCTTGCATTCAAGGTGTGTGTGAGCGGGAGGGAGTAGAGGAGAGAAAGCATTGGTGAGGGACCTGGGAAAGAGATTGGGATTTGGGAACATCCAGATAAGTGTGTTTCCTGTGACTGTAACAAAGGATTAGGAGCCAGGAATACCCTAGTTTCTAACAGAGCCACTGATTCATTTTTATCACCTTGGATGAGGTAATTTGAGCTCTTTGTGTCTCATTTAACCCAGATATAAGATTGGGTACAATACAAAATTTGATTCTGCAAATAAACTGTCCTGGCTCTTACGTGAGGAAAAATCCAAGCTTTATGGTGAGTGTTTGGGTTTAAAAAAAAAAAATCAAGTTATATTTACTGCCTCTCAAGAAAATGTAGATAATTTGGGGGCATTTTTCTTCAATCTGGACGGGAAGTAAAGAGACTAGTTGATGCCCAGTATGTAATGGATGCCCTGCTTAGCAGGGAAAAGCAATTGAATGGCTTGTTGGAGTTGTGGATAAACTCAGTTTTTTAGAATGTGTACATATCAAGATGGAAAGCATTTGTTGTGTTTATATAACACACAATGCCACCAAAACCCCATGCACACACTGAAGACAGAAGGCATCCTGTTTAGCAACCATTGGTCAACATCCTGTAGTTCAACCAAAGGTTGGAATTTCACTGACTGTGATCCTACCAGCAGTCACTCTTCCTGCTGAAGGCTTTTGAAGCCACACAGAAGAATCAGATCCCTTTTTAGGCTGACCCAGTTTTATGCAAGAGCTGCAGTCTCAGACAGTAATCCACTTATCAAGTCAGGCAAACTCCACAGCAACAATTTCCAGGCAGACAATACTTTACAGAGCTACAAAGTCAGCTTGTTAGAAGCAAAATAACTCTGAGAGGGCCACACAAGGGTCCCTTTCAGCTACTTTCACTATTGCCAAAGTGGAATATCAAAGCCTTAAACTTAGTCCATGGTTGTGCTATATCTTTGGGCACACACAAGTAAACCCTCCTGTTCTGCTGCGGCCACATGAGGATTTAAGCCATGTTTACTCACTGTTGGTCAGCTGTATCTCTACAGCTGATAGTTTACAGGTGTTTCTCCTCTGCCAGCCTTGTGAAAGGAGAACCTATGAGAATCCAGATAAACTGAGACTGGGGGAAAAGAGAATACACTAGTTAGCTGATTGAAAGATCCTTGATCTCCAAACCAACATTTCTATGTGCATTGTGTTGGTAGGAGTTCCTTATCTTACACATTTGTTACCATATGCCAACAGCTACAGATAGGTGCTTTAATGCAGTTTGTGTCTTTCTGTTTTTAACAAAGATTTCTAATGATTCCTCACAGGTGTGTTGGATGGGATGTAGAGATAGAAGATTCCCCCTCAACACACACATTTGGTTACTGTTCTGAAGTCTGGCTGCTTTTGGGAAAATTAGTAGGAGGATAAATAAATGGAATGATGGTAGCAATTTCCCAGTGGATCCATTAACATTTTTGTCAGAAGCACCTATTAAGGAGATTAACTAACCTAGTGAGAAGTTAATCTTCCATCTGTTAATAGCAGCAAGATACTGAATTGCCATTTACTGAAAGCAACTAGACTTGCCATGCTGGTATGAGAGAGGTAGGCATGTATTAGTGTACCTGCGCCTTCATGTAGGGCTCAGTTGTGTACCATCTAAAGTTAGCAGTTTTGCTGTTGACTTCACTAGGAGCAGGATGGTGTCCTATATCTGCAATGTAAAAACAAGCATATTTTAGAATGGTGTCAATTTGTTTTCTTGAAAACAAAATCCATCTCTCCTTAGGCCAGTCAGTCTCTTCCCTCCCTATTGGTTAATATTGAATTTTGATGATAGCTGATTTTGAACTGACCAGAAAACTCTGATATTTGGCCAAGAGTCTCAAAACTGGGTGCCTAAAATTAGGCTCTAATGACAGTAATTAAGCACTTAAATAAGTGGCATAATGTTGAAAAGTGCTCACCTCTCATTGACTACAGGAAGGACCTGGCAGATGGGGATGAAAATGGGGGGAGGGCTGCCTGTGAATGGGGGGACAAAGGGATAGGAGGGGGAGAGAGGGGAATTACTGAGACTCAGTGGGTGGGGACCCAGCTCCAGTCTGGGAAGGAGGGTCTGGGGGATTCCTATCTGCTCTACAGTCCAATCCTGGGGGCTGCAATGATGGGCCCAGCCCTTCCGGGCCCCACTCTTGTGTCCGAGTTTACACAGGGATGGAGCCCCCACAGTATTTCCATTGCAAAGGCACCAGAGCTCCCTGGTTCCACTGGCCCATGGATGAAGTAATACTTCTCTGACTCTGTTGACTTTAATGGGAGTGACTTGGTGCTCAGCATGTCTGAAAACCAGGCCACTTACTCAGGTACCTAAACATAGATAATAGTTGACAAGTCTGGCTAACCCAGGCAGATGGTGGAGAATTTACACCAGGGACTCCACTCCACCAATTGTGGTCAGTAAAGCATCTCTGTGTTTGTGTGGGCCCCTGCCAATATTCACTCTTGGTTTTTTGGGGATCCAGCACTGGGGTGTTGTAAATGTTAAGAGAGTAAAGTACCAGGCAAAGTTTGCACCTTACCAGAAAATGGAAAAGGAAAGACTGGACCAAAAAATGAATTCCTGATGTAACGCCGCAGGTGTCAATGGAGTTACACCAGAGATAACTTTATATTATTAGATCTTATGCTTAGTTCATTAGACTTCACTCCTGTCCTTGTATTTGTAAATTTTTTAAACAGTTCATTCCATGGTCAGTCTATGCACAATTACGCAATATTTTTGACAGTAGCTCTTACTTGCTCTGTAAAAAAAAATCCAATCATTTTATGAGCAAATTGTATCAAGTATTACAGATTTAAGAGAGGTGAGATGCACAGTGGGTTACGCATCTTTATGGCAGAATAAAAATAAAGATATGATTTTAATATGTAACTTCACAATATTCTACAGACATTCTACTTCTTTATGCCAGTGGCTATAGAGATATGCATGCAGGATTCTTTTTACATTCAGCTGTGGATATTCACATTAATGCTGGGTCATCTGTGGTGCAGTATCCAGCCGCAGTGGTTTTCAGAATTTAAACTGAAAACGTCAGAAATCAGAGCAGTGTGAATTTAGCACAATCCTTTTAAACCCATGAGGTTCAAGTCCTGTCCCATTTCAGACTTAAATAGTTCAATGTGACCTAAATTAAATACCTTGTAAATGAGACTAATCCTGAAGAAGGTATTTCAGATCCTCCACAGTTCTAAAACTGTTTATTTTGTGTATTTATTTCTAGAGCACTAATCACCATAGTATCTAGGCACCATCCCCGTTCACCTTCACGATGGTGAACTGAGATGATGCACTCTTGTTTGCAGTGCTTGGCTCAACACATCCTGGTGGCAGGCAGGGAACTTTCTGGGATGGGCCCTCATCTCTTGAAATCTCTTTTCCTGCTTGTCCAGAAGAGGTGGAGTTCGATTTTGTAAACCGATCTGTTAACTCGGCCTTTTGCCTGTGGGGTGGTGATGATTACAGTGCTTGCTTGTAGTGACTGTGGGTTGCATCTATAGAGTTGAGTTGGCTGATATCAACTAATTTGTTATGCTTTTAATAATTTTGATATAGTGTAGGGCTAGGACAGCCAAGGGACATCTTTATGTGGAATGGAAAGTAAATTGTATTTATCTGTAAGCACAAAAGCCCAGTAAAAGATTGTATTTCTCTAACTGAACAAGTATAATCTGTCCGCTAGCGCTGATGGAAGTTACACGTCAGCACCACGGTATTTAATAAGTTGGGTTCCTCTGTTTTCATGTTTCTAATAGCTGGCATTTCTGCCAACAGGTCACCATCTCATTTCAAACTAAAGAGCCAAGTGCGTCTCTGTGAGATGTGGACGGCATCCTGCATGGAAGAGGTCTATGAGGGCAGCACTAACCCGGAAAGGTCCTTTGTTATAGGCTGGCCCACCACCAACTGTGTTGCTAATTTTAGGTAGGAATTGAAAAGTGTATTTGCTGCTTTATTAAATTAGGTAGGTTAGTAATGTAATAAAAATATTACAAATGACGTGTTGTCTACACATAGGCCTGGAAGCCAGGATCTCTGTGGCTCCGACATAGATTCCCTCTGTTGCCTTGAGACAAGTCAGCTAATCTCTTTGCCTCAGTTTCCAGATCTCAAAAAGGGTGGCAGTGGTACTCACCTAGCTCTTATGGGTGAGGAGAAAATTGAAGATTTGGCAAAGTGCTGTATGATTTGTGCTGTGTACATGCTTGGTGTTAACTGTCTGTCTTGGTTTTTAAAAAATATTTCTGTAAATACCTTGATTACTTAGTAAGGCTAACTACCGAACAGGCACAGCCAGGCTGTCAACCCTTTCCAGGGGTCAAAGAGTCTATCATATGAGCCTGCAAAGGGGCAGAGTTTGCATTGAGTACAGGCAAGAATCATTCAGTAAAATGTTGACTCAGTTCAGTTTTTTTTAAACTGTGCCAGAGAAAATAAGTTCAAAATTCCTCCTAAAACAGAAACGCTGAATATTAACGGGCATGAGCATTTAAATCTGTTTCTGCATGGTCTTCGCTGTGAGGGCACACTATGGCCATTAAGGCAATTCTGGCCATTAGGCTGCTTTTAGTCTCTTCAGGAAGGCTCCCCTGTAACTTGGGAAAAAGGAGGAGACCTTTCTCCAATAAATCTGTGGTGTCCAGCTAAGCTAATTGGGCTGAGTACCATAAACTGGATTCTGCCCCTTAATGGAGAGCAAGAGATGAGACCTGTAGTTCTGTTTTTATATTACATTGTCTGTAACCAAAGAGACTGTTCTGCATAAATTGTTCTCTGTAATACCGACTTTTTTTTTAACAGAATAGGTCTGAAACAATGCTGAAATTTCTATTTTAATTAAACTCTTGCCAATAAAAATGAGCTTTGATTTAGAGACAGTAGCCTATCCTTTAAAGCTAGAAGGAAACAGTCTGGTGTGACAGTGACAGCCTTGTCAAAAAGGAATCCTAGATTGTATGTAAGTGGAGTGATTTCATGTCCAGAGGTAAATAGGAGATCTGAAGAGTTTTATACAAGTCGCTAAGTAGAGATAAGTTACAAGAGAATCTGCCAAGCAATGAAACCAAAACCAACGTTCAAAAGTTTATCAAGTGTATGTTTCTGAAGGAGAAAAATTGACCGGGGATTATAGTTCCCTACATATCAACACCAAAAATTTGGAGAACTGATTTGCAGAAGCAGGAGTGGGAAAAATCTTTTCTTCTTCTAGGGCAGGATTTGGATCAAGAAAGTTTGAAGTAAAATTAGGTTAGACTCCTTATTACTGTAATTATCCTAATAAAAGAACAATCATACATATAACTGGATAGCTTAGTACCCTTCAAAGTGTATGGGTGAGATAAAAGTTAAAAAATCTTGTGTAAAATGGGTCCTCAGTCCTCACTGGGGCCTTTTAAGTACTAGCCTACTGTAAACGATTAATAAGACAAAGCATCAGAACGGGAGGAGCTTCACCAATCTTTATACCAGCAATACCCTTAAACTCAGGAATTAAACACCTAAGTGTAAAGTTAGTTTTTTGTTTGGGTTTTAACAGCCTGTAGCTTAGGAGCCTAATCTTGTTTCCATTGACTTCCTTGGCAGAACTTTAACTTCTGTGGTGAAAAATTGAACACTAGGACTTTACCCCAATACAGATCATATTTTTTCAATTTGCAGGGAAGCAGGTTTTCACTTAAAGTTGCAAATCATGTCAGTAGTTGTCAAGGGCTCCCCTGAGACAGTTGCCCCATTGAGTAGGCTCATTTCAGGTTTACAGACAATAAATTAACACTGAACTCAAAATAGCTACCTGGCCATTAAAGACTATTATTTGATGTGGACTTTCACAGAGATCCAGAGCAAATGCTGTCAAGGTTAGACCCCTGACTGGTTACTTGAGTTAAAGAGAGTGAGCCTTCCCTGTCTTGGCTTCACCCAGAACTGGTCCCTACTAGAAGTAACCAGTCCTTTTAATCTGTCTGTTTGGCCCTGATTGGCCTTTGCCTTCTCCTGGCTCTTCTAGGCACCAGAGGACCAACTCTGTCTGGTTCTCTCTAGGCAACCTCTGGAGCTCTAAACTCACTGCTGTCCCCTTCCAGCAGGACAACTCCTTAGGACAGGGGCTGGCTCTAGGGTTCAGCAGGAGCCTGGTCACTCTGTCACAACAGTTCTTTAACACTTGCTTGTTGTTCGTGGCTATGCCAATGAATCTATATGCTCGTCCATCTTGGTTCTTATCGGTTTTACTTTGGCACTTGCATGCTGGCTAACTTCTATATTTGTCACTCTTTTATAATCCTTGCAGTTCCCCAGAGCAGAAGGAAAAGTGGCTCTCTTCCTTGCAAAGGTACTTTATTTTCCTACTTTTATAATACTCATAGAAGAAATGGAAAAGACTCATTCACTCATCTAAACTATCAGTTGCTAATGCAGGATTGTTCCCTATAGTGGACTTTCTAGAAAGAATGGGCAAAATCCGTGCTAGTTTTGGTTTTCCAAAACCTAATCAGTCAAGAGGCATTTTGGGGGAGGCTTGAGTACATGGATCTGGTTTTGTCCCATTTCAAATAGAGATGGGCAGAAACTTCATTGGCTGGGATTTTGTATTCCAAAGTCAAAGTTCTGGGAGTTCAGATCTGCGTCTGTTTGTCTGGCTCCGCAGACTTCATGGGTTGGGAGTGGATCAATCATTCTTACTTGGAATTATTTAGACTTCCGACTTTTTTTGTCCAGTTGCTTTAAATGTTCTAAGCAATGGGGCTTCAACCAACTCCCTTAGACTATTTTACAGCCTAATGCATCTTGATGATGGGAGGTTTCTGCTGGTGTAAATTTACCCATTCTTAATTTCATCCCATTCTCCTTAGTGATGTCACCCTGTATCGTCCTCAAATACAGCTCCTTTTCTTCCTTGCTATTTACACCCTATTCATCCTTGTAGGCAGTTGTCCGTGGTCCCAGGTAGTCACTGGATTATCCTATAGTGATGACGATTTAATGTACCAGTCACCAGGTTTATCCTCACTTGTTAGGGTAGTTTCCTTTTTTTGAGCTGGATCTCTCCCTCCCACAGCAAAACCCATGAGAGAAAGAAAGCTGCACAAAGGAGTCCCCTGTGAGGATTGTCCTGACCGGTTGGAAATAGACCACAGGTCCCACCAGTGCCATTGGAGTGGAGGCCATGTACCACTATGTGGCTGGCTCTGTGCCACCAGCCACTCTGGCCCTGGTCCCTGGCAGTGAGGCTCCAGTGGGGGCTGTGTTACCAGGACTTCTTCTACCCACAGATGATCCCCAGGACCCTCCTAGGCGGGGATCCCTGCCATGGAGGGGGCTTTGCGGAAAAGGTAGTGCAGCCCTGGGATGCGTATTTTCCTATTGGGGAATCTCCATAAGGTGGGGGGAAAGGTATTCCCAGATCTATGGGGCACGCTCCAAATGATCTGGGGCAAGGAGAGGGCAGTGGTGTGGAGATGACTGAGACCCCACTTCTGTCCAGAAGAGAGGGAGACCCATGTGTGCAGGGATTTCCTTTGTATGCAAATCTGGGGGAAATGATTGGGCCCTTTACTAGCAGAAGGATGCTTTTCATTTTGGTGGGCTGCCCAAAAAGCAAACCATTGTGAAAGCAGCATTTAGGGTTCAGAGGGGCTTTAAACCTTGCTTGTCTATTGCTTATACTGGTTTCCACCACCTATAAGCTTTATTCATGCAAAAGTGTAATATTTTATTGGAAACCCTGGTCAGTATCCATATGGAATATTATTCTAACAACATAGATGCATCATTTCCACCTAAGATCTTTGTGCATATGATAACCTTGCAATCACCTCTCTTCTTTATACAGCTATTATTTGGGTTACTAAATAAAAATATTACCAATTTTGTTAATAACAATGAAAATGGTGTGGTCTTTGCTTGTTTTGTTAGTCGAATCAAAGAAGAGAAAGAAAAAGACTATCCCAAGAACATTCCACTGAAGATCATTGCGAAGGATGTCGGAAATTGTGCATATGTAAGTGTTTCTGTGCTGAAAAAGGGGACTAATGCTTAATGGCAAAAGACCTGAATGATGCTGAGCACACATAATTCCCAGTGACTTCAGTGGGAGTTTTAGGACCCCAGCCCCTCTCAGGATCCAGCCCACGATAATGTATTGGGCCATGGTGAATAATGAGCTGAACGTGAGCTCCCAGTGTGATGATGTGGCCAAAAGGAGTAATGTGACCTTTGGATGAATAAACAGGAGAATCTCAAGTAGGGAGGTTATTTTAGCTTTGTATTTGCCACTGATGCCTCCGTGTCTGGAATTCTGTCCCCAGTTCTAGTGCCCACAATTCAAGGAGGATGTTGATAAATTGGAGAGGGTTCAGAGAACAGAACAGCCACAAGAACGATTAAAGGATTGGAAAGTAAGAATGGCCATACTGGGTCAGACCAATGGTCCATCCGGCCCAGTATCCTGGCTAGATCCCAGTATCAATAGCCAATGCCAGGTGCTTCATAGGGAATGAACAGAACAGGTAATCATTGAGAGATCCATCCACTGTTATCTGCTCCCAGCTTCTGGCAAACAGAAGCTGGGGACACTCAGAGCATGGGGTTGCATCCCTGACCATCCTGGCTAATAGCCATTGATGGACCTATCCTCCGTGAACTTATCTAATACTTTTTTGAACCCTGTTATAGTTTTGGCCTTCACAACATCCCTTGACAACAAGTTTCACAGGTTGACTGTGCGTTGTGTTTTGTTTTAAAGCTGCTGCCTATTAATTTCATTGGATGACCCCTAGTTCTTATGTTATGTGAAGGAGTAAACAACACTTCCTTATTCATTTTCTCCACACCAGTTAAGATTTTATAGACTTCTGTCTTATCCCCTCTTAGTCCCCTCTTTCCAAGCTGAAAAATCCGTCTTTTTAATCTCTCCTTATATGGAAGCTGTTCCATACCCCTATCATTTTTGTTGCCCTTCTCCTGTACCGTTTCCAATTCTAATATATCTTTTTTTTAATGGGGTGACCAGATCAGCACATAGTATTCAAGATGTAGACGTATCATGGATTTATATAGAGACATCATGATATTTTCTGTCTTATTATCTAATGGTTCCTAACATTCTGTTACCTTTTTTGACTACTGCTGCACATTGAGTGGATGTTTTCAGAGAACTATCCACAGTGACTTTAAGATCTCCCTCTTGAGTGGTAACAACTAATTTAGACCCCATTGTTTTGCATGTATAGTTGGGATTATGTTTTCCAGTGTGCATTACTTTGCATTTATTATGATTTTAAGGAAAACGTGCCTTATAACAGGGTTTCTCAAACTTCATTGCACTGTGACTCCCTTCTGACAACAAAAATTAGTACACGACCCTGGGAAGGGGGACTGGAGCCTGAGTCCCACCGCCCAGGATAGGTGGGCCAAAGCCCAAGCCCCACTGCCCTGGGGGCGCCAAAGCTTGAGGGCTTCAGCCCTGGGTGGTGGAGCTCGGATCTTGACTTCAGCCCCAACCCCCAGCAAGTCTAATGCCAGCCCTGGCGACCCTATTGGGGTCCTGACCCACTTTGGGATCCCAACCCGCAGTTTGAGAACCATTGCCTTATAGTGATGGACTCAAGGAGCTCAGTCTATTTAGCTTAAAAAAGAGAAGGTTATGGGATGACATAGGGAACAAATATTTAATGGGCTCTTCAGTCTAGCAGAGAAAGGTATAATGTGATCCAATGGCTGGAAGTTGAAGCCGGAGAAATTCAGACTGGAAATAAGGTGTACATTTTTAACAGTGAGGACAATTAACCATTGGAACAGTTTACCAAGAGTCATGGTGAATTTTCTCCATCAGTGACAAATCTTTAATCAAGATTGGATATTTTTCTGAAAGACGTGCTTTAGAAATTATTTTGGGGAAGTCCTACGGCCTGTGCTGTACAGGAGGTCAGACTAGATGATCACAGTGGTCCTTTCTGGCCCTGGAATCTATGAATCTGTGAAACGTTTCCTCTCTATTCAATACATGCAATCCTGTCTTAAAAATACTGTTCTGGGATTGAAATACTTTCATGGATCAGGTGCGCATCTCAATAAGTAGAAAGCAAAGCTGGAGCACATTTCAGAGCAATCCTTCTGAAGTAGTTTACAGTTAGGCCCCTTGAGTGATGCTTGTACGACATGCCCTGGTTTTACTCTCGGGCCTGATCTAGATACAAAGTTGTACTGGTTCATCTGAAAGGGTGATTTTTGTACTGATTTAGCTAAACTGGTGTGACTTGGTTTGTGGACACTGTTAAATCAATTTAAATCTGGCTTCCATCAGCTTAACCAGGGATCAGTGTTCACATCACACTCCTCGCCAGTACCCGGCCCAAGCCGGGGAAGCTAACGAAACCAGCGGAACCAAATTCGGTGGTTAATCCTGGTCACGACCTATATCGATACATTTTCAGGAAAAAAACTAAACTGATACAACAAATTTTAAGCCAATATAAGAATGTCCACGTAGGGCGTTGCACCATTTTAACTCCGTTTTTACCCAGTTTAAGTTGAACAAGTGCACTTTCTGTACGTAGACAAGCCCTCCAAAAACCACTAGCTCAATCATCCATCCATCCTGTCTGTTTCTATCCTCTCCCCTCTAAATGCTGCTTTAAAAATCTGTGTTTTATGTTCAAGAGCCTAAAAGACAGTTGCTGAGGCAATTTATGTTTTGTAGAAAGTCCCTTAAGGAGACTTTTCTACCGGAAGAGGCAATCTGCAGTTGTTAGAATGCTATATCTGAATAAGTCCAAACACCGAGTATTCCTCCTTTCATGGGAAATCATTGAGAGCACAACAGCTAGAATTACTGGATCCCTAAACACAATGTTAATAAACAGTGGTGCAAACAGTGAATCAAGCTGGGCTCAGATATTTCTGAAGAGGGGTCTGTAAATCTTTTATGTACATTCAGAGTGGGGCAATAGCTCAGAATCTTTCTAGCTTAAAATTAGTTCATGAGCCAGAGTTGGCTGTCCGAGCCTGATAGTCCTAGAAATGAAATCTAGCAGTCTAGATATTATCAGTAATGAAGCAAAAGCATATCCGATGGAAACTTCATAATCTAAATACCTCTTATGTATTACGGTCTCTTGTGTATTAAAGCAGCTGGGGATCCCAGGGAACTGTTTCATTTTGTGGGAGGAGGGACATGCAGCAAAAAACCATTTTATTATATTCTAGCCCAAAGCAAAACTTATGCAAATGTGTTGACCTACTCCTAAGTGCCAGATGCCATTGCTTTGGGGAAATGTTAAATTTTTTATGGTATGAGCATTCAGTTATGTCCTGAAGCAAACATACAGTATTCTCACTACTTTACTTTAATTGCCATGGCAGCTTGTTACTATCAGGGGCTATACAGAAGGACATTCCAGATCTTTGTTTAAGGCAAAACATCATGGGTTTGTTTTACCTGGAAACGTTGTGTCCAGTTTAAAATTGATATGCTGTATGTGTCAGCAGGGTCTAGCAAACTGATTCTGGGCAAGGAGTCAAGAGTTCAAATCCTGGGTTTGACACCTATTCTCACTGTGACGCTGGACCTCTGTGTCTCTTTCCCCCCATCTGTAAAATGGGGTCAGTAACACTTATCTACCTCCCAGCGGTGTTGAGAATGAATTAGGTCATGCTTGTACAGTGTGTTTGAAATGTAGCGCTCTGGGTAAGGCTACATCTACTCTAGAAGTGCTAAAGAGGCACAGTTGCACAGCTTCTGGTAAAGACTCTCTAAAGCCACGGGAGAGAGCTCTCCTGTCGGCTTAATTACTCCACCTCCCATGAGAAGTGGTAGCTATGTTGGTGGGAGAAGCGCTCCTGCCGACGTAGCACTGTCTACACCGGTCTAAGTGTCGTAAGTTATACTGAAGTAAGTTCTAGTGCAGATAAGGTCTAAGTGTTTTTTGGTTGGAGTTGGGGAAGAGACAAGGGCATAAAGATTGATTGGAATGGGCTGGAGGGAGGACATGAAGGTAAGATTAGAAACCATGTGTCATGGCGATGTGAAAAATAAGACACGTAATTGAGGATGTTCCCCTCAAGACGGCAGGAATAATATTGATGCTTGGCAGTCAGTGGTACTGGTGTTGCAAGATCATTTGAGGAAGAACAGCTTCCAGAAAGCAGGACTTCCAGGAATGACTAAAATCAAAACACAGCAGTGCATACAGAAAAGGGACTTCAAGATGGCCAGAGTGCTCAGCTCATCCCCTGTGTCAAACCAATGTCCTGTTTCTATTCATTATACACACCTGAATAGGAATAGTATGTTTCATATTGTTTATCATTAAGTTTGGAGGATGTTATGGAGGTAAAAATATGACTGGATTAGAGATTCCCGAGATGAAGCATTTCTGCTATCAAACAGAATTTGGCTTTGATGCATATACATGGGAAGTGAGTGACGGGCAGTGATGTGAATGTCACTGTTACTATCCTTTCTGGCTAGATCTGCAGTAGAAAAGTGAATTATTAAATGTTAATACACTGACCATTTGTTCCATTGAACACACTCACTTTATCCATTCTGAAGTGTTCCATTCTTTCCAAAGACTCTTCTTATATCTATATGTCCCTGCATTAACTCACCTTTTATTTGTCTTGTGTAGAGGGAAAGTGCAGTTCTTAGTGGCTGATTCAGCTGCGTGTTTTAATGCAGGGGTCTCAACCACAAAATCATAACCACCCTGCCCTTCCCATTTCAGTATTTTGGAAAGTGGGGCCAGGTCCAGGTATGGACAGGTCTGAGAGCTTGTTCTCATGCACAAAAAGCATATATTGTTTATTAGCTAACATCTTATCAGAGTATCTTGCACAGAGTTTTTTTTCAGCACTGTAATTTACCACTATTCTCGTGCGAAGTCATTGGGAGGATGTTCTTGGCAAACACTGTAGTCTAGAATGCCAATTTTCCCTTCCCCTCTTTTCTCTCCACAGTCGAAAACGTTCCCTGTAACCAATGCTGATACAGCGAATGATGTGATTCTTACAGCCCTGCAGCAGTTGGGGATTAACGTAAGTCCTTGCAATCAAATTTGATGACTCTATTTATTTATTTTTAAATCATATCAAATCTTTACTGCTTTTACCCAAATTGAAGACATTGACACCAATTACATTGGTTACCATAAGAGGCCAGTGATTCTTAACTGCTATGGAGGCGCATATTAGTATAGTGCTTTTCATCCACGGATCACCAAATGTATTATAGGTATTGAGAGAGCCTCCCAACACCCCTGTGAGACACACCCCACATTCGTGCTGGTTATTAAATTTATTTTGCAGGTGGGTGAGCTGAGGTGATCACAAGTTAAGAGCTCCATACAACTCCTGTTGAAGACTGAAACTCACCTTGGGAGCTGGCTCTGGCCTTATTGGCCTGATTTGTTTTCAAAGTTGGATGTGCACAATTAAATTTGCAAATATGTGTGTACAGCTGTGTGCCTAAATCTTACATCCAAGTACTGCTCTTTGATACCTAAACTGGGTAGTTGTCTGCATGTCCTCTTTGGTGTGGAATTGCATGTGTAAAACTAACAGACCCCAGTTATTGGCAGGCGGGATCGAACCTGGGACCTCTGGAGCTAAATGCTTGAGCCTCTACTGCATGAGCTAAAAGCCACATGGCTCTTAGCTAAAGCTGTAGAGCAGACTCATTAATCTCTCTCTAAGTGGTCTCAGTGCCACTAGATGCGACAGAGCACCACAGCCAGGAGGTGCGTGGGTTACACACATGCACCTACATCGGAAGTTTTTCCTTAATGACTTGTCCGAGGCCACACACTGAGTGAGTGTCAGGGTCGGGAATAGATGTCAGGAGTTCTGACTTCCCTATCCCTCTTCTCTCACTATTTTGCAAAGTGGCTCTGACCTGTACTGGCAGTAGTGGAAGTCTGTGTATGAGCATTGGTTGACTGGGTGGTTAATTTCTTTCTTTCAAGTGGAACAAAAATAGAAACAACGTTAAGTAAAATAGTATAGCTCTTCATATATAAGCCTTTTTAAAATGGCTTGGTCGTGTGTGTGTGTGTGTGTGTGTGTGTGTGTGTGTGTGTGTATCCTGAAAGTTGGGTCTGGCCAAGCAGTTCTCAACACAGGTTCAATTATGGAAAGTTAAATATGGCTGAATGCCACCTTCATGCTCCCTTGGGTCTGCAAAGGGTCCTGACACAGTTTAGAGCAACTTTAGGGCTGCTGTAATTTACACCAGCTGTCAGGGTTTCTAAGGGACTATTCTGTTGGCCAGGGACTTGAGCACAATACTCAACCATACTTCCCAGCATGTCTCAAACTCCCGTTACACCAAATCAGACCCTCTACACCACGTGAGGATTTCCCCTTTTGCCTAATTAGGGTAGCTCTGGGATCCTTTTGAACCACTGCAGTGAAAAGAGGTTGTAACATAAGTCAAAATCTGGCGAACTTTCTCTCCCACCCACAGTCCAACATAAGGGAGCTGATGCAGTATGACAGTTACAAGTCCATTTTCTTAATGCACTTTATTTTTACCCTTTATTATGCTTGGCCATGTCTGCAGAGAAATCATTGGGCTATGAAGATATTGACACTGCAAAGGAGTGTTTTGGTTGGTACGAGAGAAGGAGTCGATAACTGTTCCACTGTTAACCTCACATTAGTATTCCATTGTACGTACCGTACCTGAGCTTTAGCCCTGGTTTAATGTATCAATTTGAGCAGGAAAAAAATGAAAATCTATCTGGATGATTTAGATTCTTGGTTGCTGTACTACTCTTCTAAGTAAAACAGCACACGTTTTCTCTGCACCGTGGTGGCCTAGCAGCTGTTTTATTCTGAGCATATCACACACCAGCAATCTGAGACTAGCTTAAAAAGAAAACACACAAGCCCCATCCAATAATTGTTTCTGTTAGATAGGTGGCTTTTCCTTACATGACATGACACACAGGAACAAACATCTGAAAAGTAAAGGGGAGGATATTTCAATGGCAATTAAAGGAAATACATTTCCCATCTTGTGTGAGTAATGACGCTATTACTGTGCCTGACCTTGCTGCATTTTGTGCAGTGTACTTTTTTCTGGGAAAACCCAGCTAATTCCTGCAAAGTGTCGTCGTTCGGTTGGTCTAAACCAGGAATTCTCAACCGTTTTTCTTTCTGAGCCCCCCCCCCCCCCCCCCCCAACATGCTATTTAAAAACTCCATGGCCAGCCTGTGCCACAACAACTGGTTTTCTGCATATAAATGCCAGGGCCAGCATTAGGGGGTACCAGGCAGGGCAATTGCCTGGGCCCCATTCCACAGGGGTCCCCACAAAGCTACATTGATCAGGCTTCAGCTTCATCCCTGGGTGGCGGGGCTCAGGTCCTCAGACTTCAGCCCTATGTGGCAGGGCTTTGTCTTTCTGCCCTGGGCCCCAGCGAGTCTAATGCTGGCCCTGCTTGGCGGCCCCCCTGAAACCTGCTCATGGCCCCCTAGGAGGCCCCAGACCCCTGGTTGAGAACCACTGGTCTAAACTATCAAGCTGGTCAGGAAAGGGGGTTTGAGGGTTGGAAGGTTCCTTTAAATTTCACACACCAGCATCCGACGAAGTGGGCATTCACCCACGAAAGCTTATGCTCCAATACATCTGTTAGTCTTAAAGGTGCCACAGGACTCTCTGTTGCTTTTTACAGATCCAGACTAACACGGCTACCCCTCTGATACTTTAAATTTTGAGTTCCTAATGTTTCAGTAACACCAGGATTGTCACAACTGTGCAAGCAAATGGACTTGTATTGCCTACAGGGGCAACATTTGTGATTGGGAAGGTCAGTCAGTCCCTCAAAACTGAGTTCACCAGCCCCTTCCCCCGCACTACATCTCCTTCCTATATATTTTACAAAGAAAAAGTAAATATTTTTTGTGCTGTTCAGCTGTATGTATTTGCTCCTGGCTTCTGGCCCTGAGGCACCAGGGATGTCTCCAGAGTCTATTTATTTTTCTTCTTCCACATGCTAACTAGCTTGGCAGCAGTGCTGATGTGGCCCAGAAAGCTGTACTTCTGTCAGTCGCAATGAAAGTGGCTACGGCTTTCTGGGGTGGATCCAGATTATTATAGGTGGGTGCAAGAGGTGGTGGGTAAATCTATTTTGAAGAAATTTGGAGTCTGTCTTAGATCAAAATAAAGTACCACTGGGTATCTGCCAGATTTCTATAGCCAGGACACTCTCTGCTTAAGAATGCTGTAGCGCAGGGGTTCCCCAACTTTTTGCATGCATGACCCCATTTTGAGACTTACTATTTCCTGTGACCCTTGACAGCAATGAAGTAACATAGTGACCAAGGAATCCAAGGACTTTACACATTAAGTATGTTATTTAATGCTCTCTAATGTGACACATGGGCTTGTGTGTTGCGACACAGCTTCTCAAAGTCCGGCGTCATGGTAGAAGTTGCACATTTAATCTCCGATGTGACATCAATGGTAGATCAATACTGAGACTTGATGGACACAAGTGCCCTGAATCCAACTTCACACAATTATGTGCTTGCAAATGGCACCATCAGTTTCAAAGTGCATGTTGAGAGTACAGGATATTCATTCTTGATAGGGAACCAGAACTCTGGGAGAGAAAATTGGGCATATGTTCTTCGCAAGAATCGATCGCAGGAAATTTCGATGAGCTGTTTGATTTCAGCTGCTGGCAATTCCGTGGCATCAGGCTTGCACTGAAAGGGGCTTTGCACCCAATCATATTTTGTCACCTCCAACTCAGGGTAAACTGTCTCCCCTCTGGTCCAGGTACTGTGTAGAGAGAATTGCCAGTCTGTGAACTGTGAGTCTGAAAGAGGCCTCTAGAAATGGAGGACTCCAAGCAGTCATTCATGCTGCTTGGAGCTAATCCTTAACACCTCATATTGAACAGTATAATAATGCAAATAATTCAGAAGTTTGGATGTTCTTATTTGGGAATTACAGGAGTAGTCACCCTCTGGAGAGTTCCCTTGCTCATAGTCTCAAGGCACAGACTCTCATATTACTGTAAGAAACCTAATACATTCCTCTCCTAATGGCTGGTCATTTTGATTTTAAAGGGCTCTGAAAAAGACTATCAGCTGTGGGTGAATTCGGGAAAAGAAGATGCTCCTTACCCACTTATTGGTGAGTTTTTGGGATGGATTTGTTTTACATTATTAACTGTCCTATTAGAAATAAATAAAAAATGTGGTTTCCTATTTTTAATACTTCCCTGTCCTGTGGGTTTGCCTATCTTAAGGAAGACCCCAGACACAGTTGAGTTTTTTGATACTTTTCTGCAGAGAGCGCTCTTGTGTTGTACCCTCTTAGCAATTGGAAAGTACCGTTTCTTTCTCCCCGAGATTTGTTATTTTACATTTTATAAACCTTGATCTAGCCCAGGGGTCGGCAACGTTTGGCACGCGGCTCGCCAGGGTAAGCACCCTAGCAGGCCGGGCCAGTTTGTTTACCTGCTGATGCGGCAGGTTCAGCCGATCGCGGCCTCCACTGGCCGCGGTTCACTGTCCCGGGCCAATGGGGGCGGCAAGAAGCGGCGCGGGCGAGGGATGTGCTGGCCGTGGCTTCCCGCCGCCCCCATTGGCCCGGGACGGTGAACCGCGGCGAGTGGGTGCTGCGATCAGTCGAACCTGCCACATCAGCAGGTAAATAAACTGGCCCGGCCCGCCAGGGTGCTTACCCTGGCGAGCCGCGTGCCAAACGTTGCCGACCCCTGATCTAGCCCCTCTATTCACACACCTTCTCTTTCTCATAGAACCAACCTGCTTTGTCATGTTTTCTCCTATATTGCCATAGCATACTTACAGGGTTCTCAGTCTCAGCAGATTCCTGGGGAATGGGTTTGCTAATGTACTTATGTCCTCTCTGCTGGCAGGCTTTCCCCCTTTGCAGGAGTAGAACAAAATATTGGGTTTTTTGGTTGTGTGTGTTTTGTTTTTTTTAAACAACCCCTCACTGGTTTAGTAAGTAAGGTGATTAGATTGAGATTAGTTCTGGCCCATCTCTCATTTAATTCAAGAACTGATTCCCTTTCCATTTTTGAGAACCTTCCCTCCTTGGAACGTCGCATTGTTTACGCTTCATAACATTCTGCAAACGAACAGAAACAGGGAACAAGAACAATGTGCAGGTTTTCCCCATTCTCCTCTCCCAAACCTAACTGCAGCTAAATCATAGCATTCCTTCTCAGAGCAGCCTTAACTACAAATGCTTTACTGGCATCAGACAACATTCATATTTATAAAATGTCTTAATGTGTGCACCTTATAGACAATGTAAACTGTTTTGTCTTTGAAACATACCAGACTGTCATTCAGCATATTGTATGTAGTTTAGTTCAGACATAACTGCTGATGTGGCTTTATCTATAGGATCATAGAATGTAGAGATGGAAAAGACCTTTCAGTTCATTGAAGCTCTCCTTCTGCAAGTACAGAATATAATCCTTTCAATAGAAGACCTATTGGATGTTAAACTGATACTACACTCGATATTAACCCAAAGGTTTACTTGGAGAAGTTAAGGGCCCAGTTTTTATCTCAAATTCTGCCTGCTGATGTGCATCTAACTGCAAGTGTTTCAGCTTTGTTCTGCCTATCATCCTTAATCAAGATTGCATCCACAAACAGATTTCAGGTTACTCCTGGTCTACATACAGTTACACCAATTTAACATCACACCTTCAGTTCAACTTCTGTGTGTGTAGACAAGCCCTGAGGTAGTTCTTCTAGTGGAGTGTTTGTATGATTACACCGAAATGAATAGACACTGAATAGTCCCCGAAGACTCCAATTGACCGTGGACGACTAGTTTCAGCTAACTGTGTGATTAACATTTCCTTCCTATTTCAACATCCTACAGAAACTGGAATTGTGTCCCTTTTTCCTGCACTGATGGGTGTCCCAGTTACCAAGGCCGGGGAGGGGAGGTCACTTTCATGTTGAATCTAACACTTTTTGTGTGTTTTTAGCAAATAATGGCTTCCAAAGCAGATAATGGCTACCAGGACTTTCATTTCTTGCCAGCTGCATGTGGAAAACCAGTACCTAGATTTTCTGCAGAGAAAATAAAGCAGTAAAAAGAATAAATACTGGATTCCAAAATTGTCAGTTGTAATTTTCTGATGGGCATTTGCACAATTTGACTAACAAAATTGGCCCGAATTTTCTTGTACCCAATGTAACTTTGACTACCAGTGGAGTCAAAAATGACTTATGCCAGCAGAAATGAGAGGAGAATCAGAGTAGCTTTATCCTGAGGTTACCAGGAGAGAGAGAGAGTTGCAAGCCAGTGTACAAAAATCTGCTTTTTTTCTAAAGTAGATTGAATTTTGCTGGTCCCCAGTCAGTCCGAAATAGATGATTTTGATTTCTCTTTGAACAGGACACGAATATCCCTTTGGAATTAAAATGAGCCACATTCGAGATGCTGTGCCCCAGACACAGGAATCGAAAGACTGTGCCTACCCTCTTGACCTTCATGGGTCCTTCTTAATGGAACAGCTGCCCCGAGAACTGCAGTGCCAGTTTATACTGAAGCCAAGTCGTCTGGCCTTGTGCGAGCAACTGAATGGTAAGTTGCTCCCCTTACAGAGGCATCATTCATTGAGAGAGTCTTCAGGTTCTCTCTCTGTTATAGAAAGCGGTCATGTGATGTGGGCATAAGATGTGGTGAATAGGGTCCAGATGTATGTTTCAGCTATATGAGAAATTTTACACTAGAATTCTCTTATTTGAGTTCACTGTATTTTTTTACACTTTTTTTTTTGAACCAGGTTAAGTTTTTATGAAACTGCCTATCAAATGGTTTTTCCAAAACCAACAAAGCAATGGCCAAATCTCCTCCAGGCAGCCTGTTCGCTTATTTTAACAGTCTATTTGCTGATCAGAAAAATCATGTCTCCACAGGCCTTGCTTTTCTATAATGAGGCTGAACAGTTTTGTGGTTAAGGCACTGGAGTGGGACTCAGGAAATTTGGATTAAATTCTTGGCTATGCCCCACAGTTTGTGTCACCTCAGACAAGCCCCTTAGTCCTTGATGCAGCAAGGTGCTAACTTTAAGCACCTATTTCAATGGGACGACTCACATTCTTTTTTTTAATTCGCTTATGATTAATTAAAAATATAATATATATATATGCAGAAAAAACAAGCATAAAGTACTATACACAAACTTCTCATAATACAGACATGTTTCATATTAATTATTTGCTGCCTAACCTTAGCTATACTTGAAACATTTAATTATATCTATAATATGAACGATTAAAATATAAAGCAGCTATTTGTATTACACGATTTACAAACAAAATTTGTTTATAAAAAGTCCAACAAAACAAAGAAAAATTCTGAATTTAGGATAAAGAAGAGAAGCCAAATTCAGAGGAGGGGGATAGAGATGGGGAGGGAAGGAAGTAGGCTGAGTGGAGGGGGAAGCGAGGGGCACCCATTCATTTCTTGCATATGATTGTTTACACTGGGGCCGACCTGACTTGTCTCAAAAAGGGTGCAACACCTCATTAAAATCTCCTGCTATGACGATTGATTCTAGTGGGATATTAATTAGTTTGGGGAGAAAAAAATAATAATAAAAAAACTTGTATCACCTATATTGGGTCCATATATATTAATCAGAGTGTATATAGAGCAGTGGTTTTCAAACTTCTTTTCTGACAATCCAGTTGAAGAAAATTGTTAATGCCTGCGACCCAACGGAGCTGGGGATGAAGGGGAAGGGGTTGGGGCGTGGAGGTGAGGGCTGCGGGGTGGGGCCAGGAATGAGTGGTTCACGGTGTGGGAAGGGGCTCTCGGCTGGGGGTTGGGATGCAGGAGGGGGTCAAGGCTCTGGGCTGGGGGTGCAGGCTCTGGGGTGGGGCCGGGGATGAGGGGTTTGGGGTGCAGGAAGGGGCTCCAGGTTTGGGGGGGCTCAGGGCTGGGGCAGGGAATTGAGGCTCGGACTTACCTCTGCTGGCTCCCAATGAGTGGTGCAGTGCGGGTGCTAAGGCAGGCTTCCTGGCACCTCGGACCGCACTACACCCCGGTAGCAGCCAGCAACAGGTCTGACTCCTAGGCGGAGACGCGCAAGCGGCTCCATGTGGCTCTCGCCTGCAAGCATTGACCCCGCCCCCAGCTCTCATAGGCTGGTTCCCGGCCAATGGGAGTGTGGAGATGGTGCTCAGGGTGGGGGCAGCGCGCAGAGCCCCATGGTCCCCCCGCCTAGGAACCGGATCTGCTGCTGGCCGCTTCCGGGGCACAGCGCGGTGTCAGAACAGGTAGGAACTAGCCTGCCTTAGCCAGGCAACACCACCGATGGGACTTTTAATAGTCCAGTCGGCGGTGCTGACCAGAGCCGCCGTGACCCAGTGCCTTCCATTATGCGACCCAGTACTGGGTCGCGACCCATAGTTTGAAAACCACTGATAGAGAGAGTCCGAGATCTTAGCCTTCTCCAGCAAAAATCTATCACCTTCATCTTTATTTACATCTCGAATTTGTAAATTGAGTCTTTTGTGAAACAATATTGCTACACCTTTGGCTGTAGAGGAGAAATCGTTAAACATCCCTTCCCACATCTAACCCCTCCACAATTTCTTTGCCTCCAAGTCATTAAGGTAGGTTTCCTGTAGGAAGATAATATCTGCTTTCAGCGTTTTTAGGTGGGTGACAATTCTTTTTCTTTTTATCAAATGATCAACCCCTTTTATAGTCCAGGAAACACTATTTATAATATTAGCCATAAGGAGTGTTTAGGTCAAATATCTCTTTATCAGGCACCTGAATAGTGTCATTGCTTGGGTCATTGTTACTTCCAGATCTTAGGAATGGTATATCTGGGTTTCCCTTGACTGCCGTGGGGGCATGAAGGGGAGGGGAAAGGGGAGAAGGTAAGGCAGACCTGGAAAGGTAAAAGATAGGTATAATGTGGGAAACAAATAGGAAAAACTGAATAAAAAGAAATGAAGTGGTCAAAAGTGATCACGGATCACTTAAAAATACATAACCCTTATCCAAATCGAAATAGTACCTCAGTCCAGGAGGTTTACAAGGGGGTGACCTCATCACTCTGCCCCCCACCTCTTCAAAACACCCATGTGGGGTATAAGCTGGTTTCCCTCTAACTTTATAAAGAAGAAATAGTCTCATATCAAGGGAGGGAATGGTTTCTGCACTGTTCACAACAACAAAAGGGGAAGAAGGCTAGTGTCTAAGGAACAAGTCTATAGGAGATACATAGGAAAGGTATACAAATAGTTTAACCTTATTCTAACATAACGGGATCATTTGCAGATAAGTGTTCATTGGAAGAACAGTTCTACCTAAACTTTACCCCCTAGAGTTTTGTCCACACTTGAGTATTGTGTGAACTCCATTGCCCAATAGCTACATCAGCAATGTAAATCAGCTTAACATTTATTTCAACTCATTTAACGAAAATAAAAACTAAAATAAACCACCTGAACTAATATTATTGGAAAAGACAACTGACCTTCTCATACTCTCAGTCTCAGTAATTTGGTGAATCATAACCAGCAATAATAATTATTCTTGGATAGGATTTTAGGAGATCAGATTTATTCACCATGGAGAATTGAACAGATTCATCATTAAACTGAAATCTTTATTCCATTGTTTAGATCTGGTATCTCTTTTATAAGTGTACATTTAGGGCAAATGGATTGAATATTTCCAGATTTACTATAAACCCTGAATCTCTGAATTAGATGGGGATGAAACCAAGTAAAATCATCAGGCAGGAAGATTTTTTTTAAAGGGGGTGGGGGTGAGATAAGGGGTTGGAAAAGGTACCAAGAGGGAGAGTGCCTCAGATAGAAAATAGCATCACCCTGCTCTGTTGAGCCTTGCCGATCCACAGTGTAAGGGGTCCCCAGGTCCGAGGCAGTGATTTGCTTGGAGTCAGGATCTCGAGGTAGGTGGTGCTCCCTGTGCACTGAAATCATGAGTATCTTGCCTTCCTCTTTAACTTTGAAAGTAGCAGGGAAGGAAACGTAGTAGTCCAAACCCAATCCTTTCGCTAGGGCTCTTGATCTATTGAATTTAGCCCTTTTTTCCAGCATATCCTTGGTGTAATCCAGGGGAATCATCAGCCTGTGTCCTTTCCATGTTAGATCTTTCAGTTCATGGGCTTTTTTAAGAATGAGTTCCTTAATATTGTATTTTTAAAATCTTACAATTATGGCCCGGGGCTTTGCATTTGGAGGGGGTTTGGCACAAGATAGCGGTGAGTGCTCTCAAGCTCTAAGTTTGATTGGGGACAGAGACAAAAGTGCTGGCAGGATGGTGGATAAACATTCCACAGGCCTCCCTTTTTCCAGTCCCTCTGGGAGACCCACGAGTCTCAGATTCTTCCCTCCAGATCCTTAACCTTCTCTTGTGGTGCTTTAATAGTTCTTTCCTGTTGCTCTGCAGTTATATTCATACTACTCACTGTGTCTTCTTGTGAGGAGATTCTGTTCTCAGCATCCTCTACTCTTGAGGCCAAGCCTCGCAAATTAGCTTGGAGCGTACTAGTAATATTTTTGATCTCCGTTGTATCGTCATATCTTTTTCTCAAGATAATCTGCTCACTTGAGATTTGTGGTAGCCAGTCCATATTTTCATCTGGCTTCAGAGAGGCAGCCTCTCCCTGGTCAGCCATCCTGGTTGCCCAATAGCTTCTGCTTTTGGGTATTTTGTAGAAAGTCTGGAGACGGAACAGGGTCCATAATGGTATTAAATCAAAAGAAAAGAGCTGTAGAATAATATCTGATGAAAATTAGATGGGGGGGGGGGGAAGTGATGGTGTTGGATTTTTGGAGGTGAGGAAGGAAGCTGTAAAGTGAGGCATCCACTGTCCTTCAAGTGGCTCCCAGAAGCAGACTACTCACATTCTTAAGGTTAGGCATGTACTTAAGTACATCTCTGCTTCCATGAACGGGGATAATAATACTCTTCCACCCTTTGTCTGTCTTGTCTGTATCGGGCCCAACCCTGCATACTCTTGAACACATGCTTCATTTTGTGCAGTGACCTCAGTGAGACAGTTAAGCACACAAGTAAGATTTTTCAGGGCTGGGGCCTTAGACTGTAGACTCATTGGGGCAAAGACTCCCTTAATATGTGTTTTTTACTGCACTTAGCATACTGGGACCCTGATCTCAGTTGTCACCTCTTTGTGCTACTGTAGTATTAATAATAGTAGAAAATCATATATATGTAGAACTTCTTCATGTGCCTCACCAATTATTTTTATTTCCTGGATATAATTGCTCAGAGTGTATGCCTAGAACACCATTTTTAATGTATCTAGAAATTAAATATATGGGGGTTTGGTATGTGTATGTATTACACATTACACAGGAAATTTAATTGCATTTTATATATAGTAAAATAATTTCCTTTCTACTCCCCCTCCCCCCCCAATGTTATGCAGCATCTATTACTTCATGGCATATTTTAGGAATGAGGCAATTAGTAAACAGGTGTGATTAGGTTTCTAGGCCCAGCGTGGCAGCTGACATTGACTGGCAAGAGAAAATAGAAATGCCAATCAGCTCTCTCAAGTTCTAATGCAGACCCGTTATCAATAGCACTGTGTAAACTACTGGAGAGAAAGCAAGACTGCCTCTGGATCTGAGGCTAGGGGCAGCCCATGGATGATGCACAAGCATTGGGCAAAGTGTCAGTACGAGAGGCTATTGATTTATTTTTCCACTCTCCTCCTCAGCTGATTGAGCAATACATCATTTTAAATTGCTTTATCGGTTTGCAAACCTGATTAACTTGTATGCTGCAGGATCCACTCTCCTTTCCTCTTCTTGGCTCCCACTCACAGATTAGTTTAGGAAATGGATAAGGACAGCAGCACAGAGGCCAGTAGCTGATCTTGAAATCAGCAGGCCAAAGGCTATGTGGCTGTTGTTGTTATGTAACTGCCAGGCACAATTCTGTCTACGTATCAGAAGAGTTCACAACAAAGGGCAAGGTTTGTATGTCTGGTAACAGGTCTTATGGCTCATAATGCTGCCCCTCACTATTGTGGGATTAAGCTCAATTTATTCTCTTTTCCCTGAAATAGGATAAAATAGTTAACTTAGAAACGGAGTTTATACAGTGTCCACTAAAACTTACAACTGAATGTGTAGCCAGTTAGGGATACAGTTGGCTCTAAACATGGTGGTTGTCCACGCACAACATGGTTAACATACAATTAGCAAGCACAGAGGCATAAGTGTTTCAATCATGTCACACTAAGCACTGGCAAAGGTGAAATACTTTCACATTGCATAGATCAGTGGTTTTCAAACTTTTTTTCTGGCGACCCAGTTGAAGAAAATTGTTGGTGCCCTTGACCCAACGGAGCTGGGGATGAGGGGTTTGGGCTGTGGGAGGGGCTCAGGGCTGGGGCAAAGGGTTGGGATGCAGGAGTGAGGGTTGTGGGGTGGGCCTAGGAATGAGGGGTTCAGGGTGTGAGAGGGGGCTCTGGGCTGGGCCAGGGGGTTGGGGTGTGGGCGGGAGTCAGGGCTGGGGCAGAGGGTTGGGGTGCGGGGGTGAGGGCTGCAGGGTGGGGCCAGGAATGAAGGGTTCAGGGCTTCGGGGAGCTAAGGGCTGGGTTGGGGGGTTGGGGCATGGGCTTACCTCAGGCGGCTCCCAGTCAGCAGCGCAGCAGGTTTGCAGAGGCAGGCTTCCTGCCTATCCTGGCACCGCAGACCGCGCTGTGCCCTGGAAGCAGCCAGCAGCAGCTCCGGCTCCTAGCCGGAGGTGTGCAAGCAGCTCTGGGTGGCTCTCGCCCGCAGGCACTACCCCCCCAGCTCCCATTGTCCGTGAGCTGGCCAATGGGAGTGCGGAGCTGGTGTTGAGGGCGGGGACAGCGCACGGAGCCCTGTGCCCTCCCCCCCCTCACCTATGAGCCAGATGTGCTGCTGGCCATTTCCAGGGCGCAGCGCGGTGTCAGAACAAGTAGGGACTAGCCTGCCTTAGCCGGGCAGCACCGCCGACGGGACTTTTAACGCTCCTGTCAGCAATGCTGACCAGAGCCGCCGCGACCCAGTGCCTTACATTCCGCGACCCGGTACTGGGCCGCGACCCGCAGTTTGAAAACCACTGGCATAGATTATACCCCCTAATAGCACCATTCTGTACAAGTTGGCCGCTCCTCCTCCTCCTCCTCCATCACTATGCATTAGGACATATTTGAGTGCATTGAGCCATGTGATACTGGTGCCACACTCCCTTATTGAGGCAGTATGAATTAATTGCCTGGATTTTCCCATAATGCACAGGTACACACAGGCAGCCTGGTAGATGGTGACATGTGAACACAGTTAACAAATGATTGTAATGTGAAAAAAAAATTGCTGTGTGGACAGAATTCAACTCTGTTTATTGTAACTGAGTCAGATGGCTGTGCCATGACCTGGTTACAAAAACATAGTCTATGTACAGCGAGGAAAGGACCTACACATGCGTGTTCCTTCTTTAGGGGCTTTATAGCATATAACGTTGATAACGAAGTTAATTGCATCATCATGATTAAAAATGCTTGTAAGCTCATGTCTATCAAATGAATATCATAAACATATATTTACTTAACATTTAACTTCAAATATTTGAACAGTGAGAACTGTTTGTCTGGCATCCAAACTGTTCTTTAATCATCTGGTAAAAAGGAGACCAGAGTACAGTAGATTGGTCTCATCACAAAAATAGTCTCATAAACTTGGAAGGATTCAGTAGTTACAGATTTGGTCCAAAAAAGACCCCAAATGGTTCAATAAATTCCAGAGGTTTTATTTAGTATTCAGATTGTTTCCTAGGCCTGGTCTACACTAACCCCCCAATTCAAACTAAGGTACGCAACTTCAGCTACGTGAATAACGTAGCTGAAGTCGACATACTTAGTTCGAACTTACCGCAGTCCAGACGCAGCAGGCAGGCTCCCCCGTCGACTCCGCGTACTCCTCACGCCGAGCAGGATTACCGGAGTCGACGGGGAGCACTTCTGGGTTCGATTTATCGTGTCCAGACAAGACGCGATAAATCAAACCCAGAAGTTCGATATCCTGCTGCCGAACCAGCGCGTAAGTATAGACAAGCCCTTAGTAGTTCATGAAATGGGGGAAATCCAGTCACACTGTGTAGCACCATGTTGATTAGAACACTGCACGTGAATAGGACTCCCTGCACCTAATGTAAAACATGGACAGCTCTGATCCTGAAACACATCAGTATCGCTAACTCTCACTGGGCCAGATTCATTAACTCCGAACTTATTTGCAACCAACGTGCTATAATGTGTTCCCCATTTTGGCCCAGAAGAACCCAGTGGCACCAGATTGTTCTCAAAATAGCATCCTCCACATACAGTGTGACCTCCCATGCAGCTGCATGGAGGACTCCATTTTAAAGAGCAAAACAGTGGAGGACCGCGCAGTGTGACCTCTTGCACTGTATGTGCATGGCCATACTGGCAGGGGCTGAGAACCTGAACTTAAAATATCAAGACTGCACTGCTGCCCAGAGGAGACCCTAGGAATACAAAGTTTGTGTTCCAAAGTATGGAAGTACTGCCTTCAGCACAATGAATAAGCTGCCTGTCTCTCAGCCATGTCAGAGCTTCTCTCTGTATCTTAAGCAAAGAAAGACCTTACATGTCTCTCCGTCCTCCAGCTCTTCTCCTTGATATCTCCCATTTCCCTTGAGCTGTAAATGAACTAATATTGGGGTAGCTTTACTGTCCTTAGAATCTCTTTGTGGCCACACAATGTTTCTTTGTGCTGCTCAGTCATTGTCAATTTTTGACACAATGCTGGTGTTTCATTGTTTTAGGCTACTTGTTGGTTTCTGTCCCAGTGTTTTCAAGAATGTTGAATTGGTCCTCTTCAAATAGGAAGAAATCTTCTCTGGCTTGACAGTGAGATTTAAATGCTAACAAGCCAGTGGCCAAGTGGAACAGCTGTCTCTCCAGGACTTTGTTCTGGTGGTGGCTCTACAGAAAGTGTTTTTGAGGGGGATATACCAGCATCAGAAGCGGACCTCATAACACCAGGCTTAGGACTCTCGCTTAGTTTGACCAATGAGCTATTGCCTTGCGGAGCTGGAGATAAAGAAAAGTTTCCATTGAGATTGGCTCAACCACTCTGCTGTCACAAAAGAAAGGCTGAAATGTTCTTAGTTGCAACATTGTTCATTTACTTAGACACATTTCTGAAATTTCATAACAGTTTTTCACCAGCGTGGGGGTGACCTGGCTAAATTCCAGATTGGGTAATAATTCTGCTTACCTAAATTCCTCCTATAGTTTTACCTCTGTTCCGCTCCCTGATCTAGATAATAATAATAATTGTTGGAGTGCACGGTTAAACAGATGCTGTTTCTCTCCCAAATGGTGGCTGCATTTCCTTGAAATGGTTCTTTTTTTGTTTGCATAATTTTTTTAAGTGCTTTGGCCTCTTGGAATTGAAGAAAATAACATGAAGCTAGTAATTGTTCCTAATTTTTAAGATAAATTCCCTTAAGTTTTAATATATTATTCCTTATTCTGCAAAATAGAAGCTCTCTTTAATTTTTCCTTTCAATGGGCTCAATGTATTTATTGCCAGAACAGAGCATAAGTATGTACTTGCTATTGTAAAAACAGAACTCGCAGTGTAGTAAACCTTAGCAAACCATAACAAAAATTGAGTTTTTAGACATTAGAGGTTAGTTGCTTTCTTCCAAAGCATGACATGTGAAAGCACAATCTTAAACTTTGTCAGGCTTATCTTTCATGAAGCTTCGGTTCGTTTTAAATTTATATCCTCATTTTCTTTATGGAAAGTAGTTTTCATCAGCTTGTAATGTTAAAATATTCAAGTTTTGAGTTACTCTAACTTTCCTGTCTAATTGTAATGAAATGAATTCCCCCACTCCCAATGGGAACGTAATCTCCTACAATGGAATGATGTATAACAGAAGCCACTAGTGACGCTAAAAGCATGTGTGATAAAGTATGCGATATAAAAGTCTATATTGTACTGAAATCCATGCTTATAGAAGTAACACGCCTGGATTCTAGCAATGTAGAACCCTTCCGCGGGATGAAAGACCCAACACATGGAAAGGTTCATAGAGGTTTAAGGATCCTGTAAACCTGAATCAGATGACTTTGGAGAAAAAAGAAAAGGGAAAATGTGTGTGTGTGTGTGTGTGTGTGTGTGTGTGTGTGTGTGTATTAGTTTTTCTATCTCATATTTCCACCATAAAGTTGCCAACACAACCCTCCAAAATACCCTTTGCTGTTAAGCCAGAATTTATATAGAATGACAGATAAACATGAGGGAATCCATTTTCTATTTAAGATTGCCTTGGTTTCCTTCTCTTTGTGCTGTAAAGAAGAGCTTCCGTCAGTAGTGCAGTTCGGAGCTTTCACTGTTACCGTACCTCATGAAAACCATCAAAAAGAATGAAGAATAACCAAGCCCATTGGTGTGTTGTCATCATGATGACATGCCAGCTGGAAGACATTGATTAAAGAGCAGGTACTGGTTCTTGAGCATCGGTCGGCAAATGCTTGGAGCAAGAACACAGATACACTCGCTCTGGGGAAAAAGAGTCGGAAAGGCAACTGGTTTTTTCTGTTGGCTGTTAATGCTCCTTCCCCCATCAGCTTATTCATTGATGTTAGTTGTGCAGAGGCTGCTCCAGCCCATTGCCAGTGGGAACTGGAATGTCAAGGTACAGCAGCCAGCAAGAGAAGAATTTCTTCTTCAAAAAAGAGGCTCTGTGGTTTTTGTGCATGTGGGTGGGAACAATCTAGATGCATGTAAACTCAGTGGGCTGGTTTTCTTAATCATAGAATCATAGAATCATAGATTATAGGACTGGAAGGGACCTCGAGAGGTCATCGAGTCCAGTCCCCTGCCCGCATGGCAGGACCAAATACTGTCTAGACCATCCCTACATTTAGAGGTAAGAGTTCCGGCTGCAGTCTAGCAATGCAGTGCAGATCTGTGTGATCCTTTTTGAATGCTTGGATAATAAAGCATGTTCTCTGTGTCTGCACACCAATGGAATAGGCTGAGCCAGACCGAGGAGTTGGTTGTGTTCATGAAACTTTTCCATCTGAAACCATAGCAACCACTACAAAAGTAATATTAGAAACAGAACTGAAATACATTTCTTCTAATAAACACCTCACTTTTTCCCCAGAACTAAGCCAAAAGCCATTTAAAAGGAAAAAATCGATCATAAACTGGGCCTTTTGGCGTGGTCCGGGCACTCAGCTGGACAATATACCACTGTCTCCAACATCTCCTGTTCCAGGGAAACTCTTTGGTCTGTCGCTGCCAGCCATCTGTGAGAATGACAATCTGCCCAAACCTGTCTTGGTAAGTCACGGATTCTGGGCTGGCTATTAAATATTTGGGATTTCTTTGCATAGGAAATGAGAAGGTTGGGGGTTAGGTAGCCAGGACACTGAAATGATCCTCCATAGAGAAACCAGGAGGAAATGTTCTCTCCAGTTTTGAGCCGGAACTTTGGCTGTCAACACAAATTGCAGCAAATGTTTGTAAAATGTGGTCAGACCTGGTTAATACAAATCAGTCTGCAAATTGTATGTAATCAGGCTGAAGGTTTTTTAAAACTAATCTATCTTTTCTGCATGGGTCTGGTTCTGTAACTCTCTCTCATGCAAGTAGTCCCTACTCCTCAATAGGAGTATGTACTACTCAACAGAAGTGTTGTGGAGTCAGGCTCCTACGTCTAAGGGCCGGATCTTCAGCTGGTGTAAATCAGGGGAGATCCTGTGAAGTCAATGGAGCTACATCAATTTACACCAGCGGAGGATCTGGCTCTTATGCTTGCCCTTGGTATGTTCTCCCCACATCACTCAGGGATGTTCATACCAGGATTCTTCAGGACATTCCAGAGCATTGTTTGTTTTCTAGCTGCAGTCTTTACGAATGTTGATAATTTTAGGGTATCCAATGTAACCCTCCAGAGATGAGCTCTAGTTTACCTTAGGAATCTATTCTAGAACTATTAGGTCCTTCAAGCCCAATGCAGCCACTGATGTGTTCTGAGAATCATTCTCAAACTTGAATCCTTTTGGAACTTTTGTTTGGGAAAAGTAAAGTTACTAGGTGCACGGACATCACTTGGTACAATTAGTAGTTTGAGTCTGAAAAACTTACGTTGTTTAAGTCCCAAAAAGTGACTTTCTTAAAATTCATGCAGCATTCTTGGAGAATGAAACACGGCATCTGGGATGCTATATGGAGAAGGCAAAGCTGAGGGTGGTAAAGCCCCACGCAGGTTGCACATCTCTGCTTTAAAGCGTTATAACCTGCATTCTAAATTGAAAGGGTTGTTTTAGTTTTTATCTTACAAAAAGCAGGTCAAACCATTAACTCGTCGCCCTAAAACATTGACCAGTTTTGTTTCTTGGCCAAACCTTCGTTCTCAAGTTGAGATCTTGCATTGCAGGATTTAGCTCATTTTTAACAAATGAGCTCCCAATCTTTGCAAAGAAAGGGGAAATACTGCTCTGAGTACTGCTGGCTTGAATGGTGCCCCTATAAAGGTATTTGCACGTAGATGGACAGTTGGCTCCCAACTTCTGAAAGAAGAGGAATGTTAAAGAAGTAGACTTTAAAAATAGTTTCCATTTGGCATATTTGCATTGCTGTGCTTCAGGAAGACCTACCCAGCAGCCCAGACTGCAAAATTAGCCAAAAGCTACTTTTCAGTGATTACAGTTCTAATAACTCAATTTAATGATAATACATTCTCCACCAGCCACCATTCCCCTGCCGTCGGCTCAGAGATCCTTCCTTAAAACAAACAGTCCTCAATTGCTTTGTGACCTACTTATTTTCCTTGTTTTAAATAGTTTGGTCTTCAGACAAATGTGTGTGTATATATAGAATATATATCACTATTTTAAAAAAAAATTCCTAAACAAAACACTCCATGGAGTAAAGTACTGGTCACACAGAGTAAGGGTGGCAGAGTAAGGGCTGACTCTTAATTAGGATTTAGAAGTGGAGATTAATATGAAATGAGAAGTACCCACTAGCTATGATAAAATTATGTTAGGCTGTTCAGGCTACAAATTGATCATCAGCTGGGCCAGAAGCCTTAGCACATAGTTTGCAGCAATGCTGAACAAACAGGTGACTGGAGGTTTGACACCTCCCTGTGAAGCATCTGGCTGTAGCCACTGTCAGACAGGATACTATGCTAGATGGACTATTGCTCTCTTCCTGTGCAGCAGTATAAACTGGCTGATATTTGCACAGTGCTTTGAAGAGGTAATGTGCTAGATCAGTGTTGAGTAATATTATTATATTGGGTGAGGATATTCGCACAGCTTGTTTAAAGAAATGTTTTCTCAACTCAGTGCCACAGACCATAGCTTTAATGAGGGTTGGGTGGCAAAGCCCATGGAATAGAGAATATACCCTGATGTGTTTTTGACTTGTGAATCTTCGTAGGACGTTTGCACATGTGGAAAAGGGATAAAGCCACATCTTAATAGTTAACAGATAAAGAAGCTATATGTAAGGAAGGCTATCTGGCTTTTTAATTTTGCACAGGACATGCTTTCCTTCCTTTACAAAGAGGGGCCTTTTACCAGGGGTATTTTCAGACGCTCAGCAAATGCGAAATCCTGCCGAGAGCTCAAGGAGAAGCTTAATTTGGGAGCTGAAGTGCACCTAGCTTGTGAATCCATATTTGTGACTGCCTCAGTGTTTAAGGTATGCAAAGAGCTTTATTTCTCTCTCCTTGAGGGCCAGGGGTGGGAGGAGGGATATGACAACTAGTCAATTTGTTTTCTGCAATAGGAGTTTATTTTTATTTTGTAAAACTTGCCTACGATCTCATTTAGAACCTGATCCTCCAAGTCCTCTAGCTCTCCTTAAAGTCTGTGGGAGTTCTTTGCAGGCTTGGGCCCTTATTCTGTAAAGATGCTATAAAGTACAAGATTCTTGTGCTTCCCAAAATATTCTGGTTTATTTCTCTATGGATTATCTTTGCATAAGGACTAGTATGTTAATAACAGTATTGTTTCATGCAGAGAACATCCAGAATTCATAACCAGCCTATTTGGGAGAGTTTTGTCTGATGTGTATTTGTATATAAATCTCAAATATGGACTAGCATATTTGCCCTGTTGTTTTATTACCCTTCACATGTTTACGTACAATGGGTGCTTGTAATCTCCATTGATATATGTTCAAGTAGTGTCTCTAGTAGGATTTTTTTAACAGAGGCCTTGGCTACACTTGCAAGTTACAGCGCTGTAAAGCCTCCCCCAGCGCTGTAACTCACTCCCCGTCCACACTGGCAGGGCACTTACAGCGCTGTATCTCCCTGGGTACACCGCTGCAGGTACTACACATCTCCAAGAGGAATAACAGCTGCAGAGGAGTGGCCACGACTCATGGGTGTGATTGTAAACGCTTGCAGCGCTGTACTAATCACCTTGTCAAGTGGCCGATCCTCTCCATTCTTGTGACTGGCTGCAGGAATGCGGAAGTGCCGGTTTCAAAGCTCGTATCACAGAGAAAATCAAACAGTTTGCAGCTTGCTTTGAGTGAGTAAATGAATGAGCAGGGGGCCGGGAGTTCGGAACTTGCAAAATAGAGAGCTGACATGCTCCAAAAAGCACTCTCTCTCCCCCCACACTCCCTGTCACAATCCACCCCACCCCATCCCCCGTTTTGAAAAGCACGTTGCGGCCACATGAATGCTGGGATAGCTGCCCATAATGCACCGCTCCCAACACAGCTGCAAATGTGGCAAGTGTGGCCACACCACTGCTCTGGCAGCTGTTAGTGTGGACAGACTGCAGCGCTTTTCCCTACTCAGCTGTACGAAGACAGGTTTACCTCACAGCGCTGTACAGCTGTAAGTGTAGCCAAGGCCAGAGAATGCTATTCCTTTTGCTGCCATTCCTGATGCCTATGAGTTGTTGCCTCTCATCATGTTGCAATGGTCTGCCCTCTAGTGGTTGGAGGTCTTAAAATGTGCTGCTGTTACTACTGACAGTAAATGGAAATTCTCCATTAGCTCAAGAGATCTTGAACAATTCAAGGAATGAAGTTAGATCCCTGCATTGGGGTTTGCACGGAATCAAATTCCTCCTTGTGCTGTGCTGCTGCTGTTAATGTTCACTGGAAAAGAGAGACGCTCTCTGGATAACATGAAGACATAAGGAAAAGCACACCTGTTCCTTTTAAAGAAATCAAATGGTGGTTGTGGGAAATTGGTTTTGGAGTGTACAGAAGAGCAGAAAATAAGACCTGAATGTGGAATAATATCTGTGCTTGTAAAGATGGTGAAATATCTTCCCCAAACTTCTGCACAAAAGTGTTTTGGTTTCACCCTTACAAATTGTTTGACACTCTCCAGATTTTGTTTTTCTGCACAATTTGACACTAGTTTCTTCGTCTTCAGCTAGAACGTGTGAAATTTGTATTCTCAATACCAAAGCCATTGAATGAATTTGACTCATGCTTGCACCTTTGCACAGGAAACACCACTTAAACCCTCAAAATAGTGCCAAAATGGTGCTGATCCTCTGCCCTGGCATACGCTTCACCTCACTGTGCCCATTTTTCACATCACAATAGGGTTTGTTTTGTTTGTGGAAAAGTGGCCTGTTTGAGGTTTAAAATAAACATATGAAACAGGGCAAATTTTGGGGGGTGAAATGAGCCCCCTTATTTTGTTTGTAGCAAAAGGGGGGGGAAGCATTGTAGTACTTTTTTCCATTTCATTGCATCTAGTGCTCAGTCCTGCAAAGTGCTGAGCAGTGTGGCCCTCACCCAGCAAAGCATTTCAACATGCGCTTAACTTTAAGCATATGAGTTACCGTATTGGCTCCAATGGGACTATTCCTGTGTCTCAAGTTAAGCAACTGCTGAAGTGCTTTGCTGGATCGGGACCCTGTTTATTACCGCAAATTTTAGGTGGAAATCCTAATTTTCATTGCAGTCGTCCCAAAAATAGATGGGGAAAGAGGGTGTACATGTCTGATGTCAAAGAAAAGCCTGTTTTGTGTAATATGCATCATAGAGATGGTTCAAAAGTTTATGTGGTAAAGCATGACCCCATTTAAGGTTGGCAAAGTCAGTGGGATCTGCTGAGTAAGTGCTAATTGTACATTTAAGCTGCTAGGAGAGTGAATTTTCCTGCCACTTGAAAACTAGACAGAAAACTGAATTCATGTACCGTGCTCTGGGGGGACTCCTCCCTTGATTCACCTTGCTTTAATGTTCTTTGGAAGTGCCCACCTCAGACCTTGTATGTGAACAGTTTCCCCAAGGTGTGAATCAAACATCAGTGAAGAATATTTCCTGCCACTTGAATGAGGGAGCCATGCAATATGCAGCTACTCTGGTTCATTATAGGAACACTGGAGACCAGAACTGAGCTTTGTGTCTGTAATTCAGGGAAGTACAAGCCTTATTTTGAAGAGAATGAGCAGGCAGAACTAACTTACGTTAATTTTTGTCATCAAAATCAATCTGTTCGTTGGCAGTCCTGTGACAGTCACAAACTGAACACAAAATAATTAGTACATAAACACATGGTAATATGGGCCTAATTCGGCACCACTGAAGCCAATGGAATTTTTATCAGTGATTTCAATGGCTCAGGATCAGGCCCTATAGGAAAATTATTGTAAAACTTATAGCTTGTCTACACTAGAAATTTGTACCACTTTAACTGTACTGGTACAGTTAAGGTGCCACCGCCAACTTGTGACTGCAGTTATATCAGTATAAAGTGTTTTATACGAGTGTAGCTACTCCCATACAGGAAGGAGAATAACTGTACCAGTATAAGGCAACAGAGGGTCCTGTGGCACCCTTAAGACTAACAGAAGTATTGGGAGCATAAGCTTTCGTGGGTAAGAATCTCACTTCTTGCATCTGAAGAAGTGAGGTTCTTACCCACGAAAGCTTATGCTCCCAATACTTCTGTTAGTCTTAAAGGTGCCACAGGACCCTCTGTTGCTTTTTACAGATTCAGACTAACACGGCTACCCCTCTGATACTTGTACCAGTATAAGTTGCCCTTATAATGATATAACTACATCCACACTAGGACTTTTAACTATTTTGGTTAAAAATTACCACCCCCCAACCAGCGTTGTTTTACCATTAAATCTTATAAGCATAGACCAGGTCTTACTGTGACGTGTAGGAAAGCAGCTATGCTTCTGTGGTCTTCTCTTCATTCTTGGAGTGCAGCAAGGGTGTGCTCCTTACTTAGCCAGATCTGTGACAAGCACTGTAAACATTTTACTGGGATAAATGGGGATTGAAGATAATTAGATGATTAGTAAACTGCAGGCGTCTCACAGTATCCAAATAACTGGCCCCTGAGCTAATTCTCTGGTAAAGTGAAAACAGATAAAGCATTAGAAATGCATCCCGTTTGACAGAAAAGGTTCAGGAGAGGGTATGAAAATATTAATCCTAAACATAATGCAAAATGTTTCTTAATGTTAAGAGATTTACTGCTTGACTTAGCGGCTCTGTGGAATAAAATGCACACCAGCCAGTGTTGTCCCACCAATACATTTTCTCAGATCTGTGTAGCTTATCTTTTTTCCCCACCCACACTGCTAGCTCACATGTTTTTATTGTTCCTCTCTTGGAATAAGGATTTTCTTCGGAACATCCCAGGCAGCATTTTTTCATCCCAGCTCTGTGATAAGTGGGTCTCTGTAATGGATCAAGGGAACCATGAAGAGAAGATAAAAGACATCCAAAGGTAGAGTTATTTATATTGCAAAAAAGTGGAATCCTGCAAATTAGACTTTTGACAGGTCCCAATTAAGGAAAGCATTTAAATGCGTGCTTAAATTACCCCCAATTCAGGAAAGCACATAAGCACATGCTCAAGTCCCATTGACATAAAGGGACTTAAGTACATGCTACAAGTTAAGCACATGCTGAAGAGCTTTCCTGTATAGGGTGCTTTCCTAAATCATGTTCTTGGTACCTATGTGCCTGCTGTGGGAGTATGTGCCAGTAAGCAGATTTCAATCATTTCCTTTCACCAAGACCACAGGAGAGTGTTTATAAATATGCTCCCGAAGACCAGGACTTCTGCCTGCTACCAAAATAGACTGAGGCTAGGTCTACACTACCCGCCTGAATCGGCGGGTAGAAATTGACCTCTCGGGGATCGATTTATCACGTCCCGTCGGGACGCGACAATCGATCCCCGAATCGGCGCTCTTACTCCACCAGTGGAGGTGGGAGTAAGCGCCGCCGACAGAAAGCTGCAGAAGTCGATTTTGCCGCCGTCCTCACAGCGGGGTAAGTCGGCTGCGATACGTCGAATTCAGCTACGCTATTCATGTAGCTGAATTTGCGTATCTTAAATCGACTCCCCCCTGTAGTGTAGATGTACCCTGAGTTTGTTTTGGGTGGTGCAGGAGCTTTGGCAAAAGGGGTGCAGCAACTATTCAGTTCCACTCTTTTTTATTTTATTTTATTTTTTTGCATTCGTTTCAAACTTCAGTGACTGTTGTGAAGCCGGGATTGTGTCATAGTGAAATATCGGAGTCTGGCCATGGTGGAAGCCCTGTTGCTGAGGATATTAAAATTAGACTGGGCAAAGCACTAGTCCATGCAGGCAGGAGGGTGGACTAAGTGACCTATTAAATGGAGCTCTGCCAATTTACGTTAACAACTGGGTATCCAGAGCAAATGACTGAATTTTGCAACTGAGTGAACCAGTGAGTTGACAATTGAACAAAAGAACAAATAAAAATCACAAATGGTACATGTGCGTTTATGTGACAGTGCAGTGTTCATTATTTCTTAGACTAATTTACAGTATATCAGCAATTGTTCTGAATTACACCATATTAGAGGAACACACTGAAGTTTGAGTAATAAGAGCTCACTGTGGTACCTGCTGGGTCTTTTCTTAGAAGCTATTGAAATAGTAACTATTTCCTGCTCTAACCAGTAATCCACATTGCCTCCCTCCGATTTCTGTAGTTTCATCAGATGCTAACTCTAGTAAGTGGCGGGGAAGTGCTTTCTTAAATTGCTCTTTATGGGGTTTTTTTCTTTCAGGCTAATAGAACAACTCCCCAGAGCCAATGTGGTTCTTTTACGTTACCTCTTTGGAGTACTACACAGTATAGAAAAGCAATCTGAAGATAACCAGATGACGGCATTTAATCTAGCTGTGTGCATCGCACCCAGCATGCTGTGGCCTCCTGCTCCCTCTAGCCCTGAAACAGAAAGCGAATTCACCAAAAAGGTGAGTGAAACCTCAGTTTTGCTAAGGAATCTCTATGTTCAGAAAGGTGATAATAATTAGCACCTACACAGATCAGTGCTTCTCCTCTTCAAAGCTCTCTGCAAACATTAAATAATTCATCCCCACTCTGCCCCTGAAACAGAGGGAGTGAGATCATAAATATCCAGTGCATTTGTAACAATCACTTCCTCCTAGGGATGCTGTTTGTTTAAGCTGGTCTTAGAACAGTTTTCTCTGTATAATCAGAGGAATGTAGGGTGAAAAAGGACCTCAAAAAATGATCCTGTCCAGCCCCCTGTACTGAAGCAGGACCAAATAAACCCGTAAGGCGGTTGGGGTGGAAAAGATGCACAGGAAGGAGTTGGCTTAGGGCCTCGGGAAGCATTGTCCCCAAGGAGAAGATTGTAAATGGCAGTAGGGAAGGAGCCGAGTGGGATCCAAGCACAATCAATCTATCCAATTGCCTCCTTTGCAAGATAGCGCTGCTGAAGAGGGTGGGATCTGGCACCATTTGGAAGCTGTTCATAAAGGCAACAATATGGATGAGCCTAATGAGAGGGATGCAAAAGCAGAAACTTGTAAATACTAGTTTGAAAATCCATCCATTGTAGATTCATTTCCAGCTGTGGGGGAAGAAGGGTGTAGATGCAGAGACCCTGTAATGGCAAAATTGGAGGCAGTTGCCTAAAGGTAAAAGAAATTTCATCTGCTGGAAGCCCATTTATCCTTAGGGAACTAACCTCGTTCTTGAAGTGTGTGTTGCCGGGGGACTGGCTATTTTCGTAGGGCGTGGGTGTGGTGATCTGCTAGGGGTTACTGTGCCATAAAGGCAGGAGAGTTCCTGGCTACTGGGAGGTGAGGGCAGGTCAGGATGCGTGGATGGAGCAAGTGCCACCCCATTCCCCTCCACATTATGCCCTGTCCTCCCAATGTGATCGCCTACTATCTGCCAGTTTCCTACCCTTCCTCTGGTCTGTGCTACAGCCTGGGAGAAGTTGCTGACCTTGGAAGGCCATGCTATGGGTGGGATGAACTAGTGCAGAAATGACTGCATGCCAGAGCCAGCGGGTGAGAGGAGGTAGCCAGGGAGCATGAGGCCTGCAGGGATGGTGTGGGAAGTGATCTAGTGCTTAGTGAAGGGGGCTAGAATTGGCAGAGGCTCAGTCTGTGCAGAGAGAGAGCAGGACCTATGGTGAGGGAGGCTACAATGGTGGTGAGAGGGGAAAACACCAGGGTGGGGGGTGCTAGAGTGCTCGTCTCTTATAGTGCAGAGCCCTTTATTACTCTTAGCATTAATATGAGCACAGGGAGAGCAAGGATTGGTTTCATAATGAGAGGTACTTACATGGGGCCATTCAGATGTTCCGGGGAGTCCAGAGTGACCTCTTATAGATTTGGCTGTTCCTTTATCAATCTCCTAACAGTTGTGTTGAGACCAATGGCTGGAAGTTGAAGCGAGACAAATTCAGACTGGAAATAAGGTAGATGTTTTAAGCAGGGAGGGTAATCAACCATTGGAACAACTTACCAAGAGCGGTGGATTCTACATCACTGGCACTTTTTACATCACGATTAAATGTTTTTCTAAAAGGTCCTTTAGTTCAGACAGGGAGTATTTGGGGGAAGTCCTATGGCCTGTGTTACACAGGAGGTCAGACTAGATTATCATAGTGGTCCCTCTGGCCTTAGAATCTCTGAAACATGTCCATAGGAGCCACCCATCTAGACCTGCTTTGGAACAAATCACTATCTGCAAAATTTAGCACATGCTGGGTAAATCCAAGGCAGGAGCACCATATACAGCATCGGCAGAGAGCCTGTAAAATGATATTTGGGAACAACCTTTTCATTCAAAGGAAAAGCACATAGGATTGGTTGGTTTTTGTTACCAGTCTATACTCCTCTCAACTCAATAGTTCAAGAACTGTATAGAGATCTCATTGCCATTGATTTGTTGCAGGTTTCTGTTCTGGTACAGTTTCTAATTGAAAATTGCTGCAGGATTTTTGGAGAGGAAATTTCCACCCTCTTTGGGGACATACTGATACGATGTGACAACAGAGAGGATGGCTCAGGTAACATATGTTTCATTCATATTAGCTAAACCCAGCCAGTCAGAAGATTCAGTACATTCTTAGGAAGGTTGTTATTTTCCATTCATATAATCTGTCCATCCAAAATATTACCCAGATGTACACAGATGTGTACACAAACATGCACTCTCCCTTAGTCAGTGATGGTGATAGTTGTGTGATTTTTTTTTACCATGCACCTTATACTATCTCAGTCACTCTTTTCGCTCCATTTGGCATGATCTACATAACTCACTTTGCATCTGAAGAAGTGAGGTTCTTACCCACGAAAGCTTATGCTCCCAGTACTTCTGTTAGTCTCAAAGGTGCCACAGGACCCTCTGTTGCTTATAACTCACTTTGCCACTCATGAGTAATATGGTTGTCCCAAACTTCTCATGTATTCTCTCTAGTGTAATATGGCTAAATTCTCCCTCAATTACACCACTTTAAATCCATGGGCTTGAGTCTACTTGCTATGCCGTAACTGAAACTAGAACCTCTCATTATATATTGGCTATAAATCTTCTACTTTCTGGAGCACAATAAAATTACACCCTGGCTTCTTCACATATCAGAGCAATTGAATTGAATGTTCATAACATTACTGATTTAATAGCCTGTAATTAATGTATTATCCATAGGTTGATTACTAGGGAGTATCCATAAATCCATCCCTATTCAGCACAGCACTTAAGCATGTGTTTAATTCCCTATGCTGCATTGGGGGGGCCTAATAAAATGAATTTCTATTCTATCTTAAAATGATCATTTTGGAAGAATTCTAAACTTTTCCCATTTGGCCAGGTGTCAGTTCTAGGGACTTTCCAAGGACAAACAATTACCGAAGGGAAAGAATACTTTTGAAACAAAATGTAACTGTGTCGTCCGTGTCATTTGAGGATGGACATGCTAATGCTGCTTTCATCCTCTTGCAGATCTCTCTTCCTTTCATCTGAATGATTCTTCCTATGACAGTTTGGAAAACGAGCTGAATGATGATGTTGACTCTTCATTTAGTGACTTGCTCAAAAAACGAGGTCAAGATAACAGGAGCCGGGACTCAGTTTTGACTCTGAGTGATTGTGACTTGGACCAGCCTGAGGTGGAAGAAATTAAAATTCAGCTGCCACCCAAATCAAAACCAGTGCGAATTTCTACTGGATCACACCACGAATCTGCATTACAGGATCAATCTGAGAATGAGTCTCTTTGCTCCAGTACCTCTGGCTGCTCATCAGTAACAGTCCCGGATGCTCGCAAAAGCTTGAGAAGACAGAGACGCTGCTCAGAGCCCACGATTGGCCTTCTTGCCTCTAAATTCAGCCACATCAGTGGGGTTCATGAGAACGCAGTACGTAAAGCCAGCTGTGACGCAGTGCTGTCGCATGTAGATGAAGACTGTCTCAAGCAGCTTCGTTCATTACAGGTGGAAGGGCAAAAGCTTATTAATCAGAGTTTGGTTATGGGGATAGATGTGGGTCAGAGTGGCACCGTGGACCAAAATGGTGAAAAGAAAGACTTGTCCAATTGCCTCCTGCCCCCACCCCTGCTGAGATTAAATATTTGCTCAAGAACTAGCTGTTCTAGTTTATCTTCTCCCGGAACATCCCCATCTGGGTCCTCAATGAGTTCCTTGGACAGTGCTTTCTCTCAGTTTTCAGACTATTCAGTATTTACTCCAACCGAGACCTCCTCTCCTTTGGATTGTGCTTTTCAGCCTCAAAAGAAACATGGAGAGCTTTCTCCTGAATTTAACCCTTTCTCTGGAGTACACCTAGGTGCTGGCCTCAGTTCTTTTCCTAACCAAGCTAGCAGCAGCAGCTCCGTTGGTGTTAGAAAAGAGAGTCAAAAAAGCCCTGTAACTCTTCATCCCAGCACATGGCTAAAGAACGGAGCCTCCACAATGAAAAATTGGACTCTCCGAAAAAAGGAAAGAGTGTCCAAGCAAGAGGAGAAAAAGAAGAGTGTTGTTAAAATAACTTTGGAACCACAAACGGATTCTTCGGATGCGTCAGAAGATAACTTATGTCAAGAACAACGGCAAGTTTTAAAAACACTTATGTCAACAGGAGGAATTAATGCTGCGGAAACAGTCCAGGAGGGCAACTTTTCTTCTTTCCGGGGGGGTGGACAGCTATGCAGCTCTCCACTTTGTTCAGGGGAAGCCAAAGACAAGAGACTAAAGGCGTTGGGGCTGTTGGCTGAGCAAAGCAAGGAGGAGGAAGAGGAGGAGGCAAACTCTCTATTTGTTCAGTCACATAAAAGACAGCTGTCCAACACTTTCACTCAGTGCACAAATCCAGGGGCTGAGCATGCCCATGAGCCAGAGGATGTTGTCAGTGCTGGACATGAACTTTTCATCAAGGACAGCTTAAGTAAGACTGTGATTTCCACAGACTTAGGTGGCCAGCAAGTGACAAACTCCAAGAACAACAAATCTTTGCCAAGCACTGAATCAAAAAATATTGATGATGAGTCCAAAAGGGGCTTCTCTCGGTCTCCAAAAACCACAAAGACAGTTGATGACTGTTTGTTTAAACCTGATGTTAATAAATGTCTTCAGAAATCAGAGGAAGGGACCAAGGCCATGGTCCAAAATAAAAAGGAATGGCCAAACAAGCATTGCAGTGATTCCAAGTTTGAAGAGCTTGACCAAAGGTTTTTTGCCGAGGAATCTTATGTTTAAATCACCACCTTTGGGACTAATGTTGGATCTGCTTAGGGTTTAATACCCCAAGAAATGAACTTTCACGGCGGGGCTACAGAACTCATCCTGTCATTATGGGAATTATCAAAGTAACTTCCCCACATACAGATATTGTGATTAACTACCTTCCTAGAATCTGGGAAGGTCCCAGAAAATTGTTAAGAGAGGCACTCAGATCCAAGACACTAGTGAGTGCAGTAGTGTGTTTGACATAGAGGCCTCCTCTTGACCACTCGTGTTAAGCTTTGTAGATGTAAGTCCGTGTCCTTTGTGGTTTTGATGCAGTATACATGGTCAGCATAGATTCCATAACTGTGGTATTCTACTACTGTTTTGAAACTATGATGGTTATTACTTTCATTGCTCTCCAAGGAAGAAGTGTCGTGCTTTGTATGTTAACAAAGTAACTGTTCAGTAGTTCCAGTCCTCTCCGTCTTGCAGCAAAAGAAGAAAAACAATGTAAGCTTGAAAAAGAAGTGACATTAAATGCTGAAGCTTGTAACTAACAACTCCCAACTCTGTGTGTTTCGTTTATTGTACTCCATTGGGTGTTCTTTTTATGTTTAAGTTGTGAATAGTTTATTAATATTGCTGTAAAATGGCATGTATTATTGCAAGCAGAACACATGTAATTTTATTATGCGCTATCTAAATCATCTTATAATATATTTAAAGTAATGCATTATCTAAAATGCTTTGAGTTTGTATAATATATCTTGATAAATTTTGCTATTATATATGGTCTGAAATAAATGTGTATTTTTGTACTTGCAGAACTGCTGCTAACTTTACAAATTCCGTTTTTGTTGTTACGGCACTGGTATTGGTGTATGCATTCAATGCTGTACATTAAATAAAATCCATTCTGTCATAAAGTCAACCAAAACAATTTTCCAAGTAACCCTTCAGTTCTCTGGCTTTAAAGTCACGTTTATTTACCAGTGGATTGTGATGTTAATGATGCTTCTTAAAAACCTACTTTGTTTTCCCCCTTTTTTTTATCTCTAGATTTTGACATTTGCTTCTGTAGTAAATGCTTTTGTTTTGTTTACTAGAAGGAGATGGTATATTTCAGTTTTGGCAAAAGAGAACAAGCTGCAATGTGAATACAATTCAATAGAACTTTGGAGGTCAGGTCTATGGGTTCTTTCTTGCCTAGTGATATCAATGGGAATTTTGCATGGGAAAGGATTGCAGGATTTAGGCTTTACTTTCTGTACAGCACCATGCATATAAAGTGTATCTCAAACATTGCAGAACTCAACAACCTGATAATATAGTTAAAGAATAATTCCTCTTCCCCTTCTGCTATTCCCTAAGAGGCATATTCAAAGGAGAATCAGGTGTTTTCAGCTGAGCTCTAAAATGAAATGAAGAGTCAAGGATAGGGAGAAGCAAAAGGTAATGTTTTCAGATAATGTTGTTTGTAGTGTTGTAACCAAGTTGGTCCCAGGATATTTCAGATAATAGACGTTTGGCTGGGTAATGGATCCTGTATGAATATTGGCAAGGTTTTACAGAAGGCTAGAAGGAAGGCCAGTGCTTCTGGAATGGTATTGATTCAGTTAGTAACGTTCCCTTTTTAAAAATGGCTTTCACCCACTTCAAATAGTATTGATCAGTATAATAATTTTAACACTGTGTTGTATTCAGTCACACTGGGGCAAGATTCCAAAAGCACCAATGGGACTTAGGCACCTAAGACTCTGAGGTGTTTTTGAAAATGTTACCTGCTGTCTAATGCCACAAGCAGCTGCAAAGAGCAGTCTATGGAAGCACTGCACCATTTCACCAGGCAGAACAAGCAATCTGTCTGCATATCTGTCAGCTGGAATGACTAAATATGTTTAAGAATGTCTCTTGTATTGAAAATATCCATTCCAAGGCTTACTGTTTTGGGACCTGAACTTGCAAATAGTTTATACCCACGATTGTAGCTACATCTACAGAGACCCACTGAAGGCACCACGACTTCAGGCAAGTAAAACTGTTTGTGGGATCAGGCTCGTAACCACCATCTGTTCTCTCTCATCGTCTCATATATATATATATCTATATCTACAGTTATTTGATTAGAAGTGTAGTACACAACATCTGACCTTAAAACCTTCTCGTTCACAAGGATAAATTCATGTGTGTGTGTTCTGGGTCCTCGTATTTATCAGCACTACAACCCATCTCCCTTTTTAAAAGAAAACAAAGCCCTGATGCTATTTTTAAATGACAGAAGGAGCCACTCTGCATTCCTTTTCAAACTGCTCAAAATTGCATTGCCAGGCAATTTTCAATCAAGTAGCAAACATTGATTCATTGCACCAATAATAAATGTTAATAAAAACAGTCTTTGCAACATAAGCATTTTGTATTACCAGTCATATCTTGCCGCAGTAATTTTTTCCTGCTAGTCTAAAGTAAAAGTACATTCAGTGCTGCCTGGATGTGAAACCGATTGAGAGTTTGCTCTTGAGCTACATGTCATGGCATAGTGCTTTCAATATTACAAATACAGTGAACAAGCTGGATGTTGGATCAGTACAGTTTAAAATGTAGAATGGACTGTAAAAGGCATATACTCGGACACTGCCACCCCCAACATAATGACTGAGAAACTTGATTGGATCCACAAGGTGCTGCACAGCTTTAGGATAAAGGGGGAGTGTATACTGGGATAAGCCCCGCCTCCCTCTGGGTGCTTTGCTGCCCATTGGCCAGCTAGAGAGATGTGCGTTGATTGTCTCATGCTTCCCACAATCATTTCTTTAAATTCTGGCCTGGGTTTTATCAGCCTCTTGTCCCATTTTAAGTTGAACCCAGCCTCGGTCTCCAGGGTTATATAATACAGGGTGCAGTGGGTCTGACTGAACATCTATGTAAGGGGTTGTGAAGGAATTTTTTCTCATAGGGGCCAAATGGGCTGTGGCCTAGTAGGTTTTTTCACCTTCCTCATACCCTCATGGAGACACCATGAGGTGAAATGTTGTCAGAGTTTAATGTGAGGAATCATGTGAATGTTAGTTCATCACAACTTGTGTCCAGTGCAGATTAAAAAGCCAAACAGCCAGTGATCAGACAGTAAGAAACATGGGATTTTGTTGGTGGACCCCAGGTCTATGGAAAAAGGAAGACCTGAAGTCCTTGCAGACAGGGATCCTTTCCTGGTACCTTCTGTCCCCTTTGCAGGGGGAAGTTGAAAGGATTCAGCAGAACAAGCTGAATCCTTGGGGTAAGCAGTGAAGAGTCCATGGTAGGTGCCCTGAGTTATGGCTCTATGGCAGGTGCCCTGTAATCCTGCATTAGATTCCCTTAAATGTGTAGAATGGGGAGATGGGGCAGATAGTGCCCGTCTCCCATGTTAAATTCTAATAAAGCTATAGCCTGCCATTTAAAATCCAGCCCTGTGTCTGTCCTCACTCACAGACATTGTCCTGATCAGTTGCAAAGGCCCTGACTTAGAAAAGCACTTACACAAATGTTTAAGTCTGTCCCTGTTCTGGAATGCACTTAAGCATGTGCTTTCCTGAGTTGGTGCTAAAAAGAATAATAATGCTTAGGACTTTATATAGCACTATACATCTTCAAAGTTCTGTTCAAACAATAACTAACCCCTGAGAGGTGAGCAACTAATTATCCCCATACAGAGCTTACGGGAGAGCTCTACTCTTAAAAGTGGCTCTAAAAATGGCATTGTGGGGTTGCATGTTTGTGGCTCACTGATTCCAAATCAGATTTGCTCAGTTTACAATTGCAAATTTTTTTTTTCTAACTCAACTCTGCAAACTCAACATGGGATCTGAGAATCAAGCTGGGTTCTTCCCTTTTTACACATCATCACAAGGGTCTGCATGGCAAGTTATACCATCTGTTCTCCTGTGCCATTCCAGCTGCCCCAATCCCAGGCTGAGTCTGCAGGGTGGGCTGTAGTTAACAACAACAAAAACCACCATATTTTTACTTGTAAAAAAAGACAATCTTGTCTGCAGATGACTGACTCACAACATGGAACTCCATTATGCCATTTATACAGTCACATAGAAGAGCACATTCAGGGCCCAGATGTAAGTGACCCTTGTGCATAAAGAAGGCACAAAAAGAAATAGTAGCTGCACAAAAGTCTCCCGTAATTGTAGTCTCTGGGCTCTGGAGTGGAGAGCTTGCTTGCTTCTGTTTACCCCGTGAGAAGTAAACTGAAAAGTGGGTGGAGTCATAATGGGTAGAGCAGATTATGCCTCTGATGGGGTAGCAGGAAGCACAAAGCATCAAGAGAAACTGTACCTGCTTGAGGCACATTCCATTTGATGCTCTTCCAAGAGGAGTCCCTTCTATCCAGAGCTCTGGCATAAATGCGACGCCCTAGCCCTGAGCAAGTGACTGGTTCCAAGTGTCAGGCTCATTCTCCTAGATGTGCTGCCTTTGCAGGGGAAAAAATCAGATAACATAAGACAACAGCTGACTCTGTACTTAAATCAACTGAGTGCATCAAGCAATGACTTAGATCAACTGAGTGAATGATACAATGGACTCAAAGTTTATATTACAAAAATATCAGATTTGTTTTTGTAACATTTAATGTAGGGAACCAAAGCGTGACATGAAGATTTTTGGCCTACCTATATCATATGCATGAGCTGGAGAGGAATTGCTCGTGGACTTCAAGCCCATTGGAGTCCGATAACATTTGCACAGGATTTCTTTTCTATCAACAGCCTTTTACTGAATGAGTTATGTGGTGCTAGGGAGCAAAGTGAATGAAACTGTATCTGAAAGGGTCAGATGCAGCCATAGAGAACTTTATAGAATAGTCATAGTATTTACTCCTATGCTACAACATGCGTGGAGGCTAACAGTGTACAAAAAGCTCCCTACCCCACTACAAATCAAGGGAAAATCCAGGTTATCTGCCAACTTACTTTCACCTCCATTCTTTACAGAACTAGTATGGCTGCAAGTAGCATCTCATCTTAGGCTAGATATAAACTTAAAAGTGATGTCTGCATAGCTACATCAGTCAGGGGTAGGAAAAAACCACAACCCTGACTGACCGAGCAATACTGACTAAATTCACAGCATGTCCACAGCTATGCTGATGGAAGAGGGCTTCTGTGGACATAGCTAATGTCATTTGGGGCAGGTGCTGTTCCTACACCAACAGAAGAACTCCGCCAGTCCATGTAGGCTGCATCCACACTAGGGGCCTATGCTGCCATAGCTGTGCAGGTATAGGATCCGTAGTGTAGACATACCATAGTGAGGAATCCTTGCTTTTTTTGGATAACAAAAGAAAAGGAAAAGAACTTCTAAAGCATGTAAGAATGGAAGAGACACAAAGATCTGAGGGCACAAAGGAAAATAGACATAGGGGAAACATAAAAAGAGAGAAGAGAAGATAAAGACAGCTCATGCTTGAGAAACTCCTAAGAATATTTTCCAGGCTGGAAGAACTACTACTTTCCAGGCCTATAAGGTGAGAGAGGAGTATATTTCCCAACGGTCATGACTTCTAAAATCTGTTTTACACTTGGGTACTTGAAAGCTACAGCGTCTTCTTTTGCCAGAACCTGAAGATGGGCAACAAGGGCTGGATCACTCGATGATTATCTGTTCTGTTCATTCCCTGTGGGGCATTGGCCACTATCAGAAGACAGGATACTGGGCTAGATGGACCATTGGTCTGATGCAGTATGGCCAGTCTTATGTTCTTATGACTTTACTTTTCTTCACTGAACTGCTCAACTGTCCACTGAAAAGATTTATCCTTACATTTCCCAATGGTTGCATGCAGGTACTTAGCCTCACAACTCCTGTGGAATCTCCAGGGAGTTGAGTGGCTAAAATCTATAGAACACCTTGAAAATATAGGTGACAGCAGATGCCATAACTTATTTCTGTATTATTTGTATAACAGTAGTGTGACGGGTTCGGTTACAGAGACCCCCTTGGGACAGTCACCTGATGGGCTGAGATTACCTGTGAGGCCGTTCTCCCTGTCAGCTTAGGACTCCAGAACCCTCTCTCATTGAGCCAGACACACTACTCTGCTGCAACACAGACCCAGGGTCTGAGCCATGCCCCCAAAGCTGCAGACTTTAACCAAAACTGCTCCGCAGGTTTCCTACCTCCAGCACCCAGACACCCAGCTCCCAATGGGATCCAAACCCCAAATAAATCCGTTTTACTCTGTATAAAGCTTATACAGGATAAACTCATAAATTGTCTGCCCTCTATACACTGATAGAGAGATATGCACAGAGATAGATAGAGAGATATTGCTCCCACAGGTATTAGTCACCTACTCTGGGTTTAATAATAAACAAAAGTGATTTTATTAAGTATAAAAAGTAGGATTTAAGTGGTTTTAAGTAATAACCGACAGACCAAAGTAAGTTGCCAAGCAAAATAAAACAAAACACACATATCTAAGCTTAATACATTAAGAAACTGAAAACAGGTAAATCTCATTCTCAGAGATGTTCCAATAAGCTTCCTTCACAGACTAGACTCCTTCCTAGTCTGGGCCCAATCCTTTTCCCTGGTACAGTTCTCGTTAGTTCCAGCTCAGGTGGTAATTAGCGTTTTTTCATGACTGCAGCCCCCTTTGTTCTATTCCATCCCCTTTTATATCTTTGGCACAAGGCAGGAATCCTTTCTCTCTCTCTGGGTTTCCACCCTTCCTTCTAAATGGAAAAGCACCAGGTTTAAGATGGACTCCGGTATCATGTGACATGTTCACATGTCCTGTGAGACTTCATTACTCGCTGGCACCCATGTATATAGGAAGACTTACAAGTAAACATAGCCATTTACAACCAATTGTCCTAGTAATGGGAGCCATCAAGATTCCAAGCCACCATTAATGGCCCACACTTTGCATAATTACAGTAGGACCTCAGAGTAATACTTCATATTTTTAGTTTTGGATACAAGAATGCTACATTCATACAAATAGGGTGAACACAGTCAGTAGATTATAAGCTTTGTAATGATACCTCACAAAAGACCTTTTGCATAAAGCATAGTCCAGTTACATTATATTTACACTCATAAGCATATTTCCATAAACATATGGAGTGCAACATCACAAGTAGCACCTAGAGAATCCAGCCTCATTGCGCAAGGCACTGGTCAAATATGTAACAAAGACAGTCCATGCCCCAAAAACCATACAGTCTAAATAGAAGATATATCTGTTTACTTTCAATCACGCTGTGTGATCAAGTCATGGAACCCTAAATTGCTTCTTGCGGTGGAGTATTGGAACTGGAGCAAATGTTAGGTTTAAGTTAAGTCCTTCTAAGGCCTTATCTACACTACATAGGCTCTGCTGATACAGCTGTACTGGTACAACTATACAAGCAGAGCCTTCTAGTGTAGCCGCAGCTTATGCCAACAGAAGATGTTTTTCTGTCAGCATAGTTACACCATAGTTACTACCTGAGCAACACTAGCTGTGCCAACAAAAACCCACTTTTGTCAGTGTAACTGTGTCTACATTGGGAGCTTTGCTAGCATACCTCTATCAGCTGGGGGGGAGGTGTCTTTTTCACTCCCCTGACTGACGGCTATGCCAGCAAAACCTTGTAGTGTGGACCTGGCCTAAGAATCTTCATGCTACTGCTCTGAGCCTGCAAACATTCATATGCTGAAGTTGATGCATATGAATTTTCCTATTGACTCCATGAGCTACTCATACATAAAGCTGATCATGTGCAGGATGGGGCCTACATCTCGGTTCTCAAAAAAAGAAAATAAAAGTAGAGGTAGCATCACATCTCGAGGGATGGCTCTTGTAGGGTTACCATACGTCCAGATTTTCCCGGACATGTCCAGCTTTTTGGTCCTCAAATCCCCGTCCGGGGGGAAAATCCAAAAAGCCGGACATGTCCGGGAAAATAGGGAGGGGTCATGGGGCTTGGATCCGGGCTTGAGCCGCTGGGGCCGGTGCCGGAGCCGCTAGGGGCGGCGGTGCTCGGCCGCTGGCTGGCGCATCTCGCCCGGGGCCAGTACCGGTGTCCCGGGGGCCGGAGCCGCTCGGCCGGTGCCCTGGGGCTGGAGCCGCTCGGCTGGGGCCGGTCCCCGTGCCCCGGGGCCCGAGCCGAGCTGGAGCCACCGGGGATGGGACGGGGCCGGCGCGCTCGGCCAGAACTGGGGCCGGCGCCCCAGGGCCGGAGCAGAGCCAGGCCGGAGCCGCTCGGCCGGGGCCAGTGCCCATGCCCCGGGGCCCAAGCCGAGCTGGAGCCGCCGGGGTGGGCCGGAGCCGCTCAGCCGGGGCCAGCATGCTTGGCCGGAACCAGGGTGGGCCAGCCTGAACCGCCAGGGCCGGAGCCGCTCCGCTGGGGGGCCGGATTGGGCCACGCCTCCTTGCGTCCCCCCTAGCCCCAGCCCCAGCTTACCTGCTGCCTCCCTGTTTCAGGCTTCCCGCGAACATTTGATTCGTGGGAAGCAGGGGAGGGGGAGGAGCAGGGGGGCGAAGTGTTCAGGGGAGGTGGCGGAGTTGGGGCGGGGACTTTGGGAAAGGGGCGGAGTTGGTGTGAGGCCGGGGCGGGGAAGGGGGCGGAGTTGGGGTGGGGTGGGGCGGGGCCCCTTGGAGTGTCCTCTTTTGTTATTTTAAAATATGGTAACCCTAGCTCTTGTAACTAGAAATAAGCTATTTTTATCCCCAAAAAGTATTCTTCTTTGCAGTAAGTGTTACAGACGGCCTGGGGGCCTTAGCAACTTGGCCTCTTAATCAAGAAATCTGTAGCCTTATGTCATATTGGCAATGGGTGTGCAGGGAGTGTATATATACAAAATGCTCATCAGATTGCATACACGGAGATATAAAGGAACTGCTGAATCCTGTTTGAATGGCTGCTGCCACACTTTGCCAAGGTTATTCTCCATGTTTGGCACCGGCAGCTTCTTTTTGTAAATTAAGGGAACCCAAAGATTATAAAATGGTGCCTGGGCTAATAAGCATTACAATTAATAGATATTTATAGAGTCAGAAGCTAATATAACATGCCACAAGCGGAGGGTGAAATGTATTCAGATAATATACTTCATTATAACTCCCAAATTATCTTAGTCCTTTTGCAATGGCTAGTGGCCTGTTTACTTTTTTCATATGTGCTACTCTAATGACTGTAAAACACACACTGGTGTATTGGTGGGCTAGAGGGTTAGAGTAGTTAGCCTTTCATGTTTATGGCCCGAGTTCAAAGTAAGGCTTAATGTTACTGTTGAAAAATGTGGTGTTTGGTCACATACAGATCACCATGCATTCATTATTAAGGCCTCAATCCTGCAACAGTATCCGTGCTAGCATCAAGGACCATCTGTGATGAGGTGTTGATCCCACACAGGTGAACAAAGGGTTAACCGGAGTCAGAGCTCAGTTAACCCACCTGGAATGGGCCAGGCCTAACTCACAATGACATCCAGTTGTGGGGGAGCAGGGTGGTGCAATAAACTGAGGCAGTCGGGAGCAGGCAGGAACTCTGCAGTTACGCTCCTGGTAGTAGAGAGTGAAGAGCTCTGTAGGGACCACACTGGCTCTAGCTGGATAAGGAGAAAGTCCGTGGAAAGGCTTGGTAGGAAGAAGTCCAGGGAGGTTGCCGCAAGGATTCAGGGGAAGTGAACCTTGCTAGTGTCCCTGGACTTACAACCCTGTGATGAGGATGGGCCTGGGTTCCCCTGGTCAGGTGGCATGAAGCCCCTGAGAAGGAGATATACATCCCTGCTTAGGGCTTCCTGTAGTTCACAGACCGCTTGGCCTAGAATCCAGGGTGGCAGACTGGACAAAAGGAATGGAGATTGGGAGTACGGGGGTCGGGGGGGGTTGCTGGACCAGAAGGGGTGGGGACTAAAGCATGACCTGGTTGGAGTGTTGAGGCACAAGAAAGGGCAGACCACTGTGGGACCAGAGCAACTGTCAGCGGGGGCGCTACACAAGAAAGAACTGCTATGCCATGTTCAGCCAGAAGGAGGTGCTCGGTAGTGAGTCCACTCTTCTACACTGCCCATTTGGCATGCTGGTCAGCCTACAACTGGAGTGGAATGGAAGATTGCAGATGAGGCCTACGACACAATGGCAAAGCGGTAGGGGCTGGCAGATGGAATAACGGAACATGTGGAAAGCCAGTACTGAGGTACGTTGGCTGAGATAAGAGTGTTATCTGACTCAAGTGTTAAGTTGCTTGCTACTGTGATCTATAAATTCACTCAAATTGTTTGAATGAACAAAATTTTTAAACGATTTTAATAACCACCAAAGGACACGGCTGACTTGAACTCTAAGTTAGCCTCAAGATGTTTATCTTTTTCCTGTTGCTGTGTGAAAGGCCCACAAAATAAAGAAAACTGACTGATGTGACAGGAGAAACAGTGAAAGTAACTACACAAAAACTGGTGTCTAATGCACAAAGTAACCAAATGGGGAGGGGTACAGATGTTTCACCTCCAATTCCTGCTACAGCAATTTTACACACCATTTGCAACAAGAGATAAGATTCAAACCAAAGTGATTCTTTAATTGATGGCATCCCTTTATCAGGTCTCTAAATTACACAGCCTTTGTTAATAGTTACTGTTCTTGGTCTGCTCACAACTGGGGGAGGTAATGTGCCTGAACTGCCAGAGAATTGGACTGGAACTCCAGTGACTAAGTACTACAGAAAAAGGAGCAATGGTCTCAAGTTGCAGTGGGGGAGGTCTAGGTTGGATATTAGGAAACACTATTTCACTAGGAGGGTGGTGAAGCACTGGAATGGGTTACCTAGGGAGATGGTGGCATCTCCATCCTTAGAGGTTTTTAAGGCCCGGCTTGACAAAGCCCTGGCTGGGGTGATTTAGTTGGGGTTGGTTCTGCTTTGAGCAGGGGGTTGGACTAGATGACCTCCTAAGGTCTCTTCCAACCCTAATCTATGATTCTACTCTCAACTTTGCCATGGACCTGCTGCATGTTGCAGAGGATAAACTCTTTGGGACAAGGACTGTCTTAATATGTTTGTAGAGCTCCAAGCACAAAGGGGCCTCTAGATGCTACTGTTCTACAAATAACAGAACAATTATAAGTTATTAACCCCTTCTGTCCTATTAAAAATTTAGTGACCTTTCTGTATTCTAATTAGCTAGTGAAATTGTTTTGTTACATAGCATTCTACCATGTCATTCCTTTATACCTGGTGCAATAAGGGGAATAAAGTTTGGTGGCCCAGTAGATGGTTTTCCCAGACTCTTAATTGTAACAATTCACAATTGTAAGTTGCCCGTTTTTGAAGGGAGCAGTCAAAGTTTGGAGGAGAAATTGGTGACAGGTATTTCTTTGATGCATTTACAGTCCTTTTGTGTTCAGAGACACAAATCAAATAGCAGGAAATACATCTTCCCATCCCTACCTACTTCCCGCTGACCCAAAAAACTTCTCCCCGGGTTTGGTCCACGGTCAGATCCCAGGCTTTCAGATGTTCCTTCAAGCTGTCTGGGTTTCTCTCTGGACCTATGTGTTTTACACCCACCCCACCCCATACAAGACATATAAGAAACTAGTTTGAAAGAAATAGGACTGCACTGATATTTTGTCCTTTGGCAGGATTACTGATGCCATCTTGTTCAAGATTAATATGGCAAATAAGATTTAAACTATTTACTGTTCTAAAAAACCCCATGCTTATGGTAATTGTGTATAAATGAATCTTCATCTGTCAAACATGATTAAAGCTGGGAGCGTGCTCGTGCCATATAGCTCCTACCGCAGTGTTTCTGAAAGTAGCAGTGTTGCTTGGTCACCTTCTTTCACTTTGCATTGATATATACACTGAATTGTGCAAAGGCAATCACAGAATAGGAAACCCAGGATGCAGCTTGTTCAGGTGCAAGGCCCAGGTCTGGAGTGAAGGTTTGGCTAGTTGCAGAGAGGATATTTTAAACTCAGAAAAGGTTCATCTCCCTGTCATGGGACCAGGGGTGGAACAACAAGAGCAAACAGTTACCTGGCGGTTCAGGTCTGAATGCAAAAATCATTTTCTGTAGGTAGGTTTTAGAGCTGGCGTTTGGGGGTAACCGAATTGATACCAATTTAGCAGAAGGCTCCAGCTGCGTTTCCTTCCATGTAGCTTTACAAACAGTAAACACCAAATATATAAACCATATTACAGGAGAGCAGCTGTGCTTCCTCAGAGCTCCCTGACTTCTAATTTGATTCTAGCTTCACTGGCCATAACTGCCTTCTTTTAAATAGACTCGACTTCACTTAATTAGCTCTCACCTGGGAGCGTGTCCGTGAGCTGCCTCTGACAGTGGCTGTGACTTAACACCTGAACCACCCAGCTTGCCCATGCTCCCAACTGAATCTTTTCCTCTTTAAGTGCAAAGCTTATGAAGAGCTGAAACTAGTTGTTACATTTTTGGTCCTGTTACAGCAGACACAGCTGCCGCTGTTGTAGCTAGAAATGCCATCATTAAATAAAAGGGAGTAAGCTCTTTTAAGAAACCGCTTCCTTCCCCAGAAACCAGCCTATGGACATAGAGATCTAGTTATTATTGGGTCCTACTGTCCAGTGCTGCTCTAGCTGGTGTGACTCCGAGCTCAGTTTCAAAGAAGTAGGTGGAAGTCCTGTGATTTTTACTTGTCAAGCCAGAAGTGGGCAACAGCAGCTCTAGTGCTCCCAGTTCAGCAGATACTTTGGCAATTGCATCCACTATGAGTCAGTTCGTTTTATTCGGGATGTTGTCTGATTTCAAAGTTAGCACTAGGAAGGACAGCCTGGCTCTAAAAAGCCTTAGTGCCGACGAGGGTTGGCAGAGAAAGGGAACATCCATGGGGCAGAGATTGAACCAACTGGCCATCCCTCCATTAGTAACCTCTGCTTGGCCCTAGAGGTGACTTTTAAGGCTGCTAACACTCACATTTCTTCCTGCAGAAATGCTTCCAAAGAGGCAATGGGATTGGGGTGAGGCAATCTGCACTGAGAGCCAATAAACAGTTGCTTTAAGGGTGCGTGCATGAGAGAGAGCAGGTCAGATTAGTAGGAGTTTTAGCTACTCACTCTGCTAAAAGATGGCTCTGGTCATATTTTGTTCCCATGTCAAATGTCCTTTTCCAGCGTGAGCTGGAGATGTAACCCCTTGGGGGAAGTATAAAGGTTAGACGGCAATGGGATGGGGGATCTTTTCACCCCCTTGGGAGAATGAGAGACATACAGGCAGCATAGGGTGTGTGAAAAATTGGGACGGGGTGCGGGGTATAAGATCCCATATAAAAAAACCCCCCCAAATATTGGGACCATCTCTATAAAATCAGGACATCTGATCTCCCTAGGGCAGTAAGAGAGAGGTGCTTCGAGTGCTGATTGCAGTGTGAGAGGGGCTCAAGCCACTGCCGTGTTGTATTGCTGAAAAGGAACCCCTAGATATCGAACCCAGCCCTGGTTGCTGCTGGCTCCACCTGGCAGAAGGGTTACAGAAATAATCCTGTAGTAGCAGGGTGAGATGGACTAAATGGTCTTTGCAACTGTAATTTCTGAGATCTGGGGTGATACAATAATAATCTCAGTAGATATTGTCAGTGATGTGCATCACGCATGGGAGAATCACAGGTAGGGAACAATTCTTTAACATTTGGCAGATGTCAGGTTTAAACTGAATTATATTGTGTGCATGTCCCTTTTACTATTTTTTTTAACTTCCTTGTCATGTTTGTTCAGTTTACTAATGAAAACAAATGTGTCCACACTCAGCCCTGCAGGGTCAACTTGCAAGAGCTAATAAGGAATCAACTTGTCAGCCTTCTGCCTGACGCAAAAACATGCTCATAACCCAGAGCTCTCATGGCTGATGACTGATGCATGAAACCGAAGAGGATGCAAAATTGTCAAAAGCCCTAGCCCCGAGGGCCACAAACTGCTTCAGCTAATAAACAGAGCAAATATGACATAAACGGCACCATCATGGAAATGTGTATCTGATCTGGGTAGATCAGAAAAGTGGCAGCTCTGAACTATCCACTCCTTTTCGGGAACAAAGAAAATACAGATCTGTACGTAGTACCAATCATCACCTGGGAAACTCTCATGAATAATTCCCGAACCAGGTGTTGGAACCTTTCAGATCTTTCCACAACAGCTTATTTTACAAATTCCTAAGATCTCTAGCCATGTGTTGGAGAAAAACATTTTCTTCATTTTCAAAGTTTTCCAAGAACATGTTGCCTTGTTTCAACTCTGCTAGGCCATGACAGGGACACTGAGTCATATGTCATTACCGAGGAGAATGTTCTCAATGCAACGTGATGTTGTACGTCACATCATGCATGCGAAAGAGTTTGTAGAATACAAGGGCTGGCCCAATCTGTTTGTTGTAACATTTGAGTCATGTGAAGCAGAAGGAGGTAAACCTTTGATTGATGGGCCCCACTGACACTGTTGTTTCAGCTGGGAAAGCCCCTTCTCTGTACTGCAGAGCAGCAGAGGGTACGGTGGAAATATCTGAAGCTCCTTGACCCAGATAGTTCTTGCTGGATTGAAATAGCAAATACTCTCTTGTAGCCATTATGATATGTTTACAGTTTCACCCGCATACCCACAGTGAAGTGTCACAGCTCATCTGTTACACATGGAGCCTTGACTAAACCAAGGTCATTTTGAGAAAACCACTTAGACCCACATTACATCTGGTTTCCAGCTGTGCAAGTTAATAAACCTGAAGAAAGCATTGGGAGGAGGGGGAACATTGGGACATGATGCATGAAGGGCAAGCCACAAGTTTAGAGGCGTTTCTCCGCTTGGTGGGTGGGTGGTTAGAGTGGGGGCATATGGCAGAATGAGTCAGATTCCACTTAGCTAGGTTATACATTGTTTTTTGTAAAGTTGCTTTCCAAGCCTGTAAATGTGTTTTCCCTGTCTCTGCTTTGCTGTGAGTCTCTGCTCACTCCACTGGATTATATTACCTGTAGAGTTTGGTTGATTGGCTGGCTGTGGAGGATTCCAGCTGTTTTACTACCTGCCCATTGCTTCTCTGAGATTTTCCAATCATCATTTTGCTGAGAGGCTGCAACTGGGCCCTTCTACTTGCTTCCTTTGCTGCATTAAGATGGAAGGTCAGGCCTGTGCCTATTGCTTCCCTTCCTCTACGTGGGCCATGTCCCTTTGTTCATTTTCTTGAGTTGCCGTAGCTAACGTACCTGCAGGTCTATATCTGTGGTGTTTGTAGGCAAGAAGACAACCCCAGATTTCAGCACAGAAGGAGTCAGACACGATGGGTCGTGAAATCCAGCAAAGGGTGGCTGGGGACCATAATCAGGAAAGCCTCCTTTAGAGAAGGCAACCTCTCTAAAGTTTGCAATAATCCAGACAGTTCTCAAGAAACCAATGTGGATACTAATCTTTGGCCTCCCTTTATCAGAAAAGTAACTGGAAAAAGAGATGACCATTTCCAGCAACTCTTAACCTCTCCCACCATCCTGGCCCCTCTACACTGAATATTCAGCATAGGCCATGTCACCGGGGCGACTTTGGTCACACCTGTGGGTAATCTCCTTGTGGCTGTAGACAGACGCTTCTGATGATCAGCTTGGAAAGAACCCAAGAACCTACTTTCCCCTTGAGGATCTGAGCATGCTCGGTGCTTCCCCCTCACATCATTGCCAAGCACTGGGTGGGGTGGAGTATCTGTGCCCTTGGCCAAGAGAATTACATGAGCAGCTGCATAAAGCCTTATATAGGCATTTATGAAGGCCCACTTCCCTCCCAGGAATGGGAAGCTGCCTTCACCACGGCAGTGTGAAAGGTCACAGAGCCACCCTAGTGCAGCAACTGCAGGCTAAATGGAGCCCTAAATAAATAGAAAACAACCCTCTTTAATTCACAGAAGCATACGCGTGATTTCACTTATTCTGCAGAGTAGCTAGTACTGCTGCTGTATTGATGCCATGAGGGAAATAGACAATTGATCCATAGAAATCTAGAATACTAAATGTGTTCAGGTGCTGAAGGTATCTGCTAGAGTGTGTTTGCCATGTAAGCCCTAAAAGGGTTGGTGCATCACTTGGATTTATAAATTTGTACTGCACAAGATACACTGATTATTTTCTTAATACTAGGACTGCTCTAGGCTTTATTTTGTCTAGGTTCTTCAGCGGCTTGACTGCACATCTCAACCACTCCTAGAGGACAAGTAGTCTAGTAGCACAACTGGCAGTAGCTAAGCAAAATAATTCAGAATGTAGCCATTCAATGACCGTGTATAAGAGGGGTGTTTTCAATACAAAAATTGTTGCTCTTCACTTGATCCTGCTGTCACATATGATTTCAATCAAAGTCTGTGTTGTAAAGTCACTCTTTCAAATGTGGCTCTAGTTCTGACTTAACATGTAAGTGGAGGGCTGTCGTCACTCTAAAGCGCCTCTTTTTTGTTGGAAATCTCAACATCTTTCTATTCAGAGGGCGAGAGAACTTACCAGGGAGAGGTCTGAGAGTAGGGCTAGGAGACAGGAACTCTGGAGTACTAATCCCACTTCTCTCAACGAATCTCTCTAGGACATTGGGCAAGTTACTTAACCTCTTTGCTGCTGTTTCCTCACTGTAACAGGAATACTTGCCCCATGGACGGGAGAGCCTGGGCTCAGCTAACCCTGATCATAGGATAGGCCTCACCTGAGAGGAATCAAGTGATTCCAGTGTAGAAGGAGCCAGTTTTAAGTAGGAATAAAGCCCAGCTGGGGAAAGAGCTGGAGGGAGGTTCCTGTGAAGGCAGGAAGAAACCATGAAAAGGGGTGAGGAAGCCCAGGAAACTGTCATGATATCTGCACAGACTGCAGAGGGCAAAAGGGCCCCGGAGAGACCAGGGAAAAGCTCTCCAGGTACGGAGGCCTGGGAGAGACCCTCACTAAAAGCAGGGAAGGGACTGGGTGACGTTTTGGAGCGTAATACAACTAGTGAGAGGTTTGTATCTCCACCTGCTCTGTAATCCTGGGAGCCTTAAATGCTCTGCTGCTGTGGCGCATGGCCTGGACCCCCACCGCCAGCAGACAAGCATGCAGGTCCCCAAGTGTCTGTGCTATGCAGCCCAGGTAGAGTGCTCTGACCCCAGCAGTCTGCCTATGACACAACAGCCACACCCTGGTATCAACCAGCCTGGGTTCCTACTTGCAGGGTGACCCCAACATCCTCCCAGTCTGGAGTTTCCCCAAAACAGTCTGCCAGGAAGTGTCCAGCCCTCTCCTGGACCACTCAAAAGTAAATATGGTTCATTGCTCCTTTAAGAGACAAAAGCACAGCATGTGACTTTAAATGAAGTTAGCAATTATTTCAATTCAAATGCAGCACTAGGTTGGCTTGGATTAAAAGTAAAACAAATTAACAAAAGAAGACAGATTTTAAGTGAGTTCAAGCCCAAGAGATAAAGACACAAGTGGTTACAAGTACATAAAGGTAAAAGCCACTTTCTAGTGGCTAACACTTAAGAAGCCTTGGTTCAAGGTAGATTTCTTACAAAACTTTCTTCTTTCCAGCCATGACTGACTTTGTCTCAGTCAGGACTTTCCACAGAAATACAAGGTGCTGGTTTTCCTTGTCTTCCTAGGTGAAAGATCTTTGCCTATGCAAGTTTCTCTCATATATTCAGTTCTCAGAGACTTCAACACCTTTGGTTGAAGGACCCAGCCTTCTTGGCTCACAAGAGCCCTGGCCCCATGTCTGTCCAGTGAGTGATGCCTAGATGGCTTCTTCTTCTCTCCTTATATTTTCCCAGACTCAGGTTGACCTTATGCTGTTCTTCCCTTCATGTGGACTTCCCATTCTCCTGCTGATTTATATGTAAATAGGGCTTCTATTGTTTTTGGTCACATCTTGCTTAATTTCACCAGAGACAGGTAGATAGTTGCCTTCCCTTGAGTCTGGGGGAAAAGCTGTTTCAACCTGTGTTTGGTCACAGACTTCAAAGCATAATATCAATGAGGCTTCATAATTCCTCATATAGTATTAATGCACACATTTTACGATTATATTAATCACCAGTATGTCATTAGCTTTCATAGACCTTACCTGATACACTTTTATAATACAGCAATAGTGTATACAATTTGAGTCAATTACTTATTATTTGCGGTTAAGACCTCCAGTCTTTTTAGTTAAGAGGCTATCTTCCCCCACTCACTAGGTTGATGGCTTTTTTTTAACCTTCCATTTAGATGTGCCTTCATTGTCTCTGCCTGATGACCTCATTCATTTGGCAGGGTCATAATTCTAGTGCATATCCATGTCTCTTTGTATACACCTGTCAAGGCTGAATCCCCACTCTGACACTTTGAGTGCTGAAGTGGGGGCCTGCAAGGATTTTAAAAATTAATACTTGCCACTCTAGGCTTCTATTACACTCCCAAGGTTACAGCTTTTCTCTGACCTTGTCTTGGTAAACGCTGCCACCACCCAAATGCCAAAAAAAAAACCCAAAAACCTTGAACTCAGGAAGAAGCACTTGGGAATTCCTCCCTGTGGAGTACCAGCAAGCCCTCCCCCCCCCCCCCAGGGAAGAGCTGAGAAAGAAAACAAAGGAAATTAGCTGTTGCCATCAGCTAATTAAGCAACATACGCACAAACCTCTTAGGACCTCTTAAAAGAAACATATGCACAAACCTTGTAGGACCTCTTAAAAGAAACAATTATGAAAATTAAGTATCAAGATAGCTCTCTTGAGGTTCAGCTTAAAGGTTACTGGCAAAACAAAAGCATCCGGGGTTAGCACAGAGGATTCCATTAACCATAAGAAATAAACAGAAATAATCCTAATTGCATCTTTCTAAACATTCCTGATCTACTTACACAGTTGGGAGTTCCAGATAAGTAGTTCTAGGTATGATCTGATGATTTTTGATCATACCTGGCTTAAGCTGCTTACAACATTGCTGCTCTGTGTCTCCACTCTCCAGAGAACAACAACAGATAAAGGGAAGTTTTTTCCCAATTTTAAAAAAGTCCTAGCTCTCCCATCGGCTCCCATCGGTTAGGTGCCCACTCCTTTTCTTTTACCTGTGGGCTTGTTAACCCTTTACAGGTAAAGCAAGTAGAGAACAGCTACTAAGAGGAATTTTATAGCTAACTGGCTGGCTGGGTGTCCATAAAAGGGAGCTACCCTCCCCCGCCCTTCATTTATCACAACACCCAGTACATACAGCATGCAATATTATTACTGATCAGTGTGGTATTAGATTTCCAATGATCCATTACTTGCCACCTTCTGGGTATATATCATGCCATCAGTGTTTGAGGTGAAGTGAGTATGTCAGGCCTGACAAGAGTTGCTGACACAGAGTAATTAACCACCCATAGGCCTCTGTGTCACAAATTGTCAGCAGATCATTTTGAATGAGGAATAAATAAGAAAAAATTATAAGCTGCTTGTGGTCAATTCATGAACAAAGTAAAAAGAGTAAAATTTCCAAAAGCACCTAAATCCCATTTCCAGAGTAACTTAGGTTCTTAGGAGCCTAAGTTGAATAGAAAGAAAGGGCACCCAAGTGCCTAAGGGTACGTCTATACCCAGCCGCTAGTTCGGCGGCTGGCAATCGAACTTCTGAGTTCGACTTATCGCATCTTGTCTGGACGCGATAAGTCGAACCCGGAAGTGCTCGCCATCGACTGCGGTACTCCAGCTCGGCGAGAGGAGTACCGCGGAGTCGACGGGGGAGCCTGCCTGCCGCGTGTGGACCGAGATAAGATCGAACTAAGGTACTTCGAACTTCAGCTACGTTATTCACGTAGCTGAAGTTGCGTACCTTAGTTCGATTTGGGGGGTTAGTGTAGACCAAGCCTAACTCACTTTTGAAAATGAAATGTTGGCTCCTGAAGTCCAGCATTCTAAATATATTCAGGCATCTAAAGCTGCAGATATGTGCCTAGTGTGGTTTTCAAAAGCACCTAGGCACTGAACCTCCAAGGAAAGGGAACTAGGCCCTAGGTGGCTAGTGAGATTTTCAAAACCACTTATCTGCATCTTTAGATACCTGAATATCTTTAAAAATCTGGCCATAACTTGCTTCGGCGCCTTTGGAAATTTTACCTTACACTTATTCTATACATCATTTGCTATGAATTATTGACTCCAGCGTTAAGTATTGTATAAGAGGATAAATTGCCCCAAGCCTAAGAAATATTCCAATATGTAACAGCTGAATTGTATATTATACTTTCCTGGTAGAGATGTCATCAGACATCTTGGAAGGGTAAAATATTTTCTGTGTTCTTTAAATGTCCACTGCCGTAGTGAAAGCACCTTTTCTATATTCTGACTAATCAGTTCGCAGCATAGACCTGGTCCAGCAAAGCACTTAGGCATGTGCTTAGCTCTAATTATATAAGTAGTCCCATTGAAAATCAATGTGCTTAATTGCTTTGCTGAATTGGAGTCTGTGCTCTTGTTTTGTATGTACAATATTAGATTTACCTTGCATACTGGATTTGCTAATAAATTGCTTCATATCAAATTACTTGATTAAATTTTAACTCTATCTATAGAATTGATATTTTTTAATTTAGTTTTTCCAGCGAATGGTGAAAATTAAGCAAATGCAGTCAATGCTTGTGTGTTCTGTATAGGTGAAAAAATGTGGAATTTGCACCATAACATACTTGGCAATGTCAAAGTCTGCATTGCTTTCATTCTTTACCTGAAGATATAAGCTTGCAGTATACTTCTCTGAGGAGTATAAATGCAGGGGCGGCTCCAGGCCCCAGCGCACCAAGCGTGTGCCTGGGGCGCCAAGCCACGGGGGGCGGCCTGCCGGTCACCCTGAGGGTGGCAGTCAGGCTGCCTTTGGCGGCATGCCTGCGGGAGGTCCGCTGGTCCCACGGTTTCGGCGGCAATTCGGCGGCGGGTATGCCGAAGGTGCTGGACTGGCAGACCTCCCGCAGGCACGCCGCCGAATCTGCGTTACCAGCGGACCTCCTGCAGGCGCGCCTCCAAAAGCTGCCTGACTGCCGTGCTTGGGGCGACAAAATACTTAGAGCCGCCCCTGTGTAAATGTAATATGCTGCAAGGCAGTGTCATAATAATTAACTTATTGGACAGAAACTGCAGGTTTCAGCTTTGAACCTCATAAAACTACTTGGCAATCCTCATTTTGTTTTCACTTTTATAGAGCACACAAAGCCATCAGCCCTGCAAATGGATCTATGTGGACAAATCCCTGGGCCTACCGTGTGCAAGGTGCTGTACAGTCTCAGCGCAGAAAGGCATTCAATAGAAAAATGAAGGGCAAAACCAGCTCAGTAACTCAGAGATATTTGTATCTTAAATTTTGCCTCAGCTTTTTGCTAAGAGTTTCTGTGCCCTAATCTTGTAAAGTGCTGAATACATACTGGCTCAGACTCAAGAGTGTTATTACTCTGTGTGTGTGTGTGTGTGTGTGTGTGTGTGTGTGTGTGTGTGTGTGTGTGTGTGTGAGAGATATATTGTAATAAAATGTGCCGTGATATTAATGTCAGTAGGTGAACAATCTGAGCATAGGGTTAAAACAGCCCACCTCCAGTCAAACCGTGCATTAGCCGTGGCCCAGCTTCTGCCAGCATTACTCCATGAGGGGGGAGGGATAGCTCAGTGGTTTGAGCATTGGCCTGCTAAACCCAGGATTGTGAGTTTGATTCTTGAGGATGCCACTTAGGAATCTGGGGCAAAAATCAGTACTTGGTCCTGCTAGTGAAGGCAGGGGGCTGAACTCAATGACCTTTCAGGGTCCCTTCCAGTTCTATGAGATAGGTATATCTCTATATATGAGTAGTCCTGTTGAAATCAATAGGATTGCTCATGTAGTAAGTGACTACTCCCTGTAGTGGTGTCAGAATCTGAACCTTTTAGCACAGATCTGTTATATGTTGGTCTTGTGCTTTTTTGACAGGATGACATATCCAAGAGCAGCAAGTTTTGGGGGGGGGGGCCCTCTAGCACCCCGAGTCTGTAGACCATTCCACCTGTTAATGCTTCGCATTTCTGGAGCAGAAATTATGGAGCCACTATTACTTACAGTAACATGATGTTATTACCCACCTGATTTTGCAACCCTTGCTCACATTGCAACTACTCGCATGAGAAAGTATTGCTCACCATGAGTAATGGTGGCAGAATTGAGCACCATGTGATTTTAACTTGTCTCTATTCTTATGTTACATGCATGGCATTACTTCCCATTGGCTACATATTTTAATATTTTTAATGCTAATTCTCTTAATCTGCTTGACTAGTTTCCTGGATTTATGTAATTTTGCTGCAGCCAGAAATCTGTGTTAATATCACCAGATGAATGGAAATCAAAGCTGCTAAGCTGCTCCACTGCCATTTTATATTATATTTTATATTATGAATTAATTTTCTTCCAAAAGTACTTGGCCCAGTTCCGTCTGTTTCATCATAGCCTGCAGGTTATTAAATATTCCACCTTCCCTTTTAATCTGTCACAGTTTCACAGGTTCAATGGTATATTTCACATTTCATCCAAATGATACAGTGGAACTGTAGATTGTAAGTTATACAGCTATCAGTGGACTTCTAAATCATCTTTTCTTAAATAGAATATATTTTTCATATTTGTAGTAATTTCACATAGCTCTGATAAATAGCCTAATACAATGTGGTAAAACAAATCTGTGATACATTTTCTCCACATCCTGATAACGCTCATGTTGAAAAATGTACAGGAAGGACCAGTATTCTTTGGAATGTTTCACATTCTTAGGTCTTTTTTATATAGAATGTCATGTCCTTCCTCTGCATTAGGATAGGCTGCCTTTAGCATCCTCCTCCCCTGAACAGATCCTCAAATGGTGTAAAGCAGTGGCCCCCAAACTGTGGGGTACCACCCCTAGGAGGAACATGTTGGGGGGATGCCACAGGGCCCATCCCCCATGCGGGGGCAGGGAGGGCACACTACCCAGCACCTCTCTGGCCTCACCTCTGGCTCCATCCTCCGGCCACAACTGTGGCCCCAGCTCCGCTCCCTGCCCCAGGTCACAGTGGCTTGGCTCCCAGCCCCCACTCTCAGCCCCTGCCCCTGATCACTGCTCTTGGCCCACAGCCCCCACTGCCATCCCCGCTCCCTGCTCAGCTGCAGCCCCTGTCCAGGGGTGAGGCCAGAGAGGTGCTGGTGTAAAACATTGACTTCAGTGGGGCTATATGGCTTTATACCACCTGAGGCGCTGTCTCCCTTGTCTATTTTGTAGTTAGCATATTTTTTTCTACCTATGACTATTCTGGTTTGTCCCATCTGAGATCTATTCCAAGTTCCTCTCTCTACAGCAGTATTTTAGCAGGTACAGTATATTAACACCTATAACTACATTTTTATCAACACCCAGCTTGTTTCTTAAAAATTTTAAATCACACCCCTTAAGTGACCCTATTAGACCTGCAAAGGTTTTTAGAGTAGGCCTGGCCTAGATCTTCAATCCATTCAATTGTTCTGCCTGTGTTGAAATATTTGTCGGTGGAGATTTGGTGGTTCATTTCCTAGAGCTCTAACTCTTTCATCTGGGATCTCATTTCAAACTGTGTCATGCTGTCTTAAAATAAGAGGTGGGAGATTCCAGCTTAGACCAGAATGTGCAAGACAAATTAATCATGTTTAAGAATGAGGCTGAACAGAGATTGAATTGGCTGAGAAACTTAACTTCCTTTTATACCTTTTAATATTGGTCCCTTCAGATCGGAGTTAAGCCTATAGGAGGCAAAGCGGAAACCTAGAACTGATCACAATGGCAATAGTATAGCACTAGGCAGAGAAATAATGATACCCAGCAGAAGTGCTGCTTTAACTTTCTGCAGTAAAACTAGTGAAAAATGTTTCAGCACTTTGTTGAGTCTGTTTTTTGATTCCTCAGAATGTCTCTCTTCACTGCATTTGAAAGGCCCTAATGTTTTACCTGGATTGGCTTGGGAAATCCACTTCTATTTAAGATCTGCATTTATAGAAGGTGCCCAGAAGTACCATGGCACCCGGCCCTGGCAATGTTTGGCTCCTAGGGATGGGGAGGAGGGGATGGAACAGAAGAGCAGACAGTCGCACACATTTATAAATATGCACAGACACACCGATCATGCCGGGAGGAGACGGAAGTGACCAGGACCATAAGAAATATGGCTCCACAAGAAGCACTCACTGATATATGTCCAGAGTACTGCATCCCAATAGATCCCAATTCATTTTTAAATGAGAAAATTTTTCTAGAGATATTTTATTTCAAAACTTCCTTTTAAGAGAAGTTGCCTTGTGGGAGGCAGAGTGGTCTAGTGGCTAGAACAGTGGACAGGGAGTCAGACCTGGGTTCTGTTCACAACAGTGGCCTGCTCTATGACCTTGGATGAATCACTTTCCTTCTTTTCTCTGTGCCTCTTTTCCCCTTCTACCCTCTGTCTTGTCTGTTTAAACTGTACATTCTTTGGGAGAGGCACTGGTTCTTGCCATGCATAAGTACAGTGACTAGCACAATGGGGGTCCAAGCACAGCTGGAGCTGCTATAACAGTAATAACTGCTGTGTAAATCATTAACAGCAGCAAATAATGCGGCCCAGGAAAAAAGAGATGTTTTCAATATTCTTTTACTTGCAATGACAGTAACACGAAGGCTCAGATGCTGTCTTCAGATGCTTAACAAAAATGCTTCATAGAAGGTATTTGCAAATCTCTCTTTATTGAGTGTCCTGCAGTTTGTAGTTTCCATTCATTTTTAATTCATTGACCTTCTACCAAGGTGAATACTATGGGATTCAAATCCATAAGGTGTGGAATTTCCAAATTTTGCTATCCCCTCCTCCTTCAAGTTTAGTAGGGAGGTACATGGAAAGAAAACACAGTTAAGTTTGTCATTAATTTCCATGTATTTGCAAGTCAAGATGAAAACATCTCACATCGCACGCTGGCATAGTGGAAAAGGATTTGTTGAGTAGGTTTAGATTAGAAGATTCACTACTAAATAATTGAACTCTGCCTGTCCATTTGATGTCCTGATCCGTGATGTCAGTGGGGCTAACATGCTTCAGTTCTTTGCTGAACTGGGGTCTGTAGAGGCATTCAAGAGCTCACCTGATGAACACAAGGTAAAATCAAGTTTGAGACGAGAGATTGGTTTACTCAGGCTTATTTTCCTCTCAGAAAATATGATTATCAACTGGGTCCGCCCAAATTTATGGATTCATTGTGTTTCATTGGCGATGCTTGATTTTCCCTTTTTTTAAAGGTAGGTGTTATTCATTAAGGAGTTGACAAAAGCATGTATCTAAGATTTCTTTTGCAAGAGACTAGCTATATCTATATCTACAGAAAAACCTCTCTTAGAAGGATACTTTTGAACTGAAAAATAAACATTACTTAAAAAGTGACCTTATTCTTAAAAATAAATAAATAAATAAACAAACCAAGCACACAAAAATTCCTCTATTTTAAAAGTTTGAATAACTCATGATTTTTCATTAGACATTTATTTGTGAAGGGACTTGGACGGGGCGTACTTGGCCCACATTGGAGAAGAAGGGGTTAACCCTACATTGTGGGTGGAGGAAGCCACACCCCCTCACCACTGCTGGGCATGCTCCAACTGGAGCCTAAGTATAAATGGGAGCAGCCCAGCTCAGTTGGGTATGACCACCTAGGAGAGAGGATGGATATTGCAGGCTCCCTCCCAGGAGCTGCTAGAGCCCCAGATTGCAGAGCTGTGCACTGAGACCAGGCAGATACCCAGAAGCCCAAGAAGATACAGAGTCACCAGGAGTTTTGCAAGCCGACAACCCTAGAGGCCCAGGAGACCTGTGGACAGCCACACTGGAAGACCAGGTAGGAAGTAACCCAGGGAACTAGACATTGGTCCAGTTGTGGAACTAGGACAAAGGCAGCGTGTTTCAGATGGATCCCCACTGACCTAGTGGTGGACCCATTTGCTGCTGACAGGGCCCTGGGTTGGCAGCTGGTGGAGTAGGGAGGGTCCAGGTCCCCCTACCTCAGCCACCGCCCACCCCTGGATGGCGGCCCACTTCCCCACTGGCCACTAGGCCACCAAGCCCTGCCAGGGAGGACAGCCACGTTGACTCTGGCCATTAGACCACATGGAGGAGGAATGCCTTATTGACTCAGGCCATTAGGACCATATTACCCTGAGGCTAATGGTCGTCATTTGGACTCAGCAACAGGGCTATAACGCACTTCTTCCTGCCCCAAAAGATGACGAGGTGTACTTGCCCTGCAACAGGACATAACAGAGGTTTTGACCAACTGTTGTCATTAAAAATCCTATGGTCCTTTTCCTAATAGTAGGACTGTTAGCCAAGAGTTCAGTTTCCACATAGATCCATTCTCTCCCCACGCCCCCAAATATTTTAACTGGAAAAGTAATTGAAAGAACAAAAGTTTTATATACATATAAACTACTTTATGTTATGGTGATGTCACAAAATGGCTGCCACATTCCAGACCAGAGGTTTCTGCATTTCAGTGGTAGGTTTGTAAAGCACTTTGTAATCCCTCAGGATGAAGATGCTATTTTTATGTATATAATTATTATCATTGCTGCTTTCTTGCCATGCCTTGATCAACAATCAACCCATATAGCGTCATGAAATTCATAACATAGAACATACATTTATATACCATGAGATTCATTGGATGATTTAGTTGGGAATTGGTCCTGCTTTGAGCAGGGGGTTGGACTAGATGACCTCCTGAGGTCCCTTCCAACCCTGATATTCTATGACTATGATTATGCAATATAACTGTTTCATAATAGGTCTCAGGGACTGCTTGAAAATGTTTTACATCTACCCATGTAATGTCCTAAATGCACATAACACTATTGAACACAATATACTACAGTGGTTTCTCATAAAAGACAATACACCATAGCAACTCCACAGTAACCGTTAAGGTCTAGGGTGAAAATGGAATCCAAATGTTACTCAGTTTGTTGGGATATCTGTCTGAGATGACTTTGAATGGATTAGGCAGTAGTACTCAATCAGGTCTGTGGTCCTATTGACCTTATGGGAACTGAGGGAGCATGGCACCTTGCAGAATTGGGTCCTTGAATTGTAAAGTCCTTGGGACAGGGACAATGTCTTCCTTTCTGTCTGTGTGCAGGGGGCTAAGCCTACTATTGACACCAAACATGTGACAAGTTCAAAGAGAGGATGTGAAAATACTGCCCATTTACAAAGAGTGGGATTATCCACAGATCCAGGCAGAGCAAGGAGCCATCCTTCTCCTACAGCACCCTCAGAGGCTCCTCTCTGGGTCAGGCTGTATGAACATTATTTACACACACCCATCCCACCCTTACAGATATCATTACCAGGGAAACTACTCTCACGGGGTCTGAAGGGCAGTTGCAGCCAGGAGAGTACTTGATAATGTGGCTTCACGGAAGCCGTAGAGTGGGGGCAAATGCAGAGCTAGAACTGGTATGGCAACATAGACTCTGTGTGGATGGCCCTGGCCTCCTGTGGATCCCCCAGGATCTGCAGGATTTCTGGGTGAGTCCAGTGGCCTGTTCCACAGGGGGAGTAATCCCTACACTCCCTCACAGAAATAATCAGGCAGGATCTTCATAAAGAGACACTCGGCTATTTCCTCCTCGGAGACCCCTCACGTGGTTTTTTTCCATGGGACAGGATGATTTGTCCTTAAGCAATGAGGGGGTTTTCAGAGAGCATGAATTCCTCATACGTCTCATCCACCCTTGCCCAGAATGTAACCCTAGTGATTTGTAATGCTCTGATGAATACAGGCAATAATTGTATCTATTGCAGCAGGAAATTCAGACTGAAGAAAATCAACTCCAACAAAATCAAATTCAATAGAAAGTTCACTGCGAAAGCTCCCTGAAGTTTGTGGAGGAAATGGAAGATGGGGAGGGAATTAGGTGCTACCATTATTTTTGTTCCTGTTACTTTGCTTGCAGTGGCAGACGGAGCGAAGGAAAGCTGGAGTGGATGACATTAGCTGCTATAGTGCAGAGAGGTGGGTGTGTTTCCAAATCTACTGCAACCCATTTACTGTGGCTTTACAGTGCTCATTAGGTAGCATTTAAGCGCCATGCAACTGAGAAAAGCATGTGGAAGTAACACTTATTTGGCTGGACTTTCCTCTGTGAAAAGAGATTAGCGGTGGCACTGCACTGACGGGGTTTTATGTACTGCCTGGACTCCAGTCACATCTTGAACAACTCCACCCAGAAAGAGATTTTTAAAGCACACTTGAAGGTTTGTTTCTCCAAGGGTTTTCCTGTGAGCGGGGTAATTTGTATAAAGTGAAAGCACTGGGATGTTGAACACTCACAGACTGGTTATATCCACAAAGAAGGTGGTTTAACTCATTTAAGGGTGCATTGCCAGAGCAAATGTAGTGCCCACTTTTCCGCCTCTGTCCAACTGCACCTTGTTCCCAGTGGGGCAACTGCTAGTATAGATGGGACTCCAACATTTTCAGCCTTAGTGCTGTCAATGCTAGCACTTGCAGTATTGGTATCCTGGGTGCAGTTGGACAAATGGTAGCACAGATGCTGCCTAAGAATGCCCAATATGCATGTAAGGTAGACGAATGGTCTGACAAGTGTATGCTCTGCCTGTCTCATGGAATTTCAGAGCAAATATTTTTTCCCAGCTTGGCCTTGAGTGTGCACAGACATGGGGGAGAGAGGTGAGAAAGCGTACTTAGAACACAGCACTGGTTTCTAGTCCCAGCTCTGCCACCGCCTTCCTGTGAGGCCTTGGCCAACTCATTTTAGTACCTTAATGTGCGTGTCATGATGGCAAAAACCTGGCTGGGAGCTGTATATACAGAATCAACAAATGTTTGACTTGTGAACAGTTGGTTCGATCATGCATTTGTTACCCAGACTGACCCAGTGCCGGGCTTTGTCTGCCTCAAGTGGGTGACCCATGTAAAGAGTCTGTTAATAGTGTTAAGGGAGTAGAATGAGTCATTTAGCTGGAGCAAGTGTGACTCCATGCTTTTAAATACAGAGGTCCTGTGTTTGATGCCCCAGCTAGGAACATGGTTATATTTGTGCCCCTTTCTATTCATGCAAACAGGTCTTTCTTCAGCTGAATACTTGGGGAATGGCTGTTTGTGGGTGAAATTGACCCCTGTACAAAGGACCAGTCTAAGGGATATGTCTTACTTAAATCCCCCATGAACCCTGTTTCGAGGACTTAAGGGGTGCATAGGCCTTGGTTGAGTTCACTGCACAGGGTGAATTTTGCCCCACTTGAACACCCGTATGCATGCATGAATAAATGTATTTGTGCATGATTATGTTGTTGTTCTCTGTTCATTATTCTGAATTAAAAGGTTCACTCATCCAGTCAGTAAACAAGAAACAGTACCCTGAAACTTTGGGCTTGCCCGCTGTGCACTAGCTGCTCATAGAGACTAGGAAATAAATCTGCCCTGCATTATCTGGCTGCGCACTTACTGTCCATGTAGACCCTGCTGCCACACACTAAAAGTTCACTAGTTGCTTTGATCTACTTCCATATTGAAATGGGAACAGATCAAAGCACATTAGGGAACATTTACTGTGCAGCAGCAGAGTCCACATAGCAGTGTAGCCAGAGTAGTGTGGGTAAAGGCAGCAGAGGCGTGTCTGAGCCGGACCAGCTACTTACCCACCAGTTTCGGGCACATTTGTACTTGGTCCAGCTCAGCTTCCACTGCTGCTCCCCTTGCTACGATGGCTATGCTGCTATTTGTATTCCCGCGAGCTCACAGAGCTAGAGCCAGTGTGTTACACAACCCGGGAAATCACACCCCTAACTCGTAGTGGAGACATAGGTCCCTGTGTGGACACTCTTAGTGTACTCCAAAGCTAACTTGGAATAGCTACTGGCTTTAATTTATAGCCAGTTTATTGTGCAATTGCTTCCCCATGAAGATGAGCCTTATCATATAGATTCACAGATATCGGGCTTGGTTTGCAAACAGCAAAAAGGGCTGTATTCTTCAAATAATTTATTTGCAATGAATAATTCAGTTTTAGCTGTGAGATTTAGTTAATTGGTTTTGTAAGCACTTTGAGGTCCTCTGATGAAGAGCGCTATGTACTCCTAGCACAAAGAAATATTATTTACTATCATTAATTAAATTCCAAACAAAGCAGCAGCCGCCATTTGCTTCATTTTCTGAGAAACAGTCAAAGGACTGTGTGAGCTCAGGGCCATTATAATTTCCCTTCATTTTTCACTTGCTCGCTCTCAAAACACACTAGCTGCAGGCTCAGCTTGACTCATTACGTCATTTTTGTCAATACTGTCTCTGTGCTTCAATGCAGATAGTCTAATCATTATGACTAGGGGAGAAGTTCTTCTAAAAATACCAAATCCCTCCCCACACTGGAAGCTTCTGTCCAGAGTTCTCTTTACATGTTCTTATATTGTGACTTACATGATTATGAACATAGTAAAGTATTCAGACCCCCAGACCCCATGCTAATGAGGAAAAAGGAAGATTTTATAGAGTTGCACATTTTAAACTTCCATTTTATAGGATTAAGCAGCTAGAAAGGACACAAATTGTTCTAAGAAAAAAAAATAGAACAGGAGTACTTGTGGCACCTTAGAGACTAAGGAATTTATTAGAGCATAAGCTTTCGTGGACTACAGCCCACTAAATTGTTCTGGCGGCAAAAAGCTGAGAGAAGTAAAAATGTCATTGCTTTTGTGATAGTGGTCAATAATCTGATGGAATTGCCATTCCAGCTATTTGTTCTACCTAGTATTTACATCCTGCACAGGCATTTCTTAGTCCTTAATGATTTTGTATGCTAATTAATCAAAGGCTTAGCCATCTGAGCCTCACCTTTGAAATACTTAGCTTCTGTGGAACCAGAGGTTCAGTTTCTGGCTGGAGATGTCAACTCAGTCGATTTTCTATTGCAGCAGTGACCAAAATGTGCTATGTGCTTTCCAAGCTCAGAGGGGGAGACAATCTCTGCCCTGAAGAATGTATGATCTAGGATGGGATACAATATACAGGCAAAGTGATCAAGACAGCCATTAGCAAAAGTCAAGGTGGATTTCTTTATGGTAAACACACCCACCCTCCATCTTCACTTTGCCTCTCAATCCTCAGTGTACTTGGTTGTTGCATTGAATTTTGTGCAGTTGATTGTAGAAGAGCAGGATGGACAGCGGTAGAATGGGGAGCTGCACTACAGAGAATGGAATGTACCACTTTTTAAAATGGAAGAAATAGCCACCCGTCAGTCACCTTCTGCTGCCACCTGCCTTTTTGCTTTGAGCTCTGTAGGTCAGTCTTAGTGATTTTTGAAACACTGCCCCACCCCAAGTGATTTCAGCTCTTATTGAATACTTAAAACAAAAGGCTCCTAATGAAGCCTATTTAACTTTTGAACAGTGGGAAGGAACAGGTTAAACCAGACCAAGGGACAGTCCACACCTCCTGGCTGGGATGCCTATCCCCACCCCTCTTACTTTCATAGGAGTATGGCATTGAAGCCCCGGGCTTAACTAGGTCCTTTCAGCTGAGGGTGAACCCCTCATTTTGGACAAGTTAAGCACAGTTCTGCTTCTCTTTATTCATACAATAAAGATAACATTTCACTACCCCTGCATTCAGTACTAAAGTGATTTGTATCTCAACACGAGCCAAAGTTGATCACTTTGAGCAATACTGCTCTATCTACTAGCCATCTTGGCAGAGTAGATATGTTCATATAAATACAGTTTGCTCCTGAAGTCTCTCCCCCTCCCAGCTCGCTGTCAGAAGAGAACTCATTCAGACCCTGCTTACACACAGAATGTGTATGGGCCTGATTTTCAGTTCTTCCTTCCTGTGCTTGGGGGATGGACACTGAAATCTTTAAGGGCATGTCTTCACTAGCAACGTTAACGTGGCTGTGTAGTCTCAGCACCAGTGCTGGGAGAGTTATATTTTTATATATATATATATATATATATATATATATATATATATATATATATATATATATATATATATATATATATATATAAAAACCCCACCTCCATGAGGGGACTAGCTCCCAGCACTGTAGCACTATCTACACTGGAAGTTTACAGCGCTGAAACTTGCAGCACTCAGAGGGGTGTTTTTTCTGAGAAAGTTGCAGCACTGTAAAGTGACAGTGTAGAAAAGCCATAAGTCACCTTTACACTCCCTGAATTTTGAGGCCATGTAGGGACCTACATAACCCCTGCTGTAAGTTAGGGCAATCACCTGGCCGCTGGACTCTGAGAAGCAGAGACTGCAGTAACAGTGCAGTGCACTCCAGCCACACTCCTAATTCCCCCCAAATGCTGCAGGGGTGGGAACAGCACTGACAGGCATCACACAAGTCCTACAGTGCTGCTGAAATGTATGGGCCTCAACCTGATCTCACCTAGCCTGGTATGAACCAGGCTAAACTCCTTTGAAGGCGATGGAGTTACAGCAGTGATCAGAAGCAGGCTTTTCTGGAATAGTCTACAGGATCCAAACCTACACACCTTGTGACTCCAAGATCACCCTATTGGTACAAGTAACTCTGCACAATGTTGTGAAGGTTGCAGCTGTGCACAAACTTTGGGCTAAGAGGAACTGATACTAATCTTCAGTAGAAAATGGGAAGTTTATCTCCACTTCCCCCCCTTGATATGAATCACATTTATTGTCCCTAGTTCAGAGTTAATTTTTTATAAATAGCAGACTAGGGCTGAGGGAGGGAGGGTGGAAAGGAGCTTTTGTCACATACAGTCATTCAAGTGCGTCCTTGGCAGTGTGTTTACTCTCCTTTGCACAAAAGCAAAACTGGGAAGAATTTTGCACGTCATCTGACAGGGGTCCTGCTGTGCCAGAGCAAACCATCATGGGTTTCAGAAACAGCTCCTTACCCCTTTGCCTGACAGCCATTGCAGTGGCTAAAAGTTTTGAACTTCTAAATGAAGATAATTCTAGGGTAGCTTCAATTGTCCTGTAACATGCCCTTACCTCACCATGTCAATCCAATTTATTACATATTTTTCAGCCCCTTTCCTTCTCTCAGCAGGAATACTGCACTGGCAGCTGGCTGGAAAATTAGCCAAGTGAATCTTTGGCTGCATCTCTCTCTGCCCTAGGCTAATGAGAAAATTGAACTGTGATTCTTTCAATCTGTCTCCTCATTAGGCTAGCAGCACGTTTTACTTTCTCAGGGGTGGCTGCAGGACTCCGTGCAGTCTGAATTGTTATCTATGCTCATTAACATTCAGGGAAACAGTTCTGGAGGTCAAGGGTCAGAGGGAAAAGATAGACGGTTCCTGTTTTACAGCCGAGGATAGCCAGCTTCAATATCCGTCAGTTGATTGCTTCAGTATCAAACTACATTAACCCTCGTCAGTGCAGAACTGGCCTACAGCTAGCTGCCTGCCATGTATACAAGAGAGGTGTTGACCTATCAAACCCTTTCGTAATATGACTCATTAGCAGACAAGGGAAATACATGACGATTGTACATAAAAGGTAAAAGACATCAGTGAAGAAGTTTGGGTGTAGGATAACAAAATGCTACAGGCTAGAAAAGGGACAACCCCTAAGATAGTCCAGGATTCAGTTTGAAAACTCTATTTAATAATATAAAGGATGAGACTAAAATGCAAATGAGCAAAGCTTGCTGTGCATATCAACACTGGCGGGATGGTAGACAGTGTGACACACTGTGCACAATTCCAGGCTATTATTTACTAATGTGAATGGAATGGCACATTACTCACACGTGTCCAGGAGCAGATTACTCAGGCAAGCCCAAATGAGAGCTAAGTGAGCCTTTATGCTACACCCCTCTATCACGTGTTTGGTACATTCCACGTACATTACAGCAAAACAATAATCGGAACATTTTGGAGAGTTTTTAAATTTTTGTATGGCAGACTATTTCTGTATCCCACCCTTTGCAAAGCCAGGTGCCTTAGTTATTTCCAGTCCAACTGTGCAAGGCTCAGAAAAAGCAAGCCCTAAATCCTCTAAAAATGACTTGAAATAGCTTTTCTAGATGTAAGTGTCCTGGCCAATGATGAGACTTCAGACTACTTATGAGTATGGGGGTCAGTTTGCTGGTCATATATTATACCACAACATATAGTGGAGTCAGTTACTGATGATCATATAATCCCGATAATTAAAAGGGGAGAGGAGTTGGTTAATTAACTAATCAGGTTGGCTGCAGTGTGACTAAATACTAAAGTGACTGATGCTTTATAAATACCTTATGTAGACTAGATAAACCTTTTGTCCGGGCCTCCCCTGCTAGAACAGGCTGAGGTAGCAGGTGCTGAGGAAAGAAACACGGGATGAGAACAAAGGGTCATTTATTCTCACTCAGACATCCTAGTCACACACACACCTCCAAGGTCTCAGTGAGCTCCTAAGCCAGAAAACAAGCCAGGATTTTTTTTCAAGTGCTTGTAAGAGCTATTAATTCTATTTTTATCTTTCCCTGTAACACAAGCTTTCCAATAGCAGCCACATTTCCCACTAGATAGGTTTTAATAACATAATTGCCCTATAATCCCATTTTTATTGCATGGTTTGCGGTTGTTTGATGTCTGGCCTGATTAATAAATGTTACAATTATATTCTGTTCAGCTCTATCATATTTAAAGGTGTAGCCCTTCAGAGCATCCCTATGACGTACATTTCCCAAGACAGAACTAGTCTGTTGTAGAGTGAGCTGTTCTGACCTATTAACTGGATGACAAGATGCATTAAAAAAAAAAGGACACCTGCCCCCCCTCACAGCATAGTGAAAGTATTAGCTTAGTACAAGACAAGCTAGAGAGACTAGTATTTGGGGGTAAACTTGGGTTGATGTTCAGCTTACATCTGATGGGCAAAGCTTTATATCAAGACATCTGGGAACACAGTCTGTGACAAAGTTGGGTTTTTTAAAATCTTTTAAATAAAGAGGTCCAGCAAATGTAAAGGGTCAGTCACCATAAAACAACCCAAGGAACAAAAAACCACAAGAGGACATAAAAGTGACCAGTTATGCAGCGTTCAGCCTGGGAGATGTAGTGCTGATTCAGGGTTTATGAGCAGCTTCCATCATCAAGGTTCCTACAGCTCCCCAGCCAAATATCAAAGCTGTCCTCCCTTGTTGAAGGGAAATGGAGCTACCACCCCCTGCCCGCCCAACAGGGATGAATTGCCAATAGGGCATGGCTGCAAACAGCATGTGCCACTGCTTAAGCCCTAAAAATGATGATTCCAATAAACCTGCTTTTCAGTTCTGTACATGACCCCATGCTACTGACAAGTTTTGTGGCCCAGAGTGAGGAGGGGTACTTGAGGATTAGAAGCACATTGGCCTCCTGGAGATGTATAGTTGGATGGTATGGCATAGCAGCTTCTAAGTTCCCTGCCTGCCGGTCCACAGGCAGTAATGAGAAAAAGGCAAGTCTTTCCTTTGCTCAGCCTGGGGTTGAGGAAGGAAGAGCAAGTTCCAGACTGAAAACCCAGGCAGGAGGAGATAATGCCAGAGGAAAGCTAGAAGCCTATTTTTGCTGGGTGATCCCTGTTTTGTGGATATCACAGTCATTGTTTATTTCCATTGTCGTCTTTGTAGTTGTGAACTCCTGTGCACATAACAGGAGGCAGAATAAAACTCATTTCACTATAAAAATACTCTCTCTCTCCAGGTCTGGATTGAGATTTACAAACAATAGGCTCATGCCTAGGACCAAAGCTCCTGAAGTCATGTAATTACATCAGAATCAGTTTTCATTTAAAAAAAAAAAAAAGCAAATCTCTAGCCCCATGGTTATGAAGAAAAGTTTCACTGTATCTTACCTGGGTCTGCAGAGAACCTGAGACAAAAGATCTGAGCAGTATGAATTGCCCCATGCATCTCAATAGGCTGTTAACTCCAATACTCACTGCTCTTGGTTGGCCCTACCAACACCACCCCAACAGAGGACTGGGTGTCTGGCAGAAAGAGAAGAGTGCATCAAGCCCAGCCCATCCACCCAAGCAGATATTCCAGCCGCTGACATGTAAGTACCGGGGTGTCCCGGCTGCCAATCTTAGAGAGGGAGAAGGTGGCACCTGCTGCTACTCCTGGGGGCCGGGGAAGAAAGGGGCACTAGGCCATTGCCTATCACTTTCTGGGGATGGGAACCACTGTCATCACCACTCTAAGTGTATGGATGGGGTGCATGTTGTGTTTAGGGCCCTGCACTCACTTAATCCGGACCTGTCTCTCCCTCTCTAAATCCACACCTGAGAGTTCCCAGAAGACACTGTCAGGATATTTGGGTCACAGGCAGCTACATTGAAATTTTCAGTTGTCCTACATTCCATCTGGGTAATATTTGTCCATTATACTTTCTTTTCCTTTATAGATCTAAAATGTAATAATAGTAACAGTTGGCACTTATATAGCTCCTTTCATGCAAACGTCCAAGTGCTTTACCTAGTGAGTAAATACCTCCATTTTACAGATAGGGAAACTGATGCACAGGAAGGATAAGTGGGTCAGTGAGGACACGTGACAAGAGAGAAGATCAATATTAGAAAGTAGGACCCCTGACTCACCATCCCTGCTCCACACATTGTCGCAGTTTCCTTAGGTTAAAAAAAAAATCTGCCTAGGCTCAGATCACAGAAAAGGGGAAAACCTAAACATATGAGAATACATCTCAGAAGTTCTCATTCTTCATTACTATTGCAATTTCACTTTATGGTGGGGGAAAAAAGAGAGAGGATAATGAAACTTACAATAAATCTCACAATCAGTTTGTTATGCAACATCTGTCTAAGCAGCCCCAAACAAGAGGCTTTTATAAATTAAAGTTCAAGTGTCATATATAGTAGGTATTGTGACAAAGTTCCTTCTCTATCTTGGTGGGTCCTGCGCTTATTGGTGGATTTTCTTGCCTCAGAGATTCACCCTGTGGGGTTGGGGAACAGCCCAGAAACCTTTCCCTCTGGAAGAACCCACAGTCCAGGTCAATTGGGAGGTTTGGGGGAAACCTGGGCCCGCCCTCTACTCCAGATTCCAGCCCAGGGCCCCGTGGACTGCAGCTGTCTATAGTGCCTCCTGTAACAGCTGCATGACAGCTACAACTCCCTGGGCTACTTCCCCATGGCCTCCTCCAAACACCTTCCTTAGTCTCACCACAGGACCTTCCTCCTGGTGTCTGATAATGGTTGTGCTCCTCAGTCCTCCAGCAGCACACCCTCTCACTCTCAGCTCCTTACACCTCTTGCTCCCAGTTCCTCACACTCACCCCACAAACTGAAGTGAGCTCCTTTTAAAACCCAGGTGCCCCTGATTAGCCTGCCTTAATTGATTCTAGCAACTTCTTCTTAATTGGCTCCAGGTGTCCTAATTAGCCTGCCTGCCTTAACTGGTTCTAGCAGGTTCCTGATTACTCTAGTGCAGCCCCTTCTCTGGTCACTCAGGGAACAGAAAACTACTCATCCAGTGACCAGTATATTTGCCCTCTACCAGACTCCTGTACCCCACTGGTCTGGGTCTGTCACAGTATGTAAACAAGGATGTCACAAAGATAGACACATACAGTGTATGAGTCTCTAACTGTAGATTACTAAAACAACGTTTACCAACCAACGACGCAAGCCTGAGAATCTTAAAGCTAAAGGGACAGATTCTTGGGAGTTGTAAATTGACATAATTCTATGGTCTTCACTAGAACTATATGGATTTTACACCAGCTAAGATCTGGTGCAACATTTTTTAGTGAGATTATCAAATATGTCTCTGCCAAGAACCTTTTCAGCCTCTTGCTCTGGCCAGGATAGAAGTTTTGCATCTTAAAACAACATGCTACCCACAGAAATATTTATTTGAGCACCACATAGCAGAACTCAGACTGTGCAGGGTAGAGCACAGTAGCTTGTACTCCAGTTGTCAAAAATTCTGCACTAAGGATAACAACCTTATGGATTTTGTGCTAAATTTTGAGGGAAACATGCTCCCTGGAAGAAAATAGGTTAAAAGATTTCATTACAAGAAATCCCCCAAAGTTACCAATACACAATTGGGAGCAAAGGTATTGGGCATATTTGGGGGATTAATTTTAGCTTTGGCGTGGTCTCTGCCTTCCCATGACCATATGTTCCACAAAAGCAGGAGCCTGGATCACACTCAGCCTGCAAAGGTGATTAGAGTTTTGCTTCAATAGTAGTCCCAAGTGTGACCAAACCTAATAAGGTCCAAGCTTTTAGCTCCCGCCTTCAACCCCACAGCCTGTAAGTCTTCAACTCTAGTAGTATTATCGCTTAGGCCCTATTTTCTATCTTCAATATACCAGTCACCGTTTGTAACTCTCTTGACAAGTTTCTTTGATGGCTGTCACACTCACTAGGCTTGGCGATAAGGTATCCAGTATTGTCAGAACTTTTAATTGCATTAAATACAGTCTATGGACAGCCTCAGGTGCTCTATTCCAGATAAGATGGATTCCCCAGTTAAACATACATGACGTGAGGAGGAATGATATGCAGCAATAGCAGGATAATCGTGGCTGCTCCCTCCCCTGTACCACCAAGAGGTGACTTAAAAAGCTGGCCAAAGGACTTCTGTGGCAATTTTAATCATAAGGGCTACAGCTACCACACAGGAAACCAGGTGCCTGGTACAGCCTCGAGTGATTGATCTCTCTCACCTACAATAAAGAAGGCGGGTTTTATTTTTATTTTTTTTAGTGTTTTGTTTTTTAACCACAGCAACCATGGACCAAAGTAGCAAAATTTCATAGGCCAACATTAAATTTCATAAATGTACTTTAATGATTAGTATCAACCAACCACTGCTTTATGTGACAGAAATGGTTCACCACCCAGCTAACAAAATAAAAATAATGTCCAGGGACTTTTTAGTTTGTTGGAGCTTTAATTTGAAACATTCCATAACTCAAGGGGTATATTTATGTCTGATGTGTTCAAAAACACAACAAATTTCAATAAAATCAACTTAAATAAGAATCTAAACAGGAAAGAATAACTATAGAAATGGTGATGATGTTGTTTGAGTTTATGTTACAGCATGCTGTATAGATAAACACGCTGATTTTGTGTGTCTATATTTATCCTTTAGCAGTGCAGCATAACGTGAAAAGAATCTTTCAGCTCTTGCGCTGGGAACCAACTCAAAGACAACGGCAATATTTGTCAAATCTGGAAAACATTCTGTGAAGGCTGCCAGAGCTGAATGATGATGTTTTTCATTCAGCCTGACAGAGCTGATTTCTTGCATGTACCTTCTAAATGAGCGATTTTCAGTTTTTTTAAAAAAGGCAAAATGTTTGCATTTTATGTTTGTTCCAGAGTTTAGGTGTTTAACAGGAAACAGTTAATTTCACATTTTCTGTGATGTCTGTGAAATGTAATGTGAGGTCTGTGAAAATAACAGCCTGAAACTCCACAAATGGTGGGTTTGAGAGCTCATAGCCAGAACCTATTTCTATAGGTACTGCAATGGGGAATTCCAAAGAAGCATTAATATACAAAGCAGCAGGATGAAACAAGTAGAGAGGATGCGTAGCACCAGCAGGGAGATTCTCAGAGGCTGATAAGCAAGGAGCAGCGGTAGGAAGAGGGCTTAGGGTTTCTGCTGCCTTCCACATTAGTTGTGCAGAAACCATGTTTTTTTTCTTTCAGAGTTAATAGTAACTTAACAGAAAACAGAGCAGAGTACCTGCACTGTACCACAGATACAGTAAACTATTTTCAGACTGGATTTTAGAGCAGCCATTCACTAGAGAAGTTGACTCTTGTTTCAAGATCATAGAATCATAGAAGATTAGGGTTGGATGAGACCTCAGGAGGTCATCTAGTCCAACACCCTTCTCAAAGCAGGACCAACCCCAACTAAATCATCCCAGCCAGGGCTTTGTCAAGCCTGGCCTTAAAAACCTCTAAGGATGGAGATTCCACCACCTTCCTAGGTATCCTATTCCAGTGCTTCACCACCCTCCTAGTGAAATAGTTTTTCCTAATATCCAACCTAGACCTTCCCCACTTCAACTTGAGACCATTGGTCCTTGTTCAGTCATCTGCCACCACTGAGAACAGCTGAGCTCCATCCTCTTCGGAAGCCCCCTTCAGGTAGTTGAAGGCTGCTATCAAATCCCCCCTCACTCTTCCCTTCTGCAGACTAAATAAACCCAGTTCCCTCAGCCTCTCCTCATAAGTCATGTGCCCCAGCCCCCTAATCATTTTCATTGCCCTCCACTGGACTCTCTCCAATTAGTCCACATCCTTTCTGTAGTGGGGGGCCCAAAACTGGACACAGTACTCCAGATGTGGCCTCACCAGTGTCGAATACAGGGGAATATTCACTTCCCTCGATCTGTTGGCAACGCTCCTACTAATGCAGCCCAATATGCCGTTAGCCTTCTTGGCAACAAGGGCACACTGTTAACTCTCATCCAGCTTCTCATCCATTGTAATCCCCAGGTCCTTTTCTGCAGAGCTGCCATTTAGTTAGTCGGTCCCCAGCCTGTAGCTGTGGATGGGATTCTTCTGTCATAAGTGCACAACTCTGCACTTGTCCTTGTTGAACCTCAGATGTCTTTTGGCCCAATTCTCCAATTTCACTCTGGACCCTATCCCTACACTCCAGCATATCTACCTCTCCCCCCAGTTTAGTTTCATCCGCAAATTTGCTGAGGGTGCAATCCATCCCATCATCCAGATCATTAATGAAGATGCTGAACCAAACCTGCCCCGGACCGATCCCTGGGGCACTCTGTTTGATACCGGCTGCCAACTGGACATCGAGCCGTTGATCACTACCCGTTGAGCCCGATGATCTAGCCAGCTTTCTAGCCTCCTTACAGATCAACCATCCAAGGTTTCTTTTCCCCAGCACTTTGTACAATGGGCTTTGGCAAAAGTCACAGAGTAGAAAATTTGAAGGTTGAGGTGGCTATACAGATTCTAAACTGTATGTGCTGTATACGCAAGGCTGAGGGGTTAGATTTTTATTTCTGACTTCCCACCTAATAATGGTAAAGGAAACGACTATGGAAAATGTTCCATACATATATTTTTACTTAGGACGTTTGACTCTAGTAGTGAAATTGTTTTCTTGAGACCCATGTCTGATACAAGAAATGAAAGGCACTGCCAAAACACAGGAACTCATTTTAGCTGAGCTATTAAAGCCAGATATATTGAGCTGCCTCTGAGCATTACACAACAGCTATATTCTCAAATTCTCTTTTTAAAGGTTGCCTAGCTATTAGCAGAGTTAGGACGGGTCAAAAGCAATATACAGGAATGATATAAGACTAAAACTCTGTGACATTCCCTCTTTCTCTTTTCTCCAGCAAAAACTTGATCTTTGCTGGCTTAGCCATGTACCGTAACTTAGTATTTTGGTCCTTTTATCAGAGATATATGCATTCATAAGACTAAGAATATAATGAAACCCTCCCAGTGTTTACATTTAACACACAAATATTGACTGGTGTGATAAGAAGGAAATGTCTGCAAGTTGTCTATTTCTATGTGTCTTTTGACACAATTAAAATGGTATATATAAAAAAGCAGTTAAATGAACAAAAATAGGTAAATGCTATAGCTGAAAGTCGTTGAAATGGGAGCAAGGAGTTGCAGATGGCAAACAGGAGAGGCAGTAGAAGTTTACACTTCAGCTCCTCACTGAAAGAAACTTAGGAAGCAAAAGAGGACAAACAGGAAACAAACTGTTTGCAGGATTGGGGCTTTACTGTGTTTTTTTTATACATACATATTCTCAATTCACTGGAAGGAATATTACTGCATTGCCACTTACCTCTCAAATGTTGTTGTGAATTTTTTCCAGTGTAATTTCCTTCAAGATTCTTGTTAAAGTTTTGCAGAAACATTGGCCTGTTTGTCTGGAGAGAAGGGGAAGCAAGGTAGAGTAAAGCTGCAGTGGTTCTCTTTCCCAAAAGACCTACCAAAACAATAGGGTCAACACACAGAGATTTAGAGCTCGACGCTGAAAAAACATACAGGTAACTTGACTCTCCTGAGTAGTCCCATTAAATGATATTAAATGATGCATCTGAAGAAGTGGGGTTTTTTACCCACGAAAGCTTATGTCCAAATAAATCTGTTAGTCTTTAAGGTGCCACCAGACTCCTTGTTGATTAAATGATACAGGACTACTTACTGGAGTAAAGATGCTCACAGACTTCACAGTTGCAGGATTCTGACCTTACTGTGTCTTCTTGATGATTTATTTTTATATTTTTGAGAGGGATGAAAAACAATTGTTTTTGTAAATAAATATTAATGTATTGATTTCCATAGTCCACTAACTGCATCTTCTCCAAATGATAATTCAGGTACCAGTGCAATTAAATTAGCAGTGAGATCCACAACTGTAACTCAGAATTCAAAAAGTCTGATGCAGATTTATATTAGGACATGGGTGGGATGAACCTCTCCAGAGGCAGATTAAGGTTTTGTGGGGCTCTGGGTCAGAACAAAAGGGACTTCCCCTCCCCACACCTTCTGCCTGTGGCCCCGCACTCTTTCTGCTCCTTCCACCTATGGCCCTGCCCACAGCCCCACGCTGTTCTGCCTCTTCCCCCTGCATCCCCACCCTTCTTCTTCCCACTGTCCCGCCCCATTCCACACACCCCCACTGTGGCCCCCATCCGCTCCTTTCTGCCTCCTCACCGTGGCCCCAAGACCGGAGAAGCTCTCCCCCACCTTGCACCAGGGCCCTGGGGCGGGGGGAGAGCCTGGCTCGGGAGGGGCGGCAGTGGCAGGAGAGTGGAGGGGAAGGGGGTTCCAGCTCACTCAGCTGCTGTCCCCAGAAGCTGACCCTGGACAGGGAGTGGGCTGCTACCCCTCCCCAGCCAGGCTTTCTCCCAGCCTCTGTGGACAGCGTCCCAGCGCACCTGCAGAGGCTCTGGCCCCTACAGCCCGGCGCTGCTGCCGGGGAGCGGGGTCTAGGGGTGCGGAGACTTCCCCCAGGGGCTCCCAATTGGCCGGGGCCCATGGGCCCAGTGGATAATCCGCCACTGAGCCTCTCACATGCTAGCAAAGGACTGAGATTGTCAGAAATTTCCTTAGTCACTGAAACAAAGCCAAGTGCCCGAAGGGAAGCTATTATTATGAGACTCCATTATTATGGTTCTAGAGCCATTATAAAGTAACTTCTGTTTCTTTGTTATTGATCGGAGCCATAACTGTAACATATCTATTTATTTCTTTATGTTCAACCGAGCAGTTATGGCAAATTGAGAGTTGTACAAGTCGGGGGAACTGGCAGTACTGATTAGCTGAGGGTGTCTCAATGAATTACCATAACAAATCTCCTAAAGTCACTCTGTATTGGGACTCTAAACTGATTTACTCCTTTTGCTTGGTATTTTTTCTCCATTCTGTAGATTATCTTTAATCGCCACACCATCTTCAGTGCTTAGCTGTCCCACTTCTTCTTTCCTTGTTTTCTTTTTATTTATCCAGCTATAGAACCTTTCACTATTAGTTTACAATTAGTTTTAATTCCCTTTGCAAGGTCCACCTCTGCTTGGCTTTTGGCAGTTCTCACTTTAATCCTACCCTTTCTGACTTCCAAGAAGTTCCTTCCTTGATGATCCATACCATCTTCCATTCCTTGTAGGCTTTCTGCTTTCTCTTAATCACCTGTTTGAGATGCTAGGCCTGCAATCCTTCCCTGAATTTTTCCCCTTGCTTGGGATGCAGGCTTCAGAAAGTTTCTGCAACTTTGACTTAAAGTAATTCCAAGCCAACTCCACATTCAGATCCTTTAGAACTTTGGTCCAGTTCACTTTCCTAACAAATTCCCTTAATTTTTTCAAGTTAGCTCTTTTGAAATAAAGGACCCTAGTTGCAAATCTATTTTTGTTTATCCTTCCATTTTGTTTAAACTGAATTAGCTCATGATCACTCAAACCAAGTGTGACCTTGCACTCCATATGTTTTATGGAAATATGTTTATAAGTGTGAATATGATGTAACTGGAATATGCTTCATGCAAAGGGTCTCTTGTAAGCTATCATTACAAAGCTTATGATCTACTGAGTGTGTTCATCCTATTTGCATGTATTATTTCTATGTCTGGAGTTAGGAGAATAAGATATAAACTTGTATTACTGATGTAAACATGTTAAGTGGAAGACATTAAGGGTGCTTCAGAATCCGTGAACTGTGAATGGGTTTGTTTACCTGCAAGCCTTCCTATGTATGTGTCTTCAAGCTACTAGGTAATGAAGAAGGTGGTCTTACAGTGACATGTGATCATATCACCTGAACTGGAATCCATCTTTAACCTCGTGCTTTTCCATTTTGGAGGAGGGGTGGGAGCCCAGAGAGAGACAAAGGACTCCCACCTTGTGCCAAAGATGTAAAAGGGGGTGGAACAGAACAAAGGGGGCTGCCAGTCATGAGAAATCCCCGAGTTACCACCTGAGCTGGAACTAACAAGGGCTGTACCAGGGGAAAGGATTGGGCCCAGACTAGGAAGGAATCTAGTCTGTGAAAGAAGCTTATTGGAACATCTCTGAGGTTGAGATTTATCTGTATTCAGTTTCCTAGTGTATTAGGCTTAGACTTGCGTGTTTTGTTTTATTTTGCTTGGTAACTTACTTTATTCTGTCTGTTATTACTTGGAATCACTTAAATCCTACTTTTTATACTTAATAAAATCACTTTTGTTTATTAATTGACCCAGAGTAAGTGATTAATAGCTGTGGGAGCAAACAGCTGTGCATATATCTCGATCAGTGTTATAGAGGGCGGACAATATATGAGTTTATCCTGTATAAGCTTTATATAGAGTAAAACTGATTTATTTGGGGTTTGGATCCCATTAGGACCTGGGGGTCTGGGTGCTGGAGACAGGAGCACTTGCTGAGCTGTTTTCAGTTTAGTCTGCAGCTTTGGGGGTATGTTTCAGACCCTGGGTTTGTGTTGCAACCAGCCAGCATGTCTGGCTCAACAACACAGGGTTCTAAAGTCCCAAGCTGGCAAAGAAAACAGGCTCAGAGGTAGTCTCAGCACATCAGGTGACAGTCCCAAGGGGGTCTCTGTGACTCAACCCATCACATCAAGGTTGTCCTCTACAGTCAGTTTTTGTATGAGGTCCTCACTACTCACCAATATCAAATCTAAAATGGCATCACCTCTCGTTGGTTCAGCAGCTATTTGGTGAAGAAATCTGTCAGCTATCACATCCAGGAATAGTTGGGCCCTACTATTATTAGGAGTACTTGTCCTCCAATCTATATCTGGGAAGTTAAAGTCACCCATAATTACACAATTCCTAGTAGTATTTATTTCATTTATTTCATCCATATCCAAATCGGATCCTGGAGGTCTGTAGCACACCCCAGCCCCTAGGCCAGGGGAACCTCAGTAGTTTTCTTCACCAAAGTAATTTTGGCCCAAACAGACTCTGTCTTATCCATTCCATCACTTCAAATTCCTTTACAGCCTACCTCATCATTAATATACAATGCTACTCCGCCACCTTTGCCTTTATTTCTGTCTTTCATGAACAGCACATACCCTTCAATACCTGTACTATTATTCCACATATTTATGTTATCCTATAATATCTGGTTTCACTGCCCAGTAGTTCTAGTTCCTCCATTTTGTTACCCAGACTCTTGCATTGGTGTACAAACATCTTAATTGTTGCTGCTTGGCTTTGCTCACATTCCTCCCCCAACTGGGTACACTCATTCTACTGCCAGTATCGCCTACCTGACTGTTGCTAATCAACATGTTTTAATGGTTACCAACAAATGAGAATCAACCTTTCTTGAGGAAAATAACTAAACAGTACCTATGCAAAACACAATTTAAACTGATTATTTAAATCATGATTAAAATCAGTGATTTAAATTGCTTTAATTTAAATCAATCCACCCTGTAAATAAGGTGCAAGGCAATAGAGAATCAGGTCCCATATTTCAGGCAGATAGAGTAATTTCTTGTTGCAGGAAAGCTCAACAGCCTACTAGACAAAGCAAGCCTGCAAAAGAAATTAAAGGTGTTAGTCTCTTAATAGCCCTTTCTTCATATAATAAAGTCAGCAGATCCATTAAAAAGGGTACTTTAGCCTGCTTGTACCTAGGGGGCAGAACCAGACATGTCAGTCACTGGCAACAGGGGAATGCCCCAACCCATTAAGTTCCCTGTAGCTGATAACTTCCACAGCCGGGATAATTCCATTCAACTTTCCTAAATTACCGATTGTGTTAAGTATAGTTTGAAGAAAAACCACAGAAATGTGTCTGGCAATAATTTCCCCTAATGAAATAAACCTGAATCTTTGAATGTCAATTTTAATGTCTGTTCTCCAGGTTGTACTATAGCTGTCAATCTTATTACTCAGAGAAAATAAATTTTCAGGTAAGCAAAGATAAATTTCCCTACTCTTTATCATGCTTAAGTACACAGATCTATCAAAATGAGGGTTTTCACAACAATGTGGGAAAGCAGGATTATAATAAGTAAATTATATATCCTCCATCTTTCAACCTCACAGGTTTGGAGAAGACTTCTACTGAAAAATGGTATTGGCTAAATATTGGATGACTAATATGCAGAATAGTGTGAATGTATGTACTGATGTCACATGGCAGCCTAGCAGATCTCATTACAGGAGACATGACTTCTCTGTCCTGAGATGTTTCACTGTTCTTACAGATTGGACTTTATGACTGACAGAAGGAAGAATATTTCTTGAATTTACTTTGGGAATTAATGCTACGACAGCTGTAAGAACTATTTGTCTGAATTAAAAGTACACTGCTTGGTCTCATCCGAGAAAGCTCCCAACTGCATATGCTTATCTGATTGGAGATAATAGTTATCAGTAGGGCTCCATTAATGGATAAGAAGGATAATGACATCTGCCACAGGGGTTCAATTGGTGTAGTGGGGTCAGGACCAGAATGAGATTCCAAAGTTTTGGTCTATAGCCATGTGTGGCTGGAATCATAGTACATGTCCTAAGGAAGTATTTAAGAACAGTGTTTGTACAAGGCTTCTTTTTCTTGAACATACTGAGAAAATTATAATTCAAAATCTAGACCTTTTGCTTGAACACTTTCATATACCAGCAATAGAGACCTCCTGGAGGAACTCAAGGCTATGTTTTGGGTAAGCACAGGTAAATTTTCCTATTGAGTAGTACAACACCGAACAAGCAACAAATGTCAATTAACAACAATGGTTTAATAATCATAATAATCTTAATAATCATAAATAACTTTCAGTTATGGCTTATTTTTTACCTCATAACTTCAGTTTTCAGAAATTCCTGCATGAGGTATAAATATGAATAATGTTCCTACCTGTTGATTGTTGTATCCCATACAAGAGACCTGCACTATCTCTCTCTTTCCAGCGAATCCCCTAACCCACACATGAAACTGAATATCTGAAATTCTGAGGTCAATCAGAGCAATTAAAACGATCATATACTGCTCTACTATTTTAAAGACAATATTGTGAGAAATAACTTTTTCTTTAATCTACATAAGCAAAATGATCTATTTAAAGTGAAAGTTTAAAAACAATTGAGGTTTCTTTAAAATGAAAAAAGCATAGGCTCAAAGACCGTGGGTATCTCCTAGCTGTATCTGTATGCTCATTCATACTGTGATCATGGTTTACTCAGTAGAGGAAAGAAAGCTAGTGACACTGACATAGGTTTTCATTTACAGGTGGCACAAAAAATTCCTACAAAACATTTTTTCTTTGGATTTTGTTTCTTCAAAATCAAAACATTTTATGGAGATAGTTTGATTCCAATGAAGTTCCAAAAGAACTCAGGCAAGGTTCCATTAAAAACCTGACGGGTTTCCTGCCAACTGGCCTGCCCAGCTCCTGGGTAGTTCAGGCTCCATGCTCATGATCAGCCCACCTGGTGGACTGATAGGGAGCCAAGAGCCTGGAAGCTCCATCTCCAATCTCCTGTTCTGGGGCAGTCTGCCAGGCACTCTGTCCCAGAGCTCAGCACCCCAGGGCTTCTTGGGGCCAGGCAGCCCCCCAGGCAACTGTCATGGAGCCTGGGCTCCATTCCTTTTCACAAAGAATTTTGAAATGTTTGGGTTTTGTTCCAAACCAAAATGAAACCAAATTTCATAATATTGAAGTGCTCCACAAAACAGCATTACTTTTCTCCACCCAGCTCTACTTTCAATTCATCAGCTGGCTACCAGTGTTAATGAACTAGCCTTCCCTTGAAATGGCAAGTCTTCCTGAAATTATAACTAGACAAAGCAATAGGGTCCCTCACATAGCAAAACTATTGTTTGGAGAAGGTTTGATTTGATTTGTTTTGTTTTACAAACTCTCTCTCCTGAAATTAATGTTTGTTGCACTTGAAATGAATACTTGTACATCAGCTTTGACTAAAAAGGATAAAGGGAAGAACTCTGATCAAAGCTCTCGTGTTATTTTTCAAAGAGGCCAGCTCTTTTCGTGTAAGACCAGTTTAAAGAATAATTTGGGGAACTACTGAGGCCATCAGTACTGATCGCAAATTCTAGCTTTAGCCTGAACACTTTCATATACCTGCATTAGAGCCCTGAATGGTTGTCTGAGAAAATGAAATAGAGCTCATGAGTACCAAACAAAGAGAGCCCTTTCCATTAGCCCCAGCTAGCATTTGACATAAGGATTTCTCTGTCTGGTTCACTGATGTGTGGATCCTTTAAAAAAAAATCTGAAGTTCTGCATTCACCGATTGAGGAAGACCTCTGCCAATGGATGTGATAGGGTGTGATGTGGAGGAGCTAACAGGATTTACTGGGAACGCCTCATGTGAACCCTTGTTCACTGAAGCAGGTCTGTGCATGAGGTTAGCATTCCCAATAAGTTTCACTAAGAATTGGATTTTCATTTCTGTGACACCACTTGTTTTTGTTTATAGCCATCTTCATCATAGCTTCGTCTTCATCTTTTAACATTCCGCTGAGAAGAGACCGTGGGCCAACATGTCAGATCAAATGGTAATAATTCCCACCAGCCATATGCAAAGTGGGAGAATTGTCTGTGGGACGAAAAATGGGAATTTGAAAACAGGCCTTTTTTAGGAACTTATTCAGATGTTTCAGACTGAGTCCTGCTCCATTTATTCCTGAGTCCCTGCAGCTAGAAATAGAATAAGGACCAGCCCTCGATAGGAAATGGGTTATTTCTAGAGCCCCATGACATTCTTTTTATTTTTTGTACTTTTCCATTTTATTTTTCCAGAAATCATGTCTTGTTTTAGCTGTCAAAAATGTTTTTTCTTTTTATTACATTTGCATTAATAAAATACCACAAATACCCCCCCCCCCCAGCTAACCACTCCAAAATACCTGGACATCTCTTTAGGGTTTCTCTCTAAATTTACCCAGTACTTCATTCCTCACTCAGTGCCACAAACCCCATGGGACACTGCAGATCTTCCCAATCCCTACTGCTTCCTTCTCCAGCACCCCGCTCCCAGCAGCTCCCACTCTATTTACCCAGGGACGCTCCCTGGGCACCCTCATCTTCCCTTCTATATTCCCTTTCTGCCATTGAACCTCACCCACCCAAGCCCCCATTAACCTCTCCCCCTTTAAATATTTCCCATCCCCCATTGAGTTCCAGGGACCCCCTCCTCTATACCCCTTTATATATTCCCTCTGCCTCACTGAACCCCTAACCTTACTCTTCTAGCCCTCCTCCCCCAGGAGAAGAGGGTGTCAGGTCCTGCCTGCAGGGCGGTGGAGGTCCTTGGGAGGAAGGGGGTTGCAGAACAAGCCCACCCTGCAGTGGTGGTTCCTGTCTGTGGAGCTGGGCTCAGTGCCAAGGTTTGTGACCTGGTGCAGCACTGGTCAGGTTTGGCCTGACCATCCCTTTCTCATGATGATGGCAAGGCAGCCGGGCCAAATTTGAGTGAGTGGTTCTGTGACCCCATGTGCCAGGTCACAATGCTACGCTTTCAAATTTGGCCTGGCTGCCCCCATGCTCCCCCCTTATTACTGTGTCCCCCAGGTCACAACTCCCAGAGTGGGGAGCCCAGCCCAGGCCGGTGTGACAGGAGCCACTGCCGCAAGGTGAGGTTTTCACTTTGTCATTTTTTACTTCCTTTTTGTTTTGTGTTATTTTGCATTTGCCAAACCCACAGGGCGCTTGCTAGAGCACTCTGCTCTGAAGTAGCTGATTGATATCCTGGCATTTCCCGGGGGCTGCGTGAAATTGGGAATTGGACAAAACTGTGCTTCTAATTCTTGCACAGTACCATAGAGCACTCCCTCTGGATATCCAGGGACCTCATTTTGACCAAAGCTGTAGCTAATTTTCTACCAAACTGAAAGAACCTGATACCAATTGCAGGTCTAACTCCTGGTAGGGCCAGGCAGAAGTTATGCTCTGAGGTGCCTGAAGGCAGCACCTGACCTTGCTTCACCAAAGTGGTATTCTCTGTCATACTACAGCAACTTCATCAACTTGCTGTGTGTTCTGTAGTCTCTGACAGGAGCTAGGATTGTAAAGCTACTTTTCCGATGTCTAAGGCTATGGCTTTCGGCAACGATCCCCACTGCAACATGAAGAACTGGAAACTGTTCTACCTGAGCAGCTGATTTCAATGACAAAGGCCTCCTCAAACCAGCATAAAACAGCTTTGTGCCCAACTATTTCTTTTCAGGGTGCAGCCCTTAGCTTATGGGCTATTTTAGGATCAGAGAGCTCATATGGCAACACTGACCACCATGTAAGCTGTTGAATATCACTTTGCACATTTATTTCTGTTGTTGTTAGGCAGTGGCCTACAGACCTTTCATGCCCAGGGGAGGGAGCAAAATAATACCTCTCCAGACTTGGCTGCCTACAAAAGGCCTTCATAGTAAAGATGACAGTCTTTCAGGTACAAGAGTCTCCCCCAGTTAGAAAAGCTGAGTCCCTGGCCACCAGAGCCACATCTACCTTTGGAAGCGACACCATGTTGAATTTGGACTAGTGCACCCAAAAAAAATATATGGCCTTATATATGGCCAGGCAAGTTAGAAACAAGGAAACAGTGGGCCAAGAGACTTCTCAGTGCCTGCTTGTTCTTCCACATCTGGCTACTCTCCTTGTCACTGTATGGAGAACTGCCGCAAGGCAGAGTTATAGGTGAAACATGGCAGCATGCAGCAGCAGCTAATCTGGCCTGGTTGCCCACCATTGCAACCAGGGGACAGCAGCCCAATCATTAGGGTGCGGTGACCCACAGAGGATGACAGCCTGTTTCCTAATATTTTAGGAGTGGCAGGAAATCCCCAGTCCTTTATTACATCTTTCCAGAGCACTTGAGGAGGAAGAGTTACAGCTTGTTTAGGGCAGCTCTAGCCCTCCTAAGTGTAGTTTCACTGCATTCAGTGCTCTGCTGATCCTGTTTTATGATTTGAGCCCTAACTCTGATTCGGCCAGCTGGCCTTCCTCCCATAAGAAGAAAGAATGTCTTCTTTGTAAAAAAAAAAAAATTTCGAAAGTGTGCACCCATAGAGGAATCTGCATGGCTTTTTGGGTTGGTCTCCCTGACAAGACACTCAAAGAAGTGAAATAGGAGACAAAATCCTCTCCTTTTGCCTTTGGAATTGCTTAGCTCCAGACCCTGAAGCCTGCAAGGGCACCAGGAGCACCAAACCCTTCAGAAAGCAAAGCAGAGGTGAGGGGACAAACTCCCCAAAAGGCAAATGTAATCCTGAAAATTAGACAAAAGGTGAGCTATTCCACTGCTGCCAGGTCTGGTTCTGCCCCCAACCTACACATGCACACCGTAATGGAGCTGCAGTCCTTAGCATAATGAAGAAAGGATGAAAGTAAAAGGGAATCAGCTTAAGTCAGCTCCTTCCCTCACGTGGGAAAACTAAGGATGAGTGTAGTGTACTCCGCCTTAGCTACCTAAGGATTAAACTGTTACCCCTCCCACCCCTTAAATTTCTGTCAGAAGATGAATGCAATTGTAAATCATCCTTTCCTTAGTCTTTATTTCCACATGATACAGTTAGATAAGTAATATATTTTGCTATTTAAGTAGTCATCCACAGTATGTGAAGTCATTTAATAGGGAAATTAGAAAATACCATAAGCCAAAGTTGTCCCAACTGAAGTCAACGAGGTTACAGAGGTTATGAAATTGGTACCAAATATCTACCATACACTATGGCAGGGGTCAGCAACCTTTCAGAAGTGGGGTGCCGAGTCTTCAATTATTCACTCTAATTTAAGGTTTCGCGTGCCAGTAATACATTTTAACATTTTTAGAAGATCTTTCTAGAAGTCTATAATATATAACTAAACTATTGTTGTATGTAAAGTAAATAAGGTTTTTAAAATGTTTAAGAAGCTTCATTTAAAATTAAATTAAAATGCAGAGGCCCCTGGACCGGTGGCCAAGGCCCGGGCAGTGTGAGTGCCACTGAAAATCAGCTCGTGTACCGTCTTTGGCACGCGTGCCACAGGTTGCCTAACCCTGCACTATGGATTATTTACAATGGTATATTTCTTTGTGCAATCATCCCATTATAGTTAAATGTATGCATTTCTTGCACCATCTACCTTGAAATATATAGTCCGCATTAAATCTAGGAACACATGCTATGGCAAAAGGCAAAAATGGAAGAAAATTGTGAAAGACAAATGGTGTCTGGGAAATTGGTATAAAATAAGATTTATTTGCACATCATTTTTGACAACTGAAAACAGGTACAGCTGGGAGCTGTATGTATTTTCTCAAGTACATGTCAATTTCTTCACCCTTCCTCAGATCCACATTCCTATACAACATAGGACACTCACAGAAGCCAAAATGAACTTTGCTGTTTCTGTTTGCCTTTCTCTGCTGAATGAATTCCTCCTATGATCATATTCTACAAAATCCAAAAGAAAAAAACCACACTGTAGGAGGCTTTCATGTGAAGTGCTAACACATTAGAACAGCCCTACTCTATCTATACCAAAGACAGTTGCACATTGGTGGTTTCACATTTGTGTGTGGTGATACAGAGCTAGATTCACAAAGGGACTCAGACCTTGCAAGACTGATCATCATCATGCCTATATTTTAGATGCCTAGAAAATCATTGGGATTCACAGTGCCTGAGTTACACGCACAGATTTCCTATGCAGTGAAGGGAGGGACATAGGCACTTAAGAATAGGATTCACAAAAGCCAGCACACTAAGCAGCTCCTTACGTAAACTAGCCAATGTGAGGGGAGTGTGGCCTAAGCCTTGAGCTCAGGGAGTTCAACACCTACATTCAGGCTGGAGGGAGACACCTGCAGCTGCTGGGATTATCAGCTGTGTGCACTCTCTTGTGGGGGAGAGGAGGAAGAGCTCTCTCATAACTTTTAGTCGAGTGGTTAGAATATTCATCTTAGATATGGAAGGACCCCACCCCCCAATGCAGAGAAGTATCTGCCACTTCTTAGGTAAGTCTCCTATCACTGCGTTATAGGATATTCTGATCCAGGGCTGCCTCAATCGCTGCTGCTAAGCTGTTACAGTCACTGGACCAGAGAGTGCAAGCAGACATATGCAAGCATGAGAATGACGTTATAGCCTGATGGTTAGAGCACTCACCCAGGGGAGCCAGTTCCCCTATTCCCATGACTATTTATCCAAAGCGGAACAGCTTCAACAGGAGGGAATGAGGGAGCCCTACCTCAGAATATCCTATAGAGTGTATCTTTTCTTGCTTTATTAAATATATTGTAATTGCTTATTTCCTTTAAACAAATGATACTGTGTTTTCAAAGACTTGCTGTTTGCATGTCGATTTCCTTGAGCAGAGGGTTGTAGCCATGTCCTTCCAAGGGATTAGCAGGATTAGCCTGCTCCATGGAGTCCTCTGCGGGCTGGAGGCAAACCCCTGGTAATAACTCTAGGGCGGGCCACCACCTTATTACCCATTTGGATGGAATAAATTGCATAATTGTAGGCAAATGGTTATTGGAGTGCCTAACGTCCAAATTGTGGGTTAACCAGATGAAACAACCTATAACAACAAATGATGATGGAAAACAGGTCAAGTTGCTTTCACTAATGAATGTTATAAACAAGTACAAGAGAAGCAGAGAGACTAAATGAATTCAACCAAATAAAGGGCAGGTTGATATGATTCAAGGACTCAATTGAAATCATGCTTGGTAAAAAGATAAGATGTGGAACTGGAAATTGACTAACCAAAATTGGTGTGTCAGATATTAAGACCTCACTGGTGGACAAAATGACAGGATGGGCTATTCCTCCCATCACTCCTGTTTTGGGTCCATAAAGACTTCAGAGGCTGGGGTGAGGGTGAATATAGAAGAGCAGAGTCTCCTGGAGCTGGCTGCCACCCCCCACTGTCTCTTGGGACCCCAGACCTTCTGCATCCTACTCCTGAGGAATCTCTTTACTAGATCGGGCCAGAGAGAGGGATTCAGATAATATCACCACCACTACCAGCTCCAGCTGAATCCCAAACACCACAGGGAATAAAACAGGAGCAGACTTTATCAGCTCCAGCTCATTAACTTCTTCTCTTTTACACAAAAAGACAGTTATCTTTGACACTATCTGACTGTCAAACTTCTTTCATAGCAACATTTACAAGTTCACAGCAAGGCCAGAAATCCAGTCAAGGGCTTCAGGAGATGCAGAGTACATCTTTCCTATAGCTCTTGGAAATGAAAAGACGAAGCAGTTGTTCACAATGTGTTTGATGGTTTAGAGGTCTCCACATTCACACTGTGGCAAATCCTCGATTCTCCATTTGTGCACGGGATGCGCATATCTTCCATGGAACATCCTAATACAGTGGATGACCATCAACTGTCTTTGGTAAAACAAGAAACCAGGCAGTTCAACAGTGGGATCATCTATGAGGTGCTGGTTGTTTACATCACTCACTGCCCATTGCAGGCACCAGGTGTATTCTGAGTTGAAGCTGGATGAAAAAAGAAAGGGCTTCTTCCGCTCCAAGAATGGTTGGTGGCATTAAATCAAGTGTAAGGCAAGTGAACAAGGTTGTCATGAGGTGGCAGCTTTTGGTTAGTGAGAGCTTTCTTGTACTCATGCAACATAGCCAGCTGTCACCAGATGGTTCGAAGATGTCCGTGAGGACTGAAAACCAAGGCAGCAGAATGGACTTCAGGGTGCCAGCCCCATTTAGCTGGATATCAAGGTCTGTATCCGAATGTCCTCCCCAAATAGGTGTGCAGTACTTGGACATGGAATAAAACAGCGTTGCTGTTCATAGCATTCAAGCACCGCGAACGCAGCTAGAACCTGCTAGCTTTTGCATGATATTGGTGCAACTCCTCATTTTGTGGCTTACCTATTTCAAATGTTGTTGATAGGTAAGGCTGTGATTGAGAGTGACTCTGAGGTAGTGGAATTAGGATCATGGGCAATTACTTTGCCACAGCAGTTTACATTCAGCATCTTCTTAGCTTCAGAACTGCTGAGATGGAAAGCTGACACCGTTTTTGATGGATTGGGTCTGATCCGCCAGTACTGAATGTAAATTTTCCATCGTCTTCAGATCAGCAAAAAGGACGTCTTTCACTTCCTTGAATGTTGCAGCCTGTGTCAGTGGTGCCAGGTCATTGGCATAAATGATCTTGCAGCATGTAATACAAATCACTGGAGTGGACGATACTGGTAAGGCTGACCCCCATCCTAGAGCCTGCAAGACCCCCTGAAAAGAAACGCTGCAGGCAGGACAAAGCTGCTGAGACCCAGTGCTTGCACTGACTACACACATTGAGGCTGGCTTCTAGTAGAGGCTTAAAATGCACACACCTTTTATCAACTTGTCATCGGCCTGAAACTCTTGCACAAGGACTCACTGCTGACGCTATCCAACCTAATTCAATGTGACCAGACATTTCTACTCATTAGGTCAATGCTTTTGGACAGACCGTTCCACGATCTCACAATTCAGCAAAAAAGTAGAGTCTGCACAATGGCTTCCCACAGAGGTCAGTACGAGCACCATTCCTTTCTAAGGTCTAAAATGTTCTCCAGGGAAAGGGAACAAGAAAGATTAAAATGAAAGCCTTACTTAATACTTTATATTTCAAATGCTTTAATCGTTTTTCCTTAAGATAAAAAGAATGTTTAATGGTGTGTTTGTCAAGGTACTAAGCAGGCTGAGGTCTCTGTATACCAAACCATAGACCTTGTTTAAACAATGTTAATGTTGGACAGTGATGGGCTTATGTTCACACCTTTCACCCATTAGATCTCCTGCCTCCCAGGTAAGTATCCTCACCACTGGGCTAAAAGTTTTGAGGGGAGCCCTCCTTCTCTGCCATCCCCTCCCACCTCTTTTGTGTGGAACTAGGTGAGCTCACCTGCAAGGCACGATCCAGTACAACTACTGGATCAGGTGCTACATGCCAGTTTGGTAGAGGAATGCCTATCGTCCCCTGGTTTGCACATCACACTGGAGCTTGGGTGGGAGAAAGGTGTCTTGATGCCTACAGGAAAGCTGCAGTGTATATGCACAGAGGCACAGACAGACACCTAGTGAGCTTTTTCTGCAGAAATGTAGGTGTCAAGTGAATTTAGGCACTTAGAGTTTGGTGGCAGGTGAGCAGAACTTTCTGACTACCTGTGGAACCTACATTTCAGAGTTAGCTACCTAAAGTGTCAGTTAGGCACCTAAATCCCTTTGTGACTCTAGCTCATAGTGTTTAAGTGCTTTGAGGTCATCACAATGAAAAGTGCCTTGTATCATAAATAAAACCTACTAAAAAGTTCAGTTTTCTACAGCACACGTAGACAGTATAACAAACTACATCCATTCTTGTGACCTGAATTGCAACTGTGTTCTTAGTTAAAGTGTAAAGAGCTGCTATTCAATAAAATAATATCTTAAAGTATTTTAAGTGATAGTACTGCATTACATAGAGAATTCAGGGAGGAGGAGGACAGTGTGACTCCCTTTGATATTACACTCCCACCATCCTACAATGTTATTCACAGAGCAGTAACAGAGGAAAAGACAGAGCTCAATATCTATTTATATTTTATCTTAAATATATTTCCCTAATTTACCTCTTCTTTTTGTTCTGCTTATGTCCCAATGAGGCTTCAGAATGAATATACTCCTGCTGTGTTTTGTCAGACCACTCAACCAAGTATTTTCTTGAAAATCCAAGTAAATGAGCTCTCTCACCAGAACATATAGGATAAGGGGTAAAGTCCTACATAGATTAAAAATGGATTAGGTAATATGAATCCGTATAAGAAGAAATGGTTAGTGTAGAGGAGCACCCCTGAAATCAGAAGTAGAATGAGTGTTTTTTAAATATTTAGAAGAGAAGGAATTCCTTGAGTATGTAAAAAAGATGTTGATTCACTATAAGAAATGCAGAAGGATTTAGTTAATCCTGGGTAACAGACACAGCAAATTAAGTTTATGAGTTATAGGTACTGCATAGTTAAGAAAAGTAATTTTTTTCACATATAAATGAAACATGAAAACCTTTCACATAAAAAAAATCTAGGGGTCAGTGTTGACAGCTCAAATACTGTACCTGATGACTATACTTAAGTAGTCAAATGTAAATTAATGTTTGGCTATATATAAAATAAAGATTTCATCCAAATCTAAAAATGACTTTATACACTAATGATATGACCATTGTATTTCATGAAAAGTGAAAAGGTAAACAATGATGGTTAAAAGCATGGAGTTTGGATTTTTTTTTTTTACACCATACTGGGGAAAAAAAAGAAAATTTTTTAGAAAGGGTCAAATATTTAGTAAGGGCTTAATCCTATGCACACAGTGACTGTAGGATCTGGCCCTATAATGGGCAATGGGAAGATAAGAAAATTGCTTTTATCAGGTATTAGACCCTACCAGCAGCAGGACTGGACTGGACGGAAACATTATCTCAACAGTATTTGTCATATTTTATCAAGATTTCCAGATTTAGGATATACCAGCTCCACCCGTCTTCCTAATTACACCTCCAGTTGCTGTGAAAGCACCATATCATCAACCAGCAAATTAGCTCTCTTTGGATACTCTAGTTTCTACTACACCACATGAAACGCACAGGGAATTAAACAGAAAATCAGTCTGTGCTACATTTGTCATCTGTCCAGCATCCTAATGTTTCTAAGCCTGAAACCCTAAAAACCAAATGGTTTTGAATCTATTAAAAAAAAAAAATCACTGGTTTTCAAATACAGCTGAAAAAGAAAAGAAAAAAAAAAAGACTTCTTTACATAAATAAATCCATTAATGACTTCTCCGAGTATAATTTGGTCAACATTTTACAGTTCAGCTTTAACTCGTTAAAAAGTATTACCTCTTCTTAAGAATTAAAATAAGTGGTTCCATAAAGAAAATTAAAACAGAATTAACATTGATAGTCAAAAATAACTCCCATGATTATGTAAGTTCACATTTCAACATTCAGAAATAAGTTATAAAAATAGTTAAAAATTTCATGAAAAGCTCCTAACAAGTTTTATTTTAGGAATTCTTGCTCATATCTATGGATTGTCTAGCATCAGCAACAGCTTCAGGTACTCGAACAGTCATATTTTTCATAAATTTCTTCAAGCAGATCTGGCAGCCCAAACGAGATCTGTAACAAAGAACAACACTATCTTTAGTTCTAGCCATATTCTTATGCCGACGGTGTTCTAACACTGCAGTCACAAAGCATGGGGTTTAAAAATCTGATCTTTCAGAACCCATTCATGAGACTTAGGCTTGGTCTACACTACCCCCCTAATTCGAACTAAGATACGCAACTTCAGCTACGTGAATAACGTAGCTGAAGTCGAAGTACCTTAGTTCGAACTTACCTTGGTCCACACTCGGCAGGCAGGCTCCCCCGTCGACTCCGCGGTACTCCTCTCACCGAGCTGGAGTATCGCAGTCGACGGCGAGCACTTCCGGGTTCGACTTATCGCGTCAAGACTAGACGCGATAAGTCGAACCCAGAAGTTCGATTGCCAGCCGCCGAACTAGCGGGTAAGTGTAGCCAAGGCCTTAGTACCGTTTACCCCACCTCCACCCCCCAAAAAAGTGCATTTGTAAAAATGCTAACAGGCTGTAAATACTGTAGCATAAAGATGCAAAATAATACATCTAAAACACATTTAATTTAGTCCTTAATGTGAACTGGTAGACTGTTACCTTGGGGGGGGGGGGGGGGGGGGGGGAGATATGTATTTTTAAGATTCTGATCCTGGAAGCTGCTCCACATGAGTAAACCATTATGTTCACTGAAATCAATGGGGTTCTGCCTGGGTGTATGCACATGATGGCTTTAAGGAGAGGGGTCTAAGTTTGCAAATCAGCAGCATGGGCTATGGAGCAGATTCTCAGCTAGCGTAAATTGTCATAGCTCCAATGAAGTCTTCAATGAGCTATGACAATTTACACCATCTGAGAATCTGCACCGCAGAACTTCTTCTACCTTATGTAACTGGTTTTAAATCCTGTTCAGGTCACTAGTAATTTGAGATTTTCTCAAGTACACCTCTACCCCGATATAACATGACCAGATATAACACAAATTCGGATATAACGTGGTAAAGCAGTGCTCAGGGGGGCAGGGCTGTGCACTCCGGCGGATCAAAGCAAGTTCAATATAACGCGGTTTCACCTATAACGTGGTAAGATATTTTGGCTCCCGAGGACAGCGTTATATCGGGGTAGAGGTGTAGTTTATGTGACACAAGTTGGTTGTTCTCAAGTCCAGTTTCTAGTGGAAAGTCTAAATCACATTATACAGCAATTGGTATAAAAAAGGACTAACTTTTCTGATGATTCAGGCAGATCACACAACTGGTGAATATTCATGGAACTATGCACAGGGGTTGGGAGAAGAAAAATCAGCCTTGATCTGTACTTCTACCTATTCTTTAGCTAGGACCTCACTCTTCATTGTTGTCAATTCAGAAACTTTATTTAAAAAAAAATAACAATGGAAATAGTGGAGTGAATAGATCTGGCACCAAGTAGACTGAATGGAGTAAATATTTTCCACAGGTTACTAGGCTTTGCTTTTGTCCTTTGTCACACTCAGGAGCTCTCTCTCAATGCCCCTTTCGTTTCTTTCCTGTCTCAGCCTCCTCATTTCCCCTGCCTCTTTAGCCTGCTCAAGGAGATTAACCAAGGAAGACAGTATTTTCCAAATGCTTTGACATCCACTCTCCACATGAGTTTCTGCTCTCTCCACCTCATTAGAAGAAGTGCCCTCACTAATGACTGAGGAGAAGACTCTTAGGAAACAATCTCTTTGTCAGAGTGCTGGATCACCACATGCCAGAATGAATCCTACTGACTGTGACAGAGTGCCTCTTTTCTGTGGTCAAGTGGCAGCAAGCCACGAAAGGATTAATGAGCAGGAAGAAAAAGTGAAAATACAATGTGCCCCTGGACAGAGGGAATGACACTCCCTCACAGGGTCCCAGAGCTCAGGCTCCAGCCCAAGGCTAAACATCTATATAGCAAATTTACAGCTCCACAGCTGGAGTCACCTGACCCAGGCCAGCCACAGGGGTTTAACTGCTGTGCAGACGTACCCTTAGAGGCAGTAAAATACAGTGATTTGAGCCTCTTTTTCTTAGCAGCTCCCTTAGAAGGTGACCTCTTTCTATGCTTTCCCAGAACAGTGCTTTCTCATACCCTTCTCAGTAGCCGACAACAAAGACCTGAAGGCAGGAACAGTGGATAGTCTTTTCAGGAGCAGGAGCCTGGGTGCTAGCAGTGGAACAAGAGCTTACCAAAACACGTTCAGAGGAAACCTGCTCTATTCCACAAGGGTTTTGTTTATCCAGATCAAAATCAGGTCTTACTAGACAAGTTCATGAGAAGAGTTGTTTAGGAGAGCTTCTCTTGCCTCTGTATTCATTTAGAAAACAATCTGCAGATTGGATATTTTTCAGGGATATGCCCTTTCCCAGACAAAACAGAGCCATCTGATATGTATCACTAACGGGCATAGCTGCCTCATAAGAGGGACAATATTTAAGACTGGGATATTTGAGCTTATCCATAAGGACTGAAGACCGGTATTGGATATAAGAAAAACAAACAACCCTTCCCTCCCCATGCTAACTACCTACACACTGATCTAAATATTATATAACTAAGGGATAACTGGAGGTAGCCAAGTAGGCAACAAATAGACAAACTCCTCATAGCTCCATCTCGCAGCCATGAGCCGTAGCAAGGTATTGAGGGATGTTTGGCCCTACCCTGCCCTTTATGCTCTTGCATGGAAGGGTGCAAGGGTACTCAGGGCGCACACATGACCCCCACAGACACTGCTAGCCAAAAGATTGTGATCCTAAGTGCATGGAGTATGTATGCAACTGGGGAAGAATACATATAAACAATCTGAAGAACTACTGATGGTCTAAAATATTGAAGCCGGTGTTTGAGGCTTTCAATTGTGCTTTTACTCAATTAGGATGGCTTTTACTCTTTATTAAAAAAGCTAAGTTTGGAAAATGAAACAGGTAGTTCATCTCTAATAATAAAATATGAAAGTAAAACACCATTTTTCAGCTGCTGATAAGCACTACTAAAAGCCCTGATTGGTTACTAGTTTTAATTTTGAAACCTGGGCTGGGGGAAGGAGCAGAGCATCAAGAGGATTCCTAAAACCTTTTAAAAGTAAACACACACACACACACCATAATTAGCAAGGTAACCCAAATGTAAGACATTGGCTTGTAATTATAGCTAGAAGTTCTAGTGCCAAAATTGCAAGAGCAAAAAGGTGCATTTCTTTATGAAACAATGGTTATAAATAATTGAAAAAGGCTTTTAAAAATATATGCATAGAAGCAGAACTTCAGATAAAGAGGACATGAAGTTATTTACTCAGTGGTGTTTGGTGGAGCTAGGGAGCAGTTTTCCTCTGCATACTAAGGAGTCTGATGAAGCAAACCTCTCTCATCCATCTGTGATTACTTGTAATGATTTCCAGGGTCAGTTGTGCTATTAATAAATATTTTCTCTCTACACCTCAGTAGTATAACTGAGAAAGAAAGTATATAAAGCTAGAAATTCTGGGTTATATGGGACAGTGAAGGAAGGCAGTGGGTTGAATAGCTCAGATCCTAAGGGTGGCTGAAGAAAAGCAAACGTGATGGAGTGAACTTGATCTGGAAAATAATTGATAAAATTATGTAGGGTTAATAATGACATTAAAAATACAGGGAAAGGTTAAGACAAAAAAACAGTAGACAGGCAAGGAATTTTTTTTTTAAATACATGATTTAAGAAACTATAAAGAGTAAATAGGCAAGGGGTTAAAAAGAAAAAAAATTAAGTGCATTTAACATTACCTCAAAACATTCTGCTTGACTGTTGCCCTTCTATTCCCTCTCAAATTAAATCTCAATCAGTGTACAATACACAGGCACAGCAGTGCCCATGCATTGCACATTGCAAGGTTAAGGCCTCAGACAACAAGTTTTTCATGGCATGGGCCATATCACCCTATATCAGGGGTCGGCAACCTGCGGCACGCGTGCCAAAGGCAGCACATGGGCTGATTTTTAGAGGCATGCTGCTGCCAGCTGGAGTCCCAGCTGCCAGCCCCTTGCCGGCCTGGATGGACGGAACCTGGGATGAGCCGCTCAGCCCGCTGCCGGCCTTGGGTTCCGTCTGCCGCCTGTGCTACCAGTCTGCCACGCGAAACCTTAAATTAATGAAGACTTGGCACACCACTTCTCAAAGGTTGCTGACCCCTGCCCTATGTATTTGCACAGTACCAAGCACAGTGATCCTGATTGGGGTTTGTGGGCAGTACAGTAACTCCTCACTTAACATTGTAGTTATGTTCCTGAAAAATGCTACATTAAGCAAAACGATGTTAAGCAAATCCAATTTCTCCATAAGAATTAATGTCAATGGGCGTGTGGGGGGGGTGTTAGGTTCACTTGTCTGGTGAAAAAAAATTCCCTGGAACCTATCTATACACACATACACAGTATAAGTTTTAAACAAACAATTTAATACTGTACACAGCAATGATGACTGTGAATCTTGGTTGAGGTGGCGACGTCAGAGGGTGGAAGAGGGTGGGATATTTCCCAGGGAATGCCTTACTGCTAAATGATGAATTAGCACTCAGCTGAGCCCCCAAGGGTTAACACATTGTTCATGTAGCCTCACATTCTACAAGGCAGCACGAATAGAGGGAGGGGAGACAGCATGGCAGGGGGAGACAGAGACACACACCGTGTCTGTAAGAGAGCGAGACGCGCATTGCCCCTTTAAGTATGCTGACCCCCTCTCTAAGTACACTGCCTTTTTAAGTAGATCAGCAAGTTGAAACAACAGCTGCTGCCAGCAAGCTTCCTCCATCCTGAGCCCTGTCCTGTGTCATAGAATATCAGGGTTGGAAGGGACCTCAGGAGGTCATCTAGTCCAACCCCCTGCTCAAAGCAGGACCAATCCCAAACTAAATCATCCCAGCCAGGGCTTTGTCAAGCCTGACCTTAAAAACCTCTAAGGAAGGAGATTCCACCACCTCCCTAGGTAACCCATTCCAGTGCTTCACCACCCTCCTAGTGAAAACGTTTTTCCTAATATCCAACCTAAACCTCCCCAACTGCAACTTGAGACCATTACTCCTTGTTCTGTCATCAGGTACCATTGAGAACAGACTAGATCCATCCTCTTTGGAACCCCCTTTCAGGTAGTTGAAAGCAGCTATCAAATCCCCCCTCATTCTTCTCTTCTGAAGACTAAACAATCCCAGTTCCCTCATCCTCTCCTCATAAGTCATGTGCTCCAGCCCCCTAATCATTTTTGTTACCCTCCGCTGGACTCTTTCCAATTTTTCCACATCCTTCTTGTAGTGTGGGGCCCAAAACTGGACACAGTACTTCAGATGAGGCCTCACCAATGTCGAATAGAGGGGAACAATCACGTCCCTCGATCTGCTGGCAATGCCCCTACTTATACAGCCCAGAATGCCGTTAGCCTTCTTGGCAACAAGAGCACACTGTTGACTCATAGCCAGCTTCTCGTCCATTGTAACCCCTAGGTCCTTTTCTACAGAACTGCTTCCTAGCCATTCGGTCTCTAGTCTGTAACAGTGCATGGAATTCTTCCATCCTAAGTGCAGGACTCTGCACTTGTCCTTGTTAAACCTCATCAGGTTTCTTTTGGCCCAATCCTCTAATTTGTCTAGGTCCCTCTGTATCCTGTCCCTACCCTCTAGTGTATCTACCATTCCTCCCAGTTTAGTGTCGTCCCCCCACCCTGCTCCTGTACCTTATCTCCACAGGGCGGGGGCAGACACAACTTTAAACTAGCACTTTCCCTAATTGATCAGCAGCGTAATAACTTAACAACATTAACTGGGACAACTTTAAGTGAGGAGTTACTGTACTGCAATAGAAGAAGTCATATCAGTTTCACTTAAGGCATGAGGGGAAACAAACGCCTATAAAAATAGCATTTAATATTCTTATTTAAGCATTTCATAATGTTCTTCCTGTAGTTTAGCAATACTATTAGCAAGATAATTTTCAAGTTCATTCAAATAAAAAAAGTGGTGTCTTAATAAATGCCTTTAAGAGACTAAGTGACACTTGTATCAAAGGGGTAGCTGTGTTAGTCTGGATCTGTAAAAGCAGCAAAGAGTCCTGTGGCACCTTATAGACTAACAGACGTATTGGAGCATGAGCTTTCATGGGTGAATACCCACTTTGTCGGATGCATGACACTTGACATGTCAAAAAAGTTACCTCCAGCATCATTTGCTTTCCAGCATTTTATTTTCTCGTTCTGTTACATTAAAAAAACCCTACCTTACTAAAATTTAAGTCCATTAAAATGTACATGCAACAGGTAACATTTAAAATTTTGCATAATTTTAGATTGATAGGCAATTAATGTAAGTTACACTATAGCTTTTAGCATCAGTTTTAGAAACTTTTAGACCAATAAAACATATCAATTTTACATGTTCAATCTTCCATATAGGACCAACATTAACTTTATTCACACTGCATCTATTTCAAATATACTGATTTTTGCAGCGCCGATCTATAGACAGTCTCTCTGACTTTAGCCTAGTTTCATTGGACCCAAAATAACTAACTCCACCAAAACAGTCCCTGACACCAATTACAGTAACTCTGATGCTAAGATTCACTAAACTCAATACATTTACTCATTACATGAGAAATCCAGTTCTAATTACCAGAGCAACGATTCAGAACCAGCAAAGATATTCAAAGGAGCCAGACGTTCATTAGCACAACAAATCATTCTGTTATCTTAATAAAAATATCCTGCAAATTATTTTCTCTCTTTTGGTTTGCTGGAACAAAGATTTTTTTTTTAAATGAAAAACACTTCATCGTTTAGGAAAGACTCCCATTTGAGGATGATTTTACGGACTGGTTTCATGAAGTGATAGAACAGGTAAATTAACGAGTTCTATTAATTTAATTTTGAAAGACTACATGGGTGAAATTTAACCCCCATATCAATGGAATATCAGTATATCCCTGGAGGTGAACTAAACTTCACAGAAATGGGCTCATAATGACCATCAGAAGAGGGTGGCATCCTTTCCCATGCTTTACTGAGGTAGCTAGAGCAAATGTAAGTTAGGGTGGCAATATGAAGAAACTTGTTCTTCGCTTCCAACCAGATGGATTTATTATAATACTCAAGGTTAAAGATTACCACCAACTAATAACTTTATTTTGAATGTGAGAGAATATAACAACTTTAGGAAGATTCATCCTAAAAAATCAGCATGGTGGGTTGAATTAGCAAATGTTCTTTATATGAAATAAAAACAACCAGGCTAAATTTCCTTCTCAGTCTAATGTTACTTATTTGCCAATATTGACTAGAGGGCAGTAGCTAGCAGTGAAAAAATACACAGATACCCAATTGTGGAGGTGAGGGGGTCAGAGAAGCCAAGAAGAAACAAGATGAAGCTCTGATTACTGGGTCTAATACTTCAGAGGAACAATTGTAATGGTCTCATGTGGCTCCTGGCCTAGAGAATCACCTTTATTTCTGAGAACATCATAGGTGTCTGCTTTAACACAGATATAATTTAAGATATAAATTGATCTTAAATTGGTTGCAAGTTCTTTGGGACAGGAACTGTGTCTGTACAGTGCACAGCATAATGGAGCCCCGATCTGATGGGTACACTGTAATGAAAATATTTAGCAGATTTCTCATAAAAGTTCCACTATCAACACTTTTAGAGTCTTTGTGAATGGTTCAAACAATTATTTTTAACCAAATATATTCCCTTTGCTGAAACTTACCAAGTCTAGAGAGTCACCTGCAAGGAAAACCTATGCATAATAGTACCCTAGCAAAGTTAGCAGGCTTCTCTCTCTACCTAACAATTATATCGCCATAACAGGCCAGACAGCCTATAGCAAATGCAACAGAAGCCATAGAAGTTCTGTCCTCCTGTTGGCCTGGTCATCCAGAAAAAAAATCTCCCTTGAGTAGTCCATAGCATCCTTGGCCAGAGAAACAATAGCTATGACAGGTAAACCGATGAAGTATAGCTTGCTTTAGAAACTGTGAAACGTCACCATCTTGCTTCCTCCCATTCAGAATTTTTGTTTTTTATTTAAACTGCCTGAGCTATCTGTTTGGCATTCTGCTCCTTAGTCATTATGAGAACATTGCTCTAAAGCCTTAAATAAAAGGTGGTTAAATCAAAAACATATGGTCTTGGAACATTCATTCCGGAGTCTGTTCCCCAAATAGCTCTGGCCCAGAGTCTGCAGTACCTCTTTCTCAATGGAGGAAGTGAACAGAGATGATAAGGGTGAAGTAACTATGTTTAAAAGTCTTACATTTTCTTCATCCTTTCTTTTTAATTTTCTGTTTAGGGAAGGGGATGGGGAGGAGGATGAAGGAAAGGAAGCAAAAACAACTTTCTCATAGCTTAACGTCTTAGTTAGGAGACAAATCCTAGAAACAAATAGCAATTATTAAAAAAAAAAAAAAAGTTTGGCTGACCAAAACCCAGGCAGAGGGTGGGGAAAGGTCTCTGACTAATTCAGAAGTCCCACTGATTGCAGGGTGGAAGGATGCTTGAATTAGACCCACTTCTTTGCAGAATCAAAAAATTGTTTTGGGATACATCCAGAGCCCACTGGCAGGGGGAAAACAAACAAACAAACAAACAGAACCATCAATGGAAAGATTCCCAAAGACATCAATGGGTTCTGTATCAGGCCTTTAGTGAAGCCCACCTCAGATAGAATCAGGCCTTTAAAACCATGAATGAAGTGCTTGTCTACCATGTTCTCCTGTCTTTGAGCCTTCACAAGGAAAAGCTGATCATATAACAGCCTTTGACAGCTAGAAAAAGTATTCATATGTGTAGGGCCCTGCGCACATATAAGTTTATATCCACAGAACTGGAGGGCTCTCCTGAGAACCGCAGCAGTGAAAGGAGAATTCAGGGCCACTTCTCCCAGGAGCCAGCACCCCCCTGCCTGCAACCCTGCCCCCATCCCTTCCACGCAGCTGTCTGCATCTCCTATCTGGGGGCATGCATGCCGCTTGAACACAAGAGCGCGATCAAGGACAGCTGCCAGTGAGCCTGGTCCTCGCCCCAGTGGGCAGAGCTGGGGTGCTACAGCCATGCCAAAGGAGCTGCTGGCGTGGGGCACTGGTGGTGGCCCCATGTTCTGCTCCTTTCACCACTGCGGTTCTTGGGAGAGCTCTGCGGTTCCGCGGATACCGATTTATATCCACGGATATAAATTAGTATGCATGCAGGGCTCTACATATATGGAGGTAGGGGGAGAGAGAGTTGATTTGCAGCTTCTTTAGAATAGCTCTTTAAGGGGTATTCGTCTCCCTCAATGTGCAGTACACAATTCCTCAGTGTGGGTGAGTGACTAAACCCCATGTGTTGAGCATAAGACTTTTTTGTAAACTTTCTTGGGCTTTTTGAAGTATTTAAGAGTGCTTGTCTGCGTTCACCTGAACGCTGTAACAGACTAACACTAGAAAAGGTTAACAGGAAAAGGTTTTTGGCAGACAAAGAAACGTGCTTAAAACTAAATAGCAATCTAATATTTTTTGCTTTTATAGATGGCTGCTAATTATCTGTTCCAAATTGGCAACATGGTGTTGTTCATAACCTCTACATTCTAGGTTAATATGGTCCAGAAAAGCAGAAGAAAGAAAATAAACAGGAGAGCAGTAACGGAACTACTAGTAGGATGCTTTGTTTATATTGAGCTACATGACAGCTCTGTGCAAGATCATCTGTACACTGAAAGGATACTACTGAGGACTGGCAAACAGTCTTTAGTTTGGTACAGGTGCCACCTATGTAGTAAACTTCAGCTAACAAAGAAAATCTAACTTTTCTATGTAATTGATTCCAACTGTTTATTCTCATTTGATTAAGTCATTCTGGCAACATTTAATTCTTTCCTGCTCCTTTCTCCCTCCCTTTCTTTCAGCCCGCTGGCATACTGGAAAAGTCTGTGCCTTACGTTTCTGTCAGTCCATAGGCTAGGTCCAGCATGTCCATCTCCTCATCAGTAATGGCATCTAATTTCTCAAATATGTGGTCTTCAAAGATTAAGTGGCAAGTGGAGCAGGCCAATGTTCCTTCACATGCACCTGCAAAATAGACAAAAGTTTACAAGCAAGACTGAGTTTTATATTATAGCAGAGGTTCATGGGTTCAACTGCACCCACTGCCTCTCCCAACTCTGAGCAGCCAGGTCTGGATGCAAAGCAGGGGCTCTCTTGCTTTCGTACACCCACTGAATTGGGAGACTATATCTGCCACTGCGTTATAGCAGAGAATCAGTAGAATCCCTTACTAAATAATGAACTACTTGTTAATAAAAGTCAACCATTGAGTAATGCGAAATGTTAAAGTGCAAAGATATGACATGCTATTTATTTCCAACAAATTCTTGTATTAATCAGAAGTCTTATTAGGCAGCATAGAGAGCATTACACTAGATACATCCACTTTTTCCTCAGACATCACAAGCCATATGAACTATGCACAAATATATTTACTGTAGTTTTATTCAATTTATGCATCCAGTGTGAAAAGAAGAAACTGAACTGCTAAGGCAGGGCTAAAGAATGAAAAGTATCTTATCACATGAATGTGAATGTTACTTAAATGACTTAAAAATACGATGTAATGCGTGTGATAGTTATATCTTATTTCAAATATATAAAGGTCTTGAAAAATTCACTCAGTACCCACCTGCCCAAAGAATAAGCCTAGAAACCAGAATGCTTCTAACACCAATATGGTCGTGGCCCTCAAAGCAAAAGCCATTTTGATAATTACTGTAAGTACTTCTGGTAATGTCTTTCCACACTGTATCAGTATCTCCTGGACGTGCTAAGAACTGGCCCCATCCATGGTACACCAGGCAAAAATCCATGCTGTCAGATGCTACTATTTCAGGTCTGGATGGATTATCTGACTGTGGTGCTGTGAAGTCCAGCCAGTCTAGGAGCGGAATGAATATCTGGAGCAGGTCTGTCAGCCAAAACTGCTGGGAATGAGTAGGGAGCTACAAGGAGGATTGTGGCTCTGTGTCGTTTAACTATGAATAGTGCCCTGGGAAGATTGTTGGAAAGGCATATAGGAGGTCTTGACTCCATTACAGAAGGAAGGTTTCCAATAACAATCCTCTGGATTCCTCTACCCCTTCTGGAAGAAAGGTTCAGATTCTTGACATTCTCTTCAGTGCCAAACTGGTCTTTCAAAGGAATTCCATCCCTCCCCCCAATAATGGAATTAATCAGCTCTATGATGGTTCACAAGTGACCCTTTGTGATTGGTAACAGATTTTCTGCTCAGGAAGTCCACCATTTTTGTGAAGTCCTATGTTTTCTGGGGGACCAGGTCCCTTGCATCTGGATCAGGTGGGCTCCCCAACCTGTGTGATACATCCACAATTAATGTCTTTGTAAAGGAAGGGGCAGAGAACGGTACCACCTCCTTGTATGTTTTTTGGGTTCTAGCTACCAGCTCAGCTCTTCAATGACATGAGGTGGTACTAAGACCTTCCTATTCATCCAGTATTTCTCCAGGGAGTAGACTTATCTGAGCCAGAGTTGAAGGAGCACCAGGTGGAGTCTGGCAAGTGATGTTACGTACATACATGTCGACATATGGCCTAACATCCCAAGGAAGTCTGTACCATCATGGTCTGGTTGATTTTAGCTCAAGTAATAGTAATTGCACTAGCAGGAATCTGTCCTCAGGCAGATACGTGCTTTCAGACCTGAACACTTGATCATAGCTGTTATGAGCTCTATTGTCTATGATGGGATAGGAGAAGATTTTTTGATAGATCACCAACAGGGCTAGCTGGGCAAACAGAGAGAGAGCGCACGAGTGCATAGTCTAGACTTGCCACGGTCTCCTGCTAGGATCTGCCTCTGCTCAGCCAAACATCCAGGAAAGAGTACATAAGAATGCCCCTACTGCTTATGTGGGTCACCCCTACTTCTAAGAATTCTGTGAAGACTCAGAGCCATGGAGAGTCTACATGGCAGTACTTTGTACAGATATGATTTGGCCCCACTGTGAATATGAGGTACTTCCTCTGGTACCTCTCTCTGGTGGAGAGAGATGTGGAAATATGCATCCTGTAAGTCAACAGGAATGAACCAGTCTTGAGCCTGAAGAGAGGATTACCATCCTGAATCAGAAGCAGCATATGTATTTGTTCAGTCAACCCATGTCTTAGATATAGGACAAAGACCCTCTTTCTTCTTTGGGATAAGGAAATACCAGGAGTAGAAGCCTCTTCCCCTATATTCCTGAGGTACTTCCTCTATGGCACCTAGAGAAAGCAATGAGGAGGTCACTTCTTTTTGTAATGAGCTTGTGAGAAGAGGATGGAAATGAAGGGGGTAGCCCTGGATGAGGATATCCAACAGCCGCTTGTCAGTTGTGATAGTAGACCAAGTCTGGTGGAAGGGGGCGAGGTGGTGGTAAGTGCTAAAATGGCTTGCATGTGGCTCCCAACATTCTTACCAAACCTGTCACTTCCTTTGTGTCCAAAGGAGCACACAAAAAATGGGGTCTCCTGGAATACTGGGGCCTTTTCCTCTCAGGTACATGCGCTGTAAACACAGAGTAGGACTGTGTCCTCTGCTAAAATTGGGTTTTATTTGGCTTTTACAGGAACCCAGTGTGTAGATCCCCAAGGAATGTAGAATGGACTGAGAGACTTTTAGTGAATGGAGCACCCAATCTGTTCTGCTTCAAAAGAGCTCCATCCCTTTTTCCACTCATTTACATGTGCCCAATAGAATGGCCAGGGCCTGTTGCAGTCCCTTCACTGGCTCAAGTATGCAGTACACAGGGACAACGGCAGGTGACAGGATCCCTTGTTGATCAGCAGGGCAATCCTGCCAGGGTCAAAAAACTCAGTATGCCAACAGCTTGTGGGACTTAACCTCTATCACCATTGTTTCAGTGTTTATTTTTATTATTATTTGTATGAGACATGAAGAAGCCATAGCTGGCTATGATTCTTTAAAAAAAAAAAAAAAAAGAGGGAGTGGGTGTTCCAGAGACAGTGGCATGGATGGAGAAGGAGGGGAAAGAGGTGTGTGGTTAGGAATGATGGCATGAGGGAGACGAGATGGTGGCAGGGACAGTTGTGGGAGATGGAGAAGATGGACATGGTGGGATGGCCAACATTGGGGCAAACATTACCAAAGGAAGGAGGTGGCCCAGGGCCTTTGATTTAGAACTGGAGATCCTGGAAGTGATCAGCTGTTGGTACTGGGACCAATAGCACTGCCTCCGTTTCATCTAGTGACAACATTGACGGAGGTTTCTGCTGTCACTCTGTTGCCTGCTCCTGGAGGCGGACATCAGGCTTTGGTGTGGATGGGCTGGCTAACTATGCTGCGGCAAAGCAAGATCTGCTCCAGAACTTACATGATGATAGTTTGCAATGAGGCCAATATGGCCAAGAAGGTATGCTGTAAGGATACTGGGTCAGGTTGCAGATGGCTGATCCAATGCCACTTATATCTCACTTGAGGTGGGGCCTGAAATGGGGGTCCCTGAAAACCTGCCTGGGGATGCTCTCCAAAAGGTAGAGAAAAGGGATCCCTATCCAATGTGGTAAAATTGGTGAGAAGTATCCTTCCTCAAACAGTGTGGTTGGAGAGTGATACAGCCTTCGTGCCGGCTGCAGCTTCTGGTGCAGAGGATGCGTCTGTCTCCTCTACAGCAACGTTATGATTTGATGAACTGATCTACAACTTATGAATTGTGGTTGATAAGATGAAATTATGCAGTGGTTATCATGAAAATTGCTGCATCATATATGACCTCTGTCTTTGTGTATCCACCACTGCTGAAAAACATTTAAGCATGTAACTCCCAGGCCTGGGAGAATAGCCAATTGTTAAGGACCTATCAGTGTCTGGGGCAAACAGTTCTCTCCAACTTCCCCCAATTTACCTACAAGGAGGGGATAGCGGAAAGAATGGAAATTCCCTGAGAGGGACAAAGAGATAGGGGTGACAAAGCAGGAGGTTATAAACAGACTCAGGAGGGAAGACTGGGACCCATAGAGGAAGTTTTGGGAAGGGAACAGACCAGCCAAGGAAAGAAAAGGAAACCAGGGTAGAGAGAGGCTCTATGTTTCAGAACTCAAGTCAGGCACTACGCCTGAAGGACCCTGGACAGCCCCAGGTGACTGACCCCAGCCCCCAAAATACTCTGAAGCTATGACAAAACTGAGGAGTAGGGTCCAGGGAAACAAGTATTGGATTTGTTATTTTTGTACAGATCTCTGTCTTTCTCATGCAATTAAAGAAAGAACAGCGTTGTAAGATCCTGTGCAAAGTGTTAGCATGTTTCATATGTTACATTATTAATATGCCCCTTGAAGACGTAAACTGTGAACTCATACCACCCTATGCTGGAGTTCTGTGAAAGGGTGTGTTTAAGCTATAGGAAGAGTCTGGGAGTCAGAACGGACTCTAGGGGCAGGGAAGCTGTAGCAAGTGCTTGCAACTCTCAGGAGGGAAAAGTGCCAAACAATCTGCACCCTGAAAGCATGCCTGGAAGCCTCAAGCACTGTCCCCATCTTGGTCCCTGTTCAGACTCCAGAGGCTTAAAACACCCAACGATTCAGTTGCTGGATCCCTCACAGCACTCTGGTGAGGAGCCAAAGGGAGGCACTTGCCCAGACCTGTAACAGATGCATCTCCGGCCCTTGATTGGCACAGTCACCAATATCAGTACCCAGGTTGGCAACAGATCTTCTTCCCTGCATGGTGCATGTTCAGACAGGAAGCCCTGGAGGATATGTCTTGATAAGTAATGCTTAGAGTCCTCCTTGCAGGACTGTCCTGGATGGTACTTGGAGCCAAGCTTATGCTCCATCTGGCCTCACCTCTCAAAGTTGCCTTCTAGTGTCAGGGGCACAGGTGCCAGAACTGCTAGTGTTGGCTCAGAGGCTGCCAGCACTTTGCCTTTTTCTCTCTAGATCCTGAAGTATGGTGTCCACTCAAAGGAGTGCTGGCTGATTAAATGTTTGGCTCTATTTGGTGGTTAACATTTCCTCTGGGTCAGAAGTGACTCTCAGTCTGTCTGCCTGCTCTAAAAGATGTAGCTTGAGGCAAGAGTTTCTGGACTAGCAAGTACTTGCAGAGAAAGACAAGCACAGCCACATCCCAAACAAGTGAGCTCTTTCGCCAAGCAGAACAGGCATCCGCTACATCTGTAGTAAGGGGGATTAGCAGGGTTTGAACCCAACAGCTTAGAGTCCGTCATGATGTGTTGCAGTTGATACCAGGTATCCCAACTTGTACAGGGGACAATGTCCAATTAAAAAGGAGGGTAGAAAACAAAGTTCTTCTCAAATTTGTGAAAAATGCAAGTTTTGAAGATCTCAAAAGAACACCTGGTCAGACACTTGCTACGCTGACCAGCCAAACAAGTTACTTAAATCAGCCACACAAATAGAGGAAATATTTTCAATTGAGATTATGTAATCCCATCACACTGACCATTCTATTTAAATAATTAATTTTGTTAAACAAGTAGTATTAAGTGAGGTGGCTATAGTTAAGTCATTAAATAGTTTTAAGTATCCCTATAGCACTATTGCTGCATCTGGATTGCCCCCTAGTGACAAAATTGCACTCCTAGCAAATGTTTTACAAGACCAAAGTACTTCGATATATAGGACTGTTTTAATAAAACACTGAATTTCTTTAACATTATGTAGCGTAGACTCACACAGCCAGATTGTGATTTCCCCCTGCTCCCCCCCAAAAAAATTTAAATTTGCTCACATAATTATTTTGGCTTCTTAACTTACAGACCACCGCTTTTTGCTTCAAGATTAACAAGGGATGTTTTTACATAGAATACAAGCAGAGTAGCTAGAGGCCTATATGCTGTGGTATTTATGGTATTAGATAGTATTTATAATTCTTAATAGAATAACTATAATATTTTGACATGCTTTAAAAATTTTACTAAGCCAACCATTTTAGTTTTAAATGATCATGTTAGGAGTCTATTCTTCTGTGATATGTATGCAGTTTCTATTGATGTGAACAGAGGTTCTACAAGTATACCAAGGAGATTTCGGATGACTGACATCACGAATATGTTTATTTACACTCTTTTTAAACAAGACTGAATGCTGCAAATTGTGTACCTCACTCTATTTAACTCTATTTTGTTCCTCTCTAATTACTGTATTCCTCTCTGTCACTCATATCCATCTTCACCCACTCCCTCCTTTTGTTTATTCTAGCTCTAGTCTCAAGCCCCAATCCGGAAAGTTGATTTGTGTGGGCAGATCCCTGGCCATGCAGAGCTCTACTGCCTTCAGTGGAGCTCAGTGGTTTGTGTACACAGACAACCTTGCAGTTTGGGGTCTGAGATTGAGAGGCCTTCAGTGCAAGGACCATTTCTTATTTAGTTTATACAGTGCCCAGTATAACAAGGCCCCTGTTCTGATATGAGCTTTTGGATGCTATTATAAAAACTGGAATCCATTAATTTGGATCTGCACATGATACTTAATAAATCATAATTTTACTTGCCAAAGACCCAGTCCAGTTCCATTGAAATCAAAGAGAATCTTCCCACAGACGTCAATAGGCACTAGATGACTTGATATACTATTGCATATGCAGATTAAGCAATACGTACCTAAACTTTGCAAGATGATTACACAACAGGAAAACAATAGGTAAGATTCTTATCTAGGAATTACAGAATATTACATTCTTAATACTGTAAAATGGATATTATATGAAAGAGAAAAGTTTTAATTCAGTAAATTAAATGAAATATATAGCATTTTCTGAAAAATATGGAAAAGCAAAGACATGTTACTTCAACTGCTTGGATACCTTTTAGTCTACAATCACATTGTATTTTTTGTACAAGAGACACATAGGTGCAATTCTCCAGTACAATTGGCTGGGGGAGAAAGAAAAAATGCGACAACTTAGTTTCCCCTTACATCCGCCATCAAGATCACCCCCACCATAGTTGAACACTGCATTTCTGAAATGAAACCTAAACTGTTACTTTGGTACTTTAACAGAGCAGATTTATTAACATGGCCTCAGTTATTGTTGACTACTTATTCCTACTTCTGAGACTCAAAAAGCAACACTGGCTGCTGCCTAATGTAATGGATTAGTAATACTTCCACAGCATCATAAATGAGCATGGTGCTTTACTATTCCTAAAGAACAATTCCAAGACTCCCTCTGGATCAAGCAGAGGCCAAAACTATGAAGTCAAATCAAATCCTAAATTTTGAAATACTCCAACTCCTCCAGGAGTTAGGGAAGTGTTATTACCATTGTACTAGGCATTGATGATGCCTTATCTGGAATATTGAGTGAAATTCTGGTCTCCAGTGTTTACGAAAGATGAATTCAAACTGAAACAGCTGCAGAGAAGGACTAGGAGAATAATCAGAGGAATGGAGAACCTGCCTTACGAGAGGAAACTTAAGGAGCTTTGGGTGTTTAGCCTAACCAAACAAAGAATGGCAGAAGATAAGATTGATGTATATAAATATATCAGAGGACCAAACACTAGCGAGGAGGGGGAATTATTTAAGCTAAGGGACAATGTAGTCACAAGAACAAATGGATATAAACTGTCCATCAACAACTTTAGGCTTTAAATTAGACTAAGGTTTCTGTGAAGTTCTGGAACAGCAGTCCAAGGAGAGCAGTGGGGGCAAAAAAACCAGCCTAACTTGTTTCAAGACTGAGCTCAATAACTTTGTGGAAAGTATGGCATGATGAAGTTGCCTACAATGGCATATGGCCCATCTGCAACTGCTATTAGCAAATATCTCCAACAGCCAGAGATGGGATGCTAAATGGGGAGGGCTCTGAGTTTCTACAGAGAATTCTTTCCCAAGTGTCTGGCTAGTGGATCTTATCCACATGGTCTAGGTCTAACTGACCACCATATTTAAGACTGGAAAGAAATTTTCCCCAGGTGAGCTTGGCAGAGACCCAGGGGTGTTGTTCCCCCCCCACACTTCCTCTGCAGCAAGGGGCACGCATCATTGGCTGGCGTGACCTAGAGTAAATAGTGGATTCTCCATAACTTGGAAGTCTTTAAATCAAGATTTGAGGATTTCAGTAATTCTGCCAAAGTTTATAGGTCTATAACAGGAGCATGTGGGCGAGTTTGTGGCCTACGATGTGCCAGAGGTCAGAACAGATGACCATGATGGCCCCTTCTGACTTTAGAGCAGTGGTTCTCAAACTTTCTTTCCTACGGACCACTTGAAAATTACTGAGGGTTGCGGCAGACCACTTAATGATCTTTCCAAATGTTGTTTGTACTGTTACTTAACTATTTATATAGCGCTTTTATCTAAAGCACTTTACAAAAAAAAACCAAAAAAAACCTTAAACGTTTTTTTCTTCTACAAATAAAAATCATATTTTAATATCAATAGTCTTACCTTTCTAATGCGATGGATGTGCCCTCTCCCCCGCCAGGGCAGCCCCTGAGCTGGGGCTGGAAAGGAGGGGGGTCCCTCCCCTCTCTCCCACCACAGCAGTCAGAGAGCTGAGGCTGGGAAGGACGGGGGGGGGGGGGGGAGGGGGGGGGAGGGTGTCTCTCCCCCACCAGAGCAACCACAGAGCTGAGGCTGGGAAGGAGGGCTGTCTCTCCCCAACAGCCGCAGCCCTGTAGCTAGGGAAAGTTGCCTCTTTCTCTGGCCACCACAGCCCGGCACATCTCAAATTCGCCCGCCCCCCCACCCGTCTTCTCACCCAACTTCCCCCTCCCATCTACCCCCTATTCTCCCCAAGGCCAACCCCTCACCATACACATGCGTCTTCTCCAGGGTCCAGGCACCTAATTAGTGGAGCCACACCTGCACGACTCCACTAATTAGGTGGGTGGCCCTTCATTCTCTTGTGTGTGGCTGCCCAGACGCGCATCTTAGAGGGAACTATCTGCAAACCACCTGAATGGAGCTCACGGACCACTGGTGGTCCACAGACCACAGTTTGAGAACCTCTGCTTTAGAGTCTATGAGGTTTCTCTGTTGCAAGATTCTTTTGGGATACAGACCTTTTCCAAGGGTGGAATCAATTTTTTCTACTGAAGTCACCTCTGTGTTAATTCATGCCCGAATGGCTCAACATTCATTGACACTTTTTCAGGAGCAAATATCTGACACAGTGTGCTGCCCTCCGCCCCAACTCCATTTCATTGGTCTTGTGAAAAATTTTCTCCCTAAATTTCAACAGCCCCTTTCAAGGGATTATCTGATCCTTAGACTCTGCCCCAGACAAATAATGAATGGAGCAGGCAACTTCTGCTATGCAGTCTAAATCCTACATGGTGAGCAACCTGGCTTGTTCCAGTGGAGGGTGGCAGTCATCTGGAGGAACCAATTGGCACCCCGGTCTAACAGGTGGAGACTACTTATTCCATGTCCTGCCCAAACTGAAACTGGGAAAGACAAGGAGAGGGAGAAGCCAACAGAAGAAAAGTGTGAGAGGTTCCCTCCCCTCAAAAACAGGTACCTAGAAGACTAGTCAGAGCATTTGTGAAACAGACTGGGGGAGAGAGGGAGAGAGAGAGAGAGAGAGGAACAGGGACTCTGGTTCCCTAATTGAAACCTTGTGGAAGAGGGGAAATACTCCTGACCACACTTCCTACCAGTGTCTGTGGAACTTGGGAGGAAGGGAAAGGAGGTTTTTTATCCAACCCCTCTAAAAAATAGATATGGTTTCCTTGAAGGCAGAGTTTAATAGGATGATGTTGAAATAATTGAACTGGGATGAGTAAAAGGGTTTCCCCCCTACACCTGTGCACAGAAGCTAAACTGTGTGCCCATATCTGCAGATGGCCTTGGCTGGTTCCTCTTCTCAGCACTTACATTCAACAGTGATGGGTGTTACAGATAGCCCTACAACAGATGAAGAGGAGTTTTAGTGACAGAGGCAGAAGGAACTTGCCATTGATGGGAATATGCCAGTTCTGCAGATTTTGCACCTGCAGGAATAGCTACTGCCATTAGGAGATCAACTATCTATGTAGCATGTCTACAGTGGGCAAAACAGAGAAAGACTCAGGCTCCAGACAGATTGCGTGAAAGACATGGGAGTGAAAATCTTCAGGGTGCATCCCCTTTAGAGAAAGTGCTATAGCTAACATTGTTTAAAATTCCATTTTGAGATCTGTCTGCAGAGATCTCGTGTAAATTTTTAAAAGCTTCAAAGCAAAATGTTTCTGTTTTCCAAAAAGTAATGTTGTATATTAACTAAATTCTAAATACTCAATGCAGCCCCAGACAGAAAAAGAAAAGTTAGACAAATTCTGAAGTTCTAAAGAAGATAATTATGTTTAAGACACATCCCATTCAAATGAGAATACTGGTCAATAATACTTTCAAAAATTAAGTACAGTATTCAAGTAATTTTACTTACCAAATCCATCTATGTCTAGATTCTTATCAACAACAACATCTAGCAGCGAGTCCCCAACTTTCCCTTCAGCTGTTAGTTTGTCACCATCACGGTTTATGAAGTGGACAGTTACTTTATCTTCGGAGCTGAAAAATAAAAGCACATCCATGTTAACTATTACTAAAGCATGTAATGTGACTGGCAGAAGAATTTTAGAGCTTTATGGTAGTCTACCAATTTTAAGGAAGCACCAATAAAACACTAAACATTGCCAAAAGCTTTTTGGCACAAAAAACCCAAAGAAATAATTAAGTTTGTAAACTCTTCATGACAGAGTAAGTACTGCCCACTACATCTTGTTCAGTGCTGAGTGCACTAACATAAGAAATAAGGAACAACAGCTAAGGTTTGTGTTTTGTCATGATGAATGATAGAGAGGGAAGAGTATTAGATCCTGAATTTCCCTTTTTTCCATAAAAGTTAGAGCTATTTTATTTCAGACACAGGTTAACTGACAAAATCCCGTCATTGAACACCACTTCCAACACAGAGGATATGCAAGAGTAGCCCAGGACAGACAGTCACTGCATACATGACATCTGATGGTCTAGAAAGGCTTCAGAAGTACATCAACTGAATGGTTTACTAAATTCCAAATAGTTATATCTGTGCAACCCCAGTGACAGCAATATGGTTGCACAGGTGTCTGCAATAACTTAAAAAAAAAAACCCCACTAATGATGTGCAAGAACACAAATTTAACTTCAGGTTTGCAGGGTTGACAGGAAAAAAAGTCCTTATTTGTAAGATTAGCACTTTCAATAAAAAAAAAAAAAAAAAAAGACAAAGACAACAATACCATTTTAAGTCACTTCTAAAGAGCAGAACCATACTTTAAGGGTTATCAATCAAACCAAAAGGATCAGATTCTTCACTGCATGTCCTGTTTTATTTTGTATACATGTGTGAGCATGCACATGCGTGCCAACTAGTAAACAGAATTATCCTTGGACTGGCAACAGGATTGCTCCCACCAGCAAAGAGGCAGACCAATACAATGTTTGCTTTAAAATTACATCTAGCTTCAAGAAACTAAATCCAAGTATTACCTCTAATGCATACAGGCTCTGGATGACCTGCCATGTACAATAATTACCAATCTTGTAAATGAAGCCAGTCTATAAGAAGAAGTCTAACCTGCACAGCCAATGCTAAACAAAATTACGAAAGCTTTCATACTGAAAGTTACGGGGGGGGGGTGTGTGTGGAGGGAAGGAGGAGAAGAGGGAAAGTATTTTAATATTCTTCACAAAACAAAATATTTACTATACAATTAGACTAAAACCTTAAGTGCCTTAATGGACGACTAAATTAAAATCAAACATTTTGAAACCGGTCATAAAATGATCTTTTTATTTAAAGAATACAAGTATGTTTCTTGAGAAAGTTATTATTTTTGCCATAACTGTAAAAAACCACACACACACACACTTTGGCAGCAATATGTGGCATGATTCATTATGATGCCATGTTCAATTCTTGTCAAATATTCCCTCAGTCCATTTTCCAGAAGATAGCCACAAGCTACCTTCAATAACAATGAATTAATCCAAAAAAAATATAATCAGTGACAAAAGACTGACCTTGTTAATCTGCAAAATTCAAGTGAAGCATGTACTACATTAACTTGAGTGTGGTTTCTGAATTTCTGGACATAAAGTTGTTTAGCTTTAAGAATACAGAAGTGCATTCGTTCTGGTAGACAAAGTATGTTTCAGTCTATTTGGAATACTTTTTTATCCCAGAACGTGAAGGAGATACAGATCTGATTGCTTTTACAGAACTACTTAGTAAGTGTGCTAAATGTAAAATATTATTTATTTAGTGTGCCCACAGCATGCTAGGCCATCTAGAATGGATATATTCTCTGCCCTTAAGTGCTCAAAATCAAATAGCTGACATGATGCAACAAGTGTGAGAGATAAACAATAGATGGGCAAGTCATAGGTTGGCTGGACAGAGGTTAAAAATAAAAATTCATGCGTATTTAGTTACGTAGGCTTCTTGCTCCAAAATATGCACAAAATCTTTCAAGGAAAAGTGCTCCCTTAAACAAAACTCTCATTCATTCTTCCATGGTCACTATCCAACCAACCATCTTCTGTTCCACCCCATCACACCCCTCCCTCCCCCCCCCCCCCAAAAAAAAAATCACATAAAAAAGGAAGGGTAGAAATGCCTTTGGATGCCTACGCCAGTTTTTCAGCAGCTCCAGCTGTGGTCAGAGCAATTTCTGGCTCCTACAGGTCTGGCCCTGCACCTGGGAAACGTTCTTCCATTCAGGCCACATGGCTATAAGGCATTAAGCCTCTAAAGAACATCCTTCCTGTCAGGCTGGTAGAATTCCTACTTGGCTTAGCATTTCTGCTGCTCAGAAGGGACTCGTAGGCAAGTGTCAGTTTTCCTGCCTACTAGACTAAGGGCTTGTCTATACTTACTGTGCTGTTCAGCGGCAGGCAATCGAACTTCTGGGTTCGATTTATCGCATCTTGTCTGGACGCGATAAATCGAACGCAGAAGTGCTCGCCGTCGACTCAGGTAATCCTGCTCGACACGAGGAGTACGCGGAGTCGACGGGGGAGCCTGCCTGCCGTGTCTGGACCGCGGTAAGTTCGAACTAAGGTACGTCGACTTCAGCTACGTTATTCACGTAGCTGAAGTTGCGTACCTTAGTTCGAATTGGGGGGTTAGTGTAGACCAGGCCTAAGACAACAGGGGAAATTGGGAGTGGGTTGCATACAGCATTAAGCTTCCAGTCAGCAAGTAGAATTGTCAGAGGGGCTGAATGAGAGAGGAGCAAAGAAAATTGGGCAACCAATTAGAAGGGAACAGGGGTGTGTGCAGGAATAAAAATTTGACTGCTTTTGTGGGGGCACATTCTGTGCCCCTGCATGGCCTCGGGCTGTCAGCTCTCCCCGCACAGCCCCAGGGTGGAGGAACTCTGTGCCCCCGCTGATCACTGGGGGGCCCACACCCCTGCTTGCCCCCCCTTGTGCATGCCCCAGAGGGGAGAGGACAAAAAAAAGGGGGGGGGGCACGGCGCTTTAAAGACAACAACATAGGTATGTCACTAGTCAGCAGGGAGGATGGTGAACTCAGCTGATGTCAGCCACATAAGTAATGTCTTGTGAGAAGGGGGAAGAGGCCAAGGAAAAGCCCTCTGCTGAACTGAACATGTCTGAATGCCTCACCTGTTAGTAGTAAATGAGGCAGGGAGAGACTGTGTCTGGGGTTTTTAGCTACAGATATGAAGTTAATCATTTTTGTTAAAGATTCACACTAGCTCAATTTGCCAACAAACTGGAGGACACTGTATAAAAATTATGATTCTATTACCTGCTGCAGCAGCAAAACAGTTTAACTTGATTTTAGTGGGAAGATAAAGTATTAGAGGCTATTACAATCTTTTGCTATCACAATCTTTACTACTACTATGATCAGGGCCAGGCCATTTCCTTTCCAAATTAGGCAGACTTACACACTAAGATCCCAATCCTAAAAAGATGTATGTATATGCTTAACTTTGAAGTCTATGGGACTAGTCACATGTTCAAAGTGAAGCATGTGTGTAAATCGGCACAGGACTAGAGCCCATTTTAAAACACATCTTTATAAACAATTTCATATAGATTTGTTGAATTTAAAAGAATTTGAAAAATGTACGGGACCCTTTTGCGTGAAAAACCCTCATCCTGAATCAGTAGAGGAAAGGCCCTGGGACAAGTAAAGTACATGGCTCAGAAAAAGAATAAGGGGTATTAAATATATAAACAATTCCAGAATTCATAGAAGGATAAGTACCTGTGGGATTCATATCAGAAAGAAACGGTTTTGTACAGTTTGCAAAAAGCAGGAGAAGCTTTCTGATAAAGTGCAGTCCTCCTGTAAATAAGTGTTAGACTTCCTATTCCCCACACATACATAAGCAAGCTGGTCACGTGAAACACACAAATAGAAATGTGTCATTTTGCCTACAAGAAGTTATTCGATTGATCCATAAAATACAGTATAAGGAAAGAAATAAAATGCCATTTTGTTTAACAGCTTACACAGCTGCTAAACATTTGAATTTCAGAAATGTTGAACTATTCGGTAGCTTTCAAGCCAAAAGTGGTTTGAATCTTTGATCAATCTATATTAACACCGACAGAGTGAAAGACTGCAGAAAGGCAACTGCAAAACCAGCAAGGAAACACTCAAAATGGCTGATAGAAAGATAGATCTGTCACTGTGCTTGTTGATTGATCTACAACCGAGCGCATACATCAGATTTGGGCATGACAGTAATTTTAGATCCTCATGGATTGTATTTTCTAAAAAGGACAACCTACCCTAAATTCTCAATTACTGAGGGACAATCTTCCCTCATTGATATATGTGCTTTCCATAACCAACAATGTATAATTTTTCATTAGTGATGTGCCTGAATACTTGGATGCTAATATTGAAACTGCATTCTTAAATTTATTCACCTAAATTTGGGTTACATATAGTGCATAATGAGCAGTATCTTATCACTTTAAGAACAAACTTTGTATTTGTGGATAATTAAGCACTGCATCCAGATGTACAGACACTTTTCTCAGCCTGTATATTATGTAATTTTAAGATTAGCTTTAATAAAAATTTTAAATTTGTTTGACATTGTAGAGTTGGAAGCTGACGGTATTGCAAAGAAAATAAGAACAGTTTTAGGAACTTTAGTGATCATGGTAGAAAAGAAAAACTGGTTGGTTTGAATTTAGATGGCGTAACAGTGAATGCAGGCTGTGTAACAGGAGTGTTCTCTAATTGATCAGCAACGTAATAACATTAACCGGGACGACTTTAAGTGAGGAGTTACTGTTTATCTTGGATATTGCTTTAGAGCCAAACCCCGCACTCCTTTCCCAGACAAAACTCTCACTGAGCTCAGTACAACTTGTACCATGACAGAGGTCTGAGTAAAGACTAAATGGTAGATTTAAACAGACTTAGTGAAGATCTGTGTAATGGGAGCACCCAGTTTTGGGATGTGATGCATTTTCTTTAGGCTTTTTGATGAGCACCTTGTATGATAAATATAAAGTTAAAAAACTAAAGTTAGCTTAAATTTGGTTAAGGAGAAATTATATGTATGTATGTATGTAACAAAGTCACCAATCAGCAAGTAAAATAAGGCAGTGAGAATAATAAGTAGTATGGCTGTCAAGTGATTAAAAAAATTAATTGTGATTAATTGCGCTTTTAAATAATAAAATATTTATATAAATATTTCTGGATGTTTTCCACATTTTCAAATATATCTATTTCAATTACAAAACAGAATACAAAAAGTGTACAGTGCTCACTTTATTATAAATATTTGCACTGTAAAAATAAAAAATAGTATTTTTAATTCACTTAATACAAATACTGTAGTGAAATCTCTATCATGAAAGTTGAACTTACAAATGAAGAATTATGTAAACAAAAAAAACCACCTTCATTCAAAAACAAAAATGTAAATCTTTAGAGCCTACAAGTCCACCCAGTCCTACTTCTTGTTCAGCCAATCACTCAGACAAACAAGTTTGTTTACATTTGCAGGAGATAATGCTGTCCGCTTCTTGTTTAGGATGTCACCTGAAAGTGAAAACAGGCATTCGTATGGCACTGTTGTAGCCGGTGTTGCAAAGTGTGCTAAAGATTCATATGCCCCCCCTTCATGCTTCAATCACTATTCCAGAGGACATGCATCCATGCTGATGATGGGTTCTGCTTGATAACAATCCAAAGCAGTGCAGACCGACGCATATTCATTTTCATCATCTGAGTCAGATGCCACCAGCAGAAAGTTGATTTTCTATTTTGGTAGTTCAGGTTCTATAGTTTCCGCATTGGAGTGTTGCTCTTTTAAGACTTCTGAAAGCATGCTCCACACCCCAAACCGATCAAATTTTGAAAGGAACTTCAGATTCTTAAGTCTTGGCTTGAGTGCTGTAGTGATCTTTAGAAATCTCACATTGGTACCTTCTTTGCGTTTTGTCAAATTGGCAGTGAAAACGTGTTCTTAAGACGGACAACATGCTGGGTCGTCATCCAAGACTGCTATAACATGAAATATATGACAGAATGCAGGTAACACACAGCAGGAGACAGAGACAAAATTCTCCCCCAAGGAGTTCAGTCACAAATGTAATTAACGTTTGTTTGTTTGTTTTTTTAAACGAGCGTCATCAGCATGGAAGCATGTCCTCTGGAATGGTGGCCAAAGCATGAAGTGGCATACGAATGTTTAGCATACCTGGCACGTAAATACCTTGCAATGCCAGCCACAAAAGTGCCATGCAAACATCTGTTCTCACTTTCAGGTGACATTGTAAATAAGAAGCGGCAGCAGTATCTCCTGTAAATATAAACAAATTTGTTTCTTTTAGCAATTGGCTGCACAAAAAGTAGGACTGAGTAGATTTGTAGGCTCTAAAGTTTTACATTGTTTTGTTGTAGAGTCCAGTTATGTAACAAACAAACAAAAAAAAATATCTACATTTGTAAGTTGCACTTTCACGATAAAGAGATTGCACTACAGTACTTGTATGAGGTGAATTAAAAATACTATTTTTTATTTTTACAGTGCAAATATTTGTAATAAATATAAAGTGAGCACTGTACACTTTGTATTCTGTGTTGTAACTGAAATCAATATATTTGAAAATGTAGAACAACATCCAAAATAGTCAATAAATTTCAACTGGTATTCTATTAGTTAGTTAAAAAGTTAACTGCAATTAATCAAATAGCCCTAATAAGCAGTATTACTTGTAGTCTGGGAAGGATGTATGGATTCAAAAGTAACTAATAAAATAAAGAGCTGTGTGACGAAGCGGGAATTTGTTTACCTGATTCACACACCACCATTCATACAAAGACTGGGATGAAAAGTTGCCTTTCATTCTTATGGCTTTAAGAGGATCTAAAATAAAACAACTGGTGTCTCTCCTTTTACTGTCATCACAGGTAGAGAGATGAGACTCCCTGAACATTTGTTCATGGTCCCCATGCCAAACCTAATGACAGAACAATGGGTAAGACAGCTGGGGGGAAATGTATAAGACACGTATGTGTATCACAGAGGAGCAGGGGCAGAAACATGCCAAAAAGAGAGTATACTTTAACAAACAAGCCCAAAATATAGATTAGCAAGTAGGAGACAGAGTGATGGTGCAGTTAATCCCGGGGGGGGGGGGGGGGGAACTGTTTTCCAGCACCTAGGTGTGGAAGTCCATACTTTATAATACAAAATAGCCAGCCCTGCAATTTCTGGTACTAATAGAAGCAGGATCTAAAAGTGAGAAAAATGGAGAAACAACAATCCAAGTTCGGGACTATGAGGAAGCCTCTCTCATTGAAGTGATAGCAAGAAGCCCAAGTCAGTTGTGGTGTGAAATAAATAATGCCACTGGGTATTGCATATAATTCTGCAAATGGGCTGAAGACAAGCAAAAGCACGGCGATTGTGTAAGGATTGACAATTTTAGTATCAATCCCTATTTAGGGAATGGTATCCTGAATTTTCCATACGTGTATGCAGGGCATAATTACATTTTGTGTTCCCTGTAAAATGTAATCAAACAAAGGCTTATTGATATGTACCCTTTTGGGAATCAGGAAGGTGTGACAAAGCTCTGTCCTTGTCTCCGTGGGTCCTGTGTTTCCTGGCAGATTTTGCTAGCCTCAGAGGTTTACTGTGACCCTCCACGTAGCCCTTCTAACTGTCTAGAGGCAAGGGTCACAGCTTACTGAGCCATTTTCATCATGAGCCAGAAAGGGAGGTGAGGAGAAGCAACCCTCCCTCACACAGTCTCTGTTGTCTCCCAGTCTCTGTGATTAATCGGGGAGGAAAGTGGGGAGCCCGGGACTGCCCTCCACTCCGGGCTCCAGCCCAGGGACCCTAATAGTGTCAGCTATGGTAGCTGACTTTTTGGAAACAGGATGTGTACAATTCCCTGGGCCACTTCCCCACAGTAGCCCCCACTCAATATCTCCTTCACCGTTACCTCAGGGCCTCCTTCCTTGCGCCTGATATGGCTTTGTACTGCTTCGTTCCTCTAACAGCACGGCTTCCTCCTACAGCTCCTGACACGCGCACCTCACTGACTAACTGGGAGGCTTTTAACTTGTTCCAGCCAGCCCTTGATTGGCTTCATGTGTCCCAATCAACCTAGCTATCTTAATTGGCCCCAGGTGTCTTGATTAACCTGGAGCAACTGCCATATGGTTACCATGGTACCAGGGATTTGTTTAGCCTGGGGCTAACATACCTGTTCCTCACTACTTTACTATAGCCATCTGGCCTCGCCCCATCACAAAGGGTAGAAATAATCGTGACACAAATATTGTATATTGAAAAGGAAAATTCAGAATACCGCAAGGTGGAGGCAGGAGTCAGTAATGGATTGGTTAAAGCCCCCTTAAAGAAGTGCTGTATAATGATGTATACAGATACTTGTGTTATTTAACTTGACTTCATTGCATTTGCCAAAAGGATTGCGTCCACCATAGCTTGGCCAATTGTATGGCAAAATGATAAAGGACCATTAGAAAGACATTGTGATAGAAATGCAGAAGTAAAAGCACTCAAATCAATTCAAAGGCAAAGCTGACGGAGCCTATCCACCAGTGATATAACAGGGTGGTTTGTAGAGAGAGCATCAATCTGGAACCAGGTGGACATTGAGACCATGTGGGAACACGATCGATCATTCCAACACAAGCTGGCTGCAGACATACAAAGCCCAATGAATGAGCAAAGCAAAGAACTTATTAATCAAGAACTTTTGAATGTATATGTGACACTCTGTACCTCAAAGCAGCATCCTGGCACTCCATATTCACCATGGTGATATGATTAAGGATGTTTTGTTTTGGACCTTGACTTTGAAGGACAAGAAGTGTGGGCAGTGAGGAAGCAAGATTCTTTGCTTTAGGCTGCAATAAAATTGATGCCTTGACAATCCCTCCCTGACTGTCTTTCGAGACCCACCCTCACCACGACCCTCCTGGCCAGTGGTGGATTAGCCACTGGGTCCAGGGGCCCTGTACCAGCCGCCAAGACCAGAGAAGCTCCCACCCCCATAGCAGCAGTGCCCTGACCCAGTCAGCAGCCGGAGGACAGGAGAGGCTCCTCCCACTAGCAGCCACTGACCCCATCAGAAGTCGTGGGGCAGCAGGACAAGCCTCCACTCCTAACCCACTCTCCAGCAGAAGCGCCAGGCCAGGAGAAGCCCCAGGGGCCCTGACCCTGGTCCCCCGCAGAAGTGCAGGGCGGAGGGGGTGGCAGGGGAAGCCCCAGTACCCAGACCCCCGCTGCAGCCCTGGGACTAGAGGAGCTCTCACTCCTCACTGCGGCCCCAGGGCCGTGGGGACAGAGCTTCTCTGGGCTTGGGGCTGCAGTTGGGGGGTGGGGAGGTGCAGAAAGGAGGAAAAGGGGTTGACGTGCTGCAGTGGGGGGGCGGAATGGAGGGGAAGGGCAGAAAGGGGTGGGGCTGTTGGCAGGGCCGCAGGCAGAAGGGGTGGGGAAGGGCCCCCCCAGGAAACCTTAATCCGCCTCTGCTCCTGGTTGAGAAACACTGAACTAAACAATCTTGTTCTTGAATGCAGCAGAAGTGATTGCTGTCCAACTCTAAAGCTGGACAAATCTAGGTGAGGTGACCACATACTCTCTTAGTGGGCACAAGTTTATTTTAGGCTCCAATCTTGCAAAACTTTAACTATGCATGTTGTCCCATCAGCAACAAAAATATTTGTGCACTTAAAGAACCTGCATGGATTTGCAGGATTAAGGCTAAATTTGAACTATGCATTACAAAAGTCATGAAGTGCTTTGAAATCTACTGATGTCAAGTACTACGTAAGAGGTAGGTATTGTGTGATTCTACCTAAATTTTACTAGATGACAAGCTTTCTAAAGTTTTATTAAAACTTTCCAGAAGAAAACAAAATGCTGGACTTCCCCCAATGAGGAAAAGGAAGCCTGGAATACTAAGGCAAAAGCTCTGATAGTAAAAGGAAGCTCTCTAATCAGAATGTCAAGAATTCCCCAACATACATCAGTTAAGTAAGGCCAAAACTGAATTTCAAATACTTTAAAATGTAAACATGTATTTGTAATGTAAATGGGCATGTCAGTGACTAGGAAAAAAAATCTGCTTTAATTGTCAAAGTCTGATCCTGCAGACACTTACATACACAAACTTTCCACATGTTGAAGTTCAATGGCACTATTTATATGCGTAAAATAAATTAAGTGCATATGTGTCTTCGGGATCATATCATAACTTAACTTTTAAACTTGAGCACAGATCTAATTAAAGGAAGGGAAGCAACCTGAAGTTAGGAATTAATAATATTTAGTAACAAAGCAGACCAAACAGTAGATGGTGCTATAGTTGCATGTCTTGTGAAATCAAGTGTTCAAAATGCTCTTCTACTTAAGTCTTTTTTCTGATTTAAAAAAAAACTCTGTATAATAGTAGTGCCAGGAAAGTCTAATCAGCCTATAATCTCCGGCGCCAATCCTTCAAATATTTACACATGCCTTTAAATCAAAGGGACTATTGCTTGGCATTAAGTACATGCAGAAGTGTCTGCAGAACCCTGCCTAAACAGACAATAAGTTGAGAAAGCCAATTTCTCCCATTCATCAGGAGGCTTCAAAAGAGTGTTTCTTTGGACAATGAGGCTGTATTATGTTGAGGCCTCTGGTTAATTAGAGTAAGATTCCAAAATCTACTGCCAATGAAAGTTGTGGATTTAATGTACTACTTTAAAAAGCAAAGCAATTATGCATATTTGTCCTGTCAATACAGGATTTTTTAATCTAAACAGTGGTAACACAATTTCTTGTCATTTGGTAAATTGCAACAAATACTGTATTTATTTCAGTGCCATTGTTTGTACTTCTAGATGAAAAACCTCAAGATCACCAACCCATGGTACAAGTATTTTATTTCTAGACTTGGCAAGAACTAGAGCTTTCCTTGGCTGGCTAGATATCAAGCCTGCCTTGTTCAGGACAAATCTCCAGCATGTTTGCATAAAATTTTAACTAGAAAGTGGAGTACAAAGAACAGATTTTGCCTGACCTGCTCGTACAGGTTGAGATACTGACTGTGTGAACAATATATAATCACATTTTCACCGTGGCAAGATTTAACATTTCAGTGATATCATTGTGGAATGCACTGGAATAAAGCTGAAGCCAGTTTAAAACAGCCTATGTAGTTTGTAAGTAAAGAGGAAAGACTTGGTAACTCCAATGGTTTTTGTGGAAGTTACTGTATAAATAAGGGAATTCTTGTACAATTCTAAGAAAGGCCATGTGCACAATGGAAGGAATTGTTAGCTCTGAAATTAATTTGCAGTTAACATTTCAGTATTTAATACAATTAGTTGGAAGCTTCCACCACCTCTCTTTTAAAGCAGAAGTTCTTGGAAAACTCAATTTTGTTGTTGTAATTTGGTTTAGCTCTGCTAGCATTTCAAGTTCTGTCCGCAGAAAGCGAGTAACTTTTGTTTTTGGGTGATATTTGAATAGCTGTACAAGAGTTCATGACCCCTGGAGTGACTGCCCAATTCTGTTCCCTATGGTGGTTGTCGCACCAAACATTTACAATTCCCTACACCTCTTCTAAAGGAAGAAGTCATTTATCCCACCAGTGTACATACAGGGGACAATTCCAACCGTAAGGTCCCAATCCTGCAAACCCTTGTACTTATGAAGTACATCTATCTTTACCTCCGGGTTCAGCGGTAAGCAATCGATCTTCTGGGATCGATTTATCACATCTTGTCTAGATGCGATAAATCAATCCCGGAAGTGCTCGCCGTCGACGCCGGTACTCCTGCTCTGCGAGAGGAGTACACAGAGTCGACGGGGTAGCCTGCCTGCCACGTGTGGACCTTTGGTAAATTCAAACTAAGGTACTTCGACTTCAGCTACCTTATTCACGTAGCTGAAGTTGCGTATCTTAGTTCAAATTAGGGGGTTAGGGTAGACCTGGCCTAGACCAGGCCTTAGTTCGAACTGGGGGGTTAGTGTGGACACCGACGCTTTCCGGCCTGGGGTGTAAATGAGAAGGTGGATCTGACAAGCGAGGACCAGAAGAGGGAAGCACATGGTCATGGCAGAGGGATTACACTGACACATCCCCGCCCCCAGGCTGACTCGCTTCACGCCCACCCCCGTCCCTGCACTAGCTCACACACCAGGCTCGGCCACCGCTTCCCCCCCTCCCCCATCAGCTACTGACCTTCCAGGCGGCTCCCGCGGGCGCCCGTGCAGCGCCGAGCCCGGGGTGCCAGGCCGGGCGCGCGCAGGGGCTGACAGGGCGCTACCCGCGGGCAGGGGCAGAGGCGCCGGGCGGGGCACCAAGGGAACAAGCGGGGCGTGGGGGAGCCCATCAGTGAGGGCAGGAAGTGGGGGGGGGCGGGGTTGGGATCCACCGGGTCTCCCGCCCCCCTTACCTGAGCCGCGCCCGGGCGGAGACGCCGAAGAACCGGCCCGGAGTCCGGGCAGCAACGCTCTCCCCGTCCGGCCTCCCCGCGGCTCCCCGGGACGCGGCCAGGAGCCAGCGGCAGCGAGAGGAGGCCGCGGCGGCCCGCAGGAGACTGGCGGTGCCCGGAGCAGCCATGACAGGAACGGAGCACAGCCAACCCCGCTCACTGTGAGTAAAGTCCACCCGCTTATACAACCGGCACAAGCTACGGCTATTCCCCAAGGTACTTACGTCTTCTACGGGGCGTAACCTTCGCTCCACTTGCAAGTATCTGTTGATGGTTGGTAAGCAAAATGCGCAGAGCAATCTCCTCCTTCTGTGCGGGAGGTACGCAACGCACGTAGAGCCGTCCTCTAGTCTACAGCTGCGGGTAAGTAAATTACGTAGTGTGTTCCTTGTTTGAAGCTGTGGAGGGGGTTACGCCGTATCCCAGGCGCCCTCCCTGCTGCTGCCGCCCCCTCTGCAACCTACTGCCCTAACTCCCTTGCCCGCTGCTCCAGCCTCCTGTCCTCCAGTCACTTCTCTGGCTGCCCCCACATGCAGACTCTCCAATGCCCCTACCTGCTGTTGCAGCCCCACTGCTTCTCTCTGGCCACTGCACTGTACCTCTATGAGCCCCAGCTCTCAGGAGCTGGCTTCTCAGACCCTTGGCCCAAGCTCCCCTGTCACTGGGTTTGCGGAGGCTGACAGTTCTCTTTACCATTCTTCCAGGGGTGACCAGTTCACCCATCATCCCATTTCCAGTATGCAGCAGGGCCCTAACCTCCCCCTGGATCTAACAGGTCAGAAGGATCATCACTGCCCTTTCCCTTGTGGGGCTGGATCCTAGCAAACTGACCTCAGCTCTGTTCCTGTCTTTTACAGGAAGGGCACCAGGCAAGCCCCAGTCTCCTGTCTGTACCCAGTCTGAAAAAACTTTTCACACCATCATGTAATCTTCTTATGGCAAGGGTCAGCAGATGACATAGTTAAACATAGTTCTTTATATTTGCTTGTGAGGAAACTTTTAGTCTTGGAAGAAAATGCTGTGGTGTTGTTTATCTCTTGCAGTTTCTATAGGAGATCGGTGGCAAGCATCAAGGGAACTTTCTGTCTGCCTTAATATCTCCAGCTAGAGTCAATTATTGAGGCAGAGTTGTTCAATGGACTTTGTTGTTGGAACTGAAATACCTGGAAGAGGGGATTGCCTGTATGCCATTTGTGACCACTTCTATTCCAGGATTGGCGTCTATTTGTGAATAAAACAAGTTACACTAAGAATATTCTCAGAGTAGCAGCCGTGTTCTTCTTTTTAAGAATATTCTCAGACTCTTTCTCCTCCTGGGTGGAAGTCAGCCAGCAAAACCCCCGAGATCTGGTTCCACTCAGTAAAGGAATGACAATACATGCCATATGAGCAATGATAATAACTGAATGTTAAGAGTGCAAAACGAAGCACTCAAAAGTCAGAAAAAGTCAAAGCTAAAGTTGCCTGTGCAATCTTAGCTCTGACCCCTTGTGCATATGCATTAGTACACGCATTTAGTTACATGATCACACACTACAATACTGTATCTGCAGATTCCCTACATCCTTCAGCATGCAGGTTGGACAGTGAATGAGGAAAGAGTGCAATATTTATTTCAAAGTAACTTATTTAAACAAAAGTGAAGAGGAATGGGTAACAGTCAGGAATCCCTGAATTTGGATTTTCCATAAGATTGATTTGGTGAGCGCTTGGCCCTGGCTGCCTTATGAATTCAGGTCTGTGCCTTTGCTGCTCTCAGATGTGGAGTTAGAGGGGACGGAGAGTGGGAGCACGCCTTGTTACATTTCTTTTGGGCAGAATTCTTTTATACAGTTCAAATAGGGACAATAACCTTAAATAGAGTCTGAATCTGGTGCTAAAGTTTCTCTTTCAAACTTCATTTGGACCTCTTCAGTCACTGTTTATGTCAACATAGCTTTCGCAGTGCCCATAATGGTTGGTACTCAGAAGAGTAAGAGAAGTGGTGGCTGTGTCCTATTATCCCTTCCAAAGCTGGTCTGCCTCATTTTCCTATCCTTCCAAAGATCTCCATGTTTTGTACAAATCAAGAGAATCAGTTTTGGCTTACCCTGAGTCTGTGATTTAAAAAAGTATTTGAATTACCTAAACATTAAGGAGAGCTCTAAATTTCAACTTGGATAAGTTTAAGTACTTTCCCCCCCCCCCCTCTAAAAGTCCATCTTATGTGTATTTTATTACTCTCACAACTTAATTGGTGGGTGTGGGGGGAGGAAGGGAGTGGACAACAGGAAGTCAGGAGTGGTCCTACCTCCACCACACCCTGTAAACTCTTGGGGGGGCTGGTATCATCCTTTTTTTGTTAGAAATGTATGTAATAATGGCACAATGTGGTCCGAACTCCTGATTATGGTAGTACCTAGAGGTCCCAGTGGAAATAACAATAAAGGCCTGTTTATGACTGCACAGGTGCAGGGCAGCCATGAACTACAAACCCATGACTTTTAGCCTAATGCTCACTCCTCTTGTCAATGCTTCCTCTGTTATTTCTCTCTTGCTGGTTAAACCTTATTATCTGTAATAGATATAGTTCATAGATTCCGAGGCCAGAAGGGACCATTGTGATGATGGTACTCGACAAAAATGAATCCTTACAACCCTTCCCTAAAACACACAAACAATACAAAAAGAATAAGTGAATGTCCTTTGATGTTGGTGACTGTAGTTACTGTGTACCTGGTTGTCTGTGCCATAACACCAGTTTTAATTCCATTCACTTAATATGAAAGTGAATAATCAGACTCCATCTGCCTGGCTGTACTGAACTCTGAAAAGTAGTTCCTTGTATGGTCCTCTAGGGCAGTGTTTCTCAAACTTTTTGATACCTGAGACCCGCTTGCTGCCTTCCTAAACTGTATCAGGGAGATCTCAGGGACTGGTGCTGGTCCACAGACTGGTCACTGAGAAATAGTGATCTGGGAAGCAGCAAGTCAGTATCAGTCTAACTGAGCTGTTGCTCATTAAATATGTGCAGAAGATGTTTAGAAAAAGTGCTGTGCATTAGTGACTTCCCCTATCATTACCATGCAAGAGGTTTGCATCTCTGCCAGGGGGCACAGCAGCCAAGAAAGGGATATGCCTTGCTCATAACACCCCTAAACAGTATTTTACATTTCAGAGGTAGTGTATGGAGTAAAAATTTTCAAGCAATAGAAAATGAAAGACTTAAAATGATTAAATAATATATTTTTTCATAAAAGAACTATGGATGGAGAGAACTGGCAAGAAAATCTCCTTCAAGGAATACAGCCTGCATCTAGTGGAAATGTCACTTTGGGATATTCCTGCACATTGCCATTAATATAGCTGTGCTCTGGTCAGAAGCTACTACTTGTGAATTAAAAAAACCCAGCACTTTTATGGTTATTTATTAGTGAATAAAGTCACAAATGCTATCATTACATAACCCAATATATGTATATTTTTAGAAATAGAACTCATTTATGAAGCACTCAAGTGTCTGAAGATCCATTCAAAACAATACACCCATAACTATCTAACTGGATACTCTAATAAAAACGTATAAAGCCAACTGTAGAGTCAGCAGTAAGTACACAGACACTTGGGACACTGTACAGACCTGCAGTTTACAGGTCAGCTAGGCTATCCCATCAGTGATGTAATCGGAACAGGAGGTAACTTGGGGTTGGCTCCTTCCCTCTGCCATCTTGCGATCATGCAAACTATATCAGCATATTAAATGGTGGTTCTTGCAGTGCTGCCAACTCTTGCAACATCTGGTGTGTGTTTTCTTAAAGCTCCAGCTCTTGGAGTCCGGGATCGTGTGAGAACTTTAACTGTTTAAAGAAAAGTAGCTTTCTAGGCCTAATGGCTGTGGTAAAGAAGCTTGAAAATGTGAACTATACAGGCTCAAACCAGAAGCCAAGTAAAGAGGACTCAAAGTCTGTTTTTAAAATGTAATGATTTTTTTAAGCCAGTCTCATGACTTTCTGGGGCCTGACTCATGATTTTTGAACGCTTGGGGTTGGCAATACTGTATTTGGCTCTTGACTTTACCCAAACCCCCTCCATTTAGGGCAGGATTAAGAACAGCTGAGGGGTATGCCCCTTGCAATACAAGCCGGGCTGTCTCATGCTTGTCTGAGCCCTCTACTGGAAACTCAGACTGAGAACTGCATCTTGGCATTTGAAGCAAATTTGTTCTTGTGGCACTGCACTTCCTTTACCTCACTGGGTCCAGCATTTCCTCCTCTAGCAATGGAAGGGCCTGGAGTCAATCAGTCCCACTCCAGAGATTTTTTTTCTATTTCTCACTTGTATTTATTTTTCAGTATTTACAAGGTGGGCCTCAGAGTAGGCTCAAGCAGTACTCTTCAGCCAAACGAAAGAAACAAATTCATAACACAAAAAGGGAATACTTCTCCCTGCCCCCTCTCAGCAGTGTTGCTTTGTTATGCTGGCTTCTGGATGCCAGTCCTTCCCCAGTCAGTGAGCTTAGTAGCTTCCCCTATATGGAGAAGAGAAGCCTTTTTTCTCTGCTGCTACTTGTCTTTCATCTCTCCTCCCTGTTGCCAGGTGGTGGGGGAGTTTAAAGGTCACAGGCAGCCCTTAATTGGACTCAGTTGCCCCTAGCTGACCTAAGGTAACCTCTTTTCAGTTAATAGGAAAAGGGCCTTCACCATTCTAGGGCTGATATACCTGACTTCCACAACTCTTATAGCTGTCTGGTCTGACTTTGTCACATTTTATATTTCTCTTTAGCATTTACGTGTGATGTTGATCTATGCCAAGCAGACACTGTGTGGGCCCAACCTCTGCAGCACGTCTCATCCTGCTGGAGTGTTTCAGCAGCTGCTACTAATATTTCTCAACTACTTGGAAATCCCCCAGAAAGTGGTAAAACAATGCTTGAAATTTATTGCATTTGCTTTGTCGCAGTTCTCATGTAGAGGTAGAGAAATGCATTTGTAAATATCTGTGACACCCTGGATATTCTTTGCACCATTTTAGGGCTCTCTGCCAATGTGTTGGCACCATTTTGAATTTAGAAAGCCACAGCAGTATTACTGCAATCCCAAGACTATTCTATTTCAAACTTGTATACCTCTATTGAAGTCAATGGAGCTCTGCCACATTAGTAACAGAAAACTTGGCCTAATACCTCTACACTCTGTACATACAAAAGAAACAACTGAACTTCTAGTACTTATGTCAAATTCCTATATATCTGAGTGTGGTATATACTGTTTAGTGGCTTGTGTAGTCAGAAAACTGTATTATAGGGACTTGCAGTGAAATCCTGGCCCCGTTGAAATCAATGGCAATACTCCCATTGACTTCCTGGGGCCAGGATTTCACATATGGTGTCTGTGAATGTAAGAACAGCCATACTGAGTCAGACCAAAGGTCCATCTAGCCCAGTATCCTGTCTTTGGACAGTGGCCAATGCCAGGTGCCCCAGAGGGAATGAACAGAACAGATAATCATCAAGTGATCCATTCTCTGGCAAACAGAAACTAGGGAAACCATCCCTGCCCATCCTGGCTCTTTTTTGAACCCTGTTATAGTCTTGGCCTTCACAACATCCTCTGGCAAGGAGTTCCACAGGTTGACTGTGCCTTGTGTGAAGAAATACTTCCTTTTGTTTTAAACATGCTGCCTATTAATTTCATTTGGTGACCCCCTAGTTCTTGTGTTATGAGAAGGAGTAAATAACACTTCCTTATTTACTTTCTCCACACCAGTCATGATTTTATAGACTTCTATCATAACCCCCCTTAGTCGTCTCTTTTCCAAGCTAAAAAGTCCCGGTCTTATTAACCTCTCCTCATACAGAAGCTGTTCCATACCCCAATCATTTTTGTTGCTCTTTTCTGAATATTTTTCAATTCCAATATATCTTTTTTGAGATGGGGCAATCACATCTGCACGCAATATTCAAGATGTGGGTGAATGATGGATTTATATAGAGACAATATGATATTTTCTGTCTTCTTATCTGTCCCTTTCTTAATGATCCCCAATATTCTGTTCGCTTTTTTGACTGCCGCTGCACATTGAGTGGATGTTTTCAGAGAACTGTCCACCATGACTCCAAGATCTCTTTCTTGAGTAACAGCTAATTTAGACCCCATCATTTTATATGTATACTTGGGATTATGTTTTCCAATGTGCATTACTTTGCATTTATCAACATTTAATTTCATCTGCCATTTTGTTGCCCAGTCACCCAGTTTTGTGGGAAACTGTGGTACTTAAGAGCTCTTATGAGTAGAGTGGTATCTTATTAGGGTGGAGAGAATCCTTAACTTTTCAGTTATGCAATGAAGAAGTTAAAGGTATTTCCAGAAATCAGATCACAGCGATTTTTGTTGTTGGACAGCATTTCTATACCTTTCTCATCCCATTTCACCTTGAGTACCTCTTTATGATCTGTTAGGGCGTAGACCAATAAACGTATCTGTTTGGCTGTGTGGATGTTGAATAGTGGATAAGGTCCTATATGAATTGCAGGATGATTATCAAAAAATTGCAGCTGAGTTGCAGACAAACCATGGAAAATTGCGGAAAAGTAATAATGAACCTTATTATAAGCAGTAATAAAGTCCATTATTACTTTTCTGCTGTTGGCTGCCCAGGGCTCAGAGCAGGGACGTGGGGTTGACAGTGGGAACACAGGGCTGAGACCAGGGTTCCCACTGTCGGCCGTCCGAGGCTGACACTGTCCACCTGAGGCTGAGAGTGGGAGCCCCTGCTGTCGGCCTCTCAGGACTGAGAGCAGGGGCCCAGGGCTGACAGCGCGAATGCAGCAGCTCCCGCTGTTGGCCAACTGGGCTGACAGTGGCTGCCGGGCTGACAGCAGGGTTTCCTGCTCTCAGCCCTGGGGCATCCGGGGCTCCCGCTGTCAGCCTTGTGCAGGGCGGGGCTCCCACTGTCAAAATTGCAGTGGAAACCTAATATTGCAAAAAGTTAAGTAAGGCATTAATAGTGGATTAGTTTTCTTCCATATCTTTTTGCTGGGTTACTGGGCTGGCAAAATCTTCATCTTCGTTTCTCCAGGACATTTGCAGCCTGTCTGTGAAGATCTTCCACAAATGTCTGTCCATCTGACTTATCTCTGTAGAAATCAATAGGAGTATTTGCACCAGGCCAAAGGCTGATCATAACTAGATTAAAGCAAAAACAATGAGGAGTCCTTGTGGCACCTTAGAGACTAACACATTTATTTGACCATAAGCTTTTGAGGGCTAGAAACCACTTCATCGGATGCATGAAGTGAAAAATACAGGAGCAGGTATAAATACATGAAAGGATGGGCAGTAAATTTTAAACAAAGGCGATGCGTAGGGGAGGGCATCAGGGCATCAAATGACCCCCCAGATTGGCCTGCTCGGGGTGGGGAGAGAGGGGGCCTCTGTCCTTCTCTCCCTGCACCTCTCCCCTGGCAGCGGGGAGGTGGGGGTGGGGAGGGAAAGTGGGACGGAGCCACTTCTGCCTGAGAGAGCTCTGCCTCCCAGCCAGGCTCTCTCAGGCAGAAGTGGCTCCATCCCGCTCCCCACCCGGCTGTCAGGGAGAGCAGCCAAACATGCTGGGGGGGAGGTGCAGGGAGAGAAGGACAGAGCCCTTCTCCCTCCCTGCAGGTAACGTGGGGTGGGGAGAGCGCTGCGGCCCTGGGCGCAGGGTGGGAGGGGTTGCTGGACAGGGGAGACGTGGGGTAGTCACATGTCCTCCTCTTTAGCTTGTGCCCTCCCTCCCTCCCCCAGTATGGGGAGGCACCAGCCGTCTTTGTGGCCTGTAGAGCACGGGTTCTCAACCTTTTTCTTGCTGAGGCCCTTCTCAACATGCTATAAAAACACCAGGGCACAGCAGGGGTGGGAAGGGAACTCGGGGATCCAGGCCGGGGTGGGCTTGGGCATAGGCATAGTTTTACTTATATTTGGGGGGCAAGGACTGGTGGGGCTCAAGTCCAGCAGGGTCCAGGGAGGCAGCGCCACCTCCACCGCGTCTCACTCAGGAGTCCACCCAGCCTGTCTGGGCGGGGGGAGGGGACGCAACCAAAAAATATAACCCTAAGGGGGGACTCAGTTCAAAAAGTTTGAAAACTGCTTAGGGTGCAGGGAGGGAGTAGCTAGGGGCTGTGTGAAGTGAGGGGAGTCGCTCAGGGTGCAGGGAAAGGGTAGCTAGGGGCTGTGTATGGGCGGGGCCAGCTCCAGCGGAGGGTGGGGGGGGAGACTGGGGTTCCCAGCTTCAGCCCTCCTGCTGCTCCTGGCTTGGTGGGGAGGTTTACTGGCTTCAGCCCTATGCTGCTTCTGGCTTTGGGGGGGCATCGATTTCAGCCCTGTGCCGCCCCCAGCTTGGGGAGGGGACACTGGCTTCAGCCCCACGTCGCTCCCGGCTTCGGGGGGGCGGGGTGTCGGCTTCAGCCCTGCACTACTCCTGGCTTTTGGGGTGGGAGGGGGCATGCTGGCTTCAGTCCTGCACCACTCCCGGCTTCGGGGTATGGGGGGGCCGCCTTCAGCCCCACACCAGTTTCGGCTTCAGCTCTGGGGTGTGGGGCACTGGGTTTCAGCCGTGGGGCTCCGTGGCCTCCCTGAAAGGGCTCGCAGAATCCCAGGGGGCTGCAGATCCCCAGCTGAGAACCGCTGCTGTAGAGCACTTGCTGGTGGTTTGTGGAGAGCGGGCTAGTTCACCTGCTGCTAGATCTCTTCCCTTGTCTTCAATTGCTAAATCATAAAGACAGAAGAAGAATGGAATGCTACGGGCAGTAAATGTGGACAGTGAATGCTACTTCAAACCAACATAAGATCATATTGTCAGTTTCTCTTCCCACATGTCTAAAGGCAACAGTAAAACTAACTTCAGGGTGTGATAGCAAGTGATGCATAGTTAGAGTCTGCACGCTGGATTATCTTGCTGTGTGTTGTTTACAAGTATCCTAGCCATTGCTTGTCCCCCCAAATGTTTGCTTACTATAAGTTACCCTCAGATCCTTAGTACATAATACTTCAGTGTGTGTTAGTTCTTGAGTGGGCATAAGTCAGCCCAACCCTAATGAAATCAATGGAGCTGTGCTGACTTACATCAGCTGAGGATCAAGCATTAAGAACTCCTCTTCTTGTGAACTAAAGTAGAGGTTTATCTTCTGCCCTTTATCATAAAGGACAGATATTGGTGAGGCATGTCACTACCCAGATTATCTTCTCTTTCTTCTGAAGCCAATAAAACTATGCTTGTGACAAGGTCAACATCATCCTTTCATCACATCCTTTCATAAATTGGTCCCATTTAGTTAAATTGGTACAAACCCTTGTGTGTAGAAAAGGCCAAAGTCTTTGATGCTGCAAACATTTAAGCATGTGAACAACTTTACTCACATGACCGGTTCCATTGTGTGAAAAAACAGATGACCTGGACAATCACTTTGATTGTGAGATATTATCATACAGTGGTTGATGCAAATATTAAAACAATGCTTGCTTTAATTTTCAGGATTTTATGTTTTAATTAGATTGTACAACAGAAGATGGGACTATGCATGAGTAAAGTTACTCACATGCATCATTGTTTGTGGGATCAGGGCCTAAAGTCAGCCTTTCTGCTTTGTAGGAAGCAGGGCTTTGTAGGGCTAATGGTTGGGAATCCTGGGTTCTGTTCCCAGATCTTCCATTGGCTCAGTGGAACTCTGAGTGCTTGAATTTTATCAGAGATGTTATTTTAATGACATATTGTTTACCATAGATTAAGTATACTCTTAATATTGTAGTACGTTAATCTTATTTGCACAAAGAGAACCTTTTCTTTAGATAGGGATAAGAAAAATAAACTAAGATTTGTTATAATTGCACTGCCCAGCAGGTTCTCTGAGTCCTCTATTCAATATACAAAGTTTCAGTGTGTAACTACATACAGGAATTTAAAAATAGCTTGAATACCGGTTAAATAGCTTGAATTCAAACTAAACCTGTAAGAACTAGGCTGCCAGTCCTACAACCATAATTCACTTCAGCAATATTTAGTTATTGAGTAAATCTGATTGAAACTAATGGGACTACTTGTGTGATTTAAGGATATGCAGGATTGGACTCTCAGAGTATTGTATTTGTATTGCATTAGTGCCTAGTGGCCCATCAAGATTAGCTTGTGCTAGGTGCTGTACAAATGGCTTCTGGCTAGCTACTAGTTTTGTGACTGTGCGGGATAAGTTTAGATTCAAGTTTGCAGGTCCCGGATGATCTTGTTAACCGGAAAATGGAGTAAAATGTTATCAAAATTAAAGTCTTATTTAGGGGTTCTGACAAATTACCTGGGACATCATAACACCTGGAACAGAGGCTGGTCCTCTTTGCTCAGGGTCACTCCCTGGGGTCTTGTCTAGATGAGGAATTTTCTTACTGGTAGTTCTTCTCTGCAGTACAGCTGCATCACACAATCAGTGATGTGAGCTCTAACCCAGACTTGAAAATGAGGATTTTTACTACGTACTTTTAAATTTGCTCTGAATAGAGCACGTGAAATGACTTGGATTATAGCCTCTTTAGAAAGAGGCTACAATCCAAGTTTGGGACAGCCTCTCTTTTTTGTTTTGTTTTGTTTTGTTTTGTTATGTGTTTGTATCATGTCTAGCACAGTATGGCCCTGATCCATAACTGGAGTTACCACAATACTAATAAGATATTGTGGAAAAATGCCAGTGTCTAGTTTTGCACCATTAATAGCACTAGTGTAACTACATGACTGCTGAAAAAACAACCTACTACCTTAAAATGCTTTATTCTCCTATTATTTGCACAGATGTACATCCTGAATAATGGCACCTGAGCCAATAGTTATGCCAACATATAAGATACGGGTATTGGGCCTTAGCCAGTCGCATGCCGTCTGTGTATACAAGGCATGCATTGCATGCTTGACCAGTTATGTGTTGTCCAACTGGTGGCCCGTGGGCCAGATCTGGCCTATGAGATGATTCCTTCTGTCCCCCGTGGAGGATGCCATTTTGTAGAACATGCATGGTCATGCTGCATGCAAGTGAGTTGTTGCATGCCTTACAAAAACTCACTGGCTGAGGCACTCCTAAAACAGCCTATCATGTGTGTGCGCGCGCGCAATATTTTTGTGAAAGTTGTTTTTCTATTTGAAGTCAGAACAAAAATGAATGAAAGCTGATGGTTATTATGCAAAGGTGTAGTATTAACACATATTGTAGTAGTTGCTAGAGTCAACCAGGTAAAGACTCCATTAGATGCCGCATATAGAGAAATGACAGTATCTGGACCAAAAGAGCTTACAATCTAAAAGCCTAGTACGTTTGTCTAAGGAATTTGGTCATTTGATGTGTATATTAAGTTAATTTATATTTAATATTCCTTACTGCTTTCTGTACCACTACAGAAACAAACAAACAAATTACCAAAATATTATTCCTGGCCTATTGTTCCATCTATATTTTTCCAGCAGAACACCCTAAACAGTATATAAGAAGGCACAACCTGATGGCACAATATGGACCTCAACTACCAGTTATATGGGTTATTTTGTAAATCAGTATCTATCTGTGACTTTCTTTCAGTCTCTGATGTATTTGTAACTGCTTCTTGAGGTGGAATCTAGGCTTTTAACTCTTCTGATATCTCTGGTTGGGAGAATGAAAACTTTAAACTAGCTGGAGTTCTGACAAGACCCTTCCATAAAGAATGGCAAGAGCTCTTTGAGGAGCATGTTAAGAGCCAGTAAAGCTTCAAACTTTGTGATGCAATTAATTATGAAGTAGAGTTGCAAGTTTGGATCCAAATCAGTTTTTCCAAGTTTGCAGTATTTTGGCATATCTAACAAGGTTTTCTGAAACATGGGTCCAAGCTCTTGTCAGTTGTATAATAACACTTCAAACTGTTTATTATATAAACTAACTTTTGAAGCATTAATTGATTAGAAGATGTGGCTTTCTATAGTAACAAGATTTCCTGAAATGTTGCATGAAGGCTGAAATCACTGGCTGGAATAGACATCCTGATAATGAATGAGAAATCACAGGCCAGGTGGGGATAGGCCATGAAGGGCCTTGAAAATGAAAACAAGCATTTTATGTTTGATAGGATAGAGAAGGGAAGCCATTGGAGAGATGCAAAGAGAGGTGTGATGTGGTCAAAGGAACAGGTTGGGAGAATGATCATTGCAGCAGCATTCTGAATGGGTATAAGCAGGACAAGATTGCATTTGTCAGGGCCAGAGAGAAAGATGTTGCAGTCATTGAGACACGATATCATGAGCGTTCTACCTGTGTGGATGGATAGGAAAGGCTGTATCTTAGATGTACTTCTATTGCTGCTTTATGATTTATATTTTGCATCGGTGTTTAATGAGGCCAATGAAGGTATTAGGGATACTAGCACAATGACAGAGGGGCAAACAGAATGGGGGATTACCATATCCGAGGTAGAAACAAAGCTCGAACGCCTTAATGGGGCTAAGTCGGGAGGACCGGACGATCTTCATCCGAGAATATTGAAGGAATTGGCGCGAGAAATAGCAGGCCCATTAGCGATAATATTTAATGAATCTGTAAACTCGGGGGTGGTTCCGTTAGACTGGAGAATAGCTAATGTGGTTCCTATTTTCAAGAAAGGGAAAAAAAGTGATCCGGGTAACTACAGGCCTGTTAGTTTAACATCTGTAGTGTGGAAGGTGCTGGAGAAAATTCTGAAAGAGAAACTAGTTGAGGACCTCGAGGTTAATGGCAAGTGCGATAAATTACAACATGGTTTTACGAAGGGCAGATCGTGCCAAACGAATCTGATCTCCTTCTTCGAGAAAGTAACGGACTTATTAGATAAGGGAAATGCGGTGGACCTAATATACCTGGATTTCAGTAAAGCGTTTGATACTGTACCCCATGAGGAATTATTGGTTAAGCTGGAAAAGATGGGGATCGATATGAAAATCCAGAGGTGGATAAGGAATTGGTTAATGGGGAGAATGCAGCGGGTCGTACTGAAGGGTGAACTGTCAGGTTGGAGGGAGGTTACCAGTGGAGTTCCTCAGGGTTCGGTTTTGGGACCCATTTTATTTATTTATTACTATTTATTACTGACCTCGGAACCGATTGCAGGAGTGGACTGATAAAGTTTGCGGATGATACGAAGGTGGGAGGCGTTGCCAATTCGGAGGAGGATAGGGATATTCTGCAGGGAGACTTGAATGAGCTTGTGAATTGGAGTATCAGAAGTAGGATGAAATTTAATAGTGAAAAGTGTAAGGTGATGCATTTAGGGATGACTAACAACAATTTTAGTTACAAGCTGGGGACGCATTGGTTAGAAGTAACGGAGGAGGAGAAGGACCTAGGGGTTCTTGTAGACCGGAGGATGACTATGAGTCGACAATGTGATGTGGCGGTGAAAAAAGCCAATGCGGTCTTGGGATGCATTAGGCGAGGCATATCTAGTAGGGATAAGGAGGTGCTGCTTCCGTTGTATAAGGCGTTGGTGAGACCTCATTTGGAGTACTGTGTGCAGTTCTGGTCTCCCATGTTTAAAAAAGATGAACTCAAATTGGAACGGGTGCAGAGAAGGGCCACTAGGATGATCAGAGGAATGGAAAACCTGTCGTATGAAAGGAGACTAGAGGAGCTCAGGTTGTTTAGTCTGACAAAACGAAGGCTGAGGGGGGATATGATTGCTCTCTTTAAATATATCAGAGGGATAAATACCAGGGAGGGAGAGGAATTATTCCAGCTTAGTACTAATGTGGACACGAGAACGAATGGATATAAACTGGCAGTGGGGAAGTTTAGGCTTGAAATTAGACGAAGGTTTCTGACCGTCAGAGGGGAGAAATATTGGAACAGCCTTCCGAGGGAAACGGTGGGGGCGAAGGACCTGTCTGGTTTTAAGATTAAATTAGATAAGTTTATGGAGGGAATGGTTTAATGGTAAAACATATTAGCTGAGGAATACCGAGCAATAGCAGGTAAATAGTATAATGGCTAAGAAGGGTCAGGCTGGAGACTCTTGCCTACATGCTCGGGGTCTTACTGATCGCCATATTTGGGGTCGGGAAGGAATTTTCCTCCAGGGTAGATTGGCTGAGGCCCTGGAGATTTTTCGCCTTCCTCCGCAGCATGGGGCAGGGATCGCTAGCAGGAGGGTTCTCTGCAAATTGAAGTCACCAAGACACAGGATTTGGGGACTTCATCAGCAGAGTCAAGGGAAGGGTAGGGACGGTTTTGTGGCCTGCAGCATGCAGGGGGTCAGACCAGATGATCATAATGGTCCCTTCTGACCTTAAAGTCTATGAGTCTATGAGGGACTACTTTAAAAAAAATGTCAGGCTCCTAAAACACAACAAAAAGTTACATCTCAGAACTATCAGGAATGGCAAGTCTGTCCTTTCGTGCCTTTGCTGCAGAAATCTTTGAGGGCCTCTGATATATAATCAACCCTTAACAGGGAAGGTTTTTTGTTAACATCCCAGAGTTTTAAACAGTCTAAATAAAAACTTCCCATGTCAAGTTAATCTGGGTTCCACTACTTTGGTAATTTTATATCCTAATCCTACTGGTTCTTCAACTATCTACACTCTTGCAGGATAGGAATTATCTGAATTTTTAACTTTTAAAAAAAATCTGATTTTTTAAAAAAAGTAAAGAGACAAGCTTTCAGGTCTTCTTTATACAACATGAAGGGGGAAAAGGCTGCTTTTTTTACTCAATCACAAATTGCATTTTTAACATTCTTACAGCAAACTGTATTACCATTCCCCCCACTGCTGTTTTCTCTTTTCCACTGAACTTTGATCAAGGATGATCCACTTTTGATAAAGTAAAATTGCAACACATTGACAACTGACACGTGAACACATGCCTTAAATTATTTTCTCAAGCTCCAGTCCTGAAACTGGATGCACACAGATATGTAAAAGATCACACAGACTAAGACAAATTTGTAGGATTAATCAAGCCTCTTTAAAAGAAATCTGTGGGTACACCTCTCTCCTACTATGCTCATGAAGTCAAAAAGGATGTGTGGGCATTCACATCAGTAATAACATAATAGCTGATTTTAATGTGAGAACACATACTTTTGTTAGCAACTCAGCCACTTCATTGATAAATTCCTTCAGAACTCTTAGAGGAATAACACCCAGGCTTGATGACTTAATCATTTGAGGTTTTTAATCTTCACTAGTGTACATCAGATACTCCTGAGAGTATTCTACACCAAAAAATTAAAAATTCTGCGACAAAAAATTAACATTTCTGCACACAATATTTTAAAATTCTGTAAGTTTCATTTGTCAATAAATAATTGCAGAGGCTCCAGCATGGCAGTGGAGAGCACAGGCCATTGGCTGCATGAAGGTGGGAGATCACCCTGCAGCCCCCCGACTCCCTGGACACGGACTCAGCAGTGAGGCTGCACCCGACCCTGACACAGCACAAAGCCTGGGCCTGTCCCAGAAACACCCTGGGGTCATACCCCTCTGGGACAGGTGCACCAGGTGTGGGGCAGGCAGCCTCAACCAGGTAGGATCCAAGTGTGGAGGAGCTCAGTGTGGGGGGATCCAGGTGTGGAGTGAGAGGATTCTGTGTGGGACAATCTGGGTGCAGGCAGCTCTGTGGGGATCTAGATGTGGGGGGATCTGGATGCAGAGAGGCCCATTGTGGGGGGTTCCAGGTGCAGGGGCAATGGGACTCTGCAGGGGCTTCCAGGTGAAGATGGTTGGGGCTCAGTGGAGTGGGGTCTGGGTGCTGGGGGAGTGGGGCTTGGTGAGGTTGGGGTCTGGATGTGGGGGCTCAGGGTGGTGCAGGGGGTGGGGCATCAGGGTGGGGGTTTGAGTGCAGGGAGCTCACTAGGGGGTGGTCTGGAGGCAGGGGGTTTGGGTGCAGGGGAGCTCCAGATGCAGGGGTTCAGATTCAGTGGGGTGAGGTTTGGGTATGGAAAGCTAGGGGAGTTCTGGATGTACTGGGTGAGGCTTGGCAGGAGTGTTTGGGTATGGGAGGTCCGGATGCCCGGGGGTTGGGTGGATAGGGGAGCAGCTCCCCATACAGTGACTCCTACCCACACAGCTGAGGAATGATGGGGGCAGGAAGCAGGGAAGGATACTGAGCTTCCTGCAGCTGGGGGAAGTTTCTGGAGGTGGGTCTAACACAGCCCCAGTCACTCCTTGCAGGGGAAGAGGAAGTCCCGTCCTTTCCTGGCTCCAGCCCAGCCAGGACTAGCAGTTGATCCTGGCTCAGGGTAGGAGCCATTGGCTGGGGTGTCCTCAGCCCCGCTGTGATTTACCTCTCCTCCAGCTGCTCCAGGTACCTGAAATGATGTACCTGTGCTGCTAGGGAGTGGTGCGTGACTGCTCTTGCAGCTTCCCTTTGCTTCCCTGTCAGAAAGTCATCTGCCGAAAGAAATCTGTGGTGCACATGGATTCTGTGCACATGCAGTGGCACAGAATCCCCCCAGCAGTAACCAGAAGTAACTCCACTGAAATGAATGAAGTTACATAGGTGTAAAAAGCCATACTACGTCAGAACAGTTGGGTACCCTACATTTACTTATTTGTTTCTTAATATAAAGTAAGTGTTCATGATAGAATCTTTTTTGTCCTGCAGACTGCAGCTGTATTCTTCAGAGCAGCTTTGTGTGTTCATGGAGCAGATCTTGTGCTGTGCTTGGTGCAGATCAGGAGTAAAACTAATGGGGAAAAATTGTCAAATACTTCTGGGGGGATTTTTTTGAACTAAAAATGACTTTTCAACTAAAACAAGTTGTAGAGGTGTGTGTGCATGCACCTGCATTTTTTGACTACTCTACTTAGTGGGGAAGGCAAAGGTGGCTGATTCTCTCATTTTGGGAATTCCTGTGGGTTCCGACATATACTTTCTCAGAGGAATAAAAAGATCCAGACAAAGCCTTGCCCAATATGACTTGGCTGAAATTATTTATAGGTGGGCATTCTTGCACTTTCCCTTTGTCTTTTGGACTTGATTTACTTGATTCTGCCTCCCAGAATATTTACCGTAATCAAGATCTTTAAGCACTTCAGTCCTATGCTCATATCTTGACTGAGTCACCATAAAGGAGTGGATTGATGTTTTCTTTTTTAAAGATGCTTTTGCTTATTCACAAAGCTTTTGTCCCATTTATAATGCTATCACGTGTGCCTGGACAGGCACACTGTGCATTACCTATAAGGATTTTGTATTGGAGCTTGAAAAGGATACACTAGCAGCTCGTTCACATGATTATTCCTTTCTTCACCTAAGAAAGTAGCCTCCTCCAAAGAGTATACTTCCTGAATTAATAGCTAAAATTAATCTTATTCTCACTATTACCTTAGCACTGCTTCATTATATTATTTATTTTTCACTTTAAGTGCTTGGATGTTTAAAGAACTCTATGAATGTATGAACTTAAACATACATTTGTCTTCTGTTTTAGACAACTGTATGGCACATTTGATCTGACTACTCTCAGAATGATGCTGTATGTCTATAAGCCAATGACTTTAATTTCAGTGCTATGCACCTGAATGTCATTTTGTGGTTATAAATAAGCAGACTTATCCATTTTTAAAAAAAATGTAGTCACTTTAGGACAATTAGCACTTGTCAGAACAATTATAATCATGAATGAGATAAAAATGTGAAGTGGCCAGGAGCAGGAATCATAGTAAGTGTCATCTGACAGATTCATATATCTGAAGGCATGTTTGGGTGAGGAGACACAACGTATTGAGACAAGAGCAGACATGTCCCAGCTGGCTTATAGGAAGCCAGTTAGTTGCTTCAGTCTTAATATGTACTGCATGTTATAAAGTTAATACCAATCTACAACATTTACAAAAGCAAATCTTAAAATAAGATGGTGTAAGTGGGGATAATAGATGAATCATGAAAATTTGCTAACTAATGTCTCGTATGGAAATTGGTTTTAATTAGCGTAGAAGAGGTGGGTATTGAGGGTCACTTAAAAGGGCCAGATTCTGACACCCTTATCCTGAGTGGCACACTACTCTAGAAATGGTCCACTGACTCCATGGGACCTCTTCTAGCATAAAGGACTACTCCACATGAGTAAGGCTAAGATTGTATCACGGATATTTTTAGTAAAAGTCACAGACAAGTCACGGGCCATAGAGAAAAATTCATGGAAGCCCTTGACCTGTCCCTGACTTTTACTAAAAATATCCCTGACAAAATGGGGAGTCCAGCTGAGGGGTCCCACACCGCCTGCAGAAATTGGGCAGATGCGGGGGCTGCTCCAAGCTCTGGGTGCCCCCACCATGTGTGGTGGCTTGGAGCTCCACAGTTCCCCAGTTCGGAGCTCCAGTGTACCCCCGCCACCTGCGGAGGCCGGGAGCTTTGAAGGACTTCCGGTGCCCGCGGTGGCTCGGAAGACTGCAAGGAGTTCCAGGGGGCCCTACTGCCTGTGTTGGACAGGAGCTGCAAGGGGGGCCCACCACCCACAACAACTCGGAGCTCCCACTGCTCCCATCCGCCGGGAGCTGTTGGGGAGTCCCCACTCACCGCGGCAGCCAGGAGCTGCGGCCTTGCTACCCATGGCAACTGGGAACTCCCGGGGGCCCCGGCACCTGCAGCCACAGGGAACGGCGGGTGGACCCTCCAGCTTCCGTCCGCCAAGGTTGAATTCACGGAGGTCACTGGAAGTCACGTGAAAAAATCTTAGCCTTAAACATGAGTAAAGGTGTCAAGCTGACGCTGAAGTGGAATTAGATTATTATGGATAACTCTTGCAGCAGCAGAAAGCAAATTCCTTTCTTAGAGAAGAATGAGAACGGAAGTAGGACCCACAGTAGCTTTGGAAGAGGCCAGACGGGGGAGCATGGCCAGATGGTAAATTTTATGGCCCACTCAGTGTCTCAAATGGCTATCCTGTAACGGGAGCTCATCTCAGCTCCCACGATGTGCTAAAACAGAGAGTAATCAAAGTGCAGGGTGTCTTCCTGTCCCATTAGGGACAGACATACAGAGAGGAAAGGCCCTGTCCCTTTAAGTCTTTCTCATCCGACAGAACTTCCCTGGACCTTAACCTAAAATGCTTGCTAACTGCCTTGTTGAGTCTCAGCTCTAAAGAGAAGTTGTTGGACAGCAAAGAGGTTATTTCATCTGCTCTTGCCCAGAATTTCTGACTGGACTGTAGGTTCCTGAATCACCCTTTCTATACTTCATTTTTTCATAAACAGGAGGGAGAATTTGTTTTCCTGTACCAGTCCCCAGTTTAGAGCTGCCCTCCACGCATAGATACAGAGCTGGAGAACTTGCCATTCTCAGCTGGAAGCTCTGACAGGTTCTTCTGGCAAGGAGGAGAGGAGTAGTTTCTCTTTCTCCACCTGTGGTTTGTTAGCCTTTTTCTGGCCTAATTGTGTATATATACCCATCACACAATTTAATTCACATAATAGGTTTTACTCTTGTAAGTGTTTTAGGCCCTGATTCTGCAATTCGCTGTGCCCCCTTGTTACCAGCACACTCTAGGGCACCCCACCTTTACCATTCTGTGGGCTCAAGGCATAATCCAGTTAATTTAGGCACCCCCACCCTTTGCCAGTTCCTAGGGCTCTGGGTGAAAGGCACCGACTCTTACCCAGTTCCTAGGGCTCCAGTCCACCGATTACACCCTAGGAACTGGTTATCTTCTGCGCGTTTGCAGGGCTTTCTACCAGTGAAAGAGTCTTACACAGTAATATCCTTAACTTCTATTCATTAACAGTTACCAAAACAGAATACGTGTGCTAAGCACACAATGCTCACCACTCCCAATAAAGCAGATGAACTTTTCTCTGTGGTCCGTCAAGATTTAGATCGTCTGGGGACTGCAGCTTCTGCACAATATGATTGGCATGGCACTGCAGGGCCGCCCAGAGGATTCAGGGGGCCTGGGGTCTTCGGCGGCAGGGGGCCCCCGCTGCCGAATTGCTGCCGAAGACCCGGCACTTTGGCGACAGGTCCCGGGGCGGAAGGACACCCCGCTGCCGAACTGCCGCCGAAGACCCGGAGCGGAAGAAGCTCCGGGGGGCTGGGCCCCGCGAGAGTTTTCCGGGGCCCCCAGAGCGAGTGAAGGACCCCGCTCCAGGGGCCCCGAAAAACTCTCGTGGGGGCCGCTGCGGGGCCTGGGGCCTGGGGCAAATTGCCCCACTTGCTCCCCCCTCTGGGCGGCCCTGTGGCACTGAGGTCTAGCAGCTCTGATCTTGGGCTGTGTTCTGGAGTTAAGTTCCAAAGAACAGTCTTTTGGACCCCAGTTTATATAGTTAAACTTGACTCCTGCTTCTATATACCTTAACCAATCATTTTAAACGAAAGTTTTAAAAACGGTATTTTTCATCAATCCTAGCCCATTATGAAACAATTATTTAACCAATCATATCCCACCACCTTAGTTGATTTAAATCTTGCAAAATTAGTTATGCAACAGACAGAAACAAAGAATCATACAGAGACCATACAGATAAAGAAGTGGAGATCATAAAGACAAAATAATAGAAGTATAGATTTCACAGTCACAACTGTTGATAAGTGGTTCCTTGCCAGACAGAATGCTATCGAACAAAGTTTTCTTAAAGAAACAGATCTTAAGTTGTTTAAGAGGTGACGGTAGGTACTAGCAGGACAGGAGCAACTTCTTAACAGCCTGATATTACACAGTTTTGATGCAATTTAAATGGAATGTGAGGATGTGACTTTCTGCTTTTTAACTCATGGCTGCTGCTGCTTACTAAAGAAAAAGGCCTCAGACTTTACAGTCCCCTCCTTAATGACACTTTTACTAAAGCCATCATCATTACTGTTCCAGGAGTCCAGTATTCAGACCTGCTGAGCTTGGGCTTGCCTCCTAGCTATAATTAACAAGGGCCTTATTTGACTTTGTATGCCAGCTTCCTGTATTCTCCGAACAGTTCTCTTCATCCAGCAAGCGAAAGCTATTATGCTTACTAATAAAGCCAATTGGATTCCAGTGACCACCACAATAGGGTGAACCATTATATTTAGCATACCAGGTGCAGAAGACCACCCCCCTAATAGTAAAAAGAACAGGAGTACTTGTGGCACCTTAGAGACGAACAAATTTATTAGAGCATAAGCTTTCGTGGACTACAGCCCACGTCTTCGGATGCATCTTCAAGTAGTTTATAGTCCATACAGGTATTTAGTATTCAAAATCACAACTTTTAATCTTTGTAATGCAAAAACATTATTAACTAAATAAGTCATAACATACTATTCATTATCATCTACTACCACCATTGGACAATGACTCCTAACACAAACACATCCCCTTCCTGCATACACAACAGCTGATTTTTGTTCAGTGAATATATCAAACATACATCTTTGGGTTCCTTTGTCTTTAACATAAAAATATCTGTCTCTTTCTTTTAAATTTTGATCCTCACACACATCTCAAATTTTCATGGGCCACACATTGAAAGATTTCAGTAGTTTTCCATTGTTGATGTTCTTTATATGCCCAGGAATGGTGATCAGCGGAATACATAACCAAATTTTTTGTTAGCTGGATTCCCACAGGTAACACTGGATATATATTGATAGTGAGACTGGAGTGTATGATTCCTACATATGCTTGTAGAACCATTTGGTCCTTATTTAGTGTAGAGTTTACAAATTTCCACCACGCCATTAATTGTCTCTCCCCTTCTGTAACATTTTTCCACAACAACTTTTTTATTTCCAAAGGCAAGTTTCCTTGCATGGCTTCCCGAATCATTTGGATTACCAATTGCTGACTTATATCTTGGGCCTGTGTACAGGCTAATGCTAAGGACACGTTTTCTTGTATTGTTTCCATAGCCCCTGCAAAAAGTAATAAATCTTTTTCACCTTGCTGTGGCCACACCGCCGTATTTTAAAAAATAATTGTTGCCCCATTCCTAATTTTACAGGGATGCACTGATGGGCTTCCCAATTCTTGTATTTCAACTGTAACATAACTTACTTTGTTTGCCAATACCTTTATGTTAGTAGCATCCAGTATTCCAACTCCTAATCCAGTTCCACCCAAAGCAGTTTTCAATACACTCCTTGGGAGCTGCCTACTCCTCCTGACTGCCACGCAATTGCAATAACGTTCAGTATTTCATACTGAGATAGTGTTAGAGCAGCTATACCTTTACTGGGCCTTTACTGTACTGCCCCTTATAGTAGTCAGGGAAGGTACTGTAATGGCCTTCCTTTCCTTACATCTATAGGCACTGACTTCCCCTCTTTTCCATGGGTGCTTGACCCCCATTTTGCCCCCGGCCCTGCCCCCACTTCACCCCTTCCATGAGGCCCTGCCCCCATTCCAACGCCTTCCCCAAAGTCCCCGCCCCAACTCCGCCCCCTCCCTGCCAATATTCCAACTCCTTCCCCTAAATCCCCGCCCTGGTCCTGCCTCTTCCCTGCCTCCTCCCCTGAGCGTGCCACGTTCCCGCTCCTCCCCCAACTCCCGGAGCAGCTGTTTGGTGGTGGCCGAGCGGGCAACGAGGTAGGCAGAGGAGCGGGGACGCTCAGGGGAGGAGGAGGGTGAGGGGAGCTTGCACCCACCGATTTTTTCCCCGTGGGTGCTTCAGCCCCGGAGTACCCATGGAGTCGCTACCTATGCTTACATCCAATTTTATACAACATCCAGGTGTATTCAGCAGGCTTCCATGCTGGAGGTTGATTAAGACTCGCCAATTATTACTGATTTTTTCCCCCCAGCAACCAATGTTTTCACATGCCCTTTCTTTCCTTTCGTAATTTCACTTTGTGCTTAAAATTCTTATGCTTATCCTTTCATTCCCACCAACAGATAAAGCTTGTGTCCCATGCATATTTTGCCTTTAAACGTGCTTTCACCATCTGTGGATGTTTCCCTGTTAACAGACTGGCATTCCTTGACTCTGCCCTTCTGCAACGTTTGTTTCTGAAAATACAGTTAAAGTGTCCATTAATCCTTTTCTGCCTAACACAGTTTCCCCATTTTTAAACTACACAACAATGCTAGCAACAACACAACACAAAACATGATCTTTGTTGCGACTGTAGATCCATGGTATTCTGAGCTGCTCTTCAGCTGGCGCAGCTTTTCCTGAAGTTCTGAAAGACAAAAAGATCTTTCTACCCCCATTATGGGGCAGCAGATTATTGCTTAAAATATCCCTTCCTTTTACAAATCTCCTTGCTGATTGCAGGCAAAACAGAGGAATTACCCCCATACTTTCCTGTGTTTTTCTTCTATAGGCAGGCCAGATTTTAATGGCTTCTACCTTTTAAGGGTTTAGGGTGAATTATCCCACTGTTCAGTCATGAAATTCATGAGGTAGTGTACCTCAGTTTCCCTTTTTTATACAGCAGACCAGGTTTGTAATCTTTTCTATGCTGTGCCACATTTTAAGTTTATTCACAGGTAATAGCTGAGAAGTATTATTACCATAAGGCTTTTAAATATGAGGTATGTTTCCAATGACCATTTATAACATGCTTAAAGTCTTTCCCCCCAAATCATACACATTATACATTGTTACAGGGTTACTCAGTAACATTTAATTTATCCCAAAGTTTAATATTAACAGTAACATTAGCATCAAATCTATTACAAATGGGCATTTAAAAGTATCTTGTTATACCACACCTTTTATTTCAACAATTTGTCTTCGAGGCCAGTGTCTTCAAAACCCTCTTGGAATCTTTGCATGGGCTTTTTAATTTAATTATATCCTTGGGGTTTTGGTGGGGTAAGTTTGTAAGGGACACTTTACTTCTAAGGGTTAACCTGTCTCTCAGTATCAGGACTGACTTGTTTCCCACCTCCCTTTCCTGGAGGGTCATAATTTGAGCCTTCTTGCTTACACAAATTTCCATGTTGGGCAGGTGTGTCCATTATCTGCAGCTCCTTTGTGCTACCATCTATGGGCAGTTCTCACCTTCCCCTATCAGCTAGGTAATTTGCATCAACACAGACACCACTGGCTGTTAGTTTTTCCTTTGAGATTTTGAAAAATAAAATAAACAATTTTCTAGCCCTGTTCTATGCTTTTGGTTATGAAGAATGGAACAATATTAACCATGGCTTGTTTTGTTTCTTTGACCAATTTATTTTTACCGGGTATACTGTTGGGCTGGTCTTTTTCTACAGTGTTCACTGGGCTTATTTAAAAATTTAAAGTATTGGTTTTACCTTGTTTTCTTTTTGTTTGTTTTTAAAGCACACAGCAATCTGAAAAAGAAAACATAACCTTTCGTGGCTCCTTTTAGAGCCCTTGCAAGATTTTAATGAAGTAACAGGTTTTGTTTACATTTCTTTTAGCCCTTCTACAATATATACTGCATATATCATGGGAAAATGCATATTTCTTACATAGTTTAACTCCCAAAACATTATATTAACCATATCAATTTTTACATAAGGTGTAACTGTTTATTTAGTGCTTACAGAGTATTCATGTACCCTTATCAAAGTGACATTCTGATTACTCAGAGCCACCTTAAGGCTTAGTGTTCCTAACATTGCTTTTTTGTGCACCTCACCCCTGCTGTTGCTCCAGAGGGGCACTGTCTTTTTAATTTGTTATTCGTTTACTGCAGTTCTTATCTGCTATTTTGTTACCAAAAAAAAAAAAATCCAGAATCTCTCCCCATTCTCCTGGTGCTGGCTATCCCTACCACAGTCACGGCCACATCCTCTGGTCCTTATTTAAAAAGATATTCAACTTTATAAAGCATAAAAGTAGCAAAGGGTTAAATGCTAAATAACAAAGGCAAACCACACTAGCTGCTTGTGTTGGGCAAAAGAGTAGTGTTGCAACTTTGAATGAGAGATTCAATTGGATTTTTAATGGCATTATTTAAAAAAAAAATCAAAACCAATTCATCTTAAACCTACAAAACAGGGTTTTTACAAACAAACAGTGTTGGTTTAGGTCCTTAAAACCTTACATATTTACACAATATATTTACACACACCCACACAAATTCTCTTTTTCTTAACATCTCTTGTACTGCTTTAATTACATCTCTACCCCAATATAACGCAACCCGATATAACACAAATTTGGATATAACGCGGTAAAGCAGTGCTCCGGGGGGGGGAGGGGGGGGAGCTGCGTGCTCCGGCGGATCAAAGCAAGTTCAATATAACGCGGTTTCACCTATAACGCGGTAAGAGTTTTTGGCTCCCGAGGACAGCGTTATACCGGGATAGAGGTGTATTTGTACACAGCAGTACACAAATTACATTCCCTTTTATACATTTGGAGGCAGTTAAATTCCAATGGAAACCCCTTATGTTCTTTTTAGTGATTTTGACTAAACTGTCCATATTCAAATAATTTTAATCAGATTTTCTGCCGGTCTGCAGCAGTTATTAACAATTGATTATTTACAAGGGCCCATTTTCCTTCAGAATGGCTGCAAAGAAACCAAAAATTCTCTTCCTATAACACTTTTCCTCTTTAACATTTCCACAACTTTTAATTGTTTAATTCCCTCCAACCTCTGTGGTGGTAACTTCTCACTCTTTCCTTAAATCACTTACTTATCTCCCAAAATGACACCTTCTTTAGCCCAGATATCACCATTCCAAGTATCGTCCCAGAGGTCTATGTCCCTGGTGCCTATACTTACTCCTACCACTATGCCCCTCTGGGCTCCCAGCATGTTTTTGAATCTCTTTATCTGTTGTTTGCAGACTGTATGCTGCTTGTCTGAGCCTGAGCCTGCTTTCCTCGCAGAACCATCCCTTCCCATGGACATAGGCCTTGTTCCACTACCCATTTAACAAAAAGGGTGGGCTCCTCAACTAGCCCATACCTCTCCTTGTCCCTTTTCTTTGTTCCCCACCCCTCTTGTTGCTCTGGGGTAATAATTCTGCCAGCTGGCTAGCAATCCTTCCTGACAGAAGATACAGGTATTCTGCTATTATTTACTGAGTTAGACTCCATCAGTTCAGTTCAAACAACCTTAGGCTGCCCGCCTTCTTCACCAAATCTGTTACCCGCATGCTCTAGGACCCTGCTTTTACCCTTCTGTGGGCTTAAGGCTTAACCCAGTTAATTTAGGCACCCTACTCTTTCACAGTTCCTAGAGCTCCGGGAAAAGGCACCTCCCTTGCCCAGTTTCTAGGGCATAGAGCATAACCCTGGTTAATTTAAGTACCCACCCTTACCCAATTCCTAGGGCTCAGAGCGTAATCTTCTGTGGATTTGTGAGGTCTTTTACCAGTGAAAGAGCCTTACACAGTAATATCCTTAACCTTTATCTATTAACAATTACCAAAACAGAATACGCACACTAAGCATACAATGCTCACCACTCCCAATAGATTAACTTTTCCCGGTGGCCAGTCAGGATCAGGTCATCTGGGGCTCCAGCTTCTGCACGATATAGTTGGCAGGGCATTGAGGTCTCGCATTCTGATCTTGGGCTGTGTCCTGGAGTTAGGTTCCAAAGAACTTCCTTTTGGACCCCAGTTTATATAGTTAAACTTGACTCCTGCTTATATATACCTTAACCAATCATTTTAAATTAAAGTACTAAAAAACAGTATTTTTCATCAGTCCTAGCCCATTATGAAACAATTATTTAACCAATCATACCCCACGATCTTAGTTGATTTAAATCTTGCAAAATTAGTTATGCAACAGGCAGAAACAATTAAAGAATCAGAGACTATATAGATAAATAATAGAGAAGTGGGGACCATAAAGGCAAAACAATAGCGGTATAGATTTCACAATCACAAATGTTGGTAAGTGATTCCTTGCCAGACAGAATGCTATGAAACAAAGTTTTCTTCAAAGATACGTTTCTTTATCTGGTGATGGTGGATACTATTAGAACAGGAGAACCTTCTTAACAGCCATCTAACAACCACCATCCCTGTATTTCTGTTGTCTTCTGGAATTTTTTTAAAGTAATATTTTTTTCTTGTAGAAAATATAAACCAGGCCAAGCACCTATTAATTTAAACTTTTTATGATTGTTTTAATATTTTAATAAAACACTCTAGTTTTAGAGCATAAATTTGCTAATGGTATTCTAACACTGGTATTGCAATAGTTTTACATGACTATGGGTTGATTTCTGCAAATATTAAGCACATTAATAGATCTCTGTATATAAATTTAGTCATGTGGATAAATATTCCCAGGATGAACAGTTAGGACTCCAATCTTGCAACTATTCAAGCATATGTGAGACTTTATTCAAAGAGTAGCAGGGTCAAGGTCTAAACTATTAACACAGTAAACATTCCCATACTAGTCAAAGGCATATATTTTGGATAACAGGATAAAATAAACTTGAAATTGTACACAACTCTTTTTGATATGACAAAACTAGGAAACACTACCAAAAATGTAACCTTTTACAAAAGCTGTCATCTCCAAAATGCCTTATCCAATTTCCCTCATTGAGCCTCAGATCATACAGTAAAGTGTCAGATGAATATATTTAGTTTTAGCAAAATTAGGTCCCAATTCTGCAATGATCTGCATGGACCAACTGTTATGCTTGAGCAGAGCCTCCTTGAAATCACTGGGGCTTTGTATGGGCACAGGGGTCTATACTAGCAGCTATGATTGGGCAAGAGTCCTCCAAATCAATTTATACTGTTTTTAAACTGTGGAAAGACAAATGTGTTTCTTATTATCTTTATCATTCAATTATAGCACAGTAGCTTCTGTTAGTACTTGTAACGTTATCTTTATAACCTACCTCTTAAGAATTAAGTAATTAGACATATATATCTGAAAGCTTTCTGTAAAGAAAATAACATGCAGTAACCACAGCCCTTCAGTAGTTTCACTTCTACTGCTAGGAAGAATGCAATCTGACTACACTTCTAATGCTTTATTGACTGTAAACTGTTTTTATAGAGATATGAATGCAGTTTTACAGCCCTGGAGGGTGGGGGAAGTCACTATCATGTTTACAAGGTAGATAAAACTACTTTATATACCTTGTTTATCTTTCATTGAGGGTAATACAGCTATAAACATACGTTATGTAATCAGACAGGATATAAAGTATAATATAAAATTTTAAAAATTACAAACTAATGTATCTTTTTTGAAAGGAACCTACCACCACTTTCTATTAATGCATGTAATGACCAACTGCAGCTAATTCAATACTTGGGGCTGGCTCAGTGGGCTATCTGGAAGCAGCATTTGATGCAGTGGCTTGTCTCTAAAACAGCCAACCAGAATGAACACATTACACCTGTGTGCTGTTGTCTGTATTGGGTGACTGTCAAATTTTGGTCCAGTTCAAGCTTCTTGCCTCCAAAACCCTGAATAGGCTAGGATCTGGTTAGGTAAGATTCCATCTCTTTATGCTCCCCATCATAACTGCTGTACTTAGCAAGGACACTTCAATGGATGGGGAAATGGGGAGCAGATCTTGTATTGTGGTGACTAAAGATAAGGAAGATTAGTGAAAGGCCAATGATTTTAGAGCATGCTTCTGCAGGAGCCCAGCCTTACCTTAAATATTAGTGTAGTAATGACATCAGATACTGGAGAAACTGATCACCCTCATTCTTTCACTGTAATGAATTGGCTCAAAAAAAAGGTGGGGGGGGGGGCAGGAAAGAGACTTCAGCCTTCTAGAGGCAATTTAATGTACTTTTTGTAGTGTGAGGGGCTCACATTCTATGGCATTGAGTGCCAGAGAAATATCTGTACAAAATATGTAATCTAAAATGCTTATTAAAAACTTTATGGGCTAAACCCCTTTACCACCTGGACTCTACAACATTATTCTCTCACAGAAACTGGATGGAAGAGACCTATTGAACTATCTAATACAGTGGTTCTCAACCATGGTCCCTTGTGGGCTGCGAGCAGATTTCGGGGGGGTCTGCCAAACAGGACCAGTGTTAGACTTGCTGGTGCCTAGGGCAAAAAGCTGAAGTCCCACTGCATGGGGTTGAGGCCTGGGGTCCTGAGTCCCGCAACCTAGGGCTGAAGCAGAAGCCTGAGTAACTTAGCTTCATGGTGCCCCCTGTGGCATGGGGCCTTGGGCAGTTGCCCTGCTTGCTGCCCACCCCTTAACATTTATTGCCCGTGGTATTGTAGCACAGGTGGACCATGGAGTTTTTATAGCATGTTTGGGGTACCTCAGAAAGAAAAAGGTTGAGAACCACTGATCTAATACAATGGTTCTCAACCAGAGGTACACATACACCTGGGGGTATGCAGGGGTCTTCCAGGAGGTACATCAATTCATCTAGATTATTTGGCTAGTTTTACAACAGGCTATATAAAAAGCTCTAGCAAAGTCAGTACAAACTAAAATTTCACATAGACAATGACTTGTTTATATTGCTCTATAAACTAGACACTGAAATGTAAGTACAATATTTATATTCCAACTGATTTGTTTTATAATTATATGGTAAAAATGAGAAAATAAGCAATTTTTCAGTGATAGAGTGCTGTGACATTCTTGTATTTTTATGTCTGATTTTGTAAGCAAGTAGTTTAAGTGAGTTGTAACTTGGGGGTACACAAGACAAATCAAACTCCTGAAAGGGGTAAAGTAGTCTGGAATGATTGAGAGCCACTGATCTAATGCATATCCCTCCCAGCATACAGGAATGTTCTTTACATAATAGCTGTTTTGTCCAAACTAACTTTAAATGACTTAAATGATGCAGCTTCCATAATTTTCCCGAGGGAGATTATTCCACATGATTTCACTGTCAGGAAGCAGTTTGCTGCTGGTGCGGTTTCTTTTTTGTTTGTTTGTATGTTTGGGTTTTTTTGAAAGCCTTTTTTTTTTTAAACTACTCTTTGAAGCAGCAGCTTTAATTAGAAATTCCTTTCTGTTCTTCCCCCAACCTTTCTTTCTTTATCAGACAGCCAGAGGTCAAGGTATATTAATAGCTGCTGCATGACTCAGAGTTGTTAACTCAAGTGGATCCCTTCATACTGAGATCTGCTGGTTGATGTTCCTGGCTATACTATCGCTCTAGGAGAGAGCACCTTTCCTATTAAAAAAAAAAAAAAAAAAACAGAATAAATCAACAAAACAGAGAAGCAGCTGGGTCTCCCTCAGTATTTTCATTCCCATTTTTCTCCAGAAGAATTCTCTTTTGTTGCTACTCCCTCTGCTCACTGTGGAAAGAGGAACTGTATACGAAGAATAATATTCAACAATCCCCATCCCTACTTAAGGAATAGTCTGAGTCTCTCCTCCATACCTCATGAGTGATAGAAAAGGAGTCAGAGCCTAAGCATGCCTTTTCTTCCCCCAAACCACAAAATCCCAGAATGTGTGAAGCAGCATCTTAGCCCCTTTAGCACATGTGTGTTCATATGTGGCAAGGGAAGGGGTAGGAGGACAGAGCCAGTGTGACCTTGGAACTGTTGTGTTCTTAACCTCTGTGTTTGCTTTCTGAACCTTCCCTTTCTCCTAAAAGGGGAATGATGTCCTAGAGCAACCACCTCCTTTTCTGATGGTCAACACTAAGCAGACCATAGAGTTAAAGTCCTCACTGGGCCTGTGGGTGCTGGCTGAGGCTGGTGCACTTTGGAGATAAGGAGATGGCTGGAGTGTAGTGTCAGAATCCTCACACTCGTTATTTAGTCATAAAAATATGTAACCTTCTCTGCCTTGGTCCAGGGCAGTGATTTTTAACAGGAGAAATCTGTGTCAAATGACTGCCTTCCCTCCCCCCCACCCCAAATAAGTTATTTATAATTAGGGCTCTGTGTCTATCACACGACCTCCATGATTTCTGCAACAGCCAGTGTGGCTAACCCCCAGGGCTGCCCAAGCAGCTGGCTCTGGGGCTAGCTGCTTAGGTTGCCCCAGGGACAGCCACACCAGCCACTGCTCAGGCAGACCCCTGCAACTGGTGCTGCTGGCCCCAAGTGCCCCCACTTTCCCCTAAGATTTACTCTCAGTTATTTTTAGTAAAAGTCATGGACAGGTCGAGGGCAGTGAATTTTTGTTTATTGCCCATGACTTTTACTAAAAATACCTGCGACTAAATTGTAGCCTTATTTATCATTCTTCTCTCGTCTGTCTATGCTGTCTGTGTAATATGTTTTCTAATAGAAATTATTGGCCTGCCAATTGGCCCCTGAGTTAGGAAGTGTTAACATTCTATTCTTCCCCTATGCCCTTAAATCTCGCTTTCCCTTCTAATCTTCAATCAATTGTCTTGCACAATGCTTACTCAGGATAGTAACCTTGCTTTATTTATATAGTATTTTAATTACTCTTTTCAGGTATGGTTACTTGCATGAGTTACAGATTAGTGACTAGGAAGAAATTATTTTCTCTGTTTCAAAACATATTTCATGTTGAACAGTCACATGATTTACAGAGTCATATGATCCTGGCTCTAATTCAGCAAATACTTATGCACATGCATGACTTTCATGATACTACCCAGGTAAATAAAGTACCCTTGGGCCTATGCTTTTTTTAAGGCAGTGACTTCAAATAGAAGATGGTGTGAAGTGAAGCTACAGCTTCCTATGAGAAACTACTCAGGCATGATTGTTAACAATGCATAAAATATGGTGGAAAGAGAAAAATACTAAAATAAGGATATGAAAATGTATTCTGTTGAAACCACAATTTTACATTTTTTCTAGAAGCCAAAAAAATTTGCATTCATGTGTTTGCATGTGGTCAACAGAATAGCTGTGTCCTACAAAGACTCTCAGGCCTAACTTTATACTGAAATCAATGGGACTACTCACAAAGTGCGAACCACAAAGGTACTTGGGCACCTACATGCCAGAGTTAGTATCTGCTAGTTCCCAGTTCTGGCTCCACTTCGACCCTCAAAACTCCTGATGAACCCTGTCAGCCCCTAAACTCAATCATGGCCTAAGTTTTCAGAGTAAAAGTTCCCTTGGAGCCTGGGTTTCTGCCTCTGAGCATGCACGCTGCTGCCTCCCTTTAGGTGTTCAGACGCCTATCTCCTGCCTAAGCCCCAGAGCGATCCACAAACCAGAAGATAGGCATTCCGCTTCCTAACTTCTGTGCAGAGCCCAATCTGATAGGTGTGCTCTGTACCAGAGGGGGAGAAAAGATTTGAATAAGGGTCTTCCACCTCTCATTAAGGTGCTCTAACCACAGAGCTATGGGCTAGTCTACTGTGGAGCTTCCTCTGTTACCTGCACACTCTAGGGCACCCCATCTTTACCCTTCCATGAGTTCAAGGCATAACCCAGTTAATTTAGGCACTCCCACCCTTTCCCAGTTCCTAGGGCTCTGGGTGAAGGCACCTACCCATACCCAGTTCTTAGGGGTCAGGGCCACCCATTCTCAGTTTCTAGGGCTCAGATTGTAACCTGGTTAATTAAAGTACCCACACTCACCCAGTTCCTAGGGCTCAGAGTGTAATCTTGTGCAGGTTTGCACCTCAGGGCCTTTTACCAGTGAAAAAGCCTTACACAGTCATATCCTTAACCTTTATTTATTAACAGTTACCAAAACAGAATACGCACACTAAGCATACAATGCTCACCACTCCCAATAAGGCAGATGAACTTTTCCCGGTGGCCAGTCAGGATCAGCTCATCTGGGACTCCAGCTTCTGCACGATATAGTTGGCAGGGCATTGAGGTCTGGCAGCTCTGATCTTGGGCTGTGTCCTGGAGTTAGGTTCCAAAGAACTTCCTTTTGGACCCCAGTTTATATAGTTAAACTTGACTCTTGCTTAGCTATACCTTAATCAATCGTTTTAAACTAAAGTACTACAAAACAGTATTTTTCACCAATCCTAGCCAATTACAAAACAATTCTTTAACCAATCATACCCAACCACCTTTGTTGATTTAAATCTTGCAAAATTAGTTATGCAACAGACAGAAACAATTAAAGGATCAGACAGAGACCATACAGATAAAGAGTAGAGATGTGGGGACCATACAGGCAAAACAACAGGAGTATAGATTTCACAATCATAACTGTTGATAAGAGAGGGGGAATTGAATAACAGGAGTACTTGTGGCACCTTAGAGACTAACAAATTTATTAGAGCATAAGTCTCTATTAGTCTATTTATTAGTCTCTAAGGTGCCACAAGTACTCCTGTTCTTCTTTTTGCGGATACAGACTAACACGGCTGCTACTCTGAAACGGGGAATTGAATGTGAGTCTCTCCTATGCCAGCAGACTGCTCTAACCACTGGGCTAAAAGTTATAAAATGGGCATCACCTCTGGCTGTTTTGTGTGAAGTAATGCAGGTGCCTAACTCATTTTCACAAGAAATGTTATACCTATTGAAGTCTAGGAGGCAGGCAGGCACAAGCCCACCTGTGTCTGAATGACCCTCCCCCAGCCTAAGAGGAGGAGCTACTGAACCTGGGATTCAAATAATTACAGGGGACAATGAAAAAATAACAGGGTCAGGAGTGAGGGTCACAGGAACAAAATCAGGGATCTGGAAGGGGATACTAAGCAGAGAATCTTGGACAGCACCCACTGCTCCTTAAAGGTATCTAGGGAACCAGTGGACAAGAAATGCTGGAGGTGCCTAAACTGTCTGTCTCCAGGTGGTAGGTGCTTGTTCATGGATTGCTAAGCCAAGATAGGGTCTCCTTGGAGCCTGGACTGTTGCCCCTATCTCAGAGAGGGAGTGCTCAGACCAAACCCCTCTGTTTGGCATCTCCCATGTGTTAGTGCAGGTGGCTCCCTACTAGTGTGCTAGATTTCGTAGATCGCATTCTTAGTCACCTATCTCTCCCATTCATTGTATAGGGAGCCTAGGCTTTTGTGGATTGCAGTGTTGTTCCTGTGATTTTCTAGGCACCTAAAAATTAGGCCCTATAACACTTAGCTTTGCAACACCTAAGACTCTTTGTGGATTCCACCCAAAGTGCTTAAAGACCTGAGTCTTTGTTAGGAATGCCAGTCCTGTACAATCCATAGGAACTGTGGCTTTATACCACCTTCCACAGGTGCCAACTTTCTCATTTCCCTGGGATGCTCGACCCCCCACTCCACACCTTCCCCCAAGGCCCCTCCTCCAACCCTTTCTGCCTCTGGTCCACCTCTTCCCACCCTGTTCCGCCCCCACCCACAAGCATGCCCTGCCCTTGCTCCGCTCCCTTCCCCCAGCACCTCCGCTGAACAGCTGATCCACCCTGGGTGGGAGGAAATGGGAGGGAGGGGAAGGAACTGATTGGCAAGACCCGCTGGCAGGTGGAAAGTACTGGGGGGGGGGGAGGTGGAGGAGCCGATTGGTGGGGCCTGACAGTATTTTTTTCCGTGGGTGCTCCAGCCCCAGTGCACCCAAGTCAGCGCCTATACCACCCTCTTCTTGAAGTCCCTGCCTTAGAGGCAACAGCCTATGTGACTGAATCAGCTTCCCCAAGTAAGTCCAGCTGAGACTCTGCAGAGCCCCATTCCCTTCAAAGTGTGTGCAGGGATGGGGGTCTGCCTGCATAGAATAAGTGCAGGGCAGGCATGGGCTCCTCAGGAGTAATCCAAAAAATAAACGGACACTTGTAACAAGCTTTCCTGTGACAGAGTGCTGCCAAATGGAGCACTCAAAAAGACTTCACTCATGAAACAGTTTGTCAAGGTGCACCTATGAGAGAGGAAAAGTGGGGAAAATAAGATCTTTTGCTGGACTAATCTGTTGGTGAAAGACACACGCTTTCAAACTACACCAAGTTCTTCTTCAGGGCCCAGTAGCTTGAAAGCTTTGTCTCTAACCAACAGAAGTTGGTCCAATCAGAGATATTACCTCCCTCACCTCATCTCTCTAATATCCAGGTCTAAACACAGCTCCTGGGAACCACCCATGCAGCCAGTGTATGTATGACACATGCAGGGGTGCAGGAACAATTTGTATAGTGGGGGTGCTCAGAGCCATTCAACCAAACGGTGAACCCTGTATACAAGGGAAACCACTTCAAGCCAGGGGTGTGTGACAGGATCCCCCCAGTACCTCTGGACACATGGGCATTAGACACGTGAAAAATTAGTCTTACATCAGCTATGTAAGCCGCGTCCACACATGCCAAGAGCCTGCTGTATAGACAGGGGGAGAGGAATGAGGGGTCACACTCGGGCTAGTCCCAGCAAGGGCATAACACGACACCTCCTGCCCTCCCCCAACACTACTTCTCACAGGGGCGAGACCCACTCCGCCGCTGTGTACTTGCACGCCGGGTCTCCCCTCCCCAACCCTTCCTCCTTTTACACCGAGGCTCCTCTCGCTCTCAGCCCCCCGCGACGAGGAGTTGAGGGCAGCGGCTTCGCCGTGGCTAGTGCGCATGCTCACACCTCTTGCGCATGCTCCGTAACAACGAGGAGAAAAATCTAAACGGCGGCAGCCGCCGCCATATTGAGTAGCTGTCAGCGGCGCTTTGCGCGTCTCTTGCCTCGACCCACCAGCGAACAGCCCAGGGCGGCCCCCAGCGCCTGCTGCCCGGCCGCGGAGGGGCCTGCGCGGGGGCCCGGCCACAGCCGACCACCGAGAGCGCATCGGAGACCCGGCGGGGCCGAGTCCCCCAGCAGAGCCCCCCGCCGGGGAGCGGAGCCGCAGGTGAGGGGGATGCGGGGAAGAACTGGGGAGGGGGTTGGTGGCTGCGCCGTGCCGGACCCGCCGCTTACCAGGCCGCATTCAGCCCGCCCCCGTCTCCGCTGCTTCCCGCCAGCCTGGGGCCGACGGGGCGTAGGGGTCTCGGGAGCGAGTAGCGGTCAGAGCCCGTTATCAGATTACCGGGAGCTGCCTGGTCCTTCCTCCCCCCTTCCCCGGGGCGGCCTGGCTCGTGCCCCCCTCGGGGCTATGTGTGTGGTGTGGTCCCCCCCCCCCCCCCCGCTGCTCTGGCCCCGGGGCTCTGTGTGTCTCCCCCCCGTGGCCCCTCGGGGCTGCCTGTGTCCCCCGCGGCCCCCTCCCCAGGGCTGCCCCCCCGTAACTCCTTCCCTAGAGCCCTGTCCCCCCCGCAGCGCTTGTCTCTCCCCTGTCATCTCCCCCAGGGCTGTGTCCCTCCCTGCCACCGCCACGCTGCTCGCCCCCCTCTCCCGGTGCTGTCCCGTCCCCCCCGTGCTCCTCTCGGCCCCCTTCTACACTGGGTGGTCCGCCCGCAGCCTCCTCTCTGCCCGCCCCCTTCGGAGACTGCGGGAAGGTTATGGGGAGAAGGAGTTTGGGGGGCTGCGGGGCTCAAGCCGCTGCAGGATGGGATGGGAGTTGATGCTTTTCTTCCGCTCGCTCTGTCTCGTCCGCTACCATCTAATCTTGGTTCTCGGTGCCCGGAGCCGGTGTAGCGGCTCATAAACCCGACTCGCTCGAAGCCCTAAATTGCGGGGAGGGGTTGAGTGAAAGTGCAACTCGGTAAAGCCTCTCGGCTACTTGTTGCAACGAGGATGATACTTTGTAACACATTCCTCACGTCAGAAACAAAACACGCACCCACCCCTGTGCAGCCCAGGAGGTGGCCGCGGCGCCGTACCGGCCAGACGAGGAGTGCAGAGACGTTTTGCGGGCGCGTCAGGTTCAGCTACATTCCCCCACCGCCTCCAGGGTTTTTTGAGAGTTGGGGGGAGCTCTGAATTTGTAAATCGCTCCGGCTTGAAACTAGAAGTCACTCCTCAATTTTAAAATAAGTTTCAAGTGACTTAGTCTGTAAAACAGTCCGGGGAAGAGTGTTGGTCCTTTGCAAAAGGCAAGAGACAGCATGTAAAATTCCACTGCTGTGCAACCGCTTTTCAGTAATATCTTAAGGCTTTTTAACTCTTGATCTTGTAGAACGTCAGCTTGGATCAGTGAATGTACACATATGGAAGAATAATAACGAATTACTTCATAAACAAGTGCCATGAAGCATCTGTCACTATTGTTTACAACAAATGTACATTTTAAAGCCTCTAAATACTGATCTATATAATGGTCACAACAGCCCTAAGCCATTGTACATTATATTATGTTGGATAAATGTCTGATATAAATAATGCAAATCTTTGTTTTCAACCTTACCATTAAAAACTAGCTAAGTCAAGGAGATTTAAAGCATGAAAATACATTTCTTAACTACATCATTCCCTTGCCCTTGTTGGTTTTTATCAGCTTGGATGTTTAAAAATAGCACTTTGTGTCAGTGCTAATGTAACTGATTACACTAATTTTATTTAACGAAGTGTGAAGCTGCATTTGTCAGACTATAGCCTACTGATGGAGGATTTGATATTACTACTTGCAGTGCATGTTTGTTGACAGGCATTTATTAGTCTGAATAAGGGTTGGGAGACAAGAAGTCCTGAGGTGTAATACTGTGTAACTTTAGGCAAGTCCAATTCACCTTGCTATGCCTCATTTTCTGTATTGATCAGTTGCAGGTATTTGCCTCCTACCTGTGTCACAGGAATGCAGTATATGTATTCAAAGTGCTACATAAGGGTGGCTCCACAAAGGGGACTTAGACTCAGTTTTGTAATGTTCAACATTTAGGTGCCCTATTGCCTAATGGAATTCACAGCCCCACATTAGGTATACAGGCTCCCCTATACAATGGATGGGGAGAGGTGTCAAAGAATGGGATCCACAAAAGTCAGCAAGCTGAGCAGGGAGCTACCTAAGCTAGCCAGTAGACTGTGCTAGGTCGAGGGAAGTATTTCTGTCAACCTAGCTACCATATCTTGGGGAGGTGGGTTACCTACGCTGACAGCATAGGTAGCGTAGCATTTTAAGTATAAACAAGCCCTAAGATTCAAAGCCATAAACTCTCTCCTGGAGTTAGGTGCCTAAGCCCTTTCTTGCAAAAAACGAGGTAGAGGTGCCCCCTTCCCCCCTTAAATTTTTAGCCTGACTGATAGAGCACTCACCTTGGGTAGTCATTGGCACGGGCTTGAACTTGGGACTCTGACATTTCAGGTGAGTCCCCAGACCACTGGTTTATATTTGTTCTTCTCACTCTTTCCAGAGATAGTTTATTTATAAGAAGGGGAACAATTTAAACAGGAGAGGTTGAGAGGGAACAGCCCCAGAATATCCTTTTAGCCCAGAAGTTAGGGCTATCTCCTGAAAGGTGGAGACAAGGGTTTAAATTGCTGCTCCGCATCTGGCAGAGGGAGGAATTGAATCTGGGATTCCCACATCCTGAGGGAGTGCTCTAATCACTGGGCTAAAACTTACAAAGGGGGCACCACCTCCACTTCTGGCATTTTGTACAGGGCATGATCTATTAGGAAGCCATTGAGCATGTCTATCAGATCAGGCCACACAGGTGAGATAGGCAGGGCATTGCATAGTTTGAGGATTCTGCTGGGGTTTAGGTGTGAGTTAAATGCCTGGTTGCCTGGACTGAGGTGGTTGTGTGTATGCCCAGTGGCAGATTTTTAGGGGTCTATAGGATTTTATCGGTTGATACTTAGGTGCTTACAGGGTAAGGCAGCAGTTGAGCAGGGGCTTTGGGGATCTAAGTTTTGGACTTAAGCACCTAAATCCCTTTGGGAGATTTAGCCCTAAATGCCAAATGTTACCATGAGTCCTTAAATAGTACGATTGGTGCTATAGAAATATGAAATAGAAAATGTGCAGTGTAAGTATGACAAATGTGGAGCTGATATTTGCAGAATTGAGAACTGCTGGGTCTGGACATAAGTTAGACCTGCTGAGATAATCATGGTTGATAAACAGAGGACTGCAGTCAAGGCCCAGTCTGAGAGTGGGAGAAATGTTTGATTCCACCCTGAGATAGAGGTGACAGCTAGATGCATGAGACAGACCTGAAGAGGTTACACTCAGAGAGACCAGGAGGAGGTCAGAGGTGCAGTCCACCCGGTAACTGTGACAGAAGCAGTATTTCTTTGGGAATGAAGTAAATGAGGTTTCTTCAGATATACAGTCTGATGTTGCCTCGACATTTTTAATGACATAATCTTTTACCATTACCCAAGATTTTTTGTTTGTGTGCAGGGATGGCATCATAGAATTATAGAATATCAGGGTTGGAAGGGACCTCAGGAGGTCATCTAGTACAATCCCCTGCTCAAAGCAGGATCAATCCCCAACTAAATCATCCCAGCCAGGGCTTTGTGAAGACTGACCTTAAAAACTTTTAAGAAAGGAGATTCCACCATCTCCCTAGGTAACCCATTCCAGTGCTTCACCACCCTCCTAGTGAAAACGTTTTTCCTAATATCCAATCTAAACCTCCCCCACTGCAACTTGAGACCATTACTCCTTGTTCTGTCATTTGGTACCACTGAGAACAGTCTAGATCCATCCTCTCTGGAACCCCCTTTCAGGAAGTTGAAAGCAGCTATCAAATCCCCCCTCATTCTTCTCTTCTGCAGACTAAACAATCCCAGTTCCCTCAGCTCTCCTCATAAGTCATGTGCTCCAGCCCCCTAATCATTTTTGTTGCCCTCCGCTGGACTCTTTCCAATTTTTCCACATCCTTCTTGTAGTGTGGGGCCCCAAACTGGACACAGTACTCCAGATGAGGCCTCACCAATGCCGAATAGAGGGGAATGATCATGTCCCTTAATCTAGTGGCAATGCCCCTACTTATACAGCCCAAAATGCCATTAACCTTCTTGGCAACAAGAGCACACTGTTGACTCATATCAGCTTCTCCACTGTAACCCGTAGGTCCTTTTCTGCAGAACTGCTGCCTAACCATTCGGTCCCTAGTCTGTAGCAGTGCATGGGATTCTTCCGTACAGCATATGCTGATTGGGATGAGGAGAGTCTAGCTTAGTGGTCAGAGTGGGCATCAGGCCTAGTGGTTTGAACAGGCATTGGCAACCAACGACTAGGGTCAGTAGTCAGGGGTCAAAGCCAAGGGCCAGACTGGAAGGCAGGAACTGGATACCAGAGCCAAGGGTCAAGCCTGCAGTCAGTAATCAGAAGCCAAGGTTCAAACCTGAGTGAGCAGGATAGCAGACAAGGAGGGATTCAAGGCAGTGTCAGGACAGAAGCAAGATTGGTGTGGCCAATCAGGCAGTCTGCTGCAGGCCAGCTGTACTGATGAGGCTGCCTGGAGATTAGTTCTGCTACAGGCCCTAGTTCCTGACAGTACCCATCCCTTGAGAGTGCCATCTAGAGACCTTGGTTTTTCAGGGTAAGCATGGTGAAAGATGCACAGGAGATCCAGGCTGTACCCATTCCAGTCAATTAGATATTGTAGTTTCTCTCAGACCTGACTAGAATCTGCCAAAACACATATTCTTCTTGGCCCCGAATATCCATCTGTGAAGGATGGGGAGTAGTATGGAGTGGGAAGGGATTCTTGACTAATGGCTTTAGAAGAGAGACATGGAAGACTGGGTGAATCTTGAGGGAATCTGTTAGCTGTAACTTGAATGTAACCTGGTTAATCTGTTTTGTGATCTGGGAAAGGCACTAGATACTTATGGTCCAGATTCATAGAGGAGTAAGTTGATCGCAGATTCTGGGTGGACAGCCACACCTTATTCCCTGTCCTGAAGCCAGGTTTTTGCTGGTGGGACCACTGGGCATACTTGTATGTAGGTTGCTTTGGTGCCTTCTAACTGCTTCTAGAGTTCTTGGTGTACCTGCTGTATGTAGCGTGTGAGTTTGGTAACAGCAGGCATCCAGAGATTGTTTGGAGGCAATCGATGAGCATGAAGATGGAAACCATAGTTAGCAAAGAAAGGTAGTTTCTTGTGGCATTTGTTTTAAGAAAACTCAGCATGACACATTAGGGACAGCCAGTCATCTTGATGATAGTTTAGGAAGCAATGTAGATACTGTTCAAGGATCTGATTGACCCACTCTGCCTGCCCATGGGTGCTTGGGTGATACGTTGTTGTTGTGGTTAGGGCATCTATACTTGGACAGTATAGAAATTCTCATCAGAAGTGGAAAATAAACTGGGATCCCCAGTCAGATACTATGCATGTAGGCAAGACAGGGAGATGAAAGATGTAGCTCGCAAACAGATGGACCGTCTCCTGAGCAGAGGGAAGTGCCTGGTATGGAACAAAATGCCTCATCTTGGTTCAATGCAACCACAACTAGAATGGTATTGTGCCCTTGGGAGGGTGGTAATTCCATGATAAAGTATATGGAAAAGATGATGGCCCCTGACTGAGGTGGACTGCGTAAGGGCTGTCTGAGTCCCAGCGGTCTTGAATGGGGGTCTTGGTCCAGGAGTAAAGATCACTGGAATATGCGCAGGACGCAGCAGAGATGCGTATGGTAGGCCACCAAAAGTCCCTGGAAACCAGGTCTTGGGTCTTACAATGGCTGATGTGGCTTGCTTGGGGAGCATTGTGGCAGAGTTGTAGGACTCAAAGCCAGGTGGCCCCTTTAGGCACACAGATGTATTCCTCATGGTATAGACTTCTGTCCTGCAACATGAAGCCTGTAGTGGTCTGGTCCTCTTTGGGATCTCAGGCTTGATGAGTTTGGATGGCAAAGGGATCTCTAGATAACTGAGAGTGGATGGAGGATAACAGGTCGTGGCTTTGATGCCAGAAATGAAGTTTGAGGGCTTGAGAATCATGGACATAGTCTCCTCACCAGGTTTATAGTTCTCGTTCTTTTGGGACTATGCTTCTGCTGTCCTTGTCCTTGTCCCTGGCTGGTAGGTGACCCCAAACTTGAATTTCTCAAGAAGAGGGATCAACATGTCTGCTGCTGATTCAGGTTCCTGGCCGTTTTCAGGTATTGCAAGTTTTTATGATGTCAGGACTTGGAGTGGAGCCTAGCACCTTCCAGAAGATGGTGCCATTCTGCGTAGGCTGCTTTGATATTCAGCAATTCTTTGTCCAGGTTGTCATAATTCATCTCAGCAGCAGTGAGTTTTCATAAGTAAAAAGTACACTGATGAATTCAATTATCGGGAACAGTAGGTTGGGCAAGAACTGTCCCTAGTGCGAAGTTTGAAGTGTCTGCCTCCACTATAAATGGTCTGGAGGGGTCTGAGTGGACCAAGATGGGAGCTGTGACAAATTTCTGTTTCAAATTATCAAAGGCTACTTGTGCCTCTGAGGACCATGAGAACCAACTCCTTGGGATAAATCATCTATAAAAATTAGCAAACCCAAGAAGCAGACATCCTTTGGTGCTACCTGATCTGTGATGGTCGTCACCTTGCAGGGGTCAATTGCCAGTCCCTTGGATATATCATCTCACCCAAGAAATTCAAGGTCAAACTCGCATTTCTCAGGCTTGGCATATAGATGATTCTGGAGTAGTCTTTCAAGAACACTACATACCTGCTAGTCATGAAAAGCTGGGTCTTTGCAGAAAATCAGAATATCATCAAGGTTGATAATGACAGAGTGGTCCAGTGTATCTCAAAATATGTTGTTCAGCACTCTTTCAACACTTTATGAAGCGTTGCATAGGCCAATCAGCATGACTAGATCTTCATGGTGGCTGTGTCAAGTAGGAAAGGTGGTCATCCACTCGTCTCCTTCATACACACGCACCAGGTTATATGCCCCGCACAGATTTAACTTTGTGAAAATATAGGCTGTGCCTAGCCAGTCTCAGAGCTTGTTGATAATGGAGAGCAGGTAGCGGTTTCATATGGTCACCTTGTTCAGGTTCAGATAGTCAATACACGGCTGCAGAGAGGCATCCTGCTTCTTGACAAAAAAGATTGATGCAAACATTGGGGATGTGGATGGGTAAATGAATCCCTTCTGAAGATTCTCTTGCATGTACAGGTGGAGAGCCTGAAATGTGGGTTCAGAGAGGGCACCTCTCCTTGTCAAAAGCATCTGCAAAGTCTTGGTATTTGTGGGTGATCTTGGCCACAGCAGGCGAAGCTGTGAGGACACTGAGGGTCGGGGTCTTCCAGTGGGTGATGTGAACTGCAGAGAATACTGGTCTGGTTCTTGATGCCTGAGACACGGGATAGTTGACAGTACCAGTGAATGTGGGGGTCATGGGTGGTAAACCAGGGTATACCTAGGATGATGAGAGTATGAGGGGCCTGGATTAATCCAAACTGAAGGTTTTTCTAGTGCCCCTGGAGGATAATGGTTACTGCAGGTAACTGCAGGGTTACTAGTCCCAAGGAAAGAAGAGGCCCATAAATAGTCTTGACCAGATCTGGTGAGTCCTTGCGTATGGTTGGAAACGCATAGATCTTAGGAAAGTTCAAGTCAATAAAGTTACTTGAGGCCCCTGGGTTGACTATGGCTTCTAGATGAATCTTGGAGCTTACCAGTAGTCAAATCAATACAGGTGTTTAGAGTTGCATTTGAAACTGACTTGGGGGTCCTGGTGTGCTCACTGTGGCCTGTGGGGAATGAGTAAGGGTGTAGTAAGAACAGGAACTGACACTGGTTCAGAAACCCCCAACGCTTGTCATGATTTCCGTCAAATTTGTTAGGCAAAGGAATCTTGGCTCCAGGAAGAGCTGGGGAGGAGGAGCCAACAGAGAAACCTGCACCTGCAGGACCACATTATGTGATTGTAGGATGGTTACTTGCACCTGCAGGCTTCTGCACAGTATCTACCAGTTCCACTGGGACCTTAGTAGGGTCCATGCTTATGCCGATCTTCATGGTGAGTCTAAGTTTTGTTTTTTCAAGCGAGTCCAAGTTTTTGTTTTTTCATTTCTGTCATGATATCCTATAGTACAGGGGGAAAACAAACCACGCATTGGCTCCCTAATAGTACACTTCCTGAATCCCAGCAGAGGATTCAGGAAGTGTGCTATTAGGGAGTCCCTGACCTTTACATTTTAGAAGGTGCATTACTGGGGAAGATGATTGCCCTGCTGGACTAATAAGATTAACTGAAGCAGGGAATCTTCTCCTGCAGAAAGTTGAGGCCACTTAGGCAGGCATCCAACTGTTCTTCAGCCCTTCTAGGGTATGTCTACACTGCAATTAAAAATCTGTGGCTGACCCATGCTGGCTTGCTCGGGCTACGGGGTTGTTTAACTGCGGTGTAGACATTTGGGTTCAGGCTGGAGCCTGAGCCCTGGAACCATCTCCCCCCCCCCCCCCCCTTGCAGGGTCCCAGAGCTCAGGCTGCAACCTGAGCCCAAATTCTACAATACATGAGCTCTTTACCCGAGTCAGCTGGCACAGGCCAGCCGTGGGTGTTTAACTGCGGTGTAGATATACGCCTAGAATCATAGATTCTAAGGCCAGAAGGGACCATTGTGATCTAGTCTGACTTTCTGTATAACACAAGCCATAGAACTTCCCCAAAATAATTCTAGAGCATGTCTTTTAGAATAACATCCAATCTTTGATTTCAAAATTTCCAGTGATAGAGAATTTACCACGACCCTTGGTAAACTGTTCCAATAGTTAATTTCCCTTAGTGTTAAACATTTACACTTTATTTCCCGTCTGAATTTGTCTAGCTTCAACTATTAATCCTGTTATACCTTTCTCTGCTGGATTGAAGAGCCCATTATTAAATATTTGTTTCCCACGTAGATACTTAGAGATGGTAATCAAGTCCCCCCTTAACCTTCTCTTTGTTAAACTAAATAGATAAAGCTCGATGAGTCCCTCACAATAAGGCATGTTATCTAATCCTTTAATCCAGGGGTGGGGAACCTGGGGGCCGAACGTGGCCCGCTGCTTAATTTCATCTGGCATGCGGCAAGTCTCTGCGCTGTGGGCCAGAAGTCCCAAGCCTTCTCCTGCCCCTCCCGCCCCGAGGGCTGGAGCCGTGAGCGCTGTCTCCCCCGCTGTGTGGGAAAGCTAGGGTTGCCAGGCCATTAAAAGTCCGGTTGGCTCTGCAAAGCTCCTGGAAGTAGCTTGCATGTCCCTGCAGCCCCTAGGTGCAGGGGCGATCAGGGAAGCTCCATGTGCTGCCCCCACCCCCAGTGCTGGCTCCACAGCTCCCACTGGCCGGGAACTGTGGCCAATGGGAGCTGTGGGGGCGGCGCCTGCAGGCGCGGGCAGCAAGCATCACATAGAGCCGCCTGGGCCTACCTCCACCTAGGGGCTGGACATGGCAGCCGCTTCTGGGAACAGCGCGGAGCCAGGGCAGGCAGGGAGCCTGCCTTAGCCCGGCTGCGCTGCTGATCGGGAGCTGCCTGAGGTAAGCACTGCTTGTCCGGTGCCCACACCCCGAACCCCCTACTCCAGGTCAGAACACCCTCCCAGACCCTGTACCCACACCCCAACACCCTTCCCCAGCCCTGAGCCCGTTCCAGCACTCCAAATCCCTTATCCCCAGCCCCATTCCAGAGCTCACACCCCAATCTGGAGCCCTCACCCCCTCCTGCATACAACCCCCTGCCCCAGCCTGGAGTCCCCTCCCACACCCTGAACCCCTCATTTTGGGCCCCACCTGAGCCTCCGTGCCCCTCCTCCCCCAGGGCTGGAGTCGCAAGCACCAGCTTGTCTCGCTGTGAGTGAAGCTCCATGCCTCCCCACAGGGCTGTGTGTGGCCTGTGATTTTTTTTTTTTTCTGTGGGTCAGTGGCCCCCGATAGAAAAAAGGTTCCCTACCCCTGCTTTAATGATTCTCGTGGCTTTTCTCTGAACTCTCTCCAATTTATCACCATCCTTCTAAATTGTGGGCACCAGAAGGGACACAGTATTCCATCAGCGATGGCACCAATGCCAAATATAGATGTAAAACAACCTCTCTACTCCTACTTGAGATTTCCCCATTTATGCAGGATCGCATTAGCTCTTTTGGCCACAGCATCACATTGGAGCTTGTGTTCAGCTGATTAACCGCCACAGTCTCCACATTTTTTCAAAGTCACTGCTTCCAAGGATAGAGTCCCCTGTCGTATAAGTATGGCCTGCATTCTTTGTTCCTAGATGTATACATTTACATTTAGCTGTTTTAAAACACACATTGTTTGCCTACGCCCAGTGTACCATGTGATCCAGATTGCTCTATACCAGTGACTTGTCCTCTTCATTTGTCATTTCCCCAATTTTTCTGTCATCTGCAGACTTTATCAGTATGATTTTTGTTTTCTTTTAGGTTGTTGATAAAAATGTTAAATAGCCAAGAACCGATAATTACCCTGTCATCCTGTTTACCCTTTTTAAGAATTGTCTTTCTTCCAGTCTTCTAGAACTAATTGGAAGGGGAGGGATAGCTCAGTGGTTTGAGTATTGGCCTGCTAAACCCAGGGTTGTGAGTTCAATCCTTGAGGGGGCCACTTGGGGATCTGGGGCAAAATCAGTACTTGGCCCTGCTAGTGAAGGCAGGGGGCTGGACTCGATGACCTTTCAAGGTCCCTTCCAGTTCTAGGAGATGGGATATCTCCATTAATTATTAAAAAAAAAATTATTAACCCAGTGTTCCAAGATTTATTGAAAGTCAACTTCTTCCAAGATCTAAGGTGCTTAGATACTTCAATAATAGGAACTTAAATAAAATAGAACTCTTGCTGCATAATTCCCACAGAAAACTCTTTGTACCAGATTAGTCTGCTTCATTTCCCACCTTCTGTGCTCAGTAGTAGGTAAACAACTACCCTTTAATAGACCTGCTGAGGAAACTGCTTGCTCAGAGAAGCAGTGCCTAAGTTGTCAGACAGGGACTCTGATTCTGAATAGGATGCCTGCTTCTTCCAAGCAGGCATCCTATTCAAGTCTCCCACTTCTTTTTACCCCAGGCTTTTAGCTTTGTATATAAAAGTTTCTTTTGGAAACTAGCTGCTGCATAAAATATGTGATGACAGAATTTGGTATCAAGCATTTTGTGATGTCATTTTACAAAGAAAGCTTTATTTGTCAGCTTTTGATAAATACTTTTTTTTGGTTGGCTACAATAGAAACTTTGATACATACTAATGACTTAAAATCTGACCGTTGTAGTTGGATATCCTTTCAAGAGTCTGCATTCTTGGAGAATTCTCAGATGGTTGATTTTGTGATGTAGACACAGTTGACCGTTTTGCAGAAGGTCCAGATGACTGGTGTAGAGTATGGTTTTGAAGGACTGAAGGATTAAATAGTCACGGAGCATGAACTATCCCTTCATCTTAAAGGTGCCTCTTTGAGAAACGTAGATGATGAGCCTTTATTGGATTAAAGTAGTGGGTAGTTTGCAAAGTGAAGGAAATCTAAACAAATAATAATTTGGCCTTTTCTGACCCTTCTCAAGGATTCTGCAATTCAGTGTTTACATGGATGTTTGGAGAACTTATAAGCAAGTACATGGAATTAATAAATTGTTCCAAAGCCTAAGTATTTTATTTTATAAAATTGAAATGTTTATTTACACTAAATGTGATATTATTGGAAACACTTAGATGGCAAAAGGGGATTCCCATTCTAATATGCTGTATGACACTGATTCTGAATCTCCTTTGTTCAAATATTTGCATGGTATTTGCTTTATTGTAACAATAATTAGTGTCAATAATTGGACAGGATGCACTTTATTGAACAACTGCTTATTTGATAGTTCACTCTAACACAATTTTAAAGCATAAATATTTCTTAATATGGTACTCAGTTATGAGATCATGGAGTTTGGGTGTCTACATGTGGGATGGGGAGAGTTGGAGATAGAGCAGTACTTAGAGCCCTTGGCCAATTCCAGTTTCATGGGGAATCTGATGCGGAATAATGCAGCTTGAGTGAGAAAACCTCTCCACTTTAGGTGATTGGGGGAGTGGATGGTTTTCTTAGGGCTGTGTTGCCAGGCTCCAGGAGAAGGAGCCTGGCCGTATGTCTCTGAGCAAGTTCTGAAGTCCCCTGCTGCTCTTGTTCTCAGTGGATCCTTGGAGATGTTCACTGAACCTGGGGAGCTCATTGCATTTCAGAGATTAAGTCCCCTATCCTGTTTCTAAAGGAATAACACGTCAGCAACTCTGAAAATGTGACATTATAGTCTTTTTTCCTTCTGGCCCATTCCTGTAATAACTTCCATAAGAAGTGATGATCTGGTCCCAAGTTATTTTGTTGTTGTTTTTAAATGTAAAATAAAATACCAGCTAACTACATCATCCGTGTAGTGTGTGTATGTGCCTTCTTTCTTCCATCATTAAGATGGTAATTAGCAAAGGTTAATTGAAACATTTTATGAACATGTTAAAGGAAGAAATGGTCTGATATCAGACCTTATAAAAATGAATGTCTAGGTACATGGCCCTTTACATAGCATTATAATATTGTGGTTACGTTACACAGTTACAGAACTGTATCTAATTTATTATAGCATTCTATTAAAATGTGGCAATAAATCAGTAGGTTTTCTGGTGGCTTGTGTTGGATTCAAAATCTTTACAAAGGTATGACCCTCATTAAATGTGAAAACATTAATCCTGATCTGGCTTCTTTGTTTTAAGAGAAGGAATTAATACAAAGATTACTTAAATATGGTGGGATCAAACAGACATTTTCAGGAAAATATTACTGTGACTTACAAAATACACGAACCAGTAGGGTAAAATTTCTAAAAGTGCTTAACTCACTTTGGAAAATGAACTCCTAAGTCATTTGAAAATGTTACCCTTAGGCAAGATCTACGCTAGAAGCGCTTTTACTGGTAGAGCTATGTGATTACAGCAATACTGGCAATAGGCTGATAGTGTTGTGGATTAATTTGTACTGGCAGAGCTGTACTTTTGTCAGTATAGGTTATTGCAGCCTGCCCCTCTTCCCCCAAATGAAATAAGCTATATGGACAAAAGCACAGTTTTCTGTTATAACTGCATCTACACTAGGGGTTTAATGATGGTTAGAGATCACATCTCTTCACACCCCTGATTAACATAGTTATGCTATCAAAAGTTTGTAGTGTAGACCTGGTCTCAGTCTCTTAATGAAATTCGAAAGAGAAATTTACAATGTAATTTACAGAGAGTCATTGCAGCCCTCTACAGTTTTATGGAGATATTGAAGCAGATTGAATATTTCTAAAATCTTTTTTTATCAAAGTTCTCTTAAGCATATTGTTGACAAAGTTGATTTTAACCTCTTCTGAAGGTATCAAATTCAAATTTAAAGAAAAACTGCAGTGACTAATTTTTGTGACTTTAGATGTTTACAGTATACTATTTAAAGAAGAAATGCATAAGAGTTTAACATTGTTTGCCTTTGTCACTTGTGTACTCTGCAAAGTTAACCAGGTTCGAAAGCTCTGTGGAGCAGGGGCTGTCATTAAACTACAGTGTCCAGCCAGCACAGTGGGGCCCTGACCTGATTGAATCCTCTGTGTGCTACTGCGATACAAATGATTGATAAATAATCACTTTCTGAATCCTGTTAAATTATATACTGCTTAGTTATGATTAAGGTTGCCTTTTAGTCACAGGCTAAATTTTTAGTAAATTTTTAGTAAAATTCATGGATAGGTTACGGACAGTAAATAAAAATTCATGACCCATGACATGTCCATGACTTTGTACTGTATACCCCTGACTAAATCTTGGGTGCTCTGAGGCAGGGAGCGGCATAGGGGCGCCGTGGATGCTCTGGAGGGGGTGTGTGGCCTGGGGGCCACCATAGCTGCTGCGGGGGGGAGTGAGGGGGAGCCAGGCAGCAGCATGTGGCCTGGGACCCCTGCTGCTGCTGGGGGAGGGCAGTTGAGGGGCTGGCAGGCTCCCTACCTCACTCCATGCAGCTCCGTGGAAGCGGTGACGTGTCCCTCAGCTCCTAGGCAGAGGCACAGCCAGCGTTCTCTGTGTACTGTCCCCTAGTGCCAGCTTCACAGCACTTCTGGGTGGAGGCAGTGTGCAAAGCTGCCTGGCCATGCCTCCGCCTAGGAGCCGAGGGACATGTCACCACTTCCAGGAAGCCCCCTGAGGTAAGCGCCGCCCGGAGCCCTCAGCCCTCTCGTGCCCTAACCTCCTGCTCCAGCCCTGAGCCCTCTCCCACAGCCAAATTTCTGCTGCTGCTGCGGTGGGAGGATGAGGTGGCCTGAGACTGCCCCAGCAGCGGCCAGTGCAGCTGGCCCAAGGGATGCCTTAGCTGCTCAGGTGGCCCCCGGTCCAGCCGATACAGATGTCACAGAGGTCCTGGAAAGTCACGGAATCCGTGACTTCCATGACAGATTAGCAGCTTTAATTATGATTGGCTGAGATGACAAATTTCAGTGCAAGAGATTCTCTTGGCAGGTCTGTTCAAAACTTGCAATAATCTTTTAGATTATTAGTATGATACAAAGGAGCCTAAAAAGATGAACAGACAAAAACCAAGCACAAAAATTTAGGCTGTGTATGAGAGAAAACTTGCCAATGGTGAAATGTGTTGGGCTGTGGCATAGTATTTTTAGGGAGATAGTGGAAATCTCATAATTTTTTGACTTCTAAAAATTGGATTAGATGACTAGTAAACATGGTGTAAGCAAAGAACAAACCTTCATTGGCAGGTATTATCATGCATGTCTTCCTTGAAGACCAGGTTAAACTAATATCAGTAGTCTTAACTTTTAGTTTTCTTTTTCTCTTTTTTCCCCATGTATCATATTGAATTCATCTCCCTACTTGGTGTTACTGTGTCTTCTCCTCTTAGATCCCAATTCAGCAAACCATTTAAGCACATTTTAAAGTGTCATTGAAATCAATGGGAGTTAAAGCATGTGTGCTTAACTGCTTTTCTGTATCAAGGACTTAGTTGTTGTTTAGCTAAATATAAATAGTAAAGTTCTTTCCTGGTAAATCAGTCCTTTCAGCCCCTTGATTCTTTTGTTGCTCTTATGTGAACTCACTCAGTTTTGTCAACCTTTTAGATCATATGAATCTGAGAAATGAATGCAATCCATGAGCAATTTTCTGCCCTTTATTTTCTTGCTCCTGTTTCTGATCTTTCTAGGACCTCCATATATTATTTCTTCATGGTGTTTGCAACTGTACTCAGTCAGCTTGGGGCGAGGAAATAATTTTCTTTCAGGTCAGATTGGCAGAGACCCTGGGTTTTTTGCCTTCCTCTGAAGCATGGGCACAGGTCACTTTTTGGTTTGAACTAGAGTAAATGGTGGATTCTCTGTAATGTGAAGTCTTTAAATCAAGATTTGAGGACTTCAGTAGCTTAACCAGAGGTTATGGTCATCCTACAGGAGTGTGTAGGTGAAGTTCTGTGGCCTGCAATGTGCAGGAGGTCAGACTAGTCAGTGGTTCTCAACCAGCGGCCTGATCAGCACACGTGCGGCCCATATGACCTCCTCAGGGCCATCCAAGTAGTGTGTGTGTGTGTGTGTGTGTGTGTGTGTGTGTGTATGTATGTATAGATATAGATATAGATAGATGTGTGTGTGTGTGTATATTGTGTGGATGTGGCCCACATAACACACGGAGAACTGCATATGCGGACCACAGTGGTAAATAGGTTGAGAACCACTGGACTAGATGATCATGATGGTCTCTAGTAACCTTAAAGTCTACTGAAATTCACAGAGGAGAGTTCATAATGTGCGGTTGATACCTTCTACCATATTATAAATGAATATGTTAAATAAGACTGGTTCCAGCAGTACCACGTTAGAAGCCTTCCTTAGCTTAAAATTAAATAAGTTTCTGTTTATCATTACCAGAAGTAGCTAATATTTTTTGAAATGAAAAATGGGCCTTTTTCCTTTGAAAACTAAAATTGTTATGAAAAATTTGTTTTTATTCATTTTCTGGGTTTTTTATGAAATCTGGAAAAAACTTTCATTTTCAGTTTGTCCCTCCTCCTTCCCAACCATCCTGTTGCTGGGACCCTGCACCTCCCTATACTAGAGTTAAGGGGGACTAGAAATAAGGGGGGTTGTCTCCCTATGTAGCAGATGTTAGGAGCCCCAAGCCACCTTCTGGATTCCTGAGGGGGTGCCTCCCCCTAAATTCACTTACAATTCCTGTTTATTAGGGAGCTCTATCTTTTCTGTAATGAGTATCTGCACTGGACATGTGACAAGCCTGCTACCTACTGAATTGCGACATCTTAATCTAATCTCCTTACCTACCTCACTGGGTCCCCGACCTGCTGTAGAGAAGGCAAAAACCACAACCTTTCTCAACCAATTTGGTGGTGAGGGAAATATTCTTTCCCAGCCTCCTCCCCCCACCCCCCAAGGTGACTAGCGCAAACCCACAGCAGATCATAAAACTTGGTTCTACTCTGCTCCCATGTGTGGGACGGAGAGCTGCTGATCAGTGTTTGAGAAAGAGTTCCCTTTGGAATACAGGAGTATAAAGACACCCCCCCCCCCCCTTCATCTGGTGCATATGGTGGGTTAGTGTCCCTCTCTGGTCCAGCCATGTCCTGTTCCACTCCACTTAGGTAAGTCCATCGCCCTTCTGCCTCCCTTGTGTTCCAGATGCAGTAGGACCTTTAAAGGAACCTTGTCCTCTTTTTCCTGCTGCTCAGACAAGTCACCGCATTCAGTAGTGGTGAGCACATTCTTACTCACTTTTCAGAATACGACTGCACTGAAAGTGAATGTTGTTTTTGTGGACGATGCTGTACTCCCTGGCAACCTGTACAAAATGGTCATAGCAACGACTAACTTTTACAAATGATGCTATATCCAAAGGGGAGAAGGTGGCTAGATAACAATGCGATCTGATCTAATACTATAATGCAGGCAAGTTTCTTGTGGTACAGAAGAATTAAATTGAAATTCTAGAACACAATAAAAGTAAATGCTTTTACAGCTATATCTATACTACAGTAAAAAGTGTTGTTTTGTTTTTTAAAGCAAGTGACACTACTTTGCTGCTTTGAAGTAAAATTCAGAGAGCAGATTTTGCTCACTCTACGTGATTTCACTTTTTACCTCAACTTATATACATCTCATTTTGTTTGGAAAAGGGAATACCTGAATTAGTGCACCTGAATGGTTACAAAATTAACAGGGTATTCCTCCTTAAATAGATTTTTAAAAGGATATCTTAATTTAAAAAATCCTGTTTGGCTCTCCATGTTTGCACACTGTCAAAGCTTGATTAGGGTGGACAAATTAAATTATAGCATAGGAATTCAGTGTGCAAATTTTGGTGGCGCAGGTATACTTAACTCTTATGCAGCACTCTTCAATTTTAAAGAAATTTTTAAACAGTGGCTAATCTTTAGAACCCTTGGTATTAAGTCTGTGATATCAAAGTTGTTAAAGGAGTGCTAAAGCATTTTAGATCACCATTGTCTCTTTATTCACTTAAAGTACAGCTGCAGAAAACTAATAAAATGAATCTAATTTGCTTGCACTCTGCTCTTCTAGTTCTGGTAAAAGGACATTGCTGTTTTTACCAGATGTCCCAATTGCTTTTATGTTAAGTGATCAACCACAGAGTGAAGTGTGTTTTGGGCAGGTAGACTACTTATTTGTTTACCTCTGTTGGAATTTGTACTATTTGCTATGATGTACATGAACTCTACTATGATTAATTGCATAACAACCATACTACATTTGTCTTTAACAGACTGGGACAAAAGAATTTGCAGAAGATTTTGACTGAACAAGAAATTCAGAGAAGGAGAGAAAAATGCCGAAGCCAGTAAGTAGATGCCTCCTTGTTCTTCTAGAATTGACATAATAATAGCCATAATGCTCCCTGGACTGTGATTTTGTCAGATCTCATAAGCTAATAATCAAGGTTGGGCCTATTTAATACTTGTATATGGGCAAGCGTCCAAGATAAAAATCTTGGAACACCTCTACCCTGATATAAAGCGACCCTATATTACACAAATTTGGACAGAACGCGGTAAAGCAGTGCTTCGGGGGGCGGGGCTGCACACTCTGGTGGATCAAAGCAAATTCGATATAACGCGGTTTCACCTATAACACGGTAAGATTTTTTTGGCTCCCGAGGACAGCGTTATATCGAGGTACAGGTGTACTTCAAAAAGTGGTGATTAGTGTTTCATTTTGGGGGGCCCTACTCTGACAATACTGAACTAAATTGCAGCACAGTGTTAGGGGGATTGTGCTTCTGGAGTTTCTATATTTCAGGTGAAACATAATGGTGAAAAGTGGCTTCAGAGATGCCTCATGTATCTGTTTCATTGTCTATTTAAGTCAATGGAATGTCCTTTCACTGACTTAATGTGTATTGGATTGACCCTGTATGGGGGCTTGCAGGGAAAGGCTTGCTTAGGTGAGCAGTGATAAGTCCCTATGGTTGGGGGGAATGATGAGCAACAATATAATGAAACTTGTATGTCAATTTAGAATGCCATGGCCTCCATTGCACCATAGGACTGGCCTGGATGTCTTTTGGCTTGACTCCTTGGTGGGAATAACTTGGATCTTATTTGTGGTTTGGGACTGTAAATGCGATAGGAAGGCAAGCACAAACTTTTAATAGTCTGATTAGCACTTCATTTGCATTGAGGCCAGGTCTCATCCCTGTTGCTGCTGAGATGAGGGCCACAGACTGGTTAACCCTTAAACTTCAGTTTCTAGAAAGGTTCCAATAGTCTTTGGAGAGAATATTATTGGGAGAATATTATTTAGCCACTGAATCATTCTGCCAGAGTTTTAGTAGGACATTAAGGCTCTCCTCTACCATCCATAAAGTGGCTTCTAGTTGTCCCTTCATCCTCCAAGTTATTGACATGGAGTGGCCTGTTTGCTTATTCTCTATACTTAATGGGAGCTTGAATGCTATTTCTGCCTTGTACTCAGCCATTGGAATAAATAATTATGATACTATATAGCCCTTATGTAGCTCTGTTAATCATTAGATCGATAAGAAATTTTGCTGTTGATTCAGACTTGTCAGTATAAGGAGGTTGTCTTCTTTTATGGCTACACCCTTTCCATTGGGAGCTGTGTGTTAAATGTAGGAAAATACCACAACACATGGACTTGTGACCCAGTGAGGCTTGATTATTTTGATTCTCTTAATAGGGTTTTCAGTAGAGCTTCCCACTTGGGTGATGAGAGTTTAGTGGTCCTTTAAGACTGAGGAGGGAAGTCTCGGGGGCCATCCTACTGCATTACAGGGATTTTTATGCAAACCCAGATCCATGGAACAACTAAAGCAACTGGGAGGCAAGTGGCTTGAGGAGAATCCAGGCTGCTACCTCTGTCTGTGGCCTGGGATCAGAACCTTGAAGTTTGGGTGGGCAAGGCTCCCTTCTGCCTTGGCTAGCCAGAGAGAATCCTGGGCAATATAGTCCCAGGGCTGCTGAGAAGAAGGGAGGAAGTAGGATATAAACTGCTTTCTTCCCTCATAGCTGAGACTGGAGGGAGTTAGAAGTGCTGGCACTCTCTCTTGGAGACAAGGAAAATTTGAATACCAGATCTCAGAGAAGAATCTAGACTCCTGTTAGGAAGGGGTGCAATAGTTTTATGGGAACTTTTATATTCAACTTCTCAATTTACTGTCGTGGGCTTTGCCAGCAGACCTCTGGGGAGAATGTGAAATCCATGGAGGAATACCGAGTGAAATAAACACCTTAGGGAAGGGAGTTACAGTACACGATTGTATTTTGGAGAAATCCACTGGCATTGCCTTCTATAAATTGCCATTAACTGTACCTACTGTTAATAACTAATGCATAATGCAAGAACACACTTTCACACAGTATTGAGCAGCATTATGAGAATTATACTACCTGCCCTCAAGCTTTTCATTGGCTGCTTTTGAAGTGGTGGATGGACTTCTTTTTAGTTTGTCTTTTTTTTTTTTTTTTTTTTTTAAGGCCTGAATGGCCTAAACAATGGTTATGTTCAAGACTTATCTTTATGAAAATATGTACTGGGACATCTACTTCCTTTTAGGAGTCCTACTGTTGTGCTTGGGGTTAGAATGTGATTTGTTTGGTTTCCCTGTGGCCAGTCCTAAGCTGTGGAAGGTCTCTCTCTCTCTCTCTCTCTCTCTGGGCATCTGCCTCACCTTAGCTCTCAATTTAAAAACAGCCAACTAACAACCAAAAAAATATTTTTTTCCCAAGTTCATCATGTATTAAATCCTTGTATGGACCTCTTTTTCCATTGAATGACTACTCTAACTTTTTATCTGTTCTGTATTTGTTGATTTTTAGTTGTAATGTATTTTAGAGTTAACTCTAAGCCATGACTGGTGCCTTAATTACTGTAGAGCATCTCATGGATTGGCACTTAATATTATAACTAGAGAGCACTTTGCTAATACTATGCTGTAGCTCTCTTTTTACCTATATTACTATGACTGTTTTAGCTGTCTTCTGTTTTATAATGTCTTGTTGGAATGTGAGTGGTCTAATGTGTAGAATTCAGGGGATCTAACAAATTCTTGCAAATGTGTGAGCCTGGGCAATATAACACATTCATTGATTTCTTTTTTTTAGGTGAACCTTCATACCAGTGTAGAATAAATTTTATCTTTGGATCTTATGGATAATCAGTCATGAAGCTCATATACATTGTTTCGACTTTGAAAGACTTAGTAGAAAAGACCTCTGCCAAACTGTGTTTGGCTTTAGTGTATTAGCCTGTTATAAAGAAGAATTTTGTATTTTATATTTCACTACCTATATATTTTATATTTTCACCTCTAATAACACAGCTGAAGATCCCAGTGAAATCCAGAGGGGATCTCAGTTTCAGTTTTTGTGTTTAGATGGAAAATAGATCGTTTGACTCGAATGTTGAACACAGAATCCAGTTGACAGTTTTGTATCACAGATAAATTTAATAACAGAACCTAGCTGGATAATTCTTAGGACTTTCTCAGTACTAAGTCTCCTTCTGGGATCATGTTCATGCGACTGTGAATTTCATCTTTTGAGTGGTAATAGCCATTTTTTGAAAGGTGGGAGTGTTTGATCACTTTATACATTATTAGGCCAGACAGTTGGAATGAAAAGTTGGAGTTAGGACTTTTAAAGACATTAAGATGAGTACTTTAGAAATATCTAGGATTGATAATACTTTCTGTTTGATAATTTAGCATTCTTTTTCCACTGAGGCTATATTTGGGATCCAGTGGCCTTCCCATAGGCTATTTATTCAGCATTGCCTGTACTCGTCTACATTCTCAACTCTATTGGGCATCATGGAATTTAGCTCCAGATCCAGTTTTCATTGTAATCTTCCAGTGATTTCAATGAGAGTTGCATCAGGCCCTTAACTCACAAAAGATAATAATTATCAATGGATGTATGACCTTTGAAAGGTTTAGTTATCTCAACATCCTGAAAGAGTAGATTATTTGTTTAATCTTCTTTTTTCCAGTATGCTCTTCCAAAAAAACTGAATCAAAATCATTTTTAAATATATGCCATTTTCTTAGATCTTCACCTAAACTAGAAGCATTGAGACTAAAATTAGACATGGTTACATAACTGTTAATCATTTCATAGCCTAAGAAGATTAGGTTTAATTGACTCTAGCATTTACAGAGAGTAAGAGGGCTTCTACAATTTTTTTCCCCACCAGCTATTTTTGGTTAGACTTTGGAGTATGTGCATACAGGACTCCAAGCCCTAGAAGAAGAAGGATAACACTACATTGGACACCTAATGATGGTAAATAGTGTAGATGCAACAAAATAAAAATCTATGCTGGAAGGGAGTATAATTAGCATATCTTCCTAAATCTTTTCAGGTATAGAATACATCCAAAAGCAGTAGACTTCAGATTGTAGAACAGTGTTGATAGCCTAACATTTTCTTAATTATCTTAAATTTTGGAAGATTATAGTGAATTTTAATAATTAGTATTTAAATTTGATATTTGAATTGAATATAGTGTAAATTCACTTTTTTGGGCTATATAAGGTTTAGTTATATCACTTTCATAGGAAAATCTTTCAAATTTACTTTCCTGTTATGTGGTAGGCCTTGTGGCCTCAGGACAGCCCTGCAAGTGGCTCCTCACCTCAAGTTTCCCTCATGAATAACCTAGAGGACTCCACTTCAGGCTCTGACTTAAATATCACCTCTCCCGGGGTCCAGTTTATTACAAAATATCATGCAATAAACTCTAACAAAAGTCCTAACACATCATCCATATCGCCTCCGAACAAACAGTCTTTGCTGTCACCATACCCCAGTGTCTTCCATCACAGCTAGGTTCCTTATCTGTCCTCTTCCATCCATCTTCCAGGACCGCCATCCCCAGTCCTTCCACCTGGGGCTGCAACTCAGCTCTTCCCGGTGGGAACTCCCATAGCCTCTCTGCCAGGACGATTCTTGCCAGGAAAGCATCCCTCAAACACCCCCTGGCCCTTCTCACTGTTCCTTAGGGTCCAGCTCTCAAGCAAGAAGATGTCAGTGGATAAGCCCCTCCACTGCTGCTCCTTCTTTTTGCCCTCTCTGTCCCTGGGCTCTGGCACTCCAGCATAGAGCCAGCAGGCATCTCCCTCTGTTGCTCCTCTAGCCCAGGCTCTCTGGCTTGGGGGACAGCAGCCAGTAAAATCCCTTTTTCTGCTCTTCTGCCTTCAGTCTGCTCGCAGGAACCACTTTGTCTCTGGCAGTTCTTATCTCCTAGGGCCCTTCTTCTGACTGACTCAGCTTGCTCTGACTCACCTTTTCTAGCCCCCAGGTATTGCCCTGTCTGATTAATTGGTCCAGCTGGGAGCATCTGGACTGGAACAGGAGAGTTGAGCCCAGTTTCATTTAATGGGCCAGCTACCCTGTTATGGATAGCTAAACTACAGTTCAAATAGATATGTGGCATTTATTTTTACAGTATAAATGGATATACGGGTGGCCAACAGAAGGTATGTGTACACTGCAGTGTAAGCTTAGGGTTAATGAGATTTGAGTCCACAAACCCTGGGTTTGCAAGCCCAGCGCTTAAGCTTCAACACTGCATATTGACCATAGGTTTAGAATTTCTGCACCAGGGCCTTTAGCCCACGGCTTCAACATCCACACTGCAGTATGCAGGCTGAATCAAAGCAGTTTATGCCAGGCATCCTGTTCCTCTAGCCCCTGGTTCATGGTGCAGTGTGGGAAAATTTGACTGTCCACCCTGCATGTTACAGGAGGTTATCACAGCCTGCCAGGTTCTCAATAGATCCTGCTGAGCTGTCTTTTGGGTCTGCATGCTCACAGCAATTGGATCAAGCAGCAGGGAGGAGTCACCATTTGAAGAGGTTCTTTTGCTTGCACTTTTACTCCAGCAAATGGGCAGAGCAGCCATGACATGAGGTGGACATTCCTGTAGCAGTTTCTGTCCTACCAAAGGCACCTGTTGGAGGAGGGCGATACAGGATACAGAAAAATGGAGCTGATGCTGCTCGTGACTTTGTGTAGCCTCTGATGCCACCTACATTGACCTGGTGCCGGGCCCCAAGCACAGAGTGGTGGGATTGCATTGTCATACAGACCTGGGATGACCAGCAGTGAATCCCAAACTTTCCCATGAAGAAAGCTACATTTCTGGGAGCTTTGTGAGCAGTATGCCTCAACCCTCCAGCATTATATGACATGCATGAGGGCATCCCTAATGGCCCGAAGCAGGTTGCTGTAACCGAGTGGAAGCTGGCTACCCCAAACTGCTACAGGTCTGTTGCGAACTAGTTCGGCGTTGGAAAGTCAATCAAGGGTAAAATGGTTGTGGAGGTTTCTAAGGCAATCAGGCATGTGATGTCCACAAAAGTGGTGGGCATGAACAATATCCCTGAAGTAACTCCTGGTTTTGAGGAATGGGGTTTCCAAATTATACTGGGGCCATTGATAGGATTGCTCCTAGTTTGCCCTCCTCTTGCCCAAGATTACATAAACTGCAAAGGGCACTACTCCGTTACTAGGTAGACCCTTATGGACCCCACAGGCAGATTTATGGACACCGACATTGGCTGCACTGGAAAAGTTCATGATGCTAATGTTTTCTGATGATTGGGAGTCTACATTCATGGACAGGTTGGGACACTATTCCCACTAAATGATACTGTTATAAATGGAGATACTGTTCACACTGTTAACATGGGGGACCCTGTGTGCTCCCTTTTGCCTTGACTACTGACAAACATACTGATCTCAGCAGGCCTGGCAAAAGAAGCTTCAATTAGGCTTTCAGCAGGTGCATACTGGTGGTTGAATGTCTCGCTGGAGGGGATGGTTTGAGGAGATTGCCTACAATGGCATATGGCCCATCTGCAACTGCTAGTAGTAAATATTCACAACAGCCAGAGATGGAACACTAGATGGGAAATGGAGGGAGGGATAGCTCAGTGGTTTGAGCATTGGCCTGCTAAACCCAGGGTTGTGAGTTCAATCCTTGAGGGGGCCATTTAGGGAACTGGGGTAAAAATCTGTCTGGGGATTGGTCCTGCTTTGAGCAGGGGGTTGGACTAGATGACCTCCTGAGGTCCCTTCCTACCCTGACATTCTATGATTCTATGAAAGTCTCTGGGTTACTACAGTAAATTCTTTCTCAGGTGTCTGACTGGTGGGTTTTGTGGACCTGCTTAGTGTCTAACTGATCATCATATTTGGGATCAGAAAGGAGTTTCCCCCCAGGTCAGATTGGCAGAGACCCTGGGGTATTTTCCTCCTTCTGCACCATGGGGCACAGGTCACTATGCTGGTTTAAACTAGAGTAAATGGTGGATGGACTTGAAGTCTGTAAATCAAGATTAGAGGACTTTTGTAACTCAGCCGGAGGTTATGGATCTATCACAGGAGTGAGTCAGTGAGGTTATGTGGCCTGTACACAGAAGGTCAAACTCGATTATCACAATGGTCTCTTCTTTCTGACCTTAAAGTCTGAGTCTATGGTGCTGTTTACAGACCCATTTGGATGCCTGTCTCATCAGTGTCATTATTGTGGTTTGCTTTGCTCTTCATAATCTTTGTGAAGCCAAAGGTGAGCCATTTGCTCCTGAATGGAGCTATGACAGTAATGGATTGCTGAACTTGTACACTCAGCCAGAAAGTGCACCTGCCACAGCTCGGGCAGGATTCATCTGGGCAATATAAGGCAGGAATGCTCTGTACTCGCATGTTATGGATTTTCATGGGCCAATGAAATAGGGAGAATAGTATATTTGAGTGTGATTATACAGTCCTTACATAAATGAGGTGCTATCACATCATGCAATTAAATGTAGGGGGAGAGGTGGATTGCTATGCATTGTAATTATGAATGACATGAGCGCTTATAAACTGGCAGGGACTGGGTTTATGGGAGGATTGATGTAGAGAAATGTATTGAGAAATAGTGTTTGCATACATCTTCCCAATTGTCTCTTATCATGTGTTTACCTTAATTATTTGAAGCATACATTATGTAATGTGATGCAGTGATGGCAATAAAATTTCTTAGCAAAATAAAAACCTTATTTTTGAACATATATTAGAAAAGTACAGTATTAAGTCATTGCCAGGTAGGCCAGTTGCTATTAGCACATGAAAACAATAGTAATAAAGCAACACCAAAACTTTTAACAAAGTGCATGAACAAGGCAAACAGGGCAACCAATTTCAAACAATAAACCCCCTTACTGTTGTGTGCCTCCTGGCTGCCTGTTTGTGTTCCTTCCTATTTGTTGCCGCTTCCAGGGATTGGAGTTGTTCACGGGGTGGAGCTTTGTCTGCACTGGAGTGGAAGCTTGCAGGGGAAGGGAAATCAGCATGGGGTTGGAGGACTGCAGGAAACAGATTTGCCATGTCCAGTTGCTGCTAAGTCCCAATTGCACAGGCAGCCCAATCATAGAATTAATCTGCGGGATATGGAACCATGGAGGGGACTCAGGACAGATTCATCAGGAGCTTGTAGTACTCTGGGGGTTGCAGGCATTATTAGCATCTTGAACAGGTCTTTCTCTGGGGTTCTGGGTTCCTCCCTGAGCTGATGTTCCTGCTCTAGAAACTGTGCTGGAAGCCTCTCCTCAAATGCTGAAACTCCGTCCTCTTGCTTTGCAGCCAGTGTCTTGCCTTCCACTTGCCCTGCTTTTTTCTTCCTCTGGTACTACACCTGCTTGTTGGCCCTGTCCAGAATTTCTACCATCATGGAAACACTTCTGCTTGGACCTGTCCATGACAATTCTGCATCCCAAGGTCCTGCTGGAGTGGGCCCACTCTACCAAGAATGAAGGACCAGCAGAGCTCGAATATACTAAAAGCAGAAATCAAACAGTATATTATTGTTTCAGTGCCTCACAATAGGTTCAGTGCCATCCGCAGGCAAAAGTGCCTTGTGGAATCTCAAGGCCAAAAAATGATACTCTGTAAAACTGAGCTTCAGTATATTCTGAGAGGAATGCCTCAGCTCAGTTAATCACAGTGAAAATACTGCACAGTCAATGGCAAGTTACAGTTTACAGTTTTTTAAATAGCTGAGCTCCTTGAGAGGCATGGGGGGAGCTTACTACAGAAGCCTTCTCTACTTTCAGACATTGTACTTTCTTGAGGACATTACAATCCCAGAGGTTCCAGAATGGCAAAGGGAAATTTTATTTCAAGCTGCTTGCTTGCAAGCCAGCTGTGTATGCCACAGAGGTTTTCAAACTTATGGTGGTGGAGCAGCACATCTCTGAGTGAAGTGGGCTGGTGACCTACAGAAGAGGGCCTAGGAAATATGCCCTTCCCTGAAATGTGATTACCAATCTGGAGTTTCTATTATGTTTTTGCAGCTATCAATGCCTGGGATTGGGTTAAAATTCATGGGGGAATCAACAGAATGCTGTGTTAGTGTTCGCATGGATGACCAGCTCCATACGACACTCAATAGAGACTGCTCTGAACGCATCTGCCCAGGGACTACATTCAAATGCACATGATAATACAAACTCTGAAACATCTACAAAGCCATTCTCCCTCTCCTTCCCCCCCCCCTCCTCCTCCCTGGTACATTTCTGAACAGAATACAACCTCCTGACTGTACTTTGATAATTGATTTTGTCATCCAGTTGCTCAAGCAGTTTTCTGTTTACAGGCAGCTAATTACAGAATCATAGTGTTAAAAGTGCCTGCATGGGTCATTTAATCTAACCTTCTGCCAAGATGCATGATTTGTTGTCTAAACTGTCCAAAACAAATGACTATCCAGCCTCCTTATGAAAATCTCCAGTGAAGAAGCTTTCACGACTTTCTGAGGCAGTCTGTTCCATTATCCTACTGTTCTTACAGTTAGGAAGTTTTTCCTGAGATTAATCTAAATCTGCTATGCTGTAGTTTGAACCCATTGCCTCTTGTTCTGCACTCTGGGGCAAAAGAAAACAACGTTTCTCCATCTTTTTTATGGCAGCTTTTCAAGTATCTGAAGACCGCTGTCGTATCTCCACCCTCCCCCTTAATCTCCTCTCCTCTTCCAAACTAAACCCAGTTCCTTCAGCCTTTGCTCGTATGGCTTGCATTTCATCCCTTTAACCAACTTTGTCGCTCGCATTTGGATACATTGTGGAGTGCCCAATTTGTAGGGTATGGCATACTAAAAGGGAAGACAAGTGTTCTTATTTCAAATTACCTGACTAATCTCTGTAAGAATGTGCATGTTTCTAGTAAAAAAATATTTTTAAATGCTTGTTTCCCTGTTTGTGCTTCCTGATCTTCATTTTGAATTCCATATGGTAGTGGTGATGAGAAGGGGGATTTACACTAGAGCACTGGTGTGCAATCTGTCATTAGTGGATGCAAGCCACAGGCAACAGCGTGTAATACATTTTGCACTGGGTAAAAGACCAGAAATTCCTCACACCCCAGTATTATTAACAAAAACGGTGGAGCAAGAAACTTACCTTCATGCCTCTATGGGACATCAAAAAATCTCCTGAGTAGAGACCCAGAATGTGATGCAGCTGCTCTAGTGGAAAAGTCTCCTCAGGAACTGAGTTGAATACGAGAGTCACTTCACCATCCTCATCTGGCTTCTCTCCAGTCCTGTACTGGATTAAAGGATGAGAAGGTCATCATCCCAGCTGATCAGGCTGTCATGAAGCGCTGGTGGCTCAGTGCAGTACACTTGGTCCCTCATAAAAGGGGCAGGATGATAATGAGTTCCCAGAGGTGTGGTTGTTATCCCTGGCTTGCCAGTAGTTGGTTGTGAGCTGCTTAATTTGCTTTTAGCACTGGTCCAGTGAATCCTCAGTGCTGCCAGTTTCTTCGCTATTAGCTGCTATGCGTGGTCATTCCTGGAACTCTTGCTGAAGTCAAACTGTTTGCTCGCCTTGCACCAGAGACTGATCAAAATCTGCCTGTGCTCCCATGGCCAGCTAGCAGTATGCTTGGCAAAGCAGTTCTTTGTGTCAATGGCCATAACAAACACAGTAGAAGGTTCACTCTGCTTGCAATTCAGTGGTCAGAACAAAACGGAAGGGTTAAGCACTGAACAACTATACATGAACTAGAGGGTTTGCTTTCATTTCCTGAAAGTTGATTGGCCAGTCTTGGGATAGAAAGGACAAAGGACATTGTCCCATGGGATTATTGGTGGATTCTCAGGACCCACTAAATGAATTCTTTGCATCGGTCTTCATGGCTGAAGATGTGAGGGACATTTCCAAACATGAGCCATTCTTTTTAGGTGACAAATCTGAGGAACTGTTCCAGATTGAGGTGTCATTAGAGGAGATTTTGGAACAAATGGGTAAATTAAACAGTAATAAGTCACCAGGACCGGATAGTATTCACCCAAGAATTCTGAAGGAACTCAAATGTGAAATTGCAGAACTACTAACTATGGTTTGTAACCTATCATTTAAATCAGCTTCTCTACCAAATGACTGGAGGATAGCTAATGTGACACCAATTTTTAAAAGGGGCTCCAGAGGTGATGCCAACAATTACAGGCCAGTAAGCCTGATTTCAGTATAGGGCAAATTGATTGAAACTATAGGAAAGAACAGAATTGTCAGACACACAGATGAACATAATTTGTTGGGAAAGAGTGAACATGGTTTTTGTAAAGGGAAATCATGCCTCATCAATCTACTAGAATTCTTTGAAGGGGTCAACAAATTTGTGGACAAGGGCGATCCAGTGGATATAGTGTACTTAGATTTTCAGAAAGCCTTTGACAAGGTCTCTCACCAAAGGCTCTTAAGCAAAGTAAGATGTCATGGATAAGAGGAAGGTCCTTTCATGGATCGGTAACTGGTTAAAAATAGGAAACACAGGGTAGAATAAATGGTCAGTTTTCAGAATGGAAAGACAGTGGTGTACCCCACCGGTCTGTACTGGGACCAGTGCTGTTAAACATATTCATAATGATCTGGAAAAAGGAGTAAACAGTGAGGTGGCAAAATTTGCAGATGATACAAAACTACTCAAGATAGTTAAGTTCAAAGCAGACTGCGAAGAGTTACAAAAGGATCTCACAACACCAGGCGACTGCGCAACAAAATGGTAGATGAAATTTAGTGTTGATAAATGCAAAGTACTGCACATTGAAAACATAATCCCAACTATCCACATAAAATGATGGGGTCTAAATTAGCTGTTACCATTCAAGAAAGATCTTGGAGTCATTGTGGATAGTTCTCTGAAAACATCCACTCAATGTGCAGCGGCAATCAAAAAAGCTAACAATGTTAGGAATCATTAAGAAAGGGCTAAAGAATAAGACAAAATATCATATTACCTTTATATAAATCCAGGGTATACCCACATCTTGAATACTGCATGCAGATGTGGTTGCCCCATCACAAAAACGATATATTAGAATTGGAAAAGATACAGAAAAGGTCAACAAAAATGATTAGGGGTCTGGATCAGCTTCCATATGAGGAGAGATTACTAAGACTGGAACTTTTCAGCTTGGAAAACAGATAACTGAGGGGAGATAGAAGTCTATAAAATCATGACTGGTGTGGAGAAAGTAAGTAAGTGTGTGTTATTTACGCCTTTGTCACCGAAATATCGGGTCCACCTAGCTGAGAGCCAATAACAGCCAGACAGGGATAAGGAAGAGTTACTTTATTCTGCAGAAGAAAGGAGAACTTTGCACCTTGGTACAAAAACTCTGTCTTACACACATTTTACAGGTCCTTTATACACATTCAGACAAAGGCCCTTGCCGTATTAACACTTGATTGATGGTTGTCAGACCCGTGCTTTTGCTATCTGGTCAGTGAAAACTGGCTTGGAGCTCTAGTTCCCTCTGCTTCAAGGCAGAGGAGAGAAGACAGTTCAAAAGTTCAGGCTACTGTGTAGTGAGGTGTCTGCTTCCCCCTAATGGCCACTGGTTGACATAAAGGCTGCTAGCTGTTAAGGGGGGGATCACTAGTAACTGTCACACCTTCTCATAACACAAGAACTAGGGGTCACCAAATGAAATTAATAAGCAGCAGGTTTAAAATAAACAAAAGAAGTATTTCTTCACACAACGCATGGTCAGCCTGTGGAACTCTTTACCAAAGTATGTTGCGAAGGTCAAGACTATAACCAGGTTCTAAAAAGAACTAGATAAATTCATGGAGGATAAGTCCATCAATAGCTATTAGCCAGGATGGGCAGAGATGGTTTCTCTAACCTTTATTTGCCAGAAGCTGGAAATGGGCGACAGGGAATGGATACTTGATTACCTGTTCTGCTCATTCCCTCTGATGCACCTGACATTGGCCACTGTCAGAAGACAGGATACTGGGCTGGATGAACCTTTTGGTCTGACCCAGTATGGCTGTTCTTATGTTATTAAAATACAGTATGGATGCAGCTCGAGCCTGTGACACCCAGACTTAACATAAGAACAGCCATACTGGATCAGACAACAGGTCCATCTTGCCCAGTATCCTGTCTTCTGACAGTGGCCAATGTATAAATAAATTAGGTTCTATTTAAAAAAATAAAATCTTGCACTTCACTGCTCTGGGCATCTTTACCAGCCCTCCTTGCCTTAATTTTGATTTCAGTAGATCTGTCAAATCACCCTTTTGTAAACTACAGCAGACCTCTTCACACCCCGTCATCAGCCTCTTTTACTAGTCAGCTTCTGTACCAAATGTCATTTGCTCCCTACAAGGAGATTACACACACACACATGCACACACAAAAGGTAATTATCAGAATGCAAGACTAAAGTCTCCTGTGGTAGTGCCTGGGAAAATGAAGTACTGGTGTTTAGGAAAAGTTGTTATAAAGAAACTAGAAACAAAATATTCTCTAAAAATTAGGATAAGACCACCTTGCCAGAGAAAGTGGGCAAAGTCTATATCTTGTTGTAGCTATCTTAATTCTTCCAGGCTTTTGGCAGTGTGAGGGATTATAAAACAGGGGTTTTTGATTTTGTTTTTTTTTAAGAATTTTAAAATGCTTAGCTTAGTTATACTTTTGGTATCGGAGATTTCCTTAAGAAAAATCTTGGAGCTATTAAACTTAATATTAGTAAAACTATGTAGGGATCTTCCAGACTTCATATTGAATGTGAATTTATTGGATTCCAGAAATCATAGCATCTTCAATATTTAATTTTGCTTTGTAGTTTTATATGCCAAACTTTGAGTCCTTGGAGCCTTCAGTAAAATAAATTTTAAAGTATGCATGTTTGGAATTTCAGATGTAAATGGAGATGAGAATATACAGTCCACCACCTGTGAGCCCTCATTTCTTATGTCTCCTCCCTCCCTCCCAAATCTCTCCATCTTCTTTTCCAGTTGAACGTAGTCAGTCCTGTTTTCAGATTAATGTATGTGGCTTCCAAAACAAACAAGTGCATGAACAAAGACATTATTAAGTGAGGATACTAATAAATGCAAAGTAAAGCTGTTCAAAAGATCATTTCATTTTTTCATGTTTTTTTTTTTTCTTCCCAAGAGAAGGCAAATAGAAAATGGTCAAAAACATGTTTCAAAATTAGGTGTGGTACACAGTGGGGTTTGGTCTGTGCATGGAATGTGTGTCGCTATTACGACGTCACTCAAGGGAAAATCCGCCCCACTGAGCGACGTAGTTATACCAACCTAACCCACGGTATAGACAGCACTATGTCTCCTGTTGACATAGCTAGCGCCTCTTGGCAAGATGGAGTATCTGCATCAACGGGAGAAGTTCTCCTATTTGGCGTAGGCAGTGGTGTCTTCACTAAGTGCTGAAGTGGCACAGGTGCGTCGCTGCAGCTGTGCCGCTGCAGCGCTGTACATGTAGAAAGCCTTAAGTTTACTGCTTTCTCTAGATATATTAAAATTAACAGGTGAGATGAGCCCAGTGGCATTTACTGTATATCAGCAGGTCCATTATCTATTCCCCCCACACTTACTGTATTTTTTGGCTTTTGCAATCTAACTGTACTTATAAGTAAAGAAAGCCTTAAGTTTACTGCTTTCTCTAGATATATTAAAATTAACAGGTGAGATGAGCCCAGTGGCATTTACTGTATATCAGCAGGTCCATTATCTATTCCCCCCACACTTACTGTATTTTTTGGCTTTTGCAATCTAACTGTACTTATAAGTAAATCCTGAGTATGTATGCTAAATAACTGTATTTGCATTTAGGGAAAAAAATGTTGTTCTGTGCGTAGTTTATATGAGCAGAGCGGTGAGATACTGCAATTTAGGGCAGACTGGTAAGCCAAGCCTGTTAGGTTATTTTTTTAAAGGCTAAATAAGTGACAAAAGAACCATGACCTAACTTGAAAATAATTGTATTGCAAATAATTGTATTGCTATTTTAAGATATACGCAAGATTTTTATACTTCAGTGTGCATAGAAGTTTCATTGTTGATGGGTAATTATTGTTTAACATTTATCTGGTGTTCTAAATCTATTTGTCCATTCATTGTTGCAATACATTGACAAAAAGCATTCTTTAGAAATAAAAAAGAAAACTGATAGGTGCTGGGTAAGAAAGAAGATACAGTGCTGAGGGACCTCTCCTTGTCAGAGCCCTGATTTATTTATTTTTTTAACTTAATTTCCTCCAGTGGCTGCCTCTCCATCTTAGTCTCCATCAAGTCCCAGAATTGGTAAATACCCCCTTTTCTCTCTTAGGATTGGTCTACACTAGGAATTTACATCAGTATAATATCTCTCGGGGGTGTGAAAAATCCAGGGAATTACAGACCAGTCACCTTAACTTCAGTACCCAGAAAGATAATGGAGCAAATAATCAATGAATTTGCAAACACCTAGAAGATAATAAGGTGATAAGTAACAGTCAGCATGGATTTGTCAAGAACAAATGGTGTCAAACCAACCTAATAGCTTTCTTTGACAGGGTGACAAGCCTTGTGGATAGGAGGGAAGCAGTAGATGTGGCATATCTTGACTTTAGTAAGGCTTTTGATACTGTCTTGCATGACCTTCTCATAAACAGAGAAGAGAAATACAGCCTAGATGAAGCTACTATAAGGAGGGTGCATAACTGGTTGGAAAACAGTTTCCAGAAAGTAGTATGGGTTGCAAATGGTGGATAGGATTATAATTCAAAATGATCTGGACAAATTGGAGAAATGGTCTGAAGTAAATAGGATAAAATTAAATAAGGACAAATGCAAAGTACTCCACTTAGGAAGGGCAATCGGTTGCACGCATACAAAATAGGAAATGACTGCCTAGGAAGGATTACTGCAGAAAGGAATCTGGGGGCCATAGTGGATCACAACCAAAATGTGAATCAACATTGTAACACTGTTACATCCCAAAATGATGTTTGCTTTTTTTTTTTGTATTAGCAGGGGTATTGTAAACAAGACAGGCTCTATTCTGTGCTGATTAGGCCTCAACTGGAGTACGGTGTCCAGTTCTGGGTGCCACATTTCAGGAAAGCTATGGAGAAATTGGAGAAAGTCCAGAGAAGAGCATCAAAAATTATTAAAGGTCTAGAAAATAAGACCTACAAGGGAAAATTGGAAAAAATTGAGTTTGTTGTTCTGGAGAAGAGAAGACTGAGGGGGGATATAACAGTTTTAAAGTATGTAAAAAGTTGTTACAGGGAGGAGGGAGAAAACTTGTTGTTCTTAACCTCGGAGGATAGGATAAGAAGCAATGGGCTTAAATTGCAGCAAGCGTGGTTTAGGTTGGACATTAAGAAAAGCTTCCTAACTGTCAGGGTAATTAAGCACTGGAATAAATTGCCAAGGCAGGTTGTGGAATCTCCATCATTAGATATTTTAAATAGCAGGTTAGACAAACAGCTGTCAGGGATGGTCTAGATAATACTTAGTTCTGCCATGAGTGCAGGGGATTGGACTAGATGACCTCTCGAGGGTCCTTCTAGTCCTACAATTCTTTGATTCTACAAGCCTAAAGAATTGCATTATGTAGGTATACACCTTTAAAAGCTGTGTTAATTTTTTTTTTTTTAAGCAATAGAATTATTTGGAATGCATCCAAAGCCACCCATCTGCCAGCAGGCTTAAAATAGAAAACATTTTAACAATGAACTCCTTTTCTTAGTCCTCTCCTTTTTATAAAAAAAAACCCAAAACAATTTATTTTAAGAAAGAGAACATGTCTTCCCACTCAACATGAATGTCTTGTTAACAGAGGCAAGCACATAAATGTTCAATGTAGTTGGCTGACTGTTTTTCTTTGACTGTTGCTATAACAAAGCTGAAGACTATTTTGGTTAGTGTAATGTCTCTAAATGTATGTCTACACTGCAGTTAGACACCTGTGGCTGGCCCATGCTAGCTGCCTCGGGTTCACGGGGCTCGGGCTAAGATGATGTTGAATTGTGGTGTAGACGTTCCGGCTCAGGCTGCAGTCTGAGTTCTGGGCAGGGCCAGCTCTAGGATTTTTGCCGCCCCAAGCAAAAACAATTTTGGCCGCCCGCGCCCCCCCCCCCGAGAAGCGGTGCACGAATCAGCTATTTCGTGTGCCGTGGCCGCTCGGGATCTCCCCCTCCCCTCCAGGTTTGAGAGCCTGGGAGGGAGAGTGAGCGGCGGCGCGCGAGCGGCAGCAGCAGAGGTGAGCTAGGGCGGCCTGGGCACATTTTTAGGGGCGGCATTCTGGCGCCGGCCATGCCGCCCGTAAAAATATGCCGCTCCAAGCACCAGCTTGTTTTGCTGGTGCCTAGAGCCGGCCCTGGTTCTGATTATCGTCCCATCTCGCTGGATTCTAGAGCCTGGGCACCAGCCCAAGCCCAAACGTCTACACCGCAGTTAAACAGCTCCTTAGCCCGAGCGCCATGAGCCCAACTCAGCTGCCACAGGCCAGCTGCAGGTGTCTAATTGCAGTGTAGACCTACCCTAATTGACCTGGTACTGCTAATGTGTGTGTTTGTATCTCTCCCAGTTGTACTTGTCAGATACTGTTTCAATGCACCTCCTGTATCTGGACCTCTATCAATCAGAAACTTTATCTGAATTAGAAAACTTGTTCTTGTACAAATAGAAGAGCCAAGTTAGATGTTCAGTTTGTATATTTTCCCCTTATTTTAATGTCCCTTTGATTGTTTATATCTTGCAGATAATGCACTCTGTCAACTAATGACTTCTTGATTTGTCAGGTGGTTGTCACAACAGAGGATTTCTGTATACAGATCAGTGCTATTACTCCAGAGAGCTTCTAGAATCATTGTAGAAAACTAATCACTTAATAGTGTAACCTGCTGCATTTTATGATGTTTTTGTGACACTTTTTGTTTGGTAATAATAGTGGTATTTTATATTAAATGTCAGTGTATTTGTTATTTGCTAAAATCTGATCCAGCTTCATTCCTTTTCCCTTCTGAGTCCAACTGATAAAAGGTCTATTAACTTAAATTGTTAGGTAGATTTCGTAGTATTTAATTTGAAAAATAAAGCAGTTTAGGAAAGATTTAAATTTTAACTTAAAATTAATGAATGTCCTGCTGATAGTTCATCAGCCTTTTTAAAAAAAAAATAAAAAAAAATTGTTCACTTTACTTTTAACCCTTTTTATCTCCCTCCAGAAGAAGGAAATTTTTTTAAACCAATCAAAAAGCCACTCCACTGGTTTTAAGTTTACAATAAAAACTCTTTTCTCCAAAATCCTCTTCACTCCCTCTAATCTGTCACTATTGACAAAAAGCACCATCTTCCTTTTCACTGAAGCCTATAACCTAGAAGTCACCTGTGCTTCCTCCCTCTCTCTTGCCCCACACATCCAGGCTGTGTACACATTTTCTTCCTGCATTTAAGATTTGTCCACTTCTTTCTTTTCTGTACAGATAAACAAAGCTCTAATCCAGGCCATTATTTGCTCTCCTGACTATGGTAACCTCCTTCATGAAACCCACATCTCCCCTCCAAATAAATCAAAACACAGCTACTAAGATAACTTTCCCTTGTTCATCACTGTAGCCATGTCAGCCCCCTTGGAATCCCTTTATTGGTTCCCGCACTTTCCCTTAATCAAGCTCAAACTACTTGTCTTCAGCTTCATGTCTCTTCACAATGCCTACCCCTTACTACTTGTCCAGCTTTCTCTTACTGCATTTCACCCACCCCCTTGACTCTTTCAGTCTACCAACAATGCCTTGACTGCTGCCCATCTGTCAGTGTTTGTAAAACAAATGTGTAGGCATGTTCTTCCATACTATACTTTATGCATAGAACTACACTCCTGAGCTCCATAAGACTATCTCATTCAAATTCTTCCTGTAGACCCAATTATACTTTAGTATGTGTAAGAAATTTAGCCGATTAATGATGGTGTATGGTGAGATAAGAGGGACAGCTAACACATAGTTTTACCTGCTCTTTGTTCCTCTTTCCTCACCGTTCATATATTGTCTTAAATTTTACTCAGAGTAGGGAACATGTCTTTGTATGATTTCATACAGCACCTAGCACAATGGAATCCCTATCCTGGTTGGGGCTTATGGGTACTACTGCAGTACCGATATTAAACAATGATTGATATATATATATATATATATATATATATATATATATATATATATATATATATATATATATATATATATATATATATATATATATATAAATAAATAAAAAATTAGGTTACCGAGACTTGACTTATTTCCTTCTGAAAGTACTCCATCTAGTGGCAAAACTACAGTAATGTGTCATGGAAGTGGGTTTATATAGGAATTAGTGGAGTGGTAGGATTTATATTCCAGGAACTCATCAAAAAAAATTGTAAATTTTGTGAGGGAGAGGGAAACTTTTATGCCTTAAGTATGATAAAACACAAAATCAGAAATACAAAGTTTTGCAGAAATAATTCTGCTTCGTCTGCTATTTATAGCAAAATATAGTTGATCTCTCAAACTGTTTAAACTTTTTCAGGTTTTAATTTTATTTCTTTTAAAATCCACTATTTTTCCAAACCCATACTTTGTCTTATTTGTCACAAGTTACATTATTTAACTCATGTAATTCAGAACTGCTACTCCTTTTAGATATAGTTTTTAATGATACTAGAAGAAATAAAGGATTTTTTTCATTTTCTTTTCATAGTGCATGTAAGTGCGTCTAGAAAATGTTAGATAAATAAGTGGTGATGGTCTCTTTATTTTCCAGACAAGTATAACATGAATAGTGGTGGTGCCAGCTTCTGCACACTGCTGTGCTAATTCTAGGAGCAAGACCAGTTCTTGAAGTGAGAAGGCAGTACTATCTCTGTACCCATTTAGTCCTTGGCCTCTCTCATCAAAGGTCCCAACTGTGGGTGCATCAGTACAAGAGGAATTGAATACAGACTGCCAACTCACCTAATGTAGGCCACCAAACATCCATCAAATGGTGCTAGCATTTGACTGCTAACATCCCGAACAAACTGAAATGGTGACCAGTAGCTGACTGGCTCCATATTCTATTTTTAGTTAGTTTAGCTGTGCAATTGCATAATAATTTTTAAACATTGTTATACCCTTTGATTTTCAAATCCTGACTTAAACTATATTTAGTGCAATATTTAACACTGAATGAATGTAAATCTCTTTTTATACTATAGATTCACTTTTGGCCATTTGTATATCTGCTATGTCTTGTGTATAAGTAAGATCAAAGTGATATTTGATATATGGTAAATGATTCCAATATACTAACATTTTTTCTTATAAACTCGCCATTAGGTGTATGAAAGCATTGTAAAACACATACTGTCTAAGAATTTCATTTTTTTTCTCCATAGATCAACGTAAGAGTTACCACAATGGATGCAGAGTTGGAGTTTGCCATCCAACCCAATACAACTGGCAAACAGCTCTTTGACCAGGTAACCCTTTATTATATATAATAATCATGGATAAAATGCTAGTCTTACAAAACCTTATAGTGTTGTTATAGATTTCTGTTCATGCTTTCCAATTAATATCTTATACTGATCTAAGCCATACTAGTAATCAGCTTGAGCCACCTCTCCTCAATTCAGAAGCAAAGCATTAAGCACAAGGACAACTTTCCAAGAATGGATAAGCAGCCAGGCTTCAGTTGTCAAACCATCTTGAAATTAATACACCGCTACCTTGATATAACATGACCCGATACAACACGAATTCGGATATAACACGGTAAAGCAGTGCTCCGGGGGGGGGGCGGGGCTGCGCACTCTGGTGGATCAAAGCAAGTTCAATATAACGCGGTTTCACCTATAATGCAGTAAGATTTTTTTGGCTCCCGAGGACAGCGTTATATCGAGGTAGAGGTGTACTATGTTTTATAGATATTCTGAATCATATACTCAAAGAACACAGGAATTACTAAGTATATTCATTGTATGTTTATATAACTTTAAATACCCTTTAATAATAAATCTAAGGCAGAAAATGTAACATTAAAAAAATAACTAGACTACCTTCCTTTCTGTCCAAGTAAGGAAGCAGCAGTATGACAAGATTCTTTTGAGGAATGGAATCTCATTAGCCACTTTTAAATAAGTGATTGCATGCTTTCTTTTCTTTTCCCTCTTCCGACAACCAAGTCAGCTCAAAAAGTGGTATGTCTTCATCCACGAAGCAGCAAGTAGGTTAAAGACTGTTATTTATGGTAGATGTATAAGCAAGCACCTTCCTTTCCATCCTAATCTAGTGTCTTTTTCTTTATTTATGTTTTTGCCTACTTGTACTGGAATTTGTGGAGTAATACTTCAGCCTTCATGCTCTCTCTTTCTTTCAGTTCATGAATAGAGAATCAGGGAAAAACGATTTCTAGAAGAAAGAAAAATGGAATTAAAAAGTGATTTAAAACTAAAAATAGTTCACAATTGTTGCAAGGCAGAAAAGTTTTGGGGACCGGGCAGCCATGTGGCCTCCTCCCCAAGATGTATGGGTGAGTTGCCAACAAGAACTCGACAAGTAAAAATTGTGCCATCTTCTGGATGTGCGAAGGCAGCTGCGACTTCTCTTCTGCCAACCTCTGCTACCTCTTGACATGCGGTATTGGGTGGAGGTGATCTGCTGCTGCATAAAGTCTTGTGCCCAGATGATCAGTTTCACCCATTCTGTAGCTTCTCTGAACAAGGGATAAAAGATATAGATGCAAATTCTCTCAACACCTACTCGATGCTCTCCATCGAGCTGCCTCAGTTCCTTTTCATGGCTTTCAGGCGGCCTCAGCAGTTCTTACGATTAGCCTGTAGATGTTTAAATTGAGAAATTGTTAGCTTGAGTCTCTTGGTTCATGTGCCATGCTTGTATGTGAGGGGAGAAATCATTCAGACATATCCTAAACCCACACATGGCTTCATAGACCCAAATCAAATCGCTGAATTGCGGTGTGAAACAAATATGAAGTTTTCAGAAAAGGTGTAATATTTCTCCGTGGTTATTACTGCCAACAAAGTGAAGTGACACATTCTAAACTAACAGTAGCTTGATTAGTCATCATGGCTCACTCCATGTGGTGTACATTGCAGTAAACTTCTGTCCTTTGTAGTTATTGCTCAAAGCAAGTTACCTTGTCACAGCATTATCTCTTGTCCCATGATCCTGAGGATGTTTGGATGTCAGCAAACCCCTTCCTTAGTCAGTGGTGGGAAGATTTAATGTGGAAGGCTTTGTTTCCCACTTTAGTATGATCCTTTCTCTGAGCTGCTCTTTGTTTCCAGACTAGGGCATTTCCCTTCGTTCTCCCTATCTACTGGTAAATGGGAAGTCTAAGAACTCAGCATCTATGGCTTTCTTCTTCTTCCCTGCTGTCATGAAGCTCAATGAAGGCCTCCCTTATCCCACCAACATGATGGTGTAGGCCACTTGGAGATTCTGTTTTAGCAGGCATCTCTCCATCGCAAAGTTTTTCTGTCTCCTCATCCGTTTGGAGGCCAGAGTGGAGGTGAAAGGCTAATTTTGTGGGCCTTAACTAACCTGCCTTTTCCCTACTTCTTCTTTCATAGGAGACGAAGAACATAATGAAGTATATTTGTTATCCACAAACTGATTTTTGTCAAGTTCTCAGAATTTACCGCTGAAGCTCCTGGACAGAATAGTGTAGTCCCAATTCAGGAAAAAATTGGGGTTTTACTCACCCCATCTCCTCAAGTTATAGCCTCATCCTTCTTGGCAAATATCTCAGAAGTCCTCTACTAGGTTTACCAGGGAAGACCCAATGAAATCTATTTATTTGATTGCCAAATAGAGAATTCTTGTTCTGAAACTTTACTGTGTATTGATTTGTTGAAGTATCAATCCATAGCTCTGAGCAGCTTTTTAAAAACACTTTTAAAACCTGCATTATAAAAGTCAAAATATGTAATAGTGTCCCTACAACCTGAAATAAAAATTAGCTGAAACCACAGTAATAATTGTAAAAGCCCTATGTTATAGGGGGATCTAGCATCGATCTCTGTACTTAGGGCTTGTCTACATTACCCCTGGATCAACAGGAAACGATCAGTCCATTGGGGGTCGATTTATTGCATCTAGTCTAGACGTGATAAATCGACCACCAAGTGCTCTTCCGTCGACTCCGGTACTCCACCAGGGTGAGAGGCGCAGGCGGAGTCAACGGGATAGTGTCAGCCGTCGACTTACTGCAGTGAAGACACCACGATAAGTAGATCGAAGTACGTCAATTTCAGCTACGTTATTCATGTAGCTGAAGTTGCGTAACTTATATCAATTTCCCCCCTCCCCCCCGTGTAGACCAGGCCTTAAATTGCTAAATGCTTCTCATTATTAAAAGATTCTTGTGACATTTTCTACTTTTTTAGAAGGTCTAGCATCCAATTTTTATAGCAGGGCTTTGTTCTTCGGCAAGGTAAAGCCATGGGGCCAGGGAGGTGCCTCTGGCTTCATCCCATGAAATTCCATTGAGATTTGGCTGAGTAATTACTGATGAAAATCACCATTTCTTTGCTATGGCATGTGGTGTTGTTGCTTAATTTTAAGAAAATGTATAAAGCTTTGGGCAGTTGGAAGAACACATCAAAGGGGCCGACTGAAATAATCCCTCGGTTGAATACTAGTCAATGAAGGAAAATTTATGGTACTTAACAAAATAGAGGACATGCAAAGAGTGTCCCAGAATAGACAGGGATGGCAAAGCCTTGTTTGTGCCCTTAGCAGAAGGTGAAGAACACACAAGTAGGGGCCATCTACCAAAACTTTAGTTTACGTTATTTGCTCAGCAGCATATTGGAAATCTATAGCAGAGGAAGGGATAGAACTGAGTTATCGCATGTGGCATTCAACCCTTACAAGACCATACTTTTTTCTTCTTGCATACCCTGCCTCATTCTTTACACGCCTCCTAGCTTCTAGAGCAAATGAGGCAAGGGTCCAACAGACACCAGCTTTGATTACTACAGAACTCTGATTCTGTTCCCTGAGCACTGGCCATCCTGTGCGCTGACCAGGGTCAGATAGAAAAAAATGGTATGGTGATAATTAGACTTATCATAGTGCATGTGCACAGGGGAGCAGAAGTAAGGTTGCACAGGCATCCTTAATTATGGAATTATCTAACTTTCGAGTGTTTTATTTTGCAACTTAAACAACATTCTTTGAATGTGGGTTTTTTGTGTATATGTAATTCTGTATATCTCAGATGGATCTGAACACTTCCTTAAAACATAAGCTCCTCAATAGATTGGCTGCTACCAGAGTCCCATTTGGGTATTTTTTTATTTGAACTTACTGATTTGATCCTTTGGCAGTAGGGTCAAAAATATCTCCAGATGTTGAGGAAGGAGAGTTGTTAAACATTTTACTCCTCTCCCTAGTACATGAGAAACCAGATAGAACAGAGCAGAAGACATTATAGGGCGAATGTCCAAAATCACTAGTTTGTTTTTCAAGCTTCAGAACTCTGGCTGGGATTTGTCACAGCTACAAGTGAGACTGGATCTTTTCTTTGCCTAGATAGGGAAAAGTTCAGACTTCTAGCAGCATAAATATATGACAGCCCAATAGAGCGTGCAAGGATCTGCAACTAGCATATATCTCGAATTTGTGAATCTTCAGTAATGAGATATGATCAGGGAATTGTGACATGAGTGCAAAATGCATAATATCTCATATCTTGGTAAAATAGGTTTCACTTTACCACTGCCAAAGCTTGAATCTTTACTGTCTCTGCATTTCAGTAAACCACCTAATCAAGAATGCTGTAGATTACTGTTGTCCTTACATTTGTGTGGGCCAGCCTTTAAATTAGCTTATAGGAAGTTGATTGTGATTCCCCTGTTGCACTGATTTGAAAAGCTGTCCCATAGTAAGTTTGTTCCAAACTATTTCCCAATTCAGGTTAATGAACCTATTGGGTTATCCTTACACTCTGAGGATGAACTTGGATCAAGGTAACTTAATTCTTTAGGCCAGTCATAGAATCATAAAAGATTAGGAAGAGACCTCAGGAGGTCATCTAGTCCAACCCCCTGCTCAAAGCAGGACCAGCCCCAACTAAATCATCCCAGCCAGGGCTTTGTCAAGCCGGGCCTTAAAAGGAGATTCCACCACCTCACTAGGTAACCCATTCCAGTGTTTTACCACCCTCCTAGTGAAATAGTGTTTCCTAATAGTCAACCGAGGCCTCCCCCACTGCAACTTGAGACCATTGTTCCTTGTTCTGTCATCTGCCACCACTGAGAACAGCCGAGCTTCATCCTCTTTAGAAAACCCCTTCAGGTAGTTGAAGGCTGCTATCAAATCCCCCCTCACTCTTTTCTTCTGCAGACTAAACAAGCCCAGTTCCCTCAGCCTCTCCTCGTAAGTCATGTGCCCCAACCCTCTGATCATTTTCGTTGCCCTCCGCTGGACTCTCTCCAACTTGTTCACATCCTTTCTGTAGTGGGACACAATACTCCAGATGTGGCCTCACCAGTGCCGAATAGAGGGGAATAATCACTTCCCTCGATCTGCTGGCAACACTCCTACTAATGCAGCCCAATATGTCATTAGCCTTCTTGACAATAAGGGCACACTGCTGACTCATATCCAGCTTCTCATCCACTGTAATCCCCAGGTCCTTTTCTGCAGAGCTGCCATTTAGCCAGTTGGTCCCCAGCCTGTAGCAGTGCATGGGATTCTTCCATCCTAAGTGCAGGACTCTGCACTTGTCCTTGTTGAACCTCATCAGATGTCTTTTGGCCCAATCCTCCAATTTGTCTAGGTCACTCTGGACCCAATCCCTACCCTCTAAGCAAAGCTTCTGACATCTAAAATTTTCAGAAAACTATCAATTGTATTTGTCTCTAGATAAATGGATGATTCCATTGTGTAGCTTCTAAAAGGCTGGTATTAGTCCTCTGGTTTAGTTAAAATTAAGACATTCTACTTCTTGCATTTTTGGCTAGGGATCTGGGAAGTGGCCAATAAGACAATGCCATTGACATCACTTTGAGCGCTCTCCTCCAGTACTAGTACTGCTAGCCATATCTATTGGTTATAGGATGCAGGAAGAGGAGACATTAAACAATGAATTACTTACCAATAATCATGTCATCTTTCCTCCCCATCCTAATCCCATTGTCTTCTCCTCTTGTTGTTTGGATTGTCTTGCACTAAAAGAAAGGAGTTATTTGGCCTACATGTTCTTAACTTGAGCAATTCTTTTTTTTCCTCCTCAAACACCTGCTTTCCTGGTGGGTGGAGACATATCACTTCATGCTGACTGGTTGTGTATGGAGGAAGACATTACTATAATTAAGAGTAAGCTATTCCTTCTTGCTCTGTCGGTCTTGTGTACAAATCTTGTATGGCTTTATTTGCCTAAGTTGGTTGCTCACAAAACCTTGCTGTATATTGTATCTGAGTCTGAACTTGTGTTTGAACCATTACACCAAAATCCAGGTGCCCTTCAGAGTTTATTGATTTAATGACTCGTTTACTTTTAGGTGGTGAAAACAGTTGGTCTACGTGAAGTCTGGTTTTTTGGGCTGCAGTATGTGGACAGCAAAGGCTATTCAACTTGGTTGAAGCTGAATAAAAAGGTAAAATATTCTTGATTGTTCGGATGAACTTTTAATTTGAAATAGTTTATATGCAGACTTGCTACTTGTATATATTATATTACAAATTGTAATCTAATTAATGGACAGATTTCTTTAAAGGTTAGTTCAGCTCAACTGTTTATAAACAAGTGGAATCTTACTGCACAATTGTATAGGCATTTTATTTGACTCAGATGGAGATGTGTTTTCCTGTATTTCAGTTACTGTGGTGATTCGTACATTAGAAAAACAATCATACTTCATTATCCTTGATCACAAAATGAACTTTCATCCTCTGTCCCTTTCATGCAGCAGAATTTATTTTTGGGGAAGAAAAATTAGGAATAGTTTTAAAAAGCAATGCAGTATGAATATTGCTATGGAATTTCCCCTTTATATTGCTACCTAGGCCAGGATTTTCAAAAATAGGTGCCATCAGAAGGTGCTATTTCAAACAGAGGCAAACGCCTTTTGGTTTTAATTTTAGCCTAGAATGCCTTTCATTTCATATTTTAGAGAAACTGCCAGCCCTGCATGGTGTAGTGATTCTGTTTTTTAGGAGCAATCCTCAGACGTAGAGCTGGGTGGGAAATTATTTGCTCATCTCATGAAAACTTTTGAGATTTCAAAAATTTTCCTAGTTCACATCAGAATGAAATAGACCTTTCCAGTTTCTTTTCTTTTCTTTCTTTTTTTTTTGGGGGTGGGGGGTGGGGGAGAGAGACAGATATCCACCCCAGAATAACCGGTAACCTGGTGGTTAGATGCAGGCCAAGGACTTACACCTGAATCTCCCACATCCCAAGTGAGTGTAAGGGACTGGGGTGTAGGAGGTCTAGCTGGGCTGGATAGTCCCTGACGTGTGGTGGTCAGTGAGCAGGGGTTGGAAGAATCACTAGAGTCAGGTTGAATAAACAAGAGTTAGGGTCAAAGTCAGGACTAGGTTGGAGACTAGAGATCAGAGGTAGTATCAGGCTAGCCTCAGGAGGAAAGAGTCAGGGTCAGAATCAGGCTGGGATCGGAGGCCAGAAATCCGAAAACGAGGTGAGCTCTGTAGTCACAGCAGGCCTGAAGTCTGTGGTGTTGCCTAGACAACTTCCTGGGGCACCCTTTAAGGTTAAATAGAGTGGTTGGCCAATCAGAGGGCTGCAGGGTAATATCACTCTGGCTCCTTTGGGCAGTACTTCTTGTGGCACTTATTCTCCATGGTGCTCCCTGGCTTTGTTTCTGCATGTCACTGTGGGAATGTTAGCTGTCCCAGGCTCTATAGACCTGGGTTCTAGTGCTCACATCCTTACAGTGAGTGTCCTAACCACCAGCCTATTGGCTATTCTGGATGACTTTCTTTTCATATCTCCTGTTGGAGCTGTTCCACTTCGTATAAATAAATATTCATTGAGGCAAAATAGACTCAATTGGGGCACTCATCTGCTATGTGGGAGACTCAGGTTCAAGTCCCTGCTCTGGCTATTCTGGGATGGCTTTCTCTTTATGGTTTTGTCCAGAAATTCCCTCCTGAACCTTGAGGGCATCTCTATACTGCAATAAAACACCCATGGCTCCAAGTCTCAGAGCCTGGGTCAATTGACTCAAGCTCATAGGGCACATGCTAGGAACTTGGGTTCTGAGACCCATTCTCCTTGTGGGGTTTCAGAGTCAGGGATCCAGCCTGAGACTGAATGTATACTCTGCAATTTTTAGCCCTGCAGCCTGAGCCCTACAACCCTGAGTTAGCTGACCCAGGGCAGCCATGATCTTTTATTTCAATGTAGATGTTCCCTGAGAAACCTTTAGTCAGATCTGGTATGTTCCTGTGAAAAGTCATGGGTTTGACAAGTGTGCATTTTCCAACAAAAAATTAAGTTGAAAAAAAATCCCAACTAGCTGTACTCAGAGGTTGCCATTTATTCAGCCTTTGCCCCACATTGTGGTAGGCATGATGAACTGAATCTGTTCACCTGGAAGGTTATCTAGGAGATTTCAATCTTCCAGAAGCTCAGTTTCATATAAATAATTGTTTTAAAGCTTACAATTCTTTTGGTTAGTTCTGGTAGCTTTCTTCCAATGCTTGAGGAATCTAGGACTTAATGGATAACTTGGCAGCAGTGTTCTATTTTTGTCTCTAGGTAGGAGCTAAGCAAAATATAGTCTTGGGAGGCAACTTACCTTTTGGAATAGGCAATAATTTACTAGAATTTTCCCTTGTCAGTTCACTTGGTGAGAAGTAAATACTCTAGGTAACCCAGGTCATGGTGGTTCTTTCTGAACTTTCAGTTTGTAGTGGACATAACATTTTAAGAATGGAGTACTTTTCAGGTCTGTCTTCATTAGAAGCACCTATCCAATGACTTTTGCTTTGTCTTAAAGGTTGAAGAAGAGAACTGCAGTTGAAGGATGCATTTCTGATACAGTGATGAAATAATTGTCTTTATATGGTCCTTCTATCTCCCTTGATTCTAAGAGCACTTTAGAAAGCAAGACCTATTGAGGCATTTAAGCACTATCAGACTATATAAATAATAATGTTGTGACTCTTCTTGATCATTGTGTTCCCCAGCCCCAGCCCCAGCTGGCTCTGGTTCATCACTAAAATATAAAAATATATTTGAAAATTGCCTCAATCTTTGAATGGACATAATATTATGTTGGAAATTGAAATTAGTTTGTTATATATTAATTAGGCAGATTCTACTGCACAAGTAGTAGAACTAGAACTTGATATTTTTCTTTTATAAAACAGTGTCCATACAGATTCTTCAGGGGGGAAAAAGAGGTGACTACATATTTCCTTAACTATTGTGTACTCTTTACTTCTAAGCCAGTTTGCACACACTCTTTTGGGCAACTTCTAGTTTATTGAACTTTAGCTAAGAACTTGTAACAATTGGTCTTTAAAAATATTTACATTAAAATACTCTAGATTTCATTTGTAAATTACTACATATATATTTGAGTGAAATGTGGATGGGGTTGATTGGATGTCAGTGTTAAATCCTGACTTTGTCATGGCAAAAAATGCAAAAATCATAATTTTAGCTTAAAATAAAATAGTTTTCACCATGACATACTATTTTAATTACATGCATTTTTCATTTAAAAACGTTAACATCTAGTAAAACACCAAATCAGAGCCAAATATAGATATTAATGAAAGTCTTGCTCGAGAGCAGGCAAGCCAGGATGAAAAAGACCATGAGTGAAATCCTGGCTCTATTTCACTCAATGGCAAAACTTCCACTAAGCACACTCCATAACCTTTATGGACAAAAAACCCTCTCAATCATGGTTTTTGTCACAGAAATCATAGACCTAACAAGCATCTGGCCTTAGGCGTACATAATGCGGTCATCTTTTGGATCCATAGTTCTCAATAATTTAGATATTTCCTTATTTAAATTTCTCAGAAAAGGACTGTAAAACATAAACCCAAAGATTTTTAGAATTTGGGATAAATTTTACTGAGATGAGAATGAGAAGGGGAAAATCTACAGATTTTTGTCTCGTGTCCTGCAAGCAGTTAAGCACATTTAACTTTTATGCAGTAAGAATAGTCCCGTCGAGCTCAGTAGGACTACTCACAATGCATAAAGTTAAGCATGTGCTTACACGTGAAGGATTGGGGCCTTTGACAATGTTTTTTCTGAACATTTCTATTACCGTTTGCTACATCTACAAATTTTACTTAACATTAATTTTAACCTGTTTGTCTCAGCAATGGTTAGTACTGGAATGTAAGTAGAACCAAGGAAAATAAGTAAAATCCATTTATTTGTGTCATATTGGTGATGACAGCAAATTTTTCTGACGCCTTCTCAATCCATCGCTAGCTTCAAGCACTCAGCATCTGACCTCTCAGTGATCTGCTGCATACCATCTTTCCATCTTCTCTCTGGTCATCCCCTGCTATGCTGACCTACCACCATTCTTCCATGATAACTTTCTCAGGGTTATTTCCATCTCTACCCCTGATGTGACCAAAGTATGTAAGCTTGCGCCTGTTGAGTTCTGAGAGCAGATTCTGCTTCTCTCCAGTAATACTTTTAACATAAGCATTCATTGTCTTTTCCATACAGGAGATGCACAAAGGTCTTTGCCAGCACCAGATCTCAAAAGCTTCATGTTTTTTTTTTTTTTGTCGGTTGCCTTAATTTGCAATGATTCACATCCACAAGTCGTGGAAAAAATTAAGCTTTCACCAATCAACTTTCATACATTTTGAGATGCCACATTATTTCCTAACTTTTGGAAGGGAGGGCATGGCTGAGCGAACCATTCTTAATCATTTTCCAGTTTCTTCAGGCCACCTCTTTGGTGGGATATGTATGATCCCAGATAACTGAATTCATCTATTGCCTCTATCACTTGATTGTTAATTGTGATGTCCACTTGCATCCTTTTTTTGTTAATAATGTCAAAATGGATGGATTTACATTTCAGCTCATTCAGGGATAGTCCATATTCCTCACTAATTATTTTTACAGACTCCCAACTTTTGTTGCATTGCATTGATAGTTGTGGCAAAGAGCATCCTGTCATCAGTGTATCTGAGATTAGTTAAGAGGTGTTGACCAGTGGAAATCCCAGCTCCATCCACTTTGTCAAAATCTTCCAGGGCTTGTCTCAGAATAAATTCTGCGTACATGTTGAAGAGGCTTAGAGATGGAATACACTCTTGGCTCACACCCTGCCTGTCGCATGACCAGGACGTGGACAGTCATGCCTAGTGGTTGGAGCAGGAGACAGGCATAATGATCAGAACAGGAGTGACATCTAGTGGTTGGATCAGGAGTCGGCAGTCAGGAATTGGAGCCCACGGTTAGAGCAGGAACTGGAGCCAAGGGGTCAGAACTGGGAGTGGAATTCCAGATGTCAGAAGTGAGGAATTGAATTGAGTTACCTGGAGTAAGGCAAGGCAGGGAGAAGGCTGGGGTTGAGCCCAATGTGGGAGCAAGGGTGGGAACAAGCGGGCACAAGGGCTATCATAACCACTGATGAATCTTTGAGGAACCACCGAACTACTGTGGCTGTTGGGCTTGGAGCTGGTCTGCTGCCTCCTCAAACCAATCACGTGGTGTAGCCACTCAGGCAGCCTACTACAGGCTAGTTGGTCTCATTAGGTTGCCTGGATATTGGCTCTGCTGCAGCCTCTGATTCCTGACACGGCCCAGTGGAAAACCACTAGTTGTTCCCTGCTGCTGTTTTCACCGTGATCTATTGTTGATGGTACAGATTTGCGATGAGTTCAATGAGGTGCTGTGGAATCCCCATGTCTACCAGTGTCCTCCAAAGATGGTCATGTTGGATGGAGTCAATTGCTTTTGAGTAGTCAGTCAAACACATGATCAGTGGGTGACTATACTGCCTGTATTTTTCAGTGATGTGACTGATGTTTGCGATTTGATCATGTGTGCTTCATCCCTCTCTGAAACCAACTCAACTTGTTGTGGTTGTAGTTCTGCTCCTATCATTCATTGCATGCAATCCTGGATTTTGTAGAGTAGAACTTGGCTTGCATGCAATATCAGGGAGATAATGATTGTTACTACACTGTTATGTTGCCTTTCTTTGGTAGGGCCAAAGGATTCCCTTCATCCAGTCTTCCAATCAATTTCTAGTCATCCATATTCACTGCAGATTTAACAGCTCTGCTGGTATGTTATCTACCCCTGGTTCTTTCCCGGCCTTCATTTTCATAATAGCCTACAGCATTTCCTCTTGTAGGATTGATGGCACTGGCTCCATACTCTCCTTTCTGTTGGTCTGTATTGTAAGAGGCATACAGATTGACACAGTAATCTCCACTAGCATTTGACATCATCTTCATTGAGGACTCTGCCTTCATGCTCATTTGTTATGTTCAATTTTAGGGGAAACTTTTTGTTAATAAGTCTGACCAATGTAAATATACCTTTTTATATTATTATTCTTTGTAACTCTTATGTTCCAGGCATTTTGCCCTTATGTATTTGCTCTTGTCTCATCTAGTCTGCCTTTGGATCTGTCTGCTTAGTTCCTTATGCTCTCTCCTATATTCTTCTGTCTTCAAGCCATTCTCTTTCACTCCTGCATCATTTTTTCACCAGCTCAAATGCCTTCTCAGTTAACTATGGTGTAGTCTGACATCGATTTTTCGGAATGTGTGCTGTGGATGCTTTGAGCATGATAGTTTTCATTTTATTCCAAAGTTCTTTTGGGTTGTTCTTTCACTTGTGGCATGCCTCAAACCCATTCTGGACAGAAGTCATGTATTTTAGTTGCTTTTAGACAAGTCCAGATGTTTCAGAACTGCTGAATGTCTTAAATTTCAATGTAATGTTTGAGGCTAATGTTGATGGACTGACCCTCAGTCTGCACTTGGGAAAGTCTTTGTCCATTACTCACTCTCCAGCATTGCTGTATCATTATATAGTCAGTTTGGTTCTTTGTTGTGCCCGCTGATGACTTCCATGTATATCAACTTCTAGGATGTTGGGTGAAAATAGAGTTTGTAATGACCAGGTGATTAGAGCAGCACAATTCAACTAGATGTCCTCCTCTCTCATTTTATAAACCACCAAACCATTGTTTCCTATTACTTCTTTGAGACCCTACACTTCCAATTTTCACATCCAGGTCCCCAATTACAAGAGTGATATCTTTGCTTGGTCTATTAATAAGTGTCTCTTCCAGCCGTTCATAGAATTCATCAATCTGCAGCAGCAGCTGTGATAGGAACTTAAATCTGTACAATCAACATACTGACCGCCTTCGCTTGAAGGTGAATAGTGATGATTCTGTCGCTGATTGGGTTGTATCCAAGGAGACAAAGTTTGTCTCCTTGGATAAGTTAAGTGCAACCCCATATTCTCTCGTTTTCTCAGATCCCGAGTGTACTACACTGTGTATCTATCCCTAGTCATGAAATTATCCCTACCATTCCATGAGAGCTCTGAGATTCCACGTACATCTATCTTACATTTTTCCAGTGCTTTGGCCAAAGTGGTGAGATTGCCTTCGTGCATACTCCTCACATTCCATGTTCCATTCCATCTTTCTGATGATTTATTTATGAAGGTTTGAGGCATTCTTTTCCTTAGTGTAAACATCAGGCACTATACGTCTCATAGGAAGTACAGTGCTTGACCAGGAAGGTCAGGTTGCGTTGATGCTTGCCACCATAATGACAGTAGTCGATGCCACCTATGACTGGCCGACGACAGGTGTTAAGTGACATTCAGGTAATTTGGCAAACCTTAGGAAGTCCAATGGCTTCGGATGGATGAGCACTTGGGGTGGGTAGTGGGAGCATCACTGGAGGAAACAACATCAGAAAGTGGAAGATTAAACCTATAGAGTTAACCAAAACAGCCACAAACTGGAGGGAAACCTACTTTCTCCCACAAGAACTATGATGATGGATCAATGTTTTGCCTTTGTTCCATGTATGGAGCTGAGTGGTAAAACCCTCAGGCCAGAAGGCATGATAGCTGGAACCTCCTTCCCAGTATAATCTATTAAGTGTACAGATTGTGATTATGATGGTGCTGTATTGAATCCTTTGGGAAGTACAGTGCCTGATGTTTGCGCCAAGTGGAGTAGAAAACTCTGCACAGAAGTACAGCTTTTTGCCAAAACGCTAAATAGACTTCTATTAATTGAGTTTATAAGATAAATCTGTGTAGAAATGAAAGGTGGCATTATATGTAGTATGTTAATGATTTGTAGCAAAATGAAGTGATTGCTGAAATCAGATTAAACCCTTGGACATCAGGAACAAGGATTTTTGGCACATTTATAGCAGTAGACTTCAGGTTTTATGACTCTATGCCATCAAAAGGGGTAGATTCAAGAGTGAATGTGCCACAATTCTTTTTTGAGTGATGGCCCTGTAGGTGCTTCACTTCAGGTGTTGGTGCATCCCTGTGCCTTTGATGGGAGAATTTTAGCAGCAGTGCCAGTCCAGGTTGTGCATGCGCAGTCCCTGTCTCGTGGCGCTGTTGGCACCTCACCTAGCGTGTGCACAACCCAACCCCCTCAGTTCCTTCTCAGCTGTGCTCTGCCTGAAATAGAGCTCCCAGCAGTGTCACAAAGTTAGCTTGTTTCATGTTAAAATAGTTTACTTAGCATAGTTTTTAAGCTTAGCAGTTCAGTTACTTACCCTTTTCCCCATATTTCTTCCTAGTTTAAAAAAAAATTGTTTTTCGTAGACTGGCTAAGTTCAGTTATGCCTGGTTCATCAGGCTTTAAGCGCTGCCTGTCATGTCAAGACACCATGCTGTTATCAGATGGACACTCAGCGTGTCTGCTGCTTGGGTGAGTTGCACATCCCTCAGAAATGCACTCACTGCAGCATACTAAAGGCTCAAGCTCAGAGGGACAGGGATCTGTGCCTCAAGCTCATTTTAATGGAGAAGTCTCTGCACCCAGCTTCAGACCCCAGCCAGCAGACTACCTCTGGAAAAATATCTCCAGAGACTTCACCTTCTTCTCAGAGGAAGGCTCATTCCTCTTAAAAAAAAAAAAAAAAAAAAAAAAAAAAAATGAGGAAACAAGCAGCGACTTCTCACAGAGAACCAACCAAAAAGAAGCGATCTCCAGCTCGGTCTCTCTCCTTGATATCAACCGCACCACGGCTAAGTACCTATGAAGCAGTGGGATCCTCCACCACTGCCTGCACAGTGGCCTTTGCCAATCCCCAGCGCTCCTGTGCGGAGTCGAGAGGCAAAAGCAAGCCTATCTCCTGCGCTGCACTACCGTTGACACTGCTGAAGATGGCACCAAGACCTCCAACACAGGCTATGCCTGCTCCATCAGCTTCCTCAGCACTGACTGCATCAACAATGATGCCATTGATACCAGCATCTCTACTGCCAAAGCCATCAGAACAGTCGACTGCGTTACCGAAACTGTTGGCACCAAGATCTTCAGCGCTGAAGCCATGGCACCATGCCACTTCTTTCATCAGAAAGACCTATTCGTATTGGTGATGCCAGACAGCAGTTTTTGACACCAACGGCTCCGTGGTGCAGGCAGTACTGAAACAACCCATCTATTCAATAGTCCCTCCACTTTCCAGCACACAGGAAGAGGATAGTTTTTTTCCACACACCACTCCTCACCTGTACAACCGGACCCAACCCCTGGACCTCTGTGATCGAGGTCTCATTATAGGCAAGACATAGAGCTATGGTATGGGCACTTGTGTGGGGAATGGCATGGGTGAGGCCATCCACAATGCCTTACTGGGACCCCTGGGCCGCCTATAGAAGGCAGTACAGCAGGCTCCCCAGTCCCTATAGGAAGGGGATTAGGTTGCCCCCACCACCCTCGATGCCTGCAATGTCAGAGTCCCACGAGGAAATTGTCATCTGAAGGAGAGCATAGAGCAAGACACCATGCCACCTACTAACAATTCCTCCTCGGATGAGACCATAATGTCTTCACCTCCTACAGCCACTGCCGCCTTTAAGCAATTTCAAAAGCTTTTTAAATGTGTGGCTGATGGATTAGAGAACTTTCTTGAGGAAGTCCCAGAGGCCCAACATAAACTGCGGACATCCTACAAGCCTCCTCAACTTCCAAAATAGCGCCCCCATTTAATGATGCTCTAATGGAGCCTGCAAAAACAGATGCCAGCTACCATACCACCTATCTGCAAGAGGGCTGACAAAATGTATTATATCCACTCTAAAGGTATGGACCTCCTTTTTTCCCATCCTGCACCAAATTTACTCGTTGTCAATTCTGTCAACCCGCATGATAGACAGCAACAGTACAGATTGACACCCATCGACAAAGAGTGGAAATGGATAGACCTTTTTGGTCACAAGATCTGTTCTTCATCAGCCCTACAATTCCGGTTCGTCAACTATGCGGCATTACAAGCAAAATATGATCACTGCAACTATTCAAAATTGATGGACTTTATTAATATTCCGGAGGACAAAAAGGGATCACTTTAGAGCTCTTGTGTCTGAAGACCAGCTTGTGGCCAGAACTACCTTACAGGCATCTTTAATGTGGTCAACATAGCAGGAAGTTCCATGGCTACCACCTTGGTCATGTACCATGAATCCAGGCTGCATTCCTTGGGATTTCCCAGGAGATACAGTCCACGGTGGAGGACTTTCCATTCAACAGACAAAAACTTTTCACCACCAAGATGGACCAAGTCCTCCACATGATGAAGGACTCAGGAGTGACCCTCTGTCCACTGGGGATTTATACGCCTGCCATGAAGAAGACAAACCAGATATCAGGCTTACCAGCACAACAGGTATGTCTCATATACCCAACATCAGTGGCAGTCCAAGCCACAGAGATGCCGACCACCACCACTATCAACGTCTTAATCTTTCTCCTCGAAGCAACAATTTTGAGGGCTTGGTTGAGGGTCTGAACGACCTCCCCCGCACTACAGTGCTAATGACACCATCCATCTTCCATTTCAGATACTGTCTGACTCCCTTTTATTTGGCGTGGTCTTCCATCACCACCACCAAGTGGGCCCTAGAAATAGAATCATAGAATATTAGGGTTGGAAGAGACCTCAGGAGGTCATATAGTCCAATCCCCTGCTCAAATACACATGGGCTAGTTGATTCCCTTTACTTCCATCTTTCCCACCCAACCCCCCTTTGTGTCCCTCTTCGGGGCCCCTTCTCACAAGCACCTTGTATGACAAGAAGTAAACCATCTTCTACATTTAGGTTCCGTGGAACAAGTTCCTCCACTACACAAGGTGAATGGTTTCTTCTCCCATTACTACTTTCTCCAAAAGAAAAATGGAGGATGGAGACCCATGCTAGATCTCACAAACCTCAACAAGTTCATGAGGGTTCAACCGTTCAGGATGGTCACATTAGCAATGATTATACCAACACTGGAACTCCGCTCACAGGAGGTTCATCGGGTTTATCCTGGGAACGGACCATTTTTAATATAAGGTCCTACTTTTCAGACTTTCCACAGCACCACATGTTTTCTTCAAAATTCTTGTAGTAGTAGCGGCTCACCTGCGCAAGCAAGGGGTCATAATATTCCCCTACCTGGACTACTGTTTACTAAAAGCTCCCACCCTGGCAGATGCTGTCGACAGTACTTACAGGGCGATTGCCCTTTTCCAGAATCTGGGGTTACAGATAAAGTCAATTTTTGTGTGTAAAACCCATTCACCAGCTAGACTTCATCAAGGCCCATCTCAACTCCCTGGAAGCCAAAGTGTCATTACCAACCAACAGGTTTATTACTGTGACCAACCTCATCTCTTCAGTAATGAACAGTCAAACATATCAGCACGCACCTGCCTTCAACTTTTAGGCTACATGGCTGCAACCACATTTGTGGTACAACATGTGCAGCTCCACATACGCTGTCTTTAAGGCTGGCTCAGAACCGTCTTCATGCCACACAAACATAGATTCATAGATTCTAGGACTGGAAGGGACCTCAAGAGGTCATCGAGTCCAGTCCCCTGCCCGCATGTGCCTCCACTTTCTGCCTTTGATAAGAAACAAGACTATATGAGTAAAGACCGACAACATTGCTTGCATATTTTATATAAATCGACAGGGAGGAGCCAGAGCCTGATCCCACTCCCTATGCATTGAAGGCATGTAACTGTGGAATTGGTGTATCTGACACAATATCAATTTCTCAGCCTCCTACCTGCCAGGCTGTCAGAACATTAGAGTGGATACATTAAGCAGGGAATTTTCTCACAATCATGAATGGGAACTAAACAACGTCCTGCAGAACATATTTCAACAGTGGAGACCCCCATCAATAGACCTCTTTGCAACACTGCAGATCTACAAGTGCCCACAGTTCTGCTCGAGAACAGTTCTGGGACCCCAGTCACTGGGGGATGCATTCCTCCTCAAATGGGAAGTGCCATTTCTATGTGCGATCCCATCGATACCATATTATTGAGGGTAGTAATCAAGATATGAATGGACAAAGCGAAAGTCATACTGATAGCCCCAACATGGCCCAGACAGATTAGGTACTCTTACCTGCTGCGGATGGCACTATGTGCACCACGCACTCTCCCACTCCAGCCGGACCTTCTGTCAAAGAATGATTGGCAGGTCCACCATCTGAACCTGGAAATACTTCACCCAAAGGCATGGCTCCTACATGGTTCCATCATGACAAACTAGCCTGTTCAGTAATACTTGTTTAACCTGTTCCAAACAGTAGGAGGGCAGCCATGCACCAGATTTACCTTCAAAAATGGAAGAGGTTCACTATATGGTGCCAAGCCAAGCAAGTCAGTTTCCACACCTCTGCCCTTGATATTGGACTACATCTTGGAGTTAAACTTGGAACTATCCACTAGTTCGATCAAAGTCCATCTTGCAACTATTAACGCCTTCCATCACAAGATTGATGGGATGTCATTGTTTGTGCACCCGATTATGAAACGCTTTCTTATGGGCATACAGAACGTTTACCCTGAAGTACGTGCACCTACACTGCCGTGGGACTTAAACCTGGTATAATGCTGCCTCACTGGGGACCCATTTGAACCCTTAGAGACATGCTATCTGATTCATCTGTCAATGAAGGTAGCATTTTTAGTAGCCATTACATTGGCCTGCCATGTGGGTGAGTTAGGGGCTCTCATGGCTCACCCAACTTCTACCATTTTTTTTCTCCAAGGACAAGGAGAACCACATCTGAGATTTATACCTAAAATATCTTCATCCTTCCACATAAATCAACCAATCCACCCCTGTATTCTTTCCCAAACCTCACAAGAGCACATAGGACTCAGGACTACATACCCAGGGCATTAGACTCACACTAGAGTTCTACCTCAATAGAACTAAGCCTTTCAGAAAATCCCCAAGGCTGTTTGTCTCCATTACCAAATGCTCTAAACACTATGCAGTCACCCAGAGCTCAAGATTGAATGCACTACTAGAGCTAACAGTGCTGTCTTCACTCACTCATGCAACTCTCAAGCCCCTTCCATCTAACGTGGGGCACTGCTCTACAGTCACCTGAAGTTGAGCACCCATAGGGACATCACTCAAAGAAGAAGAGACGGTTACTCACCCTGTGTGGTAACTGAGGTTCTTCGAGATGTCCCCCTGTGGGTACTCCACTATCCACCCTCCTCCCCTCTACTCCGGAGTTCAAATTCCGGACTCTACAGTAGAGAAGGAACTGAGGGGGTCGGGTTGCTGCGAGACGGGGACTGCACATGCATGACCTGGACGGGCACTGCTGCTGAAATTCTCTGATCAAATGCGCAGGGATGCACCAACACCTGAAGTGGAGCACCCACAGGGGCATGCATCTCGAAGAACCTCAGTCACTGCACAGGGTGAGTAACCTCTTCTTGCTGAAGGGAACCTGTCTCTTGAAATTGCAGTACAGCCAAGTCCATTACTTTTCTGTGACTTCTGTAGGTTTTGTTTTTTATATACGTTGTAAAAATGATTTTTTTTTTTCAGATTATCACGGTGAGAAACTAAAATTACCACGAGCCTCCAGTAAATTTAATGAGGCCTTAAGTAGTCTTTGAAAGCTGTCATGTTTGCCTAATTAAGTGTAAATTATTCATAGTGCTATGTGACTCACAAGTCATTGCTACAGCTACATTTTAGTCACTGGTATTTTTAGTAAAAGTCATGGACAGGTCACGGGCAGTAAACAAAAATTCATGGCCGTGACCTGTCCATGACTTTTACTATATACTCCTGACTAAAACTTGGAGAGTGTGTGTGTGCGCGGGGGGGTATGGTTCAGGGGGTGCCATGGGTATTCAGGGGGAGAACATAGGTACTGGGAGGAGGGATTGCCTGGACTGGGGCAGGTTCCCTACACGGCTCCTGGGAAGGGGCGACCTCCAGCTCCTAGCTCCGTGTGCTGCCTCTGCTCCATCCCAAGCCCCAGTTCTGCAACTCCCATTGGCTGGGGATCACAGCCAATGGGAGCTGCGGGGGTGGTGCTTGCGGGTGGAGGCAGCACGTGGAGTTAGAAGCTGAGGGAGGGGAGTTCCTGTCGCCCTTCTGGGGAGTCCCACCAGGTAAGCATCGCCCTGCACCCCAATTCCCAGCACTGAGCCCTCCCACTCCCAAACTCCTGCTGCTGGGGGGTGGGGTGGGGGCCGAGACTGCCCCAGCAGCAGCCAGTGCGACTGTCCAGGGGCTGCCCAAGCTGCTCAGGTGGCTCCCGGGCCAGCCACATGGGTTTCTGCAGAAGTCTCAGAGGTCATGGAAAGTCACAGAATCCATGACCTCCGGGAGCCTTAGTCATTGCTAATAACTGGATTGCCAGGAAAAGTTGGATTACTCTGTGTTATTGCCGGTTAATTGATTGTTACTGAAGTAAATACACTAAACACTATATAGAGCTCCTTTAAAGCTTTTAATTTATATTTTCAGGTAACACAGCAAGATGTAAGGAAAGAAAATCCTCTGCAGTTTAAGTTCAGGGCTAAGTTTTTTCCTGAGGATGTATCTGAGGAGTTAATTCAGGAAATAACTCAGAGACTGTTCTTCCTGCAAGTCAAAGAAGCCATTTTAAATGATGAAATCTATTGTCCACCAGAAACTGCAGTTCTACTGGCTTCCTATGCTGTCCAAGCCAAGTATGGAGATTACAATAAGGAGATTCATAAACTAGGCTACTTGGCCAATGACAGACTTCTCCCCCAGCGGTAAGTGGGAAACTGCAGCTGCTATATGGATGCTGCAGAATTGTAAACTTGCTAATAAAAATGTTCTTAGGTTTTAAAATCAGAGTATCAGTTTCTTCAATATTATAATTAATCTTTTCTTTAATGTTAAGCCATATGGTGGTGGTAGTTCTTTGAAGTGAGTTTTTGTTTCATTGGTAAAATTTAGGAGTAAAGGAGGAGATCATTTGGGCTTTGAGTAGTGAAGAGTAGGCATCAGAATTGTACAGTCCTTGTGAGAACTGAATTTCTTGCAACTCTTTAGCTCTGTCTTAAGGTAACTGCACATATTTAGTCAAGCAACTTCCTCTCTGTTCCAATGAGTTAATATTAAAGCGGTATATAATGCATGTTCCTACCTCTTCTCTGGAATCAATGCCTTCTGTGAATAAATATTGGAACCATCCAGTTTGCAAATCAATGTGGATTCCTTAATAGAGCTGGGCAAAATATTTTGAATAGTTTATTTGCCAAAATATTAAGTTTTGGTAGACCTGGAATTACTAGTGAATTTGACATGAATGTGCCAAAAAATGTTGAAGGGGGACTAGACACCATTCAGAAAATGGTGGTGATGCCCTCCTTATAACTTTTAGCCCAATAGTTAGGGCACTCACCTGGGATGTAGGAGACCTGTGTTCAGCTCTCCCCGCTGCCTGATGTGGAGAAGGCATGTGAACGTGGGTCTCCTACATTGCAGGAGAGTGCTCTAGCCACTGAGCTATGGAATTTGCTAGCGTTGGTCTCTCTGCCTCTCCCGTTGAAGCTGCTTCACTTTCTAAAAATAATTAAGTAGTTCTTGAAGCAGCGACGTGAACTTGTCTCCCCCATCTTAGGTGAGTGCCTTAACTATCAGCCTACAGATATTCTTACCCTTTCCCTAGCCCAGTGACTATGTCTTGTTGTTCATATACTCCAGGGGGAATTCTGCTCCACTGCACATGCACAGAATTAGTCTCTCCTGCAGATTTCTTTACTTCCCCACAGAAAAATGATTTTCTGACTGGGAAGCAAAGGGAAGCCACAAGAGCGGTCATCTGACCCTCCCCAGAAGTATGTTTTGGGTACCCAGGGCAGCCAGCAGAGAGGCAAATCACTGTGGGGCAGGGGTGGGACTGGGGAAGACCCAGCTGGTGGCTCTTACGCTTGTGCTGGGCTCAACTGCTAGTCCCGGCTGGGCTGGGGAGGACAGGACTTCCTCTTCCCCTGCACGGCATCTGGGGCCGGTCAGACCCACCCCCAGATTTCTCCCCCAGCTACAGGGTGCTCTGCAAACTTCCCTTCCCTCCCCCCACCCTGCTTTCTGCACCCATCGCTCCTCAGCTGCAGAGGGAGGGATCCCTGTACAGGGAGCTGTTCCCCCATCCACCTGACCCCCTGATACCCAGACTGTCCTGCTGAGCCTCATTCCCCTGCATTCAGAATCCCTTCCCGATAAGCCCCACTCCCCCTGCACCTGGACCACCCTGACGAGCCACCCGGATCCCTTGCCCACTCCCCCAGTATCTGTACCCCGCCCCCCACTGAGCCCCAACCACCTTCACCTGGACTCCCCTTCAGAGTCCCATTACTGTTGCACCCAGAACCTCCCAACAAGCTCCTGTGCATCCGGATCTCCCCACACACCCGGATCCCCCACTGAGCCTGCGCCCAGATTGCCCCACACAGAACCATCTCAACTCACACCTGGATCCCCCCATACTAAGCCCCTCCACACTTGGATCCTGCCTTGCTGAGCCTGTCCACACCTGGTGCACCTGGCACGGAGGGGCAGGGCCCTGGGGTGTTTCTGGGCCAGGTCTGGTCCTTGTGCTATGTCAGGGTTGGGTGCAGCCTCACAGTTGAGTCCATGTCCTGGGGACTAGCTGCACAGTGATCTCCTACCTCTGTGTGGCCTGTGCTCCCCAATGCCATGGTGGAGCTTCCATATTTGACAAATAAAATTTGCAGAATTTTAAAATAGTGTGCACATTTTTTTATTTTTATTTTTTTGGTGCAGAATGCCCTCAGGAGTAATTCATAGTGGCAACTTGTAGTTTATTCAGAATGACAATGTTTCATTCTCCTCAAAACAGATGTTTTTGATTCATCAAAATTTTCCAGTTTTTTTTATTGTTTGAGCTGAACAGAGTACTTGTTCTCATTTTTCAGAACTACCAGTGAACTGAAAAATCAATTATTTGCCTGACTCTATTCCTTATTTCACATTTATTTTTCATGTCTTGAAATTTTGGATTTATTCTGGTACTTCTTCCCCTTTTTTGTAAATTACGTTCAGTTACTTAACACTTTTATAAAAACCTATTTTTCCAAAGAAATGTAAAAGCTTTCTCATAAAAACACAAGGCTAGATAAAGTTTAACAATCTAAAAAAAGATGTTCTTCTCCTAGGATACTACCTGAAAACGTAGGGCCTGTTAAGATTGAGATTATAATATCGCTTCTGAGCATGACTATAGCATTGTTTTTTCCTGTACATATTAGCAATCAAAAAGTATTAGAACATGAATGCCCATAATCATAATATACAGTTATGCTAATGGTGTGTGTGTGGGGGGGGGGGACGGACACAGGCAGATTCTTACTACTTCTACCTAAAACAATGCAGTAAACAAGTGTGTACTTGGAGATAATGTTCCTGTTCATGCCACCAAATTGGAGGACAGGAGAGTGCTACAAGCTGTAAGGTGAATAAAAATCTGAGTTCAGTTTGCTAATCAACAAACAACCCAGGGTTTATTTTCAGTTACATGTTTGTGTGACATTATCACGGGTACATGTGTTTCTCAATATCCCTCTACTCTGCCCGTTTTGTTCTCTTGAGCGGCCAGTTTCAAATGATATTTATATGAATTCTACTATTAAAATTTGTGGAAACTTTAAACTCTGTTAGAACAAACAACAGAAGTATGGTATGAGAGGGCAGTGCAAAATGGGCCTGTGAAACAAAACCAAGCGTGTCTGTCTAATGTTAGGCTTTCTACTCTTTAATAAATAGTAGTTTCAACCTAGAAAATATGGAGCTACTAGGACTGCTCACTTACAAGATTTCAATGATTACCCAGGATAGTTTTGGTCAGATTGGCACAGTCAAGGCATTTCATGCTGCTTCTCTGTATGTACTATAATGGGTTTCTCCAGATTTTGTGTTAAGTTCGAGGCCAGACTTAAGGATGATGACAAGGGACTGCTCGTCTCCCTGTACTTTTTAGACTCTTAAGCTATATAAACCATTTATGGCTTCAGATAATTTTAAAGGGCAAAACAAAACAAAAAACAAAAAAATCCACTACCTATGTGTGCCCCACTTACATTTTGAAAGGGTAGGGATAAGAAGGTTGGAGAGCTGGAGGTTGTATGTTGAGAGGTAGTAAGTAGAAATATCAGACTGCTGCCATCTTAAATAGATTTGAAAAGTGTACACTTAAATAGGTGTGTACACAATGCATCCAATTGTTCATCTCTTGACCTAATAAAAATATATTGTACCTGCTCAGAATTCAGTTTTCAGATGCTCCTATTTTCCAAAACAGTTTTTTTCCCCCAAAGAAGTAAAAGGATCTTTTTTAAGTAGCTAAAGTTGCTTTCAGTTTCCCATAATTCAAAATCATCTGGCTGGATTTTGCTTTAATTTTTACAAACAAATTTATTTTGGGGAAGAGATCACTGTGATGGAAACCTTGTGACCTAAACATGAAAGTCTAGTGTTGATGTCAGCATGTGAAAACCAGAAACTTAACAGAAAGTGTCTTGCAACCTTAATAAGAATGGCCAGGACTGGTGCTCACTATAGTAAGATGTTACTTAAATTGAAAGCTCTTTGGGACAGAGATCATCTTTTGTGTGTGTGTGTGTGCACGCGCGTGTGCACCTGTGTGCGCGTGTGTGTGTGTGGTGCCTTGCACAATAGAGGCCTGGTGTGTATTTCAGTAGTCCCTAGGAGTCCCAGCACATACTTAGCTAACCATTTTAAATATTCTAATATTGAAAGCCTTTCTCAAAAAGAAAAGCAAGTTTAAGTATGTTAAAGTTTATTTTGTACAAGATTAAAGCTTGGACAAGCTTACTACTCAGACTTTAAAGTGTGGTCTCTTTTTTTGAAAAGTTACTGTGATAATTGGATTGTTTGGTATCAGTTTTGTCTTTCAGCTCCAGCTGAAATATGCTTAATTTAAAATTCAGACATCCTGTTTATCTTAAGTTCAGATGTACTTTTTAACAGCCAGCACTGGAAACTCTGCCCTGGGTATGATGGTCAAGTTCTGTTTTATTCTAACTTCTGTATTGTCACCAGCAAGGGTCTGTACTTGAATTGTATTGCATTAATTAAATTATTGGTGTATAAGGCAAAACAGAATCCAGTTCACTCACCCATTGTTGAATGGCCCTAGAAAGAGAGGGGGGTGGGGAAAGGTGGTAAATGTTACTTTTGTCAATAACTAGGAAGAGCTGGAACTCAATTGAGCTGATCTCTTAAGTAAGATCACTTCTGCACTCCCTCTTCTGACCAGTCACGCTTTAAAACAGTTTCTACAGGGATGTTAAAAAAGTTAGCTACGTGGACTAAAAGTGAGATGAAAACTTTCCATGGTTTAACTTTAAGAAGACATACAAACAACTTTTAATCTTAGTAACTAACTAATATAATATAGTTCCTTATATTGTGCACTTGGTTTCTACTGTTGCTATACCAGGCCAGGTTGCTGTGCTATGCTGATACGTTCTAACAGGTTGAAACACGTCCATGGCTGTAGCTAACATGAACAAAACTGCTTATGACATTATTAGTTTAAATCCTGGAACCTATTCTTGTTTCTTTTGCAAGTACCCCCACATTCTCTTCCAGCTAACAGCAGAACTGGTGGTTTAGTTCTAGGAATAAACTGAAAAGTTTGAGTGTATTTGTGGGTGTATAGAAGTTCTTTAATTCGTGCTACAAGAGTTGGAAAGTTTTCTGTGATTCTGTATTTTGTCTAGTTCATTTTCAAACATAGTATCATTATCCTACAGATTTAAATTGCTGAAGCTATGAATTAAAATTATGCATTAATGTGTTTGAGTGGGTATTGGCTTGTGTCACAGTGAAAGTTTAAAAGCGATTGTTAAAACTGAAACTGTAGTTGTTTTTTCCCTTCAAATGATTTATTTCACGCTTTTAGACATCTTGGAGTACTTTATAAAATTTGATTTTCAAAGTGTTTATTAATGAAAATGCCAGTTAAATATTTTACCTGAATCTGTTCAACTTTTTTATTTGGCATAACTATTATTATGTATTTGTTATAAGCTCTATACCTGAACTTATTTGTGTATTTTATGGATCAGATCATTTATCAGTTTCATTTCATAGCAGCCTCTTTTATTGACAGTGTTCTAGAACAGCACAAACTGACAAAAGAACAGTGGGAAGAAAGAATACAGAACTGGCATGAAGAACACAGAGGGATGTTAAGGTAATTATGCAGAAATTGTCCCATGTAGCTTAAGTTTTGTGTGTGTGTGTGTGTGGGGGGGGGTGTTATTTCAAATTATTTTGGTTTTAACACTACCTTTTTTTTTTTCCCCCTATCCAGGTCAGACAGGAAGGATGGCCTAGTGGATAGGGCACTAGACTTGGGTGTGTGATGTTGAGCAAGTTAGTTATCTACCCTGTGCCTCCATTCCCCATCTGTAAAATGGATGTAATACTTCCCTAGCTCACAGTGGTGTTTGAGAATAAAATTTAATTATTGTGAGGAACTCGATACTTGGTGATGGCAGCTGTATAAGTACCCGGATAGAATTCCAGGTGAATTCCTCAAGAGGAATTAAATAAAATTATTAACTTGAAGTGTCAAATTTAGGCATTCTTTAGTTTCTCCACTCATATACATCCTTTATTTTTCGTTTCTTAGTTACGCTATTTTCTCTCGTCAGGGAAGATTCTATGATGGAATACCTCAAGATTGCACAAGATCTGGAAATGTATGGAGTCAACTACTTTGAAATAAAGAATAAAAAGGGTACTGAATTGTGGCTAGGTGTTGATGCTTTGGGTCTGAATATTTATGAGCATGATGACAAGTAAGTTGTTTTTATTATGTGTATTATTATAATAGTGTCCCAACAGAGATTAGGGCCTCATTGTGCTAGGCAGTGTACATACATGTAGTAAGAGACAATTTTGTCCCAAATATGTTGCAGACTAAATAACACGAGAAAGAAAGTGGAAGAAAAGCTCACTTGTGGAGGTTTTTGAATTCCTCTCAAATTAAAGGGGAATTTACTCCCATTTTGTGGGTTTCAATTTGGACTTCCACATTTTGAAGATGAGTGGCTTACAAAGTTTTTTTTGTTTGTTTGTTTGTTTTTTTTGTATGGATGCTCTCTGTGCTTCCCACTCTTGGCTTCAGTGAGAGTAAGAACAACAACAATATCCTGTTAGCATGGCAAAAGTGGAAGTACTCTTTTAAAATGGGAAGCATTTTATTTGTAATAGCTGCAATTAGAAGAAGAGCTTATAGAACAAAGCTGCGCTGATATAGAGTGTAATTTTTTTTTATTTTTCAAAGAAAACTGTTAATAGATTGAAACCTCTTGTTCTGTTTAGGAGGTTGGAAAAACTTCCTGTCCAACCATTCCTCCTTTGTTCTCTTTCCCCATCATTTCAGATAAAGAAAGAATATATAATAAAGCAACTCTTAAGAATCACGATACTAGCGAACAAAGTCATCATGAATTTTCTAAATTAAACATTGTGAGCTCAACATCAGATAGCCAATACCATCTACATTCAAAATACCTGCCTTCAAACTAATAAATGTAGTCCCTGAGAGTATCCCTGGCAAACCTATATTACCATTAGTTGGCATTGTAGCTTCTAAGAGTTGGAGGAAATATTCATTTAGGGTGTTGAAATAGAAAGAAATACCTCTTTCTGATGTTCTGAAATACATCTTCAGTTGCTAACTGCTGCTAGTGTTTGTAATTGTGATACTGTAATGTAAATGGAAAAGACTTCTAGTCCAATTGAGAAAAATATTCATCATTGATGTAATGTAATGCACAACATATTCCAACTATTTCTGGTAACAATTATATACGAATGTTTAACTGAAAACAATGCAGGGGATGAAGTTTAAATTGAGTTATGGGAATCAGTGTAGCAACTCAAATTGCACAATTAACTTTAATCAAAATGCAAAATTACTAAAGGAAGATGATTTAACTTCTGCCTTTGTTATAGTGACAGACTTTTCAGTAAAAAGCAACAGAGGGTCCTGTGGCACCTTTAAGACTAACAGAAGTATTGGGAGCATAAGCTTTCGTGGGTAAGAACCTCACTTCTTCAGATGCAAGATGACTTAAAGGTGCCACAGGACCCTCTGTTGCTTTTTACAGATTCAGACTAACACGGCTACCCCTCTGATACTAGACTTTTCAGTGTTTCTTTTGCGAAAACAGTCACTCATTTTATAAAAAGTATACTTCTAATTGTTTATAAAGGGTCAATAAATTATTGATTTTTGTACCAGGCTTATAACATGAATAGTATGTGTTAAAGATTAAAGGATATGAGCACATGAGTAGAAGGTGCTATAGTTAGTTATAAGGAAACTTTTGATTCCCTACACTGTATAACTATCTGTAACAATTAAACATTACACCTCTACCTCGATATAACCCTGTCCTCGGGAGCCAAAAAATCGTACTGCGTTATAGGTGAAACCGCGTTATATCGAACTTGCTTTAATCCTCCGGAGTGCGCAGCCCCGCCCCCACGGAGCACTGCTCTAGCGCGTTATATCAGAATTCGTGTTATATCGGGTCGCGTTATATCGGGGTAGAGGTGTAATTAAAACATCTGTTAACTATTTATCATTCCTTCATTAACTGGTTGGTAATGTAACCATAACATATAAAGTGTGACTGAAAAAACTATACAAAGTTAATAAAGATGGATTTAAATATTTGGTGGAAATACATATATTTGTGCCTTTGATTAAAAAATAGTTTTTGGCTTTTGTTTTGTTTTTTGAAGGTTGACACCCAAGATTGGTTTCCCTTGGAGTGAAATCAGAAACATCTCATTTAATGACAAAAAGTTTGTCATAAAGCCAATTGACAAAAAGGCCCCTGTAAGTAAAGTCTGGATATTTTTCTTTATGTATGAGGATTTTAAATATGATCTAACTTGCTCTGACACTTTTGCGTAAGCGATAGCCCTTTTCTGCTGTGTAAAATGGCACCAAGGGCCTCTCTTAATTACTTAGACTTCTCAGTTGTGGATAACTGGTAATCAAAAAGCAATGTTCATTTTAAAGTATATAGAGAGAATATGCTATTTTTATCTTGTTCTTGTATTAGCCACATTTTAGATGTTGTTTGGATGATTTTTGGATATTTTTTCACTAATACATTTACTAGTGCAGGTTGGACAGCTGCTGTACCATATCCCTTAAAGTTACATATCTGCATTTTCCCAGTTTTCTTACAACTTTTTGCTGCTCTCCACCACTGCAGCATCTTCCTTCTGAAGTATAGGTTGGGGCACAAAATGAAACTTCATGAATTAGCCAAAATATTAAAGTAAACAATAAATATTCTCCCACTGTTTTCATAACATTGATAGTTCTTTCAGCTGGTAGTCCTGTAGATCAGTGGTTCCCAAACTTCTTACTAAGGTGACCCATGAACTGCTTTTTGTGTGTGTGTGTGTGTGTGTGTGTGTGTGTGTGTGTGTGTGTGTGTGTGTGTGTGTGTGATTGTGATTCATTCACCCAGGGTCCAAATTTGGGGGTTGGGGTTCCAAAATCATAGGCCAGCATCCTTCTCCTTGTCCCTCCGAAGGGGCACCACAACCCTAATCCCAGCCCAGTGCAGAGGGGAGGTCCATGGGGTTTGAGTTGGAAAGCAGGCCCAACCCGCCCTCACTTCACAGTGGAGGGGTGGCTGGGCCAAACTGAGTGGCGCTGTGATCCTGTAGACCAGGTTGCAATGGCCGGACAGGAGCTTCCACTGTAGGGTGAATGCAGAGTAGGATCACTTCCCCCTCGTCCCCTGGGTCTCCTTTCCATGCCAGGCCCGTGACCCATTTTACAATCTTCCTTCAGCTCACTTGTGGGGATTGGGAGCCATCATTTGGGGAATACTGCTGTAGATTTCTACCATTGAACTGGCCAGAGATAAAATGTCAAGATTGCGGTAAAATTATATGTAATCTTACAAACCCAAACATATAATGTATTGATTTTAGCTTACAGTCTAAAAATCTAGAATTTAAGAGCTGCACTTTAATTAAACTTAAAATATTTTGTTGCTAGGATTTTGTTTTTTATGCACCTCGTCTGAGAATTAATAAGCGGATTTTGGCACTGTGCATGGGAAATCATGAACTGTACATGAGGAGGAGAAAGCCTGATACAATTGAAGTGCAACAGATGAAGGCCCAGGCTAGAGAGGAGAAACATCAGAAACAGTTGGAAAGGTATGACATTAACAATCTTCTGCGAACCAGAATAAAATACATCGAAAGCATTTTGCAAGAACATGGCCATGGAATCACAAAGTACCTGGGGTCCCAGAAGGCAAAACTCTACCTTTCCACTTCTGAATATGTAAATTAGATCATGGATTGGTATGGGTCATCTGGCTTGAATAGAAAACCTTGTCTTCGTCAAGTAGTGTTTCTATGAGTGCTCCACTCTCCGTGCGCTTGCACCTCAGATTTTAGGGTATGCTGAGGGGTATGGCTGATTCTCCTGGGTTTAAAAGTTGCCTTTCGTGCCGAGAGGCTGTCCCAATCAGTGTGTCCATTGCCTTGGGGAGTCACGTGTTCTCCAAAAGTGTAATTTCTGCCTGAACTTAAACTTGAGGGCCAGAAAGAACCAGAAACTTAAACTATGTCTCCTTATGATGGAGGGTTCGCTCCAGCCAGCTTCTGACCCCAGCCAGTGTCCACCCCCCCGTACAATGGTCTTCGAACAGGTTAATCACTTAAACCTCCTCGGTACAGCACACCTCTAGAGCATTGAAGAGGAAATCTTTGGGATCCTCTCAAAAAGATTCTAGAAAGTGGTCTTCAAGTCTTCTGAATAGAGCATCCACCTCAAAGAGATGGTCTCAGATTCGGACACTCATTTTGGCACCTACTGATTTCTGACGAGGCTGCAGGTTCGTCAGGTACTGTGACCACCAGCAAGCATAAGGTCACTAAGGGTTCCAGCTCAGGAAGATCAGTACCATCAGGTGATAGGAGTGGTCGAGAGAAGATGATCAGCTCTTCTAAATTGGTACTGACAGAGTCTACTAGAACCTCAGTACCCAGCACTTCAGCTCCACAGAAGACCAGACTGACATCTACTGGTCATTCATCGGAGAGCATGAGACCTTTGATACTGTTGGTGCCTTCTGCCACAGTTACCTCTGCCCAACTTGCAGTACCGAAGAGCGTACAGTACCGATGAGGCAAGAGTTTTGATTTTCTTGGGAGTTGGTAGTAACAAACACTCAAATCTCCCCTGTTTGGCACCAACCCATTCTCGGTACCAACCACTTCTCATTCCCAGAGATTTGCCCGTTACCGATGGAGTTTATGCCTATCTCTACCAAGTGAGGAGGAAGATGATAAAGAGGATGGGGACTTTTAATCATTTTCTCACATTTCTGGCTGGGGCTTTCCTGTCCATTGTCAAGGAACTTTCTATCCTGAGACCTCTAAGGTGTTGGACTATCCTCGTGAGAGATGCGCTCCGCCATGCTGGTATGGACACACTTGGGTGCCTACAGCCATGCCTTATGTACCACCTCAGTAGCCATACTGTGACCCTAGAGCCCATACAGGAATTCTCCAGAGCCCCTAGCTTTTCTTGTCAGGAGAAGAGCAGACAGTTCCCACCAGCCTCTCTGTCTAAGGTTCCTGATCACAAGAGGGGATCTTTGAGGGGCAGGAAGCAAGATTGGACAAATAGATTGCCCCTACAACCAATATCTCTTCCTCCCCTCAGATGAAGCTGTCATGCCTTCTCCATCGTCCTTGGCTGATGATTTTAAACAGTTCCAGGACCTTTTTAAAAGGATAGTGGACCCCTTGCAAATTCCACTGGTGGAGGTTAAGGAGTTCCACATAAATTACGTGATATTCTGCATACTTCATCATCTACCCACATTGCATTACCTGTTAGTGAGGCCTTGTTAGACCCTGCAAAAATAATTGGGCATACCCTAACCACAGTACCTTCCACCCATAAGAGGGCAGACAAAAAATTATGTTCCCTCCAAGGACTCTGAATTTTTATTTTTTGCACCCATCCCCCAACTCTCTTGTGGTGGATGCTGTGAATAAACATGGCTGACAGCACCAGGCTAAATTGACTCTGTATGATAAAGATTTAACACATCTTGATTTATTTGGCTGTAAGTTATACACATCGGCTACCTTACAATTTAGAATTGCCCATTATCAAATCCTCATGGTGAAATACAGCCATACTAACCATTCAAAGTTAAATGCCTTTATTGAGCATCTTCCAACAAACCAGAAGAAGCAATTCCAGGTGATCATCACAGAGAGCCAACTGCGCTTTAGAGCCACCTTGTGCTCTCTGGAAATTTACACCCCTAGACAAAAAAGAAAGTTCAGTAGGTCCCAGATGGCAGAGAGATCTGATCCCTCCCAGAATCATTATGAACCTGAACGTAAGGGACAGTGGTTCCAGAAAAGAGACCAACAGCTTCTCAGGCATCGACTTCACAACCCACAATTTCGAAACACCAGATTTGACTGATTAAATCATAAGAACTGCCATACTGAGTCAGACCAATGGTCCATCTAGCCCAGTGTCCTGTCTTCTGACAGTGGCCGATGCCAGGTGCTTCAGAGAGAATGAACAGGGCAGGTAATAATCAAGTTAGGGGAAACCCACGTTAGTGACAAGTGACTTTGCAAGAGCTTCAGGCCGTGGACCAAAAAGGAGCAGGGCATTTGTCTCCAAGTGCTCCTTATGAAGTCAACCCTTGCATTGGCCTCAGAGCTGACTAGATCGGACTCTGCTCCTAGCACTGTGGCCTCGGTGCGCAGCATGCCACTGGCACTGGTCTCAGACCGGCGCCGATACTCATCCTTGGTACTGGCTAAAAGGCAAAGAAAGGCTGGGAGGGGACATTCTCCTATGTTCCCTAAATGGAAGGAGAGAGCCGGAGGAGACCAAAGACCCACATAGGGCAGCTCTTCCCCTCTGGACAGAGGTCGGGCCCCGACTCCCGCTGAGCAGTTGAGCCCACTTCAAGACCCGCCTCCCACCTCGGGAAGCAGCAGAGGCATTTGACACCATCCATACCTGAGGCCTTTCAGGCCGCTAAGGACATTCTGTCCCTGCCAGGCCAGTGAGGTGCCCCGTTCCAGGGGTAAACCTGCATTGGGACCCTTTCAATGGTCCCCATCAGTGCAGCACTGCTCCACGCCACAGGAGTTGCCCCTTCAGCACACGCCTGAACGTCGCCACCAGCCCCTGGACACGGGTTGGCTTGCCTGCCAGAGTTCCCGGCGTCAGTCCCTGGACTCCAGGCAGGGTTCCTCGGGCTTGAGGCATCGATGGTCAGTGGGCTGGCACAGACCCGCAGAGGCATGGCACCAATCCACAGAGTCCCGGTGCCAGAAATACCTGAGCTGCTCTTCCAACTCATGGCACCACTCCGGAGGGTTGACAGGCCAGTCCCCTTCTCCAGAACGCCAGTATGGTTAATCTACGGTCTCCGACACGTCGGTCTACGCGCTACCAGTCAACGGAGCGGCATCACTCACTACATGTAAGGCATCTATCGCCAGGGTACCATCAGTGATCCACCAAACGCTGCCGCCGGTCACAGATCGTGGCACCGAAAGCCATCACCCTCGTACAGATCCCCAATGGAGGTCCAGGGCCAGAGCCGACAGGATCGGGGTAGACAAGCGGCCTCGTCACAGTCCTAGTCCCTTCTCGGGCTCTGACAGCTAGGAAGAGATCCTGCCTGCAGGCCAGGACCATCCATTGGGCACATAGGCATTCCCTGCTGGGTCACCAGTGGCAGCATGGCCTCAGGGCCAGTGGCCTACTCCCTGGCAACTCTGGAACCCCTGGGGATTTCCCCAACTCTCGCAGGGGCATAGGTCGGCCTCACAGGCATCCAACAAACGATCTGTGACAGTCTCCCATCCGCCCCCGACTCAGACGCGGAATCAGAGCGGGCTCCCCAGGGCCAGCCAGCCTCAGCTGAGTCTCCCCTGGCAGAAGTGGTGGAGTTGGCAGACCCACCTGTACCTGCCTCCTCGTCATCTTTGCCTCATGAGGTGATAGTGGGGCCCACTCACCCGGTTCCCCAGGATGATGCCAAGGATCACCAGGAGCTCTTGAAGAGGGTCGCCTGAAACCTGGGTCTGGAAGCCAAGGAGCTGGCGGAGCCCTCAGATTCTCTGTTTAATGTACTGAGTGCAGGAGTGGCATTGCCAGTGCATGAGGGAGTGGTGAAAAGTACTAAGGCCCTATGGCAGACACCCTCCTCACTGCCCCCCACCTCCAAGCAGGCAGAATGAAAATACTATGTTCCCCACTAAGGGGTATGAGTATCTTTATACCCACCCTGCCCCAAGCTCACTGCTTGTGTCAGCAGCCAATGAGCACGATAGACAAGGCCAACCAGGATCGATGCCTAAGAACAAGGAGGCAAAGAGGCTCGATCTCTTTGGTAGAAAAATGTATTCTACTTTCAGCCTCCAGCTGAGGGTAGCCAACCCTCAGGCCTTCCTTGGCTGTTACAATTTTAATATTTGGCAGTCTATGGCCAAGTTCGTGGACTCGCTGCCAGAGGACCCCAGGAAGAAATTCCAGGCTATCCTCGATGAGGGCAGGGCGGTGGCCAGTGCAGCCCTCCAAACAGCCTCAGGTGCAGCAGTCTCTGTGGCCTGGACCATGGTCTCGGCCATTTCAGTGAGGGAGGTGTCCTGGGTACAGTCATCGGGCCTTTCAATGGAGGTTCAACAATCCATCCAGGACCTCCTGTTGGATGGCCTGCCACTGTTTTCCAAACAAACAGACAGTAAATTTCCTGGCCTGAAAGACTCAAGGGCTATCTTGCATACCCTGGGCCTGTACACGCTGGGGCTGGCAAGGAAGCGGTTTAAGTTGCAACAGACACAAAGGTTTGGCAGCCAACCTCAGTTGGAGTCCTTCCACAAGAAGGACAAGGGCTATAAGCACCGGCAAGGCCATCAGCCGGCATCCTTTGCTCACTCAAGCTCCACCCATAACCAACGGGTGGTAAGCAGGCATTTTAAGGGTGTGCTCGAGAGCGACCTTCCAGCCTGTGTCCTGGATCCTGCTCCCCTTTTATTTTCCAACCACCCGCCCCCCTTCCTCCCTACGTGGGCCACTATAACATCAGACGAGTGGGTCCTCAGCACAGTAGCAGGGGGATATGCCCTCCAGTTTATTTCTATCCTCCCTCCCCCCCGTCCTTCTTCAGGGACTCTTCTCATGAGCATCTGCTCACTCAAGAGGTGCAGGGCCTTCTGCGGGTGGGAGCCGTGGAGGAAGTGTCCTGCCGCATTTAAGGGCGGAAGGATTTTACTCCCGATATTTTTTTAATCCCAAAGGCCAAAGGGGGTCTATGGCCCATCCTCGACCTGTGGAACCTCAACAAGTATCTCAAGAAGTTGAATTTCCCCATGGTCTTCCTGGCCTCCATCATTCCTTCCCTGGACCTTCGAGACTGGTACGCTGCCGTCGATTTGAAAGAGACTTAGTTTCACATATTGATATTCCATGGTCACCGACAGTTCCTAAGTTTCGTAGTTGGCACCACCCTCTATCAATTTGCGGTGCTCCCCTTTGGCCTAGCAATAGCACCAAGAGTGTTTATGAAATGCATGTCAGTGGTGGTGGCCTACCTCAGACGTCGGGGTATACAGATTTACCCGTACCTCGACAGCTGGCTCATCAAGAGCCGATCCAGGTCCAACTCAGCATCAAGATGCTGCAAGCCACCTGTCAAGCGCTGGGTCTGCTGATAAACTAAAAAAAATAAACGTTAATCCCAGTCCAACAGATCGACTTTATCGGGGCGGTGCTCAACTCTACCCGAGCCAGAGCATTTCCATCTGGGACCAAGTTCAGGGCAATGTCAGATCTAATTGCCAGTGTCACTGCACATCTGCTCACCACTGCCCAGGTCTGTCTTGGACTATTGGGTCACATGGCAGCATGCACGTATGTTGTCCGCCATGAAAGACTCCGGCTGCACCCCCTCCAAATGTAGCTGGTGGCACTCTACTTCCTGGCCACACATCACCTGGACAAGGTTATGTCCACATAACCTGGACAAGGTTTTCACGATCCCACCGAGGGTACTTACCTCTCTGCAGTAGTAGATTGACCCGAGATTGGTGTTGGAAATCATCAAGGAGCTCTTCCAGAAATGGGGACTCCTTAAGTGGACCTGTTCGCCACCAGACAGAACATAAAGTGTCATCAGTTCTGCTCTCTCCAAGACCTCAGCAGAGGCTCTCTTTCCGATGCTTTTCTCCTGTCATGGTCGGGAGACCTGATGTACTCCTTCCCACCAATTCTGCTTATCAACAAAGTCCTCTCAGAAATCAAGAGGGACAAGCCACGAGTCATATGAGCGGCATGGCCTTGACAGCATTGGTTCGGCAAGCTCATAGAACTGGCCATGGCAGCCCCATGGCCACTGCCCAACTACTCTTGCAGGATTACAGTCAGCTCCTGCACCCAAACCTTGCCTCTCTCCACCTCGCAGGTTGGATGCTGCGTGGCTGAATCCAGAGAAACAGGCCTGCTTTAGTCAGGTACAGTAGGTTCTCTTGGAAAGCAGAAAACCCTCCACCAGAGCAACTTACTTGGCAAAGTGGAAGCATTTCTCCTGCTGGGCATCAGAGCGGAGTATTTCCCCGAGCCAGTCCATCCTGGAGTACCTGCTTCACTTAAAGCACCAGGGCCTCGCCTTCTCTTCGATCAGGGTGTACCTGGCAGTCATATCGGCCTTCCATCTTCGCGTCCAGGGTAAATCAGTATTCTCGCATGAGATGTTGATCAGGTTGCTGGAGGGCCTTGAAAGGCTCTTTCCGCTGATCTGGGACCCGGTTCCCCGATGGGACCGCAACCTAGTCCTCTCCAGGCTCATGGGTCCGCCCTTCGAGCCCATGGCTTCTTGTTCCCTTTCCCACCTGTCATAGAAGGTTTCATTCCTGGTAGTGATTACCTCGCCGAGATGAGTCTTCGAGATTAAAGCCCTCACTTTGGAGCCCCCATACATGGTATTCTACAAAGACAAGGTCCAGCTGCCGCCTCACCCGGCTTTCTTGCCTAAGGTGGTGTCGCATTTCTATCTCAACCATGATATCTTCCTCTCGGTGTTTTGTCTAAAACCTCACATGACCAATGAGGAGAGGTGGCTGCACACTCCTAGATGTCAGGTGCGCCCTGGTGTTCTACTTGGAGCGCACCAAGCTCTTCGGCAGATCAACCCAGCTCTTTATCACAGTAGCTGACAGGATGAAGGGCCTTCCGGTGACCTCTCAGATAATTTCGAATTGGATCACCACCTGCATCCGTACTTGTTACAAGTTGGCGCAGACTGTGCCTCCACTGATAGTGAAGGCCCATTTGACAAGGGCACCGGCGTCTTCGACTGCCTTCCTGGCACATGTCCCTGTCCAGAATATATGCAGGGCTGCGACGTGGTCTTCAGTATACACATTCATGACACATTATGCCATCACTCAGCAGGCCAGAGATGATGATGGCTTCAACAGAGCTGTGTTGCAATAGACATGTCCATGAGCTCCTACCTACCTCCGGTGGTACTGCTTGGGAGTCACCTACAATGGAACAGACATCAGCAAGCACTCGAAGAAAAGACAATTACCTTTTCGTAACTGTTCTTCAAGATGTGTTGCTAATGTCCATTCATTGACCCACCCTCCTCCCCCACTCTCAGAGTTTCCAGCAAGAAGGAACTGAGGGTGGGGGGAGCCAGTGGCACCCCTTATACTGGTGCATATGCACGCCACTCCAGAGGGTGCCAGAGCCAGTTCCCTACGGATAGCACTCAAGGAAAAACTTCTGCCACTGATGCATGTGGCAAGTACACACACCTACAATGGAATGGACATGAGCAACATGTCTTGAAGAACAACAGTTATGAAAAGGTAACTGTATATTCCCACACAACACAGAAGGATGGGATTTTACTCCAGGTAGTTCCTGGTTCCAAAAAAGAATGGTGGTTGGAGACCTGTTCTAGAGCTAAGATTACTCAACAGATTTGTAAAGATTCAGAGGTTCAAAATGGTCACTCTTGCAGCAATAATTCAATCTTTGGACCAAGGGGACTGGTTCTCAGCCTTCAAGATTTTACTTTCATATAGCAATCCAGCACTCCCACAGAAGGTTACTATGCTTCACTCTGGGTCAAGAGCATTTTCAATAAGTGGTGCTCATGTTTGTTCTCTAGTCTGTGCCTAGAGTGTTCTCAAAAGTTCTTTCTGTGGTAACGGCTCATCTTCGCAAACAAGGAACTCTGATTTTCCCATATTTCAGTGATTGCTTGCTCAAAGGGCGGTCCTTCAACGAAGCTTTGATGGCCACTCAGAGGGCTGTAGACCTGTTTCACAGACTGGGACTACAATTAAACATCCAAAAGTTCACCTTAACCCTAGTACGACTGGAGTTTGTAGGAGCTTACCTCAATGCAGTAACAGCCAAAGCATTCCTCCCTTCTTACAGGTTCGTAGCCCTAGCCACTTTAGTCACTACAGTTCAAGTCAACCCGCAAACATTGGCCAGAAATTGTCTTCAGCTATTGGGACATATGGCGACTGGCACCTTTGTAATAAATCATGGGACAGTTCACATGTACTGCATCCAGGGGTAGCTCAGAACTGTTTACTCACCAAGCAAACAGTTTAAACAAACAACTCTCCATGCCTTTGGTAGTCAAAAAATGCCTCAACTGGTGGAAGAACCCTCACAATGTTTTCACAAGGGTCCCCTTTGCTCAGCCGTCTCCAACATCAGTAATAAGAGAGGCATCCTTACTGGGATGGGGAGCTCATCTAGACACTAACACTGTTCAAGGCAGATGGCAGTCTCCCAAGTCCACCCTCCATGTCAACTTGTTGGAATTCAAAGCAGTCAGAAATGTCTGTATCCATTTCCTCCCACAGATTAGGGGCAAATACATAAAGATCCCGGTGGAAAACATGTCAATGCATATTTTACATAAACTGCCAAGCGGGAGTGAGATCACCTTCTCTCTGCATCAAAGCAGTGGGACTTTGAAATTGGTGCATACAAAATCAGATCAGCATCTTAGCAGCTTACCTTTTGGGCATACAAAACACCACAGTGGATGACCTCAGCAGACATTTCTCACAAGATCATGAATGGGAGCTAGATCCCACTGTACTCCACCACATATTTCAATGTTGTGGCATCCCACAGATAGACCTGTTTGCCAAAAAGTGCTCCCAGTTCTGCTCAAGAAGTGATCCAGGTCACGTCGTTGGAGTCCAGTCATTCTGTATGCATTTCCCCCAGTTCCACTGATATCCAAGGTGCTGTTCAAGATAAAGAGAACCAAGGTTATTCTCATAGTTTCAATGTGGCTGTGACAAACATGGCTTCCTTACTTCACTCAGCTTGCTGTTTCTCAATCGTTTTCCAGACCATCCCCTATCTCCTCTCTCGGATGCTGGTCAAATCCGTCACCCCAACCTCTCCAGCTGAAGGCATGGCTAATGCTTATGCTTATGACACATATACAAAAAAAGTGGATGAGATTCAAACACTGGTGTGACCTAAAACATCTTTTGTCTACATACTCTCCATTATCATTTTAGAGCTAAAAATGACAGGTTTATCTTTAAGCTCTGTAAAAGTGCATTTGGCAGCTGTTACTCCTGAGGACATTCAGTGCCAAAAAATTAAAAATTCTGCACAATATTTTAAAATTCTGCAAGTTTTATTTGTCAATCAATAAATAAATGCAGAGGCTCCAGCATGGCAGTGGGGAGCACAGGCCATTGGCTGCATGAAGGTGGGAGATCACCCTGCAGCCCCCCGACTCCCTGGACACGGACTCAGCAGTGAGGCTGCACCCGACCCTGACACAGCACAAAGCCTGGGCCTGCCCCAGAAACACCCTGGGGTCATACTCCTCTGCGCTAGGCGCACCAGGTGTGGGGCAGGCAGGCTCAACCAGGTAGGAGCCAAGTGTGGAGGGGCTCAGTGTAGGGGATCCGGGTGTGGGGTGAGAGGATTCTGTGTGGGACAATCTGGGTTCAGGCAACTCAGTGTGGGGGTCTAGGTATGGGGGGATCTGGATGCATAGAGGCTCGTGCGGGGGGCAGTTCCAGGGGCAATGGGATTCTGCAGGGGCTTCCAGGTGAATGTGGTTGGGGCTCAGCAGAGGGGTCTGGGTGTCTTAGTGGGGGGAGGGGGTGCTGGGGGAGTGGGTCTGGGTGGGGTGGGGGCCTCGATGCAGCTATTTGGGGGTCAGTGATGTGGGGGTCTGGATGTGGGGGCTCAGGGTGTTTTAGAGAGTGGGGCATCAGGGTGGGGGTTTGAGTGCAAGGAGCTCAGTGGGGGTGCAGGGGTGAGGCTCAGGAAACAGGGGGGCTGGATGCAGGGGGGCTCCAGATGCAAGGTTTGAAGTTCAGTGGGGTGGGGTTGGGGTATGGAGGGTTAGGGGGGTTCTGGATGTACTGGGTGAAGCTTGGCAGGGGTGTCTAGGTATGGGAGGTCCAGATGCATGGGGATTGAGTGGCTGGGGAGCAGCTCCCTGTACAGTGACCCCTCCCCCACAGCTCAGGAGCGATGAGGGCAGAAAGCAGGGGAGGATGCTGAGCTTCTTGCAGGTGGGGGAGGTTTCTAGGGGTGGGTCTGACACAGTCCCAGCCACTCCTTGCAGGGGAAGAGGAAGTATTGTCCTCTACTGTCTCCAGCCCAGCCAGGATTATCAGCTGGTCCTGGCTCAGGGTAAGAGCCACTGGCTGGGGTGTCCTAGCCCCGCAGTGATTTACCTCTCTGCCAGCTACTCCAGGTGCCTGAAATGATGTACCTGCATTGCTAGGGGAGTAGTGCGTGACTGCTGTTGCAGCTTCCCTTTACTTCCCTGTCAAAGTCTTTTTTCCTGCGGGGAAGCAAAGAAATCTGTGGGAGACATGAATTCTGCGCACACACAGTGGTGCCAAATTCCCCAAGCAGGACGCTGTTACAGCCTTCCATCATATGGTAGAGGGTTTTTTTTGTCTTCGCTTGTCCTGTAACAAGAAGTTTCTCAAGGGACTGGACAACCTCTTCTCTCAAATCAGATGCCCTACACTGGCATGGGACCTCAACTTGATACTCAAATGTCTTACAAGGCCTCCCTTTGAACCTATGGCCACCTGCTCCCTTCTACACCTGTCTCTGAAAACTTAATTTCTAGTAGCAATTTCTTCTAATCAATTAGTGGGTGAGATAGGGACTCTGATGCTATGCTCTCCCTTCACAGCCTTCTTTAAAAATAAGGTCATGCTGCGACCTCATCCCAAATTTCTGCCAATGTTCTCTTCAGACTTCCATATAAATCAACCCTATCCACCTTCCAGTTTTCTTCTTAAGCCACACCAGGATAAAGAAGATGCGACAGTACATACACTCAATGTCAGGAGGACATTAACCTTTTACTTGGACAGAGCTAAACCTTTAGGAAATCTCCCAGATTATTTCTCTCCATTGCAGACAGAAGTAGGGGATTTCCAAGCAAAGGCTCTCCAGATGGATATCATACATTTGCTGAACACTATGCAATCACTCATGCCTCAGTTTCTGATGCCATATTTGGCCCTACTGTTCTGTCTTCAATCCTAAACTCCACTGTGAAGCCCCACTCCTTTGTAGAGGGTACTGCTTGATAGTCATCTAGAGTTGAGCACCCATATAGGGACACTACCCAAAGAAGAAGAGAAGCTACTCACCCTATGCTGTAACTGTGGTTCTTCGAGATGTGTCCCCCATGGGTGCTCCATTACCCACCCTCCTCCCATCTGCTTCAGAGTTCTTTTCAGCGAGTTCCGCAGTAGAGAAAGAACTGAGGGTGGTTTGCCTGCACAGCTCTGTATAGCATCAATGCATGGCATGAGGGTGTAGGGCATGAGGCTACGGGGGACACGTGTGGGCCAAACAGACACTGATACCTAAAATCTCTGATTTGAGGTGTATGGGCACAAACACATGTAGGGTGGAGCACCCAGAGGGAGACGCATCTTGAAGAACCACAGTTACTACACTAGCTGAGTAACCTTCTCTTTTCACATGCAAACAGTGTCTTCATGGAAAGCTCAATAATTTCTCACAAAGCTATTCCTATTGCTAAATATCTTAGCTCTCTTTTGCTTGATTCTTTAAAACTTGTCTATCTAAGGGCCCTTGATACAATACAAGTTCAACCCAGTTACAACGTGGCTGTTCTCTGACCTTTTAAAAATCACAGTTGTGATTTTCAGCAGAGATAAAACCTTAACTTTGGTCATAACAGCACTAAACCCTTGAATGTAACTTGGTCAAGCCTTGACCCAGGTTCTGGAGCTCTATTGTGTTAAGAGGCTTTCTACATTCCAGATTGCAATAATGTTATAACTGAGTTATTGACACTTATTTGTAGGATAAACTGAATCTGAAACATTTAGTACTAAATTCTGCTCTTGCTTACACATCTTTGTGAACTGAGAATAAGTTCCATGACTTCAATTGAGTTTAACTGGTGTAAATGAAAGAAGAATTGAGCCCTTTTTCACCCATGCACAGCTGTGTAATATATTTCTTTTTTGTTTTTAGAGCACAATTAGAAAATGAGAAGAAAAAAAGGGAAATAGCGGAAAAGGAAAAGGAAAGAATAGAGCGTGAAAAAGAAGAACTAATGGAGCGCTTAAGACAAATTGAAGAACAGACAATGAAGGCCCAAAAAGGTAAACTCTCATTCATTATGTAATCCCTCTTATTTCAATCCTTGCAGAAGTGTTGAATAGTTTAGTTCCACAATTTATGATTGTTTATAAAAATCACAAAACTTAATGACATTTTTATTAATGGACATTTTTGTATACAATTTTTTTTATTTTAACATTCACTGACATTTGTAGTTCAAACACTGCAGCATTTTTTAGAAGTTGAATTATATGCTATTTGAATTGTGTACTATTGAATTGTTTAAAACAATGTATAATTTCACTCAAAATGATGTATAATTTTCTGTGTTCTTAGCTGCACATTTGTAGAATCTTTGTGTCATGGGTATATAGGGCAAGCTGCACTTCAGAACCCTTTTAGTTCCTCTCAAGGGCACCCCTTTGGGGATAGGTTTCACTACCTTCACCCCGTCTAGGTGCAACCACTCAGTCCTACCACTTTTAGACTGATTCTCTGGGCTGCAGTCCCCTGTTTACTAACCACGTTAATCTGACAATCCCAATTGTATTTGGCAACTGTAAGCTCTTTTCCTCTGAGAGCCTGTGACAGCAGCTGATTAGTGACTGAAAAACAGCTTAATGAAACAAAGCATTATTTATGCACCCAAAGGTACCTAACCCACAGAGCAAAGGGATAAAACAAATGTCTGTACACGTTTTCCCCTTACCTGAACACTAACCTTTCATTGAGAACTTTAATAAGCTCTGTTCTGCCCAGCTATTCCATCTCTAAGCTGGGAGAGACAGCCTGCTTGCTGCAGTTTTCATCTTTAAGGTTTTATCCTGACCTAGACTCAAGTCTGGGAAGACTAAGCCCTATCAGCCTGGATGAAGCCTTATCTCACTGAATTATCCATGAGAATAAAACAAAATATTAAAAAATGGCTCAGTGTGCCCCTTAGCCTTATTTTCTGCATGTGATTCAAACCCTGCTCTGAAGACAAAAATATTAATTTTTTTCATAGGCTTTTCTGTGACGCTTGCCACTATTGTATCTGTATGCTTCACAAACATTAATCTCCACAAGACCTGTTAGGTGGTGGTATTATCTCAATTTTATAGGTGGGGAACTGAGGCAGAGAGAAAGTTAAGGTCAAATGTACATACTAAATTTCAGTGTCCAATTTCAGTTGCCTAGGACCTGATTTTTCGGAGTACTTACCATTACCCTTTATATGCTGAAAGCGCAGCACCTATTGATTTCAGTTGCAGCTGAGAGTACTCAGTATTTTTGCAAATCATAGCCCTAGCATCTCAGTTGGGGCACCCAGAAAATGAGGAACACAATTCACCACCATTTAACTAACTTACAATTTGGGTAATTTATTGACTTCATAGAGAATATAAAATTTGATACATTTATATTTATCAGTAAAAAAACCAGCTAACGGTGTGTTTTGTGAACCTTTCTTTGGACAGAGCTGGAAGAACAGACAAGAAAAGCTCTAGAACTGGATCAAGAACGAAAGAGAGCAAAAGAGGAAGCAGAGCGCCTGGAAAAAGACCGTCGAGCTGCAGAAGAGGCTAAAGCTGCTCTAGCCAAACAGGCTGCTGATCAGATGAAGAATCAGGAGCAGCTAGTAAGCAGTTGAAATCAAGCTACAGTTATTTCAACAAGTTGAAAATACAGCCTTTTGGGGTTTGACATTAATTACTTTTTTGTTGAAAGAAACAGATGCTCTTTCTTGATAGAACATAGGTACTTGTAAGTTACCTTGACCATTAGATTCCAGCTTTGATAAGCAGATTGATACCTTTTACATAAGTGGCAATCACAATAGTTTGACCTGTTCATTATTAATAATAAATTTAAAATGCCAATAAGTACCTAAAATTGATACTGAAGTATGTTACTCGTAACATGTAGTGACATCCTTTGTAGGTTTTCCCATAGTCACCTCCAGGAGCCATTGCAGTCCTTTAGTGTCTGGTAACATGCTGTGCTCGATTGCTCATTATCGGACCATATTACACTAATATACTTGTATTATTTAAAGAAACTGTACATTAAAATTTCAGGGTGAGGTTTTCAGGAGCATTCAATGTTGCCTAATTCTGCTTCCAGTGAAATCAATGATAAAATTCCTATTGACTTCTTTGGGAGCAAAGTTGGCCAGTGCTTTTGAAAATCCCACCCAGAATATAGAAGTATTTTTTCATAATAATTAAAATTACCTGTATAGGTGGCATACATCAGCATACTCTGCTATCATAGAGATCATTGTTGAGAGGTTGACAGAATATGGCTATCTCCCACTGTATTGCTACCCACAGCAGAAAATAAGCTTTGGGGGCGGGGACAAGGAAGCCGTAGTATGCTTCCCTCACTGATGTATCCTGTATAGCCACTCTGAAACAAACCCTCCTCCTAATATTTCAGGTTCATCTGGTTGAGAACCAGAATGGCTTCCCTTAGTTTCTTTCACTGTAAGATGGCCAGTCATTTTCATCCCATTGGGAGGCTGATCTTTCTGTTAAATGGAAAAAAATTAAGTTTAAGAAAATATTATGTTTGAATTCTCTTGTTTTTAGGCAGCAGAACTTGCTGAATTCACTGCCAAGATTGCACTTCTAGAGGAGGCCAAGAAGAAGAAGGAAGAGGAAGCCTCAGAATGGCAGCACAAAGTAATAAACTCTTATTCTGTATTAACTTGGGATTTTCAAAGCAAGGAGTTAGGTGTAGAAATCCCATTGAAATTTAGTGAGGTTGGGTGCATATCTGCCTTTGCCTCCTTTGAAAAATCCCACCCCAAAAGACCCAGTCCTCCAGCTTCTTCAAACCATACAAAATATCTATTTAATTTCAGAATACTGAGTGATAAAGCAATGTGGAGAAAAATACTCTCATCAGAACTCCTTTCTGCTCTGGCTTATATCCTCACAGGTTTCAGTCTATAAATGACTCTGCTAGTGTACAGAAGGAGTGGTTACCATATATGTAGACATTTAAACTATTTTCTTTTTAATTCTTGGATTATTTTTAAATCACTTTGAAGGTGAAACTATATAAATGCTAAGTAGTAGTATTATTATTTAGGCTTTTGCAGCCCAAGAGGATTTGGAAAAGACCAAAGAAGAACTGAAGACTGTAATGTCTGCTCCACCACCACCACCACCACCACCTCCTCCTCCTCCACCACCAGTTATTCCTCCAACAGAGAATGAGCATGATGAACATGATGAGAACAATGCTGAAGCTAGTGCAGAACTGTCTTCTGATGGTGTCATGAACCACAGAAGTGAGGAAGAACGGGTAACAGAGACACAGAAAAATGAACGTGTTAAGAAACAGCTCCAGGTAATGAAGGTTTGTGGTTGCATTAATGGTATAATTAAGCCTTCAGTTTTTCATTCCTTAATTGCTGAAAATCTTGTGTATTTAAACAGCACATTTAAGTGAAACTCTAATGTGTAGTTTCCTTTGCATATTTTATCACTTACTAGATTTGTAACTAAACTGCACAAAACTGAGTAAATAAGACTTGGAGTAGAATTACATACTTTGTGTGTAGTTTAAAAAATGCACATATAAATGTGATGCTGCACTACCACAAATATTTACAATCAAATATTAAAAATGTAAATTCATCTGTAGTACACTGTAATCCTTAAAACTTAATCCTTTAATTTCTGAACCAAAAATTGTTATACCGTACTAACTGGTGTTTTGTCCAGTGAGTATTATTTGGGTTTCTCAGCAGCAACTCACAGTATCTATAAATGTAAAAAGCAAAGTAAAAATATAAACCTGTTAGGACATAATTTATCTCCATTCAAACGGTTAGACTCTAGAAGGTAATGTTTCATTTTTTTCAGTTTTTTTTTTTTTAAAAGTGATCTGTCATTGAGCAATTTACTAATACAACATAAGGGTACCATTTTTCTATGACAATACTAAAATGAACGTGAGCACCTATTTTTTCTCAGTATACGTATATTACCAACAAACAATATTTTCTGAATTGTGTACATATCCTCCTGCTGTGCTGGTCATGGTACTCAAGCAGAGAAGTAAATAGCTGCAACCTTTCAGTTAAGTAGAAACTAAAGTAAAGTAAAGCCCTAGCTTCTCCTACCAGACTCTGTTCCCTTGCTCTTAGTAGAATTCTCCTCCTGGGATGCTAGAATGTGAAGAACCTTTGCTTCCAGGTTTGTTATCCCCTCAGTCTACATGATGCATCTAACAGCTTCAGTACAGTCAGGTATTTTCACTTCTTTCTTGAGCATAGCAGGAAGCATATGGTTGGCATTTAGCAAATCCCTGTCCAAGACTGTAGATCATATGTTGTCAGAAAATCCTAAGTCTTGGTGCCGAGTAGTGAAAATGCTGAAACTCAAATATTTTATTTCCACAGACACTAAGTTCTGAGTTGGCCCAAGCCAGAGATGAAACCAAGAAAACACAAAATGATGTCCTCCATGCTGAGAATGTTAAAGCAGGTCGTGACAAGTACAAGACTCTTCGACAAATCCGACAAGGCAATACAAAGCAACGTATTGATGAGTTTGAAGCAATGTGAGAGCTGTTACTTTGCATATATGTTCTTCGTAAAGCTGAACCACCAACAGAGAAACAAGCAGGCCTTTGCAGATTTGAAGATTGCACCCCACTTTGCCAAAGCACTTATACCAGTTTGACTGTGGTGGTAAAAAGACAAATTTAGGGGAACCCATTCAACAATAAGGCAGTCTGTCATCTTTGGCTTTTTGGGGAGGGAGATTGGAATGGGGGCATATGGTTTCCATTGTCTTAGATTTTATTTTTCATTTTCATAGTTTGTGTCGCTTGTTCTCTTGAAGACTGGCGCTTACTATATCATGGCTGTCAAGTGTATGTGTTACCAAAACACTAAGTCAGAAAGGATATTAGATCTGAACCTAAAACTGATGGATACTATTTCAGTGTGATGCAGTTTGAAATTACATTTTCCCATGTTGCCACATTTCCTTAGGAGTTTGATATTGCTGACTTTATCATTTTTTCACCAAGCTGAATTCTTTGGGTGTTTCATGTCCTGTCATCATTGATGGTTTTCTTTGCCTACCTGTTCACAAAGGTCTAGATGGCAGGTAGTAGGTTCCAGCAGAGATTTTAAAATGGAACACTACCTGTGGGCAGCAGTTGTCTGCGATTGGCCTAAATAAGTATTGCTTTTTCACTTTAGATGTGTAGAAATGTTCTAATAAAGCAAAGAAAAGAAAAACAAAATACAAGAAGCTTGTATCCTGTTTTTTTAATGATTATTTTAATTACAATAAGAAAAACCTGGACCTTTCTGGCAAGGGAGCATATGAAAACATCAGTCCCAGGGAGGGGACAGTATCCTACCTCACTACTATATACATGATGACAGGTCCTTCAAACACCATGTAAACTTGAGTGTGTAAATTGACTTTCATCTTATGATAATACTATAGAAAGATAGGAATCTTTACTCTTAAGATTTTGTTTTACTTCAAGATGGCTTTATAGTGCTAAATACTGCTTAACTGCCTTTTTGTTGAGTTAAATTATAAAATGATGTACATTAAAACTGTAACCTGTCACTGGTATACTATCTTACAGGAGGGGTGTGGAATGTGTTTGACTTAATGTGTTTATGGGTTTCTCTGTACCAAATGAAAATTCCCATAATTGGAAAAAAAGAGGCTTGTAGCTTCATTTCTCAGTGATGCCAGTGTGTAATTGTTATTGTATCTGATGTCTGATCATTGTCACTCAGTTGTCTCAAACTCTGGAAAAGGAGATTTAAACGAGATTTTTTTTTTTAATTTTAGAGGGTTAAATAGTTCATAGAAAGTGAGTCTTTCTTTTAAGAAATTATTTTACAACTAACGTGGACTGCAATTATTCTTCACTTTATAGTACCCTGGTTAGTGTCTAGTTGGAAAAAGCCCTGCTTTCTCTGAGGATGGTTCAGCAATCTTCCATTTGGTATTATGCACTCATAAATATACACTTATCTATTAAAATATGCCATTTTATTAAACATTTTTTCAGGCACAATAGGTTCAAGTTATTTATGAACAGTTCAACTGAGCTTTTTTTTGATTTTGCTGAGTTAGACACTATGTGGAATGATATCATGAAAAAGGTATAAAGTTGATTTAATATATTTTGGGTTGTGGAGCTAAAAATAGCTGGCTAACCTTGAGAAGACTGGTGTGCAAATGTTGTGCACATGCTTCAAAACACAGGTTGGTGGAAGTTTATTGTTTCTACTTGCAGTGCATTGAAAGAACAGTTTGTGTATCTCAGGCTTCCTGCATTGAAGCATGAGCATTTGAATTTCCAAAGCGTTAGAACCATCTGCCATAGCAGGTGAAATACTGTGCTTTCAATGGGTTTTTATGGTTTTTCCTGAAATGTGTGCACTAACATTACTACATCAGTTTATCAGTGTTGATAAATACCAGTTAAATTTGCTGTTCATAAATCTACGATATATAGATTAGAATTAAAATGGATCTAATCCATTTATAAAGCTGTGTGAATTTTTCTAAATAACCAGGAACAACGATTTGAAATGTGGATTTTCACAATGAACCAGAGTGGTTATTACCAATAGTTGGGAACACTTATTGATGCAGAGATATTATGAATGCATTTAATGAGTACTTGGTGAAGCAAATTTCAACATGCTTTCCCCTTAGCATCATGTTTTGTGTTGTACAATTAAGCTACAATTACATCTAATATTTTGGATAACATTAATTGGTTAACAATAAAGAGATACAGTTACTTTCTTTGAGGTCCACTGTTGTTATTTAATGTATTTTACCCTGGCAAATCTGTTAAACTCATTGCAACAGTTTTTTTCAGAGCAGTGAATTTCTGGATCATTATCTGTCTTAAAATTTCACATTGTGGTCAAAGTAAAATAAAAATGGTTTTAAATTAAATACCTGAAGAATAGTAGTCTGCTTCAGAAATTACTGCCTACAAGTGGGAGGAAAAACTGGTGATTGCTGATTCAAAAGAGGATATGAATCATCAGAGTAAATTGGCTCTTTTGAGACAAGAAGATAATTTGGCCACATAAGAGCTGCATGGGTAATGTAAGAACTTTCAGTCACTGCCTGCACTGTACTTAGCCTCAATCAAAGTAAAGTTTAGTTTAATTGATCATTGGCTTGTCTTTAACATTTTGATTATTTTTAATGTTTATTAAAATGCCATATATTATCTGGATAGTTCTTTCAAATACAGAGGTGCCTAAAGATGCTTTTTATTTATAACCAAGCTTGCCTTTCCTACCCATCCTCTTCACTAATGTAGAGCACATGCACTGCTTCTGGCTTCTTCCACAAAAACGGCTAGACAAACTAATCTGCTAAAGAATTTGCACATGAATCGGGCTTCCTCTCAGTTGACATACAGTTCAGTCTCACATTTCTCTTTGGCTTTGCATGGGCTCAAACACAGAGCCGTCCATTCTGTTAGTTATGGCAGAGTCGTTAAAAATAAATGAAAGGACATATAATACACCGTATATGCTTTTGGATTTCTACCATGCATGTAGATTGATTTTTGTCCTTTCCCCTAACTAGAGCCTTTCTGATGAAATGTTGGATTCCAAAAGCCCCATTTTCAGAGTACTTGTGCATAGATATGCCAACCTTAGAGTATTTTGGTTGAATTGTGAGGTAAATGCTATGAAGGTATTTTTCTTTCATGGGGAGGAGAGAAAAGGAGGCTAGAAACATTCCCATACTCCCTGTGCACTATGCGCACCGACTTTCTAATGTGCCGGGGGGGTGCTCCCCTCCAGCTCCGCCCCATTCCCTGCCTCCACTCAACCTCTTCCCCCAAGACCTTACCCCTGCCCTGCCTCTTCTCACCCCTGCTCTGCTCCCTCCTACGAGTGCCCTGCCCTCACTCCTTCCCCTTCCCTGCCCCCAGGGTCTCCTGAACGCTGCGGAACAGCTGTTCCCTAGTGGGCAGGAAGCACTGTGTGTGGTGGGGGGAGAGGTGCGCTGATCAGTGCGGTCCCAGGCTAGCAGAAGGCATTGTGGGGGTGCTGATAAGGGGACTGCTGGGGAGTGCCCTGCACCTATCTTTTTTTTTTTCTCCCGTGGGTGCTCCACCCACAGAGTTGGCGCCTATGCTGTGTACCAAGTTAATTTACTTAATAGGGACTTAATAGATTCAGAGTGTGGTGGAGAGGGAAATTCAGCTATTCAGAAGTATTCTCCCCTTCATAGTTATATTTCCAAAACATAAATTTTCTTTTGTTGACAGGTTCTCCAGATTCACATTCATGCATTTTTGTTCATTTTATCCAAAATGGAATTACGGCAGAAATCCAAGACCATATCATTCTATAGCTCATGTCTCTGCATGTTTAGGCCCCAGTTCGGAAAAGCACTTAAGCATTGTGCTGAAGTAAGTTCCCGTTTCAGGAAAATGCTTAAGTGCTTTCCTGAATAGGGATGGTATCCTGAAACAGCAGCTTAAAAGCAGGTTTCTCCTCATTTGCAAAGTATGGTTTCCAGAGCAATTTAAAATAACTTGCTCAAACCCATCCATGAAAGAAAGAAAACTGTTTCCTGATTCTTAATGTCTTGTCTCAAAGTAATTGAAAGTTTCTAAGGAGAAACTCCTCTATTTTCCAAAAGTCATATTTAAAGTATTGGACTTAAAAACAACAAAATCATCAGTATAACCTGTTTTCTAAAGGAAAATTACTAGGAAAATTTTTCCACATCTATTCAGATTTGGAGAAGCTAAATACCTGGTCTCTTTTAAGTGTCAAAGAAGTTTTGTTAATATTTCATTTATGGAGGATTTCACCAAAAGACGTAACTGAGCCTTAGCTCCTAAAGCTGTTTCTGGCCTTCATAAAGTAATTTATCCTTGGGACAATATCTCTTTAAAATGTGATAGAAAAATGAAAGCTTCCTTACAAGAAGTATGATCAAAGGCTCATTGAAGTAAATAGGAGTAGCCCAATGCATACAGTTGAATATCTCTACAAAGCGTTATTACTTTTTAAAAACATGGGACTTTTCATGATGAATGAGACCTATAGTCTAAGTGCTTTTGTGGCATCTCTAATCATGGTATCTAAGGTGAGTATCTTATATTCAACAGTAGCCAATGACTGATGCCTCAGGGAAGTAAAACCCCCATAATGCACCTAATCTGTAGGGGAGGGGAGAGAAATATTTCTTCCAGACACCAGCTTATAACATGAATCATGATTAATAATGAGTAATAAAACACTGATTTGCAGTTCATAGTTTAATTTGTTAATTTGACTTTCCAGAGGAACCAACAAAACAATTGGCCCAGTTTTATTTTTCCAATGATATATTTAGGCAGGACTTCTTTTGTGAGAGGAATTGTGGCTCAGCTGAGTTTGTTTCAGCTGAAGAAATTTGTCAGATAATTGGCGATCTCCTGTTGACTGATTTGCCTCTTGACCTAGCTATGTTTTAAGGAATACATCATAGGTGGAGTAATTCAAAAGAACTATGTTTTGGACTTCTTTTCAGCTTCTTCACACCCCTTCCTTTTTTAGTATTAAAGCCCAAGCCCAGGTTTATGTAGGTAGTAGTGAAGAAAGAAATGTGTAGTTTATTGGCATTGAGAGTCTGATCCAATAACTAGGCTTATTTGTTTATGTAGCACCTACAATGTGCTAGGCACTTTCCAGACAGGAAGAGAGAGTTTATACTCAAGTTGCTCACATTCTAAGGACAGACAGAGAGAAGTTAGGAAAAACTGAAATAGTTAAAAGGGAATTTTATCCACCAATCCAGAGAATCCCTTGTGGAGTTTATATTAGCTTTATTAAATAACATGTCAGTGAGTGTTTTGTGCATAGGAGTAGTGTTTAGATACTAGAGAAGAAACAAGTGGAGATGGAAATGTACATCAGAGGAGACCTGGTTAGTGCAAAAGCTCCTAGCACAGATTGGTCATTGTGTGTGAGAGCCAGCAGAGTTTGGAACAATCCCTGTGTTCTGAATGGGTGGATCAGACGTGAAGACTTGAAATTTACAGGTAGGATAACCATTCTACCTTTTCTTTTAAACATGCTTTTCCAGTTATACCAGACCTCTAACTGGGATCTGAGCTTTCAGATGCTAGGCTCTATGAAAGCCTACAGCCCACTTTTCAGCAGATATTAGGATCCTTCTTAATGCATTTTGGATATAATGAACAAATCTGTTTTCATTTGTGAAAGATTTATTTCTCTGTTGCAAAGGTGAAATAACGTTAAAATTCAACTAACACTTTCCCTCCATACAGTGAATCCAAATACATGGTCCTCTCTTCTGTTATATTGAGCTCCTTCTGATGTGCTGTAGCCTCGGGTGTTTTTCATACCTCTTCAAACTATTCCAGCCTGTTCTATTTCAGATTGTGCTCTGAGCTACCCAGGGTCCTAATCCTTCATGAGCACCTACATGCAGCACCATTGACATAGATGGGACTCGAGCAGGTACAGCAACGCATGCATGCAGAACTCTTTGCAAGATCTGAGACTAAGTCTGCTACCTCCTGTGTTCTTGACCTTGGTTTCCTCCCATTGCTTCATTTCTTCCTTTTATTGTTAAGAACAGAAGAGCTGCCATATTGGGTCAGACCATGGTCCATCTTGCCCATAACAGCCTTCAGGGGCAGTGCAACAGGGCAATTATGGAGTGACCCTGTTTTCCACTCCCAGCTTCTGGTAGTCAGAGGTTTAGAGTTGCCCTGAGAATGGGGTTGTCCCCTTGACTTACTTGAATAATAGCCATTGATGGACCTATCCTCCATGAACTTATGCAGTTCTTTTTTTAACCCAGTTATATTTATGGCCATCACAACATCCCATGGCAATAAGTTCAACAGGTTAGCTGTGCATTGTGTGAAAAAGTACTTCCTCTTGTTTGTATTAAACCTGCTGCCCATTAATTTCATCAGGTGACCCCTGGTTTTTGTATTGTGTGAAAGGGTAAACAACACTTCTCTATATTCACTTTTTCCACACTATTCACGATTTTACAAAATTCAACATTAATTATGTGCAAAACCTGGAAAAAATGCAATATTCAGTAGCAGAGAGTTCTTTGTGTATGAGGGAGGAAATGCAGATATCCATTTTCTCAAAATAAATCTTTTAGCCACTGAAATAGTTGCTACAATCTATTTCTTAATGTTAACTGGTAATACCAACTAAACCAGCACACTTAAAATACACAGGCTTCAGAAGGAAAGGTATCAACACTTAGTGTTTCAGAGAGCACTGAATAGGGTGTTCCAGAACACATGGTTGGTTGGTTGGTTTTTTTTGGTTTGGTTTGGGTTTTTTTTGGACAGATAGAGGATGTGTGAAAAGTTGGCATGTGGCTGTTTGCATTTCTGCCATTCACTCTGTCAGTCTACCCTTAAACATTCTGGAATCCAGTAGTACCTTTTTAATATCTTGTTCTGGAAGAATTGCAAGGATAAAGAACTTAAAGTATCTTTCACATTAAGCCAGATATCCTCCCAGGTTTTTGTTGTGATAGTAAGACAAAGTTGTTTGGGCTTTCCCCCCCCCCTCATTTTTCATTGAGATTGAGAGGATAATGCGCAGCATTAAGCCACTTATAAATAATTCTTACAAAGTGCCTTTGTTTCCATATTGAGATGAGGAAGTTGAAACAGACCAATTGTCCCCTATTCTTACATGAATAGGCAGTGTTGTGGCCAGGGCAGTCCTCCAAGTGGCCTCAGATGTGGCAGATTCTGTGGTCTGGACCATGGCTTCAGCCATTTCTATGAGGCGTATATCCTGGTTGCAGTCGTCGGGCGTGTCGGTGGAGGATCAGCAATCCATCCAGGACCTCCCATTCAATGGCCTGCCACTGTTCTCGGAACAGACAGACAGTAAATTACACGGCCTAAAGGACTCTAGAGCTATCTTGCGCTCTCTGGGCTTCCATGCTGGGGCCTGCGAGGAAGGGTTAAGAGGTTCGGGACCCAACCTCGATCAGAGCCCTTCCGCAACAAGAAGGGCAAGGGCTAAAAGCGTCAGCAGGGCCATCAGCTGGCCCCCTCAGCTCACTCAAGCTCTATCCACAACCAACCAGGTAACAAGCAGGCATTTTGAGGGTGCTCTTGAGGGCCACCTTCCAGCCTGTGTCCTGGATACAGCATCCCTGTTATTTTTCCAACCATTTGTCCCCCTTCCTCCCTACCTGGGCCTTCATAACATCGGACCAGTGGGTCCTCAGCACAGTAACAAGTTTATTTCTATACTTCCCTCCCACCCTCCATCCCCATCCCTATGGGACCCTTCTCACAAGCATCTGCTCATTCAGGAGGTGCAAGGCCTCCTGCAGGTGGGAGCTGTGGAGGAAGTCCCTTGGCACCGGAGGGGAAAAGGGTTTTACGCCCGCTATTTTTTGATCCCAGAGGCCAAGGGGGGGGGCCTACGACCCATCCTCCACCTGCAGAACCTCAACAAATATCTCAAGAAGTTGACGTTCTGCATGGTCGCCCTTGCTCCATCATTCCTTCCCTGGATCCAGGAGACTGGTACTCCACCCTTGATTTGAAGGACACTTACTTTCACATATCAATATTCCCTGGACGATATTCCTGGTCAGGATCACGCACTATCAATTTGCAGTGCTCCCCTTTGGCCTAGCAATGGCACCAGGGGTGTGTACAAAGTGCAGGTCAATAGTGGCAGCCTACCTCACATGTCAGCATATCCAGATCTACCCATACCTTGATGATTGGGTCATAAAGGGCTGCTCCAGAGTACAGGTTCAGCGCAGCGTCGAGCCAGTGCAAACTGTCAAGCTCTGGGCCTGTTGATAAACTAACAAAAATTGACATTGGTTCCTGGTCAAAGGATCGAGTTTATCAGGACAGTCCTCTACTCTACCCGAGTCAGAACCTTCCTGCCAGAGGTCAGGTTCAGGGCAATGTCAGATCTGATTGCCAGCGTCACTGCCACCCACTCACCACTGCCCAGGTATGCCTCAGACTATTGGAGCAAATGGCTGCAGGCACATATGTTGTTCGGCACGTGAGACTAAAACTACATCCCCTCCAGATGTGGCTGGCATTGGTCTACTCCCCGGCCAGGCATCACCTGGACAAGCGCCTCATGATCCCGCCATGGGTACTTACTTCCCTACAATGGTGGACCGACCCAAGGTTGGTGTTGGAAGGAAGTGCCATTTGTGAGCCTGCGACCCATGATCTCCCTAATATTGGATACGTCCAACCTTGAATGGGGAGCACATCTCAGTACACTGCGAACACAGGGGCTATGGTCGAGAGAGGAGCTCACACTTCATATAAATGTCAGGGAACTCAGAGCCATCCGTCTAGCTTGCGTGGTGTTCCTTCCCCACCTATCCGGTTGAGAAGTGCAGGTATTGACAGACAACACAGCCTCCATATTCTATGTCAACAGGCAAGGGGAGGTTGTTCGTTGGCTCTGTGCCAGGAAGCCCTTCACTTGTGGGACTTCTGCATCTGACATGTGATCCACTTGGAAGCCTCACACCTCCCCGGCAACCGGAACATGCTAGCAGATTGCCTCAGAAGATCCTTATTCTCTCACCACAAGTGGTCCCTCCACTCGGAGGTTGTCAGGATGCTCTTCCAGAAGTGGGGAGCTTCCCAAGTGGACCTGTTCATCACCAGACAGAACAGAAAGTGTCATCAGTTCTGCTCCCTGCAAGGCTCAACAGAGGTTCATTTTCCGATGCCTTTCTCCTGCCTTGGTCAGGCGACCTGATGTCTGCCTTCCCGCTGATTCCATTCATCAGCAAAGTCTTCTTAAAAATCAAGAGGAACAAGGCATGGGTCATTATGATTGCCCCAGCATGGTCTCGCCAGCACTGGTTCGGCAGGCTCATGGACCTGGCCGTAGCAGACCCATGGGCACTTCCCAGCCTGCTCTTGCAGGATCACGGTCGGCTGCTGCACCTGAATTTGACCTCACTCTACCTCTCAGCTTGGATGCGGAATGGTTGAATCCAGAGGAACAAGCCTGCTGTAGTCAGGTGCAGCAGGTTCTCTTGGAGAGGTGGAAGTGTTTCTCCTGCTGGGCAGTGGAGCGGAGTATCTCCCCGACCCATTCTGGATTACCTGCTTCACTTAAAGCACCAGGGTCTCGCCTTCTCTTCGATCAAGATTCACCGGGCGGCTATATCAACCTTCCATCCTCGCATCTGGGGTAGATCGGTATTCTCGCATGACATGACGATTAAGTTCCTGAAAGGCCTTGAAAGAGTCTTTCTGCCAGTCCGGGACCCGGTCCCCCAATGGGACTTCAACCTAGTCCTCTCCAGGCTCACAGGTCTGCTCTTTGAGCCTTTGGCTTCTTGTTCCCTTTCCCACCGATCATAGAAGATTAGGATTGGAAGAGATCTCAGGAGGTCATCTAGTCCAACCCCAACCTGTGGTGGAAGGTTGCGTTCCTTGTAGCTATTACCCGGCGAGATGAGTCTCCAAGATTAGAGCTCTTACTTCAGAGCCCCCGTACACCGTGTTCTATAAGGACAAAGTTCAGCTTCAGCCCCACCTGGCCTTTCTGCCAAAGGTGGCATTGCACTTCCATGTCAGCCAGGAATTTTTCTTCCAATGTTCTGTCCAAAGTCTCACGCGACGAGCAAGGAGAGGTGTTTGCACATTCTAGATGCCAGACATGCACTGGCTTTCTACTTAGAGCACACCAAGCCCTTCCGCAGGTCGACTCAGCTCTTTGTTGTGATAGCCGACAGGAGGAAGGGCCTCCCGGTGTCCTCACAGAGGATTTCAACCTGGATCGCCGCCTGCATCCGTATTTGTTACAAGACTGGGCCTCCTCCGATAGTGAAGGCTCATTTGACAAGGGCACAGGCATCTTCGGCTGCTTTCCTGGCACAAGTCCCTATCCAGGACATATGCAGGGCTGCAACATGGTCCTCGGTGCACACATTCACATCTCATTACGCCAGGGGTTCTCAAACTGGGGGTCAGGACCCCTCAGGGGGTCACAACATCATTACAAGGGGGGTCACGAGCTGTCAACCTCCACCCCAAACCCCGCTTGCCTTGAGCATTTATAATGGTGTGAAATATATTTAAAAGGGTGTTTAATTTATTAGGAGGGTCACACTCAAAGGCTTGCTATGTGAAAGGAGTCACTGGTAAAAAAGTTTGAGACACACTGCATTATGCCATCACTCAGCAGGCCTGAGATGGACGCAGGCTTCGGCAGAGCTGAATTGCAATCGATACGCATACGTCCATGAACTACCTGCCTCCGGTGGTACCGCTTGGGAGTCACCTACAATGGAATGGACATGAGCAAGCACTCGTAGAAGAAAAGACTGTTACCTTTTCCGTAACTGGTGTTCTTTGAGATGTTGCTTATGTCCATTCCAAGACCTGCCCTCCTTCCCCACTGTCGGAGTTTCCGGAAAGAAGGAACTGATGGAGGGGGGAGCCGGCAGCGCCCCTTATACCAGTGCATAAGTGTGCTAATCCGGAGGGTGCCAGAGCCAGTCCCCTATGGATAGCACTCAGGGAAAATCTTCTGGCACCAGTGCATGTGGTGAGTTCACACGCCTACAATCGAATGGACATGAGCAACACATCTCAAAGAACACCAGTAACGGAAAGTAGCTGTCTTATCCCTTGGGATTGGAAGGACCCTATATTTGATGAAAATTGTTTTTCACTAACCACTCATCATGAAGTCTAGTGTCTACGTGATGAGCCAAGGGCTGGAATGCCTAAAGAGACTGCATTTTTGACTTCTTGTTAACCAGCATGGCATAGTATCATCTTTTGATAGACTAACCACCAGTTTGGGGTGAGTCTGCCCTATTTCTCAGCAGTCTCAGCATATTCAGGATATGGCATCCTCAGCTGTGACCCACCAAGGCACAGTGACAACATGTCAGTAGTATTGACTGTTCCAAGGGACTTATGGATCCATCAGAGGCAAAGCTAGTGAAAAGATTCCTTCTAGCAATGCAAGTTGTGATGCTTAGTGCAAAACATCCAGGGGAAAATGACCTGTTTAACCTGCACCCCGGGTGCTAAACTTAGTTTTTAAAAAGATGCATTTAAATGACACTTGTAATTATAATAATTGATCTCCAACAATATGATGACAGTGATTCCAGAAAAAAGTTTTAGATGAGTCCAGGTTGAAGCTGAAAACTTCCCCCTACTATGTCTACTTCAGTCTGCTACAAAATGACTTTTACTTGTTTGGACAAAAAGACTTCCCATTACACTTCATCCTTAATATACAGAGCAGAGCACCACTGCTGCCATCGGAACTGGTGAATTCTGCCTTTCCTCAGCAGGCAGTAACATCCATTGGTTTGAGCAGATCTTCATGTTGGGATTTAGGGGAGGGGATATTGAGCTTGTTTTTAGAAACATTTTATTTTATGTGACCAGGGATGAGAAATCTTTCATCTCTCAGATAAAAAATCCACCCACTCTACTGTTTGTTTCCTCTTCTTGACAGTCTCTCTTCTTCCACATTATTCACATTGTGACATCTTGGACCTCCTATTAAATTTTCACCTGTGGGTAGTGTTTCAAACACCTTCATCTGGTGGTTGAGATGTTATTTGCTTCTATGCATCTTGGAAAATTATGGTGCTGGGTCTCTCTCTCTCCTCCCCACCCCAGCATCTGAGTTCTTGCATTTTTTTGAATGCAGCAGGCTAGCTAATAAAATTTAAAATCAGGGGTTTTAAAATTTCCTTGACATTAATCTTTTGGAACAAAATCTGAATTTAGCTATCACTAAATTTCTCTGATCAGGCAGGGCTGATAGACTGAGTTATGCCAGCAGGCAGGAAGATGGTAGATGTAATGGAGTTAATCATTGCCAAGAGTGTACTGAGCAGCATAAAAACTTAGGAAAGAGTCTCTGTAATAAGGACCTTACAGTATAAATACGATACAGGCCACTACATTTCAACATGGAGGGTTTAATCATGAGCTTGGCTGTATGCCCACACAAGGGAGTAGAGGGGGAATAAGTCCTCTAATTCCGCTGTGCAGGCTACCTGCATCAGCAGACTCTGTGCAAGGCCAGAGCAGCTGCTGGGGGGGCTGCTGCTCCCACTCTCATACTGTAGAACATCCAAGTTACAAACCCCTCGGGAATGGAACTCTGAAACGGTCGGAACTCTGAACAAAACCTTGTGGTTGTTTCAAAAGTTTACAACTGAATATTGACTTCATACAGCTTTGAATGCATTACTATGCAGAAGAAAAATGCTGCTTTCCCTTTTTTTTTAGTAGTTTACGTTTAACACAGTACTGTACTGTATTTCCCCTTTTTTTTTTTGTCTCTGCTGCTGCCTAGTGGCATACTTCCCGTTCCAAATGAGGTGTGTGGTTGGCCGGTCAGTTCGTAACTCTGGTGTTCGTAACTCTGAGGTTCTACTGTACAAGTGAGCAGGCAGGAGTGGCAGTTGGATGGAGCTTTAGCTCTGTCCCTTGCTGCACCATCAGTGCAGTTGAGATGATACGGAGGGCCAAGAAAAGGGTTTGAGTAGCTGACTTTCACCCATGGAGCAAGGGGGGAGCATAGAGAAAACTGCATCTTTTGAGAGTCACAATTCATTCCCTGCCCTGTCCTATTCTGAGGGAAAACCTAAGGGGAAGAGAGATGTGATGATACCAGTGCCTGACTCACCAGCCTCCCGTTGGGACCGCTCCAGGGTACACACAACCAGTGCAGCCAGCATCTCCACACTCCGCACCACAGACACCACCGTGCTCCTCCGGCTGTCCTAGAGACATCCCCTGAACGTGTTGACCCCTCTTTCCTTCAGCACACCGAGACCTACCCTACCTGCCTTCTCCATGGTTGCAGTACCAGAACCCCCCCACTCTAGCGGACACACAGCTTTTCCTGGTGCAGGGGTCCTACCTGGCCCTCAGTCGCAGACCACCCATACCAAAGGCTCCCTTGCTACTGGATCTCAGACTTTGATGCCTTCTCGGAGACGGAATCATCCTTCTCTCACATTTCCAGGCAAATCTTGGGCTCCCCTGCACGGACATTGGACCCATCAGGGAATACCCCTACACCACCACCTTGGTACCAGTACTTTTCAGGCCCACCATACCCCCAGGACCCTGACCCCTTGGCTGCATTGGCTGACCAGGTACCCTTACCTCCAGCCATACCTACCTTCTCAGGCCTTACATCCTTCTGTCCTGGCGCCTGCACCAGAATTGTTGAGCTCCGACCCTGAAGCAGAGCTGGTACTGCCGATTCCACCAGTTCCTATGGCCGCCGCCTCTTCTCCAGATGACATCTGAGTCCCGCCTGCCCTCTTGCCTCCGGATAATCAGAAGCAATATCAGGAGCTGCTGCAGAGGGTTGGTATTGACTTGGGCGTACCCCTAGAGGCGGTACAGAACCAACATCACCAGTTGTTGACTATCCTCTAGCCCCTTGGACCATCTCACATTATGCTACCCATTAACAATGCTATTCTGCAGCCTGCACAAGCAGTCTGCCACATGCTGGCCTCCTGTGCCCCCATGCCCAAAAGGGCAGAATGCCGGTATTGTGTCCCCTCAAAGAGGGTAGACTTTCTCTTCTCCCACCTGCTCCCCCCCACACACACACACCTTCTTGGTGGTGTTCCTGGTGACCCAGCGGGCACGACAGCACTCGCAAAGCTTTACCCCTCTGGTTCGGCCGGCCCAACGCCTAGACCTCCTGGGCCATAAGGTCTACTCCTCCACGGTGCTGCAGTTTAAGATTGCCAACTACCAGGCTCTGCTGACAAAGTATGACTTCAACAACTATGCCAAGCTAGCAGAGTTACTGGGCAACCTGCCTCAGGACAAAGAGCGATGTTTCCAAGCCCTTGTGGAGGAAGGCCACCTGGCGGCCAAGGTGAGCCTCCAAGCTGCTGTTGATGCCGCAAACACGACTTCCTGCTCCCTTGCCACAAGGTGTTGTCATGTGCCAGGTGTTGTGGCTGCAGTCCTTCGGCTTACCGCAGGAGGTCCAGACCCTGTCAAAGACCCCCACTTCGTCAAGGACAAGCTCTTCTCAGTGAAGACGGACGAGTCCCCTCCCTGAAGGACTCGAAGGTGAATCTTCGGACTCTCAGGATATACACCCCAGCACCGCATTGGAAACAGCAGCAATCCTTCCATCCCCCGTCATATGCACCATATCAGGTCACCTATCACCAATACCAGGAACCCCTGCAGAAGCGTCATCAGTTCCAGTGGGTCCCCTTTGGCCCCTGCCACAGCCACCTCTTCCTCCTTGGCCTGGCAGTAACCCAAGGCCCAGTTTTGATGTGCAAGTCAAAAGCTGCAAGCCTCCCAACACGTCATCACCCCGGCCACCATGCCACCTTTGAGGACCATCTTGCCCCACTCGCCTACAACTAGGGCAAGATCACTATGGACCGTTGGGTCCTAGAGATCATACAGCATGGTTACTCTATCGATTTCTCACCTTCTCTCCACACTGGGGACCCCCCCCCGGATGCCTATTGGGGGTCTCTCCCATCACAACCTCCTACAAGACGAGGTGAATGCCCTTCTTGCGAAGGGCGCAATAGAACCGTTGCTTGACTTCTTAGTCGGCAGGGGACTCTACTCTCCGTACTTTCTCATCTCGAAAAAGGGAAGAAGAGCCCTATACTTGATCTCCACCTCCTCAGTACCTTCATCAGAAAGGCAACGTTCCTTATGGTGACACTCGCATCGATAATTCCCTCCCTTTCCAAGGGAGCCTGGTGTACAGCTCTCGATATGAAAACTTTCCACCCAGACCATCACAAATTTCTTCACTTTCACATGGGTGACAAGCACTACCAGTTCAGAGTTCTCCCCTTCGGCATCACAACGCCCCCAAGGGTCTTCACAAAAGTATTCATGGTCGAGGCAGCACAGTTGAGGCGTCTGGGGTACTCAGTGTTCCCTTATTTGGATACTGGCTTATGGTTGTGCCTTCCCATGCTGAGATTACGTCAGTCATTTGTGCACTCCACTCTCTCCTCACTACTCTTGGTTTCTGTATCACTGTGGAGAAATCGGTACTTGTCCCAATGCAGACAATCAACTTCATCAGCGCATGCCTGGATTACATGGTGGCTCATGCCTTTCTCCTGGCAGACCTCTTTGCTGCCCTGACAACTGTGGTGGTGGACTTATGCTGCAACCCACGCATCATGGCGTGTTGTTGTTTGTGCCTCCTCGGGCACATGGTGGCCTTCACCCATGTGATGCCACATGCCTGCTTGCACCTGCATTGCTTCCAGATATGGCTCCTGTTGGTATTCAGACCCCATAACGCTCACCTGGACTCCACGTTCGTTGTCCTCCAGTTGGTTCTGGCCTCCCTTGTCTGGTGGATCGACCCTTCCAAGGTGCTGATTGACACCGCCTTTGCCGCTCCTGTCCTGACCACCACTTGACCCATGGACCTCTCCCTTGCCAGTTGGGATGATCACCTGAACGAGCACACCACCTAGGGGGTTAGGACTCAGCTCCAGGCCACATGCACATCAATGTTTTGGAGCTGCAGGCAGTTCGCTTGGCCTGCCCCATGTTCCTGCTGCTCATCCACTCCCGTCATGTTCAGCTCCTCTCCAACTGTACGACAGTGGTGGCCTACATCAACAGGCAGGGGGCACCAAGTCCCTGTCACTCTGTGCACAGTCCTATCCGCTTCTGGAACGGGTGTGGGTGTATCCACCACGTCACACTCCACACGGTGTACTTCCCGGGCATGCAAAACTCCCTGGCCAATGTGCTCAGCCGGACCCAGTACCTTAATCACAAGTGGGAGCTCCACAACCTCACTGTCCGCTCCATCTGCCATACCTGGGGCACCCGTCACTGGGACCTTTTTGTCACACACAACAACCACAAGTTCCCACTCTCCTGTTCCCGGTAGGCCATGGGGCACGACTTGGCGGGGTGAATTCTGTTACACCTTTTCCCCCCCCCCAACCCCTCATTCTCCAGGTCTTCTGGAAGATTTGCTGGGACTGGGCCACGGTCATACTGGTAGCTCTGTTCTGGCCCCATCAGTTTGGGTTGCAGATCTTCTCAGACTCACTGCCCACTACCCACTCCCCCTCTGAGCAGTCCTGGACCTCCTTGACCAGGACAGAGTCCACCATTCCAATCCTGGACCTCTTTGCCTCACAGCCTGGTTTTTGGACAGGGCTCACGTGTAGACAATGCCTGTTTGACGCCACATCCTTATGCACAGTAGACAAGCCTCCACAAGAACACGCTGAGTGGAGAAATGGAGACATTTCACCTTCTGGGCTCGGCACCATCACCCCCTTCTCGACGCGATCGCCATCCCTGCCATCCAGGACTACTTCCTGGAGTTTAAGACTTCAGGCCTTACTCTCAGCTCTGTCTTGGTCCACCAGGCAGTGCTTACTTCCTTCCTCCCCCCTGTAGATGGGTGCTTGGTATTTACTCACCCCACCACTGCCTACTTCCCGAAGGGGCTGCTGAACAGCTTCCCACCAATGGTCAACCCTCCCGCCCCCCTCGGAACCTCAATCTTGTGCTCTCCACCCTCACCAGACCACCCTTCAAGCCTCCAACCACATGCTTTCTCTCCCACCCCTCCATGAAGGTCATCTTGCTTGTGGCTATCACTTCCGCTCAGCAAGTCAGCGAATTGACAGCCATGATGGCCAACCCCCCACCTCCCTATACATGCCTTCATGCCAAATTCCTACTGAAAGTAGTCTCTGAGTTCTACTTCAACCAGTCAATTTGCCTCCCAGTCTTCCATCCTAAGGTGCACGCCACTCCTGCAGACAGGACCCTGCACTCACTCGACAATCGCCGCACACTTGTGTTTTACCTTGACAAAACCTGTGTCTTTCATGCCTCTCCATGCCTATTCATGTCCATTGCAGACGGATCCTGAGGTCAGGCCCTCTCCTCCCATTGTATCTCGAAGTGGGTCTCTGCCTGCATCTGTGCATGCTACCAGTTGTCCACCACCACGCCACCTGGCCGGATTACAGTGCACTCAATGCAGGCGCAGTCAGCCACCTCTGCCTCCCTGGTGGTTGTATCCTGGCACAACATCTGCTTGGTGGCGACATGGCATTCCATGCATACCTTTGGGACCCATTATGCCATCGCCCAGGGGGCGGCAGAAGAACAGTCCTGCAGATTGTGATACTTCTTGCATCCATGCACCCCTCTCTGTGTTGATCACTGCTTGCTACTTACTCACGTTTGGATACATCTAGGGACCAGCCCTTGAAGGAGAACAGGAGGTTACTTACCTGTAAATGACGGTTCTTTCAGATGTGTGGTCCCTATTTGTATTCCAATACCTGTCCTCTGGCCCCTCTGCTGCAGACTGCACTGCTCAGCAGTAAGAGGGTGCCTGAGTGGGTGTCGTCCCTCAAAGTCTCATATAACCTCACCTGGAACACGAGGCTATGTGGGTCAATGGACGCTGCTACAGAAATTTTCCAGCCCTGGCGCATGGTGCGCATGCACCCCTGCATTTGGAATACAAACAGGGACCCCACATCTCAAAAAACCTCCAGTTACAGGTGCGTAACCTTGTCTTTTATAGACTTAATAAATGTAGAAGCCTTTTCACACTTGTTTATCCCAATCTCTAATGAGGTCCCCATTCCTCAGCCAGATGCCACTGTCTGTCTGAGGTGTCTGAGGTGTTTTTGCCAGTTACGTCATTTAATTTCTAACAGCTGAAGTACAGACTTAAATTCAGATCATCACTAGCTCTAATCCTTTTAAACAATCTATATTTCAGAGATCTTCCTGAGTAGGGCAACCTACTGCTAGAAAACGGGCGATGACGGCCGAGCGATCTGCAATCCCTGATCCTCAATCGATCCCGTGATCGGTACTGGGCCCTTGGAGATGGTCAGGGCTGGTCCTGGAGTTCTTGCCAGGAGGTGCATGCCTCAGAGGGTCTGCACCAATCTACCGGCGAGGTACGCCTTGAATCATTCCATCAGTGCCCCTGGTATGGAGACCAAAGAGGGCTCTGCTGAGCCTGCCTCTCCAGTCCCTGAGGTGTGATGGCTCCGGGCAGGTGCACAATAGTGGGAGGTCCCTCTCGATGGGGAATGGTGCCGCTGAGACGGGGACACACACTTAGATCCCAATGTGGGTTTTCCCAGAGATCGGGGTACCGCTGGAGCTGGTGTGGGCAGCACCGATAGCGTCAGGATCTCCTGAGCTGCTTGAAGGGCTTCCGCCATCAACGGCACCTGAAGCTGGCTAGGGCCTGCACCGCTATCCAGAGTCACAGGCGAAGTATGGGATGGGCTGCAAAACTCAACTTGACCTGGGGCCGGACTTCCCGAGGGGGATGTCGAGCTCTCTGACATGGGTCGTGGCTTGTTCCCTGTCCTCTCCTTTCCTGTACAGGAGGTAGATCTTCCCCTCTCAGTCTTTTTCGGCTTCTTGACCACAGCCAAGGGGGGAGACCAGTGCCGGGTTGTGGACGGCACCAGGGGAACACGGCACACAGAGGCTCGGTGCTGGAGTGAGTGCCGACTCCATTAGGAGCGCTTTCAGACGGATATCACAGTCCTCCTTCGTCCTAGGTTTAAAGGACTTGCAGATACGGCACTTGTCACTTATGCGCTCTTCACCTAAGCACCTTAGGCAGCTGGTATGTGGATCGCTGACAGGCATAGGCCATTTACAACAGTCGCAGGGCTTAAAGCTTGGGGGCCGGGGCATGCCCAGTCCCCCGGCTGAGTCCGGTTCAGGACTAACGAAGAGTTTGAGAACTATTACTAAGGGTCACTATACAACTATTTTACAGGTTTTCAAAGTTCGTAAGAACAGAGAAGGAATCAATGCTAGCTGAAGCAGCAGACGTTCCAGCACCATCACTGGCGGCAAGAAGGAACTGGGGGTGGGAGGAGCCCTTATACGGTGCCATCTGGGCGCCACTCCAGAGGGCACCAGAGCCGGTACCCTACGGATACTGCTGAGGGAAATACTTCCAGCACCGATGCATGTGGGAGTACACATGCCTAATATAGAATGGACATGAGCAAGCACTCAAAGAACCACAGCTTTTTCTGTCTATAGCACTTAAATATGCTAGCGTAAAAAGAAACAACATTTACAATCTGAAAGAGCACTTTGAATGTTCTGCACTTCTTCACTCAATGTGTGTCAGCTCTGGTTATTATGGATGGTCCAGCCCACACTGCACTTTCAACTAACTTTGAAAAAAGAATGTTAACAGTCTTTCCCACACTAATCTCAAGCATCATTTGCCTGGCCTGTATTAAGAGATCACAGCATTTCACAACAAGCCCGCAGCTTGATTTTTAAATCACTATTTTACAACACTTTAGTCTGTGCTGGCCAGCTAACCCTCAAAAAACATATTACCTGCAATAGAGCAGGACTAGGCCCCAGGTTTAGAACTGCTGTTTAAATGGAGTTAAATTTAATTTTCAAACAGAGTTCAAAACTCAGCGTAGAGACAGCCTGAATGTTGTTAGGAATTTTTGTTCCAAGGATCACTAATTTCATAAATCACTCTCTTCTGCTGTTGCCCCATTCACCTTACATTTTAAGAATGAAGTTCAACCAGAAATAATTCAGGAAGGTGTTATTACTTTAAATATCTAATGGGTATGATGTATAGACCTTTTACAAATATGGCTCTGCCATACAGCTATAATGATCATGCTTGTAGCTTAGTGTGTTTCTGTGCTAATTTTATTATTGTTAAATCTGCTTTGTTTTTCTGTGTCTTTTTGTGGAGGTTACAAAAATATGATCTCTTGCAGCCCTTAGGATAGGAACATATTAAGGACCAGCAGAAGTCCCTGGGGTCTCCTAAGGTCTGCCTTTGTGCTTCTGTAATTCTGGACAATTTACAGCACTTTAAATTAGGTGCTAACTGGTCCAGTAAGACCTTTCTGGAAGGACCCAGTTGCTGTTAGAACAATTCTTAACATTGATGGTTGGGTTCTCTGACATGGTTTTTTTTAAAGTTTTCCTTCGTTGTCTTTTGCCAGGAGAGAATTAGCCTTAAGATATACTTGACGTGCTGTTCTCCCTAAGGCACAGGAATCAAAACTATTTCAACTGGTACGTGAAATGGAGCATTGCACAATAGGCAAGGGAATTGTCCAACGACAATTCATGGGACTCTCAGATTCTGACCACATCGTTTTTGCATGAAGCCCAGCTCTACATCCAGCCAGGGTAAGATAAAATAATTGTGCATGCCTTTAAAGGTGTATTAATTTTCTACAGTTTTTAATAAGCCTTGATGATATAAATGGCACCCTATCAATTGATAATTTTATGTATAAAGATTAATATGTCTATTTCCAGTGTTAGGAATTATTGCTACATCCCTTTTTTCTATGGAGGTAAAATGGGCATACTGTGTATACATACCACAGTAAAAAGTGGGCTGTGCACAAGTGTCTGAATAAATATGTTCTAACATTTACTGTTGCTCTTTTTTACATATAAATGTACCAATTCATATGAGAATTTTAATTCACACCAATGAATAACAATGTAGGATACCAAGCCAGAATGGGGGTTGCCTAATGCATGCCTTCTGCTGTGATCTCACAGTTATGCAGGGCTGGGACTGGTCAAACATGTAGGCTATAAAGAAAACACAGAAGCTGGTGATTGAATGGATGGATTCCTTTTGAGTCAGCACTGAACTAATACTACATATGATGTCAGACCCAGAGCCTGCAAACACACGTGTTAGTCATACTGAACTCAGTGAGAATACTCACATGCTCAAAGTTAAGCATGTGCACAGGCATTTGCAGAATTGTGACGTTAGTCACAATAATTGGGTTGGGAGACAGAATGGGGAAAAATGATTATTTCACTTAACTATGGAACTAGTGTTACAGGAGTGCTCTGTAGCTGTATATATGTAAACAGTTCCTAGATAAGGTGCCAGTAGATGACGCTCAGAAATATGTAGCATAATTCCTGGGTTTTGTAGAATCAATAAAACTTCTTATTGTGCATTGCACATGGCTGCCTCTTTGTAGCTATTTATATAATCTCTGCACAGTTAGCAACATTGTTTTACTTGCAAAGCACTGCAAAAAAGTTTTCAATAGCAAAGAATCCAGGTTTGTGTGGAATGGAAGTAAGTTTGGGTTTGAAATGGGGAACAACTGAGACCTAAAAGAGCAAGTTGCCTTTTAATTCTTGTGGAAACCTTAATCAAAAGTGATGAGTAGAAGATTCACATTCAAATCTCTTCCTAATAATTAATGTCTTCAGCCCTTAGCTCTTCATTTCTAGTATGCCACATTACTTCCAACTTCCCTGTGTTCTTAAGCCATGGGACTCGATGTTGGTAATCAGCTATAACTGCAGGGTTCTTCTAAATAATATGATACCTGATACTCTTCAGTCTAGAAGTTGGTACTATCAAGGGCTTGTCTACACAGGAACATCCAGAAAAACTAATCCAAATTAACTAAAGGTGTGAATTTGAAGTGGATTAGTTAAACCGCATTAAATCCCTGAGTAGATGCTGCTGTTCAAAATTATAGTGGCCTTAATTAGGTTTAGCTTAATTCACTTTTACTTTCCTGCCTGTGGGCGCTGGAAGTGTGTGTTTGCATGCATGTACTTTCCTGCCTGTGAGTGCTGGAAATATAGCTGGGTGGAGTAAGTGGGTGCAAGAGGATAATGCACAAATATCTATCTAGGAATGATAGATGGTAATATCAACCTGTCTTGAAAGACATGAACTCCTATCAAGCCTATGCTTTCTGCAGCCCAGCAACTCTCACAATTCTGCTAGGTATGAGCTCAGGGCTGTCCCTACGCATATGCAGCATACGCGGGTGCATAGGGCACTGGAAAACTTGGGGCACCATTCCCCTCGCTGACCGTGGCTGGAATCCTCTCTTCTCCAGCCCCTCCCCTGTGCTGGACTGGCTTCTCCCTACCCCCGCCCCCTCCGTCCTTCCTCAGCTGGCCCGCTGAGGGCTCCAGCCTCCAGCTCTGCTGCCACAGAAGCCCAGAGTGGCATGGCGGCCCAGCCCACCGCCATGCGAAGCGGAGTCCCTCCCTGGACCCTGCCTGCCTGCGCCGCTTGGTCTCCGGTGGGGGCCAGGCTGGACTGGGGCCAGGCCAGGAGGAGCGACACTTCCATGTGAGTTGGGGGGGGACGGGACTTAAAATGACAATGCGTTCACTGTCTCTCACGCTTCCCTAACACACACACACACACACACACACAGAGACTGGCTCTCACACCCACATACACTCTGCTTCTCATGAGTCACAGTCCCCCACTACAGATTGTCTCACACACACTGTCACACAGTCCCCCAACATGCAGTCTCTGGCGCTCTCTCTCTCTCTCTCACACACACACTTGTTATTACTGCTTGGTACTTCCTGTCAAAATGCTCATGGTGAGGCAGGAGTGGCTAGGGGCTGCAGGAGGGCCGTGGGCTCTGGCAAGATACAGCCCCCATGTGACAACGCAAAGCCTGCCTTGAACCACTGCCGTAGCATCTGCTGCGTACAAAGCACAGTGTGTGTCAGCAATGGGGGGTTCTGGGAGTCTGCAGGCAGGTGTGGTGGCTGTGCCACCTTGACACACTGGGGTCAGCGGTGCTGGCTGGGGACTGCCTTCAGTGGAGCATAGGGGCACCAGTTTAATAACAGTCCGTAGGGCCCTATAAATCCAAAGGATGGCTCTGTATGGGCTATTCCCCTCCTATCTGCAGTTTCCTAAGGCAGTTCAAAGCTGCAGTACAGCCTATGCTAGCCACGCCCCCTTCTCCCAGGCCTGCTGCCTGATCTTCTGTCTCTGCCGCGTCAGTGGTGCTCCATTTGTGAGGCAGTGGTAACAGGCTCTACAGAGGACAAACTATGCCCTGCCTGTTCTCAGTCAGCTGACCCTCGCACTGCTATGGCATGGAGCTTTGACTCAGACAAACGTGTGGGGACCTCCAGCCCCCCAAGAAGCCATGACTCCACCATAGAAAAATTCAACTAGGAGATTGAGAGGCTATATGGACGAGGAGGACTTCATTTAGCCAGCCCGGGGCGTAAGGCCTGGGGCCATTTAGGACCCCAAGGATAAGGCCCTGGTCCCACCCCAAGTCCTGAAATGGGTCTTAAGTGCCCTGGGGAGAGAAGCAGGATCCCATTCAGTCCCCCTTCCTCCAAGGTTGAGCCAGGAAATTCTGGCGGAGTCCTCTCCCCCAAGTTGGGGGAGAGTGGGAGCCTATAGGAGAGGACTCAGAGGGAGACATTTCTAGAAGGCTCAAGGTCCTATGAAAAACAAGCTGCAAAAGATCCTTGTCAGAGCATAGCTGGGCAATTGTTTCTTCAAAGTGTGGTGCAAAAAAAAAATAATAATAAAAAAATCCCCCTCCCCCCCCCATCAAAAAGGGGAAAAAACAAAATTACAAAAAGCTCAACATGCATTTGTCCTCTGACTCAGACACCTCCTCCTCCTATCACGGAAGGAGAGAAATCGGTCTCCGATTCTGGACAGGACACAGACAAAATGCAACACAGGCATTTCCCCCTGAGACCTTTTGAAGCCATGTGTAAAAGGATTGTATCCCGATCCAGATCCAGCTGGAGTGGGTCCTCCATGGACAAAGCTCAGAGCCAATACCTCCCTTACAAATCCTGTCCCAAGGCAGTGATTCCCCTGCGCCCAGCCTTTGAGGAGATAATCAGGGATGAGTGGCAATATCCTGAAAAGGGTAAATACATTAACAGGAATGTTCTCATATTCTACATTCAGTAAGAGCCAAAGAATGCCTCACAGATGGGCCTAAGGTCAATGCTGCTGTAGCATCTGTAGCAAAGGATACGGTTATTCCTTCTTCCCCAAGGAGCCAACAGATACGAAGGTGGAACCCACCCTTAGAAGGGACTTCAGTGCTTCCTCAGATACCGTGGTAGCCACGTGCTTTGCTCAAACCACAATGTCATGTCTGGATGATTTTAAAGTCCTTAAGGGCAGAGTCCAACCTGACTGTCGATACTTAAGAAAATCTCCCTAGCAACAGCATTTGTGGCAGATGCTTCAAGGGATGCTGTGAGTTTTTCTGCCAGGGCTGTGGCGTCCAGCTCAGCAGCCAGGAGACACATATGGCAGCATCCCTGGAATGTGGATAATTAGATCCTCAACAACAACAACAAAACTAGATAAATTCATGGAGGATAGGTCCATCAATGGCTATTAGCCAGGATGGGCAGGGATGGTTTCCCTAGCCTCTGTTTGCCAGAAGCTGGGAATGGGCGACAGGGGATAGATCACTTGATGATTACCTGTTCCAGTCAGGCAACATGACAACAGTTGCATACGTAAACAACTAAGTGTAGCTCTGCATGCAGAAACAATGGTGATAATGGAGTGGGCAGAAAAGACACTCCCTTTTCTAAAGGCAATCCACATAGAAGAGGCACTGAACCAAAAGGCAGACTGGCTGAGCCATCAACAACTCAGAACGGCACTTAAACCAGGAAGTCTTCAAGCTGATCGCATGGACATTTGGTCTTCCTTCACTTGACCCGTTGGTCAGTCATAAGAATTCAAAGCACCAGGGAAGCAGACCCCAAGTCTCTGGGCATAGATGCACTGTCGCACAGATGGTCTCAGGGCCTGCTATATGTGTTCCTGCCCTTCCCTTTCATAATGAAAGTGACTCAAAAGATAGGGTGAGAAGCAAGGGTGATAGTACCAACTCCACACTGTGGTTCTCTGACCTGATAGAATTAAAGTTCAAACCACCATTGCAGCAACCGGCAAGGCCAGATGTCCTTTACCAAGGACCATGCCTCCATCCAGAATCAGACTGTCTTCATCTGACAGCCTGGCTGTTGAAAGGGAAGCACCAGTTTCACCTGGCTCGTCTTCCAAAATGATGGGAGCTCTGTCCTCTTGTAAGAGAGCTTCCACTCTAAAAGCCTTTTCCTCCACCCTAACTGGCTCGTCTTCCAAAATGATGGGAGCTCTGTCCTCTTGTAAGAGAGCTTCCACTCTAAAAGCCTTTTCCTCCACCCAGACCAAATTCAGTGTTTGGTGTCAGGAGCTCAGAGTAAATTCAAGAGACCCTAGGATTCCAGTTATTCTGGACTTCCTTCAAGTAGAAGTGGATAAGGGACCGCAGCCAAACACCATAACATGCCAGGTGTCAGCGATCAGTAGTGTAATATTTGCAGGATCCTTGGGCAGCCTCGCCAAGAACCCTCAGATGTGTAGGTTCCACAGAGCAGTTCCCCAGGCTCCAAGCCATGCTCGTCGTGCAGCAGGCCGATGCCTGTTAGTGACCCCCACAACAGCAGTTTGAAGTGCTTGGGGGAGTCCCATAGAAAGGACAAGTGCAGGATCTTCAAAATCATTTGTCCTAGAACCCAGAAGGAGCAGGATATCCACTTGAGGGCCCTTCTCATGGAGGCTGCGCTTCATCCTGCGTCTGAGCCCTCCTGATTGGACTCCACGCCTAGCACGTCAGCATCAGTGCAGAGCGCATGCCACCAGCACCGGGCCCCTCCCAGCACCATTCCCCCTCACTGGTGCCTAAGAAGAGGCAAAGGAAGAAAGGCTCCCCGGCACCAGAGGGGAAGGGGACTTTGGGCAAAGGACCTATGTCAGGCCACATGACCACCGCGGAACTTCAAGGGGGTACAGCCAGGAATCTGCCTCCAACTCCCAGGAGTGGCAGGGACCCCAGCATCTCCTAGAGATGGTGAGCTTTGTAGTTGCAAAGAGTTCCTTTAGAATTCAGTTCACAGGTTATAGTCCAATGTCCAAATCTCATATTCAGGGCATACCAGCATAACTGGGACCTCAGTCTTGTGACTCAAACTTCCCCTGATGAAGCTTAAGCAGATCTGAGATGACAGAATCAGTACCCAAGGATCTTTTATACAATGCCCTCTTTGACAAATTGGGAGTTCCTCTGGGAACAAAAGGTAATTAGGATGACTTTGAAGGAGGTCCAGTGCCAGTACTTAGCTATAGAATTAACATAAGGCAATTTGCTTGTTCCTCCACCATTCACAGTACATTTCAAAGAGAGATGTTTACAATTTATTTAAATGCTAGGATGTTCTTTTGATCTCTGAACTCTGAACAGCATAGACAGTGACTGTTGATTACATTGTTGACCCTACTCGTACATATGTAAATACACAAACATTATCCCTCCACATCTCTTTTGAGGGTTATTTATTTTGCAGGATGTTTAACCCTTTCTGGCCATGCATCAAAACCTCCCATTTGAGGGAGCAGGGCTCTTCCCTGAGCTCTCTGATGCAAGGCTCCATGGCCTTAAAGACTCCCGTACCACTCTCCACTCATTGAGCCTTCATGGTCCTCAGCAGGCTAGGAAGTCATTTCGTCCTCCGCCTCCCCAGTCTAGGTCCTGGGGGACTCCCTGACCAAGCATCTACAGGAAAAAGGATAGAGACAACGGGTTTAAGTGGTAACACCCTTCGTCTTCCCGTTCATCGGCCCAGCCTGGCCCTTCCAGAAGCAAGCATTTTGAGGATGTGTCTGAGGACGGTACCTCAGTCACTTCCCAGGATCCACCTTCCTGCTCTTCTCAACTGCCTGCGCCCCTTCCCATTGGCCTGGTCGCAGCGGACCTCGGACTATTGGGTGCTCGACCTGCCATCTTTGGGCTACACCCTGCAGTTCTTCCTGGATCACTGCCTGCATTCGCTGCTGATACAATTGGGCAAAGGTGACCTCTCTGGCTATCATGACTAGGCCATGTTTAGGTATTTTTAGTAAAAGTCATGGACAGGTCACGGGGAGTAAACAAAAATTCATGGCCCATGACCTGTCCATGACTTGTACCTTATACCTCTGACTAAAACTTGGGCAGGGGGCTGCGGGTGCTGGGGGAGGTGGCCTGGGACTGCGCCGGTGCCGGGGGAGCGGGGCGGGCCATGGCACATGGCCTGGGACCTCCACTGGTGCGGCGGGGGGGTGGTTGGCAGGGGCTCCCTACCTGGCTTTGCGTGTCCTTGCAGCTCCTCGGTGGCAATGGGGCTGGGGGCTCCACACGCAGCTTCCGCCACACGCACCGGCTGCGCACCTACCATTGGCCGGGAACTGCAGCCAATGGGATCTGCTGGGACAGGGCCTGTGGACGCGGGCAGCATGCAGAGCCCCATGGCCCCTCCACCTAGGAGCTGCAGGGACATGCCAGTGGGAGCTGGGGAACCCCCCCACCCCAAGGTAAATGCCCCCTACCCCTAACCCTGAGCCCCTTCCCACACAACCAAACTGCTATTGCTGGCCACAGCAGAAGTCACAGAAAGACTTGCAGCCTTAATCATGACCACCCATTTGACAAGGCACAAGTCTCTTCGGCAGCTTTCCTAGCCCAAGTGCCTATCCAGGGCATCTGGAGGACTACTATCTGGTAGTCTGTCCATATGTTCATGTCCCATTATGTGCTTACCCAGCAGGCCCAGGACAATGTTGGCAGCGGTAGAGCAGCGCTGCAAGCTGAGACCATAAACTCCGAGCCCACCTCCATGGATGCTGCTCATGAGTCTAGGGCCGGCGCTTCCACGAGGCGACCCTAGGCGGTCGCCTAGGGTGGCAGGATTTGGGGGGCAGCATTTTGCCACCCTCTGCGGAAATTTGGCAGCGGGGGGTCGTTCCGCTCCAGGTCTTCGGTGGCGGGTCCTTCACTCACTCCGGGACCTGCCGCAAAGTGCTCTGAAGACGCGGAGCAGAAGGACCCCCGCCACCGAATGCTCAGAGGAGGAGCGCTCGCCTAGGGTGGCAAAAACCCTGGCGCTGCTCCTGCATGAGGCACCCAGAAAGGAATTGACATGAGCAAGCACTCGAAGAAGGAAAAACGGTTACCTACCTTTCATAACTCTTGTTCTGTGAGATGTTTGCTCATGTCCATTCCATTCCCGCCCTCCTGCCCCTCTGGCAGAATTGCTGGCAAGAAGGAACTGAGAGGGTGTAGGGCGGTGGTGCCTAATGTGCCAGTGCATGGGTGTGGCACTCCAGAGGGCACCATATTTGACCCTATGGATACTAAGGCAGAAATTTCTGACTGTGCACGTGGGCGTGGGCACACCCAGAATGGAATGGACATGAGCAACACAACTCATAGAACAACAGGCAGGTGGGGCTGGCTTTAAGCTGATTCGACCGATTCCCCGGAATAGGGCCCCGCACTTAAGAGGGCCCCGCAACATCTGGGACTGCCGGCTGAGTAGGGAAAAAAAAAAAAAAAAAAAAACCTGCGTCCTGCTTCTCCCCCCTCCCTCCAGTGCTTGCGCCGCCATATAGCTGATCAGCGCACGCCTGGGAGGGAGGGGTAAGGAGGAGGAATGCGATGTGCTTGGGGATTTGGGGAGGGATCCAATGGGGCAGTGAGGGGGCTGGGGGTTGGGGGCAGGGCAGGGATTTGGGGAGGGATCCAATGGGGCAGGGAGGGGGCGGAGTCGGGGCACGAGACAATTCACGTCCCGGCGTGGGGCCCCGCACCTGCTAAAGGCAGGTAACCGTTTTTTTCTTCTTTCTATGCCTCACAGGAGATGGTCAGTCCTCTCTTCAGTCTGTCCAGAGAAATTTTCCATTCTGCTCTGTATCCATTTTACTTCCGCCGAAATGCCAGACTTTGATCGAAGTGCTTGTGTACTAGAGGCACAGATGGAAGCAGTCATTCCCAACAAGCTGTTTACTGTTTGAAAAAAATACTGAGAGTAAAAAACAAAAGACCATTTATTTATATATATATATATATATATATAAATAAATGACTTATTGATTGTGGAATACAGAGTTATACACAGTACTGCATTTATATTACACATGTATCTGTAGCCACAAAAAACATTTACAGATGATCATGTAAAAGACTATCATAGTGCAGTTGGATAACAGGCAAAGTTAAGGTCTGACATTTCTTTAAATTTGCAACTTTTTCTTTTAGGCCAGTTCTGAGGATGTAATATTTACTAGCCCTGCTCCATAGCATGGGCCTGGCCCAAACAGAACTGGTTACCACAGTACTGATAAAAGAAACACACAAAAACGATAGGAGGACTGGAGGCTAGTACATGCGATGAGAGGTAGGTAGTCTAGAAAAAATGCAAGGAGTCATAATTATACATGACGACACTATAATGAAAGTCAGTCAGTCAGTGTCAGCAGATGGCAAGTTAAGTACCAATGGGTTGAAGCAAAGAAGAGCTTAGAGAGAAAAATTATTCTGGAGCAATTGGGCAGTGAAACAGCCTATCAGAAAAAGATAATGAAAGCAGATTATTTTATAGTACTGCACCAAAAGCACCACATTCAAGCATGAGTTTGGTAAGTGCTTTCTGCCTAACGGTTAGTAGCATTTTATGGAAGCAAGTTTCATACCAATTGCTCTTCCCCTACTACGAAAGGGAGAGACATTGGACAAAGCATATGAGAAATGAGCGTTGTGAGCAGCACTCTCAGAGATGCATTGCTGTAGTCTTGTCAGACTTCCTTGTTAGCAGGAAACTTGTATTTTCAATCCACTGTCTCTATTTTAGAAGCCCTGTGATGATGCAATGTCACTGAACAGCCAATGAAATGACAAGGATGTATGTAACATCACAGCAAGAGCTCACACCTGTGCAAAACATTGGTCTTAGGCCTGTAATTTATCAGCACTCAAAACGCACTGGTAGCAGTATAGGATTGTTTCCGCAGTGGAGTGCTATTTACATTGTCATTCTTAACACTCACCCTTGTCTGTTCACCCACATTATCGTCAGTGGCCATTGAAGCAGAGATCCCTGTTTTTGAGAGCTCTTTCCAAAGGCTGGTAGTTTGTACTGTCCTTGACTTAGAGTTATTTGTTACCACACAATCCTTTTCCGTACAAACTACCAGGATTATGCAATTAAAAAACAGATTGATGGCAGTATTTGAAAGAAGTCAAGGTCTGTTCATACACAGAGCCTCTAATACAAATTCTGCTGCTAAATTACTGACAATCCTATTTAACTGCCTGTATTTTCTGTATTAGGGAAATTAAAAATATATGCCATGGGGACAAGAGTTAAATCAATGAAACACAAATTACTTCTAAGAATGAACTGACAGTCCATGAACCTATTATGCATTTAAAATGCTTTCTTTAGCTATACTGAATTATATTAGCTGTACCAAGTTCAAGCAAAAAGTTTTTATTGTGTAGTTATGAATGACACTTATAATTTCATTGCTAGCGTTTGTGTTGCTCTGGCAAGGTTGTCTTATATGAAACAAAAACAATCCAATCGTGAGAAAAGGTATCTTTATTTTTTCTCTAATAGAAGAATTCCATGTACATGTTTTGCAATGGTTTTTCTTAAGCTCGAAAATACTGCTAACAGATGTGAACAGTCACATCACAGAAATAGTACACAACAGCCAGCGAAGGCAGAGAGTAAGTTTAAGTTTATCAGGTGGTCCAAACTGTTCTCTGACAAGCTTTTTCTGCCAGAGGGGACGTCAGGACAAACACTAAAATCCCACCTAATCAATACAAGTTACGGTGTGCGTGTGTGTGTGAGAGAGAGACAACAAAACAAAACAGACCATGACTCGTGCCACCAGGTATGCATTTTAGTATTTTGTTGGTGAGATTTTTTTTTTTAAATGTCAGTCTCATTAAGAATTCCACTCAATTTTTTTCAAATGCTAAATTATACTTCACCTGAGAAAAAAGTTGCCTTACAAAATGAAAAATAGATTATGTGGGGTGAATCAGAATCTGGACAAATTGTTAGATGGAAATATCTGTCTGCATTTTAATCACTAGAACATGTGCAGTGCTGGCCAAATTCTCTGCTGGTGTTAGTGCCATTTCACCCATTTATAAAAGCAGAGAATTTGATCCTACACATTAAAATGTTCACCAGGTTCCAGTCTAAAATATACCCAGACTCAGGCCCCAATCTTGCAAACACTTATGCCCATGCCTAGCTGTAAACCTGGGAGTAGTCCCATTGAAGTTAATGAGACTACTCATGTGTTTAAGATTAGACATATGAATACATTTTTGCAGGATGGGGGTTTCAAATTATTACAAAGACTAAATAAGGAATGAAAAAAATCTCTTGAGAACAAAGGCCAAACTTTTCACACTTTAAAAAGAGGGCATAACAATTTTAACTTAGATCATTAACACATAGATATAGTAGAATACAATTAAAAAACTGAACACTCTAAGAACTGAATTTCGGAGCCAGCAAAACTATGTATAGCATTCTACAGTTACTAACTGAATTCACTATAATTTGGTAGAAACCTTTATATGCTGCTACTGTGTATTTTATATTTAAAAATAAAGGTTTGTAATGCACTGCAAAAAAGTACATACAGGAGTAAGTTTCACATGTGCACAGACTGCCCAGTGATATACACGATTAGATCATCAGAACACCAGTTGCTGATTAAGTCTTAGGATGAGCATAAGTGAAACTTTTCCCACAGACGTGAATGTAATGTCTAGATACAAGTGTAGTTGTCTAGAAAAGTTTTAGTTAGAACAGTTATTTAAAATGGATTACTACAGAATTATTTACATATCCAAGCTAAACAACGTCTACATGTATTTTATATAATTCAAATAACATTCTTAAACTATACTATGGCTTCCATTTTTTTCTAATTTACAAAATACATAAAATGTGAGATCAGACATTTAAAAAACCCTAACTTTTTAAAACAAAACATGGCCATTAAGGATATCTTTGCTTTAATCAATAATTTGCTTTGTTTTGATATTTTTCTTCTATAGTAATTAAAAGTTAGATTTAAAGATATTCCACCTCATCTTTATAATGCAAGTAATAAATTAACAAGAATAACTTACATTGTAAATCAAAAATAACTTCTAAACTATGTTTTATTTTTAAAAATGGTCTCTTAATTGCACAGTATTATACCTGTCCGATAACAATGTTAAGTCAATTGGATATTTTTTAAACATTCTGATATTATGATAGCCGTGTGTCAGTATTTCAGTCCTAACATACCAAAAGCCTCTTGCTCAAATCTTCACCTGACAAATGTTTTGGTAATTGCTTACTGTGGCGATAGTGGTGCCTAGACTTGAAAACCTTCACATCCACCATCCCAGCCAAGAATGTTTCTTCATAAGTCTGTCACTTTCCTGAGGTAAAGGCTGCAGAGTTTTAGGTTTGACTAAATAAGATACTCTGGTTTTCATCCACATCTTTATTTTTAGATGATATTCTCCTCCTACCCCTAAGGCCAAACTCTCCTCTTCTCTTTGTATATTCACATACACCTTCCAAGAAGGGCCAAAAACACAGCAACAGTTCACTTCCTGACCTTCAAATGTGAACGCCACCTGTAGTCACCCTAAGCCTGAACAATATTTTATTAGGCTGAATGTGAAACTTTCAGCTCTGCCATCCCAATTGCTAGGGTTTAGTTTGGTTTGATTTTTTAATTTAGACATACTGGACAAAAGAGATTACCTGCAAAGACAATATCTTACCTCAGAAGAATAGTAGTTGGTGGTAACTGAGATTTAAAGATAAAAGGAAGAATTCTTTAAAAATCCTACACAGTGGGAACAGTCGTTAAGACTGGCTTTGATATAAAATATGGGCCAAACTCAGTCTTGGTGTTATTTCACTGAAGTTAAAACACTAGCAAGAAAAGAATTGCCCATGCACATTTAACTAATTAAAAAAGGTATCTTTGAGATGTGTTTAAAAAGCTAATATTGACAATCTAGCTAGAAAAATAAAAGTTGTGAGTGGATGTATTATGGAAATACGTGTACCATATAAAATATTGTACATCTATAAAAGCAGAGTTTTATTTTTATAATACATAATTTATGGTAAATGTATCAAAATAATTCTCCTAAAAATACTGCAGACAAAGTAAAATGTTCTCCTCTTTTCAATGATGGCGTAAGGCTTCGCTCTGAATACTTTATCCACACATGAAAGCCATATTATTCAAACAGAGTAAAGGCAAGCAGTCAATATCCCAGTTTGACTTCTTATATATATATATATTAATCACACCTTATTTTACAGTTATATTATTTGCATCAATGCATTTAACATAAATCAAATGTAAAGTTTCACCAGTATTATCACTGTCCTATACATACTGGTGTGTCATTTCTCTAAGCTATTAAATATCTAGAGTGAACTCTTCCAGGATGACGAGCTCATGGAAGGTATTGCTCATTTGCTTTTATTAATCACAAAGAGAGAAATACCAACGGGGAATATTTTGTCAGCAGTACATTTATATATATATATATATATATATAACAAAGCTGGAATTGAACTAGCATATCATTGCACAATATTAAAAGCTGCCAAATAACTCCTGTTCTTACATTTTGTAAAGCAATTTTAGTGCTTTAGGACAAAGCACAATTTGACATGGTATAAGAATGCTTCTAGCAATCAACTTGCTTTAAATGATTCAATACTGTATTACATATACAAGAAAGCATCCAATGCTGATAGCTCTTATCTGTGCACTGCAGCCTACAGTGCCCTGTTACTCCTCTCACCATTTTAATAATGTAGACAAGACTAATGATTTAATATTATATATCAAATTGCTACATTATTAGGAGACATCCTGACTGAAAAAAAATGAAATGCATCTATTACATACACATCTCTTCAGACGTTTAAAGGAATTCAGCTTTTGGTAGAAGTTAATTCATACATACAAATATAAATGTAGAAATGCATTAGAGACAAAACACTAATATAATTATTAAAACAGATGCACCTACACTATGGTGTACTACTTAAAAGTGTAATTTGATTAAAAAAATCTTAGTGTACAACTAAGACAAGACTCACTTACTGTTTATAACCTCAGAGTCGCACTTTACTAGCTTCTACATTAAAACATGTTCTACAGATAGTGACCAAGAAAATCAAGGGAAAAAATATTGTCACAGGTGAACAGGTTCTCCCCCTAAACAACTCAGGATAGCTTATGTACAGCACCACCTGTATTGTGTTACAAGGGACAGATGAATGCAGATCCCACCTCAAAAAATCAACTGTAAAAGCTGTAGAGAAGAACACTTCCTGAATTAAGTTTGCTGAACATGGTTCAGATTATTGAATACGTCTATAAGCTCAATGCTTTTTAGAAGCATTTACTGTATACCCTAATCCTACTTCTTGCAACACACAGTGTCACACAAGTAGTGAAAATGTTTTCCTATTCAAAAGGTGCTTGGACATTATTTTCAGGCAGCATTTTACCTTTATTTTAGTAAGTTCACACTAGGTATGTTTTAGAAGGAAGAAAATGCCAATAGCTTTTTTAAAAACAAAATTATTAAAATATAAAATTGAGACAGACACTTATCTAAATAAATTACTGTATTTTTATTTGTCTAACTCTATTCTAGATTGAAATCTATTATTTTAAATAAGGGATAAAATGTTGCCCAAAATTCTAATTATAGTTACACATTTGTGTTTTAACTAGATCTACAAATCAATATAGTTCTCAGTTAAAAAGATACAATTTGTATCAACAGTATAGGTACTTTCTGGTTCTTCAGGGCCTTACTTTAAATTGCAGCAAGTATATCAAAATTATCATCAATTACATTGTAAACCAGTGAATTAACAACACTGAACAATGTTACTTTATATGGAATCCTAAAACTATAGGCAACTGACTACATCATGTAAATACAACCCTCTGCCAATGATTGCAAACCCTGTATAAAAAAAAAGTTTGAAGCAATAGTAAAACCCATAACTTAAAACCAGAAATATCCCTTACTAATACTAGAACAGACTATTTTAATCTGTTTCTACAGCTATACTATTTGTGGCAAGAATTAGGCCTACATAATACAACAGGCCAAAAACTAACTTCTGGAACATATACAGTATCTTACAAAAAGGTTTAAGTTATCATTTTCAGCTACAATACTATTACCATAGTGCAGTTAATAAATGTTGCATATCCTCAACACACAAAACCGTCTCAGGCCAGCCTTAATAAATAGCAAGAAAATTGAACAGTATCTTAAATACAAAACTTGCATTGAGAATACTTAGATTCATTTAAAAACAGGTAAATATTTTATGAAAAAGCATATTTTATCCAGTACACCTGTGCACAAATACAAATTAAAAAAAAAAGATGAATATAAAACAATTTAATGGAATCCTAAACTTTCAGTTCCATTTCTACTGACCAGAAGCACAGAAGAGCTGGACAACAATGTATCTGAACTGAAACATTCATGGCCTGATTTTAGGCAGTTCTGAGCAGCTGCAGCTTTTATTGGATTTAAAGGGAGTTGCATATGCTCAGAATCTTTGCAAATCAGACCACCAGGCTTTGCCTTATCCAAAAAGTAACGGAAATGAGTTCGTTTACTTTTGATTGCATCTGCTCTTACTAAATCAACCGAATCAAATCATTAAAAACTATTCTTAAAAGAGCAATGAAAAGTGCCATACTGTAAATTACTAATATATCGTTACCCATTTCAACTTTAACTGGTAACTTAATAGTTTATTTAAAAAATAAAGTCAGTGCCATAGTAAATCTTTGTTTTCTATAAATAAATGATTATAGCACAAAGAAGCCCACAAAATAAATAAATAATAATAAATTAATTGCTGTTAAAAGTTCAAATTAAGCTTGGCTTGAAAATTGTTTGCCAGGTCTATTAAAATTCTTTCAATTTTCTGCAGATTCTTTTAATGCCTTGCAGCTGAAGGACAAACATCCAGTAAGTTAATAAAACATATAACAAAAAGATAGAAAGTGCTGCATATAAACCCCTGATGCACCAAAGATTATTACCGGAGACCACAGATAACATACACACATATATTAAACTTAGACTGGAAAGATTTCAGTCATGAACATAGCTTAAAACCATTTAAAAATTTCAAGTTAGAATGTAAAACCAACCTGTTACTTCCAATGCATGGGGCTATACATACAGATTCCATGATACTGTATTTTCACATAAATGGATTACTATATAACCTCCTTGCTGAGAAGGAGATCACATATGCTATTGTAGCAAACCTCCCTCAGCATTAGAGCTGAACTGAAAACTACTAGACACCACAAAGATGCATCATCTTTCAATAACCTAGCTGGGATTTTTCCACTAAAATGGCTGCAGCAAGTTGCTGAGCATCTGTCATGTGAGGATTCCTTTTCATAACAATTCTCACAAGATCAGGAGGGAAGATGTTGCATAAGTTTATATAAACCTTCTCCCGTGTGTCTTGATACCTTGGAGGATCTTGAGGAATTCCACAGTAAGGTATGCACCAAGTCTGGTCTTGCTGCTCAGGTAAACTTTGGAAGGCGAACTGCTCGTAACATGGCTGAGTGGGGTTACTAGGCAAGGAGTAAGTCTGACGATAGCCGTACGCATCAATCCCATAACTCTGCCTATCCCAACTTCCAAGCCCATCTTGGCTGGAATAAGGCTTTCTTTGTCTTAATGGAGAATTATCATATAAACGTGAGTCTGAAATGCTATCTATTCTTGTGGATACAAGGGCCCTCCCCAGATGCATGGTCTTTGAATGTTGCAAACTTTGAAGAGCAGAGTAGTCATTAGGGCAACTAGAACGAGCACCAACTGTAGGATGCTGTAGATGTACAGACATGTATGGAGTAGGAGGTTTGTGATGATGCTTTGGTTCTTCATGACTGTAACTTTGCACTCTTGTTAAAGGATCATGGTAACTCTGCAGGAAGGGCTGTGAATTAAGGCGGCTATGTGGATGCACATGTTGGCATTTTAAGTTCTCTTCTAATTGCGGGTCAGGTGAACTCATGTAAGACCGATCATTGTAACCCACATAGGAATCGCTACTACCACAGCTCATACTACCTTCACTGCTACAATCAGAAGCTACAGAGCTAATCCTATAATCGGTGTCTAAGGAGAAACGCCTTTCAGGACTGCGTGGACCAGAAATACTTAGATTCGAATAAGCGTTCAGCATAGAGTAGTAGCCTACGTCCACAGGAGACTCACATTTTGGGTACTGCTCATAAGGCATTGGCGTTCCATGATTTTTGGTTGCCATCATCATTGGAGGATATTGTCCCTGTGGTCTTTGATCTTGAGGTGGGAAATGAACCCCGGATGGAAGGCCATTGCTTAAAGGTGCAGTACTTTGGGGTTTTACAACTGAAGAATTCGGTATACTAACTAAAGAAGGAACAGACCTGGTTTCCAATTTGTTTTTGGTGGGAAGCTTTTCCTCCAAGTCTTGGTAGACTTGAGTCCTTATACTAGGATCTGATTGCCTCTTTGGAGCAGCACGTTTGAGATCAGAAGTGCCATCATTCTTAGTGCTACAAGGAACACTGTTGCTTTTTACCAGTCCTCCTTCACTTGCAGCTTTGGCAGCTGTGCTTCTAGACAGGGCTCGAAGTTCATCAGCAACAGACCGCTGAGGCTGATTTCCTCTTTCTGGGTGGTAGTATTTGCATTTGTGTCCATAGGTACATTTCTTTCCTATTAAAAGTCATACAATTTGAGGTAAAAAAGAAAAGAAAAAGTTATTTAGCCATTTGAATTGGAAGCTCTCAATTTTTTAAAATTTGTGAGTGAATTGAAAAGATTTTTGAACTGTGTGTCACCGAAGTGAGGCCTTGAAACCTACTTTCTTGCTCTATGGAAAAGATTGTGGTAATGTTCAAGAAGGTAAAGGACCTATATAGCACTAGCTTGAGACAGTGCAAGCAGGAAATATTCACTAGACTGCCAATGTATCTCAATTCTGTCCTGAAACATCCTTCCCATGCTTCCACTGCTCTCCTAAACTGAGCATCATGTGGAGTCGAATCTTGCTTTCATTTGAGATCTATGGTTTTGAACTCCACCCTTCCTACCCCTCCAAAATGTAATTTTCTGCCTACTTTTAAGTAATATCCACAACCTTTACATATTTTATTCATTTAATTTAAAGGAAAAGTCTTCCTTGAAGTAAAGCCAGTGAGATGAACTAAATATTATGCATGTGTAATAATCAGTTTTCATGCATATAGACCTCATGGTTGTCAGTGTGATCAAACCAGTAACCCCTGGCACCAGAAGCATAAGCTACTAACATTTGAGCTGAAGGAGTAATTTTTTATCATGTAGGAGGCTGTTCTTGGAGTGGGAATTTTTTGTAATTCCCCATCCCCATGTGTGCCTCAGTTTCCCCTGTAAGTTGCATAGCTACCTAGTGGGTGGGCGGGTGGGTGGAGAATGGGGGATGACACACACGACAACACTAAGTTTACTCTCAGGGAAGGCTAAGAGACATTGGTGTCTCTTATGTGTCACCTCCCTGTCTGGGTGGAATGAAGAGAGTCATTAAAGAACTTGCTGAAACCAACCTAGATCAACAAGGGGTCTAGAGAGACAATGTAACATTCTCAGCTGCAAAGGTGAGTAGAGACCCCAGCTCAAGAACAAAGGACAGGAAGATGTGAGGTGGAAGATAAGCATGAGCTCTGAAAGAAGTTTGGGAGTTCTCACTTGGGAACTAACTGAGGAGGTTGGACAGACAAACAGAGCCTGAAAATGGAGTTCACTACAGCTTGGCTGACCTAAGGATTTTCTGTGCTGTGTTCCAGTTGACTAGTAAATCTTACTGTTTTGAAAACACTGCTTGAGTCTCCCTGTAAATGCTTGGTGAGGTGCTTTAATCCCAAGAACAGCATACAAGTTTCTGACAGCAGTCTGTCTCAGTTGAACACACTGAACAAAGCACATGGTGTGAAGGAGGAGTGCTGAAGCCCAGAGTTTCAGCCTAAGGAGGTGGTGAGGCTGTATGGCCTACCTTGAAAGAAGAATGAGACCCCTGGGGAGTCTGGCCCATCAAAGGGGTTCCTCCAAAAGACTGTTCTATAGTTGTGGGCATAGCTCCGATCCTATGGATCCGCAACAGTGGGGTCATGATCACAGCCAAAAAGCTAATGTATTATATACTTCCACATTCGACTAGCTTGTCCTGAGTGTCTGAAGGCCAAAGGAGTTCAAGTTCCATCTGGGGTATCACTTTATAATGCACTGTGGCCACACACATTAGACATGATGGTACCCCAAATCAGACTAAAATCTCTTCTGCACCTTAGATGACCAAGTCTAGCTTGCCTTGCAGGAGGAGCATGTAATATACTGGCTTAGTCAATGTGAACAAAGCTCTTTGTAGTGGCGGGCCCCAGTAACTAACCTCCTGGTACTTACTGATGGCTAATGAAGTTATTTCTTTAGTTTAAGTGGTAGATACAAATACTAACACATTCTTTTCCAACTGATAAATGAATAAGATGTGTCAGCAGAAATCTTGGCTCCACTGAAATCCATGGGAAAACTCCCATGGACTTCAACAGAGTCAGGATTTCAGTCCTTGTCAATATAAGATAGCTCTGTAAAAATGTCTTACTTTCATTGGCACAGCTATAAAGAAAGGAAGCAGTTTGGCCTTTATCCCTAACCATACAATAAATTCTGCATTTAAATCAAGTTACCATATGGACATGGTTGCTTCTTATGTTCCGGTACAATAGGTTTCTTCCTTAGAAAATTGTCAAGGCTTGGGCCATGACGGCCAAGAGGATCATCAGGAGGCATGAACCTATAACATACAACAAACGCATAAGAGAACTGACCACCACATTTCATTTTCATGTTCCTGTTGCAACCAATTATAGCTATGGACTACCCGTTACAATTTATCTGTCATACGTTATGTCAGCTTTATTCTAAAGTAGTAAACATTTTCCAGGAAAAGGTTTAACAAAGAAAACCCACATTTTGCAACTAAGAGGAAGTTGTCAAATCAGGACTATTCGTCAAATGATTTAGCTCCAAAGTGTAGTTTTGAAAGACTGCTTCTGCACTCCAGCATCTGCTTGCCAGAAAAAAAAAATATCCCAAAATATACTCCCTGGCTGTCCTGCAAGCTGTTTTACAATCTGCAGAACTATGCAACATATCACAGCACTGCCCTATAGCCAGAAGTACAGGCCACAATTTTTAAAACCGAGTGCCTACATCAATATTTACACACGTAACAGAAGTGGCCTGATTGTTCGAGGTGCTGAGCAACCCCTACACTTCCACTGGGGTCAACAGGAGCTGTAGGTGATAAGCATATTTTAAGTTTATGCCACTTCTATTTAGGTGGCTAAGGGGAGTTATTCCAGAAGAGATAGTCCTGATTAACTCAAAGTGGCACCTTTATTCTGGAAAAAGAGTCTCCACTCATGGAGTTAATCAGAAACAGTTAACCTATTTTAAATTCACACCCTACCTTGTTCAGGATTAACCTTCATGTGTTGAAATGCCCTAATTTAAAAATTAAAGGGTTAAAATTTTTGTCTTAAACATAAGAGAGGCTATACTGGGTCATACCAAAGGTCCATCTAGTCCAGTATCCTGTCTTCCGACAGTGGCCAATGCCAGGTGCCCCAGAGGGAATGAACAGAACAGGTAATCATCAAGTGATACATCCCCCATTGCCCATTCCCAGCTTCTGGCAAACAGAGGCTAGGGACACCATCCCTGCCCATCCTAGCTAATAGCAATTGATGGATCTTCTGCCATGAACTTATCTAGGTCTTTTTTGAACCTTAAGACATTTTATATAATCTGCAAAATTTTGCCACTTCACTGTTTACCCCTTTTCCCAGATCATTTATGAATATGTTGAATAGGACTGGTCCCAGTATAGACCCCTGGGGGACACCACTGTTTACCCCTCTCCATTCTGAAACCTGACCATTTATTTCTACCCTTTGTTTCCTATCTTTTAACCAGTTACCAATCCTTGAGAGGACCTTCCCTCTTATCCCATGACAGCTTACTTTGCTCAAGAGCCTTTGGTGAGGGACCTTGTCAAAGGCTTTCTGAAAATCTAAGTACACTATATCCACATGCTTATTGACCCCCTGAAAGAATTCTAGTAGATTGGGGAGGCATGATTTCCCTTTACAGAAACCATGTTGACTCTTTCCCAACAAATTATATTCATCTATGTGTCCAACAATTCTGTTCTTAATATGATTTCAACTAGTTTGCCCCGGTACTGAAGTCAGGCTTGCTGGTCTTAGAAATGACTGAAGATTCTTTGTTGTTCACAGAACAGCCAAAGCAAAACTATCACCTAGGTATTTTATACTATGGAATACACTCAATATACAAAGTATCTGAGCATCATGGGAATTACATGAGCCCAGTAAGTAGTCTAATCCTTTTTCAATCTTTGGGTTCTTTCCAGGACAGGTGGGAAAGGTAAATAATACATTTTGATAGTGGTTATTACCATTATGGAGAGCATTGGCAAAAAGCAGAGTTTGAAGGTTTAGAAGATTAGGAGCAGAGCCTGGAACTACAACATCCTTTTATTTTCTCATGTGTAGCTAATAATTTTGATGGAATCCAACATGTTAATGGAAGCCCTCAAAATGCCCTTTTTGCCATTAGTTTTCTAACAAGAGGTACAAAATCAAGATTACTTACTTGTCATTGACAAATGAATACATCAACAATCGCTCATCTATGAACTTTTTCCATTCTGGCTTTTCATTAGCTAGATCCCTGTAGTTATCATTAGACACAATGATACCATCTGACTCAAAGGCCAGCTTCACTATGAATCTGTCATCATAGCATACCACCCTTCTCCCCTGCACACGACGGGATGGTGTAAACACCAGAATTTTCTCTTTTTCTAACTTGCGCAGGATTTCTTGATCTAGAAGTATTAAGAAATAGTCAAAGATTTAATGTCTGAAGTGAAACCAGGAATTCGTTCATCTTGACAGATCTTAAGGTTGCGGCGGAAGGTCAAAATTTTTAGTGCCAAAATATGCCTCACCTTAAAATAGTTATAATTCAGTAGAAAGCATCTGATATATATTATTTTAAATTTACATTCAGCAATCAACCAATACGTTTAAAAAAACAAATTCATTCTATACCATTTTTATCAGATCAACAGAGAAGCCTGCGTTTTGCGCTCTCTTTGCTAGCTCTGCAGCGGTTAACAGATACACTATTTCCCAAGTTTGGTTGTTAGAAGAGTAAAAATCCCAAACTGCTCTGATGGCAGGAGGAGAGCTCACACGAGGCATAGGAGCTCCCCACTCCACCCGCTACTGTGTGGCCATGTCCTATTGTATCCTGACTGTAATCAAGGTTGTCCAATGACCGCATTCTTAAGTAAAGATAGATCTCTTCATCCTCACTTGGTACTCACGGAGGTTAAGCTTCTGAAATTGTCCCAGTAGTCCATATTAATGGGGCCTCCTCTCTCCACAAGTGATTGACAGACAGATAGGGAGAAAAAAAAAATCAGCAGAAAGAGGACTCTCCCCCACAAGGAGGCACTGGTACTATTGCACACAGGAACCCATTTTCCAGCCGGTTGCGAAGTCTGGTATTGTGGACATTACATTGCCTCCATTTCTCACAAACGTGCACACTCTAAACTACCTTCTGACAGGGCCCACAAAAAAGCTGGCTTCACAGCTGCGTCACTAAGTTTCAGAACAAATTCAAGTTTCCATCCGTATTGTCAGACAAATGAATAATGATATAGAATTTGTTTCCCTTCTCTAAAGGTCAAATGTCTCATTTCCTTTCAACCCACAAAAACAGGCCAAATCAAAACCACAGAAGCTCCTTGATCCTGTTAAACAAGGGTATTTAACACCTTGGAGAAATGCCATTTCATGGGTCCCGTTGGATCACAAAGGCATTTTCTCTCTGTTCCCTGTGTTGACGTGCTCGATAGGCTTACAAGCAATTTTTGACCTCAGATAGCTAAACTGCTTTTTGGAGTACAAAAAACTCATGACAGAATCTCTTCTGCCTGGAACAAAAATGTCATAGGAAGAAATGTTAGCATTAACAGATCTGTAAGATTTGTATTTGGTGTATCAAGTGTTCTACTCATTAGAAATACTTAAGATTCAAAGACCAGTGTTTTCAGTACCCAGTCCTTCCTTTCAATCTTCCTATTGCCCAATGACTTATTAAAATTTTGAATGGAATAGTAGCTGTTCTTCATTATGACAGGATTCAAGTTCTGTCATATTTAGATGACCACTGATAAAGCAAAAAGGCTGTGCTTCAAAGATTATGTCCTGTTCTTCAATCACCACCATTTTTACACCTATTCCATCTAACACCTCTTCAAAACTCAGGAACGCCACATGTTTCAGTTGAGTCTGAATACACAAATTATTTCACCAGATTTTTCAGGATGCAGATCTCAAAATGTAATTGTCAAAGGGAAACTGTGATTAAGTGGTTTTGTTTCCAGTGGGGATCAGTTCTTGGCCCCATGCTATTTAACATTTTTATCAATGACCTGAAAGAAAACAAAATCATCACTGCTAAAGTTTGCAGATGACACAAAAATTGGGGAGTGGTAAATAATGAAGAGGACAGGTCAGTGATACAGAGTGATCTGGATCGCTAGATAAACTGTGCATAAGCGAACAACACAGGTTTTAATATGGCTAAACGTAAATGTATACATCTAGGAACAAAGAATGTAGGTTACACTTACTTAATGGGACACTATCATAGGAAGCAGTGGCCCTGAAAAAGGCTTGAGTGTTCCAGCTGAACATGAGCTTCCAATGTGATGCTGTGGCCAAAAGAGCTAATGCGATCCTGAGATGCATAAACAGGAATCTTGAGTAGGAGTAGAGAGGTTCTTTTACCTCTATATTTGGCACTGGTGCCACAGCTGCTAGAATACTGTGTCCAGTTCTGATGCCCACAATTCAAGAAAGATGTTGATAAATTGGAGAGGGTTCACAGAAGAGCCACAAAAATGATTCAAGGAATAGAAAACATGGCTTATAGCAGGGGTGGGCAAACTCTTTGGCCCAAGGGCCACATCTGGGTATGGAAATTGTATGGTGGGCCATGAATGCTCACAAAATTGGGAGTTGAGGTGCGGGAGGGGGTGACGGCTCTGGGGTGGGGATGATGGGCTTGGGGTGGAGGAGGGTGCTCCGGAGGGCAGGGGGAGGGAGATCAGGGCTGGGGCATGGGCACAGAAGGAGGTCAAGGGAGCAAGCTCTGGGCAGCATTTACCTCAAGCAGCTCCCAGAAGCAGCGGCATGTCCCCCCTCCAGCTCCGAAGCAGAGGTGTGTCCAGGCAGCTCTGCGCGCTGCCCCGTCCGCAGGCACCACCCCCCACAGCTTGTGGAAGCAGCAGCATTTCCCCCCTCCGGCTCCTACATGGAGCTGGCCAGGCAGCTGTGTGTGCTGCCCCAGCTGCAGGCACCACCCCTGCAGTTCCCATTGGCCACGGTTCCAGGCCAATGGGAGCTGCAGGGACAGCACTTAGGGCAGGGACAGCATGCAAAGCCCCCTGGCTGCCCCCTTGCATAGAAGCTGGAGGGGGGACATGCTGCTGCTTCCGGGAGCCATGTGGAGCCACGGCATGCGCAGAGCGGGGCAAGTTCCCAATCCTGCTCTGCAGCTGGAGCACCGGAGCAGGGCAAGCCCCAGAGCTCGCTTCCCAGTGGGAGTTCAAGGGCCAAATTAAAACGTCTGACAGGTCGGACATGGCCCATGGGCTGTAGTTTGCCCACCCCTGGCTTATAGTGATAAACTAAATATAATGAGCTCTTTGAATCTAACAAAGAGTAGGTGGTTAAGGGGTGACTTGATTACAGCCTACAAGTACCTACACGACAAACAAATATTTAGTAATGGGTTCTTCAATCTAGCAGAGTAAGGTATAACATGATCCACTGGATGGAAGTTGAAGCTAGACAAATTCAGACTGGAAATAAGGTGTACATTTTTAATGGCTAGAATAATTAACCATTAGAAAAATTTACAAAGGATAGTAGTGGATTTTCTATCACTGACAATTTTTCAATCGAGATTAGATGTTTTTCTAAAATATATGCTCTAGGATTTATCTGGGGGAAGTTCTACGGCCTGTGTTATACAAGAGGTCAAGCTAGATGTTCACAATGGTTCTTTCTGCCCTTGGAATCTATGACTCTGAATAAGGGAACTCCCCATAGACTTGTTGCAAAAGATAACTGTGAAGTGCCTCTGTTCTACAGAAGATGCAAGAATATGCTAGCAATAGACTTCCGTGTTTTCTCCACTTCTTACTTTTCCTCTCATTGCCAAGGTGCTGACAGAGAGACAATTGGACAAGGTAAAATGGATTCTTATAGCTCCAGAAAAACCTACTGACTCTAGGCTTGGCCTCGTCTTCAAAACCCTCTGTTGCAGGGCCCACTCCACCATCATCATCTACAGCCATAGCTTGGGATGAATTAAGTCTGAAGGTCAAAAGCTGTCTGACTGATGTCCTTCCCAAATCTCCAACACAAGTAACTACTGACCAGCACAACTGAGCCTGCCCTTTATGACATGCTTATAGGAATATTTCCTCTGAGTTACAAATATCTTATTTTCTTATCTTCAATGCAGCCTATCATAAAATCAGTCTCTTAGTACTTCAGAGAGACAGATCCTCCATTTAATGCTATGGTGGGATGTAACAAATGTTTCCAGGTGGTAGCTCGTCCTTAATAAGGCATGTTCTAAAAGTAATTGAGCAAATAAAAACTCTAATTCTGCAAAGATCACTCCATTTTGGTAGTGAAGTCTGGTGCTCAAAATACTCTGCTACTTTTCTTTAGAAACTACGGTGACTATTCATTTGAACTTTCTTTCATTTTAGGTGGCATTTTTAGGAGCCATTTCTTCAACCAGAAGGCAAGGACAAATTGCAGCTTTTATTGCAGAGTTTGTTTCATTATCTTTTGCCTTGAACGAGTGGTCTTGAGAACTCTATTCAGCTTAACTTGAAAGAAAAATTCTAGCTTTCACATTGAATCAAGAAATTGCCCTCCCTCTCTTCTGCCATAATCCAAAATGTGATAAAGAGAAAGGATCCTGCCCTGGTGCAAGTCCTTCATTTTTACCTGGGAAGAACAAGCACATTCAGATCAAATTGTTTTCTTTTTCTATGTTTTGGAGCACCAAAAAGGCAAAGCATAACACCAGTTTCTCAATGGAGTCATTCAGCTTCCCCTGAATCACACTTCCAAGAGGGGTTCCATTTGTTACCCAAAAGGGACGGGACTTTCTGGCCACAAAAGAAAGTAGCTTCTGTAAGAGCCTCTTATCCCTGTAAACAGATTTCTTCAATTTGAACTCCACTCAAAGCAGTCACCTAGAAGTCCATCTTCTCTAGAAGACATTATTGGGTGGATTTCTGTGCACTGGCTGACTCAAGACTTTTGAGTTTTCACTCAAGACTTTCTAAGACTAAATTTAGTATATGAAAAAAAACAACAGAGCAAGGGGGTACGCCTTTCTCCTCTCAGATGCAGCCCATTGGTACTACTGTTGCCCATCAGTACAGTATGTATTACTGGAACTACCTTACAACAAAAAAAGACATTCTTCCCGATCATTAAAAGGAATTTGTTTCTGAGCAGCTACGATCATCTACATACTCACTACAATTCTTTCAAAAAATTTCATTTTAATGATATACAGCAGATGGATAAAAAAAAAATCCACAACCTTAGAGATTTAACTAGAAACTTTCAGGGAAAGCTCATCTGGCAAGCACACAAAACAATGGGGTCTTGCTGTGTACTGGCTATACATTCCCTTGCCTTTTTCCTCCCCACTTGGAGTTCACTGAAAAGGTCTTAGACCAAAGATGTCTTACTGTATAAAAAAAAAATAATTTCAAATGGTTTGTTCAGTTAATGCTCACAATTAGTCATTAGGAATCTCTTACTTTATACAAAACAAAACTTAAGGCAGTGATGTCAGAACAGAGTTTACCTGTGATAAGAGCGTCAGGTCTTGACTGTTCTTTTCTCCATGCTGGCACAAACACTGTAACATCTTTGTGGCGTCTTTCCAAAAACCAGTCTACTGCCAATTTTATTCCTCTACAAGAAAATACTTCTTTGTTCCCATGGCTGAAACAGACATCACAGAAACACTTAATTTCCTGTTTTACAACCATTACTTTCCATGTGATCATGAATCAAGCAGAGCACAGCAAACACAGCTGATTATTCTTAATAATGTTATTAACTTAATCCAGGATTTCTATTGGCAAATTTGGGGTCAATCTGAATTCCCTTCCCAATAGTGCCTCTTCCCCCTTCAAAGGGGGAAAACAACCAAAAAGAGGAGGTAGAGGAAGATAGAAGTAAAGAGCTGCTGTTAAACCAAATGAGTGTTTGTTATGCAGTATTGTTGATATATGGTATTTATAATGCACACATTTATTTAAAGGGAGAGATAGAGTTATTTCAAATGTATATGAAAAAAAGACAGTACACAAAGTTTTAAAAAGATTTTATTTCTGTTTTTACACACTTTTCATTTGTACTGTTTTAAAGTACATTTCCAGCCCCCTAAAATATTGTACTGTTTACCCACACAGAGTCATTTTGGGGAAGTTTAGGAAATAATGCAGGGAGGGAGGTGGTGGCAGAACACTGGCAGGAACAAGGGAAAAGGGAGTACAGGTTGAAAAAGTCTGTTTAGAGCGATGACGTGGCTTTTGGTCTCCCTTGTTACACAGGCTCTCCCACTGGTTGTCGTAGAGTGAACTGAGGAGCTAGTGTCTCAAGATTCCCAAGATGAAGTATTGAGCCGCATCAAACCACGTCCCTACATTAGGGTTGCCAACCCTCTAGGATTGCCCTGGAGTCTCCAGGAATTAAAGATTAATCTTTAAGTAAAGATTATGTCATGTGATGAAACTGCCAAGAGTACGTCCAACACTTTGGCAACACTAACCTACATATGGGCAAAACAGGGACAGGGTGTAATCCATGCTAGTGTGTGTGGGGTTTCATTGTAAAGAATTATGGCCACAATCAGACAAATACAACTGTTATCAACAGAGACCTGATCTGGGACTTTCAACACCAAAAGAAAAAAAAGCCCCATTTGATTTATTATTGCCAGGGCCAGCCCCTAGAGACAGACAGGATCACACACTAAACCAGTGTATAACAGTCATTTTTGTGTATTTGAGTGTAATAATAATGCTCTTGTTGATTCTCATGTATCCTCATTACAAATTCTGAGGGGCGGATCCTCTAAATACCTCTTCCCTACTTTTAGAGCTTCATTAGTACTCGTCTGGAACTCTGGACTTAAGTCTGATTATGTAACTTGACGTCCCTTATAGCTTTGGGTACTGCAGTCTATGAAACAATGAGCATACTGCCATTGTGACATGCACAATATGCCAGTATAACAGCTTTTTAAATAAGAAATACTGTAGCTTACACTTATTCTTGATTCTAATTGGCCGAAAGAGAATAATGTGGCTTATTAAAGTTCTTTACAACTCCCCAGAAATGGTAAGCAGATTAATATGCATAAAGGTGAAGATACCGTGATTTAAAGAGAAACACAAAGCAAAAAGCCAACAGTATGTCCAGTCATCCCACCTTCCACTAAGATGCGGTCAGATTTCACATGTTCAGGATGGGTGGGCCTAGTCCATACTTGGATGGGAGACAAATGAAGTTTTATGGCCTAGGACACAGAACACTGGACTTGGAGTCAGGACTTCAGGACCCAGGAATAGTACCCAGGTTTGCTGGGTGACTTTAGGCAAGTCACTTCCCCAGTTTCTGTGCCTCAGTTTCCACATCTGTAAAATGGGGATAATGATACTGAGATCTTTTGTAAAGCATGATATAAAAGCTAGACATCATCATGATGTGTAGTCATTAAAGATCCTATAGCACTTTTCAAAAAGAGTTGTGTGTATGTTCCAGCAACCAGCCCAAATTCCTGGTGGTAACCCCAAACTGACCCTTTTTTCCAACTGGATAAAGGTATTTTTCACTTCCTACAGTATACAGTTGTGTAATATTGTCATGCTCTGTTAAAGAGCTTTTATGTTTCACATCAGAAATGGCTTCATTTCTCAGATTCACAGGATGAAATACTGGCCTCACTGAAGGCAATGGGAGTTTTGCTATTGATTTCAATGAGGCCAGGATTTCTCCCATATATTTTAAGGCCAGAAGACCATCCATTAGGACTATCTTTGACTTCCTGAATAACACGCCATAGAATTTCTGTTGTGGGTCAGAAGAGTTTGATATTATGAATTTATATATAAAGTACAGGTTCTGGAATGGTGGCCACAGTACACCAATTTTAGATGCTCTGCTGACTACACAGGAGATCATAACTCACTCGAGGTTTCAGCTTTCATAGCTCTCCCTCAGAAGTTTGGCCAACACTATTATTATATAGGTAATACTTATCCAACAGGAATTCATAAGATGATTGACTACAATATTTGTGAGGAAAATATCAGTGTGACTAAAATGTGTAGTGCTCTTGAATACTGCTGTCATGTGCAGCTTTGCCTCTGCTTTTGGCTGTGTGCTTCCGTTAGCTGTATTTCATGTAGGTGAGAGGACAGGAGATAGAAAATTTTATTTTTCTGCTGCCTGCTTGTCAATATTTGGAAAGTAAAGTAGTGCTTGTATTTCTGTGTCAGGGAAGATGATTTTTCAAGTCTAGAAATCTATTCAAAGATGAGCAGCAGGCTTTAAAAATGTAAACGAAGGTGCAGACTGGGAGTAGTATTGAAAGACAAAATGTCGGAGCCAGCTGCGGTGTTCTGCTTTGGTTTTGTTTGCTGAACCAACTTGATCTAGTGTACTTAGTGGATTTGAGGAAAAGTGTCTATTTGTCCTTTACACTGTGGGTATGAATGACTCTCTCATATATTTATCCCTCCGGTGTCTTTTTACAATTGCATATACTCATTCAAGTGGTAGGTGGTGTTTTAATTTAAAAAAATAGAAAAGCAATAAGACAGTGATATTTTTCTGAACAAAAACTCTCTGAAGTGTTACCTATGGACTAGCACAGTTAAAGAGCTTGTGAGAATATGTGATGAGAACATTTTCACATTACTTTCTTAGCCCTCAGGCTAAAATTTAAATAGCGGCTACATATTTTAACTACGACACTAAATCTACAAATTGTCAAAAATACACCTCTACCCAGATATAATGCTGTCCTCGGGAGCCAAAAAATCTTACCGGGTTATAGGTGAAACTGCGTTATATCGAACTTGCTTTGATCTGCCGGAGCACACAGCCCCGCCCGCCCCAGAGCGCTGCTTCACTGCGTTATATCCGGGTAGAGGTGTAGTTATGGTATACTTCTAAAAAGATGACCATATACAATGAATGCACGACTTCAATGGTGCCATGCTGCAATATTCAGGTAGCCATGAAGGTCCCATATTTTGGAAGTTATATAATATATACACACATACATTTTATAATTGCACTGGGCCTTCTAGCTGATGGCCTGCGAACACTTCTATTGTAAAAAGGTTCTTAGCTAACTGAAATTTGTTGCACACAAACATTTTATTCAGAGATGATTTTTTTTATTTTTTTTAAATCAAACGACAAACCACAAAATGTAAAGAGAACAAAATACTATCTGGAAACTCTTTCCTTCTCCATATTGACTCACTAATTTTTTTCCTTGAACACTGTGTAAGAAATAGTGTGTGTGTGTATATATATTACACACACACACACACACACACACACACACACACACACACACACCAGAAATTGCTGTGCTAGATAAGACCAGTGCCCTTATAGTCCAGTACCTCATTTCTAACAGTAGCTACTACCAGCTGAAGCAGGAGGGTTTCTGTCCCTTCAAAAACTTTATTTACTATAACTACTCTGGGTAAACTTGCTTTTCCTGTATCAGATTTTTTTAATCCTGCTAATTTTTTTATCCAGAATGGTAACTTGTGAGAATGAGTTGAACAGTCTAATTGATAAACGAACATACATTTTTCACACAATGCACAGTTTTGAATTTGCCACATATCCATATATTTTAGTGGAGTTTGCATGGGGGAAGAAACAGTTTCCAGATAATATTTACATAATCATTGTGGAAAAGAACTGCTCTACTATTTTAATATCTTAAATACACACACACAAATCTCACTGTTGTTTGTAAAGCTGAAACCAGTTAGCACACTAGATTGTATGTTTGACATCTGAAAATAGGTATTTCTGTAAGAAAGATATAGTAGCATATAAATAAATGTGTTTGGTAAGTTCACAGGAAGTTTAAATTCAACTGTTTTTCTTTAAATATTTTTTTCCTTCAGGTCACTTGCTGCTACATTTTAATTTTTGATGCACATTTATATTTTTACTAAGTATAAAAATCCATTTTTACTTAAAACAAAGGAGTTTGCTGCGTATGTTCTGGTGCATCAAAAACCTCTCCATAAAAAAAAAAAACACAACAAAACAAAAAACACACCCACTCTGGTATAATACAGTTCTTAAAAACATGGAGGAGGAAAAAACAAAAACAACACAACTTACTAATTCTGCCCTTTTCCCATTTGGCAAAGGAAAAATTTTCCCTATGAACATTCCTGGATTTGGCTCTCCCTTGTTTGCTTCCTTCTGTGTATATAAGCATTTTTCTATATCTCTGGGAACAGCATGTTAGGCTACTGTCCTACAAATACTTACATTAAAAAAAAAAAAAAGTCAATGTATGGTTACATGCTAAATATCGCAAATAGCCAGGGGACCCACAGTTGTACGACACATAAAGGAGGCTTTTAGGGCATTATTCTTTTTAGGACCAGAAAAATTTCAGAGATGTCCTAGAATGTGTTATGCTAGGTGCACCCACATGTCTGTCATAGAGCCTCACTGAAGCATGTGATAACAGGCATATACAATTTTAAAATATATGTCAGTTGGTATTTTATTTTTAAATATCCTTTGGAATCTCTCTTAAAAAAAAAAATCAAACTTCGCAAACTGGCATATTTTAAAACACCACTTACATAAGCTCACTCCATACTCCAGAGAGGGTTCTGTCACCAGCACAGAGCACACTGGGACATCTCTTGAAGCAAGAACCATCCATCTACAACTTGGAGAGTTCTAAAAGGATTTAAAGAGAAGTTTCACCCGTAACTTGCTATTAGTGAGATCCTACCCATGTGAACAGTTCTTGCTGGGAAAATAGTACTGCATATTCCTGGAAGTGGACTCAAGATAGTGAAAGACAGCTGGGTACATAGGAATTGCCACATTTGGCCAATGGATAACTGTCATTGAAAGATAAATATCACGACTACCTTAGCACAAACTCACCAAGCAAGGACAGCCAAGCCACAGAGCTTGAGGAACTTTGCTGACGTTTGATAGAAATACGCACTTGGAAAGTTAGATGGAAATTACATCTAGCTCAAATGAGTGAAGCCAAAATTTTGGTTAACGGCAGGTCACCACAGTTATATGGAAGCTTAAATAAAATGTTATGCTGTTATACATTACTTTTTGTTCTGTTCAACCATGGTTACTTGAGAGTCTAGCATCTGTCAAATGTGGTTCTTTTTGTTGCTCTAACTTGTTTTGCTTAAGAAGATAGGAGGAGGTAATGTGATTGAGAATATTTTAAAAAGCCAAAGCTGGGAACTGAAGGAAGAAAATATAGTGTCTAATAGCTCACTGAAGTCCCAGAAGTGATGTTGGTGGCAAATATACCACAGGCTATTTGGTTATTCTGTGTTTGAGTTTGTGTTATTCTCAGAGGAAGATTTCAGTGAAGCTCTGAAGTTATCTTTTTCAGCACAAATGAGCATTTTAAGTGTGGAACTGCTTAACAGAAAAACATCTTTGTAAAATCTGAAATTCTATTAAAGAAACAAGCAAAAACATTCACTTAAGCAATTTCAGACTATAAAATGGGACAAAAGTGTAGAACTAGCAACATGTAGATAAATTATCTTATTTTTTAAAAGTAACTACCTGTGGCTAAGTACTTGTCTTGAATTGTGCTGCTTCTTTTGGCTCTGCAGAAGCACTACATGCAGTGTACAGGTCCTATGCAAACAACAACTATTCATTATTTCTTGGTGATATGCTGCAGAAGACAGGCAGAGCTCTCTCCCCTGCCTCTTTAGGAGCTGAGAGAAGTGTTTGAATGGAGGAAAGGGAAGAGAGCAGAAAAAGCCCAATTTCTGCTCCCACCTCCAACTTCTATGAAAAATGGGCCAGACGTTCTCTCCTCCCCTCTAATCCTGCAACACAGTCCTGTTAAGGTGGAGAAGAGAACCCCCTAAAGCTGCCTCTCCATGAGGCTTGGGAGGAAAGGACGAAGAATCTCTGGAACAGCAAGAAGAGCAAAGATGCACATTGGGCAAGGGGCAGTGTAGCGAGGCGGTGGGATACCCCACAGCCCTGCTGAGGGCCGAACCTCCCCTAATACCAACGTGGGCGGAGCCACCGGGTTCAGCGCCCGCCCCTCAGAGGTCACAGCACCGACCCGGAAGTATAAAAGCCCGCCTGCAGAGCTCAGTGGAGCCCACGCTGGCGGAGAGAGCAGACGTCCTTGGCCGAGCTCCCGCTTGGGAGACAGCCGCAGGCCGCGACCGGCCTGCTGACTTACCAAGCCTACCTCTTGCCCGGTACCCCGAGGAGGACTGGCCAAGCCTGCCCCGTGCCAGCTACCCCGAGGAGGAGCCAAGCCTGCCCCGTGCCGGCTACCCTGAGGAGGAACCAAGTCTGCCTCTTCCCTGCTACCCCGAGGAGGAGCCGAGCCTGCCCTTCGCCACCTACCCAGAGGAGCCGATGCTGGTGGAGAGCACCAAGGACAGTAGGACGGCCCAGGTACCATACGAGGGGGAGTGTGGAAGTAGCCCGGGGGCAGCCGACTCCAGTCTGGCTGCTGCACTGCCAGAGCCGATGTCAGTGTGTTGCGGCCAGGATCCCCACTGACTGCAGTGAGTTTCCGCCGCTGCTAAGGCCCCGGGCTGGGACGCAGTGGAGTGGGAGGGCCTGCGTCCCCCCTGCCACCCACTCCTTGGGTGGCAGACTCCCCCTTTTCCCCTGGCCTAGAGAGCCTAGGCTGCTATAAACCCTGACCCAGCCCCTGCTTAAGGGCCTGGGTGTCTGACTGACTATTTGATTACTGCCCCACCCTGACCTAGGGCCTGGGCTGCTGTAGACATTGCCTCAGCCTCCGTGTAGCAAGGCGGTGGGATACCCCACAGCCCTATTGAGGGCTGAACCCCGGCCGAGACTACTACAGGCAGATAGGGGGCTGGGAGGTGCAGAATTGTTGTGGAGTTGATGTGGGGCTGAGGGTGCAGAGTTAATGTGTATGCTGAGTCACAAAATTGATAGGGGGTGTCAATCATATTTCTGATTATAAATTGGCAACACTCATTTTCACATGCATATTGGGATTGAGCAGAGAGTTAGAAAATTACCAGAAAACAGAAAAAACATCTCATTGTTTAATTAAAAAATAAAATCTTGTGAGTTGGGGCCAGACTCAATTTTTTAACTTTTGCAGTTGGCAATATTGCAGTAGTATAATTTTTAGAAATAAATATTTAAAATATAAACAACTATCATTAGATTAACACATTTTGTTTTTCAAGGGATAGGTCAAATATTAGCCTCAATTATCTGTCAATGCATTTATTTATTTATAAAAAGGCATTTTAGGATTGTTTTAGACTTTTTGATATTGTGAGAAGTATGGAATACTCGTTTCTTACAGAGATACTCCAATTTGAATTTTTTAAAGGATATAGAACAGGGATTGATTAAAAGATGTAGGCACATTGGGGAGAGTGACAATCAACCAATTTGCAAATCATATTGTAAGAGAATATTGACACAGGTTTTGGTAGCGCTATTCAGTAATTGAGAAATGTTTGTTTTATTCTGTGGGCAAAGCGTACGGATGTGTGTAATACAAAATAGTAATATAATCATCTACATGTAAATAACACCTCACAGTATGCAATATCAGTTTTATATAGCACTTTGAAAGGACCATGTGTATCATTGCTTAGATACAGCAGGATTGAACCACAAGTGCCATAGAAGCCTTTTATTTACTATAATATCTTTTGCCATTTGAGGATTTTGGCACTTACAGTTAGTTTGTATAGATGTACAGCAGACAGAGAGGGCAGCAACAATCTCAAAGGAATTTAAAATATCCATTCTTGGTAGCTGCCGGACTTGCTTTTTACAAGTTTTACAATTTAAACAAAGAAAAATCGAACCTGTAAGAACATTCCAATGACAGTTTCCCACATGTTAGGTGTAACTGCTTATGGTCAACTTCTCTCTTACACCAAGTAACTAAAATCAATGGCAATATGAAAGCTAAGAGAATTAAAAAAAAAAAAAAAAACCCTGAGGAGGCCCAGTAAATGTTCTATGAGCATTCATTAGGTAGTACTAAACTACAAACCACCAACTCACCAGGCAGCAGCCTCTCTGCCAGGTACCAAAGAAAAGTTTTAACAAACCAATTCACTACTTCGGCCAATATCTGAAGATAATACAAGAGGACCAACTCATCTGCTGTCTTCAGGACAAACTTTAGAGGACAAACTACCGGAGAAGCCATGTCAAAATATCAGTTAGATGGATTGAAGGCATCAACATTATTTAAACCATCAAGGTCTCTCCGTGTCTCTAGTGATTTGTTAGTCCAGAACCTATCCACAGTGTATTTTCCCTAATACACCTATTAGATCTCTCAGATAAATTAGTATCAGAGGGGTAGCCGTGTTAGTCTGAATCTGTAAAAAGCAACAGAGGGTCCTGTGGCACCTTTAAGACTAACAGAAGTATTGGGAGCATAAGCTTTCGTGGGTAAGAACCTCACTTCTCCATTACTTGCACCTGAAGATTTCCATTACTTGCACCTGAAGAAGTGAGGTTCTTACCCACGAAAGCTTATGCTCCCAATACTTCTGTTAGTCTTAAAGGTGCCACAGGACCCTCTGTCGCTTTTTACAGATAAATTAGCACTTTCTATTTAGGTTTATTCTGTTCCACCATTGTAGTAGCTAAATGCTATCATATCGAGTGACTATCTCTTCTTGCCTGTGGACACAAGAGTACAGAAACAAAACCAGACCATTCCTGGAGAAGCGTGTGTGTGTGTGTGTGTGTCGGGGGGGGGGGGGGGGGGGGGTTTATGCAAGATGAGAAAGAGGATGCCTCCCCAGATCTTTCATTCCCAGTCAGGAATTATGCACAATATTTTTCAGGAATACAGTCATTGTTTCCTGCTAGCTATTCAAAAATAGGCAAGAAGTATCATGGCTCCTTAACATCAATCAACTAGGTGTAATGAGGAGTGGGGAAAGCATGCACTGCAATGATAGTTGAACAGCCAATTAAGCATATGCAGATACTCACCACTCATTCATGCACATCACATCACTGAAACATCTAGATCACCGGTGCTCAAACATCTCCGATAGTGCCCCCCGCTTACCAGGAATGCAATCTGTCCACACCCCCACTCCATTACTGCACAGGTAGCTCAGCAGAGGATCTTGGGCTAAAGGCAAAGCTGGTGGCAGAACTGGGGATGGGGGCAGAGAGGGAATGAGGACAGAGCTGGCCTGGGGTTGGAGCAAGGGCTGGAGCAGAGCTATGGCTGGAGCCAGGGGCTGGGAGAGGGGCCAGGCAGCAGACAGAGTGGGACTGGGTGGCACTCCCTCCCTGTCCCCCAAGAGGTGATGCCCCACAGTTTAGGGGCCACTGATCTAGACAGAGGAATTGTGGCAAAGTCATCCAAAATTCTACACTATAAAACAGCCCAGCCTCTCTGCACCTTGTTCAACATACTTCTGGCTGTAAAAACCAGAATCTAGCCCTATAATTATCATGAGTGTCTTTTATATTCTATGAAAACCCACAAAAGATACTGCGAGCTTCTGACTTTTTGGTGCAGCATCTTCCTGCAGAAAAATATTTGTTTTAATCAAATTGGGTTCTATGTAGCACAGCACACATTCAATTTTGACTCATTTTACAGAGGTGGTTAAGGCAACAACTGAACATAGGAAAGTCTGCATGTCAGACTTTATATAGAGTTGAGTGTCTATTAAAAATGGATAGCCAAGTTCTCAGTTGCTTCCAAGGGGTGTCTGGTGTAACACGTAGGGAAGTGAGGCTTATAAAAAGTGTGCCAGTATTGCTCCCCTCAAACAGCTTTAGTGCTGGGTCAGTAATCAGGTCCAGATTAGAGATGCTGCTCCTGGCACCTAGGGGCCATTTGGGTTCCAGAAATTGCTGCTAGGGAAACCCAGGGCACTGCGATCCCTTAACCAATGTCCCCTTTTCCCCCCAGTCAAGCCCCATCTAAGAATTCCTGTACACAGAGGTAATCCTTAACATTGGTTCAACCATTTTTATGGCATCTTTGCATCAACAGATTAGCACAAAGCTGTCATAGAGCAGTGGAGGATTTGGCTTTAACAGTTAAAGAACTAAGAAGGAATAAACCAACAATGAGCAAAACTATAATGGCAGTCTTCCAAACCTGTGTATCTGTTTTTGCTAAAAGGAACACCTCTAAACATTTTATAAAAACAGTTCTGTAACCACATAAAATTAAGTTTTACAAAATGTGGATGTATTTCAGAAGTCTCTGGATCACTTTTAGTTAGAGTATTAGGATACTGTCTACTTGTTATGTTAACTTGAACATATTCAGTATTTACAATCAGGCTCTTTTATAGTAAGAGACAGCTAAAAAACAAGACACAGCATATCACATGGAAAGAATTAGGAGAAAACTAAACAGATGTGCAACTTGGCCGAAGAAATTAAAAGGTGAGTGGATAGGAAATACTAGCATTCAGAGTTTGGAAAGAAGGTAGCAACCTGCATTTATGGGTTAATTGCTTTTACTTAAATCTACTGAAATTATCCAGTTGCTAGAGTTATCTATACTTAAATTACATTTGACAATACTCTGTTTACCATGTAATTACGATCATGAACTAAATAAACTCAGATGCCCCAAGCCCTGAAGTTTCTTATATAAAGTTTTACTACTAAGATAACAAGAAGTATCCACAAATTATTACTATGCTGAAATGGCTTTTCCTTCTAAATACTATGGTAGGATTTGCTAGTATAAATCCCTGTGCTCCAATTAGCTACCAAACAATTTCCTATCCATACGCCCACATAAAGTATGGTCACCTTGATTTCTGACGTTGCTCATCCCAGTATCTTCAATACTTCCCTCCTCCACCCTTCCTTGACCTAAGGAAGGCCAGCTCCTTCCTACACACAACTAAGGCCTGGTCTACACTGGGGGAGCGGGTGGGGGGGGGGGGGAGGAGAAAATCGATCTAAGTCACGCAACTTCAGCTACGTGAATAATGTAGCTGAAGTTGACGTACTTCGATCTACTTACTGTGGTGTCTTCACTACAATAAGTCGACTGCTGACATTCTCCCGTCGACTCCTCCTGTGCCTCTTGCCCTGGTGGAGTGCCGGAGTCAATGGGAGAGCGCTTGGCGGTTGATTTATCGCATCTAGACTAGACGCGATAAATCGACCGCCGCTGGATCAATCGCTGACCATCGATCCAGCGGGTAATATAGACAAGCCCCAGGAGTATTTCCTTATCTACAGTTACAGGTGAAGATGGGTGTGTGATGTGTGCAGATATGTTCTTCTGTGGGCATGTCATTGAAATTCTGAAGACTGCAGTCTCAGGAATTGCTGTAACATCTAGTCCAGTATCCTATCTCTGACAGTGGCCAGTACCAGCTATTTCAGAGGAAAGATGCCTCATTGTGGAATAAACCTACCCAATAGGATAATTTTTTTACTAAGCCAATCCATTAGAGTTTGATTTATGACTTGAAGCGTGAGGGGTTATACCCCAGCTATTTTACCTTATCATAGGTAACTTTGGATGGTGCAACTATTCATAGAAATGGTGCCTGCTAAACAGTTGGCTTCAGTGATACCTAGTGGCATTGAGTAAAAGAATTTTCTTTGATCAGGTTTGAATTTACTGTCTTTCACTGGATGTTTCCTTGTTCTTGTATTATGTTGTTGCCCATAAACCTAGTTTTGTTAGGTCCCTCTTAAGTTCCTCACAGGTTTCTCTGATTTCAAGAGATGATAGTAATTTCATGTCATTTATCAAACGTGCCCCCTCATTGTTCACTTTTCCAGATCTATAATTAATATTGATCAAAGTGGAGAGAATTTAATAATAGCCAAAGTAGAGAGATCTGCATAATTAATGTATAGTTGCAATTACTGATAATGCACTCTGACTGGCTAATGGCCCTTTGAATACAGGGGTTTGCATATTGCATTGATGAAAAATAAGCATACTGTGATTATGCAAATGAGAACCAATGTACTGTTATAGATGTGTAATCATACAGCACATCAGTGCTCTAACTGCGCAAGATAATGCAATTTCCATATAATAGGTAACGTAATGTATCAGTAAATCAATGCCTCGTTGCCACATACCTCATTGCCACATTGCTGCCATCAATAACTATTGGCCTCAGGTTATCTCCATCTTCAGTCACATCCTCCTGAAATGGAGACTCAGACCTCTGAGACTCTATGGAAGATGCTTCACGCATTATGTTAGTGTTAACATTATTTACAGGCTGGTCAGTCTCAGTTTTATTTCCAAGTTTGACAAGTTCTCCCAAAATATCATTGATTAAAGCATCAGTGCCAAGCTTATTTAGCACAAGTTGAACCTGTTCTTCAGAGTAACCTAACTTAAGTGCAAACTCCAGTTTGGTTTGATATTCCTTCACCACATCAGGGGGCTTCTTTACTTCCTTAGATACTATCTGGGCCTCCTCTATCTTAAGGTCTTGTAAGATTTCGTTACGTTTTCGTACATGAGGCTGTAAGCAGGGAGACCTGCACAGTTGTCGGTGAGTCTTAGGTAGCAGATGTGATTCTGCTGTAATGTTATTCAGTCTCTCTGACTCGTTATCAGAATTTGTGCTCTCTTCTGAATCACAACTGGAGCTTCCAGTCTCCTCAGATGCCTCCTTATCTGCATCTTCCTTCCTAGAGTTAACTTTATCCATTGTTGGTTTCTCCACCATTGACCAAGATCCAACTGCATTTATTTGTGTGTCAGTGCGCTCCACATAAAGATGGCCTAGGTCATGCCCCAGATGATCCTTCAAGCCCATGAAGCTGCTGCATGTACTCGATTCCACTTTGCTGTTTTTCCTGTATTCCTGAATATAAAGTGTCCCGTATTCCTACAGAAGAAATAAAAGTGTTGTAACTAGTTAGCTCTTATTTTGTTTTGGGTTTTCTTGTTGTTTCCTTTGGGACTCTGCTTCTTTGCCAACTTAAAAATACCTTCACATTCGAGGAAATTCCCTCTTCACTTAAAGTTGGTTGCATTTGTAAACAAACTAGTGTTTACGTGCAGCAAGTTTCATACACTTCTTCAAACAGAGAGAACTTTCCAATAAAATCAATCCTGTTTGATTGATGAACAGAGTATTATTAAACAGTTTTCAAAAAGTATTTACATCTAAACTGATGAATACATTCAAAAATTAGTTTTTATATAAACTGGTTTTCCTTAAAAGTTGTTTGAAAATAAAGTAGTGTGTGGACAGGAGTCTTTTGTTCAGAGTTAAAGTAACTGTGATATTCTGTCACTGGGTATACCTACACTGCAAAAGAAACCAATCAACCAACCAACCCACCCAAAACGTGGCTGTAAGTCTCTGACCCTTGGTCAGCTGACTTACACTGGCCCTATGGGACTAAATATAGCAGTGTAAATATTTCTGCTCAGGCAAGGGGGATGGGTCTCAGAGCCCAGGATCCAGCCTACGCAGGAATATCTACACTGCTATTTTTAGGCTCTTATTGTGAGCTGGAGGCAGTTGACCTGGCTCTGAGACTTGCTGCTGTGGGTTTTTTATTTTCCAGTGTGGATGTAGTCTCAAAGATAATATTACTAAACAGTGTAATAAATAAGAAGTGCAGCTATAAAACATATGAGTACTGCTATGGAAAAGTTTTTATACTAAGTGGCTTAGACCTTCCATTTAATACAAGGGAACTAGCATATTACTATATTATCACAGAATCATATAAAGGTAGGGTCAGAAGGGACCTCAGGAGGTCATCTAGTCTAGCTTCCTTCACCAAGGCAGGACCAAGTACATCTACACCGTCCTTGACAGGTGTTTGTCTAACCCGTTCTTAAAAGCCTCCGATGACAGGGATTCCACCATATCCCTTGGAAGCCTAGTCTAGAATTTAACTTCCCTTATAGTTAGAAAGGTTTCCTTAATATCAAACAAATCTCCTTTGCTGAAGCCCGTTCCTACTTGTCCTACCTTCAGTGGACATGGGGAACAACCCCACCATCCTCTTTATAACACCCCTTAACATCTTTGACTTATCAGGTCCTTTCTCAGTCTTCTTTTCTCAAGACTAAACACACCCAGTTTTTTTAACCTCTCCTCATATGTTGTTTTTTAAGCCTTTTATAATTTTTGTTGCTCTCCTCTGGATTCACTGCAATGTAGCCACATCTTTCTTCAATTGTGGTGCCCAGAACTGGATACAGAACTCCAGCTCACCATGCCGAGTAGAGTGGGATAATACCACTGGTGTCTTATGTTCAGCACTCCTGTTAATACACACCAGAATGACATTTTCCTTTTTTGCAACTGCTTCACATTGTTGGCTCATATTCAATTTGTGGTCCTCTATAACCCCCAGATCCTCTTCTGAAGTATTACAATATTGAGTTGTACCCCATTTTATAGTTCTGCATTTGATTTTTCCTTCCTAAGTGTAGTATTTCACATGTGTCTTTACTGAATTTCAACATGCTGATTTCAGACAAATTCTCCAATTTGTCAAGGTCATTTTGAATTCTAACCCTGTCCTCCAACATGCTAGCAACATCTCCCATCTTGGTGTTATCTGCAAATTTTATAATTATACTCTCCACTCCACCATCAAGTCATTAATGAAAATATTGAATTGTATCAGACCCAGGATAGACCTCTGTGGAATCCCACTAGATATATTCCTCCCCCCTCTGCCTCTGCCCCTGCCCCGGTTTGACAGCAAACAATTGATAATTACTCTTTAAATACAGTCTAACAACCAGTATTGTATACACCCTATCATAATTTCATCTAGACCACTTTCCCTAGTTTGCTTATAAGACTGTCACGTGGAACTGTGTTAAAAGGCTTACTAAAAATAAAGATATATATTGTTTACAGATTGCTTTCTATGCACTTGGCCAGTAACCCTGTCAAACAAGGAAATTAGGTTGGTTTGGCATGATTTGTTCTTGACAAATCCATATTGGCTATTACTTATTAACTTAATATCCTTTAGGTGCTTATAAATGTATTGTTTAATAATTTGTAACTTTGCAGATATCAAAATTAGGCTGACTGGTCTATAGTTCCTTGGGTCCCCTTTGTTCCCCTTTATATTTCACTAATCAGGGAAATGGGTTAATGATAGAATAAACATAGTCCAATGAATCCTGAAACAGAGTATTAATTCAGTCAGGTAAACATCACTACACATTCCTAAATTCCTTTATTAAGTCCAGGCAAATCAAGAAACACTTTGAATATTCTCAAAGTAGCACTTCTGACTAAAACAAAGCAAGACTTGGAACTATGGGCTGATTCAAAGTCTACTGAAGTAAATGAGAGCAATCCAGCAAAGCACTTAAATATTAATTTCAATAAAGTTACATGCTTAAGCTTAGGCATGTGCATAAGTACTTTTCTGGATCAGGGCCTAAATGCAGAGATGGAAAGTATATAGGAGATCTAGAATAAAGCAGATTGTGGTTTTCTGTGCCTCATAAAAGCCCCACCCACCCAAGTTTACTGGAGGAGTTCACATTATTGTAGATTAACTATTTTTCATATATCTATTTCCTCATAAAAGTTATCTCCATAATCTGTTTAAAAGGAACTTATTACTTCCTTTACTTTTTGTTCTCTTGAAAGAGAATTCTGGCATAAAGCAGAACTGTTTCCGTTATGAAAAAGTAAAATATCTGCTTCTCTCTCATTGTTAAAAATGGGCTAAATTGCTCATGTTGCAGGACTAACATTAAAACAATAACATGAATTAGATAAGGATGAAACAGAAAAACAAACAACAGCTCTTCTAGTTCATGCAGGACAAAAATTAAGCAAGATACATACACAGGAGGCAGTGCTTGAATGTCATATATAGTGTGGCCACAAACCAGATTGAAATCACACTGAGAAAAATCATTGTATTAAACACAACTCCATTGTCTCCATTCCATTAACAATTATCCATAGTTTAAATTTACCCAAGATACAAAATTTCTTTCGTTTGAATAAATAATCTCCCGACCTGATAAATAAATAGTATATATTTAAGAGTACTGAGTCATTTGCGGAGTTTTAGTTCATTTGCTGGGAAAAAAAATAAAGTATGCAGAATGCACATGACAACTCATGAAGACTTCTCTTGAGACAAATGTGAGAGAAGTGAAAATGCCAACCATGATTCAATTAAAAAAAAAGTTTTTAAATGCATTGTTAGGACATCTCCACAGCAGTACAGTTTTTCAGTAAATAGCTGTATTAACTAAATTGTCCTACTTGATAACTTACCATTTTTAATTTGAAAACAAAGAGCATTTTTTTCCAGCAGTTTAATCTAGTTTAGACTGATAGAAGTTAAAAGTAGAATATATTTTTCTGTATAGATCTGATTTAGTTAAAAGGCAGAGTGATTGTGATGCTGTCTCTTGCAGTATATCAGTCAATGTTCATTTTCTTTATAGGGATCTTTATGAGTTCAAGCAATACTGCAGATTAAATACAAAGGGAATTTAGGAAGTGAACCTTTATACTTGGTGATTTATTAACTACTGTAATACACTGGATAGCCTAGTGCCAGTAACAAATCACAACAGTATCTCAATAAAAGGATACAGTTAAAAACCCACACTGTGGCCTCCATAGAACTGCCACCAAAAAGTATCTTAAACAAGAAAAACCTATTGGAAGCTAGGCTGCCTAGCAACCAGCCTTTAGTTGCTAGGATGCACTCCTTTAACATGCCATCATGAATGCTAGCACAGTGAAAGAATAATTTGCTATGAACAAAAGCCTATGAAAAAGACGGGGACTTAAGTGCGTCTGGTTTACCCTCTGAGAACAATGCAGCTGCCAAACCAATCTGGACGCTCCGACATCATTGTTCCATAAACCCCACAATCTGCTCTGACTGGATGAAGTATATTTAATGGGCAACATTTTTAAGCTGGACTGAAAAGTTGGGTCAGCTCATGTATTGCCCTAATAGAATACACCAAGATAATGGGTCACTGCCCAAATCCATGTACTGTGAAATGCCATTTTAGCACTGAACTAAATGTAGTACTTTTCTTTTTTGACACTATCAGAACAGGATAAACCTATCTTGACATGCATTTAAATTAGTTAAGATTAATGTATTGTTATTTCCTGATGTCATATTCTAATTGTTTCTCATTAAAGTTTTATCGTAACTATAAACATAATATTCTTTCAAAATGACACGTATCTCAAAGAACCTCAGTTACTGCACTGGGTGAGTAACCTTCTCTTCTGCAAAGAGATACTACAGTAGTTGCAGCTTTCAAAGCCCACACAAACAGTATTTAATTGACTTAAGCATACTATTGTTATTTTAACTAGTGTTTTAATACAAAAATCCACTACAACCACAAAGCATAAGGATTCTGAAATATTACCTTTAAGTTTTGCATAAGCAGCATACTATTCCTGCTGTCAGACCTGCATGCAAGTGCTATGTATGTTCAGACAAATTCTACATCATCTGTGATAGGCAGCAAATAATCTGCTGCAGCACCTCCTTTTTAGGCTTGGGAGCTCCCAACACAATGTCCTATACAATATTCATTGATTAGAACGATGAAAATTAGATATCATAATTAAATCCTAATAGAGTTTATTAGAGAGTGAAGAGAGAAATGGCAGTCACTCTACCTGAGCAAACTAACCTAAATTATTTTTGCTTCTTTCAGTCAAATGTTAATGCACCTGTTGACAGCATAATGAAACCCACCAGAAATAAAGAGAATGAATTTATTCAAGGAGTAACATAAAAACGTAAAAGCTCTCTGTGTCCTTTATTTTCAATAAAACTCTTTTCTTATCAACCATGTTCTCAGTACAACTTTATAGATACCATGTAATCTAGATGAAAATACTTGCTATGAACTATTTTGATATATGTGTGTGTGTTGATACACTTTTTATTTTATATCTAGATCTAAAATAAAAAGTGTATCAACACCACAAATGAGTAGCCAATGAAATAAACCTAATAACTAAATTATTGTACTTAGTTCTTATGCTTTCAATACAACTACTAAGCAATAGTTTTGAATTTATAAAATTTTTAAATATAAAATATATAATCTTCCATTGGCTATTCTGTGTGATAAACAATCCAGTCATTACAAAGAAAAGGAAGGGTTCTTAACTTATGAATGCATACGTACTTATATTCTTTACACCAAAAAGCCTGCAAATCATAACCCTCCCCCTTCAAAGCTATACAACCAAATGTGGCTTCATATTTAAACAGGCTCCATTATTATAGGATTACTATACTATCATCATCAAATACTATGTCCATTTATCATCAAACACACTTGTTAAGTAAGGGGTTTACATTTAACACTGTGGATGCCATTATGTTACAGAATTGCATCCTTTTTCCATCTACTGTTCTTCAAATTCAGTAGCAAAACTATTTTCCACTAACTACCAGCATTAATTTATTTTGAACTAGACAGTTCTACTTTTCAAGAGGTCAGGTGCAAACTTTTAATATTATGAAAGCTGTCCAGTTACAGCTGAAATTCATAATAGTTTAATGCAAACTTTACATGGTGCAATAAGTGAAACAGCGTGTTATAACAAAATTTTTATAATAGCAATTGCATGTGTCCTTAAAAGAGCTTACATTTTTAAAGACAAATCCTACAACAGTGAAAGAGTTTGGTTTTTTACACAAGGATACTTAAATTATTCCTAGATCTTCTAAACAGCAAGCAGTAAATATTTAGACCACAGCTTGTTAAAAAAAAAACACAACTGTTTGTCATATAGAACTTCAGACTACCAATATAGAAACAAATGTCCTAGCTTCCCAAATGGCAAAGATATTGCAACAATGCAAATAAAATAATGAATATGTAATAAATACCTCCTGCAGTAGTTTCTGTATGTTTAATTACCATTGTATTTCAAGGGAGTACTGTTGTCTGCATCACTCTATCTAACAAAGGAAGGATGTCCCATTGAACAGATTGGTTAATGCTCTGGGGCAACAGATGTCTACTGGAACTGCAGGAGACCAGCAACTGGTGGCCTGCCCATCTTCTGAAAACTTTCAATAGACTTATGCATATGTTCACACAATAGGGCATGTGGTAGAAATGCAAACCTCTTTTTAACCCTTTTATGTGCCCTCTTTCCCTCCCAACTGGTATATGAAGGTCTTTGTAGTGTTTTTTCTTTAGAGGATCCTTGGAACACTGGTTCATGGAGTATACATTGTATGTGTTCTTCAACCTAATATCTGAACCCAAAATATAAAACAAAATAGATTAAAAACTGCACAATAATGTGTTGGCTAATTTTATAAACGTAAGAATGACTTTGAAATCACAGAAGCTTTGACTAGATCATGTTACCACCTGAGAGTAGCTCCAAAGAACTAATGTTATATCCTGCCCTAAATCCATCCCTTTAAGTTCAGACATTGTCCCCAAGTGATGTTCCTCCTAATCTTAGCTAATTTTTTCAAATTTCACCATAATTTAGTAAAATGGGCAAATCTATAAAATATTATAGCATATTTACAAAGGATAAAACATTGAAATTTAAGTTGAAGTCACCCAAAGAGTGCAGAAAATCTAGTTCCCCTGAAGAGTTCTGACTGTCATTTCCACCCCCAGCAATACATTTGCTCCTACAAGTTCCTTACAGAATGTATCAAGTTAAAGATCACCCTTTCATGCAATTATTTTTCAGATGTAAATTTTTTTTTTTTTAAACACCCCCAAAATTTGGAGATTTTGTGATGTGTATGGCTATTTATTTTGTTGAGAACGCGGTAAGATGTACTGAAGTGTTAGAATGGTGAAACTTTTCAATCCCTGCAGAGAGTAGTCCAAATACTTACGTTAGCTGGAAAACACAGAGACATTGGTTTCTTGTAGCAGTTCCAGAAGCAACTCCTTAACACGATTTCAGCTGCAGACTTCCAGGCAAGCAAGCAGAACAATGAATGGTTGAACAGATGGAATGGCAATGTCTTTGCTTAACCTATTACTGAGTGGAACAACAGCCAATCATAGGCCAGAGAATTCACAATTAGTTGGCCAGGCAGATGCAAGGCAACCTCCCCACCCTGTATCAGGTTTGTAGGTTTCTAAGATAAGCAAGTTGATGTCATTCTCAGGGTCTGCCCCAGGCAGCATGTGTATTAACGAGGGGTGTGCAGCAACAATAGGCCATACAAAGGAGACTAGCAGGCAGCTGCTGTATGAGCGCCAGAGTCATTAGGGAGCAGGCTGCCAGCAAGAAACACCTGGCTTGGGCAGACTTCAGCTTTTCCTCATTGTTTCTAATACATGCAACAAAGAAAGGAATTATTTTTAAGTAGTAAAAGTTTCTATAAAAACCAAAACCTAAAGGATATAGCCAAGTCTATTACAAAAACCTTGTAGCTTTTGCTGGCAAATTAAAAATATATAGAAAATATCACAGCAGTGATTGTGTGTATTTTCTTTTTCCTGTTAATAAAATAAATCCTTATCGATGCAGTGCAACAGGAGGTCTGTTAAGAAGCCAATATTATACATAAATACATTCAAAAGCACACTCTGAATTTCCTGAAACTTTACTTTTATTTATGTACCAATAAGCCTGATGAACTTGTACTTATACACAACTAAAACCAAATACAATGTTTAGAGTAAGAATTTCAGTTTCAATAGAAAAAGTTTTGATAAATTATTAAACTGCAAAAATATCAATTTTAAGCATAAAATATGGGATTTTTCTTACTAATGGCATTAGAACATTAATAAACATATATAAAGGAAAGAGGAACTGTGCTAGCACCACTTCAACAATAAATTTATTTGTTGCAGTCATCAACGTTCAGGCTTTTGTAAGAAGAAAAACTTATACTACAGATTTACACTTGAAGCAGAAATCTCCCTGGTTTCCTGCAGTTTGTATAGATAATCTAAATATATATTTTGGAAGTTAAGTCACTAGGTAAGCAGGTTTTAAAATTTTTCTTCCTTGTGGAGACAGTATGTCTCTAAGCTAAAAGAAAATGTCCAAAACAAATTTTTTATTAATAAAAGACCTGCAATTTACTACATTTAGCAACATGACAACAGCCATTTGCTACCAGGGAGGCAAAGGGGACATTCACCCTCCCCCCCACACCCGACCTTCAAGGGACCTCAAGTTATTGTCAGAAAGGCCAAAATATGTACAAAGCCATCCAATGTTATGCAATGGAACAGAAGAAGATTGGAAAATCTTCATCCTTTATATAAATTATAAATCACTGTGAATACTGATACTGCAGCCCAATTATACTTCTTTAAAACTCCTAAAATCCAATATTTTCTCTGGGTTTAACAAGCACCTGGGTCACCTGTGTTTTTTTTTTTTTTTTTTAAGCTACATCCAGGGGGCATGGGCCCCAGAATACCCACTTGTCCCCTTCTTCCTTCCCAAATAATTGGATCCTACAAACAGCCCAATGTGTAGTTTTGGTGTTTGGTAAGAAAGCAGACCAAATCTCGGACTTTCAAATCATGGCCTTTGTTTTTAGTAACTTTACACAAGAAAGCTCAATTCAGATGAAACAAGGCTGAGGCACAAGTATATTAAATGACTTTCAGTTCCATTCAATGAACAGATAAGCAATATTGAAAATCAAGCTGAAGCATCTGTTTGTCTATTCTCACAGGCCAAGGAAATCTATTTGAGACCATTTGCTGTGGTTTAGAGGGCTCCCAGAATACAAATAGTTTATTATTAGGATTGTTAATTTCAGGCATTTTCCAATTTGCATTTGAATTTTAAAATGTTTCAGGAAAACAAATGAATCCCCGCATCATCATACTGTAAGACAAAAGTTTATCAGATGTCCAGATTTACCGATATAGAGCAAATATTATCAAGTGCAAAATCCAATGCTGCATGCATTTCTGCACCTAAACCTTCTGGAGATAGCAGCAGATGAATTTAGAAAACTGCAAATCAAAAATCCAACCAAATACAACCTCTTTACACTGTCCATTAAACACCCACAAGAACAGCTACTATCATTACTATTTTGAAGTTTTTAATTCTGAGGCAGGAGAAGTCTTCTCACTAATTTCTGCCACTGTGAACACAAAGAATGAGAGAAAGCTACCCAAGTGCACAGCAGGAAGCCTGGTCTCCAGCACTGGATTAAGCTTCTTTGCAAACAGCAAATAAAGGCAGTGATCTGAAAAAGCTAATCAGTCCCTGCTGTGGTATTTAGACTACCTCAGTTGCTGGTATTGGATAATGTTAAGCATATTAAAACATCTGTAGGAGAAATAAGGAGCCAGTCTGGTTTACCTAGTGATAGGCACTGACCTTAAACGCAAGCAGCATCACTTTGCTAGCCTTTAGTTCAAGCCCTGTCAGAGTTGAGACAGACGCTTTGTACCTGGTGACAGAAATGCTTATTTTGGCAAAAGGGACATATGATGTAGTCAAAGTACAGGAACGATGAACTGAGGAGAACTTTGGTAGTATAATACAAGTAGTATATTTATTGTTCTATAACACAAATGCACATTAGTGCAGGTGGATGACGTGACTTTAAATGTTATTTTAAATATTAGGTTACCATTTGATACAAGTCACCCCTTCACTATTTTCTTGTTTAAAAAAGTTTCCAGATCCCATGCCTTTTTGAAACAAAGAAAGCTACTTTAAGTTACCTTTGGTTCATCTCCATGCGAGCATTACTGGGAAATGGTGTAGTGCAACTTTGACAAAGACCAATATCAAATTAGGTGTTTAAGATATCAAACAGGTCAGTAGGTTATATTTTAAGTAAGCCAGTGTAAACTACTTTTAAAAAATATAATTACATTAAATTTAAATACAATTTAACATTATGTAAAAACATTAGTCAATTGTTCAAATCAGTCTCAATAGTTTTCTCCCCTGAATAATTTTCTCAGCACTTCCTTAAAATAAATTGGAAATGCTCAAGATTTAAGAGACGTCAGAACCATTTTATCAAATCATGCTCATGGCTGACAGAAGAACATTCATATTAGGGTTTTAACCAGTAACTAGATTTCCTACTGGGAACAATGAGGGCAACAAAGAAACCTTAGCAGGAAACAATGAGGATCTCTGTCACATTTGTGACAGGCTATAATGGCATTACTAGAAAGTACACACAGCAGATGAACAAAGAAAACTCTACTTCTGCAGCTAAAACATTCAGATCCAGCAAACTGACCAGTCTAGCCATTTCCCACTGCTGTATTTAAAATACAATACAGAAAATTAAGATTATAGCTGGTCATTGAAATGCAGAATGCATAGTGGGTCCTCCGACTTCTAGCCTCTTACCCATCTGGAGAGGCTAATGATTCTATTTTCTTGCCCTTTAGTGAGACCAGAAATTGCATCAAAGCTCATCATTAAGTTCCTAGCACTATTTTATTAAAACATTAAATAGACTACCACGCAAAGAACATAAGATGGTTACAGACAACTAGCCCTGACTAACTTTGGAGGACATCAGGATGAAAGGACATTTCAGGGTTGCACACAAAAAGACAGGGGGGAGAATACTAGAGTCCTGGAGGAAACACAGCCAGGGGAAGGAGGAGGAACTGCATGGGAAGAGGCAAAAGACCCACAGAGGGAGAGCTGGAGCAGCAGGGAAACTTGAACAGAATGGCCAAATGGAGGTAAGGCAAAGTTATCAGGATATCACGTCTATAGAAAATGTCCAGCACAATCCTCTAGTGCTAGCAAACTCTTGTTATTCCAAAACATGCTGAAAACAAAAGCTTACTTAAAACAAAATTATATTAATTTAAAATGTACAGAAGTCACAGTCCTCCAGTAATTTCAACCTGCTAAAAAGTATTGCTGCAGAAAAATACTAGAAACAATGCGATTTATCCCAACAACATGTTTCCTTGTTGTACAACCTTGTACGAAGGCCACTATAATCCACAAAAATAGAATTTTATTTCTGCAAGAATACATTTTAGAAGACAAGTTAAGCACATATCATTATAAACAGAGACAAGTAGAAAGATTTTGATTTTAGCATTCATACTTCAGACAAATCTGACTATTATTGCATTACAAAAATATCCATATATTTAATGTTGCACTTGGCAGCTCCAGAAAAGAACCTTTTATTCCTAAAATTAGGAGTTGGCAATCTTCTCAGTGTTTGTTGATCACTAATCAATATCTTAGCAGGTGCAAAACATTCAAAATACAGCACCTTAAAGCATCACCTTCAAAACTGAGCAAACTTCTGTATAGACTAAATCCAAATGCAGATCTGCACTACAAAATGAATCCTACAATTATGCTGTGGGATGAACTAAATAGCGGAAAGGTCCCTGCCAATCAAGATAACTACACACTTTTATGACAAAGATGAGCAATAGTTTTCCCTAGGCAAGGAGGAAGTGAAATTGTAACTTCCAAGCTATTTTGTAAGAAAGAACAATTCTTATAAGAACTGAAATACCAGAACCACCAGTTCTAATATTCTCAATCTTACAATGGCTAATGCAAAATGCCTCAATAAGGCAGCAAGATTCACAGGCAATGGGAGCACTCAATTTACCCTCTCTTTGCTATTCAGTCTTTCTTTAAAATTTCATCTAAATAGTCTTAGTTGCTTATTTCTAAATTCAGAGCCACTTCTCTTACTTGTGGTAAAAATATTAAAGTTCTTTAAACAATCTAAAATAACTATAGCTTGAATTAAAACCAAATGGCAAGGAATATTTTGGCTTTGGAGAGGAGACTCATCCGTTTCTATACATCCATATAACTTGGTAAGATATGGATATGTATCACTGTAGGCCCTCTGTATGAAAGAGTCCTCAAATATTGAGAGACCATTGGGTTCCAGGAAAAACCTGTTAAAGCACACTAAATATTTGTGATCTATGGGTATATCTGCAATTAAGACACCCACTGCTGGCTTGTGCTAGCTGACTCACGCTCATGGGGCTTGGGCTAAGGGGTTATTTAACTGTAACATAGACTGTCGGGCTTGGACTTGAGCTCAGGCTCTAGGACCCAATGAGGTGGGAGGGTCCCAGAGCTCAGGCTGCAGTCCGAGCCTGGAAGTCTACACTGCAATTAAGCATACCTATAGCCCGAGCCTCAGGAGTCCGAGTCAGCTAGCATGGGCCAGCCATGGGTTTTTAATTGCAGTGCAGACATAGACTAAGACACCCAAACAGTTGCATTGTTGTTGATGGTATGATATAATATTTGTATTAATGAGGACAGAAAATTAAAAATGTTAACATAATAGCATTTATTCTCACAATGTTTTGTGGGTATAAATATAGCTCTGACCTTTTCTTGGATGTTTGCTGACTAAGGCCCTAACCATGCAAGCTGCTCGTTGTAGGAGCAATGCTATGCCCATGTGCGGACCCATCAAAGTAAATGGCCTGTCCACACAGAGCTGCCAGCAGTATCAGGGCCTAAAATACCTGCCTAGTCATCCCTAAGTAAGCACTCTGTGGTAAGAAAATGTTAAGAAAGCATTTGACAGCCTACATCACTCTGGAACATCTTGAAGTTTTGCCAACAAAAATAATTAACATCATCAAGGCTTTATATCAAGGTGCACCTTGCACAGTTATATAGACTTGTGTGAATCATTTATTAGAGATATTCGTGTCAAACAAGGATGCATTCTCTCACCGCTCCTGTTTGGCAATGTCATTGATTTCACTATGTGAAAAAGTGTAGAACAATACAACACAGACGTCACTTGGTTCCACAATAGAACACTGAAAGATATAGATTTTGCTGCTTTCTAAATGACATCTAAACTAACAAGAAAACAAAGACCAAAAGACAGTCCAGCATTGCAAAAAAGACAGGATTAATAATGAGTTATGAAAAAACAAATCTAATGAGAATCCCAATAGCTCCCAAACTCAAACATTACAAGGAGTGAGTACATTGGCAGTAATGTACAAACCAATGGAGATATCCAGAAAGAAATTATGTCATGAATTGGCAAGGTGGCAGCTGCATTCACCCGTTTAAACAAGATTTGTAAAAAATTTTAAATGACCAATCTGAAGACAAAACTACACATCTTTAATTCGCATTTTATTTCCATCTTAATATATGAATTTGAAAGCTGAAAATCCAAAGATATACTTAAGCATGTATGAATGCCTTCAAAAAGCAAATGCCACAGGAAAATACTAGGTATTAAATGGAATAGTTTGCAGAAAATGCCCAAGAATTGTCAGAGTTCTACAACCCCTTATTTCTAAAGATATCCAGAAAAGACGACGAAAACATCTGGGACATATATGAAGAATGAAGCCAGCGTTTGCCATGGCAGACATTCTGTTGGGCAGCTGTGATGGCTCTGCGGGTATCCAGGACTGAGTCACCTTGTTATTGCCCTGCCTCCAGTGAGAGGGAGATTTGCCTTTGCTTAACTGGGTGTCAGCTCGCACACCACCAGCCTGTTCGCCAGCCAAGCACTCTCCTCAGGACTGTCAGCTCTTAGGCCTGGTCCACACTAACCCCCCATTTCGAACTAAGGTACACAAATTCAGCTACGTTAATAACGTAGCTGAATTCGAAGTACCTTAGTTTGAACTTACCGCGGGTCCAGACGCGGCAGGCAGGCTCCCCCGTCGATGCCGCGTACTCCTCTCGCCGAGCTGGAGTACCGGCATCAACGGCGAGCACTTCCGGGATTGATTTATCGCGTCTAGACAAGACACGATAAATCGATCCCAGAAGATCGACTGCTTACCGGCGGACCCGGCGGTAAGTGTAGACCTACCCTCACTTTGCTTTGTAGGTTAACAATAAATGCACCCGTCCCTGAGCCCCTTTGAAGAGTTTCCCTTTAGTGTCTAGCCCCTTATCCACTGAACATTCACAGAAATGTCAGGCGTGCTGTCCCCAAGGGAACAGTGTACACACCAGCTTGTATGATTCAACTCAGGATCAGCATCTGGCTTAATACCCAGCACCAAGATCTATTTATAGCAGTGATTCTTAACCTGGGGTGCATGCACCCCCTGGGGGTGCGAGATGCCCTTTCTGGGGGTGCAAGACATGCCAAATTAAGCACAGGCACGTAAGTACAACTACTTTGTTTCATCAAACCTATGTATTTATTAACATTATACATTTTTTAATGATTAGTGTAATATACAAACAAAAATATATCTAGGTTTAAAGAACTGACCTACTTCAACGATTTTTGATAAAGGGTGTGAGAACATATTTTGAGAACCAAAGGGGTGCAGGCTGCAGTAAAGGTAAATAACCACTGATTTATAGTGAAAACAACAAGGTTATCATCAAAGATTCAAGAGATAGTGGGTGATGATAATGGAAACAAAAAAGTTACATATACAAATATAACACTTTCTAGAGACTAAACTTAAGATGGAGGTTAGCCTGTTAAATTAAGAAATGTATCTCACCCCAAAATGTCCTCTGCAGTGTTTCAACCAAGGCTGTGTGCGATGAATGTAAACGCATTGCCTGCTTACTGGCTAGGTGCAGGATGATGGGATGTCATCTTTGTTCCCCAAACACAGTCCAGCAAACCTTTGAAGTATATCCAAAATAAGGTTCTCCTCCCCTATTGTGTTTCTATCTCTCTTAGTTCCTTTCTGAAATTTTTATAATCCTTCATCTGCACTCATCCTAGATGCTTGTCAACTCTGCCTTGATATAAACTTTAACACACACACACACACACCCCTCCTTACATAGTATCTGTACATATACTTCACAATGATATTAATGACCATTATGACCCTGGCTTTCATTTAAGACCTCCCATGATATTCACTGTTGAACCACCATGTGCATTCCTGTAATCCCCCTTCCCAGCTGAGTCACAGCAACTAAAGGAATATGCACAAGGATCTGACTGAAAAAAATTCCCCCATCAAACACTATTCACAGAGGGAAAAATCATGGGACTTAACATAGAGGACATGCAAAGAGTGGCCCAAGATAGGAAGGAACGGCAGAGGCTTGCTCATGCCCTAAGCAATATCTGACGGCATGAAAAAGATTCAGAATAAGAATTAAATGGTGAAATCCAGCTCCACTGAAATCCATGGGTAAATCTACACTGCAGCTGGAGATTTAATTTCCAGCTGTGGTAGACAGATACATGCTAGGTCTGATCAAGCTAGCCTGCTAAAAACAGCCGCAGCAGCACAGGCAATTGGACAAGCTAAACATCCAAGTATGTTCCTAGAGTCTCAGATGGGATTGTACTCAGGGCAGCTAGCCTGTCCCACCACTGCTATTTTTAGCAGGATAGCTCAATTAAAGCTATCATATGTGTGTCTACCCAGGTTGGAAATTACAATTTCAGCTCCGGCTCAGACATACCTAATGGCAAAACTCCCAATGACCACAATGGGGCCAGAATTTCACCCAAAATGTTGCAATGAAACCACTAAGTAACAGTAGCCATATTGAAGTGAAACGGAACATAACCTCTGAAACAAGGGATTTCATTTCAACTGAACCAAAGTACGTTGTTTTAATCGTTAGAAAAAATAATCCTCCACAACCACTGTATTTATTTAAAGGGACACAGTCAACTTTTAAAAACCGCAGCCTGAAAATTCTTACCTCCTATTTATAGGAATAATGCCTAAATTACAATAACTGAAAGAGATTAGAGGAAAAAGTTCTCCCTTTTAGTTTACTTTGTACTCTTGGTGTATAGTTGGTTTTACCATTTCCACTGTTTAGTTATTTAGGTCTTGAGCCTGTAATTGAACCTGCACAGGTAGATCCTTGTGCCCACAGAGAGCTCTCTTAACTACAGTAGGGCTTCGTGTGGGCACAAGAGTCCACCTGTGAGTATCCGGGCCTGATCAGGCAGCATCCCCTGCTTGTATGAGTCTTTCACACAATGGCAAGGGAGAGGTTTTTTTTTTTTTTTTTTTTTTTTTTTTTAAACACAGGCAAATGTTACAGTGAAACTTAAAAGTTGTCAGTGGGACTCAAAGGCAGGTAAAACAACTTTTAACTCATTGTTTTTAATTGATCAAATTTCAAACTAATACGTCCCCTTGAAGGACAAAAATAAACTAAATGGCACACAACACCTCATTGTTACACTTCATAAAAATAAATATTTATTCAGATTCCCATATTTTAACTGGTTATTTTCCAACACAAAATTTAACAAAACACTAATCCAGATATCTGAGAGAATCGTCACTCAATAGCTAACAGTAGAGCAAACTTCTCTATGTATTTGAAGATCATCACATAGAAAGGTGTGTATCAGAGCACTGCCCGAATATATTTGGTTAAAGAAATTGTTTATTGTTGTGCTGCTTTACAATTGGCCTTACTGCTTAAGAGTAAGTGTCTTTTTACACTTCAAAACACCACTCGTACTAGAAAATGTATTTTCATTGATGAATGTTAGATGCTGATCTTTTCCTTTGTTCAGAATGAATCACATGGACAATCTGTATACTTTCTCCACATGAAGTGTCTGTAATTAACTTTCCTTGTGACAATATTGGGCGACTAGCCAATATCTACAACTGTATAGAGTATAACTGACATGCTTAACAGAATGCTTTTATTCAAACTGTTCTGTCAGAAGAAAAATCAACATGGTTATGTGAGAGAGCATTCTCATTATTTAAACAACAATTTAAAAGAGCTTAAGAACCACTGATGTAGGGTATCCAAGCCAGTCCCCCGCTTGTTCAGGGAAAGCCCCTGGCGGGCCGGGCCGGTTTGTTTACCTGCCGTGTCCGCAGGTTTGGCCAATCACAGCTCCCACTGGCTGCAGTTCGCCGCTCCAGGCCAATGGGGGCTGCGGGAAGTGGCGCAGGCTGAGGGATGTGCTGGTTGCCCTTCCTGCAGCCCCCATTGGCCTGGAGAGGCGAACCGCGGCCAGTGGGAGCTGCGATTGGCTGAACCTGCGGACGCGGCAGGTAAACAAACCGACCCGGCCCGCCAGGGGCTTTCCCTGAACAAGTGGTGGACCGGCTTTGAGAACCATTGCCCTACATAACATCCATTATACTATATTACGGCTACCGGGCTCATCTGTGCTGGAGAACTATCCCTTTAAAAAAAGCCAGAAATGAATGTGACAGAAAATATTAGGGCTTGTCTACACAGCAAGCTACTGCACAACATGCCAGGATGTAACTCTACAGCACACCAGAATGCCATGCAATAACTTCTATGTGGATGCTGCTGCAGCGTGCGGAAAGTTCCAGAGTCTTTTGGTTCTAATGCAGCCACCTGCTTACTAGGTGATGCGTCTTGCCAGAAGTACATGACACCAGTGCTCCAGGGTTTCTGGTTGGAGATTAAAGTATTGGTTTGCCCTTATAATGTCCTAAATGGCTTTGGTCCTGCCTCTTTGAGACACCACCTTTCTGCCCAAGTCATACTGTCACAGTTGTCAGCTTGGGCTGGAGTTTCCTCAGAGACAGCTTCCAGCAATGGATTCTCCATGAGAGGCTTCCAACTTTGAAATTTACTCCCTCCCTTGGAGTGAAATAGCCAGAGCGTGCAGCAAAGTTCATCTTTTTACCCAGACTTTTGGGGAGAGAGAGAAGCCCAATCAAATGGAAATTTGGGGGTGTGGTAAGGTACTGTCAGGATGTCTAATTTTGATTGTTTTCTCTGGTTCATTATTTTTGGGAAGGTGCTGGGACTTGTTAATGTAACTTTAAAAGTATGGCAGGCACCTAGATCTGGTATTAAGTGGGTTTCTCTTCACCTCCCTCCCTGCTCCCCACCACTTAGTTCTAAATCAAAATAAAGAAATAAGTATACTGAGCCTTTAAAAATACATTTGACAATGTATCTAGCCATCATTTAGCTACAGATTTTGTTTGGATTTACTATATCCATAGAATACAAAGAGACCTCCAAGAAGTCCTCAAGGAAAGTAAGTCAGGATCAGACTTGACATTCCTGATATTTCTAAGATAAAGAATTTTATTCTTTTATTTTTGAAAATAATCTAGTACATCATAAGAAACCCTACCACCACCACCTGATTGCTCTATTTTTTTCCAACTTTAAAATTCTCAGATTCTTTTAGGGTTGAATTTTCTTATGATTAGTCAGTCTCAGCCTAATGAGAATTTTTATTTTAAAAAAATGGACAAGCAGATTGAGTTCTAGGGCTGTGAACAGAGTATGTTTCTCCTTAAGAATAATATTTCACACTTTTTTGCTCTAAACTCAAATGTCTTACTTTTAAAAGTTCAAACTTGTCATGCAGTTAAATCTTCTGACAATGACAAATGCACGTGACATGTCTGAATTTGCAGTTCAGAAACTGCAAAGTTATTAACATTCAGATATATTAACGTTCTTAGCAACATAAAATTTTAATATCTATCATTAAATGCAAGATTACTTTCCACATAACTGCTCTCATTTTAGTTGATGTATCAATACTTACTTACAGTGTTCAGTGGAAACTTTTTGGTTTAAAGATCAGAATGAAAATTGTTTTCTTTTACAATCTCGAAGAAATGAAAAATGTTAGCACCTTGCTGAGTTCACCTAGCTGCAGGTAAACAATTTAACAGCCTGTGCAAGTGCTAAGTGAACAGGAAGAAGGATAAATAGATGAAGTTAAACTACTTGTAGCACCAGTGGCTTATACAAGGTTTCTTCTTGCTCTACAGACCAGGGAAACACAATATGCCCAATCTGTACCATGTTGGTATCTGGAATTTAATGAGATAGTCCAGCCACTAACAAAGCCTCGCTAAAGCCATTGCCTAGAAGAAGTAAACAGCTTTAAGAAAACTGACCCTAAAAGTCTGTGCAGTCTTGAGGCCTGCAGTCTGGAACTAAGTATTTATTACCTTACAAAAGCAAGGGTGTAACTATTTTTGGATAGGTCTTGTAGAAGGGTGGTAGGATTCTCCTACAGTCCCACACTGTAGGCAGGCATTAGAACCCTGCAGGTTAATTCCTTAATTCACTGAGCAGGTGTGGTTTGTCAAATTCCACCCTGAGTAAGAGACATAGGACTTCCCCTTTCAAAAGAAAGCTGGGGTCAGCCATAAGGAAGGAAAGCTACAGCAGCCAAATTTGAGGAGACGGTTTAGGTTGTTTAATTTGAATTGCTTTTGGTTACAAATCAAAATACCAGCTAGCAGATAACTCTTGACTTTGTACAAGTTGTGTGCAGCATTTTGTTGGAGCAGGGTGAGGAATCCATCAGCTTACATCTAGTACCAGAAGTTGTGGAATTTTTCACACAACCTCCACAATAAAATGTATAAAGAGAAAAAAAAAAAAAGATAAGTGGCTGGTGGAACAACAGCTGAAGCAGAAAGCTCAGATTTCAGTCTCTGAGCAACAAGCATAGGCTTTGCCCAGAAGCATTTTCAAGAAGTCCAGACTGCAGTTTACCAGGAACAGCAATGGCAGTCCCAGAAACAGTAAGTCATCCAACTTACAGTTCAGCAACAATGGCAAAAGCCCAGTTGGCAGTTCAACAAGAATGGCAGCAGCAATTCCAGGAGCAGCTGCTATATAGACTTGCAAAACAAGGTGCAGTGCCCTGGGTGTTTGTAAATCTCAACTGTTTCCTAGTCAGAGATGGAACTATTTCCAGAGGCATATTTGGTCATTTACAGAAGGTGGCTATTGCAGGGCAGGAGTCATCATCATCTTAGGTATTCAATCAATTCCTTTTTGAGGGGAGAAGGAGAGATGGCATATCAGGCCCTGGGAGAGGATGCTACCACAACTATGAGGATGATCAGATCTGCCATCCTAGACAAGTTGGGGATCTCTGAGAAAATACTCAAAGTGGTTTTCAGGGATCTCTTTTCCTTGGAGATGCAGCCATGCAACTATGCTTGGCGTTTGACAGGCTGGACAACTTGATGGCTCAAGAGTGATATTTACAGACAGTCAAGGAACTGCTAGTTCCTAGAGCAAGATTAGCTGCCTGGCAGAGTGAAAGAATGGATGTGTTGATACCAGCTGTCTATGCTAGCAGAAGTAGTGCAACAAAAGGCATATGACAACTCCTATGGTAGAAGCTAGCATCTCAACCAAAAATGAATCCAGTTCTTCTCTGCTAGATTTTGTTAGCCTTGAGGTACATGGGTTGAGGTGAAAGGTCAACATTCCTTCTACCTCATCAAGAGGAACTGGCCAGAGAAGACACTATTTTTGTCAGACCCAACATAGGTTTGCCACTGCAAAGTTCATCAGTTTGGGATTTGGGTAATGCTACCGTAAAATAAAAGTTTTCACCAAATCAAAGTTTCAAAATATTATCTCACGAGCAGTGAGATCGTGTGTGACCTATTGCTGGTGCTTTAACTTCCAACCCTTGCACCTCATCAATCACAGTTCATATGTGAACTAAAGTGATCTGGGAGGATGGCATAGGAGAACAGATATTTCAGAACCACCATACTGACAACCAATTTTGGCCTCGGCTAACATGTCAAAAAGGCTAATGGAGTTTAGCCAGCCTCTGATCTCTGTCTACCTATGACATCTGTAGAGCTTCCATGTGGAATTCTTTTCACATATTTACAATAACTTATGCCATATTCCTTTGTCAGGCAGCACCATGTCTCCAACTTCACTAACTCCTACAATCCCCAGCACTTATTTGTGACTTTCAATTCCATCCTAAACCCTTCCCTTCAAAGCACAAGACATTGCTGTATATTTCAATAAGGATTGACATATCTCCTTGGGTATGACTTTCTTCTAGCTGATTCCCCTCAAAATACTGTCCACAAAACAAACGAAAACAAAACAAAACAAACCTACCTCTATAATGCCTGCCCCAACTCTATTCGCTTTTGAACTCATCACATTTGCTGTTTACAATTGATTTAATTTCCTCTCTATCCTACCTCAAGAAAAAAATAACAGTTTGGAGAAGGAACATATTCTATTAAGTTTGCAATATCTTCCAGAAGTTGTATCAGGATATGCTGGCCCTTTAAAATGGGTCCAGATCCAAAAGCTGGGAATGGGCGACAGGGGATGGATTGCTTGATGATTATCTGTTCTGTTCATTGCCTCTGAAGCACCTGGCATTGCCCACTGTTGGAAGACAGGATACTGGGCTAGATGAACCTTTGGTATGAACCCAATATGGCCATTCTTATGTTAAAAATTGTCGTCACTATGTCAGCCCAAAACACGGGCATTCTGGGAGCTGTATTTTCTAGGGCATGTGAGCTCTAAGCCTCTACAGCAGGGATCGGCAACCTTTGGCATGTGGACAGTCAGGGAAATCCACTGGTGGGCCGGGACGGTTTGTTTACCTGCAACGTCCGCGGGGTTGCAGCTCCCACTGGCCGCGGTTCACTGTTACAGGCCAATGGGGGCTGCAGGAAGCAGTGGCCAGCACATCCTTTGGCCCATGCCACTTCCTGCAGCCCCCATTGGCCTGGAACGGCGAACCACGGCCAGTGGGAGCTGCAATCAGCCAACCCTGCAGACGCTGCAGGTAAACAAACCATCCCAGCCCACCAGAGGATTTCCCTGGTGGGCCATGTGCCAAAGATTGCCAATCCCTGCTCTACAGCAAAGAATTCCAGGGAGAATGAAGCAGCATATACAAGTAGCTATCATATTTCACAAGGTGGAAGTTGTGGAAAGAGTAGGTATGCTAGGTAAGGACTGTGGAAAAATCAACATAGATACCTGGCCAGAGAAGGGAAAGCGTAGAATCTGATATTGTTTGTGAGGGGATCTGGAGAGAATGAAGAACCTTGGGATCAAATAGAAGAGACAGCATCGGCCAAGAAGATATACAGGGTTTGGGAACTGGTACTTATCTGGGGCCCAAGGGTGGCATTTTGGGAGGATGCTTCCCTCCACAACCCAATACTGAGAATTTTAAGTGTTGTTTGTTTGTTTTGGGCACCCTTTGAAAGAGCCAATGACCCAGTATGGAATACTATGCAAAGGAAGTGCTTGTTTAAAATGTTTTTTATTTTGCATTTTTGTTACCCTAGAAAGAGTGGACTTCTCTTTAAGAATCAATTATTCTTAGTTAATGAAAGCAATTGAGGATTGGGGCGAGGAGGTCTGAGAGACTGCCTCACTTTTTGCTTGTGTCTCCCACAGTATTCTGTTCATATGCTACTTTTAATATGCAACTTATAAACAGAGAAAACAAATACCAATTCTTTGAAACCATATAACACAGCCAGAATGGCTGGTACAAATCCTGGGTTTCTCGCTCCAGATCTATAGTAAAAGCAATGTATTTATATGAAATACTTAGAATGATTGTAGACAGGAAGCATCTTAAGCATGACTAGTCAATAAAATTTTCAAAGACTAAACATCTTCCATTATTCTTTTACAAATGACACTCAAAACTCTTATTGTACCTTGAACCTTATATAAGGGTACAGAACTGAGTGTTTGTATAATTGTCTACTCTCTCCTAATGATGGACAATGGCTAGGCGTCCATATGCTGCTTTTCCTAGCTCTATCAGCAACTTTAGTTCCCAATGACTATAAGTTACTGTTCACTGGCAAGATCTTCAAGTTTCAGTGGGATCCAAGAGGGTAGTGCTGGGCACCTGGTCAGGTAACAAGAAATACCTTTCGACAGTTTGCTTATGTTCTGTCTTGTCTATCTGGACTGTAAACTGTCTGGGATAGGACTATGTTTTATGTGTTTGTATAACGTGTATACAAACCCTGATCCTGACTGGGTCTTTAAGTGCTACCACAATACAAGTATAAAGATATAGCAAGTGAATATTCAACACCGAAGATCAAGTTATCTCAGAGTGCGTTCAACACTATCCCATAAAAGAGTATTTAAGATAATCTATGAGGCATTTGCTTTATCTAAGGCCCCAAACCTGAATCTGGCTCTGTGTACAATGACTCCTGTGCCCAAATATCCTAAATTTACTAGCATTTCTCTGAGTAACCATTATCTCTCTCCCGTTCCCACTAGTGCATATCAAAGAATTTTTTAATAGCTAAAATATACTTAAAGAGATATGAATAATAGGAACTCTATAATCTAGAAGACAAAGGCCTAATGAGATCCAATGGCCAGAGCATTGGAATAACTATCACTAGAAGTCTTCAAATAAAGATTGGATATGTTTCTAAAAAGGATGAAATTCTAACTCAACAAGAAGTTATTGGCCTGATGGAAGAATTACTGGGTGAAGTTCTATGATCTATGTAATGCAGGAAGTTAAACTAGAACCCAAATCCCTTTTGGCCTAAATCTATGAATTGCTGGGCTGTTTACAGGCAAGCTATGTTGGCTAAAAAAAGATCTTACCCAAACTAAACTTCTTGTCTGATTTTTTTTTTAAATTTTTTTCTTAATTCACTTTCATTGCTTTTGCATTGCTTGTCTTCATTTCATTGTTGGGGATACATCTCTATCCCGATATAACGCGACCCGATATAACACAAATTCGAATATAACGCGGTAAAGCAGTGCTCAGGGTGAGGGGGGGTGGGGCTGCGCACTCAGGTGGATCAAAACAAGTTTGATATAACGCGGTTTCACCTATAATGTGGTAAGATTTTTTGGCTCCCGAGGACAGCATTATATCGGGGTAGAGGTGTATTTTCAACTGGAAGAGGGACTACCAGAAATCTCTCTCAAAAAAAGCTTAGTCTCATGAGATTTACAACTCAAGTTTATGTAACTGAGAGAGTTACATTCTGAATAAACAAAAAATGTTGGGTGCGCATCAGAACCAAACTGAACCTCTAACACTTTCAAGGTTAACCAGTATCAAAAATCTAGTTCTCCTTGAGCAGCAAAAAGAGTCTCTGGACTATCACTGCTTGATATTTTTAAAGCACAGATCCATCCAGTAAAGTTAGTAATTAAATCATTCCAACAGATTTAAATTTTATTAGAGAATATTTAAAAAAATAAACTATACAGAAAATTTGAAGCATTAGTTATTGGTCATTGGGGGTAACATACAGAGTATAGGGGTATGTTGGTGTTTTGGGGCTGGGCAGCACACATAGTATATACAGACTGCAATGTCCCCAATGAGGGGTGGGTAACCGGTGGGCGGGATCAGGAAACAGTCGATAAGCGGTGAGGGTCTAACACCCATACGGGAAGTAGAGACAGTCATGGGTATAAGTAAGCGGGCTGGGTAATGGGGATGGGGTGACCCTCACGTGGCGGGATTCAGCTAGGTTTGGTGGGTCTAGGGCTCAGGGGATAGGGTCCAGCAGGGGGTGTGTGTGGGTGCACGAGGTCTCCCCGGCTCACTCTCGGTATTGGCGGTGGCCGGTGATGTGCTCGATGTAGATGTCCCGGGACCAACGGATAGTGTCTGAGACCATTAGGCGTCTCATGAGCCGCGCGTAATGACGGCCCACCCCATACTCAGCCCAATATTCTGAGACTCCATCTGTGCATAAACACCAGTCTCCACAAACAGATGAGCAAAGTCCTGGATAATACCTATGCTCAATCAGTTTTTTGAAAATGACATACCTAAAATACCATCTGATTCTCCAACTTTTACACCCTAGGAAAATTCCATCTGATTTTTTTTTTTTTTTTTTTTAATCAAGATGTGTGGTATTTTTCTAAAAACTCACAAGCAATCTGAATACAGGAGACTGATAGCATACTGGGACAATGCATGCCAAATTATGAAATTTCCATGTGACTGATGTCCTTTTAGCCTAATTTAAGAAGTGCTTCCACTATCCTACATAACTAAAGCAGCTGTAAAGTTACTGAATGTTGACATAGCAAACTGGTAATAAAATAGCATTGCTTTCAATATCCATTCACTACTATCCACTTCAAGGAAGACTTCACCAAGTACATCTAGAGAAATGTGCTCTTGCATTGCAGCTATATATACTAAATTCAGTAAGTATTAACTAATGTTCCAGTAAACTGAATGGAACCTGGTTGAGAGCCACTGATATAGACAATCCCTGCCAGTAAGTGTTTAACAGATATATTGGAAAGGGAGCAACATGTTACTTTGAAAACCCAGAGGTACATGAATGGCTTAGTTTCTTTCTAGATCAGAAGGCGGTGTTAAACTTCTAAACACTCATCTTCAGAATATACAGTCAAAGTTGACATTAGTGACCTTCGCTGGTCACTAAATGTGAGGCACTACTCAGAGCTGTGGGTCCCGTCCCCCCCGCCGCTGAAACTAACAATCAGGAGTGATCTTGAACAAAATATTCTTGGATTGTACCAAAATTATTTGTATAGAAGTGCTCAAAGGCCCCAAATAGGATTCGGGCTCCACTGTGCTAGGTGCTATACAAACACAGCATAAAACAGGCCCCTATCCCAAAGAGTTCACAATTTAGAACTTAAATCCTACAAACATTGTTGCATATGCATAAAATTTCTCACAGGTGTTTGCAAAATTAAGTCTAAATTTAGACAACAGAAGAGGATGAAAACTTTTTACATTAAAGGTACAAACAATTTTCTAAAAAAAACCCCACACTTGCTAGTTGAAAATTTTTCAGACCCGTTACAAATAACACCTATGATTGGCCCAAAAAAAAAAAAAAAAATTTGTTTAGTGTACGTAATAGCGTTTTTGGTATAGGGAGTTTCCTTGTTTTCCCTATTTGTGACATTTTCACCTAGCAATGTGGGAATGAATTATTTTGTCTGTTAAATACTGAGAAGTGTATTCAAAACCATAATAACCAGCAAAGGGGGAACTCTAGGACAAGTTTTGCACATGAAACTATTTTTAAATTCCTCCTTAAATTGGCTATATATTAAGTTAAACATGCCCCTTAATATAACTGTTTCTATGACCTCTGAACACAGAGTTACAGAAACAGTTTTAAAGAATTATCTGAATAGTAAATAATTATTGGCTACACAAAGTCAACTGCTCTTGACTTTAAACAAATATTTCCACCATGGTACACCTAAGAAAGTGAAGCAGTTTAAACTGACTACCTGAAAGGAACTGATCAAACACCATTATGCATGCAAGTGAGTCAAAAGGCTTCTTCCCATGTCACAAGAGGTAGGGTGACCAGATGTCCTGATTTTATAGGGACCGTCCCGATTTTGGGGTCTTTTTCTTATATAGGCTCCTATATACCGCCCACCCCCATCCCGATTTTTCACACTTGCTGTCTAGTCACCCTGCAAGAGGTGTTCGATCACAAGCAAGGAAAAGGAAAATGGACAGGCAAATGGAGGAAGTCTTTCAGAAGTCAACATAATAGGGGAACAGTTGTCTCATCACAGATCTCCTGTTCCCCAAGCCATAGGTCTGTGTCCCTGAAACAGTGGAAGTTTTATGGTATCACAGTCTTTCCAATCCTAAAATACAACCCTTTCCTAAAGAACACAGCACAACTCTCGCCAGCCCTTGGATTACACATGCTATCTTCATAAATATGGACAAGAGTAGAGATAATTAACAAAAGCTAAAATATGTTATTTTGGGTGGGGGGGGGGGGAAGGAAGAGGCTGGATTTGGAATGTCTCTGGAGAAGACTTTGAAGCGGCTTGTTTTTGGAGTGGTGTTGTAGTCCTGTGGGTCCCAGGATCTCAGAGAGACAAGGTAGGTGAGGTAATATATTTTACTGGACCAGCTTCTGAAGAGGTCTGTGTAACTCGAAAGCGTGTCTCTTTCGCCAACAGAAGTTGGTCCAATAAAAGATATTACCTCCCCCACCTTGGAGTGACTGGCTGGACTGAAAGAGGCATTTGGTGGATTGAGGCAAGAGGGTGTGTTGGGGAAAGGGATTAATTGGAGCGGGGTGCTTGCGGGATGTGGCGAGAGGGGACAGGGAGAAGGGATAGGAGGCTAGAGGGGCTGCCCGGTGAAATGGGGAGAGGGGATAGAGGAGGGACCGGGCTGTTCGGGGGGGCGGCTCGGTGTCAGCGGGGCTCGGCAGGTACCGGGTCTCTTACCTCGCATGAAACCACGGAGCATCCGCCTCGCCTCACAGCGGCAGCCGCCCGGCATTCAACTCGGCCGCTCGGCGCGCCGCTAGCCCGGTGATCTCACCAACGCGACCTCGAGGAGCCACCGGCAGCCAAGGCCTGGAAACAAAGCGGGCAGCAGCCCCGGGGCCACCTTTAGGTCACACGCCGACCCGACCCGGCCCCGCTGCCTCCGTCTCCAGACCCCGCAGCGCGGAGCGGAAACTCTCCGGCCGCCGCCATGGCCACAGGACACGCCGGGGAGGCGCCCACGCCGCGCCACAGTTACCACGGCCCAGCTCCCTGCCCCCGGTCCTGGCTACATCCCCCAGCTGCCGCCGTCCCCTTATTCCCCCCGAACTCCCTGGCCTAGCTACACCCCACAGCTTCTCCTGCCCCGGCTACCCCCCCCCCCCCGCTCCCTGCCCGGCCGGGCTACAACCCCAACTCTTGCTCCCACCCCAGCGCCCTGTCCAGCCCACGTCCCCCAGTTCCTCCTAGCTCCCCCTGCCCTTGCTGTGCCCCAGTTCCCGCGGCCCTGGCTATACCCCAGCTCCCTGCCCTGGCTATACCCCACTGCCTGCTCCCACCCCAGCGCCCTGCCCCGACTACGCCCCCTAGTGCCTTCCATCTCCCTGCCCCCTCCTCCTTCTTCTTCTGCCCCGGCTACGCCCCCACCCCAGCGCCCTGTCCCGGCTACGTCTCCCTCCCGCTAGCTCCCTGATCCCCCTCGGGTCCCGGTCCGGGCTACACGCTCCCTGCGCCCCTAATTCCTACCCCCGCCAGCTCCACCCCTCCGCGGTCGCCGCCCGCTCCGTTACCCGGGTCTCTGCCCCGGGAGCTAGCTGGATCCCTCCCGCTCCGTCCCACCGCTGCCCAACGGAACGAATCTGTTGCTCCACAACCTGCTCGCAGGCTCCTTGCAGCAGCACGTCCCGAGCCACCGCTTCGGGGCCCCTTGGCTCGGCTCGCTGTGATGCTGGCTGGGGGAGCCGACTTCACGTAACCCTGGGGCGAGACGCCTGCTTCTGCCCTAGCATCGCTGGGGCTGCTGCATTTCACTTCCTCCCCTGTTCATGGCAGGAGCTGCTTGGGAGACAGACGCGCTGAAAGAGGAAGCCTGTGCTTAGTGCTCCTCTCCTCTGGCAGCGCCAAGCAAGCCGCCGCCTCCTTCTCCTGCTGGAGGGAGGCTGGGTTGGAAACCAGCACCTGCTGCTGGAGATCACTAAAAATTGAAATTGGAAACCAAGGGGAGACAGGAGGAGCCCTCAGGGATCGTCCTAGGGAGCTGCTGCTCCCCTCCCTTGCCCTGGAACTCTCTCGCCTGATGAGAGAGAGCCCGGGTTTTCTGCTGAAATCTTATCTATACAACAAGTTAACTAGTAGCGGTCTACGTTAAAAAAAAAAAAAAACTGCTAAAGGAGAGAGGCTGAGCTTGGGATAGGCATGGAGGTGATGGAACCACATTTGCCCAATTTAACTCTAGCAGCAAAAAAACAGGACTGCAAACACTTGTTTGGTGCCGAAATAACGACACCGGTGCTGGTAATATGCCAGGGCTGTAGCCCCCGTTGTACAGGAAAGAGCCAGACAGTTTAGATTGTGAAAAGTTAATGTGTTGATTACAACACAGTACCCAGACACTTCAGGCTTGTAGCACAAACGAAGCAGAACTGTTAAATCAGACTTGTCTATACTGGGACATTTTAACAAAAAAAATCCAGCCGCTGCAACCACATGTTCAACTGCCAGTTCTGAGCAAATCTGATTAGCACAGTGTTTAAAACAGTTGCCAAAAAACAGTGAGAAATCTACTGTAGCGCTCCCAACATTACTAATGTCAGTATAACCGAATTAGTGGTAGCAAAAGTGTGTGGGGGGGGGGGGGGGGAGAGTTAAATCCCTAGCGTACCAAGGCTAAAGAAGAGCATACCACAATTCAGGAATATGGTAAAAATGAAAGCTTATGCTCTAATAAATTTGTTAGTCTCTAAGGTGCCACAAGTACTCCTGTTCTTTTTGCGGATACAGACTAACACGGCTGCTACTCTGAAACATGGTAAAAATGGTTTGTCAGGATCTATATTGCAAGACTAAACCATTTTTAACTGTGTGGGGCCTTAACATGTTGACTAGACCAGAAGTTCTCAAACTGTGGCCCATGGGCCACCAGTGGTCTGCGAGCTCCATTCAGGTGGTCCGTGGATAGTTGCCTCTAAGGTGTGCGCCTGGGTGGCCGCACATGAGAGAATGAAGGGCCACCCACCTAATTAGTGAAGCCATGCAGGCATGGCTACACTAATTAGGTGCCTTGACCCTGGAGAAGACGCACATGTAAGGTGAGGTGGTGGCCTTGGGGGGAATAGGGGGTAGATGGGAGGGGGCAGTGTAGTAAGAAGAGGGGGTGGGGGGAATTTGGGATGTGCAGGGCTGCAGTGGCCAGAGAAAGAGGTGACTATCCCCAGCTCCAGGGCTGCGGCTGCCAGGGACAGACAGCCCTCCTTCCCAGCCCCAGCTCGGGGGCTGCCGTGGCTGGGGAGAGAGGGCACATCCATGAGTAAGACTACTCATATTAAAATATGAGTTGTGTGCTTTTATTTGTAGAACAAAAACATGTTAATTATTATTAATTAATTATTATTAAGGTTTTTTTATATAGCACTTTTATCCAAAGCGCTTTACAATAGATAGCTACCAGTACAAACAACATTTGGAAAGATCGTTAAGTGGTCCGCTGAGACCCTCATCAATTTTCAAGTGGTCTGCGAAAAAAAAAAGTTTGAGAACCACTAGACTAGACCTAGCAACAACATAGCTTTTCACCTGATAGCTGGAACATAGGATTCACTCTCATTTAGTTTCTTGTTGTTGCCGCTGACTTCCAACACTGAATAACACTCAGGAATATAAACTTTGATCCAATGTTAGCTCTCAGGTAACAACTAAAGAAATGAGATATTTTATCATTGGGATGGATTGATCCACATGCTGATAAGAAGTAGCAACACTCTTCTGGGGGCTCCATTTGTTTTTGATTATGGTGTCATTGCTGCACGTAGATGCACAATATGGTGCATCTGTCCATGTTACTTGGAGCCAACAGATCCAGTATGATATCTGCCTTCTGAGATGACTTTTACCCAGAAATATCAACATAGTTTCATTCAGAAATTTAATGCTGATCAATTGGCTATGGAAAGGAACTAACTCAAGGGACAACAATATCACTAATAATTTCAAAAAATCATATTCTAGGGTGAAAGTGGGGCTAGGTAGCACCAAAGCCATATGAACAGCTGACTTGTAATAAATAAAATGCTAAAATCTTAAACTTCTTAGAAACCTCTCCTGCTGTTGGATGAGGCAATGTGCTGAAAATTTTTGAAAACAAAGTGGAAGTTAATCCCAGTTAATATGTGGTATCCTTAGCTAGTTTGGACTAGATGGTTAGGCGCTTCAACCACAAGTGATTAGATCAGTACTTCGCATCGACTTTGAGCCTACAAAATGAGTTGCCATCAGTAAGTTTCTCCTGGTATTTTCTAGTGTAGAAGTTCTCAACCAGAGGCCCTTGGGAGGTCACGAGCAGGTTTCCAGGGGTCTGCCAAAATAAATCAGAGAGCAGGGCCGCCATTAGACTTGCTGGCAGGGCAGAAAACCGAAGCCCGAGCCCTGTGGTGTGGGGCCCCAGGCAATTGCCCTGCCTGCTGCACCCTAACGCCAGCCCTGGCTTGTAAGCTACTGGATATGCAGAAAAACAGTTGTGGCACAGGTGGACCGTGGAATTTTTATAGCATGTTGGGCGGGGGGCTCAGAAAGGAAAAGGTTGAGAGCTGCTGCCCTACTGCCTTCCAAATGTTATGACTGGTAATAATATTTTCATTTGAAGATCTCCAGTGTTTGTATGTGTTAATTAAGCTTCACAACACTCCTGTGAGGGAGGTAAGTAGCATTGTGTCTATTTGTATAGATGGGGAATGAAGCTCTGAGATCTTAAGCATTTTGCCAAATATCACAAAGTGAGTCTGTGAGAGAGCTGGAAACAGAGCCCAGAAATCCTGACTCCAGTCCCGTGCTCTCATTACTAGACAACTATTCCTCCCACCTTCTTTTTGCATTTGTGGCAACAAAGTAGTCTGTTCCTTTTCACCATCCTACTGTGTCTGCTCCTGAATGTCGCTAGATGTGGCTTAATGCCAGGAAGGCTGTCAGATTGTATGAATGAATCTTTAATTTTGAGATCACAGCTCACCACTAGACTGAGCATGTGCAAAATATATGGTATAAATTATTGTCACTCATAGCCTTTAACATGTTTATGTGGTTGTCACTGACAAATATTTCAGTATTAAAAACTATGAAGAGATAGTCAGACTTCGAGCAGAGACGAAGCTAACCTTGTAAACTTTGTCCACAATTCAACTTATTCTACCAAATGCCTGTGTAGGAATGTGAAATCTTTATCATCCTGACAAAATGCCCTTATCTTTTTTGTCTGGCCACCGGAGTGTGACAGACTATGTACTATGAAGACTTGGGATGGATCACAATCTATCTCCAGTCAATATCTATGGTAAAATACATTTTCCCTCTTATGACATGTTCCACAAGTGCTGCAGTCTTCATTATCACAGCCATATACATATGATGGATAACATACTGGGGGGGAAAGTGCATTATGATGAAATTTATATTTCAGAGGTTTGCAGTCTGTTGCCCTTGTACCACTGCTGGTCCCTGGAGAGCTGGTGGGTCACAGGATCTTGGGTCTTCTTTTTTCCAGCTGCTTGTGAGCTAATTAATTGTAAATAAGGAATTAGAGGCCTGTAAAAGCAGATGGAATGCAGGAGAACTAGCTTAGCTGTCTCTACTAGGAGCCACTGCTACGTGAAAGAGGGAGAAGAAATGAGAACTTTCCTCAGGGTTTGGAGTCCTCAGCAGGAGAAGCCAAATTAAACCCAGTCTGAGATTTTTAAAGGTGCTTAAAGGAGTTAGGTACCCAGATACAATGGGATTTAGAGACCTAACTTTCTTCGGCTCTTCTGAAAATCCTAGCCTTCGTAGAGAAGTCCATATAAATGCTGCAGAACTGGCAGCAGTAGACAGATTGAGCCAATGGTTCTTAAAGGGTTGTAAATACTTTCCGTCCTTGAGTTACTTGCGGCATGAGTAATTAAATGAACACATATACAGTCTTATTAGAGCCCTTGTTCTTATTTCCCAGTATGACTTTAATTATTCTTTTGTCCACAGTGAGAAGAACTTGGCTCTTGTTAGGTCCCAGTCCAGCAACGATCTCTGTGTGGATGCAGGGGACTGCCTGCATGAAAATCGCTGCAGTAGCAGAGCCTCAGTGAATGAATACAAAGGAGGACCACTCTGGTAAAAAACAGCATTGTTAGGCCTTACTCTTGAATTGTTGCCAATCCACAAGCAATATTTTTCCATTGAGGTTGGACTTGTATAGGTATTCTATAGGACTTTTCTGTTTTTCCTTTTTTGGTTTTTCCTTTTTCAATATGAGCTTCCTCAGTCAATTTTGTTTCTAAATAGTTTCTCCACTTATGGAAATTGATATCTATCATATTTTTATTAATCATTTATCTAGAACCATAAAGCACAACAGAGGAAGTAGTGGCATAGGCAGAGATAATATTACAAACAAGCCAGAATGTACAGAATGGGTTTTGGCCATTAGAGCATGAATACTTAACAGGCGGATTTTGAGTAGTTCTGAAAAAAATATAGCAACTCTGAAGCACAGTTCTGTTATTTCACTGTCTTATATTGCAGTAGTGCATAGAGGGCCCCAACCAAGATTGAGGCCCCAATGTTTTAGGAATAATATATACACACATTAAGAGACAGTCTCCATCCTGAAGAGTTTACAGTCTAGATAAATAGGACAGACAAAGGGTGGGAGAAAGGAAGTGTTATCATCCTCATTTTATACATGAGGAGCTCAGGAACAGAGAGATTAAGTGATTTACCTAAGATCTCACAGGAAGTCTGTGATAGTCAGGAATTTAACCCTGGTCTCCTGATCCTAGTTTGGTGCCTCTGTGACAGGGTGTACCAATCCCGCACTGTGGGCCCAGGAGGCCACGCCCCTTTTCCCCTGCTGTGCGTGCTCCAGATGTAAGAGAGAGATAAAAGGAGGCAGCCAGGTCAGTCGGGGCTGCCTGCAGAGGAGGAAGGATGTGTACTGCAGGCTTCTCCAGAGGAGCCAGTGATGCTCCATGTGCCAGAGCCCATGGACCCGAACTATGCTATGGACAACTCGCCGACTGCAGAGACTGATGGTGTAACATGGTTTCTAGGTGTTATGTTTGTGTTTGCGTTCAATACACATTAGTGGTTATGTTATAATGTTTAATATTTAGTAATAGAATGCATAAAGCAATGGTCACCGAGAGACTGGTTCAAACCAACTCAGCCTGGAACTTTCGCGCCACGCAGGCTATTTAAGAACAGTGCTCCGTGTCAGCCAGGCTGTCCATTGAAGAGGCAGCCAGATACCTGTCTTGTTTGCGTGGGCTTCGGAGGATTCCTTCTATGGTTCCTGATCCACATTATCGATCTGCAAAGGCATCAAACACCTGAGCCAACCTACCCGTTCCCGGTTCTCTAGCACTGCTGTGTTCCTGGTTCGGCCATAAAAGGTCCTGAGCTCCTCCTATCTCTGGGCACGCCAGTCCGGTGAGAGAATTGTAGGTCCAGGATCCTACGATCTCTAGCTTCAATGACAGATACTCAACATCAGTTGCTGATTTCCAGACTCCTAGAGACAGTACAGTTACTGGGTTTTTTTCTTTGTTTTACCTTTTAGTTATAGTTAATTGCCAAGGTCGGGGGGAGGGGGGGCTGGGCTTCACACCCATCTTTTGGGGCAACCACATTGCTTTTTCATGGTTTATCGTGTTTTATTCTTTCCCTTTCCCAAACATTGTTAGCTTTCCCTAATAAATTCCCTGTTTGTTTTTGAAGCATACACCTCTCTCTGTCTTTCTTTAAATCTGTTACATACTTGCCGGGAGGTGGGTGGATTTATTTACTCCCCAGGTGATAGATACTAGAACGCCAGTCCTAGAACCTGGCCACTGTTACTGAGAACATGTAACAATGGGGATGCCAAGATGCTGCTAGCCAAAGAGATGCCTGGGATGCAACTTGTGGCAGGAAGTGACCCAGGGGATGTAGCAGAAGCCGATGCCTAAAAACCCTTAGTGGGGAAGTCCCTGGCTACATATGACCTTAGGTTGGAACCCAGCAGAGCAGGAGGGGCTGGGTTTCCCTACCACAGACCACTAGACATGGCTGCTGTTTGCTCTCGGTCCCAGCCGGAGGGCTAAGGGACCATAAACTGTGTGTTTGTTCTGCCCCACCCAGGGGCTATAGACTGATTGATTGCTGTTCTTCCCTGCTCCAGAGGCTGATTCCCCAATTGCTACTGTCTGCCCCAGCCAGGAGGCTTAGGGGCAATAGACTGTTTGCTCTGCACCGCCCTGTGGCTATAGACTGATTGCTGTGCCCTCTCACCCAGACGCCCAGAACATGGGGGCGTGTGGAGCCCCCACTAGGGGAGGCTAGTTCCTGGGTCTGCTCCTTCCATCCATGCCCCACCCCTGAAGCCAGAGCCCCAAGCATGCCCTCCTCCACCTGGAGAAGTCCTGAGCACCCCCCACCCCTTGGCTGGAGGAGTCCTGGGCCAGCAGAAGCCCCAAGCCTCCCCCCGCCACCTGCTTGGAGGAGCCCCGAGCCAGCCGCGCCATTCCTCCCCGCCCAAGACCCCAAGTCGCTGCAGGGAAAAGCTTCTCACTCTTGTCTGAAGAAGCTTTTCATATGCCCCATGCAGGTTCCGGGGTGGCTGAAGAGGCAGTATTTGCTACTCAGCTTCCTGGGTTTATCAGTAATCTCTCTGGAGTCCAGGGAAACTACCGATGAACCCAGGAAGCTGAATAGCACACACCGCTTCCTCAGCTTCCCTGGAACCTGCACGGGGCATAATAAAACAAACTTCCCCCCAAAACCCCGTAACCAAGGGCCTATTATACTTGCTGCCCATGGGCCAGAACTGCCTGTCCCAGCCAGAAGGCTTGTGGGGGTCATAGACTATTTGTTTGCCCAGCCCTGCCCTGGGGCTACAGGCTGACAATTGTTCCATCCTACCCAGAGGGACAGAACTTCAACTCTTCTTGTTTGCCCCAGCCTGGAGACTCAGGGGCTACTGACTGGACCCCTGGTGGGGATGAGCAAATAAACAGAGCCCACCATACTGCAGTTACCTGATCAAACAGGGAATCCTGACTACTGAGTGTTAGGGTGTGTCAATCCCGCACTGGGCCCCCTGTCACAGCCTCAAACAGAAGACCATTCTTTCTCTCTAGCTTTAGTTTCAGATGTCCATATAACATTATAAGTAGCAAAATGGGGTACTTGGAATGAGTGGTAGCAAGACTATAGAGAGAGGCAAAGGAAGAGGGGTTACTTCGCAAGCCCAGAAACTAGTGTGGGGAGGACCAATAGGTGGCAATTGTAATACAAGTTCTGGTCTTAGTTTGAGTCTTCACAGTGATAGTTGTACAGATAAAGGGTCTTCATTATTGATGTTGAATAGTGATATTCAGTTGCATTGATGACCATATTTTAGTGTACATTTACATCGTACTGTTGATAAGACAAGACATGGTACTGGCTGTGGTGGCAAAATGGAGGTGACAGTAGTATTAGCAGGTGACATAAAAGGGGTGGCAATGCCAGGAGATGGGACACTAGTTTATATGAGGCCTGACAGTACATCCTAATTGTATTTGGGAGAGTTTATTCTCTGCTCACTTCTGTTCTCAAACTACAGAATATTTAAAGGTTCTGCTTATTTTGCTTTTTAAAAACAGCATTAAGAGCCATTATCTGTGCCGGTCATTACTGCTTTCTTCACTTGTCAGACTTGTTGCCAATGATCCACCAGTTGCTCGGTTTTTTAGCGAATTTAGTGGCCGATGGCAGTGTAAACTGGAGACCTGTATTTATCTACTGAGCAAGTCCAGCATATGGTTTGTCATTGCAAGCTTCTCAATACACTTCACCACCAATGTGTATCAGCCCAGGCTTGGAGGGTCCATCTCAAGTTGGAAGAGCGTAGTTTACTCTCCAGCTTATTCATTTGGCCAGCTATATTAGAGGAGACTCAGACTTCTATGATCAAAGACTGCTTGTTTCTTTAGCCTCAGATTGGTGGTGGTGGTGATGTTTTAAAAACGTTGGAAATGGTGTACAAAATCAAATATAAGTATCAGTTTTAAAAAGAGATTCAGTGAAAGGATTTAAAAAATTAAATATTCTCTGACAATGCATCTTGCTACGATATTGCTTTATTTTGGAAGTCTATTCCAGAGACTGAACAATGGATGAGTCAGTTAAAAGCAACTGCAGTGCTGGAGAAGATGACTGTTAATTTTCAAAACAGGAGAGAACCATAGAATAGAATTAATTTTGAAACTACTTAAAGTATCAAGAGACTTCAGCATGAACTTTTCTGTAGTAAACCTGTAGCCTCAATGGATTTTATCTGTAGTGACTGTTTGACAATGTCTTCTTTTTGAAGAGATCCCTACAATAGCCTCTCAAACACTACAAGATCCATGTTTTCCTGGATATTTGACTCAAGTGTGTTGAATTGCTCCATCCTAAGCATTCCATGAAATAGTTTTACAGAAAAAAAGGTCATTTCCCTACAGTGTGGAATCTCCAACAATAATAGATAAGAGCAAGGAAGTAAAACTGATCGGTTTAGTCTCATTTTCCAGACTGACTGTAGTATGGGGTGGAGGGGGAAAGTAGTTGTAAATAATATTTTTAAATTAGTTTTAATAATCTAAGGTCATGCTGTTATTTCTCTATACAGTGAGTAGCACAATGGGGGCCCTGATCCTTGATGCTACTGTAATACAAATAATAAATGATGATGGTTAAAATAAAAATAGCTTATTACAAGCTATGGGACATATGTAATCTGCTATTCTTTGTCTGGTGGAAGAAAGGAACAATACTGAATTCTTGCACACCATTTTGTGAGACTTAATTCACATTTGAACAGTTAGTGAGTTTTCTTCCACCAATACATATAAATAGAATGAACCTGTTGTTTTTTAAAAATAAGTGTAACCCCCCCATTCTGCTCACTATTCCAGTATGAGGTTATTCAAGATAGGGGAAGGCTGCCTTGTGGCTTTTATACAACTTTGGGAAACTAGGACTGAGGGTCATCAATGTGCTCTGCATTGTGTGTCAGTGTGTGTTCACCTCAGACCAGACCCACTCAGACAAACCATCAGGAACTATTACTAGAGAAAATTCTCCAGTCTCTACTTTGTATTTCTGATCTCACAGTGGACGAGAAGCTGGATATGAGTCAACAGTGTGCTCTTGTTGCCAAGAAGGCTAACGGCATTTTGGGCTGTATAAGTAGGGGCATTGCCAGCAGATCGAGGAACGTGATTGTTCCCCTTTATTCGACATTGGTGAGGCCTCATCTGGAATAATGTGTCCAGTTTTGGGCCCCACACTACAAGAAGGATGTGGAAAAATTGGAAAGAATCCAGCGGAGGGCAACAAAAATGATTAGGGGTCTGGAGCACGTGACTTATGAGGAGAGGCTGAGGGAACTGGGATTGTTTAGTCTCCAGAAGAGAAGAATGAGGGGGGATTTGATAGCAGCCTTCAACTGCCTGAAGGGGGGTTCCAAAGAAGATGGAGCTCGGCTGTTCTCAGTGGTGGCAGATGACAGAACAAGGAGCAATGGTCTCAAGTTGCAGTGGGGGAGGTCCAGGTTGGATATCAGGAAAAACTATTTCACTAGGAGGGTGGTGAAACACTGGAATGCGTTACCTAGGGAAGTGGTGGTTTTTAAGGCCCGGCTTGACAAAGCCCTGGCTGGGATGATTTAGCTGGGAATTGGTCCTGCTTTGAGCAGGGGGTTGGACTAGATGACCTCTTGAGGTCCCTTCCAACCCTGATATTCTATGATTCTATGATTCTATGATCTCTGTTCTCAAATAAGTAAAAGTTACTCCATGCTGAGATTGACACTGCGGACCCTGAGCATGCTCAGTAAAAACTTAGGAATTCTTTTTTTTTAAAGTGTCCTGGCAAAGAGCCAAGTATGTGAGGCATGGATCAGCAGACTCACAGCTCTGAGGTAAAGGACAAGAGTGAGCATGTGCAAAATTGGTGGCTACTGAGCATGTACAGTAAGGGGTGACCGAGATCAGTTAGCTGGTAAGAACTCACTCATACCATGCTGATGACGCTCGTTAAAAAAATAATGCATGAATTACATTTGTGGATGAACTCCTTGGGGGAGAATTGTATGTCTCCTCCTTTGTGTTTTACTCACATTCTGCCATATATTTCATGTTATAGCAGTCTTGGATGATGACCCAACATGTTGTTTGTTTTAAGAACACTTTCACTGCAGATTTGACAAAACACAAAACCCAATGTGAGATTTCTGAAGACCTGTACTCGACCCAAGATCTAAGAATCTGAAGTGCCTTCCAAAGTCTGATTGGGACGAGGTGTGGAGCATGCTTTCAGAAGTCTTAAAAGAGCAACACTCCCATGCCGAAACTACAGAACCCGAACCACCAAAAAAGAAAATACAACCTTTGTGACATTGTGCAGTCTATATGGTTTTATAAAAACATGATAATAAGTGAATATAATGTAACTGGGATAGTTTTATAAAGATTTGATAATAAGTGAATATAATGCAACTGGGATATGCTTCGTGCAAAAGGTCTCTTGTAAGTTATCATTGCAAAGCTCATAATCTACTGAGTGTGATCATCCTATTTGTAGAAATGTACTACTCTTGTATCTAAAACTAGAAATATAAAACATAACTCTGAGGGCCTATTGTAATTATGTAAAGTGTGGGCCATTAATGATGGTTTGGAATCTTGATGACTCCCATTGTCTGCAGATGGCTGTGTTTACCTGTGAGTCTTCCCGTATATGTGTGTGCTGGCAAGTGAGTAATGAAGTCTTGCAGTGACATGTGATCATGTCACCTGAACTGGAATCCATCTTTAACCCGATGCTTTTCCAGTGAGGGGGGGTGGAAACCCAGAGGGCCAAAGGTTCCCGCCTTATTCAAAAGATATATAAAGGGGTGGAACAGAACAAAGGGACACAGGAGCCATCATGAAGAATCCCCTAGCTATCACCTAAGCTGGGACAAGAGCTGTACCAGGGGAAAGAATTGTGCCCAGGCCTGGAAGGTATCCAGTCTAAGAAAAAACTTACTGAAGCATCTCTGAGGGTGAGATTATCTGTATTCAGTTTGATTAGGCATAGATCTGCGCATTTTATTTTATTTTGCTTGGTGACTTACTTTGTTCTGTCTGTTACTACTTGGAACCTCTTAAATCCTATTTTTTGTATTTAATAAAATCACTTTTTTCCTTATTAATTTACTCAGAGTATGTATTAATATCTGGGAGAGCAAACACTGTGCATATCTCTCTATCAGTGTTATAGAGGGCAAACAATTTATGAGTTTGCCCTGCATAAGCTTTATACAGGGTAAAATGGATTTATCTGGGTTTAGACCCCATTGGGAGTTGGCCATCTGAGTGCTAAAGACAAGGATACTTCTGTGAGCTGTTTTCAGGTAAACTTGCAGCTCTGGGACAAATGATTCAGATCCTGGGTCTGTGTTGGAGCAGACGGGAGAGTCTGGCTCAGCAAGACAGGGTGCTGGAGTCCTGAGCTGGCAGGGAAAACAGAAGCAAGGGTAGTCTTGGTACATTGGGTGGCAGCTCCCAAGGGGGTTTCTGTGATCCAGAAGGGGGTTTCTGTGATCCGTCACAACCTTCTGCTGGTGGCATTTGACTCAGATGATGAGAATGAACTGCTTTGGATCGTTATTGATCAGAACCCATCATCAGCATGGAAGCATGTCCCCTGGAATGGTGGTTGAAGCATGAAGGGACATATGAATCTTTAGCGCATCTGGCACGTAAATATCTTGCAAACTGGCTACAACAGTGCCATGCAAATGCCTGTTCTCACTTTCAGATGACATTGCAAACAAGAAGCGGGCAGTATTGTCTCCTGCAAATGTAAACAAACCTGTTTGTCTGAGCGATTGGCTGAACAAGAAGTAGGATTGAGTGGACTTGTGGGCTCTAAAGTTTTACATTGTTTTATTTTTGAATGCAGTTATTTTTTTTTGTACATAATTCTACTTTTGTAAGTTCAACTTTCATGATAAAGAGATTGCAATACAGTACTTGTGTGGGGAATTTCAAAGGCTCAGGAATGCCAGTGGCTGATAGCAGATACTCTGTATCTTTTATCCAGGCCTCTGTGTCTATCCTGCAGTCTGCATCACCAGTGAACTCAGGGACCCCATGGACCTGGTGCTGTGCAGGGAGGTACAGCATTACTGTATTCATCCCTAAGACTTGCTGCCTGACACTTTCACCCTGAGTGGCAGGAATCTCCTGGCTACAACAGCCATTGGACATCTCTACTTTCACTGACTCCAAACTGAGGGCAGGCCAGCCAAACCCAAGGCTCCAAACTGAATCCATGCTGTCTTGGTTCTCTATGTGGCAGCTTCCCTACTGTGTGCAAACAAATTAAACTTCCCCATCTGAGTTATGGCACCAAAGCTAAAAACAATGTACTCCTCCTGCTGTTCAGCAACCCACTATGAGTTTGTCCAAGCTAGGATGAGCCTGACTCGTGGCCTTTACACAGCTGTGGGGAGCAGGCCTGAGGCTTCTCTTTGGCCAAATCCTGATGCTGGCTTTCTTGTAAGGATAGAATTCTTAGGAATATTTCATGATTGTGGAAGGGAAACAAAATTCTAAGAGCCAGAACTCAAGAATTCCCTGCTCCCTCACCACAGACTGCTAATATGGCAGTAGGGGCTTTGAGGAGTGGCAGTGTTAGGAAAGGCAGTTACCCCTATAATGGTTTAGTGTCTGGTGGCAGGATTCCCTCAGCCTAGTGGCAGCTAGAGCTAATGAAGGTGCCATGTTTCTTAAAGTCTGAAGAGATGGCTGATGGTTCCTAAACAGCTGAAAATCATCCTATTCCCAGGGTGGTGGTGGTGAGGGGAGTGGCACAGAACTTCCGCAAGCCCATCCATGAGTTTTGTCTCCCATCCCAGGCCCTCATCTTTCTCACTTGGTTGCTCTTCTGGGTTGAAACCCCAAGGCATCAGTAGCCTCCATGGGAAAGAAAGGGTGGGAAGAGAGTGGATATGCAGAAGTATAGTCTGAGGTCAGAAAGATCATTTGTATGAGCTTCCCACTCCCTTCAGCATCTCTGCACTTCTTTTCTGTGTAACAGTTATGTGGTCACTCATCACCCATTCTCTTGCTGGCCTAACCATTTTCAGAATTGATAAGGATATTATTACTTTGATTTATGGGTGCTCGTGGGCTAACAGAAGGTCAGGAAGCTACTCTAATACTTGCTGTAAATATTTTTGTAAAACTTGATATGAATAGAATTAACTAGATGACTCTTTAATGTCACCCAATGAATGATGACTGACACTTATGTATTTTTAAGTGACGTTTCCTTCTGAAGCACAGCAACTTGGGCATGATGTGGATGCCTCATGAAGACAAATAGTTCTTCAGTCAAATTTCTTGGTAGTAAATGCTCAGGCATGCAATCCTCTTATCCCAGCAAACCAACCAATCCAAACTTCCCAAACAGCAAACCAAAATTTGTGTTTGTCTATTTCCCTCAGGCACTTTCTTCCAGGTCATTCCTTATGCCCAGCACATCCTTCTCAAACCAATTAACAATTAACAAAGTAACCACCATATCCTCCTTCATATCCCTTCTCCAAGTCCACTTCTATCATAATGGCCATAGTAAATTGGCAGCTGTAACTGCATTAATGAATCTTTAATTGTTAAGATTTTCTGTTTGCTTATAGTTATAAAAACCCAAACACCTCTCATATTCTGCACTTGGTTTGCCTATGTAACTGTTTACCTATTACTGTTACATTTGTTTTCCATCCTCCATCCTGGTTTGCTAGTGTTTGCTACACCTACGTATTTGCATCATGGCTTCACTTAAATTGAAAACTCTTCAGGGCAGAGATTCTCACTATAGGACAAATTCTCCATTGTGGCCAAGATCTATTGGTACAGCAGAGTTGGGAGCCACTAGAGAGCCAGTTATAACAACCTGTTCTCTGCTCAGTTTGGCCCCAGCACAAATTAGAGCAGCCTGGGGGCTGTTCTAACCTATGTCATCTGGCAGTGGTCTAAATGGACTGTGTATTAGCTGAGAATAGCTGGAGGTCAGCACTGCTCCAGCAACATACTCTATGCTGGGGCCTGGAGGCAGGGGTAATGTAGGAGCAGGCTATACTGGCTTTATGCCAACCGAGAGCTTGCCCCCATTAGGGGAATTCTCATCTGGTCTCATTTGTCTCCTTTGCATTGCTGGAATGGAATAGAAACCCTGTTCATCTATTGCTTAGCTTAATGGAGCCCCAAGCCTAATGGATACCTCTGGATAGTACTTGAATTCTTCTAATGAAAAATGAATAATAAAAAAATTGAAATTTAGTAACTTTAAAAAAATAAATTGATTTTAAAGGAGCTCTTTTGAAAGACACATTAATTTGACTATTGGAACATTTGACAGCTGCCAACAATTGGCACAGCACTACAGTGCTTTCCTGATCTTCTACGGTCAATAGGGTTTCCCTAATTCCTGTTCTAGGTTTTTTTCTGGCTATACTTTCTTTTATAACTTTTGGAGCAAAATTGTCTCTTGGTCTCAAATAATTTGTGTTTTTGTAAGGTGAAAGTGTCATATTTTTTTGCATCAGAGGGGTAGCCGTGTTAGTCTGGATCAGTAAAAAGCAACAAAGAGTCCTGTGGCACCTTATAGACTAACAGACATATTGGAGCATAAGCTTTCATGGGTGAATACCCACTTCATCAGGTGCGTAAGGTGCGTCTGACGAAGTGGGTATTCACCCATGAAAGCTTATGCTCCAATATGTCTGTTAGTCTATAAGGTGCCACAGGACTCTTTGTTATATTTTTTTGCTTCGTTCATTTTTGTACAGCATGACCTGGTGCAGCAAAACTATTCATTTTGAGCTTGTTTCCAGGGAGGTTTCTCTCTTACATAATTCTACTCCATGATGTCTCTCTGGTGAATACAATGGAACAGTTACTGCAACCCTCAAATAAGCAAAATGTCTATTGACTTCAATGGGAATTCTGTTTGGTCTAGGACTACACAATTTGGCTCAAAGCTACTAACGTCAAGACTCTATCATTTACTTTATTGGCTCTGACTGTGATTAATGTGACAGCAGTATTGTCAACTGTCACAATATTCGGTGTTTTTGCTTAAAACTCCAGGTCTTGGAGTCAGGTGATTATGATAGATGGTCAGCTTTGTCATTTTTCTAGCACTAACGGTTGTGAGAAAAGTTTGAAAGACTTAAATGTCTGAAGGCAAATAAACACTATTTTTTAAAAATATAATGCTTGGACTAACAATACTGTGATAGCTGTGACCAAGCTTCCAAGTCCTCTGTAGTGCCGCACACCCTGAATTTATTTCCTTTCCTTTCTAATATATTGATCCAATAAACCAGATGATGGAGTCTGAGTCTTAGCTGTACGTGGGTCAATAGGCAAAGGTGGCTTTAAGCAGCCACCTTTCTGTCTCATCCAATCCTTGGGCCACTCTGGAATGCTGCTCATTCTATTAGTCAGAAACAACCCCTTCATGCTCCCACCCTCTCCTTAGCCTGCCCTGGCATGTCTCCTGTCTGTGTGTGTAGGGGCGGTGGGAGTGGAGGGAGGGGAGAGGAAGAGTGGATGGCATAAAATCTACCAAAAGAGCATCCCAATCTGTCCTTTTAGGGCCCTGGAAAAGGGAAGGGACTTAACCAAGGGTGAGTACCTACCCCACTGTTTCATCACTTAAAAGGGAAGTGTACAGGCAGCTGTGTCAGATTAATAGCCTCACTCAATGCATATTGGAACATTTAAACTTTTTAAGTTGGACATTAAAGAACCACTGTCAATGGTAGGAATGTATCAAAATTTGCAAGAAGCAACTCAACAAAGGCACTCCTTTTTGTGCAAACCAATGTGGCTACAATGCTTGAAACATACACAGAAAAATAAGGTGCCAAAAAGTAGTCCCAAGAGTTTTATTATCTTAATTACTGGTTTAGGAAGGTATTGCCTGTATTCTTGGTGTTTTGGAGTAAATTTTCAAGATGCTGTGTGGGAGGTAATCCTGGAAATGAATAAGACTTTTGCATATAATTATCATGCAAGATGTTCTAAAAATATGCTTCATTGCGGTTCACTGTTCAGAAATATTACTCTTTTCAGGTCTATTTTTATGAACAATTTAAATGATTTATAATGGTTTCTTTAAAAAAAACCCTATTTTCTATTACTATCATACATTTTGTGGTGGAGGATAATTTATCTGAAACTTCCAATTAATTATTTTAATGTGTCAGTCTATAGAAAACTCAGAACAACTTTGTATAAATAACAGAGCAAGGCTTAAAATAGTGTCAAATAGGATCAGTGCATTAATCCCTTCACACGCTGATGAAGAGAGCATGATGTGCTAGGGTGTCTTTGTCCCTCCTGGTGACATAGCCAAAGAACATAGCCAAAGAACATGCAATGCTGCTTTTGAATGTAGTGAGCAACTGGAAAAAGACCAGATCTTTGCAAGATTGTGACATTTTGCACAAAGTCAAACCACTTTATGCTCAGGATTTGGCGCTGACAGTGCATATGAAATTTCCTCTAGCTGCTCCAAGTCTGCCTGAAAGAGGCCCCAGGTTTCTGACCTGTATAGCAATACAGGCAGCACACAGGTTTGATAGATCCCAGACTTTGTCTCAGAACAGAGACATTTTTATATCCATAGGTGAGACATAGACTTCATGCAGGAGGTGGTGAGACCTATTCATTGGAGGATATCTCGTTTGCTGTGACAGTTTGAACTCTTCTTGCAGCCTAGGTAGATGAAGGCTTCAGTGCTCTTCATGATGTTCAACCCAACCTGTACCAGAGGTTCTGGTGGCCCAGCTCCAAGGTTCTGGATCTTGGTCTTCTGCCATGTTCAATTCTATGGTGTGGATGGTCTCTTGGAAACCTTGAGGGGCAGGGCAGAAATTCTCTAGTTTCTCCAAAAGCAAAGCAGCAGCATTGGTATAGTCTTGGTCAGTGAACAGTTCTTGACCATCCTTGATTCTGATGTCTGGCATGGTAAGTCCTAATATCCAGTTAATAGCCCCTCAGAATAGTGCCAGGGCGAGAATATATTCCTGTTGCACATCTGAGTTTGTGTAGAAATGTGGCAAAAGCCATGAACCAATATGCACTCTCACCACAGTATCAGTGTGAAGATGGCACGCCAGATTTAGCAGAACATCTGGAATGACAACTCTTTTCATTGCAAACCAAAGTGCTGACCTGTCAACGGATTCCAAAGCCGCTTTGATGTTGATATATGCCCCATGAAGCAGGCAGTTAAATTCTCAGGGCAGCTCAGCCACAAGCCAGAGGCTGAGCCTGGTGTCTGTTGTTGACCGCCAGGTAGTGAAACCTGATTGCTGTGAATGATGATGTCTGTTAAGGCGAAATTGCATCCTATCAAACTAAATATGAGCAAAGACCTTTCCAGGGACTGATAGCAATGAGATCAGTCTATAGCTGTGACACTTTGTGTGAGATCCTTTACCCTTGTATGATGCCATCTTTCCATTCTGCTGGTACCCTGCCTGATACCCACACTTTTAAAAACAATCCATGCAGGCCAGTGCTCACTGGTTTCAAGGCACCTTTCAATAGCTCAGCTGAAATTCCATCAGGTCCAGCAACAAGTCCATTCTGTAACTTTTGGATGGCTTTTCATACTTCCTTGAGTGATGGAATATCAATGTGTCTCCCTGGGTCTGTGGCTGTACAGTTTGTCAGGTCATATAGCTCTGGACAGTCATCTGCATGCTTTCATAATGTATTTTCCATCTGTCCAAGACTACGTCTATTGATGAGCAAGGAGAGCCATCTGGTTTCATGATGGGAATGCTATTAGGTTGTTTATGGCTGCCCGCCAGGTCTGTGAGAGCAGGATTCATATTGTTGTGCTTTAAGCTGTCCTCTGCTTCATCAACCAGGGAGTTGATGTAGAACTCAGAGTCAAGTTTTGCCATGATCCGGAAAATACCTTTCAACCAGTTACATTCTTGGACATCTCCCTGCTTGTGTGCTTCTGCCATTATTGCTATAAAGTCCTCAGAAAGCCAAGGTTTCTTGCATGACGGGTTTGAAGCCAATTGTTTCAGTGGTAGCCTTTAGTTTTGTCCTTGTTTTTTTTTTTTTTGGTCTCTTGGATTGTCACAACTGTTTGCCCATCTAGAAGTGTCGTGTTCAGATTCTGCCCTGTTGCAGCTGTGGGCCCATCCCCCAGCAAACATCTGATGATGTAGCCAGGGCCAGCGCAACCCATTAGGCGACCTAGGTGGTCGCCTACGGCGCTAACATTTGGGGGGCAGTGCCCGCAGTGGCCAGATCTTCGTCCGCCCCAGTTGTCGTCAGTATTTTGGGGGCGGGACCTTCCGCCGCCTCTGTCGGGGGAGGTATTTCGGGGGTGGGATCTTCCGCCGCCTAGGGCGGCAAAAAAGCTGGCAGCGCTCCTGGATGTAGCTTTTCACCTTCCTGCTAGCTTTGCTCCTAGTAGAGATGAGTCTGAATCAGAGCCTCAAATGTGAGCCCTTCCCCCCTACAAGCCTCAGGGGGCAGTGCAGATTGGAGTCATGGATCTAACCATGTCCCTACTTTCATTAGATCTGACCCAGATCCCAAGTGGATTTGACACAAGATGTGCACTGGAGCCTTTAAGGTTAGCCTCTTACGGTAATGATTGATGTTGCAAGATGCCTGTTGTGATAGGGTGTTCACCCCACACTTGCCCTAAAAGGGTTAATGAAGGCAAAGAAAGAGGCTAGTTAACCCAGTGGGTCACAGCTGAGGGGAATCAGATGGCCAAGTATGAATGAGTAAGGGAGTCCAGCTGTGGAGGAATGAGCTGGGCTGGACTTATAAAGGCAGGAAATTGAAAGCAATATGGGCTTCTGGGAAAGGGCAGACACTCCGTGGAAGGGGGAGGAGTGTTTGGAGACTGCAGAGTGTGTGGGATGCAGTCACTCCCTGGGAAGAGGGAGAAGGATCTGAGCAGCTTCTCAGTGTCAGGAGTAACAGGGCGCTCTGGAAGCTCAGGCAAGTCCTCAGGGCAGCAGCTGTCCTTCTCAGCGTCCCGCTCCGGCAGCGGGAGAGAAGCGTCTGCCTCCCTCAGGAGCCCCCAGCCCGACTGAGCTGCAGGGCCCACCTTTTATACTTCTGCTTCCTGTCTTGCCCCTCAGCTTCTGGAGAGGCGAGGGGCAGGCGGGACTTTCCTGGCTCTAAAACCCAAGGGGTTGGTTGTGATTCCTCCTGGTCTATCTCTGAGGGAGGCCAAGCCTCCTCACTACAAATGTGCTCACACTATCATTTATTTACAAATCTTTTGTATAGTAATCTACAAATATTAGATTACTGCTACTTAATATGGCCTTAATGTAAAAGTGATTGGAAAATATGTATGGTGATCATAATATACGAGGAGCATGTGTGTCTCTGGGTGATATTTCAGGTGCTGGTTTTGAAATAAAGCCCTAATTGGCTTGGCATTTGCCATACTACTGCCACAGCTGTAGTCAGAGGTGCACAAACTGGAAAACCATTGATTTTAAGACAGACAGAGCTGGCAGTGGCATGTTCTCAATGTCCCTCGACTATAAAACAAACTTTTGCCTTTGGTCCAAAATAGTCAATGATCATTGATCTTCAGGACATGCTGCAAGGACTGTCCTTTTGCTTATGTGGCTAATGGGATGGAAGTTGGTGAGGAAAGTACTGCCTATTGGGTTGTGTTGGGGATAGCGTTGCTGGAGTTTATCCTGGGGTCTTGCTGCTGGTTCTCTTTTTGTTGTATTGTTTCTTTAGATAATGTCCAAGAGGCCCAGAGTAGCAGAGTGGTGCCTTTTAATGTGTTTATAAATGGTTGTGGTTTGCTCTTTAAAGAGCAAAACAATATGTGGAAACTACAAGGATGCAGTTGGGTCCCAGATAACTATGGTTACTAAACAACTGAAAATACTCAAACTTGCAAGGCCTAATAACTTATATACTTCTGTTCTGAATGGTTTCTAACATCTTCTAAAACATAGAACACAGTGAGATCTAATAGGGGGCTCACATACTATTTAAAAGGATACTACCCTATTCTTATACATTACATAAATCACAACTAATAATAATACCAAGTACTTTTCAAAGGAGGTAAATATCTTTATAATGCACTGACGACACTACCAGGCCCATAGCCTGAGCATCATCTGTGATGCCTCCCTCTCTAGCTCCACCATCTAGGACTTTTCCAAGACCTACCACTTTTTCCACTAGAGCATTTCCAAGATCTGACCTTTTTCTCAGTTCATATGTATTGGACAAATGTTTTTTATACAGAAACAACTTCACTCTAATCAAAACAACTGTTCTCTTTAAGGCAATATTGTGCCTATAGGACTAAATAACGAGATGCTGAGTGTTCGTCATCAATGGGAGTTAAAGGCACGCAGTATATCACAGGACTACTCCGCAGCTTGCGAGATCCAGGCATCTAGTAGAGTACCAGCCTATGTGACTGGACGTGTGGGAAGCATTTCATTCATGGAGCTCAAGTGGAGCACGCTGTAGTCTAGGGCCTATTCCTGCTGCTAGTTCCAGCCTCAGTGTTTGCGCTCCAGGAAATGCAAGGACCAGTGAGGGGAGAAGAGGTCTTCACATAGATGTTTTCATTTTTTTCTTGAGGAAGGCCAGATCATTTTTTGGAAAATCCTATTGCTTGCATTTAATTTATGCTAGGCCATTTCATTTTCATCTACGCTAGGTGATTAACACTTTTGTATATAAGAGGCATAATGATTTCTGACTTGAGTTGTGAATAAATCATTGCAGGAGTGAATGCATTGCTGCACAACTACAGCACCAGCTAAGAAAGGACAACAACCTGGGCAGAGGTGAGCCATATGACTGTCTGAATATGCTTGACTCAGGTACTTGCTTATACAGTACTAAGTGTCCCCTCCACTCCCCTCCCCCTGCCAAAAAAAGAGTGTGGGACTAATTAGTTAAAGAAAGAACAGGAGTACTTGTGGCACCTTAGAGATTAACAAATGTATTTGAGCATAAATTTGTTAGTCTAAGGTGCCACAAGTACTCCTGTTCTTTTTGCGGATACAGACTAACACGGCTGCTACTCTGAAACCTGTAATTATTTAGAGAGACTGGAAGTCAGCAGAGTTTCCCTGTACTTAACTTTAAATTTGCTGTATATACAGTAAAAATAATTGAAATAAATGGCAATTGCTACACCTGTGCAAATAAAACCAATATAAAATGATTTATAAAAATCCTGTGAGCGCAATGCATTTTTGGAAACATCTGTAAAGCACAAGAGGAAGAGCTCCCTTTCTGTGGATTTTAAATCAACAAAGGCATTGGGCGTGGTTTCAGTTTTCACAGATGAAAGGCAGTAGTCATTTACATTTATACATAAACATTCACACTGTGGGGGAAGCCTGTGGCAACTGTTCCAATTAAAATAAACTCTTGTTAAAAGTTCTATCCTGGGGTGCTGAGTCCTCCACTGCCACTACACTGAAGGCCCTAAGAGCAACACACCTTAGATGTGCTCTAAAACGCTGTCTAACTAGCAAGCATATCCACTACTTCAAAGGACTATGTAGCTCAATGAGTTGCTCACTGATCATCCATGAAATAAATCTACAGGTCGTAAAGTGTAGGTACTACTGGCTACCACCCGCAACCCCCACTACATTCCAGAAAAGGAAGTAAATTATTAATGACACTTTATTCTTAGTAATGCCCTGGGGGTGGAGGGGAAGACAAATTTTTAGCAGCATGCCTTACTAAGCAACCTTATTGTTGTAACCCTTGTCTGTTCCACCCTGACCCCCAACCCCCAGTTTTTGTTTGTTTACAACCTTCCTGTCTGTATCTAGATTTTAAGCTCTCCGAGGTAGGGACCATGTCTTATCATCTTTCTGTGATGTGCCAAATGAATTCTGGGGTAATGAGAAATAACAACAACACAGGGCTGGACTGTCCCCTTTATATAATGGAACTCACGGGAAGGTTAGTAAATGATATAAAGTTCTGCTTGTGGAATTTCTTCCATATTGTTCTTTTGGGTCAGGGGGAAGAGTTTGCCCCCTGCCTCTTCTCTTCCCGCCCAGTGGAATGAGCTGTGGATCTGCCCTCAATCCCCACAAACCCCTGGGATCCTCAGGAGGCCCTGTGTCTCTGTACCAGCTCAGGAGCTCTGCTCTTTCTCCTCCCCTCCCAGGAGCATTGCTCCAATGGTTATGACTGCCCTTGGGGGATCCCTTGAAAGAGGATTCCATATTCTAGTCTATAGAAGTTCTTGTCCTGTGCTCACCGCTGTAGTATGTGAGTGCCTTCCAGTTATGTATTCAGCAACATGACTAACATCTCTCATGGATGTGTTTGTTCTCTCATCCTTTCCCTAGGGGTGAAGTGCGTGCAGTGGAGTGTTTTTTGTTTTGGCATTTTGAAAATAATAAACCCACGTTCCCATATGGTTGTTAGAGAAGGCTTTGCACTTAGAGTGGCAGGTCGTGAGTACTTTGCTCCTATACGAGTTCATTCCACAATCTTGGGCTGGCCCCCAAGAAAGCTGTCTTCTGCACAGATAAGCGTTATTGTTATTTGTTTGTATTACAATAGTGTGTAGGAGCCTCAGTCATGGACCAAGACTCCATTGTGCTTGTGCTAGCTGTTGTACAAACACAACAAAAAGGCAGTCCCTGCCCCAAAGAGCTTTCAGTCTAAGAATAAGACAAGCAACAACAGATGAATAAAGACAGACAGTGGAGTACAAGGAAACAATGAGACAATATTGCACAGGGTAGTGGAAGAGCTATAACACAAAAGCAAAGTGAACAATGTGATGGTGGCAAACATCATGTTCCTTTTTTTAGTGAAATGGGTTTACTTAGGAGGGGATTAGCTCAATGGAAGGGAAAGGGGATGAGGAGGATAGGTCGGGGAGGAAGGGTAGCTATGGAGTGAAGCTCAGATGAAGAGACAGTGAGGGAGGGGGAATTCCATTGTGCCAGAAGTGAAATTCATAGATTCCAAGCCCAGCAAGGACCATTGGGATCATCTAGTCCAGGGGTTCTCAAACTTCATTGCACCATGATCCCCCCTTCTGACAATAAGGTTACTACATGACCCCGGGGGCGGGGGGGGGGTGGAGCCCAAGTCCTGCCGCTTTGGATGGGGGGAAAGGGGGCCGCAGGCCAAGCTCCATTGCCCCAGGTGGGTGTGGAGCTCAGGCTTCATGTTCAGCCCTGGGTCCCAGCAAGTCTCATGCTGGCCCTGATGACCCCATTAAAATGGGGTTGTGACCTACTTTGGGGTCCCGACCTACAGTTTGAGAATCGCTGATCTAGTCTGACAGCCTATGTAACAGTGCTCATAGGATTCTCCCCCCCCCCAAAGTGTGAACAATGAGCCTGCATGGTGAAAAGTAGATTTATAAATTCTTTTCATTTAAATAAACTTAGGCCCTGAAATTGTTGACCATGGTCTTTATCCCAGAACTTTAGTCAGTATTGACTCAATATTCTATGGGAAACCACTGTAGGGAGTGGAGGTCAGGTCTGATGATTTCATGGTAGCCTGTGTTGCTGAGAAGATACATGGCAGCTTTCTGTACCAGCTGACATTTCCCAGGTGCTAAAGACTTCATGCCCAGGTATATTGCATTGCTGTAGTCCAGATGAGAGGTGACAAAGGCATGAATAATAGAGGCAGGTTATCATCTTCCATGGTAGGATGGAGTCTCCTAGCATACCAGAGATGGTAGAAAGCATTATTCACGGATGCTACTATGTGTGAGCTTAGCGTCAGTGAGGAATGCAGGAGAACTCGTAAGCTACAGACAGAATTGACCAATTGTGGGTGTGAATGTGCAACCAGCAGAGATTGCACTCTGGTTGCAAACTCTTCAAAGGGCTTTCCTCTGCCCAGTGTCATCACCTCTTTTGCTTGGGTTCAGTTTCAGTCAGCTGTTCTTCATCCAGGAGCTGACTCTCTCCAAGCACTGGTCCATCTTGGTAGTGGTGTGATCATGTGTGGTGAAGGATAAGTTGAGCTGTGTCCTCTGTATATTGCCTACACTTGAGTCCCTGTCATCTCACCAGTTTACCTAGCAGTTGCAAGTAGATTTTGAAAAGGTCCAGAAGAGAGAAATTATCCTTGTTGGACTCCCTCAAGGGGGGGGCCAGGGGCAGAGGTGCAATTTCCCATCATTACTGATTTGCTGCATCCCTCCAGGAAGGACTCGGACCATTTTAGTGCATTACCCTGGACCCCTGCACTCTCTCTCAGGCAAGACAGATGTACCTTATAGTCAACAGTGTTGAATGCTGAATACAAGGCCAGGAGGATGAGAATGGATGTCTGTCTTTTATCCATTGACAGCAGGAGGTCATCTTTCAGTTCCACTAATGCATTTGCGGTTCAGTGTCCTGGCCTGAATCACACTGTGCAGGGTGTAGGATATTAGTTTCAATTAGATGAGCTAGAAGTTGGCATTTGGCTAGTTTCTCTATGATCTTGCTCAGGAATGGGAGGTTTGACACTTGGCGGTAGTTAGTTAGAACTGATGTATCCAGGGTGGGTTTCTTCAGTGTTGATGGGACTGTTGTGTGTTTGAAGGAGGAAGGGAAGATTCCTTCTCTCAGTGATGGGTTGGCTGTTTCAGTAAGAGGTGGCACCAATTGTTCATGACTCTCTTTCACGAGCCAGGAATGGCGTGGGTGAGCTTTACAAGTCTTGTGTCAGGACTCCTTTAGGGTAGTGGCTTTCAAACTTATTTGATTATGTCCCCCTTCTTTGTGTCTGTAGTCCTTCCCACCTCCCCCTGCTCCTGCCATACAATTACATATACAGCCACTCTGCCTACATATATAGCTGCTCTGCTCACGCACCCCCAGAATACATTTTTCAACCCTCTCCCCCAGTTTGAGAACCTCTGTGTTAGCATGTCCAAACTCCTAGATGAGTGAATGCAGGCAGGCTATTGGATGGTGCGTGGGGGTCGATCCGTGTTGTTTGAGAAGGCTTCCTGAATGTGTGTGAAGTCGGATGATAATTCTCTGCACTGCTTGGTTCTGATGAAGATTTTAGGCACTCAGGATTGATGAAGTAGTTTACTACCCTGGATAGCTCTTTTGGGTGGGATTTGGCAACTTCAGTGGAGGCTGAAAGGAAGGTTCCCTTCATCAGTAGTACAGCATACGCTTGGAGGAATTAGTTATGTTTAATTCTCTTTGTATCAGCCTTTGTTTTCCTCCACCAGTGCTCAGATTTCTGCCTCCTCTCTTCCTCTGGCACAGGGTGTCAGAAAACCAAGGAGATCTGTGTGGGTGACAGGGAGGAAGGGGTCAGTTGGGGGCCAATGTGTTAATGGTTGAGGCTAGTGCACAATGGTGATTCACCAAGTCTTTGATTCCTCATCCTGTGGGTAGTTTTGTTGTCCTTCAACATGCTTTGGCATTTGTTGAAGTCCATCAGTCTTCATGATCAAATCAGAATCATGGGCCTTTCTTGGTGCATGGGAGTTTGAAGGTCTCTGACCACTGCCTTAGTAAGATGATAGTCTGTTCAAGACTGAGTCTGGTTTGTGATGTCCTCAATACTGATATCTCAGCTGACAATCAGGGGTGTGACTGTCTGTGTGGGTTGGATCAGGGATGACTTATGAAAGTCCTAGGGAATCAAGTGAGGAGATGATGACTTTTCCAGTTTGTGCATTGTGGTCTTGTCATCCTGGGCGATTTCAACATGCATATCAACAAGGCTGGGGTATTTCGCCACCACTGCTGACATGGTATCAGCAAGCTCCTTTATGAATCTTTTACCCTACGGTGGTCCATAAACGAGCATAAAACCTGTTATCTTTGGCTCTGGTTTCTACTGCCAGATGAATGCATTTGAATGAAATAGTCTTCCCTGAGGCACTTCTGTTGGCTTTGATGTTTTAGAAAATGAATGCAGTTGCCGCTTCCCTTTTACAGGTGCTTCATCACTCATGAGCTTGTGGATTGATTGATGGCAGATAATCAGCATCAATTTTAGTTCATACTGTCTCCTTCTGGCCTGTGCCTAGGAAATGTTCCTGTGCAGTGTATAGGTATTAGATGTCTGGAATCTGCTTTATGTCCACTTTGTTTCCTTGGACAGTTCTTCCTGTTTGGACTAGGTGAATTAGTGGATTGGGCTATGGGATGACTTGAGTGGAGGAATGGTTGTTTGGATTGTCAAATGCCATGAAAAAGGCAAGTCTGTTGTATATCTTTTGGAACTGTAAACTGGTTGAGTCCTGGCCTGTCGCTGAGGGAACGAAACACACTTTGAAAGTGTTTCAGTGCTGCTACACCAGTGCTCCGGGAGCCCTGAGGGAATTCTGGGAGATAGTGTGCATTTTGCACCCAGGCCCAGGAGGAGCACTGGGGGAAAAAGTGCCTCATTAGGGTTCACAGGGATGAATTTTTTTGCTCCATTGTTCTCTGGTGCATTGGCCCCTCTCATGGACTGGGTCTGTGAGCAGGGTTTGCTATTGTGTGAAGCCCTCATGTGGGCTGGACAAACAGAGGGACGGTGTAAAGAACAACATGGAGCATGGCATAAAGCCATAGTCTGGCTCCGGGTGTTCAAGACTGAGCTACAGATTTTGTTTTTGACATTTCAGAATGACATCTTTGAATTCTGTTTGGAGACTCTCGGCACAAGTTGGATTTAGGTGGTGCAGTGGCGTTGTATTAGCCCTCCACGCAGGGGGAAATGTCACCCTATTAGCACATTTTTATTACTGTACTGTGACGGGTGTACCCAGCTCTGCACTGGTTTCAGCTGGGGTTAATCCTATCCTGTGGGTCGAAGAGGCCATGCACCCTTGACTTTGCTGGGCATGCCCCAGCTGGAACCAGGCTATAAAAGGGAGCAACTCAGCTCAGGCTGGGCTGACTGCTGGAAGGAACAGAGGTGCACCGCAGGCTCCTGTGGAAGGACCGTCGGCACTTCAGGACGTGGAGGCCAGCCAGACAGTGACGACCCATGACTCCCAGGTTCCTGATGCCACAGAGGAAAGAGACTGTGGGAACCCCTAGACGGCAAGCTGCGGAGGAATGGGTAGGAAGTGACCCAGGGGAACTTAATGGGAAATCGATTGTAGAACCAGAGATTAGTTTCAACAGGATCTCTGCTGAGCTGGTGGTGGGCAACCCTGCCATTGCCAGGGCCGTGGGCTGGTACCCAGTGGAGTATGGAGGGCCTGGGTCCCCCTACCAGGGCATCTACTCACCACGAGGCAGCGGTGCACCCCTCCAACCCTATTGACTCTGGCCACTAGGCCATACAGCCCTGACAGAAAGGGCAACTCTATTGACACTGGCCACTAGGCTATACAGACCTGACAGAGGGCGCAGCTATATGGACCTTGACCATTAGACCCAGCAGCCCTTACCAAAAGGGCAGCTTTATGGACTCTGGCCTTTAGGCCACACAGCCCCGACTGGGAGGGTGACCCCATTGACTTTGACTGTTGAGCCGGCAGCCCAGCTCAGGAGGGCCATCTTGTTTACCCTGGACATTAGGCCACACTGCCCCGAGATTGGGGCAGTCGTTCAAGCTAAGCTGCGAAGCCATAACACCTCTCCTCCAAAGGGTGATGGAGTATACCAGTCATGTGACATGTACATAAATATAATTTAAGTCAAACTTTTTACTGATTGGAGGAATTCCCTTGTTTCCCAACCAAAAATAGAGCTCTGGAATGGCGTCAGCCTTCTTGAAAATGTCTCATCTCATGTCAAAATGACAGAACTGTGAATGAAAATGTCTAAAAAAGGCAACGTAACCCCCAGTAAAGTGGATCCCATCCTTTTCCAGCACCACCAAAGGGTAAATTTTTCTTCCTGGCAGGAAGTTGGGAGTTGTGTGAGGGGGACTCTGCTTATTACATTTTTGTTATAGTAATGTTGCTGCTGGTGTAATGTGAGCAACTGTGAAGTTTGCATGTGTATTTTTAAGAGGTAAAGCGAGTTTGTGGGATGGTCCCTTTTTATGTACTGTACTGTAAGTTTGAATATAAGTGTGTTCCAATACCCATTGTCTTTGCAGTTGCATTTTTATTCAATGAGTTGTTCTAAATATTTTTCTATTCAAGCATTTTTTCTAATTTTCACTTCTACTGGCTTCCAACATCTGTGCATTATCAAAAAGAATGACATAAATGTCTAAGACAGCATGACATGCTATATATTGCTCTTGATTCATCACAAGCACTGGAAGTGTGTGTGCTCACGTACACACACATCTTTAAATGCATTTGTATCCTGCCAGTTTTCCCCCTTTCGTTTGCTGAATAGATTCTGATCAGAAAACATTTTGATTGAGATTATTTTCTCCTCAGTGAAACTGTGCAAGGGCTGTGTTAAATGCTGATGTATTCTTCTGTTCAAGGAAAGCTTTCAAAAGTAGGGTCTAACATTTAAAAGGAAATATGATTCGTCACAGAGGTTGTGTGCTAGTGGTTATAGGAAGATCCCTATTCTCTTCAAATGCAACTGCTAATGGGTTTTGCAGTAATCTAAAACCAAAAGCATTGCATACTTCTCCTATTGTATTTACAGTAACTGGCAAACCAGCTAAGGTCATTTTTCTGCAATGAGCAGAGGTGCTGTAATAACAGAAACTAGTTATGATAACTGTCAGCCAGTGACTATTGCAGGAACTCTTGCACATGTTGCTTTTTGATTAAAGACTGAGGGTCAGATCCTTATTGGGTGTAACTTGGTGTTGCTCTGAAGTCAATGGAACTTTGCCAAGTTACAGCAGCTAAGGATGTGGGGTGGAATTTTCAAAAGTGGCTAAGGGAGTTAGTTGCCCAGTTCCCACTGAAACTCTGGGGGGGAAAAAGATGGCCCAGTGATTAAGGTGCTAGCATAGGACTTGAGAGATCCAGGTTCAGTTCTCTGTATTGCCGCAGATTGTGACATTGGACAAGTTGCTTAGTCCCAGATCCTCTGAAATCAGTGTAAATTAGGAATTTGTTGATCTGGGACTTAGTTTCTGTGCCTTGGTTACCGATCAGTAAAATGGGTATAATAGAATGTCCCTCCCACGGGTGTTGTGAGGATAAATTCTTTAAGAAAAGACTGGGGTGCTCAGATACTATGCTAATGGGGAGGCCATTTAAGTGTCACAGATATCTAAAAATGTACTGATCAACAACATCTCTCTTCCAATTGGAAAGTTATTGCATAAATAGTTCAGGCAAAAACCTAAAGAGGTGAAGACAAATAGGCCAGCCACACCACAGCTAATGTTTCTCCCCCTTTGTTTCCTGGATTGAGTGGGAAGAAGGAAAATTGTAAATGGTATCTTGCAGTCCCAAACTTTGTTCTTAGTCTGCAGCCTTGAGATTCTTTTGGTCACCTGGAAGGTACTGCATGTCCAAATAGTCATAGTAGCCAAAAACGACATGCCTCCATATGTGACTGGATAGAAAGGTGCACCCTAGCCTTCATACTCAAACCTGGCCATGGTGCAGGCTTGATTGTGACAATTCATTGTGTCTCAATCAGCTAGAAGTGCTAGCTTGTACAAAATACCATCCCCTTATCTGCTTCAGTACATTGTTCTGCTTTCTGGACTGGCTTGCCATTGAATATAGTGTCCAGTTCAAGGACTCTATCTTGATAGTCAAAGCCCTTTACGGATGTGACACTGCACCCCATATTTTTCATAGAGATATTATTACAATACGATTATGGCATAATTATCAAAGAACTAGATAAATTCGTGGAAGATAGGTCCATCAATGGCTATTAGCCAGGATGGGTAGGGATGGTGTCCCTAGCCTCTGTTTGCTGGAAGCTGGAAATGAGCAACAGAGAATGGATCACTTGATGATTACCTGTTCATTCCCTCTGGGGCACCTGGCATTGGCCACTGTCAGAAGACAGGATACTGGGCTAGATGAACCCTTGGTCTGACCCAGTATGGCCGTTCTTATGACATATTTTATGCAAGATAAGTCATGTGAGATCATTGAAAAGATTATGATTTACTGAATATGATTATCCTATTTGTATGCATGTATCATTTTTGTATTTGAAGTTAGGAATATTGACTATGTATCTGTATTACAAATGTGTTTACACATGGGGAACGCCCACTAGACAAAAGGCTCTCAGTCTAGATGGCTGGCTGGGAAGGGCCCATTCGAGTTTTTGAACCATTAGGGAGAACAATAGGACTTAGAAGAAGCTTATTTCCCACCTGGGGTGCCTTCCTGAGGACACTACAGACCGCTTCCAAGTAATGGCTGCTGTGACACTACAGGGACATGTGACCAGGTCACCTGATGCTGGACTCCATCTTGGGATGTCGGTGTTTTTCCACTGGCTGGTGTGGAAACCAAGCTTTGAAACAAAGGATTCCCATCATCTGCAAAAGCTATATAAGGCAGGGGAGTGACATCATCATGGTTCTTCACTGACTCGCCCACCCAAGAAGACTCCTGGAAACACCTGAGGAACAAAGACTAAACTGGGGGAAGTGATGGTCCCAGGCTAAAGGGATTTCTAGTCTGTGAATGCAACACCTGGGATTTTTAAACTGTAAGCCAGTGCAGCTTGCCCCTTAAGAATCTGCAGCCTGCCTGTATCATTACTTAGGGTGAGGATCTGCTATTCATATCCAATTTCTTTAGTATATTAAGCTTAGATTACCTAGCAAATAAATGAAAATGCAATCTGCTTTGATCTGTTTGCTGTCCCTTATAATCACTTAAAATCTATCTTTTGTAGTTAATAAACTTGTTTTTGCTTTGTTTAAAACCAGTGTGTGGCAGTCATAACGTGGGGCACAAAGCTGTTGTATATTCCTCTCCGCATTGAGGGAGGGAGTAAATTTCATGAGCTTATGCTGTACAGTTCCTTGTGCCAGGCAAGATGGTATAATTTTGGGTTTACACTCCAGAGAGGGGTGCATGACTGAGTAGCTGGGAAGTTCCTTAGCTGGTGTCTTCCCATGCAGAGCTGATCACAGCATCTGCATGTAACTGCAGCTGGGTGTGTCCCGGCCTGTATGTGGGCCGGGCAGCTTGTCACAGCAGTACAGTGTAAAGGGAGCCCAGGCTGGTGGGTCAGGGTGGCTCAGTAGTACCCCAGTTCCAGGTGGCACCCTGGAGGGAGGAAACCCGTTAATGGGATTGACCTTAATTACTTGAGATAACATGTTTCCCTCTGTGACCATGACCTACCATGGCAGCTACATTCCACTGGAACAGTGTAGGGGTCAAACAACTGTGGAGGCTCACACATGTGGGAGACAGAACCTTCACAGGAATTCACACACATCCCTAAATTAAAAACTCTATACCTGAATCAAGCCATTTCTCTCACAGATGGGGAAGGAAAAGAGATTATTTCTGCTTTTAAATACTTGAGAGACACTAAGGATACATCTACACAGCAACTAAACACCCACAGCAGGGCTGGGTCAACTGACTTGGGCTTGCTGGGCTCAGGTTGCGGGGCTGTAAAATTGCTGTGTAGATATTCAGGCTCAGGCTGAAGCCTGAGCTCTGGAACCTCACAAGGGGCAGGGGGGGAGAGTCTGTGTTGTATTATGCAGGCAGGAGTCCAACCACGCATGTCCCAGACTTCCAGGTACCCTAGATAGTATCCATGGCATAGGGTACCTTTCCTTTGTAACTGGGTGCAGCACTTCCTCTCTAAGGCATCATCGCCAGGTTAATGTTCTCAATTTAGGACTATCCTTGAAAGCCATCTAGAAGCTCCAGCCAATGGAAAACAGCTCTCCACTTCCTGGGTGGTGCTGCCTGGCTTGAATATAACACCTATGCTGAGGTCTATGTAGGCGCTGGCTGCTTCTTCACTTCTGGATGCAATTGAAATTGTTGGTGACATTCACAGAATTACAGTTCTTGTATTTATCTAGTTAAGATTCCTTGCTTAGGGAAAAAAAATTTTTGTTAGGGAGATATGGCCTACTGGATAAGGCACCGGGCTAGGACTCCGGAGACCCACGGCTTATTACTCTCTCTACCACTGGCATGCTGGACTATCTTGGAAGTTACTTCATCTCTCTGTGCCTTAGTTTCACCAGCTGTAAACTGGGACTACTGGTACTTACTTCCCTTGTAAAGCACTTTGAGGTCTATGCCTGAGAAGCATTGTATAGCCACCTCCTTGTGCATGGTCCTCAAGTGTGGTAGAATCCCTCCTTTCTCAGGGCTTAGTGACCCATCTTAGGACCAATGAGCCCTGGGTTCTTTGCACTCACTTTATTCACCTGGTCATTAGATGGAGACACTAACAGACAACAGCTATGACCTCTAAAATCTTACAGATTGTAGTTACAGGGAATCTTGGACCAACAGATAAGGATAAATAACACTTTCCCTGGAATAAAAATAGGGGTAAAATTAAAGGAAAGGGAATAGACAAAAGAACAAAGGATATAAAATAAATGAGTAACCAATCAGTTGCACAAAAAAATAATTAAACACTCACGCCTTCAAAAGCCAGCAGCCAAGTAAAAATAAAGAGGATGGCCTTCCAGAATCTTTTAACAGGACATAGCTCATTGGTGGAGTTGGAGCTTGAAGAAAGAGTATGGTACCCTTTGCTGGGAAGCCCAGTTGCCTGTTCTCTGTTTGATAGATATCTCTGGCATCTCATTAAATATGTCCTTTATTAGTCACTATTTGCACTCTTCAAGTCTTAAAAACACAAGTACACTTTCACAATTAAACAATAAAACAAGGTTCACAATATCGCAGCTGGGCTCTCACTTCGTTCTTATATCTCATTGACTGGCAACACCCTGCTCCTTATATAGCCACAAGGGCATAGCCAACAACATTCTAGGAGGTTCAAGGAAAATGTAGTTCTCAAAATCTGGAAGGTTCCATGAGATTCTACAAAGGTCCAGAACATTCTAGGAGATTAGTGAAAAATGAATCCACATACGTAATACCTGAAACATTTTACTTCAAACATTCTATTTTTCCCATTTGTCACTAACAACAAAAACAGCACCCCAGGCAGGTTGCCTGCCCCTAAATCCAGCCCTGTATGGAGTATAAGGGTGCTGTAAACTATCATTGTAAATAAACTGCTCTGGGTATTTTATTAGGCAAAAGATCTCTATGTAGTTTATGGACTTGAGCAGAGGCAGGAGCAAGCAGGCCCTGCCACAAGCCCAAATGCAGTCTTGGGTCCTCTGCAGCAGACAGCAATTCAGGATGGAGCTGGGTTCCCCTAGCTGCTGTAACCTGACTTCTGGCAGCCAATTCTCTCTCTCTCCCCACAAACACAGTCCTCCACCCTGGCTCAGTGCATGTGTCATGGCTATTTCCACCGTATCTAAGATCTGGGTCAGTGGCTCTCAACCTTTCCAGACTACTGTACTCCTTTCAGGAGACTAATTTGTCCTGCATAACCCCAAATTTTACCTCACTTAACAACTACTTGCTTACAAAATCAGACATAAATATGTATCACAGCACACCATTTTTTGTCGACTTAAAGGGCTCTTAAAATTGATTTCTGTACTCCTCCCCAACAAGGGGATTAGCGCTGAAATCGACCCTGCTTGGTCGAATTTGCGGTAGTGTGGACGCAATTCAACGGTATTGGCCTCCAGGAGCTATCCCAGAGTGCTCCATTGTGACTGCTCTGGATAGCACTCTCAACTCAGATGCACTGGCCAGGTAGATAGAAAAAGCTCTGTGACCTTTTGAATTTCATTTCCTGTTTGGCCAGCCTAGTGAGCTGATCAACACAGGTGACCATGCAGAGTTCATCAGCACAAGTGACCATGGAGTCCCCGAATTGCAAAAGAGCTCCAGCATGGACCGAATGGGAGGTACTGCATCTGATCGCTGTATGGGGAGACGAATCCGTGCTATCTGAACTCCGTTCCAAAAGACGAAATGCCGGAACATTTGAAAAAAATCTCCAAGGGCATGAAGGACAGAGGGACCTGCAGCAGTGCCGCGTGAAGCCTACCAAAGAACTAGAGAGGCAAACGACCGCTTCATGTCAGAGCCACAGACATGCTGCTTCTATGATGAACTGCATGCCATTCTAGGGGGTGCCCTTACAACTACCCCACCCTTGTGCTTCCCTCCTTCCCCACCCCTCCCGGGCTACCTTGGCAGTTATCCCCCCATTTGTGTGACGAATTAATAAAGAATGCATGAATTTGAAACAACAATGACTTTATTGCTGCTGCAAGCGGAGATCAAAGTGGGGAGGGGAGGGCGGTTGGCTTACAGGGAAGTAGAATGAACCAAGGGGACGGGTTTTCATCAAGGAGAAACAAACAGGACTTTCATACCGTAGCCTGGCCAGTCATGAAACTGGTTTTCAAAGCTTCTCTGATGCACAGTGCGCCCTGCTGTGCTCTTCTAACCGCCCTGGTGTCTGGCTGCGCGGAATCAGTGGCCAGGCGATTTGCCTCAACCTCCCACCCCGCCATAAGCGTCTCCCCCTTACTCTCACAGATATTGTGGAGCACACAGCAAGCAGTAATAACGATGGGAATATTGGTTTCGCTGAGGTCTAACCGAGTCAGTAAACTGCGCCAGCGAGCTTTTAAACGTCCAAAGGCACATTCTACCACCATTATGCACTTGCTCAGCCTATAGTTGCTCCTTACTACTGTCCAGGCTTCATGAGCCATGGGAGCAAGGGGTAGGCTGGGGTAGGTGCGACCGCTTGGTGCTGCCGACTAGGAGAGCAGCCTGAGGCAGAAGCCTCCAGCTGGCATGATATTCCAGGCAGGACTGAATCTCCATTAGACGAAACTTAAAGAAGAGAATGACCTGGAGTCATTCCCATGTCTGCCCAGGCGCCCCCGACCAACCTAACTGAGGTCAGCCAGGAGCACCCACGGGACGACGACGACGGCGGCTAGCAGTCGTATTGTACCGTCTGCCTTCCGCAAGGCAAGGGGATGCTGCTGTGTAGCATTGCAGTATCACATCTGCCAGCAGCACCCAGGAGACATATGGTGACAGTGAGCTGAGCAGGCTCCATGCTTGCCGTGATATGTTGTCTGCACGGGTAACCCAGGAAAAAAGGCGAGAAACGATTTTTTGCCGTTGCTTTCACGGAAGGAGGGAGGCCTGATGACATGTACCCAGAACCACCCACAACAATGTTTTTGCCCCATCAGGCATTGGGAGCTCAACCTAGAATTCCAATGGGCGGCGGAGACTGTGGGAACTGTGGGATAGCTATCATAGTGCAATGCTCCAAAAGTCGATGCTAGCCTCGTTACTAGACACACACTGCCGACTTAATGCGCTTAGTGGGGACACACACAATCGACTATCAAATCAATTTCTAAAAAATCGATTTCTATTAAATTGACCTAATTTTGTAGTGTAGACATATTCTTAGTTTGTTTGCCAATACCTCTATCTTAGTCCTGGTCTACACTACGGATTTAGGTCGACTTTAGCAGCGTTAAATCGAATTAAGCCTGGACATGTTCACACGACGAAGCCCTTTCTTTCGACTTAAAGGGCCCTTTAATCCGGTTTCTTTACACCACCTTCGACGAGGGGATTAGCGATAAAATCGGCCTTTGCGGGTCAGAATTGGGGTAGTGTGGACGGAATTCGACGTTATTGGCCTCCGGGAGCTATCCCACAGTGCTTCATTGTGACCGCTCTGGACAGCACTCTCAACTCAGATGCACTGACCAGGTAGACAGGAAAAGACCCGCGAACGTTTGAATTTCATTTCCTGTTTGCCCAGCGTGGAGTGCACAGGTAACCACGCAGAGCTCATCAGCACAGGTAACTGTGATGGAGTCCCAGGATCGCAAAAGAGCTCCAGCATGGACCGAAGGGGAGGTACGGGATCTGCTCGCCATATGGGGAGATGAATCAGTGCTAGCTGAACTCCGTAGCAGTAAAAGAAATGGCAAAGTATTAGAAAAGGTCTCCAAGGCCATGAAGGACCGAGGCCATAACAGGGACACACAGCAGTGCCGCGTGAAAATTAAGTTGCTACGGCAAGCCTACCACAAAGCCAGAGAAGCAAATGGAAGGTCCGTGGCAGAGCCGCAAACTTGCCGCTTCTACGCGGAGCTGCATGCCATTCTAGGGGGTGCAGCCACCACTACCCCAACCGTGTGCTATGACTCCGTCAATGGAGAAACACACAGGGAAGAGGGTTCGGGGAACGAGGAAGATGAGGATGGAGGTAATGTAGGTAGCTCACAGCAGCAAGGAAGCGGAGAAACCGGTTTCCCCAATAGCCAGGATATGTTTGTCACCCTGGACCTGGAACCAGTAACCCCCGAACTCACCCAAGACCCTGAGGGCACACAGGAGACCTCTGGTGAGTGTACCTTTGTAAATATTGCACATGGTTTAAAAGCAAGCGTGTTTAATGATTAATGATTAATTTGCCCTGGCAATCGCGGCCAGTACAGCTACTGGTAGTAGCACCTAGTATTTCAACTCTTAATTCAGTTCCACCCACAGCAGTTTCCAATATACCCATTGGAATGTACCCCATCCCTTATGGAGAGTTTGATTGAGTGTGATTGAGATACAACCTTGGATACATTTACCTGGTGAGGTCTAAGTCAGTTTGTTTTAGGGATCCTATTGGTGTTACAATAACTTGTTCCCTATCATTCAATTTTACCACATGTGGTCCATTCAATGGGTGTTGTCTTGTGTTTTTTTATATATTTCAGATTCAGTTGTGAATACCTTAAAGTTTAATTGTACCCAAATGCTTAGCCATGTATATTTACCTAACTGGGTAGGAACAGTATGAAAAAGTGATGAGATGCTGATATTGTAAAAGAACTTTAGTCTGCTTCTTAATACATTTACTGCCCTGGGTTTCTTTGATTCATTCTGGGGGTTCCATTTTTCCTATATCCCGAGTATTTACTTGCCAAGGTTCATTGGTACAATTCCCTAATTGTTAAAAGTGTTAAGTGTTACAAGTGGTAAAATTATGAAAGGTCCCAAAAATCATGAGATTTTTTTTTTAAACACACTTTTTATTTCTTTTTCATGTCTTTTGTTTTATTTAGTGTCTCAGGTCATGCTTTCCTCTGCAACCATGAGATTTAGAAACTTTCATTTAAAAAAAAAAAAAGGTAAGCCAAGGGAGATTCTTGCCTAATCACAAGCCTCCAAGGGCTGGGCCAAGAAATAAAGATTTGTGATGAAATCATGGGAGCTTGCAGCACTGGTTTCAGAGTGTAGAAGGTGTGGAGGGAGAGAGAGTTATTGTCAGGTAGATGTGGGAGCAAAGATTGTAGCCTAGGAACAGCTTTAGAACCTTTGGGGGAACAGAAAGAAGTGAGGGGTTGGCAGGAGGCAGTGAGGAGCTGGCCCGTGGAAGCAGGGAGAGATACCAGAGGCAAAAGGATCCTGTTGTATCTCTATGCTAGCACAAGGTGGTAATGACTCAGAAGAGGGGTGTGTGTGTGTGTGTGTGTCTCTCTCTTTCTGTTTCTGTTTCCATTTCCTAGCTGGCTCACAGTGGCATCCATTGCAGGGAAATAAATTCTCCCCCCACTAACCCTGCCTTGGCTTGTGTTTTCTCCTTGGTAGATAATTAAGGTGAACAAAAGTAAATATTTTTTACGATGCCCATTGTCTTTGCTTGTAACTGCCTGACAGCCTGTAGCAAAAAATATATCCTCCAGAGCCTCGAGTCTTTATATTCCACCTGCTCCTTGTCAGTGTACAGCACAGGTTTTCTCTGATTCCAGTTGTCACACCGCACCTTGCCAGCAAGGGTTGCAAGCCTGTTAAAGTGTCCCAAAATCAATCTAGGAGCCAGTGCAATGTTGTCATAATGCTGTGATGTAACAGATTTGTCCTGAGACAGAGACTTGTGAAAGGGGTAACAGGAGGCTATTTCTCTTCCACCTGTTGTAACACTGAGTGGAGCCAGTGTTGAGTGCTTGCCCTCGGAAAGTCAGGCCCCTTTAAGATGTCTCAAATTGGACATCCAAAATCACTAATCACTGTTGAAAATCTTGGCTATTCTGAATATCATTTTTTATTTTGTTTGGAAGTAAAACAATGAAAAATTGTTCAAGTCCTGCAAACCAAACTTTTTGTGATTTTTTTTAAAATTGAAAGTGATTTTTTTTTAAACCAGCTCTAATGTTTACCAAGTTCCAGTTGGAGGGCCAAATTCTACCTTCAGTTAGCACCTCTGCAGTCATCCGTAGAGTCTCTATTTCCGGTGGTGATGCATAAACCAGCAAGATTACAGCTTGACTTTTAAAGCCCAAGTCAAATCTGCAGGGCTAGCAGGTAAGAAAAAAGATCAGCCTGAACAAGTTTGATGTGGAAACCGCTGACACAATGAACATGAAACTCCACAAGGGTATTGCTACCGTTACTTTTCAGAACAGAACCACTGTGTGTCTTTGGAACACTCATTCTCCTATACGCTACCCCCATTAAAGCCTTCACTTTGACATTCCTCCATAGGAATTGGCACAGCTCAGTATTTCGTGGTTTGGAAACTGATTGAAAGTGAGTTCTGTTCAACTAATCTCAAATGGGAAACAGTTTTCCTCAATAGCCCTGCTCTGGAGTAGGATTTTGATAGTTTGTGCATTGATTTGGTACATTAGTAATTAATTGTGAATCTAGCACTCTCTTCATTTGAGTTTCTAGAAGCCACCTTCAGCAATCCATAGTTTGATCCTTACTCCTTCAATCCCTGGCCGCAGTTCCTTCCTTCTTATGTATAGAGCAGGAATTATACATATTTTGAGAGATGCACATTTCACCTTCACTTCCTCGTTTTTCTTTTGCTAACTGAAAAGCTATTTTAAGCGTTTCTCCCAAGATAGATTGTTTAATCTTAGCTATTAAGAAATGGAGATTACAGATTTCCCCTTCTTTCGAATGATGTGAAACATTTATTGTGGATGTTAGTCACCTGGACTCATTCTCTGAAATCTTGTGTTTGCAAGGTATAATGTTCTCTTAGCTGTTGAGTGGAAAAGTGCTTCTCTTTAAAATTGTATTGAAGAGTGCATGAAGGACAGTCTTGGATGATGAGGTCTTCTGTTTAATCTCACAGCTCCTCTCCACTCCACCTGGATAATACACGGTACTTCATTTGCATTTCACAGCTGGCTTTTTGGGTAGGTCTATACTTACCTCCGGGTCTGGCGGTAAGCAATCAATCTTCTGGGATCGATTTATTGCGTCTTGTCTAGACGCGATAAATCGATCCTGGATCGATCCCGGAAGTGATCACCGTCGATGCCGGTACTCCTGCTCGGCGAGAGGAGTACGCAGCATCGACGGGGGAGCCTGCCTGCCACGTCTGGACCCACGGTAAGTTCAAACTAAGGTACTTCGACTTCAGCTACGTTATGCATGTAGCTGAAGTTGCGTATCTTAGTTCGAAGTGGGGGGTTAGTGTGGACCAGGCCCTAGAGGAGTAAGAGCTTGAGCTCCATGCCTGTGCTGTTCTTGGCCTTTCTCAGACTGCCAGCAAGTAGTGGGTTTTGTACTGTGGATAAATTCCCATTAAAATGTGACTGAGATTGAAAATTCATTAGACATATATAAAACCTATTTGATTTTGTCACTGCTATAGGGGACTGCCTTTAAACTGGCCTTTTAAAAGTTAAGAGTCCATTTAACTTGAACCTTCCATTGAATACAATCCTCACTGGTTTTCTTCACTAGCCTGCACTAGTCACAATCCTATATGATTTTTGAAGCAGCAGAAAGTTGTTGGTTACAATAAAGCAAAGGAACATTAGTTGCCCTGCTTAATGAAACCACATACCTATTGGTACAACTGAACACTTACAACATGTACAGCACAAGGTCACCAGTTACTTCGATGCTCTGATCTCCCCAGTAAATAGCATACATTTACCACAGCTATTCTCTATTGCAGTTACATTGTTCTTTTCAAACACTTCCAGATGCTACGCAGTAAAAGTATTACAAGCAATGAAATGTGATTTAGTGGTGGTTTTTTCCTCCCCAGTTATTTGCTGATATCTGTTTCATAGTCTTAATACAGTAATTTCTTAAATGTTGATTCAATTTCATTTTATGGAGGTCAGTGTTAGGTCATTGCTTTTGCTGTCATGGTAATGAGATTTACTAGAAGTTGCATCCTAGCTGTTGTCCAGCATGCTCAACACATACTGCATACAAACAATATTTTTATATTCTATAGAATAAATCTGAATAAAATCCTCTGGACCAGATTCTGATTTCATTTACACTATAAACGGTTAATCTAAAATCCATTGAAGTCAATGAAAAGACTCCAGTTGACTTCAACAGGCTATGGATCAGGACCTAAATCTGGAGTAACTCCATTGACTTCAGACTCCATTGAAATCAATAGAATTGCTCTGAATTTACACTGGTGTAGCAGAGATCAGAATCTGCCTCTTTAAATTCTGCAGAACAGGTGTTTTTTTCTAATCTCTAGATTCACTGAATTACCATAGGAGCTGCTATTGCTAACTTTTTTAGAAATGCATAATAGTGATCTGTCACTTCCATTCTCACAGCTCTCATTGTAAATTGACTAACATTTTACTAATTTTATCCTTCCCCTTTACCAGAGAAGCCCCTTTAACACTTGCTTGTTAGGTTATACAAACATATTGTATAAAACCAATTATCTATTTCAAACTGAAACAATCTAGCACCCTTTTAAACGGATGTTCATCTTTGTAGTGGCAAACTTGTAAAAGTGGTATAACCTTTTGTATTTTTCTAGACAAAAATAGATATGAGAGAATGTAAGTACCTGCTGCTGTTTTTGTGGTAACATTCTGCAAATGACTCAGTTCTATCGCACTGGATGCAGAGGGAGGAAAAAAGGAAGCAGCAGCAGGAAGAAAGCAGGTACAGCAGGGTAAGATCAAAGTCAATACTTCTGGGAAGAACAGCATCAGTCTGTGAATGGATCTGCAGACAGTGCCAAGTTCTGTAGAAGTCAGCAGCATCTTTTTATAAAAATTCTTTCACCGCCAAGGCCTGTTTAATAAATAATTTTTTCTCTTATATTCTGCAACAGAGAAGTCTGCACTATCAGAATTTGGTCCCCCAACAGATGTAGTAGCGTTGTTACTGTCTTTTCTTTTGCTTTCAAAATGTTGGCAGCTGAATGTTTCATTGTGATTTTTTTTTAAAATTCAAATCGAATGGCAAAATTCTGCTATTAGATTGTCAAAGCCAGTTGTAGCAAATTTGGGCTTCTCTGGTAGGGCTTCCTGATCCCTAAGCCTCAAGGTTAATTTTGTAATTGTATCTTTGCCCCCAACGTCTTCCAAACCCCTTATCCCATGCCAGACCTGTGTGGAGGTGGGCAGAGATGGGTGGAAAATAATGGGTCCTGATTTGGTGTGAGAGCGCTAGGCTAGTGGAAGGTGAAGTAGAAGGTAGTGAAGGTTTCCTGCTAAACAGGAAGATTGGGAATCTATATTGTGTCCTGCATGAGTGTAATCAGGAGTGTATTTTATTACCACAAAGGGGAGACTGCTGTGTTATGGAGATGTCTCTAAACCTGGCCATGTGTTGCCCTCAGCCTTCTGTGTGACTCCCATTGCCATCCCTGAAGTTCTGCTATGACTGTAGAACCCCAATCCTACAGACCATTACATGAATTTAGTTACGCCCATGTGGAGTTGCATTGAAGCCAATGGGTCTCTGAGCAATGAATAATAATAATGCCTCTTTCTTATACAGAGCTTATCAGAAGATCTCAAAACACTTCACAACCTTTAATTTATTTATCCTCTCAACACCTCTGCGAGGTAGGGAAAAGTTATCCCCATTTTACAGGTGGGGTGTAGTAGACTCAGCCGAGGTTCGGCCCTCAGCTGGCTGTGGGGTATCCCACCGCCTCGCTCTGGTCTGCTGTCAGTCCTGGTCCAGCGGTAGTGTGGGACAGCAAACACACAGTTAGGGGCTCAGGCCCTTAAGCAGGGGCTGAGCCAATAGGTCAGAAAAAGCCCAGGCCCTCAATCAGGGCGGGGCAGCAACAACGCAGTCTGGAGCTCAGGCCCTCACGCAGGGGCTGAGCCAATAGTTCAGGAACCCAGGCCCTTAAGCAGGGGCTGAGTCAATGGGTTGTAGCAACCCAGGCCCTAGGTCAGGGCGGGGCAGCAATTAAATAGTCAATCAGGAACCCAGCTTCTCTAGGCCAGGGAAAAGGGGGAGTCTGCCACCCAAGGAGTGGGTGGCAGGGGGGACGCAGGCCCTCCCACTCCACTGCGTCCCAGCCCGGGGCCCTAGCAGTGGCGGAAACTCGCTACTGTCAGTGGGGATCCTGGCCGCAACACACTGACATCGGCTCTGGCAGTGCTGCAGCCAGACTGGGGTCGGCTGCCCTCGGGCTACTTCCACACTCTCCCTCGTATGGTACCTGGGTCGTCCTACTGTCCTCGGTGCTCTCCACCAGCATCGGTTCCTCCGGGTAGGTAGTGAAGGGTAGGTTCGGCTCCTCCTCGGGATAGCAGGAACGGGGCAGGCTCGGCCCCTCCTCGGGATAGCTGGAAAGGGGCAGGCTTGGCCAGTCCTCCTCAGGGTAACGGGCGAGGGGTAGGCTTGGCTGGCCTGGTGAGTCAGCAGGCCGGTCGCGACCTGCTGCTGTCTCCCAAGCGGGAGCCCGGCCACAGATGTCTGCTCTCTCCGCCGGCTTATTCTCCACTGAGCTCTGCAGGCGGGCTTTTATACTTTTGGGTCAGCACCATGACCTCTGAGGGACAGGCGCCGGACCCGGTGGCTCCACTCACGTTGGTATTAGGGGAGGTTTGGCCCTCAGCGGGGCTGTGGGGTATCCCACCGCCTAGCTACACTCCCCCCCCCCCCCTCAAGGCTGGCTCCCGTCCCTCGGGGCCAGACCCGTCCAACTCTCCGAGGTGGGACAAGAAGTTCGCGTTCGCGTGGTCCTTACCGGCCCTATGGCGGACGGTATAAGCATAGGGTGGTAGTGCCAGGTACCACCGAGTTAGCCTCATATTATTGTTCTTCATTTGGGCCAGCCACCGAAGCGCGGCGTGGTCAGTGACCAGTATGAAGGGGGCCCCTAGGATATAATAACGCAGGGCGTTACAGGCCCATTTTACTGCCAGGGCCTCCTTCTCTATTATGGCGTAGTGCCTTTCTCGTGGGAATAATTTCCGGCTGAGATATATAACTGGGTGCTCCTCCCCATCCACCTCCTGAGACAGGACCGCCCCAGTCCTACCTCCGAGGCATCGGTCTGGAGGACGAACCCTCGGTTAAAGTCGGGGCTGTACAGGACGGGTTCATGGCAGAGACAGTCTTTGAGGGCCCGGAAGGCGCTATCACACTCCGGAGTCCATTCCACCTGTCTGGGACGGGTTTTGGTGAGAAGCTCCGTTAAAGGGGCTACGATGGAGGCAAAATCGGGAATGAACCTCCGGTAATAGCCACAAGTCCAAGAAATTGGCATACGTGGTGCTTCGTAGTGGGTGGTGGGGATGCCACTAGGGCTTGAACCTTTCCCACAAGCGGTTTCACTTGTCCCCCTCCAATCGTGTAGCCCAGGTAGGTGGTCTCCTGCCACCCGATACGGCATTTCTTTGGGTTGGCAGTTAACCTTGCGGCTCGTAAGGACCTCAGGACAGCCGCTACCTGCTCCAGGTGGTTCTCCCACCGGTTGCTATAAATGACAACATCGTCCAGGTACGCGGCCGTGTACTCTCGATGAGGAAGAAGGAGGTGGTCCATGAGCCGCTGGAACGTCGCGGGGGCACCATGGAGACTGAAGGGCATCCGGGTGAATTGGTAGAGGCCCGTGGTGGTGGTGAAAGCAGTTTTTTCCTGTGACGTGGGATCAAGGGGAATCTGCCAGTACCCTTTGCTTAGGTCAAGGGTCGTGAGGAAGTGGGCCTTGCCTAAACGGTCCAGCAGCTCATCTACCCAAGGCATTGGGTAGGCGTCGAACTTCAAGATAGAATTAACACGGTGGAAATCGATGCAAAAGTGCTGTGTGCTGTCCAGTTTGGGAACCAGGACTACTAGGCTGCGCCACTCGCTTTGTGATGGTTCAATGATGCCCAGCTCTAGCATCGCTCGGACTTCCTCCTCAATGACCTGCTGCATACGATAGGGTAGGGGTCTAGTTGACTCTCGGATCACCACCCCCGGCTCCGTCTAAATGGTATGGTACACGAGGGTTGTGTAGCCCAGCTGGGCGGTGAACGTCCCATGGAACGCCTGCAGGAGGCACCCGGTCTGTTTTCGTTGTTCTATCATTAAGGACTCTCTGAGCTGAGGCGTTGTGACGTCTTCGGTCGGCATAACCCAGGGCCCTAACTCGGGCTCTGGTGGACAGGGATTAATTAAGAAGCCTTCCCGTTCCCGCCAGGGTTTTAGGAGGTAAATGTGGTACCGCTGGACTTTTCTCCAGCGGTCTGGCTGGTTAATCTCATAGGTGACCGGCCCGATTTTCCAGATCACCTCATATGGCCCCTGCCACCGGGCCAGTAGTTTTGACTCACTGGAGGGTAAGAGAAGTAGAACCCGGTCGCCGGGTTGGAATTCGCGGACTCGGGCCTCTCGGTTATATGTTTGGGCCTGAGCTTCCTGTGTGGCCTTCAAATTTTCTCGAGCTAGAGTTCCGGCTTGCGCTAGACGTCCCTGAAGCTAGAGGACATACTGGAGAAGGCCCTGAGTGGGTGACGGGGTTTGCTCCCAGGTCTCTCTCATGAGATCCAGCAGTCCCCTCGGAGGACGGCCACACAACAGCTCGAAGGGAGAGAATTTTGTGGAGGCCTGGGGTACTTCACGGACAGCCAGGAGCAATGGTGGTATCAACTGGTCCCATCGGCGCAGGTCCTTGGGGGAGAACTTGCGCAGCATGTCTTTCAGGGTGCGGTTGAACCGCTCGACCAGGCCATCGGTTTGCGGGTGGTACACAGAGGTGCATAGCTGCTTAATCCCAAGGAGTCTGCAGACCTGCCGCAGCAACCGGTGAGGATCTCCCGGGGCAAACCCACGTGGGCAAAGACCTTGACAAGTTCATCGGCAATGGTCCTGGCGGTGATGCTCCGGAGTGGGACGGCTTCAGGGAAGCGGGTAGCGTAGTCCACAATGACCAGGATGTATAGAAACCCAACCTGGCTCCTCGGGAGGGGTCCCACCAAATCCATGGCCACCCGCTCGAATGGGGTCTCCATAATGGGCATGGGGATTAGTGGGGCCGGGGCCATCCGTGGGGGAGCGGCGAGCTGGCACTCCGGATAGGAGCTACAGTAATTTTGCACCTCCTGGTGCACCCCAGGCCAGAAAAACCGGGACAGAATCCGGGCGAGGGTCTTTTCCTGACCCAGGTGTCCGGCCGCGGGGACGTCGTGGGCAAGCTTCATCATCGCTCGTCGGTGGCACCTAGACACCATCAGTTGTCTTTGGACCTCCCTGGTGCGGGAATCTTGGTCCACCCGATAGAGGCGGTCACATCGTAGCTCAAAACGGGGCCATACCTTGGCCTGGGCGGGATCAATCAGAGTGTCGTCTACCGCTGCCAGCTGTTCATATGCCTGACTCAGGGTGGGATCCTCCCTCTGGTCTCAGCAGAAGTCCGTCCCGATCTGAGGGTCATCTGCCGATGTTAGTGGGAGGTCTTTAGGCACGCCTTCCTGGCTCCGATGTCCCGCCTCTTCAGCCTCCTCTGCAGGGTCCTCATGGCAGTCCCCCTCCAAGGCTGGGGTGATATCGGGGCTCTCCTGCGCATGGGAACCCAGGACGCACGGGAACTCTGGCCAGTCCCACCCCAAGATCATGGGGTAGGCGAGTCGCAGGGCCAGACCAACCACCATGGTCCGTGTGACTCCGTCAACGGTCAGTGGGACTCGGGCACTGGCGTAAGGTCGAACGTCACCATGGATGCACTGCAATAGAATGTTCCCCAGCTGGAGGTCTTCAAGGAAGCCCAGGCTTTGGCGGACTAGGGTCTGTCCACAGCCAGAGTCAACCAGGGCCTGCGTCTGGCAGTCTCCGACAACTACGGGCACGGTGACCTTGGCAGCCTGAGGCGGTCGGGCATGGTTCTCTCTGGCGCAAACGTGCCCAAAGCTGGAGTCCATCTCAGTGCAGTCCCGTTGGAGATGCCCACGCTTCCCACAGGAGAAACAGGGCCCGATTTCGGGTCGCCCGGGTCGGGCTGAGCCTCCCTCCTGGTTCCTAGAGGGACTCCACGGGCTGCGGCCAGTCCTGGTCTCGGGCCCCATGGGGGCAGGCCGAGGGGGACCCTCAGGACATCTATACCGGGGCTCCTGACTCCACGGGGGATTCCGTGGTTCGACTCGGGTGCTCGTCCGTCTCTTGGGGTTGGGGCGATCGAGCCCTGGAGGCCCTGCATAACCGGCCCGACGGGGGCTTCCGCCGCCAGGAAGTCCTCCATGAGGGTGACGGCAGCCGCTACAGTTGGAGGCCGGTGGCGGAGGACCCAAGCCCTCCCCCGTGACGGGAGGATGTGGATGAACTGTTCCAACAGGATTTGCTCAGTGAGCTCTTCGGGGTTCCGCCTGTCGGGTTGTAGCCATCGCCGACACAGGTCTCTCAGCTCCTGGGCCACCAACCGGGGTCGGGCGCCTGGGGTGTAGGACAGACTCCGGAATCGCTGCCGGAAGGTTTCCAGGCTGATGTCTAAGGTGTCTAAAATCGCCGCCTTTACCCAGGTATAGTCTCTTGCATCCTCCATGGATAACCCCTGGTAGACCGTTTGCGCCGTCCCCGTCAGGTATGGTGCCAGGAGGGTGGCCCACTGGCCTGGTGCCCACCCGGCAACGTGCGGAACTCTTTCGAAGGTCACCAGAACGGCTTCGGGGTCATCCTGTGGTCCCATCTTGGTCAGACAGCAAAAGGCTCATAAAAGAGCAGCCTTTATCCCCTTATTAAAATCATGGACCAGTGCTTGTGCCATGCTTTCTGTTCTTTTCCTGGCCTTTGTTACAGGTCTGAATTCCAATTCTGCTTTTAGACCCTTCTTAATTTGTGTTTTGAGTTCCTGGCTCTGCCATCCCTCTCTGCTTCCTGACAGAGAAATTAGGATAGAGAACCAAAACCAGGTCTCTCTTACAAAATAGTAAAAACAGTTTAATTTAAAATCTGACATAGTTCTCTCTGCCTTATAAAACCCCGGTCTCTAACGAGAGGCAGTATTGGAATGAGTCCTGGGAAGAGTAGTTTCTGGAAACCTGAGAATTATACTTCTGTAAGTGGTAAATAAGTTAGTAGATGATTTTTTTAAAAATAGAACAATAACTAATGGGAAATTGATGACTTAGGGGAGTGATGACTTAGAATACAGTGTTTTTCATCTCTGTGTTGCTGGTTCATAGCCAGTTCCAACTGATATTAACTGAAAACTGTTATCATCAAATGTCTCTTTGATGGCCTGGATGACATGAATTTGGTGCTCTTAATCCTGCTCCCCAGTGTCTAAACCACTTCAAAAACTAGTCCCACAACTAACGCTACTAGAATCTTGTTGTCAGGCTCAGCAGAGAGGCCAGGGACAGAATGGGCATGGGGAGTGAATTACTCTTACCCCTAGAGAGGATCTGTCCACCATAAGTCTGAAATACATAGATGAGATGGAAGCTTGTACTATCACTATGGATAAATAAAGGATTTCAGTCTTTGGGGCTGTCAATCTGGTATCCCCTCTACAAGCAGTACATTTACACACACACACACACACACACACACACACACACGTAAACAAAAGCGAAATCTATATACCGGTAATTCACAGTATAGTATTGCATGTGGCACTAATTAGTATGTGACATAAATACATCTTAAAATACAGCAGTTGATCTACTTTACAATTATTATTATTATTATTTTTTACAGTTTTCTGTGTCCCAGTATAATTCCAGCAGGGCTAATTTCTTGTTTGCAACCTTGAAAGTGCAGATGGAGTAGTTGGCAGAACATGACACAGAATACTAAAAGAATCAGGCTTCCACAATTGGTAGCCATAATTCACAATATATTTCAAGCAGTAAAAATCTGTACCAACAGAAGACAAAGGAAGAAAAAATGGGAAGAGGGAGGAGTGATGCCAACACAGCCTAATTCAAATCCCATTGAAGTCAGTAGAAAGAGACCCATTGACTTCTGTGGGCTTTGGTTCAGGCTCATAGAAAGCAATTATGAGAGAAAGATGGAATAGGAATACATTCATCCCTGGAGTTAGTCCGTTGAAGTCAGTGGTGATGTAGTCATGTCATATGATAGCACTCTTTCCATTCCACTAGAATCGCTGGAGGATTTTAAACAGCAGCTACTCAAGTTAGATGTTTTAAAATCAGCCCAGCTAGATAATTTGCATTCAAGAGGTTTAAAAGAGTTGACTGAGGAGCTCACTGGACCATTAATGTTGATTTTCAATAATTCTGGGAGCACGGGGGAAACAGAGGTGCTGGAGCAATTTGTACAGTGGGGGTGCTGAGAGCCATTGAAACAAACTGTAAACCCTGTATATGATGGAAACCACATCAAGCCAAGGGGTGCAGCAGCACCCCCAGCACCCCTAGTTCCAGCACCTGTGCTGGGGAAGTTCCAGAAGATTGGAAGAAAGCTAATGTTGTGCAAATATTTTAACATGTTAAATGGGATGCTCCGGGTAATTATAGATCTGTCAGTCTGACTTTGATCCCTGGCTAGGTTAATGAAACAGCTTGACACAGGATTTGTGAATAAATAATTAAAGGAGGGTAATTAGGGTTACCATATTTCAACACTGAAAAAAGAGGACACTCCACGGGGGCCTGGCCCTGCCCCAACTCCGCCCCTGCCCCACCCCCGGCCCCGCCCCACCCCCCGGCCCCAGCCCCGCCCCTTCCCCAAAGCCCCTGCCCCAACTCTGCCCCCTCCTCTGAGCACCCTGCATTCCCCCTCCTCCCTCCCGCTCTGATCTTGGTTGGGGGTTGCTAAGTGCTTCCCTGCTCCCCACTCGCCCTGCAGCCCCTGCACCCCCCGCCCCTGCAGCCTCTGTGCCCCCGCCTGCCCTGCCCCTGCAGCCTCTGTGACCCCTGCTCCTCACTTGCCTGCAGCTCCTGCACCCCCCTGCCCCTGCAGCCTCTGTGATCCATGCTCCCCACTTGTCCTGCAGCCCCTGCACCCCCTGCCCCTGCAGCCTCTGCGCCCCCCGCCTGCCCTGTCCCTGCACCCCCCGCCCCTGCAGCCTCTGAGACCCCTGCTCTCCACTTGCCATGCAGCCTCTATGCCCCTGCCTGCCCTGCTCCCCCGCTCACCCGGCAGCCTCTGCCTGCTGGGGGCTTCAGACGCTCGGCAGTGCGGGTCCCTGCAGCCCCGGCCGCAGCTTCCTTCCTGCTGCTGAGCACGTTCCCTGGCCTGTCTGTCCCCGCCGGAAACAGCTCCTGTGGTACCAGGTTCCAAGCTGAGCGGGGCAACGGGGCCACAGGAAGGGTCCCCCAGTGGCCGGGGGGTCCCCGCCCACAAGGGAAGCCCGAGCCCACCCCCGTTCCCCACCTGAGCATTGTAGCTGGGGCAGCTGGGCTGCGCTGCGGACCCGGCGGATCGTGCTGGGCGGACCCTGGCTTATGCCTCCCTATTTCCCCGGACACGTCCGGCTCTTTGGAAATTCCCCCCGGACGGGGATTTGAGCACCAAAAAGCCGGACATGTCCGGGGAAATCCGGACGTATGGTAACCCTAAGGGTAATATAATTAATGCCTATCAACCAGTAGCATAGCTGGGGGGGGGGGACGGCTGCTTCCCCACTGAGCACAAGTGGCGCCTTGTCGATTTCCTGGCGCCTTTGTACTCACCCGGTGGCACTCCGGGTCTTTGGTGGCAATTCGGCGGCGGGACCTTCACTCGCTTCGGGTCTTCAGTGGCAATTTGACGGTGGGACCGTCAGTGCCACTGAAGAAACCCGGAGCGAGTGAAGGGCCCGCCACCGAAGACCCGGAGCACCGCCAGGTGAGTAAAAGCGCCGCAGCGGGTGGCGCCTTTTTTTTTAATTATTATTATTGCTCCCCCTGTTCCCTCCACCTGGCTACGCCACTGCTATCAACATGGGTTTATGTAAAATAGATCCTGTCAAACTAACTTGATATCTTTTTTGAAGAGATTAAAAATTTGGTTGATAAAGGTAATAGTATTGATGTAATCTACTTAGAATTATGCCAGGCATTTGACTCGGTACTGCACCTCATTTTGGTAGAACCTCATTCAGTAGAACCTCAGAGTTATGAACATTTCGGGAATGGAGGTTGTTCGTAACTCTGAATGTTTGTAACTGAACAAAATGTTATGTTGTTCTTTCAAAAGTTTACAACTGAACATTGACTTAAGAAAGTTTTGAAACTTTACTATGCAGAAGAAAAATGTTGCTTTTAACCATCTTAATTTAAATGAAGCAAGTTCAGAGGCAATTTCCTTATCTTGTCAACTTTTTTTAAACTTTCCCTTTATTTTTTTTTAGTAGTTTACGTTTAACACAGTACTGTACTGTATTTTCTTTTTATTTTGTCTCTGCTGATGTCTTATTGCATGCTTTCAGTTCCAAATGAGGTGTGTGGCTGACCAGTCAATTCGTAACTCTGGTGTTTGTAAGTCTGAGGTTCTACTGTAAAATAAACATGGCACTCATTAAATGGATTAAAAACTGACTGACTACTAAGTCTCCAAATGTAATTGTAAAGGGGAATCATCATCAAGCAGATGTGTTTCTAGTGGGGTCCTGCGGGATCAGTACTTGGTCCTATGCTATTTAACATTTTCATCAATTAAAACAAAATCATCACTAATAAAGTTTGACAATTACTCAAACTGGGGGAATGGCAAATAGTGAAAAGGACAGGTCACTGATTAAGACTGATCAGCATCACTGGGTAAACTGGGTGCAAACAAATAATATGCTTTTTAATAGGATTAAATGTAAATGTATACATCTAGAAATGAAAAATGTAGGCCATACTTACAGGATGGGGTCTCTATTCTGGGAAACAATGACTCTGAAAAAGATTTGTAGGTTCATAATCAGATGAACGTGATCACCCAGTGCGATGTCATGGCCAAAAGAGCTAATGCTCACCTTAAAGAGGGGAATCTCGAGTAGGAGGAGAGAGGTTACTTTACCTCTGGATTTGGAACCAGTGCAACCACTGCTGGAATACTGTGTCCAGTTCTGGTGCCCACAATTCAAGAAGGATGTTGCTAAATTGGAGAGTTCAGAGAAGAACCACGAGAATGATTAAAGTGTCAGAAAACATGCCTCATAGTGATAGACTCAAGCTCAATCTATTTAACTTACCAAAGAAAAAGTTAAGGGGTGACTTGATTACCATCTATAACAGGGGTAGGCAACCTTTCAGAAGTGGTGTGCCGAGTCTTCATTTATTCACTCTAATTTAAGGTTTTGCGTGCTGGTAATACAATTTAATGTTTTTAGAAGGTCTCTCTCTATAAGTCTATAAACTATTGTTGTATGTAAAATAAACAAGTTTTTAAAAATGTTTAAGAAGCTTAATTTAAAATTAAATTAAAGTGCAGATCTTATCAGTTTAGTGCAGTGGTTCTTAACCTGGGATGCACGCACCCCCTGGGGCAGGGCCAGTGCAAGGATATTTTGCGCTCTAGGCGAAACTTCCACCTTGCGCCCCTAGCCCCTTGCACATCAGTTCATTGAGGGGCAAATCCCAACGAGCCTTTATAGACCCCAGGGGCCAGCCGTGCCCAGGGGCCAGCCGTGCCCAGGGGCTGCTCCCCAGACCAGGTTCCCCCCTCCCCGCCCCCTGAACTCCCCTGGAAGGTGCACAGCCCCCCCCCCCCCCGCGAGCCCTCCCCACCCCACCCTGGTGGCTCCCACCCCGAGTCCACTCACTGGCTTTGCCAGGCTTGGGCTGCTGCAGCAGCTCGGCAGGGAGGAGCCGCCTTCCAGAGGCACTGGAGAGCCAGAGCGTCCTGCTTGCGGCAGCAGTAAGTCCCAGCCACGGAGGAGCTGGTGCAGTGCAGGGGGGCAGCAGCCCTGCAAAGGCAGCGGCGCCCGGGACTCCCACGCCCCATCCAACCACTCCCTGCCCCCTGACAGGACCCCCAGAACTCCTGACCCATCCAACCCTCCCCCTGCTCCCTGACTGCCCCCCAGGACTCCCCTTACCATGCCTATGCCGGTCAGATGCTGGCTCCACGTGGAGGCAAAACACGCTGCCGGGCTGCCGCACGCACAGCCCCTCCCCCGCAGAGTGCTGAGGCAGTGGGAGGCAGGGAGCTCCAGGAAGGGCAGTGGCGACAGCAGCTCACACCCCCGGGAGCTGCTCAGCCTCCTGACGGCCTGGGGTTCCGTTCACTCAGCCGGCAGCAGGCTGAGTGGGGCCAGCGGCGGGACCCCAGCTGGCAGCCGCATGCCAGGCAAAATCGGCTCACATGCCACCTTTGGCACACGTGCCGTAGGTTGCCGATCCCTGATCTATAAGTACATGGGGAACAAATATAAAATATGCTCAAGAAATTTTTTTTTAGGGAAGTCCTATGGCCCATGTTATACAGGAGATCAGACTAGATGATCGCAATGGTTCCTTCTGGCCTTGGAATGTATGAATCTATGATTGCCAAATACAGGAGGCTATCACAATAAAATTGCTATGGGCCTGATCTTTCACGCCTTGCTCAGGAAAGACTCCCATTAAAACTGCTGGGAGTTTTGCCTAAGTAATGAGTGCTGGTTCAAGCAGAATAATTTATTTTAGTTTAATCAAGTTAAATTATTGCAATAATTTTTCAGAAACTAGTGTGTAATCACAGTGACAAGGATAAATTGGCTGACAATTACTGATTTGGTTATGATGACTGTTTGAAGAGCTGAGGTTGTAGTGGCATTATTTTGGTAGATAATAGTTTGCTTCATTGATTACCTATATCTTCTGTCTAATCTGGTTGAATAATTCATGGTGAATTATATTAATTATGAATTTTGGTCTTTTCTTTCAAATAATTATTCACAAATAAAACATTTTTATGACTCCGCTAGCTCTACCTATTCTTTAGACATACACTAGCTACAACTAAAAAGTCAGCATGTGCCATCACAGTATTATCTGAGATGCCCCATGTTCCCCATACTTAGAATAGGAAATAAATGTGGTAACTGTGTAGTATCTGACAAATGCTGAATTTTGAATGGCAACCACTGCCTATACACTGCAAATGTGGCAATAGCCACATATATTGCAGAGTCATGCGATACATTACATCTGTCCTGCATCTTTAACCACCTCATCTGCACTCTTTCCACTGATCCACCACCCCTGTGAATGAAGCTATGCTGATTTGCACCAGCGGATACGGCCCTTACTGTCCTCATGTGGTAGGACCATCTTATATGTCAGGCATGGCTAAACTGTGGCTCATGAGCCACATGCAGCTCTTTTACAGTTAAAGTGTGGCCCCCAGAGACTCCCAGCTATCTCCCCCATTCTCCACCTATAGACTGGGGGTGGGAGCTTGGGGCTTCTGCCCTGCAGCGGAGTGGTGGGACTAGAGGCTTCTTCCCTGCAGGGAGGAGGTATCTAAGGGCTTTAGCCCCACGCCCCAGCAAGTGCCGCCCTGTGGGGCAGCTTGTGCATGTCTTGAGGCTCTCAAACTTCTGAAGATTCGGCTTGGAGGGTTAGTAAATTTGGCCACTCCTGTTATATGCTCCTCCCTTGATAAAATTTAATATAGAGGCCTGCTCATACTAAGTCCTTCTTTTAATTTCACTGTAATTGGGGGTGTTCAGTGTCTTACAGAAAGTGCTCATGACTTCACAGGATCAAGCTCTGGGTCTTCTTCAGAGAGAGATACCAACCAGAATTTATAGGGATGTGCTTAAGGAGCTATTTTAAAAAGGCATCACTTGATTTCGGACTTCAAAAACTGTTACACTGCAAAATATTATGTACCATTCTATTGGTGGAGGGTCCTAGTGCCCAACCCCGAGCCTGGAAGTTTACACTTCAGTGAAACAGCCCCACAGCTCGAGGCCTGTGAGCCCATGTCAGCTGGCACGGGCCAGACTCAGATTTTTCATTGCAGTGTAGACATACCCAAAAATTCTTGCTCCTTCCTTCCCATTTTATTTCTCTTTCAAATTAGTAGGCAACACAAGCATACACGGAGAATCACTTATTGGTATGAATCTTTTATTGTCTTTAAAAGGTTAAATATGGCTTTGACAAGTAATGTAAGTAGAATTTATATACATGCTACTGGGTTTTTAATGTTTGTATATATACCGTATTTTCCGGCGTATAAGACGACTGAGTGTATAAGACGACCCCCAACTTTTCCAGTTAAAATATAGAGTTTGGGATATACTCGCCGTATAAGACTACCCCTCTTCCAACGCACACCAAAAAAAAATTAAAAAAACATCAGATTTGATTTCAATATGGTAATTTTAATTCAAATGCTTATGACATGCAGGTACTTAGCAGGAAAACTGTCACTTATAAACATAAGGCTGTTTGTCATCAAACATGTAAACATAAAACAGTGCAAGTGGATTAAACTTTTCCTAATTCACTCTAAAGCTGAAAGGAAGGATAAGACAATAAACCCATGGGAGCTGCGATGCTGTTTGTTTTCTAAGCTGTCAACCAAACTGGAACTGATGATGATAGGAGGAAGATAACAAACGAGAGAGAGAGCAAGTGCCGGGCAAGTCCCTGGCGAGTTAGCAACGCCCATCATAACTGCAAGCTACGGTATTTTTACAGGTTTTGCTGGCGTGACAGTTTCCCTTTAAAAGCCTTCAAAACCTCCTGTTCGTCATCTGATATAAGTACATCAATGACATCTTGTGATACATTTGTAAGGCAGTCATCGTATGGATCGAATTCCGTATCAGATGGTGTGGTCTCAGCTTCGGCTTCCTCTTCATCTTGCCACAAGTAGTCGTCCTCCATACCATCTAATGAATTTGATATGCCACACTTCTTGAAAGACTTGATGACTGTTTCTGCATCAATATCATTCCAGGCTTTTATGACAAACTTGCACAAAACATCCAACTGTGGAGCACGCATGTTTCCTCCTTTTGTGAATGACTTTTTGCCGCTAACCATCCATTCATTCCACTGTTCTTGAATGCGATCTTTAAATGGCTTGTTTAGGCACACATCCAGTGGCTGTACCAACGATGTCAATCCTGCAGGAATAACTGCTGCATCTGTGTTTAGTCTTGCAAGCATTTGCTTGGTGCTGGGAGTTAAATGAGCCCTGAACATATCCCACACCAGTAGACTACATTTTTGAATAAGTCCACCTGGTCGCCTGCTCCATACATTATGAAGCCATAGCTTTACCCCTTCTTCATCCATCCAGCCTTTTTCATTCACATGTACAAAACAACCAACAGGGAACTTGAATTTCGGCATTGTTTTTCTTTTAAAAATAATCATTGGTCTCAGTTTGGCGCCATCAGCTGTGCATCCTAGTACCACTGTAAAACTGGACTTCTCATGTCCTGTTGTTTTAATTAAAATTGTTTTTTCACCTTTTTGATGGACAGTTTTATTTCCAACCATATCAAAATTCATTGGAGTTCCATCCATATTTCCAATACTACTTAACGCATAGCCATGTTTAGTGCGCTGTTGTATTACGTATCGATGGAAACTATTTACTTTGCTATCAAGATCTGCAGGTAATTTTGGGGCAATTTTCATCTTTTGCCTCAGTACCATATTATGCCTTCCCATGAATCTAGTACACCAGGATACAGTGGCCTTAAATCTGTTGCTGTGATCTGGGTTAGATTTGGCCCACTGAAGTGCAAACAAATGTATTTTATTTCGTGTCACTACATAACCGTTTTGGCGATGCTCATTCACCATGTCTGCTACATGTTTTTCGAGTTCTGGCCAATGTGGAGTGCCTCTTCTTAATGCACACTTACCCCTTGGCATACTCTTTAATGCTTTTTCATTTGCTTTCCAGTCCCGAACCATCTTTTCTGTTACTCCATATTGTCTTGCAGCAGCGCAGTTATTATGTTCCATGGCAAAGTTTACAACTTTAAGTTTGAAACTGGCTTCATATTTCTTTCTTCTTGCTGGTGGAGCCATGATGGGGTTTTGACTGTTGGACATTTGTATACTGTACTGTATGTACTGGTGCTATACTGTATGAACAGGTACAGATACTGGTGCTGTACTGTATGTGGTACCCAGTATACAACAACCAGCCAATCACGGCAAGCGATGTACCTTACCGGCGATTGGCTGGTTGTTGTATACAAAGCCTGCTTGGATTGGTCAGCTCTCCCTGCCTGCCCAGTCCTCCCTGTCTCCAAGACTATCAGAGCGGTAGCGCAAACACGCTTCTTTCACCCGTCTGGCCTGCCCTTGTATCCTATTACCTCCTTCTCTGCCTCTCAGATCTCGCACATGCGCGCCTGCGCCGCTTCACTGCAGTCCTCAGGAGCGAGATCTGAGAGGCAGAGAAGGAGGTACGGTAATAGGATACAAGGGCGGGCCAGACGGGTGAAAGAGGCGTGTTTTTCTGGGCACAGCGCCGCTCTCTCTTTTTTCCATACCCCGGGCGTCCCGGACGCCTGCAGCTTGCTCCGCCCTTCACTTACACCTTCCCGGTGAGGCGCCCCTTCACCTCGTCATCGGGCGGGGATGCGGCCGTGGCCGTTTTTGAGCTCCCCCCACCATATGCGGCGACCGCAGATTCTCCAGTCCGGCTCGGAAGTTTCAGCACCCGCCCTATAAGACGACACCCGGCGTATAAGACGACCCCCGACTTTTGAGAAGATTTTCCTGGGTTAAAAAGTAGTCTTATACGCCAGAAAATACAGTATTTTGTGTCCTTTTTATTTGAAGCCAAAAGAGCTTTTACAGTGGAATATTTTGAAAAATCTTTCCAATGTAACAGTCAAATAAAATCTCTTACTTCTCAAGGACATGTTTCCAATATCCTCTCCTCCATTCCCCCCTCCCCAAATAGTGAAATAATTTGGCACTTATAAATTGAGAGAAAATGCCAACTTTCCAAGTGGAATATTCTGTTCAGAAGTTTGCATTGAACTAGAAGTTAGGGAATGAGCAAAACTTCTTATTCTTCACAAGCTTCGTATTATCAGATTCAGAGAAACCTATTTTGCTATTGACCTGAGTAAGTCTGTTTATATGAAAGAAAATACAGCTGACTGAAAACCAATCTAATCTTATAATCAGGGTATAAGGGATATTTCACTTGAAGAACCCAACATCCAAAGGTATCTCTTAACACAACTTCTCATTTCAGAGACTTAAGGTCAATCATTTTGTTTTCTTATTTTGATTTATAGTAAGTCCGAGGGTTAATCACCCTCTTCCCTCCTATTTTATCACATCTTCCTGTTTCAATCCAAAAAGAACTTTGCTTTTGGCCATTACTTAACCACCTCTCTAGGGTGTCTTATCTCTGCTTAGCATGGGAGACACTCCCTTGTATTCTGCTAGGAAGCAAGATGACTGGACCGTTCTTGGTATCACCATCACATAGTTCTTTGCTAATCACTTATCAGTTATTGTCTTGTGTTAAAGTTGCAGTTAACCTAGTGGTCAGAGCCACCAGTGGAGCCAGAATTATGGTCAGAAGTCACAACAAAGAGTCAGAGCCAGGAACCACGTCAAGGGCTAGAGCAGAGTCAGGGCAAGAAAAAGAAAGAAGATGTGGTAACAAAAGCAAGGAACAGGAACCAGGCAAGGAGACAGGAAGCTGAGCTCAGAGTCTAGTCAGCAACAGGCCTAGTAACTAGTTGGTCAGACAAGGGTGGGATAAAGAACAGGAAACTTTATACCTGGTGGTGTCCACTCAGCAGTCTGCTGCTAGTCACCTGACCCTGCTGAGTCAGTGAGTATAGCCTCTGGTGGTTGGGCACTAGCTGCAGTTCCCTCCTCTGACCCTGTATCAAAGTTGCACAGAGGGTGAGGCGCTTGTTCAGCAACCCTGTGGGCCTGGGTTTGAGAAACATGGTGCCTGATACTATGCCACAATCTCATCCGGAGTTTTATATTATCATTATGTCTTCTTGTTGGATTTTGTTTTCTTTCCCTGTTTTAATATCCTCTAAAAAAATGTGTGACAGGAAAGAGTCAACAAATCACCACGTCTAATATCATAGTTAGCCTTTCCCGTAACTGACTCACTGCAATGGAAAAATAGTTAGACGCAATAGGACTTCTTGTGAAATGAATGTTCTGCTGTCTCATATTCTAGAGGCACTTGCCTGACTTTCAGAGGATGCGGGTCAGTACTGTTTGCTAAGCAGACACCTTTTATGATCTCCTCAAGTTGGGCACGCAAACGAAGGTACCCAAAAATCACTAGTCACTGTTGAAAACGTAGGCAAGTACATATGTTGAAATGTTCCATATGCTGCCTATTGGGATCAGGGAGCACACATCTCAAAGATTTAACAAAAGAGAAATAAATACTGAAGTCCACAAATGGCTCATCATTTTGGTGAGTCTTGCATTTTAACTTCACAGTTGTGGAATCTGAGTCAGTGTTTTGGATAATGGTTGGCTCCTGGGAGCAACTGCAATAGGAACATTCCCTGTGAGGAGGTGAAGTAACTGACTCATATGAATATCTCTGAATTAAACAAAACTTTCAGAACTAAACTGGCGGGAGTTAGAACATGTGTGAGAGAGATCCCAGTGTCAGTGCCTTTGGATAACTTAAATAAAGAGTATAACCAATCTATTACAACATGCTTTCTGGTAGTTACCATGTCCTTCAGTTTTATCAATTTGTGCTTAATGCTGTTGAGTAGCGAAGATTTGAATAAACCTGCCCCATGTCTGTTCAAGCACTCCAAAAACGGTGCATAATAAATCCTGTGACAAGTGAGCCAGCTACCATATCCTATACCTTCTTCCTCCCACATTGAGTGGGAGAATACCTGCCATTCACAGGTAATTGTAACCAATTTTCTATCTGCTGCAATGATAGCTTTTTTAATCACATGAAGGAGTCTATGCAGAATAGCAGACATTCAGTTATTTATAGATTCAGCCTTCATATGTGCTGATTAGGAGCCGATGGCCCGATAACTAAAGTCACTGGAAAGACTGCCTCTGACTTCTGTGAGTGTTAGGTTGGGCCCCTCATGCACTGGTAAGCATGTGTATCCTTGCCCACTACTGAAATATAAAGTTCTCCTCATCTACATCAGGTGACACTTGTTGGAAGCATTGCCTAGTGATTAGGGATTAGTCCCTTCTTAATGCGGAGGGGGGTTGATAGAGGAGCCTGGACCTTCCCACTCTACCAGCCTCTGGACCAGGGCCCTGTGAGGGTTACCAAAGTTCCAGCACCCAAGAGTACCTTAACGGTGCCCTCGCTGACCCACTTCCTACCTCCCACTCTATTGTCCAAGTTTTGCAGTCTGTAGCAAAAAGGTAATGAAGGAAAGGTATCAACTGCACCTTCAGTCTATCTTCCCAGAGAGGCTGCTGCTGCGGAGTCCTGTATCAGGAGCTTGCTGGGCAAGTCCTTTTCCCTGCCTTGTCAGTCCCCTTCTGAGCTGTCTGGCTTTCCTTTAAAGTGCCATCTGGCGCATGCTCTGCAGGTGCAGATGAGCAGGGTTGTCTAGGCCCAGAATTGCTCTTTAACCCCTTCAGTCCTAGTTAGGGGGTTTATACACTCCAACACAGCCTGTCTAGTAGACATAGACTCATAGGACTGGATTTGTTCTTTCCCTATTTTAGCATCTTCTGATCCTACCTCATTTTCACTGGCATTCACTATGTTAGATGTCCAATCACCACCAACCTTCTTGGTGAAAATCAAAACAAAGAAGTCATTAAGCATCTCTGCCATTTCCACATTTTGTGTTATTATTTCCCCCGCCCCTCACTGACTAATTGGCCTACCCTCTCTTGGTCTTCCTCTTGCTTCTAATGCATTTGTAGAATGTTTTCTTGTTACCTTTTATGCCTCTAGCTAGTTTGATCTCGTTTTGTGCCTTGGCCTTTCTAATTTTGTCCCTACATACTTATGTTACATGTGAATGGAGATGCTCCATTAGCTTTCTTGTTTGCGGTTTTGAATCTGGAACTGAACATCCTGAGCTGAAAATACACTGGCATCCTCTTTAGAGTATAGCTGGCCAATGTCTGTTTGCTCATGAGACCGGGGGTAAATTAATTCTATTCACTTTCACAACATTTTACAAAAACAGTGTTTCTCCCACCACTTCTTTGGTACAATAACACACAGGCTGGCTTGTGGCAATTGGTTTGAAGAAACTCTTCCCTGCTCCTGAAGACAAGAACATTTAACAAGTTCTCAGCACTTTTAGGATGGCTTTCCAATATTCAACTCCTGTCCAAACATGCTTATGATTCACCAGGGTGGGCCGGTAGGACTACCAACATCCCATACTGTCCATTCAGCTCTACCTGTACTACAGAAGCCATAATTTTAATAGATGCTGTGGTGGGACAACAACTCACCAGTGTGGCGCCTCCTGCTGGTTGTCCAGGGAATTAGCTCTTTTCAGCCAGGAGCACCCTCTGCCGGCTGCTGTCTCGCCTGCCGCTGGCCCTATGTCCCTCCCGGACCCCAGTGCCCTTCTAGATGAGGGTTCTGCCCCCTGGCAGTATCCCCTTAGTCTGGGTCTCCCCTCCCTGGGGAACCCCCACCCCCATCCCTCCCTTGCTTCAGGGGCAACTGTCAGTCATCATCTAGCCCCCTCTCACTGGGGCAGACGGCAGTCTGTACCACTCATCATCGGCAAGGGGGGTTGGAGCAGCTGCCTCTGCCTATGTCTGGGCTGCCCCTCTGCAGCCCTAGTACCCTTTTGTGGGCCCTCACCTCAGCCTGCAGCCTGGAGCTCTGCTAGGCTGGAGCTCCCCAGCACTACTCTGCCCTAGGCACCCTCCTCAGCTTCCCAGGTAGCCAGGTCCTCCTCTTTCCATGTAGCTAGAGAGAGTGTGTGTTGGCTTCTGGCCCCAGCCCTCTTATAAGGGTCAGCTGGGCCCTCATTAAGCCAGCCACAGCTCTGGCTGCTTTCCAATCAGCCCAGCCTTTCCCCTGCCACAGCTCTCTCCCAGGGCTGTTTTAAGCCCTTCAGTGCAGGAGCGGGGTAACCACCCCGCTACAGATGCTTCCAGTGGCCGTTGGAGGCTCCTGTGACTGTGGGGCCTGTTTCTGGTCCTCTGTCCGTTCACGTATCCGGGCAGAGTTCCTCTGGGCGGCGTTCACTGGCTCCCTTGACACCTTTGAGGAGCAATGTGCGCTATCCGGGGTTCTCTGTTTGGTGTCCCCGTCAGGTTCCCTTTGACTGCATTCCTGTCCCTGTTTTTACATTAGTTGTCCCTCGTAATCATTTGAGTTTCAGGCCCTATGGATCCTCCCCTTAGGCTGGGGAAGGGCTGGGGGGGCCCTTTAGCAGTGGGCGGGCGTAATAGGTACAGATGCTTCCAGGGTTTTGTCAAATTCTTTTTTTTCAGGCCTATGCATAGTATTGTGTATGTAGCCAGACAATTGCTATCTCTGTTTTTTTTTTTTTTTTTTACTGCACCTTTAAATGCCAAAGGAGCCTGTTTGTGTGTCTGAGACGAGGCCTTCCCTTTTGGAGAGAAGGTTCAGTTCAAAACAACTGCTGTTACAGAGCAGTCTGGCCCACACACTCATGCTGCTCTCTCAGTAGAGATTTTACTTGTTTTTGTTATTTCACTCAATCTAAAATAAAAGTAATTCAGAGAGTGCATGTGGTTGTTCTTGTGCAAGGGCGAATGTAACATGGCATTGCTTTTTTTTTTTTTTTTTGGCAAAATATGCAGGGCTAGATTCTCAGCTGATGTAAATCAGCATAGTGCCACTGAAGCAAACTGCATAATGCCAGTTTACACCAGTTGAGGATGTAGCTCATAATATCTGCTTTGCTGAGTTGGAGGTGTGGTGAGGAGTGATGCCATGGTGTGGCATGCAAAGCCATGAAACTTTATATTATAAAACTATCTCAGAAGCAAGGTGAGAGAGGTAATATCTTTTACTGAACCAACTTCTGGTGGTAGAGGGGCCAAACTGATAAGCTTCCTCTGAAGAAGAGCTCTGTGAAGCTAAAAAACTGGTCCCCTCCACCAACAGAAGCTGGTCCAATAAAAGATATTACCTCATCCACCTTATATCTCTCATATCCTGGGACCAATATGGCTACAGCAACACTGTGAACAATATTTTATACTTTTTTGTAGTGTCTTTCATTGTGCAATTTTCCAAAGTCTGTCTAGTCATTTTTATACTGCACTCATTTCCCTGATATCTGAGCATCTTTTCCTCTCTATGCAGTGAGTATGAGTAAGGCTAAGATTTTGTCATGGTTATTTTTAGTAAAAGTTATGGGCACATCATGGGAAATAAACAAAAATTCACAGACGCTGTGAGCTGTCTGTGATTTTTGCTGTGGTGGCTGGGAGCTTCAGGGTTCTTTCCTGCCCCTCCCTGCAAGGCTGTCCCCGGTGACCTTGAGGAGAGCCCCTGAGGAGTCTGTCGCCTATCGCTGGAAACCTTCAGGGGGACCCTGAGGAGCCCCTCGCCTGTCGCTGGAACCCTGCCGGGGCCCCACTGGCTGCCAGCTCCAGTCCCACAGCCCCAGGGGCTGAAGCAGAAAATATCAGGGAGGTCTCTGGAAGTCACAGATTCCGTGACTTCCATGACCTCCGCGACATAAACGTAGCCTTAAGTCTGAGTTGCACCTCTACAGTACTAATTGTTTAGATATCCTGTAGGAAATAACCACTGCTTTGTGTATTAGGAATAAGTGATATAAAATTCTGAGGGAGTTAGCAGGCAGGGCTTAGGTTGCAAGGGTGTCTCTCAGTGGTAAATGACATACCGACCAATGCACTGCAGAGGAAGTAAAAAGACTATCCCAGCAGCTATGGGGAGAAATTAGTGGGAGCCAATTTGCCAGTGTGTCAAAGGAATGTGGGTCCGACATTAAAGGGCTGAAGTTCTCCTGTTCTGTGACACTGACATGCCCTAGTGCTGATGTGCAATTGTCTGTAGAATTTGCTCAGAACTCTTTCTCTTTCTTCATATTATTAAATTGTATTACTATAGTGCCTAGGAACCCCAGTCACGACCCTGTGCCTTCCTAAGCTCTATTTAAACCATTGGTGTGTCTTTCCACACACAAGTGAATCCGTCACTCCCTGACAGACCTACCATGAGGGGGCTCCTGGCACTCAGTCATGCTGGTGTGTTGTTTGAATCTAGCTCTGCAGTGGAGGCTATAAAGATGCTGCTTCTCTGTGTTGGCTGCCGTTCCGAGCTGACTGTTATGGAGAAGGAGCAAGGCTGGATCCTCCTACAAAGCCCCCAAGATCACCTCCGTGGGGTGACCCTGCTGGCCAGGTAATACACAAGCGTTTTCCATGCAGTCAGTCCTGCTAGTGGGGGCAATTCCAGAATAAAACAGTCCTCACTTCTGGGCTGCCATGTGGCCCCAAGCTGACCCCTCACCCCCTTGTTGCAGAATGTGCTTCTTCCCTTACTAACAAAGGTATTTCTGCTTTGTGTCACAGAGCTGTGGTGCACTATGCTTGCCCTGAGACCACAAGGATGCTGCTGGACCTAGTAATCCAGCTCCTCGACAGAGGTGATAAGAAACACAGGCTGACCATGATGGCCTTCTTTGTAGAAGTAAGTTTCATTAGCTGATGAGAGCAATTGGGTCTTGTGTCCTAGATTAGTGAGCAACTCCTTAAATCAAGCCTTTGAGACTCATTATTGCGCTACATAAACGATGAGCTTTATTAGTCATGTCCACATTGCGAGGTGTCCATGCAGCACTGACTAGGCTCCCCCAGTCCTGTCCCAGCACGCTCAGTGTAAAATCTGAGATGGATCCTTTAGGGGATCATTGGTTGCTCCAAAGTTGTAATTAGGAGCCTGATGGGAATATCCAAGAAACTAAGGTTCTGTAGCACAGCATCAGCCTGGACTCTCCCGAAGGGCAGCTGGGTCTCCTGTCGGCATCAGCCTTTCTGCAGGTCCATGAAAGGTTCCTCCTTGCGAAGTCACTAAGGAAAAGCAAAGAAGGGCATTGAGAGTGGGTATGGAGGAGAGAGGATCATGGTAAAAGCTCCCCCAGATGCAGGATCATTAGCTCTGAATGTGGTGAGCAATCTTTAGCCTTCTCTATTGGATGGGTTAGTTAGAGGCACATCACCAGGAATGAGGTGGCTCTATAGTCCATCGCTAGGTTGTCCTCCCCATTTCCACGGTTTCTGTCTGGCTAGTTCCTATTGACAGTTTTCAGGGATTGTCTCCTCATCTAACTCATTAAGGGATGGGGTTTAATTCTCTCCTCACCAAGAGTCCAATCCTGGGCCCATTGAGATCAATGGCAAAACTTTCACTGACTTCAGTGGGGTCAGGATTTCAACTGAGGGGTTTGATTTCTCAGTCCCAGCTTTCGCGTTATCTCAGAGCGGCTTGTTGTGCTTCACAGGGTCACCACAAGGGGTTCGGCTGCTCTTGGCAAACCCCCAGATGCACAAGAGTCCGCCATACAAATGGTCACTGAACATTTTGTTGCCCTACATGTTCTCCTGGAGGGTAGAGCAGCTCTGCTAAGGCCTATGGCTGAGTCTAGTGCTAACGACCAGTCAAAGCCCCAGGAAGTCAGTGGGAGGACTGGGTGTCACACACAAAGTGGGGCTGATGTATAGCAATGGACGGTACAACATGGAGGTTATGATGCCTCTCCACAGAACCGACACACAAAGTTTTCCGGTAAGCACCCTGCTGCTGATTCGCTCTGTGTTGTTTTCAGCTTCTGTGTTACAAAGAGGCCAAGAAGCTCCCACATCCAGACACTTTGGACCGTCTCGAGGAGTGGACAAAACACCCCAGCCCAGTTTTCCGTTCACTTGGTCTAAGAGGACTCGGCATCCTGGCAACCCAACCAGGGAAGGTGAGAGCCCAGGCTTGGTTAACTGGAAAACGACGAGGTGGCTGTGACCCAGTGGACTGAATTCTGGGCAGGCAGTGAGGCACAGTGTTCTGAGCTCACCTCTGCTGCTGACTTGCTGACCCTCTCGGTGCCTCCATTTCCCCAGCAGGAACGGGGATCACAACGGCCCCTCAATGCAGATCTTTCCTCGGAGAGTATTTTAGATGGGCTTTTACTGCTTGGATTTCAGGTGGACATTATCATTCTCCTAGGGCTATCACACTCCGGGTTTCCCCAGACATGTCCGGCTTTTCGCTCTTTAAATAGCCGTCCGGGGGGATTTCTAAAAATCTAAAAATGTCGGGATTTCCCCCCAGTCGGCTATTTATCGACAAAAAAGCGGGTGACAGGGCGGCCGAGCGCCACTCGCATTGGGGCCTTGGCAGCCAAAGCCCCTTCCCAGCTCCCCCCATCCCCTGCAGCCTTAGCACGCCGCCTGGCAGCGCTGGGGGGCGGGGCTGTGCGCCTGTGAGGGAACGCGGCGGCGGGGCTGGCAGAGGTGGCCAGAGCCCCTCCCCCGCTTCCCCCCTCCTCCACAGCCTCAGCACGCCGCTCGGCAGCACTCGGGCGGGGTGGGGCGCTCCTTGGGGCGCGGAGCCAGACACCTGCTCTAAGCTGAGTGGCACGGTAAGGGGGCCGGGGAGTTGGAGAAGGGGGGCAGTCAGGGGACAGGGAGCGGGGCGGGGTTGGATGGGTCGGGAGTTCGGGGGGGGCTGTCAGGGGGGCAGGGGTGTGGAGAGGGGTTGGGACAGTCAGGGACAGGGAGCGGGGGGATTAGATGGGTCGGGGGTTCTGGGGGGGCTGTCAGGGGGCGAGAAGTGGAAGGGAGTGGCTAGGGGGCGGGGCTACCCCCCCCAATGGAGTGTCCTCTCTTTGAAAGTTCAGATATGGTAACCCTAATTCTCCCCCATGCAAATTACCCCAGCAGCATTCCTGTTCCTTCTTGGAGAGACCATTCCTGGTGCTGTCACAAAGGAAGACCTTGATTGGTCTAAAGACCTTAGCAAGCACACAAGGCCCTGTCTCATAGCCCCCTCCAGTGGCAAGACCCAACATTGCAGCACTGCCTCAGTTTTCCCCTCCTCGGCTTGACTTGACAAATACCTCGTTCAATAACACCCTTATTCAGGCTCATTTATTAAGACAAACAAGCCTTTGAAGGCCAAAGATAAAACCCTCAGAATCAAACCTGACAATGTCCAACAGACTAAAAATCAGAAACAGGATCTTCTGCCATTACCACATCTCCTCTTCTGAGCTCACTCAACAAAGGTTCCACCCTGTCCTTAGTAAACATAAGAAAACTTAACTTTGGCCCCCTTCCAGGGCACCCCTTCTGCAAGCTCTTTGCCCCCAGGCTCTGCGGAGTTCTTTGTTCTCTTGGAGGAGGACTGCTTCCCAAGGCTTCCTCCCTGGAGGCCCTTTCCCCCCATCAGATTCCCCCTGCCTTCCCTCCCAGGGTACTCTAGGAGCCACTCCCCCCTGCTCCTGCTTCCCCTTCCTTCCTGACAGCCCAAAATAGTTCTCTCCTCCTCCGCTGCATCTGATTAATGCATGGGGCTGGCTGGCCCCAAGGTCTCTGGCCCTGAGAGAGGCAGAGCACTCTCTTAAAGAGTGTTTGTGACCCTGCCCCCAAATGATATTTCAATGCCTTGCACTATCAGGTCCAAGTTTCTCAAACTTTGCAGAGGGTTCAGCTCTCACTTAGGACTCCCCCTGGGCCAGGTTTGATTTTTTCCCCAAGTTTCACCATTTCGGGGATTGTCTGCATGGGAAAAGAAGGTGGCTAGAAGTTTTCGTTTGTTTGTTTGTAAGTGGAAAAACTGTCCTACAGCTCAGAGACGCAATCTCCCCAGGAAAAAATCACAATTGACTGGGAGACAGCATGGAACATTTCCATCCAAAAAGGGAATGTTTTTAGGAGCGTATCAAAAGGAGCAACTAGAATGGAAACTGTGTACCAGCCTTAACTATGGAGATTGCTGCCAGCATCTGCTATAATAATAAAGAATAGCACGTAGAAAAGAGAGAAAAGCCCCGAAGCAAACCACAGCTTTGCCCACCCTACACCAGAACGATCCGGGACAGGGTTAGGATTCACTGATTGCCTCGTCAGGCATCCCCATCGATTCTAAAGCACCACGCCTCTGACTGTGGAGACGGAGCTTCTCTCTGACTTGGTGCCACGGGGTAGAATAAACACAGCCCTGGCACTGTGGCTTGTACTCACTGGAGGGCTGGGAGATCTGATGAGCCCCCCCATGTGTGTGTGTGTGTGTGTGTGTAGGTGGAACAAGTCAAGGCCCTGCTGCCTGCCATCCTTTGGGGCTCGGATGAGATGGATGATGGGAGTATTCTGGAGGCCATCTCAGCTGTTCAGAACCTTCTGCAGAGCCTGGATGGGAGTGAGCGCACCAGCGTGGCCAGAAAGCTAATCCCCTTACTCGATGCTGTAAGTCAGGGGCTCTTGACCTGCCCATCCCCAGCCAGGCAGTGTTGTGACTCTGGAGTCGTAGTGGTGGCATATCTGACCTGATCAGTTCCGAGCCATTGCCTGGGCCTCAGGCATTGGTGACACCTTGGTCTCTCGTGTTCTCTGTGTGTGGCATGCAACCGTTTGGTCTCCTGAGGACTGATATGCTTTAATCTAACTCAAGTTAACATGCTCAATGTAGTGGTCATGGGGTGAAATGTAATGTCCTGTGCTTTGGAGTCTAGATGAATGAATGGCCCTTAAATGCTATGAAATTATGAAAGTGTTGAACCCATTAAAGAAACCCTCCAAAGAGCCCTTCACTGTGGATGGAGTCAGCACTTACAGGAGGCCTCCAGGGAAATTTAGGAACTACTGTCCTAACCTGTGTTGTCTGCCCCTCCACCCAAACCTTTCTGCAAATGGGTGCCCTCTTGGTGGGCAGACCATGGAGTTATTAGTCAGACTGGCCCCTATCTGTGGTTTGCATTGTGCCGAGCTCACCCTGTAAGGAGAGTGTGAAGCTCCCTCGGTGAGATCCCCTCATGATTGTGTGTCCATCACAGGTGAGACCCCAGGTGCGCTCTGCTGCCATCATGCTCTTTACAAAGTTGCTTAAGACAGTGACGAGGAGGCAGAAGCCCCTGCTGCAGGAGGAAGTGACCCACAGCCTGGTCCCACTGCTCCTTCACTTACAGGACGAGGACCCTGACGTGGGCAAGGTGAGTCCCGCTGCCATGTGCTCCCTGGTGCAGCAGGCCCTGACTGCTCCAGCTCTCCTGCTAGATCTGTCTCCAGAGCCGCCTCCCAAAAGTGAAAAATCTCAGCCCTACCCGTTTACCCAAGCAAGTTCCCTGGCCTTCAATGGACACACAAGTGGAGATGTTTTATGTCTCTCAGCAGCCACTTCCGAAGTCACTGAACTGCAGCCACCATGAAGATCAAACTCCAGGAGCCTCCACTAATAGGAACAAAGAGACACCCAGGGTCTGCAGGATACCATGTGACCCCCACATTCCTTTCCCTCATTGATCATTTCAGCTGGCTTTTCACTGCAGAGTGACCACAGATTCCAGCTCTTCTCATGATGCAAACTCTCCTTGTCCTATCTTGTGTTGCAGAGGTGTCAGAAAGCCTTGGCTGGGTGTTTTCAGCTCCTGGGATGGTCTTGTCCTAAGCAGATTAACAGCAAGAAGGCTTGGCACACCCATCCCCAGGTGGTGGACAAGATCTGCCAGCACTCTGTAAGTGAACAATCGGCTTCTTGTGAGTGCTGCTTCTAGATGTGGGACTGGAAACGTGTTCCCTCACTCACTGCTCTGATTGCATGTCTAGTACTAGCATACTGCACTCTGGCTTCCTCTTAGAAGCACCCAGCTCCCCCACTCCTCCCAGTGCCTGTCAAATCTGAACAGGCAGACCTGGCCAGGAGTTCAGTACGGAGGTGAAAGCTCAGAACATAAAGAATCAGTTGATGGCAAAAATGCTTTCTGAATCCTGCAGGAAACTGGATGTCCCCATTTTTCACCTTACCCCAGCCCACTGGCCACTTCTGCACTGTATTTCCTATGCTCTGCACCCTCTCTAATGTCCTCCCCAGATGAAGCCCATACAACCGGGCTTCAGTGTTCTCTAGTGCCAGGCTCCAGCCCTGCATTGCCAGCAGCTCAGACACCAGCAATGTGTCTGGTGACACTTTGAAATGGTCATTTAATGACTGCCTGGCATGTAGATGGTCGCCCCCAGGATACATGGAGATGGGAGCTGCATTCTTCCCACCCCTCCAAGCCAAGCAGATGAAATCTCTCTTCTTCTCACCCTGCGGCCCCAGCAACAAGAAGCTTCTTTGGTTTCTATTCCTAGGTGCTGAAGCTCAAGAACGTATCTGACATCTTGCTCCAATGTCTGGATCACCTCCAAAGCCCCCAGGCTCCAATACGACGGGCAGCAGCCATCTTTATCGGTAACCACTACTTTTCTTAAGCAACTTCTATCTGAGAGGTTGTCCCGTGTTCTGCTTGGAGGGCACTAGCAGCAAGAATTAACCCCCTGGGATCCTAGTGTCTAGATTTCCTGCCCTTGAGGCAGTTGGGCTGGGGATTATATCAAAAGGCCTGGAGCAAATTACAACCCTACCCTCCTGCTCCACCCACTGGAATCCCTGTGGGACTGCAGTCATTGGCAATCAGGCTCTCTGTGTCTTCCAAGACATGAGCCTCTTTGTCTTGGAGCTTGTGGACTTGTCTGATTATCCCAGGGACCACTTGAAAGCTGTTTTGCTTGTTGGAAAGACTGCCATTTTTTAAAAGGTAGCCCCAGGTGAGGTGAAAACTCCTGCAAGATTCATTTCCATTGTACGTTCCAGGTTGCACTGTTCAAAGGTCAGAGCCCGCCATGGTCAGGCAAGAGAAGGAGCTGATACTTCAGTGTAAGTAGTTGCCACATGGCTGTGTTTGCATGTGGAAGGAGAGCTCATGCTCCTTGTGGAATATCAGGGATGGAAGGGACCTCAGGAGATCATCTAATCCAACCCCCTGCTCAAAGCAGGACCAATCCCCAGATAGTGTTTGTTTGTTTTTAAACCCCAGTTCCCTAAATGGCCTCCGTAAGAATTGAACTCACAACCTTGGGTTTATCAGGCCAATGCTTGAACCACTGAGCTATCCCTCCCACTTGTGAACCAGTCTAGGAAAAAGTGCAACTCCCCTGCCATGCTGCTGCATTGAGTTCAATTTAGACATGGCCAGAGGTAGCTGTTGAGAGAGCCTGGACATCAGTCCCAGCTTTGTTTTCTCTGATGTCAGGCGTCACTTCCATCTCCAGGTGCCAGAAGGTTTTAGAAGGAGAAAGTAAATGCCAGGCAGGGTGAGAGGCCCTGGCATGTGTCAGGGAGATGGTGCTAAGGAGGTGGATGCCCCAGAATGCAGTGGAAGATGGTGCTGCCAAGGGCAGATGTCACTGAGGATTTAAGGGGTTATCAGATGGCGATGACACTGATAGCCCTGGTGGGTCCAGAGCATCTGGGAGGAGTTAGTTGCTGTGGAAGATCAGGGGCAGCTCCAGGCACCAGCGCAGCCAGTGCGTACCTGGGACGACAGGCCACGGGGGGCAGCGTGCCGGTCGTCGTGAGGGTGGCAGTCAGGCAGCCTTCAGCTGCATGCCTGCCGGAGGACCGCCGGTCCCGCAGCTTTGGTGGCAATTCGGCGGCAGGTACGCTGAAGGCGCGGGACCAGCAGATCACCGACAGAAACGCCGCTGAATCCGTGTGACCAGCGGACCGCCCGCAGGCATGCCAACAAAGGCCGCCTGACTGCCGTGCTTGGAGTGGCAAAAAACATAGAGCCGTCCCTGTGGAAGATACAGAGGCCCATGATGCAGGGGCTAGGGCATGCTAATATGATATGTGTTTTGACCTGAGCTTCCTCTCTCTGTCTCAGCTCTCAGTGGCCTGCAACAAGATCCGGATTCTTCTGTCCGTGTCAGTGTCTCACGGGCCATTCAGCAAGTTCGGGATGGTGGCAGAAACCAGTCACGTCAGACCCTAGGAGCTAGATTCAGGAACCTGCTCTGCTGCTTGACTGGCCAGGAGGAGAGGGAAAATGCTCCTGACAGAGATCTCTTGAGTGGCCCGGACCCTTCCCAAAGCCACCGATGGGACTCAGGAGGGCCCTGAGTTCCCACAGAGAAGTTGGTGACTGGAGGAGGTCAGCTGAGCCACCACTCCAGCCCCAAAGCCAGTGCCTGCATGATCCTGTGGTAATTACCTGCATTGTGCCCCATGAGATGTGGGCAGCTGGGGATGAGTTTAAGTGACCCCAGTACTCAGCAGAATGACGGCTACTGGCTCCAGTGAAACAAAAAGGTGACAAGACTGTTAGTGTAAAACCAAGGGCATTTGCTCTCACGTCTCTGTCTTCCTTCCATAATGGGACGAGTTGCAAGATAGCTGGTTCATTACATCAGCCACCTTTTCCCTTTCTTCTGATTAGCCTCCGATCTCTGATACAGTCTTTGTGACCTTGTAGGAAGAGATGGAATCTGGATGATGGGGATGGATCACTTGATAAATTGCCCTGTTCTGTTCATTCCTGCTGAAGCATCTGGCACTGGCCACTGTCAGAAGATGGAATGCTGGGCTAGATGGACCACTGGTCTGATCCAATATGGCTGTTCGTATGATCCAGGCCTCTAGTTCCCCTTGGACAGTTAAAGAAAACCCTTTATCTCTCCATCCATTGACATTATATAACCTCACTCTTCTTTAGACACTTGGGCCAGCACTTTCAAACATGGATGTCAAAAGTTAGGTACCTAAATCCATACTTCTTCTTCAACGCTTAGCCGAACGGTCGGCCATAGCAATTGTTCACCATTGATCCGTTCCTGTGCTTGACGGGCCGAGAGCCCAACGTCAGAATAGACTGGAGGCACCCATGTAATAGGGGGCCTCCCTTTGGGCTGCCTGCACCCCTTGATTGGTGAAATTGTCTCTCGGATGTTACGAGCCACTCAAAGAACGGCGTTCGCCGGAACCTCTTGTGGCATACTCGCGACATGTCTGAAAAGCATAAGACGCCATCTGCGGACAATGGCCCCAGTAGTCACGCTCACCTCAGTTGCCTTCTTTGCTGAGGTAAGTTTTGTTGACTTGTTGAACTGAGATTGCAAAGTGTTGCTCAGTCCCATATTCTCACAACTGGCAGTGCCCCATATATATGTCTGGGGCACCGTGCAACCTCATTTCTCTCACATCTCTGTTTTCCTTCCATAACAGGATGAGTTGCAAGACAGCTGGTTCATTACATCAGCCACGGCATTATTGACCGTTTCCCTTTCTTCTGATTAGCCTCCGATCTCTGATACATTCTTTGTGACCTTGTAGGAAGAGATGGAATCTGTGCATTAGCCCTCTCATGCTATGGAGCCACGAGAAGATTTGACAGCAGAAGTAGATGCAGTGTGGACTAATCTACGAGGGACTAACAGGTTCATGCCATATAGCTGGCCTGCACAACATACGGTCCGCGGTGGCGTGCCTGCCCGCCGACAGGAGCCAGCAATGCGGGCGGCTGAGTCCAGCCCAATCAGAGCTGCGGTGGCGGGGCTTTCAGGCGCCCCCCCCCGACCCAATACCGGCGCCCGCGCGCGCCACCTTCCCTCCCCACTGCCCCAAGCGGGACACGGGCACGGAGCCCTCGCCCCCCCTCCCCAGCAGGACACTGCCCCCGTCCTGAGCACTTTTTGGCCCACCCCCCCCGGGACTCCTGCCCCATTCAACCCCCCGCGTTCCTTGATGCCCCCCCCGGGACCCCTGCCCCATCCACCTCCTTCCCTGTCCCCTGACTGCCCTCCGCTGCCCCATCCAACTCCTCTCCTGATTCCCCATCCAACCACCCCTTCTCCCTGTCCCCTGACCACGCTTGGAACCCCTGCCCCTGACTGCCTCCCACCGCCCCATCCAACCCCTGCTCCTTCCTGACTGCCCCCCGGTACCCTTGCCCCCATTCAATCCCCGTGTTCCCTGCCATCTGACCGCCCCGACCTCTATCCAGCCCCCCACCACCCTCCTGAACTCCCCTGCCCTCTATCCAACATCCCGTCCCTGCTCCCATACTGCGCTGCCTGGAAGTGGCTGGCGGCGCTACAGCCGCGCCGCTCGGCTGGAGCCGGGCCATACTGCCACCGCGCAGTGCCTGGAGCACCGGGTCAGTCTGAGCTTGCACCCCCCCGCTTCCCGCCAATCAGCTGTTTGCGCAGGAAGCCTGGGAGGACTGAGAAGCAAGCAGCGGCTTCATGCTCAGGACCAGGGAGGCAGAGCGGAGGTGAGCTGGGGCGGGGAGCAGTTTCCCTGCGCGCCCCTCCCCCTGGGTTACCTGCTGTGGCTCGGGCGGCTCCCCCCACCCCAGCTCACCTCCGCTCTGTCTCCGCCTCCCTGGGCTTGAGCACGAAGCTGCCGCTTGCTTCTCTGCCCTCCCAGGCTTCCCGCGCGAACAGCTGATTTGCGGGAAGCCGGGGGGAAGAGGGGGAGAAGCGGGGCAGAGTGTTCAGAGGCGGAGGCGGAGCGGAGGTGATCTGGGGCCGGGGAGCGGGGCGGAGAGCTGGAGCACCCATGGGGTCGGCTCCTAAGGCGTCACTTTTGGATAATGTGCTCAGGGGGAGCAGCCGCTCCCTCTGCTCCCCCCCAGCTATGGTCCTGGTCACTTCAACTTACCGGTTGTTAAATTTAGAAGCCCTTTTAGAACCGGTCCCGCGCAGGAAAACTGGTTCTAAAAGGGCTTCTAAATTTAACAACCGGTTCCCGCGAACCGGCTCCCGCTCACTACTGGAGACTTCCCTTGCCGCTCTCACCCTAGGAGCCAGAGACCTCCCAGCAGGGTTGGTGAGTGTGGCCAGGGAAGGGGGAAGGGTGTGGTGGAGTGAGTGTCTGGGAGGTGTGCGGGGGGTGCTGGGCTGTGAGGGTGTGGAGGACGCTGGGCAGTGGGGGAGGTTTGTGTGTTTTGCGGTTCTAGGCAGTGGGGGCCTGTTGGGGGGTGCTGGGCAGTGAGGGAGATCTGTGTGTGTCAGGGCACTGGGGGTCTGTGTGGGGCATTGTTTAGTTGTGGTGGTGGGGCTGTGGGGGAGGGCACTGGGAGGGAGGGAGGGAGGGAGGGAGGAGAAATCTGTGTGTATTGGGAAACTAGCGAGTGGGGTGCTGATGTGTATTAAGATGTGCTGATGTGAACATAGTACCAAAGTTCAATACAAAGTCATATAAAAGTTATACAAAAATGCATAATGCAGAGATTTATCTACAACTGCATTGATTGACTGCTGTGTGCAGTAATATAGTGACCCCTGGACCTACAGGCTTCCACACACTGTCAGTGCCTTGCTAGTGTGCCATGCACCGTGAGATATCTCTTCTCTTTCTGTGTGACTGTGACTGTTTCCCTTGTGTGTGAATTTATTCAACAAAATCTTGAGCTTCATAATGGATACCATGAGTGAAAACAAAAAGAGAAAAATAGAATCAGAGCACAGAGTTTTCAACACTGAATGGACGAATAAATACTTATGTACTATTTCCAAAGACAAAATACTGTGCCTCGTGTGTCGCGAAACGTTAGCCGTTCCGAAAGAATACAACCTTCGGTGGCACTTTGAAACTAAGCATCCCAGTCCCGCCAAATTGAGGCCAAATGAAAAAATAATTAAAGCAGCCAGTTTAGTGAAAAACCTTAGTAGAGAACAGCAAATTTTCAAGGCACTGACGGTGTGTGGAAGCCTGTAGGTCCAGAGGTCACTATATTACTGCACACAGCAGTCAGTCAATGCAGTTGTAGATAAATGCATAATGCAGAGATTTTTGTATAACTTTTATATGACTTTATATTGAACCTTGGTACTATGTTATAGCGGGCTCCTAAGATAGTATAATTAAGGTAAAAGAAAAATTTCTTCTGTGCAAATTTTTGAAGCAGAGTTCAAATTTGTGTGCCATGAGGCAAATGCGCCCAAGTGAGTAAAATGCTTATACATTTAAAAAGTTTTAATTTGCAATTTGTGTCAATTTATATGGGTTTTCCGATAGAGACATCATAAGTAAAAAAAGAAAAACAAAAGTTTGTGTTTTAAATGGAAAATTTTCCTAAAAAATATCAATAAATGATTATCAGCCAAGAATAAGATATGTAATTACAAATGCATTTTAATTTCTTTATTGGTCGAAATGTCAAAGACTGCTAAACTAACCTTACTGTTTTTCCCTGCAATCTTTTTCATTTGCCCATTCAATATAAACTCTGTCCAAATCTATCAGTCCTCAATCCAGCTAGTAACTCTTAATACACATCAGCACCCCACATAGAAACCCCCACTCGCTAGTTTCCCAATACACACAGATTTCTCCTCCCTCCCTCCCAGTGCCCTTCCCCACAGCCCCACCACCACAACTAAACAATGCCCCACACAGACCCCCAGTGCCCTGACACACACAGATCCTTGAGTGGGAGTTCCATTGGAGGAGAAAGTACCTGTATTTGCATCTGTCTTTGTATTGCTTGTATGTGTAGAGGCCTGTAGGGGGAGCGTGCTGGGCGGGCAGCTGAGCCCTGATTGGGGGCGGAGCTTGGCTGAGGAGAGGGCCTATAAAAGCGGCCACCCAGCCAGGCAGCGGCAACAGCTGCGAGCAGCGGCACAGGAGGCAGTGAACAGGGCTGCTAACAGGGGAGTTTGAGTGGGAGTTCCATTGGAGGAGGTGGAAGGGGAGGCAGGAGGGCGTGGTGCCCTTTGTGCTGTATTTCCCCTGGTGCAGAGGGCACAGCTGAGCAGGCGGGCCCAGGCAACAGCAGCCATGAGCCAAGCCGCAGGTGACACAATGCAGATGATTGCATGCGGCAGCTGCGGTATGTACATGGTCCTAGCAGCGGTACCTGAACAGAGGTATGTGTGCATGAACTGCCGCCTAATGGAACTGCTGGAAGAAAAGATCCGAGGCTTGGAGATGCAGGTAGATACCCTGATAGAGTTTAGAAGGAGGTTCGAGCATCTGATGGAGCAAAGGCAAGTGGGGGCTGAAGGGGAATGCTCAGGGGTACGGTGGTAGCAGGGGCTAAGACCTGTGAGGGGGGAATGCCGGGGGGAGAACAAGGGCAGTGGAAGCATGTGACTGTGAGAAGCAGGCAAAGGAAAAGGAGGGCCAGTGAAGGAGAAATAGAGCTCAGGAACAGGTTTGGGTGTTTGGAGAACGAGGAAGGGGTGCAGCAGGTGGTAACTGAAGGGGGCAGGGTGAGGAAAAAGAGACGAGCAGCTAGTCCCATAGAAAGAGGGGAGGAGTTGATGGAGACAGCACCAATTCTGGGCCCCGGGAGGATACAGGATGACGTAAGGGGGACTATAAGGGAAAATAGGAATGGACAGGGGTTGCAACTAGAGGTGAACAGGGGATAGATTAGTAGATCGCACTGCCACCAGGCAAAGGCAGGTGTACGTGATTGGGGACTCCTTACTGAGGAGGTTGGACAGGCCTGTAACCAGGGCGGACCCAGAGAACAGAAGGGTGTGCTGTCTCCCGGGCGCTAAGATACGGGATGTGGACTTGCAGCTGAAAAGGATCCTAAAAGGAGCAGGTAAGAACCCCTTGATCATCCTTCACGTAGGAAGAAATGACACGGCTAGGTTCTCGCTAGAGAGAATCAAGGGAGATTATGCCAGGCTGGGGAAGACGCTTAAGGAATTCGAGGCTCAGATCATCTTCAGTGGGATTCTGCCTGTTCCTAGAGAAGGGCAGTAAAGGGGTGAAAGGATTGTGATGATAAATAGTTGGCTAAGGGAGTGGTGCTATAAAGAGGGCTTTGGGATGTATGGCCACTGGGAGGCTTTCGGGGACAGAAAACTGTTCTCACGGGACGGACTTCACCTGAGTAGGGAAGGAAATAGACTTCTGGGAGGGAGGCTGGCTCATCTCATCAAAAGAGCTTTAAACTAGGAATTTGGGGGAGACGGTTGGGAGATGTCCAGTTAATCTCCACACCAGATGATAACATTGAGAGGGAGGACAATGAGATAAGAACAGATACAGCCAAGGGGAAGAGATTGGACATAAGGAGGAGGGGCGTGGATACCAGACTAATGGGTCATACTAGCAGTACGGTGTCCATATCAAATGGGAGAATGTGAGAGAGGCCAAAAGGCATAAATTAAGATGTTTATACACCAATGCGAGAAGCCTAGGTAACAAAATGGAGGAATTGGAGCTCCTGGTCCGAGAAATGAAACCGGATATCGTAGGAATAACTGAAACGTGGTGGAACAGTAGTCATGACTGGAGTACAGGTATGGAAGGGTATGTGCTGTTTAGGAAAGACCGGATCAAAGGTAAAGGTGGGGGAGTAGCATTGTATGTCAATAATGAGGTAAACTGTAAATAAATAATAAGCGATGGAATGGATAAGACAGAATCTGTCTGGGCATTACTCACATTGGGTAAAAGAACTACTAGAGCCTCCCCTGGATAGTGCTTGGGGTGTGCTATAGACCGCCGGGATCTAGCCTGGATAGGGACAGAGAACTCATTAACGTTTTTAGGGAAGTAAATACTAATAGGAACTGTGTAATCATGGGAGACTTTAACTTCCCAGATATAGATTAGGGAACAAATGCTAATAACAATAATAGGACTCAGATTTTCCTAGACGTAATAGCTGATGAATTCCTTCATCAAGTAGTTGCTGAACCGACGAGGGGGGATGCCATTTTAGATTTGGTGCTGGTGAGTAGTGAGGACCTCGTTGAGGAAATGGTTGTAGGGGACAACCTTGGCTCAAGTGATCATGAGCTAATTCCATTTAAACTAAATGGAAAGATTAACAGAATTAAATCGGAGACTAAGGTTTACGATTTCAAAAGGGCTAACTTTAATACATTAAGGAGACTGGTTAGGGAAGTGGATTGGACTAACATATTTAGGGATCTAAAGGCGGAAGGCGCCTGGGATTATTTCAAGTTGAAGTTGCAGGAGCTGTCAGAGGCGTGTATCCCAAGAAAGGGAAAACGGTTCGTAGGCAGGAGATTTAGACTGAGCTGGATGAGCAAGCATCTCAGAGGGGTCATTAAGAAAAAACAGGAAGCGTACAGGGCGTGGAAGAGGGGGGGGGGATCAGCAAAGAAACCTACCTTATTGAGGTCAGAGCATGTAGAGATGGAGTGAGAAAAGCCAAAAGCTGAGTAGAGTTGGACCTTGTGAGGGGAATTAAAACCAATAGTAAGAGCTTTTATAGCCATATAAATAGGAAGAAAACAAAGAAAGAAGAAGTGGGACCGCTTAAGAATGTAGATGGAGTGGAGATTAAGGATAATCTAGGCATGGCACAATATCTAAATGAATATTTTGCATCGGTATTAATGAGGCTAATGAAAGGCTGAGGAATAGTAGAAGCGAGACGGATGGGAATAAAGGAGTGGGGATTGACATTACCGTATCCGAGGTAGAAGCCAAATTCGAACAGCTTAACGGGACTAAATCGGGCAGACCGGATGATCTTCATCCGAGAATATTAAAAGAACTGGCACGGGAAATTGTAAGCCCGTTAGCGATAATTTTTAATGAATCCATAAACTCGGGGGTGGTACCGTTTGACTGGAGAATAGCTAATGTGGTTCCTATTTTCAAGAAGGGGAAAAAAAGTGACCCGGGTAACTACAGGCCGGTTAGTCTAACATCTGTAATATGCAAGGTCTTGGAAAACATTTTGAAGGAGAAAATAGTTAAGGACCTTGAGGTCAATGCCAATTGGGACAAATTACAACACGGTTTTACGAAAGGTAGATCGTGCCAAACCAACCTGATCTCCTTCTTTGAGAAAGTAACAGATTTTTTAGATAAAGGAAATGTGGTGGATCTAATATACCTCGATTTCAGTAAAGCGTTTGATACGGTACCGCATGAGGAATTATTGGTTAAATTGGAAAAGATGGGGATCGATATGAAAATCCATAGGTGGATAAGGAACTGGTTAAAGGGGAGACTGCAGCGGGTCGTACTAAAAGATGAACTGTCAGGTTGGAGGGAGGTTACCAGTGGAGTTCCTCAAGGTTCGGTTTTGGGTCCGATTTTATTTAATCTATTCATTACTGACCTCGGAACCAAATGTAGGAGTGGGCTGATAAAGTTTGCGGATTACACAAAGTTGGGAGGTATTGCCAATTCGGAGAAGGATCGGGATATCCCCCAGGGAGATTTGGATGACCTTGTAAACTGGAGTAATAGTAATAAGATGAAATTTAATAGTGAGAAGTGTAAGGTTATGCATTTAGGGATAACTAACAAGAATTTTAGTTATAATCTGGGGACGCATCAGTTGGATGTAACGCATTAGAGGAGAAGGACCTCGGAGTCCTGGTTGATCGCAGGATGACTATGAGTCGGCAATGTGACGTGGCCGTGAAAAAACCTAATGCGGTCTTGGGATGCATTAGGCGAGGTATTTCTAGTAGGGATAAAGAGGTGCTGGTTCCGTTATACAAGGCACTGGTGAGACCTCATTTGGAGTATTGTGTGCAGTTCTGGTCTCCCATGTTTAAAAAGGATGAAATCAAACTGGAACGGGTACAGAGAAGGGCCACTAGGATGATCCGAGGAATGGAAAATCTGCCGTATGAAAGGAGACTTGAGGAGCTAGGTCTGTTTACCTTAACCAAAAGAAGGCTGAGGGGGGATATGATTGCTCTCTTTAAATACCAGGGAGGGAGAGGAATTATTTCAGCTCAGTACTAATGTGGACACTAGAACGAATGGATATAAACTGGCCGTCGGGAAGTTTAGGCTCGAAATTAGACGACAGTTTCTAACCATCAGAGGGGTGAAGTTTTGGAACAGCCTTTCAAGGGAAATAGTGGGGGCGAAAGACCTCTCTGGCTTTAAGATTAAGCTTGATAAGTTTATGGAAGGGATGGTTTGATGGGATACAGTGATTTTAGTCAATAGGTCAATAACAATGGTCAATGATGGGATATTAAAAGTTACTACAGAGAACTTTTCCAGGCGGTCTGGCTAGAGAATCTTGCCCGCATGCTCGGGGTTCAGCTGATGGCCATATTTGGGGTCGGGAAGGAATTTTCCTCCAGGGTAGACTGGCAGAGGCCCTGAAGGTTTTTCGCCTTCCTCCGCAGCATGGGGCAGGGGTCGCTTGCTTGAGGATTCTCAGCGACTTGAAGTCTTTAAATAATGATTTGGGGAGTTCAACAGCTAAGTCAAGGGAGAGAATTCTTCCAGGAGTGGGTGGGTCAGGTTTTGTGGCCCGCATCATGTGGGAGGTCAGACTAGATGATCATAATGGTCCCTTCTGACCTTAGAGTCTATGAGTCTATGAGATCTCCCTCACTGCCCAGCACCCCCCAACAGGCCCCCACTGCCTAGCACCCCAAAACACACAAACCTCCCCCACTGCCCAGTGCCTCCACACCCTCACAGCCCAGCACCCCCCGCAAACCTCCCAGACACTCACTCCACCACACCCTTCCCCCTTCCCTGGCCACACTCACCAGCCCTGCTGGGAGGTCTCTGGCTCCTAGGGTGAGAGCGGCAAGGGGAGTCTCCAGTGGTGAGCGGGAGCTGGTTCGTGGGAACCGGTTGTTAAATTTAGAAGCCATTTTAGAACCAGTTGTCCTGCGCGGGACCGGTTCTAAAAGGTCTTCTAAATTTAACAACTGATAAGTTGAAGTGACCAGGACGATAGCTGGGTGGGAGCAGAGGGAGCAGCTGATCCCCCTGAGCACATTATGCAAAAGTGGTGCCTTAAGAGCCGACCCCATGGGTGCTCCAGCTCTCCGCCCCGCTCCCCGGCCCCAGCTCACCTCCACTCCGCCTCTGAACACTCTGCCCCGCTTCTCCCCCTTCCCCCCCGCTTCCCGCGAATCAGCTGTTCGCGCGGGAAGCCTGGGAGGGCAGAGAAGCAGGCGGCGGCTTCGTGCTCAAGCCCAGGGAGGCGGAGACGGAGCGGAGGTGAGCTCGGGTGGGGGGAGCCGTCCGCGCCACAGCAGGTACCCCTGGGGGAGGGGCGCGCAGGGGAACCGCTCCCCGCCCCAGCTCACCTCCGCTCTGCCTCCCTGGGCCTGAGCACGAACCCGCCGCTTGCTTCTCAGCCCTCCCAGGCTTCCTGCGCGAACAGCTGATTGGCGGGAAGCGGGGGGGCTGCAAGCTCAGACTGACCCGGTGTTCCAGGCACTGCACGGTGGCAGCGTGGCCCGGCTCCAGCCGAGCGGCGCGGCTGTAGCGCTGCCACCCACCTCCAGGCAGCGCGGTAAGGGAGCAGGGAGGGGTGCTGGATAGAGGGCAGGGGAGTTCAGAGGGGTGGTGGGGGGCTGGATAGGGGTCGGGGCAGTCAGATGGCAGGGAACAGGGGGATTGAATGGGGGCAAGGGTACCGGGGGGCAGTCAGGAAGGAGCAGGGGTTGGATGGGGCGGTGGGAGGCAGTCAGGGGCAGGGGTTCCAAGGGTGGTCAGGGGACAGGGAGAAGGGGTGGTTGGATGGGGAATCAGGAGAGGAGGTGGATGGGGCGGCGGAGGGCAGTCAGGGGACAGGCAAGGGGGTGGATGGGGCAGGGATCCCGGGGGGGGCATCAAGGAACGCGGGGGGTTGGATGGGGAAGGAGTCCCAGGGGCGGGGAGTAGGCCAAAAAGCGCTCAGGACGGGGGCGGTGGTAGAGCCCTGTGTCCCGCTGGGGTGGACGGAGTGAGGGCTCCGTGCCCGTGTCCCGCTTGGGGCAGTGGGGAGGGGCAGCGGCGCGCGCGGGCTCCGTGTCCTACTTGGGGCGGGGGGGGGTTGAGGCGCGGCGGCGGCACGCGAGGGCTCCATCCCCTTGTCCCGCATTGCTGGCTCCTGTCGGCGGGCAGGCACGCCACCAGGAGCTGCCCCAGGAAGCGCCGTGTAATAGGTCCGTGCCGGGTCTCAACCCTCCTGGGCGGGAGGGGAGCCACACCGACTCACTACTGCTGGAAGTAAACAGCCAGTTAGTTTAGAAGCTCTGGTCCTCCGGTGCAGGGGAGGAGCAAAACCGACAGCTAGCTCAGGGCTCAGGCCCTCAGACAGGGGCTGAGCAGGCGACCGTGAGTTCAAGGCTCAGGCCCTCTGGTGCAGGGACTGAGCTGACAACAGTTAATTTAAGGCTCAGGCCCTCCGGTGCAGGGGCTGAGCCGACAACAGTTAGTTCGGGGCCCAGGCCCTCTGGTGCAGGGGCTGAGCCGACAACAGTTAGTTCGGAGCTCAGGCCCTCCGGTGCAGGGGCTGAGCAGACAACAGTTAGTTCAGGGCTCAGGCCCTCTGGTGCAGGGGCTGAGCCGAAAACAGTTAGGTCGGGGCTCAGGCCCTCCGGTGCAGGGGCTGAGCCGACAACAGTTAATTTAAGGCTCAGGCCCTCTGGTGCAGGGGCTGAGCCGACAACAGTTAGTTCGGGGCTCAGGCCCTCCGGTGCAGGGGCTGAGCCGACAACAGTTAATTTAAGGCTCAGGCCCTCTGGTGCAGGGGCTGAGCCGACAACAGTTATTTCGGGGCTCAGGCCCTCTGGTGCAGGGGCTGAGTCGACAACAGTTAGTTCGGGGCTCAGGCCCTCCGGTGCAGGGGCTGAGCAGACAACAGTTAGTTCGGGGCTCAGGCCCTCTGGTGCAGGGGCTGAGCCGACAACAGTTAGTTCGGGGCTCAGGCCCTCCGGTGCAGGGGCTGAGCCGACAACAGTTAGTTCGGGGCTCAGGCCCTCCGGTGCAGGGGCTGAGCTGACAACAGTTATTTTAAGGCTCAGGCCCTCCGGTGCAGGGGCTGAGCCGACAACAGTTAGTTCGGGGCTCAGGCCCTCTGGTGCAGGGGCTGAGCCGACAACAGTTAGTTCGGGGCTCAGGCCCTCCGGTGCAGGGGCTGAGCTGAGAACAGTTAATTTAAGCCTCAGGCCCTCCAGTGCAGGGGCTGAGCCGACAACAGTTAATTTAAGGCTCAGGCCCTCCAGTGCAGGGGCTGAGCCGACAACAGTTAGTTCGGGGCTCAGGCCGTCTGGTGCAGGGGCTGAGCCGACAACAGTTAGTTCGGGGCTCAGGCCCTCCGGTGCAGGGGCTGAGCCGACAACAGTTAATTTAAGGCTCAGGCCCTCTGGTGCAGGGGCTGAGCCGACAACAGTTAGTTCGGGGCTCAGGCCCTCCGGTGCAGGGGCTGAGCCGACAACAGTTAGTTCGGGGCTCAGGCCCTCTGGTGCAGGGGCTGAGCCGACAACAGTTAGTTCGGGGCTCAGGCCCTCCGGTGCAGGGGCTGAGCTGAGAACAGTTAATTTAAGCCTCAGGCCCTCCAGTGCAGGGGCTGAGCCGACAACAGTTAATTTAAGGCTCAGGCCCTCCAGTGCAGGGGCTGAGCCGACAACAGTTAGTTCGGGGCTCAGGCCCTCCGGTGCAGGGGCTGAGCCGACAACAGTTAATTTAAGGCTCAGGCCCTCTGGTGCAGGGGCTGAGCCGACAACAGTTAGTTCGGGGCTCAGGCCCTCCGGTGCAGGGGCTGAGCCGACAACAGTTAGTTCGGGGCTCAGGCCCTCTGGTGCAGGGGCTGAGCCGACAACAGTTAGTTCGGGGCTCAGGCCCTCCGGTGCAGGGGCTGAGCTGAGAACAGTTAATTTAAGCCTCAGGCCCTCCAGTGCAGGGGCTGAGCCGACAACAGTTAATTTAAGGCTCAGGCCCTCCAGTGCAGGGGCTGAGCCGACAACAGTTAGTTCGGGGCTCAGGCCGTCTGGTGCAGGGGCTGAGCCGACAACAGTTAGTTCGGGGCTCAGGCCCTCCGGTGCAGGGGCTGAGCCGACAACAGTTAATTTAAGGCTCAGGCCCTCTGGTGCAGGGGCTGAGCCGACAACAGTTAGTTCGGGGCTCAGGCCCTCCGGTGCAGGGGCTGAGCCGACAACAGTTAGTTCGGGGCTCAGGCCCTCTGGTGCAGGGGCTGAGCTGACAACAGTTAGTTCGGGGCTCAGGCCCTCCGGTGCAGGGGCTGAGCCGACAACAGTTAATTTAAGGCTCAGGCCCTCTGGTGCAGGGGCTGAGCCGACAACAGTTAGTTCGGGGCTCAGGCCCTCCGGTGCAGGGGCTGAGCCGACAACAGTTAATTTAAGGCTCAGGCCCTCTGGTGCAGGGGCTGAGCCGACAACAGTTATTTCGGGGCTCAGGCCCTCTGGTGCAGGGGCTGAGTCGACAACAGTTAGTTCGGGGCTCAGGCCCTCCGGTGCAGGGGCTGAGCAGACAACAGTTAGTTCGGGGCTCAGGCCCTCTGGTGCAGGGGCTGAGCCGACAACAGTTAGTTCGGGGCTCAGGCCCTCCGGTGCAGGGGCTGAGCCGACAACAGTTAGTTCGGGGCTCAGGCCCTCCGGTGCAGGGGCTGAGCTGACAACAGTTATTTTAAGGCTCAGGCCCTCCGGTGCAGGGGCTGAGCCGACAACAGTTAGTTCGGGGCTCAGGCCCTCTGGTGCAGGGGCTGAGCCGACAACAGTTAGTTCGGGGCTCAGGCCCTCCGGTGCAGGGGCTGAGCTGAGAACAGTTAATTTAAGCCTCAGGCCCTCCAGTGCAGGGGCTGAGCCGACAACAGTTAATTTAAGGCTCAGGCCCTCCAGTGCAGGGGCTGAGCCGACAACAGTTAGTTCGGGGCTCAGGCCGTCTGGTGCAGGGGCTGAGCCGACAACAGTTAGTTCGGGGCTCAGGCCCTCCGGTGCAGGGGCTGAGCCGACAACAGTTAATTTAAGGCTCAGGCCCTCTGGTGCAGGGGCTGAGCCGACAACAGTTAGTTCGGGGCTCAGGCCCTCCGGTGCAGGGGCTGAGCCGACAACAGTTAGTTCGGGGCTCAGGCCCTCTGGTGCAGGGGCTGAGCCGACAACAGTTAGTTCGGGGCTCAGGCCCTCCGGTGCAGGGGCTGAGCTGAGAACAGTTAATTTAAGCCTCAGGCCCTCCAGTGCAGGGGCTGAGCCGACAACAGTTAATTTAAGGCTCAGGCCCTCCAGTGCAGGGGCTGAGCCGACAACAGTTAGTTCGGGGCTCAGGCCCTCCGGTGCAGGGGCTGAGCCGACAACAGTTAATTTAAGGCTCAGGCCCTCTGGTGCAGGGGCTGAGCCGACAACAGTTAGTTCGGGGCTCAGGCCCTCCGGTGCAGGGGCTGAGCCGACAACAGTTAGTTCGGGGCTCAGGCCCTCTGGTGCAGGGGCTGAGCCGACAACAGTTAGTTCGGGGCTCAGGCCCTCCGGTGCAGGGGCTGAGCTGAGAACAGTTAATTTAAGCCTCAGGCCCTCCAGTGCAGGGGCTGAGCCGACAACAGTTAATTTAAGGCTCAGGCCCTCCAGTGCAGGGGCTGAGCCGACAACAGTTAGTTCGGGGCTCAGGCCGTCTGGTGCAGGGGCTGAGCCGACAACAGTTAGTTCGGGGCTCAGGCCCTCCGGTGCAGGGGCTGAGCCGACAACAGTTAATTTAAGGCTCAGGCCCTCTGGTGCAGGGGCTGAGCCGACAACAGTTAGTTCGGGGCTCAGGCCCTCCGGTGCAGGGGCTGAGCCGACAACAGTTAGTTCGGGGCTCAGGCCCTCTGGTGCAGGGGCTGAGCTGACAACAGTTAGTTCGGGGCTCAGGCCCTCCGGTGCAGGGGCTGAGCCGACAACAGTTAATTTAAGCCTCAGGCCCTCTGGTGCAGGGGCTGAGCCGACCACAGTTAGTTTGGGGCTCAGGCCCTCCGGTGCAGGGGCTGAGCCGACAACAGTTAGTTCGGGGCTCAGGCCCTCCGGTGCAGGGGCTGAGCCGACAACAGTTAGTTCGGGGCTCAGGCCCTCCGGTGCAGGGGCTGAGCTGACAACAGTTAATTTAAGGCTCAGGCCCTCCGGTGCAGGGGCTGAGCCGACAACAGTTAGTTCGGGGCTCAGGCCCTCCGGTGCAGGGGCTGAGCTGACAACAGTTAATTTAAGGCTCAGGCCCTCTGGTGCAGGGGCTGAGCCGACAACAGTTAGTTCGGGGCTCAGGCCCTCCAGTGCAGGGGCTGAGCCGACAACAGTTAGTTCGGGGCTCAGGCCCTCTGGTGCAGGGGCTGAGCTGACAACAGTTAGTTCGGGGCTCAGGCCCTCCGGTGCAGGGGCTGAGCCGACAACAGTTAATTTAAGCCTCAGGCCCTCTGGTGCAGGGGCTGAGCCGACCACAGTTAGTTCTGACTCAGGCCCTCTGGTGCAGGGGCTGAGCCGACAACAGTTAGTTCGGGGCTCAGGCCCTCCGGTGCAGGGGCTAAGCAGACAACAGTTAGTTCGGGGCTCAGGCCCTCTGGTGCAGGGGCTGAGCTGACAACAGTTAATTTAAGGCTCAGGCCCTCTGGTGCAGCGGCTGAGCCGACCACAGTTAGTCCGGACTCAGGCCCTCTGGTGCAGGGGCTGAGCCGACAACAGTTAGTTCGGGGCTCAGGCCCTCCGGTGCAGGGGCTGAGCCGACAACAGTTAATTTAAGGCTCAGGCCCTCCTCATAGCGGGTCCGGGGCAGCTCCGGCCAGTCAGGGTACTGTCCTCGGGCCTCGGAGGTCTCCCGGCTGGGAGCTCCCGGCCGCACGTCTGCTTCCTGCAGTGGCTGGCGGCTGACTGAGCTCTGGCGGCCGGCCTTTATACTTCCTGTCCCGCCCCTTGACTTCCGGGGGACGGGAACAGGCGGCGGTGGCTCCACCCACTCCTCTGCCTGCAAGGGTGCTCCCTCTTCTGGGCAGGAGGGGAGCCACACCGACTCACTACACGCCGCCACGCCAGCCTCGGGACTTTGTGTGCGTGGGGTTTAATATCCCCCTGCGGGCCACACAGTGGGCCCCCACGGGCCGTATGTTGTGCAGGCCTGGTCTTGTGGCATACTCTCCACATGTCCTCTGAAAAGCATAAGACGCCATCTGCGGACAATGGCCCCAGTAGTCTGTAGACCGGAGCGACCATAAACATCTGCTTTACAAATGAAGTCGTTCCACTCTATGCCCAATATACAACGTTGGCATTTTATGTGGAAAGCCTCCAGCTTTGCCCACTCTGAGTGGCGCAGTCCCAATGTTTCACAACCGTACAGCAGTACAGAGAGGATACAGTTCGATTAGATCCTGAACTTGGTTGTCGTGCCAAGATGATGTTGATTCCATATTCATTGTAAACGACCCATGGCAGAGGCTGCAATGCCGCACTCAGGCACCTAAATAAATGGCCTGACTTTTCTCAAATGCTGAATACCAAGAACTTCTCACTCGAATCTGCCGAAGCCGTGGCTGTTCAGCTCCTCTGAAAATGAATCCACTCGTTTAGATGCCTGAATATGAATGTTAGTGCCAGACTTTGGACAGTGACATAAGAAGATATTGGCCTGAGCCTGTGCATGGACTCTCATCCTACAATCCAGCCCCTCAACAGATACATCCCAGCTTCTGACTGTGAGCCATTCAGCTACAATGGGGAGGCCTAGATGCTGTAAGTGAATTAACATGTAATGATAGATAGACAGATAGATAGATAGTATAAGCTATTCTTTCTACCATCTGCCGTATGGATTTGCTCTGTAGAGCTTGCTGTCCCTGTTACTCATGGGTATTTATGTTCCAGAGCCCCACATGAGAGAGGGAAGGATTTCAGGCCCAAGGCCCAAGTGGGGCAGGAAGAAGCACACGCTCACCTCAGTTGCCTTCTTTGCTGAGGTAAGTTTTGTTGACTTGTTGAACTGAGATTGCAGAGTGTTGCTCAGTCCCATATTCTCACAACTGGCAGCGCCCCATATGTATGTCTGGGGCACCTTGCATCCTCATTTCTTGACCTGTAAGTGGGGTGGCCTGGGGTTTATGTAAAAGGCAGGGGTTGTGTTGAAACCATAATCATCCAGATACTTCTGAGGAAATCCCTCTGGAACAGTGGAAATAGCGTAGCATTCGGCCATCAGTCCCTCGGTAATTTCCCAGATTGTGACTGAGTTTGATTTCCCGTGAGACGTCTTGAAAACTGCTCTCTTTGTTGAGAGGCTGAACCTCTGAAAGTTCGCCCTGGAGAATGTAAGCATTGACAGGAGAGCCGTTGTGTTGATTCCCTAGGGTGCACTGTCGAGCACGCCGGCAGACAGACCCAGATCAGAAGACCTGGACTTGGTACGTGAACGTAAGTAATATCCTTAGGTTAGTGCAGTGAGGAAGCAGAGGTCCCAGGATGTGGGTCAAGGAGATGGCAATGGGGACGCAGAGGCCCTGTCATGGCACCAATGGGATCTAATTTGTACTGTGTACTTTGGTCATCCACTGTGTGATGATCCTCTTCTGTAATGGGCGCCATCGGCCTGTTGTAATGGCTCCAACACCACCCTCCTCCCAGCCTCAGGAGAGGGGGCATGGCTGCGGCATCCCCGAGGCTTCTCTGCTTTATGCTGGGGGCTGGCCCAGTGGCCAGATGGCCTCCAAGTTAGTGGGGGTGGCTCACAAAAGCGGCTTTCAGGCACATTCCCACGCAGCTGCCAGGATCTGCACTGAGCCTAGGATCTGCAGAACCATATCACAGGCTGGGCCTCAAGGCTGGCAGGTTGGCAGATGCTGCACTGAGCAGCAGAGTTACTCTGTATCCTGAGTCAGGAAGCTTTTCTGCTGCTTCGCTGATCAGAGGAGCCTGGTAGTTAAATGAGGCAGGAAGATACACCTGGTTAATGCAAAGACACAGATGGAGCCCTGGAAGCCCGTATTTCCTGGTGTTTAGTCAAAGAAGATCAGGCCTGGGCAATATGACTTGACAGTCCTCAGCAAGGACTCATCAGAGAGACCCTCAGATGTAAAGAGGGAGGAGGTGGGGGATATTGGGTACAAACTCCCCAGATCCAGTTCCTTAGTCCGGGAACTGAGTGAGGGTGAGACCAGCCCGTCAGTCAAAGGAAATAGTGGACAGTGAGATGGTTATAGGCTAAGCCTAGTGACGCAGGAATGAGTCCAACCCCTCTTTGTTCAAGGTGGCCTGATCCAAACAAAGCTCACAGAAGTCAGTCTCTCTGTTGTCTTTAATGGGCTTTGGCCCAGGCCCATGGAGAAGGGAATGTGTTCTTTGAGCCCTACAAAGGACAGAGCAGAGACCATTTCCATCATTAATGGTGTGATGATTGAGCTGGAATAAAGCTAATCCAGGGTTCCCCTTTCTCTGCTGTCGCTAAACTTCTTTTTTCCTTGTTGATCCCCCAACACACGAACTGCTGGGCACGGCCAAAGTCCACAAAGAGGAGAAAACAAGGAGGAGCAGCATCCGCCTGCTAAAATTCATGGCTGAGGACGGACCAAGTAACCTTTGACCTTGGCTAGCTCATTATGCGTTCCACAGGGGACCCTTATTACATAACAGTACAGTGACTGGCCAGCCCCAGGCTGGCAGGATAAACCCAGAGCACAGCAACCTCTGTCCTCATGACTGAAATGGGCTAGTGCCACTAGACTAGGTCATGCCTCCTTCACCTCTATTCCGCAGCAGTAGGGGTATGAATCACAGCAAGGAGATCAAAGCTCTGTAGAGCTAGAGACAAGCTCTCTCCTCACCACCTTTCATATGGCAATTCTCACCCCTCCCCCACCCCCACCCTCACACACACACACACACACATTTACAGAGGAGACTCTAGACAAAATACAGCAAAGGGCAAAATAACTGGTCCCTGGACTGTGGGAGGAGAGTTATGGGCACGGAGTGAGGGAGCTGATGGCAAGGGGAAGGCTCCGGGCGAGTGTGGTCCCGGTGATCAGCGAGCCTACGGGAGTTATTCACATTCTCCGGAGGCCGGGACAATTGCTTAAAACGAAGACAGGAAAGCTGGAGGCAAGACCACGTTAACCATTAAAGCAGCCTGTCGGTTTGCCTGGGACGGGGACAGTCCAGCTCGCAGCGTAGTTCTCCTACAGTCGCTCTGGACTGACTCTGGCTCTTGTCCCCACTGAGTCTCCCACCCCAGCCACCGTGCGCACATGAGCCCAGGGCGATTCTGAGGAGACCCCTATTTTCTGAACAACGGCTTCAGGAAGGACCTGGCTGGCTGGGAAAGCGCAGAGCACTACAGAGCCGGCTGGGCCCTTCATGTTTTTCAGCCTGTCAGCATATTGGATTCAGACTAATTCTCAGGCTGAACTCTATTTAGAACAGGTACCTTTGTTCCTTGCTGCGCTAACGTCACTCCGCTTTGGGGGAGAATAAGGACAAAGGCCTATTAGAGATCTGTAGAAAGCTGATCTGGGAGACAGATTCTTCCACAGCTGCTACTGTGAGATTCTGACAGCATCCTCTGAACCATCGGGTGCTGGCTGCTGTCAGAGATGGGCTCCTGGACTGGATGGAACTCAAGTTTGATTCAGTCTGCTAATGCCTATAGCTAGTCCTTCACTAGTCAGTACCAGACGCCAAGAACCAGCTGCTCGGATGGTGCAAATTGGCTTAGTGCTATGGACGGCAATGGAGCTCTGCAAATTCCCACCAGCTGAGGATCTCTAGCCCTGCAGCATCGGTGACTCAGGACACTGGAGTGTGTTGGCCGAGGCTTTGAAATGATCATGGCAGTGAGAGATGAGCTCAGACTGGAAACCCCAAACCCAGCACTGGTGGACTTGGGGACGCTGAGATCTGGATCCGGAGCCAGAGCTGAATGATGTGGCTTGGGGCAGTCGCTGATTACAATAACCCCTGGTGTGTATCTGGGCTGTGTGCACTGCACACTGGGCTCCCAACTGCAGGATTTGACTAGTAGCCTTTTAAAAAAAAAAGTTTTGAGGTGCAGAAGGACAAGGAAAAATGTGACACCCTGTCCCAGACCCTGAACTATTTCTGTGCTACAGGGGTCCCTTTACGAACACAGCAGCCATCTCCATACAGCAGCTAACAAAAAAAAAAAGCTTCCATGATCCTTAAATCCTGACCCTGTCCCTCTTCCATCCTGCACTGTCCTTTATTACACAAAGGCCTTGTCTACACCTACATCAGCATGTAGGGTGCGTGTAGCTACACGTGAAAGGCTGTGGTAGGGAGGGCAGCCAGGCTGAGCTTGGGGAGCTGCCGGTGCCATTCCGCACTGCCTCCCCCCACCAGAGCCTTTCCCCACTGGAATCTTTCACTGCCGTGGGGAAAGGCTCTGGCAGCGGGGAAGGGGCAGGACTCTACCCTACTAAATATAGCAGCGTAGACTGGGGAGGCCCTGAATGGGCATGTAGGGTGCATAGCCATAGGGTTCAAGCGTCCCTTTACTTGCCTTAGCCAGTCCTCACCATCTACACTGCTGTTACACCCGTGCTAGCAGGGTCGAAATAGCCCCAAGTGTAGACCTACCCAAAGCAACTACCTCTGTTCCTGGAGTCCTAATTGACTGCGCTTGAAGAGGCTTGGGGATTGCAAAGGAAGGCAGGGTCCAAGTTAACACCCTAGCCCAGCAGCAGCCCCTCTGGTGGGAATTCGTCCTGGGCTCACTGCAAGGAAACAGTTCCCCCTTAGTTAAGACTTTGTATTGTTCTTCCAAAAAAGTAAGGCAGAAACTAGTCATGTAAGCCACTCACCACAGGGTGGCGCTGATGCTCTGCCTCCCCTACGTTTTTCTCCTCTTAGGTCCCTTTGCAGCGAATCAGATTATGTCCGGTCTCTGTGCCCATTGATGCAGTCTGAGTAGCAGGACCCCTTCAGCCCCATGGTGACATGGGCTGTGATGTGTTTGAATGATTAATCCTTCCTCTTCCTATTCCAGGCCAGAAGGGCTGAGGTGCTGTTTCCCGATGAGCTGTTCCAGGACTAGCGAGGTAAGCACAGACACGGGCCGTGCACTACAGCTCTAGGTACACTCAGGAGCGCCGCCAGTGTTTTTGCGGCCCTAGGTGGCGGAAGGTCCCGTCCCCAAAATACCGACGACAACAGGGGCAGCCGAAGATCCGGCCGCCGCGGTCGCCGCCCCCCAAATGTTAGCGCCCAAGGCAACCGCCTAGGTTGCCTAATGGGTTGTGCTGGCCCTGGGTACACCCCTGTAAGCCTAGAGGGGCAGGAAACGTGGTCCTTTCCGGTGGAAACGATGGTTGCTTTAATATGAGTGTAGAGTGTTTAGATGCAAGCTGCAAGCTGGATGGATAGAAACAGAGAGTTTGGAAGATCAATATGTAGCTGAAGATCATTGTTTTTACTGTGGTTTTTTTCCCCCCTCTCATAGGAGCCTTTCCAAGCGTCACAGAAGGACGGGCCAGAGTTAAGATGGCATCGAGTTGTTTGTTGCATAATAAAGCTGCTGCTGATTTCCAAGTGTGTGCGGCCAACTTTCCTCACTGTGCACTAGGCCGCGTGTAGCCATGTGACTGAGATGTCGGCCTTCTCTTTTCTGGGCACTGCACCTTTAATAGTAGAGGAATCTTGCTGGCTGCCAGCATCCTGTCTAGGGTTGCCAGGTGTCCGGTTTTCGACCGGAACACCCGCTCGAAAAGGGACCCTGGCGGCTCCGGTCAGCACTGCTGACTGGGCTGTCAAAAGTCCGGTTGGCGTGGGGCTGGCAGGCTCCCTACCTGGCTCCGCGCGTCTCCCCGCAAGCAGCGACATGTCCCTCGGCTCCTAGATGGAGGGACGGCCGCAGCCCCATGCACAGCCCCCACCCTGAGCGCTGGCTCCGCATCTCCCATTGCCGGGGAGCCGCGGCCAATGGGAGCTGCAGGGGTGGCACCTGAGGGTGGAGACAGCATGCAGAGCTGCCTGACTGCGCCTCCGCCTAGGAGCCAAGGGACATGTCGCCCTTTCCCTGGAACCGGCTGAGGTAAACACCACCCGGAGCCCGCACTCCAAAACCCCTCCTGCACCCCAACCCCCTGCCCCAGCTCTGAGCCCCCTCCTGTACCCAAGCTTGGGGATTGGTCCTGCTTTGAGCACGGGGTTGGACTAGATACCTCCTGAGGTCTCTTCCAACCCTGATATTCTATGACTCTATGATTCCCTCCCAGAGTCTGCACCCTTCCACAACATCCCAACACCCTACCCCAGCCCTGATCCTCCCCTGCACCCCAAGCCCCTCATCCCCAGCCCCACCCCAGAGCCCACACCCCCAGCCGGAGCCCTCACCCCCCCCCCGCATTCCAACTGCCTGCCCCAGCACTGAACCCCTTCCCCCACCCGTCATCCCCAGCCCCATCCCAGAGCCCACACCCCCAGCTGGAGTCCTAACCTCCTCCCGCACCCCAACCCCCTACCCCACCCCTGAACCCCATCCCGCACCCAAACTCTTTCCTGAAACACACGCCCCACCCCCCTGCCGCAACTTGGACCCCCCTCCTGCACTCCAAACTCCTCGTCACCAGCCCGGAGCCCACACCCCCAGCTGGAGCCCTCACCCTCAGACCTCAACCTCCTGCCCCAGCCTGGATCCACCTCCCACACTCTGAACCCCTCATTTCTGGCCCCAGTCCAGAACCTGCACCCCCACCCCAAAGCCCATGTCCCCTCCCACACCTCAACCCCCTGCCTCAGCCCAGACCCCTCCCACATTCCGAACCTCTCATCCCTGGCCCCACCCCAGAGCCCACACCCCCAGCCGAAGCCCTCACCCCCTCCCACTCCCCAACCACCTGCCCCAGCCCGGTGAAAATGAGGGAGTGGAGTGAGGGTGTGGGAGAGCGAGCGACAGAGGGCAGGGGCAATGGAGTGAGCGGGGGTGGGGCCTCGGAGACGGGGCGGGGCAGGGCCTCGGTGATGGGGTGGCAATGGAAGGGGCCTTGGAGAAGGGTTAGGGCAGGGGTGTTCGGTTTTGTGTGATTAGAAAGTCAGCAGCCCTAACGCTAAGGACTGCTAAGGGCGCAGCCGCAGAATGCGCCTGGTCCAGTGAAGCTGCCTGCAGAAAAGAGCATCTGAGTGGCAAGGAATGGCTTAACTGGGCAGGGTAAGGACGCGACAGGTGAAGCCTCTGGTATGGCACTCGAGGTGTATATGTTCTGTATGCAGCTCTCTACCTCATCTTCTGCTTTGCCCACCTTTGATTCATCTCCTACCTAGAAATTTAGCCAGGAGAGTAGGGGTAACCCCCCAATTCTGGCAAAAAGTGGTGTGGGATCTTCAGCAACGACGCCTGATTGGGATTTCAGTTTTACGGCTCCTCCGGCAGGTGGTCCAGCAGCAGAGCGCCCCCTAGCCCCACTGGCTCAGTATTGACACAAAGGACCTCCAGCTCCTGCATTCCAAGCAGTGCAGGCTGGAAGATTCATAGTTGGCCAGGGGGAAATCAGACCAAATCTGAGTGACATTTGACGAGGAGGTAAACAATCATGAGTTAAAAGGTCTTGCAAAAACAAATCCTCAGGTGCCCGCAGATGCTCCTACACATTGGCATTCTCTGACATCACGGCCTGCTCCTGTTCCTCCTCCTGTTCATGTGTAGATAAAAGCCTGAAACACTTGGAGAGCTTTAATTCTCTCTGCCCCATGCAGAGGTAACAGGATAAATGATCCCCACCTCTGCTTACTTGTCTGTGGGGAAAACACACCTGTTCTGCATTGCTGGAGCCACAGGGTGACTCATGGGAATGCAAACGTTCTCACTGACCTCCCGAGAGCCACATCAAACACGGAGCCGTGGCAGGAAACAAACCTACCAGACTATAGATCACGGCAAGTTCGGCTCTGGACTGTATTTCACCTGCAAACTGTTAACAATACAGGCAGCTCCAGAGAGAGTACCACCAAAACACCCCCGGTTCAGCTTTGTGTTGACAAAAGCAGCTAAGGACACGGACAATAACAGACCCAGAGCTAGGTTCTTGACACCACTGGTTCCCTAGGGCATAGGTTTCTGGCCCTATGCCCAGTGCAATTCAAATCTGTTATTATTATTATTTATTTGGATTTCAGTAGGACCTAATGGCCCCAGTCCATTGTGCCAGCTGCTGTATATGTGTTGGTTATTTATATTACCATATGATTTAGGCTCCCCAGTCACGGACTAGGCCCCATTGTGCCAGGTGCTGCACAAACACAACACAAAAGACAATCCCTGCCATGAAGAGCTGGCAATCTATCAATGGGCTCAATCTTCACACTGTGCACAGTCTCTTCACAAGCGCACAGTCAACCTGTGGAACTCCTTGCCAGAGGATGTTGTGAAGGCCAAAACTATAACAGGGTTCAAAAAAGAACTAGATAAATTCATGGAGGATTAGGGTTGCCACCCGGCCAGTCCAAGTTCCGGCTTGTGTGTCCAGGTGCCATTTGACAAGACCTGATATCTGGGTTTTTTGGATCTGGAGTGGAAGAGGTGGATCAGAGGGTGTGGTCTGGGAGAGAGGTTTATCTCACGGTGACACTAACACTTTTGACTGGCTGGCCAGGAAGTACCACCCCCTCATATCTGAGGACTTCCTGAAACAATCAGAAACACAGATGGACTGGGGCTGCAATTGCTCTCCAACAGTCCCACCTCTGGGACCCACTTCTGGGATTCACAGCATGGCAGTCAGCACGTCCCAGAGCACATGTGGGTATTCAGCGCCATGGGGCTGGAATTCCACTCTTGCCCATCATAAATGCCAGCTGCCACGCTGCCGCTGGAGGGATTAGGAGCATTTAGATCCCAGGCTGTGATTAGGTCGCTGACGTTCCTTGGTACAGACTAACACCTTTCACCTGGGATTCGGGGCAGGACTGCTAAGGGCGCAGCCGCAGAATGCGCCTGGTCCAGTGAAGCTGCCTGCAGAAAAGAGCATCTGAGTGGCAAGGAATGGCTTAACTGGGCAGGGTAAGGACGCGACAGGTGAAGCCTCTGGTATGGCACTCGAGGTGTATATGTTCTGTATGCGGCTCCTCCAATACATTACGTAAAGAAGAACCCCACGGACTAGACAGTGCCATATAGGCACAACCCTGTGTAGGGCAAATCCACTGCCCATAGGAGTATGAGGCCCAAAGCTTGCAGAGCTCCCCAGCCTGGGCCCACGGCTGTGCCCCACAGGAGGGTGCAGGGTGCCCTCCCCTCTGCTGCTCACCAGCTTTGTCTCTCCACTCCAGTCCTTTCACCACGGTGGCCAGTGTCCACCAGGCTACTAGCCGGGAGCAGACCCTGCACCCTCCAACAGGCCTGTTTCAGGACGGCATCAATGTGCATTAGGTACCTTTAGTTCCCACCAGCGGGGTCTACATGGGCTGGCTAGAGTGCGACGTGCGAGTGCTGCACAACTCACACCCCCATAGAGCGGACTGCGGCGCCGTGTAGACAACCCCGTCGGTGCCTAAAGGGGCAGTTAGGCACCTAAATCCAACAATTAGGCACCAGTAGCATTCACAAAAGCCCACTCAGCTGCTATCCTGTAGGCACCTAAAGCCCCATGGCATCTACTTTTCCACTGTTGAAGTCTGTGAGGCGCTTGCACTTGGTGGTGGTGGCCCCTGCGCAATAGCCCAGGAATCAGAGCTCTCACCCGGATCCAAATCCCCCCTCTGCCTGATGTGGGGCAGGGTCTCTCTCCTGGTGAAGCTGTTCCCAGTGGTGCAGAAGCAGGCTGTGGAGCCTGGCATAGCACTGGGCCAATGCTCGGCTTTGGCGCCCGTCTCCCGCGGGGGAGTTGCTGCCGTGTTGTGCAGCAGATGCTCGGCTGCGACTTGGAGACGGGGCTGAAGATGCCTCATGCACTGGGCCCTACAGGCTCTAGCATCTGGGGAGCTCATACCCAAGGGACCAGTTAGGATCTATGATACACACAGTAATTCCTATCTTGGCCTGTAGGGGGCAGTCCAGTAGAGGGGTACAGGGTAACCCTGCCCCAGGGTGTTTCTCATGTCTGTTGCCTGGGGTGCCCGTTCCAGGCCATCCCTATGTGAGAGGGCAGGTTTCCCTGTCTGGGGCTCAGTCAAGCAGCCTGGTCTTATTAGGGCCTCACCTCATTCTCCTCCTGTCTAGCTGCAGCGGTTGGATCACATCTGTTATTGCAGGCAGCTCCCCCTGGGAGAAACCATTAGGCTGCAAGCCCCAAACTCCCACCCCATTGACGATGCACGACCTGCCCCAGGCCCTTTCCATGCAGAGACGTCCCTTCGCTGTGGTCAGAACACACTGCCCCCTGTCCCAGGCTAATCCCTGGTGGCTGGGGCACTGCACTGCACCGTTAGTTCACATTAGTGCCCCATTGAGAGACTTGAAGGGCACCTGCCTCTGTGCTCCTGCTGCAGCTTCTGCAGCCTCCTCTCCTGGCTGCATCCCCTTCCCTTCCTCTGCCTCCAGTTCCCAGGCTGCTGGACCCCTCACGTCCTCTGGCTCCCTAGTCCCTCTCCACTAGGCCGTCATAGCACCTTCTAGAGGCTAAAATGAATCCCTGCCTCTCCAGGAACGACCCATGGCCCCGTCCCTTGCCACCAGCCCGTTCTGAACCGCTACAATGGGCTCTGTGCAGACAGGGGCGGCCCTAGGCGAGCTGCCAGGAACTGGCGCCCTAGGCAAACCATGCAATCGGCGCCCCCCAACACCCAAGGGCAGATCTAGGCTGAGGTTTTTGGTAAACTGGGAAACATTTTGCCCCTTTTTTCCTTTTAATGTTTTTTAAGCGTTTTTTTTTTTTTTTAAACAGAGACTTAATTATTCGGTTTGTCCATCCGTCCAACCAATGTTTCTGAGATCAGATAAAATAGAGACACACAATTTTCAGAATAGATTTGTACACGACAGCTAGATGATATTTCAATCCCATTTCAAATAAAAATGCATTAAAAATGTTAATTATAATTTTTATTATTACAAAGCCAAAATCATCCATTACGCTATCCTGCTTTAACTGCCATTACCACCACATCCGATATAGAAAGAAATAAGAAAACTCTGCAATGAACTTTAACCTGTATTTACAAAACACTCCGAATAAAAAACACTCTGTGCTCTTAAAACATGACTTTTCTTGCTTTAAGTTTTGAAAATTCAGTCACTAGTTCTTTTAGATCCAGTTTTCCAGCTCTTTCATGCTCTATTGACATTGTGGCAAATCCAACAAGTCTCCACCATTGTCGAACACAGATATGTTTTTATCAATTTTAACTTTGAGAAGCTACGTTCCCCACTAGTTACGGAAACTGGCAAAGTTAAAAGAGTTATAAAAATGTTTGGAAAACTGTCTGCGAATTTATTTTCACAAACGAACTTCAGGAGTGGATGTTTCTTAAATCGTCTGGAAAAAGTCTGAATGAAGCTCACTACATAAATCTGTAGCATCAATGTCTTCTGAATTTTCATGAGTCAATGCCGACCCCAGTTTTATACAAAATTCTCTTATCTGTTTTGCTGTTTTCTTTTGCCAGCTGTGGATATCATCTAGAAAGCCAAATACTGACTCTAGCTGCTGCATGTATTGAAATCTTTCATCAACCGAGTCAATAGCAGTATCAAGGACTGCGAAGTAGAAATTCACTTTGAACCTTTGTTTTGGATTCTGAATGGGTGTGTCTCGTCCTTCATGCGAAAACTGCTGTTTCTTTTGCCGAATCAGAACTGGCTCTGCTTCAAATTCTGTCGGAAAGTCTATTTCTTCAGCAAGCGCAAGAGAATCTACCAGTGTTCTTTCGAACCCTTCATCACTTCTGAATTCCTCCAGAATATTTTTATTTTGCTGCAGTTTTTGAATAGCAGAATGTATGTTCAAGTTCTTTTCCTGAAGCTGCTTAGTAGTGAGGTTAATCTCAAAAAGGATATTATACCACAAAATGAGTAAAAAGTCACAAATTTGAACTTGGAAAGACCCTTTGCAAGAGCTTCTGCATCTGAACGTGCCATATTTCCAGATGATCCAATAAAGGTAGTATCATCAGAAATTTCAATTAGGGCATCATAAATGTTTCCAAATTCATAGTGAAGAGGCTTCAAAGCATCAATGCGACTCTCCCATCTTGTCTGACTAAGTGGCGTCACAGTTAGAGAATTCACATGGCGAGTCAGAATCTCCCAACGGCGTGTTCAGCCTGAGACAAACACATAAACACGTTGCACCAGGTCAAAGAAACTGCTTGCCTCCAAACAGCATCTAGCAGCATCATTGACAACCAAATTCAGAGAATGCGCACTGCAAGGAATGAAAAAGTCCCTAGGATTGATTTCCATCATTCTCCTTTGCACACCATTGTCTTTACCCTTCCTATTACTCACATTATCATAGCCTTGGCCACGAAAGTTTTCAACAGATAATGACATTGTTTCAAGCTCTTGTAGAATAGTTTCAGTCATAAATGCTCCAGTTGTCTCCTTCAGTGGTACAAAACCCCAAAAATGTTCCTTTATGAGCATTTCAACATTATCTTCATCTGCAGACTTTTCCATATTCACAAAACGAATGATCATCGTCATTTGTTCAACATGACTCACATCTGGTGTACAGTCCAGTATTATTGAAAAGTATTTTGCAGAATGGGCAACTTCTACAATTTTATTTTTAATGGCATTTGCTAGGATTTGAATCAGTTCATTCTGCATATTTTTTCCTATGTAATGAACCTGTGTTTCATGATTAGTTATTTTACGTAGATGCTCCTTCATGACTGGATCAAACAAAGCTAGGTATTCAACACATTTTTAAAAGTTTCCATTACCTGGAGTATATAATTTTTCATTTCTACCGCAGCTGCGGAATGCTACATTTTGCCCACCGAGAACTCTCACTAAAACTATCAGACACTCTAATATTTGTTGCCAATAGTCTTCTTTTTCCTTGATCAGACGTAAATTTTCTTCATCGATAGTTTTTCCTTTTTTCAATCATAATTCAAGTTCTTTCCAATTTTGAAAACATTCCAAATGTTCTGTATTTCTTTCATGTGAAGAGAGAATTGAAGATATATTTTTCCAGTCCTTTGAACCATTTTCAGTAAGTGATGTACCAGTTGCTTGATTTCTAAACAACTTGCAGCAAAAGCAAAACACAGAGTCCTTCGCCACTGAATATTGTAACCAGTTTAGATTAATTTCTTCCCCATTATGAGTTTCCTCTTGTAATGCTGAGCAGAGAATTTTCTTTTATTTCCATCCTTAGGTAAGGGAAATTCATGAACTTGTTCGGGTCCATCTTCCACAAGAATTTGCTGCACGCTCTCATCACATCTGGGCCATGAAGCTGGGTCCCCATACTGTAACTTCCTCATCCTTTCTTCCAGAATTCTACTTCATTTACTTCAATTTCTGCATGTGTCCGAAGGTGAATAAATTTTTTCCACTTCCATATCAGTCTGATGCTGTGAGCTGCCTTCATCTAGAAGTAAGTTTCCATCATCTTGATGTTCCAAACTGCTTCCATGCGGATGTGAGATAACCTTCTCTCCACGTAAAATTCCTTCATCTGGATGCTGTGAACTGCTTCCATCTTTATTTGGATTAAAGAGAAGATATTTCAGGACGGATCCCTGCTGTTTTGCTTGGTCCTTTTCCTTCTCAGTCTTTTGTTTACGATACTCAGCTCCGGAGGGTTTTCTTTTTCCTCTTTCTGCCATGGGGCACTTGAATATTGTTATGTACTGTGCTCCCGACTGCAAGCCTTATAATGTTAAGGATGGCTGTCACATTACATGGTTGGTGATTTAAACCACATTGCAGCCATTCCAACATGTCTTTTCACTGCTTAAAGGTTCAATAATTAGTAACATACACTCACTTACCTATTAAAACAGTTAGTTACAGCGTTTACATGGACACAAAATCACCATTTTTGACGTTATAACCTGTTTGGAAAGTAATCCCCTTCCTCACGGTTACCCGCTTGGAGGGGGACGTCATCACTTTCGTAGTCTATTAAGCATTAACGCTGTCACTTTTCTTTTATGGACCTTATTTATTACATGTGAACCAGTTATAACAAAGAAAAGTTCATAATTATACAGCCCGATAATAACGCTAAGATTTAATAACGCTTAAAGATACTCACATTTTGGATTTATAATGCTGAAAGACATTATTCTTTATTCTTTGGCACCAGAAAACACAATTTTCCACAGTATTCGCTCGATTCTTAACCACTTACCTGCGATGTGTGTTAAAATGACCGTTTGCATGTATCAACTTCTGATATCTCCACTCTACATTAATTTCCGGCTATGCAACCTTGATGTATATTCAAGTTAAGTGTCACTAGCATTGTAGCTCTTGCCACTGGCGGATGTATTTCATTATGGCAGAGTTATTGCTTATCAAAATTGCGGAGTGGGTCATCTTGACCCTACGTCGCAAATTGAAAAAAAAATCGCTAAAATATTATTTATTTTTGCAGTAAATAAAAGATTTGACATATTAATAAATTCTCAGAAATGTAGAAAAATTAATTATAATTCCTATTCCCTCTGCATGCACATGGGAATTGAAATAATGACATCTTCGTTATTTTATTTGTATTTTTTTTTAACTTTTTCATTTTTTCACCCTTTTATTTTTTTTAATTTGATTTTTTTCCTTGAATTTGGCACCCCATTTAACTTGGCACCCTACGCGACCACCTAGTTCACCTATATGGACGGGCCGTCCCTGCTTCCAATATATTAAGAAATATGTTAGAAAGAGGCCAGCGATCAGTTGTTCTCCATGTCCACTGAAGGGAGGACAAGAAGTAATGAACCTGCAGCAAGGGAGATTTAAGTTAGATATTAGGAAAATTTAATAAGAGTTAAGCTGTGGAATAGGATTTCAAGGGAGGTCATGGAATCCCCTTCACTGGAGGTTTTAAGAACAGGCTGGACAAACACCTGTCAGGAATACACCAGGGTTACTTGGTCCTGCCTCAGCGAAGGGGGCTGGACTGGATGACCTCTCAAGGTCCCTTCCAGGCCGATATTTCCGATTCTGTTGGGCTCTATTGTAAATGACTGGATAATTATAGTCACTTGAAAAAGAAACGAAGACCCATTTGTCTTGTAACCACCCATTTCGTTGTCACTTTATTTCATTCAATTAACATTTTTGAAGAAAATCCATTCTATAAACACCTGCATTTTTAAGCACCAGAAAGGTCAGTGAGCCCCTGTCATTCTGACCCTCGCTAACCCATGACTTGAGACCTACTGCTACGCAGGGCCAGCTCCAGCTTTTTTGCCGCCCCTAGTGGCAAAGCCACAAAAAAAAAAAAAGATAAAGCCGCGATCGGCGGCACTTCAGCGGCAGCTCTACCACGCCGCTTCATTCTTCAGCGGCAATTCAGCGGCGGGTCCTTCCCTCCGAGAGGGAGTGAGAGACCCGCCGCCAAAGAACCGGATGTGCTGCCCCTTTCCATTGGCTGCCCCAAGCACCTGCTTCCTTTGCTGGTGCCTGGAGCCGGCCTTGCTGCTACGGGGCTATATTACAAGACTCTGGGCTGGATCCTTAGGTGGTGGAAAGCGGTGTCGCTCCATTGACTTAAATAAAGCTATGGCAATTTATATCAGCTGAGAATCTGGCCCCATGACCCCAGTGGAGTTACACGAGGGATGAAGTCGACCCCATATGTTTAGTTTTACATAGAAGACTGGACTTCACACTTCTTTCCAGCTACAAGTTTCAACCTGCAGTCTACAAAAGCAATCAGCATTCCAGCATAGTTGAATAATGTAATAAATGGGTTAGCGCATTCATGTGCACCACTGCCCTCTACTGGATGGAATCCAAACTACTCAACTTTTCCATTATTAAAATTTATTATTTTGGGGGTGCCATATTTACATACTACCTTATTAAAAAACTTTTTGGCCACTACCCTGGTGCTATTATTTTTAGTAGGAAATGCCTTCACTCATTCTGAAAAGGAATTAATTATTACCAATAAATACTGGAATCTTTCCATACTTCTTGGCAATTTATTAATAAAATCAATTTGAACCCTGTGCCACAGCCCAAGCCTTCGTTGGTGCATCATGGGTTGCCAGTGCAGAGGACGAGCCTCGTCCTGACTGTACCGCACACAATTCCACACCCATATTTTAATATTATTCTTTCCAGGGGTCGGCAACCTCTCAGAAGTGGTGTGCCGAGTCTTAATTTATTCACTCTGATTTAAGGTTTCACGTGCCAGTAATACATTTTAACATTTTTAGAAGGTCTATTTCTATAAGTCTATAATATATAATTAAAGTATTGTTGTATGTAAAGTAAATAAGGTTTTTAAAATGTTTAAGAAGCTTCATTTAAAATTAAATTAAAATGCAGAGGCCCCCGGACCGGTTGCCAGGACCCAGGCAGTGTGAGTGCCGCTGAAAATCAGCTCACATGCCGCCTTTGGCACGCGTGCCATAGGTTGCCGACCCCTGATTCATACACTCCCATTCTGCTACTTGTTTTAGCCTTTTTAAAGTCCCTTCAACTTTTTCCATTAAGTAACTTCTGGTTTTTTGGAACATGGTTAGGGTGATTTGCAGTGCCATCTGTTGGCTCAGATGTGTCAGCACAGACATTCTTGTCGGGCTATTGTATCTACCCGATTATTCCAGGCGGTTTTTATACCTGTTTCTTTACTGTGTGCCCTTACATGTCGCACCTTTAACTGTTTAGGGTTTTTTGTTACCCACTGGTAAATCTTTTTTTTCTTTTTTTTTTTGGGTATGCAATTTTTTTTAATTTGCTGCTTTTCACCTGTTCCTATACCAATGCTGTATCCAAAACTGTATTCCCTTCACACAAAAATCACTGTCAGCATAAATATATACGGGCTGAGGGGAATTTTCATATTGCCTTCAAAACTGATAAATTGCGTGAAGCTCGGCATGCTGAGCCGATCCATGATCTCAATGTCCCTGAATAACTTCCTCTTCTAAGTTAATGGCAGCGTATTTTACACACCTTTTCCTTTTTACTACCATTGCATTCCCATCAGTAAACCAGACGTGCTTTTCTTGACCCACGGTATCTAATTCTTCTAGTGGGGGGTTCTCTGAAAATGTCCATGCAGTGTGCAGAGGCAGTCAAAAAAGCAAACAGGATGTTAGGAATCATTAAAAAGGGGATAGAGAATAAGACTGAGAATATATTATTGCCCTTATATAAATCGATGGTACGCCCTCATCTCGAATACTGTGTACAGATGTGGTCTCCTCATCTCAAAAAAGATATACTGGCACTAGAAAAGGTTCAGAAAAGGGCAACTAAAATGATTAGGGGTTTGGAACGGGTCCCCTATGAGGAGAGATTAAAGAGGCTAGGACTCTTCAGCTTGGAAAAGAGGAGACTAAGGGGGGATATGATAGAGGTATATAAAATCATGAGTGATGTGGAGAAAGTGGTTAAGGAAAAGTTATTTACTTATTCCCATAATACAAGAACTAGGGATCATCAAATGAAATTAATAGGCAGCAGGTTTAAAACAAATAAAAGGAAGTTCTTCTTCACACAGCGCACAGTCAACTTGTGGAACTCTTTACCTGAGAAGGTTGTGAAGGCTAGGACTATAACAGAGTTTAAAAGAGAACTCCACGAGGACACATTTTCAGACTCATAACTATATACATGAAAATTACAACCTATTACATTGCTATAACAACAATGCTCCATGCACCATGAGCCTTCTGAAAACACCCAACGTGACAAACTTTGCATTGGATACCACACAATCATATTATAAGGATGAACATGGGTGTTCCCCAAGGTATAGAGCATCACAGGGTGTCTGTCCCCTACAGGGCCTGAAGGGATAAATTAGGCCAATTAACCTGTAGGCCACATCTGGAGGAGAGTCAGGGAGTGCTGCGGCCTAATTTGCTGATAAAGTCCAGCTGGGGGAGGAGCTGGCCCAGGTTTATAAAGCCAGGAAGTTGGCAGCAGAATGTGGCTACAGGGAAGGAATCCCTGGGAATAGGGAGGTCTGTCACAGGGTTCAGTAGTCTGTAGTTACTCCCTGGGAGGAGGGAGTTTGAGCTGTTATACCCACAGCGGGAGGAACCAGAAACTGTAGAAAGGAGTCCAGGGGAAGAGCAACGGGGTCTGAGGGAAAGCAGACCGCAGTTGCCCAGTGCAAGGTTCCTGGACTGGAACCTGGAGTAGTGGGCAGGCCTAGGTTCCCCTGCTAGCCACGGGGGAAGTGGCACCCTCAGGAGAGTGCCAGAGAAGACTGCCTGAGACCGTTCATGTGGAAGAACTTTGGTACCCTGTAGGGGAAAACTGCTGAGTGACCTGGCCGGAGTGCTAAGTCACCAAGAGCAGGCTGCAGCTTGTGGAACTAGAGGGGGGCCAGAGAGGTGGAGAGACCGCATGTAACCGCGGGAAGGGGCATTGACCTCGTGAAGCTAATGCCCAGAAAGGCCAGAGGAGGTGCCATTCTAGTGGTGAGTCGAGCTCCCCGTCACAGAAGCATTGAAAGTGACTGGCCGATCGGATTATTTCTGAGAAGTGCTGACTGAGCTGCTCCTGGAGATGGGTTCTCTCCACTCGCTCCTTTGGAAGGTAATAAAAAATACACGAATAACATAAATACTCTTTTGAACTTCTATAGCAACTTCCGCCTGCGGGTTTACAATCAGCATGGAATGCAGCCGAATAGCGCCTCATGTGACATAGCAAAGTGTTATCCCTAAGTCACAGATGGGGCATCTAAGGCACAGAGACACTTTGTGACTTACCTACGGTCTCCTAGCAAATGTGAGGCAGACTCAGGAATAGAAGCTGCATCTCCTAAATCCTGCACATGCTTTGCCATAAAACTAGCCCTATCCCAGGGAGGTTTTTTAGTGGTCTTTGGTCAAAAGTTGAGCTCAGCTCTTTGGCCAGGCCAGAGAAATCCAGCCGATATAGCCTGTGGGCACAGAGTGATATTACTGTAAGGTGAAATGCTCTGTTGCACCAGGGGTGTGCCTGGTGCCACCTTCCAGCTTGTAGTGCCACCTAGAGGTACTCTACGGAGCTGAGCTTCTGAAAGACAAAAGCTGAAGCCTGAGATTCTCTGCAAACAGAATTTTGCATCCATCGGGAAATGCTGCCTTTGGGCTGCTTTAATATTTCATTTGATCACTACAGACCAGACTGTAGCCCACCCTTACATGGCTATGCAGGGATGTACTGGGAAGCAAGACCCTGGTCACACGCCCACTCCGCTCTGCTGCCTCTCCACATTACAGGTGCAGGCATGGGAGAAGGAGAAGAGTTGCACAGCTGGCATTTCACCTCCACCCTCAGCCCATGCAGGTGGATGGGAGGGGGTGGAGAGGGGTAGGAAATGGGTGGAATCTTGGCTTTGCTCTTCCTCCCCCCAATACAACATGCTTAATTATTTGCTCCATTTATCTTTCTCGGTACTGAACTTAAGATGGCCTCTGCAGTGTGTGTAGGAGAGATTAGGGTTACACTTTTTTTCTGAGCAAAGCTTGTACTCCACCATGTCTTCAAGAGAAGTTTGCAGCTCCATCAAACGCACAAGCAGACATCTTGGGGTCCAATTTACAAGCATTTAACTCTTCTAAGACGTGGGTTGTCACAGATGCAGCCGATGTGTCTTTTATAACCTGAACATCTAGAAATGCATCTGCTGGCCTACCCCTGACATCAAGATAAGACACGCAATGACTTAATACTCGACACCCATTTGCACTGGTGCATTCATCAGACATATATGCACATTTTTTGAATGTGGTGAGAGAGTTCTTCACTTTTTCAACTGCTGAGTCTTTCAATGTTGCACCGCATGATTCTAACCAGTCCATTGAGTTTCTTGCAGAAAGATAAGCTTTCGTGGGCTAAACCCCACTTCATCGGATGCATGCAGTGGAAAATACAGTAGGAATATATATATACACATGGAATGGAATGGAATGGAAATGTCTTGCTTTCCATTCTACACAATATGGGGAACGCTTTCCCTGCCAACATGTCCTGAGTGGGAAAGGATGTGTGCCAGGAACAGCACCAGGGAAACAATATTATTACTAGTATATTGGATACATAACATGGCATAACCTTTTGGACATTAATGAACAACCTTATACAATGAAACCTGAAGGGTTATTTGATCACCTCTACCTATGCCAGAATCTTGCCACTTCTGCTGTCAGTACGAGGGTGAAGGAATAACTTGTTCTCAGTCTAAGGAGACTCGAAGTGTTGATCAATGGCTCTTTTTTGGAAAAATAAAGAGGGCTACAAAATAAGAAGAGAACTGTAACCAACTGCAGAAATTCAGAGGAGGAGGAGGCCAAATCCATGTCATAGTGAATTATGTAATTGTTCAATATTGAGATTCCAGCCATGAATAATAACTTATTCAGGATCAGACAGGAAGCCAGTGGCAGAGAGGGAATTCCTCTGTAATTCCTGCCTCCCATTTCAGTGCTCACTGCTCTATGTGCTGGCTTCTGTGAATTCACTACCAACTCAGGCCTGGCTATGACACCATGAAGCATGCCCAGCTAACCAATCAGAACCTGGCTTAGGATATTTTAATGGTCACTGTCTAGATAAGTTTGAAATAAGATTTGCTATCACTTCTTCAAAAATGGCCTAACCCTGAGGAACATAAGGATCATTCCTGTCTATGCCTCTCCAGGATTGAGCCTGAAGTGTGGCTCATTTTTCTCCAGATAATAAGATAGAGAAGTGGAAAAAAAACTTTAACTCTTTCTTTCCTTCTGCAAACATTGTCATGCAGCTAAAATGATACCTAAATATAAATGCTGCTATGGTTACTGATTGTATTCTTCTGAGTTGCAGCAGGAGAATAACTGATTGTGTTAAAAGCAACAGAGGGTCCTGTGGCACCTTTGAGACTAACAGAAGTACTGGGAGCATAAGCTTTCGTGGGTAAGAACCTCACTTCTTCAGATGCAAGCACAGGACCCTCTGTTGCTTTTTACAGATTCAGACTAACACGGCTACCCCTCTGATGATTGTGTTAAAGAACAGGTTGTATGCAGGAGATAACATCTGACCTCTATGATGTTAATTTTCATTTATCTTAGTCAACATTTTCAAACTTGGGTGGAGGGCCATTGAGAGAAATTTGAGGTCTCGGTACATCATATTTGCTGGAGCCCCTCTCCTCCCATTTAACTTTATTTACACATGTTACAGATGGTTTGGGGAGGCCTCCTGAGCTTGGGCTCTGGCACAATTGTTCCTTCTTTCTCCTCCTCTTGTCAACCCTGCTTGGGTGCCCAAAGTTTGGTTTCTAAAACCAAAATTAGATATCTACCTAATTAAATTTTATTTTGTTTAACTTTGGATTTGGGAGCCTAACTCGACACAGATAGGCTTAAAAAGTTTGGCCATAATTCTGAGACTGTAGAATTTTTAATGTGGTGTTCGTTGATCCCTCAGTCCTAAAATGCTTGCAAGAGCTCTGCTGTATTCTGCATCCAGTTCCAACTGGCTGAGCCTAACAGCAACAGGAATATCACACAACTACACCCAAGTTCTATGTCTGGGAAGCTCAGCCCTTCCCCAAAGTATCTGGTGTGGTAAATAAATATCTCCTGTAGATTTCTAGGTACATTTTCCAGTTTCATTTGGTGAGGCCTAAGAATGCAGAATAGGCTTATAGAGTAGGGATGATCTTACACCAAGAGTACTTAGGCACCTAATCCTACCAGTTCCTTATTCATGTTATTTGTTCTGCAGTAATTAGTGCCCAGTGGCCCCAGCCAAGTTCAGGGCACCATTGTGCTAGGCCCTGTACAAATGCATTGTAAAAAGAGGACTGGGGGAAACCCTGCCTCCTATCTGCCCTCTTCATGATGTCTTGTCCTCTCTGAGGTGTTAGGGGAAAGCCGTAGCTGCATAGGAACTTGTGACTGTGACTGGCCTTTTCACAGGAAGTATCATTAGTATTTGTATGGCAGTAATGCTCCATTGTGCTAGATGCTGTGAAGTGCTGAGACACAGTCCCTTCCCCAACAAGCTTATGGTCTAAGGGTATGTCTACACTGTAGCTGGATAGAAGGTGTCACTTCCAGCTTGAGTGGACCTATCTGCACTAGCTCTGATCAAGCTAGAATGCTAAAAATAGCAGTGACAGTATGAGTGATGGGAGGGTCTAGTGAGACACTTCTGAGTCCCTAGGTGCTACATAGACTCATAGACTCATAGACTTTAAGGTCAGAAGGGACCATTATGATCATCTGGTCTGACCCCCTGCATGCTGCAGGCCACAAAGCCGTCCCCACCCCTTCCCTTGACTCTGCTGTTGAAGTTCCCAAATCGTGTGGCTTGTTGACTTCAATTGGCAGAGAACCCTCCTGCTAGCGATCCCTGCCCCATGCTGCGGAGGAAGGCGAAAAACCTCCAGGGCCTCTGCCAATCTACCCTGGAGGAAAATTCCTTCCCGACCCCAAATATGGCGATCAGTAAAACCCCGAGCATGTAGGCAGAGTCTCCAGCCTTACCCTTGTTAGCCATTATACTATTTACCTGCCACGCCTCAGTATTCCTTGGCTAAAATCATGTTTTTCCATTAAACCATTCCCTCCATAAACTTATCTAACTTAATCTTAAAACCAGACAAGTCCTTCGCCCCCACCGTTTCCCGCGGAAGGCCGTTCCAATGTTTCACCCCTCTGACGGTCAGAAACCTTCGTCTAATTTCAAGCCTAAACTTCCCCACGGCCAGTTTATATCCATTCGTTCTCGTGTCCACATTAGTACTAAGCTGGAATAATTCCTCTCCCTCCCTTGTATTTATCCCTCTGATATATTTAAAGAGAGCTATCATATCCCCCCTCAGCCTTCGTTTTGTCAGACTAAACAACCCGAGCTCCTCTAGTCTCCTTTCATACGACAGGTTTTCCATTCCTCTGATCATCCTAGTGGCCCTTCTCTGTACCCGTTCCAGTTTGAGTTCATCTTTTTTAAACATCGGAGACCAGAACTGCACACAGTACTCCAAATGAGGTCTCACCAGCGCCTTATACAACGGAAGCAGCACCTCTTTATCCCTACTAGATATACCTCGCCTAATGCATCCCAAGACCGCATTGGCTTTTTTCACCGCCACGTCACATTGTTGACTCATAGTCATCCTGCGGTCTACAAGGACCCGAGGTCTTTCTCCTCCTCCGTTACTTCTAACCGATGCGTCCCCAGCTTGTAACTAAAATTGTTGTTAGTCATCCCTAAATGCATCACCTTACACTTTTCACTATTAAATTTCATCTTATTTCTGATACTCCAATTCACAAGGTCATTCAAGTCTCATTGCAGAATATCCCTATCCTCCTCCAAATTGGCAACGCCTCCCAGCTTTGTGTCATCTGCAAACTTAATCAGCCCACTCCTGCAACTGGGTCCGAGGTCAGTAATAAATAGATTAAATAAAATGGGTCCCAAAACCGAACCTTGAGGAACTCCACTGGTGACCTCCCTCCAACCTGACAGTTCACCCTTCAATACGACCCGCTGCATTCTCCCCATTAACCAATTCCGTATCCACCTCTGGATTTTCATATCGATCCCCATCTTTTCTAGTTTAACCAATAATTCCTCATGCGGTACAGTATCAAACGCTTTACTGAAATCAAGGTATATTAGGTCCACCGCATTTCCCTTATCTAATAAGTCCGTTACTTTCTCGAAGAAGGAGATCAGATTGGTTTGGCACGATCTGCCCTTCGTAAAACCATGTTGTTATTTGTCGCAATTGCCATTATCCTCAAGGTCCTCAACTACTTTCTCTTTCAGAATTTTCTCCAGCACCTTGCACACTACAGATGTTAAACTAACAGGCCTGTAGTTACCCGGGTCACTTTTTTTCCCTTTCTTGAAAATAGGAACCACATTAGCTATTCTCCAGTCTAATGGAACCACCCCCGAGTTTACAGATTCATTAAAAATTATCGCTAATGGGCCTGCTATTTCCCGCGCCAATTCCTTCAATATTCTCGGATGAAGATCATCCGGTCCGCCCGACTTAGCCCCATTAAGGTATTCAAGTTTTGTTTCTACCTCGGATACGGTAATCCCCCCTCCTGTATCCCCCTCTGTCACGTTGCTAATATTCCTAATCCCTTCATTGGCCTCATTAAACACCGATGCAAAATATTCATTGAGATATTGTGCCATGCCTAGATTATCCTTAATCTCCTCTCCGGCTATAGTCTTCAGCGGTCCCACTTCTTCTTTCTTTGCTTTCTTCCTATTTATATGGCTGTAAAACCTTACTATTGCTTTTAATTCCCCTCGCAAGGTCCAACTCTACACGGCTTTTGGCCTTTCTCACTCTATCCCTACATTCTCTGACTTCACTAAGGTAAGTTTCCTTACTGATCCCTCCCTTCTTCCACTCTTTGTACGTTTTCTGTTTTTTCCTAATCGCCCCTTTGAGACGGTCGCTCATCCAGCTCGGTCTAAATCTCTTGCTTACTAATCTTTTTCCCTTTTTTGGGATACAGGACTCCGACAGCTCCTGCAGCTTTAATTTAAAGTAATCCCAGGCCTCATCTGCCTTTAGATCCCTTAATACGTTTGCCCAATCCACTTCCCTTACTAGTCCTCTTAATTTGTTAAAATTAGCCTTTTTAAAATTATAAACTCTAGTCTTTGATTTAATTCTGTTACTCCTTCCATTTAGTTTAAACCGAATTAGCTCATGATCACTGGAGCCCAAGTTGTCCCCTACAATCACTTCCTCAACGAGGTCTTCACTACTCACCAAAATCAAATCCAAAATGGCCTCCCCCCTCATCGGTTCAGCTACCACTTGATGAAGGAATTGATCAGCAAGCACATCTAGGAACATCTGAGCCCTATTATTGCTACTAGCGTTTGTTCCCCAATCTATATCTGGGAAGTTAAAGTCCCCCATAATTACACAGTTCCTATTAGTATTAACTTCCCTAAACACATTAAATAGTTCTTTATCCATATCCTGGGTCGATCCCGGCGGTCTATAGCACACCCCAAGCACTATCCCTGGAGAGGCTCTAGTATTTCTTTTACCCAGTGTGAGTATTGCCCAGATGGACTCCGTGTTATCTATTCCATCAACTATTATTTCTTTACAGCTTATCTCATTATTGACATACAATGCCACCCCCCCACCTTTACCTTTGTTCCGGTCTTTCCTAAACAGGGCATACCCTTCCATACCTGTATTCCAGTCGTGACTGCCATTCCACCACGTTTCAGTTATTCCTACGATATCCGGTTTCAATTCTTGGACCAAGAGCTCCAATTCCTCCATTTTGTTACCTAGGCTTCTCGCATTGGTGTATAAACATCCTATTGTATCTCGTTTCTCCTGTCTCCCATTAGTAACGCTATATGTTACAGGCCTCTTTGTGTTCGTCCCCCCTCTCCTTCTTATGTCCAATCTCATCTCCTTGGCTATATCTCCTCTTATCTTATCACTCGCCTTTTCAATGTTGGAATCTGGCGTGGAGATTAACTGTACATCTCCCAACCGTCTCCCCAAACTTCCTAGTTTAAAGCTCTTTTGATAAGATGAGCCAGCCTCCCTCCCAGTTCAAGGCAACTGCACTTGTATTCCCCTGTGTGGCCCAGCTAGGGCACCTACTCTAGTTCCAGGTGCCTCAGCTCTCACCTTTCTTGGGCAGAGACCCACGTCTCTCTCTCTCCTGACTGGGAGTTTTCCAGGGGGCACTGTTCCCTGCCTACACGGTGAATTCCCCAGGAAGTCAGACTGTCTAAGCAGGCCTGATTTGCCTTCTCATCCGAGGCTATAAATAATATAAATACCCATGGGTATAAGTTATCACACAGCCCTTTCTAAGCAAGCACATTTATTCTTAAGTGAAAGCAGTACAGAGAAAACCTATTTAAAAACAATAAACAAGCCTACACGCATGCTAATCAGCTTATCAGAGATCACCCTAGCTCCAACAAGGGCTGTGCCAGGTGACCAGTTCTTCAAACCCCACCAAGGAGTTTTTTCTGTGGTCACAAGAAAACAATTGTTTGCCCAGAACAAGCACCCCCTTCAATCTGAGAGTCTCTCCTTTATACAGTTTGGCCCTTTGATCTGTAGAGATCATGAACAGGCAATAAGCCAGACAATAGTCCCCTTCTCAGGGTGAAGCTTCAAAAGGTTGGGTTTTTGCATAACCAGAGCTGTGGTAATTTGCATTCCCATCCCCCCAGGTCTTTCCTTGGGACCCACTTAACTTTGTTTATCTGGCACATTGTTTAAAATAGTCCTCTGAAACTCAAAATTTACATTGGCCACGTTCCCCTTCTAGTGATGTTCTATCCACTCCTACAATAATAAATAAACTTTGCATTTTTAACACAATGAACTCTTAAGATAGCCCATTAAGGCTTGTCCAGAATAGTGCAGGAAATTGCCATATCTGTCACATTAGGTACTTACTCAGGCAGCTAGCTCCTCACACTACTGTGGCTACACTTCTGATTTTAGTACAGTCAGAGTTAGCATAGGTATAGATTCATAGATTCTAGGACTGGAAGGGACCTCGAGAGGTCATTGAGTCCAGTCCCCTGCCCGCATGGCAGGACCAAATACTGTCTAGACCATCCCTGATAGACATTTATCTAACCTACTCTTAAATATCTCCAGAGATGGAGATTCCACAACCTCCCTAGGCAATTTATTCCAGTGTTTAACCACCCTGACAGTTAGGAACTTTTTCCTAATGTCCAACCTAGACCTCCCTTGCTGCAGTTTAAACCCATTGCTTCTTGTTCTATCCTTAGAGACTAAGATGAACAGGTTTTCTCCCTCCTCCTTATGACACCCTTTTAAATACCTGAAAACTGCTATCATGTCTCCTCTCAGTCTTCTCTTTTCCAAACTAAACAAACCCAATTCTTTCAGCCTTTCTTCATAGGTCATGTTCTCAAGACCTTTAATCATTCTTGTTGCTCTTCTCTGGACCCTTCCCAATTTCTCCACATCTTTTTTAAAATGCGGTGCCCAGAACTGGACACAATACTCCAGCTGAGACCTAACCAGAGCAGAATAGAGCGGAAGAATGACTTCTCGTGTCTTGCTCACAACACACCTGTTAATACATCCCAGAATCATGTTTGCTTTTTTTGCAACAGCATCTCACTGTTGACTCATATTTAGCTTGTGGTCCACTATAACCCCTAGATCCCTTTCTGCCATACTCCTTCCTAGACAGTCTCTTCCCATTCTGTATGTGTGAAACTGATTTTTCCTTCCTAAGTGGAGCACTTTGCATTTGTCTTTGTTAAACTTCATCCTGTTTAACTCAGACCATTTCTCCAATTTGTCCAGATCATTTTGAATTATGACCCTGTCCTCCAAAGCAGTTGCAATCCCTCCCAGTTTGGTATCATCCGCAAACTTAATAAGCGTACTTTCTATGCCAATATCTAAGTCGTTGATGAAGATATTGAACAGAGCCGGTCCCAAAACAGACCCCTGCGGTACCCCACTCGTTATGCCTTTCCAGCAGGATTGGGAACCATTAATAACAACTCTCTGAGTACGGTTATCCAGCCAGTTATGCACTCACCTTATAGTAGCCCCATCTAAATTGTATTTGCCTAGTTTATCAATAAGAATATCATGCGAGACTGTATCAAATGCCTTAGTAAAGTCTAGGTATACCACATCCACAGCTTCACCCTTATCCACAAGGCTCGTTATCCTATCAAAGAAAGCTATCAGATTGGTTTGACATGATTTGTTCTTCACAAATCCATGCTGGCTGTTCCCTATCACCTTACCACCTTCCAAGTGTTTGCAGATGATTTCCTTAATTACTTGCTCCATTATCTTCCCTGGCACAGAAGTTAAACTAACTGGTCTGTAGTTTCCTGGGTTGTTTTTATTTCCCTTTTTATAGATGGGCACTATATTTGCCCTTTTCCAGTCTTCTGGAATCTCTCCCGTCTCCCATGATTTTCCAAAGATAATAGCTAGAGGCTCAGATACCTCCTCTATTAGCTCCTTAAGTATTCTAAGATGCATTTAATCAGGCCCGGGTGACTTGCAGGCATCTAACTTTTCTAAGTGATTTTAAGAAGGAATTGAGTGAAATCCCGTGAAGCCCTGGTCTTTTATTCTTGTACTAACCTACATGTGTCTTTTATATTATTAAAGGCTTTGAATCCTTTGGCACATAAACCACTATCTGAGCACACATGATTATTCACATGATTACTCGCGATTAATTTTTTTAATCGCTTGACAGCCCTAGTAAAACCATAAATATTCTTACTGGAAGGTTGCATTGTAACACTATTTTATTTCTCAGAATTCAGAAAGATGACACACAAGAACCCCAAAACAGAGAGAGACAAAGCAGGCTGCTCCCTAAGGCAGAGAGGCACAATTCACCCTAGCTAGCTCCGAATGCCCCTGAAATTTAAAGCAGTAGCCTGCAACATACCACAATCTTTATTCTGTAGGTATCAGGTCACATTGCACATCCTATTCGTCCTAAAATTTCCAAGACTTGCCTTGCAGCTAATTCAAAGGGGGAATTGCTCAAATATTATGAACACTGACATCTCACTTAAATTGTTAATAACCACAATATTTAAGCAGAACTGCCAAATGATCAGGAGGCAAGCAAATTATTTTCTCCTTGCCTTTATAGGGGGGAGGGATAGCTCAGAGGTTTGAGCATTAGCCTGCTAAATCCAGGGTTGTGAGCTCAATCCTTGAGGGGGCCACTTAGGTAGGTGGGGCAAAAATCAGTACTTGGTCCTGCTAGTGAAGGCAGGGGGCTGGACTTGATGACCTTTCAAGGTCCCTTCCAGTTCTAGGAGATAGGTATATCACCATAATTAAAAAAAATAATTATTTATGTTGTGATTCATAGAGTCTTCACTTTCTGTGTTGTGTAACAGAGAATGCTTGAGTATTTAATAATCTGAGAATATTTTTTTCATAGATTCCAAGGCCAGAAGGTTCCATTGTGATAATCTAGACTGACATCCTGTATAACACAGGCCACAGAACTTTCCCAAAATAATTCCTAGAGCATATCTTTTAGAAAACATGCAATCTTGATTTAAAGATTGCCACTGATGGAGAATCCACCAAAACCATTGTTCCTATGGTTAATTACTCTCACTGTTAAAAATGTACATCTTATTTCTAGTCTGAATCTGTCTAGCTTCAACTTCCAGACATTATATCATGTTATACCTTTCTCTGCTAGACTGAAGACCCATTGTCAAACATTTATTCCCCATGTAGGTACTTACAGACTGTAATCAAGTCACCCAGTAACCTTTTCTTTTTAAAGTTAATTAGATTGAGTTCCTTGAGTCTGTCACTATAAGGCATGTTTTTTTAATCATTTATTCATTCTCTGGGTCTTCTCTGAAACCTGTCCAATTTATCAACATCCTTCTTTATTACATTATACACTTTTCAGCCATGACCACTTGCTCTTCAGTGGCTGATCCATCATTTGTTGAGGTCAATGGGAGTTTTGCTGTTGAATTCAGTGAGTGCAGGTTGGAGTTGTAAATAAGGTCCAATTCTGTAATGGTAATGACTTTTATTTCAGTGTTCCATTCTTTCACCTCTCCTGTTCACTGTATGCATGAGGACTACTGAAGAGAGATGCAGATGACACACAGCTCTCTATGTCACTTCTGACCCATTTGGTGCAGATGAATGACTTTCAGGTGCTACCTATCAGCACTGTGTTCTTGGGGAACCAGGGTGCAGTACCCAGCCTGTCTGACTCACAGCCTCTGCTTGAACCAAAGTGCATGATATTAGGGTTTTCCGCAGATTGTGAGTTTACCTTTGTGGACAGGCTGGGACATTATTCCCATCAAAGGACATTGTCATAAACAGAGTAACTGTCCCAACTGTTATTCTAGGGGACTGCATATATCCCCATTTTCCTTGGCTTATGAAACTATATAGTGATCTCAGAGACAAAAGAACGTTTTTAATTACACTCTCAGTAGGTGTAGAATGATGGTTGAATGTGCATTTGGCAGACTAAAATCTTGCTGGTGCTGTTTACAGAACCATTTGGATTTCAGTGTTATCAGTGCTCTTTGCATTATTGTGGCTTGCTGTGCTCTCCAGAATGTTTGTGAAGCTAAAGGAGAGCCATTTCATCCCAAGTGGACTCACGACAATATGGGATTGCTGGACCAGGTACATACAGCCAGTAAGTGCAATTCTCACAACTAGAGCAGGATGCACACCTGCAGGGTTGCTTTGTGTGACCACATTATGGAATTTGTGATACAGCAGGAGCAGGGCCAGGGAGTAGTGGGAGAGTGGAAGAGGGGAGATATATAAGCCGTAGGCTAATTAAGGCACAATTCCCTGTAGACTAGGGAAGGTTACTACAGGTTAATTGGAGCACCTGTAGCCAATTATGGCCCTGTCAGGAACCTGATAAACCCCCCCTGCTTCAGGCAGACAGTGTGGAGTGAGCAGGGAGAGAGGACTGGAGCTTGTAGGTGTGTTGCTGAGGATTAAAAGACCAGAGAACTGGGGGAAGGGACACCCTCCTCCAGCAGATCAGGGAGACTTCTTCCCCCAGTGTCAAGGACTGAGTAACCCTACCCAAGGGGGAAGAGTGTAAGAAACCCACAGGGCCTGAGAGGGGCTGGGTCTCAGAGTGAGGTGCAAACCTGCTTCCCTCCTCTACAACCTTCCTGGGCCACTAGTGGGGCCCTTGGTGCCCAAAGAGCAGGGGCAAATGCTGGTGTCCTAGCCCCCTGGCCAAGAAAAGTGTGGGACCCACCATACCAACGTTGGCCATTTTGTCACAACTTGCATGGACCAATGGACAAGGGAGTGTATGAATCTGTCTTTACAGTAATATCAACAGTGAATGAAGTACTCTTGCTGTTTGCTATGAGTTGGGGGGACAGTAGTTGATATGATTTTTAATTATGGATAAGATGATGGCTTATACCATGGTTGGGATGTGTGTGATGGGACATGTCCCCATCCTACTGATAGAAAGACTAGTGACCATTCTGGTACTCAGGTAGTACCAATTAGATGCACCTGCAGAACATCTTCCACCTGAAGAAGGGGTGCTTAAAAAGATGAAACTTGTCACAGGGGGAAGTTTGCCCAGGAGGAGAGGCTGCAGGGGGTGTGCTCGTGAGCTCCAGTAGCAAGAGGAGCCTAGCCTGAGGCAGTAGCTAGTCTTTCCTTTCCCTGCCCTTTTTGGGAGACGGACTGGCACTATAAGCCTGATATGGGTGAGGGGCTCTGGAGGGTTGCTCTCTGCCAGTGACCTGTGGTGGGACCTGGGGAATGCTGCCAGGGATTTGAAGTAATTGGACTGAGAGGACCCCAGGAATGAGCTGAACTCCTGCTGGGAACAGAGATTGCCCAGGAGTGGGGGAGCTCCTGTAGGTGACCCTGGAGACTCAAAGACACTATGGCCGAGCGCAGGCTGAAGATCAGCTTACTAATGGGAGAAATGGTGGTTCTTATGTATGTTTACTTATGCTGTTTGTATTATAAGCTGGGGGGAGGGGGATGGGTTCTCATACATTTTTACTTTTCTGTGTGATGAACTGTGATTTTTACTTATGGATCTAAAAGGATACATGAAGATATTTTTGCATATGACCTCCCACTTATGCCCCAAAGTTTTTATCTCTGTTCTTTGAAATGCACTTTATGTAGTTCATTTGTAATGATGGTAATAACCTTTGTTAATGAATTCAAAGCCTTTATTTGTTCACATGAATGTATTAGAACATGACAAGATTAAAAAAAACTGATAGGCAGGCCAGCTGCCATGAAATTACCCAAACAGAAATAAAATAAAGTGCATAGCACTAACAATGAGCAATGAAACCACTGCAAAACAAGCAGTGCAATGGAAACTCCCCTATTTCCAAGTGTCCTCTGCCCCCACTGTTTTCCTTTGCCCTCCTAGTGCATTTTGCACACACTTGGTGCTGCTGCACAGGGGTGGAGAACTGCACAATATGGTAGTGTGGAGGGGACTCTGGATGTCGGCCTGGAGCAGGAGGTGTGGGTGGAGCGGGAGTCTGCACTCTCATGGCCATGAACACAAGCAGCCTCTCAAACAGGCCCTTCTGCTGTGCTCGATCTTCCTCCTTCAAACAACGTTCCTACTCAAGGAACTGTGCTGCCAGTCTCTCCATGTTTTCTGCAGCCTCTCTCTGCCTTTCACCTTGAAATGTCCATCCTTCTCCCTCTAATATTGTAGCTGCTGGGTGACTTTATCCAGGATATCTACCATAAGATCACTGCAGACATGATGACATGATGTGGTCTTTGACTTCATCCTGAAAGTATGACGCCTGCCAGGCTCCTAGTGAACTGTAGCTGGTCTGCAGAGGTGGAAGGCCCTGAAAACAGAAATGAAACAGTATGTTAGTCTCAGTATTGCAGAAGAATTTCACTACATCAACAGATGTCTTTGGAACCGCAAAATATATTTGTACTTCAGTATATCCTGAGACCAGCATTTTAATTCCCAGATGCTCCTTGGGTACCACTGAGAGTTAAGCGATGCATAAAGGCTTTACATATAATAGTGAGATGAAATTTACAAAATTCATTTAAAGATTTATCTTTACAAATTTCAGGTCATTTTAGACTGGGTGGGAGGATGGTACCACTCCCTATGGTTTGCTACCTATGGTTTCCACAGTCCTTTTAGGCATTCAGCTTTCTGGAGGATGTAACAGTTCTGGAGATTCCTGAATGGCAAAGGGATATTCTGGTCCAAACTACTGGTGGCAAACCAGCCATATATGCTAAAGAGGTTTTCAAGCTTATGGTGACTGAGCAACATTTCTACAAGTGGAGTGGGCTGGTGATCTATGAAGGAGGGCCCAGAAAGTCCACTGCCCTGAAATGAGACTGCCCACTGGATTTCCTACTACAGAAAAGTTTGCAGCTATCGGCACCTGGGATTGGTTGACGATTCATGGGGAAATCAACAGGATGCTGTGCTAGCTTCCACATGGATTATTGCCTCCCTGTGAACTGCTAAAAGCTCTGCATTCATGTAGTTATCCCACTGCAGCTACAGCTTATGATACAGCTTGAATGGATTACATCTATCTATGGACCCCAGACAATATGGACTCTTAATACTACACCATAGGATTCAGAATAGGGAATGAAACACCTAAATTTCTGCCCTCTGAAGCATACTTCTTTAAGAAGGAACTACAAAGCACCCTTCATCCCTGCACATTTCTGGACTGCATACAACCCCCTGGTGTATTTAAGACAGTAAATTTTGTCACCCATGGACTACATTCACTGCCCCAGGTAAGCTCTGGCATGACCAATTTGTATGGTGTAGCACACTGTCAGCAGGGAAGGCAATGCAAGGCTCTCACCTTTAGCACTCCAAGACATCTTTGTAACAATGTGTCAGTATCTAGAAAATATTTCATTATAACTGTTTCTTTACTGTTGTTTGTGCTTCCTGGTAACCATTTTGAATTCTACATGCTGGTGGGAAGGGTGGGAGACACCAAGGTGTTGGCGTGCATTCCGCCATTATCGGATACACGCTGCTACCTGCAGCTTGCAATCGTTATTTCATTGTGTCATAAGCCAGAAATCCCTCCCCATTGTATCTTAATTACAACAAACATGGAGGCAGAAACTTAATAGGCTCAGGTGCCACTTCTGCCTTTTCTGTCCCTGCTGCCAGTTCTGTGGCTATCTGCTCCCCTGGGGTCTCATCAGACAGCTCCTCCAACTATGGACCCAGGATGTGCTGTAGCTGTTCTGGCAGCATAGCCTCCTCCAGGACTGTCATGAGCAGCAGAGTGACATCATGAGCCTCATACAGTGGCTGCTGGCTCCTCTTAGATTTGGGGGTTAGAAGGTTGTCATCCTGGCTGATCAGACTATCATGAACTGCTGTGGGCTCTGTGCTCAGTGCAGTTCCCAACACCCAGTCAAATTCCTCGTGAAAGAGACAGGACGAGGGGGAGTTCCCTGAGGTGTGGTTCTCATCCTTGGCTTTCCAGTGATCAGTCTTGGTCAGCTTGATCTCTCTGCATTGGCCACTGGTCTGTAATGGACCATCAGTCGAACCCCCAACAATGCCAGGTTCCTGGATGTTTCTTGGTACACATGGTCATTCCTGGTACTCTGACTGAAGTCGAACATCTTGCTCACCTCACACCAGAGATTCCACAGAATTGGACTGTGGTCCCATGACTATGTAGCAGTGTTTTTGGTGCAGGACTTTTCACCAGCCATAGCTAATGCAAGAGATGGTTCACTCTGTTTGCAGTTCAGTGGTCAGAATAAAATGGAAGGGTTTTATTCTGAGCAGCTATACTTGAAACAGGGTGGTGACTTGGCTAGTCTTGAGATAGAAGGGCCAAGAAACACTGGCCCATGGGTTTGTGGGGTGGTGTTGGTGACTCTGAGGACACAAGTCTGGGGACTTGGGCGCAAGCTGCAGCCAAACTGCAAAAAGACCTGAGTCCCTCTGGACTTGGGCTGGGACCCACCCACTTGGCAGGTCCTAGCACCCGGGTCTTGGGGCGTACTGAGCCAAGTCAGACAGATTTGTGTATGGTCAGAAGTGGGGCTTGAGCCTGATCTTGCATTGCAGGGTAGATATCAGTGACTAACTGAATCTGGGTCATGGGCAAGAAGCTGGATGGTTACTATACTCCGCCAGGAGAAGACGGAGGTAATATTGTTAAGGTGGGAAGTCGTGGAGATTTTATCTGTGCCCCACTGAGGGTCTTGAGGAGGGGCTTGTTAATTGGTGACGGGGGGGCTTGTTGCAGGACAGCGGGGAAGGCAGAGCTCGGTGTAGGGGGCTCATTTAGGGTCTCTTCTGGGCATATTGAGTTGGTGTAAGATTTTCAAAAGTGCTTAAGTGCCATCAATGTTCAACAAGAGTTTGGCCTATAAAGTGCCTAAATCACTTTGAAAAAATTTACCCTTAGTGTTACATTTTTGGTACAGCCACCCAAAGCACTGTCTGGGCACTTAAATGTGAATTTAAAAAGATCTGCTGGAAAGAAAGATTATTTAAAACATTATTTGAAATGTTTAATTAGTTGTTAAAACTGATAGTTAAACTCCCTCCCCTAAAACATACAGCAATGATGTTAAATGTCAGCAGTTTCTCATTTGCATGTTGGAACAATCTCTTGTCGCACTTATTCGGTATTTAACATTGAAACTGAAGGATAGAAATAGCTGGAAAGAAAGACTTTAAAGAATTACACAGAAGGCAGCGTCACTCAAACCAAGCAACTCCTTCAGCAAGAAGCTGAAAGAGTTTCGAGGTGAGAACACAGATCATCTGAAATAAAATGGCTCACAGAGTCTGTCTTCTAAGTATACTCATGCTATAATTGTGCTACTCTGTCAGCCTGTTTTAAGATAATGCATTATGGAGTGTTCTGGCCCACTCTTAGAAGCTTTGAAGTAATTTGTGCACTGTCCTATGGACTCATTTCTGTTCTCAGATGTGGAATCATTTTAGACTAGCAAGGCTAGAGATTTTCTAAAATACAATAATCAATTTAATTGGCATATACTAGGGAGCTAGTTGTGGGTCTGGAATGAGACACAATGATTTAATGTATTTTTCTATATCTCCCTGACAAGGCAGGGTTGTTTTCCACAATTTCTATTTATTTGGTAATGTTTCTTTGCTGACTGGCAAGCTTCCTACACCTTGGCAGGAGGTTAGACAAGATGACCCTTGTGGTCCCTTCTAACACTAAGATTCTGTGATTCTATGTGGAGTAGAATTTCCTGCTGGTTCCATCATTATTATTTGTTTTTAGTAGTGCCCCTGACGTGTTAGTCACCTGCCACACATAAGAGGGGACATGTTCCCTGTCCAGAAGAGCTTAGGAGTTAAACTGATGAAGGCTGTGTGGATGCTCTTTTATCTCTGTTTAAACCAGGCTTAACCTGGTTTATCAAAATGTAACCCTTCTGCCCATCTAAGTTGGCAGCAACAAGGGCCGGGTTCCGTATCTAGGGGTTCTGCTTCAATAACGCAATGCAAAACCGGCTCGAGCCCCCACCCAGTGACCTGGGACAATTACATACCACCCCCTGGGTGCCTCTAAGAGGCAATACTTCCCCTCTTGCAAGCACGGAGTCTGAGTGTAACAGAAAATGTTTAATAACATGAGGTAAACGACATCAGCATTAAATTGGAAAAACACCACAAACAGGATTCATAACACAAACCATGAGCAAAAAAAACCCACCCCAGCAAGTTGGGCTGTGTCCTTTCCCTTGGGTTCTTGAAACCAGCAACCCAAGGATCACCAAAGTCCCAAAAGTCCAACAACCCCCCAAAGTCTCTGTCCCTGGTCAGTGCAGCCCCAGAGTTCAGGGGGGGGGCACAGGGCGTTAAGGGGCACCTTACGTGATCCGAGGCCGACGGGGTTCCGCCGCAGCCTTCACCATGAGCCGCTCCACTCCACCAGCTGTCCCATTAGCTGCTCCCGCCGTCCCACGAACTGCTCTGGCAGCTGCTCCACTCTGCTCACTGACCTGTGAGACACTCAGCTCTGCTCCACTTCAGCCGTCCCTTGGGACGCTCCCACAAGGCTCCGCTCTGCTAGCTGTTCCTCCAGCCACTCCGCTCCACTCCACTCACCGACCTGTGAGTCGCTCAGCTCCACTCCAACCGTTCCGCAAGGCTCCACTCTGCTAGCTGCTCCGCCAGCCGCTTAGCATTATAGCTTCAGGCTCCCCCACTAGTTAACACAGCCTCAGTGATCTCAGCTCTTTTGTGATTTCAGCTCTTAGCAATTTCAGCTCATAGTAGGGGAGCCCCAGTGCTAGTGCACCATTGGCCCAAAGTGAATTCAGTTCAGCAGTCTGTAACTAGACTTCTAATGGAATCAAAGTTAGCTCTGATATTCAACAGGGGAGAGAGGAGGTAGTGCAAATGGTGTTTCAACCCCTCAGAGAGGGCCCATACCATCAGGTACAAATACCTGTCCCCATCCTCTCTCTCTATTCACTGGGTTTTGTAACCCATGCCCCTTGTCAAGCAAGTGCTACTTAGGTAATGGTGAAGGACTCACTCAGTCCTTCTGTCATACAACAGGTTCACTGCCCTTGATTCACAGAATCAGGGTAACAAAACTTTATTCTTCCTGCCCCAATAACAAAGAAACTGGGGATCCCACACCAGCCAAAGTAACCACTTTGAGTTGCTGTTGTTTCATGCCAGGCGAGTGGGTGTGCCTATGCAAACAAGATCAGCCCCTGGAGTTCTTTTCCACACTCGCCATAATTCACCACCAGATGTCAGGGTAGAGCTCATCCTGACTCTGCTTACATTAAATTGAATGGGAATAGGTCTCAGGGCTGGTCTGTGCACAGTTCTTGCACCAGTTTCACTGTATCTGTTTAGAAAGTGATGAGTTCAATTAGTGCCGTCCCTAACCTGGATGGTATAAAGGTGCTTGCACCTACAGAAATAAGCTAAACCAGTATAAATCAGTCTTAACTTCTTTAGTTAATGTGGTACAAAACCTGAGGTGTACACAAACCGTAAGCTAAATCAAAACGAGAGGGTCCACACAGGGGTCTGGCTTAAATTAAATAAATGGGTTAATGCTGGCAACAGAGCTCTGCTCAGGCACAGGCATCTGTGCTAGCAGAACAGACTGCAGAACAGGTGCCCCAAAGACTCGTTGTTGCTCTAGCCGGTGTTCCTTATGGATGGTGGCTAGAAGCTGGGATCATTGTCTTTTTATGACTATTAACATTTTGTGCATTCTACTTTTAAATATCTGAATCAATGGTGTTTCCACTGCTACCTTTTGGAGACTATTCTTCAGTCTCACCATGAGAACCTTTTCCCTGATATATTTAACCTCCATTGTCATCTTAATTTGAACCCACAGCTCCTGTGTGCCTCTGCCCCTTTTCTTGAATGACTTAAAACCCTCCTCTTCTTCCTTGGGGAGTGAACTAAGGGCCTAATCTTGTACACACTGAAGTCAATGGGAGCTGGGCCATTAACCCCAATGGATACAGGATTAGGCACTCTAAGAATCTGGGTATGACTGTGAGTATGACTGCTATGAGGCTGAGAGCTACAGCAGCACTTGTGTTGAGTGCTTTGATATCTATGGCAGCTGAACCTATGAACGGTACTGTTTTAATGGTGGGGGGAGGGTGGCTATGATCCTCCTGAAGCGAAGGCACTACAGATATTGGCTAGAGCCAGGTGAGCTTCTTAACAACTCTGTTAATGCACATGATGGAGCCTTTATATGCCTGTAGCACCCATGCTAGTCAACTACAAGGCCTCTCATCAGCAGAGCTGTTGATCACGATGCAATGGGTCAAGCAATACCGTGGTTTTGTGATGTAGACAAGCAGGAACTAGAAATCATCTGTGAAGTGGAGGAAAGTCTTATGCACTAGCTGACTGCATTCACTCTGCAATCAAATGTTTTCATGGCTTCGTATTGGCACCACATAAAATGAAAACTCTACTGCTGCCTGGAACTGATTTGGACAACAGTTTAAACTGGTGTGATTACGACACAACTGCTGTCATTGGCAGCTGTGTTACAGTACAAACAGCACTTCAAAAAATTCTATAGGTCACATACTTAGTATAGCAGTGTGTACCAACACCATGAGAGGGGCTTTATAAAAAGTAATGCTTGTGAATCTGGAGCTACAGGATGTACCTTTTGTTGTGCCTTGGGGGATTTGTTACATGTGGGGTGTGTGTGTGTGTGTGTGTGTGTTTTTTTATTATTATTTTTTTTAAACACAGCTTCAGAAAGGTACAAAAAGGGGAAAAACCTTCCCAGCAAACTTCAGCACCTCAAAGGGGTACATAATGGACATCGTAATGCTGTTACGCCTTTCTAGGAGACTCTGGCTGTTGGTTCTGGCACCCTTTCCCCATGGAAACAACTGCAGTGTTTCTGATATCTCTGGAGATATTTAAGAGTAGGTTAGATAAATGTCTATCAGGGATGGCCTAGATAGTATTTGGTCCTGCCATGAGGGCAGGGGACTGGATTCGATGACCTCTTGAGGTCCCTTCCAGTCCTAGAGTCTATGAATCTATGAATCATGAGCATGTGGCCCTACCATTGGAAGCCCATTTCTTTTTGCAACGTGTTAAACATGCTGAGATTTATTTTATGCACTAGGTGAGTATTTTGAGGCCTGTAAATCAAAACTAGTTTGCTTGCTGATGTATTTCAAACTATCAGTAATAGCTCCAGCCTAGGGTTACCATACGTCCGGATTTTTGGGCCTCAAATCCCCATCCAGGGGGAAATCCCCAAAAGCCAGACATGTCCGGGAAAATAGGGAGGGAGGGAGGGACCGGCGGTGCTCGGCCGGGGGATGGAGCCGCTGGGGCCGGCGGTGCTTGGCCGGGGGCTGGAGCTGCTGGGGCCGGCGGTGCTCGGCCGGGGGCGGGGCCGGGCCGGGGCCAGGGCCGGGGCCGGGGCCGGCGGTGCTCGGCCGGCGGTGCGGGGTGAAGCGTCCAGAGGAGGGGGCGAAGTTGGGGCGGGGCCGGGAAGGAGGGGGCTGGGGCAGGGGGCGTGGAAGGGGCAGAGTTGGGGCGGGGCTGGGGCCCGTGGAGTGTCCTCTTTTTGGACACTTAAAATATGGTAACCCTACTCCAGCTTGGATTGTGAGACAGGATGACTGAAGAAATTAGTCATTTTCTGTTGTGCCTTCTCTGAGACTGAGAGATTCCAGAGGCTGATCGTCATCCTTATTAGATGCTTGATTATAGCGTCTGTTTAAAGAAGCTGGAAATAGGCTAAGTGAGGAAGCTTCTTTAGGAATCTGTAGACCCCAAAGCAAAGGAGATCTCCCAGCTAAATTCAAAAGGGATCCATTATTGTAGTGTTTCTCAACCTTTTTGATACTAGGGACTAGCTTGCTGCCTTCCTAAACTGTGTCAGGGAGAACTCTGGCACTGGCACCAGTCCCGACCGATTGTTGAGAAACACTGCGTTATTGTATGTGACTAAAGGCTCCAGTTTCCCCCAACGCCTTAATTCATGTCCTCTGCTCGCATTCAGCTTTTCCAAGTGTACCTACCCTTCAGCTTTTTCTCCATCGAGGGAAGGGGGAAATAGTTGAAAGAATGCTAAGGTTACAAAGTCAAGCACTTAAAAGTAGGGCTGGTCAAAAAATTTCCATCAAAACCGTTTCCCTGGAAAATTTGGGTTTTCTGTTAAATGAAAAACTTTCACCAAAAGTGTCTGCTTGTTTGTGGACAAATTCAACATATAATCCAAAAATGGAACGACTGAAAGCTTAAATTTTCAGTAGTAAATTGGAATATTTCTATTTAAATGTTGCTGCTGTGCCTCGTGGATGTTGTAGTTTGGGTGATTTATGATCCTATCTTCCTATGGGACAAGCTTTCTGTCTGGATTACATCTCCCATGATACCCCCTGGCCTCAACTCCTGTGATGCACCCACTCCCTGCACCAAGAGGAGGGAAATGTAGTCTGGCCAGAAAGTCCAGATTATAGAGGTGAATGAGAGAGTAAGGCACCCAAACTACACTGGGACATCATTTTGAATAGAAACTATATATATAATATTGTTAGCTGAAATATTTCAAATGCTGCAAAAACAATTGAATTAAAGCAACAATTAAAAAAAAGTCCATGGGACAGTTGTCCTGGAACTAGGGATGCTGGAGGTGCGGCTGTACCTCCTGGCTTAAAGTAATAATAACAAATACATCATTTCCATGGTTTTCATCATCAGCACCCTCACTATAAAAATTGTTCCACCATCCCTGTATGGGAGGGGGAGGGATGGAACTTATTTTCTGACTAGCTCTGCTTCATAGGGTTGGGGTGTGAGGCCTTGATCAATAGTAAGTGATCAATTTGGTGAACTGCACCAAAATATTGACACTAATCAGAAAAATAAATAAATTAAATTAAACCAGATCACCTGGCTCCCAGCTCAATGCGCCTTCTCCTAAGTCCATCCTTCCCCTCCTTATCTGAGAGACAGTTATATGTAGGCCAAAATGTGTGGAGCCAAACATCAACCACGTGCCAGTGAACCTGATAGTTGAACTAGGCCCAGCCCCTTTTTGTGTGTGTGGGAGATACCTACAGGTGAGATTTGTGATGTTTAGCTGGTGTTTCCCCAAGATTTCTCATGACATACAGATAAGGGTACATCTCATCACTATGTGCTCCTCTGTTTTTGTGAAACCTGGGCAAAATAATCAGAACAAAATGTGTTTGAAAATGTAGCAAGAGTCCCAGGGCTGTCTGTGCACTGGTGAACTTGCCACTACTGTCTCACCGGTGCAGGCTTGTGGACAGTTTTGTCACCATGTCCATCCAACTGTGCCCAAAAAAGGGTTAGAAAGCAGTGATTAAAAAATGGCTGAGCCCTGTCTACCCTGTAGCTTCCGCTATAGGGCCATTATAGGGACAGAATGGAAAAAAAGATTTTTTGGGGGGATGAGTTTGAACACTTAACGATTCTTCCTCCCCTCCCCCCAACCTGGCTTTGTGGAGCACTAGAATCACAATAGTAGAGTGGGTAACAGTCTAATAGATCACTGAGTCCCTCTCCCTTCTGGGGCAGAGTCCTCCCCCTCCCGCAATGGAAGACATAGCAGATATTCAACTGATATTAAGGTTGGCTTTGGCTGAAAAGGTGGTAAGAATCTCTGCGGTACAGCACTCGGTATCGCTGCAGCTTTCCAGATAATAATCACAATCTTGCAGTACAGTTATTTACTCTGTTTGCATGGGACACAGCACAATAGGCTCCCCATGGCCCCTACGTGCTATCCAATACCAAATGTTGAAGAGCGTATTATTTCTGATTGTCGGGGGGCTAGCAAGGGGGCGCACACAGGTCACTTTATAAGAGTAACTAACTTAAGGAATGTCACATTTGATTTGTGCCTAGCAAGAGCTGTACGACCCCCCTCCATGGCTGTTTCTGTGCTGTAGATCCCATCATGAGGCTGGGAATCCCAGGCAGACTGCTACATGGCAGTAGTGTTCAGTGTTCTAGTACCATTCTGAAACTCCGCTGTGCCTCGGTGTACCAGTTCAGCACGGTTAGCGACTCAGCCGCATGGCAGGACGCAGGGCCTGCTTCCTGAAAGGCCTAGGACAGCAGTAATGTTGCAGAAGAGGGTGAGGAGGGGAGAGCACTAAGTCACCGGCTGGGAATTTAAGACAAGCTATTATACTATATAATACTGCCAGCTATTATGCACACCAAACTAGTGTTTCAATATTTACTTTTACATGCCAATAAGAATCAATCTAGCACAGCATCTGAAGTGTATACGCATCATGCCTGTGGAAATATCAGAATCTGCTTCTAACCTGGGTATCATTCAGTTTTTAGGATGGCTCCCTCTAGTGGGCTCTATTAGTACTACTTAACAAATATATCTCCTTCCTTTCCACATTTTTTTTCATAGAAATTAGAGATGGAAAAGATGTATTTAAGTGTTTAGCCAATCCCCTTCTGCCAATGCCAGATTGATTCTTGCAATACATTCTCAAATACTTTGATCAGTACAGTTTTAAATGACTTGATGAAGTTTTTACCAGTTTCCTTAGGAAACCATCCCAAAATCTTAATAGGCTCCCCATTAGTTCATTTCCCCCCTCCTGCTCTTTCTCCCCAAGTCTGCTCATCCCACATCCTAAATCCTATCTTCTCAGACATCCTTTCCTACCTACCTATATCCAGGTCAGAAAGAAACAGGTCAACCTCTGTTAACAGGATGCAGTGTTTCAGGTGAAACTGTCAGTTGCTATCCTAGTACATCCCTCTGGGAAAAACAATAGAATTATGTTGGGCAACCACATGGAAGAGGGAAAGTTCTTATAAACAAGGGACACTCTTGGGGAAATATATAATAAAGGTCAAGTCCCTTTAAAAATCTTCAGAAATAAGCTGGAAGCACATGGTCAACCATACGTGGATGGACAAAGCTCTACCCCAAGGAGAGCACACATCAGGGCTCTACACACAGTTATTGCATGGATTTAATGAAATGGGTTAAAAAACAGATTTCATCAAATTGGTGCAACCCCCCTATATAGGTCTCTCTACTACGTAGGGGTTTCCCTGATTTAACTATATCAGTACGATAACTGTGTTTAGACACGCCCCAGGGTGGAGGCTTGGCCATGGGATACTTGCTGCATCCCTGCCCCTTTTTTTGTAGCATTAGACACTGTCTAAACAGCCTAGTCAGGAAGTGCTCTTTAAACCCATTATTTACAATCTGTGCTGGTCCCTATCATGCTAATCCTCTGACTACAACAGGGCAGGTAGGCATTTAAATTAGATTTTAATGTGCACCAATTTTAGTCTACAGTGGCCAACCACTAGTGTCGCTGCACTTTTTCAAGTAGCTAGGGTAGCCAGGGTAAAGCGCTAGAAGCTGTGCACAAATAGTGGTTTTGCTTGTCTATTCAAGGGGTTTGCACCAGTGCAGCTATGAAGGTGACTGGTCACTGAAGGTTGTAACCGGCAGGGCCGGCTTTAGGCCGATTTCGCCGATTTCCCCGAATTGGGCCCCGCGCAGAGCTGTACAGCTCTCCCAGAAGTAGCAGCTGTTGCCGCTAGGCAACCAGAGACGCTGGCCCGCAGAGGGCTGAGGCAGGGGCTGTTGCAGGTCGGGAGGGGAGAAGGCACATGTGCTTTGCAGCCTTTCCCTCCCCTCCCCCCAGCACTCACCTGGAGGAGACACCGAGGGGGTCTTCCGATTGGGTGGGAGACAGGAATCTCTGCAGTGTGGACCTCACTCACCTGAGCAGTTGCTGGGGCTTCGGTCGGTGAGTGTTTGACCCCGTGATTCCCCATAGGTTTGTAATATTGGGTTGGTTTTGTGGTTTTCGGTGGTGTTGCTTTTGAGGGTGAGTTTGTACCTGCCTGTGTCTGTTTCAAAACTAAACTCCCAATAAACCCAGGAAGAAAGCCCCGAGCCGGTACTTAGTGCTGTGAATTCCAGGTGAGGGGGGGGGGGGTTGGACGAGGAAATCAAATACATCAAGAGGGGAGAATGCGAAAGGTCTGCAACAGACAGGCTGAGACTTTTATCCCCCCCTCCCCGAGAGAGGGGAAACTGAGGCATGGAGTGATCTGATTCCCCTCCCCAAATTATTTTGCAAAGGAGGGGGACGGGGGCTCCTATCCAAACCAGTTCCCTTCCCATCAACTCTGCTTCCCCTGCTGCAAGACCGCTGTAGGGGCTGAATATTTTCATTAAACTCTGGCTCCTTCGTTTGTCCTGCAACAATAAAATAGACCGGCGTTGGGGGGAGGAATAGCCCCCCCCCAAAGTTGTGTGGACATGAAGGTTTTTTGGGGGGGCACGATAATATTCCGGATCAATCAAATGCTCAGCTTTCTAGCCATCCAGCAGCTCTAGGGCAGGGAAGGAAGGTGCTCTTGGTGCAGAGTGGTCGCAAAACAGGGGTGAATTTAGCAGGGGGGGGGGGAGGAGTCCAGTTGAAATCCCGCCCGATGCAGCCACACAGAATCGCTGGCAGCGCCAGGCGTGGAAGCAGGTGGCCCGGGGGTGGGGGGACATTTGCCCTCAGTCCTGGGCTCTGGGATGGACTAGGCTGGGCTGGTGGGTTCAGTCTAGTCTTCCAGCCTGTTGCTCTCGCTGGGGTTTGTGGTTTTCATCTGGCTCCACCGAAAAGATCAAACAAGCCCAGTAGAAAAGGGGGGTGAGAGAGGCGGGAAGGGGTTTGTAAGGAGTTAAAGTGACCCATCGACAAAAGAGTAAAACCAGAGTTTGACTGGGTTTCCCCCCAGCCACCACTCCTGCAAACACTGGGCAAGGGGCAGCCCCATCCCCCACCGAGGCGATGGTGAGGGGCAGCAGGGGAGGAAGAAAGCCACGTATGATGGCAGTCCCCTCCCCCCCAGCACCCACCACCCTCTCTCCGGCCCCCAAACTCTGTCCCAGAGCCTGCACCCACCCCTCCACACTCCCTCCCAGAGCCTGCACCCCTCCACCCATCCTGCACCCCACCCCGTGCCCCAGTCCAGAACCTGCACCCAGCACCCAAACTCCGTCCCACTCAGCCCTGGGCAAAGCTCTCCTTGGTCTGGTGCCCAGCCCCTCTCCAAGGGTTGCAGCTGTCTGGAAGTGCCTGCCTTCCACATCTTCCTCATTCACACCTCATTCATTCAACAGGGCAATTGATTACAAAGTGGGGGGAAGATCTTATTCTACTTCTAGCAAAAAGACATTTTTCTTTTACCTTAAGGTAGTATAATTAGGGGCCCGCTATAACATATTACCAAGGTTCAATACAAAATCATATAAAAGTTACACAAAAATGCATAATGCAGAGATTTATCTACAGCTGCATTGATTGACTGCTGTGTGCAGTAATATAGTGACCCCTGGGTCTCTGAATGAGGCTTTATACTTGGGGGGGGGGGCGAGCGGCGAGTCGGGGATGAGCGGGTGGGCAAGCGGCGGGTGGGCAAAGAGGCAAGCAGTGAGCCAGCAGGGGTTCTAGGGGCGGGCATGGGGATTTCTGTCAGGAGAGTTAACCTGCATTTACAAAACACTCCGAATAAAAAAACACTCTGTGCTCTTAAAACATATCTTTTCTTGCTTTAAGTTTTGAAAATTCAGTCACTAGTTATTTTAGATCCAGTTTTTCAGCTATTTCATGCTCTATTGACATGGTGACAAGTCCAACAAGTCTCTTGCGCCATTGTTGAACGCAGATATGTTTTTATCAATTTTAACTTTGAGAAGCTACAATGCAGGAAGACCGATTAAACAATTTGGCAATCATGTCAATTGAATGCGAAGTAATGAAGAGCTTAGAGTTAGGCAATATACTGAAAGATTTTGTCAAACAAAAAGCAAGGAAGATAAAGTTTTAAAAACATATAGGTGAGGTGTACAATACAGTTCCTCTTAATGAACTTGATATTTATAATATATGATGCAAGGTATGTAATACATAATTTTGTTATTATTTATATAGTCATGGAAAGTAAATAATACATGGAAGAAATGAAAGGTGGTTTTTTTTTTTTTTAAGTCATCCCTGCTGGGGCCCCGCCGAAACTGTTAGAATTGGGCCCCGCACTTCCTAAAGCCAGCCCTGGTAACTGGAGCAAATCTCTAGATCTGAAAGGAGAGACACGGTGCTTGAGTTTATCTAGTTACATGGATTGCTCGTATTATATTAGTATCTGAACACCTGAGTCATGAAAGAACATAACTTCGTTTGGAACCGGAAGTTTGCAATCAGGCAGCAGCAGAGGCGCCCTTCTCCCCACTCCCCCTCCCCGCCAAAAGCCAATTTGAGTTAAACTTAAACTACTAAAAAAAAGGGGAAAGTTTAAAAAAAAATTTACATCGTAAGGAAACAGTTTCTGTGCTTGTTTCATTTAAATTAAGATGGTTAAAAGCAGCATTTTTCTTCTGCATAGTAAAGGTTTAAAGCTATATTAAGTCAATGTTCAGTTGAAAACTTTTGAAAGAGCAACCATAATGTTTTGTTCAGAGTTATGAACGTCCATTCCCGAGGTATTTGTAACTCCAAGGTTTTACTGTACTTTCATTTATACCAGTGACTTCAGTGGAGTTACTCCTGTTTTACACTTGTAAAAGGCCAGTTCCAGCCACTATAGTGAGCAGTGGCAAGATTCCCGTTGAGTGAGAGAAGAATTTAAAATCACTGGTGAAACAAAGGAAAGTGTTAATAAATATGAGGACTGCACTGGAATGGGTTACCTAGGGAGGTGGTGGAATCTCCTTCCTTAGAGGTTTTTAAGGTCAGACTTGACAAAGCCCTGGCTGGGATGATTTAGTTGGGGATTGATCCTGCTTTGAGCAGGGGGTTGGCTTAGATGACCTCCTGAGGTCCCTTCCAACCTTAATCTTCTATGATTGTCTTGGTCTATATGAGGCATTGATTCTCCCCCTCCCCCCCAGCAGAACTGGCCACTGATCTTAATCAGGCATTCTGTTGAAATATAAATGCTATAATATGGCCCCTTTTAAGAGTATCCTTCTTTAAAAATGAAGTGCTGATTTTTACCAATTGCACACTTCTTAAATCGGCATGAAAAATCTCACAATTTCTTGGGCTAAATCCTGAAGTTCTTTCTTAACCCTCCACTGACGTTAATGGCAATTTTGTCTAAAGTATAGAGTTTAGGATTTGGTTTAAAAATGTCATTTCCTGCGGAAAGTGATGGTAAGGGTCAGATAAGACAAAATCAGCTCACAAACTGCCTCTTCTCCCTTTGCTCTTCCTGGAGAATCCCTTATTAAGTCATGCATGCTGGCTCTTGAACATGGGTCTTTTTCAAGCCTAAATACCATCAGCACATCATGTCCTTCCCTCCATTCAAGAGTTGCTAAATTTTCATCTGCATTGTATCACACTTGGCCATAACAAAGAATCAGGCCTTCTTCACACTGGGGCTTTGCCCCAATTCCAGCCATTGATGCAAACACATAGGCCTGGTCCACACTAACCCCCCACTTCGAACTAAGATATGCAAGTTCAGCTACATGAATAACGTAGCTGAAGTCGAAGTACCTTAGTTTGAACTTACCGTGGGTCCAGACGCGGCAGGCAGGCTCCCCCGTCGACTCCGCGTACTCCTCTCGCGGAGCAGGAGTACCGGGGTCGACAGCGAGCGCTTCCGGGATCGATCCGGGATCGATTTATAGCGTCTAGACAAGACACTATAAATCGATCCCAGAAGATCGATTGCTTACCGCCGGACCCGGAGGTAAGTATAGACCTACCCATAGTGTAAACCAGGAGAGCTGTGATTTCACCAGTGCAGTTTATTCCAGTTTTAAGCAGTGTAGTTATGGCCTCAGTGAGTGCTCAAGCTCAGCTCACTTCTGTAGTGGAAACACAGGGAAATAACATGGCCTCTGATACAAGCATCTGCAGCAGCCATTGGAATATAATGAAAATTGTACTGAGCCATGATGGGAATATCTCTATTTGATTTATAATAAATTGTTTAAATTTAGTCTTTTCTAAGACAACTTTGTGAAGGAGCCATGTCCTGATTCTCTAATATCCTGTTCCAGGTGCAGAAGATCAGATGGAGAATGGAGAAATTAGAGTCCTGGGAGCAAATATCATAGCTAGGGCTCTCACAGAGAACCCCTCGCCAACAGTCGCGTCTCATGTATACCAAACAGGCTCTTTGGATTAAATTATACGAGACTGTTGCCCTAAATTGAAGTGTTTTTCATCTGTCATTTGCCCCCATGATTACAGTGAACAGAAACAATCCCATAGGAAAGGGAAGACAGCTCTTAATGCAAAATGCACTAGATGGCAGCATGGTACCTCTGTTAGCACAACATCAGACACATTCAGTTAAGAGGAGGACACTCAGTACAAGTCAGACAAAGTTTTAGCTTCCCACCTTAGCTGCTGAATGAAAGTTGGAGAAAAACAGGCAGACCCCCTCTCTTCTCCCCCCCCCCACAAAAATCTGGCACAGGGCAGCAAAAAGAAACATGATCATGTGCATGTTCCCATCTGCCACATTTCCACAAGAACCGTCAAATGAGGAGTTTTGCATATTTATGCTCTCCTCCTCCCACCTGGTGAAGAATAATTCCTGGTACATTGTCACTCATAAGTTTGTCTATTCATAAACAATCTAGCAACACCACTGATTTGGGTAGTCATTGTTTTAAGTGTAAGCCAACAGTTATTGGAAAAAAGCATTTATGGCACACAAGTCCCCCTTATCTCCAACAGAAAGTGTACTTAGCAATATAGAAGGTATCTTAGAAATAACTTGGATACTCTCTTCTATGGCCATGTTTCTCTACCCATTAGAATCTATAAATAATTACTTGCCTTGGAATGATCTGCTTTCTATTGGTTGATTCCGGATAATGGATGCATTCGGGTGCCACTCTCTCTGCCCCTGCTTGTGAGAGGTGAAAGGGGAAAGCACTTAGAATAGCTTAATATTCCTGTTCCAACCGCTCCCCGCCATCACCTCAATGACCTCTTTGCTTGAGTTTTCTTATCTTTCATAGGATACATACATAACATCAGCTTGAATGATGATCCACAGTGCCCTTAAATTCTGCAGGGTCTGACATGGTCCCTAGCAGGTAGGATCCAGCCTGTGGGCTGGGTGTCACAAAAGATGAAAGGATAGGTTAGGACTGAGGTACTTGCAGGACCATCTATTGCTCTGTGTTCTACCAGTACAACTGAAATCATGTGTCCTTGCTTGGTGCCCCAAATTTTAACCCAGGCCAGGTAGAAACAGGGCCTTTAATCTGAAGCACCCTACTTAATTGTTGTAAAGACCCACAGGTCTCCAACCAAAGCCCACAGGAGCAGCTATGCTCCAACCCTCCACCTAGCAGTCTGCTGACTGCTGCTTACTAGGGAGTCGTGAAGCCCATACCTAGCATTAGGCTCCGCCCTGAGGCCTGATTGACAGAGACCTAGAGCAGCTGATTGGCCCACGGGCCGTAGGTAAGCCAGCAGACGGCCCGGCACAGCAAGCTATCTGAACAACTGGGCTCTACCCTGCTCTGGACTGTGTGCCTTGTGCTCCCTGCTCCTGCTCCCCAGCTTGATTTCCTGGCTTCCCGACCCAGCTTGAATCTTGGCATCTGACTTGTGGTTCCTGACCGCCAGTTTGGTGCCTGCCTCTGATCCTCTGATATCCTGACCTGACCTGACTGTGGACTTGTGGTTCTTCTTCGAGTGCTTGCTCATGTCCATTCTATATTAGGTGTGTGTGCTCGCCACATGCACCAGTGCCAGAAGTTTTTCCCTCAGAGGTATCCGTAGGAGACAGGCTCTAGTGCCCTCTGGAGTGGCGCGCACATGCTGCAGTATAAGGGGCACCACTGGCTCCCCTCACGCTCGGTTCCTTCTTGCCACCAGAGACGTTGCTAGAACGTCTGCTGCTTTGGCTAGCCTTTTTCACTTTGTTCAGTGTTTTTGAACTTTTCTTGTAAATTAGTTGTACAGTTTCCCTTAGTGTGTTAGTATTAGAGTGTTTTTACTAGGTTGGTCCCGAATGGGACTTAGCTTAGGGATAGGGTATGCTCTGGTCCCCAGGCTTTAAGCCCTGTGATCGCTGCAAAAAAACGATGCCCGTCAGCGATCTGCATAATAGTTGTCTAAGATGTCTTGGCAAGTCGCACATAAGCGACAAGTGCCATATCTGCAAGTCCTTCAAACCTCAGACTAAGAAGGAGAGAGACATCCGTCTCAAAGCGCTCCTAATGGAGTCGGCTCTAACTCCAGCACTGGAGCAGTTGAGGTCTGACTCTGCCCCGAGCACCACAGTGTCGGTGCGGAACGCCCCACCGGCGCTGTCAACAGACTGGCACCAATCCCCCTCCCTGGAACCGGCCAAGCTGCAAAAGAAGACTGGGAGAGGAAGATCTCCTACATCTCACAAGGGGAAGGAGAGGGCAGGAGGGGAGCCAAGGCCCGAGAAGGATGGCTCAATACCTCCTAGCGGGAGCCAGGCCCCAGCTCAGGCCAAGTGGTCCAGCCCACCCCGACCCATGTTTGCCATGCCAGATGTTAACAAGGGCCTTCGTCAGTTAGAGGTCCCATTGACGCCCGAGGCCCTGAAGGCAGCACAGGATATAGTGGTTCTACCGGTACAGCCCACACCACCTACGATGGTAGCCCAGTCTAAGGGTAAACCCGCCTTGGGTCCTTTCTATAGGTTCCCCGTCTTTGTGGCACCACTCCCCATCGCAGGGGACATCCTGCCAGCACTCACCCGCACGGAGCCACCAGGCCTCGAAGGCAGAAAGGCAGACTTGGTGAAGCCATCGTCAGTCTCCAGACTCAGGGCACTGCCCACAGGCATTTTTAAAGCATTGTATAGAATAGCTTAACCATTACAAAAGAGCTAAACGGCGCTATGTATTCTAATCATGACAATACTGATATGGATTCATTCAGTGTCTTGTATTCTTTCATGTATTATGGTACAGAGCAAAAGGGGGTTAAGTTAGTCAGGCAGTCATAGAAGTTGGATGAAGACAGGTGGTGGGGAGGCAGCATTTTTTCTGAGAATCTGGGAGGCTGCTTCCAGCAGAATGAAGTTAAAGCAGAAACAGAAATCCTACAGCGAGCTGGGAATATCATCACCATGTTAAGCAAAATAAGAAAAGGATAAAATATTACGTTTCTCTTCATTCTTGCGAAGTGGAGTGTTGTAGCTAGCCAGATGGGTTTGTGTTGACAAGGGTGCGTTCTCTCTCTCTCTCTCTCTCTCTCTCTTTTTTTTTAGAGAGAGGGAGAGTTCCATGTTCATCTATCCATCTGCTTGGTATCCATGCAACTGTGAAGTGCAGCAGCTTTTGCATATTTATACCATTGCTCAGCCTGCTGCATTATGAGAAACAATTACATGCTCACTGAGATGTTTCTGTCCACTTAGAAACCTTCCACTGATCCCATCAAAATAAACTTAGAGAGTGAATATTTTATTTTTTAAATCATGCGTAGAGCTTGGTGAATTCTGCATAAAGTATCCATGAACGTTAATGTTATGGACAACAAAAATTTGATAAAAGGCTCTTCGGTCAAGCAGATAGGTCTAACAAGATCCAACGGCTGGAAGTTGAAGCGACACAAATTCAGACTAGAAAGAAGGACCACATTTTAACAATGAGGGTAATTAACCATTGGAACAACTTACCAAGTGCTGTGGTAGATTCTTCATCATTGGCAATTTTAAAATAAAGATGAGATGTTTTTATAAAAATTATGCTCTAGTTCAAACAGAAATTAATTGGGGGAAGTCTTATAGCCTGAGTTATGCAGGAGATCAGACTAGTTGATCACACTGGTCCTCTTCTGGTTTTATAATTATGAACTGAAATAAAAAAATGCACATTTACTTTGGTATTCACAGCGCTTTTGAAGAGTTTTCTGAGAACGTTCATATGAATGATTTGTGTACGGTTGTGTGGAAATTTATGGTACGTGAACACCCTTCCTTCAAAAGGAAGGTTGGTCTTGTGGTTAAGGTGCTGGACTGTGATTTAGGAAGTCTGGGATCTAGTCTCAGCTCTGCTACAAACTCCCGGGTGACTTAGGATAAGTCATTTAGGGGGAGGTGTTCAAAGGGACAAATGGGAGTTAGGCCTTTTGCTTCCAATCAGAATTGGATGCCTAATTCCTGTTTGTGCTTTTAAAAATCTTCCACTGAATTTCTCTGTGCCTCACTTCCCCATCTGCAAAATGGGGATAATAATATTTCCTTTCTCTCAGCCTTACTCTGTCTTGTTTGTTTAAATTGTAAGCTCTTTGGAGCAGAGACTGTCATGTATGCTGGGTTTGTACACTACCTAGCACTGTGGGGTTCTGATCTTGGTTGGGGCCTCTGGGTGCTACTATACTAGAAATAATTTGTAGTGAGTGAAAATCTTGTGAAGACTCTTGTAAATGTATTGACATCGCTATCTTGAAACGACTTTGATTTCCCAGCTCCTGCATGTCATCCAGTCAGGGAGCAGCAACAGAATCGTGTGATTTAGGTAAACCATCATTAAGGACAAGATTATGCCATGGATTTCGTGCCTTTCAGAGACCTTCATGACGTTTTTCCGCTTCAGCCCCAAGGTGGTGGGGCCAGAGCTATCAGGCAGCGTGCAGTGCCCAGAGCCCTCGGTGGGTGTTATAGTGGGTGGAGCCTGGAGCCCGCGGCTGGGCCCAATCTCTCTTACCCCCGCTTGGGCTTCAGTTAGCCCCCCATCAACCCTTCCAATCATTATTTTTAGTAAAAATCACAGACCGGTCATGGGCTTCTGTGAATTTTTGTTTATTGCCTGCGTCCTGTCCGTGACTTTTACTAAAAATAACTGAGACAAAATCTTAACCTTAACTATCATACATCACCAACAGCAGCATAGCTCCCCAGCATCAGTCTACTATCGGACCTTTCCTCTGCTCTTTGCATAGCTTCCCATTGACTATCAAATCAAGTCCAAGGTCTCAGACATTATCTTCAAGGCACTGAATGGCCTGAGCCAACCACATCTAAAAGATCAATTAAAGCTGCAGGCTAAGGACTGTGGCTGACAACTTCACCCCTCAGGCCAGTGGCACTGTCTATCACCGGTTAAGCTTATCGGTACAGGAGACAGAACTTCCACAGGAACTAAGAACTCTCATGAACCTCACCCCCTTCTGCTTCAAGTGCAAGGCACACTTCTTTGACCTGAGTGATGGGATATACCAACCCCACACTGGGTCTGAAGGGATCAGTGAGAGGCTGTGGGTGCAGGCAGCCTCACCCAGCTTCACATGTATTAAGTGTCAGACCTGGAGAGAGGAATTAAAAAGTCTAGACCTGGCTCAGTTAGGGCCTGACCTGGAAGGAGAGCAGATCTCTGGCTCTCATTCAGTGAGAGAAGCCTGGCTGGAATCAGGGAGCAGAGTGGGACTGCTGGCAGATGCAGCCTCCTGGAAGGAAGGTACGTCTGCAACAGGGAGGCTAAGGCAGTTGGGAAAGAATGTGGCAGGAAGTGAGTCCATCCAGGATTCTGTGCTCTGGTGGAGGGGCCTGCAGAGAGCAGGACGGCACCTCCTGAGTCATGCACTGCCCTGAGAGAGGAGTAGAGAAAACTTTCCTGCAGCAGAATGAGTTGGGTGGCAGAAAGCGCTAAGAAGCTCTGCAGCTGGCTGGTGGATGAGGCCAGGGAGAGGCTGACACAAAGGCTCAAGACAGAACAAGGAAGCAAGTGGTCCAGGGAGACAGCAAGAGGTCTAGGTACTCAGGCTTTGACTGCCTATTCAAGGGTCCCTGGGCCAGGACTCGTGGAGGGGGAAGACCTGGGTTGTCCTACCAGCCCACTGAGGAAAGTGGAGTGGAACTCCTCCTGCCTCCCCCCCCCCCAAAGAGTAAGGACTAATGAAACCTGCTGATACCAGGGGTAAGGACTAGTGAGTCTGGACTCAAATTGAGGGTCCAAAGTGAAGTTGAAGGACAATTATTTGTGAGACTATTGGTTTACCCCAGAAAGGGGGGACTCTATGGATATGTCTACACTGCAACTGGGGGCAAGGCACCCGGCCTGCGCAGTCAGACTCATGCTAGAGCTAGCGTGCTAAAAACAGCAGTGTGGATGTTGCAGCTCAGGCCTTGTAGCTCTTTGTCCCAGAGTGTCCGCTCACCGACTTTTCCCTGCCAGGAAATAGAAATGTAGCTGGCTTGACTCATACTTTCTATTTCTTTTTGTGTTTCTTTTGTTTTAATGAGGTTAAGGATTTCGCAGTCTTGTTCATTTGTATCAGATTCTTGTGGCAGAGCTGCTCTGGATCTGGATAGGAAGCCTACTATATATGATTCAGTTCCTTTTTTATAGCATTGTAACAGGAACCACGACCTGCTCCTCTTCCTGGGGCCCGCTTGCTGCCCCCAATAAGGCTCAGAGAGGCTTCAGGGTTGTGCAATATCCATGTCTTAATTTACTTAAGGTTATCCCACCACCACCATCTATCTATATACAAGCTTTACAGGATTAATCACCTCCTTTACAGGCAGAGTCAGCCGGCAGCTAGGCGGCTGGCTGGCTTTATAGCCCTTGGCTTGTCAGGCCAGCAGGTGTTGCCAATCCTCAGGCCGGCATCAGGCCTTTTCCATCAGCCCCAATCTGTTTCCCCTGATTGGAGCTGACTGGGCAGGGGCTAATTAGGTGCTTTTGCACCAGCACCCTGCTACAAGCATATATGCAGGTGGTAATGTTGTAGTCTTCAGAGCATATGTTGGAGGCATTTTGGAGCTGATAACTGGTTTCTTGAAAATGACTTCAAGTGGTTAATGGTCACTTTTAATATGTATGGATTTTTTTCCTTGTATGTAGAAGATCAAATTTTTTACGGGCAAATACTATTGCTAGACACTCTTTTTAAGTATATTGTCATTCTTTCAGAGATAAAAACGTTGACACAAAGGCTACTGGTTGTGTTTTGTGCAGGAGGGATGCCCCAAGTCCAATTTCACTGGCATCACACTGTATGGTAGTTGCTTCTATCCCATCATAATATTTTAGCACAGGTTTTGTGGTGAAGATTAAATCTTTAATCTGTGTCATGCTAGAGTAGCCAGATCCACATTGCACCTGTATCTAGTAAGCATCTAAGAGACCCACATATGTCTGAGAGACAAGGGAGGAATTTGGTCATGTAATTTACAAATCCTAATAGCCATTGTATTTGAAGGTTTGGGCATTGGCTTATTGATCTCACCCTTTTCTGGATCTGGGCACAGGCCTTGTGAGGTCAGTAGGTGTCCCATGTATGGTACCTCAGTGAGTTGCAATCTCCTCTTCTGTTTGTTGAGTTTCAGCTTGACCTCCCTGACCCTTTCTAGGAGATTAGTGGGATTACGATTGTGATATTGCCTTTTCAATTGCCTTTTCAATTGTCTCTCCACACCCGTACACTAAAATGCCATCAGTGATAATGCTAATCCCCCTTGAGACCTGCTAATATATCTTGCTGGTGGTGATGGAATTCTTCTGCATCTGGTTTGATTTCAATGGCATTCTCAGCCATCTGTATTGGCCTGCTGGTGGTGAGATAACTACTTTCTTAATCTAATAGGACTTGCCAGTATCTATCTTTTGCATCCACCACTGAAAATATCTTTGCTTTAACAAGGTCAGGTAGGATTTCTTCTGTTGTAGGCATGGGTAATGAACCCACAATAGTGCCTTGTTTAAATTGCTAGGGTCTTTATGCATATATGAAGTTTTCCTGAATTTTCTCTTGCACCCCCCCACCCCCTTATTTATCCATTTTATAGGTTCAGTCACTTTGGCAAGAATGCCATCCTTTTCCATTTGTTTCATTGCTTTCAGTTTATTTTCTTTTAATGGTATGCAAAAAGAACAGGAGTATTTGTGGCACCTTAGAGACTAACATTTATTTGAGCATAAGCTGTCGTGGGCTACAGCCCACTTCATCAGATGCATAGAATAGAACATATTAAGAAGATATATATACATAAAGAGAACATGAAAAAGTGGAAGTAGCCATACCAACTGTAAGAGGCTAATTAAAATGAGCTATTAGCAGCAGGAGGAAAAAAACTTTTGTAGTGATTATCAAGATGGCCCATTTTCAATATGTGTAATGACCCAGCCACTACACATATTGAATCTATTTCCCCATGTTAAGTATCCTCACCTTCTTGTCAAATGGGCCATCTTGATTATCACTACAAACATTTTTTTCTCCTGCTGATAATAGCTCAGTTGCTGTGGTGCTGAGACCACAGCCTACCATGCTGACTATGGAGGAGGTATTATGTTGGGTTGAAATTGCTTGATATGAGATGTTGCTATAGGATACATGTTAAGCAGAATTGTATGATAATGTGGGATGAAGATCAAAAAGAATATATTCCACTGAGTGCCCAGAGAGACAGAGGCTGGGACTCCTGGATGGATGCTCCTGGAGGCTGGGTGCAGGGTAGGGTCTAGGCTGGAGCAGTGCAGGAGCAAGGCTTGGAGTGAAGCAAACACAGGGAGGTAGAGAATCCAAGATAGGGTTACCAACCCTCCAGGATTGTCCTGGAGTCTAAAGATTAATCTGTAATTAAAGATAATGTCATGTGATGAAACCTCCAAAGTCCATCATCCATGTCTACTCCCAACTGGAACAACCTCCAAGGCCCTGAATTTTGACTAGCGACTCGGGTCAAAAAGGGGGAACAATATTCCTAGTCAGAGTGAATAGCTCACAGGCAACCTGGAGACTGAAATACATTCACTTGAAGTGTTTGAACAGTGCTGAATAAGGAACAAATTAAAACAAATCCATCAGATAATTGTGGATAATTCACAAACAAGGAAGGGCTGCTGTGGTAATCAAATAAAGTATTCATAATGAATAGATCACCCAGTTCTTAACAAAAAAAAAAAAAAAAAAAAAAAAAGTATGCTCTTGCTAACCACATGGGGATACTGTATATTGATGCTCTCGGGAAGTGGTCCAACAGGATGTCTAAACCATATTATACAGAACTGTGTCCAGTATCACAGCCAGAATTCACCATAAAACTCACCCAAAGGAGAGACAGAGTAAATGTTAGATCTAAGGCATAGAAATCTGAGGTTTGGATAGATTTTTTGCACTCACAAAAAAATCCTGTTTGAAAATGCTCAATGTGGCCACAACATTTTTATTTCCATTTCCCTTTATCATGCCATGGGCCAGATCGTTAGTTGCAGCCGAGAAGATACAGTGCAACTCAGGAGGTGGGGGTGGTGTGTAAAGGTGGTTTTAGCCCAGCTTTGCACTTCTCAAACCTGGGCCAGAGGTATGCAGGCCAGTTCCCTGACATAAATTAGAGCAGTCTGATAATGGCCTTAACTTGTATTGGCTGCCAAGTGCTTCATGGAGCCAAAGCAGCAGTTAGGGATCAGTGAGGGGTGGCCACACTGACTGCAAGGAGGTGGTGGCATTGGAGCCCCTACATCAGCTCTTCACCACTAGAAGATCCTCCTATCTTGGGGTGATCCTCCTATGCCCGGCTATACCAGCTTGGGACAGTTTTTGGTCAACAGTGCAGGGTTTAGCAGGATCTGGGCCTATATCTCTAAGCCTTGACAATGTCATTAATAGTTCACTTGTGTAAGGTGGGAAACTGAGTCATGACTCCACCCAATATTGGCTTAATCAATGTTCACCTTTATAATAATTTTCCAGGCAGAATTATTGTTACTTATAGTTCCTGGACATATGTTAATGCCAGAAAATGAACAGAGAAGACAGAACAGGTAGGAGCCCAAGTTATCAAGTTCCAGGGTATCGGGAAGCTCTCCTGTACTTCCTGATGGTTGTCTCAATCTCTGGCCTCTGGTCTGGTCCTTCAGTTTCTGGAGGAATACCTTGTTCACTTGGTTCTTTATACCTTCCCACATTACATATTCACTAGTTTTCTTCCAATCAACATTAAGCATTGTGTCTTACATAACCCACAACATGTGCGAGCAAGCTTCAATTTACACAACTTTTGCTGTTTACACTGTTTTCATGTCATTCTGTCTTCATGTAACCTTGCTCTTGTTTTTCCCAGCATAGGGAGTGTTAGCACTGTGTTTTGTGTATTTCTTATATTAATTAACTTCCTTGTCTCTAAACCTTCCAACAGAATGACAAAACATCACCTTTGTCCTGTCAGCCATAAGCATTATCTAAACAAGCCTATAAGAGAAAGGGATTGGCGAGACAACACTCATGCCAGGCAAGAGGTAGGCCAAAGCCTTACATAAGTATTATCCAATGCAAACTCATTCACTATTAATAATTATAAACTATTAAATTAAACTAACAAAACCCTTGTTTTTAACCATTCAACAATTCGACTTTATACTACAGTATCATATTTCAGCAAATGTATATCATGCATACCATCCTAAATTATTCATTAACCTTTCTTTTTTATTTGAATGAGGAAGTCATAGGGAACATGATAACTGTTAATGTCACCAGTTTTTATCTTCTCTAAACATGCACTTTCAGGAGGCTTTTGCTCAAAGTTCTAGAATCACGCTTGCAAATTATTAAAAGGTTTTGTCAGTAATTTTTCTCATTGCATTTTGAGGAGTGCTTTTTGTTTTAGAGCCCTGATAAACAATTGCTCCGAACACTTGCACCCAGACAACCGAAAGTTTAAGAGCAAGACAAGCGGCAGTGAACATTGTAAATAACAGCAGTTGTGCAGAGAGAACTGTAACTTATATGTCCTCTGTGGATGTGCATGCTAGTTGTACTACCACAAATCAAGCCCAGCCATAAGAATATTTACTCTTTCTCCCCCCACCCCCATTCCCCTTCATTAAGTAAAATAAATCATCTCACTGCCATATGTTTTTATGTTTTGCAAGGGAATGTTTCACAAAGTGAAAAACAGAAATTGTGTTACCTAGGACTAGGTCAGGAAGAGTTTGATTCCTTTTGAATGAATTCTGACAGAGGGTACTACTTTCTATTTCCAAATATTGTATGTTCTCCATCCCCACCAATATTCATGGTTATTGTGCCCTTACCTTATTTGGATGAGCAGAGGTTGTAATGTGAAGGAAAAATTTTGAAAACACAGAAAAATGGTTTGAAATTTCCTGCAAGAAATTGGCTTTTTTTCAGCCAGCTCTACCTGATGAGATGACTTAAAAACTGTGTAACTGTTGAAACTAAACTTTTATCAAATAATGTTTGCTCCTGTGCACTAGGTCTCAACTGTGCGAATCCAGCAAACGAGTATCTTTTTCTCTCTCAAATAGTGAAAAAGGTAGACTTTTTGCCTCTTAATAAATCTGCTTTGAAGGTGTGTGTTGGAATTATTAATATTTGAAATTATTAATATGTGAAATCATCAAACACCAATGTAACCATAAATTCCTTTATTAAATCCAAAGGCCAAATGGTATTTTATGCAGCTGCTCTAAACATGCCTAAAAAGCCTAAGTAATAAGCAATTTACTACATCCAAAAAGCAACAAAACATTTATAAGCATTTGATCAAGGTATCTGGGGTGCTGAGACTCATATTGGTTGGCTCCAACATGGTCAGGCAGGTATTAGCAATGAACCCTTTAAGAGTTTACTTTTTATACCCTTTAACAAACAAGTGATGTCACTGCCAATTACTGACTTCAACTAAAAACCAATTTGGGACAATTCATAAGTTGTACAGATAGATCCCCACAGATCATTACAGGTCCCCAATGTGATATAGTCCCTGCCCCTAAGTGCTTATAGTCTAAACACTATGACTATGGGGGCTGGAGCACATGACTAATGAGGAGAGACTGAGCAAACTGGGATTGTTTAGTCTGCAGAAGAGAAGAATGAGGGGGATTTGATAGCTGCTTTCAACTACCTGAAAGGGGGTTCCAAAGAGGATGGATCTAGACTGTTCTCAGTGGTAGCAGATGACAGAACAATGAGTAATGGTCTCAAGTTGCAGTGGTAGAGGTTTAGGCTGGATATTAGGAAAAACTTTTTCACTAGGAGAGTGGTGAAGCACTGGAATGGGTTACCTAGGGAGGAATCTCCTTCTTTAGCGGTTTTTAAGGTCAGGCTTGACAAAGACCTGGCTGGGATGATTTACACCTCTACCCCGATATAACGCTGTCCTCAGGAGCCAAAAAAATCTTACCACGTTATAGGTGAAACCATGTTATATCAAACTTGCTTTGATCCGCTGGAGTGCGCAGCCACGCCCCCCTGGAGCACTACTTTACCACATTATATCCGAATTCGTGTTATATCGGGTCGCGTTATATCGGGTAGAGGTGTAGTTGGGGATTGCTCCTGCTTTGAGCAGGGGGTTGGACTAGATGACCTCCTGAGGTCCCTTCCAACCCTGATGATCTAGGATTCTATGACTGCCGCTAGCAAAAACACTCAGAGTCAGAATCAGATCAGCTGTGTGCCAGCCGCACTCAGATAAGAAGCACCTCCAGGCTCTTTTGTATAAGCACACAAACTAGTAGCTTTTCACCCAGTGAAGATAGGATATAAAAACAGCTGAAAATCTGCCAGTATTGATATTTTGTAATTTTTCACATTCAATACTTGATATGCGGCTGTGAGGATAGAAGAGGGAGGAACATTGTGAGCCAAAGCAAAACCAGCACAATACAATATTCTGTTTTAACTTTCTTCTGTCTCTTAGTTTAACAAAGCTGTTGCTTAGCTCAGAGTCTAAGAGATTCAATTTGAAATCTCAGATTTAAAGAAAAAAAGTATCGCACAGGAGGCGCTGGAATTGTAAAATTCCCTGCAGGGTTTACAGTACTCAAAGTCTGAAATCCTGTAGGGAACCATAGAAATATGCAATACAATAGCTCATTGCCAACAGTTTCCTTGCACGGAGGGATGTTATGAACAGAACAGAGAACATTACATTGTATAAATGTTCCCATTTCCCCTTTTATGTGAAAAAGGCAAGTTCTGTAAGACAAGATGTGCTGTGTACCTGTGCAAAGAAGGATCTTCTTTTTGTTACCTTTTTAATGACATTTGCCTTATCGAGTTGAAGTTATCTCACAGCGACATTAAATTGTAGGAATAGGAAAATATTGCAAGTTGTCATGTTAAAGCCAACATCATGATCAGATAAATATTTAGCAAATACAGTAGTAGCACATGATTATGGTAGCTGACTTACCTATCCTTTATTCTTTGCTCAGATCATTCCTTTCTGAGTAATGCTTCAATATTTTGGGGGGAAAATTGTCACAATGACATACATTTGGGATTTTTAAGCAGCAAAGAATTCAGCTAGCTAGCAGTGGTGACAGACTAAAGTAATTTTAAAAACCCCACAAACCCACATTCAGAGACCTCTGAACTAAAGTAGATTACACTCTTCGATATCCCATCTCCTTCTCATATTATTCGGAACCACACTGTCTTTATGTTACTACCAAAAGTAATATCCTTGGGGGTGACTTTTGTGGCATTGAGAGGTACAGATTAGCTGACACAAAGGCATATTCCCTGGAAATGGGGCATCCTAATATCCAGCGCCCAAACAATCACCAAATACTGTGATGCTTGTTCTACCCTCGTCATTAATTAATGTCCATGAAGATGAGATGGGTTATGTTTAGGACATTTCCTGAACCTTTACTCACATGGAGGAGGCCTCTATGGTGGAAGCTTTCATTGTAGTTTAGTAGAAGCCTACACAGAAGAGCTTTAGTTGATTGGGTTTAGATGCATGTATTTAAATCATGAGCCTGTGCTCCTAATAAGTACAGAAATCTGATGTTATATTCCCCCCCCCCCCACAAGGTGGTTGATTTTGCTATCAGAGGGTCTAAGTCTTGTTGAGTTTCATGGAACGAGAGTGCACTGGTGTAGTGATATGACAACTGGACGTGCACAAGTCCATGGGGCTGGATGCGCTGCATCCGAGGGTGCTAAAGGAGTTGGCGGATGAGATTGCAGAGCCATTAGCCATTATTTTTGAAAACTCATGGCGATCGGGGGAGGTCCCAGATGACTGGAAAAAGGCTAATGTAGTGCCCATCTTTAAAAAAGGGAAGAAGGAGGATCCAGGGAACTACAGGCCAGTCAGCCTCACCTCAGTCCCTGGAAAAATCATGGAGCAGGTCCTCAAGGAATCAATTATGAAACACTTAGAGGAGGGGAAAGTGATCAGGAACAGTCAGCATGGATTCACCAAGGGGAAGTCGTGCCTGACTAACCTAATTGCCTTCTATGATGAGATAACTGGCTCTGTGGATGAGGGGAAAGCAGTGGATGTGTTATTCCTTGACTTTAGCAAAGCTTTTGATACGGTCTCCCACAGTATTCTTGCCGCCAAGTTAAAGAAGTATGGGCTGGATGAATGAACTGTAAGGTGGATAGAAAGCTGGCTAGATCATCGGGCTCAACGGGTAGTGATCAATGGCTCCATGTCTAGTTGGCAGCCGGTTTCAAATGGAGTGCCCCAAGGGTCGGTCCTGGGGCCGGTTTTGTTTAATATCTTTATTAATGATCTGGAGGATGGTGTGGACTGCACTCTCAGCAAGTTTGCAGATAACACTAAACTAGGGGGCATGGTAGATACACTAGATGGTAGGGATCGGATACAGAGGGACCTAGACAAATTAAAGGATTGGGCCAAAAAAAACCTGATGAGGTTCAACAATGACAAGTGCAGAGTCCTGCACTTAGGACAGAAGAATCCCATGCACTGCTACAGACTAGGGACCGAATGGCTAGGTAGCAGTTCTGCAGAAAAAGACCTAGGGGTCACAGTGGACGAGAAGCTGGATATGAGTCAACAGTGTGCTCTTGTTGCCAAGAAGGCTAACGGCATTTTGGGCTGTATAAGTAGGGGCATTGCCAGCTGTGGAAGCAGAGAAAGAACTGACAGGAAGGGCATGACAGTTCTTTCTCTGCTCCACACAGCAGATTGAGGAACGTGATCATTCCCCTTTATTTGACATTGGTGAGGCCTCATCTGGAGTACTGTGTCCAGTTTTGGGCCCCACACTACAAGAAGGATGTGGAAATATTGGAAAGAGTCCAGCAGAGGGCAACAAAAATGATTAGGGGGCTGGAGCACATGACTTATGAGGAGAGGCTGAGGGAACTGGGATTGTTTAGTCTCCAGAAGAGAAGAATGAGGGGGGATTTGATAGCAGCCTTCAACTACCTGAAGGGGGGTTCCAAAGAGGATGGAGCTAGGCTGTTCTCAGTGGTGGCAGATGACAGAACAAGGAGTAATGGTCTCAAGTTGCAGTGGGTGAGGTCCAGATTGGATATTAGGAAACACTATTTCACTAGGAGGGTGGTGTTACCTAGGGAGGTGGTGGAGTCTCCTTCCTTGGAGGTTTTTAAGGCCCGGCTTGACAAAGCCCTGGCTGGGATGATTTAATTGGGAATTGGTCCTGCTTTGAGCAGGGAGTTGGACTAGATGACCTCTTGAGGTCCCTTCCAACCCTGATATTCTATGATTCTATGACATAAGTTCTGTGACCATGCTTAGCATGCTGAAAGATTTGCATTGGAGATGTATAATTCTTGCACTCTAGGGACTATTTTAATTATGGTGCTGCTTTCACAATCATTTCTCTAAACCATAAACAGAGAGAGAAAATCATTAGGAGTGATTAATGACATTAGTTCTGCTCAAAAAATCATCTGTAAAGCACAGCATTTGTTTTAAATAAAAGGAAATGCCTGTAATTTCAGCACTGTGATTAAACTGCCATGAAAGGCTGTAGTAAACATCAGCAGAATCACAGGTATCTCTTGCTTTAGTGCTTACAGATTAATTATTATATGGAGATTATGCTGATTGCTATTTGAACAAATTACAATTTCTTCCTTGGTCTATTATGTACTGCACTTGTGTTGCCCCCCAAAAAGGAGGTCTGTAAAAATAATAACAGAGGTCTGATTTAAACTGCCAAAAGCACCCATAAATCATCCCAGAGGTTTGTCTGCAGGAGGCAAATACAGACCTATAATTGTCCATCAGTGCAGCTCCTCTGGTGGTAGCGAAGCTGGAGGGTAGACAGAGAGCAGGCATTTAAATTACTCTGTCACCTTATCCTTCTCAGAGCAAAAATTCCTGCAACCTGGCTATGCTTATGCCATCACTGCTGATGCACCACCAGTAGTGAATGTCCCCAGTGAAGATGTATCCAGTATGTCTAGGTTCTGCAACACCATATACACAGGTGCAATCAGAACACATTTCAGACAAGTGAAGTGCTTAGACAGAGTAAGTTAAAAGTGGCAAGGCAGCCTTAGCTGAAGTTCCTTGATCTTGCCTGGACCAACTATCAACATCAGAAGGTGATTTTGGATTCTGAGTCACCCCAGTTTTGGGGGATATGGGGAATTCAGGCCCATCTCTAGTCTTTGGCGTTGCAACAGGGTTAATACCAAGCCCTTCCTCTTTAATAGCTTCTTGCTGGTTTAGCATTGCAATTCTCATGGCTTTCAGTAAAGCTTGCTCAGCTATCAAATTCTTTTTTTCCTGATCTCTAATTCCCTGACACATACATTCACAAACTACCACCAGTTTTCCCTCTAATTTTCCCCACACATGTGTGGAATGAATTTTGTTTTGTGCACCTATATGGAGGTAGTGCACCATATTGGTGCACATAACAAAATTCATGTGTTGGGGGTGGGGCTGAGGGATTCGGAGTGTGGGAGGGGGCTCAGGGTTAGGGTGCAGGGTTGTGAGAGCTCCAGCTGGGGGTGCGGGCTCTGGGGTGGGGCCGGGGATGAGGAGCTCAGGGGTGGGGCAGAAGGTTGGGGTGTGCGGGCTCTGGGGATGAGGGGCTCAGGAGTGGGGCAGAGGGTTGGGGTGTGGGCTCTGGCGTGGGGCCAGGGATAAGGGGTTTTGGGTGCAGGCTGCCCTAGGCCTATGGCGGGGATAGAGCACTCCCCCCAGCTCTTTTTCCCCCATAGCAGCACCTGGGCTGGGGGGGAGAGCTCTGGGGCTGGGGCTGTGGGATAGGTGCCCCTCCCCCGGCTATGGCAGGTCTGGCCCGGGACTGGGTTTGGGCTGAGGGAGGACACCCCTCCCCCAGCCGCAGCAGGTTGGGGACCGGGCAAAGTATTCTTGAGCTTCCATACTAAATGTAATGGGTTAAATTAATAAATTGTGCATGCACTTATTTACTTGTGCATGTGGGGATCTGAGTGAACAGATCAAGGGTCTAACTACCCAATATATAGGTGATGCATGTGTAAATGCAGATTTTTCTCTCACAAATCAGCGGGCATAGACTTTTTTAGCCCTTGAAGACCTCTTTTTGAAAATTTGACCTTGTGACTATCAACATATGTTTTTAAGTCTTGTCATCATGCTGTTAAACTAATTATGACCTTTTCTTGTTGTTTTCAGTAGGCAAAGTTCCAGTTGTAATTCAGCTTTCCCGAGCATTTTAGAGACCTCTGTTTTGCCCTTGTCTTCTCAGTGGCTATATCTCACCAAAAAACTTTTCTTATTGAGAGAGAAATAAGAAACTCGTCATCCTCCCCTCTAGCTAAAGTCCCTATTTACTCATTTCAGCATTCTCTCCAGATAACTAACATACCGAATATTATTCACGTAGAATCTTAAGGGGCAAAATGTACCTTCTTTTCTCAGCTCCTTACTGTAATGTGAATTGTCATACTGTGCTGCATTTATTATTGAGCAGTATGCCTTTCCTCTTACCTCAAGGTATTTTTCCTAGTCTCTCTATGATTTTTCTTTTATGTATGATGGAAAAAATCCATAGCTCCTCATACAACAGATCACTCTGAGGGAACAGGATGTAACATTTTTTTAAAAGCAAATTGTTCCGGGGAGGATACTATTGTGTTCCCAAAAAGGTCTTCCCCTGGCAATATCACACTACACAAGTGGAACATTTTGCTATACAACAAGCTCAGTGAAATTTTCAGGAGCAATGTTGAAGCCTCTTCAGAGAAGTGCCATTAAGATCAGTTTGTTTGCCAAATGGGGCTACCTCCCTCCTTGGTGATGGTTATGGGAAAGCAATTTTGGATTGAAATGAGAAAACAAATTACTCCACAGTTCCTCTTGATTCTCTGCAAGTACATGCACTCTTGAGACAGGAAGGAAACATTTATGGGAGCCCCTTGTTAAAATACCAGCAGCGTCTCAGTGAGTGAAACTGAAAACACTTCTCCTGCATGTGTTTTGGGCCCATTCCTCCCAATATGTATTGAATAGTCTAGTAGCCTCAATCTTTTTACCAAGATCAGTGAGTGTTTCACCTGTGTTGCAGACATGCCTACCCTTCTTATATGTAGGGTTACCATATTTAAAAAATAAAAAAAGAGGACACTCCACGGGCCCTGGCCCCGCCCCTTTCCCACCCCCGACCCCGCCCCAACTCCGCCCCTACTCCGCCCATTCCCCCAAAGTCCCCGCCCTAACTCCCCCTCCTCCCTCCCAGCCACACGAAAAGGACTGCCCAAGTGCTACCGGCTTCACGGTTTGCCGGGCAGCCGCCAGACCCTGCGCCCCCGGCCGGCGCTTCCCCAGCACAGCTGGAGCCCGGGAGGGGAAGAGCCTGGCCAGCGGCTTGGGGTCCGGAGGCACGGGGGCTGCCCGAAGCCGGTAGCGCTGGCTCGGGCAGCTTGGCTCTTAAACAGAGCCGAAGTCTGAGTCAGGGGAGGAGCAGAGGAGCCGCGGGAGAGGAAGTGCCCGTCCGGTATTTTTCCCGGACATGTTCGGGTTTTTGGCAATTCCCCCCGGACAGGGTTTGATTGCAGAAAAAACGGACGTATGGTAACCCTACGTGACTGGTGCCCGGGGCCGGGGGCGCAGCTCCAGCCCCAGGGGGACGCAAATCCGGACAGTGCCGGCTCCCCGCAACACGCTGGTGTCCACAACCCCCCCTGGGGCGCCCCCAAGCCCTGCGATGGCTGCCGAGCGGTGCCCAGAGACACCCCCCACCCAAATGTAAGGGGACTGTTGCCCCCTTACTAACATCCAGTGGGGTGTTTTGGTTGCTAGCTCCCAGCACTGAAAGGGGAAGGGTCGATGGCAAATCAGGAGCCTGAGACTGACAGTCCCCAGGGGCCATGGGGAGAGGCCAATGCTCCAGATCAGCCTGATTGACAGGGCGGGCAGGCTAATCAGGGAGTCAGGAGGCCAGAGGGGGTCCCGTCCTCCGTGTGAACTGGAATGGCCTGAGTCAGACTGAGTGGGGCCGAGCTAAGGAGAGAGCAGGGGCCCAAGCTGAGCTGGAGAGCAGAACCGTGCCAGATCCAGAGCCAGAGACGCAGCCCAGGGAGAGCAGATCCTGTGCTGGGAGCGGAGCAGCAGCCACAGAGCCAGAGACGCAGCCCAGGGAGAGCAGATCCTGTGCTGGGAGTGGAGCTGCAGCCACAGAGCCAGAGACGCAGCCCAGGGAGAGCAGATCCTGTGCTGGGAGTGGAGCTGCAGCCACAGAGCCAGAGACGCAGCCCGGGGAGAGCAGATCCTGTGCTGGGAGCAGAGCTGCAGCCGCAGAGCCAGGTGTGGTGAGCAAGTGGGGCCAGCCAAGGGGGAACCTGGGCAAAGGGCCCAGCACAGAAAGACACCCCCAGACAAGGGCCCTTGCAGGCCAGACCGGGAGGGGGACCTTAACCCTACGGGGGGCTGACGCTGGGAAGAAGGGTCCCACCACTCAAAGCCCGGAGGTGTGTGGCCACCACCATTGCAAGTGTCCAACCCGCAGCGTCTCTGCAGCACGGCCTAGGCCTGAAAAGGAGGCCTGGGACCTACAAGAAGCAGACTGTGACCTGCCCTGACATTCCAGAGACACTGGTTGTGATGTTCCCTGCCACAGAGCAGGGTGATGTGTTTTCCTTTAACCTTTCCCATTTTTCCTTGTTCTTTTCTTTAGATTAATTGTTAATTAAACAACTTGTATTTGCTTTAAATTGTATGGAATAATCAGTGGGTCAGGAAGGTGCCCAGTGTAAAAAGAGTACCCCGGAGTGGGGACACCCTAGCCCCTGTCCTAGGTGACCACAGCAGGGTTGGGGGTCGAGCCCCCCAGGAATCCTGGGCCCAGCCTTGTTGGGGTTACGAGGACTCAGCCAGACAGGAGAGTGGAAGGGGAGCCCTCAAGGGCAGGGAGGCCTCTGGGTAAAGGAAGTGGGAGCGGGGACTCAGATCCTTTCGCTTGCCCACCTCACCGGGGTAGTGCAGAAGTCAGGAAATTTCCCCACAATAGCGGGACCATTCCCCCGCTTACATAATTGGCGTCACGAACAGGATCCTATCCACAGGGTCCATCCCATTGGTTTTCTGGTTAAGTTCTAGTAGCATGGTCCGGGCCTAGTTGAGCACCCTACCATGGCTGGAATTGAAGAACTACGAACCCAGTTTGCTGAACTTCAGCGCAGATTATCAGACCAAGCGGAGGCATTACAGCAAGCTAGAACTGAACAGAGAGAAGCCTTATCGCTGGCCAAGGCAGTAATAGAGCAACAGACAGCAGAAGCTAAGAAACCCCCTACTATTTATGTCCCACGGGAGCGGAAGGTCACGGAGTTTGGTGGCTTCCCGACTAGACCAGGAGACATTACAGTAGAGGAGTGGGTCAAGTCTGTGAAGGCGGCTCTGCGTGTGCTAAGAGTACCTGAAGAAGATCATGTGGACTTCATAGAGGAGCACCTCAAGGGCCAGGCCAAGGCCACAGTAAAGTTCATGGCAGTGGCAGACAAGAAAGATGTGGAAAAGGTATTTGAACTCCTCCTAAAAGTGTATGGAGACAAGGTACCTATTGGAACCCGACTAAAGGAGTTTTTTGAGAGAAAGCAGGAGCCTGGTGAAACTGTCCGGGCATACGCATATGACCTCCAGGAGAGAATGAGCAAAGTGGAGCGGCGAGACCCTCAGCGAGTTCCAGACCCAGATACGGTTCTGAAAGAGCAGTTGGTGCTGGGGCTCCGTGATGACTCCCTCCGACGTGAAATGAAAAGGAGGTTTAAAGAAGAGCCCAGTAAGAGGTTCCATGAACTCATGCAGGCTGCCATTATGTGGTCAGAAGAAGAGGAAGTTCCTGTGGCAGAGGCGGCCAAGCCTAATCCCCATACACGAAGTGGGGGCCTAGTGAATGCAGCTGCTGGGGAAAAGGTCCTGCCCCAAACAGCGCTAACATTGGAAAGCTTATGTGAAGCTGTCCAAAAACTGGCGGTCCAACAGGGGGAGATGCTGAAAGTGATGACTGAGTTGATGAAAGAAAAAAATCCCATTAGTATGCCAAAGTATCCAAGGGCACCGGGATCCCGAAGAGCCCCACTGAAGGACGAGCTGGGAAGATACATTTGTTACACTTGTGAAAGGCCAGGACATACTAGCCGAGAATGTTCACTGAGAAGGAGAACAGAGTCCCAGGCACTCGAAACCAATGGGGCACCAGGAGCAACTGGTCCCTCTACAGTAGAAGGCCAAGCAGTGGCAGAAGGATTCCTAGGCCTGTCCTTCGTGGAAAATCCCTCTGCATACAGTGTTGAGAGGAACATGGGCAGTGCCAGCATATCTAGCGACTTCTGTAAGCGAGCATTTGGAGACTGTCTAACTGCTGAAGTATGTGTAGCAGGGGTGAAGACCAGATGTTTGTTAGATACTGGCTCAGAAGTCACCACCATTACTGAGTCGCATTTTCAAAAATATCTGAAGGACAAGGACCTGACCATGCACAGCACACAGTTTGTACGTCTAACAGCTGTTAATGGATTGGCAATCCCAGTGGTGGGGTGCCTTGAAGCAGACATAGAGTATATGGGCCAGACACTGCCAGGAAAATGCATCTTCATCCTGAAAGACAAAGCCTCAAAAGGGAGCCATATAGGAGAAGGAGTCCCCGGGATTCTAGGGATGAACATCATTAGTGAGCTAAAGGAGCTACTCTTACCAGGAAAAGGGACTAGGAGGATGAACTGTCACGAGCACTCTACAAAGAATGCTGTGCTGAGTAGAGTACTGGCTCGAGAGGAGAGGCAGAGTCTTTCCCTGGGCCCCACAAGGCATATGGGAAATGGTAAAGTGGGCAGAGAACGGAAGACCATTATTCCTCCTTGGAGAGGGAAGATCCTTGACGAACACAGCTGTGTACCAGGAAATGAGCTGCAGGTGACGAGGAAGAAAGGAGGCCGAGTTACCTTTCTTCAAGAAAGATGTGATGGGAGACTGCCAGTTCCAGTTCAAGCGGCGCGTCAAAGGCTGATTCCTGCACATGTGGCTAACATAAAGGCGTTGCCAGAGAAGCATCAAGAAGTCTTTTCTAAGAATAAGATGATCAATTATGATGACCAGGTCAAAGGTCACCATGACAGGCTGAAGACAGCCTGGAAAGTTGCTCTCAGTACAACTAAAGACAGAGCCCAAAGTAGGAAAAGGACTTATGATAGCAAGTCCAGTGGGGCTCTCATCAGATCTGGTGACTGTGTACCAGTTCGTAGCCGTAGACGCCGGAGGTGTAATAAAATACAGGACAAATGGAAGCCAAATCCCTCCACTGTGGTCACCCACAACAATCCCGAACTGCCAGTGTACGCTAACCAGCCTGAACGAGGAGGTCCTGGGATAGTAGTACATAGGGACCAGTTGAAACATTGTACTCTTAGTCCAGACAGGGACCATAGGAGGCGTAAATCAGTACACCCTGAGGAGGCTAAAACCAATTGGGAAATGGTTCTAGTCCCACAAACCGAATACAGAGGGGGACAGAGTGGGGCAAACCCAAACCCTAACAAGAATGGCCAGATCCTTCAAACTGACCCAGTATTACCCGAGGATAGGAAAATAAAAAATATGGGTAACGAACCGCCAGTCTTAAGAAGGTCCCAGAGGGCTAATAAGGGCATACTTCCTGTTAGACTTAAAGATAATTATGTTATTGGTTCTATGTAGTGTTTTAATGAATATTGTTATGTATGGTATTAAGAAGTAGATGTGAAATGTTAAATATGTTAAATGTTCTTTTAATAATTGTTAATGGGTTGTTGATATACAATGACATGGGTATATGTTGTTACCATGGGGCCCGAATGTACCGGTGTAAATATTGTGAATGTGGCAGTATTTTAGCAAGGGGGAATGTAAGGGGACTGTTGCCCCCTTACTAACATCCAGTGGGGTGTTTTGGTTGCTAGCTCCCAGCACTGAAAGGGGAAGGGTCGATGGCAAATCAGGAGCCTGAGACTGACAGTCCCCAGGGGCCATGGGGAGAGGCCAATGCTCCAGATCAGCCTGATTGACAGGGCGGGCAGGCTAATCAGGGAGTCAGGAGGCCAGAGGGGGTCCCGTCCTCCGTGTGAACTGGAATGGCCTGAGTCAGACTGAGTGGGGCCGAGCTAAGGAGAGAGCAGGGGCCCAAGCTGAGCTGGAGAGCAGAACCGTGCCAGATCCAGAGCCAGAGACGCAGCCCAGGGAGAGCAGATCCTGTGCTGGGAGCGGAGCAGCAGCCACAGAGCCAGAGACGCAGCCCAGGGAGAGCAGATCCTGTGCTGGGAGTGGAGCTGCAGCCACAGAGCCAGAGACGCAGCCCAGGGAGAGCAGATCCTGTGCTGGGAGTGGAGCTGCAGCCACAGAGCCAGAGACGCAGCCCGGGGAGAGCAGATCCTGTGCTGGGAGCAGAGCTGCAGCCGCAGAGCCAGGTGTGGTGAGCAAGTGGGGCCAGCCAAGGGGGAACCTGGGCAAAGGGCCCAGCACAGAAAGACACCCCCAGACAAGGGCCCTTGCAGGCCAGAGCGGGAGGGGGACCTTAACCCTACGGGGGGCTGACGCTGGGAAGAAGGGTCCCACCACTCAAAGCCCGGAGGTGTGTGGCCACCACCATTGCAAGTGTCCAACCCGCAGCGTCTCTGCAGCACGGCCTAGGCCTGAAAAGGAGGCCTGGGACCTACAAGAAGCAGACTGTGACCTGCCCTGACATTCCAGAGACACTGGTTGTGATGTTCCCTGCCACAGAGCAGGGTGATGTGTTTTCCTTTAACCTTTCCCATTTTTCCTTGTTCTTTTCTTTAGATTAATTGTTAATTAAACAACTTGTATTTGCTTTAAATTGTATGGAATAATCAGTGGGTCAGGAAGGTGCCCAGTGTAAAAAGAGTACCCCGGAGTGGGGACACCCTAGCCCCTGTCCTAGGTGACCACAGCAGGGTTGGGGGTCGAGCCCCCCAGGAATCCTGGGCCCAGCCTTGTTGGGGTTACGAGGACTCAGCCAGACAGGAGAGTGGAAGGGGAGCCCTCAAGGGCAGGGAGGCCTCTGGGTAAAGGAAGTGGGAGCGGGGACTCAGATCCTTTCGCTTGCCCACCTCACCGGGGTAGTGCAGAAGTCAGGAAATTTCCCCACAATAGCGGGACCATTCCCCCGCTTACACAAAGGACAGGGGCCCGCGCCCCCCTTCCCCGACGTCTTGCTGCCTCACGGGCACGTTGGTTGTGTCGCAGGGGCCGCTGGGAGTTGTAGTTCTCGGCCGCTCCCCTCTCCCGGCTCTCCCTGGAGCGTGAGGCCCGGCTGGACTACAGCTCCCAGCATGCCCTGGGCAGGAGCCGAGTGTCACACCGAGATGATGTCACAGCGGGCGACCCACACACACAGATTCGGAGATCCTAGCCTCCCTATTTCCCCGGACATGTCCGGCTTTTTGGCAATTCCCCCCGGACGGGGATTTGGGGACCAAAAAGCCGGACATGTCCGGGGAAATCCGGACGTATGGTAACCCTATTATATGTGCCTTTAGCATTGTACCATCTCAATTAATCAAATTCCCCTTTGTGAGGGACACTTGCTGTAATGTACCTGTGAGCATGTTGCACTGCTGCTGGGAATGATCGCTGCCCTGCAGTTCATTACTAATTGCCTGATTATTATGTTAGTGCTGCTAATAAAGAGACAAGTGGGGTTAGATTGCCAAGTGCCCAGCTCCCACAAGTGGGGCTAGCATTTCAAAAGAGCTCTGTTTCCATTTGGGCACTTAAATGAGAGGCCAGGTTTTCAAACCTGTTCATCACCCGTTAACTGCCATTCTGTCACTGATGGCCAGGATTTTCCAATGAGCTCAGCACCCAATAGGCTGCATGCTTTTGAAAATCTGCCCACTGTATTTGCTGCCTAAATGAGTGCTGAGTACCTCTGAAAATCTGGCCCTTAGGACTTGTCTTCATGACAATGGTTAGTTTGAGTTAGTACAGCTGAGCTACTCCACTGGCGCTAGGCTAGCTTGAGTGAGAGTGACCACACTGCCAAACTTGAGCTGTGCAGACTGATGGGGTTAGCATCTGAGTTGTAACTGGAGCTGCTGCATCCACGCTGCATTACTGTCCTGTGTCAGCAGCACTCCAGCTTCAACCCCCAGCCTCCCCCCCTTCCCCAATGGGCCAGCAAACTCAAGCTTAAAGCACCCTTAATTTGAGTAAGAGATGTGTGCATGGATGGAAGTCAGGCTAGGGGCAATATGTGACTTATAGCTTCAGCTCACATTGCAGTGAAGACAAGCCCTAATAAGTGGCTTAGCGCCCCACACTTCAACTACTTTAAAAAAAGTATTATCCGGTGTTGGGGAATATATTCATGGTTCTAAGTGTAAGACAGACGTCTAATGAGCTCTCTCCTGCCATCTATTGATGAACTGGAGGAAAAGACCTCATAAGCAGATCTTATTTGCATAAGACACACCTGCTTTACCAATGTGATCAATTTGGGGTTAAAATTCACCTAAGTGTGGGTTGCTGGGGTAATGAAATGTTGTTATCCTTATTATGTGACTAAAGGGCAGCAGCACAACTGTATTTAGTATGCTTTACAGAGGGGTCACCAAACTGTTATATCACTTGCAAAGCATGGGGTAGTGAGCCAAATTCAAATGAAAGAGAAAGTGTGGGTGGTTTGTATTTGGTGGAGCTGTTGTTTAATTGTCCTAGATGATATTTGATTTGTGTTCTCTTGTGTTTCAAGGTAGAGTTGACTAGACTTGTTTGAGGGTCCTTATCTTCTAATGATGACTAGAATTGAAACCACTGATAAGGTGATGTGGCAACAGTGGTGGTAGTAAGGTTCCCTGCAACCCACTGAAATCACTAGAGTTGAAATCACTATCTGGACTACTTGATGAAGCTTCAGAACACAGAATTGCACCTGAAGGTAGTGTGGTGAGAGATACAGCAGCAGCACAGTAAATCCAAGAAATGTGGTTACTAATAGCTGGGCTAGATGGTCATAGTGCTGTGGGACTGGACTGGATTAAACTGGACAAAGGACACAGTGGAGCAGCAGCAGAGGTATCACTTCTCCTTGGGGCTGGAGGTGAACACACCACTGAACTCTAGGACTTCACTGACCTTGGACCACAAACCATGAGTGGGGTGCAGCAAAGGGAAGGGGGAACGGAGTATTAAAGGGACATTTTTCCAGTGGACTTTCACACTACAAACTGAGACAAAGGACTAGTACCAAGATACTGTGGGGGTGGGTGTCTTTCTTATTGTTCATACTTTTGAGTCATTGCTGCTGTTTTCCCAAATTAATGCTATGTTCTTTCCCTTAAGTTTTATTTTTGTTCTATACAGACTCAGTGCTTGTGAAGAGGGAAGTATTGCCCATTAGAGGTACCCAGAGTGGTTTAGTTTTCCCAGTTTTCTGAGTGTATGCTTGAGCCAATTTTGTTTTGTAACTTAAAGAGGAACACCTAGATATCAAACCCTTTTGTTGCTGACGCAGCCTGGCAGAAGGGTTACATAAGTATTTATTTTTAATAGCCACTATCTATGCAGGACCCTCCTTTTCATTCTGTTTCTTCAGAGACCATCATTCTGCTGGCAGAATGATGAACTAACCAATCCTAGTCCAACTTCTGTGCTGAAATAATTGGTGTTGTCAATGATGCTGATGACAAGGCAAAGCTAAAATTAGGACCATGTTTGTTTTGTGCTTCATGAGAAAAAGGGGAGCAACAAATCTATATCAGTGAGTGGGACAAAACTGGTAGGGAAAATCAATGTTTTCAAGTTTTTATGAAAGTGCTGCAAATGAAGTGTAAATCTCTATAACAAGACCACAAGTGTCCCTTTAATGGCTGCTTGCCAAATTCTGGGTCATGTGTTACTTTCCTGAGAGAATAAACGGTGAGAGGGTAAAAATTCAGCAGACCACTTCAGAGTTTAATGTGCAGAAAGTATACCTAACTTTCTTCACAGGGAGGAAAGTTGGCTGTTAGGGCCTCAATGGGTATCTCTACACAGCAACTAGACACCCGTGGCTGGCCCATGCCAGCGGGCTCAGGCTTGCAGGGCTCTGGCTGCAGGACTGTTTCATTGCTGTGTAGAATTCCAGGCTCAGGCTGGAGTCCAGGCTCTGGGACCCTCCCACCGAGCCCGGAAGTCTACATAGCAATGAAACAGCCCTGCTGCCCAAGTCCCACGAGCCCCTCGAAGTTGTGGAGAAAATGTGCACGCGAAGGGCTCAAAAAACAGAAGGCAAACAAATGCCCCCAACGTATTTTTTAAATCTCAAGACTTTTTAGCCATTCAGGAGTGGAGGGGGAGGCTCGATTTAGATTTTTGAAGACATGGGGTTGCCAATACTGGGGCCTGTGGTCTGTAAACCCAAAGGATCTGGAGGAAATACAAAGTACAAAACCATGAATCTTAAGCTCTGTGCTGTTCCACTGGCCACCCAGCCCACCTCCCTGGCACCAGGGATTCTAGTGAGAGCCTAGCTCTTCCTAAAGAAAATGGCACCTTTTCTCCCTTCCAAGTGGGGGTCGAAGGGGCAGAGTGGGGACTGCTGCTGACTCCAGTAACTGAACAGATTTCTACATGCCCATCTGCTGGTTATCCAGATGAGCAGGCTTTCGGGAGTGGCTGCTCCCTATGTGTGTCCCTAGAATTTTAAGAAGCTACGAAACACATACTTAGAAATATTTCTTTTCTACAGTATTTCTGTAGCTCACAGTGCTTACACTGTGGTATCACCCCTTGTGGTGGTCTGGTTCTAGCTCATTGAAGGAGGTGTCTTTTCTCAAATGGAAGTAGCACTGTTTAGCCCGTATTTTTTTCAGAAGAGATTTATTCAGGCAGCAGACAACCTTTTCTACATCCCCAATTGATTGTCTGGAACATCTCAGCCTGCCCAGGTGAAAATAGCTACAGTATTTTACAATTTACAGTACTTGTTTGTTTACCTGGTTATGTAATGCACTGATGGACTGACAGGCTGGTTGATTTATTACTGCTTTGTGCTGCCGCCTGCATCCCTCTAGTCAGGAGAACCAGGAAAGTGCTTTCCACAGCTGATAGCTTATGTTGCTGTCTGTGAGTTAACAAATTAGTGGTGAGCAATTTAGCCAATGCTGTCCCCTTGGAATCTATCTGTCCAGTTGCCCAGGGTTTGTCATTGCAAATGTAGGATCACACGTGCTGTAGGGCTGCCAGTTGGCAGCACATTGTGTTACGGCTGAGACAGGTTTGTGTCAGAATGACTATAAATGAAACATGGAAAAATTTATTATGAGGGAAAAATCATCATAACTTTATGGTAGTCTCTCACATAAGACAGTATATTTAAAGACTGTTTTTCTGTTCATAAAGTTCCTTAGCTGCTGACTTCAGAAGTATGTGTTTTATGGGCGACGGCACTGAAATGGATAATTTTCAATCACTCTGGTCCAACCTGAATGCATTTTAAAAAATAAACATGTTCATTCTGTAGGCACAAATCAAACTCCACCTTCTCTCTCCTTTTCCTTTTGTCAAATAAGAGTCTAGCTTACCTAGTCAAAACTACTTATTTTATAACACTGCTCTACCCCAGTGACCAGAAAGGCAGCACAATATAGTGCCCTAAACAACCTGAAGCTGTTTGTTAGGTTTTGGATTGTCTAATGGGATTGTGTTCTGTGCCTGTGTTTCCCCCACCCCACCCCTCAGGTTGCAAGTGAGAGTCAACACCAGAGACAGGAGCTCCATTTTAGACTTTAAGGTTAGAAGGGACCATTCTGATCGTCTAGTCTGACCTCTTGCACAATGCAGGCCACAGAATCTCACCCACCCACTCCTGTAATAAACCCCTAACCTATGTCTGAGTTATTAAAGTCCTCAATCATGGTTTAAAGACTTCAAGGTGCAGAGAATCCTCCAGCAAGTGACTCGTGCCCCACGCTGCAGAGGAAGGCGAAAAACCCCGAGGGCCTCTGCCAATCTGCTCTGGAGGAAAATTTCTTCCCGACCCCAAATATGGCGATCAGTTAAACCCTGAGCATGTGGGCAAGACTCACCAGCCAGACATCCAGGAAAGAATTCTCTTTTCTATCTTTGCTGTCCTTTTCTTTCCCCTTTTGTGTGTTTGTCCTGTTTTTCATTCTAGGAAATGGGATTGGACTTTAATAACCACAGCTCCAGCCCATCTCAACTAACTTCTCTTTTTCCCCAAAAGAACTGTAATTACCATCTAAACGACTGTCAATGAGGGAGGGGGGTGGATGCTTTCTAAAAAACTTTCTCCAGGGAAAGAGATGTTGTTAAAATGAAAACCTTACATACTACTTTACATTTCAAATGCTTAACTTCTTGAGGAGGGGGGTTTCCTGCATCTTTTAATAAAAGGTTTAAAAAATTAATAAGGTTTGCCTCCGTATACCAAACCCTGAACCACCTTTGACACTGTTTAATGTTGGACAGTTTCAGGGTCATGTTAATATCTTCGACTCTTGGGGCCCATATATTCCATCACAATAATACAACAGAACCTAAGCAGACTAGATCTATAAATATAAGTATCACCATTGTATCAGTTGTCCAGGACCTCAAAAATTGCAAGCAGCTGCTTTTAAAGTGTCAGTTCTATCATTTCAACACTTGAGGGCACCAATAAAATAAAGAATCTGAAGGGAAGTCAATTTATTTATTTATAGTTTTGACTTACTGTAGGCAAGAAAAAAGTGTTGCAATAAGTAACAGACCCCACGGAAGGGTAGAATTATGAGTAGGTGAGCAAACAAGAGGAAAGAATGCCTGTAAAGTTTGACTTCCAATATGAAACAATCACAGTAACAAACTCTGTGTTCTAAGCCCCTCTCCTCCATTCCCAGAAAAAAAGAAACCAGGCAGAAAGGAAGCCTCGAGATGGGGCTAAACTAACCCCCCATTCTCTTATGCCTTGAACAGTGGCATCTTTCTGCTTCCAGTGTCCAAGTCCCAGGGTTTTCTAGCATCAAAAGAGTCATTAGAAACTCAATCAGTGGCTGGCCAAGGTCATGGCCATTGCCCAGCATCCCTACTGTACCCACTGGGGCAAGGACTGTCTTTTTGGTGTGTGTTTGTACAGCACTTAGCACATGAGTAGGGCTCCTAGGTGCTACGCTCAGACAGATAATTAAGAATAATTTAGCAGAGCGGTGCCAGAGTGGGAGTAGCTGCTTATGTCCTGCTCCTCCTCTAACCTCCCTTCCCTACCTCCCCCAACAGAGGCAGTGGCTGAAAGGCACTTTATTCTAGCCCTTTATGAAAAGCGCTTGCCTAGGTGTTTGTCTTTCTACATTTCTGTGTATAATGTTGTGAGTGGTTAGGAACGGAAGTTGAGAGACCCCCCAAACCTGAAAAAAAATGCTATATGTTCAACACTGATATCTCATTTCCCAGCTACAGTGAGTTTCAAGAGTATAACAATATGCAAAAAAACTCATCAAGGAGTTGCTGTCTCATGGAATATTTTGCGTGCCTCCTGAACAGCTGTCACTCAGACTGTTGCCTCAGAATATAGTTATCCAATGAGATGCAAAACTATCAGTATTTCATTAAAAAATGCTGCAGGGAGTAGTGTGGTAAACTACTTAGCATGCCAACAGCATCGTGTGCACCAACATATTTATTGTATAATGTTCTTAAGAACTGCAACTGTTCTTCTGGAGTAATCCATTTCCTTTTTCATCAGCAATGGGCCTTGATCCTCTGCATGCACTCATGGTGCAACAATTTTATTTTTGGGGGGAGGACAGCAATAAGGAGATACGATCCCAGTATCATGAACTTTGCCAGCAAGTACTATTGATGCACCAGCTAATAGAGCCAGAAGGATCTTTGCCCACAGCGGAGAGGAGCAGAAAATAACAAAATTTACGATTATAGCCTGAAAGTAGGTGACATGTACATTTTGCTTAGCATAAATAAGGTCTTGACCACAGACAGGAGATGGAGGCAAATAAAATAAGATAGTTCACTAACCTTATTAAATACAATACAGTTAAAATTAGTGAAGCTGCATGGATGTAATGGAGAGTAGAATTTATCCCAGGGACTATAAATTAACTGTTCAAGGAGCCCTCACTAACTTTGATTTTCTAACTACTCCTGGAGCACTCAGGTTAGTCATTCTCCTGGTCATGCAAATCCTATGTATCAAAATGCACGATTTTTAGTCTTTGGACTTATCCATCCCTATCGGTCTGTCTGGTGTTAGGTGCCCATGGCTCCTCTGCTTCCTGACAGTCACTGGCCAGAATTTCCATGGCTTAACTGATGGTTCTCCTTAGACAATGACAGCTAGACAATTCTTTTTATAGGTTGTTCTCGGTGACCTTTCTCTGGTGGGATCCTGCTGGACTAAAGGTTACTGCATCTTGCTTCCTCGCTTGACTAAAATATCCAGCCCTGGACAGTCAAGGTACTCCTAAATTTTGCTTCTTAATCCTCCACTTCTATGTGCATGAGCTCAAATGCCTCTTTGCCTACATATCTTTAAGGCAGCCAGACTATGGGCACAAAACTGCCTACCTCTTTAACTCCTGAAATGCCATTCTAGTCCCCAGTAACTCTAATAGACATCCACAGGCTTTTCAGAGCCAAATGGCTGGCTGATGTATTAGTTCATTGTTTTTGAAGCTTGTGTTTAACAATTTAGAACTAGAAATGGGTCAAAACCAGAATTTCACTCTGCAAGGGTCGTGGTGCGGCTGGCTAGGAAAAAAATTCTAAAATTCTTCCACACTTTTCCACAGGTGGGGGTCATTGTGGCAGACATTTCACTGCTAAGGGTAAGCAGGGAAGTGGGGGTACATCTGCTCCATGCTTGTGGCTTCTGCCCTCTCCTTATGCTGCTTGCCTGTGTGCTGCTTTGATCCCTGCACAAGTGATTGCCGAATGGCGCGGGAAAGTTTCCTACAACTGGGGAAGGAACAAAGCTGCTCTGGCACCGAACCTTCAGCAGAGGATTACTGGGTACCTCCAGGAAAGTTTCCTGGAGATCTCTCTTCAGGATTCCCATGAGATCTTGGTGTGCATCAACACCCTGTTCCACCGTATTGATTAGTTACACAGGGAAATGTGTAGCTCATGGAAACACAGCCAGCCTTGTACATTTCTATACCGTATTTGGTAAGATCTGATTTATATATTGACCTGGCCATCTGGCTGGTCCTTTGGGATCAGAAGAACCCTTTCATTGATGAAATTGGTTTTAAATAACCACTCATCATTAAGTTCTGTGTTTTTGGTGGTGATACAAGGACTGGAATACCTAAGGAGGCTGCATTTCTGACTTCTTGTTAGCCAGTGTGGCGAGACAGAAGTTTACTTTTGTTACTGGTTTGGTATATTTTATGGGAGTATAACCACCAGCTTTGGGGTGTCTCTGCCCTATTTCTCAGCAGTTTGTCCTGAATTTGGTATTCTCAGTTGTGACCCACTGAGGCACAGTGACACTCTCTATGAATCTTCCCTTGGAATAAAGTGTTGGTCAGAGATTCTAAATTGTGGCTGTGGACCTATGGTGGTCTGCAGAAGACTTCTTGATGGTCCACAAAGGGCTGGCTGCTCTTATGAATCTGGCTTCTCCGTGTGTCCCACTACTAGATGACATTAAAGGACAGTTCACAATATATTAAATACTCTTCTTTTGCTTTTCCCCACTTGCAGTTGCAGATGTCATGGGGATGATATGCAATCATGAATGGAAGAGAATTAGTGCATGCCCTTGTGACTAGCTTGGGAAGGTGCTCCAGGAGACCATCTCCAACTTGCTATGTGGTTCCTTCACAGCCATGGAAAAGGTAGAGAATCCTTGCTGTGAGTCACTGAATGAGAGGATCCTGTCATCTCAAAGTTAAGCCATTCATAAATTTTGACACCAACAACTTCTGATTAAGACCTGCTTGGAAATGTTTGGGTTTTGTTGAAATGTTGGGAGGGGGGTGAGACAGGGAGTTACTTATAAGGATGTTGTGAATTCCCCTTTTAAAAAAAAAAACTAGTTTCCCTTCTGCCAAGCCAGGAGGGAAGCAAAAGCCTCTTTGTCAGACTGTGCACATTACTCAGTGCAGGAAACAATTTGCTATGCTGGTGGTTCTTATCTCTCTCCAGACTTCAAAGACTCTGACTCGTTTGCTACACTTTGTATGGTATAGGGAAGAGAAACATGAAGGATGATGTAATCAGCCACCAATCATGGTAGTAGATGTTTCCTGTATTGTTTGGAAGCACTTGAAACTTTGTGGATTGGGCCCATCCACTAGACCATCTTTCCTACCGTATGTCATTTATCCATTGTCTAAAGGTGTCTAAGTGCATTGCATTGAATTTATTTACTGGCAATTATCCCAGTTAAACAAATGTCATTCATCAAGTGCGAGCTAGCAAACTTTACTGCAGTTGCCAATAAATTGCACAGCCATTGCTGTTATGAAAAGGTGTGTGTGTGTGTGTAATAATATCGCTCCAGTCAATAGTAAGGTGTGTGTGTGTGTGTGTGTGTGTGTGCCACACATACCCCTATCCTGAACCAAAATTAAATAGTTAGCCCTGTACATGAAATAAGATTTTGAAAGATGGGTATGACAGCACGGACCATCAGCCAGAAAACTGGCTTACAGCCATTTCTTAATGCAGGATAATTTTGCAAGTATCCAAGAGGCTCTGAGCTGCTGAAGTATTTTCTGAACATATCCATGCAGTCCCTGGTATCACTGTCCTTGTCCAGAATGACAGCCGCTCCCTTTTTCATTTGCTTTCCTCCAGTGTCACATGCTGAATTAAATAGATATGGGTATTCCACAGGGGGTAGTTGTTTGCCCTTTCTCATTTTTTAACTAAGGCACTAAAACTTTCTGTGCTCTTCTCTAACCTAATCCTCTTTTCTACCTGCTTGATATTCCAGTTCAATATTAGTGTCACTAAATGCTGTCTAGGCTGTCCATCATAATGAAGACATTCAAGGGATCCATTATGATATTATTCATTTGAGCAATGTACATTCATCATTATTCTTCCACTGCTTCAGACTAAAGTATCCCTGATTTGTAAGGTTTCTGTTCTTTCGAAGCTTGCTTTGCTATCATCAAGCCTTCTGCTACATCTATTGTTTGCTTCATAATCCAGTTCAGGGTGCCAGCCCACTGCCCCTCTTCATCTTGTCTTAATGTACCATTCATTCTGGAAAACATTAAACGGGGATTAATTTGCAATCAATTGCCGTTCTGCTCTCAGCCTCTGGAAATCCCCCTTGGAATATAGATTGTCCCTTTGTCAGGCTGTTAAGTGTGAACCCATTAATCTTGTTCCTTTTTCTTATTCGACTTCCATTGAGGAAAGGATTTTACCCCATTTTCCTAAGGATGCAGGCTGTGATTATTCAGCCTTGTTTTTGTTTAGCATTAAGCTAAACAAATTGATACTACTGTATGCTCTGACCCCTAGAATACTGCAGTGTGCATTTGCTATACATTAACACATGCCTGCGTGCTTACAGGAGGGTTCACACTTCAGGTATTTTTTCAGCATGTACAGCAGGCATTTTTCTCAGGCTAAATGATGACTGCCCTGAGAGGTATACTGCAGGGAGAGAAGATGCAGGGAGCCCCTTTCCTCCATTTTGGTCATACCTGCACAGGAATCAGTCATGCTTTGCTGTTTAGCATACTAGGAGCATGACAGTGGAGACTGAATTATGCTGACTGCAGGTCTACAGGACCCAGAGGAGCCTTCTGAAGTGAGGGCATAGGCATCATCCCGCACTTCCTGTGCACCAACCCATAGCAGAGGATGAACCCATAGCAAAGAGAGGAACTGCCACTCCTAAGGCCACCCCCTCCAGCACCCTGAGGCCGCCCCCTCCTCCATTGCACAAGCATGATGATTCCCAGGGCCCCTGCTCAGGCTGCGCTCCTCTTTCATCTAGCCAGTGTGGTTCCAGTTCATAGTGCTATTGCTGAGCATTTATTGTATGTGTGCCAGGTGGCCTGAAGCCCTAGAGCCTAGGCAGCTCCCTATTGATGACTGTCAGTAAACAGAGCAGCATAGAGCTGCCCGAAAGGGAGGGCGCTCTCTGCTGGTAAGCAAGGGAAATGACTGAATGGGCCAGGACTAATTTGCATTTCAGTTATGTGACAGTTTGGGGCATTTTGGTTGAAATACAGTTAAGTCTTGAGTTTGGGGCAATAAAATGCTATTCGCCCTGTTGGGAAAATGAAAGGACAAAAGAACTGCACCAACTATGCCTGGCGTGAGGGGTCACTCTGACAAAAAACACATACAGGCATAGTTGGGTAGTGATACTAATGCTTTGTCCAGGTAAGTAGGGGAAAAGGGGCTCTTATCTTTGGCTCTGAGTGCTTCCTTGGGGGTGGGGGTGGGGGTTAGCATTTTGGTTAGGGTCCCTTAATGCCACTGATTCCTTTCTAAAGACTCAACATAAAGGCAGCTTCAAGACAGCAAATGGTTTAGAAGCAGTAGAGAGAACTTCAAGGTGATGGCCAGCACTGAGGTGGCTTGGGCTGAAACTCCAGGAATGATGCTGATGAAATTTCAGTTTGGTCAGGTGGTAGACCCCAGGCTGGAGACTGATGTGTCTGAATTTTTGGACTCCATCAACTCTGCTCAACAAACTGTGAGTGGGGATGGACCTATTGCTAAGACACAGAGGAAGGAATTGTGGCTCCAAGAGAAACATTTCTGTTTCTCAGGTTCCTAGGTTGGGGTCCATGCCAATGTTGTTTAAGTTTTCGGAAGGGAACCCTAGAAAACTGACAGCACCCAGCAGAAAGTAGATAAAGGGTAAGTATGTTTAATTTCCAACTAGTTATGGAAGACATTGTTAGAAAACCTTTGAATGATTTCTTGATTAAATAGTATGGAATGTTTGAAGGTCAATGTATTCTGCTGCACTGAGAGTTAAATAGACTCGCATATTGCTTTTGGACATATGTACAATCATTGATTCTCACAATAAATTATTATTAATGTGCATAAATAATTGTTCCACATGTAGCAATTGCTAGGAGGGTGCATTTGGATTCCACCATAACATTGTTAAACCTGAAAAATCTTGGTATTAGGATAACTCCAAATATATATATACACACACACACCCAAAACTATCCATACAAACACTTACCTATTTGGAGTTATCCTAATACCAAGATTTTTCAGGAGATATATATATATATATAAACCTAAACCCTACCCTCTAACAAATCTGAAATAACATGAGAGCTGATCTTCTCATGGTATTTCTACCATCCAGGAATGGAAATACAGTGAACATCAGCTCTCCCTCTGTTTTCATCCCATAAATGACTTCCTCAAGCATACTGAAAGCCACTGAATTTTTATTTTTAAAGAAGATCTTGAAGTTGCAGGAACAGAAAGCGAAAAAGACGCAGATGAAAGGAAGATAAAGCTATGGAGAAAGTGGGGAAAGCAAAGGGAGAGTGGAAGGAAGGCTGCTTGACTGGTCTTGTGACCTCCTTTAACCCACCACTGACCTCTCCAATCACTTCATATAATGCACGTTTAATGCTCTTTCCCCTTTTCAGTTTCATTCATATGGTGAAATAAGCAAAGATAGGGAATGTTGTCTTGTGGATAGGACCAGGCTGGGATGTGGATGACTTGAGTTCTAGGCCTAGCTGTGTTGGGAACCTGCTGTGTCACCTTAGATAATTTTGCTTCTCCCCTCTGTGCCTCTGTTTCCTTTCCTACCTTTGTCTATCTCTTTCTTTTGGGCAGGGACTGTTTCTTCCTTTGTGCCCACAGAGTCTAGCACAGTAGGGCACTGATCTGGATTGGGGCCTCTTGGCACTATCACAGTCTAAATAAATACTTTAAAAGGTCCCTATAACTTGATAAAATAAATCACTGGGAGCTTCAGATGCTCAGCACCTCTGCAGATCAGGTCATGGATTTAGGTGCCTAACTTTAGACACCTCTATTTGAAAATCTTGGTCTGTACCTTTTATGCCCTGAGAGGCAACAGGGAAGTGGCATTTCACCCTTTTCCCTATTGCTGCAACTTCAGTATCTCTCCCTTTTTAAATAAAGCAGTAGCTTAAATATGACAGCATTCAACAGGTTTTTTTTCTTTCCAGATGATTAAGTAGCCTTCTTTATTTAAAACCCCTTGAAAACACAATGAGAGCTATTGGCAACTCATGAGAATCCATAACTTACAACGAGACGTACAATCTGAGAACCTGGCAGATACCATTGTGTAGATAAACTGTACATCAATAGAAGTAGATTATGTTCATGTGTTAGTTTAACAGGTGAGTCCCTAGAAGCAGGTCAACACCTGACTGAGTTCATCACTGAATGATACCAGCATAAATATGGTCCTATATAGTCTATATGTAACAACTTACTAAGACCTTTTCTCCTGTCTCAGGCTACCAGTATCAGATACAGGATACAGATACTAGCGCTATCAATGTGAGTTGCTTATTTCATGCAGCAGGAGAATCAGGTCCCCTGTATCTGAACTGTACTTTTTGTTTTATCTAACTATTTTCTTTAATAACCAACATTTTAAAAACCATAGAACTCTGTTCCCTCTACCATCAATGACCAACCTCCCCCTGGCTCTAACTAGAGGAGGATCAGGCCTGATATGCATGAATTAAATAAAATTCATTTTCAATGAACTGCTGGAGCTGGCACCTTTTTGGCTTTGACATTATCTCGGTGTTAAGATTATGTGTGACCCAAAACTTTCAGAAGAGGCTCTGTGAAAGGGCCGGCTGATACTGCATATGCGTAATACAGAGGTGCGTGGTGCTATATAAGAAGGTAGATGGACAGATTCTACAGCCAAAATGCTTCTGAAATAAATGTAGTCAAACTTCACTAATTCTGGGTCACTGAGAACGAAAATGATGCTTAAAATTGTTGATTGGCTCTAGTTTTCAAGATATGCTATTGGGTCAGTATATACGACCCTTGACTTGGGAATGGCGGGGGATAAGTGAGTTATAAAGGGAAGGGATCTCAATTTAAACCAGAAATGACTAAAATACATCTTTGACTGGATCTATGAATAAATCTATGACTGGGTTTGGACAGTACTTGCTTTTTAGGCAAAACAATGAATGATGCAGTCTGAAGCTGGTATTGCATCATACATGATATGAATTGCATCATGTTATTCCTAGTAGTCATGGATGATGCAATCATAACAAAGCTTACATCACTCTGCTGAACAAATTGCCCTATATCAGCTCTAGAAATCATACAGTGTTGTGCTCTCTTATTTGTCAGTGTTTGATTTTGCAAAGGGACACATTTTTGTTTAGCCAAAGCGAGCAGAGATGTCTCGTACTTGTGTGAACAGTGCAGATAACTTCTGCTATGTTTGTGGTGAAGTGACTTTTGCATCACAAAAGCGCAGTATAACCACTATGGTTAAGAAAGCCTATCACCTTTAGTTTGGCTGCAAAATTGGATATCAGGACAGGAGGTGGGTCCCACACATATGCTGCAACACTTGTGCAACAAATCTTCGCCAGTGGTTGAACAGGAAAAGGAAATCTATGCCTTTTGCAATGCCAATGATTTGGAGAGAGCCAACAGATCATACCAGCAATTGTTACTTCTGCATGGTGCCTCCAGTTGGGAAAGGTGTGTCAAAGAAGAAAAAGTGGACTGTGCATTATCCAAACATTCCATCAGCTATACGCCCAGTACCCCACGGAGAAGGACTGCCGGTTCCTGATGCATCAGAATCATTCTCACTTGAGTCAGAAGAGGAAGAGGATGAAACTTCTGGTCCTGAACCATCAATGTCACAGGACCCACATTTTCTCCCATCCTCTTCCTCTGAACCACACCTCATAACACAAGGTGAACTGAATGACCTTGTCAGGGATTTGGAACTACCCAAGAGTAAGGCAGAGCTGTTGGGCTCCAGACTACAGCAGTGGAATCTCCTGGCAGGTGATGTTAGGGTTTCCATGTTCCGTGACCATCAAAAGGATCTTGTCCCATTCTTCTTCATGGAAGGTGATCTTGTAGCCTGCAACAACATCGATGGTGTGATGGCAGCCCTCAACATCGTTCACAATCCAGATGAGTGGAGACTGTTCATTGATTCATCGAAGACGAGTCTTAAAGCTGTTTTACTGCATAATGGCAATGTTTTGCCATCAATTCCAGTTGGTCATGCAGTCCATATGAAGGAAACCTATGACAACCTGAAACAACTTTTGAGGTGCATAAACTATGACCAACATCAGTGGCAGCTTTGTGGCGATTTTAAGGTTGTTGCTCTCTTGCTTGGTCTGCAGACTGGATACACAAAGTACTGCTGTTTTCTCTGTGAATGGGATAGTCGTGCAAGAGATTCCCACTACATCAAGAAAGATTGGCCACTCCAACAGTCATTGGAGCCTGGGAGGAAAAGTGTTCAGCATCCACCACTTGTTGAATCAAGAAAGATTTTGTTACCACCGTTACACATCGAGCTGGGTCTGATGAAGAACTTTGTCAAGGCCATTGACAAAACACAAGCAGCTTTCAAGTACCTCCGTGGAAAATTTCCAAGGTTAAGTGAAGCTAAGATAAAGGAAGGTGTCTTTGTTGGTCCTCAGATTTGTGAACTTCTTCAAGATGATGCATTTGACCATGCACTGTGTGGCAAGGAAAAGATGGCATGGAAAGCCTTCCAGTTAGTGGCAATAAATTTTCTCAGAAACAACAAAGCAGACAACTACAGGTTGTTGGTGGAAAACCTCCTTAAGGCATACAAAAGCCTTGGTTGCAACATGTCACTAAAGATACATTTTTTTGCACTCTCATCTAGATTTTTTTTCCACCGAACTGCGGAGCAGTGAGCGACGAGCACGGCGAGTGATTTAACCAGGACATTGCAACAATGGAGAAACGCTATCAGGGCAAATGGAGCCCATCAATGCTTGCAGACTATTGCTGGACAGTGACAAGAGATGCTCCATTTAATGAATACAAGAGACAAGCCAAGAAGCGCCAAGTAGACACTGAATAGGACTAAACTATGTACATAATTGTTTTTTGCCTTATGTTTCATAATAAATTTTATTTATATAACCCTTTTGCTGATTTTTAAAGTGTTACATAAACAGGACAGGTGAAATATTATCATGTAAAGCAACCATAAACACATGAAAAGACCTAGGTTTACAATTTATGATTAAAACTCTATCTACACAAGATACATAGACATAAAATGGAAAAACTTAAATATCTTAGAAACAGTAGCCACTCAGTTGTTTTAATTGTCATATTTGAATTCAGCACATCAAAATACATAATAAATAGCACATTTTATCTCTGAAGCAGACGACTTGTCAAAAATTGTAGACCAGTGTAATGGGCACCACTAGCAGTTATTTAAAATACATTCTGAACTGTGCTCTAGACTGAGCGCTAACACTTAGGACAGCTGCAGGGCAAAGTCTCCCAGATGAGTGGTTAGGGTCTGAAGATTTCTGAAGATGGGAAGATTTCCTCTTGTCTTCAATGGGCTTTGAATCCAACCCTTAATGCATTGGAGATGCTTGATATCCTCCAAACTCACATTAATCTCCAGTTATCCTGATGTCACCTCCTTAAACGCAAGCAGGCTAGGATGCTGCCTTGACCACCATGCACTTAAGATTATCACTTAGCATCAAAGGCCTAAATGAGAACATGCCCCCCAGCCTGACATACGCAAGTCTATTGCTAGTTGATTGGGTACGTAATGAAAGATCATGCCAGACGGATGAACATACTGGTAGTGCAAATATGATTTCATGAGTAAGCAAAAACCCCAGGAATGCTAAAATACAATCAAGCCCTGGGACTGCCCTTTAAAATACAAAGGACACATTTTTACAACTTTTGTTTAAACTGTGAATAATCCCATGGTACCGTCTGGAAGATGCTGAGTATTTAAATTCCTTTCCATATGCACTCCAGCTTCCAGATGCCAAATAAATTATTAATCAAGCTCAAAAAATGTGCTAGAGCCTCCAGCTCTCCAAAGAAGGGTGATCTAATAACCAGAATTCAGAAAGCAAGCTACACTGTCCCTAAACAGCTGAGCAGCATAATTCACCTTCATTTTATGGTCTTCAGAGTTTATAGGCCTGACCGCTATGCAGCAGGTGCACAATGATTCCTCCTTTTTCATTGCTACTGTGCCATTCCACTGATGGAGCACATCACGCCATTAGAGCTATGTACCCAGTCATCGTGATGGTCTTTAAAGGAACACAAGCTGTTATGACAAAGTTTCTGAAGGAGATCTGAAATATGCAAGGACTCAAGCAGAGAAACATCACTCAAAAAGAGTCTCAGGGCACTTTTTTGTGTTAAATTAATGCTGGTATGTCATCCAATTATTGATGACAATTGTTAAATGAAAGATTTAAAAATAATTGTCCTTATTAGTTATATATGGTATGTGCTGAGCTCCATTACTGCTACTCTCTAATAAAGCACACCTCTTGTAATCATTTTATGCTGTAGCCTTCTATGGTCTTGACTGAGAGGAATTTGTTTTCCAACATTGGAAATGATGGAGCTTATGTTTTCCAACATTGGAGATAAATGCGTAATCAGCAGACTAATAAATAAAGCTCTTCCAGAGAGAGAGACTTCCTGAATATATCCATTATTCCCTGATAAATCTGTTTTCTTTTTCATGGGTTTGATGTTCCCAACCATTGATCCTGGTCCCTGACAGAAGGCTTGTCTATACTGAGTGTAGCAGAGTTGCCCCATAAATCTTACGTACAAATGAGAGGAGTCATACAGCGATGTGGTAAATAATATAAGCATATCTAGGGCTGGAGCAAGACACGAATGATTGAGATTTAGGAAACATTGGCTATTCATTGGGGAAATATTTAAATCATCAAAGTCCTTGTGTTAAGATTCTGATGCTTTAGTGGCTCAAATGATAAACATTTAATAAGTGAAACCCCCTTCTGGTCTGAACTGTCCCCTGCTATATTAAACTAACACACTTTACTTAATTAAGAGAATGGCACATGGATCCTCTTCTGTTTCATGAAAGACTCTGAATTCCCCCATGCAAGGAATAGGGTGGCATAACCATTGCTGGGTGAGGGGAGAAAATGTTCTTTGGGGCTATTATTCCACCCCCAGCACAGGTGGGTGGGGAGTGGACAGAGAAAGGTGGCGAATGGGTGGATCCTTAGTTCTGCTGCCTCTACGCACCAACCAGTGCGGCTAAGCCAACACTGAGAAGGCAGTCACTGTCTGTCAGCATGGGCCAGTTGTAAGATTACTTCTTCCCTGGAGTACGTGTGAAGAGGGATGAAATTGTGACCCTCAGTTCCTTCTCTGAGCTGCTCCTGGGATGAAGCAGGTAGACACTGCTCATTGGGACGGGGTGAAATCTCAATCTTGCCCTTCAGTGGATTTTATAGTAGTGAAGCACAGGTAGCATTACAATGACAAAAACGGTGCCAGTATTTTCAATTTGTTTCTCTCATAACAATAGCAGTAAAAATATATGTCCTTGGCAGCCTGTCCAGTCTCAGGGCGATAGTAGCATTATGTCCTACTTAAGCTAGCTGGCCACTACATGAATACAGGAGAAATAATCTTACTACAACTATGCAGTTTTTGTTTCATTATTATTCAGCCGATATTACTTATTATTTGTATGGAGGTAACATTTTGATGCTTCAGTCATGATTAGAGTCCACAAGCTAAGAGAGAGTCTCTGATCTAAAGAGCTTACAATCTAATATGAGACAATACACAATACGAGAGGGTGAGAGGAAACAAAAGGATGGAAATGGTGTGTGTGTGTGTGTGCGTGTGTGTGTGTGTGTGTGTGTGTGTGTGTGTGGCAGGGGATCAGAAAGGGAGTCTGATGGTTAATGAAAATAGAAGGACATGGTCGCATCCCATTAGGTTAGCTACTGCATAATTTCTTGGTTCCCAATTTTTTCTTCTTTTTATAAGGAAATACATCAGCTATCACTGATGCACTATCAAATCATCACTGGCTGGCTGATTTCTTGTAGGTGTCACAGTAGGTGTAAATCTTTAGGAGCGATGTGACAAGGCAACAGGTGGGTCAGGCAAACAAATGGGAAGCAAAGGGCAAGTGAAGGGAGGATGGCTTGACAATAATACTATCACCCTAATCATGTGCACAATTATTAATAAGCTAGTCGGTACCAGTCATCTCAGCCAACCACCTGTGTTGCCAGTCAGCTGTGAATACGCCTGGGAATCAGTAAAACATCCATTACAGAAACTATTGTACAGTGTACAGCAGTTGTTATTAGAGATAAAAGATATCCAAGTCTTTTAAATAGAAGCCAAGCAAAGAGATCAAATCTCAAAATATAAGGCAAGTCCAGCTATTTTAGTTATGCACTCCATGATCTGGTGGCCACAGTTTCTTTTGCCAGATAGATCTTCATAAAAAATCCTTCTGTGACCCACATATACCAATCAAACCCCCTCTGGCAACAGCCAGCCTTTTCTCCTCACACAGTTATTTAAGAAGCCATTACCACCATTCATTGGATAACACTTCAAAAACAAAGCCACAGCTCTTGTGAGTACCACACTGAGAACTATTAATATCTTCAGGTTACTGTTGCTAACTAACTCCATTTGCACCCTTATAATTTGCTTCTGGGGATTTGCTTTAAAAATAGCTCAAGTGTTTTACAACAGAAAGTTAAAAAGGAAAGCTAAGGAAGCAAAATAAAGACTGCTGAGTGGGGAGCTCAGACAACATGTGTCCACACAGTTCAAGAACTAGCAAGATATAATTGGATGGTACCTCCTTCGTTGGAGCACTGCATTCAGTTTGTCACTCTAAAAAGGCTTAGAAGAAAGAGAAAAAAGTCCATCCCCTGAAATCAGCCCTGTCTGAAGAGTCTGAGACTAAGGGAAAGGAAAACATGGGAAAGCACCGGGGCCGGGGGGGGGGGGGGGGGGGTAGGGGGTACGGGGACCGGAGATGCACACAAAGCCCTTGGCATGCAGTGTGGGGAGGAACAATGGGGGGAACACAGAGCCACTGGCATGCAGGAAAGAATGTGGAACAATGATACAGAGGGAGAGGTACATGGGGGTCACACACAGAGAGACCCTGGCATATGGCAGAGTAGGGAATGGGGTGCCCACACAGAGCTCTTGGCATGAGGGGGGAAGAAGGAAATGGGGGGGGACACAGAGCCCCTGGCATGGTGGGAAAATGTAGTATGGGAGGAGGGGAGATTCGGGGCCTGGGGAACATACAGAGCCCCTGGCATGAGAGGGGATTGCAGGGTGTCTCTGGAATAGAGGGGAGTGGAAGGGCAGCACACAGGGAGCATGTTGGAGCGGAGAGATGCAGGGAGCTCCTGGTGTGCAATGTTCTTGGCCTAAAGAAGCAATTAAGCATGCAACCCTCTAATTAATAAATGATAAAGGGCTAGATTGTGCCACTAGCACCCAGGCCATAGTACAGGGCTGCACATTGCTGCAGCATGCCAGGAGCATCCCAATGAACGAATTGTGGCTCCAAGAGAAACATTTCTGATCCTGCTTCCCCAGTGCGCTCTCTCTCTCTCTCTCTCTCTCTCTCCCCGTGAGAGAGAGGGAGCAGCTGGCTTTTACAGGCAGCAAATATCTACCAACCCCATGACAACTCTGCTGTGTGGCACCTTGCTCCATGTATTCTTTGACCCCACAGCGGGAGGGCAGGAATCAGTGGGCACTCAGTGCCTCTTACTCCTATGCATCCAGGTCCAAAGCCCACGTAGGCCATGCAGGGGCATCAGGGACGTTCTTACTCGCCCTTGACCCTGTCTGAGCATGCAAGTCCAGCTCAGAACCCAGCCCTTACTGTGGGAGGGATCCCATTTTCAGACGGGAAATGGCACTTGCAGTTTTACCCATCTATTTCATGGTAAGCTTTACTGCGAGCATTAAAGTAGGTCTGGTCCACGCCTAAAACATAGGTTGACCTAGTTATGTGAATTTTTCACTCCCCGCCCCCCTCCCTGAGAGATGTAGTTAGGCTGACCTAAGCGCGAGTGTAGGCACCACTTGATCTGCAGAAGAATTCTTCTGTCAACTTATCGGCCACCTCTCAAAGAGGTGGATTTACTACAGCGATGGAAGAACCCTTTTTAATGCTGTAGTAAGTGTCTATACAGCAGCAGTAGCACTGCACCGCTGCTGCCTTTCTAGTGTAGGGGGGAATTATCAACATTTTGCAAAAAACTGGAAGGTTAAATATACACCAGCATGTTGGAAATGGGGTTTAGGGATAGTTTGCACTCAAATACCAACAACTTTCTCTTTTAGTTTTTTCTAGTTTTACAAGTACCTGAGTCTGTAAGGCTCATGACATTCCTAATGCTTCCCTAGTTACATTTTTCCTTTTTGAGGTGTTAACATGGGTAGCTGGCTTGTTTATCCAAGGTCGTTCACCTCTGGAAAAGGTTCGTACAAAGACAATCTTTGTGTTAAATCCACACCTCCAGCTTGAACACTTTCCACCAGAACTTTGTAAAGGATCAAGATATTGACAAAGAGGAGCAAAGTAAGGCAAAAGTAGCAGCGTGTGACTGCCCATGCTTGTTACTTCCATCCGGAAAAGCTGCTGGCTGACATTTTGAAAAAGCTGCGGTCTTGATGAACAGATACTTGTAATTAGCAATGATTACAGCGAGATACAGAACGCTCCTTGGCAGGATTCCATCTATCACCTTCCTTAGACAATTGGGGGAAAGTGCACAGAAGTTGGCTTCCAGGCAGAAAGGACTTTTTCAGCTAATACCCAGGGAATAACAAATGGGCTAAGAATGTGTAAAGGCCTATTCAATATACAGCACAGGCCAGACTGTGACATTGACCAATAGCCCTGAGTAAGTGGGGCTGTGGAGATGCACACTCATCCTGCCTGCAGTGTGCACAATGTATCCTGGCTAGAGCTCCCCTGCATTGCAGAGTGAGCGCCTGGGAGGCAGCATCCCACTCTGCTGGCCAATGTAGAGTGGGGAGAATCATGTCCCTGCCTCGTGCCCGCCCCCTTTGTGGTGTCTTCCACCCCATGGGGTTATAGGAGGGAGCAGTAGCAGCACAGGGTTTATGATTGGTCTTTATGCAGGAAGTATCATTACTCTTTGCATGACAGTAATGCCCCAGTGGGCTAGATGCTGTGAAATGGTCCCTGTCCCAAAGATCTTATTATCTAAATAGGCAAGACAAAGCAAAACAGGGGTGAATGGACTTGCCCAAAGTCACAGGCAGAGCTGGTGCTAGACCCCAAATCGCTTGTTGGCCAAGCTAAGGCCCTAGCCATTACATTATGTTGTCTCCCTCTCTAAGGTGAGGAAGGCTCCTTGGGCCTTCCCCAGCCCCTATGCAAACATCTTCACAATTGCAATCATTGTAATGTCATCATTTCAATATATTTTCATATTGGATTTTTAAGGCACAACCCTCTCGAAGTTGGTGACCAAACTCCCATTGGTTTCAGTGGGAGAAGGATCAAGCCCTTAATTGTGCTAACTGCAAATATTGAGAAATTAAGCCCAGAGTTTACTAAAATTCTGTGTATAAGTAACATTTATTAAACATAAAGTGAGAGCTTCCATCACAGCAATTCTAAAAGAAGACTGCAACCCCGTTCCCACCACACACCCTCCATATGTTCATAATTTCATTTAAAAATCATAATGAAAACAGAGTAGCTGCAGAGAACCAGCAGAAAGTGGCAGTGCTCCATCCATCATTTGTGCTCAGCAGGCAGAGATGTACAACACTGCTTGCCTCTATAGAACAGAAGGTTAATTATTTAAAATAAATATTAATTACAAGCTGCTTGAAAATCTCTATTTTGATCACACAAATAAAAAAAAAGCTGCACAGTGCAAACATTGTGCTTTGCACACCAAAGTCCAACTGCTTGATTCATGCAAATTAGTCACAGGATCTCCCAGTTGGACAGCATTTGCAATTGTATCTATTCAGCCTCCTTGGCAGTCATCTGAAAATCGCTGGAGAGGGTGGGATGATATTTGATTAATTTATTCAATGAGTTTCATAAAATGTTTGGATTAAAATAGTCTATGAATAATATTTTTCATTATTTCTCCAGCTCCCATGCCAGTGGGAGCAATAAATAAGTAACATATGCAAACACTTGCAATATGACAATAATATTGAACTTTGTAGGTACACATTACTCCGAGCTAAGGGAGTCTAGTTCTGCCTGTAGTAATTTTGATCAATAGAAATAAAGAAATCATTAAAAATGTATTTGTCTCTTTGGCCTTTCCCTAAATAAGGTCTGCGCTCAAATTATCTGAAAATAACCAACAGGAAATAAGTAACACAGAAGATTTTCATTCTTGAACATTGCATTCCAGCATTTCTGCAATTCCTTCCCAAAAGATGGCGGCACCCCCCTTTCTTAGGGCTAGATTATGGGTTTATTCCTGTCAGAAAAGCACAGGGAAGGCACTGAATATTCCTTCCTTGCTCTCCCTTTTGGTTCTGGGGGTAGTAATCGGCTACTGGCCTTTAACAGCTGCAAATTAGCATCCCTCCTTCTCCAAGATGGCTCATTTGGTCTTGCTAGTGAGTGGGAGAATGGAGTCAAGGCTGCTACCAACTGCTGGACCTCCCAGCAACTCCTTGTCTATCTTCTCAGCCACATTCTAGCCACAGCACCAGCTTATCGCTGTGCATCAGGCCCAGGAGGAGACCAGACAAGGACAAAGGGAGGATCTTATTCCCCTTTAAACTCTGGTGTGGCTATGAAGACCAAAGTCACAAACAATCACATATCAACTTTGGCCTTTGCACATTCCAGGTCAGATCCTCAGCTCGTGTAGCTCAGCATAGCTCCATTGATTTCACTTTACACCAGCCTAGCTAGGATCAGGTCCTGCATCTATTATTCCAGACACTTTGACATAGCGGTTGTGACGTTGTGCAGTCTATATGGTTTTATAAAAATATGGTAATAAGTGAATATAATGTAACTGGGATAGTTTTAGAAAAATATGGTAAAAAGTGAATATAACGTAACTGGGATATGCTTCATGCAAAAGGTCTCTTGTAAGGTATCATTACAAAGCTTATAGTCTACTGAGTGTGATCATCTGATTTGTATAAATGTACCACTCTTGTATCTAAAACTAGAAATATAAAATATAACTCTGAGGGCCTATTGTAATTATGTAAAGTGTGGGCCATTAATGATGGTTTGGAATCTTGATGACTCCCATTGTCTGCAGATGGCTGTGTTTACCTGTGAGTCTTCCTGTATATGTGTGTGCTGGCAAGTGAGTAATGAAGTCTTGCAGTGACGTGATCATGTCATCTGAACTGGAATCCATCTTTAACCTGGTGCGTTTCCAGTGAGGGAGGGTGGAAACTCAGAGGGACAAAGGGTTCCCGCCTTATGCAAAAGATATATAAAGGGGTGGAAGAGAACAAAGGGGGAGAGGAGCCATCATGAAGAATCCCCTAGCTACCACCTGAGCTGCAACAAGAGCTGTACCAGGGGAAAGAATTGTGCCCAGGCCTGGAAGGTGTCCAGTTTGAGAAAAAACTTACTGAAGCATCTCTGAGGGTGAGATTATCTGTATTCAGTTTGATTAGGCTTAGATTTGCGCATTTTATTTTATTTTGCTTGGTGACTTACTTTGTTCTGTCTGTTACTACTTGGAACCACTTAAATCCTATTTTCTGTATTTAATAAAATCACTTTTTATTTAGTAATTTACTCAGAGTATGTATTAATACCTGGGGGAGCAAACAACTGTGCATATCTCTCTAGTAGTGTTATAGAGGGCGAACAGTTTATGAGTTTACTCTGCATAAGATTTATACAGGGTAAAACGGATTTATTTGGGTTTAGACCCCATTGGGAGTTGGGAATCTGAGTGCTAAAGACAAGCACACTTCTGTGAGCTGTTTTCAGGTAAACTTGCAGCTTTGGGGCAAGTGATTCAGACCCTGGGTCCGTGTTGAAGCAGATGGGAGAGTCTGGCTCAGCAAGACAGGGTGTTGGAGTCCTGAGCTGTCAGGGAAAACAGAAGCAGGGGTAGTCTTTGAACATCGGGTGGCAGCTCCCAAGGGGGTTTCTGTGATCCAACCCGTCACAGCGGTATTTTAGTTATTAAAAATAACTGCACAAGCATAGCTTTCAGACTTTAGATTTGAATGCCAGAAGGGATTGTTATGATCACCAGGTCTGACTTCCTGCATAACCCAGGTCACGTAAATTCACCGACTAATTCCTGCATGTAGCCCAACAGCTTGTGGCTGAATGAGAGCACAGCTTTTCTGCAAACAAGCATTCTAGATTTCAAGTCTCCATGTGATGGGGAATTAATCACATCTCTTCACATCTGGTGAACCACCCAGCACTTATAAAAGGAAAAAAGAAAAAAAAAGACGATGTGAAGTCCTGCTTCTGTCCCTGACTGAAGTCAATAGTAAAACTCTAATTGACTTAAATGATCCAGGACCAGGCCAATCACCTCCAACACCCATAATCTAAGTGATAATTGAGCCTCCTGCTGGGGATAAGGCTCATCCATCAGCAGCTCTCAACTCCAGAAGGAGAACAGTTTACCAAGCAATCCAGATCGCTCTGTGTCAGTGACCTGTCCTCTTTGTTATTTACCACTCCTCCCATTTTTGTGTCATTTGCAAACTTTGAGTGATGATTTTATGTTTTCTGCCAGGTCATTAATAAAAATGTTATGTAGCATAGGGCCAAGGGCCAATCCCTGTGGGACCTCACTGGAAACATACCTTCTCAATGATCAGCCATTTACAATTTGAGATCGATCAGTTAGCCAGTTTTTAATCATTTAATGTGTGCTGTGTGTTCTTTCTAGTTTAAACAAAATGTCATGTGGTACCAAGTCAAATGCCCTATAGAAGTATATTACATCAACACTATCACATTTATCAATAAAATTTGTAATCTCATAAAAAAAGATAGCAAGTTAGTCTGATGGGATCTATTTTCCATAGCCCATATTAATTAGCATTAGTTACATTACCCTCCTTTAATTCTTAATTAATTGAGTCCCATTTCAGCCACTCCATTATCTTGCTTGGCATCAATGACAGGCTGACAAGCCTATAATTACCCAGGTCATCCCATTTGCCCTATTTAAATATTGGCATAACATTAACCTTTTTCCAGTTCTCTGGAACTTCACCAGTGCTGCAAGTCTTATTGAAAATCAACATTAATGGTCCAGCGAGCTCCTCAGGCAGCACTTTTAAAACTCTTAGACGAAGTTACCCAGATCTGCTGATTTTAAAAACTTCTAGATTTAGCAGCTGCTGTTTAACATCCTCTTGAGATACTAGTGGAATGAACTTTAGCATGACTACATCATCTGTTTTTTCTAAGTTGCCAGGCTTGTCATAACACTGCTAGACACTAAAAACCATGCACTTAACAGAGATGCTGGTTTTTATGGTTCATTACAATAATTTGTAACACATCCTACTGTCTGCTAACCCTTAATTACCCACTTCATTTTAAGTGGTCTTCTACAGCATGTGTGAACCCTTTATGCTTAACAATCTGTCCCACCTTGTATGTAGCTTGGCCACTCTGGTTACCTTCCCCAGACCTGAGGAAGGGCTCTGTGAAGTTTGGAAGCTTGTCCCTCCCACCAACAGAAGCTGGTCCAGTAAAAGAACAGATTTAAAATTTTTATTAAAGTTAATGTTTAAAATTAAATATACACAAGTTAAGAGGGAAGGTACTGCACATCTGGGGTCCAGCTTGAGTTATGAGGGATTACTGGTATCGGTTACAAGGATGAAGAGATACATACATATCACATAACCAGCATAGACCCAGATTGGGGTGCAGGAGTTTTTAGAGCGTCAGTGGATAAGTGGGCTCAGGTACGCCATAGAATGTATAAAGAGTGTCTCTCTCAGATCCTGGGACCAACATGGCTACAGCAACACTGTAGACATGTTAACTTTATATGATTTAAATTTTTTAATCAAAATATTGTGCAGTAGCAAGTCAAATGCCTTACAGAAGTCTAGGTGTATTACATCAGTGCTATTACTGTTATCAACCAAACTTGTAATCTCATAAAAAAGTCCCTCTGGCAATTACTGTAATAGTTTCATATGTGTTGTATGAAAAAGTATTTCCTTTTGTGGTCTGTGAAAACTGCGAGAGAAGATGAGCTCATATATAAAACTATACAGAGATCTATGTGCAAAGTATGACAAAATGGCACTGGGCAGCAATAACAAAGAAATATGTTTGTCTGTAGGGAGCAAACCTGCATCTCCAGAGAAATGGTTTAGATCAGGGATCGGTAACCTTTGGCACGCGGCCTGCCAGGGAAAGCCGCTGGCGGGCCAGGACGGCTTGTTTACTGTAGCGTTTGCAGGTTTGGCCGATCGCAGCTCCCACTGGCCACGGTTCGCCGTTCCAGGCCAATGGGGGCTGCGGGAAGCGGTGCAGGCCAAGGGATGTGCTGCCTGCCCTTCCCACAGTCCCCAATGTCCTGGGACGGCGAACTGCGGCCAGTGGGAGCCACGATTGGCCGAACTTGCAGACGCTGCAGGTAAACAAACTGTCCCGGCCCGCCAGCGGCTTTCCCTGGTGCGCCACGTGCCAAAGGTTGCCGATCCCTGGTCTAGATAGGCTTATAACACTTTTCCATCTCTAGCTTCTTAAGATGCAGCTCAGTTGATGGAAGAATGTTCCATTGACTGGTGCATTTACTACAAAGACAGAAAACCCCTTCTGTCACTGTAATAAGTGTCTACACTACAGCTCTACCGTGGTGTAGCTGCAGCTGTGCCTCTGTAGTGCTTGTAGTGTAGATCTACCCTTAAGTTCTATCTCCCTCTGGTTTTGTTACAAACACTTAATCACAGACTGGGCCCATCACAAGGGTTACTAAAGTCCATGAACCTTTAGAATAAGCCTGTGCCCCTATTCCAAGGGATTCTGGACCAATTTACATCAAAACCAAACCAAACAGAATGCCAGATTCAAAATTTCCAGCTTTGCACAATTTTGACAAGAAACCAGAAAAAAAAAAGGACCATTTCAAATGAACTTTTCTTTGTGATTTTAGGTGTGTTTGAAGCTAGAACCCACCAAGAACATCAGTATCAATGCATGTGTGTTAGTCTATGTCTACACTACAGATCTTACAACTGCACAACTGTACCACAACAGCTGCACAGCAGTACCACTAGCTGCACAGCTGTACCACTGCAGCTGTAAGGTCTCCTGTGTAACTGCTCTGTGCCGATGGGAGGACTCTCCCGTCAGCATAATTAAACCACCCCCAATGAGCGGTGGTAGCTATGTCGGCGGGAAAGCTGTCCACACCGATGCTTTTGCCAGTGAAACTTATGTTGATCAGGGGTGTGTTTTGTTTCACACCCCTGATTGACAAAAGTTTTACCAACAAAAGTGCTAGTGTACACATGGCCTTAGTATCTTACCACTGGTGAGAATACTATCTGTTAGTGCTTTCAGTGAAATAACATCACTTTAATGGCCCAGTCATCCATTGGATGAAACTCTGCCTTCTCCTGCTGATGCCAATGGGAGATGAAAGTACTTACCATTTCTTGCATTCAGGCCCTGAAAAAGACAAAGCAGTGAACTATACAGTGGTGAATTTTTTATTCAAGAGCCATTATTAGATGCAGTATGTGTGTTGCTCAACTGAGACCTGATGGTGAGGGTGCATACGAGAGTGGAATAAGGATGGCTGAACAGACAAGAGGTGTCAGTACTTGTGTCATAAATGTTGCAATATTGATTAACTTGTTTTAAACCAAATTAATCTGCTCTCATAAATTGAAGGTAGTGGCTCGTCATGAAATATATGCCTTGTACTCATTTCTTTATTAATTAGTTCCAGCCTGCAATTTGCTTAGAAAAAATTACTGTGAACTTTTGTTTGCTCCATTCCAGTTGAACATGAGCTCAATTGATTTTATAGTCTGCTTTCATTATTTTAGGTAAGATCTTGGTGATAAAGTAATGCTTGGACTAGAAAGCCTCTGTAGACTAGCGATGGCACTGTGTAACCTAAAGCCTACTTAAGTGTGACCTGATTCGATTAATTGAAAAGTAACTTTTCTGAAATGCTGACTTGCTGCCTTTCTAATCACCCCATGAGCTACTTTAGGAGACGTACAGTAATGACACCCGTCCAGATTTATTTCTGTTCCATTCCCATCATTCTGAGTATGTGCTGCTTTTCACAGAACATTATCAAGGTCAGTTTGAGGTCAGTTCTTTTGAGGCGAGTAAATCGTTCCAGGTTAAAATAAAAACACATCATGACCCTGTCCGGTCTAATTAATTCTCTGTATTACTGGGGGGAGCAAAATTAGGATAATGTAAAATGGAATGAACCCACTGAAGCTTGTCTTATGTAAAGAGGTTCTGAGTTCCTGAGATAATGTTCATCTATGAGACCTGATTTCCTTTTCAGTTTAAGAGGCCTGTAAAAATCCCAAGCATACTAGAAATTGTAGTATGTCCTCATGAGGCTTAGGCCATGAAAAGTATGAAGTGTCATGAGTAAGACAGTGCAAATGAAAATTAATCTAGAACCCACTTAAGCCCAGATAGTGAGAGATTTGGGCAGATGGAGAAACCCTTAGCTTTAGTCTTTGGGGCAAAATTAATATTATCGAAATAAATGTGCTTCCCAGAATACTGTATATCCTGATTACTGAATCCTATATATTCTGAATACTGTTGTCAAGCTGTCTGGAGTGGCTCATGAGCGTGCGTACCAACCTCAGGACAGACTGGTGAGTTCTATACTTAGATTTCACCTATCAAGTGTCTGAACTCTCTAAGCGCTATAATGTCCTAGCCATGGAGTCACAGACAGTCCCCTTGGGTACTCCGGTCTACCTTACCACCCAGGTAAGTTTGCCTTTGTGATAGATGGTCCCTTACAACAAAAATCACAACAATATTCAGGTTACTCCCAGTCACTGACACCAGGTCAATTGCACCTCCGACCAAAGACAATGTGTGTAGCCAATTCTATAATAAACTAACTAGTTTATATTAGTTAAGGATTTATTAACTAAGAAAAGGAAATGAGAGGTATTTACAAGGTTAAAGCAGGTTAAACATACACACACAAACGAGTTACAGTCTTAGGTTCCAAAAGGTTCCAAAAGAACAGGGGTGGGCAAACTTTTTGGCCCGAGGGCCACATCTGGGTATGGAAATTGTATGGTGGGCCATGAATGCTCACAAAATTGGGAGTTGGGATGTGGGAGGGGGTGAGGGCTCTGGCTGGGGGTGCAGGTTCTGGGGTGGGGCCAGAAATGAGGAGTTCAGGGAGCGGGTTCTGGTCTGAGGCAGGGGGTTGAGGTGCGGGGTGTGTGTGTGAGGGCTCCAGTTGGGGGTGTGGGCTCTGGGGTGCAGAAGGAGGCTCCAGGCTGGGACCAAGGGGTTCAGAGGGCAGGACGGGGATCAGGGCTGGGGCAGAGGGCTGGGGCACAGGAAGGGGTCAGGGGTGCAGGCTCCAGGTGGCGCTTACCTCAAGCAGCTCCCGGAAGCAGCGGCATAGCCCCCCTCCAGCTCCTACGCGGAGTTGCAGCACAGTGCTGTGCGCTGCCCCATCCGCAGGTGCCACCCTTGCAGCTCCCATTGGCCACGGTTGCCAGCTAATGGGAGCTGCGGGAGCTGCACAGAGCCACGGCACTCACGGAGCGGGGCAAGCTCCCGACCCCGCTCCTCGGCTGGAGCACCGGAGCAAGGCAAGGCCCGGACCCCACTCCCTGGCAGGTGCTCGAGGGCCTGATTAAAATGTCTGAAGGGCCGTATGCAGCCCCTGGGCCGTAGCTTGCCCACCCCTGTACTAGAAGCTGCTGTAATATGCAAGCTCTATAAGTCCTCTAGGGCTAACCCAGGGCAAACAGCTGGGGATCCCTTGCTTATGCTTAGGAATCTTCACCCCTTGGAGTTCAAGCAGCATAGAGATACAGTTCCTTCTTGTTAGGGATTTTTATTCCCTCCTCTCCCCCCCCCCGCGAGTTCAAGCAGATTGGACAAGTCCACCCGCACATGTCCTGTTCATGGGTATGGGAGAAATAATCAACACAAGTCTTTGTTCTTTAGTGATTTATAATGGCTCATTTGGTTTCAGTGGGCCTTCTTGGTGGGCAGGACCTAAGACCTTCTGTAGGAAGCCAGCATTTTACATTCATAAATGCTACTTTCCTGTTTAATGACTTATGCAATTAGAGGATTACAATGCAAACATTTAATATAACCTTATAACATGGGGTACAGATGTTTATAAGAAAGATTAATACATGCACCATCCTACAAGAATTTCATAAAGTCTAAACACTGAACACATTCTTATCAATTTAACATCTATTTTAACAATACTAACGTACAGGGGAACCAGACTAGTTTCCAGATATGCATTTGTCAATGTTCAGTGAGACCTAGGGGGCTTTAGCATGAGTTGGCACCTGGTCTACCAGTATCATAACTGTATCTCCCAATTACTATTCCTCCATTATATTTTAGGAAAATTAAGTACATTTTAAAAATATTTCTCAGGGTTGTGGGTGGGAGGCTTTGTGTAAATTGCAACTCCCAATCACATCTGGAGGCTTCTGTTTGCCCAACTTTCAGCATTATCATACAGCCTTAGCCAGTCAGTCCAGTGGCTACAGAACATAAGAGAGAAGTCATCTCCCTGGCTGTGGGAGTTGGTCCATCCCCTCCCACTGGCAGGAATACTGGGTTCAGTCTGCTACTGTTTTGATGGTAAAATGTCCCCTACAGTATTGGCTACCAGATAAACATGGGCCAGTTTGGCTAGAAAATTTAAATTCCATCCCTCCTCACACATTGATGCTGTACTTTGGGGCACCCCATTGTTAAAAATTGATAAGCGTCTATTAATGTGGATGGATGGATGGATAAGGGAATAATTTGGTTCTCTCAGTTGATCTTAGAAAATCAGTTTCTGCCACTCCAGCAACAATACAACCTACCAGGTCCAGCTTCATGGCATTACCTGCAGCTAAAACATCTCTTGAAGGACATATTTGGTCCTGATGCACTTGGAGCACCAGAGACTCCAAAATTGTTATGTGGAAAGAGCTTCATAGGTTGAGCTGATCAGTTGTAGCCTGTTATCAATTCCTGTCCCTAAAGAGCCTCCCTAATTTAGATTGTCTGTTCTAGGCCTTGAACAAAGATTTGTATATGTCTGGAACCCTTGCCAATGGGGAGGTGTCTTGCAGCACGTTAACTCTACAGTTAAGGCTGACTCAGCAGAAAATTATATTTTGTTCACACTGGTCCTTGCATAGGTTACAGCGCCTGGGCCTTGCCAAAACAAACCGCTGCTGGAGATGTGGGTCTCTCAGAGCAACACTGACTCACATGTTTTGGGACTGCCCCAGGATACAATCCTTTTCACTAGAAGTAGGCAGGATGATTAATATGATAATGGATACATCCTTAAAAATTACTTCCCAGAACTGTGTTTTGGGATATATCTTATTATCTTGGAAACTCTCCAACTCATGGAAAGCTTGGCTCTCTAGAGCACTGTGTGTACCCAAATGACTCATATTGCTTAGATGGAAGAGCAGACTGCTGCCAACGATAGAAACATGGCTCAGTGATGGGGCTGCCCTGGCAGCTAAAGAATGGGTAACTGTGAGGATGTATCATGCCCTTTGAGGCCCCCTGCTGGAGGCCTCATGGTCCTACCTTACCCCACTCTGGAAAAGGAGCACTGAAGGTGGGTCTTCCAGGCCTGCCTAGAAAGGCTGCAGGGAAGCAGCCAAACAGAGCACAGCAGGTTCAATTAAAAGGAGCTTTAGGACCTGAGCAGATCAGTCACTGGCTGGGACCAGAAGGGGAAAGAAGGACTGGAAGGCAGTAAAACTCCACAGGTAAAGAGGCATGGGAGAGATGCTGCTCAAACAGGTAACCAATGAAGAACCCAAGAAGGTGAAGGGACTAAGTGGGAAGCAGCCCAGGGAAAGGATCAGTAGCCATTAAAGGAAAACAGTATGTGGCTGCTGTCTATAGGGTCCCTGGGTTGGGACCCTGAATAGTGGGTGGGCCTGGGTCCCCCCCTACTGACCACTGGAAAAGTGGTGTAAGCCCCAAGGTGGAGATAAGACTCTGCATTGAAAATCTAAGAAAGGGGCTGGGAATTTAAACAGGCCCAGGGACGGGGCTGAAGAGGGCCAGCCACTTGTTGAACTTTGTTACCCCAGATGGGGGCTGAACTTGAAGGAGTGACCTGGCTGGAGAGCTAGGGCAATGAAAATTGGTAAAGGCAAAAAGTCTCCAGGGAGAAAGCCCTGGGAGCACTTCTCTATACCAGGGCAGGCATGGACTTAAAGCTAGACTAGAAGGGGCTGAGGACTGAGCCCAGAGTCAGGGCTACAGACATTAACAAGGGCATAGAGACAGGTCCTGTGGGGCTCTTAACCCTGTTCATCCATCCATTCACCTATTAACTGAGTGACTTAGCCAGAGGGCTGAGCCACTGAAGACCTGCCTGATAAGGGCAACAGCTAACAGGAGGCACTGGGGATAGAGAAAGGAGAGAGTGAAGAATCGCACCCAGCTGACAGGAGGTGATCACAAGAGATGAGTCCGCACTGTCACAGTAACGTTTTGGAGAAGAGGCACCTCAGAAAAACTTGAAAAGATTTGGTCTGACTTCAAAACCTTTCATTAATCCCTAGTGGTTTGTAAACCAAGACGTCGTTCTCCTTTCCCCTCCGTGTCCCCCCTTCCTTCCTATTCCTGTATGGTTTTGTTCTTTTGTTTTCTGTCTGGTTTTCCCCCTTACCTTTGAATAAATGCCATGGAAGTAATTATATTCCAGGGCTCTAACCTTTCAACTGCTCATGAACATGAGTAACCTTATGCAAGTGAGCAGCCCCTTGTCTTCAGTAGAACTACGCATGTGCACAAAGTTACATGCATAAGTGTAGGCAGGATTGGGATGCCTACATGGGTGTATATGATATCAGGAAACTTTTCACTTCCCCTTTTTCTTTTCTTTGAAAACAAGAGTCTTTGATATAAAAAAATCAATACAGACAACGAACCCTAATTTTACTGGACTAAGAATAGGCAGTTCACTTTGGTAGGGAAAAAATTTAACACTGTACTTCATATGGGAGGTGTATGTTTGCATTAAGCTGTATGAACAAGTACATGCTGCCATATGATTAACAGCTAAACACAATTTGGTGCTGAACAAATAACCACTGTAAACATAGCGATCTTCACTGCAGGGGGGAGCTATCACAGCAGGCTAGCTGATAAGCAAAGGGATGACAGTACTTCATTTCTTTGACACAAGTCTCACTTGGAGTGGCTGTGGTCAGCAGGAAGCTATTTCTGACATATTTGTCTGAAGCCTGCAGTTAAGCTGTTGACTGCTGCTAGATTTACCAGGTAGATTTTAATTGACCATTGATTTTAATGGAATGTTAATGAGCGCAGCAGATCATAATTGGAACAGCCCACTAGCAACAGAGAAGTGGAAGAATTCAGGCAGCACTTCATTTAGTTATTGATAGCAGTGAGGGGAACAAGATGTCTTGGTTATATCCCAAATATTGCTTCTCTCTCTTGTCATGGCATTTGAGTATATTGCAAACATAAAAACAAAACATCTATCTATAACCACCCACCGTGGCAATAATTATCCCCCCTGCCTACAACAGAAATAAAACTTCCTCCACTGTTTTCAGCTGGCCAGGAAAATGCTTAGTTGAAAAAAATAAAATGTGCTGTGCACTGTAGTGAGGCCTTATTGGAATTCCTGGGAGGTGAGCGGGCACAAGCCCACCCGCGTCTAACAGCCCCTCCCCCAGCCTCGTGGGAGGGATTACTGGATCTGGGAACCAACTGAATTCAGGGGACAACTAATGAATAACAGGAACGGGAGTGGGGGTCATAGGTTCAGAACTAGGGATCCAGAGGGGGACACGGAGCAGAGAACCCCAGATAGCGCCCACTGCTCCTCAAAGCTGTCTAGGGAGCCAGTGGATGCTGCCCGGAGGAACTCTGTCCAGATGCATGAGACCAGGGAGGAACGGAAATAGGCCCCACAGTCGCAGAGCACCCCCTCGTCTAGCGTCCTCCTCCTAGTCTTGTAGATGATCACTTTGGCCAGTGCCAGGAGGAGGTTGACGAGGAGGTCTCGTGACTTTGTGGGGCCACAGACAGGGCATGCGAATATGAAAAGGTGTGGGGAAAAGTGCAGACAGAACCTCAACAGGAGGTTCTGGAGGACTCGGAACAGGGGCTGCAACCTGGCGCATTCTAGGTAGGCGTGCGCCAGGTTCTCTCACGCCGCAAAAGGAGCAGACATCAGGGATGGTGGTGAACTGTGCCAGGTACATGCCCGTGCTCACAGCTCTATCAGGGAGCCACCAACCAATATTCCCAGCGAGCCATGGGACCAGGGTGGAATAGAGGCTGGCCCACTGGGGTTCCTCATCCTCTACTGGTGGTAGATAATCCTGCCACTTGGTATTGGGGCTTCCCTCTAAGCCAGAAAGTGAGGGACCATTATCCTCCCCCAGTGGGTGGAGCCAAACCAGCCCCACCTCCCATGCCAGAAGTGCAGGGGTGGAAGAGGAAGTATAAAGGGAGGGCCCTATAGCTCAGTTGTGGCCTAGCCAGGGAGGGAGGCAGACATCTCTAGCCTTCTGCAGGTCTCTGGACCAGGCACAGAGCTACACAGTATGAGAATCTTCAAGAGGCAGGGAGCCTCCATCAAGAATGTCCTGTCTCCAGCCCCTAAAAATTTAATTTAAACCACTGGACTGTCATCAAGTGCACCTGAAGCTAGTCTCAATTACTGTGATGGGTAAAGGGAGAGAGGCAAACAATCTCTAGGCCTTATCTACACACAGGATATACTGCTTTAACTACACAAGCACAGTTAAAAGTGCCACTAGAACCTTAATGTGGACACAGTTGTACTAGTAGAAAGGTGCTTCTAGTGGTATAGTTTATTCCTGTACAGGAAGAATCATAGAACTGGAAGGGACCTCGAGAGGTCATCTAATCCAGTCCCCTGCATTCAAGGGAGGACTAAGTATTATCTAGACCATTCCTAACAGGTGTTTGTCCAACCTGCTCTTAAAAATCCCCGATGATGGAGATTCCACAACCTCCCTAGGCAATTTATTCCAGTGCTTAACCACTTTGACATTTAGGAAGTTTTTCCTAATGTCCACACTAAACTGCCCTTGCTGCATTTCAGCCCATTGCTTCTTGTCCTATCCTCAGAGGTTAAGAACAATTTTTCTCCCCCTTCCTTGTAACAACCTTTTGTGTACTTGAAAACTGTTATCATGTCCCCTCTCAGTCTTCTCTTCTCCAGACTAAATCAATCTTCCCTCATAGGTCATGTTTTCTAGACCTTTAATAATTTTTGTTGCTCTTCTCTGGACTTTCTCCAATTTGTCCACCTCTTTCCTGAGATGTGTCACCCAGAACGGGACACAATACTCCAGTTGAGGCCTAATCAGTGCAGAGTAGAGCAGAAGAATTACTTCTCATGTCTTGCTTACAATACTCCTGCTAATACGTCCCAGAATGATGTTTGCTTTTTTTGCAACAGCATTACACTGTTGACGCATATTTAGCTTGTGATCCACTATAACCCCTAGATCCCTTTCTGCCGTACTCCTTCCTAGGCAGTCATTTCCCATTCTGTATGTGTGCAGCTGATTGTTCCTTCCTAAGTGGAGTACTTTGCATTTGTCCTTACTGAATTTTATCCTATTTACTTCAGACCATTTCTCCAGTTTGTCCAGATCACTTTGAATCTTAATCCTACCCTCCAAAGCATTTGCAACCCCTCCCAGCTTGGTATGATCCACAAACTTTATAAGTGTATTCTCTATGCCATTATCTAAATCACTGATGAAGATATTGAACAGAACTGGACCCAGAACCGATCCCTGCAGGACCCCACTCGTTATGCCCTTCCAGCATGACTGTGAACCACTGATAATTACTTTCTGGGAATGATTTTCCAACCAACCTAAGGGGATATGCACCCACCTTATAGTAGCTCCATCTAGGTTGTATTTCCCTAGTTTGTTTATGAGAAGGTCATGCGAGACAGTATCAAAACCAGTGGGAGAACACTTTAACCTGTCTGGTCATTCAGTGACAGACCTGCGGGTGGCTATATTACAACAGAAAAACTTCAAAAACAGACTCCAACGAGAAACTGCTGAGCTAGAATTGATATGCAAACTAGACACAATCAACTCCGGTTTGAATAAGGACTGGGAATGGCTGAGCCATTACAAACATTGAATCTATCTCCCCTTGTAAGTATTCTCACACTTGTTATCTAACTGTCTGTACTGAGCTAGCTTGATTATCACTTCAAAAGTTTGTTTTCTCTTAATTAATTGGCCTCTCAGAGGTGGTAAGACAACTCCCACCTGTTTATGCTCTCTGTATGTGTGTATATATATCTCCTCAATATATGTTCCATTCTATATGCATCCGAAGAAGTGGGCTGTAGTCCACGAAAGCTTATGCTCTAATAAATTTGTTAGTCTCTAAGGTGCCACAAGTCCTCCTGTTCTTCTTTTTGCGGATACAGACTAACACGGCTGCTACTCTAAAAGTATCAAAACCCTTACTAAAGTCAAAATATATCACATCTACCGCTTCCCCCACTATCCACAAGGCTTGTTACTCTGTTAAAGAAAGCTATCAGGTTGGTTTGACAAGATTTGTTGTTGACAAATCCATGCTGACTGTTATTTATCACCTTATTCTCTTATAGGTGTTTGCTTAATTATTTACTCCATTATCTTTCCGGGTACAGAAGTTAAGCTGACTGGTCTTTAATTCCCCCAGGTTGTCCTTATTTCCCTTTTTATAGATGGGCACTCTATTTGCCCTTTTCCAGTCTTCTGGAATGTCTCCCGTCTTCCATGACTTTTCAAAGCTAATTGGTAATGGCCTAGATATCTCCTCAGTCAGCTCCTTGAGTATTCCAGGATGCATTTCATCAGGCCCTGGTGATTTGAAGGCATCTAACTTGTCTAAGTAATTTTTTTACTTGTTCTTTCCCTATTTTAGGCTCTGATCCTACCCCATTTTCACTGGCATTCACTGTTAGATGTCCAATCGCCGCCAACCTTCTTGGTGAAAACCGAAACAAAGTAATCATTAAGCACCTCTGCCATTTCCTCATTTTCTGTTATTGTCTTTCCCCCCTCATTGAGTAACGGGCCTACTCTGTTCTTGGTCTTCCTCTTGCTTCTAATGTATATGTAGAATGTTTTCTTGTTTCCTTTTATGTCCCTAGCTAGTTTGATCTCGTTTTGTGCCTTGGCTTTTCTAATTTTGTCGCTACATGCTTGTGTTCTTTGTTTATATTCATCCTTTGTAATTTGACCGATTCTTTTTTTTTTTTCCCCCACACACTTTTTGTAGGACTCTTTCTTGAGTTTTAGATCATTGAAGATCTCCTGATTAAGCCAGGGTGGTCTCTTGCCATACTTCCTATCTTTCCTACGCAGTGGGATAGTTTGCTCTTGTGCCATTAATAAAGTCTCTTTGAAAAACTGCCAACTGTCTTCAATTGTTTTTCCCCTTAGACTTGCTTCCCATGGGATTTTACCTACCAACTCCCTGAGTTTGCTAAGTCTGCCTTCTTGAAATCCAGTGTCTTTATTGTGCTGTTCTCCCTCCTACCATTCCTTAGAATCATGAACTCTACCATTTCATGATCACTTTCACCAGAGTTGCCTTCCACATTCAAATTCAGTTCATCCCTATTTGTCAAAATCAAACCTAGAACAGCCTCCCCCCAGTAGCTTTCTCCACCTTCTGAAATAAAAAATGGTCTCCAATACATTCCAATAACTTGTTGGATAATCTGTACCCTGCTGTGTTGTTTTCCCAACAGATGTCTGGGTAGTTGAAGTCCCCCATCACCACCAAGTCCTGTGCTTTGGATGATTTTGTTAGTTGTTTAAAAAAAGCCTCATCCACCTCTTCTTCCTTGTTTGGTGGTCTGTAGTAGCCCCTACCATGACATCACTCTTGTTTTTTACCCCTTTTATCGTTACCCAGAGACTTTCGACAAGTCTGTCTCTTATTGTACTTAGATTTCCAGAAAGCCTTTGACAAGGTCCCTCACCAAAGGCTCTTATGTAAATTAAGTTGTCATGGGATAAGAGGGAAGATCCTTCATGGATTGAGAACTGGTTAAAAGACAGGGAACAAAGGGTAGGAATAAATGGTAAATTTTCAGAATGGAGAGTGATAACTAGTGGTGTTCCCCAAGGGTCAGTCCTAGGACCAATCCTATTCAACTATTCATAAATGATCTGGAGAAAGGGGTAAAAAGTGAGGTGGCAAAGTTTGCAGATTATACTAAACTGCTCAAGATAGTTAAGACCAAAGCAGACTGTGAAGCACTTCAAAAAGATCTCACAAAACTAAGTGATTGGGCAACAAAATGGCAGATGTTAATGTGGATAAATGTAAAGTAATGCACATTGGGAAAAATAACCCCAACTATACATACAATATGATGGGGGGCTAATTTAGCTACAACTAATCAGGAAAAAGATCTTGGAGTCATCGTGGATAGTTCTCTGAAGACGTCCACACAGTGTGCAGCAGCAGTCAAAAAAGCAAGCAGAATGTTAGGAATCATTAAAAAGGGGATAGAGAATAAGACGGAGAATATATTATTGCCCTTATATAAATCCATGGTACGCCCACATCCTGAATACTGCGTACAGATGTGGTCTCCTCATATCAAAAAAGATATACTGGCATTAGAAAAGGTTCAGAGAAGGGCAACTAAAATGATTAAGGGTTTGGAACGGGTCCCATATGAAGAGAGATTAAAGAGGCTAGGACTTTTCAGCTTGGAAAAGAGGAGACTAAGGGGGGATACGATAGAGGTATATAAAATCATGAGTGATGTGGAGAAAGTGAATAAGGAAAAGTTATTTACTTGTTCCCATAATATAAGAACTAGGGGCCACCAAATAAATTAATGGGCAGCAGGCTTAAAACAAATAAAATGAAGTTCTTCACACAGCGCACAGTCAACTTGTGGAACTCCTTGCCTGAGGAGGTTGTGAAGGCTAGGACTATAACAGAGTTTAAAAGAGAACTGGATAAATTCATGGTGGTTAAGTCCATTAATGGCTATTAGACAGGACGGGTAAGGAATGGTGTCCCTAGCCTCTGTCTCTCAGAGGGTGGTGATGGACCACAGGAGAGAGATCACTTGATCATTACCTGTTAGGTTCACTCCCTCTGGGGCACCTGGCATTGGCCACTCTTGGTACACAGGATACTGGGCTGGATGGACCTTTGGTCTGACCCAGTACGGCCATTCTTATGTTCTTATGTATTTCTATCTCAACCTCAGTCCAAGTGTATACATTTTTAATATATAAGGCAACACCACCTTCCCCCCTTTTTTTTCCTGCTGTCCTTCCTGAGGAAGCTGTATCCTTCTATACCAATATTCCAGACATGTGTATTATCCCACCAAGTCTCTGTGATGCCAACTATGTCATAGTTGTGTTTATTTATTAGCATTTGAGTTCTTCCTGCTTGTTTCCCATACTTATCGCATTAGTATACAGACATCTAAGATACTGATTTGATTTCCCCCACCCCCAGTTCTGTCTTGTCTCTCCCTTATTTCTGCTATAACAGTCCATGCTCCCCCCACATTCCAACCCTTCTCCCAGGTCTCCATGTTTTTGACTTACCTGTGGGCTTTGGTCACCTGCCCCAGTTGAACCTAGTTTAAAGCCCTCCTCACTAGGTTAGCCAGTCTGTAGCCAAATATGCTCTTCCCCTTCCTCGATAGGTGGACCCCATCTCTGCTTTGCAGTCCTTCTTCCTGGAACAGCATCCCATGGTCAAGGAAGCGAAAGCCCTCCTGGTGACACCATCCTTGCAGCCAGGCATTCACCTCCAGGATGCATCTGTCTCTGCCTGGGTCCCTGCCCTTGACTGGAAGGACTGAAAAGAACACCACCTGTGCTCCCAACTCCCTTTCCCTTACTCCCAGAGCCCTGAAGTCACTTCTGATATGCTGAGGGTCCTCCTCCATTGGCTCTCCCACCAGCAGGCACCTCTCACCTCAGAGTAATAAGCTACACCATTACATGACCTGCTCATACCAGTAGAACTACATCCACAATGGGGGTTGCAATGTTATAACATTATTGGCAAAAAAAACACATCCCTAATAGAAATACACCCATACAAAAATTCTGTATAGACCAGGTCTTAAGGTGTGGCTCTGATTTTATGGTGTAGAAACAGGATGGCTTTGTTTTTCATGGATGTCTAAATCTCCCCAAGAAGGTTAGTTGGCCTCATGATTTAAAGAACAGAAAATAAAAATGAATCTTCTAGAAGCCCTTGGGGAGATGGGGAAACTGTGAAGTTCTTCTTTAATTAAAATCACATTTCTCCAGTGTCAGAATATGTTTAATCTTGGCACTAGCTAATAAGTATAAAATTCATATATTAATGTGAATATTGCTAAACTGGAGATGGAACCAACCATCTCTGGGATACTGTAGAATAAAAAAAACAATGTGAAGATGATTTATTGGGGAGGTTATGGGCAAACCCCTAGAGGTTCAAAGTCTAGGTTTGCTTCCAATAATCGCCTCAAAATTGTTACTCAAATTTTGAGAACTTCTGGGCTTTACAAAATTGGGCCTGAAATCTTGTGTGAACAAACACTCTCATGGGATTTTAGTACATGCTGCTTCTAGCTGGGATGGAAATACCAGAACAAACTACTTTCTTGCTGTATTTTGGCACTTCATATTCTGATACTGGCCAGAACTCAAAAAGAGAAGCGCAAAAATGAAAAACAAACCATGTGGGGGAAAAAATTACCCCTCACACCTGAGAACTTTCAAAAAGGTTTATTTGGGGTTCTTTCTAGAAATGGGCACAGGTTCTAATTTGGGGGGATGTGGGAATTCTCCATTTCATGTGAATTTCAAGGAGTACTGAATGGGTGGGTGGATGAATGAACCTGAAATTTAGCATAAAATGATAACTGAACTCTACCTTCGCAGAGGTTCAGAAAAATTTACTCCTTTGGTCCCTAAATTATTAATTACATTTCCTCATTGAACACTTCTGTATTATTTGATTCTGGCCACTGGGAGCAGGAAGTGCTTGAAATTTCACAAGAATCTGATTTGACAGATAAATGGATAGTTCTGATAAGCATCCAATCCTCTGAGTGATCATCCTAACCACTGACCTTTTTGAGGTTCTCGCATTACAAATTGAATGCATGTAAATGTCTAATACCTCCAAAAAACATATGACAGATTAGGGCAGCTCCTTAACAAATCTAAGGGCTAGTAGAGCAGTGATATATGTTATGTCACCAGCTGCTACGGCACAACACTCATTAAATAGCAGCCATTTTTCCACAGAACACAAGTGGAAGTGACAGCTGATGATGACCCACAGGATAGCGATCACATTTTTTTTCCCAATTGCAGAGGAGATAAAGTATGTCACGACTGAATGCAAGGGCTTCTGAAGTGTTAAAGCACTGGAAGACTCATGTTTTTAGCTATAAAATAGTAATGAAACTGGAGACCAAGAGGTTTGACTGAGAGTTTTGTAGGTTGGGGGTATGCGGGCAATGCAGGACGTAGTCATGCACCCATGTTTAACATCTACTTGTACAATCTCTTACCCATGGTTTCATACAAACCATAACTGATTTCAGAGCAAATATATTGCTTTAGCAGATCCAGCCAGGATCTCTTAGCTTGTCCCAGGTGCTTTAACTTATTATAGATTGTCGTCATCTCATAGATCAAAATGAGTGAATAAAAATGAGTTTTCTTATTTAATCTCTCAACTTCTTGACAGATGCAGGCAGCATCTATTGCAGCTCTCCCGTCTTCCTGTCTTTATTCAGGCAAAACTCTCCTGGACTTCAATGGAATTTTTGCCACAGTAATGAGAGCAGGATCAGATCAACAGCTAGAGATATAGATTGCAGCAGTGGAGGAAGCAGCAGGGGCAGCCAGGGATCCTCGCTCTCCCCTGAAGTTCTCTAGTGCAGAGATTGGGAACATTCTCTTGGACCTTGCAGGTACTGGTGGGTACCCCACCATCATGTGGCTCCCTTAAACACTGCCAGCTTAAAAGTCTCCAACTCACCCAGAAGCCCAGCCCAGCTGGAGGCAGCTGTATCCGAGGAGGAGGCACCCAATTTAGACTAAATGGGCAGTGGTGTAGTAAATATGTTCACCACATATTAATCAACACATTTTAATCACTATTTGGCACCTCAGGTTGCCCGCTACCAATTAACATGTTTTCAAATACCACTGTCTTTGTCCTCACTGGGTGCCATGTGATTTCTAAGGACATGTTGATTAATATGTTAGGGAATATTTTTGTTAAGCACGCTTCATTTTCCTATTCCAGACAGGGCTAGTGTGGACACTTCTAATATCAGATCCTGCTTTTCTCCAAATCATCACCCCAGACTTCCAGCTGCAGTTGCCTGATCCAAAACTCATGACAAAGACTCCTATTGTTTTCAGTGGGCTTTAGATCAGGATTTTTGTGGACACTTTCTATATTACCATGCATCCTGCTCTCAGTCTCCTGACTCTAACATTCACACTTCATTCCTCTGCTCCTCTCTATTCCTCCTTCCTCATTTCTGCCTCTTGAGCCCCAGCATTCCATAAATACAAAATGTTCAAAAAAATCACCTCTAAAATAGACTGAAGCTTAAAGAACAGAGGAATAAAAATGGAAAAATAGGAAACGCTGTAATATAAATAGTAGAAACTGATACCCATCTGCTAATAAATAGAGGATAACAAACACAAATAACAGACTGCATACTGTAATGGATCAGTCAATAAACACATTGTAGTGGATCAGTCATTAAAACCATATGCTTCAAAGAACTTTTGTAGCTTAGTTTTCTAGACTAAAAACAAAACTTAATGAAGGATAAATTTTCACTTTAAGTTCAGACACAATGTATCTGCTTTAGAAATCTCTGCCCTTATCGAGCATCAATTTCCAACTTAGAAGAAACAAAGACAACTTTTAATGTAAAAATCTAGTTTTGCTAAGTTGTAGGGAAGAAATAAATACACCTCTACCTCGATATAACGCTGTTCTCGGGAGCCAAAAAATCTTACTGCGTTATAGGTGAAACCGCGTTATATCAAACTTGCTTTGATCCACCGGAGTGCGCAACCCCCTCTCCCCCGGAGCACTGCTTTACCGCGTTATATCAGAATTCATGTTATATCGGGTTGCGTTATATCGGGGTAGAAGTGTATCTGAAACTTTCATTCTTGTCTGTAATCACGTATGACATTTATTCAGGAATATTTCTTTTTTAGTTCAAGTCTTCCTCAGTTCATAAGTTTTACAGAGACACCATCGATTTAAAATATGATTTCTGTCTATACTTTTACCTACTACTGTTGGCCTTAATTGTATTTCACCCAAGGCCTGGGGCTTAAGCCCATGCATAACATTAATCTTGTGCATAGTCTTATTCAAGTAAATGAAATTACTTATATGCTTAAAGTTACACGTGTACTTAATTATCAGTTTTCCTTATATTAATTTTATCAATGGGAAAGGAAAAACATTTTAAAAATAGGAATATGTAATTGTAAAACCACAAAAATTGACAAGGGAACTTGGGGGGGGGGGAGGGACTTTCAAGTTGACAGTGTCTCTTTAAACTAATGGAGACTAAAGGAAAGATTAAAAAAAACATTCAAATACCCTGGAAGAAATGTAGGATGGCACTGATAATTAACTACAGTGAATATCAAGCAGATTAATAATTGTTAATGACAATAATTATGATGCATTCATTTTGTTAGTGTGGCTACTGTAACATTTAATTCCCTGGGTTCTTCATTGTAATTTCAATTAATTAATATCCACTTTCTGTCTAGTTTTTCTACTGAAAGTTTACAAGATATGAACAGTCTTCAGTGCAGTAACAAATGCCATTCCAGTTGATGTGCTTAACTTAACTCAGGCCATTAGTTCCATTAAAGCCAATAGGACAACTTGCCAAGGACAATTTAACTTGGGAGTTCCCATGCTAAGTTGGAAATGCCATGCGAGAGATTTCCCAGGAGAAAATGCTGGCAGAGCCTGAAAAAGCTCCAACAACTCTGGTTTCATGGGCTGGGGAGTTCTGAGGAGTTTGTTGGATCCATTTCAGGATTTTTTTTTTTAAACTGTGATTTAGAAAACTAGTCCAAATTTCATTCTAAAAGATGGAAGAGATCTGTTACCTTCTAGGACAAGGCTAATATTGGTGTCCCATTGGGACAATATTATTTCCCAAATAATTATTTGAGTGGCTCTCAAAGATTGATTGGTGGATATTGTACTTAGTCCAGCTTCTTTATGAATTCTTGGAAGCATGTTTGTACTAGTACTTAATATCACTAGTTCTTCAGTGTGCTGTTTATCAGTATGTCTAAACACGCCTGGGGAATTCTCTTTCTAATTCACAAAATCCTTTAGCATCCTTAACAATCTTCATCAGTGTGTATGCATTGTAGGTGGCACAGGTAGCAATGCCTATAGCTAAGGTTGTCTTACTCTTTCCATTATAGGAACCTGTTTTCTGTGGCATATATAAACAGGGTCTGAATGAGTTCTCCCCTGACATCTAGGGATGAGCTGGGGGAAAAGATTTCCGGAACACACCATGTTTGCATAGACACATCTACTCTGCCTAGGCGTGCAGTATGATAGAGCTGCTGTTCCAAAATGAGCATTTTTGGCTGGTGTTGGGTTACAAATCACTGTTGTATTGAGTGCAAGAGATTGAAATGTTCTTGTTCTTATTGTATGAGTAAAGGGCAGCAGAACTTTACTTAGCCTACCCTGATGGAGGGGAGAGTCCTGTGGCACCTTTAAGACTAACAGAAGTATTGGGAGCATAAGCTTTTGTGGGTAAGAACCTCACTTCTTCAGATGCAAGTAATGGAAATTTCCAGAGGCAGGTATAAATCAGTATGGAGATAACAAGGTTAGTTCAATCAGGGAGGGTGAGGTGCTCTGCTAGCAGTTGAGGTATGAACATCAAGGGAGGAGAGACTGCTTCTGTAGTTGGACAGCCATTCACAGTCTTTGTTTAATCCTGATCTGATGGTGTCAAATTTGCAAATGAACTGGAGCTCAGCAGTTTCTCTTTGGAGTCTGGTCCTGAAGTTTTTTTGCTGTAAGATGGCTACCTTTACATCTGCTATTGTGTGGCCAGGGAGGTTGAAGTGTTCTCCTACAGGTTTTTGTATATTGCCATTCCTGATATCTGACTTGTGTCCATTTATCCTCTTGCGTAGTGACTGTCCAGTTTGGCCAATGTACATAGCAGAGGGGCATTGCTGACAAATGATGGCATAGATAACATTGGTGGATGTGCAGGTGAATGAGCCGGTGATGTTGTAGCTGATCTGGTTAGGTCCTGTGATGGTGTTGCTGGTGTAGATATGGGGGCAGAGTTGGCATCGAGGTTTGTTGCATGGGTTGGTTCCTGAGTTAGAGTTGTTATGGTGCGGTGCATGGTTGCTGGTGAGAATATGCTTAAGGTTGGCGGGTTGTCTGTGGGCAAGGACTGGCCTGCCTCCCAAGGTTTGTGAAAATGAGGGATCATTGTCCAGTATGGGTTGTAGATCACTGATGATGCGTTGGAGAGGTTTAAGCTGAGGACTGTAGGTGATTACCAGTGGAGTTCTGTTGGTTTCTTTTTTGGGCCTGTCTTGTAGCAGGAGGCTTCTGGGTACATGTCTGGCTCTGTTGATTTGTTTCTTTATTTCCTTGTGTGGGTATCGTAGTTTTGAGAATGCTTGTTGAGGATCTTGTAGGTGTTGGTCTCTATCTGAGGGGTTGGAGCAGATGCAGTTGTACCTCAGTGCTTGGCTGTAGACGATGGATCGTGTGGTGTGTCCAGGGTGGAAGCTGGAGGCATGAAGGTAGGCGTAGCTGTCGGTGGGTTTTCGGTATAGGGTGGTGTTAACGTGGCCATCGCTTATTTGTACTGTGGTGTCTAGGAAGTTGACCTCCTGTGTAGATTGGTCCAGGCTGAGGTTGATAGTGGGGTGGAAGCTGTTGAAATCATGGTGGAATTCTTCCAGGGTCTCCTTCCCCTGGGTCCAGATGATGAAGATGTCATCAATGTAGCGTAAGTAGAGAAGGTGCGTGAGTGGACGAGAGCTGAGGAAGCGTTGTTCCAGGTAAGCCATAAAAATGTTGGCATATTGTGGGGCCATGCGGGTGCCCATAGCGGTGCCACTGGTCTGGAGGCATATATTGTCACCAAATTTGAAATAATTGTGCGTGAGGATAAAGTCACAGAGCTCAGCAACAAGTTGTGCTGTGTCATCATCAGGGATACTGTTCCTGACAGCTTGTATTCAATCTGTGTGTGGGATGTTAGTGTGGAGAGCCTCTACATCCATGGTGGCTAGGATGGTGTTTTCTGGGAGGTCACCAATGCATTGTAGTTTTCTCAGGAAATCAGTGGTGTCATGGAGATAGCTGGGTGCTGGTGGCGTAGGGTCTGAGTAGGGAGTCCACATATCCAGACAGTCCTTCAGTGAGAGTGCCAATGCCCGAGATGATGGGGCGTCCAGGATTTCCAGGTTTGTGGATCTTGGGTAGTAGATAGAATAACCCCGGTCGGGGTTCTAAGGGTATGTTGATTTGTTCCTGTGTTGGTGTAGGGAGTGTCCTGAGTAGATGGTGCAGTTTCTTAGTGTATTCATCAGTGGGATCTGAGGAAAGTGGCCTGTAGAATTTGGTATTGGAGAGTTGTCTGGCAATCTCCTTCTGGTAGTCAGACCTATTCATGATGACAACAGCACCTCCTTTATCAGCCTCTTTGATGATAATGTCAGGGTGGTTTCTGAGGCTGTGGATGGCATTGTGTTCTGCACGACTTAGGTTATGAGGCAAGCAATGTTGTTTTTCCACAATTTCTGCCTGTGCACGTCGGTGGAAGCATTCTATGTATAGGTCCAGACTGTCATTTCGACCCTCAGAAGGAGTCCATGTGAAGTTCTTCTTCCTGTGTTGTTGGTGAAAGACTGTAAATAACCACAGAGCTTGATACACATTATACTAGAAAATGGTTATAGCCCTGTGATGTTCATATAAACCCACACCAGTGTCTAAGCCATATCTTGGCCTGGGACAAAGACTCTTACTTAGGATTTACCACTGCTCTGTCTTGCAGAGATTCATAAATTCTAGGACTGGAAGGGACCTCGAGAGGTCATCGAGTCCAGTCCCCTGCCTGCATGGCAGGACCAAATACTTTCTAGACCATCCTGGATAGACATTTATCTAACCTACTCTTAAATAGCTCCAGAGATGGAGATTCCACAACCTCCCTAGGCAGTTTATTCCAGTGTTTAACCACCCTGACAGTTAGGAACTTTTTCCTAATGTCCAACCTAAACCTCCCTTGCTGCAGTTTAAGCCCATTGCTTCTTGCTCTATCCTTAGAGGTGAACAAGTTTTCTCCCTCCTCCTTATTACACCCTTTTAGATACCTGAAAACCACTATCATGTCCCCTCTCAGTCTTCTCTTTTCCAAACTAAACAAACCCAATTCTTTCAACCTTTCTTCATAGGTCATGTTCTCAAGATCTTTAATCATTCTTGTTGCTCTTCTCTGGACCCTTTCCAATTTCTCCACATCTTTCTTGAAATGCAGTGCCCAGAACTGGACACAATATTCCAGTTGAGACCTAACCAGCGCAGAGTAGAGCGGAAGAATGACTTCCCATGTCTGGCTCACAACACACCTGTTAATGCATCCCAGAATCATGTTTGCTTTTTTTTGCAACAGCATCACACTGACTCATATTTAGCTTGTGATCCACTATAACCCCTAGATCCCTTTCTGCTGTACTCCTTCCTAGACAGTCTCTTCCCATTCTGTATGTGTAAAACTGATTGTTACTTCCTAAGTGGAGCACTTTGCATTTGTCTTTGTTAAACTTCATCCTGTTTACCTCAGACCATTTCTCCAATTTAACCCGCCCAGTTTGGTATCATCTGCAAACTTAATAAGCGTACTTTCCATGCCAATATCTAAGTCGTTGATGAAGATATTGAACAGAGCCAGTCCCAAAACAGACCCCTGCAGAACCCCACTTGTTCCCAATCCTGCTGGAAAGGTATAACCATTAGTAACTATTCTGAGTACAGTTATCCAGCCAGTTATGCACCCACCTTATAGTAGCCCCATCTAAGTTGTATTTGCCTAGTTTATCAATAAGAATATCATGCGAGACCGTATCAAATGCCTTACTAAAGTCTAAGTATACCACATTCACTGCTTCTCCCTTATCCACAAGAGTTGTTATCCTATCAAAGAAAGCTATCAGATTGGTTTGACATGATTTGTTCTTTACAAATCCATGCTGGCCTATTCCCTATCACCTTACCACCTTCCAAGTGTTTGCAGATGATTTCTTTAATTATTTGCTCCATTTCCTACTCAGCGGAATAGCTTGCTTTTGGGCCCTTAATAGTGTCCCTTTGGAAAAACTGCCAACTCTCCTCAGTTGTTTTTCCCCTCAGTTTTGATTCCCATGGGACCTTACCTATCAGCTCTCTGAGCTTACCAAAATCCGCCTTCCTGAAATCCATTGTCTCTATTTTGCTGTACTCCCTTCTACCCTTCCTTAGAATTGTGAACTCTATGATTTCATGATCACTTTCACCCAAGCTGCCTTCTACTTTCAAATTCTCAACAAGTTCCTCCCTATTTGTTAAAATCAAGTCTAGAACAGCTTCCCCCCAGTAGCTTTTTCAACCTTCTGAAATAAAAAATTGTCTGCAATGCAGTCCAAGAACTTATTGGATGGTCTGTGCCCTGCTGTGTTATTTTCCCAACATATATCTGGATAGTTGACGTCCCCCATCACCATCAAATCTTGGGCATAACAGAAGACAAATAAAAATGGCAAACCCATGCCCTCAAGAAGCATACAATGTAAACAGACCCATTACAAGTGATGACAATACAGAAAGGGAGGATATGGAAGGATGAAATATACAGTTATGACTGATCATGAGGAATGCTGATGGTAGTTACACATGCAGCTTGTTAGTTCTTTTTATGTTGTTCTACATATAAAAAAATTGGGACAGTATCTTGGATGAAGGCCAGGTAGAAGGAAACTGATAAGGTCTTAGTCAGAGGTCACAGTTCCCTGTTTGCATGCTAACAGCGAACAAATGAGTCAGTTGTTCTGGTGAGGAGGAGGCAGAGAGATGTCACAGATGGCCTGTTGTCTGTTACTACAGTACTTTGGGCATGACAGCTGAGCAATGGAGCTAATTATATTACTGAAAGGGGAGAACCATCTTTATTTCTGTGATCTACAGTACTCATTGTAGAGCTACAGAGTAGTAGGAGGTGCAACCAAGCATTAGGTGCTCTGTAGAACAGAAATAGATCAAATGTATACCTATTCTACAACCACACTAATATATAATATATTGCCTTTACCTGATAGTACATCAGCTGAAAAAAGGGACAGCTCGTGTAAATGTCATCAATCAGGTAACAACAGTATCTATAGTAGATGCTTCACACAATCTATGCATGAAGCAATGAACCATATCAAGGGCTTATATTCCTTTTCCCATGACTGTACAGGAGCTATTCATAAAACAAAACATAAAAGAACAATTCCAGCCGGCTGCACATTCTTGTTCTCATTATATTGCTTATAACTAGGTCATATGGTATAACAACATATGGAGAAGGGGCCACAGAAAAAAATCTTATCACGATTTGAATAATTAATCAAGTGATATAATACACACATAATGCTATTATCTGTAATTGTCTGAATTTAAAAGGATATGGTAGGCAATAGCTCTAATCTCATGAGTCTGTGCAAATCAATGACCCAGAGTGTGTCAGACACTGTACATGGTGTGGCAACTCTGAGAAATACACCACATTCCTTAACTACTAAGGTGGAAATACACAGCTGTATATGTCAGGGAAGAATGGGGTTTGCTATATTATGTCTAGTACATTTAGTAAGTGGGCATTCTTACAGAGCTGATCTGTGCAAATAGCTTCCTTTTTGCAGCTTCTGACATTAGCTGTTGAAGTGCCAACCAGTTCCCCTGCATGTTATAGACAGTCCACAGATTTTTAGCAATTAGCTATTTATTTTGATTTATAAAGGTAAAAGGGGCCCAGCCATAAATTACAAGATCTAAATAACTAGCTATTGGTGAATAATCAAGTGAACATGAGCTTCTAATGTGACATTTGTGGCCAAAAGAGCTAGTGCAGTCCTGGGATGCACATATAGGGGAATCTTGAGTGGAGAGGTTATTTTACATCTGTATTTGGCACTGGTGTGACTACTACTGGAATACTGTGTCCATTTCTGGTGCCCACAATTCAAGAAGAATGTTGATAAATTAGGGAGGTTTCAGAGAAGAGCCACGAGAATGATCAAAACATTAGGAAACATGCTTCATAGTGATAGACTCAAGGAGCTCAATCTATTTAGCTTAACAAAGAGAAAGTTAAAGGGTGACTTGATTACAGGCTATAAGCATCTGCATGGGGAGCAAATATTTAATAACAGGCTCTTCAATCTAGCAGAGAAAGGTCTAACACAATCCAATGTCTGGAAGCTGAAGCTAGACAAATTCAGACTGGAAATAAGGTATACATTTTTGACAGTGAGGGTAATTAACCATTGGGATGGTTTACCAAGGGTTGTGGTGGATTCTCCATCACTGGCAATTTTAAAATCAAGATTGGATGTTTTTCTAAAGTATCTGCTCTCGGAATTTTTGTGGGGAAGTTCTATGGCCTGTGTTATACAGGAGGTCAGATGAGATAACCACAATGGTCCCTTCTGGCCTTGGAATCTATAAATCTATGAACTAGCAACTAAGCCACATATACACAACCCCAACAAAAAACTTGCTCCCGCCCCAACAGATGTTATCCCCCTCCAGATCCCTTTGCCTGCAAAAGGCTGAAGAAATATTTTGGGATATTGCATTAGAATAGATATGGCTGTGATGTAGTCTAACCTGTTTACATTCTGCCACAATAAATCTAACGCTGACATGCTATGCAGTGGGATATTCAAAGGAATAACACAACTGCAGAAATATGTGTTTTTCAGATTTCCACTATGGATAAAAAGCCTGTGACTGAATTAGCAATGAGAAGCATTTAATTTATGCTACACCTGAGGTTATTTTTATTTTTTTTTAATTTGCCTGGGTATGTCATTATGTGCATCTCTCCCATCCTAATTCACAACAGAAGTTTGTGGTGATTACCATGAAAATACTACACTCTGTGAATATTTCAAGAAGGTGAAGTATAGAATCCTAGCAAGACCTTTTCCAGCTAAGCACTGACCCAAGGGAATTCCTATTGACTTAAGTAGCAGTTCTGCACACTCTAGGCTCACAGGATTGAGTCCTGAATCAAGATGTAATGGGACTTTGAACGCTTTTCTTTTTCCCTTTGAATTCCTTAGGGATGGACTGTGCTGTTTGATGCAAAGGGTGATGTGGAGCCATTTCACTCCAGAGGTGCGTGGAGCAGCAGCTATTGTTTCGTAAGGATGTGGTTGTGACTACAGAGGTGAAAGATCGCCTTCCATTGGAAGGTGGGCCTCTGGACTAGTTGTCACCAGGCTCAAGTTGGTGTTGGGGCAGAGTTATGCAACATTTAAATAAAAATAACTTGGTGAAGTCACCGAGAGCTTGTAGTTAACAACTGAGAAAACCACACAAGAGGGAGCAATGCTGGCAGTCATAGCATTGCTCCTTAACAATTACAGACTTATTGAGGTTACTTACTGTTTCCCTGTGTGAGCATTTTATATTGTATTCCAGATTTCCATTCTCCAAATCACGGGCACATGAACAAAAATGCACTAACAAATATTAACAGAATGGGTGTCTATTAAGGGCCACAGAGGGTCCTGTGGCACCTTTAAGACTAACAGAAGTATTGGGAGCATAAGCTTTCATGGGTAAGAACCTCACTTCTTCAGATTAAGGGCCAGCTTCTCCTCTCATACCAGTCTTACCTCTACACGGGTACATCTACACAGCTGCTGGGAAAGGGGGTGTAATTCTCAGGTCAGCTAGACATACATGCTCTAGTTCTAAGCTAGCGCATTTAAAATTAGTAGTTTAACATGGTGACCAGAGCCTGTGGCTTGGGCTAGCTGCCTGAGAACAACCCTACTTGGGCTGTTTTAGGTATATTTTTAGGGATAGTTTCGGTAGCAAGTGTATATCTACCCTACCTGGAAATTATACTTCCCAGTTTCTGTGCAGACATAGCCTAAGGGAGCTCTTTGGGATTTCAGCTGTAGGTAGGGCCTAACTGACACCAATGTGTGAGAGAAGAGATTTAAGTCCTTAAATTTCAGATATACTCAGAAAATATGGCAGCCCTCCCAGTGGTTTTAATTGCCTTGCTTGCTACTAGAGTTGGGAGCTTTTTAAAATTTATTTTGTGGGTGTGGGGAAAAAATGCAATTCCGGGGCTATTGAAACTATTCACAAATTCAGGTTGAATTCAGCAAATAGCTTTAGCCAAACAAAAAGAGATGGGGAAAATAGTATTTGGCTATTTCATTTAGAAACGAAGCCTTTCAAAATGTGATTTCATTGGATCCTCTTTTGGTTTCTCTCATTTCTGTAAGAAAAATGGAAAAAAAAAATCAGTTGTGGTTCAAAACTAACTTTTTGTTTGTTTGTTTTCCCCCAATTTGGACACTGAACACACACAAAAAAATCAATTAATTGCTCAATTCTACTTGCTACCCACAGCTTCCACTGAAGTCAGTCTAAATTGGGCAATTTTGAGTGATCCTATCCCCTGTTGTCCAGTCCCTATCCTATCCCCTGTGAGTCCAGCTTCTCACAGGTGGAAATTTAGGGACATTTGGAGAATGAGGTTGTGTCCCTGACTGCCTTGGCAGAGGATCTGGCACTAGATCTTGAAAGCTGCTTAGTGCATTGAGACTGGAAGTTTTAAAGGAGTCTATGGTGTTAGTATCCAAACACCCAGTAAATTTTAATAGGATTTACATGCCTAACTGGCTTAGACCCCTTTGCAAATCCCAGCTTGAGTCTCCAATCTCTTCTCTATTACCATTAAATTAGCTTGTCAATTTCTTCCAGAATGTTTAGGGTTAGTGGGGTGTTTTTGTTTTTAATCAGTTTCTTCTCCTACATTTTCAATAGCTTGGGGCTTTTTTCTTGCTTGTCTTCATTTTGTTCTTCATCTTTTATTTATTTATTTTTTATTATCCCTGAGAAGGATCTCAGAATATAGAATGACACATTGAGAACAGGAAAACTGATGAATCCCTGGGGCTGCAGTTCCCCACCCTGTATCAGAAATGAGAAAATATCCTTTCGAGAGTTACTGTGTACGTTACAGACAGCTTTTCCCTCTCACCCTGAGGAAGTGGATTGTCTAAATTGCACATTTGCATGTGCACAGAGATTAAAGTTTTTGAAAATCAAAATCCTGGGGAAAATCCAAATGTAAATTCAGACATTTTTTCCTGTAAAATAAATAACCCTGGGGGGAAAAGAACAATTACAGTGGGTTCAGTTTCACAGCACATATATAATGGGAAAACTGCTGAGCTATTTACAAACAAAACCGAGTACCTGTCAGAATTAAACTGATGCAAAAATATGGCCAATATGCATAACCAGTTATACCCTCTTCTCTTAAAAAAAAATAGCTTTCATCAGCAATTATTCCTCTGTCTACCTGTGATATTAGCTAATAGAGGCTCTGTGGACTTTGCATTGCACTGCCAGAGTTAATAATAGGATAAAATGTTTAGGAACTTCAGCTTCTGTAGATTGTAGAGTCCAGATAGATAGATGAACCTTCCTGGGTTCGGTCTGAGGTATTTTGGAGGAGATGTTATCCCAGCAGGAAAAGCTATTTTCTCCAGAAACACTCTTCTGAGCACCTATTGCCCAACACTTGTCACGGTTTCACATTACTATGGCAAATGCAAGCCTCTTCTTAGCATCCCTTTCTATCACCTTGAAAACAGAGTCCCAGTGGATTTTGCTGAAATTTCTTTTGTAATCAGTAAGATGAAAAGCAGAAATTACTCAGATTCCTGGTCCTTAGAAGGGTTTTAAATGATAACTTTATACAGATTTATGTATTGATCATGGAGAAGTAGCCTACCACAATCATTAGTGACTCAGCATTGCCAGCAAAAAAACCAGCCATGGGTTTTCACCTTGTGTATCGGAGACCTGCAATACATAAAAGCGCCACAATGTGGAATACACATAGCCTGGGGGTTTGCTAGGGTGAGTGACTTTAACAAAGGGGATCTCTGACGTGGGGTCCACCCCACACAAGGCCTGAGTAGGTTAAAAAGGGCCAATTAACCTTACAGTCTGCACCTGAAGAAGAGCCAGGGCCTGACCATCTTAACTGAAGATGAAGCCCACCTGGGCAGGGGCAGGCTGGGCTTGCATAAAGCCAGGATGGTGAGAGCAGGAGAAAGGAGTTCTCCAGTGAGAAAGAGAGTTGGCTAGGGACAAGGAGTACTGCTAAAGGGGGAGTGGAAGTGTAACCCACACACCTCCTGGGTGTGGTGTTCTGTCCTATCTGGTGGCACTGAGACCACTTAAAGAGAGAGTTAAAATGAGTCTGCTCTACAGTCTTAGCTAACGGCCGGTTGGCTTTTAGCTCATATGGTAGAGGCTCATGCACTAAGCTCCAGAATCCCAACAACCGGGTGGGTTGGTGTTGCATAAGCTCTGGGATGCTGTCCTGAACTACAGAGACTGGCAAGAAGCTGAGAGAGGAGTAGCTATGGGGAGCAGAGAAAGTCAGGTTGGTAAACCCCAGAAGTCAGCTACAAGATAGACACGAGGTAGGAAGGAGTCTAGGGAAATAGCCCCAATATCTGAGTTTGAATAGACTGTGGTTGCTAGGCATAGGGTCCCTGGGCTCAAAACTAGAGTAGTGGGCAGGCCCAGATTCCTCTCCCAGCCACTGGGTAAATGGCACTGGACCTGGTCTTGGACTGGAAGACTGCCTGACATGGCATATGGACAGCTTGTCCAGTGGGACTGTGACACTCTGGAAGGTGAGGACTAAAGTATGACTTGGTCCTCTGGCCAGGTCAGTAAGAGATAGCAGGTGATGGAAAGGGGGCCAGAGTGGACAAGAACTTATCCCCAAATCCAGCCAGAAGAAGGTGCCCCTTGTTGTGGAAAAACGACCACGCGCTGTGTTTGGATCAGAATCGCCTGAGGCCTCTTTATTTTCATGCAGGTACGGGGGTACCAGTGAACTGGCAATTCCCCCGACTACAGATTTTCAAATAGCTTATATAGCATAAAACCACAATTAAGTAATGCATACTTTCTTATCAACATTATTGCCATATTTGGAATACATTCCCCCCAAAAGGGAATATAGCTTAACAAGCTTTCCTGTTTTTCACAGTCTGCCCCTTTGCGGTTTCTTGCTTTGTCACCTGACATCTATTAATCATAATCTGTTACAAAGGTTAATTCTACTTTTATAATGTCTACAGTTAGTTCTGCTTTTATGATTTCTGTCTACCCTTCTCCTTTTACTCCCCCCCCCCCACCTTTTCTCCTTCCTCCAGGCCACACATACAGTTCACCTCACCCTACATACAGTTCACTTGACCAAAGTTTAGGCCTTAGACTATTTTTCCTCCACACCCTGCAATGAGTGAACCTTGTTACACGGTCAGGCAAGGCATGAGAGGGGGAGGAAGCCGGTACAAATTACCGGGGCCCGGTGGTCCGGAAGGGGGCCCAGAACCCGGTTTCCCCGGCTGTTTAGCTGGTCCGCCCTTGCCGGGGGGCCCCACAAATTTTTTTCACCGGGGCCTGAACCCGTTCTTGGCGGACCTGGGCATAACAGTTGTATGACTTGTGATTTTTTTTTTTTTTTTTTTTTAAGGATGTTTCCATTTAATGTCACAGCCCAAAGAAACAAATACTCAATTCATAGACATTATAAGATGCCTTGCTGGCACGGGGCTGGATTGTGCCCCATGCTCTGCTGTTAAGAGATGGGATGCAAGGAGTCTTGCTGTCCCTGGTATCCATGCCTGGGGACCAGATCAGTTCAGTTGGGCAGTGAAGACACTGTTCTAGGCTAGTGCTGTGCGTAATGCTAGCAAGCCCAAAGGTGAATGAGAGGCGCATGGTGAGATTGCTTTTGCTGTGAGACGCAGACACTGCATCATTGCAAGGGGCAGCTGCTGGAGCATGTTAGCCAGAAATCATCCTGATATTCCTTTGCACTGCAGGGCAGCCCACTTGTTGCCCAGATGTAGGCCATGGCTTAAAGCCACGCTGTCTCCCATTATTTAATTAATATTCACAATTGCTTTATGGGAGAAGGTCTGTAAGTAAATATTGTCCCCAGCTGGGTCATGATCCTGCTGCCACTAAAGTCTATGGGAGTAGTAAGAGGCCATTTACAGATGGACAGAGCTTAAATGACTTGTCTAAAATCACAGAAGGAGCCAGGATCTGAACATAAACTTCTAATTCCTAGTCCCAGGCTCAAACCATTTGACCACCTATCTCCTCTGAGTAGTTCTAAATCCATGAAATATAATTACTGCTCAGCCTCCGAGCCAGTGCACCTTAGAGCAGACCTCTACGTACACCACGGGCCTAGCCCTGGAGAGGTGACAATAGTGGAATGATGATCATGCTTCGCCACCTGCTCAGCCAAAGGCTCAGTGGGCTTTGACCTCTTGACTTCTCGGGGGCTCTGTCTCACCGTGACTCCCCTTCCCTTTTCCTGGTGAGGAGATCAAAGATTAGTGATGTGAGGGGAAGGAAGTTCAGAAGAACTTGACAGCCTCTCCACAGCAGCACTGCTGTATGAGAGCCCTGAAGCTGTTTACAAATACTATAACTTTTTCACCATGACCAGACACTGAATTTATTTTAAAACTAGTGCAGCTAGATCCCTATATTTATAGCTTAGCAATCTGGACTGGCTGAAGAGACACCGACTGATTTCTTTTTGCTTGCAGCCATTTTCCATGTGTATGATGGTAATTGCTAAACATGTAAAGAGTTGCCACACACTGTTATCTGAGATCCTGGAGATACAGCTACAGGTATCTTATTACAGATGTATCAGAAACCACTGTGTCATGACCGTATAATGGTGGCCATAGTAGTTCATATGTTCATGCAATGAACCAAATTCTGTTCCACTGGTGTGTGTACATGTGCAGTTATGTCAATCTGAGTAAGCAAGAGAATTTTTTCTCCATTCTGTCTCTTAAAGTGTGTGTCTCTACATTCTGCAGGGATAATAAATGTAATTAATAAAGCAATCCGTCTGTGACAGTGCTGAGAGCTAATAGCTATTCCAGCACTTGGGTCACTTAATCTTTTATTAGTCCCCCCTAGAGAAGACTTGATTGAGGAATGGTGTGCTTAACTCTCTAATCAGACTGTGGGCTGGAGATGCTAAGGAGCTAATTGTCCAGTCCGCTGAGAGGGGTAGTTAAAAAGCACAGGAAACAAATGCAGAAGGGAGAAGGCTAGCAGAGCCGAGGGAAAAGGTATCTGAGGAGGGTGAGATTTCTCTCAAGAAAGGGCTGGCATCTGAAGGATGTTGGAGATAAAGCTGCTACGTGCGGTGGTGGTAATAATAAATCCCACAAGAGTGTTGACACCCAAGGTGTACAAGACTACCTGGGTGAGATCACAGGACAGGAGTGGAGTCTGCCCTGCTAAACAGCCCTGTATGTTTCACTACAGAAATAAGGAGGTAAGGGGACAGATTCTGATCTCAGCTATGGAGTCACTGTGGACTTACACAGGTGTAACTGAGAGCAAAATCTGGTCCTATTAATAGCAAGTGAATGCTACTATTCCTAACTTTAAATGTCCTAAACAAATATGATTCTGAAAATGATTTCCCTCCTATTACAAACCATAACTATGCCATTTACACCAGCAGCCTGGTCCATCTTGATTGTAGTAATTGTCCTACTTAGATGAAAATTAATTTCCAAATCCCCCAAACTGAGTTTTTCTGTTGTGCTTAGAACTAATTAAAACAAGGAGTATCTCTGTGTGTGGAATTTTTTCAATGAAAAATTGAAACCCATTTTTTTTCAGTTTCTCATTTTTTCTCCCTTTCTCTCTTCTTCCCCCCCCCCCCTTTCCCAGGGATAAAATGGAGCGAGCGGGAAGGGAGGTATAAAGAGAAAGAATGGAGTTAGAAGTAAGATAAATGAGAGAAATATATTTGGGTTTTATTTTTTAACTGAAAGATGGAGGACAGAACAAATTTTTAGAAGAAAATGTTTTCTAACCAAAAAAAATCTCAATCAGTTCCAGTTGTCTGCATCATTAAAAGGGTGGTGGGATGTGAAGTTTCATAATGACTTATCGCATCTTCTCTGCTTGCAGGGTTGTTAGGCCGTTGCTCAGATATAAATTCAGTTTTAGTATTGTATTTACAGCAAAGATACAGGAAAATTGAAGAATGCTGTGAAGCGCAATTAGTGAAGCAGGATTTAGGAGGATGGGGTGAAGAAAGATTAAGGGAATGAAATATGTATATCTTAGGGAAACCTAATAAATTATAGCATTTATGACAGCAGAGCCTTGGCTATAGTAATGAATAATATCTATCCTGTTTGTAAAGCTTGAGATTTACTGATAAAAGCACAATATAGGAGCTAGGTGGTATTGATTTAATTGTTAGGGTTCTGGTATTTACTGTTAGGCTGTCTGCACCGGGGTGTGCACAATGGGGGGCAAGCAAGGGCATGCTCCCCCCACCATAATTGTCAGGGGCACAGAACTCCTCCAGACCCGGGCCAAAGTGGCGGGGAGAGTGAGATCCTCCCGGCTTGGGGAGAAGAGCGAGCTCCTGCTGGAGCTGGGGTGGGGAAGGAGGGAAGGAAGAGTGAGCTGGAGTGGAGATAGGGGGGGAGAACATGCTTCCCCCCCCCCAAAGGGGTCAAAGTAAAAAATCTGTGCATACCCCTGGTCTGCACTAGCTGTTTCCTCCTTCCAAAGTTCCCACTGTCACTGTGCCCCAATGTGTCATAACTGAGAATACCAAATTCAGGACAAGCTGCTGAGAAATAGGGCAAGCATACCCCAAAACTGGTGGTTATTCTTTCATAAGATATATGAAACCAGCAACACAGTAAACTTCTGTCTCACTGCACTAGCTAACAAGAAGTCAGTAATGCAGCCTCCTTAGGTATTCCAATCCTGGATTCAACATCTAGACACTAGACTTAATGATGAGTGGTTATTTAAAACCAATTTCATCAAGCAAAGGGTTCTTCTGATCCCAAAGAACCAGCCACATGCCCAGGTCAATATATAACTCAGATCTTACCCAATAATCAAGCTGTTGCCTGTCCTTTGGTAACTAATATCTAAAGGTTTATTTATAAAAAGAAAGAAAGAGGTAAGTTAAAACTGGTTAGAGGAATCAAATACATATAATAATTGCAAAGTTCTTGAATCACTTCTTCAAGCCTGATCAAATAAACTGCTGGCTTGTTAAGTCTCTGGTTGCTTCCAAATGATTGGAAGGTCCTCGGTACTTTGGCTAGAAACCCTCCACTAGTATAAGTCCAAGAGCTTTACGAGGAGAGGCTGAGGGAACTGGGGTTATTTAGTCTGCAGAAGAGAAGTGAGGGGGGATTTGATAGCAGCCTTCAACTACCTCAAGGGGCGGGTTCCAAAAAGGATGGAGCTAGGCTGTTCTCAGTAGTGGCAGATGACAGAACAAGAAGCAATGGTCTCAAGTTGCAGTGGGGGAAGTCTAGGTTGGAAATTAGGAAACACTATTTCACTAGGAGGGTGGTGAAGCACTGGAATGGGTTACTTAGGGAGGTGGTGGAATCTCCATCCTGAGAGGTTTTTAAGGCCCGGCTTGACAAAGCCCTGGCTGGGATGATTTAGTTGGTGAGCAGGGGATTGGACTAGATGACCTCCTGAGGCCTCTTCCAACCCTAATATTCTATAGTCTAGAGATCAGAGCAGGAAAGGGGCAAAATGGAGATGTTTCCAGGGCCTTTTATAGCTTCTGCCATGTGGAGGGAAACGCATTATTCCAAACAAAGTCCTCAGCCCAGTTTGTGGAAAAATACAGGTATTAAGGTGGAGTTTACAGTCACATGATTTAGTCACAGGCCCTTGCCTGCTTCCTTTAGTCATAGCAGAGGCCATTACCCATATTCTAGCTAAAACGTCCAGAGGAAGGTCTATTAGGTAGGGATAAGCCTCTTCTATGGCCCATTATGAGTTAAGTGTTCTTTGATGGACCATTTAACTTGAATAGTCCCTTCACAATGTGCTGGCTTGTTACCTGTAAGTACCTTGTGGGTGTTACCACAGTAGCGAACACATTTGAAATACAGGTACATAATCAATATTCATAACTTCAGATATAAAAATGATGCATGCATATTAATAGGATAATCATATTAAGCAAATTATAACTTTTCCATAGACACCTAACATGACCTACTTTGTACAAGATTTATTGCAATTATATAACAGTGGTAGCAACAATGATCTACATTGTCATATTTTAATCATATAACATCACACCCACATTTGCTACTTCCAGTTCTGCTCCACTGTAGTGGTATAGTAATGGTAACAGACCTACAATGACTGCCGATGCCTTGTTTAGACTAGTGCTCCACCATTATCATGACCAGTGGGGAACAGGTGATAGCAAAAGTAGGAAATGTTAGGGAAGGCCTATGTGCCTCCAGAGATGCCAGAGCTGAGTGAATACTGAAATACAATGTTTATGAAAACTCCATGAAATTATGAATAGCTGTTCAGGTCAGCAACATTCATGCCCCTTGTTATTCACTATCTACAAACATTTCAGAAAACATGTTTGTGTTGATTCAGGAAGTAGGTGTTCTTCAGCAGAATCCCTTTATTTGCATGCAGACAAAGGTATTCATATGCAAATAAGAATAGTCACTATTCTCTTGTTTCAAAAGTCAGTCATCCAGCCACGGGAAGGAAACAATAGCATGTGACTTAGGTGACCAGTCACATACCAGGAATACCGTCTAATCCAAAATCCACTGAAATCTATGGGAGATGTAATCATATATACTGTTCAGTGAATACTTACAATTATAACCAATTTATTCATAGAAATCAGGATTGGTTTGCAAACAATTCAATAGAAAAATGGGCTACATTCACTGTATGCTTCATTTGCAATGGACAATTTGACCAAGTGTAGATTATACAAAGAAGGAGGGTAGTTCATGTTAGCTAACAATAAGAGAAGAGATATTAGATTTAAACTCAAACTAAAATGACCCGTAACTTCAATTAAGGAATGGAGCTAGTATCCTGTTTTGGAGGAGCGATAGTGTCATTGATTCATATGGTTTAAGGCTAGAAGGGACTACCAGATCATCTAGTATGACCACCTGGATATTACAGGCCCCTAAACAGCACCTGCACACCAAGTATTACAGAAGGGCGTGCCAGGGCTTCTGCGCACAGACCCCACTACTGCAAGCATCTCTATCATACTAGCCTACTCATAAATGTAACAAGATCTATCTTAAAACTAATGAAGTTGGGTTTGCCCCTACAACTCCTATTGGGAGGCTGTTCCAGAACCTCTGATAGTTAGAAACTTTTTTCTAATCTCCAGCCTAAATTTAAGCATGGCCAGTTTATATCCATTTGTTCTTGTGCCAACACTGTTCTTGAGCTTAAATAGCTCTTCTCCCTCCTTGGTCTTTAGCCCCTGCAACTGATATATTAGAAGACTCCTGCCAACATATGTGTCAAAGGTAGGTGGAAGAAGGAAATCAAACATAATATAGCTTCATCTCAGTCTTGATAATGCTGTGATTGTGTGATTTCAGATAGGAACCTATAGCATCTACTCAACTGATCTAGTCCTGAAGAATTAAGTGAACTTGTTAGTCTGTTACACACGTGAGCTCAGTATCAGGCCCTAAGTCAGAAATAATTCCACTGAAGTCAGTGAACTTTTACATCAATGTAACATTGACATTAGTGGAGTTCCTTCTTTCTGTACTGGTTTTTGTACCACCCTCATGGTAGAATCCAAGCGCTTTCTTGCACTGTATTAAGCAATATGACTAACTCCTGACAACGTTTACACAAAGGATAATCAGGCTCTCATTATTTCCACGTCCTCCAAAACAGAACAAGAAGTATTAATAATAAAATTCTCTTATGGATTCAGATGATCAAAATTTATTTGCATTAATAACAATAGGGGCACATTATAACAAAACAACTGATAATGTAATACTTTGAATGTTAATTCATTATCCTTTCGTACATTTAACATTTCCATTAATCACTAAGTTAAACTCATACCCAATTTTGCTAAACACTCATGCTGGATAACAGTTTGCAACCACTCTTGTATCTACAGAAAACTGATGAGCTGCCAATAAATGTCTTTAATTTTAGATCAAACTGAAAATCAGTTTGACAGGTTTGCATTTGTATTTTTTCTTTTAATTTCTGCTTATCTGTTTGCTCTGCAGAGAAAAAGGAGATGTAATTACAACCTCTTCCCCTGCACTAAAAGTTTTCAATACTGTTCTAAAACCTTATGCATTTACTAGGTCATTGTTTCCAATCTTAGCTTAAATGTCCTATGAAGATTTCTGAAGTATAGGGTGCAATTCTTCTTCAGTATGCAAACAAGGTAGTCAGTCATTCCCACCCTGGTACTCAGCCTGCTGATTATCTCCACTGAAGAACTGAAATTTTCTTTTCTTTTCCTTCCACAGCAGTGAGAGGTTACTTATCTCTAAGGAGACACATTTCTAGGGAAGAAGACAAAAATAAAGTGAAATAATATGATATATTCTGAGTCAAACACTTCCAGCTTAAACAAAACTGTTTAAGGAGATACTGTACTGTTTTAGGAGATAGAATTAGATATTAGCATCAGGTCACCAGAAAAATACTCAGCATATAAAATGAAGCCTAAAGTCAGCATTGATCAGCTATCTTAATAAACAGATTCACAGAACTCTAATGGTATCTCTACACTGCAATAAAAATCCCAGGGCAATGACTCTCAGAGCCCAGGTCAGCTCACTCGGGCTTGGGCTGTGGGGCTAAAAATAGCAATGTAGAAGTTCTGGCTCAGGCTGGAGTGTGCCTCTAACCCTCCCACCTTGTGGGGTGTCAGAGCTCAGGCTCCAGCCCAAACGTGGACACTTAACTCTGATATACCCCCAGCTCAAATCAGCTGAGCTGGGCCAGCCATGACCCTGCTGTGGTCTTTTATTGCAGTGTAGACATAGCCTAAGGGCCTCAGTGTCTGAGTGCTTCCAGCGAAGTGTTACGTGCTCTCAAGTCCCCCTAAAGCTAATAGGAGTTGAGAGCACTCAGTTCTTCACAGGAACTGGTCAGCACCTTCCAGCACTTGGCCCTAGCATTGGTGACCACTCTCTGTGATCAGCCCAGCATTGGTTTTGCTAAGGAATAATGGATAGGGCTTCCCATGAACTATCTTTGGAGCCTATCAAAGCCACTTTTTACTGACTCACTTCTCTCTTCCCCTATCCCATCCCTGGCACATGTGCTTGCAGATTGTGCCATAGTAAGGAACAAAACCAAGAGTGAGGGATCAGAATCTGCATCCATATGGGCCCTACCATTAGGCTGGGCTGATAGTGTTTAAGATGATGCAGCAAACTGAAATAAATGGTTATGAAGTAACTAGCAATCAAGATAACATCCTATAATATTTGTAAATACACAAATACAGAGAGGTTCTAATTCCGTTGCTATGTTAGATTAATGTACACTAACACGAGTGTTCTGTAACACTTGGAAATGCGAATTCTTACACTCTAAGAGACCAACAGCAAAAATATCCTTCAGACTAGTTAGTTGCTGAAGATTCTGTGAAAACCAATTGATTTGGTACATGCTCTGGGAACGGGTCCCACATGCATCCATAAAATATTCAAAATAGCAGTAAACTCTCATTTATTGTTCTCAGTGATGGGCAGTCTTACTCCCCCACATCCAAGTATCATTTAGGCCTTGTCTACACTGCACAATTACGTCAACCTATGTTAGGTGGATGTACAGCAACCACATTAATTACTGCGATTTTTCATGTCTACACTACCCTCCTTCTGCCAGTGGTGTGCGTCCTCACCAGGAGCCCTTGCACTGATTTAAATGGGGCAGTGTGCGGTGCTGACAGACCAGGATCTCAGCTCCATGCAGAGCCCTCAGCTATGAGCTCTGCTGCTGGGCGCTGACAGCCTGGGATGCAAGTGCCAGGCAGCAGGGCTCACAGCCCGGACTGTCAGCCCTCAGCAGCAGTGCTCACAGTTGATGTAAGTAATGCAGTGTCTGCACAGACACTGCATCACCCTAACTACCTCGACCTAAGTGATATGCCTCTCGTGGTAGTAGATTTATTATGTCGGCGTAGTGGGGGACTTACATCAGCGGGAGCAACGCTGCAGAGTAGACAGGGTTAGGTCGACATAAGCTGCTTTCTGTTGACCTAACTCTGTAGTGTAAACCTGGCCTCCGATTGAGGCAGCTAATGCCATTTAGCTTGTACCCTGTGTGAGGTAAGGTCCTATGTTTTTGTTTGTTCTGTGCAGTGTCCAGCCCAGCTAAGGTGTTGTGTAAATTATACTATAAATCCAAGAAGACTACACATTAGATTTTTTTTTTTGGCAGGATACTTGTCATATGTGAGGGGCTTGTGTTAAAAATATTGTTATACTTTCTGTCAAAATTACCACAGTACCTAGATCAAATGTAAACAACATGCCTGGGTTTGGTAATTGCAGAGCCCAATTCTTCCCTTTTGTAGTTAGCCTATGTCGAGAACGTAGGGAACTTCTGCGTTATCTTTATGAATAATGTGTATGACTCAGTTTACTGTTTAATGTTATTCTGCTTGTTATCTGATCTCAGGGGGTACTTGCTGGATCAATGGACTAGTGTGTGTCTGTCACATAACAATGTCTGGGATGGGTGAGTGGACCCATTGACATTTGAATAGGTCTACCTGGGCAATTCAATGGCTATGCTAACTAAAGTGGCCAATCTAAGAAAATTGGTTCTGCCAGGTGGGCTGGTAACTATGCAACAGATCACGTGGTGGGGTACTTTCATCACATGATGGGACTAATTAGGGGATCACCTGGAAAAGGGGCCTGGAAGTTACAAAAGGAAGAGTCTCTAACTGGCCATTTTGGAGAATGGAAGGACTCTGATTGCAGGGGTGTGACTGAGGTCTCAGGGGAGCCACACTGAGGTTACTCCAAACTGTAAAGAATGGGGCAGACAATCCCCAAAACTGGTGGATATTCCAATTAGATTTATCAAGCCAGCACAAAACAGCTTCTATAATCCCTTATTGGTTACCCAGAAGCCAAAACACAGTTCCCTTAAAGCAACCAGCCTTGGGCTTCCACCCAGACACCCAAATCAGATATGGTGAGGATTACTGAAAATCTTATTCATCACAGAAGAAAGTTCTACCAATCCCAAAAGGATTGGACACATCAGCTCCCAGGTTAATGAATATTTCAGATCTTACCCAAATACACACTTGAAGCCAATTCTTATTAACTAAACCAAAATTTATTTAAAAAGTAAAGAAAGAGAATATTGGTTAAAAGAAAAGTATACATACAGACATGAGTACAGATCTGAGATCAGTTTTATGGTAGAGATGGTGAGCTTTGTAGTTGCAAAGAGTTCTTTCAGAATAAGTCCATATGTTATAGTCCAACATTCATATCCAGGGTGATTCAGGTGGGACTGGAGATCTCAGTCTTACGACTTAAGCTTCCCATGCATAAAGCATCAAGCAGATCTGAGATAAAAAGAATCAGGACCCAAGGGTTTTTTTTTTATACGGTTCCAGGCAGTCTCTGGACAGCTCTGAGTCCTTAGGTGAACAATAGTCAATCATCGAGACTTTGAAGTAGACCTATTTCCTAAGCATCATTGCTAATTAGCTACTCAGATTAACATAAGGCAATTGCCTGTTTTCTGCCATTTGCAGGTGATTCGTTACACATTTCAAAGAGAGATCAATACAGTGATATCACTATATTTACAGTTCATTTAAACGTTGAGATCTCCTTTTGGTCTCTGAATTAACAGAATACAGCATAGACAGGAACCGTTTGGTTACACTGTTAACCTCTAACAATATATATGTAAACACAAAAATTATCTACCAATATGTCCCTAAAGGTTGAATTCGGATCATTTATCCTGCAGGATGCTTACCCCTTTCTGGCCAGGTGTCACAAGGGGTCAGAAAAAAAGACTCAGATTCTAGATTTAGAAGAGAAGCCATGAACTGCAGGAGGGTGATCCTGGACACGCTACAGGACTCTGATCAAATCCTAAAGAATGTGCGAGTGGTGAGGAAACTGAGGCAGGAAGTGGAGTATAGAGATTTTATTGTTTTGTCTGGATCTGTATATTTCTTGTGCTGTCTTAAATAAAGAGTGATTGGGTTTGGAATCCTTTTGCAAAATATGTGTGTTTTGTGCTTCAATTACCACGTGCCCCTGGAGAGGTAAACTGTATACCAGAGTGCCCACAAGGTTGGAGCTCTGCGAAAACATGTGCTTAAGCTGGCACTCAATAAGCTGGCACTAATTTCTGGGCCTATACAGTTAGACCCAGGTCTCAGCTCTCAAAAGGAGAATCTAGACAAAGGATCTGGACTCTGTCTGTGTTCCTGGAGACTCAGAGGCAATGCCTATACTCTGCTCAGACTCTGGGAGCTTGAGAGCACATACGTCCAGTGTGATGGGATCCAACACAGAAGTCTGGTAAGTGTCCAGCAGGGGGAGCTTGATCAGGGGTGTGACTCCATTACTGCAGTCAATGGGAAGTTAATGGGAATTGTGTCTGAGAGATTTGACCTAAGTGTAACTGATTTAAATTCATACGAGTTCTGTAGATTAGATACGTAAAAAAGAAAGATACAAGTAGAATAATATATAGATTGTTACTCCCTTTGCTGCAGATAGGTTTCCCACTTGGAGCAGAGTCAGGGTAAGTTCTCAGGGTATGTAATTTGTTTGTTCGCATGTACGCAAGTCCTGTTTCCTCACACAGGGGCACAGCATCCCTGCCCTGTCTCCAGAAGCAGTCTGTTCCTTCTTACAGCTCTACCAGAACCTCTTACTGAGGTTCTGGCTGCACTTTCCCCTGCATCTCCTGATCTAAGATACCCCATCCGTGGACTCACAAAGTCATTAGGTCCTCCTTGTCAACTGCCTCCTGGCACTGGCCAAGATGGCCATCCATCACTCCAGGAGGAGGAAGCTGGACGGGGGAGGGGTTCTCTGCAACTGTGGGGCCTATTTCTGTTCCCTTGTTCAATCATGTCTGTGGGCAGAGACACTCTGGACGGCGTCCACTGACTCCTTAGATGCCTTTGAGAAGCAGTGGGTGCTGTCCAGGGTTCTCTGCTTGGTGCCCCCTTCTGGTTGCCTGACTTTCAATCTTTGACCTCAGTGACCCTAACAGCATCCTAATGCAAGAGGGCAAGGGACTCATTAGTATCTGGTAGTGAATCAGCTGGCCTGACCAGTTGAATGTATCCCAACTGACTAACGTCATAACCTGTATTTAAAAGGTGTTGTGTAAGATCTCAATAGAAAGCTAATAACATACTGATCATTAATATTATTGCATGGTGTATATATGGAGCATAGACTCAGAATTACGAACATATTGGAGATCATGTTATAGATGGTAAACATGACCATCCAAACAGCAGCAGGAGGAGATTTCAGGAAATGGATCAGTTTGCATTTTAGCAAAATCCAGCAGGAGAAGAAACCAGCATGGAACTTCCTTCACCAGGAGACTCCATGTTGCCTTCCTCACAGCTTGAATGAACTTCACTCTGGCAGGTAATCCTCGGAAGAATCCATTTCAAAGGTTCGCTGGACTATAAAGGGAGGGGCAAAGAACCCCAAGTTAGCTTTCACGTAAGAAGATAAAGGAACTGAGCACTTTGGATGTGGTGGGAGATCCTGACCAGAGGGGTTGGTCAGCCTCTTGCTGAAATATAGATTGGTAAGAAAATCACCTTGAACAAAGGCTTTTGCTTGTTTTGTTAAGTCTGAGCCTCTAGAATGTGTTTTCCTTTTTTATTGGCTTGTGACCATTTCTAACTCTATCCCTTATACTTGAATCATATAAATTCCTATCTCCTTTTGTTAATTAACTTGTGTTACTTTCGATCTAAACCAACCCAGTGCTGTGTTTGATTTAAAGTGAATGTTAACTCCTCTGTTGCTTTTTACAGATTCAGACTAACACGGCTACCCCTCTGATCCAGTGAATGTGGCAAGCTGCTGGGTATAGTATCTTTAAAGGAACAAACAAACCTTAATATCTTTCTGAATTGTCCAGGAGAGGGCTGGCTGTTGCAAAGCACGTGGTTTGGGGAAAATTTGGGACTTTGCTGGGATCATGTTGCCAGAGTGTGGCTGGATGTGGCTGCTGGAATCAGAATTGCTGAGTCAGAGCTGTTTAACACACAGGCACTTGGTGCAGGCTGGCATGCCGGCTGGGAGCTGTCACGGAGTGTGGGGGAGTCAAGGCCCTGCACCCCTCTTCCTGGGATTCACCGTGACTCTCAGGCAGCCAGTCAAACAGAAGGTTTATTAGATGACAGGAACACAGTCCCAAGCAGAGCGTGTAGGTACAACCAGAACCCCTCAATCAAGTCCTTCTGGGGGGTTTAGGGAGCTTAGACCCCAGCTTGGGGTTCCCTGCGTTGCACCACCCAGCCCAAACTGAAACCAAACCAAAACTCCTCCAGCAGCTTTCTCCCCCCTCCCCTCTGCTCCTCCTCTCCTTTGTTCAGTCTCCCGGGCAGAAGGTGTTATTTCTCCCAACCCCCCTCCTGGCTCAGGTTACAGCTCAGGTAGCTTCCTTCAAGGGAAGTCCCCCATCCCCAATGCAACCCCCCTGCAACATTCCCAGGTCAAATCTGCCCCACTCCCTGCTCCGCTCCCTGCTCTGTCACAGGAGCCTCCAGACAAAGAGTGTTACAGCAGCAGAACATTTTTAGGCATTTAGAATTACAGGGAAGGCAGTGACACAACCCCTCACTGGTCTGGATAGCACCCCAGAAATGAAAACCTCACTCCTGTTCCTGTTTTTCTCTTCGTTGTCCCATGCACTTAGCTGTAGCCTGGGCTTAGCGGTTCCTTCCCCTTAGCTGAAGGGGAGGGCCTTTAGTTTTGGGCAGGTCTAGACCTGCTGTGTCAAATGAGAACCTCCAAGACCTCATACAAGTCTAACTGCTCAATAAAATCTGTGCCTCCTTTCCTGCCTCAGCCCCTGTACTTTTCACCTGGGAAATCCCTAGTCTAAGATGCTCATTGAGACCACATGGCCTAGAAAAGTGAACTTGGGCATCTACCCTTCTTTTTCGCAGCTGCTTTGCAATACAAAGGAACCTCAGAGCTTCAACAGTCAGAAAAAGGAGTGTGCTTTAACCCTCACAATAGCATTAGTGATTCTCGGGAGGTGATTCTCTGGCATGGCATCTTTAACTCTTTCTAAGGCAAGTTTCATCCTGGTTCTCATACATCAATGACTCCTAATGTGCAAGCCACTGTTTGCCATAACAATTTAGATATGTCATTTATATTATATATTTGTATTCCTGAATATATCTAATGATTGGCTTTGTTGGGGTTACACAAGTGTAAAAGAGAGCCAAATCCAACCTAGTACTTGTAAAAATATGTGCTGTCAGTCAGCTTCCTGCTAGCTGTGCATCTCCAATCTGTGGCAAGCCAGTTCCTCCACCTAAGGTTATAATAAATGTATCCTCTTGCAACTAGTTTTCACGTGGTAGACTGTTAGGCATTGTGTTTCCTCGCTGGGGAAAAACATGTTTTTGCCCTCTGGCCTCTTGGAATTATTGTATCTAAAATGCAGAAAAATGCAGATGGAATTTTGCACTTGTTGGAAGGATTGCAATTTACTCAGCTCACAACAAAGTGCATTCAAGTCATTTTTCAAACTACTCATGTTCTTGCCTGAGGGCAGAATTGGGCCCTAACTATCAAACTGCAAACGGTATGTGTGCATCTGAGAAGCCGAGGGAGTACAGCACACTGCTTTCTTGTTATTTGATGTGCAACCCCATAGCACTTTAAGACCTAAATGTATGTCACTGACCTTTTCAGTATATGACAAAGATCCAAAACGAAGTACACAACCAATACTAATAGCAGACTAAGTTTGCGCTGATATCGGGTTCATTTCTTTAAAGGTTACCTGCAAATGGGGGAAAAAATGTGTTCGTGCCCCTTTTTGCTTGTTTACGTTGTATAGAAAAGGCCTGAAAGGGTTTTTGGCTTAGTGTAGTTTTGTTTTTATCTTGCTTGTTATTGTGCTAAAAATATCAGAGCTTTCAAATGTGGTCTGCCCTGCGTTTGTTTGAGGTCTCAGATATCACTATCACTGTAACTCCTGTCCATTCCCACCTTGAAAACCATCCCACCCCACCTGGTTTGTTTGTCTGTCTTTCTCTAATGACTCCGTTACATCTAATTTATGCCCCCAGTTCTACGATGAGCTCCTCATGGGCAGCCCTGCTCCTTTGTGTCCAGATCTTCTGCTGTATAAGATCTCACTCTGATACAGGATTAATCAACAAACTCCGGGTTTATTGCTGCTGCTTACAACATGGCTTCTTCAGCCTCATGGCTTCTCAGACAGTTCTCCAAGAGGTGTCCCTTCCCTACAAATCACCCCAGGAACAGTATGCTGCCTAAAAGTGTCTGCTAGCACTTTCATATTGTTACATCCCTTCTCTTTTAAAGAAAACTGTCAAACACTCCAGCAGCAACTGATCCTGTAATCTAACATCTAATGATTGTTTTTGTGGTTACTGCATTCATCATCGTTGTGATGGGTTTGGTCACAGAAACTCCCTCAAGACTGTCACTAGATGTGCTGGGATACCATTAAGAACAAACCCCCCTGTCAGAGAAGGCTTCCCTCTACTCCCGTCTTGCTGAGTTAGACACTCCATTCAGCTACAGCACAGACCAAAAAGTTGGGCCATGCCCCCTGCAGTTCAGAGAAACTAAGATTCACTTAGCCCAGGGGCTTCACAGTTAACAGGGACTTTCCCAGCACCCAGTATTCAGTCCTCTGGGAGCCTAAACCCTAAATGAATCTGTTTTACTCTGTATAAAGCATATACAGGGTAAACTCATAAATTGTCCGCCCTCTATAACATTGATAGAGAGATGTGAACAGCTGTTTGCTCCCCCAGGTATTAATTACTGACTCTGGGTTCATTAATAAGCAAAAGTGATTTTATTAAGTATAAAAAGAAGGATTTAAGTGGCTCCAAGTAATAACAGACAGAACAAAGTAAGTCACCAAAGAAAATAAAGCAAAAACACGCAAGTCTAAGCCTAATACATTAAGAAACTGATTACAGGTAGTATTTTACCCTCAGAGATGTTCCAATAAGCTTCTTTCACAGACTAGACTCCTTCCTAGTCTGGGCCCAATCCTTTTCAGACCAACATTGTGGTTTATGGCCTGGGTCCAGCAATCACTCACACCCCCGTAGTTACAGTCCTTTGTTCCAGTTTCTTTCAGGCATCTCTTTGGGGTGGAGAGGCATCTCTTGAGCCAGCTGAAGACAAAATGGAGAGGCTTCTAGGGCCTTTTATTTTCTCTCTCTTGTGGGCAGAAACCCCTTTGTTCTTCTATGCAAAATCAAGATGGAGTTTGTAGCCACCTGGACAAGTCACATGTCCATGAATGATTCAGCTTTTTGCAGGCCGATGCCATTGTTTACATGTTAGTTTGAACGTTCCCAGGAAAGCTCAGATGTGGATTGGCGTCTCCCAAAGTCCATTGTCAGTTAAGTGTTTCTTGATTGGGCACTTACTCAGAATAGTCCTTTCTCAAGAAACTGACCAAATGCTTCATTGATGCTACATAGAATCAAATACATTGAGATACAAGTACATAGCCAATATTCATAACTTCAAATAAAAAATGATACACACATACAGACAGCATAAGCATAACTAACAAATTAAAACCTTTCCATAGACGCCTTACTTGACCTCCTTTGTACAAGACTGGTGCAACTATAGGACCTTGGTTGCAACAATGATCTATATGGTCACAGTTCATGTCAATAATGTTACAATCGTATCATTTTCTCTAGCTATAGACCTGTACAACTTGGAAGTCCATCACAGAGCAGGTCTCTCAATAATCTATCCTCAGCTAGTATGGTATGGTTCACTGGTGCCTGTCTGGTGCTGTCTTCCTTCAATCTGATCAACCACAGTCTCTAGGCTTGGTGTTGCTAGAGTCTCCACCAAGACACCACCTTCCTCTTGTCTTTCAACAGGCATTCCCCTGACATTGTCCATTTCTAACAACTCTGGCTCAGAATTCTCCTGCTGTAGAGCCCTTAGCTGTGTGTTGTCCATACTGTCTTTAGAGGTTTCTTTTATTTTCCAGAGATGCCTATGGCTATGCCTCACTATCTATCCATTGTCCATTTGCATTTGATATGATCTTTGGTTTCCTGGTTGCACCACTGTAGCTTTGTGCCAGAACTTATCCTGGTTTGTTAAATGTTGTATATGTGCTTTTTCACCCGGATTCAGATCTGACAGATCTCTTGCAGATCTGTTGTAATAAAACACTTCTCTGTTTTATTGGTTTCTCCATAGTTCACCAAATGAAGCACCTGAGTACCCAGACTCTAACAACCTTCTGCTGTCAGCAAGAGTGATAAGGCAGAGAACAAAGACAATCTTTGGGCCGGACTTGAATTTAGGACTTGTGAGGGAGTATTCCTCTGATCTAGTAGTGCTAGGTATGGGTCAGCCTCTGCAGGTTTTCCTTTTTTTCAACAGTTTCTTAGCAGTTTTTACTACTGATTCCACTTTGCTTCTGCTTTGAGGTTACCCCAGTGAAGATGTTGTGTGATCAAAATTCAAGTCCTTACTGAACTTCCAGAACTCTCCTGAAACAAACTGTGGTCTGTTATCAGAAGACATGATATCTGGTATCCCATACTGTGCGTAGTATGCTTTCATCTTCCATATGACTGCTCTAGATCCTGTGTCTGGTCAATAGTCTATCTCCCAGAAATGGGAAAAATAGTCTACAATAATCATGTATCCTTTGTCTCCAAAGGTAAATAGATCCACTCCCATCTTTGCCCATGGTCTATCTGGAACTTTGTGTTGCCACAGGGTCTTGTTCAATTGATAGTCTTCCCAAGATCTGCATACATCACACTCTTCCATGAAGTCTATAAGTGCTCATTCATTCCTGGCCAGTATATAGTCTCTCAGGCTTGCCTTAAGCAACTTTCAGTTCCCAAATGTGATGAATGAACTCTGTGCATAATTTAATTCCTAAGAGCTGCTGAAATAACTGCTCTTTCTCCCTGAAATATAATGCCATTCTGTACACACAACTTGTCTCCTATCTGGAAGAACAGTGTTATCTCTTTAGGTACTTGGTGTTTTGTTGCTGGCCATCCTTGTAGGATCATGAGTTTCAATATAGTGTAAAAAGTCTCACTTTAGACAGAGCTGGTTATTTATCCTCAACGGTTCGATTTCAAAGCTTTGTTTAGTGGGTCTAGTGGTCTCAGTTTTCTGGGTGGCTTTCTTACCACCACAAGCTTGCTTATCCAGTCTGTACTCTTCTCTACAGGCTGTATGATTCCACAATTATGGAGGCTGTGTGATTTGTCTTTCGGTGGCTGTCGTAACGCAACAGATACTTTTCTTTTTGGCAATTTAACTGGCTTCACACCAGTGTCAGTCTCTATTTTATAAACAGTGTCTAGCTAGCCGTCCCCCTGAAACACATCTCTACACTCCTTCTATCATCTCCTGATCCGAGGTAATCCAAGGTGCCTTCAGTCACCCCACTGTCCACTTTCATTATGTTTTGGAACTGTATTTTTATCCGGTTTGTGGCTTGGGCAACTTTGCGGCCCAGAAATGGTACTGCTGTCTCATCTGTGACTATGAAGTTCACTCTTTCTTTTGTTCCTTGGATTTCTTAATTTAATTTTACATTTCACCAGGGGCTTTAAAGTGATATGGTTTTATGTTGTTAACAGCTGGTTAGTCTCTTCCAACTATATGTCTGGATTCATCAGATTGATCAAGATAATGTTACAACTTGCACCACAATCAAATTGAAATAATATCACTTTCTTCCCGAGTAACATGGCTGCCTACTACTGTTTCTGGTGCTTACAAGAGTCTTCTTGCATTGTGTTTACCATCTGTTCAGTCACCTACATAATGTCTTCATATTCACTGTTGTTCTCTTCAGTTACTGCGTGTGCCTTGGATTTGTTTTTCTTCTCGCTGGACAATCACTTGGCTGCAAAATGACTATATTTGTCATAGATGTGGCATTCTTTTCCCATAAGCTGCACTCTCTTTCTATCTTACATGTTTTATTTCCTACAGTACTTGCATGTGTTTGTACCATTGTCATCTACTGATGTTGTTGTATCTGGTTTTGATTTCTCTTATGTAGTGCATGGGCAGTTTCTGCTGACTGCCCTTTTAATCCTCTCTTTGGATAGCTCTGCAACCCTACATATCTCCAAGCTTTTCCCCAAAGTCAAGTCAGCTTCCATCATCAACCACTCTTGTACTTGCAAATGTCATATCCCACACACTGTCTGGTCTCTTATCAATGATTTTTTTATTTCCAAAATTGCAGCTGGCTGCTAGCACTTTTAAATCAGTGCTGTACTCATCTATACCCTTCCCAGCTGCTTGATTCCAAGTAAAGAAATTATATCTTTCCACCACTTTCATTCTTCCTGGGGTTACAGTAAGTACCAAAACAGCCCATTATTGCTTCTAACCTGCATTGAGCTTGGGGATTTTCCAGGCACAGATTCTCACTTCTCTCTCTCTCTCTCCCTTTTCTCCAATCAGGTCACAAAACCAGTTTTATTTTCACAGCATCCTCTTTATCTGCCATAGCAATATCTACAGAGAGGTTAAATTCCCCTTTCCAGCTCTTCCATGCCTGAGCTAAATTCTTAGCTTGCAGGTTTAATGTCTCTGGAGGCTTCAGTCCATTTTCTGTTATCTACCTTGTCTTGTAAAGCAAACTGTGTACTCACAGAAGTACTCTGCTCTCTGCAGTGCAGCTCTGAATGGTCTCTCCTGCTGTCTAGGACTCGATTATCACTGCTACCATGTTTCATGCTTCACTGTGTCTGGATTTTCTGCTGTATAAGATCTCACTCTGACACAGGGTTAATTAACAAACTCCAGCTTTATTGGGGCTGTTTACACAACATGCCTTCTTCAGCCTCCTGGCTTCTCAGAGACTCAGATAGTTCCCCAGGAGGTGTCACTTCCAAACAGTCCCCCCAAGAAATAGTATGCTACTTGAAAGCGTCTCCTAGAACTTTCATGTTACACTGTGGAACTTATTGCAGGATAGGGCCTTAATAATGTCACCCGTCTGCTAAGCAGTAGCAGATTTTGAGGTCTTGCAGGTCAGTTTCCAGTTTGAGGAGAAGTTGATGTGGAATCTAAGTATATTCTTAGTGTAACATGTTTTATTTATATCTATTCACCCGTTCTGGGAAAGAGGTGGTCACAAACAGCATGCAGGTAATCATGTCTTTCAGGGATCTCAGATGAACACTAATGCCGGGGTTCCATGGAGCAACTCTGTCTTGAGAATTGAATCTAGTTTGAGAGACCAAAGCAGGCAGCAAACTCTCCTGGAACTGGTCTATACTAGAAAATTAGATTGATCCAGCTATGTTGCTCAATGGTGTAAAAAATCCACACTTTTGAGAGACATAGTTAAGCTGACATAATTCCCTGTGTAGACAGTGCTAGGCCAACAGAAGAATTTTTCTGTCAACCTAGCTACCACCTCTTGGGGAAGTGGATTACCTATGCTAATGGGAGAACGCCTCCCATTGTCATAGGTCGTGTCTAAAATGAAGCACTACAATGACACAGCTGTCACGCTGCTGTTGTGCCGCTATAACATTTCATGTGTAGACAAGCCCTTGCTGTTTGCCACAGTCCTTCTTAAAAAAAAATGCACTAGAAAACCAAGACAGTATTTCTTCCAAGACTACAAACTTGCTCGCATGTTAAGGAAAAGGATTAAGATGGTGTCCCATTGCCATCTGACAATTCCTGCCATGATAATATGTATGCTATTTAGCAATCAGGTGTTTCCATAGCTTCAGTGAAGCACATTTATGGATGCTACTAGATGAATGTGGTGAAAATAGTAACAATTAACAGTTGGTCAGCTTTCCCAGCTCTTAATTAAAGGAGCAGTGGTGGTGAACCTTTAACCAAGACATCTTCCTTCACAAGTGTTACTCAGATGTTTGAGTTATATGTTAAGAAAAACAAACTTAAAAAACAATTAAATAGTCCTAATAAAAATCTTTTCCCTTGTGAATCAAGTTTATTTCATGGACTCTTTCATGTCATAAATACTACTAGATCTCCAGTTAATCACAGAGCCCTTCATGAAAAACAGGGCAGACAAGACCTGAATTTGTAACCTAAAGAAACAAGAAGGAAATAAAATACTTTCAATTAAAAAAACAACAACCTTCCAAGCCTCCTTTAAATATCACAAAGAAGCAAAAATTGGTACAACCCCCATCTCTTTTCTTTTAAAAATTGCCTGTAACATAAAATGTTCTATAAACTTGATTTCAAAATTTGGGGCCAGAATATGAACCACTTACTCTCAGTGGAAATTACAGAAATAGTCTTACCATACTGGATCTATACCTGTGAGTAACTTCTTACCAGTAGGAGTGAGATGTTCACAACCTGGCCCTCTGCTTTTAGGTTGTCAATAATTTAAAGTAATTTAGAGAGAGAATAACAAATGTACATGGAATAAAACCATGGCCACAGTTTATCAAAGCACTTAAGTATATGCTTAACTTTAAGGACAAGAGTAATCCATCTCTATTTAGCAAAGCATGGGCTTAATTTTAAGCACGTGCTTATGTCCCATGGACTTCAATGAGACTTTAAGTGCTTTGCTGAATCACACTATTTTGTTCTGCACACAGAACACAAGCATGGTATGCTCCAGAGATCTTAACAGTGGATAAGCGCCACTGAGCAGCTTGGAGAAAGGAGAATTTCATCCTCACTGGGGAGAAAAGGCAACAGGTTACTGATGTAAGTATATATTTGAATCCGTTAAGGTTTATGAATAAAGACCTTCTGTTTCCACCGGGAGGTTTAAGTGACATTCTCCTCCAATATTTTGGCAACCATTTTATTTGAATTTCTTGTTCTTTTTTTATTTCTGTAGCCTGTTATGGTGAGCCAAACTAGCAGCAGAACTCCTTATGGCTTTTTGGCAGCTAGTATCCCAGATGGCCTGGAAGGCACCATAACCCATTATGCAAAGATCCAATATAGCAGGTCGATGCACCTGGGAATATTTCAGGTGATAACATTAAGTTGTTTACCAGGGCATGGGTAGTGTATCCCCAGGCTGATATCATGAAGTCCTAAATTCTTGGAGAGTTTAATCTGCATTCTTCAACCTTACAGTTATACTTATAGCAGCCGTCTCTCTTTCAAATGCATGCTGCTAACCAGATGGCCTCAGAAAAACAACTAACTGAAGTCTGAGCACACTTACCGCATATACTCATTCATAAGCCGAATATTTTTGGTAAAAAAGTGATGCATCAAAGAGCGGGGGTTGGCTTATAAATGGGTCTACACCAAAATTTGATGATTTTAAACTCTATGGAATCATTGAATTGAATATTTAATACATTGTCATTTTATTTACCTGGAATGTCTGCAGGCACATCCCATTGTTTGGGAACGGCAAACTGCCGACACTGGGAGCTGAGGGGCTCCGTGCCTGTGAACGCTCCAGGTAAACAAAACATCCAGGCCCGCTAGCGGTTTACCCTAAAGGGCCAGGAGCCAAAGTTTGCCAACCCCTGAAATATAGGGTCGGCTTATGAAAGGATCATATAGTTTTTGCTATTTTTACCTAACCATCTTGGGGGGTCGGTTTATAAACAAATGGGCTAATGAATGAGTATATATGGTAATTCTTAATCTCTTTATGCAATGCACTTTCTTGAGTTTGCATCAAGAAAAATCCCAATCTAGTAATCAAAGCATGAGATGGGTAGTTGGTTCTATGCCCAACACTGCCACTTGTGTGTGGCAGCGGCAAGTCACTGAGCTGCTCTGTGCCTCAGTTTCCCCATCTGTAAAATCATGATCATGCCCACCTTTCAAAACACAATATTCTCACTCGAAGGAATGAATATTGGTGCCAAAAAATTGTAACAAAGCATTGTCAGTTTTTCTGCATAGTTATGTGTACTATGATTTCACTGATGAAGACTTTTGTAGCCCAGAAGAAACATGAGCAGAGCTCACCTTTTAGCAGAAGGGAATAATATGATGAAAAAGGGGAATTGTATGATCATGTTATCTAATTTCTTCTGTGTCTTCTTTGTGGAAGGAAGTGATGGCCATCCTGGTGCTATCCGGCTGTCACACAGGGAGAGAGTTTGCTGTAGCTATGTGAGTCGAGGCTATTAAAATACACAATTATTTTTGGCGCCCCTCAAATTTGTGCATCACCATCACATTTATAAATGATCAAAGAGACACCATTTTTATTAAATACTTGAAACGTGAACAAACTGGGAGGCAGGGGTACTATTGTATAAGTGTGTGCCCTTAATGACTGACATCTGATAAACCTCCGCACTGTGTCATGGGGGAGTATTTGTGCTGCTGTTGGTGGGACATGATATATAGTTGCCTGTAATTGTTCTAAAACCCTTGACAGATTAATATGGAGTTAGAGCTGATGGGAAGCACTAGTTACAAATTCAGTCCCACATCCTTCCATCAATGTGTCTGAACTATGGTAGCATCCAAAGTACAAGAGACAGCACCTCGATGTTTTGCAGGTGAAAGTCACTTATGTACCTGATACTAATCAAGCTTAGGAAATATTTGTTTTTTTCTAAGAAATTTTTGAGGGAAAAACGGTTTAACTGAAATTGAAGCTTGACCGCTAGCACTGAGAAATAGGGCCTGATTCTCCACAGCCTTGCAACTTGCTTGCCTTGCTCTGTGCTCACTTTGCATATGTGTGACTGAATCCCCACAAGGTGCAAGACAGTGGAGAATCAGGCCCATAGCCTTCTGTTTACCTTGTCTTAACAGAATTGGATCTGGGCCTGATTCTGGTTCTCACACTGGTTTCACTTCAGTGTAACTCCTTTTGCTTCAATGAAGTCACTCCTGATTTGTACCACTGTACATGAGTTTTGCTTTAATTGTGACCTAAAGCTTTCCTTCTTCCTGAACATCTGTCCTACCAGTGACATGTGACTTACTCCATACTTAGATGTACAGCCATTAAATCTCCGAGGCACTACAGCACGTAGCTTTGTCTAAACAGCTTGGATGGAAATTCAGGCTCTCCCAGACCAGCTGTGCTTGAGTTTGCTAAACCAAACCTGAACTTTGAATTCAGTTAAGCAGCTATCTGCACAAGGATGTTGTGCTATGACCCGATTGTACAGCCATTGGGAAACAGCTGTCCCAGAGGAGCCTATGTTCCTGGAATCTGTCCTCAGCATGATGGTAGGGGGAAGCATTCTGCACAAGCTATGAAGAAGGAAAGTTCCCTTCAATCTAACACCTAGGAGCTTCAGTCATGGACAAGGACCCCATTTGCTAGGTGCTGTACAAACACAGAGCAAAAAGACTTGTTTGTCTATTTGTTCTGAGAGGCACCTAATCCTCTTTGGGTGCAGTACAAATAATAAATACCAATCATGTATCTTTTGGACCATGGAGTCACTGTTCTGACCATCTTCACACTGTCATGGCTATGTTGTCCACAAGTTGTGCCTCAGCGGCCAGCATGGGGCATCAGGACAGCCAGGAAACTGTCCGTGGCTTGAGGCAGAGCAGAGACAGGCTTGGACTGCAGGGTCGGAGTAGTCTGTCAGAGCTTCCAGGTAGCAGGGATCATCCCAGGAAGGTAGCAATGTTGAGCAGACTGGAGTAGCTGCCTTGGTGTCAGCTGGCTAGACCCTTGCTGGTATACTAGCAGGGTCCTCGGGATTCGCAGACAATTCTCTCAAATGACTCTGGCTCAGGGATGACTCCTCAAGGTCAGAACACTCATCGCAGGGAGCAACGACGTGTCCAGTCAGACGGGTGGATGAGTTAGTGCACACTTGACCTTTTCAGTCCAATCTAATCTATATAGGAGTTGTGGTAAGTGGACTTTCTTCAGTAGGTGCCACATAAGAGTAAAAATAACTTATTGTTTGTCTGAAAGAGACCGCAAAACTCAGTGGGTGGCCTTGGGGGTAAAGCTGTCTGTTCAAATTTGCACGGGCATGCTCCCTAAACGTACATGCCTTCCAAACAGATCCCGCTTGCTGTGTTTATGACTTGTCTTTACTTGAATTGCTCAGTCAAGCAGGGTTTAGTCCAGGGGTTGGCAACCTTTCAAAGAAGAAGAGCCATTTTTTTGTTTTTGACCAAAATGTTTCAAGAGCTGCATCACACGCAAAGTGTTGGGGTGCAGGGGGGGTGCAACTGGCAGCTGGCCACTTCCAGGAGCGGCATGGAGCCACATGTGGGAGGGAGTTTGGGTGCAGTGTGTTGGGGTGAGGGGTGTGTGCTCTGGGAGGGAGTTTGGTACAGGAGGGGGCTCTGGGCTGGGGTAGGGGATTGGGGTGCAGGAGGGGGTGCAGGATCTGTGAGGAAGTTTGGGTGCAGGAGGGGGTTCTGACCTGGGGCAGGGGTTGGGGTGCAGGAGAGGGTGCAAAGTGCAGGCTCTAGCTGGGTGGTGCTTACCACAGGCGTCTCCCGGCCTGCGGTGCAGCAGGGCTCAGGCAGGCTGCCTGCATGCCATGGCCCCAGGCAGCTCCTGGAAGTGGCTGGCTGCTGGCATATCTCTGTGTGCCCCTGGGGGAAGGGACAGCAGGTCTCCGTGCACTGCCCATGCCCGCAAACACCGCCCCCACAGCTCCCATTGGCTTGGAACTGGCCACTGGGAACTGTGAGGATGGTGCTGGGGGCGGAGGCATGTGCAGAGCTGCCCCTGCCCCACCAGAGGCACGCAGAGCTGCGTCAGCAGCTGGCCACTTCCGGCAGCGGTGTGGGGCCACGGCATTCAGGCAGCCTGCCTGAGCCCTGCTGCGCCGCTGGACTTTTAGCATCCCAGAGATCGCGATCGACTGGCAAAGGCTCCAGGATTGACCAGTCGATCGCCATCAACAGGTTGGTGGCCACTGTTTTAGAGTGTAAAGAAGTGAATAAAGTACATTTGTTGGTTGTTTTTTTTTCAAAAAACGGCTGCCGCAAGGGGGCAACCAAAGAGCCGCAGGCCTCCAACCCCGGTTTAGTCCGTAAGAAATTATGAATGGTAGAAAATTAACTCTGTTGATAATGCTTTGCTCTCTGTTTCCAGCCAGTCAAATTACTGAGCCATCTATTTAAATTAAATATATCTAGGGACTAGTCTGTTTACTAAATATCCTTATATTACACTTAAATTGCCCACACACAATCATGGCAAAGCATTTATAAAACAAAACGGTAACAAACTAAGGGCATTGAAGGCAAAGCCCACAGCGCAGGGAGCTGTGCAGCCGCAGCACAGCAGGGAGAGCATGTGGGGGCTTTCGGCTCGAAAGGGGCAGAATACCTGCTGGAGGGTCACAGCATGTACTAGTAACAGGGCCTGGCCACACCCCCTTATGGGATGTAGCTTACTAGCCTCTGCGCAGCTGGCCAGCCTGTGAGCTAGTGTATAAATGTTGGGGACATGGTCCCATTCCTCTCTCCACCCTCATTGAGGAACCATGCTGTTGCCGGCACAGGGGCCCGAGGACAGCAACAGTGAGGTTCGTTGCCCAGAGTGCTTCGCGCCAATAAACATACCGGGGTGGAGAAACAATCAAAGTTTATTTGAGATCTCAAAGTGGTGCAAGGAGACAGGCAAGTCTCAAATCGAGCACACCAGCAAAAACAGTTTCTCTCTTCTTTATACATTTTACAGCTAAGCCCCCCGTCTCTCCCCCTCTCTACCACCTCCCCTCTATTCCCCCTCCCCTCTCTACCGAAGGCATGTTTATACATTTAAGCAACTAAATCATTCTAGGGCTATAAATCTAGCTTGTTAGTAACTTCTCCCTAAACAGTTATTTGGTCCTGTTTACCCTTAGTTTATTACCCCTTCCCCAGCTAGAAGGTCTATAAGCCTCTTTTTTGCGTTTAAGATCAGCAAGGATTTCACTGTTTAGCCAAGCTGGTCGCCTGCCATATTTACTATTCTTTCTACACATCGGGATGGTTTGTTCCATGAGATGGTCGAGTTCAGGATCCTGACACAAGGAAGAAAGGAGAGCAGCAGAATATGGACCCTGGACTTCAGAAAAGCAGACTTTGACTCCCTCAGGGAACAGATGGGCAGGATCCCCTGGGAGAATAACATGAAGGGCAAAGGGGTCCAGGAGAGCTGGCTGTATTTTAAAGAATCCTTATTGAGGTTGCAGGAACAAACCATCCCGATGTGTAGAAAGAATAGTAAATATGGCAGGCGACCAGCTTGGCTAAACAGTGAAATCCTTGCTGATCTTAAACGCAAAAAAGAGGCTTATAAGAAGTGGAAGATTGGACAAATGACCAGGGAGGAGTATAAAAATATTGCTCAGGCGTGCAGGAGTGAAATCAGGAAGGCCAAATCACACTTGGAGTTGCAGTTAGCAAGAGATGTTAAGAGTAACAAGAAGGGTTTCTTCAGGTATGTTAGCAACAAGAAGAAAATCAAGGAAAGTGTGGGCCCCTTACTGAATGAGGGAGGCAACCTAGTGACCGAGGATGTGGAAAAAGCTAATGTACTCAATGATTTTTTTGCCTCTGTCTTCACGCACAAGGTCAGCTCCCAGATTGCTGCACTGGGCAGTACAGCATGGGGAGAAGGTGACCAGCCCTCTGTGGAGAAAGAAGTGGTTCGGGACTATTTAGAAAAACTGGACGTGCACAAGTCCATGGGGCCGGATGCGCTGCATCCGAGGGTGCTAAAGGAGTTGGCGGGTGAGATTGCAGAGCCATTAGCCATTATTTTTGAAAACTCATGGCGATCGGGGGAGGTCCCAGATGACTGGAAAAAGGCTAATGTAGTGCCCATCTTTAAAAAAGGGAAGAAGGAGGATCCGGGGAACTACAGGCCAGTCAGCCTCACCTCAGTCCCTGGAAAAATTATGGAGCAGGTCCTCAAGGAATCAATTATGAAACATTTAGAGGAAAGGAAAGTGATCAGGAACAGTCAGCATGGATTCATGAAGGGGAAGTCGTGCCTGACTAACCTAATTGCCTTCTATGATGAGATAACTGGCTCTGTGGATGAGGGGAAAGCAGTGGATGTGTTATTTCTTGACTTTAGCAAAGCTTTTGATACTGTCTCCCACAGTATTCTTGCCACCAAGTTGAAGTATGGGCTGGATGAATGGACTGTAAGGTAGATAGAAAGCTGGCTAGATCGTCGGGCTCAACGGGTAGTGATCAATGGCTCCATGTCTAGTTGGCAGCCGGTTTCAAGTGGAGTGCCCCAAGGGTCGGTCCTGGGGCCGGTTTTGTTTAATATCTTTATTAATGATCTGGAGGATGGTGTGGACTGCACTCTCAGCAAGTTTGCAGATGACACTAAACTAGGAGGCGTGGTAGATACACTAGAGGGTAGGGATCGGATACAGAGGGACCTAGACAAATTAGAGGATTGGGCAGAAAAAAACCTGATGAGGTTCAACAAGGACAAATGCAGAGTCCTGCACTTAGGACGGAAGAATCCCATGCACTGCTACAGACTAGGGACCGAATGGCTAGGTAGCAGTTCTGCTGAAAAGGACCTAGGGGTCACAGTGGACGAGAAGCTGGATATGAGTCAACAGTGTGCTCTTGTTGCCAAGAAGGCTAACGGCATTTTGGGCTGTATAAGTAGGGGCATTGCCAGCAGATCGAGGAACGTGATCGTTCCCCTTTATTCGACATTGGTGAGGCCTCATCTGGAATACTGTGTCCAGTTTTGGGCCCCACACTACAAGAAGGATGTGGAAAAATTGGAAAGAGTCCAGTGGAGGGCAACAAAAATGATTAGGGGTCTGGAGCACATGACTTATGAGGAGAGGCTGAGAGAACTGGGATTGTTTAGTCTCCAGAAGAGAAGAATGAGGGGGGATTTGATAGCAGCCTTCAACTACCTGAAGGGGGGTTCCAAAGAGGATGGAGCTCGGCTGTTCTCAGTGGTGGCAGATGACAGAACAAGGAGCAATGGTCTCAAGTTGCGGTGGGGGAGGTCCAGGTTGGATATCAGGAAAAACTATTTCACTAGGAGGGTGGTGAAACACTGGAATGCGTTACCTAGGGAGGTGGTGGAGTCTCCTTCCTTGGAGGTTTTTAAGGCCCGGCTTGACAAAGCCCTGGCTGGGATGATTTAGCTGGGAATTGGTCCTGCTTTGAGCAGGGGGTTGGACTAGATGACCTCTTGAGGTCCCTTCCAACTCTGATATTCTATGATTCTATGATTCTATGATTCTAGAAACATGCAAACCTCATCATTATTGTTTGGTACCTGGCATGAACAAGGTCGTAATTGCTAACTAGCTGTTTACACATTCCAATTCCTATCCTTGGCTTTTGAGGTCGATCAGAGTTAACCATGGAAGGACAGAGTTTAAACATGGAAGAACTCTGGCTCAGGCAGGCATAGTAACCCCAACAATGCACTGCCAGAGGAGCAAAGTGGGAGCAGTCCCTGTGTTTGTGCAAACACAGGGACTGCAAATCTGCCTGATCCTTATACAGGGGAATATCCTTTACCCCATCCTACCCCCACTTCATATCCACATAATAGCTAGGCCAAATCTAAGCCTAAATTATCAAAACCACGAAACATTAAAGATCCACTTTCACTCTATGCATCCGAAGAAGTGAGGTTTTTACTCACGAAAGCTTATGCCCAAATAAATCTGTTAGTCTTTAAGGTGCCACCAGACTCCTTGTTGTTATTAAAGATCCATGTATACTAGCGCTAGCAAACACAGTCATAACGGAAACAATTTATTCACCTCTGCTCTACTAATGTATATTTATTCAGATAACAAATAGTGTTCCTGAAAGAGAATTTCAAACAGGACTCCTATCTGAGTCAAAGTAAATAGAAGAACCTGCCAAATCTTCCCGTAAGAATGCTAACAATCTCATATGTGCAGTTGTTAAGAGCCATTGTAAACTCACAAAAGGGTAATGGTGTAGGAGTAAAGGACTTTACTGTGAGTCGTTGATAGAGGTCTGCATCAATAGAAAATGGAAGATCTAAACAAAATAGTTAAAGAACTGGAAGAAGATAGTCACTGTAACATATAATTGATTACTCAGAAATGGAGGGAACCACAGAGCTGAAGGTAACTGTCATGTCTGGATCTGGTCAGACTGCATAAATGGTATTAATGAAAATTTGGTTTGATCATGTTAATTCCCTTGTTTATCTGCCATTTGTGGACATTGGCATGAACAGGCATTTGTTTGCACTAATGTTTTTGAGGTGCTGTCCATTATATGAATACCCATGTTTGCATGGGAACAGTGTATTTGCGACTCTCTAGTCATCATTAACTGCTCGTTATTTTATTGTTTAAAAAGCTTCAGTCATCCCACCAGGAAGCAGAAACAACATTTTATATGTATCAAGTGCCCAATCACACAACAGTAATAAGGAACAGGGAATACTCTGGAAATAACCAATGGAGTGAAAACAGTTAATCCAAACTATTCAACTGGTGTTAATTAATCAGTTCATAAGCAGAAAATAGTACTGAATGATATTTGTGCACATGCAAGGAACAATTTGACCAGCTGTAGTAACTTCCATACTTCTGTACATCAGTGCCCAAGATGCAATTCCATTTGAACCCTTTCCACAAGTTTCAAGAACTATTCTTTAAAACAAAGGCACTGGAAGGAATCCAATGGGCAAACTTCCTAGATTATCTGATCATATTGTGAATGAGGACAAGAAAACAAACTTTCTTTCTGCCTTGTCTCAGTTTCGTCTCAGTTTAACTTGGAGTTCACTACCATGTGACCATCATAGATGGGCCTGGAAGGGATTCCCAGACTGTGCGAGGATCAGCTGGTGTAAACTACAGTGGAAAACTCTGAAAGAAAATCAAACTCAGACAGAGCAAATAACCAGCAGTTGTTCTGTACTGTATCAGAGTGAAACAGCACGTGCTTAAATAGTAATCTGTCACGTTTCCTCTCAGGGCTGGTGCAAAGAAGTTTCGCGCCCTGGGCAAAACTTCCACCTTGCACCCCTCCCAGCCCTGTGGCAGCTCTCCACCCCCCTCTGCCCTGAGGCAGCCCCCCCGGCAGCTCCCCCCACTTCTGCCCTGAGGCACCCCCACCTCGCGGCAGCTACCCCCCCGGTGAGCTGTGCGGCAGCTCCCCACCCCAGCTCACCTCTGCTCCACCTCCTCCCCAAGCACGCCGCCCCCCGCTCTAATTCTCCGCAAACCTGGGAGGCAGGAGAAGTGGAGCAGCGAAGGCGTGCTCCGGGAGGGGGCGTAGCAGAGGTGAGCTGGGGTGGGGAGCTCTGCGGCAGCTCCCCGCAGCCCTGAGACACCCCCCCCCCCCGTGGTAGCTTCCCACCCCCCCGGCCCGGGGAGCCATGCGGCAGCTCCCCACCCCAGCTCACCTCTGCTCCGCCTCCTCCGCGAGCACGCCGCCCCCCGCTCTAATTCTCCTCCCCTCCCAAACTTGCGGTGCCAAACAGCTGATTGGTGCCGCAAGCCTGGGAGGCAGGAGAAGTGGAGCGGCCACTGCGCTGGGAGAGGGAGTCTGAGCCACACGTGTCAGTGCGCCGCCGCCAGCCCAGCCCAGGAACGCTGTAAAAAAAAATTGGGGGCACCGCTTTTTGGTGCCCCCAAATCTTGGCGCCCTAGGCAACCACCTAGTTTGCCTTAATGGTAGCACTGGCCCTATTTCCTCTGATATTTATTGATTGTTTGTGTGTTTGTTTGTTACTTTTGGTTTTAGTGATGCCTGTTTCATCACTCTGAGTGCCTCCCATACGTTAAAAAGACAATAATCGACACAAACAGTTGGGCTCTTCCAAGAATCATTGAACTATCCCATTCTAACTTTTTCTTTCTGTAGCTTGTGTTTTCATTAGTGAAAGCAGGGCAAAGAAGTGCACTTTGCATGTAGTACAGAAAGGGATGGCATTTGGGAGAGGTCTTAGCTCCTGCAGGATATCGGTCCAGTCTTGAACCGTAGAAAGCTATCTTCTGCACAAACCCCTTTCACCCTTGCAATGGAAAATTCCATTGTGTAAGAGGAGTGAAGTTGTCTTCATCCCAGAGCTTTAGGTGGCGGAACTGACTTTACAATACTACCAAAAGCCTGCCAAGTAGTCTTTCTTATATACTAGCTATCTCCTAGTATATCCCCACTTATCTACCTAGTATTTAGGCACCTAACTCCCATTGAAATAAATAGAGTTAAGTGCCTAAATACTTTGTGAATCCCACCCTGCCCTCTCCCCTTGATGGAGAGAATGGTGGGCTTTCAATATGCTTAGGAGGTTAACAAATCCTGGCTGTGACGGTCCTTAGCTGTCAGGACCAGTGAATTACAGCGGGGCCATACGAAATCTCTGTTTTCTTAAGCCTGTTCATAGGCATGTGGCAACATGGCCCAGGATCAGAGACCTACCGTTGAATGTAATCATTGCTGACTGTCCTTCTGTGGTTTTGCAGTTCATTGGGATTGTATATTTCATTATATCGACTAGGAGTGAATATTTATAGTGTCTTGCTTTGCCTTGTTGCTCAGTCCTGATTAATATGTAGTGCTCATGAAACAAAATAGTCCTCTGAGGCCTGCTTCATCCCTTAATGATTCTCTCCTTGCAAAATGTCAAAGCACTGAAGTACTGAAGGAAGGCTCCCGGAAACCCATTGTAAAACTTTTGTCACCCAGCTCCAGGGCAGGTTGGGATGGTTTCCAGTGGGGCTCACGCCCTTCCCTGCCAGAGATGAATTATACAACTACTTCTGAAGAGCAATTGTTTTGCTTTTGCAATAGACTAAATGACACCAAATAAATACCAGATGCTATTGCAAAAAGTGTTCTGGGTAAAGAAATTGTACTTTCCCCACCTTGCCAGGCTTTCATTCCTCTTCAGAATAGAAAGCAGAGCAATGTGCTATAAACAAACACCATTGGCCAGATTCTCAGCTGGTGGAATTCAGCATAGCTCCATTGGTTCCAATGGAGTTAATAGAGCTATGCTCCTTTACACCCACTGGGCATCTGACCTAATATATTTTCCAGAAATAAAGTCTAAAACAATTGTAGCAATGTGCCGCTTCACATCATTTTGTTACCTATTTCCCTGATGATGGTTCTGAGACAGCATTTTTGTTTAAATGGGAAAACAGTAAATGGGTTTTGTGAGCAACATAATGAGCAACCTATAAACTATCACAAGCAAGCATCTAGCTTAATTGATGCTAGATGTACATTTTTTTTTATAAAAATGCTCCTCAGTTAGCCCAGAGATATTTTAAATGAATTTTTGCTTTCTTTGTCTTTTCCCTCTTGAATAATAGAAGTGCTTAGCACTTCTGTAGGCTATTTTTATACGAAGCTATCAAAGCATGAATTAAGTTTCACATTACTTCTGTGATCTAGTATTACAAATGAGTAAGCTGAAACTAAGAGAACTAAGAAACTCCCCAAATGTCAACAACAAATCTCTTGTGGAAATGGGAATTGAACCCAGGAGTCCTAATTCTCAGTACTATACTCCAACCACTATAAAATATAACCCCATGCTCTTCATTTCTATCAATCCCAACAGATGTAGTATATAATTATACACACCAGAAACACAATCTTGTGCTGATTTAAATTAACGGTAATGCTTTTAATACTATAGGATCTTCTTCATTTCCTGGGAAATGTCATATTGCTCTAAAACCATGCTCAGTAGCTCAACATCCCTGAAAAATACCACAGTGAAAATGTCATACAGGTGTCTGTTCTTAGTGCACATTGGAATGATTTATTTTTCTGATCATTTTATTATTTTTGGCAAAAGTAATATGACTATATTTGAGATGTTACTAATAATTCCTAGAAGTTTGGCAGGCATTTAGTACTGAAATATGAAATTTGAAGTCTGAAGGCTAATTCTCAGCACCCAGAAGGTCATAAGGGCATATCAAGACCCATGATAACTCCTTCTAAATACATAGGTGGCATTCCTGAATAAGACTTATCCATGCAGATCCTTCATAGGACTGTATGGGGGCAAATTCCTCTGCACAATCAGGTATCAGACGGGTAGCCATGTTAGTCTGGATCTGTAAAAGCAGCAAAGGGTCATGTGGCACCTTATAGACTAACAGACGTATTGGAGCATGAGCTTTTCGGATGCATGCATCCGATGAAGTGGGTATTCACCCACGAAAGCTCATGCTCCTATACGTCTGTTAGTCTATAAGGTGCCATAGGACTCTTTGCTGCTTGGACAATCAGGGTTATGGTGCCAGTCAGAATTCAGGAAAGACTATTCTTGTTCTCTGAGAGGGAGGGTTTGAACCTTACAACACCTATTGGAGCTAATAGTAGTTGGAGATTCTCAGATATTCTGTTGTCCTTTGGCCCAAGAGGTTAGCCAGTATTTGAGGTCTTGCTGAGTTGTTTCCTTTAGGAGAAGAAATTGCTTATATGAGTCAGGTATTTCTTTGGCACGATACTGTTTACTTACAAAAGGCTTGTCTACACTTACCAGAGGATCGACGCTGCGGCGATCGATGCATTGGCAGTCAATTTAGCGGGTCTAGTGAAGACCCGCTAAATCGACCACCGATAGTTCTCCCGTCGACTCCTATACTCCACCTGATCGAGAAGAGCAAGGGGAGTCAACGGGAGAGCATCTCCCATTGATGTCGCATAGTGTGGACCCCTCGGTAAGTAGATCTAAGCTAGGTCGATTTGAGTTACACTATTCACGTAACTCAAATTGCGTAGCTTAGATTGACTTTTCCCTTTAGTATAGACAAGGCCTAAGTATGTACACAAAGTTCTGTTTCCCTGAACACAGTAGGAGCAAACAACAGGAGGCAGTTTCCTTGTTCACAATTTCCAACCCTGTTTTTCCAGACAGCACTCTAGCTAAACAATGCTTTCTCACCTTCCAGAGCCAGGCTACCTGTGCTTCTCTAACTTTCTCCAGGCCTTGGGAAGTGGCTTCTACTGTTTCAACTATAACTAAAGAAAGGGTCATTTCATTGCTCCCTCAGTTAGCCTGAAAGAAGAGTGGTACTCTGCCCATCACTTCAGAATGGTTCATGATTGCTCATAGATCAAAGACATGCTTGCTGACAGCTGCCAATACCTTCCAGCACAACAATGAGGATTTTGGAATTGTGTCTTTTGGGGGGGAAATATAGTATCTAGTGTAACCCTTCTGCCTGTCTGAGTTGGCCGGGTTCAGTATCTAAGTGTTCCATTTCAATAACACAATGCAAAACCGGCTTGAGCCCCCACGCAGTGACCTGGAACAATTACATACCACCGCCCCCCCCGGGCGCCTCTAAGAGGCAATACTTCCCCTCTCGCAAGCATGGAGTCTGAGTGTAGCAAAATCATTTTAATAAAGGAGGGAAACAATGCGGCATTATGTTGGGGAAACACCACAAACAGGATCCATAATACAAACCATGAGCAAAGGACCCACCCCCCCAAGTAAGTTTGGCAGTGTCCTTTTCCCCTCGGGGTCTTAAGTCCAGCAACCCAAAAAATCACCCAAAAGTCCTACAACCCAAAAGTCTCTGTCCCTGGTCAGTGCAGCCCCAGAGTTTAAAAGTTTATGTGCAGAGTTTTACCTCCCAGCCTGGGGGTGGGGGGGGGTGGGCAGCACAGCAGTGTTAAGGGGCACCTTATGTTGTCCAAGGCCAACTGCCCCACCTCTCAATGGGGTTCTGCTACAGCCTTCACCGCGAGCCACTCCACCAGCCACTCCGCTCTACCAGCCGTCCCGTGAGCCATTCCAGCCATTTTGTGAACTGCTCCACTCCACCAGCTGTTCCATGAGCCACTCCAGTCATCCCGCAAACTGCTCTGCTAGCTGCTCAGCAACATATCTTCAGGCCCCCCCAATGGAATTAAAATTAGCTCTGATAGTCCACAGTAGAGAGAGGAGGAGAAGGCGCAATTGGCATTTCAGGCCCTCAAAAGGGGCCCATACCATCAGGTACAAATATCTGTCCCCAGACTCTCTCAAGTCACTGGGTTTTGTCCCTTGTCTAGCGAGTGCTACTTAGTTGATGGCAAGTCCCTCTGTCATAAAACAGTTTCATTGTCCTTGATTCACATAATCAGGGTAACAACACTTTATTCTTCCTGCCCCAATAACAAAGAAACTGGGGATCCCATAGTAGCCAAAGTGACCATTTTGGGCTGCTGTGGGCTCATGCTAGGTGGGGTGGGTGTGCCTATGCAAACAAAATCAGCCCCTGAAGTTCTTTTCCACAACTCGCCACAATTCACCACCAGATGTCAGGGTAGAGCTCATCCTGACTCTGCTTACACTAGCAAAGAGGAAGGATGTTCCAGTAGTTAGGGCACTAATCTAGGACTTAGAATCATAGAATCATAGAATATCAGGGTTGGAAGGGACCTCAGGAGGTCATCTAGTCCAACCCTCTGCTCAAAGCAGGACCAATTCCCAACTTAGGATACTTGAATTCAATTTCCTCTTCTGCCACAGACTTCCTATATAATCTTGAGCAAGTTACTTGGGCCTAGATCTTCAAAAACATTTAGGTTCCCAATTTCCTTTGAGGAGCTGAACCTCAACCTTTCTTGCCTCAGTTCCTCATCTGTAAAATGGGAGATAATAGCACTGCCCTACCACTTCACAATCTTTAAAGGATTTAACGTGCCCATACAGTATGGTGATGGGGCAGTATAATAGCTGGGTAACACTATAAACTGTTCAAGATCTTCAAAGCATTTCAGAAACACTAATTCATCATGACAACACTTTGAGGGTGGGAGGTGGAGCACAAGGGAGCCTGGCATTCCTTCCTGGTTTAGAGACTGTTTTTATTTTGGCTCGGGGTCTAGCACAGATTAAAGCAGCATTGAGGCTGCTCTAATCTATATTGACTGGCTAGGGACCACAAAGGCGCCATCTACCTGTTGGGGATTGCTGGAGTACAATAGGTTTTTGCCCATGCCTCTCCTGTCCCTGATGTGCCCTATGTGCTGTATTCAGACCTCACCACTCTCTGGCTGGCCATGCCTTTCTCTTTTTATCACCATACTGATGTTGATGAGTCATTGCCAGCAGTCCTGCTAAGCATAAATTTTGTTTTCAGTTTATTTTTGATAACACACCAAAAGGTCTCTGTGAACAGGTGCCAATAAGTTACACATTATTAATGTTATTACTTTTATTGCATGTTCCAATTCCCAGGTTTATTTTAATTATGCACATTATGAGAGAGCCATGTTGGCGTAACAATGAAAAATATGCTGATCTGCATGACATTTCATTTATAGATTGACAGGCGACGCCTATGATGATGACTAATTCTACGATAGAATCATGTCATTTATTACTACCCATAAATGAAATGTCATATGCAGCCACCTATTCTTCATTCCTTAATTAATTCTAATTACTGCCCTTGGACAAATCCTGCAAACTTTGGTTCTAGCCTTTAGTGCATGACGTCCCTTTGTACAAATGGATAATATTTCATCTTAAATTAATATAAATTTGTGTATGTCTTTATATCCCTTCTTCCAACATATGAATCCATATATATTGATAAGTTTCTTGCATTTTGTGTATTGTTTTCCATTGAGTTCATTTCAGAATGGCTTGTAATCACAGAGTGTTCAATAATTTAATGCAGACTTTTTCTTTCTGGCTGAATTACTAATGTTCCTATTCTATGCGCAGAGGCTTGATTAAAGTAACATAAATCTCCCAATGATGTGAAAATGTGATCATTTATTACATGGACAATCAGTTTATTTAAAAACATAATTAGTTTGTACATCAAGAAACTTTTCCTCAGGTGTGATAAACTGCAAATAATTACTGAACCTCCACCAGTGAAATTAAAAGTCTCACAAGGCTGTTACTAGGAATTTGTGATTTGACAGAGAAAAGGGTTTCAGTTCCAGGCTGTTTTTATACAAAATTGATTTTTTTTCTTTTCACTACATTAAGACTGAGTGGGGGAGAGGAAGGAGGGTGAGAATAGATTGGCTGGTAGCAGCAGAATGCAGCCAGAGTGTACCCATTCTTTTCAACATGAAGAATCAAGGACACAGTCCTCTTCCCATTGAAATCAAAAGCAATCTTCCCATTGAACTCAATGGGTGCTGGAGCCAATGTTCAGACACAGTTTAATTGCACTGTCTAGAGGAAAGCTGTAGTAATAGAAATGGGATGACATTCCATAGTGCAAAGTCAAGGTCATGCACTTGGGGACGAACAACAAGAAATTTTGCTATAAACTGGGGACATATCTGTTAGAAGTGACAGAGGAAGAGGAAGACCTGCATGTACTGTTTAATTGTAGGATGACTATGAGTAAAGGATATGATTCGTTCACAGATTCTGTAACTTTAATGGACCTCTGTGACTTTTTCGGCTTCATCCCACCACAGTGGGGGGGCTGGAGCAGCTGTCAGCCCCTCCCCAGGAGCAGCAGCAGGACGGAGCAGGTTCTGGGGCTGGAGCAGCATCAGGGACTGGAGCAGCCTCCAGGGTTGGGTCAGTCACCGAGGCTGGAGCAATGACCGGAGCAGCAGCACCCTATGCCGCGCACTTCAGGTGCCCCTCCCCCCATTGCCGCGCTGCTCCTGCCCTCTGCCTTGGAGCCCCTGGCCAGCTGCTCCCTGGAGCCTCCTGCTTGCTGTGCTGATGTCAGGGTGTGTCCCCCCGTGCCCAGGTACCCCATTTCCACAGAGCAGGGGGAAGGGACAACAGGGATCAGGAATGGGACAGAGCCGCTGGAGGATGCTGCTGTGTCTGAACAAGCAGCCTTCAAACTGGTGATTGATGATCTACTTAAAGGGGCAGCGCACTGTTTCTCATACAGTCCTCCAGCACACACACACTGTCTCTCACACACATATACACTCTCTCTCTCTCTCTCTCTCTCTCACACACACACACACACACACACACACACACACACTCTGTCTCTTTCATCCTAAACTTCCAACACATACTTGTATTATTGTTATTGTTACTTCTTGGTACTTCCTGCAATGCACATATGTCTGTAATTTAATTCTTTCAAAGTGCTGTTATTTTAGTTTTTTGACTGGTCTATGCATTTCATAATTTTATTTCTCTCTTAGGCTTAAATTTAATTCTTTGAGTAGTGAATTCTAAAATGCTTAACCTGTCCTGGCTGGAATAATTATCCCTACAGTAACTTTTAAAAAATATATATGATATCTAGGTTTTTTTGTTTCTACTGGTGGCACACATCCACACATTACCTTGATATTGGTGCACATAACAATATTCATACCGCACATGGATGGAAAAAATTAGAGGGAACATTGCTGTCAGGCCCCTGTGAGTCTCCCACGGTTAGTCCCCCCACCCAGGGTATTTTTAATAAAGTTGTGGGCTTCCATGAATTTTTGTTTACTAAAAATACTTGTGACAAAATCTTAACCTTAACTATGAGCCACCAACATGATGTGGCTGTGAAAAAGGCTAATGCAATTCTAAATGCACTAGGCAAGAGATAGGGAAGTGTTATTACTGTTATGCAAGCCACTGGTGAGACCTTATTGGAATACTGTGTGCAGTTCTGGTCTTCAGTGATTAAGAAAGATGGAATTTGGAACAGGTACAGAGAAGGGCTACCAAGATGACCAGAGAAATGGAGAACCTACATTACAAGAGGAGACTTAAGGAGCTTGGTTTGTTTAGCTTAACAAAGTGAAGGCTGAGGGAAGATATGATTGTTCTCTATAAATACATCACAGGGATAAACACAAGAAGAGTTATTTAGGGAAGGGCCAATGTTAGCAGATGAACAAATGGATATAAACAGGCCGTCAATAAGTTTAGGTTTGAAATTATACTAAGGTTTCTAACCATCAGAGGAGTGAAGTTCTGGAACAGCCTTTCAAAAGGAGTAGTGGAGGCAAAAAACCTAACTTGTTTCAAGACTGAGCTTGATAAGTTTATGGAGGGAATGGTATGATGAGACTGGCTACAACGGCATATGGCACATCTATGACTGCTAGTAGCAAATATCCCCAATGGCCAAAGATAGGACACTAGCTGGGGATGGCTCTGAGTTACTACAGAGAATTTTTCCCAGGTGTCTGGTGGGTCTTGCCCAAATGCTCTAGGTCTAACTGATCACCATATTTGGGGTTGGGGAAGAAATTTTCTCCCAGGTCAGACTGGCAGAGACCTGGGCATGGGCCACTTGCTGGTTTGACCTAGAGTAAATGGTGGATTCTCTGTAACTTGAAGTCTTTAAATGAAGATTTGAGGACTTCAGTAACTCAGATGTAGGTCATAGGTCTATTACAGGGGTGGGTGGATGAGGTTCTGTGGCTTGCAATGTGCAGGAGATCAGACTAGATGGTCATCATGGTCACTTCTGGAATTAGTCTGAGTCTTGTAACCCAGTCTGCTATTTTGATTAAATATTAGGTTTTTTCTTCCAGCTTTGAGTTATTAGTCAAGATGAATTAACCTTTGTTCAAGTTTGGATTTATATTTCCCAATCTCTGTTTAGATAAACCATGAGTCAAAGGATTGGAGGCAAGACTCTAGACTAGTGATTCTCAATATTTTCCATACTGGAATCTCTTTTTCCATCATGGCACTCTACCTGGAAATTCCCCTCCTACTTAGCTGCGGGATAGGGTGGTCATAACCCCTTGGTTGGGAAGCCCCTGCTTTAGAGTTCTAGTCTCAGTTCTGTCATGAACTGGCTGTGACCTTGGTCTTTGCGTTGGGTCACCCAACTATAAAATGGGGATAATATTTACCCACTTGAAAGGGGTGTTGTGAGGATTTAGTCTCTCCTGCATGTTTGAAGTGTTCTAACATCCTTGCCAAATGGGAAGGCATCATTATTCAAACAAATTGTTTTGCATCAGATCTTAAATTCTTACATCTCTTGTAGTGTCCATGCTCAACCTTGCTGCAGGAAAGCAACAGTGAAATTCACTTTCCAGTCATGTAATAAACATGCAGGTTCTCAGTTCACCAGCCAGTTTGTTTGTGCTCTCTTGATAAGCCCACCTTGCTGGTCACTCACTTACTGGAAGTTACTGGTAGAGCTAGACTGTACATCCCAAATCAACAGCATAGGTAGTATAGCTACACAGATGAAGACATTATTTATTTGCAGTTGTTTCAGACACCTCCATTCCACACTGCTCTTAAATACTGTAGATTCAACTATCAGCCAAGAAATGTTCTTATCAAGAATAATCTGTCATTCAAGCACTCTGCTCTTACCTTTGGCATTTATTCTATTCTTAATTACCATGCTGTCAGCTTTGCCCTTGTAGGATAAATTGCGCTGCCCATGATTCACTTATAAAACATCTAACTATTAAAGCCCTGATCAACAGAATTAAGTACAACAAAAGAAGTGGGGAGGAGGAGAGGGAGGAGCTGATGGTGAAAAGATCTCTTGCCTCTCAGCCTTTTTGCGAACTGATGTTCTGGGCTTTCTAGTCCAGCAAATATTTCTTTGTGTGATTTAGCAACAAACGAGATTTGTTCGTCTCGCAGGGGCAGGATTTGGGGCCTGATCCAAAGCCTGCTGAAGTCAGTGGAAAGGTTTCCTTTAAATTCAGTTGGTTTTGGATCAGGTCCCTAGATTCTCAGCAAAAGCCAGCCATTTATCAACTCTTACAGCTGGATTGATTGAGGAACAAAGAGGTCAAGTGACTAGCAGGAGATGACTGATGATTGAGCTGTTCATTCCAGTTTTGACTTAGGACCATTCTGATTGTCCTATCTAGGCATCTAGGTCAATGCCTACCTACCCAGGCATTTAAAAAGCATCCATCATCATGGTATCGGAACATTAACACAGTCAATCTAAGCAGACGATCTATCTGAACGTGTTCTCCATTCCTTCCTTGTATATGATGATTGGGGAAGGAGTTCTCTTTCTTCCTCCTTCTCTCAAGGGAAGGGAAATCAAATTCTTTTGGGATTGCTGTAGAGGAGCATCTCATTCTGCACATGGTTATTGTAACCACTAGCTCACTGGCTGGGTAATACAAAAATCAGCAACATAGATTGTGTCTTAGGTCTTTAAAATATATTGTTTTGTTTAGTATAAATACAACACAACAGCAGTAAATCTCTCTACTCTCACTTATGGATATAGAGTCTTATTTGCCATTTGTTTGTGGCTAGACTGTTTATAATAACTGAACACAGAGTTATTCTTACCAAATAGGTATTTTATTTGCAGCCATCTCAGAAAATATTTGAAATCTCTTCTATTCTCAGATGTTATGTTTCAAACGTGTATTGGTCAGCTCTGGCAAGGAGAGGGCATCTTCTCTAGTCTTAAGGGCAGGTCTTCACTACGGGGGGGGGGGTCGATTTAAGATACACAAATTCAGCTACATGAATAGCGTAGCTGAATTCAACATATCGCAGCCGACTTACCCCGCTGTAAGGACGGTGGCAAAATCGACCTCCGCGGCTTCCCGTCGACGGCGCTTACTCCCACCTCAGCTGGTGGAGTAAGAGCGTCAATTCGGGGATCGATTGTCGCGTCCCAACGAGACGCGATAATTCAATCCCTGAGAGGTTGATTTCTACCCGCCGATTCAGGCGGGTAGTGTAGACCCAGCCTTAGAAATCCCCAGCTTTATAGCCTGACATAACCTTTTCTCAAGGTTCTTCTCTGGGAGGGCAACACCTATCTCAAGAGAATTGTTAGAAATCAGCATGCAAAAAGGTTACTGAAAACACGATAAATAAGCTAGGGCTGACTTCAAGTGAGACTCAACTCAGTACAGAATCAGCCTTAGAATATAGGAGAAAATTGTATGGTGGAGGAGGGATTTGGATTTTTCTTCTAAAATGCAACATCCCACCTACAATCACTTACCACCTTATTATTAAAAAGATAATAGAGATAATGCACAGAAGAAGTCATTTTATAGCAATTATTCCAAAATAGAGTGCTGGCCTTGGGGTCTATTATAAGTTCTCAGTAAACTACATAAGGTGGCAGTCTCTAACTGTTTTTAAATAATTATTTTATTCACTTACTGTACTCTTCATCCATTTTTTTCTTGTATGTCTTGACTTTGTTCTAGAGATACACCTGGGGGATATAATTTATGTAATCTACCCATTTATCTTCCAGCTACTATTTGCCTTGGTTGCAATTTGTAAATGAATCTAGCTGAAGGCATATAATTATGTGAATAATCATAGGAAGACAATAAAAAAATGTTGGTTTGATTTTTGTCACATGGCTTCAGTTAGATTTGATATTGAGTATCACATCTGAAAAAAAAATCTTCCAGCCTTACTCATTCTGACTCCGAAGTACCGAAGTACCTTGATTACTTGGGGCAGCACCTTGTTCCTGGAGCAGTCCCCTTGAAGAGAATCATGCCCAGTCATTCCCCTGTCTCTTCTTTCCACTAACTGGTGCATAATGCCCTACAACTTCAAAATGGAAAGAAGTGGATAGAAGGTTGTGACAAGGCTACTGTTGTGGAACATAGGAATTGCCATTCTGGATCGGACCCAAGGCCATCTAGTCCAGTATCCTGTCTCTGAGAGTCGTCAGTACCAGACGTTTAGTGGAAGATATAAGCACTCTGCAATACGCAGATGTGGAATAATCTGCCCTCCCCCCCCCCCCACCCCATATTAGATCTTATCCTGGCCTCTAATAGAGATTGGCCTTGAAGCATAAGGTTTAACATCCTCTGCAAAATTTTTGTCATTAATCCTGATAACTTTGAATACTCCTAATGGACACATAAATGTCCACTCCCTCTTGAAATCTTGTTAAGTTCTTGGTCTCAACCACTTCCTGTGTTCCAGTGGCAATGAGTTCCACAGTCTAATTATAAGCCGCGTGAAAAAAAATTCCTTTTATCTGTTTCAGATTCCCCACTTTTTAATTTAATTGCACGTCCCTTTGTTCTTGTGTTACAAGATGGATGGAGAACAAAAGTTCCCAATCTGACATCTGTAGGCCATTCATTTTCTTACTTTTATCATGTCCCCTCTTATTTGTCTCCTTTCTAAGGATTTCCATAAATATTCACTGAATAGTTTGTATGAATAATTTTCAGACTTTTGGGGGAGTTTTACTTGGCCTATTATTGTTTAGTATTTATATTTCAGTAGCACCTAAAGGCTGCATTCAGGGCTAGGGGACCCTATTGTGTTAAGTGCTGTATCCACACAATAAAAGGAAGTCCCTGCCTCAAAGAGTGTACATACTAAGTTAAGAGAGACAGCAAAGGGATTCAAGGAACAGATTGGGGAGCACAAGGTAACAGTGAGACATTTATGATTAGTGTATCAAGCTGTGGTTACAGCAGACCAGCTGCCCAGCTAGTATATACGAAGACTGGGGAATCTTGCAGCTGTGTCTCTTGCCTTCATTCCTCTGCCTTATTTTCAGCGTCATATGTTTTCCTTGACGATCCAGTGAGTCTCGTGTTTAGCACATTCAGTGTCATGTCATACAGTATATAAGCATCATTGCAAGAGGACATGACACATGCTTCAATACAATACATACTGTGTTCTGGTGCTTCAGTTTGCTTGTTCTCTTAGGTTTATTTTCTCTCTCACTCAGGTTCAAAGTATGGCACTTGAATAGCCAGGAAAATAAGGGACCTGTCACTGAATATATGCTTTGTTCAGCACAGTGATTATCTGATTTCTGTCTAGCACAGTTCACTGTCATGGTAGTTAGGCTGAAGGAAGACCTACTGTACCTTGACAGTGGGACCATCTGGTGTTCATTCTTGTAATTAATGTCAAACCCAGACAGTCCTGCTGCTGCAAATATATATTTTAATGCATCACAGGGCATGTTCACTAATTTATGTGAGACTTATGTCATTTGAAACCTATATTCTGGGCATCAAAATAATCAGTTATATATATATATATAATGTGTGTGTGTCCACACACAGTACGTGGGTAGATATATAGATATAATTACACAGATGTACGCTTGAAAACCGGGAATCACAGATGATTGTCAGGGAAGGTCGATTTTTCATCCTAACAGCTAGAGAATGTCTTTATATCTGTAACTCTTTTGCCAGTTCTTTTCAGAACTGCATCTGGGTAAAAAGGAATTAAAGACATTCAGCCTGTGAAAAGGATTGCAGTGAGAATGCACCAGTGTCAAGACTGATTTGCATCTCGATGGCTTCTGATTACATATTTTATAGATGTGCATGAACACATGGTTGTGTGGCTTTATGAGGACATATTGTGAACAAAAATTGCACAAGTGTAATCTTGGAGATTGATATACTAGGCTGTAATTATGCCCCTCTATGCCAGACACTTTGGACATTTGGGCTTGCTGGTTAGAATTTTTCAGAAGTGCCTAAGGCCCATTATCAAATGTGAGTTAGGACCAGATTTACAGAGGTATTGAAGTGCCTAGTAGAATTTAAAAAGCAACTTAATACTTTAGGTGCCCAACCCCCATTAATGTGCATTAGGAGTTTGGAGCTTCAGTCCTATTGACTTTCAATTAGATGTAGGGTCAGATTGTCAAAGGTATTTAGGCATCTAGCAGAACTTTCAAAAGTGTCTAAGGGTACATCTACACTGCAAAAAAAAAAAAAACCCACTGCAGCGAGTCTCAGATTCTGGGTTGGCTGACTCTGGCTTGTGGGGTTCACGCTATGGGGCTCTAAACAGCAGTATAGATGTTCCCACGCAGGCTGGAGCCTGGGCTTTGAAACCTGGCAAGGGGGACAGGTCTCAGGCCCCAGGCTCCAGCACAAGTGGGAATGTCTACATGGCTGAGTCAGTGGATCTGGACTCTGAGACTCATTGCCGTGGGATCTTTTGCAGTGTAGATGTATCGTAAGCTGGTTAGGCACCTAAGGGCCAAAGTTACTTTTGAAAATGGCGCTTAGGTGGTTTTGAATCAGTTCCCTGCTTTATTTTATAGTTGTTTGGTAATTTGTGAATGGTACACGTGCTGATTCTCTAAAGAGGCATAGATGTACCCACTGGTGGATACTCCTGTGTGACTGTTGTTTGAGAACAGTCATATGCTCTTTAGTTCAAACATTAACAGATTTTTGATCCCCAAATCTGTATTGTTGTCATGAACAAATAGGTTATATTCATCCTGTATTAACTACATCCTGGGTCAAAGGGATTTTGCACATAATGTATCTCTCAGAGCAAAGGTCTGCTCAGCCGCATGATTTTGCCAGAGAAGGGGAAAGGTTTTGCCAGGAATACAGAATTCATTCCCAATTCCTTATATTCTAGTAATAGCAAGAGCTCTCTCTAGATGGTGCTAGGAAGAGTGTGACTGGCTATCATGCTAGACAACATACTTTTGTCCCGTTGGGGACATGGTCTGTTGATGAGGGGCATATCCAGCCTCAAGCACAGTGAGAACTAGCTGGCACACCCCAGCTCCTCTGCGCCTCACCCATCCCTAAGGAAAGGATTTTGCCCTTAATCAACAACTAGGGAATCCCAGTGCCCACAAGAAGCATGCATCACACAGCTCTGCCCTCACGTGGCATGCACCACCACAAGTGGACCACTTTCCCGTGTGAATCAGGCCTATTATTTTCACATTGCAATATCATGGAAAGTTTTTAAGTCTACTAGCTCTCTTAAGGCCATATTTGGTCCTGGCATACGCAACCACAGCATCAATGGAGATCTTCTCTCTCACAAGAAGACTGAATTTGGTCCCATGACATCAGTTAGGAAACAATCTCAAAACTTATCTCAGATGCCAACAATTCTAGTGATCTGGGATAAAACATCGCCTCATCCAGGGTTTGTCTACACTGCCCGCAGTTTGGATGTCGTCAAAACGAATATTAGTACCCACCAAAGTGCTCAGCTGGCAACTCCCCTGTGTGGATGCTGTGGGCATGAACTAGAAGATTCCTAGTCGTTCTCATTAATGTAATCCTCTTCAACAGGTCCACATTCAAGCTCTGGTGTTGAGGGGGAAGTTTTTGCTCCCTATTACAGACAGTTGTGCTCAGGGTGAGGTACTGAGCTCTGACACTCTCAAAAGATTTGTTCACAATGCAGTTACAGTGCTTCGTGGGGTCTCAGTTTATATATTTTATTAAACCATTGAACACATTTTAGAAATAAGAGATGGTGCTAAGATTTGTCTAGACAAACCCTTGCAGAGGATTTTGTCTGTGCTCACTCTTGACATGTCTGCCGGGAGACTCTCACTTGATCATTTGGACTGTCACATTTCATCCCATTCAGTGGACTAAAAGTTCTTTCAACCCACCAATATTTTAAGATTTATGTGAAGGAGCTAGAGGGAGACTCCCATGAGAGTTTGTTATTAGATTGTCTCCTCTCCGATGATGATAGATATGAAAATCAGCTTCTTTTATCAAATGAGCAAGATTCCGGAATAAAACAACTCAAGGCATTGGAGATAAATGTGAAGCAGTTGAGTTTGTAAGTTCAGTGGCACGGCATCATAGATAAATATACAACAATGATTAAATCTTTCTGTTCACTGCTTGGAGTAGTTATACTAACCCAGGGTTTTAAAATTCAATAATTGAAATTGAAGGGAGGAAGAGTGGACAGAAAAGGGCACTATCATGAAGACAAACAGCTAAAATGTAAGTTTATTCATAGTTTAAAAGGTTCACTGTTAATAATGAGGCTAGTTTTAGTGCTCAGGATTTAAAGAGATTCCAATTGTGTCATGGTAATTTTGGAAGTACAGGAGCTCAAGGATTGTCTGTCATAATATTTTAAAAGGAAGTATTTTGTGTGGAAGAGGAAGAAAGTGTGCAGTGGGGCCTGGAGCAAAGCCTTCGAGGGGTGGTGTAGGCAGAATAAAATCATGGGAGCGGGGTGAGAGGGGAAAAGGGAAAAAAGGGCTAAAAAGAGAAGCTAAATTTGCCGGGGTTTTAAAACCCACATTGCTTGTTGCTATAGAAGTGGAGCAAAAGGTGCTCAGAGGCCCCCTTGCCCTTTTTGCAGGAAGGCATATCAAGGCTTGAAATGGAGAGACGCTGGTGCCATCCCACTAGGCAGGGGAACTGTGCCTGGGAAAGTCAACGGGAATGCTGCATTTATGCATTATAGAGCAGCGTGGCTTTCTCCGTAGGCCTACAGAAAGGGGATGGTTATGGGCTGGCATGTGCCAGGGCATGGCCAGTGGATCTATGAACTCCATGGAGCCAGCAGCCAAATTCCCTGTGTCCAGTAGCACACAGAGGCTCTAACTGCCTCTGCAGTCCATCGACTGTAACAGCAACTGCAGAGCTGCTGTGCTGGTGTTCCTCCCTTACTTCGTACAGTGCAAATCGGGAGATGTCTAACTGCTCCCATTTGTGGTTGCAGTTCACTGTAGCTGCAAAGCTAGAAGTCAAATTGCAGACCAGTTGTCAGACAGGCCTCTTATCTCTCTGTGCTTTTCTTTCTTTTTCTCAGATAATTTACAGAGGTGTTATGAGGCCCCATTCATTAATTTTTTGAAAGATGTTTTGGATCCCAGGAAGGAGGAAGCCAAAGAAGTGCAAAGTATTATTTATTAATAAAGAAGCCCATTTTAACAAAAAATACTGCCAAAGTTTACTTATTCTGCTTGTTCATAACTTTTAATTGTGAGTTTGCACTAGAGAAGTTTAAAACCACAAGCCTACATACAACATTCGCCTTTTAAAAAGTGTCAGTTTCCTTAGATAACTAAATACAGCTTTCTACTTTGCCTCAGTATTTTCAGCATCATCTATATTTTTTATAGTAACCACAAAGCAACACTGCACATACTGCAGTACCCATATCTATTTATCTTAGATAAAGCTGGCAAGTTTTTAAGGGTCACCACTGTATTTGATAGGAAAAGTGAAAATTTATATCACTGTTATAATACCACTAGAATATGATTATTTCTTCAAAATCATCCCTTCTGTTCTCCATCACTATTCTAATGCACTGGAGATAAACCATCTTATAGCATTTGATACTAAGCAAACTGGAAAACATATACTCACTCATGCACTCATATACTTACACGACGGATATACAAAAGACAACAAATGCACCATTAGACAGACAAAGGTAAGACATTATTAGGGCTAGATGGTTTAAGAGAAAACTGCAAAGAATAAAGCGCTTTGGGCACTATGCATGAAGATTTGCAAAGTGATGTAATATGGGGACTGAATTCACTGTTCAAATATCTTGAGAGACCAACCAGCAGTGGAAATAAGATGGAAACAAGTTTTCAAAGGGCTTGTTGCAGCCAAACAAAAATATAAGAAAATATTAACGTTATGGTATTCATAATTCTACCATTCTGTCTTTTGGTGACCAGATTTACAGCATCACAGAGCAGTTAATTTGCCAAGTCCCTCCCTACTTTAATTCAAAAGGACTGGATATCTGCCTTACGACACAGCAGAAGACATAAATAGGAGTCACAATGCTTACAAATGGCAACTGTTAGTTGCAGTGTTAGTACATTCTGTACCATTTGTCTTTGCAATTGTTGCCTAAAATGAAACAATGATGGCCAACCCTAAGAACATATTTTGTTGTTGTTTATTTGCATTACAGTTGAAACTGGAACCTTGACTGGGATCAGGCTATTGTGCTAAGCATGGTACAAGCATAAAATAAGAGACAAAGGTTCTATTCTAAATAAACAAGACACATATAGTGTGGGAGGGGAAACAACATGGGGTGAAATCCTGGCCCCACTGCTATCAATGGGAGGTTTGCTAATGATGTTAATGCTGCCAGCAATTCCACCCCATACAGTCTGCAAACACGTCTGATACTATTTTGGATACATGGGGCCAAGTTCAGCCCTGCCCTAAAGAGGCACAGCTCATTTGGAGACATCGGAACTCAGTGCTGAACTTAGCTCATAGTTTATAACAGCTGTAAAAATGCAACATCTTGTAAAAGATCAACTAACTTGGGCACACATGAATTTTACCTTCCACGAGACAGCTACTAATATGCAGTAGGAATTAATCCATAAAACAATTGTATCTTTACTTCTGTAAAACACTATGTGCATGAGTGAGTGTGTGTGTGTGTGAGAGAGAGAGAGAGAATGTGTGAGTATGTAGGTATATCTGCTAGATACTTATATTTAGCAGCCTGCCAGCTGGAAAAATCAATTTGTATTCAATGACTGCCTCACATCTCCTAAATTCATGAAAGTTCTGGGGACTGAGAATTCATATTGATTTTTTTATACTGCTTTAAGCTTTATTCCTAGGAATTGATTTCAGCAGTCATTTCATATTATAAATCAGCAAAGCTAAGTAAAATCTACACAAGCAGCCCTTGTTTAACATAAATTAGCTCTAATACGTTTTCTTCATTAAGTATGATGGGCATGTAGTTTTGCTGTTTGCCATCATGGGAGACAGGGAGAAATCTATTAGAGGCTTTATGAATTACAAGAAATTGGAAAATGCCATTAATTGCTGTATTCCTGGGTGATTAATAGTGGGGCCTTTAAACATTTTATCATTGTATTTGATTCTGTGCAGTTTATTATACCACTGTACTTTGTGCCACTGTAGATAAATGTATGCTGTAACATTCTGTGGCCAAATACTATCTATATAAAGTGCACAGTGGTTCGAAAAGCTGTGCCACAGCAAAAAAGGGCTCCTGACTTTTTGCTTCCATATGGGAAGATTAAAATCAAAGAAACAGTGGTGGCACTATTGGAGCCTGAAGAAAAACTTGAGCAGAGCTGAGATTTATTCAATCCAGGAGAAGGCATGCAAGCCAGATTACTATGGGGCTGCTTTCTACAATATGTTGTCAATAGAACACTTCTGAATTTTTAGGGGAATTCAGATTTGAATCCCAGCATCCAAAGCCACTCTGTTCATTAAGGGTCCAAACCAGAAAAAAACTAGATTGAGATTTTCCAAATCTTTAAAGGGGCCTAATTTCCAGTGGGTGAGTGCTCAGGCCCTTTTAAGGTGTTTCAAGTAGAATACTTAAAAACTGAGGCCTTCTATAATTCATCACTTTTGAAAATCTTGTCCCCAATTTCCTGGTTCTAGTTCAGCTGCAGCCAAAATCTCATGAGTTCTTCTAAGATTTGGGCACTACCTTTATGGAAAAGTCCTATAGAATTCAACAGGGTGAAATCAATAGGGTTCTACAGAAATGTAATCGTGATCTTCAGAAATTACTCTATTCTCAATGACCTTGTAAAGCAAGGATCTATAGCCTAATAGAAACTCCTTAAATTTTCTGGTCCTCTGGCATGGTGGAATTTTGTGCAGTCATGATCCCACTAAAGGATCATAAATGATTTGTGGGAATGTCTATATTAAATTAACCTTGCTGTCTCCAGATCTAATATGCTTGGTGACTAGTCTAAGTCTCTGCACAGTTCTTTAGCCTTAAACACTGTCAAAAAAAAGGGAAAGTGGGTGGTGTACACATGCAACTTTCTTCTCCATTCAATATCTCTGTTACAGATGTATGCTCTCCAGCTAACTACACGGAATTGGCTAGTTCAGGGGCGTGGTAACTGGCTCCAGTACTTTCACCTCCTGGTTCAAATCCAGCCCTGATCACTAGTAACTGAAAGTTGTTGCTACCAGTCTTCAGATGGGAAACAAGTCTGGATTTTTAACAGTAGGGTCATTAACCATTATAACAACTAACCAAGGGATGCAGCAAATCTCTGTCATTTGACGACTTTAAATGAAGATGGTAATGGCTTTCTAAAACACATGCCCTAGCTCAACCAGACACTCAGGGTTCACAGAATGAACTTCTTTGCATTGTGCAGGAGGTCAGACTAGATGATCATATTGGTCCCTTCGCTCTTTAAAATTTAGGAATAACTCACAAAGAAGAAGCGAGATAAAGGAGAAGAGTAGCTGTGAACAGAAGTTACTCTTTGATCTTCAACTCTGTGTGATCCATACGTTATACTCGTGGCAAAACTCATCTAAGTACCAGAGTAAAGGTGGGGTGGGGCAGGGCTCTGCATTTTGATTAAACCACTGGAAAAGCTATAAATTGTGTTTTATTTCAAGTGAGAACAGCGTTTGCACTAATACTAATAAATAAAAGGCAGCTAGTGCAAGGCAAAATCTTCAACATTCTTTATATCTTAATTGCTGAATATGAATCCCTGTTTTATCACAGTCAGGAAACTGGGAACACTGGAACGTGAAATCATCTGTCCCAAGACAACCATTTATTTAGCTATGTCATGAGATGTCACCTGCTGTTCAGCCCTCCTAACAATCTCAACACAAAGGAAAACACCATCTATTATAAGCTTTCATTTTCCTCTAGTATTTACTCTTTTACCTTTGCTGAGAAAATAATATTTGGACCAGTGGATGCATTGTATGCAAGAGACTCGGAAACTGTAGTGACACTGAAATGCCAAACTATTGGCCTTGTTATCCAATCAACAGAGAAATCCCCCAAATAAATAAATAAAATGTTACCACAACCAAATAGTAATTATTTTTCATTGTTATTTATAGATCCTGGTTCCTCCGATTCATCCATTTTGAGTCACTTTGGTAGCACAAAACAGGCAAAAGACTGGCTTAACCAGCCAGTTGGGTAATCTCTAGGGGTCCCAGCCCAGCTTTACCTGACTCAACACCACCATGCCCCTGCGATGGCAGGTATAGAGGACTTACTGAGGGTCTTGTCAGTGGAAAGGGGTTGTGACTGGAGCTCTGTTGCACTCCAACAATCTCCTGCTGTGGAGTGCCTTCCCTTCCCATTGGGGAGGTGGGGGAGAGGGAAGGTGAGAGCATTGCAACTAGGCATAATTTAAAGCTGCCATGAGGCTGCTCTAAAATAGGCCAATAGCTGGACTGATTTCTAGCCAGCCCCAGGATTAGCTTTGCCTCCTCCTATACCTGAACTGTACCAGAGCTTGGGTACAGCCGAGAATCTGGCCTGTTGGTCTAACATTGCGCAATTTCATATGCCTCTCCAGAGATGCATCTCCTCTGCATTCAGTACAACTTCTTATTGCATCCTCCTTTGCTCCCCAAATGTCCTTGCCTTATTTCAAATTAATTTTACCAATGGATTTTGACTTTTTTTGAGTATATTTTGTTATATCATAATGTCTTCCTTCTTCTGGGCTCTTTTCCAGCCAGCTCCAGTAGAAACTGGCTCCTAAATTTTAATTAAAAGAAGCTTTGTTTGGCTCTTAAATTAAAATGTATAATGGATCTCTGTATTTCCCCCTTTCCCTAAATTGCCCACAAGAGACAGAAATATTGCCAGAAGAAATTTCAATGACCAAAAAAAAAAAAAAATCACCATGCTGAGTCCTTCCTTTGCAAAAGTTTTGTCTGAAATGATTACACCCACAATTTTGCACCCATGGAACTGTAGATGACAATAACACATCAGTGCATTAAAACAGCAAAAATCAGGAGTTTGGTGTCTCACTATTGAACTTTTGGGCACACATGACAGACCTGCGGGTGGCTATATTACAACAGAAAAACTTCAAAAACAGACTCCAACGAGAGACTGCTGAGCTGGAATTGATATGCAAACTAGACACAATCAACAAAGGATTGAATAAGGACTGGGAATGGCTGAGCCATTACAAACATTGAATCTATCTCCCCTTGTAAGTATTCTCACACTTCTTATCAACCTGTCTGTACTGGGCTAGCTTGATTATCACTTCAAAAGTTTTTTTTTCTCTTACTTAATTGGCCTCTCAGACTTGGTAAGACAACTCCCACCTGTTCATGCTCTCTGTATGTGTGTATATATATCTCCTCAATATATGTTCCACTCTATATGCATCCGAAGAAGTGGGCTGTAGTCCATGAAAGCTTATGCTCTAATAAATTTGTTAGTCTCTAAGGTGCCACAAGTACTCCTGTTTTTTTGGCTGATACAGACTAACACGGCTGCTACTCTGAAACCATGCAGGGGTTTGTGTACAGAAAAATTGTAATACCAAAATATTGTGTGTATCAGCTGGGTTAAGGCCCTTCTAAACATTTGGCCTGTGGCCTACAAGAGGTTAGATATTTAGGTTAAACTAGCCCCCCGACCCCATTTAAAAATATGTGACAGTTGTGTGTATGTTGGAGGAGCAGCAGATAGAAAGAGAACTAAATGTTCATTCTGTACTATATAAATCTAAAAACTAGGAGGCTCCCACGTTACTGAGTAGCTAGTCCAAGCTCTCACCTCATGGGTAGAAGAACAATAATTGCACTTAGAGACTCAAGCAGGGAGGTTAAGTGAACTGACTGAGGACACAGTCATTGTCAGAGTCAGGATTCCCTGGCACCAGTCTTGGCACACAAACCACTGGGCCGCCACCCTTACCTCTTTCTTTACTGTTTTTCTAAGTTCCATTGTTAAAGATATTGGGCCAAATTTTCTACTGACATAATTCCACTGACTTCAGTGGAGTTACATCAGCAGAGAATGTGGCCCATCTTGTAGACTATGAACAAGGCCTAGTCATTTATGCCAAAATAAGCAAAGGAAATTTTAATCTTTCATAGGAAGAATTAGGCCATAACACAGTGAGGAGGAATGGGGGAGGCAGAAGAGGGATATCCAGAAAGAGTTACAATATAGTGCTTTTTGTACTACTGTCACAGTTTCTGAATGTTCAAAGTCCAAGGATTTTATGTGTGGTTTCAGGGAAGAGGAGGTAGTTGATTTAAGAAGTCGTGACTGAGATTAGTTTGCTTCAGTGTAGCTTCACATTGTCAGTATGGCATGATTACCACTGAACATGCTGCTGTCAGTTAAATGCAGTCTAATGCAATTACATATTTGGCAGCCTTAGAACTAAGCAATGGGGTGGATGATTTATCTAGAAGAAGCTTTGGTTTTTGTCATTCTCTAAAGAATCCATAAAGTCATATCCAGACTGTGAACTTTATCTGGAATGAGGAGAGTGAACACTCCAATCAGTATCTTGATCACAACAGTAATCTTGATAGTATTGTGTTTACCTTAAAGGGAGAGTTGTATTTATTTCCGTATTCCAGCCAATCAGAATCCCACCATAAAACTGCTAAATAAGTCCATAATAAATCAGATGGACAATGCCTCCTGTTCACCTTCCATAATGCACCAGTTTGCTATCTACTGCTCTTATGGATCTAATCCAAGTGTACAGAGATACAAAGTGTAAAAACGCTAACAAGAAAATAGCTCATTCAGGATGTAAATGCATTTTTAGGAACAGTCATGTCAATTTAAAGTAATCCCACTGAAAAGCATGTATTGTGTATGTGCATATGATGTAGGCAATAACATTGCTGATAGTTAATGTTGCCTGACACTGTCCATCATAAATAAGACAGGAAGGAACAGATTTTTATCGATGACTGCCAGTAAATATTGATTTCACATAACTGCAAACTGATGAAAAAATATTTCCATTGATAACAGTCAAAATTTACAGATAGGCAAAGTAAGAAAAATGCTGCTTGAAAACTTTATCGTTTGATTTAAGAATATATTTACTGTGTCTCTTTTGACGTGTGATGTTACCAATTTGTGTTTAATGGTTATAAAGCTTTATTTTTTTGAATTTCAGCAGCAACTGTCATTAAATAACTATTGGCTTATCCCCCATTGTCTGTCTCTCCCATAATTTCTCACAACTGTGAAAATTTACATTAAAAATCTAAAAAAGTTTAAAATTTATAATTTTATGCAACTCTGAACATTTAAATTGACGAAAATAGAAAAAATGCTTAAAAATAAACATTTTTATCCATTAAAATTATATTTTTAAAAATTGAATTCTGCCAAGCCTAATTATAAGACCCTGTTTTCAGTTGCTGATAACGTTGCCAAACTTAAAGTTTTGGGGTTAAAATTTCCCACGCCATGTGTCTGCTTCAGGCTGGATTTTTTGGGGAAGTTTCAGCTAAAATGATTCAGCCATTTCTGAGAACAAAACGGGTGGAAAATAGTTCAGGCACCGCATCTGAGACCAGGGAGACTATGTCTCCTGTGTTCTCAGTGTCCCCCTGCTGGCCCCCTGGTAGGATAGAGGAAAGGAGAAAACAACCTGATTGGAATGCAGATGTGAGGAATAAGTGAGCAGCGATACAGAGCACGAACAGGGAATAGAACAGTGGTTCTCAAACTTTTGTACTGGTGACCCCTTTCACATAGCAAGCCTCTGAGAGCAACCCCTTTTTAATATATTTAGCGCTATTATAAATGCTGGAGGCAAAGCAGGGTTTGGGGTGGAGGCTGAGAGCTCGTGACCCCCCCATGTAAGAACCTCGTGACCCCTTGAGGGGTCCTGACCCCCAGTTTGAGATCCCCTGAGATAGAAGCTCAGAGGAAGGGGTTAGGAGCAAGAGTCAAGAGGAGAGGGAAGTAGCAAGAGCAGAGGGGAATAGCGGTCTGGGGGCAGGAGAGAGACAAAAGGGGAGAGATGGGCAGGACTCAGGGAGGGGGGATAGGATTAAAATGGTGGGAGATGGGCTGGAGCTGGACACAAAAGCAGAAGCTGGGGCTGGGGACGAGAGGAGGACAGGGGCAGGGGTTGGGGTGGGGGGCAATGGACAGGACCCAGGGAACATAGTAGTGAAGGGGATAGGGCAGGAGCTAGGGCATGGGAGATGAGAATAGAAGGGGACAGGGAGAAGCTGAGGCTCAGGGACAGAAGGGTGTGTAACACGTATAGCACACTTCCCTACAGAACTGGAACTGAACCCAGCAGTCCTGAGTTTCAACATTCCTCTGCTATCAGCAAACATCTGTGACCCTCACCCCAACACTGTGTGTGTCTCATTCTCATCTAGTGACTGATCCACACAGAAGATGATAGCCTACAATTGCTACCAGTTAATCTGTTAGGTCAAGTAGATGACTGTGCTGTAGATGTAAAGATCCCACTCTGCTGATATGATTTTTTTTTGGGGGGGGGTTAGCTTGCTTTTTAAAAATTATAGCAAATTACATCCAAAAATGATACTTATTGAATGAGGCAGGGGTGCTGTAGAGAAAATGGTATGTGATTGTGCACTGCATCATCATGCGTACACATAAGGGAACTGAATTATAGGTGCATGGGCAACCTTCATTCTGGCATTTCTTAACTTCTGAGTGCTTGACTTTGCAACCTTAACATTTTTTAACGTACATAGATCAGATACACATCTGGAGAGATGTATCTCTGCATCACTACTTAGGACTATGCCAGTCTGGTGGTTCATAGAATATCAGGGTTGGTAGGGACCGCAGGAGGTCATCTAGTCCAACCCCCTGCTCAAAGCAGGGCCAATCCCCAGAAGATTTTTACCTCAGTTCCCTAAATGGCCCCCTCAAGGATTCAACTCACAACCCTGAGTTTAGCAGGCCAATGCTCAAACCACTGAGCTATCCCTCCCACCAATATGATATATGGTAAGATTGTGCCGGAGAGGCACCATCCTAAACTCATATTTAGTTTGTGATTCACTATACCCCCCAGATCCTTTTCTGCAATACTCCTTCCTAGGCAGTCATTTCCCATTTTGTATTAGTGCAATTGATTATTCCTCCCTAAGCGGAGTACTTTGCATTTGTCCTTACTGAATTTCATTGTATTTATTTCAGACCATTTCTTCAGCTTATCAATATCATTTTGAATTCTGAGCCTGTCCAGCAAAGCACTTGCAACATTGTATCATCTGCAAAATTTGTAAGTGTATTCTCTATGCCATTATCCAAATAATTTATGAAGATATTGAACAGAGCTGGACCAAGGACAGATCTCTGTGGAACCCCACTTGATATGCCCTTCCAGCTTCATTGTGAACCACTGATAACTATTCTCCGAGTACACTTGTCCAACCAGTTGTGTACCCACCTTACAGTAGGTTCATCTGGGCTATATTTCTCTAGTTTGTTTATGAGAAGGTCATGTGAGACAGTATCAAAAGCCTTACTAAAGTCAAGATATGTCACATCTACTGCTTCCCTTCCACCCCCATCCACAAGGCTTGTTACTCTGTTAGGTTGGTTTGACATGATTTGTTCTTGACAGATCCATGTTGACTGTTATTTATTTAGCACCTTATTTTCTTCTAGGTGCTTACATATTGCTAATTTGATTATTTGCTCCATTATCTTGCCGGGTACTGACGTTAAGCTGACTGGTCTATTAATTCCCTGGGGTGTCATTATTCCCCTCTTTATAGATAGGTACTATATTTGCCCTTTTCCAGTCCTCTGGGATTGCTCTCATCCACCATGTCATCTCAAAGATAATCGCTATTGGTTTAGAGATCTCCTCAACCAGTTACTTAAATATTCTAGGATATGCTTCATCAGGCCCTGCAGCCTTGAAGACATCTAACTTGCCTAAATAATTCTTAATTTGTTCTTTCCCCATTTTAGCCTCAGGTCCTACCCCATTTACACTGATGTTCACTATGTTAGTCATCCAATCACTGCTAACTTTTTTGGCAGAAACTGAAACAAAAAGGCATTTAACACCTTTGTCATTGCTGTATTTTCTGTTATTGTCTTTTCCGCCTCATTGAGTAATGGGCCTACCTTGTCTTTGGTCTTCCTTTTGCTTCTCATGTATTTGCAAAACATTTTTTCATTACCCTTTATGTCCCTAGCTAGTTTAATCTCATTTTTTGCCCTGACCTTTCAAATTTTGTCCCTACATGCTTGTGTTGGATTTTTTTATATTCATCCTTCATAATTCATCCTTCATAAATCGTTTCTATTTTTTTGTATGACTCTTTTCTGAGTTTCAGGTTGTTGAAGATCTCCTGGTAAAGATCTCTTACCATATTTCCTAGCTTTCCTATGCATTGGGATAGCTTCCTATTCTGCCCTTAGTATTGTCTCCTTTAAAAACTGCCAACTCTCCTGAACGTTTTCCCCTTAGATTTGCTTCCCAAGGGATCTTACCTGCCAATTCTCTGAATTTGCTAAACCTGCCTTCTTGAAGTCCATTGTCTTTATTCTGCTGTTTTCCCTCCTACCATATCTTAGAATCATGAAGTCATCATTTCATGATCACTTTCACCTGAGCCGCCTTCCACCTTCAAATTCTCAATCAGTTCCACCCTGTTTGTCAAAATCAAATATAGATTAGCATCTTCCCTAGTTGCTTTCTCCACCTTTTGTAATAAAAAGTTATCTCCAATGCATTCCAAGAACTTGTTGGATAAACTGTGCCCTACTGTATTATGAGTAGGTGATAATTACATTTTGCATAATTTTATCCCTTTAACCTCAGCATTATCATGTGGAATGAATTTGGTATCACCCAACATGTGATGTTGGAATGTTGTAATATGTCCTCACCACTATATTTCATAATCATCCAAAATACATCCACCTCCACTCAGCGTCTGCCCTTCCTTCTCTCCATTATTTATTATCCATCAGATCCAAGAGAGGTTTTTTCACCCAATGTACTGCTTTTTCAAACTGCTAAAAAAAATCAGTTTATGAAAAATCCCTAAACTACCTTTCAATACTCATTCCAGCAATATTTCACTTACAGATTTTCAGAACTGCTTCTGCTCCAGCAACATTTACTATCTTTTGGAAAGGGACTGCTCAGTACCACAAAAATAAGTCTACTCACAGGACTGCAGGCTGGGAACTTGCTGATTTATTCAGCTGCATCATAACAGTGTGTGAGTGGGAAATCCCACTAATTACATAGGAAGTAACAGCGGTAGACATGGCTCCAACCCATAGTACTCTGAGTAACCCAGTTAACCCACAGGTGACCACTTTAGTACACTATCTTTGTGAAATTGGTTGATCTGGGCATCATTGCAGGAAGACCAGTGAAAACCTAAGCTCAGAGTGTAGTGGCATTTAAAAAAAAGCAAACAAAGTGTTAGGATAAAGATAAGGAATAGGCTAGAAAATAAAGAATAAGCAAATAATATTATAATGTCACTGTATAAACTCATGACATGCCCTCCTCTGGACTTGTGGGTTCTGTTCTGGTCGAATGGCCCACCGGTTAGATTTGGGTAGCAGCAGAAACAGAAGAAGCTTAGAGACAGGTGATGAACATTTTCCCATAGCTTTCCAATATATGGTTTCCTGCACCTTCCTTTGAAGCATCTGGTGCTAGTCCCTATCAGAAAGAGAACTCTGGACTAGATGGCCTGTTGGTATGAGCCAGTATGACAGTTCCAATGTGCCTATTATTTGTAATATTTTCCCCTTGAAATGCATCAGCTTTTGTTTGTGTACAGTGAATTCTCCAGTTTAGAAGGTGATATTAGCAAACCTTTTTTCTGACACAGTCGCATGTACTAGTTAATATCTGTGCAGCATTATATATACATAGTAGGATGAGATCTGAGTGCCAGGAAGCTAAATCAGGGCATAACACTATCTCAGTTATTCCAATTCCCAACTACTTAAGAGTTTCTTCCTTTCCCTTTACAAACTCTCACAGACTCAGTATGTCTCTCTTTAGTCTTTTCCATAATATCAAACTCTGGATGCTTTATGAAATGTGAATAAAAATGAAAACATCTCAGACAATGATTTTCATTGGCTGCTAAACCACTCCTTCCAGTTCCTATTCTGTTTCTCTCTGCTGAATATGCCTTTTCTTCCACTTTCAGACTACACACAAAATGCTTTCTAATTCAACTATATGTATGCATCTCCCTTACAGACCACATAAGGACACGTAGGATCAAACCCTTTGATCAAACCCTCAGAACACACGGTGTCATCAGTGTCAGAACTAGGTTTAGAACTCAGGAGTGCCTTGTTCAATATACCAGTTTGGGTACATCTACACTGCGTTTTAAAACCCATGACAGCAAGTCTCAGATCCTGGGTCTACAGACTCGCGCTCAGGCTACGGCACTAAAAACAGCTGTGTAGGTGTTGCAGCTTGGGCTGGAACTTGAGCTCTGAAGCTTATCCTCCTTGCCGGGCTTCAGAGCCGGGAGCCCAAACAACTACACAGAGCTTTTAGCATCTTAGCATGAGGCCCGCAAGCCTGAAGCTGCAGACCTAGGCTCTGAGACTCGCTGCCACAGGTTTTAAAATGCACTGTAGACATATCCCTCAATGGTAGATAATCTCATGCACAACTCACAAGACTGTGCTGCCCTCCTCTACCTTTGACTTCTATAATAATTTTTCTATGCTAAAAATTCTAAGTCAATTAGGCAAAATTATAGCGGTACCCAAAATGACAATCAAAATTATCTACCCTGTTCTCCTGTATGAAGAGCCCTGAGTAAGTAAGCATGTTTAAATGCAGCTGACAGTGTTTGCAACAGTGAGCACAGAGGAATATTTATGAGTGGATACATATATTTCTTAATTATATTTATTTCCATTTAATTGCTTTGACTAAGGGAGCGGATAAGTGTGATAGTGAACAAGAAAGTTTTTTTTTTTAAGATTTAGAACCATACTTTCATCAAGAAAGAGTACATAAATGTACAGTCTTTTACAAATCATCCAGTTTGTCTGTGGATTTGCAATACTAGTTTAAGTATTCTGATCGGTAATGGATTTCTGGAGTGGTGCCAGCATATTTTCATGTGAAAAACTCTATGATGTAGCTCCTGCATCAAGGGACTAGGTCTAAAAACATGCATTTTTCACTGTAAGCCAAACTTGTGCTTTTCGCAGTAGTGAGTCAACCAACTATTAGAACTGGTCAGAAAATGGATTTTCCCTCTTGCAAAAAAATTAGAGATTTTTATTTCATGCTGAATAGAGGGGGAAGCCCCCATTTTGAAACTTTTCAGAAAACAAAATTCTGAAACATTTTTCATTTTGGGTCAATCAAAATGTTTCATTTCAATTTCAACTCTTTTTATGTATTTTTTTTAGTTTATTTTTCTATACAGATGTAAGCAGAGACTGAATGAGCTCTCCCCTGACATCTAGTGATGAGCTGTGGAAGAGGACTTCAGGAGCTGATCTTGTTTGCATGGACACACCCACTCTGCCTATGTGCTCAGCATGATAGGATTGCTTCCCCAAATGATCGCTTTTGGCTAGTGTTGGGCTTGCTGTCTCCTTGTTATTGGGGCAGGAGTAATAAAGGGTTGCTATCCTTGTTGTGTGACAAAGGACAAAATAGGCTAAAGGTGGTGTAAGGAGAACATACAAAAATATAGACATTTATATGTGCCATCTAATGGAATCAAAACAAGTAAATAAAAGCTGTTGTTACAGTATATAAGAAGTGAAGGTTTGAATAAATGTCATTAGAGCTGACGCCCATTCCTTGAACTCACTTTTTGTATAGAAGAGATACCAATCATGACAGTGTACTATAGTTACTGTCTGGAACAGAATAAAAGTGAGTTAGTTGTCTGCACGCCTCAAAACATATGAGGTCACAGCAAAAAAGGATATGCTTTTATATATATGCTTCACAAAATGGTCAGGAAAAAAGTTTATTCCTCTGCCCTTTGGCTTCCACATGTGTTATTGGGGCCAGTTTTTGTATCTCGCCCACTGTAAACCCCAAGGTTTTTAGTTACTATCAGTCCAATTGTACAGGGCTCAGAGGAAGCCATGAAAACCTCTAAAAATAACCTAAATGTTAGGAGACCTGTATGTGTCCGAGGGGGCTTGAGGAACAGCGTTCTGAATGGGAGATAAACTCGGGAGCCCAATAATTTTCCATATAGGGGATGGCAACCCCAGTCCTGGTTTTATACAGAGGGGCTCACAGGTTTGGCAAGGTTTCATGTACTTTTATTGCTCTTTACATAGAAAATAAACTGGGGCTGTGAAGTTCTAGTTAAACTCTAGGTCAGAGGACTCTTTTTGACCTATGATATTCCTTCTGTAATGTCTTGAAGTGTTCAAAAATGTAGGACAAAAATGTAGGTGCCAGGGCAGGCAGCCTCAGTGCCCCAGAGATCACTACCTGTAATTTATTTTTGCGGAGCCCCCCTTGAGCCAGGGCTCCAGGCTGCAGCCCCTAAAGCCCCTGCCTTAATCCAGCCCTGATCCAGACTTAGACTCTAGGGCAGCCTAAGGACATGAACTCATCCCATATACTTTTCTTCTCTTGTCCCCCTTGCTCTGTCCCATCATCACAACACAAAGCAATACTCCCCAACCATATAGTACTGACAGCCAACAAAATCTGTGAGCTCCCTATCCTATTTTAATCTGTAATCACTGGAAGACTTTGACAAATAAAAATAGCAAAACTTAAAAGTATGTGGGTGAAATCCTGGCCCCATTGAAGTCAATGGGAGTTTTGTCATTGACTTAAATAGGGCCAAGATTTCACTCTTTGTCTGGACCATCCAGGGCAGAGAGTGAAACCTGGACTCTCTTGGGAAGTTGGAAATCTCACCTTCCTAATGGGACGAAACTCCCATTACTAACCCCATGGCATGGAGATAATCAGACTTTAAAGCAGTCACATTTTTGTGTATAGAAAAGCTGTTACCCAGCTGAGGACTGAATTTTTTGCCTGTCCTGGCTCTTGGGCAAGTGTAATTTTGGAAGCAATTTTTGGGTTGTCACTTGTCACATTGATTAAAAAATTGGCTGCCAGACCTAAACAACAGGGAATGCTAAACAGTAATGGATCAAGTTTAGGTGTCCAGATTGATGCGTAGGTATGGGTGCTAAATCCTCTTTTAAATATCTTTAATTATCTGGAAGAGGGTGTAGGCAGCATGTTCATTGAATGTGTAGATGGCACTAAACTGGGAGATGTTACAAATACAGCAGTAAATATATATTAAGAGCATTGCAATAAGTATTTCACAGGGACTCAGTGGGGTTAGAAATACAAGCCAGAAATAAAATGATATTCAGCCTGGAAAAATAGAAGCTAATACAGCAAATCAGAGGAAGAAAATAATCTATAGTTATTCCATGGGACCATAAGATACATGGAGATCAGCAATACAATGAAAGATCTAGGAGTGGTCATTATAATTTAGTGGATAGAGAAGTTGATTTGAGGGTTCAGTGTGGTTATGACAGCAAAAAAGCCTATGTGATTTTGGGCTGCGTAGTGTAATGGATGAGACAACGTAATGAACAGCCACTTCCCTAATTAAATTTCGAACAACTGACTCAATATTCCTATGTGGAACTGGTAACCGCTGGGCTTTGTGTGTCTGGGTTCAGTGTCAAGTAACTTATGAAGACCTTGATCCTTTGACTAGCTGGAGTTGCTAAGCTAGAAATGAGGAAGGTGTCTTCTTTAGAACTGTAGTCCTGCCTTTTTTCTCTAGGTGCACAAATCGGTTCTAGGACAGGACAGTACGGTACAAACTTTCAAAGGGAGTGCCACCTGGCTTCCATTTGTGGGTGTGCAACATATTTGTGAACAAAAATTTTCCATGCTACTGTTTATCCACATAATTTTGAGTCTTTACGGAGGCAGGTGCCATTTGGGCTCAAATTGTGTGCACTAATGAGCTGAGTGTGTCTGTGTGTGTGTGAATGCTGAATGCACACAAATATTGTGTACCTAAAGGATTTGCAAATGCAGAGGTTCATCTTTGGAAAATTTGGCCCTACGTGCCTACTAATAAACTTGCAACATTGGCATGAAAGAATGTACCTAAGCTTGTTAGCCATGGTCAGATTCAGTTTGCTATCTGGCTTAATCTCAGGTGGCTGTTTTAATCTTAGTGCAGGAGAGGGATGATTTTGAGCTGTCGTGTAGTATTGGAACAAGTGAGTAGAAACTGGAGTATGTTTACTTCTGCCAGAGGAGCAGAGGTTTGTCAGAGGCCAGCGACTGGAAAATAAATCTCTAGAATTTTGTTTCAGGAACAAAGGAGAGTTTGGGCAGGAAGAATTAAGGGAACAGTGGGATTCCTGTAGCAGGGATGGGTTGCAAGGGGATTTCTCTGAGAATGCGCTGAGTGAAAGATTTTCCTTCTGAGCAAGTAAGGACAGAGTTTGCTTTAAACAGATCTTTCAAAATCCCTATCATTTGGAACAAGGTTTACAGCTCTGACCGGGGCGAAAAGGAAACAAGGATTTGGGTTTTTTTTCTCCTAGTGAAGTGTTTGGAGTTAAATCCTTGTAGCGCATGTTGTTTTGTAGACAGCGAAATATTTTGCAGCACTTATAATAAAGTAAAACTCACAGCACACGGCTGCCCAGTGGAATCCTCAGCCCTGAGTGAGGCACCCAGGTTCCTCATCCAGCGCACGGAGCGAGTTAGGCACCTATGAAAATGATTCACTGGGTATGTCTACACTGCAGTTCATAGGTGCGTGAACTAGGAGTGCTGCCGCACCCCCTGGCTTGAAGTGGATTCCATAAATACAGGGCTTACAGTCTGGTTCAATGACTCTCAGCACCCACACTACACAAATTGTTCTAGCACCCCTGCTGCAGTTAGAAACCCGCGGCTGGCCCATGCCAGCTAACTTGGGCTCATGGGGCTTGGGCTAAGGGGTGTTTGATTGTGGTGTACACCCTCCCACCTCACAGGGTCCTAGAGCCCGGGCTCCAGCCCAAGCATCTATGCCACAATTAAACAGTCCCTTGCCCCGAGCCCTGTGAGCCCAAGTCAGCCAGCATGGGCCAGCCGCAGGTTTTTAATTGCAGTGTAGACATACCCTCAGAAGCCAACAAGTTGAGCAGGGAACCGCCCAAACTAGTCAGGAGTGAGAGGCAGAGGAAAGGGAGAAGAGCTTAGGGCACAGATTCACAGAGTATTTAGTTGGCTGCCTCTGACTGATCTGGGCCTGAGGCACCTGACTGACAGGCCAGAGTATAGTGCCTCCCTCTGGTCAGGATTCAGAACTGTGAACCATCTCCTGCAATTAGGTGCCTAAGCCAGGTCAGCCCTTTTCTGGAGAAACCATAGTGAGAAACAGAGATCCCCACCCCTGTGATGTCCTGCTTGGGGTAACCAGAGCTGTGAGCCCCTGTGTTGCCCCTCTCAGCCTCAGCAAGTGAGAGCTTTGCTGCTGCTAAGCCGTGTCAGTCCCCTGACACACTAGTTCATCTGCCTCACCAGCAAACTCTTAAGGACTCTGCCAGTCCAAACTTGCCTTGCAGATAACAATCCCCAATTCCCAAGTTCCCCAGAGATGTCTCTCTGCACTGTACAGTCCCTCTTGCTAGACTCTCACAGAAGTTATTAAGTTTGCTGTCTCCAGAAAGACAGAGCACGCACCAGCCAGTTACTTTTACACTCGTAATACACAGAACTGAGATGGTTTTGTAATAAAACCAAAATGAGTTTATTAACAAGATCAGAGGTTTAAGTAGTAATAAGAAAGAATAAAAGAGACAGGTGTGGTTACAAGTAAAACAAAACACGCTTTCTAATCAGTAAAGCATAGCTTCAGCAACTTATTATCTTTGTCTAAGCAGGTTTCTCACCTATAGTCAATTTCCAACGACTCTTGCCTTGCAGGCCAAGAGGATCCAACTTTCATAGGCTCAGAGGGTGCTGAACCCTAAGTCCCCTCAGTGATGGATAACCAAAATGGCTTTTGGCTTTTCTTTATATTCTGCAAATTTATTGTGTCTGTCTCAAGAGCCAGGAAGGCTTCCTGGGGCGCAGATTCTGTCCCCTTCAGTGATCATTTAGCAGTCTTCTCCTCTGCTTGTTAGCTTGATGGCTTTGTTTACCTCATAAGTAAATGTACTTGCATTGTTCTCTGCCCGTAATCAAGCTGGGCAGATAGATAGATAAGCTGGGCTTATGCACTGCCTGCCCAACCATTTTAAGAACGTATTTCCAGCATACATCTATAATTCTTTGTATATACCCCAAACATACATAAAAATGATTTTTGGGTCCAGGGTGTCACTAGTTTGCATATGATACCTTACGTGACACCTTTTAGACACAGATTATGACAACAGTATGTTGGCATAATGGATGTGTCAGGTCTGATGTGAGTTCCAGTGTGATGTGCCCTCTAGCAGCAGGTACGCCTAGTTTGAGAAATTGTGTTGGGGCTTCGCTTTGAGCTAGAACTCCAGGCAGCTCCTTAGCTCTAGAGTGGCATCAGGATGTGGGTAGCTTTGCACATGCCCCCACTGGAGGAAATTCAGTTACTTATGGGATTAGGCAGCGGCTGAGTGGTGGTTTTGCAAATGTCAGTGGCACCTAAATATTGGATTTAGGCACCTAAAGAGACAGGTACCTAAATACCCTTGCTTCTCTAGCCTAACTGACTTGCTTACTGTCCCAGAAAGAAGTCTATGGCAGAGCCAGGAATAATACACAATCCCTGCTTCCACTGCCATGTCTTTCCCATAGGATCATCCTTCCTCCTCAGTTATGCATTATAGATAGTTTTAGATAACTGAGGTGAATCAAGTAACAGAGGGGTAGCCGTGTTAGTCTGAATCTGTAAAAAACCTGTAGGAGAACACTTCAGCCTCCCTGGCCACACAATAGCAGATGTAAAGGCAGCCATCTTACAGCAAAAAAACTTCAGGACCAGACTCCAAAGAGAAACTGCTGAGCTCCAGTTCATTTGCAAATTTGACACCATCAGATCAGGATTAAACAAAGACTGTGAATGGCTATCCGACTACAGAAGCAGTTTCTCCTCCCTTGGTGTTCACACCTCAACTGCTAGCAGAGCACCTCACCCTCCCTGATTGAACTAACCTCGTTATCTCCATACTGATTTATACCTGCCTCTGGAAATTTCCATTACTTGTGTCTGATGAAGTGGGCATTCACCCACGAAAGCTTATGCTCCAATACTTCTGTTAGTCTTAAACGTGCCACAGGACCCTCTGTTGCTTTTTGAGGTGAATCAAGCATTTATCAACCCAACCTCTCTCCAAGACCAGGAAAGCTTTGGGGAATCCAGAGATGCAGTGGGTAGCTAAACAATTTCAGCAAAACCATCAGACTATTAAAACCAAACCACAATTCTGCACGCTGTGTGAATCCATAGTCTGTTTATAAGGCGTTACAGAAGTGTTGTAATGTAACTGAGAAATGTAAGTTATATTGTGCTGTTAACTCATGGCTTGATAGTAAACAAAGGAGGAAAATATTGTTATTTTATGTGGTGATTCCTTTTCACTCAGATAACCATCAATATAACTTTTCCTTTGAGCCAGTCTAGGGCACCTCTTTAGGAAATGCTACCAATCCACAGAAAGGAGGGTGAGGGATATAATAGCAGATAAAGACATTACAGAGCAGAGAGGAGTGGGGAGTGTTTTCCCCTATAAAGCATTTTGAGTATTGCATGTAGGATTTTGTATTTGTTTCTGGCACTTCCAATCAATACCAGAAAGATGTCAACAAACTGGAGGAAATACCAACAAAACTGATCAAGGGACTGGAGCTATTGATTTATGAAATGTACTGACTATGTGCTGCCTGGCCAGTATTTCAGCATAGAGCTGCTGGTTTTCCTCTTTGGATCCATACTACTGGGGGCTGTTACCTCATCAAAGCAGAGTAAGTGGGGTCAGGTCTGCTTATTACTTTGACTGGAGGTTTCCATGAAGACCTACTTGTGGCAGGAAGTGGTGATGGTGATTCAGTCAGGAATACTTTACATATTCAGGTGGCACTGAACCAATTCCCCAGCATGGTTTTGGGGGCACAGATGGGCTAGGGCATGTCTGGTCAAGCTCTCCCTGTGGGACACTTGCCAGACTGCTGTGAGGGGATCCAAGCACTCAATCACACATGTCCTTGGCTTGCTGGGGCTGAGTAGACTTTAGGGACGCTGTGATGTTGGGCCTCTAGGCATGCACTCCAGGTGCAGACTTAATGTCTGATGACCCTCTTGACAGTGGGGCCCCTTACAGTTCAACTGATTAAGCCCTGAAACTAGTGTTGTTTTCCTCAAACCTCACCAGAAGCTTTTACACATTCCCCAGGATCCCACCAGAAGTGAGAGCCTTCTGGTTTACATTTTCCCTCTTCAAGGGCATGCAAGAGTGTGAGCCAAGAAACACACAGACAGGCTTTGCATGGGATTCTAAACACCGTTGCTCTTTATTTAGTAGCACAAGAGATACACAGATCTGTACAAAACTATAAACACACCTGTATGCGTTCCCCTGCCTCAGATTCCCCACCACTCTGTGGAGTTCCTTGGGTTTGGGCAAAGCCCTATGGATTGTCCAGGATCCTTCCCCTGCAGCTCATGAATTCTCTCCTGAATCATCGAGTCTTGCCAGCTCAGCTAACTTGCTCTGACCTTGGCAGTTAAACTGCACCCCCTGCTACAAAAGCAAGCCCATCTCTTTCTCTCTCTTACCCAAAGCTTCTTGTGTCTCCAAAAATCATTCCCTTTGTTCTTCCGATGAGTCCCCTGCTTTGTCACTTCTGTCCCATTTGGGAATTTTCCACTCTCTCCATTTCCCTGTCCCTGAAGGCAAGTTCCCCCTCCCTGAAGGAGCCAGCTCCAGCCAACCTCTTTAGTATACCCACTGTTAGGTCAGAGCACAGTCATTGCTGTTAGTGATTTTTCCATTGTCTCTGGTCTGGTAAGTACATGCTGCAGCTCATGTCAGCAAATGGTGGATTCCACATCCACACCGAGGCATTCCCTGGTGCAACAATTTTATATCAACTTCATAACATTAGATCAAGCCCTTAATATGCTTCTGGATCCAGCACAGTTAAAGACTCCCATTTTGGGACAGCCCAGGCTGTCACAGGCCCAAGGACTCCCTCCCTCAGGGGGTCCCATGGGGAGGCAGATCAGCATTGTATGTTGCTAAAGTGGTTGCAAGCATCGCAAGGCATTTTGGGGGAGGGTCAACGGTGTGAGTGTGAAATGGAAGATTCCTTGGCAGGTTGCAAGAGGCCAAGAGGGGGAAGAAGGAAGAGAATAGAGAACGGGTTAACTCAACACTTTAGCTAGCTCCGTGTGAAGATAAGACGCTGGCCCCGGTCCAAGGTCATGGGCGCGACAAGAAATCTGCAGCTGTCTAGCCATAAGAAGAGGAGAATGAAGTTGAGCAGGGCTGCAGAGATAGCAGTGAGAACAGTGAGAGTGAATGAGATGGCGAAGGCCAACAAGGGGGAAAACAAAGTCTCTGGAGCCGGTGTGTTTTGGGAAGCCGAGGGGGCCACAGCGAGCCGGTTTGGACTGGTACAAAGAGCACCAGGAACAGAGGGCCCTGGACGAAAACACCCTCAAAGAAACCCAGGACTTAAAACCCTCCCAAGAGCCAAAGCAAGTCAGAGATTACAGCGAATCCTGGACAACCTGGGCCCAGGACAAAATTCCCGTCCACCCTTCCCCCACTTCTTCTTACATTACACCCAGGCTTGGCCAGCCTTGGGTAGAGCGTGTGTGAGTATGAAAGTGGGTTAGGTCTGGGGGCACTAACGCTTTCTTCCTTCCTCTGAGTGACATGGGGAGCACCCATCACTCTCCGCTGTTATTTTATTATTTTATTAATAAAGCTTTAAAACTTAGACACTTGGTGTGTTTTGTCATCTCCTCCCCTAAAGATCCTGTGGCCTCAGCCTGATTACCCGATGCCTCAGGAAGATTGGTAACAGAAAGCTGTCACAAGGCCAGCCTACATCTACTTTGAGGTTCACCAAACTTCATTATTATTACTGATATTACAGTAGCATCTAGAGACACCTACTGACATCAGGACCCTATTCTGCCAGTCACAGTACAAAACATAGCGAGACAGCCCCTATTCTGAAGAGCTTGTCATCTGTGTAGGCAGGCCAACACCAAGAGTGGGAGGGGAAACAGAGGCACAGAGAGAGGAAGTGACATGCCCAAGCTCACAGACCAGGTCAGTAGGAGAGCTGAGAATAAAACAAAGGTCTCCAGAATCCAGTTCCTGTGTCCTATTCACTAGAATGGGGGTCAGCAACCTTTCAAAGAAGAGAGCCATTTTTTTGTTTTTGTCTTTAACCAAAATATTTCGAGAGACGCATCACGCGCAAAGCTACTTGTAGAGTTAGACTTTATCAACTAATAATCATTGAACATATTAAAGTTATCACTACTCACCAATACTTTTAATGCAACTTCTGCCATTTGAATTTGAATATAAACAGGAGGGGGCTCTGAGCTGGGGCAGGGGATTGGGGTGCAAGAGGGGGCTTGGGGTCTGGGAGGGAGTTTGGGTGCAGGAGGGAGTTCTGACCTGGGGCAGGGGGTTGGGTTGTGTGGGATGGGGTGCAAGGTGCAGGCTCTGGCCAGGAGGTGCTTACCACAGGAGGCTCCTGGCTGGCGGTACAGCAGGGCTCAGGCAGGCTGCCCGCCTGCCCTGGCCCCACGCTGCTCCTGGCAGCAGCTGGCTGCTGGCACATCTCTGCGCGCCCTTGGTGGGAGGGAGATGGCTGCCCCCAGCATTGTCCTCAGAGCACCCATTGGCCGGGAACCAGCCAATGGGAGCTGCAGGGGTGGTGTTTGCGGGAATGGGCAGCACACAGAGACCCATTCCCCCCCCCCCCCAACGGCGCACAGAGATGTGCCATCAGCCATATGCTTCCGGGAGCAGCATGGGGCCAGAGCCCTGCTGCACTGCCAGCCGGGAGTCTCCTGTGGTAAACACCTCCCAGCCAGAGCCTGCACCTCGCACCCCCTCAAAATATGTCTGCCTGCAAGAGGGCAGCCAAAGAACCGCAGGTTGCCGACCCCTGCACAGGACCATGCACACCTAGAGGTTTGCCCCTAAACCTGAAACCAGGCAAGCATTGTCCACTTTTGGATTTTATCATGAAAGATTCCAGTAGCCCTGTGGGAAACCCATCACTCTAGTCACAGCTAGACCAGACAAAGTGCCTGAGAATGTACTCATAGGGAGCAATCCCACATCAGCAGTGTGGAAAATGTGGCCTTAAAAACCTTTTTCCATATCTGGTTTCTGTAATTCTGTGAAAATTAGATGAGGGGGGAAATTGCATTTGGTAGCTTCAGAAAGGATATTACAAACAATGGAGAATAAAAAGAAAAAATGAAATACTTTCAAGTATTTCATCACATCTGGGGATATTTGAACCTGAAGGTATATTCATTTTCTTAAAGAGTTTTGTAATTATATGATTGCTTTAAGATATGTAACACCAGACCCAAATCCCAGTTTAATTACTGCTGTCCTATTGAAATTTAATTTTGTATCCATGAAATCTTGACAGCCCTTCTGAAATGTGTTTAATATTTTCACACAAGTATGCTTTGTGTTCACATGAAACACTGCTATTTTACACATTCTGCCTGCTATTACAGTTCATGCCAGGGAAATGAGATTTCTCTTTTAATTTAAATTCCATTCTATTTAATTAAAGTCTCAAGATTTATTTTGCTTTTGAAAAAATTGTTAAATGGAAGAGTTCTGGTAAATCATTCAATATGAGTTTGAAATCTGGACAAGATTTTGTAGGTTATGAATAAATATGTAAATGCTGACAGGCCCAGAATGTTAAAGATGTAAGTGACAGAGCCGACAAGTAACTTCCTTCTTTTCCCCAGGAAAACTTTTAAAGAGAAAATGTCAGAGATTTTTCTCTAAAAATTTCACAGAATCATAGAACTAGAAGGGACCTCGAGAGGTCATCTAGTCCAGTCCACTGCACTCATGGCAGGACTAATTATCTAGACCATTCCTGACAGGTGTTTCTTTCTCCTGTTTATTTTGTGTGCATGTGTTTTGAGAGGGAGATTAATGGGACTACCTATTGACATGGAGATATACCTATCTCATAGAACTGGAAGGGACCCTGAAAGGTCATCGAGTCCAGCCCCCTGTCTTCACTAGCAGGACCAAGTACTGATTTTGCCCCAGATCCCTAAGTGGCCCCCACAAGGATTAAACTCACAGCTCTGGGTTTAGCAGCCCAATACTCAAACCACTGAGCAATCCCAATGAGCTATTATTTGTGCTGATTTAATATCTCTTTTCACCCTCATCTTTCTTCATTACTGTTACTTCCTCCTCTAAAGATAACGTCTCATTTGGGAAGATGAGAGAGGGCAATTTGTTTTTGACAAGGTTTACAAAAATGACCAGTGATTTGGGGGCCCCCCTCCGTTTTAGGGTGTCCAATTTGGCAGACCTTAAGGGGGGCAGAGTTTCAGAGGACACCCGCACATTGAAAATCACGGTGCAAAGGATCACAAATCACTGGAGGGTCACTGAAAAGAGTAGATTAGAGAGCCCATACTTTACAGTAGTGGCTGTCACACTGTGGTTGTCAGTGGATCAAGGAACTTTTCTAAGTGGTTTGCAGAATGAAACATTTTGATAACCATAGAACTGGGGCTGTGTATTAATAGTTGTCGGTCTCCAAGGATGGGAATGGGAAAGGGAATCTTTCTCTGGAAAAATGTTTCATAGAATGAAAGCAGGACACCACTGTGCATTTTTGCTTCTTAAAGAGAGGAACAATGACCCTCAGACAGGCAGGAAAGTGGAAAGTAGTGTACAAAGGGGGAGTAAGACCTGACCTTTAAAATCTCCAACTATTGGCCATAGGTCTGGAATGGAAGCTGAATCCAGACACTTCCCTTTCTGAGCATGGGTTTTAAAATCCAGACGGTCTCTCATATGTGACTCTAGAATGGAATAAACCACAACACCAAATCTTAAAAGCCCCATATGGGAGAGGATTTTCCAAATCAGGACATGGACCCAGATTCAAACTGCACATTGGACCAGTTCCTAGTAAATATCAGGTTAATCCATAACATTTCCAGGAGATGAACCTTTCTTTCTGCCCACTCTGCTAAAACTCTCATCCAGGCTCTCATCCCCTCCTGTCTTAATTACTGTATTCTCTGTCTCTTTCTAGCTTTCCTGAGACCACATCACCCCTTTAGCAGATTCTGAATGAGCTCTCCCCTGACATCTAGTGATGAGCTGTGGAGGAGGACTTCAGGACCTGATCGCCTTTGCTCGGGCACACCCACCCTGCCTAGGTGCTCAGCATGATGGGATTGCTTGCCCAAATTACCACTTTTGGCTGGTGTTGGATCCCCAGTCTCCTTGTTATTGGGGCAGGAGTAATAGAGGGTTGTTATCCTTGTTGCATGAATCAAGGGCAGCAGAACTGTACTTGGCATTCCATTGAGTCAGTAAGTTTCCTTTACAACAACTCTTATTATTATTATTAATTATTATTTTAACAGTTAATTTAGTAGCCATGAAAGATGCTGACTCATGTCTGCTGTTCATCTACTGAATGGATACTGTCCAGAGTGGGTAGCGGCTTTATGAAATACCTCACACTGACCTGCTGCTGTGCCTCAGCCCTGATAAAATGATGAACCAATACTAGGAGGAGAAAGTAGTTCCCTTTCCATGCCCCTTCAGTCCGCTGAGGCTGCCAACAGAGGTGCCAATTAACACAAATTGTGCTGATGGTTTTGTGATGTAGGCACCCAGGGCAGAGTTTCACAAACTCTCGCATGAGTAGCCATTACCAATGTGACTATCCCTGTTGACATTCATGGAACTACTTGCATGGGTGGGATCTACTAATGTGATTAAGAGCTGGCAGGATCTGGCCCCTGTCTAGTGGGAACTGGACTGAGCCCAACCACCAACTTACTTCATAGTCAGAGAGGGCTGCCCCCCCCGCCCCACACTTGCCCCCTCTTCTCTGCTGGATAGCTGCGCAACAGAGACATTCACCCCCTAATGGAAGGTAAGTGGCAGTAATGCTGCCAGCTTCCAGTGGAGTTCTGCTAAGGGAGTTAGACCTTCCTTAATCACCCAAGTTTGAAAATACCAAGTAGTTCCACGTACTTCCTGGTACTATAGAAATAAACATACACTTTTTGTAGATTGCACACTTGGCGAAAATGTCTTCAGTGCTCCGCTCCCATCCTTTCTGAGTTCTGCCTGCTGTCTCTGATCCCCTATTCCACAGAGCACGGGTTGCAAATACCTTGCGCTGCTGCATCTCTGGGATAGGTGGAGATTTTGCTAATGGGCCCTGGCATGAGGATTCTGCTGGAGGAAGTGAATTGGAGCCCTAGTAAGTCTTAATTGTTTGTCTCATCAAATGTTCTCAGTACTAAGGTCCCTTGGACAAAATAATTTCAGAGGCAATAAATCTAAGTGTCTACCTCAATGGAAGTCAATATCAGCTTTTTATTGCAATTTTTTCCATACATTCAATGTTTCTTTTCTTCTTTTGAACCAGTTGCATCCAAGAGGCAAAATTCAAGAACATGCAGTGATTTTCCCCAAATGTTGTATTGGCTTTCCATTGCAAAATTGTATAATTTTGATAAACTGGCCAACCAACTCAACAAAAGTTGAGTCAGCTTTGTTTGATGACCAGAAGAAATTGTCAAGACTGAAAATTTCACTGTTTTTTTCAACCAACAATAGTAATAAGCAGCTTGGAAGTATTATAATACAAAAAGACTGTGTGAGAAATGAAGCCAGATGGGACTCCAGCTGCCATCTTAAAAAAGAGAACATTAGAATCCAATTAAGCTGTACTTTGGGTTATATTTCACTAAAGTTTTGCAATAATTAATTTTAAAACTATGGAAAACAACTACTGTCACTTATAATTTAGAGCTACACCTTACCACTTAGCCTTATGCTTAGTTTTAAATATGGAAAGTAGAAATCTTCTACTGTTACCTGGGGTTTTCAGAACCCAAAACAGTGGTAACTTAACTGTTTCTCTCCAGGTGGTGTCAGGAATAAATCAATGGGAACACAGCACTTCCATCTCATAAATGATTGATATAAGCAAGCATGCTCTTATCTAAAGTTATTTATTAGATTTCATCCTTGCATTCTGATCTGGAACAAAAGTAAATTTTTAAATGGCTGCATTGTCTGCAAAACAGTAATTGCAGTTCCTGCATGGCCTTAGTAAACAAGTAAGAATGACCTTGCAGGTTTCATCTTAGGTCATACCTGATGTCTGTCCACATTTCACATCTGTGATAGAGTGTTCTATAGCACCCAACACCATAATGTTGAAATGCAAATCCACCACACTATTTGACTTTGCGACAGTTTCTGCATCTTGGTGAAAATGTTTAAATGTGGGGGCCTAAATTTAGGGATCTAGCTCCATATTTAAGCACCTAAATAGATGGCCTGATTTTCAGAGATGATCAGCAGCTGCAATGAAGTCCTTTTCCTTCAGATTCATCTCCACATATTCCATGATGCCATAGAACTAACCCTACATTTTTCATATAGATTAAACATACCCAGGAAACAGTCTATGATTGCAATGCTCCCCACAAAAGCAAGGGAATTCAGGACAGATGCATCCATTGTTCTTTGTTCTGATAGGCAGTACACTCATAAGGGTGTACCTGAATCACAAGATGCGAGTATGCAGTCCATGATGGATCACTGCTCCTGATCATTACAATGATCTATAGTTTGAACTGTAATGAATACAGCAACAATCAACCTATCCTTTTCTTTCTTGGGCAATGTGTAAAAAAAAAGGGCATAAATGGATAGGTATGTTCAAATACAACAGAAACAGCTGGAAATACTGCCCTGTTGTGCAGCATCTGAGGGATTCGGCAGTGAAATCCAGGCAATCTCCTTACAAAGTATCATATCATGAAATTAGGGATTGATAAATCTTCTAGGCAGGTCACTTCTTCAGCCAGTTTAGTTTCAAGTTAGTTTGTTACTGCTGTTCACAAAAGCTGCAACTATTAATAATTATAATTATAAATTATTACCTCCTATTTGCAAACCAGCAGCATCAGAGGCACATCAGAAGCACTTTTAAAAATGTATATTATACTACACAGGTGTGTTATAAAGACTTGATTACTTAATGTCTCCAAAGCACCTGGCTGAAAGTTGCCATAGAACAGTAGGATTATTTCATATATCCAACACTAGATTACCTTTCTTTCATGTAGCTCTAACTAGAGGGCTGCATTTGCTTCACCCAGGAACTAGAAATCTGCTCTTCTTGGTTTCTTCATTGCTTAGGAGTTAATATACTGCTAAAAATAGCAATGCTTAGTTTAGTAACAAATACTGTTGTAGTGGGGAGCCATGGAAACCATGCTCAGTGCAATCCACATTTAGGACATTGTCTTGTGCTGCTGCTGTCTCCAGAGCCCTTGCAAGGGAGGAGAATGGAGAGGAGATGAGAGGAGCTGCTGAGAGCACCTGAAGCCACCAGGGAAAAGCAGGTAATTGGGCCTGACTTGAGAGAGCTAGAAGCACGATTAGAAGAGTCTCCTAGCCAGCTACCAGGAACTGTTCTAGGGGAAAGCATGAACTCCACTACCCAGATAACTCTTCAGTAGCAGCCACCTGGTACCAACCAGTCTCACTCACCCTATGGCTACCCACAGTCTCTCATCTCCAGTCAGACTCCTGGAAGGAGATCCTGCTCTTGCCCCACTCTCACAAACAGCTGGGGTGGGCGTAGGTACATTTCTGGTAGACTCCATAGGCTGATAGTTCCCTGGTGCTCTGAGGAGGGGGCCTTGATATAGAAGTCATCAGAACAACACTCCCTGCTTTTGTCTCATATATGGAAGTGGGAAATGCCAAATTCAATCGAATATTAAACTACAGAAATTGAAGGTTTTTTGATGCCGTTTTCCTTACAGCCCTCCAATAAGGGGCTTGCTCTGGCTAATCCATCAACATTTAAAATGTGTTGGTGGGGTATGAAGCAGCAACACCAATACTTTAATAGTTCAGGGCCGTTAGCCAACTGGACCCTTGGAAAGCTTTGAATTAATTTTCCAAAGACCAGAGCCTGTGCACACCTATTAATCCAGCCCTAATTCGAGCTGCCATAGCGGCGGTGAAGGCGAGCAGCACACTGCAGCAGTTGACTTGAGCTAAAAATAGACTTGTTCTCTTAGATGTAGACTAGCAGAATGTAACTGTAATGCACAATTTATGTAACTTTGTTCCTGAGACACGCCAGATGCACCTTGCTAGAGCACTCCCCTGCTGGCCAACCTAAAGAGCTCTATTAATGTCAGCTGCAAAAGCTTTTACTCGCTCGCCCGCTTCCAAGAACAGCTCGAGTAGCCGCACTGGCTATATCAAATCACAGTCACACAGATGTAGGAGAAGAATGAGGAGGGAGCTGCAGTTTGCTGGGTGAGGCGGCTGTGCCTGTGACCACACTGTGGAATAAATACATATATAATTTAAAAGGAGAGAAGAGTTCTCTCTCCCACTTATACAGTACAATATACACCTGGCTGAATATACACTGGGGGCAATTCAAACCTTTTCATCTACCATTTTGAACAATACTATCAGCCTGAGAGGTATTCCTGATTCCTATCCCAGCTGATCAGGGTTGGTTTTAGGAGACACAAGCTCCATGCGGCTTCTTCAAAGGAGCCAAGCCTCAAATCCTTGATGAACGCACAGAAGGCCAGGTTCCCCACTGCCCCTCACCTTCCTCGGGTGCAGGAAAGGCATATTTAAGTCACCTTTGTGCATCCAAGATTCTGGTCTATCCCAGGGGTTCCACAGCCCCAGATGCACCTTATTGTAGCCTCAGGCCTGCTCTGAATTGATCCAGCTTGTAGCAGCCTTCTATGGGCCATTGTGCTGGTGAATTTCAGCCCAAGTGCACTGCAGCTCTTGACAAGCCCCCACACTGGGGAGTGCGAGGAGGCCTGTGAAGACCTCTTATGTTGGCTCTGCACTGGACAGGGAAATTTCCTGTCATAGGACAATTCTGAAGGAGCCATTTCTGCCCCCTTCACGGCCCCTGTGCAATACCAGACTGGCACAACACACCATAATGTAAGACAGAATCTGGCCCAGAGTTTTCTGTTCTTTGGAGTAGCCTGCGTAAGGGCCCTCAGGATTTCTATAGAGTGGGATTCTACTCTGAAAAGTGACTGTGTACAAATGGCCCCTTCAGCACATCCACGTCTTGTCTGTACTGGGTCATATCTGCATACGACAGCGCAGACAATAAGTTTGCACAGCCATTTACTCCTATTAGCCCAGCAGAGTCAACCCAGTTAAGAGGGAGTGATGTGGTCAGTCATCGGCACTGACTCCCTTTTGGAACAGAATAGCATTGTAAGTCAATAAAAGCTCCTGAAAAATCCTAAGCATCATAAAAATACCAGTTGCAAAACTGCAGGCTTATGATCAAGTTCAGCTCTGGTGAATTAATGCAATCCTAAAAATGCAGGCTGAAAATTGCTAAACATATTTAAAAATCGTATAGTCAACTTTAACTACAAGGCTTTATGTCAATGTTGATAAACTTTTTACTGCCAGAAAATAGGTGCATACAAGCTGCTAGCTCAATAAAATCATATGCCTTGCAGAAAATAGATTAAGTTGAGCTAAGAGATACTGCACAGGCTGTAAAAACCGAATGTCATAAATAAGCAAATGATGGGAGGGGTGACACTATAAAGGATGCATCTGTATAAACATGGTTTGAAAAAAGACGCAGAAAACGTGAGAGATTGAATGGAAGGAAAGTGTAGAAGGAAAGTGGTTCTATTTGTATAGTTGACATGCTTTGCAATGTTATTCAGTATCTGCTTCTATAACATATTGAAGAGGCACAAAGAATGAACTCAAAGCATGATGTCTGGAGGCTACAAAATGTACTATTTCCAGCTGACTAGATGATGATGATTGGAAAAGCAAACTGGGAATTTGAACGGGTTATATCTGCAAGCGACTAAACTTCTTAGGAAGTTAATCCTAGCATTTTTTATTAATACTGTTTTCTAACTTCAGGACAGGGGCTTAGAAGTCTTCCCCCTCCCCCCACCCCACCCCCAACAGTCTTAAAATTTAAGAAAGCTTTTTTTATTCTGTTTGTTTTCAAATTCTGACCCCAGTTACCACCACTCTAATAAGGCTGAGATGGTTCATGTGAGCGTAAAGTGAACACACAACACATCTCCAATTACTGCGCCACAGGAAGTGGTTTTCCAAGTGATTTCTAACAGAGCTGTGCATTATGGGGGCTCTTTAGGGCAATGTTTGTATTTGTGAAAACTAACAAGCATAATAATGGAAACCAGGTTTACATGAAAATTGTGGTTTAAATACAGCAGTGCAATTTTATGAGATCCTACTGTATATCATTTCCATAGAACTTTCCATTTCTATTGCAGGTGTATGGAACATGCTAATATAGCAAAGCTCCTAAGATCTAAATATGTTATTAAAAGATTGACAAAGCCTCCAATGAAAATAAATAAATAAATGAATTTTGTATATGACCAATTTAAAAAACTGTTAGTAGTATGCGTTTTTTATATTACAATAGTGTCTAGGGGCCTATAATGGTCCTCACTCAGGGTCTGGTTGGGAAGCATGGCCTAGTGGTCACAGCCACAACTCTTGACTGGCAATGGGGTTGTGGGGAGGGGAGCCTAGGCTCTCCCACTCCACTGGGCTCCAACTCAGGGCCCTTTGGTCTACCGGTGGTCTGGCAACCAAGGCTGCTTAAAGCTGTCCTCCCTGGGCCTCTTCCTCTTGGTCCCACCCGGGGTCAGCTTAGTCCAAGGTGGGAAGTACAAACCAAAATAAGTAGGAAGGGGTTACCAATGTCCAGGGTCCACAGGCAGGGGAGAGGGGGATACTTCCCTCTCTGATTGTCTCTGGGGCAGAGCTTTCTTTCCTTCAGGGAGAACCCCTTTAGGCTTCCCACTACACTGCTGGAGCTCTGGGCTGCAGGTCATGGAATGCTAATCTGGGAGGCAGGAGAGCTGATTTTGATTACCAGATCTGCCAAGTTGGTGGCTTTGAGCAAGGCATTTAATCTTTCAGTGTTCAAACTTTGTGCATGTCTAATGGGCAGTTTGATAAAAGCCTTAATTATAGAAATCAACACACTAATTGACTTCTAGTCAGCTTTTCTCCATTAAATCCTCTAAATAAAAATGATTTGTGGATCATCCCAACTATCCTTACTTATCATGAATAACTGAGCCAAGTTCTGCTTCGCACTGACATCTATTGGGTGGTACCCATGTAACTGAGGCCCCAGTTCAGCAAGGTAATTAAGCAGGTGCGTAACTTTAAACACACAAGTGTTTTGATAGTGAATACAAGGCCTATCTCTGTTTGTATATGAAGAACTGTTGCTCAATTGCCATGGAAATGTTGGTATTTAAGACAGACAGTCAAAAATATTTTGTAAAGTTGGTAAAAATGTCAGAAATGCTTTTTGCTCCAATATCTTTTCAAAACATATGGACTGTTTTGTTTTTTCCATACATAATTGACATTTTTCATTTTGGAAAATGAAAGTATTTTTATTTTGAAACAAACATGTTTGGTTTTGAATTCTTTTATCCACAGGATGTGACTATACCAAGTAATCAAAATTGGTGAAGGAAAAAAAGAAATGGAAAAGTTTGAGACAAGTTTTCATGAAAACAGACAACAACATCCCACTAACCTGATTCTCCTCTCATATCAGTTTCACACCAGCTAACTATTTTGATTTAAAGGAAACAAGTCGTGCTGTGAAAGGACAGTCAAACTCCAGAGGACCTTTCTGTCCAATCAAGCTAAGCAACACAGCTGGAATTCCAGATATCAAACAGTCACGATGAGTTGCTTGCAAATCAGCTACAGACCAAGAAATATTCACAGCAAGCACTGGGCAAGGTACATATACATCTGAGAAAACTGTCACTGTTTCTGGGTGACTCCTGCACCGAATTAAGAGACCCAGGAGCAGATTTTAGCTGATGTAAAGCTCTACTAAGTTCTACTTTACATCAGCTGAGGGTCTGCTCCTAAATTCATTAAATAAATACATCACTATGAGTTATTCCCTCAGCTATCCTCTTGGTCGTGATGAGTAATTGCCATCTAATTCAGTTTGGTAGTGCTCTTCTGAAGAGGAAAATGGTTAATCCACATTAGATGGTGTCCTGTATATTAGTACTGGACACTAATTCTCATACACTTGAGTTAGAAATCATGCTGTTGTCTGAAAGGAATAATTTAACTGCAAGTGTTTTGACAGTTTGGGCAATTGCTTGTATCTAGTACAGTAGGTTCATTTGTGCAGCAACAATGTAAGGCCCTGATCCTGCAAACTCACATCTCCTTCACTGGAAAGGAACTGCTTGGGTGCTTAAAGTGAAACTCATGTGCAAGTGCTAGAAGAATCAGAACCTAAAGTCCCACTTTCTGGGTGTCACTGGTGAAAGCAGACTGAACGAGGAATGGGCAGTTCTCATTACACCAGCCAAGGAGAAGGAGGAGCTGTCTACCCATGCCAGAAAGAGTGCCAAGCAACTGGCACATAGAATCATAGAAGATTAGGATTGGACCTCAGGAGGTCATCCAGGCCAACCCTCTGCTCAAAGCAGGACCAACCCCGACTAAATCATCCCAGCCAGGGCTTTGTCAAGCCGGGCCTTAAAAACCTCTAAGGATGGAGATTCCACCACCTTCCTAGGTATCCTATTCCAGTGCTTCACTACCCTCCTAGTGAAATAGTTTTTCCTAATATCCAACCACCTAGACCTGCCCCACTGCAACTTGAGACCACTGCTCCTTGTTCTGTCATCTGCCACCACTGAGAACAGCCTAGCTCCATCCTCTTTGGAACCCCCCTTCAGGTAGTTGAAGGCTGCTATTAAATCCCTCCTCACTCTTCTCTTCTGCAGACTAAATAAGCCCAGTTCCCTCAGCGTCTCCTCGTAAGTCATGTGCCCCAGCCCCCTAATCATTTTCATTGCCCTCCGCTGGACTCTCTCCAATTTGTCCACAACCTTTTTGTAGTGGGGGGCCCAAAACTGGACGCAATACTCCAGATGTGGCCTCACCAGTGCCAAATAGAGGGGAATAATGGCATCCCTCCCATAGATGCTGGAACTAGAGATGCGGGGAGGTGCTGTGCACCCCCTAGCTTGAAGTGGTTTCCATTATATACAGAGTTTACAGTTTGGTTCAATGGCTCTCAGCATCCACACTATACAAACTGTTCCAGCACCCCTCCTCCCTTCTGATAGCCCTGGTGCATGTTCACTTCCTTCAATGAATGTTTCATTCTGGCAAAATTAATGAATTCAGGTCTGAAAACTGTATGGGCTCTAGGTGACTGATTTCCTTCCAATTTAGTTAACACCTGAGGGGGAAGGGAAAATATCCTATCGGTACCTTTTTGTTGTCATCTAATTAAGCTCTGACGCATTGATTTTTTTCTTCTTCTTCTGTAATTGTTCTGTGTCGCTATAGCTACTGGCTTTGGAAACTTGAACATCCAACTGAAGATTCTTTACAACAGGCAAAGGTTTATCCTTCACACAATTTATTTTGAATTTAAATTAGAGATGCAACTTTCTTTGGATCTGATCAGAATTCAGATTGGTGCCTTTTAAGAAATAATCAGGTCCCTGGGTACATGCTTTCAGATATCTCATAGGAGAACAGTCTGTGTGATTAGCTGAGCACCCCACTGAAAATCTTTGTTGCTGAACATGAGGTTAAAATTATTCTTTGACAGAAAAACAAGCTGAATTTAGGGAAAGCTATGTGAACTGAGATGCGCCATGAATCAAAACACCAAGAGAAACCTCCTATTGTGGTAATTAGAATACCTATACCAAGCTGATAAATTCATCCTCTAAAATGTTGTTGAGGAGGGTTTATTTCTCATGTTAACTATGTAGCCGACAGCCATCACTGCTAAATTGGGCTTGTAGGTGAAAGAAACTTCTATAGAATCATTACCCTAAAAATTAGCATTTCACCTCTTGCTTTTCACTGGATCTCTTCACCTCCTCTAGGGTGGTTTGTTTCTGTCCTGCTCCATGTTTTTATGCTTCTTTCTCCTCTATGCTTTATGATTATTATTTATTTGTAGTGCAATAGCATCCAGAGACCTTAATAAGGCAACAGGGCCCCATTGTGCTGGCCACTTGTATATAGAACTGGGTGATTATTTTATTTTGCCAAATAGTAAATTTACCAAAAATGCATTTTTCAGGGCACCAAAAGTATTTGCAAATTCAAGTTGACTTCAGTTTTGATCAAACAATTTCGCACATTGAAATGTTTCATTCAACCCAATCAAAAATTTTCATTTTGGTGGGGAAAAAATGAAACAAAACAAAAAATCTGTTTTGGTTTGAAAAATCAGTTGTTCACTCAGTTCTACTCAGATATACTAAAAGATGATCCCTGCCCCAAGTTGCTGACAGTACAGGTGTTTGATGAGAGATAACAGCAATCACAGTAAGCCCACTGCCCAGCCATTGTCAAGTGTTTTGTAGACATCCAGGATTCCTGGCAGAAGTGAGTTTTAGGTAAGGTGAGTTCTGACATTTTTGTCATGGCTATGGTGAGTTTTCTCCCACTCCTTGCTGGGCCTGATCCTGAGGCACAATAAATACTCACACTTGAATGCATCTTCTTTAAACGGCCCACCCTCCCACCCCCCTTAGGACAAGGTAACTGCGATATAAGGCACTCCTTCCATAGGGTCTCTTAGTCTCTGATGAACCAGGAAGTGAAGAGCTGGACTCTATTCTAAATCCCAGTGTGCTACCACTGGAAGCTTTGCAACATTAGGGAATTTTAGCAAAGCAAAAAGGAAAAAAAAAAAAAAGCCTGCTAGGGCATCTAGTGCAGAAAGACCACTGGTGGCTTCTGGCATTTTATCACTGTGTCACTAGAAGATGCTCGCAGCCTGTCTACATGAGGGCTCCCACTGCAACCCAACTGGCAGTAGCACCTGTGGGAGTTTTTTGCTAAAATTCTCTTGTGTAGACAGAACCAGAATTATCAGTGCCTCTTTTCTCTGTAGTCCCCTTGCACTTCTATTTCTCTCACAATACCATCTCTGCTCACCCCTACCCCATCCAGGATAATGCTACACTTGCATATAGGACTGAAATTGCTGGTAGTCTTATCATAAATTTCAGTAGGCTTTGGAGCTGTCCCATAGCCTTCAGTTAAAAAATGCAGATTAGCCAATTTTTTTTTTTGAACCACTTGGTAGGAAAACAATGCAGCTTGATCTGATCTATTTCACAGAAAACTTGAAATTGCTGAATTTTTGCTCTCATGACTGATGATTCAGTGTATTTAGGTAAGGTAGGAAAACTCTGCAGCCCATCATGAAAAAGACAGGAGGAAATGAGGCAGTTAAGCTATTTCTCCTCATTTTACATAGTGTTCTGGATCCAGACTAATAAAGATACTGCATTTATATGGCTGGATGTTGTAAAATACTTGTTTGCTTTACTAATGTGTGATGATTTTTCATCATCACTACCATTACCAAATATATGCAAACTTTACAATATATTCAGATTACAAAACAGAGATAGGTGCGTGCCTGAAGTCTGGGAGCTATACGAACCTCAGTAAATCATCCATCAGTGTTTAAGGCACATTCTTTTCAGTAGATTGCTTTTCTTTAAACCCTTCATTATGGTAGTTTCTTGATGAACTAACAAACACAGCTCAACTAGAGGTAAAACTTGGACGATAATATAGTTGCAATTTATTTCAATACACAGGCTATTTTGATCAAGGACAATTTAAAAATCCCATGCACAGATTATTAAAACTGCTGACATCTTCCAAATAGAACATCTGCAAAATTGGCATTAAGAACTAAATCATCTTCCTAAAACGAGAGTGGAATGTTGCAAATACAATTGCTGATACTAATTTACTTATACATTTTTTTAAAAAACTAGGCTGTTTCTAGTTGCCAGAGGGATGAATTAGTCAATTGCATATTATAGTGAGGTGGAGTGGCCTCCCCCTGAGCCAAAGGGGGAGGCATCACTGAACCCTGGTGGGCGGAGCCAGGCTGTGCTTGCCCTCCCTCCAGAAGTCGGAGGGTGGAACAGGAGTATAAAGGACAGGTCCAGGAGCTCAGCTGGGCTGCAGACGCTGAAGAAGCCGGACGCCTCCTGCCCACTCCTGAGCTGGGAGACTGCAACAGACCCCTGCAGAGCTATGGACTGGCCAGAGCTGCTGGAGCCACCCACTGGGACTACCACAGGCCTTCTATCCCAACAAACCAGAGGACCCCCTGCAGATCCAGGTACACCCCAAGGGGAGGGGAGGAAGTGGCCCAGGGACAGTTGACCATAGTCTGGCTGCATTGCTGCTGGAGACCCAGTCAGCGTGTTGCGGCTGAATCCCCGCTGACCCAGTGGCAGACTATTCTGCCACTGTTAGGCCTGGGCTGGGATGCAGTGGAGTCAGGTGAGCCTGCATCCCCCTACTCTTGCCACCTCACTCCGGGGGTGGCAGTCCCCGCTCTTTAGGCCAAGGAGCCTGCATTTGTTGGTTGTCTACTGGAGCTAGGATGCCCGACCCTCTTGTTGCTCGGCCTTGAGTACAGGCCTGGGCCATGGACTCTTTGCTACCCCACCCTGACTAAGGGCTGGGCCTGATAACTGTTTGCTCCTCTGCCCTGATTGCAGGCTAGAGACCCCAAAGACTACTGCTGTGCCTGGACTGTTGGCCAGAACCACCGGCTGTGTGTTGCTCAGCTAATTCCCTAACTGTGGGCAATGCCCAGCTACGTAATGAGGCTGAGTGGCCTCCCACTGATCCAAAAGGAGAGGGACCACCACTAACCCACTACACACATGCAAAAAAAAAAATCAAGCACTTCTAAATTACGAAATAAAAGTAATCATATAACTTGCTAGATGGAGTGAAAGAATTTAACAGCATTAAATAGGTCAACTATTTGTATTTTGTATTTACTAAGGAGAGACAATGGCATCTCTATAGTTATGGTTGATGTGCCAGTACCCATTAAAAATCTGATTTTGATTCTCTTTCTAATCCTCGCCCAGATCCACTGCCCCAAAATTCTCATTTTTTCACATTCAGAGAGGTATTGGGGATGTTGTAGATCACAGCATGCATTGCTGGCAGCATTTTACCACAGCTGAATACCTCGTGTTGCTTGTCACTTGGGTTGAGAAACTTTCTACAAAGACTGAGAATAGCATGTTTATGATCTTATAAAGATGGTAGCACTGCCTGGTCCCCTCAGACTCGGAGGCTGTCTTCCCATTTCAAAGTGGGACTGAATTAGTGCCTGGGCCTTGTGCTGGCCCTCTGAACATGGGTGAATTTCACCTAGTATGAGTTGGCCTCAAAACTGAGCTCTAAGCCATGTCAGAATTCACATAACTTTCCCCATTCTAAGGCTTGGCATAGCTGCTGATGAACTAGACCATTCCCTCTCACTCACTAATAGGCTGTTGGATGCCCAAACGACCTGAGGCTGTCCAGAGCAAATCCTCGCCAGGCGCCCATTCATAATCTTCCCCAAAACAGGGGCTATGCTGATTCCAGCACTCCTTGGTCCAGCAGAATTGAACATTGACTGGGAATTACAATGGCATATTTGGAGGGGAGGGGGGGACTCAACATGGCTCACCACAAGCCATAAGTCTTCAGAAGGCATTCAGCGTCACCTTGCAGCCTGAGTTATGAGGGTTCTGACACCAGCTGTCTACCTGCATTTCCAGCCATACGCAACTGTCAGGTGAAATTAAACTTAAACTTTCCTAAAGCTTAAAAACAAACCAGCCATTTGCCATGTATCTAATTTATCGCAATTACCTGGGTTTGCAGCTGATTAGCATGGGATCCAAAGTATCTTTGGGGACTGTGGATATCCTATGCTTTGTTATTAACTCAGAAGAAGCAGAGGGGGAAGGCTTCACTGCTCTACCAAAGTAAGTCCCACTACCTGGCACTTGTTGTTAGAAATTCATAGAGAAAGGAACATTTTTTATTTTTTTAAATCCCTAATTCTGGCCTGAGACTCCTAATTCCCATCTGTGACTCCAGCCTCAGGATGGATGAGCTTGCAACCTCCAGTATTTTAGAAGGTCCTGTTTTGGCTTCAGTGAGAGACCACTCTGAAAAGTTATCTCGGCACAGGTTTTTCTAATCAAGTGTGATATTTGCTGAGAGTTTTTTCAGTGCTTTCTAGTAACTAATAAAAACCCCTGGAGTAGTTTGTCTGTTCATCCATGTACTTGGATAGGGCTGCTCAGCGTCTTTTAAGAAACACCAATATTTTCTTCTTGTGCTGTCAGATATTACTGAAGAAATCTGTATTTGACTACGAATTTCTCCATTGCCAGATTCTCCTTCTCCATCCTGCAGTGAAGTCATAGGACAGAATTAAACCTTGCTGTAAACAGACTCAGCTGCATGGACATCAATGGACCTCCACGGCTGACTTTGCTCTCTAATCTTTATGCTCACTACATCAGCCTATTGCCAATGTAGTGTCTAAAATTTAGCATTATGACATCATTACAGGAAAGGAGGTGGAGCCTAGTTTAAAGGAGGTCACATGTCTCAGAGGATCATACAAAGGCAATGGAGGGTTTTTACACTAAATAATGAGATTAAATCCCCTCCCCCAAAAAAGTGAGTTGGAGACCAACGTGTAAAGGTATTTAGACATCTATAGCTGCAGATAGGCATCTAGTGGGTTTTTCAGAAGTGCCAAAGCACCTAACTCCCATTGAAATCAGTAAGAGCTGGTCTCATAGGCAGTTTTGAAAATTCCACTGGGCACTTATCTGCATCTTTAGGCACCCAAATAGCCTTTAAAAGTCTGGCCCGCCATGATTATTGTTCAGTGGCTGTGGAAAGGGTTGGTCACCTCAGTCAGTTTCCCAGTGAGCAGATTGTCACATCACAAAGTCTTCCATCCAAACAGATACTAATTGGCAATCTCATAGGCAGTCTCAGCAATAGGGTCAAGGGCTAAATGGATTTGGAGACAATTATATGCATGAATTCTCATTGAAGTCTAACTATGGTTTGGAACTTTATAGATCACACTGGTTTAGTGAGGAGGACAATTTCTGACATGTGAAAGAGCACTATTTTTTTTCTAAAACCTATTACTCCCTATTACTCCAAAATGACTTGTCTGATATATTTCACATTTTCTTTTTCAGAACAAAAAAGGGTCTCCTCTGGTCTCAAATGATCCATAGAAATTTCAGGCTAAAAGGATTTTTTTTTTTTTTTGAGAATGAAGGAAAGCGATCAGGATTGGGCTTACCACAGTACTATCTTTCCACCTTTACCAGAGAGTCACTGCCAGGGTCTGATCATGCCTGAACTGGTTTGTCTCATTTCCACTGTCATGTGTCAAGAGCAATTTAGCACTCTGTAAATAATAAATTATAATAACGATGGCTGTGGATGACATGGTGTCAGCTTCTCAGCGCATGCTCTTTAAAACAGATAAATGTTTGTTATAAAATTATAATATAATGAATATGCATTAGTTCATTTATCTGGAAAGGAACATGGGTCCACTGCAAGCTGCTCTAGAAACTTGACTCATCAGTGGTATGTGTCCACCAGACTTTGTGCCCTGGTGGTCAGCTCCCTGTCACTTTTCTGGCATGGAAGGACTTGAATGGCTCCTGCACTCTGTGTCTGTTAGAGCATGGTGGAGATTGCTCATTATCTTATTTAATCTGCCTATATCAGGCATTAATAGGATGCTCAGTGCCAAAGTAAGTAAGTGTCAAGTACAGTTGGAGAAGAAAGGGCAGTGAGGAGGAGTCATGTTGATGTCTGCACCTCTCCCTAGCGCCTTGTAGCTTCCCATAGTGAAAAGGAGGTGGCTTGAGGGGTGGTACAGAATGTACTGATATGTCTCCTCACCAATCTGAGCATGTCAAAGGGAAATAATAGGTAAGGAAAATGTTAACACTCTCCCAAGGAATCATTTTAAACAAATGAATGAAAAAACCAAAGGAGAAAACAACAACTTGACAAGAAACTTTTCTTCGTACAAGCCTGTGTCATCAAAAGTTCATATTCATTACCTGGGATTTGATTCTGACATATTTCAGATGTGGGTTAATGTATTTGAAAAATAGAGATTAATATTTCTAGTGCAACATAGTCTCAGTATTGCAGACACTACAAGGGAAATCTGTTTCTGTGCTATTCATCATGTAATACTGTGAGCTGATTGTTCTCAGTGGCAACCAATGTGGTTGTCATTTGAAAGATGTTTAAATGCAATTATCCTTTTCAATGCTTTAATCCAAGGACCTTTCTGGTGACCATCCAGGTAGAAGTTTCAGGTTCTGGTAAGTTTCCAAAAGAAAAGGAAATAACCCCAGTTCCCTCTCACTAAATCAGGTTCTAATGTAAAAGGGTACATGAGCCAGTGTCAAATACATAATGTTTGTGACCCTACTAGCCTACAAAGTCACTGCAGTGTCAGTATCTAACTCTCGTTGCTTTGTAAAGCAGTTATACTAGATGTTAAGGGACACATTCCTCTCATGGACGCGCACGCACACTTCAAGTCAATGACTCCCTCAAGCACTGGCTAATAGATTTTTGCTCTGCTGCCGAGTCCTATAAACTAATTTTATGGGCCTGATTCACCACTGTGTTACACCAGTTTTATGCCCTTGTGTCACAGTTACAGGATAAGCTGAGCATTAGGGTACATGTAAACAGCAGCTGGGAGATGTAATTCTCAGTTCAGGTAAATGTGCATGCACTAGTTTTGCTCAAGTTTAGCACTGCAACCACAGCAGCATGGGGGTGGCTCAGGCCAGGGGTTAGATGGGATTGTACTTGGGTGGCTAGCCTGAGCCGCTACCTGGCCCACCGTGACCACACTGTTATTTTAGGTGTGAGCTTGAGCAAAGCTAGCTGATTAAAGTGACTCAAACCAGCTTCTTCAAAACATTGTTTATTGACCCAAAGGTAAATAGCAATCAGAGATAATGGTTGAAACAAGCCTGGGTCTTACCTAAACCTTATCATTTCCTCAAACATTGGGCCAACCTAACTGCTCAGACCCATTCCCTCAGTCCATCCACACTCCATGAACAGCCCCGATGAATGAACTGCCTTCCCTCTCTAGAGAGAAAGTTTTGAACTGTTCAGTGTCCTTTTGATCTTAGTCCCTCCACCTGGGCAACCATCTATGGCAGCTAGAAATAGCATCTTCTCAATTAATGGCTCAATGATTGTTCTCTTATTCCCTTAAAATTTACCCCCCAAGATGTCTTGTCTCTGGCCATTGTTTCATTTCCTGCTTATTATTCCTAAAAGATCCATTTGATTAAACTCCATGTAGTCAGACTGAATATCACCAAAGAGGAATACATAACATTCATGCAAAATGATACAGATATCTCCCTCATTCTCCACACCATGTAAATCTATTGGCTTCAGTTGAGTTACTCTAGATTTACACTAATCTGTGTGAGAGGAGAAACAAGCCCATTCCCATCAGTGGATTTATAGTAGAGTAAACCTGGTGTGTGAAGATAGAGAAGAATCAGGCACTTTTTCTATAGTTAGTATGACTTTCTTCCTATCTAACAATGAACCTTTCACCTTGACTGATTAGTTGTGAGGTAATAGAAAGCCATGACAATACTGAATTGTGTATAGCTGAGAAAGAAGGTCAGTAAAGGAAGGTTCAATTTATAGATAAAATTAAGGACTAAAGGGTAGATTATTAAAGGTAAAAATGGGGGGGGTTAGACACCCAACTCCCACTGATAGGGAATTGAGCAACTTTTGTGCCTTTGAAAATATCTCCACAAGCAGGGCCAGCTCTAGGTACCAGCAAAGCAAGTAGGTGCTTGGGGTGGCAAATTTGCAGGGGTGCAAGAATCCAGCATGAGAGCTGAGAACCAACAGGGAGCCCTGGGAGCTGTAGTTCCTTGGTTAGCTCCCTGCCTATAGAAGCAGCCCTGGAGCAGGGAAAGAACTACATTTTCCAGCATTTCCTCGGCCACAATTAACAGGAAAGGGAGGGGGAAGGAGTGTAGAACTGAAACCTCATGTTGCAATGGTAGGAACAGAGCCAGCTCTAGGTTTTTTGCTGCCCCCCACGTCAGCCCTGGGCTCCCCCTGCACCCCTGTGTTGCCCCAGCCCTGGACTCTCCCCCGCCCACACCCCCTGCTGCCCCAGCTCTGGCCCCCACCTGCACTCCCCTGCTGCTCCAGCCCTGGGTTCTCCCCCGACCCACATCTCCTGCCACCCCAGCCCTGGCCCCCACCTGCACCCCCTGCCACCCAAGCCTTGGGCTCTTTCCCTCCCCCCTCCCCCCCCGCACCTCCTGCCACCCCAACCCTGGGCTCTTCTCCCACCCGCATCTCCTGCCACCCCAGCCCTGGGCTCTTCTCCCCACCCTGCACCTGCACCCCCTGCTGCCCCAGCTCTTCCCCCCCCCATGCACCTCTTGCCACCCCAGCCCTGGGCTCTTCCCCCCCCACCTGCACCTCCTGCCGCCCCAGCCCTGGGCTCTTCCCCCCCCTACCCGAACCTCCTGCCACCCCAGCCCTGGGCTCTTCCCCCCACCCGCATCTCCTGCCACCCCAGCCCTGGGCTCTTCCCCCCACCCTCCACCCGCATCTCCTGCCACCCCAGTCCTGGGCTCTTCTCCCCCACCTGCACCTGCACCCCCTGCTGCCCCAGCTCTGGACTCTCCCCCGCCCACACCCCCTGCTGCCCCAGCTCTGGCCCCCACCTGCACCCCCCTGCTGCCCCAGCCCTGGGTTCTCCCCCCACCCACATCTCCTGCCACCCCAGCCCTGGGCTCTTCTCCCCCCCTGCACCTGCACCCGCACCCCCTGCTGCCCCAGCTCTTCCCCCCCCCCGGCACCTCTTGCCGCTCCAGCCTGGGCTCTTCCCCCCCCACCACATCTCCTGCCACCCCAGCCCTGGCCCCCACCCGCACCCCCTGCCGCCCCAGCCCTGGGCTCTTCCCCCCCCCCCCCCCGCACCTCCTGCCACCCCAACCCTGGGCTCTTCCCACACCCATATCTCCTGCCACCCCAGCTCTGGGCTCTTCTCCCCCCCCCTGAACCCGCACCCCCTGCTGCCCCAGCTCTTCCCCCCCCACGCACCTCTTGCCGCCCCAGCCTGGGCTCTTCCCCCCCCACCCGCACCTCCTGCTGCCCCAGCCCTGGGCTGTTCCCCCCCACCCGCACCTCCTGCCGCCCCAGCCCTGGGCTCTTCCCCCCCCCACCCGCACCTCCTGCTGCCTCAGCCCTGGGCTCTTCCCCCCCCCACCCGGACCTCCTGCCGCCCCAGCTATGGGCTCTTCCCCCCCCCACCCGCACCTCCTGCCGCCCCAGCCCTGGGCTCTTCTCCCCCCCCCTGCACCTGCACCTCCTGCCGCCCCAGCTATGGGCTCTTCCCCCCCCCACCTGCACCTCCTGCCACCCCAGCCCTGGGCTCTCCTCCAAAGAAAGAATTGGGTGGACTAAATGGACATTGCACCTCTCTATCTGAAGCCTAACAAGGCAGGTACATGGATCCCACTAGAATTTAAAATGAAAAGTAAGGGAGGGGAGGCTCTACCAGACTGGGTAGCTTTAGATACAATACCAGGCACGTAGGAGGATTTACACTTCTGAGCCATGGAAGCAGAAATTGACTTTTCTTTTCCAGATTTAGCTAATATTCAGAAAGGGAATCCAGCACCTGCCTTCCAGATTTGAACACCCTCAAAATTCAGGAGTGCTCAAGCTCAATTTGGGCAGCTGTTACTTCATTTCTCCCAAATCAAATATACTGATCCACTGTAACTTGCTGTAGGAAAAAGTAGAATAAAGTGAGCAAGAAATGCTTCCCAGTGGTTATTAGGACTGGAATTGCTATTTTCAACAGCCATTGCTTTTTTATTATTGTTATTATTATTATTATTATTATTATTAATTTATTTTAGTTTTAGTTTTATTTGTTTAAAAGGAAGACAGTGATATTGCATTGGCAAATTCCCCATAGAAACAAAGAATGGAACGAAAGAATAATAAAGGCACCTCAACTTTTCCTCATTTATGTAGGACAGTCTTATAATATGCATCCAGATAGCCTTCAATCACACAAGCTGAAAATTGTTCCACTTTACTGCAGTTCTGTAACCATATGGGAACCAATCCTGTCTGTGTTCTGTGCACATCCAAAATTCCTGCTGAATGACCCGCCCTGGGAGCGAGTTACCAGTGACCCAGGGCTGGGGCAGCAGGAGGGTTCAGTGGGGGGGGAGAGGGGGCAAATTTTTTTTTTGCTTGGGGCAGCAAAAAACCTAGAGCCGGCCCTGTCCACAAGGTACCAGTCGTACAAACCTAATTCCTGCAATTAGCCCCATTGACTACAACAGGACAACTCATGTGCAAACTAAACCCTGTGAGTTAGGATTGCAGGACTGGGCCTTAAATATGTTACTGGGTGGTAGATGTATGTTGAATGACTCATTAAAATAAGCTGGTATAGTGGCAATAGTTATGAAAAATTTACTATACTTACCAACAATTCCGGCACTTTATGTTGTATGATTAAACCTAGTGATTAACATTTGTAAAGACGATATAACTGCTGTGATATTGGCCAAACAATGCATAAATTCCTTAACTTAGGTGCCAGTTGCTTTTATAAGGTGAGATATGACAAACTTTGATTTTGCTATTTGTTGTTTAAAGAAAAAAAAGGATTTTTATTATCACTGCATTTGAGAGTTTGCTCTGTTTTAAAATAAAATAATAAGCGCACACACAAAGAACTAAATATGTATAGGATGGTCAAACAATGATTAAAGGGAATTGAGAAGCATGATTTATCAAATCTATTTATGTATCCCGCATATTATGCTGGTCTGCAAATACCGAAAGGGTTTAAACAACAAGGAGCATGAGGAATAGTTTAGGGAGGATATAAGAAGAAATGAGAAGACATTTAAGCAAAGAAGAATTTAGAAGGAATGTCAAGGAAAGATTAATAATGATGAGATTTACTAGATCGAGAAATAATCTCTCAAGAGAAGTACTAAAAGCCCCCTGGCTTTAATGATTTAAAAGTAGACTTGGACAGAGCATTAGATGATATTATGCAGAGAACAATCCAGCTCTGGCAAGGTATCAGACAGGCTAGATGACCTGACTGGTCTTTTCTATCTGATTTCCATGATTCTGTTAGCAAGTGCTCTGCTGTTACTGTCTGTAGCCTATAGAGAAATCAGCCTTGCAAAAGAGAGAATCCAGATACAACAGCAAGCAATAGATCCTTCCTTATATTTCTTATGGTTTTGTCTTTGCTTTAGTATATTTATTTTTAATACTCCAGTGGGACGAACCCAAAGGCTAGAATACTGGCTCTCACAATTTAGGAGCTGTGAATACAGTTAGAAACGGTGAGATTCCTAGAACTGTATCCAGATTATACTTTAACCTTAATCTAAAAGAAGCTGCTCCTAAAATGTCTTTAAGTGCCTCATTACTATCAAATGTCTGCGCACTGAACTCCTCTCCATTGGATATTGATTCTAGGTTTCCTTTTAGTCCTGCTAAATCAACGTCTACAAAGGTGAAATGCAAGTATCTGCATTCATTTTGTGCACCACCTCCCAATGAATGCATGAATAGCTAAATAAAGGTACAAAATAAGTGTGTTTTAATTAGATTAATTTAAACACACTGATGATTGATATATTATTTTTATATTATGTTAGGTTCTCACCTTATTTATTATAAATAACACTAATAAGAGATTGGATGGCTCAGAGAATAAATGTTGGAATATGCAGGCTGTAGGCCTTTCTGGAGCCTTACACATAACTAGCAAAGTGAACCACAGTCGGCCTGGCCTTGGCAGAACAGTAACACACCAGGTATTGGATAACCAAATAAGCACATTCCTGACCAGAGAGGATGGTGCAAGAACACTCAGAGTTCTCACGTAACTACATAAACAAATTGCCAAGAGATTGTACAGGAACACACGGATCCCTCGTAAGATAAGGATGGGATGACAGGATAATGGATGAGGATGTTTTGTTCAAACTAGCAGGTACGAGGCATAAGGGTGGTAACTAACAACATCTGGAATGTAATACATAACTTATTTGTATCAATGTATAAAAGGAGATGTCGTAGGAGGGGCATCTTTGTATCAGCTGAGTGGACAGCATCATGTAATGTTGTCTAAGCCTTTACCTTGTCACAGGCATACATGTAATAGTCTCCCTGTGCCCTGCTGTATGTGCTTTGCTGACAATAAACATAGCTGAGCGCTTTCACCACCAAACCAAGCCTGTGGTCTTTCTTTGTGTATAACATCGAGGTCTGCTGAGTCAGCACGCTGCACTGCCTGCTCATGCTGCTAACATCTCAGCTCCAAGAAGAGCAACACTAGCAGCATTAACAACTCTGCAGCACCAGCCCCGCTCCGCAGCACCCACAGCAGAGCCTTTCACATGAAAGGCACTGATCTGGTTTAGTACCAGGTGAGTACTGGTTGGAAATAATAATAGTTAAACATGGTTATTTTGTGACCTATGTGAAAAGAATCAGAGGGGTAGCCGTGTTAGTCTGGATCTGTAAAAAGCAACAAAGAGTCCTGTGGCACCTTATAGACTAACAGATGTATTGGAGCATAAGCTTTCGTCTGACGAAGTGGGTATTCACCCATGAAAGCTCATGCTCCAATACATCTGTTAGTCTTTAAGGTGCCACGGGACTCTTTGTTGCTTTTTATGTGAAAACAGTTGGTGGTCTCAGGTCATTTCCTAACTTACAGCTCTCAATATCACACAGACCTGGGGGGAGGGATAGCTCAGTGGTTTGAGCATTGGCCTGCTAAATCTAGGATTGTGAGCTCAATCCTTGAAGGGGCCATTTAGGGATCTGGGGCAAAAATCTGTCAGGGATGGTACTTGGTCCTGCTGTGAAGGTCCCTTTCAAGGTCCCTTCCAGTTCTATGAGATAGGTATATCTCCATATTAAACAAACAAACTAGGCATAACTTGCATTCAGACAGGGATGACACCTCAACAGTACACCTTAGAAATGGCTAAAATAGCCATTTGATCCATTTGTCTGGGGGATTAAATTATCTTCTCAGAATACCTCCTGGAAGTGGTAATTCCACATCACCACTGAGTCAAGTTTGCATTTGGGGTAAGTCTAAACTACTGCTATCCTGTTTGGGGATCAAGAATGTCACTTTCTGGGGTGAGTCCCAAGAAAGAAAAACAATTTAATATTGGTCTTTTAGCCCAGTCGTATGCAGTTTAGGGATTAACTAACTGCCACTGGAATACTGCTACCTTGGGGGTATAGAATGGCAATCATTTTGATATACAGCAGTCATTGGGAGGTTAAGGCAAACATGTGCCAGCCCTTGGTGTGTGCAAAGAACAGGAGAGGTGTAAGAACCCTTTCCTTCCTTTTGCCCCCATGATATATATAACCATAGAAATGTATGGCGGGAAGGGACCTCGAGAGGGCATCTTGTCCTCCCCATGCAGTGGCAGGACCAAGTAAATCTAGACCATCCCTGACAGGTGTTTGTCGAACCTGTTCTTAAAAACCTCCAATGACAGGGATTCCACAGCCTCCTTTGGACACCTGTTCCAGAGCTAAACTATCCTTATAAGTTAGAAATAAGTTAGAAAGTGTTTCCTAATATCTAAACAAAAATCTCCCTCACTGCAGATTAAGCCAATTCCTTCTTGTCCAGCTTTCAGTGAAGATGGAGAACAATTGATCATTGTCCTCATTGTGATAGCCCTTAATAGATTTGAAGACTGTTATCAGGTCCTCCCCCAAGTCTTCTTTTCTCAAAACATACCCAGTTTTTTAACCTTCCTCAAATGTCAGGTGTTCTCAATATTTTATCATTTTTGTTGCTCTCCTCTGGACTCTCTCCAGTTTATCCACATCTTTCCAGGATAGTCCAGCTGAGGCCTCAGAAGTGCTGAGTAAAGCGGGACAATTACCTCCCAAGTCTTATATATGGCACTCCTGTTAGTACATCCCAAAATATTAGCCTTTTCCACAACTGCATCTCAATGTCGACTCTTGTTCAATTTGTGATCCACTATAATCCCCAGATACTTTTCAGCAGTATTACTGCCTAGCCAGTCTATTTCCGCATTTTACAGTTGTGCATTTGATTTTTTATTTCCTAGGTGTAGTACTTTGCACTTGTCTTTATGGAATTTCATCTTGTTGCTTTCAGATCAATCTTTCAATTCTAATGCTGTCCTAGCAATCCCTCTGAGCCTCATGCCATTTGAAATTTTGTAAGCATACTGTCCACTCCATTATCCATAAATAAAAATATTGAATAGTACCGGACCGAGGACAGAGTCCTGTGATATCCGAGTTAGACAGTGAATCTTTGTTAACTACTCTTTAAATAGTTTTTCAACCTGTTCTGCACCCAACTTACAGTAAATTCATCTAGACCATATTTTCCTAGTTTGCTTATGAGAATGTCATGTGGGACTGTGTCAAAAGCCTTACTAGGGTGACCACCCATCCTTTATTTTAAGGGATGTCCCTTGACTATTTTAAATATTTAATCAAAGCTCACTGTATACTTGATCACAGTAGAATTGTAAACTTGAGAGAAAAACTACATAATATGCTAAGGGAAATAGTAAAATAAAGCATTGCCCCTTATTTTTCATGTGCTTCCCCCTTATTTCCATCCAACAAAGGTGGTCACTCTAGGCCTTACTAAAATCAAGATATACCATGTCTAGAGCTTCCCCACATTCACTAGGGCAGTATACCTATCAAAGAAGGAAATTAGGTTGGTTTGGCATTGACGGGTTGGGTCACAGAAACCACCTTGGGACTGCCACCTGATATGTTGAGACTACCTCTGAGCCCATTTTCCCTGCCAGCTTTGGACTTCAGTACCCTGTCTTGTTGAGCCAGACACACTAGCCTGCTGCAAACACAGACCCAGGTCTGACCCACGTCCCCCAAAAGCTGCAGACTTAACTGAAAACAGCTTAAGAAGTGATGCTCTCTCTAGCACCCAGACACCCAACTCCCAATGGGATCCAAACCCCAAATAAATCCGTTTTACTTTGTATAAAGCTTATACAGGGTAAATTCAAATTGTCTGCCCTCTATAACACTGACAGAGAGATATGCACAGCTGTTTGCCCTCCCAGGAATTAATTACTTACTCTGGGTTAATTTATAAGCAAAAGTGATTTTATTAACTATAAAAAGTAGGATTTTAGTGATTCCAAGTAATAACAGACAGAACAAAGTAAGTTACCAAGCAAAATAAAACAAAAACACGTGAGTCTAAGCCAAATACATCTAGAAACTGATTACAGATAAAGCTCACCCTCAGAGATGTTCCAATAAGCTTCTTTCACAGACTAGACTCCTTTCTAGTCTGGGCCCAATCCTTTCCCTTAGTACAGTCCTTATTCCAGCTCAGGTGGTAGCTAGGGGATTTCTCATTACTGCAGCTTCCTTTGTTCTGTTCCACCCCCTTATATAGCTTTGGCACAAGGCGGGAATCTTTTGTCTCTCTGGGTGTCGTTCCCCTCCTCCCCCGCTTCTAAATGGAAAAGTCCCAGGTTTGAGATGGATTCCAGTACCAGGTGACATGGTCACATGTCCTGTGAGACCCCAAGCCTTCATTCTTCCTGGCCTGACTCACAGGAAGGCTTGCAAGTAAACAGAGCCATTTACAACCAATTGTCCTAGTTGATGGGAGCCATCAAGATCCCAAACCACCATTAATGGCCCAAACTTTGCATAATTACAATAGGACCTCAGAGTTATATTTCATATTTCTAGTTTCCGATACAAGAATGATACACTTATACAAATAGGATGACCGCATTTAGTAGATTATAAGCTTTGTAATGATACCTTACAAGAGATCTTTTGCATGAAGCATATTCCAGTTACAGTATATTCACACTCATTAGCATATTTTCATAAAATCATATGGAGTGCAACGTCACAGGCATGATTTGTATTTGACAAATCCATGTTGGCTATTACTTATTATCCTATTATCCTCCATGTGCTTGCAAATTGATTGATTAATAATTTATTCCCTTATCTTTCCAGATATCAAAGTTAGGCTGACTGGTCCACAATTCCCTGGGTCCCCTTTGTTCCCCTTTTAAAAGACTGGTACTATGTTTGCCCTTCTCCAGTTCTCTGGTTCTGAGATTTCTTCAGCTAGTTCCTTAATTACACTAGGGTGAATTTCATCAAACCTTGCCAACTTGAACACATCAAATATATTATCTAAATAGTCTTTAACCTTCTCTTTCCTTATTTTGGCTTGCATTCCTTCCCTGTTGTTGTTGATATTAATTGTGTTAATGAAACAATAACAATTTACCATTTTATGAAGACTATAGCAAAAAACCACAAAACCCTAAAATGGCAATTCCCCTGGTTACTACTTCTACTCTCTGAAACAAAAAGTTGTCCCCAATACATCTTAAGAATTTAATTATTTTTCAACAGATCTATGGGTCATTAAAGTCCCCCTTAGTACCAGGTCTTGTGTTTTGGATATTTCTATTATTTGTTCTAGAAATGCCTCATCCACCTCCTGCTCCTGACTTGGTGGTCTATAGTAGACACTTACATGACATTGCTCCTGTTTTTTTCCTTTTATCTTTACCTCACACCTCCTTCTGGACATCAGAACAACTGTAAACATTCTTGATGTACAATGCAACACCTCCTCCCTTTTTCCCCTGCCTGTCCTTCCTGAACAAGCTATACACCTCTATACCAATACTCCAGTCATGAGATTTAACCCACCAAGTCTCTGTGATGCCAATTATGTCATAACTTAACTTATATACTAATACTTCCTGTTCTTCCTATTTATTCCCCATACTCCTTGCATTTGTGTATAGACATTTAAGATGTTGAGCCAATTCCCCTCCTATTATCTTTCTTTTTGCTCCTAGGGCCCTATTGTAATTTTCCATTTTTCCCTCCCCCTACCATTTAGTCCTCTGTTAAGGTCTCCTTTTTTATACCTGCCTGTTGACTTTTGTCACCTGCCCCTTTTGCACCTAGTTTAAACCCATCCTTATTAAGTTGGTGAGTCGGTGTGCAAAGATGCTCTTCACCTTCTTGGTCAAGTGGACCTCATCTCTTCTCAGCAGTCCTCCTTCAATGAACAGCATCTCACAATCAAGAAAGCCAAAGCCCTCCAATCAACACCATCTGCACAGCCATGGGTCCCTTGCCTGGGCCCTTACACTTAATAAGAAGGATGGACAAGAACACCCCCTGCACTCCCAACTCCTTCCACCTTACTCCCAGAGCCATGTAGTTACTGGTGAACTGGTCAGGATTATATTTGGCAATATCATTAGTGCCCACAGGGATGAGCCAAATGGCGTATTGGTCAGTGAGACTGATGAGCCTCAGGAAACTTTCTGTAATGTTGCCAGATGCAAGCTGCTGGCGGGCAGCACACCTCCCAGGATAGCATGCTAGGAAGGCAGATGGATGCCTCCATCCCTCCATCCCTTTCAGAAGAGAGTCCCTGACCACTGCCATCCTACGTCTCCTCCTCTTGGGTTTGGTGGCCAGGAGTCTCCCAGGCTTGGGGACAGGTGGTTCTCCTCCTTAGCCATTTCAGTCTGCTCTTCTCCTCATGTTATCAGTACAGCATACTGGTTCCTGACCATGTTGGATGGGGATTCTGTGTGAGGGATGCAGAGGTGGGGTCATGGCCACAATGGGCAGTTCATCTGGTCAGTGGTAGATGGACATGTTCATAGTGTTCACTCTGGAGCAGTGCACTTCTGAACCACTCCTACCACAGGGCTGGGCCTCCAGGAATAACAGAGCCCTGCAGCTGAAAGTAAGGGGGAAATTTTAGCTATATAGAAATTACTTAATGAAAGTTGGAATTTGGATGGGATAGCCCCTATTTGGAATGGTCTAGATAATACTTAGTCCTGCCATGAAAGCAGGGGACTGGACTAGATGACTTCTCAAGGTCCCTTTGATTCTATGATTCTACCACTATCAATGGCCCAGAGGTCTTTAATGCCACTGAGTGATCAGGGCCTTACTTTTACCTCCATGTCCTTTATCCAGGTACTCTCATATAGTCCTTGTATACGTACCCTATGTATTTTCACCTCCGTTACTTTATTCCTCTCAGTAGCACATTTCTAGACTGTGACTTTGATTTGCTAGCAATTTCCCTCAGACTAAAGAGAAGAAGAAAGTGAGTGACAGTCATTACATTTTCTATGGGCCTTATGGGCAAAAACACCTGCAGAGTCATCATGAGCTGCTTGTTACTGAATTCATTAAATGTGGAGCCTGTGCCTCAGTCTCTTTTCCACTTAGCAAATTGCTTATGATCATTTGCAGCCTCTACTAATAGTCTCCTGCAAGCTGCTCTATTTCATCCAGATGCCTACTTCTGTTTTTTTTTGAGGCTCGTCAAAGCCTACAGATTTTCCATGACTACCTCATGGTCTCTCATTTACAAGAATAAATTGTTTCAAATGTCAGCTCAAAAGAATTCTGGGTACCAAGGAGTAGTTTAAGAAGCTGGAATTATCTCATAAACATTGGAACAAGTTTAAGCAGAATAATTACAACTCAATTTACCACCCTTTTGTATCATTTAATAGATTTCACTGGACACATACTGGTGTACTAGAGTGGTGAACTAGGCTGCTGGCAGTGCAAATTCTTTTCTTGTCTGTTGTTTTGTGAATAGTAACAAACATTTTGCACACAATGTTGCTTAAAACACTAAATATTACCTTAGTTTAATGAATAGAACCTAAGCAAACCTCTGATGTATATGTTACAGACTGTACTGTAATTGTTACAAATTTTAACAATTTAAAGATAATTATCAGTATTTGTTAAACAACGGCCTAGAGCCAGAAAGTATGGATTTGAGCAAGGTGAAGTTCAATGGGAGTTGAAGATGTTCAACTCCTGGCAACACAGACACCTTTAGAGTGTACTGGTGTAGGGCTAAATCGTCTTCGCATTGATATCAATGGAATTTATGCCATTGATTTTAATGGGATCAGCTGGCCTTTGGTTTTCTAAATCTTTCTTGGCTACCTTGAAGATGGAAGTATTGTTTACATCCAAGCTGTGAACAAAAATGGAACATTTACTGAACAATTTCTCTTAAATCTTCAAGATTTATGGGCTGCAGGAGTACTGGAATTTAACCAAAAATCAAATATTTTATGTGTGTACTGTTGCAAAAAAACAAGCTTTGCTTCATCTTCTTTCATTGACTTAACAGAACCTGGGAATAACAAGTACACAATTACTGTATGTACATACATGCAAATTAAAGAGTGCATGCAGAATAGCTATTTAATGTGAACCCTGCTGTTTGTTTAAAGGAAACATTTGCTTACCTCTTCTTACACTGTTTATGAGAGGAAAAGCAACAAAAATCTAATTCTTTCTGTAACATAGAATCATAGAATCGTAGGACTGGAAGGGACCTCAAGCGGTCAGCTAGTCCAGGCCCCTGCACTCATGGCAGGACTAAGTATTATCTAGGCCATCCCTGACAGGTGTTTGGCTAACCTGCTTTTATAAATCTTGAGTGATGGAGATTCCACAACCTCTCTAGGCAATTTATTCCAGTGCTTAACCACCCTGACAGTTAGGAAATTTTTCTTAATGTCCAACCTAAACTGCCCTTGCTGCAATTTAAGCCCATTGCTTCTTGTCCTATCCTCAGAAGATAAGGAGAACAGTTTTTCTCCTACCTCCACATACAACCTTTTATGTATTTGAAAACTGTTATCATGTGCCCTCTCAGTCTTCTCTTCTACAGACTAAACAAACCCAGTTTTTTCTGTCTTCCCTCATAGGTCATGTTCTAGGCCTTTAATTATGTTTGTTGCTCTTCTCTGGACTTTTTCTCCAATTTGTTCACATCTTTGCTGAAATGTGGCTCCCATAACTGGACACAATACTCCGGTTTAGGCCTAATCAGCGTAGAGTAGAGCAAAAAATATACTTCTTGTGTCTTGCTTACAACACTCCTGCTAATACATCCCAGAATAATGTTTGCTTTTTTGCAACCTTGTTACACTGTTCACTCATTTAGCTTGTGATCCACTATGACCCCCCCCCCCCCCCCAGGTCCATTTCCGCAATACTCCTTCCTAGGCAGCCATTTCCCATTTTGTATGTGTGCAACTGATTTTTCCTTCCTAAGTGGAGTACTTTGCATTTGTCCTTATTGAATTTCATCCTATTTACTTCATACCATTTCTCCAGTTTGTCCAGATGTTTTTGAATTTTAATCCTATCCTCCAAAGCATTTGCAACTGCTTGGTATCATCAGCAGATTTGATAAGTGTAACTCTCTATGCTATTATCTAAATCACTGATAAAGATATTGAACAGAACCGTACCCAGAACTGATCTCTGCGGGACCCCACTCAATATGCCCTTCCACCTTGACTGTGAACTACTGATAACTACTCTCTGGGAACGGTTTTCCAACCAGTTATGCACCTACCTTATAGTAGCTCCATCTAGGTTGTATTCTCCCAGTTTGCTTATGAGAAGGTCATGCAAGACAGTATCAAAAGCCTTACTAAAGTCAAGATATACCATGTCTTCTGCTTCCCCGCATCCACAAGGCTAGTTACACTGTCAAAGAAAGCTATTAGGTTGCTTTGACACAATTTGTTCTTCACAAATCCATGCTGACTGTTACTTATCACCTTATTAGTGTTTACAAATTGATTGCTTAATTATTGCTCCATTATCTTTCTGGGTACTGAAATTAAGATGACTGGTCTATAATTCCCCATTTTTATAGATTGGCCCTATATTCACTTTCTTCCAGTCCTCTGGAATCTCTCGTGTCTTCCATGAGTTTTCAAAGATAATTGCTAATGGCTCAGGTATCGCCTCAGTCAGTTCTTGAGTATTCTAGGATGTATTTCATCAGGCCCTGGTGACTTGAAGACATCTAACTTGCCTAAGTAATTCTTAATTTGTTCTTTCCCTATTTTAGTCTCTGATCCTACCTCATTTTCACTGGCATTCACTAAGTTAGATGTCCAATCACTATTAACCTTTTTGGTGAAAACTGAAACAAAAAAATCAGTTAGCACTTCTGCCATTTCCACACTTTCTGTTATTGTTTTTCATTACCTTCATTGAGTTACGGACATATCCTATCCTTGGTCTTCCTCTTGTTACTAATGTATTTGTAGAATGCTTTCTTATTAAACTTTATGTCTCTCACTAGTTTAATCTCATTTTGTGCCTTGGCTTTTCTAATTTTGTCCCTATATACTTGTATTATTTGTTTATATTCATCCTTTGTCATTTGTCCTAGTTTCCACTTTTTGTGGGAATCTTTTTTGAGTTTCAGATCATTGAAGAGTTCCTAGTTAAGCCAGGATGGTCTCTTGCCATACTTCCTATCTTTCCTGTGCAGTGGGATAGTTTGCTCTTCTACCCTTAATGTCTTTTGAAAACTGCCAGCTCTCTTGGACTGTTTTTCTCTTTAGATTTGCTTCTCGCCTTCTTGAAATCCATTATTTTTATTGTGCTGTTTTCCGTCTTACCATTCCTTAGAATAATGAACTCTACCATTTCATGATCACTTTCACGTAAGCTGCCTTCCACTTTCAAATTCTCAACCAGTTCCTTCCTATTTGTCAAAATCAAATCTAGAACAACCTCTCCTCTAGTAGCTTTCTCTACCTTCTGACATAAATTGTCTCCAATGCATTCCAATAATTTGTTGGATAATCTGTGCCCTGCTGTGTTATTTTCCCAATAGATGTCTAGGTAGTTGAAGTCCCCCATCACCACCAAGTCCTGTGCTTTGGATGATTTTGTTACTTGTTTTTAAAAAAATCTCATCCATCTCTTCTTCCTGGTTAGGTGATCGGTAGTAAATCCCTACCATGACATCACTCTTGTTTTTACCCCTTTTATCCTTACCCAGAGACTTTCCACAAGTCTGTCTCCTATTTCCATCTCAATCTCAGTCCAAGTATATACATTTTTAATATATAAGGCAACACCTCTTCCCTTTTTTCCCGGCTTATCCTTCCTGCACAAGCTGTATACTTCTATACCAATATTCCACCAACATGTCTGTGACGTAAAACTAATGAATGTGCAGGACAGTGGATTTATACCACTGCAGTTCCAAAGAGTTTTGAAGACCCCAGAATAAAAAATGTTTTCAAATATAAATTAGTGTGGGGAAGTTAAATTTAGTTTTGCAATATTTATTAAATGATGATCATCTATATCTTGAGCCTGCTCTTGCACTGTTAAAAGTCACCATTGGTTTTGCCATTGACTGATCTAAGCAGGAACAAAATTGGGCTCTATAGCGGTCAGAGATGAAAAACACTGCACGTATGGATAAGTACAATCCATTCATATGGCATTAGGGACCATTCCAGATTGGCAGGTAGGAAGAAAGTTAAAGATATAAATAGATTGCCTCTGAAAGATAAATTGTGCAATTAAATCCCTGGATTAGTTGAAATGTGTGTAAAACCATATACATGTATCCAGATAGTTAGTCTGCAAGCTCTTGGGGCAGGGGCTGTCTTTTTGTTCTGTGTTTGTACAGTACCTAACACAGAGCAGTCCTGGTCCATGGCTAAGTCTCATAGGCACTATTGCATACTAATATTAACATAATATCTCCCATGTCATATGTGACAGAATATACCCTTGTGTTGACACCCCACAAACTATTGTAATAATGTTTGTATAAGGTATGCCTTGTAAAGTATCATCTGAAAACTCATAATTTGCTGGTCAGTATTATCCTGATAAAATATGTGTGGCAACATTGTATGTGAAGTTATAAGATTCTACTGTATGGTGTTAACAACACATGTTCCAAATTCCACAGTCCTGCCCAAACAGAAGTTGGCAAACAGGTCTTTCCTGAACAATGGAATACGTGCTCTGCTTTGTTTACTTCTTAAATGCAAATTGAGTCATCAAGCAGGAAGGCAAGACAAAGGACGTTTAAACAGGTGAAAAAACAGCAGGGAACATCATTCCACATAAACTCTTTGGCTCCTGGTTCTCGGCTGGAAATGTTTTTTCAAGAGGGGGACTGAAACTATAAAAAGGAGGGCTAAACACCTCTCTCTCTCTCTCTCTCTCTCTCTCCCTGACCATCACATTCACTGCACCTGTAGGGAAGGGGTCCTGACCTAAAGAGTTTGGTCAGTAAGACTGCTGAAAGCATGTGGCAATAAAATTTTGCTTTGAATCTAATGTAGTTTAAGTTTGGCAGCCATTGGTGTTTTATCTTTATTTTTCTTGTAACCATTTCTGACTGCTATGCCTCATTACTTGTATTCACTAAAAATCTATCTCTTGTAGTTACTAAACTTGTTTTACTGTTTTATCTAATCCTGTATGTTCAAGCTGAAATGTCTGAGTAACTCCATTTGGGGTAACAAGTTGTGTGCATATTATTCCGTTAAAGGAATAACAGATTCAATACATCTGTACTGTCCAGGAAAGAACTGGACAGTACAGGACATATGTTTCTCGGGGAAATCTGGGGCTGGGAGTGTGTTAGGGTCACCCTCTACAGCACACACAGACAAACTTGGGAGGCTGTGAGCAGTGCAGGCTGATGGCTATGGCAGCAAGGCACTGTAAAGTGCAACCCCTGTTACAGGGCAGGCGTGACACAGCTACTCATTAGTCTCAATTGTACCCTGCTTTGTCACACAATACACAGCTGAGGACGTTCACATGCATTTTTTTATTCAATCCAAAGTCTAAAATAAGTTGCATTTTAAATGTGTACCTTACATGTCATTTTCAGACAGCAGAATAAGACTAATTGATGCAGATAAAGTAAGAGTACATTGGACTCTGGTCCTGTTACGTTTTGGCCCTTCAGCCCCACTTCCCCACCACCACACACTCGTAGCAGTATGTGCAGCATAAACTAAACAAGTCAGTCACATGATTCCCAGTCATATCCTCCCCTTCCCTTGGGTCTTGTTATGATGTGACGTGAGCTGTTGGAGCTGGGGATGCATCTTCTGTTCCCTGAGTCCTACATCAGAGCACTCAGACAAGAGTAATTAGTCATGTGCTGCAGCTCATAAACTACTCCTGAGTCTGCTCATGGAGGCGAGAATCAAAGCTTAATCCTTCCCTAAGCCCAGGCAGACATGTATATCTGTACTAATGTCCATTGAGTGGTTTGGGCTCCAGTATCTAGGATGTAGAAACCATCTACCTCAAAGGCTCATTATACCATTAAGACACCGATGCCTATCTTAGAGAAGGGCTTCTGCTTTTCCATTTTAACTGATAAACACTGATAAAACATCCCCAAGGTAAAGAAAAAGAAATCAGTGTTTATTCAATAAACACCAGAAACAGTCACTTGTATCTAAGGGCTTGTCTACACAGAGCCGTAATGTGTACTATGGGAGTGTGATTTCTAAAGTGCACTAACTTGTTGCACATTAATTGATCTGTGTAGAACTTGTGGGTGCGCACTAAAGATTCCCTATTGCACTTTAATTTAGTGCTGTATGAAACAGTCCTACTTTAAAGTGCACTGGGGAACATTACAAAGAAATTACTCATCACAGTATATACAAAAGAGAGAACTCAAAAAACTGCCAATTTTTGGACATCTATATCAAACTCAAAAATTGCTAAAAATATCCCCCTCCCCCCCAAATGAAATTAATAAACCCCAAAAATCAGAAGCCCTATTCAGAGTAAAAATAAAATTGTAAGGGTTTTACTAGCACTATTTCAGGAGATAAATTGGACCATTGAGGATTTGGATACACAGTACAAAGAAATGATAAAACCTCAAATGAAATATACAATTATTAGCCAGAATTATACAAACAGAGCTAAAACAGGAATAAATGAGATATTTATTCAATTTCAAGAGATATTCCAAAGGCAGCGGATCTTTAGTTAAAGACATTAAGGTTAGAAGTCCTTTTAACCCCTACAGAAGTTAAATAAGAGACTGCCCTTCTGAATATCAATTGAGTAATTTACATTTAGTCACCCCAGAAGTCAACAGTATTACCGTTATCATCCTGGTGATTAACCAAACATTCTGAAGGCTGTGCTGGTAGGAGATGGACTATATGGCCTAATACTTTTTTGCATCTCTAATTTGGGTCTTTGCTTTCCATTATACTTCATTATTTTTGTAACACCTCAGCAACTAAGTGAACCAGAAGGTGAAGATTTGGAGTGCCAGAAAGCTTCTTTCATTAAGATTTCTGACTCTCTTGTATAATATTAACACCTTTATAAGAGGAAGGACAATGTTAAAACGACACTGTGCATTTCACCAGGTGAAAAAGTTTACAGGGGAATAACAAGAGAACAGCTCGTTTTAAAATGAAAATTCACTGTAGTGTAGGGCCAGTGACAGCTCATGGGCTTTGCATGTCTGGAATAGTTTAATGACAACTTCAGTGTTGTCATATTTTTTCTCTATAACTTTAAAGTTTACTATCAATTATTATATTTTTGTATACCAGCAGCACTGTCCCTACACACGAGAAAAGTTGACAGGCTGAAAAGAAAAGCAACAGGCAAATAGACTGGGAGAGGGATAACATACAAAGAGTTTACTTTAAAGATGCATGGGCCTGATTCTCATTTACACCAAAGCCCTTGACAGCCCTCTGGCACTGTAAATGCCTTTTTTTTACTGACAGAATGGTTTGAAGCAGCCTCAGTGATGTCAATGAGACTCAGGTCCATACAGTATTAACCTCATTTCTTTCTTTCACTGCTTTTGAACTTTTTTTGAGGAAGACCAGGAGGACAAACAGATCCATGGTAAAGCCCCCATAGCCTGCCTGGGGCGGGGGGAACCATGATCCCACAGTGGGCTTAATCCCTTATTTTCCATTACAGCAAATGTTCCACCCAGTCCTAGAGTGTCTCCCCATGGGACTAGTCAATTGCAATGCCTCTGACAGTCAGAGCCACAGTAATAGAACATGGCGGAGAGGCAGCCATTGATCCAGCAAATCATCAAAGCGCATTTTAGCAGAGTCCAGGAAAGAGTTTGGGCTGTGGTCTAGCCAGCTATCTATATAGTGAGTTCTGGTCTCTGGCATGTCTGCCCAGTGTTGGTAGCCCAAGTCATTTAAGTGCTTCAGCTTTACCTCCTATAAAATGTACCCAGCTCCCAGAAGTGTTATGAAGATTAATTAGCTAATGACTTTGAAGTGCTATATAAGTGATAATTAGTACTAATATTGTAAAGTCATTATTATGTAGAAGTGGAGGACTTAAATGGGATTTAAATGGCGCATACGTCTCATGCTGGTCTCCTACACAGAGGTGAATTTCACTCAGAAATTAGGACTTGCAATATTGAGCCCTCTGCTAAATATGCCATGACAAGGTACATGGGAAGAGAGCTTCAGGAAAGATGGGGGAAAGGTTTTATAAGCTCCAGGGTGCTAGTTTTTGCAAGGAATGTATCATTTCTTGGTTTGCTTGCTTTGCTTTATTTTTATTCATTTCGATTTTATCAGGTTGGAATTGAAATGTTGGTAATGATTATAATGATTATGTATCAGTGGTGGCAGATGACAGAACAAGGAGTAATGGTTTCAAGTTGCAGTGGGGGAGGTCTAGGTTGGATATTAGGAAAAAATATTTCACTAGGAGGGTGGTGAAGCACTGGAATGGGTTACCTAGGGAGGTGGGATGGAATTTCCTTCCTTAGAAGTTTTTAAGGCCAGTCTTGACAAAGCCCTGGCTGGAATGATTTAGTTGGGATTGAACCTGCTTTGAGCAGGGGCTTGGACTGGATGACCTCCTGAGGTCTCTTCCAACCCTAATCTTCTATGATTCTATACTTCTATATTAGGTATTCCTGGCTCAGTGCAGGGGGATAGACTAGATGACTTCTCAAAGTCGCCTTCCAGCCCTACATGTCTGATTCTACATGACAATTATCAGTTATGATGTTGCATACAGATCCTTAAAGAATATCAGTAGTCAAAGGTGCATAAGGGCCAGATTCTGACATCATACACATGTTGAATGGTGTCTCACTCTACTGAAGTCAATGGGAGTATTCATGGAAGAAGGCATTATCCAACATGAGCAAGATTATCAGTCTGATCTGCTCCATTGTAAATAAGGGTATTCAAATCTGACCCAGAATGAGGTGCCACTCAATGTGAGTACAGGTAACTGAATCAGACCCTGTTTCAGTTACAGGATAAAAAGCTAGAAAGCAAGAAAGCAAGCAAGAAAGACACCTTTACCTTCCTGCTCCAAATGAAAAGTTTCTTTTGCTTCTTGTGCCTTTTCAGACTGAGCCCCGATATGCAGCCACCTCTGTAGTAGCCTGCACAGCCATTTTGTGCCAGCAACATTACATAACAGTTATTAGAAGACGAAGCACAGCTGAACTAAAATGACTCGCAACCTTGGGAGTTACATAAATGAGTTACAATAGACTGACTAGTTCAGTCTATTGATATCTAGCCACTTTGGAGCTGATAATAAAAAATCTGCAGTTCACGACAACTCTTAATGTTTGTACAGACGTAGCCCAGGGCTTGTAAGAAAACTCCCTGATTAGCAACCACTATTTACCTTCACTGTAGTTCACTTATGCCCTGGAAAGGAAAGAGACAAGATAGAGCAAGTATTGCAGATTGACTTTGCCCTAAAGTACTATTTAAAAATTAAATTAACATGAATTTCCCTAAAATATCTACTTTCCATGGAGAATCACCATTTGTACTAGCTCATTTGTTACAGTTCTTAATGCAATGTCAGTGACACACACAGCATAGGAATTTTGATTGCATAATCCCTTCACAGCAAGTGTAGCCTAAAGCTACCAGAACTACCAGGCATGACCAGCTATTCACTGCTTCGAATCCGTAATTGGAGTGGAGAATTTAGGGGATGTTTGGTTAGTATTAGAGTGGCACTGTTAGCTCCACTACAGATAAGGTTGAATTGGCTACTCCATGATAAATCCCTGCTTTAGTATTCATGGTACACTAAAATTACAGCAAACTGTACTAGTCATGGTCAGCCTAGCTGATGGTTTTAAAAACCCTTTTTTGTCCCCCATGAAAATAGCTTAAATTTGGGGGCTGGGGGGTTAAATCAAAGAGCAGCAAAAATTTGCAGATTATAATGGCTCGTCTATATTGGGATTCAGCTCTGAGGTCAGCAGTTTCAAACAGGAGTAAGTTCCACTAGTGCAAATCATTGCCTTCCCAGTCTACATTAGGGGTATGTCTACACCACAGTTAGACAGTCGTGGCTGGCCTGTGCTGACTTGGACTCACAGGGCTCAGGCTAAGGGGCTGTTTAATTGCGGTATAGATGCTCAGGCTCAGGCTCTGGGCTCCTGCAATCGGGCACTACTGAGAGTTAGGTACCTAAATACCTTTGAGGATATGAGCTATGATCACTGGCATAGCTTCATGAGTTAAACATCTCCTTTGTGTGAGAGTCTCAGCAGTCATGCAGTCTTCTTGCAACAGTCACACACTTCAGTACCTCACACAGGCCAAAACTGCAGTCACATTTTCAGGTTATTTTTGGTGCAACATCAACAGGGCTCCTTAAATTAAACTGGATTAAAAGGTTCTTAACAGCAGGCAACGTGGTTCTTGTTTTAATGGAGCAGGTAGCTTGTTCCAGCTGTTCCAGCTTCCTGAAGTTGGTTTTAGCTCCAGGCACTTTGAAGTTAATAGACTGGCTTGAGCAAAGGACATGTTAGTTGTCTGCCTTAGAGAAAATTGAACATGATTATGGTACCAAACTATAAGCATATCCATAGGCAATAGTAAAGTGATGTTCTGTCTTCACTCAGCAGGACATTCTACTCAGCTGACAATTAAATCAGTTTCAGTATCAGTTACATAGCTTATGCCAAAGAGTCATGACTTCCCCAGAAGCAGCATTTATTATTATTCCACCTGCTGAAGTATCATTCTCCGTCTATTTTGATATACAGTCCTCATCATAATAATCCTTAACAGAACTGACAATGCACTTGACTATACAATACACAAAATACCATCCCTACCACTAAGAGTTTACAGCCTAAATGATAGACATATAAAATGTCATGATGCACTGGGAAATCTGGAGGTGGGAATAGTGTTTTTTAATTCACATTATTATCATAGTTCTAAATCAGATCCCACATAACTTATTGTTAGACAGTGCAGTGAATAAAGTATGCTCGGCTATCAGAGTCCCATAAATCTGGATGTTATATGCCTTATGCTGCACAGAGACTGGAATCCTAGAAATGATATTGCAGGGAACACACTTGCACCTGCAGGACTAAATTCCCTGACAGCTAGAGTGTGGGGCAAGATCAGGACCTTAGTGTCTAGAAAATCCTTGAGATTAGCATGGCCTAGAGCATCCTCTCCAATCCTATGCTGGCCATGAGTGTCCTTGGGTAATTTACCAACCTGTGCCTTCCACGGGGCTCTACTAGTACTGATGTTGGTAATAGGCAGGGAAATAGCACTCTGTTAAAGGACTTTCCCAATAGCTAGGCATGTATAGTACCGAAACCTTTAACTTCTAGTTTCAGAATGTAACATCTGCTCATTTGTTAACTGAAAGCAAGTGACTACGCAAGGAATAGTGCACAGGCACATGTTAAATTTGAATTGGAAGTAACAATAATCAAGTGAAGATTCAGGCTAAATTATGTTAGCCCTTTTCTTTGGAATATGCCACATCTTGTGGGAATATAATGAATTCCCCATGTTGTCACATATACAGAACCATTTCAAGAAGTCTTTTCTTAGATGGAGTACACAGGCATAAAACTAAAGTAACATAGTGGTTAATCAGGCTGATACAATCTATGCTAAAAAGCAAACATCCCATTTTATTTAAAATAAATTAGTAATTCAGGAAGTCCAGGAGGGAACCATCAAAACTGTATTCATAAGTATAAATATCAGCAATCTCTCATTATCACACAAGTTTGACAAGACATATCTCCCAAGACCACCAGGAGAAAAACTAGGTCATTAAAATTCCACAGACTTATGTTCATCAGCGAATATGGGAATACAGACTAGGGAAATTGCTAGAGGTCTGGATTCTAAAAAGAATCACATGCTGAATTCAATATGCATGGTGAGAAAAAGGAATAAATGGATATGGGCTATCGAGAGACACACAATGTGCAGCAGGCATATGGTTAAAGACATTTAAGTGCAGTGACTTTGTAAGAATGGCATTGTGGGGTACCATGTTTATAGCTCTTCAATTATTTCTGTGAGAACTCTACTCAGTTTACAAGCAATTTTTTTTTTCTTAACTGCCCAGTCTTGCAAACAAACTCTGGGCCCAAGAGCCTAGCTATACAATGGGCCTTTTCGGACTGAAACCAATTCATCTAAACTAATTTGAAACTGGTTAGAGTCATATAGCCCTCAGTCTCATTTGCACTAAAGCCGTTCTATACCACTCTGGCAGTGTAAAGAGGCCTTAAAGTTGATGTCAATTAGGGCTTCACTGTAAATGAGAATTTGCCCCATAGCACAGAGCTTGTTTAAGCATAGGTGCTGGAACTAGGGATGCTGGGAGTGCTAACGCACCCTCTGGCTTGAAGTGGTTTCCATTATGTAGAGATTTCAGAGTGGTAGCTGTGTTAGTCTGTATCAGCAAAAACAACTAGGAGTCCTTGTGGCACCTTAGAGACTAACAAATGTATTTGGGCATAAGCTTTTGTGGGCTAGAATCCATTTCATCAGATGCATGGAGTGGAAAATACAGGAGCAGGTATAAATACATGAAAGGATGGGAGTTGCCTTACCAAGTGTGAGGTCAGTCTAACAAGACAATTCAATTAACAGCAGGATACCAAGGGAGGAAAAATAACTTTTGAAGTGGTAATGAGAGTGGCCCATTTCAGACAATTGACAACAAGGTATGAGTAACAATAGTGGGAAATTAGTACTGGGGAAATTAGGTTTAGGTTTTGTAATGACCCAACCACTCCCAGTCTTTATTCAGGCCTAATCTGATGGCGTCCAGTTTGCAAATTAATTGCAGTTCTGCAGTTTCACGTTGGAGTCTGTTTTTGAAGTTTTTTTGTTGAAGAATTGCCACTTTTAGGTCTATTATTGAGTGACCAGAGAAATTGAAGTGTTCTCCTACTGGTTTTTGAATGTTATGATTCCTGATGTCAGATTTGTGTCCATTTATTCTTTTGCATAGAGACTGTCCGGTTTGGCCAATGTACATGGCAGAGGGGCATTGCTGGCACATGATGGCATATATCACATTGGTAGATGTGCAGGTGAAGGAGCCCCTGATGGTGTGGCTGATGTAATTAGGTCCTATGATGGTGTCCCTTGAATAGAAATGTGGACAGAGTTGGCACCGGGGTTTGTTGCAGAGTTTGGTTCCTGGGTTGGTGTTTTTGGTGTGTAGTTGCTGGTGAGTATTTGCTTCAGGTTGGGGGACTGTCTGTAAGCGAGGACTGGCCTGTCTCCCAAGGTCTGTGAGAGTGAGGGATCATCCTTCAGGATAGGTTGTAGATCCTTGATGATGCGCTGGAGAGGTTTTAGTTGGGGGCTGTAGGTGACGGCTAGTGCATTCTGTTATTTTCTTTGTTGGGTCTGCCTTGTAGTAGGTGACTTCTGGGTACCCACTAGCCGTCACCTACAGCCCCCAACTAAAACCTCTCCAGCGCATCGTCAAGGATTTACAACCTGAAGCAAATACTCACCAGCAATTACACACCACACAACAACAAATCTGGTTAGTTTGTTTGCCCTTTAGAGGTTTGATCTTATGTAAAACTTGTTGGCAGACACTTTTCACCTCATAGCCCTTTAGATGAATGCGTCACTAGCAATGTTAGAGGCTTGAAAGTTTTGTGAAGGCATCTCTTCTTGGTGTTTCAGAATGACGGTCATTTTGCTTTTGAAAGGACCTCATTCCCTTCCTGTGTGTGATCTCCCCAACCAAATGACTGTCCTAGTGCAATGAAAGCATCCTTCTGGATAAAAAGTAGCTCAATTGTGGAGCTAGATCATCGGGCCCAGGCAGAGACAGCTGACAGGCTTTTCCTCACAGTCTCTTTCAGTGAATGCCTACATAAGCTTATGTTTCTAGCTCAGCACCACCCCTCCACTGAGATGCACAGTTGACTGACAGAAAAATTGCCAACCTGCTAGTAAAGATATCTCAGTATCTTTTTTAGACAGAACCCTCTAGCCAAGGGATTGAGCATTTCTTCAGAGGAGCATCATCTCTCTCACTGCCCTGAATGACCAGCAAAGGCCACATTAAGCATTGTGTATAGTCCCATTGACTGTAATGGGATTATTCATTCACTTAAAGTTACGCACATGTTGAAGTACCTTCCTGACTTGGGGCCTATGTCAGAATCAGAATCAAGGAGCCCTGGATCCCCTCTCCACAAATTTTATGTGGCACTCCTAATATTGTGCACATCTTTACCCTTTACCTGAGCTTTATATGTACATTGACTTCAATGAGGCTACACACAGTAAAGTAAGAGGTGTGCAGTATGAGGAATGCCATGTAAAATTTGTGGAGAGCTGATGCAGGACTCCTCGATTCTGCTCCCAGTTTAGGTCCCAGTTCAAGAAGGTACTTAAGCATCTCCCTAACGTTATGTTTTGAGTAGTATTTACATAAAGTTAGGGACATGCTTAAGTACCTTCCTGAACTGGAGCCTGTAGTGCTGATTCATTGTGTGATTTCATCTCGCTATGCCTCGGTTTTCCCATTTGTAAAATTAAGATAATAAAACTGCCCATCCTCACAGGGATGTTGTGAGACTTGATTAATTGCTGGGTGTAAAGCACTTGGAGATGCTCAGACGAAAAGCACTACGTAGTGTAGAGTGTTAGGATTAGCATTAGGATTATAAAATACCCCGATGAAGCAGCTGCAGGCAATTTGCTGAAACATCACCTCAAACAAGTTGTTCTAACACCATTAGAATAAGTTGGGGTTTTGTGACAGCATCTCCAGACTCGGTGATAAGAGGTTAAGAATATCAAACACACGGGCTGTTTTTCACAATTAAATATCTCAGTCAGCTTGCTTATTTTTGCAAGATTTAAGGTAAGGAAGGTGCTCCAGCAAGCTGTGGTTCTGTCCCCGGTGCAGAGTGTCTGTATTCACATCAACACATACAACCCTCTGGGCACTTGCTGTTAAGCAGAATTGCACACACTGTTCACAACGAAATGCCAAACTATAAGGAAATTTCTTGGAGTCCAGCTTTTGTTATGAACTCAGACAAAGTTCATCCCAATGGCCTATGAATGTTTTCAAGTGAGCCTGGGCTGATCTAAGTTTTCCCATCGAAGCCATCATCATCTCCATCTCATGGCTTCCTTCAGCTGAGTTTTGCTTTGTTTTTGGCTTCATTCAAAGTCAGCATAAAATTCAGAGGATGCAAACATTGGAAAAAACTATGCTCATGTCACCCCCTTCAAAAGCTGCAGAGTTTCATACAACGGCACCAACCAATCAGAATTAGATCTCTGCATTCCATATTTTAAAATATGTTTGCTTCTTTATTTAACAAACATTTTAAAATAATTAATAATTTTACAACACCACTATCGAGATATGATTCTTCTCTTATTTTGATAGGTCAAGCACATGACCAAAAGACGAAGATAACCTTATGTGACAGACCCAGACCAGTGGGGTACAGGAGTCTGGTAGACCGCAAATATACTGGTCACTGGATGAGTAGTTTTCTGTTCCCTGAGTGACCAGAGCAGGGGCTGCACTAGAGTAATCAGGAACCTGCTAGAACCAGTTAAGGCAGGCAGACTAATTAGGACACCTGGAGCCAATTAAGAAGAAGCTTCTAGAATCAATTAAGGCAGGCTAATCAGGGCACCTGGGTTTTAAAAAGGAGCTCACCCCAGTTTGTGATGGGTGTGTGAGGAGCTGGGAGCAAGAGGCGCAAGGAGCAGAGAGTGAGAGGGTATGCTGCTGGAGGACTGAGGAGCACAAGCGTTATCAGACACCAGGAGGAAGGTCCTGTGGTGAGAATAAGGAAGGTGTTTGGAGGAGGCCATGGGGAAGTAGCCCAGGGAGTTGTAGCTGTCATGCAGCTGTTACAGGAGGCACTATAGACAGCTGCAGTCCACAGGGCCCTGGGCTGGAACCCGGAGTAGAGGGCGGGCCCGAGTTCCCCCCAAACCTCCCAATTGACCTGGACTGTGGGTTCTTCCAGAGGGGAAGGTCTCTGGGCTGTTCCCCAACCCACATGGTGAATCTCTCAGGCAAGAAAATCCGTCAATAAGCGCAGGACCCACCAAGATAGAGGAGGAACTTTGTCACACTTTATAACCACATTGTTTAATGCCCCAATGGAAGTTGCTCAGATACTACGGTGTTGGCTGCAATATATGAACCTATATAGAATAGAAAGAACAGAACTGGGCTGAAGTTCAAGTCGGCTTTGGATGTAAAGCATAGCAGACCCCAGGTGCCAAGCGATGCCGTGGTCTATAGATGCCGGGTGATGCGCAATCAACTTTTTAGACTCGGTTACTAGGCAACAGCTGGAGCTGACATTTGACCATGAATAGCTCCTTAGTTTATTTTTTTTAACCGAGCTGCGGGCTCTGTATTAGTACTACTACTTTTTTTTAAGGTATCAGACATAGATAAAAGGATCACAGAGTATAATGGTTTGATTAGATAAGTATTTTTATACTAGTGATGCCTAGTCAATAAATGCTGTTCTTTTGTAGCTACAGAATCTAATTGCTCTTTCAAAGCCTTACCTTTCTAGATCCAGGATATTCAAGCTTCAAAGAAAGCACATGTAGGAAAATCTCACAAATGCTCAATACGGTACAGTAAAAGTATCAGCATGTAAACGATTTTTGTTTAGGTTTTCTTTATTCAGTCATTTCTGCTCTGATGTTTTTTCCTTTCGTAGAGTTAAAAATAAAACAACTCTTGTTTTCAACCCTCCTCATCATTGCCATTAATCTATGAGCGATAGTTTCATGAACAATAAAACGTTCAACTATATTACAATTTCTTGTTTCCCCATAGTCACGCCCAGCAAAAGAAGGCTTACAGACTGATAAAATACACAGATCGGTAGTACTATCATTTACAACCCAATAAGCAGTCTGCCGCCTAGCCAGCTCCTCAGAATGGTTCCTGTCTCAAAGTCTGAGGTCAAGGCCCAGAAAAAAGCAGGAGCATGGAGGAATCAAAGGTGTTTTGCCTTGTTTTTTAGGTTAGCACTTGTTCCAAATAAAAAGAAATGCTACTTCATCTGATCTAATCCATTTATAATGTGCCCATCCCCATAGCACAGCCAAGCAATTAAATGCACTGCCATGCTATGGGAGTTCTAGCTAAGGTACTTATATGCCCCTCCCCCCATCACTGTATTATCTGAGCACCTTAGCCTCTGTAATGTATTGATCCTCACACACCACAGCACAGTAGGGCATTGCTATTATGCCCATTTTACAGAGGCACAGAAAGATTAAGTGACTTGCCCAGGGTAATGAGGGAAGTCTAAGGCAGAACAGGGTATGGAACACAGATCTCCCAGGTCTTAGCCTAATGCCCTAACTGCTGAACTATCCTGCCACTCATAACAATGCATCAAATACTGTGGCCTGATTCTGAAAAGGGCTGGATTATATCATAGCCATGAACTATGGGGCAGACCCTCAGATGGTGTAAACTGTCATAGCTCCCTGCTCCAAAGAACTTACAGGCTAAGTGGATTTAACGCCTCAACCATATATATTCAAGGATAACGCATGACAGGATGTGTGGATGAATCATAAATCTGTGTGTGTGTGTGTACACACCTGTATATGCACATCTGGTCTGCTGCAAGGTTTATATTCAACACTAAGTTTAGACTATCAGTGTTACTTTGGATTCCTGTAGTGCCTGCCATTTTACAAGCAGCAATGAGCAAAGCCTGACAATATCTTAGTTAAGTGGGGCAGTATTATTATGTCCAGGTTACATGTGAGGAAAAGGAGGCATAGGGTGATTAAACCAATATTGTCAAACTTGGATGCCTAAAGTTAGGCACCTAAATAAGTGGCCTGATTTTAAGGGTGAACTCAATGGGAGTTATGGGATTCAGCATTCCTCCATATCAGGCCACCTATTTAGCTGCCTACGTTAGGCACCTGCATTTTAGTTGCCAATGGTCCCACAGGAAGTCAGGGTCAAAGCTGGGATAGACCCCAGATCTCATGACTCTCCAGCCCCATGTTGTCTAGACACTTGTCAATGTTTTCACTACAATATGGTGGGGAGAATGAGAAGGTATTGAAATTCCATTTTCAGTGCAGGAATAAAACGATAGCCCGAACAACATCCATTTTAAAGCAGGGCACTATCACTGACATCGTCCTTTGGTTTGGCGAGGTTGAGAATGCACTGAGGACAGCTTCAGTTTATAGCAGTGATTAAACTTTGCCCTATTAAAGCAGATTTCAACCAATTGAAAACATTAAGCTTTTTCTTTTTTCAAAAATATTTCTCTTTGGCTAGGGAAACAAACCCATTTGATAATGCAAGAAGAAAGTGCTGCATCTGGTGGGCAGCCAAAACGCTGAAGGCTTGAGGATGGTTTTAATATTCATCTTAAATCAACTGGCAATGCTAAACAATGTAAGAGAAAAAAAAAAGTAAGAACTGAAGCAGCATCTGACCGGTGGAGGATTGCTCCAAGTGATGCATAAAAATCTTTAGGACCAAACAATTTAGAACCATTTGGCTGATTCCTTTTTCTCTGATATCATCACATAAGGGCAAAAATCATTAGAAAAACTGCCCTCGGCCAGTTGCATTGTTCCATAATAAAACAAGGCATATCCACCAGCTAGGCCTTCTGTGGAGTGAGGTTGCAAGTACAGAAATCAGAGGCCATGAAGCCATTCTCACAGGTTTTAAGTCCAGACGGGACCATTTAGTCTGATCTCTTGTATTAACAGAGGCTTTCACCTAGTTACCCCTGTATTGAGTACAGTACGTCCTTCCAACTGCAGCAGTACAGCTCCACAATGCTCCTAAGTGAGGGCTCTGCTTAGAACAGTGGTTCTCAGACTGTGGGTCAGGACCCCAAAGTGGATCATGACCATTTTAATGGGGTCACCAGGGCTGGCTTAGACTTGCTGGGGTCCGGGGCTGGGGGCCAAAGCCCAAAACCAAGCCCGAGGGCTTCAGCCCTGCACGACAGGGCCCAGATTACAGGCTCCCTGCCTGAGGCTTGGGCTTTTGCCCGCCTGGCCTGAGGAGGTGGGACTTTGGCTTTGCTACCCTCCTCCCCCCGGGTGGTGGGGCTCAGGCAGGCTCAGGCTTCAGTCACCCCTCCTGGGTTCCTGTAGTAATTTTTGTTGTCAGAAGGAGGTCGCAGTGCAAAGAAGTTTGAGAACTCCTGGCTTAGAGGAAGCCATGACTAGAGCTGGTTGAAAATTGAAAAATATTTGGGGGAAATATTTCAAAATGTTTTGTTTTGAAGTGTGAAAAATGCCCCCCCCCTTTGAAATTTTTCACAACTGTAAATTTTTTTTAATGCCAAACATTTTGAAAACATTTTTGAAATGTTTTTGTTTGCTTAAAAATCTGGCTTTGGGGAAACAAAAAATTTCAGTTACCATTTTCATAATATTACCTATAATGTTCCTGAAAACGAAGTTTGGAGGTGGGCTAGGGAGTAGAAAAAAGCATGCAGAGGGCTTTGGAAGTTTTGCAAGAAACAAAAAAATCATTTTTGAAAAATAAATGCCATTAATCAATGAAAAAATATTCCGTTTGAAAACTTGAGACTAGATCTAGCCAGGTCCAAATACCCTGATAGGGAGGCACATTGCCTAGCAGTTAAGGCACTGCACTGGAAGGGAGGGAGGCAAATTTCTGTTCCCAGCTTTGCCAGTGACTAGCTGCATGACCCTGGGCAAGTCACTTTCCCGCTCTGGGCCTTTGTTTTGCCCATGGCCCTTTGTCGATTTGGATTATAAACTCTCCAGGACCGAGTAAACCTAAACCATCCCTGGCAGGTGGTTTGTCTAACTTTTTTTAAAACCTTCCATGACCCACCTTGGAAACTTAGTCCAGTCCTTATAGTTAGAAAGTTTTCCCTAATGTCTAACATAAATCTTCCTTGATGCAGATTAAGTTGATTTCGTCTTGTGCAACCTTCAGTAGACATGGAGAACCATGGATCAACATCCTCTTTCTAACAGCCCTCAATATATTTGAATACTGTTATCAGGTGTTCCCCTGAGTCTTTTTTACTCAAAACTAAAAATGCCCAGGTTTTTAACCTTTCCTTATAGGTCAGGTTTTCTAAACTTTTTTATCATCTGTGTTGCTCTCCTTTGCACTGTCTGCAATTTGTCCATATCTTTCTTAAAGCATGGGGCCCAGTTATGCCCCATTTTGTAGTTGTGCATTTTCTTCCTCAGTGTAGTACTTTGCACGTGTCTTTATTGAATTTCATCTTGGTGATTTTAGACCAATTCTCCAATTTGTCAAAGTCATTTTGAATTCTAAACCTCTCCTCCAAAGTGCTATCAACCCCTCCCAGCTTGGTGTTATCCACAAATTTTATAAGCATACTTTCTACTCCACTATCCACATCATTAATGGACCTTATTGAAAAATATAAGACCCAGGATAGAACCCTGTGGAACCTCACTGGATAACTCCCCCCCCCCTGCACCGTTTAACTATTTGAACGATTGATAACTACTCTTTGAATACAGTTTTCAACCTGTTTTACACCTACTATATAGTAATTTCATTTAGACCCATTTCCATAGATTGCTTAGGAGAATATCATGTGAGACTGTGTCAAAAGCCCCAATAAATTCAAGATATATCATATCAGAAGCTTCCCCCCTTATACTAGCTTCCCTGTCAAAGAAGGAAATTAGGTTAGTTTGGCATGATTTGTTCTTGACAAATCCACGTTGGCTATTTCTTATTACTTTATTAACCTCTAGATGCTTACAATTTGATTAATAATATATTCCAGTATATTTCCAGGTATCAACGTTAGGTTTATTGATATATAATTCCCTGGGTCCTCTTTGTTCCCCTTTTTAAAGATAGGTACTATGTTTGCCCTTCTCCAGTCCTCTGGTATCTCACCTGTCCTCCATGAATTCTCCAAGATAATAGCTACCTGTTCTGAAATTGCTTTGCTAGTTTCTTAAGTACACTAGGGTGAATTTCATCAGGGCCCTACTGACCTGGATACATCTAACTTACTTAAATATTTTTAACCCGTTATTTCCCTATTTTGGCCGGAGTTCTTTCCCCCTTGCTAATATTAATTGTTAAGTGTCTGATCACAATTTACCTTTTTGTGAAGAATGAAGCAAAATAGACATTAAACACTCTAGCCTTCTTGATGTCATCCATTATTAGCTCTCCTTCTCATTAAGTACAGGACCTACACTTTCCTTAGTCTTTCTCTTGCTCCTAATTTATTTATAGAAAATTTTCTTGTTACCTTTTATGTCCCTTGCTACCTGTAATTCATTTTTTGCCTTAGCCTTTCTGATTTTGTCCCTACAAACTTGTGCTATTCTTTTCTACTCATCCTTCACAAATTGTCAATGTTTCCACTTTTTGTAGGATTCCTTTTTGATTCTCAGGTCATTAAAGAGCTCCTGATGGAGCCATCCTGGCCTTTTACTATTCTTTCTATCTTTCCTTGGCAAGGGAATGAGAATTAGAAAAGCCATTTTAAGCAAGAAATAAGACAAAGATCATTTTAAGAATACTTTAGACTGGAATAAAAATATATTTACTTCAGAACTAGAACAGGATGATTCTTAAAGCCATGTTGACTCATTGTGACAAGAATCTGTAACACTTTACATCTCACACTGAAAACAGTGTGTTTTTAGTTCTCCAGTAACATTTGTTTCACCTCAGAGCACCACCTGGGGTTGTTTCCATGTCTTTGAAAAATAGCCTATAAGAGCCATGAAAATAAAATAAAAAATCCCTGTAGTTTTTTAATCTATGCTAATTATTGCAAGACTTAAATATCTGTACAATACTGCAGTGAGCATTTACAATATAAGTTTGATCAGTGACCTAACTCTTCAATGAGCTGTCTGCCTAGATAAAAGAAGGACATTATACAGTTTTATTAAATATAGAAAATCTGCATACACAAATAAGGATCGGTGTGCACAAAACATAATCCTACATTACAACGGCCTGCTCTATACCTTTTTAAGGTATAAATGTATAGTATAAGGTATAAAATGTATAGTTTTTAGCAATGCCTGCCACAGATTCTTTTGTTTACAGTTTAGATTAAAAATTCAGCAGCCAGACTGCACCACAATCTGAATAGCACACCATCATAAATTTGTTAGTTTTACAATCTCTGAGTGTCCTCATTAACATTGTATTGAAATGCAGACAGTGAGTTGAGTTCTTGTCACTAACATTAGTTATCTTGTTAAAATGATCAAAATCACCTTTAAATATGTGTTTTCTTAATTAGCAGCCCACAATTCAAAATAAAGATAACACCAAATACTTGAATTTTAACCTGTCAGTTTAATTTAATAGAAGAGCAAGATATTCCACATTAAAATTCTAACTGCTCTAATAAGCAATTGGAAGTCCTGCATGGGCAGTTAGGGGAAAAAAGTCTCAGTACATTGGGTTCTTTGAAATGAGCAGGTTATTCTGGCATGTTCATAGTTTTATATAATGTACTTAAGAACTAATTTGAAAATAACCTTCTACAAATAACAGTCAGTGAAACACAAATTGAAACTGAAATTATAATAAAATGGCAACATTCTGCAATTATGTAAGAGCCTATTATTATCACATTCATCCCTAGTCTTTGCTATGGATAATATGCTGCAAAGAATTGGACAACAGTTAGGCTGCAGGTGTACTGAGACGACTGCCTATTAAAATGATTGTTTCCTTGTACTCCCCCATTTGTTTGGATCCATCTGATGTCACTTGGATTCTAAGATCTTGGGGTAGAGATCATCTTTTCATTCTGTGTTTGTACAGCACCTAGCACAACGGTATCTGGTTAAAACTAGAGCCCCGTGGTGCTATGGTAGCAAAAATAATAAATACTAATATACTGTGTTTGTGAGAATGTCCTATTGTCCATTTGCCTGGTGCTGACCTTTTAGAATTTGAAAGGGATGTGACTTACCGCTGTGACAGTATTTGACTAAGGCCATGTCTACATTTACTGGTAGATAGGCATTGCTGCGATCGATGCAGAGGTGTCGATTTAGCGGGTCTGGTGAAGACCCGCTAAGTCATTGACTCTGCTACTCCAGCTTCCCAAGAAGAGAAAGGTAAGTTGGAGGGAGAACACCATCAACACAGCACAGTGTAAACACCAGGGTAAGTCGACTTAAGCTACGTCAACTTCTTTCACGTAACTGGAGTAGCGTAACTTACTGTGGTAATATAGACAAGGCCTAAGAAGTGAAGTCCTCTGCAGCAGCGCAAAGTGTTCCCTGAAAGTGGAAGTAGTCACTCCTCCCTTTTTTCCCAAGTTAAAGCTACAGTCAGTGAGAGGTGGCGAGGCAAGAATAGAGAGAGAAAACAACAAAAGGAGAGAGCATAGTCAGGTATAGAACCTCAGGTATACCTGAGCTAACTTGTGCCAGGTGTAAGAGCACCCAAGAGTTATTCTGCCAGCCTGGGATCACTGGAGTGCACTGCAATTTAGCCCGGGGGATCAGGACCAGGTGTTTAAGAACATCAGAACGGCCCTACTGGGTCAGACCAAAGGTCCATCTAGCCCAGTATCCTGTCTTCCGACAGTGGCCAGTGACAGGTGCCCCAGAGGGAATGAACAGAACAGGTAATCATCATGTGATCCATCCCCTGTTGCTCATTACCAGCTTCTGGCAAACAGAAGCTAGGAACACCATTCCTGCCCATCCTGGCTATTAGCCATTGATGGACCTGTCCTCCATGAACTTATCTAGTTCTTTTTTGAACCCTGTTATGGTCTTAAGCCATCTGTGGGTACATCAGAAGCAGGAAGCCTGCTAAATAACCAGTGTGGCCATTGGACAATTGAGATGCTAAAGGAGCATTCAAGGCCATTGAGGAGAAACTAAATGAATTCTTTGCATCAGTCTTCCCGGCTGAGGATGTGAGAGAGAATCCCAAACCTGAGCCATTCCTTTTGGGTGACAAATCTAAGGAACTGTCCCAGATTGAGATGTTATTAGAGGGGATTTTGGAACAAATTGATAAATTAAACAATAAGAAGTCACCAAGACCAGATGGTATTCTGAAGGAACTCAAATATGAAATTGCAGAACTACTAACTGTGGTATTAACCTATCATTTAAATCAGCTTCTGTACCAGATTATTGGAGGATAACTGTGACACTATTTTTTTAAAAAGGCTCCAGATGTGATCCCTGCAATTACAGTCTAGTAAGCCTAACTTCAGTACCAGGCAAACTGGTTGAAACTATAGTAAAGAACAAAATTATCAGACACATAGATTAACATGATTTGTTGGGGAAGAGTCAACATGATTTTTGTAAAAGGAAATCATGCCTCACCAATCTACTAGAATTCTTTAAGGGGGTCAAGATGGATGTGGCAAGGATGATGCAGTGGATATAGGGTACTTAATTTTTCAGAAAGCCTTTGACAAGGTCCCTCATCAGAGGCTCTTAAGCAAAGTAAATTATCATGGGATAAGATGGAAGGTCCTCCATGGATTGGTAACTGGTTAAAAAATAGGAAACAAAGGATAGGAATAAATGGTCAGTTTTCAGAATGGAGAGAGGTAAATAGTGGTGTCCTCCAGGGTTCTGTATTGGGCTCAGTCCTAGTCAACATTTCATAAATGATCTGGAAAAAGGGGTAAATAGTGAGGTGGCAAAGTTTGCAGATGATACAAAACTACTCAAGATAGTTAAGTCCAAAGCGGACTGTGAATAGTTACAAAGGGACCTCACAAAACTGGGTGACTGGGCAACAAAATGGCAGATGACATTTAATGTTCATAAATGCAAAGTAATGCACATTGGAAAACATAATCCCAACTATACCTATAAAATGATGGGGTCTAAATTAGTTGTTACCACTCAACAAAAAGATTTTGGAGTCATTGTGGATAGTTCTCTGAAAACATCCACTCAATGTGCAGTGGCAGTCAAAAAAAGCTAACAATGTTGGGAGTCATTAGGAAAGAGATAGATAATAAGACAGAAAATATCATATTGCCTCTATCTAAATCCATGGTATGCCCACATCTTGAATAGTGAATGCAGATGTGATTGCCCCATCTCAAAAAAGATTGGAAAAGGTACAGAACAGGGCAACAAAAATGATTTGGGGTACGAAACAGCTTCTATATGAGGGGAGATTAATAAGACTGGGACTTTTCAGCTTGGAAAAGACATGACTAAGAGGATATGATAGAGGGCTATAAAATCATGACTAGTGTGGAGAAAGTAAATAACGAAGTATTATTTCCTCCTCATAACACAGGAGTCTCAAACATGTGGCCTGCGGGCTCTTCCCTGCAGCCCACCAAGCTCTCCACGCCCCCCCCCGAGTTATTTTATGTGGCAGCTAAGCTCCCTGCTCCCCAATATTTGGGGCCGGGTCTTTCCCCCGGCCCCGCCTGCCACCCCCACACGTCTCCCCCGGCCTCACTTGCTGCCCCATCACCTCCCCGGAGCCTGCAGCTCACGCTGACTCCACTCCGCTCTGCCGGTTTCCAGCATCACCTGGTGCCGCAGGGTCCTAATGCCCCCCTCCAATATGGCCAGGGCAGGCTGCCCTTTCTCTGCCCTTCTGCCCTAGTCCTGAGTCTCTCCAATGCCCTGAACCTCTCCAATGCCCCAAACCCCTCATCCCCAGCCCCACAGCCCTCACCTCTGCACCCCCTCCTATCCCCAAACTCCATCCCAGAGCCTGTCCCCCACCCCCTGCCCCAGCCCAGAGCCTGCACCCAGCACCCAAACTCCATCCCAGAGTCTGCACCCCAGACCCCCGCCCCCACCCAAACTCCCTCCCAGAGCCTTAGGCAGGTGGGGGTGTAGTTTGGGGGGGACAGGTTCTGGGCACCACCAAAATTTCTACAAATCTGCCACCCCTGGAAGAGGCAGAGCAGGGGTGTAGTGGTGGTGCAGCCCAGTGCAGTGGAGGGGCTTTAACAGAAGCAAATCTAACTAAGTGCGTGTTTTGTCCTTTGAGTGAGGTGCATTACTGTTGGTGGCGCTTAGCACTTTCCAGGAGGGATGGGGGAGGAGCAGGGAGCTGTGCGTTCAGGGGAGGAGGTGGAGAAGAGACGGGGCAGGGGCGGGACCTCATGGTAGGGGTGGAGTGGGGGCGGGGCCGGTGGCAGCGTATATTTGGGATATTGTATGATAGTCCAAAACTCCTCACTATACCTGAAGAAGACCTACACCAGCAATGCAGGGCACTAGAGACAGTGTTGACACATGATGACATACATGATATTGATGCGAGTGATTTAGGTGATGAACTGAAAGCCCTTTCAAGCTACATTTCAGCAGGATCAACTCCAGAGGCTGATCTGGAATATATGTGCACAAATAAGATGTCCACCTTCTTTCCGAATGCTTTTGTTGCTCTGCGCATACTTCTAACACTTCCTGTAACAGTTGCCAGTGGAGAACGCAGCTTCTCCAAGCTGAAGTTAATAAAAACATATCAACGCTCCACAATGACACAGGAGAGGCTGGTCAGCCTTGCAACATCTCAACAGAGCATGAGCTGGGCCAGACTGTGGACCTTCAGGAAGCAGTTCAAATCTTTGCAACCAAGAAGGCATGGAAAGCACCACTTTGATTATTCAAACAGATAAAAATGCCAGTGTTTACTATGCAGACAAGAAAAGTTACAATTGCTCTTCAGGCATTTGAAAGTTGTGTTACTTAAAATTTTTGAAAAAGCCATTTTAAGTTGTTAGTTCTCCTTTATTGGGGTAGGTAGCAGAGCAGTACCATGAGAGGAGTAGAACAGGAAGAAGGCAGAATTGAGACCTTTCAAAGTTTTGGCCCAAGCGAGGGGGTATGGGAGCGTCATTTGAGCTCCCCGCCTCAGGTGCCAAAATGTTGTGGGCCGGCCCTGCAGTCAGAGCCCCCTTTCTTGGGAGAGGAACGAAAGCAAAGATCAGGAAGGTCTCTACAGCAGATACTACCTTCTATGGACTGATTAGCATGCTTGGATGCTAGATTGGCCCATGTAGATCAGCATCTGCACTGTGAGGGATTCCCCTGGAACGCTTATCAATATCTCCACAAGGGAGGAACAGCCCTAGTGCTGGGATTTTGCTTTGTCTTGGATTTAAATGCCCTGGAAATTTAGCTCAAGATCACTACATATTAGACAAATGTGCTCAGAAGAACCACTCAGTGTGTTACCACTACTTGGCTTGTATTCCTGTAAATTGTTTAAATCTGCTCTGTTTCAAAGGGCTGGACTTTCCAGCTCCAGCCATGTACCGGCACAGGGCCTGAAAAAAACTTGATTTTGCCTGCATCCTCCTTCCAAAGTAGAAGGGTCTCAGCCTGAGTCAGACCAGAGCTTGGGTTCTAACCCACACACACACACCCCAGTCAAGTAAACTAGCCTGAGCTTAAAGCACCTCCACACACAGAAGTGTCTTTGTGTGGATATGTAGGGATTGGACTAAAACCAGATAACAGCCTGGGTTAACCTTGCAGCACCCTTAGGGACTTGAACTAGGAGGAAAGATTACTGTGTGTGTCCCAATTGCATTTTGACTCCTTAGAACACATTGTATACATTGCATAAAAATTGTTCTCAGTGAGTAACCCCCATTGTGTACATGCCTCTCGAACCGCAGCAGAAAAAATACTGAAGCCAGTACGTGGAGCATTCGGTACATGTGTATAACTGCACTCAACATGGTGCAACTGGGTTCACACCATACATGTTCACACCTAATGTTCAGTCGAGAAGCCCGGTTACCAGTCAATCTCTGCTTTGGAGTGTCTTCAAATGGGGCACTCCCAGAAACATACTTGGGGTATGTGACTCGCCTAAAAAAATCAACTGAAGGTGGCATATCGGATAGCGATGCAAGCAGCTGGTCACCAGAATCAAACAAATAAAACCCAATATGATCAGCGAGTGAGGCAATAGAAGATTCAGGTTAGTGACTGAGTTTTGGCCCAAAATCTTGGACTACAGGGAAAATACAAAATTGCAGATCGTTGGGAGTCACACCCATACATTATAAAAAAGAAACTTGGGGATCTACTATTAGTTTTTAGTTCTGTTATCAGTTCCTCTTTAGCTATCTAATAAAGAATTCCCCCTTGTTGGCTGTAGTACTTTTTGAGTGGAGAACGTACTACATCCCTTGGTAAGGTGTTCCAATGTTAAATTGCCCTCACTATTTGAATTTGGATTTTACTCTCCATCTGAATTTTTTTAAACTTCAGCATCTAGCTATTGAATCTTGTTCTGCCTGCGTAGGACTGGATAGAGCAGAAGATGGAAATGGAGTATCATGTCATTCGCCGTTAGGGTCCAATCCTGCTCTGATTGAAATCAATGGCAAAACTCCCACTGACTTCAGTGATGCAGAATTAGGCTCTGTAGCCCAGATCCTCAAAGGTACCTAACTCCTACTGAAATAAATGGAAGTTAGGACCCTAAATACCTTTGAAGCTCTGGGCCTATGTAACCCAGATCAGTATGTAAATTGTTGCCACTTACCTAGTAGTCCCAGTCCATGTCTCAGAGATAGATAACCACATCACAAAGTCTATCACCACAATTGGCAGTAAGCAGAAAGGCTGAGAAGATGGACATGAAGATCTGAAATTCACCTTTACCCCTAGATGTGGGTCCTCCCAGGCAGTGCTGAGGCCTCCCAGTAGCAGGCCAGCTTGGAGACATTTGAAGCTGCTATGGTCATGTGAACCTACAGACATGCAGCCTCCAGAACTATTGATTTAGCTCTTGCACTGAATTTCTACAGAAATGCACAATGATTTTTACATAAATTTAATGTTATTTAGTTAATTATAAATCAATGTTATTAACACAAGCATCTCCCTTTGATTGTTATACTCACAGTACAGTATTTGTTTTGAAATAGCCCCTGCTATTATGGGCACAACTGTGACATAACTGACTGCAGTGTCTGAGTTGCATAATCCATGGAAGAGCAATGACAGAAATCAAGGTCAATTACATCTCCGTGAAAAACCCTTAAAGGAGAGTATCATTGTCCTGTAGAAAATGCCATTGTAAAATGTTTTGTTATTTTCAATTAGCAAATGTGGATTTAATATCAGATTAGCAGTACTAGCTGTAGCAAAATACAGCCTGAGAAACAAAATCCAAGACAGTCTGTGAGTTTCTTTCTAACATAAACCCACTTGGAATTTCACCAACCGTTCTAATTTCCTTATAATCATACACATTAACAACCCCACCTATTCATATTCAATGGCTCCAGCTCCTGAGCCCAACATATTGTAAAGATTTTATACAACTGGGACTGAGTTAACATCACAAACAATTCAAGTTACTCAATATGATCTTCTGTCTTCACATTATCTGTCTTACTATTATCACCACAACCAACCGGCTTTAAAATATCCCCACTTGTGTGTTCAATCATCCCTCTGAATCATTACTGAACTGAGTGCTAGTATTAATTACTGTAAGTATTATACTATTATGTATATATAGCACCATATGCATAATATTTTACAGACATATATGTGGACAATGGTAAAGGACTATAACCGTTTTGCAAGGAAAGCAGATTGTATGAGCTGATCGTTTGATACATGGGTGCATTATAATAGTTTTGCTATGTTTTTTTTAATGGCAGGCACCAAATCACCAGAATGGAGATTAAGGGTGGCTCGCTAGACAAATGAAGTTGAGTGAGAAGCAAAGGACAGAAAAAGAGGAGTTAGTGCCCATTGTGCATAGACAAATGGTGGCTGTTCTGGGCATAGGGGTATTTTGTGAAAAAAAGGCGAGATGTCATGAGTTGGAGAAGACCAAAAGAGCATGTAACAGGAGCCCATCTCCTTCCCTACTGTGCTCTCAGTGACTCTTTATTTCAATTCCCCTTCACCAGTATCACCGCAGTCCCTCATGCTCCCACCTATTTACAATCTTTGCCGAGCTTTAGGCCCCCTCAGCAGGACCTGAGGGGAACAGAGATCTCCCTACTCTGAGGGCTTGTCTACACTATGGCTAAAGTCGATGTAACTTACATTGCTCAGGGGTGTGAAAAAAAACACATCTCTGAGCAATGTAAGTTACATCAACTTAAAGTGCTGTCTCCCCCATGCTATGTTGGCGGCAGACACTCTCCCACCGTCAGAGCTTCCGCCTCTCGTTGAGGTGGAGTAATTATGTCAATGGGAGAGCAGCTGCGCCGATGTAGTACGGTAGTGAAGACAAGCCCTAAGGCTGCTATATAGCAAGGTTCAGCTAGCCCTGTTCCTCCATCTCTCCCACTCGGATACAGTGGGGTCCAAAAAAACATTTTTGCTATCTATATACAACATACAAGGCTTAGCTACATTTACACTGTAATATAAGACCCTCAGTGTGACTGCAGCTGGCGCAGGTCAACTGACTTGGGCTTTCAGGGCTCAGGCTGGAGCCTAGGGTCTCAGACTCCAGGCTCCAGCCTGAGCCTAAACATCTACACTGCTATTTTTAGCCTCACAGCCCAAGCCCAGAGTCAGCTGACTTGGTCTTTGAGACTCGGTGCCCTTTGTTTTTAATTGCAGTGTAGACACACCCATACAGACACTGATGCTCTAGCAGGTTTCTAACCAGAGAATACAGATAGCACCACTAGAGGGCTCATACACTATTTAATGGGATAGTACCCAATTACTGTATAGTGCAGTTCACTCTTGAATCTAATAAAAAGATGAAAATCATGATTCCCATGATAGCCGCAACTCAAACCAGCCTTAATTATGATTAAAAGTACTGAATTAATCCAGCAGAATAATTTTTCTCCAATTTGCCTAATTTATACATTTTGTAGTCCTGGAATTCTCCAAGGGGGCGGGGGGGGGGATAGGAAGGGAGAGACAGGCTGAGGTGTAAGGAGAACATGCCAGTTCCCTGATACTCCAAGCTAGCCCCAGCCTCATGCAATTTAGAGTTGCTGTCAAGCATGAATAACTTCCACCATTGGTTTAAAGGCCTTAAAGACTTACACTAGTGGAGATTTGTCTTGAGCGAGCAAAGCATGATAAAACCCTGCTCTCTGGTAACTGAAAACTTTGTGAATATTTACAACACAAACAATTGTTTTAAAAAGTCATAAAAATCTTTCAAAAAACAATTTTTTTAAAAAAGTTGAATTTTTTTCAAAAAGACATCAAAAAAGGCAATTTTTAGATGGAAAAATCTTTTCCATAGGTTCATAGTTTTAGGTCAGAAGGGACCATTATGATCATCTACTCTGATTGCTTGCATAACACAGGCCATAAAATCTCACACGGTGATTTCTGCATGAAGCTCATAACTTCTGTGTGATCTATAGCACTTAATTTAAAGACTTCAAGTGATGTAGAATCCACCACATGCTTAGGTGAGTTATTCTAATGGATAATTACCCTCAATGTTTAAAAAATGCCTTATTTCTAGTCTGAATTTGTCTAGTTGCAGCTTCCAACCACTGGATCTTGTTATAGTTTCCTCCCTTCTCCTCTGCCCCACCCCCCTTGTGAAGATACTTGTGGACCACAATCAAGTCACCTCTTAATCATATCCTGGATAAACTAAATAGATTCAGCTTCTTAAGTCTCTCACTATAAGATATATTTTCCACAACACTCTTGTAGCTACTTTCTGAATCCTTTCCAATTGTTCAAAAGCTTGCTCTAGCATTTAACACTTATTCTTGGCTGGATACACTGTGAAATACCCATTATAGGGGTTACATCTATCTCTTTCCCAGGATCTCCAAGAGGAAGTCTCTTAAGGAATTCCAGAAGATATGCAACAGGGGAAATTTCATTTTACTTCATTCCTGTCTGGCTCACTTAAACACCCATAAGAGGAAGTTACTCACCCTGTGCAGTAACTGATGTTCTTCGAGATGAGTGTCCCTGTGGGTGCTCCACTCCAGGTGTCGGTGTGTCCCTGTGCCTTTGCTTGGAGATTTTTACAACAGTACTCGTACTGGTTGCACACGCGCAGAGCCTGCCCCCACCCCGCTCTGAGTGTACCTTAATAGTACGCGTGCGTGACTGGTCTCCTCAGTTCCTTCTCTACAACGGAGGCTACCCCAACTCTGAAGTAGAGGGGAGGAAGGTGGGTAGTGGAGCACCCACAGGTACACTCATCTCGAAGAACATCAGTTACTGCACAGGGTGAGTAACCTCCTCTTCGAGAGAGAGAGAGGTCCCTGTGGGTGCTCCACTCCAGGTGACTGAAAAGCAGTGTATCTCAAGCAGTTAGGGACTTTGGATTTGGTAGGAATGCAGTAGATAATACAGCTCTGCCTAATCGTATATCAGAGCGAGGTCCTTGAGTAAGGACATAGTGCTTAACAAATGTGTGTTCAGAAGACCAAGTGGCTGCTTTCCAGATGTCAGCCAGGGGAACTTTGCGTAGAAAAGCCACGGAGGTAGCTATAGATCTAGTGGAGTGAGTTCTGATGCCGGCTGGAGGCGTAACTTTCTTTAGCTGATAGCACAGTCGGATACACTCAGAAATCCAGTTTGAAAGTCTCTGGGCAGAAATAGGTGTCCCTTTGGAATGCTCTGCAATGGAGACAGAGAGTCTGGAAGAGTTCCTAAAGGGTGTGGTTCTATCCAAATACAAGGACAAAGCCCTGCATACATGGTGGATTCAGAGTTTGCATGTGGTTTAGGAAAGAAAGTTGGTAGGTGTCTCAGCTCATTGATGTGGAATGACTAATGCACCTTTGGAAGGAATTTGGGGTGTAATCGGAGGGTAACCTTGTCCTTAAAAAATAGTGTATATGGTGGGTCTGCCATGAGAGCTGCTATTTCTCCTGCCCGTCTGGCTGAGGTGATTGCCACTAAGAATGCTGTTTTCATAGAGAAGGGAGCAAGTGGCTAGCGGCTCGAATGGTTGTTGAGTTAAGCAGGATAAAACTAAGTGAAGGTCCCACGGAGGGGTAGGAGGTTTAATGTCCGGGTATAGGGATTGGAGTCCTCTGAGAAAACGCTTTGTGATTGGATGAGCAAAAACAGAGGTATCGTCGATCTTGTCATGAAAAGTTGTAATAGCAGCTAAGTGGACTTTGATGGAGCTGAAAGAGAGGCCCTATTGTTTGAGGTCTAATAGATAGTCGAGTATGAGTGGAAGAGGTGCAGAAGTAGGAAGGAGTTGTTTAGTTGAGCACCATTATGTGAATCGCTTCCACTTTCGGAGATAGGTGATGCAAGTAGATTGTGTTCTGCTATGTATGAGCACTCTTCAAACCTGCTTAGAGCATGCTAGTTCATTTTGGGAGAACCATGTAGGAACCAAGCTTTGAGGTGACGCATGGACAGGTTGGGGTGAAGAAATCAGACGTGTTGCTGCGATAGGAGGTTTGGAGTGAGGGGCAACGAGATTGGTGGGCGGATTGACATTCTGGTGAGGAACGGAAACCACGGTTGTCTGGGCCACGATGGGGCAATCAGAATTACCATGGCACACTCTGTCTGTATCTTTGTTAGAACTCTGTGGAGAACCAGTATCGGAGGAAAAGCATATAGCAAGTCCTGGTGCCATGGGATCATGAACGCATCTCCCAGGGAATGTTTGCCTAGTCCCATTCTGGAGCAAAATTCGGGACATTTCGTGTTTTTCGCAGTTGCGAAAAGGTCCATGGTTGGGTAGCCCCACATGCAGAATATATTGTGGATGATCATCTCATTTATCTCCTATTCATGATCCCAGGGAAAGTGTCTGCTTAATTCATCCACTGTGGTATTCATAGCTCTGGGAAGATAGGTGGCTGATATCCAAATGTTGTTCGCAAGGCACCAATTCCAGAGCTTTATGGCTTTGGTGCAAAGTGAGTGAGAGCAAGCCCCTCCCTGCCTGTTTACATAGAACATGCAGGCGATGTTGTCTGTCATTATCTGTACATGTTGGTTCCGGATTAATGGGAGGAAGTGACGGTAGGCATTGCGTATGGTTCAAAGTTCTAGGATGTTTATGTGCAGGGAGGATTTGGTTGAAGACCATATCCCCTGGGCTGTGTGGTGGGACATGTGTGCACCCCACCCTGTGAGGGATGCATCGATAGTTATTATGAGGGATGGAGCATCCTGGAGAAAGGGGACTCCAGAGCAGAGGTAGGAGGGAACTGTCCACCATAGGAGAGAGTCTTTGACTCTGAAAGGTATGGATAGAGGCTTTTTTAGAGCGTGCACATTCAATCTGTAAACCGTGGTCAACCAAGCTTGGAAGCACTTCATGTATAGTCGTGCGTTTTGGACCACGAAAGTGCATGAGGCCATGTGACCTAGTAGTTGTAGACAGTCTCGAGTGGTGACCTGAGGACTGTTGTGAAGTTTCGTGGCCGGGAGTTTTATGGTATTTAAGCGGTCGGGTGGGAGAGATGCTATTCCCGTCCGGGAATCGAGGTGTGCTCCTATGAACTCCAGGTGCTGGGTAGGAGATAATGTGGATTTGTTTTTGTTTATTTGTAGGCTGAGGGATAGCAAGCAATCGATGGTGAGCTGCATGAATCAAAGTGCTTCATCGAGCATTGAGGCTTTGAGGAGACATTCATAGAGGTAAGAAAATATTATGACCCCTTATTTCCTAAGGTAGGCAGTGACTACAGCTAGGAGCTTGGAAAAAACACAGGGGGCGGTGGACAGGCCGAAGGGTAACAGCACCCTCTATTGAAAATGTGTCGAGCCAAGGGTAAAACAAAGGAAACATCTGTGGGTCAGATGTACAGTCACATGAAAATAGGCGTCCTGTAGGTCGAGGGTTGAAAACCAATCGCCCTGCTCCAGCACTGGGATTATGGTGGTGAGGGTAACCATTTTTAACTTTTGCTTTTTGATACATTTGTTGAGCCACCTGAGGTCGAGGATAAGTTGTCATCCCCCCAGTTTTCTTTTCTGTTAAGAACTAATGGGAATAAAACCCCTTCCCTCTGTGTCGTTCGGGTACAAGTTCCACTGCTCCCAATAGAAGGAGATGTTGTAATTCTTGGAGGAGCAGTTGCTCGTGAGAGGGGTCCCCAAAGAGGGACGGGAAGGGTGGGTGGATAGGAGGCAAGGATAGGAAAGGGATGGAATAGCCAATTGTGATGACCTCTATAACCTACTTGTTGGTGGTAATGTTCTGCCATTGATGGGAGAATGGTCGTAGGCCGTGTCCAAAACTAGGGACATGCGGTGTAAGCACTGAAGTGGGAACTTTGTTTTCTAAACCCTCAACCAAGGCTTCAAATCTGCTTATTAGTCGGAGGGGGTTGAGACGCTGCCGAGGAATTGGGATGGCAACGCTGGTATCTGGGTCTCTGGCGTTGCTGCTGTTGTTGTTGCTCATGTGATCTATGGAATTGCTGGGTATATGTGGTGTAGCATGGACACTGGTAAGATTGATATCTATATTGTCACCTTCTGGTCGTAGGGGTTTGAATTCCTAGAGACCAGAGAGTTGCCCTTAAGTCTTTCATTGAATGAAGTACGTCGTTTGTCGTGGAGGCAAAGAGTTTGTCGCCTTCAAAGGGAAGATCTTCAGTGGCATTCTGGACCTCTTGAGGAAAGGAAGAGGAGGAGAGCCATGAACCTCAGTGCATGACCACTGCTATAGCAGTGGATCTTGCTGCAGTGTTGGCTGCATCAAGGGCCGCTTGAAGAGAGGTACATGAGATGATTTGTCCCTCGGAAACTAAAGTCGTGAATTGTTGTTTCTTTTCTTCTGGAATGTTATCAATAAAGTCCATGAATTTGTTGGAATTTTTATGGTCATATTTTGCCAGAACGGCAGTATAATTAGCAATGAGAAACTGTATACATGGAAGATGCGTATACTTTGCGTCCGAGCAGATCTAATCGCTTACTGTTCTTGTCTGATGGGGTGGAGCAGGGAAATTGGTGTTTGGTCTTTTGGTTAACCGCGTCTACTACCAGCGAGTTTAGCACTGGATGAGTGAAAAGGAATTCAGAGCCCTAGGTAGACTTGCAGCAAGAGTCTACCAGATGGCCTTAGCAGGTTCCAAAAGGGTTGCGTTGATCGGTAATGCAATCCTAGAAGAAGAAGAGGGCTGCAGGATGTCCGTTAACTCATGCTGCTGTTCAGGAACCTTCTCCAAGTTAATTCTTAACTCACCTTTTGAAAAGGTCTTGAAATTTTGATAAATCATCCAAAAATGTGGGGGAGGAGGAAGTAAAGCTTTGTCAGGTGTAACAACTGGGTCTACTGGGTTTGAGGCAGCTCGTGACTGATCCTGCAGTTGTGACAGTGCTGCCTGGTGCCTTATGTCAGTGGCAGGTTCATGAGCTGGCAGTGCCAGACAGGTGTCGCACCTGGTTGAGGTGGCATAGCGAGTGTGGGCTCGAGGATAAGATGCCCATGGGGCCCAATATTGCCACTGTGGTGGGAAGGGCATAGGTGGTGCCATCCAGGAGTTTACACACCACAAAGCAGGATCTTGAGAGTAGGATGAGGTAATTTTTCTATGACCTCTATTGATTGGGGCCTGAGGATGGGAAATTTGATATGGTGAAAATTCCCCCTGCAGTCCAGCTTCCTCATCACTGGAGGAAGGCTGTCCAGATCCTGACTGAGCATTTGGAGAGAAGTAGGCATTGAGTAGGGGCGACTGCAGGATGGGTGACACCAGGAGGTCCCTTGACTATGTAAATTGCAGTGCTGAAGCTCATCTGTGAGGTGAGGGATGTGCAAGAGGAATCTGCTGTGAAGAAAAGTTCCTCTGCACCGGTGTCCTAAGCATTGTTTCACTGCCGTTCAGCTCAGCGGGTGTCAGTGCCGGGAAAGCAATAACAGCCTCCGAGGGGTAGGCACGTCAGCATGTGTCGGCACAACTTCCGACTAAGTACTACTGGTAACAAATTAACTAACTAGAAAGGTAATTGTAACAAAGGGAGAGAAAGTCTCTAACGAGTCTACTGAGTTCTTTCTCGGGCCAGGGACGGTAGAGAAGGAACAGAGGAGACCAGTCACGCACGCGTACTATTAAGGTACATTCAGAGTGGGGGGCGGGGGCAAGCTCTGCGCATGCGCGACCGGTACGAGTACTGCTGTAAAAATCTCCGAACAAAGGTGCAGGGACGGACCAACACCTGGAGTGGAGCACCCACAGAGACATCTCTTGAAGAAGAACTGTGGTGGTAATAGATGAACAAACTTCTCTGAGAATCTTGAGAGCTTGCAAGTTAAACCTTGGGTGATGAGAGAAGCCATCAGACAAAAAATTAGGGACAAAACTGTGGCAACATTTAGAACATAGTTCAGTGGACTCTGAGTGAGAGCTTCAGTTCAAGAGGTCATGAGGCTACCACAACCTCCTAAGTAAAAGTCAATTAAAAATATTGGGTAGCTGATAAGGATTTACAAAAGTCAGCACTAGTATGCTAATTTCTATATACTAAAATAGTAACTTATCTCTACACATGATTTGTACTAAAATGGAGGATTAATATGGATATAAATCAATGCCTGCAACTTTTAGCATATTATTTTAATATATTTTTATTACACTGTAACTTTTGCAAAAAAGTTGCCATAAAAATGGCAGTCTTTTATCATAATTTATATGCAAAATCTAAATGAATAATTCCATTTTCCTTAAGTATTCTTTGGAAAATATATTTTACCTTGTGTAATGTGAAGACAAAATAATTATCATATTTATCTTTAAACAGTCATTTGAACTGTAAAAAATATGGCAGACTTGTTGCAAACTAGCCTTCATAAAGGCTTTATGATGTGTGTGGTAAACATTTGTGGCATGATCCAAATTCCACTGAAGTCAAGGGAAAGACTCCCATTAACTTCAACAGGCTTTTGATCAGGCCTTGGTGCATGCATACAGTAAGCTGTCAGGTGAAAAGGCCTGTGGTGCTGTTTGCAAGAGAATAAATAATCTTAGAAGATTCACTGTATAAAAATAAATTGCAGGGATTTTATAAAAATATACGCTACTTTGAGGAGCAAATTTCCACAAGTAGCATAACCTCAGCAGATGTTTCAGCTGACATCTCTGGACTATATACATGAATACATATGTAACAATTTAATCTGATTTTCCCATAGGACATTCCGTTTCATTACACTCACAACACTGTGAAATTATAACTAATTGAGACATTATGTGGGTTATTACATGTAATAGTTATTTTTACAGATGGTTTACCCACTTTGCCAGATGTCTGTTTTTGACACCAGGCCATAATAACCATTGTAGATGGTAGTCTCCATATAATGTGTTAGGCAATGTTGCCTTAAAGAGACATTGTCAGGTACTATTCTTTAGTCTTTAATGATATTTCATGCTATTTTTATCACCTTGAAAAAGGCATAAAAGATTGGTTGTATAAACCTTGCAAAAATATTACCTTATTGGGTAATTGGTTGGTTCAGAATCTTAGAAACAAAATCTAGAGATGTTCATCTCTAAGTCACTGGCTCAAATCCCACCCAGGTTTGTTTTTTCCAAAAGTCATTTGATGGTTACAGATATGAGCTGTTTTTACTCTGGTTTCTGGTTGACAGATGTTCCTATCACATGTTCACCATCCCAATCAGTCTCAGGGAAGAGACCAAGGACTGAATGCACATGGATTCTGAACTACCTTCTCATGGCCCCTCCAGGTGAAGATTAATGTATATTCGGGCACAGAAGCATAGTTGCCCATGCAGTTCTGAGCCTCTTCTGTCGACAAATAAACTTGAAACTGTAAGTTATTTGGGGTAGGGGTTCTGTTTGGCTCATTCTATCTGCGGTAAATCACCCTATAAGTCACACTGCTATATAAATAATAAATACTACTGTCAGCCTGTGAGAGCCCCTTACAAATAATCTCAGATACATTTTCCACCCCTCAACCAGATTCCTCATCATCCTTTTATCCCAGAAGGAAAAGCTTTCTGAAATAGTCAGTGGTACAGATTTTGGGCCCTATATTAAGATTATTTACTCAAGTGTAAATCCAAAGTAATTCCATTGTCTTCATTGGGGTTACTCTGAATGTGTTTTGATGCAAATGAGATAAAAATATGATCTATCATTTTAATGGTTAAATGTTTCCTGTTTATTACTGTCTTTTCAAATACAATAAAATGTCACTCATGTAACTTTGCAAAGTTAACCCCATACTAAACTTGATAGCAATCATCAGTAGTGAGGATAGTTACCAGCTTGAGTAAGCTTCCAGGTGGTGACTTAGGGGAAAAGAGTTCCTTCTTCTTTTACTGATTGTTACAAAAGGATGGTTTTAATAGAATTAGTACTTCTATAATGAAAACTAATAATGTGGGAGGTGAGTCCGGGGAACAGAGCCCTGCAGCCGCTCAGCTGGGGACTGGGGCCGGAGAGGCATTGGGGGCCAGGGGTGATGTACGGGGGGGGGGGGGTGAACTCGGGGCCAGGGCTGGCTCCAGGCACCAGTTTACCAAGCAGGTGCTTGGGGCGGCCACTTCGGAGAGGGGCGGCACGTCCAGCTGTTCGGCGGCAAGTCGGCGGACGGTCCCTCACTCCTGCTTCGAGCGAAGGACCTCCCACTGAATTGCCGCCGCAGATCGCGATTGCGATCGCGGCTTTTCTGTTTTTGTTTTTGTTTGGCTGCTTGGGGCAGCCAAAACCCTGGAGCCGACCCTGCTTGGGGCCGGCAGTCACTGCCACACAGCTAAGCTCCAGGGCTGGATTGCATAGCCCACTGCTGTATGGCCGGAGCCCGGGGCCAAAGGAGGCAGTGGGGGGGGCGGGGTGAGCCTGAGGCCAGGACTGGGGTCAAGGCTCAAAGCCCATGGCCAAGGGATGGAGCCTACCGCCACATGGCTGGAGCCTGCCACCCGCCACCCCAGGCCTGAAGCTCGAGCCCCACTGCCTGCCTGCTCCTCCAGCGTTTGTGGTTCCAGAGGGGGACAGGACCCAACCCCCACTGGCAGCCCTGGGGAAGAGGCTACTGGTTTGCCCCCTCCCCCCATTACTACCCAGGAGGCTGTGGCCACACGCGGCCACGGTGGCCGCATTTGATAAATGCTGCTCTAGAATATTTAGGTAACACAAGGGAAGAGGGTGGGTTGTAGTAAGTGGTACTGTGTTTTAAAGAAACAAGATTTGGACTGGGGCATTGGAGTGGGGAGCAGAAATCATAGAAATATTCAGTTGACTGTGCACATACTCACAAGCTCAGTATATATACACTACCATAATCATTCCCATACTTTCATCACCTCATCTCATTTGCATACCAGTAACTCAATACCTCTCCTTGCAGTGGTGTTCCTGTGATGTAAAGTTACTGGCTTCTCAGCAGCTCCATCCTTCAGTTTAGGGTTGGTGGCTAACTCAGGAAAGCAGTGCTGCAGAGGTGATGCCCCCTGTCAAAAGTGTGACAGCATTGCTCAGCTTGTTTGAAGTCCTACACTTTCCTGGCAACTTCTGCTTTACAGCAGGGAGTTTAATATCATATCGACGTAGCCATGCCATGGGAAAGAATGTGGCAATAGTGGATTTAGAATACACTTAATTTGCAGAAATCAAAGCAAGTGGTAGTTTAGAGAAAGACATTTTGGGGCAGGATTGGCAGGAGAGAGACTAAAATTACGTAGTGTGAGGAAAAGCAAAGCCCAGAAAAAGAATCTCAATCCAAGGAGAACATTCAGATTCCAAGTGCTCTGAGGAAATGAGCAGCAACTCACATGGACCAACTAGAATATAGGGAGTATGAAATGGTCATACATAAACAGCCCCAAAAGAGCACTGCCAAATCTGGGAGAACTGGGGGTGCAGAGTAGTAGCCCAAGGCTGGAAAGAGTCCATGTAAGAGTGTGGCAGCTCAGTGAATTAAATCTTAGAAATACAACTGCCTAACCAAAAGAATCAGAACAGGTCAGCAAGACGAAAAGGATTATTAGCCCAGAGTGAGACTCCGTGAATAAATACCCACTGGGTGACATCCCACCCCACTGAAGTCAATGGAGTTTTGCCACTGACTTTACTGGGGCTGTGATTTCCCATAAGAATTCTATTTTCCCCATCTGCTTTTCCTCCTACAAATTTAGTCAGGCCTCCATCTGACTCTACAGGACAACACGTTTCTTTATACAGTGAAGGAAAGTGCATAGTGATGGAATAGCAAAAGAAGAAAAATAGTCTTCTTGGCTTTCCTTTGTAATTCATATTTCACTTAAACTTTAAAATTCAATCAAGAGACTCTCAGTCTGATTGTTTGAGCATCCTGTCCAGCCATCCATCTTACAGCTGTACAATTTGCTGCATGTACCTTGCTACCAAATGTAGAACTAGAATAGCTGAAGCAGGGTGTCGAGCATAGAAAATCCCTTAATTTATATTGTGCCCTCACTATATTACATAGTCTAGAGTATTTTAGGTTTTTCATTCTAATTTATTTCACCTGCAAATTCTGAGAAATTATTTAATATATTAGCTATATTGCAATTATTAGATAAATAGTCTAGAAATTGAAGGCTAACAATGAGTAGCAGAGCCGGGATTAGAATTTAGAACCCCTTGTTTTTTAAACTCTGCACTTATTCCTCAAGATCACATTACTTCTCATAATAGGGTTGCTCTGTTATTTTTACCTTTAATTTTCCTCATACCGCCTTTATATTCACAGTCCTCATAAGTGCCTAAGATAATTTATTGTTGTTGTACTGTTGGTTTTACAAAGTTTTATCCTGCATTTTATCCATGGTTGTGTATTATTCCTTTTTGCAAAGCTAATGCCACAAGCAAAATAAAATCTATAGTTTATTTAGTCATAATCAATTACTAATTCTTCCAGAAGATTGTAGAGGAGAAATTCAGTTGATTTGGGGCCTCACAGAGATTGAGAGCCAATGAATTATCGTGCAACCACATTTGAGAGCTCTGGGAACCAAAATCTGTATAATTTCATGCACCTAATTAAATGGCACATATTTTTCTGACATGACTTTTTTGATGCCAATAATTTTGCTTCTCTTTACAACTCTAAAATAATTAATAGATGATATGTTCCTCCATATCAGACAGAAAAAAATTAAAAGTGGGCAGAAACCTCAGCTGGTGCAAATCAGGGTAATTTCTACCTCCGAGGATCTGGCTCAGAGACTTTTCTTAAATTAATATGTTCATGAAAGGTATTGGCTTGTCAGATCTGAAGAATGAACTCTTCTAATTATCCACAGAACAGCAATGCAAGATCCCTGAGTTGTTCCACCAATTTTCCTCAACTGTGACCTTTATGGACCAATTCTAAAGTGCTACTCTTCCAACCACTTTTGGCCCTAAGCCTCAGTTCTGACATTGGTAACAAGACTGCTAAATCTTGCCAGTTGTAGCAATGATTTTTGTCATGTGGTCCTAGCTCCTGTAAAATGTTCTAGGGCCATCAGTGCCAGAGCTTCCACTAGGTAAACCTAGGCGGTCACCCTCAGCGGAAATTCGACAGCAGGGGGCAGGCCTTCTGCTCTGGGGCTTCAGCGAAAATTCAGCAGCGGGTCCTTCACCCGCCGCCGAAGTGCCCCGAAGACGCAGAGCGGAAGGACCCCCGCCGCCGAATGCTCAGAGGGCGGCAAAAACCCTGGTGCCACTCCTGAGGGCCATTAACATTTCACATAGACCACCAAACTGCCAGCAAATCATAACACATTTTCATTACTACTAACTTTGGCTGGATTTGAACCAGTGATCTACAGGTGAAAGGCTAAAAGCAGGAAAAGCCTCTGTTCTATCAGATCTGGTAGGCTAGATAAAGAATTTGGTTTGGGAAATAGAATTAGCCACCAGAGGGAGCCAATACAGTCCTGTAAAAAATAATCCTAACATTTGAAATTAAGGAAAGCATCATTAAAATTTGTATATAAGAATCACGGCAACTTACATAGATGTAAAATGTTAAGAAAAGTGTATGAATATACTGAAAAACAAAAGTAACCAAGCCCTACAATTGCACTTCCAATAGTTCAGTCCCATAGAAAAGAGACAAAGTATTGTTCTTTTTCTACTTACATGAGAGTTACCCGTATTTATAATTATATAACAAGTAAAACACAATTGCTTCAAAACACTGAGCATTTGGCAACAATGTAACAACCACATAGTAATTCTCTGGGAAATGGTATATACATAGTAACTTGTAATACAGTTATTGATTACTTTTTAAATAACTAAAGTCACTACTGTAAATGACTTAGTAATATTTATTTTTCTTCCAGTCTAGACTACAGAGCAGTAGACTCTAAAATTCTAATTAAAAGCAAAACCGTTTTTAGTTAAAGGAGTACCCTCTCTCCCTCTCTCTTTCTAACATTGGAGTTCTCTTTATTCTTTCCTTGTTTCCATTTCTATAGCTGAAAATTGTCTGCACTGTTATTTTTTCAAATATGAGGAAAAATAAATTTGCTAGATGGGGTTCCTGTTTGCAAGTTTCAACCTAAAGATTGTACTTATGGCAGTCAAAACCCCCAGAAAAAATGCTGAAATAAACTTACAAATAAATGAAACAAACAGTAAATTTAGTTCAATGAAAGGCCGGACAAATCTGCAAACCTCATTCTATAGAAGCAGTCCTGACGACAGCAATGTAAGCTGTGCTGTCCTGCCAAGGTACCCCAGCCCTAATGGGGGAGGGAGGTGACCTTGTCTAAAGACAAGAGAGTATGTCAGAGCTGATGGTCATCTCTACTGAAATGGAAGACTCTGTTGCAAATTAGTGCCAAATATGATGATGATGTGGACAGCTGTCTGCTAGAAAGATGACTAAGGGCCTGATCCAACTCTCACTGAAATCAACAGAAGTTTTTCCATTGACTTCAGTGGGAGTTCAATTGAGCTCCCTGTGAAGCAATCGGCTCTGAAGAACTGAGCACAGGACAGATAATCAGCAACTCCTAATTTCAGTGTTGCCACCAAGTTGCTGTGTGGCCTCTTAGTTAATGTTAACTTCTCAATTTACCTCTCTGTAAAATAGAGACAGTAATACTTGTCTATCTCACAAAGATGTTGACTGGTTAGTTATTGTTAAGCATTATAATATTTATTTATAGTTATTACATATACCTCCCAATGAGATAGTAATGGACTATAGGCCAAATCCTGTACTGAGAAATATGTCTGCCCTCACAGATCCAGTCGTAGGATCTAGCCCTTCCAAGTGAAAGACACTTTGTCTATTCCATTATCCGTCTTCACTCAGCTGTCTGGTTTCTTGCATAATTTACCAGAATGGTGTTGGTTTTAAATAGAAAAAGACCACATAGACCTGCTATTAATCTTTTGTTACCATAGATTGGAGCAATGATTTCACTTCCATCTTTTTCATATATTGTATGAAAGATTATACAAAAAATCTGTTGATATATAAATAATTGTATATATATACTCAAAACCCTTTTAAAAATTCACAGTAAGTTGAGGACATTTGCCTTAGAAATCCAACAGAGTTAATGTAAGCCATTTCCTTCTAGGTTTTGGGTTTGTTTGTTTTTTTGTGGGGAGGGAGAACCACCATCAGCCTTATTAATACTGAATGCTAAGTGCAGAAGTTTAGCTGTAGCTGTAGAGTTTTGAAGCAATTGATTTGACAACCTCTATGCATAAAACCCTTTTTTAAAAATCCACATTTATTCCCCAGATTGCTTATTGTTTCATAAAAATAAAAACTTACATAGCTTGCTGCTATCAACTTGATCTCCTAAAACTGTTCAATTAAATCTTGTAAAACCAGTACTTTATGCTACGTCAGTGTCCTGGAAGTGCTTATGAACATTGAAGTAATTCAGGATGGTAATGAGCAATTATAACTTCTGCTATCTTGTATAATTTAATTTACTTTGTTTTTTGTATAAAACCTTAAGTTGCACCACAAGAAGTTCACAGATCTGAGAAAATTAAAGTCAGTATCAAGTTTTACTATAGACCATATAATTTACATAGATTTACATAAATACAGATATATTAAAAATTTAAATCTAAGCTAATTAAACAGAAGGTAGAGTTTTAAATGTGAGAGATTTTAAAACCTAAATACATTTCTGCAACTACTTTTAGTGGCAGCAGAATTTTTACACACACACACACACACACACACACACACACACACCAGGCTTCTCTCTCTCTCTCTCTCTCTCTCTCTCTCCCCCCTCCTTTTTCTTCCAAAATAGGGCAATTTTATAATCGCAATAAGATATGACAGGCAGTACACTTCTGGGGAATTATTGCATGCCTTGAGTGTATAAGGCAAAAAGAAGAATGACTGACTTCAGACACCAGGGGAGCGGAATCATCAACCAGAAATGCACTGAAGTGATGTGAAACATCTTATTGCTTTTACAAAATTGAAAATTATACATTGTTTAAAAAGACAAAAAAGGAAGGAAAAAGTAATATTTCTGTTTAGTGGAGATCACCAACAACCACTGCTAATCACTGAATTCTCTTCATTATTCCATGATGGTTCATTAATGAGCTGCAATTGTACAAGGGGGTCAAACACAAAAGTTCATCTATTCCACACTGGAAAAAAAGGGATAGCCTACTTTCTTATCCAAAGAGAACAAAATAATCATTAGCAGCTGATCATAGCTGCGATGAGAATTAGATGCCAGTCTCATCAAACTGCAATGTAAAAATATTATTAACTAGACATATTTTACCCCACTGAGCTGAGCAGATGGAGTAGCAACTTTAGTTGGATGATGGAGCCTTTGCCTAAAATGCTGGAGACATATATTCTAGCTCAGCAGAGATTTCTCATCTGATTAGCTAGAAGTGAAACAGAAGACATATGGGATGGATATACAGTACCACAACCTCTGCATTTTGGTGCTGTAATAGGATTACAAATACCAGTAAATGCTCTATCTACTGCCCCATCCCAACACCACATTTCTCCATCTTTAATTTAAGCAACTGTATTAGTCACCTGTTAAGTACTCCAGTACCTCCCATTGTGTACATATTTTTAAAACATAACATCCATCTTTTCCACCAGGATTTGGAGGGGAGAGGGGATTCTACAGAGAACATAAATTAAAGATAGTTGGAAATTACGTCCAACAGGTATTTATTTCTAGTGTGTATCTGGGAAAACATCCTCTTGGATTATTTTTTGTCTTTGTGTTTACTATTCATTAACATCACCTCTGATCTAAGTTTGCGCCACAGCTCAGAGAGCCCAGGAGAGGTTTCAAAGTTTAGATAGAGCCATTCTGTTAAGGCACCGTTTGCAAGTCATGGTGACTGGTTTAAGTGTTTAGTCGAAGCTGCATTTACTGTAATTAAATTTGCCTTGGATTCCCCCAACACATACAGTAACAAGCAGCCACTCAGACACTTCCTTCCATAGTCAAATAACTGTTGGTCCTTTCCTGGGAGACCTACATCAGCCTCTTTTGAAATATTAACCATGATTTAATAGACGGCATTTTCACACATCCATTAGGGTTTTGTTCGGGGCTTGGGGGAGGCAGAGATATTCATAACAGTCTAGTACAGGTTCAGAAGATATAAAAATGCCTTAAAAAGTAGAAGCCAGATCTGTACTGCTGCTGAATTCATTATTCAATGGGTAAAAGCTATAAACGAAGAGGAATATACAGTGTACAGTGCATAGTACAGAACAACATTTTGCTTCAGTACCAACAGGAGGTATAACAAGGGCACACCTCTTTAAAATAAATAATCAAACATTCTGAGGGGGTAAACTACTGCACATCACGTAATACTCTGTTAGCAAAAAAAAAAAAAAGATTCCTTATTCCAGGTTTAATAGAACGAATGGAGTATTACACTAGAAAGTGACTTGGGGTGGGCTGGGGTGGGTGTAGGGGAAAAGACGTAACAGCCCACTGCCTCCCATACAAGAAGCACTGCTAGGCTGCTTTCAAGCGTCGGGACACACGGGGCACTGGCTATTGCAGAGAGAGAGAGCGAGAGCTAAGGGGCTTACCATGGAGTGGGGAAGGATGGGGAGGGCTGTCGTTTTACTTGCACTCAACCAGGGGAGGACATTTCTAAAGAAAACAATATCCAGTCTTTGGAGAGGGAGAGAGTTATTGATGCAGAAGAAGAGACCCTACAGAAAGATCGGGTCTTTCTCCGCCCCTGGCAAAAGGTCCCTGCCTTTCGCCATGAGCTGCACTCATCTCCTTTGTTTGAGAGACTAAGGATCCCACTGCATCGTTCAGATCACTCTTTCTTTGTCTCTCACCCTGTGCCATGCCCTCCCTCCCCCCAATCTAAACTGTTCGTTTATAACATACAATTTGGGATAAGCCCAAGAGAGGAATGGGGGGAAATATCTTCTCGATCCTTATGATAACTCTGTGCATCACACTGGGATCCCCCACCCCCACGCCTCCGGGCAGATGACTGTATATTTGGTAGCACTGTGCAGCTTCTTTTCCGTTAAAAAGACGCATCCTTTCTTTGCACAGTCAATGAGAAACGCAGCGTGATTTGTCATGCGCTTGAATTGTGGGTTTGTTCGTTCGTTTTAATTAATAACTTTTCTTTTCAGAGCCTACAATCATCACTGAAGTATTTACAAACACCAAACAGAGCCTTGGCGAGGTCCCCCCAAAATAATCATGACAATACCACGGTTTGCAGGAGCCCCGCACTAGCTGTGTCCAAACAAGATCTTGCCGGGTGAGCGCTCCGGGGCTCCGGGGGAGACGGGCGCTGGATTCCCGAGTCCTGGGTGGAGCTTCCCAGCCGGGGGGTTCTTCCAGGGGGTGTCTCTCCCTGAATACCTGCCTCGGGGCTGCTGCTGCTGCAGTGGTCCCGTTCATATTCCTCCTGAGCCCTCTGCATTTTCCGCTTCTTCATCTTCCTCTTGTGGACGTGGAAGGTGGTGAGGGAGAGGAGGATCAGGCAGAAGATGAGGGTGACCAGGACGATTAAAACCAGAGTGGAAGAGAAGGACTGAAAGAGCTGCCCCACCTGCGCGATGCAGGTGCTGCTGGCGTTGGAGGAGGCAGATGTCCTGTTCAAGAGACAAGGTGGCAGAGACAGCCTCAACTCCTTGGAGAGCTTGGCACTCATTGAGGAGGCTTAAGAAGATGAGGATCTTCCTCTTCTCCCTGCAGATGCTTGAATTTGAATTGGTTCCGGGCTGGGGGTTTGCACTGGCTGGAAATGCGCTGGACGCGGCTGGCTCTCTGGAGATGTCAGATGAAAGATCAAGCCTGCAAAGGGACCCAGAGGAATCAGTGTTCGGGACCCAAATCAAGAAACACACAATTCACCGGCTGCCACCAAAGCCTCCCACCAGCCCCAACAGGGTACAAAGTCGTCTAAACTCCGGCACACTGGGGGATGCTGCCTGATTGACAAACCACGCGCATTACAGAGAGTTCCCAACCCAACCCAGCGCCCCTGAAATAGACCAGCCCCAGCCCACTGGTTAGACGGCTCGAGATGTCTTCAGCCCTGCCAGCCCGAAGCGATGCTGGCCGTGCCCTAAGACGGGGGGAGCGATGCACCAATGCGGCGGCACCTGATCGGCTCCAGTTACTCCGCACAGGGGGCAGCTTTGCCGGGCATTTCCCAACAAGTTCCCAATGACACCAGCCGCCGCCGCGGGAGCCCCGGTGTCCCCGGCGCGCTGCCCAGCCCGCCCCAGAGGCAGGCGGCACCCGAAGTTGGGGCTCCGTCGGCGGCTGGTTCTTCACGCGCCTCTGGCTAGAGCAGAACGCGGGCCCCGACGGGCTGCCCCGGGCCCTGCTGCCGGGCACGGGCGGGGGCACGCGCCTTACCTGGGCTGCCACTGGCTGGAGGGAGCCCCCGGCCGCGCGCTCGCCGAGGCTGCAGAAGGCGCCGAATGAAGCGGGCAGAGCCGGAGCCGGAGCCGGCGCCGCTTCAGGGAGCTCAGCGCGCAGCCTATCGCCAGCCCGGCCGGTGACGTCAGGCAGCCAGTGCCGGCTCCGCTCCCCCGCGGCTCGGCTGGGCGGAGAGGGGCAGCCCCGAGCGGGCACCCCGCCCCCCCCACTTACCTAGCCATCCCGCCCCGCCCCCCACAGGACAATTCCCCCCACCTATGTACCCCCTCATCCATCCCCCCACAGGCCGATACCCCCCCACCTACCTACCCACCCCGTCCCCCCCCGGCCGATACCCCCCACTTACCTAGCCATCCCGCCCCGCCCCCCACAGGACAATTCCCCCCACCTATGTACCCCCTCATCCATCCCCCCACAGGCCGATACCCCCCCACCTACCTACCCACCCCGTCCCCCCCCGGCCGATACCCCCCCAAACCTACCCACCTACCTACCCACCCCGCCCCCACCTCTACCCCTCCTGCCACAGGCCAATACCCCCCACCCTGTCCCACGCCTCTCCCCCCACAAGCTAATACCCCACCCCTTCCCCTACAGACCAATACTCCCCACCCTGCCCCCACCCTCCTACCCTCCTCCCCCCATAGACCCACCTCATCACCATCCCACACAGACCAATACCCCCATTTACCCATCCCCCACAGACCTACCCACCTCATCCACCCAACCCACACAGATCCAGCCCACCCCCGCACATACCAATACTCCCCACAGACCCACCCCACACATACCTACCCACCCATCCACCCAACCTCCACACATACCAATACCCCAGAGACCCACCCTTCCCCCACCCTACCTACCCCTCCCCCCACAGACCTACTCCACCCCATCCCACCTACTCATCCACCTACCCTCATTCCGCATAGACCTACCCCACCCACCTACATACTCATCCTACCCCCACACATACCAGTACCCCCATAGATCCACCCTACCCCCACACATACCTACCCAATATGCCATTGCCAAACTGCTTCTCCCAACCCAATCCCACACATACCTATTTAGTGCCCCACTGCCAACCCCTTTCCCCAGAAGTTCTCAAAGTTTTGTACTGGTGACCCCTTTCACATAGCAAACCTCTGAGTGTGACCCCACCCCCCATAACTTTCAACACTTTCAAAATATGTAACAACATTATAAATGCTGGAGGCAAAGCAGGATTTGGGGTGGAGGCTGACAGCTCGTGACCCCCCATGTAATAACCTCACGACCCTCTGAGGGGTTCTGACCCCCAGTTTGAGAACCCCTGCCTTACCCTAATCTCCCACACACATCTAATAACCCAACTCCCAAACCTCCACTCCCCAGGCCCTCAACTTTCCCTAAACTCTTTCTCCCATATATATCCACTTCTCCACATCCAAATCTTATTCACTGAACACACTCCACCACACATACTTACCCAATAAACTCACTTCCCAATATCCCCTTCCCTAATGCCCAACCTGCCATATATATCTAATACCATCCAATATTCCTACTCCCTTTACCCCATTTCCCTAATGCGCCCCACATATAACCAGACCCTCAAACCCCATTCTCCTAACTCCAGCTCCATATTTACTCAATACACCTACCCATTACATTCCCTTCCCCTAAGCCCCACCCACTTACATAACCAATATCCCTTTCACTAAATTTTTACCTCCATACATAATCAATGCCCCCACTCTCCCACTCCATACAAACCCAATTCTCTCACACTCATACATACCGAAGTCCCCATCCCTCATGCAAACCCACAACTCCCATGCCCTCTTTCTCTACCACTACACAACATACAGTACATACTCACTCTCTTCACCCAAGCATCTTCCATCCCCATACATACCCAATTCTTATCCTCTATATACATCCACTTTCCCATACCACATGTACACACACATACTGCCCTACTTCCATATTCCCTTCCTCATACATGTGCACACCACTCATACTCACTGAACCCCATTTCATACCCCCCTCACCTACATGTAACATCTGAGGACTGATTTAATGCTAACAGCCCCATGGGGAGAAAATGACAGCCAAGGATTACAGCAGCATCAGGGCATTCTGTCCATGCTCCCTTTCCTCTGACCATGTCTTCTATGCCAGTGGCTCTCAACCTTTCCAGACTACTGCACCCCTTTCAGGAGTCTGATTTGTCTTGTGAACCCCAAGTTTCACCTCACTTAAAAACTACTTGCTTACCAAATCAGACATAAAAATACAAAAGTTTCACAGCACCCTACTACATTTCAGTGTGATACTTGAGCCTATTTTTCACTTGTGAACCTCATCTGAAGCCAGAGCACCAGATGGCAGGGCTGACGTCTGAGCCCCGCTGCCTGGGGCTGAAGCCTGAGCCCTGCTGCCTTAGACTGAAGCATGTCACTTAGCTTTGTGGGGGCCCCTGTGGTGTGAAGCCCCAGACAGTTGCCCTGCTTGCCATGCCCTAATGCTGGCCCTGCACTTTCAACCCCCCTAAAACCAACTCTTGACACACACACCCTGGGGTTGAAACCCCGAAGTTGAGAAAACTTAATCTAGATGAGTTGAGTACCCCCTGGAAGACCTCTGCATATCCCCAGGGGTATGCATACCTCTGGTTGAGAACCACTGCTCTATGCCAGCAGCCAGGTGGGCAACACAGAAGCCACTATACTGAGTCTTTGTCACTAGAACATCCCTCTTGTTATGCCTGTTTGGCCAGAATCCACCAACCGTGTGACATAAAGCAACTGCACTTCAGGATCTAGCTCTTTAAGTCTAAAATTTTCCTTCCATTTAAATGCTATCCATTCCCTTGGTTAAATGCAATGCATTCAGCATCATATAAGTCTGTGATCTTTTGGCGCTTTTTAAAAAACAGTCACAATAACAAGCACAGAGCATGTTTGTTTTTTTGTAAATGTTAAATAATTTTTAGTGTTTATGTACAGGATTGACAGCCACATAGAATTAAGTCCTCTGATACAACACAGGCATGATCACTGAAGCTTCCCTACACTGCCCCACCAATGTGCTCCAAACTTGTTCTGGAGAGGCTAGAAGGTAGTTCAGTCTCTCTGTCCATTGAATCTTTAGCCTCTAGGGCTGAGTGCTCTAACCTAGTGGTTTTCAATCTGTGATCCACGTACCTCTGAAGGTCCGCAGACTATGTTTAAGATTTCCAAAGGGGTGTGCAGTGCACCTCCATTGGAAATGTTTTAGGGGTCTGCAAATGAAAAAAGGTTGAAAGCCACTGCTCTAACCAGGGTATCACTTAGTGCCAGGTTTAGTGGTACTTTTATGATATGGACATTGGCCTACTAGGAAAGTTGGGTGGTAACCACCAACTCATATGCCGAACACCACTTAAAAGTCATCAGATGGTTAAAAAGTGTTTTCAAAAAGAGCATAAGAATGGACATTTATATAGGAGCCAGTATCTTCAGCTATAATACTGGTGTAATGTTATCTTATGGTGCTTGTCCTGTTTATGAAGTAGTAAGCATATCTTGTACTGAATAAATTCCAAGGCCTAATAATGTATTAGCTCAGAATGTGCCTGTTACAAAAGTTAATAGGTACTACAGTTATTCTACTAAAACATTTCATTACATCAACAGAGGGTCCTGTGGCACCTTTAAGACTAACAGAAGTATTGGGAGCATAAGCTTTCGTGGGTAAGAACCTCACTTCTTCAGATGCAAGTAATGGAAATCTCCAGAGGCAGGTATAAATCAGTATGGAGATAACGAGGTTAGTTCAATCTGGGAGGATGAGGTGCTCTGCTAGCAGTTGAGGTGTGAACACCAAGGGAGGAGAAACTGGTTCTGTAGTTGGATAGCCATTCACAGTCTTTGTTTAATCCTGATCTGATGGTGTCAAATTTGCAAATGAACTGGAGCTCATCAGTTTCTCTTTGGATTCTGGTCCTGAAGTTTTTTTGCTGTAAGATGGCTACCTTTACATCTGTTATTGTGTGGCCTGGGAGGTTGAAGTGTTCTCCTACAGGTTTTTGTATATTGCCATTCCTGATATCTGACTTGTGTCCATTTATCCTCTTGCGTAGTGACTGTCCAGTTTGGCCAATGTACATAGCAGAGGGGCATTGCTGGCATATGATGGCATATATAACATTGGTGGACGTGCAGGTGAATGAGCCGGTGATGTTGTAGCTGATCTAGTTAGGTCCTGTGTTGCTGGTGTAGATATGTGGGCAGAGTTGGCATCGAGGTTTGTTGCATGGGTTGGTTCCTGAGTTAGAGTTGTTATGGTGCGGTGTGTGGTTGCTGGTGAGAATATGCTTAAGGTTGGCAGGTTGTCTGTGGGCGAGGACTGGCCTGCCTCCCAAGGTCTGTGAAAGTGAGGGATCATTGTCCAGGATGGGTTGTAGATCACTGATGATGCGTTGGAGAGGTTTAAGCTGAGGACTGTAGGTGATGGCCAGTGGAGTTCTGTTGGTTTCTTTTTGGGGCCTGTCTTGTAGCAGGAGGCTTCTGGGTACACGTCTGGCTCTGTTGATTTGTTTCTTTATTTCCTTGTGTGGGTATCATAGTTTTGAGAATGCTTGGTGAAGATCTTGTAGGTGTTGGTCTCTGTCTGAGGGGTTGGAGCAGATGCGATTGTACCTCAGTGCTTGGCTGTAGACGATGGATCGTGTGGTGTGACCGGGGTGGAAGCTGGAGGCATGAAGGTAGGCATAGCGGTCGGTGGGTTTTCGGTATAGGGTGGTGTTAATGTGGCCATCGCTTATTTGTACGGTGGTGTCTAGGAAGTGGACCTCCCGTGTAGATTGGTCCAGGCTGAGTAAAAATACAAAGAAGAAACAGGCTATGAAAAGCTAAAAGGTAAATTGTTTGTAAAAAAATATATATATACCTTTTGGGCCTTTCTTTTCTCCCATCACCTAACGCTACTTGTCCTTCTAATTGTAATCTGCCCCTTGCATACACACTCGCACACACCAGTAGGACTCTTGTTTCTAGAATAACTAGTATATTTTATTAACATTGTGTTTCAAAATTGCGTTGTCCCAATGTTAACAAACAATGAAAACTCAAATGTTTTATGTATTAATATGATGCTTATTCTGGGGACAGGATCTTAGCTGACTTTTAGGGAGGGAAAGGTGGACTCAGGGAGTGGCAAAGAACGGTCTCCATATTGGTCTCCATATTGGAAGAGAAGGTTAAAGGACTAGAGATCCAAGTATCAACCCTGCGTTGCATCAGAGAAAATGAAGATTTTCTGGACAGAAGTCAGAGTTTGGTACTGCAGATACAGCATGCTGAAGAATCTGAGAGGCAGTGCACAATGGGGAAGAAAATTGGCAGCATGTGACCTCCAGAAGAAGAAAGAGGAGAAACCTTGTATCCCTAATGCAGATAGACGTAAGAAACCGTTTTCAGGCTCTCTGCACAGGTACTATGGAGAAGAATGGTTTGGAAGAGTCAGCTGAGGGAAGGGATCAGGAGACCCAATCGACCAGAAGATATGGGATGCATTGTCCTAGGGATGGGGGTTTCATGACCACCACTCCCAAGAGGAGGAGATGGGTGGTGGTTGTTGGGGACTCCCTCCTAAAGGGGACAGAGTCATCCATCTGCCGTCCAGACTGGGAAACTCGAGAAGTGTGCTGCTTGCCTGGAGCTAGAATTCAGGATGTGACGGAGTGTGCCGAGACTGATCAAGCCCTTGGACCACTATCCCTTGCTACTTCTTCACATGGGCACCAATGATACTGCCAAGAATGACCTTGAGTGGGTCACTGGAGACTACGTGGCTCTGGGAAGACGGATACAGGAGTTTGAGGCACAAGTCGTGTTCTCATCCATCCTCCTTGTTGAAGGACAAGGCCCAGGTAGGAACCATCAAATTGTGGAGGTAAATGCGTGGTTATGCAGGTGGTGTCAGAGAGAGGGCTTTGGATTCTTCGACCATGGGATGTTGTTCCAGGAAGAAGGATTGCTAGGAAGAGATGGAATCCACCTAACGAAGAGAGGGAAGAGCATCTTCACAGGCAGGCTTGCTAACCTAGTGAGGAGGGCTTTAAACTAGACCAGGAGGATGAGGTAGATGCGTTTTTTTTCTGACAACTAACAGAAGTTTCCAGATCACAGGCCCTAGTTCTCATGGGGGACTTCAATCACCCTGACATCTACTGGGAGAGCAATACAGCAGTGCACAAACAATCCAGGAAGTTTTTGGAGAGTGTTGGGAACAATTTCCTGGTGCAAATGCTGGAGGAACCAACTAGGGGCCGTGCTCCTCTTGACCTGCTGCTCACAAACAGGGAAGAATTAGTAGGGGAAGTAGAAGTGGGTGGCAACTTGGGCAGCAATGACCATAGATTCATAGATTCTAGGACTGGAAGGGACCTCGAGAGGTCATCGAGTCCAGTCCCCTGCCCGCATGGCAGGACCAAATACTGTCTAGACAATTCCTGATAGACATTTATCTAACCTACTCTTAAATATCTCCAGAGATGGAGATTCCACAACCTCCCTAGGCAATTTATTCCAGTGTTTAACCACCCTGACAGTTAGGAACTTTTTCCTAATGTCCAACCTAGACCTCCCTTGCTGCAGTTTAAACCCATTGCTTCTTGTTCTATCCTTAGAGGCTAAGGTGAACAAGTTTTCTCCCTCCTCCTTATGACACCCTTTTAAATACCTGAAAACTGCTATCATGTCCCCTCTCAGTCTTCTCTTTTCCAAACTAAACAAACCCAATTCTTTCAGCCTTCCTTCATAGGTCATGTTCTCAAGACCTTTAATCATTCTTGTTGCTCTTCTCTGGACCCTCTCCAATTTCTCCACATCTTTTTTGAAATGCGGTGCCCAGAACTGGACACAATACTCCAGCTGAAGCCTAACCAGAGCAGAGTAGAGAGGAAGAATGACTTCTCGTGTCTTGCTCATAACACACCTGTTAATACATCCCAAAATCATGTTTGCTTTTTTTGCAACAGGATCATACTGTTGACTCATATTTAGCTTGTGGTCCACTATAACCCCTAGATCCCTTTCTGCCATACTCCCTTCTAGACAGTCTCTTCCCATTCTGTATGTGTGAAATTGATTTTTTCTTCCTAAGTGGAGCACTTTGCATTTGTCTTTGTTAAACTTCATCCTGTTTAACTCAGACCATTTCTCCAATTTGTCCAGATCATTTTGAATTATGACCCTGTCCTCCAAAGCAGTTGCAATCCCTCCCAGTTTGGTATCATCCACAAACTTAATAAGCGTATTTTCTATGCCAATATCTAAGTCGTTAATGAAGATATTGAACAGAGCCGGTCCCAAAACAGACCCCTGCGGAACCCCACTCGTTATGCCTTTCCAGCAGGATTGGGAACCATTAATAACAACTCTCTGAGTACGGTTATCCAGCTAGTTATGCACCCACCTTATAGTAGCCCCATCTAAACTGTATTTGCCTAGTTTATCGATAAGAATATCATGCAAGACCATATCAAATGCCTTACTAAAGTCTAGGTATACCACATCCACAGCTTCACCCTTATCCACAAGACTCATTATCCTATCAAAGAAAGCTATCAGATTGGTTTGACATGATTTGTTCTTCACAAATCCATGCTGGCTGTTCCCTATCACCTTACCACCTTCCAAGTGTTTGCAGATGATTTCCTTAATTACTTGTTCCATTATCTTCCCTGGCACAGAAGTTAAACTAACTGGTCTGTAGTTTCCCGGGTTGTTTTTATTTCCCTTTTTATAGATGGGCACTATATTTGCCCTTTTCCAGTCTTCTGGAATCTCTCCTGTCTCCCATGATTTTCCAAAGATAATAGCTAGAGGCTCAGATACCTCCTCTATTAGCTCCTTGAGTATTCTAGGATGCATTTCATCAGGCCCTGGTGACTTGCAGGCATCTAACTTTTCTAAGTGATTTTTAACTTGTTCTTTTTTAATTTTATCTGCTAAACCTACCCCCTTCCCATTAGCATTCACTATGTTAGGCATTCCTTCAGACTTCTCGGTGAAAACCGAAACGAAGAAGTCATTAAGCATCTCTGCCATTTCCAAGTTTCCTGTTACTGTTTCTCCCTCTTCACTAAGCAGTGGGCCTACCCTGTCTTTGGTCTTCCTCTTGCTTCTAATGTATTGATAAAAAGTCTTCTTGTTTCCCTTTATTCCTGTAGCTAGTTTGAGCTCATTTTGTGCCTTTGCCTTTCTAATCTTGCCCCTGCATTCCTGTGTTGTTTGCCTATATTCATCCTTTGTAATCTGTCCTAGTTTCCATTTTTTATATGACTCCTTTTTATTTTTTAGATCATGCAAGATCTCGTGGTTAAGCCAAGGTGGTCTTTTGCCACATTTTCTATCTTTCCTAACCAGCGGAATAGCTTGCTTTTGGGCCCTTAATAGTGTCCCTTTGAAAAACTGCCAACTCTCCTCAGTTGTTTTTCCCCTCAGTCTTGATTCCCATGGGACCTTATCTATCAGCTCTCTGAGCTTACCAAAATCTGCCTTCCTGAAATCCATTGTCTCTATTTCGCTGTTCTCCCTTCTACCCTTCCTTAGAATTGCAAACTCTATGATTTCATGATCACTTTCACCCAGGCTGCCTTCTACTTTCACATTCTCAACGAGTTCCTCTCTATTTGTCAAAATCAAGTCTAGAACAGCGAGTTGGTCATGAGATGGTCGAGTTCAGGATCCTGACAAAAGGAAGAAAGGAGAGCAGCAGAATACAGACCCTGGACTTCAGAAAAGCAGACTTTGACTCCCTTAGGGAATTGATGGGCAGGATCCCCTGGGAGGCTAATATGAGGGGGAAAGGAGTCCATGGGGCCAAATGCAATGCATCTGAGGGTGCTGTGGGAGTTGGCCGATGTGATTGCAGAGCCATTGGCCATTATCTTTGAAAACTTGTGGTGGTTGGGGGAGTTCCCAGATGATTGGAAAAGGGCAAATATAGTGCCCATCTTTAAAAAAGGGAAGAAGGAGAATCCGGGGAACTACAAACCGGTCAGCCTCACCTCAGTCCCTGGAAAAATCATGGGGCAGGTCCTCAAGGAATCCATTTTGAAGCACTTGGAGGAGAAGAAAGTGATCAGGAACAGTCAACATGGATTCAAACCTGATTGCCTTCTATGATGAGATAACTGGCTCTGTGGATATGGGGAAAGCAGTGGACATGATATATCTTGACTCTACCAAAGCTTTTGATATGGTCTCCCACAGTATTCTTGCCAGCAAGTTTAAAAAGTATGGACTGGATGAATGGACTATAAGGGGTATAGAAAGCTGGCTAGATCGTCAGGTTCAACAGGTAGTGATCAACGGCTCAATGTCTAGTTGGCACCCAGTATTGAGCAGAGTGCCCTAGGGGTGTGTCCTGGGGCCGGTTTTGTTCTACATCTTCATTAATGATCTGGATGATGGGATTAATTGCACCCTCAGCAAGTTCATGGATGACACTAAACTGCGGGGAGAGGTAGATACACTGGAGGTGAGGGATAGGGTCCAGAGTGACATAGACAAATTGGAGGATTGGGCTAAAAGAAATCTGATGAGGTTCAACAAGGACAAGTGCAGAGTCCTGCACTTAGGATGGAAGAATCCCATGCACTGTTACAGGCTGGGGACTGACTGGCTAAGCGGCAGTTCTGCAGAAAAGGACCTGGGGATTATAGTGGACGAGAAGCTGGATATGAGTCAACAGTGTGAGCCTTGTTGCCAAGAAGGCTAATGGAATATTGGGCTGCGTTAGTAGGAGCATTGCCAGCAGATCAAAGGAAGTGATTATTCCCCTCTATTTGGCACTGGTTAGGCCACATCTGGAGTATTGCGTCCAGTTTTGGGCCCTCCACTACAGAAAGAATGTGGACAAATTGGAGAGAGTCCAGCGGAGGGCAATGAAAATGATTAGGGGACTGCGGCACATGACTTATGAGAAGAGGCTGAGGGCTCTGGTTTTATTTAGTCTGCAGAAGAGAAGAGTGAGGGGGGATTTGACAGCAGCCTTCAACTACCTGAAGGGGGGTTCCAAAGAGAATGGAGCTAGGCTGTTTTCAGTGGTGGCAGATGACGGAACAAGGAGCAATGGTCTCAAATTGCAGTGCGGGAGGTCTAGGTTGGATATTAGGAAAAACGATTTCACTAGCAGGGTGGTGACACACTGGAATGGGTTACTTAGGGAAGTGGTGGAATCTCCATCCTTAGAGCTTTTTAAGGCCCAGCTTGACAATGCCCTGGCTGGGTAATTTAGTTGGGGTTGGTCCTGCTTTGGGCAGGGGGTTGGACTAGATAACCTCCTGAGGTCCCTTCCAACACTAATCTTCTATGATTCTATGATGGGAAGAAGTGAGTTTTGAAACTGCTCTTTCAACAGATTCTCAACCCCCTTTTTGTTTGCTTTCATGTATACTTTTGAGTTTTTCTGCTTTAGCTGAAAGGAGTGACAAGCTGAGATGACTGGCACACAGCTTTAAAATTGTGAATACAAAAGCCCGTCACAACAGAAGAATTATGGAAAAAAGGAGAAATAACTGTTCAGTAATTATGCAAGCTCTCCATTTTGGCTAATAATGGCTGTCAGCCAATCAAAGTACAGCGATTCTCATACCCGCAACTAGAGTGCAGGGAACTTCACCCATGGGAAAAAAACCTGTACAGTTATGTGTCAATAGTTGTACATCATTCCTACATGCTGATCGGCTGATATCTTTCTATACTGCAGTATCACAATATAAATATGAATACATATATGATACACAGTGACAAAATATCTTTTGTTAGCTAGTATACAAATAGTTCTCAAATATTCAAGGCTGAAACTTTACAAGTATAAAACTGACTAAAACTAAAGTGAAGTCACCCTCTACGATATACAGTTATGTTACTTATGGAGGTTATGCCTTTTCCTGAAGTATCCAGCACTGGCCACTATCTGAGATAGGGTATTACACAAAAGGGACAATTTGTATATTCTGATGCAATTTGTATATTTTATATAGCCTTTGATAGTTACCAGCTTTAGCTGAATTCAACCTGGTGAGACTCCTTGCACCATTACAAATCCACAGCACCAGCCAGACCCCAGATTTGTTTTAATTCAGTTAAGAATGTTGCTTGTTTAGGTCCCAATTCTGCACCCCCTTCGTCATATGGGCAGTCCTTCCTGATGCAAGTGGTCTAATGAATTACCTAAAAAAGTAAATATTTCTCCTGTGAGTAAGGGTTTGCTGCCGTGCTTAATTTGTAATGAAAGAGGTGCTGGGGCTCAAGCAATTTTTTTACATTATTAACTAATACAGCAAGCTCAGAGGTGCCGAGGCTATGAACTGTCAAGTGTAGAGGTGCACCCAAGTGCTCAGCCCTGGCAATCCCTGGCATAAATTAAGCACTATTTTGCTGGTTCAAGCCTTCAGCTATTAATGACTTTTCTTGAACTTATTTCATTGTACCATCGCTGTTTTAGTCTAGCAGTTGATTACATATAGAATAATGCATGATTTCCTCTGCAAAGAAATGGATGTAATCATGCGCCAGACAGCCCAAATATTTGATGAATGTCAACAACCCCAATAGTGATTTGCAATCTTCCTGTGGGAAGAGGGCAATCTGTACACAAGTTCTCTAAGCTTCACCAGAGCCATCTGCTGCCATAGGAGAAGTCAAGTGATTTAAGAGTAGCCCTCAAGCCTAGTACCACAAATAGAGCTAATTTTAGAAATAAAAAGTAATAGATTTGTAATTGTTATTTACCGGTAGATCAAGTAATATCCTGGACATTGTTAACTTACATCTCACAAAAATACCATAAGTAATAGTATCTTTGAGTGATATTTCATTAGAAAAGGTTTAACTAAACAGAGGTATAGTTTCATAGATTCCAAGGCGAGAAGGGCCCATTGTGCTCATCTAGTCTGACCTTCCCAAAATAATTCTGTGACCATCAGGGTCCAGATTCCCCAAGGAGAGAAAGGGTGTTTGAATGAACAGTTGAAGCAAATGATTGTCTACAATGTTATTGTGCTACAAAAATTTGTCTGGTAAGGTCTTTTATGAAAGCTTGTAATGTTCTAAACAGAATGATCATGAGATGTGTATACAGACTGGGGTTCTGAATGTATGTATTTATGTATATAGAAAACCGTACTTATAATCTGTGGTGCAGTCAGGCAGGGAGGGGCTGCCTCACCAACCAGATATTAGCTCCAAGCACTTAGTATTGTATAATCCAGGAGAAGACAAATGATGGGCCATTAGAGTTAATGGGAAGACACTGAGTATGTCTACACAGCAAAGAAAAACCCGTGAAACAGCCCTGCAGCCCGAGCCCTGCGAGTCCAAGTCAGCTGGTCTAGTTGCTGCATAGACGTACCCATTGAGACATCCCAGCTAGAATTTCCCCACCCTGAATAACCATCAGTCACCATATCAGGAGAGAGAAAATGGCCTTTTAAAAATGAGGCTTGAAATTGAGGTCATCATACAGAAACTGAGGGACAGTCACTTGGTGGGTGCTGTCTGTGAAATGCTGCTCTATGGTAGAGTGTACGCTGGGAAACTGTTCAGAGGCAATAGGTAACTTGTATTTAAAAAGGGAGTGTATCTAATTTTAAAGTGTAAAGCCTGAGGTTGCATCTTGATGTTTGTTTTCTGTGTAACTTGCATGTGTTTGCTTTTCCTTACTATTTTACCTTTGAATCTGTGATTTTTCTATTAAATAAACCTTTTGTTTATTTTTATCCCAAGCAGGTCTCTGGTGTGCAAACTGTGTGGAGTGTGTGCCAAAGTAAGCTGGTGTCTCGGGGAGCTGGTTTCACGCCTTTGGGGGTGATGAACAGAGGTGAAAAGTCTGAGTGTCTGGTAGTTATGGTAACCTACAAATCTATGAATCTAAGATGGTGGTGCCCAGGATTCCCAGGTCAAAAGCAAAGATTTTTTCCTTTTCTTTCTTGAAGAGGAGAATTTGGATGACATGAGCTCAGGCAGACTTTGCTCTTAAAAGAGTAGTCCCTAAGAAACTTAAAGGCCAGTTTTACATATGCAATATTTATTCTTATGCATAGGCGCCAACTCTGGGGCTGGAGCACCCATGGGGGGAAATTAGCAGGTGCTCCGCACCCACTGTCAGCCAAGCTCCCCCTGCCCCCTCCCAAGCGCACTGTGTCCCCGCTTCTCCCCCTCCCTCCCAGCGCTTCCCACCCCTTGCTGCCTAACAGCTGTTTGGTGGTGCTTAGGACTTTCTGGGAGGGAGTGGGAGGAGCGGGGACATGGCACGCTCAGAGGAGGAGGTGGAGAAGAGGCAGGGCAGGAGCGGGGACTTGGGGGAAGGGGGTGGGGCAAGAGCGGTGCAGAGGCAGGCTGGGATGGGGCCAGGGGATGGGGGGGGGGTCCAGCACCCACCGGGCAGAGGGGAAGTTGGCACCTATGTTCTTATGTTAGAAAAGTGCTACTGTCTTATGCTGCTGAAGAACAAGGATTACAGTAATGATGATGCAGAAAGTGAGTGATTTCACTTCTTCTTAGCACATGCACAACATGCCTCACGTGGCGTGTGACCAGGATTCGTCACTGAATTTGGTCGACATGTTGGATCATTAGCTTCCCCGGCTTGGGCCAGGTTCCGACAGACAGTGCAACATGAATGCTGATCCATGCCCACCAGTGATTTCACTGATTTGATGGAGTTGCATAGTGGAACTGGGAGCAGAAGTTGTGCCCAGAATGTGTGTGTATTAGAACAAACTGGACTGCATAAGGGATGTGCTGAAGAGGTATAAAGGATAACATTTTAATAACAGAGGATCCAGACAACTGCAAAATGTGTGTTTGGTGATGAATAGCTGATTTGATTAAAATTAATTCTGGAGGGGAATAAGGCAGGATTTTACTCAATAACAGCACATTTAAAATGCTATTTGTTTTTTCAATAGACAATACGTTTAGGCAAGGTAATGTCCCTCTAATGACCTTTTAGAGCTAATCCTTTGCTTTTCTACGGCGTTTGATCAGAGAATTCAAAGGAGCAAACCTTCATTATTTTTTCAAAGTGAAGAATGAGGCTGGTAAAACCTAAGGCCAAGACTAGCTATGGATATTACAACAACAACAAAAGTCTTGCTGTTGTTATTCCTCCAGAAAGGCTGAAGCATAGTGAGCCATACTTGGAATCAGATTTTATGTTAATAGCTCTCCCTGTTTCTAATAATACATTTTGAATGCATTTCAGAGAGAATTGCACATATCATTCTCTCCAACATTTGAAATGGGTGAAGTTACTCATTTTGGGTCAAATTCTAAGCTTGGACCCATTAACTTCAATGGCAACTGTATGCCTGAGTACAAAGGCAGAAATTATCCCAAAATTCTGTCTTACCAGCAGGGCCGGTGCTACCATTAAGGCGAACTAGGTGGTTGCCTAGGGCGCCAAGATTTGGGGGTGCCAAAAAGCAGTGCCCCCAATTTTTTTTTTACAGTGTTCCTCCCCGAGTGCGTGGTCGCCACTCCACTTCTCCCGCCTCCCAGGCTTGCAGCACCAATCAGCTGTTTGGCACTGCAAGCCTGGGAGGAGAATTAGAGTGGGGGTGGCGTGCTTGGGGAGGAGGCGGAGCAGAGGTGAGCTGGAGTGGGGAGGTGCCACATGGCTCCCCGTGCCGGGAGGGGTGGGGAGCTGCCGTGGGGGTGCCTCAGGGTGGGGGGGGGAGCTGCCGCAGGGCTCCCCACCCCAGCTCACATCTGCTACGCCCCCTCCCTGAGCACACCGTCGCTGCTCCACTTCTCCCGCCTCCCAGGCTTGCGGCGCCAATCAGCTGTTTGGTGCCACAAGCCTGGGAGGGGACAAGAATTAGAGCGGAGGTGGCGTGCTCGGGGAGGAGGCGGACAGAGGTGAGCTTGGGTGGGGAGTTGCCGCACGGCTCCCGGGGGAGGAGCTGCCGCGGGGGAGGGCACCTCTGGGCAGGGGGGGAGCTGCCGTAGAGCTGGGGGGCGGGGGCGCAAGGTGGAAGTTTCGCCTAGGGCGCGAAATTTCCTTGCACCGGACCTGATTACCAGCCTAAGGTGACTCAGTGAAAGGAATGTTAACTTGTTCAGATAAAGCAGTGACAGACTTTCAGGAGCAGCAAACACCCACAGAAACATACATGTGTATAATCTTCAAGTGAGGGGCCGATAGAATGATAGCAGCATCCCCCACGCTGTAATTTATTTTATGATTTAGTAAAACTATTTTGGTATAGCAGGAACCCAGTTCTCTGTGACTTCCAATGGGATTTGGATGCCTAACTTCCATTTGTGGCTCTGAAAATCTCCCCTGTAATTATTTTTCCTTCAAACATATGACCAGATTCTGGCCAGTTCCTATGTAGGAGCACAATGGAGGGAACTTTCCCTTACTCTTCTCCTATGCCATGGCTGGCTAGAATCCCATTGGGAAGTACAGTCATTGCTTCCTGCTAGCTCTATAGGAGATACTAGCAGTCTGACAGGCAGTATGCATGGGCAGGGCCAGTGGACAAGCCAGGGCCCTCACCCCGTCCCTTGTATATCATCAGTCAGCAGAGCTGGCCCAATGCAGACCATACTGCACCCTTTCCAAGGATGGTGGATCTGTGCTACTGCTTATACATTCCATGTGGAATCCTGGCTCAGTCAGCACCAGGCTCAATGCGGCTGTTCTCCAGTGGAGTGCACAGCCCAAATTTTGCCCACAGCCCTTTTGAAATTACTATTATTTTTTAACTATTTTGTGAAGAACTAAATAGTGCTATTCATGCCTATTCTGTTCAGCTCCTTATTCCATGGCCCCTCACAAACCACTGTAGCAAATGGTTTCATTCCTCCTTTTTAACTAGCAATACAGTAACAAAGTTCTGATGCCAAACTGCTGGAAATAGTCTTTCACCATATTCTTCTATAACTGACAGTTACGGTGGAAAGCTTTATGTTTTCGAGTTGCCTTTGGCTCTGTCTTGTGGTTAGGCTGCTAATGAACTACAATTTTCTCTCCAACGCATCATGGTTTGAATTTTAATTCATTTTAGAAGTTCTGCTATTGTTAGTGATTACAAAAAAATCCCACTTGATTTTACATCCCCATTTCAGTTTTCTACATGACTAAATAAAACAAGCCTTTAGATATTTCTATCCCAGGATATAATTTCACTTATATGGGAAGGTTCCTTTCAGCTTTTTTTTCAATGACAGCATCATCCAAAGCTTCCTGAGTATATTAAACTGTATGTTTGGTATCTTCCGAGTTGGGATCAGAAAAGAAGACTTCTCTCCAAGGGCTTATGCTGCAAGGTGGCAGGCACTTTGGCCCAATCCAAAAAGCACTTGAGTCATTTCATGTAAGCATCTGCTTATGTGCTTGAAGTTAAGCATGTGCTTAAGTGTCTTGTTGGATTGGGCCAGACAGCTCTGCAGCTTGCAGGATTGAGCCCGTGTTCCTTCCATCCTTCCTGAAAAACCCATCAGGCAAGTGGAGCTGCCCCTGATTGCAAGAGGGACCCCCTCCATATGGCCATGCATTGCACCATGCATCAGATGATATAATCGTATGTTAATGGCGATAAAGCTTTGATATAGGGGGAGGACAGCACAAGTTGTTGCATTAGAATTCCTGGCGCTTACTCGATGTCATCTTGGATATGCTGGCAAATAATCTATTAGTACAAAAATAATGTCATCATTCTCGGAGGTATTGACTTTTACCATGACACCTGCAAGAAATGTGACAATTTTACAAAAAATTGGTTTGCTCCACTGTACAGTACAAAGTAGACCTTGCGGGAGACGTGTGAAATCTTATTGCTGTAACCTTCTGTCTTCCTCTCCTTGCCCCCCTCTACTGCTTTTGTTATGCTCCTCGTCATACTATGTCTGAAATTAGATTTCAAGCACTTCAAGGCGGGGACCGCGTCATCTTATGTTTTACCACAAGTTGCCTAGCACACTCTTGGGCATTGTAACATAATAAATAACAACAGCAGTAAGAGGGGAAAATATAAATGCAATAACCATCATGAAAGTGTGACTAATTTGAATAAAGAATTACTGAGTATGCTTCTGTAACCGTCCTGTCTAGAACAAGTTGATTAAAGAAAGTCATTTGGCTGCAATGCAGCAGTTCCCTCATATGATAGTGCCAGGCTCCCCAGGTATATTGCACATGCTCAAAAGTATGGCAAAATATTTGAAGCCATAACTTTGCTTCACATGCTCAGATAAAAAGCATATGGAGCATACTGAATTGGGTGGCATCCTATCAATAGCCATGTTTTACTATTAGCCTGACCTTGGCAGCTGATAAGCAAAGTTGTCTATTAATTATTTATTATAGGTGATCGTGGTACACTACAGAAACATGAAAAAACTGCTTTGAGGAGGTGAAAATATAATTCACTCAAGAACACAACAAATTACAGCGGATCCTGGTGGGAAAGGAATAGGAAAGTGAGCTGGGGGTGGATGACAGCATCAGCATCTTGTAATTTTTTTCAGAAAGCAGCTTATATAGGTTGTTTCATATGTGTCTTGATAGTTTACACACACACACACACACACATTTGGAAGTGATAGCTATGTGAGAAATCACAGAACGATGTAAAAGATTACGTTTATCCTGTATTCTTGACCACTTAGTCTGCCCATTAATCCATTTATCCCAAGACTAACTGAGATCTTATTCCTGTTTTTGGATACCTAGCTGCCATTTTCTCCTTAGTGCCAATTCTGACACTGACTCTGACTCTGTTACTGCTTTCAGAGTACATGGATCTGAAAATTCAAGTGATGGGGGATGAAATAATTGATTAGCTATTGAAAGGAACATATTTCCCCATTGTGACCACCACAGGAGGTAATATGCTGAGCCTTATACCTTGCTCCTGGATCTCTGCTTTCAGTTGGTAGATCAGCAACGCATAACCTATCATGTAGGCAATCCATTCCCAAAATTGTTCTAGTGGAGGAGCTGATTAACAAGTGTTGTAGACCAACCCATGGTGGACCTCACCATCACCATCTAGACCATAGCTTGGCTGTTACTTCTTTCCACTGATTTCAGTGGAACAGCACCATATGCAAGAATTTAAAAAAACTATCCCAGAAGGGGCTTATTTGAATAGTAATTGTGAAACAAACTGAGATCCCAAAAAGGAGAACAAAATGGAAAAGGAATGAATGACTGGAAAGGGAAAGAATAGGTGTGGGAAAGGATCAGTCTACAAAACTGAAAAGAATAAAATAATGCATTTCATAAGTATATTAAAGAGCATGAGGCCAACAGTTACAACAGAGAAGTGTTAATTGTAGAGAGTTATTAATTGGAGAATGGATTATAGTTAGACAGTGAGAAGAGAGATTACAAAGAATTTGCATGACAGAATTAGAAATCATACAAGAGATTCCGGTGAAAGCATCATCTGTCATTTCAGCCAGAGGAGTGTCAGGACCTAGCACTAAAACTGGTTTCAGCTGCCCTTAAAAGGCTTTTCACATCTCCACCATACAAGAGGGCAAAGTTTAAAAAATGCTGACAGTTGTGAGAGCATGAAGTAAAGAGGGAAACACTGTAGTAGTTTTATGGCAGCTGCCACTTTTACCACTATGAAGTGGTTTTGAAACTTGTCAGAATCGCAGATACCTGTTTTCCTCAAGTTGTAGTGATACTTGGAAACTTACTGCAAAGGGTGGTTTAAAGATAGAAACACTGTACACCACAAACTCTCAGGGACATACACTAGCAAAAACTGAATCCCTTCCTAATGAGAGGGTACACTTGTAGATGAGATTGGAAGATAGCAGGCAGAGTTGCATTTAGTTTCTTATTAAAAACAATTGTAGCTTTCTAATAGAGATATTTTGGAGATTTGGTTTATGAGTGATTAGATGGGTCTTACACAAGGATGAACTGAAGAGCGATCTATAAAGTGCCAATATGCTATAGAGCAAAGTTTTGAATGATGTTAGTATAGATAGAGAACTAATGAAACAGGTTGCTTGACTCTAGTTTTTCCTCCAGTGTTGCCAGTGCTTCAGGGGTTGTCTATATAAGTCCTGTATTCACCAAAATATAACCTAGAAATCCAGTTAGAGAGAAGCCACCTAAAAATCTATGCCTTTCATGGAAATCATCATCCATCACGTATTTCATAATCCTGGAGAAGTCAAATACAGCAAAGAGAAAAACAACTGCAAAGAAGTGTGGGTTTCTATTGTAATTCACTAAGAACTGAAATGTGAAATTGCAGGAGAATATAGTGTAGGCAGAGGAGGTAATTTTTACAATGTACTTAAAAGAAGATAGAGGTATATGATATGGTACAGCTGTCCATAAACACATTACTAGAAAGGTAAGTGCCCTCCACGCTTTTTACAAGCACTAAGAATTTCACCATTAACCAACACACAAAGAGATAAGTAACTTCAGACAGTCGTAACCCTTAGGCCCTTGTCTATTTGCTTATATATTGGTGCCACTTTGCAGTCAGTAGTATCTTGCTTGTTAGAATTGCAACACAAATAGTAAAATCATTAATGGTTAAAATGCTCCATAATTTCCACATGAATAACATCTAACAATTGGGGTGCTTCTGAAGGCAGGCTGGCAGGGAGGTTGTGGGTGCTGGGGTAGGTTCCACAGATGGCAAGAATTTGGAACTGGGTACTTGAGTACCCAGGAAGTAGTTAGAGAATTAAACAACTGGAATGGTGAAGGTATTTGAGATCATGCAGTTGCCAGTAGGAAGGAGGTAACAGGAAAATTTTGCATCTGGGTGAGATGATGGGAGTCACTGCTAACTGGAAAGCTGGGGGAGATTTCAAGATGAGGACTGTGACCTTGGGAGCCCCCTCAATGCCTACTGGCAAAGGGTTCACTATCATGTAACAGCAACTGCTATCAGGCCTGACAAACTCACTACACCTAACAACATAGCTATCACGGCATTTATCTATAAAGAATGTTGTGTAAGGTATCAAATGAAAACTTATAACACACTGGTCCGTTATATCATGGCAGGATGTACATATGGATGGTGTGCAAACAGTTATGTATGTATGCTGGAATTATGCCCCTAAAATATGGTTTGGAGGCAGACTTGATAACCAGATTTGTCCCAGACAAAAGATATTGGTTTGCCTAGGTCTTGAATGTGAATTAAGCAGGATAAGCCAAATACAATGGGAAATATATTTGCAGCTGAGGTAAACACCAGTTACCAGGAAGACAAGGAAACTGCATGGCATCAGCACAGCAAAGGACACCCCAAACTTGGGGGCCACACTGACTCTTGAAACAGACACAATGAACTTCAAGGAATATAAGGAGAAAAGCAAAAGGGAATTTTGTTATCTATCACTGCGAGAACAAAGAGGTCAGTGCTCTTTGCATCCATGAATGGTGGAGCCCAGCCATGTTGGTTGGTGACACTGAAAAGTGGCTGTAGGTGAGAAGGACTGCTTTAGACAAAGCTTAAAGCCGGCTAAGGCTCTGGTAGTCTCTTAGAAGTGTGTTAGACTTTTGTTTTATTTGTGACCATTTCTGTTTCTATTTTCCTTGCTTAGTATCACTTAAATCTCTGTTCTTTATTAATAAACATATTCTGGTTTTACTATAAGTTCATCCTGGTGCAGCGTGTTAAAGTAAAGTGTGAATCCTTAGCTAAGCCAACAGGTTGGGGGTATATATTAGCTCCTTGGAGACAATGGACTTGATCATTTCTGTGAGTGTCCAGTGACAGAAGCTGGATACTGCAGTGGAACGCTCTTCCAGGGGGTTCAGGAACTAGGGTGTATCAAGGCAAAGAAGGCTGGCAGAGTGCTAGGGAGCTTGTTTGGCTGGCTAGGAAACTGGGGTGAGAGGGAGCTGTCACCAATGTTCCCTCTAATTTTTTACATCCATGTGTGGAATGAATTTTGTTACGTGCCCCCATATGGAGGTGCTGTGTGATGGGGGTAGGGGCCGAGGAGTTTGGAGTGTGGGAGGGGACTCAGGGCTGGAGCAGAAGGTTGGGAGTGCAGGGGTGAGGGCTCTGGATGGGGGTGTAGGATCTGGGGTGGGGCTGGGATGAGGGGTTCAGCGTATAGGAGGAGGCTCAGGGCTAGGGCAGAGGGTTGGGATGCGGGGGGGTGAGGGCTCTGGCTGGGGATGCGGGCTTGGAGGTGGGGACAAGGATGAGAGGTTTGGGGTGCACACTGCCCCGGGGCTGCAGTGGGGAGAGAGGACTCCCCCCAGCCCTCCCTCACCGCAGCAGCCCAGGGCCACAGGAGAGTGCCTCACCCCGCTGGGGCAGCTCCAGGGCTTGGGGGAGAGGCGCCTCTCCCCAGCCACAGCAGCTCCGGGTTTGGGGCCAGGGGAGAGGCACCTCTCCGCACTGCATAGCCCTTTATAGCCTGCTGTGCAGCCATGTGGCCACGCAGCTTAGAGGGAACTTAGGCTGTTACTCAGTTCAACACCAACAAATCTCTCTTTTGCTAAGTTAGAGGGATAACAAGGTCACCCATAGTTCTGGATGCTTCAAGAAAGCAGGGGAAGATGTCATATGGTTCTAAACAGCTTGAAGGGGACAACATGACTATGCCCTTGTTATGGAACCATAGGAATAAATATTAATATTAAAATGTATATCACTTCCAAAGTGGGCTAAGGCACAGACTTTTAAATGTATTGCGGCATTGCTGTATCATGCACTTCAGAGTTTAAACATCTTTGAAACTTTGGGCCTACGTGCCTTAGAGATGCATGAGAACCAATTCCTGCCCCAGAGAGACTGCAACCTGAATGAGGAAATCCTTACTCAGGTAAAATTCCCACCAAGTTGGAAAGGTTTGGCAACTGGCCATGTACACATGCTGGTTAGATGTAGTAAATACAGAATTTAAGGGTGCCAGGTTGGAGTATTTGAGTAGGTGTAGTTGGGAGGGTTGAGCTTTCTGAAGGGGTAGCCAGGTGAGGCTTTGGGGGGTTCCACAGGAGTTTGGCTGTTGGGAGGGGGATCTGAGACTTTTGGGGGTTATAGGAAAGTAGAGCACCTGGATATGGGATAGACGGCTGTCTAGACAGATATGCTTGTCTTGGGTAGCTTAGCGCAGGTTTTTACAGATTGAGGGTATGCATCCTGTGTATAAAACTAAAGAGTTGGAGAAACTGGTTTATAAGAAAGATTTATCAAAGTAAATCTGTGCAACATTACATGGCAAAACAGTAACTAAGCGGGGATGTTATAAATGTCAACAAGCATTTGAAGGGTGTAAACACTAAGGGTCAAATTCTGCATAGCTCTGCACATTTGCTTAAGGAGCCTTCCTGGACCCTTTGTAAACTGTCTTCTGTCCATAATAGCCAGAAGACAGAGAGAGAGAGAGAGAGAAATAATCCAACAGTGCAACCAGAGCAGTCTCCATGCCATGGCTTAGTTTGAAGCCAGATTGTGACATGTCCAGTATATTAGCAGCAGTCAGGTAATATTAGAGTCTGGCTGTCACAATTTTTTCCAGTGATTTGCTGAGGAAAGGAAGGTTGGAGACTAAGTGGTTATTTGCAAGATCACTACCACCCAGAAATGGTTTCTTGAAAAATGGCTGAACTATAGCATTCTTTAAGGAGATAAGGCTAGCTGGGATTCTTTAAGGCTATGTTAATAATTTTGATCCATTCGGATCCTAGTTGTTCTTTGCTTTCACTGGCCTTGACATCAGTGGCCTTGATGTCTTTGAGAGCATCTGCTGTCTCCAGTATGGTGATTCACGAGAGCTGTGTGAAAAGATGGAGTGGTCAGTGTTCTCTGTTCTCAACTGGCATCATCTGTTCCCCAAGGGACTGTCCCTTAACTCTGAAGTAAGATACGAGTTCTTCACAGAACATGGTACTGAAGTTCCCGTCTTCTTAAATTTCAACTGGCAGATTATGATGGAGAATCAAGGTGACATATGAGACTGGTGAGGGGATGTTTTGGAGTTGTCTATGTTTAAAACCACCCAAGTGGTTGTATTGCTTTGCTTTTGTCCTATAGTTGGATGATCTTCATGGAACACTTAAGTTTTAATGTTTGTAAGAACTTAGCGGTAGGGGGAAATTAGTATGGCCATCGATATATTGCATGAGGGTGATTCTTTTAGTAACAATGTATTGGGTTTGAAGACATTTGTGGGTGTGTTGTGTCACTCCAAATTGCTTAAATTGAAACAATGACTAAATCCTAATTTGGTGAAATCACTAATGGTATTTTCACAAAAAACAATTAACAACAGCTGGAGATACTGTAATTTGAAAAATAGCTACTTCAAATAAAGGGAATACATTTCTCCATGGATTTTCATAATGATTTTTTATTATGACTGGGATAGGACACAACATAAATACCTAATTACAAGATAAACTAAGATTCATTTGAGCTGTTCCAGTCTCTTATGTAAATTGTATCATTTTAAACAGAACGTATTGATACATATTTAATTGGCAAATGAGAACAGCTCTTATGTGCTACCTAACGCAGTAGCAACTGCTGAAAAGTAGCGGACATGTCATAGAGCCACTGATGAAAATCTCACAAGACCCAAAATTCTTACTCATTTGTTGAGAATTTCCATTGCACTCACACTGTATCATTTCAGCTCCCATAACAACACACTGCTTTTCAGGGGTCAACGCTATATCAGCATTGATGGGAAATCATGTTGATAGGAAACATGGGCACTAGGAGCCAGAACTCCTGGGTTCTATTCCTAACACTACCACTGACTCACTCTGTGACCTTGCTTCATTTTACCATCTACAAAATGGGAAATAGAATAATAATAAGTGCCAGGCACATTCCTTTGACCTTGTCTTCTCTAACATAAACATATAGCAACATGTGTGTGTGTGACTATAATAAAATAATAATTTAAATAATAAATAATAATAATAAAAATCCAAACCAAAACACTCCACTACATGCATTTCTCCTGGAAGAAAATGAGAGACCACACATTTGCTGTTGCTAAATGCACTACTGGAAATGTACCTACATAAATAATTACAAAGCACTTTGAGATCGTCAGAGGAAAGGTGATATATATATATATATATATATATATATATATAGTGTAGCTAACAAGGGGCTGAGTGCATGGTCCATTTGGCCATAATTTGTGATTGTAATTATATGTAGACTGTATAATTTAGATATTGGTCTTTATATACTGTGACATTCTCGAAGACACAATCTGGACTGTTGAACAGCTGTGTCTCCTCAATTCTCCAACCTGGGGTGCCTTTTATACTGCTTTGCAGTGAGAACAACCACTCCTGGCCTGCTCACACACAGCCCCTAGCATGTAAATTACTCCCAGCTGTAGTGTATAGGACTGCTCTAGCCAGTCGCTCCTGAATTATATTACAGAGTGATGCCAGCAAATTCTCAGTCCCAGACTTGTTCCCAGAAATGTGCGTCTTGCACTGCCCAGCACCTTCCTGAACAATACAAGCTCACAGAAAGTCCATCATTTCATTAATAGAAATTATGCACAAATCCTGTTATCTCAAATGAAGTTTCTCAAACACTTCAATCCAAACACACACTGGTTTAGATAAAACAATATAACAAGTTTCTTAACTACAGAAAGGTAGATTTTAAGTGATTACAAGTAATGAGGCATAAATTGGTACAAAGAAATAGAAGGTAAAATGCAAACTAATACCTAACTTAACAAGCTAAGTGAATTTAAAGCAAAAAAGTTTCTCCCACCACATCCTTACAACAGTCTGGCTGGATCTTACAGCCAGGACCACTCCCTCACTTCAATGATGTTCCCTTTGTCTTTCAAACATTGCTGATGCTGTGACTAGAGATGAAGGAAAAGAGGTAATTTGGGGCCTCTGTTCTTCATTTTTATATCTTTGAGAATCATCTCCAGCTGGGGTTCAGATGAAAACCAGTCTATTTATACAGGACTGTTCCATTGCCAAGATGTAAATTTCTCACTCACACCTTCCTTCCTGCCAAAGAATGGCCACTTATTCAGGTGATAGTCCATTTGATTTTATTCACCCCTGGCTGAGACATCAGTTTGCCTTTTGTCTCTGAGGAACTGGTTTAGGCTGCTTCCCCAGTTTTGGAATATGCCTTAGTAACATCAGACAGTGGAATCTTATAACTTTACATACAATGTTGCCACTCATATTTTACCAGGATAATAATGATGAGCAAATTTTGAGTTTTCAAATGATACCTCACAAGGCATACTTTTTACAAAATTTATCATAGTTTTGTAAAAGTGGAGAGCATAAGAATACAGTCTGTCACATATACATATTAGCTAGCTAGCCAGATACATAATTTAAAAACAGACCACTGGACAGACATATTTACTCAAGAGACTGTAGCTGCTCTGACTCAAGATATATTTGGGTAATCTTTAACATGCTTCATAGGTGCCATTATAGCTTATTTGGCCAATGCTTACAAAGAGACCTAGGCACTTGCCAGTTGTTGACCTAAGAAACTGTAATAGTTTATTTAAAACTATCTTGTTAACATGGCTACCATCCCATAGGTCTATTCTCCTCTCGACAAGCATATATAACTATGGTTAAAGTGAAAGGAAGTTGCACACAAGCATCAATGGGAAAACAGAGTTTTCGGTGTATTTGTGGGAGCTAATTTTCTGAAACAAGGAGAAGATTTTATTTTGCTGTCATTCTCTTTTGCCACACACAATTTGAAAATGGTCAAATATAGTGTCAGGACTGAGATCCCCACTTTGAACTTTAGGGTACAAATGTAGGGGCCTGCGTGAAAAACTTCTAAGCTTAACTACCAGCTTAGCTCTGGTTCGGCTGCCACCATCAATGGATTCCCTCCCTGGGAAGCCTTGAAAAACCCTCACCAAATCCCTGGTGAAAACAAATCCAAAACCCCTTGGATCTTAAAACAAGGAGAAATTAACCATTCCCCTCCTTCCTCCCACCAACTCCTGGTGAATCAAGATCCAAAACCCCTTTGGATCTAAAACAAGGAAAAATCAATCAGGTTCTTAAAAAGAAGGTTTTTAATTAAAGAAAAAGGTAAAAATCATCTCTGTAAAATCAGTATGGAAATTAACCTTACAGGGTAATCAAACTTAAAGAGCTCAGAGGACTCCCCTCTAGTCTCAGGTTCAAAGTACAGCAAACAAAGATAAACACTCTAGTAAAAGGTACATTCACAAGTTGAGAAAAACAAAGGAAAACTAACACGCCTTGCCTGGCTATTTACTTACAAGTTTGAAATAGGAGAGACTTGTTTAGAAAGATGTGGAGAACCTGGATTGATGTCTGGTCCCTCTCATACCCGGAAAACGAACCCACTCCCAAACAAAGAACACAAACAAAAGCCTTCCCCCCCCAAGATTTGAAAGTATCTTGTCCCCTTATTGGTCCTTTAGGTCAGATGCCAGCCAGGTTACCTGAGCTTCTTAACCCTTTACAGGGAAAAGGATTTTGGAGTCTCTGGCCAGGAGGGATTTATAGTACTGTACACAGGACAGCTATTACCCTTCCCTTTATAGTTATGACACGCCCCCCAAATCACAGATAGTGTTGGATGTTCGGTTCCACACTGGCTGTGATTTCTTCCTGGAGTTTTAGGAGAAAACAGAGTTAATAAGACACATGTACCTCTAGACATACTACTGATTATATAAAAACTAACAATAAGTTTCATTCCAAAAACAATTGTTAACCTGTTAACTCTGGGAAACTTTCCCGGGAGAGTGCATCAGCCACTTTGTTAGAAGCTCCCGAAATGTGTTGTATTTCAAAATCAAAATCTTGGAGAGCTAAACTCCACCGAAGAAGTTTTTTGTTATTTCCCTTGGCGGTATGAAGCCACTGTAGCGCAGCATGGTCTGTTTGTAGTTGGAAACGCCGTCCCCAAACATATGGGCGTAGCTTTTCCAGCGCGTACACAATGGCATAGCATTCCTTTTCGCTGATTGACCAATGGCTTTCCCTCTCAGACAGTTTCTTACTGAGAAATACGACAGGATGGAATTCTTGATCCGGTCCTTCCTGCATTAAAACTGCTCCCACGCCTCGCTCGGACGCATCTGTGGTTACTTGGAACGGTTTGTCAAAGTCTGGGGCCCTTAGCACAGGGTCAGACATGAGTGTTGCCTTAAGCTGGTTAAAGGCCTTTTGACACTCATTAGTCCACTGAACTGCATTTGGCTGTTTCTTTTTGGTTAGGTCTGTCAGCGGGGCGGCGATTTGGCTGTAGTGGGGTACAAATCGCCTATAATATCCAGCCAAGCCTAAGAAGGATTGGACCTGTTTCTTAGACTTTGGAACCGGCCACTTTTGGATAGCATCCACTTTGGCCTGTATGGGATTTATAGTTCCTTGACCCACCTGGTGCCCCAGGTAAGTCACTCTGTTTTGGCCTATTTGACACTTTTTAGCCTTAACAGTTAGTCCTGCCTGCTGGATGCGCTCGAAAACTTTTTCCAGGTGCTCCATGTGCTCTGCCCATGAATCAGAAAAAATGGCCACATCATCGAGGTAGGCAACTGCAGATTCTCCCAATCCCGCTAGGAGACCATCTACAAGTCTTTGGAAGGTGGCGGGTGCATTTCGCAACCCGAAAGGGAGTACATTGAATTCATACACCCCTGCCTGGGTGACGAAGGCTGACCTTTCCTTAGCGGGTTCATCTAGTGGTACTTGCCAGTACCCCTTGGTTAAGTCTAAAGTAGAGATGAATTGGGCATGTCCCAATTTCTCCAATAGCTCATCTGTGCGTGGCATTGGATAGTTGTCAGGACGAGTTACAGCATTTAGCTTACGGTAGTCCACGCAAAAGCGTATTTCCCCATCTGGTTTGGGAACTAGAACCACTGGAGATGCCCATGCACTCTTAGAGGGGCGGATTATACCCATCTGTAGCATGTCCTGGATCTCCCTTTGTATAGCAGTTTTGGCATGAGGTGACTCCCGGTAGGGTGGGGTTCTAATAGGGTGAGCATTACCTGTGTCAATGGAGTGGTATGCCCGTTCGGTCCATCCTGGAGTGGCTGAGAAAATTGGTGCAAAGCTTGTGCACAGCTCCTTGATCTGCTGTCGCTGCAGACGTCCAAGGGTCATGGAGAGGTTCACCTCTTCCACGCCACCATCCTTTTTTCCTTCGTAGTAGACACCTTCAGGCCACTCCGCGTCATCTGTTTCCTGGGCTGTAAACTGGCAAACGTTTAATTCTCTGGAATAAAAGGGCTTAAGAGAATTAACATGGTATACCTTAGGCTTTATGTTGGAGGTGGGGGAGGCTATGAGATAGTTAACAGCTCCTAGGCGCTCCTGGACCGTGAATGGTCCTTCCCACGACGCTTCCATTTTATGGGCCTGGATTGCCTTTAAGACCATGACTTGGTCTCCTACTTTGAAGGACCGTTCTCTGGAATGTTTATCATACCAGGCCTTTTGCTCTTCCTGAGCATCCTTTAGGTTTTCTTTAGCAAGGGCCAAAGAATGTCGGAGGGTGTTTTGTAGGTTGCTTACAAAGTCTAGAATGTTTGTTCCTGGAGAAGGCGTAAACCCCTCCCATTGCTGCTTCACCAACTGTAATGGCCCCTTAACCTCACGGCCATACACAAGTTCAAATGGTGAAAACCCTAAACTGGGATGTGGTACAGCCCTGTAGGCAAAAAGCAACTGCTGCAACACGAGGTCCCAATCATTGGAGTGTTCATTTACAAATTTACGTATCATGGCCCCCAAAGTTCCATTAAACCTCTCCACCAGGCCATTGGTTTCATGGTGGTAAGGGGTGGCAACCAAGTGATTCACCCCATGAGCTTCCCACAGGCTTTCCATGGTTCCTGCCAGGAAGTTAGTTCCCGAATCTGTAAGGATGTCGGAGGGCCAACCTACCCTGGCAAAAATGTCTGTTAATGCCTGGCACACACTTTTAGCCCTGGTGTTGCTTAAGGGTACTGCTTCCGGCCATCGGGTAGCAAAATCCATGAAAGTCAGTACGTACTGCTTTCCTCTGGGTGTCTTCTTTGGGAAAGGACCCAGAATATCCACAGCTACGCGCTGAAATGGGACCTCAATTATGGGTAGTGGCTGGAGAGGGGCTTTAACCTGGTCTTGGGGTTTTCCCACTCGTTGGCACACCTCACAAGACCGGACATAATTAGCAACGTCCTTGCCCATTCCCTCCCAGTGGAAGGACTTCCCCAACCGGTCTTTGGTTCTGTTCACCCCAGAATGGCCACTGGGATGATCATGGGCTAAGCTCAAGAGCTTTACCCGATACTTAGTGGGAACTACCAACTGCCTTTGAGGATGCCAGTCTTCCTGGTGCCCACCAGAAAGAGTCTCCTTGTATAAAAGTCCTTGTTCTACAACAAACCGGGATCGGTTAGAAGAGCTGAGAGGCGGTGGGGTGCTCCGCGCCGCCGCCCAAGCTTTTTGAAGGCTGTCATCTGCTTCCTGCTCGGCCTGGAACTGTTCCCTTGATGCTGGAGACATCAGTTCCTCCTCGGACTGTGGACTGGGGCTTAGTCCCTCTGGAAGCGATGCAGGTGCTGGGGCTGTTTCCATTGACTGTGAACCGCTGTCTGCTGGTGCACTATGTGGTAACTCAGGCTCTGGCTGAGCCTCTTGGGTAGGGTTATCTGCTGCTTCTGCCAGTTCAGGCTCGCTGGTGCCCTCTGGCATTGGAGTTGTAGACGGGTTTGCAAGCGCTGGACTCAGGGCTGGCAATGGTTCTGGTGCTGGTTGCGTTGCCAGTTCCGGTTCTGGGACTGGCTGTGGCTGGGTCTCTGGGATTGGATCCACTACGGCTGTTGCAGTCGTTGGCAGGGGATCCAGTTCCACCACCTTTGTCTGGGTCTCCGGTAACACAGACGGGGCCCTGGTGGACGGCTCAGGAACAGGGATGGGGGTGAAAGCTTGCTTAGCCTGGCTGCGGGTGACTATTCCCACCCTCTTGGCTAGCTTCACATGGTTGGCCAAGTCTTCCCCCAGCAGCATGGGAATGGGATAATTGTCATAGACTGCAAAAGTCCACATTCCTGACCAGCCCTTGTACTGGACATGCAACGTGGCTGTAGGCAAGGTTACAGACTGTGACACGAAGGGTTGAATTGTCACTGTAGCCTCTGGGTTGATGAGTTTGGGGTCCACTAGGGATTGGTGGATAGTTGACACTTGAGCCCCAGTGTCCCTCCAAGCGGTAACCTTCTTTCCGCCCACTCTCAAGGTTTCCCTTCGCTCCGAGGGTATGAGAGAGGCATCTGGGTTTGGGGATCTTTGGTGTGATTGGGGTGTAATGAACTGTAATCGGTTGGGGTTCTTGGGGCAGTGAGCCTTTATATGTCCCAGTCCATTACATTTAAAACATCGCCCTGCTAAGGTATCACCGGGACGAGGTTGGTTGGTGGAGACTGGTGTGGTGGGGTGAGAAGGCGTCTGGGGTTTCCCTTGGGATGTGGGTGGGGCCTTGGGTTGTCCCCGGTGGTAAGGTTTTGTTTCGGCTTGCCCCTTCTGATATTCGCTCCAACTGCTACTAGTTTTTTTCTTTTCTGCCACCTCCACCCATTGGGCTCCAATCCCCCCCGCCTCAGTTACAGTTTTGGGCTTCCTATCTAGGATGTACCTTTCTATTTCCTCAGGAACACCCTCTAAAAACTGCTCCATTTTTACTAGGGAAAGCAGATCTTCCAGAGATTTAACATTTGCTCCTGATACCCAGGCATCACAATTTTTGTCAATGTGGTAGGCATGACGGGTAAATGACACATCCGGTTTCCACTTTAGGGCTCTGAACCGCCGACGGGCATGCTCGGGTGTTAGCCCCATTCTGAGTCTGGCCTTGTTTTTAAAAAGTTCATAACTGTTCATGTGTTCCTTAGGCATTTCAGCCGCCACCTCTGCTAAGGGTCCACTGAGCTGCGGCCTCAGCTCTACCATGTACTGGTCTGCAGTGATGCTGTATCCAAGGCAGGCCCTTTCAAAATTTTCTAAGAAGGCCTCAGTATCATCGCCTGCCTTGTAGATGGGGAATTTTCTGGGATGGGAAGTGGTACCTGGAGGGGGGTTGTTAGCATTGGCTGGTGCATCCTGCTTAGCCTTTGCTACTTCCAGTTCATGCTTCCTTTCTTTTTCTCTCTCCTCCATCTCTTTTTCTTTCAGCTCCATCTCTTTCTCTTTCATCTTCATCTCTTTTTCTTTCAGCTCCATAGTTCTCTTGTGAGCCTCCTCTTTGGCTTTTTCCAGCTCCATCTCTCTTTCATGGGCCTCCTTTTTGGCTTTTTCTTCTCTTTCTTTTAGCTCCATCTCTCTCTTGTGGGCCTCCTCTTTGGCTTTCTCCTCTCTGTCTCTCAGCTCTATCTCTCTCTTGTGGGCCTCCTCTTTGGCTTTTTCTTCTTTGGTAGTCATTTTCCTGTTTTCTTGTGCTGGGTCACCCCCTTTGCAGTTGACAAACTGGGAAGCTCTCAGCTCTGGCTGCTGCAGAGTTAACAGTAACTTTCTAACTAGCTACTCCCGAGGATGTAAAAAGAAAAAAAAAAACAATTCAGCTTGTAAATACCTTTTACCAGTCATTTGCTAATTGAACCCTTCTCTTAACAAAGGACCTGTAAAAAAAACTTAACACCTCTGCCTTCAGGCAAGGAGAGATAAGATATGCATCTATCTACTTCCAGCTCGGCTTTCCAAGCAGCTAGAAGGAAAAAAAAATCTCACTGGCTTTTGGGTTTAAAATGATCCCACCGCTATTCACCATGTCAGGACTGAGATCCCCACTTTGAACTTTAGGGTACAAATGTAGGGGCCTGCGTGAAAAACTTCTAAGCTTAACTACCAGCTTAGCTCTGGTTCGGCTGCCACCATCAATGGATTCCCTCCCTGGGAAGCCTTGAAAAACCCTCACCAAATCCCTGGTGAAAACAAATCCAAAACCCCTTGGATCTTAAAACAAGGAGAAATTAACCATTCCCCTCCTTCCTCCCACCAACTCCTGGTGAATCAAGATCCAAAACCCCTTTGGATCTAAAACAAGGAAAAATCAATCAGGTTCTTAAAAAGAAGGTTTTTAATTAAAGAAAAAGGTAAAAATCATCTCTGTAAAATCAGTATGGAAATTAACCTTACAGGGTAATCAAACTTAAAGAGCTCAGAGGACTCCCCTCTAGTCTCAGGTTCAAAGTACAGCAAACAAAGATAAACACTCTAGTAAAAGGTACATTCACAAGTTGAGAAAAACAAAGGAAAACTAACACGCCTTGCCTGGCTATTTACTTACAAGTTTGAAATAGGAGAGACTTGTTTAGAAAGATGTGGAGAACCTGGATTGATGTCTGGTCCCTCTCATACCCGGAGAACGAACCCACTCCCAAACAAAGAACACAAACAAAAGCCTTCCCCCCCCAAGATTTGAAAGTATCTTGTCCCCTTATTGGTCCTTTAGGTCAGATGCCAGCCAGGTTACCTGAGCTTCTTAACCCTTTACAGGGAAAAGGATTTTGGAGTCTCTGGCCAGGAGGGATTTATAGTACTGTACACAGGACAGCTATTACCCTTCCCTTTATAGTTATGACATATAGCCTTAAAACTTTGCCTTCCTGTTCAGCTTGTAAATTAAGTCTTAGTGCAATATATTTTCTTCTGAGGGTTAGAAGCCAGTGAAAATGATGGTTTGTTATAGAATGGGAAAGCTGGCACAAAGTGTGTGTGGGGAAAAGTATTCATTCTTGCTGGAAGGAAACAAGAACCAGTTACACAAAAATAACATAAGCAGACAAAATTATAATAATGGCAAAATGCAAAAACACTGCTTATAGAACTATGGAGACTGCAGAATGTCATTACGGCACAAATTGAACCCGGAGAAAATAGGCTAATAATATTATGAAGCAAAGAGATCTCTTTATTTAATGTAGTCAGCTTGAAATTTTTAATCAAATGAAGTAAATCACCTCCAAAACAAACAGTCTGCAAGTAATTTTTGTGTGCAAACAAACGATTAATAAACAGAGAGAGAAAGTGAGCAAAAACATCATCTATTAATAGTTTGTTTTGTAGTGAAAAAATTAGTCAGGACTCAATTTGTATAAAACTGGCAGACTATAAGAGCATGGACAGTGGAGCGATAGTAAGATTGTGCACATAAGCGTACAGTATTTGGAAAGTGTTTCCAGCACATGCCATGCCATTTCAAATCCTATTTCTCTCAAAAGCATGGTGAAGTTTCTACGTCACATGTCAGCCCACGATGTAAGGGAAAGTGCTCCAAAATAGTTTAAACGTGATGACCTGCAAAAGAGATCTGTTTGACAGGTTTTTTGGCAAAGGATGTGCTTCCCATAACGATGAAAGGGTTGGGCAGGAGTTTTTGTATGTGACTGGCTGGCTGAGTACCTGTTGAAAAGATCATTTTAATGCTTCTGAGATTTAATTGTATTGTTAATGCTGTGTGAGGGCAATTAGAGCCTTGGATAGGACTATCCAGGGGAAAGCACAACTTCTTGGTCTTATTTATAACCCACCAGACAGAAAACGACCAACAGCTGATAGAAAATAAGAAACCTAGGCCTCAGAGTTTGAAGGAAGGGAGGAAGGAATCTAGGGAGGAATAAGGTCTAGGAGGATTGTACTTTGAATTCTTTTATGCCTGCAGACTCATTCCCAAAACTCCCTTAATTGTGTGCGATTAATTACATCTTTCTCGCTTAGTTCTTTTATATTTTTTCCTCTGGCTGCCTAAAACAATTATTCCTGCTTTTCTCTTGTATTCATACATTGTTAGTTAATATACCTGAAGTGGGGCTTCACCACGCAGGGCTAAGGAGAAATCTAGCCAGCTCTACTATCCAGGCTGAAATCCATCATTTCCAAACTCACTCTCTCCCCTCCTAAATCCTTAAATTTCCCTCCACCCTGGGGACCATCTCCTGTTGACCCATGTGCTTCCTCCTCTCTAGCACCTCTGTGAAGATACTGCAGGTGGCTCCCCTACCTGACAGCAGTAGTGGTGGCAGGTGAGCTAGCCTGTGGAACTCATTGCTACAATATATCACTTAGGCCTTGTCTTCACTTACCGGAGGGTCCGGCGGTAGGCAATCGATGTTCTGGGATCGATCCCGGAAGTGCTCGCAGTCGGCGCCGGTACTCCAGCTCGCCGAGAGGAGTACGCGGCATTGACGGGGGAGCCTTCCTGCCGCGTCTGGACTGCGGTAAGTTCGGACTAAGGTACTTCGAATTCAGCTACGTTATTAACGTAGCTGAATTTGCGTACCTTAGTCCGAAGTAGGGACTTAGTGGAGACCAGGCCTTAGACCAAGAGCTTAGGAAGAGCTCTTCGAAAAAGAGTAAGACATGTATACAGATGAGAAGAATCCACAATTATATCAGAGCACTTTGAGTTTTTTAAAAGAAGGAATGTAAACCCCTCATTCTTCAGGGCTAGAGCTGGTCAGAACATTTCTGATAAAACATTCATTGACATTGAAACTTTTTGGGAATGTATCGGATTCAGTGAAAATTTTGTCAGAAAGGATTATCTGATTCAGAATGGGATTTCTGGTCAAAACCAGAGCAAGTGTGCATAAGCTCAAATTTGCCAGTGGTTAGGGCGTTCACCCAGATTCAAGTCCCTGTTTGGAAGCAGGGAGTTAAATCAAGATCTCCCATATCCCCGGTTAGGACTCTAGTCATTGGGCTATGGACATTTGGAGGTGGGGTGTCTCTCTTTCTTGCATGTTTGTTCATGAAAAATTTCAAAAGGTCTACTTCTTCAATGCAGCACATAAACACATTTCAAACCCTCGACATTTTTTGTCTGGTTTTCCAGCCAGCCATATTCATGGCATAAACCAACCACTAGCTGACAAGGATTAGAAAGACAAGCTGGGGGAGGCAAAATCTTTCACTGGACCAACTTCTGTTGGTGAGGGAGACAAGCTTTCGAGTTTACACAGAGTTCTTCTTCAGGTCTGGGAAAGGTATTTAGAGGGTATGGCCGCTAAACACTCATGGCTGGGCTGGCCCATGTCAGCTGACTCAGACTTGCAGGACTCAGGCTATAAAATTGCAGTGTAGAAGTTTGGGCTTGGGCTGGAGCCCGAGCTTTGGGACCCCGCAAAGGGTAATGATCCCAGACCCAAACATCTATACCACAATTTTAAAGCCCCCCAGTCCAAACCCCGTCAGCCTGAGTCAAGTGACACAGGCCAGCTGTGGGTGTTTAATTGCTGTGTAGACATACCCAGACAGCTAAATACAAGGTGTGACAGGTTGTTAAGCATAAGGAGTTAACACATATTGCAAGAGACCATTCAAGGTGAAGTGGGCAGTTAACACATCTGCAATTGTAGTAGAAAAGAGTATTAGTGGGTTATAGATTGTTGTAACAAGCCATAAATCCAGTGTCTTCATGAGTCCATGATTTTTAGTGTCTAACAAAATTATGAATTTAAACTCCCAGGCTTGTCTTTTGAAGGTGAAAATATCATTGATGCATCTGAAACAAATGATATACCTGAGACACATTGATGATATTTCCATCCTCTGGACAGCTGACCTAAACTCCCTCATAGATTTCCACCACAATTTCAACAACCCCCCCTCTTCCCCCCATCCATCAAATTCTTTCTAGAACACTCCCACACCAGCATCAACTTCCTGGACATCATGATCAGCTTCAACAATGAAACTCTATAGATAACTATATCCAAGAAACCCACTGATCACCACATTTACCTTCACAGATCCAGTAACTACCCCAGCACACCAAGAAATCTTTTATCTAAAGCTAGGCAGTCAGATACCATATAATATACTCTGAGAAGAAAGTCCAGGACACACATTAAAACCACATTCACCAAACAAGGACACTACAGCAGAGAAGTGGATCACATCATGGAATGGGCCATTCAAATACCCCAAGAGACACTGGTTCAATATATAAAAAAAAAAAATACAAAAAACCTCTGACCACACACCCCGGGTCATCACCTACCACCCCTCCCTGGAACCCATATGGGGTATCATTAAACAACCACAACCCACACTCGACAGGGACCACCGCCTGAAAGAAATCTTTCCCACCCATCCCTTTTCTGGCCTTCAGACAACTCCGCCCCCCAAACTCACCAAGCTTTTCATCAGAAGCAAGCTCCCCACAGACCAGCTCACACACCAACTCAATGGGGCACCAGACCCTGCCATAACTACCAATGCAAAACCTGCAAACATAGCTCCACTGCTATGATGATCAATACTCCCTGCAATACGCCTTTCAAAACGCCTATCACAGCATATGGTGTACCCCATCCTATGCGCTAAATGTCCCAATAACAACTATGTGAGTGAAACGAGACCATCTCTATGCTCTTGAATGAACTCACACAGAAAAATGAAAAGAGACAAAAAACACCATATCACCCATGAGTGAACACTTTTCACAAAACGATCACACCTTGAGAGACTGCTGGCCTGATCTGGTTTATGGAACTTCCTGTGTTCCTATGACTCTGGCTGTGGGGTGATTGGTTGAGGGAGGTGTTGAAGAGCGGTAGTTTTTTGGGTGTGGGCTGGATAGTCAAGTGGGAAATGGATTGCACTTCAGTTCTTGACATAGACCGGACTCCCTGACTGCTGTGAAGCAAAAGTTCTGCCCAGACTGTTGATGGGGTAGGGAAGCATGTCTCCATTGGCTGATGGGCCAGGGAACAATTAATCAGGCTCCCTCCCAGAACCTGCTCTTAGACTCCAGGCTGGACAGAGTGTTGAGCTCCGGCATACCCACTCAGTGAGGTAACACTTTGGTCCTGTCCCCTGTTTTCATCCACAGCCAGAGTGGCTTGTTGTAGGCACTATATGGTCTCTTCTCCATGTGTGCCCAGGGGCGCTGGTGGGGGACACAAGAAGTGAGATCCCTTTCAGCAGCTGCCAGGTCTGTGGGTGCACCCAGAGAGGGATGAACACTTTAACAAGCAGAGCTGGCCTTTGCATTTTTGGGTGGGTTGTGAAGCAACTTTTGCTGCCACCCACTGCAAAAACATAACCAATCCCTGTGTTCAGCCTGATGATTCTGGGGAAGGGGAGTGAGCTAGTTCCTTGAAATAGACCCCTGTGGAACTGATTTGTTTTACATAGGAAGTATGTGTGTCAGGTGATCTTTGGGGTCCTTAGGCTTCGGCCGTGTGCTGAAAAGAACAAACAGCCATTGTAACAATCTTAATAAGTGACTGACATCGCAACATACTTCCGAGGGTCTCCCTGAGGGGAAAAGGGGTCAGAAAATTACTTTTGTTTTTAAAATAAAAGCTGAGATTCCCCTTTACAGGGCATAGAGGCTGGCATTAACAAGGGGGTCACGTGAGCCTCCACAAGCAGCCTCTGGCATCTTCTTGGTGAGTAGGGATCCTATATCACACAGATTGAAATGGCAGAAATCATGGCATCCCCAGTGCCATAAAGATGCCTGCCTCTAATCCATGGCGTTTCAGCCCAATTTTTCATCCCATTCCATTCTGTCCCCTTTTCTTTTAACACCCAATGCTATCTAACATGTACAAGGCTGGTCCCTCATGTAATTGGCTTAGGGACTGGGACACTTAACAGTTTCAGCTTGGTGGCAGGTGAAAGAAGCATAGTGTTAAGTATTAAATCGGCAAATGCATCATTAGACATAACACCCGCCTCCATCCTGCCAAACTCACTGGTAATTTCTGAGTGTTTATGAGGAAGAGTTTGTAACACAAAGGTTACTTTGGCTGAACTAAATAAGCTATGTGTTTCTCCAGAGTGATAAGGACAGCATTTCATGGGGTCAGAGTAAAAATTCATGCCACTGTAAAATGTGCTCCCTGATGTCACCTTGCTTGTTAATAATTGTGTGTGGAAATTTCCTGACTTTATACATTGCACTAACAGAATTATATCAAGGGACTGCTGGTACATTGTTTTCTTTTATCTTTCTGTACTCTGTCACTGCAGGAAGTACCATTTAAGGTGATTTCAGATGCATTCAAAGGACTATTTCTTCTGTCTGCCTGATGTAATTTAGGAACATGAAAATCCAGCCATGGAAAAGCTTTCTAATGAAGGATATAGGGTTAGCTCTACAAAAGGACTTAGGTGCCTAACTGTCACATTGGGCACCTAAGGCCAACATTTAGGCACCACTGAACTTTTCAAAACCCCAACTCAGCTGCCACTTAACTCTGTGGGTGCCTAAAATGCCCACAGTTAAAGTTCCCTATGTACCAAGGTTTCTGGCAGTGAACGTGCATACAGCTGTCTTAGTCTAGGCACCCAGCACCTGTGTCACACCTGACCCAAGGGGATCCTCAAACTAGGCATGCCTTCCTCCCGTCTCATCTGTAGGTTTTTACCCTACACAAAATGGAAGGTGCTATTCTCTTCCCACTCCCATCCCCCATAACTTTTATCCCAGTGGTTAGCACACTCACCCAGGCTGATGGAGACTCAAGTTCAAGTCTTCCTGCACTGATGAATATTTAATTATTTATACACAGTGGAACAGCTTCACTTGGTGAGACTGAGTGCGCCTCACCACAGAACAGCCCATAGCCCTGTGGTTAGGGTTCTTCCTCTCTCCCACCAGGTGAGGGGAGATCTAGGTTCAAATCCTCTCTCCACATCCGACTGGGGGAACTGAACCTGGGTTTCTAGCATCCCACATGAGTGCTCTAACCCCTGAGCTTAATTTATAGGGGGGTGGCAGCACCATCATCTCTTCTTCTTGCAAAAAATGGTTTAGAGCCTAACTGCAGGCTGAGAGTCCCCAGTGGAGAAAAGTGTCTAACTCCCTGAGAGAGGTAGGGCTTAGGCCACACTCCTCCCCTCAACATTTCCTACTAGCCAGCTGAGGCAGCACCCTTCTCAGTGCAGGATTTTGTGGATCCTATTCTTAGGAGGCTCTCTCTCCCCTGCACTGCATAGGGAGCCTGGGTGCCTAACTTGGGGCGGTGGATACCACCGGGTGGCAGGGGGCATAAGAGGTAGGTACTGTAACGCCTGAGTCCCTTTGGGGTGAGCAATACTCTACAAGACATGAGAGTATCCAGTTATTTAAGTCTAGGTTCTAGCATCCATGTTATAATTTTATTTTATATGTAATCATTTGTTTCCAATACTTATACTTGCTACTTCCTTAATCTCTGTACTGTGTTAAATAAACTTATAACTGATGTCACAATACACCGATCTAAGTGCTGTGTGTTATGCGGAGCAGTGATCTGAGGTGGAAATGGTAAGCTGGGCTGCACTGTTTCTTTGGAACCAGTAAATCTGTGAATACTGCGAGTGCCCAGTGGATCGGGGCTGAACACACGCAGGAGATGTTCAGAAGGCTCAAGGGCTGGAGTGTGCCTATTGCTACCCTGCAGATAGACAGCATGGCCAGTGAAGCCCAGACGGGCATTCTTGTGTTGCCGCTGGCTGGTGAGTTTAGGGAGCTGACCTGCAGCAGGAACAGGCAAGGTTTCTTCATACTAAGGGTGGGTGATATCGAGGTGTATCCAACCCTGCGTCCCGCAGAGCGCATCACAGGGTGTATTTGTGATTTCAAGACAGCAGTGCCAGGTACCACCAGACTGTACAAGTCACACAGACATTAATATGCACATGCACTGAAGGGAACACAGGTTGCTTTGTCTGATGAACACATATACCTGGCATTTCACACACATGACCAGGCCTATGCAGAGCTAGTAAAAAAGGGCCTAATAGTGATGTTCAGGAGAACACATTAGTGGCACCATTTCAGATTCATATCACGACAAGCTGAAATGCACTCTTAGCCCATGTCATGGATCAATCCTGGCTGCTTTTAAGATGGCTATCTAGCACACATCAATACCATAGAGTGGGCAGGGCAACGGAATTGGGAGTTGTTACTTTTCTATTGTCATTTATATTCTTACAAGAACTGATAAACTTAAGAGGTACCGTCATGGCTCTGGGGTTCCTGAGCTTCCTTGTGGTGTTATTCTTGCTGCTTAGTTATCATAAGCATTACAAGAAAATATGGTAACATTTTAGCACAGACAAATCATGCTCCCCCGGTCCCCTCTCCAGCTAGGTACATTCACCCATCCTGTGATATTTTCTTCTCTGATGCTTGAGGTCATTTATCATCCTCCTAGCCCTTTGTACAGGGCCTCAGTGATATCTTCTGACTGGTGCTTTATTTCTCTATACATCCCCATTATTCTCTAGGCTTTCCTAGCTGCTGCCATACAATGAGATGATTATGATGATGCCATATCTAAATGGTCGCCCCCAGACCATTTTTCTAGTCTCTCCCTCTCTTTCTATTCCCAATTCACTCGGCAAGTCCCAAATGTAAGGAAAATTTATTGGAATTTAAGGGGGAAAAGTCCCCCCCCTTTCAAAACATATACAAGTCACTTGTCACTTCCATTATTTCCAGGTCCCTTTTATTTAGTCCCCCACCTCTTTGGTATTAGGCGGCCCTGCCAGTTGCATACCATTTCCAAACCTGTACATCTTGTTCCATATTTCCTTCTGTAGACCACTGCTATGTATTATATATAGTGTGAACAAGAATAGGCTTAACATATTCCAACTTCAGAGGGGTAGCTGTGTTAGTCTGAATCTGTAAAAAGCAACAGAGGGTCCTGTGGCACCTTTAAGACTAACAGAAGTATTGGCATAAGCTTTCGTGGGTGAATGCCCACTTCATCAGACGCAAGATGAAGTGGGCATTCACCCACGAAAGCTTATGGGGTGAATGCGTCTGATGAAGTGGGCATTCACCCACGAAATTTTATGCTCCAATACTTCTGTTAGTCTTAAAGGTGCCACAGGACCCTCTGTTGCATGTTCCAACTTGTCACCCTCCTCCAGCTGCATCTATATCTCTAACTATTTACCCATCTCTGGCTTCTGTTACCAAGCCAATTTTTCTCCAGTTGAGTATTTCACCATCAATAATGGACTTGTTAACCTTATACATTACTGTTTTGGCAGGTACTATATTGAGAGCTCTCCAGAAGCCGAAGTGAATTATATCTACTGCTTCACCCCTATTCCTTCTTGCTGTCTTTTCCTGGAAGCAATTAATCAAGTTTCTTAAGTACGACTTTCCCTTTATATATCTGGGCTGAGAATCTCAAACTAATCTGAACCTGTCTAAGTGTTCTCCTTTTTGTCCCTGATCAGGTCTCTAGAGCCTGTCTCAGAAAGCAGGCCAGGCAAATGTCTGTGGTTACCTAGTTCTTCTTTAGAACTGATTTTAAATCTGGGAGCCAAATTAGTTTTTCTCCTGTCTCTAAGTAATATGGGCTACACCTTCAACTGGTGTACATCAGCATAGCTCAAGTCAAAGGGTTACACCGACTTGTATCAGCTGAAGATCTGGCCCTATCTATTTCTCTATCTTAGATATCCATAATATCTAAGAACAAGGTTCTATTTCTAGTAAGAAGTTAAAAACCTATAGTAGGTCTTTTTCAGAGCTCTCAAAGTATCTCTTTCATAGCTTTGGTTTTTTAATCCTTGAATCTTCTCTGGTTTTAGTTATTCTAGGCTTTCTGGGGAATGCGTCACTGGTCATTTGTTTTGGTTTTACTACACTGCAATAGGAGGTGCAGCTCATGGAGGCATACTCATGCTAGCTTTAATCTAGCTAGCTCACTAAAACTAGCGAAGATGCGGCGGCATTGACTTCAGGGTGGGCTAGCAATGGAAGTATGTACCCAGGGGCCCCAGCAGGCTTGTACAGCCCACTGTCCAGCAGCATCTTCACTGCTATTTTTATCCGTGCCAGCTAGAATAAAGATAGTGTGGATATGCCAACCCATACTGCAAACACATCCCGAGTGCAGTGTAGACATACATTCATTTATTGTGAAATATACTGCATCCCTATACAGGATTCACAGAAGGACTTTCGTGTGTGTGTGTGTGTGTGTGTGTGTGTGTGTGTATTTGGTACCCATAAATTAACTTTGTATCTTTTAGGTGATGATGTGCGTATTTTGGGGGTGAAAGTAGCAGGAAGGGGAGATGTATTTTTATGCCATTATTAAAGGATGTTAACTACTTGCTCAAATAAAATAACAATATCAGGATGACACTTTTTGCAAGAGAAGAGATGTTAGCCCTAGGGTCGCAGCCAAATTTTGGTTTGAATAATTCCATTCTGCCTTATAAATTCAACCAGCAGTTTGTGTTGCAATCACTTCCTGTCTTCTGGTTGTGCAGTTCTGCCCACAAGTGCTGGAACTAGGGGTTTGGCGCTCCCCATGGCTTGAAGTTTCCATCATATACAAGGTTTACAGTTTGGTTCAATGGCTCCCAGTACCCTCATTATACAAATTGTTTCAGCACCCCTGGTTTTGCCATGTGTTATTAAACATTTGCAGTGTTTAATCTCAGGGACTACAGCATGTGAGTGAGGAGTGAAATGATCTGTCTGTATACATCAGTTTAAGGTTGAAGGGTAAGAACCAGACTAAAGGCAGTCCACCAGTCCTCCGGGTAGGGGGTTCTGAATTTAACTAACAGCCTGTCCATGTTAAAAATGCTTTTTGTTATGGAAACAACCCAGAGACAAGCTGTCACAGACTTCCAAATACAGTCATCAGCTGTGGAGAACTACAATCTTCTGGACGTAAGACAAGATAGTACTGGCCAATCAGCAAAGCCAGCCAATGCTATGATGATGGAGAATCAAAAACATAAGGAAGTTCTCCATCTGAAATGGGGTATCTTCACAGCTAAGATTAAGATAAAAAATTGGTGTTGCAATGTTAGATCACTTTGGACTATAGGTAGACTACCACAAGTTATCAGAAAAATGAAAGTTTTGGCCTAAGTATACTTGGTCTGTGTGAGATGAGATGGACTGGATGATGCAAATTATCATAGGAAGGTGTGACTGGTTTATATTCTGAAAGAAAGGATGATAAACACCAGGAAATTGTAGGCTTATTATTGAGCATGGCAGCTACTAAAGTATTGAAGGAATGGAAACCCAGAAACTCAAGACTACTGACTGCTCACTTGGTGACAGTGCATGCAAAAGTCACAGTTGTTCAGTATTATGCGTCAACAAACAATAGCAATGAACAGGTCAAAGACAGTTTCTGCGAAAGACTGCAAAGTGCCCTTGGCAAGCTCAATAAATATTACATTGTTGTCCTTATGAGAGATCTAAGTGTACAGGTTGAGGATGGTAATACTGGATATGAACACATTTAGGCAGACATGGCATCCCAGGACAGACTGACAATGGGGGACACTTTGTTAAACTCTGCAGCTAATACAGTCTTTGCATTGGCGCAACACTATTTCCACACAAGGAAAGACAAACTGACATGGCAATCAGATGGTTTTATCCAGAAACAGTTTGACCATTAGTAGGCACTGAAGAAAATCACTGTTGGATGCCAGCGTGTGCACAAGTGTTGATGTCGGAAGTGATGGCATCAGCATGTTGTTAGTGGGACAATCAAAATAAAACTAAAGAAGGCGCCCTCTGCTATGCGTGGTTATATGTATGCTACTAGAAAGTTAGCAGATCCAGCAGTGAAAGTGTATTTCAAGCTGCAACTTAGTAACAGATTTGAAGAGGCAGAGTTTATGGCCAGAATAGACAACTAGATGATCTAATCTGACCTCCTGTATATCACAAGCCACCAACACCACCCAGCACCTGTGGAGTTAAAGACACTGATGGCTGACATAGAAGAACAATGGTTGTTTTTTCAAAGAAATAAGTGTAGATGCAGCCAGGACTACAGTGGGAGTGAGAAACTCTAAGAAAGAAGAATGTCTCCAACCAAATACATAGAGGCTTGCTGAAGAGAGAAAAGACTTAAAAAGATAATTCAACAAGAACGAGACAGCCGTAAAAGAGGAAGAGTTGTGCCGCATGGGTCAGCAGACTGTGGACTCAATAATCAGACAGAAATGGCTACAGTAGTGTGGTCATGGCACCAGAGTATCCCACAGCAGAAGCAGAAGGTATGCGTCTGAGATTGGATTCCAATACACTTGTTAAAATCCTTTTATAATAAGGCAAGTTGGCCAAGTGTTAAGCTGCTTGTGTGGACACTAGGGGAGAGCCTAGTGTTCCCCTCAGCCAATAAACAGTTGTTAAAAGGGCAGCTTGTCATGTCTACACTAGGACTGTAATACACTATCATTAACATGTGTTAGCTAACATGCGTTAAAATGCATCTTTCTTCCTAGTGTAGCTATGGCTTTGTTCTCTTCCCCACGCAAGAAGGAGTCATGGCCAGATAGCGTGGCAGAGCCCAGTGGGACATCTTAGTTCCACCAAGGGGGAAGTCCAGCTCCAGGAGCTCAGAGATCACGCACAATCATATTGTGAAGATCTACACAATTTGTAGTGTGCAGTGTCTCATTACGGTGACTCAGCTGGAGCTTGTTATGTGGCTGGAACTTGGGGGAGTACCTATACCTTTTCCCCCTCAAATTTGACTCTGCCAGAGCAAAGCTTGGTTTTAAGATCCCATTCAAAAGTCCCGCCCTCCCCCAGTAAACTACAGTTTTATCTGTATTGGAATTGAGTTGAGCATGCTACAATTCAAACAAGCATTTCTAGGATATTTAGTCTGTGGATCATCCCATGAATGCTGGATTGTAGAGCTATCACTTTTTTAATTCTAATGGGAACTTTAACTCTCTTTTACTGATGATCTGTTTTGCTCTTTTATGGTTATTTTAGTTGGAATGTGTTTCTTCCTCCTGCTTTAGATAATAGGTCCCTCTATTAGGTTTCTCTGGGCTGATGGGATTTACTGTAAAATGTAATCTTGTCTAGAGTCCTTCTTGTCTGCTATTTTTCCCTACAGAGATTTTATTATTCAGTTTTCAGTCACATAACACACTTTACTTAGCTTATTTTCATTTATAGTTTTGTTTATTTGTTTTGGGAGGGTATTAATGCAGATTCCTCCAGCTTCTTTTTTTTTTAATTGGTTGAATCAATGTTTCTATTTGCTGAGTCTAAATTATTTTTACTACTTTTGCTTCCAGTTTTCAAGATAGTTTTGGAAGTTGTTCCCAAAATATTTTAGAAGCTGTTATTTCAGCCTAAACCTTAATCTGTATTCTGTGTTCTGCACTGTTTATAACTCCTGGAAAGCAGAAAACATAACTCTGTTTTCTTCTACCTTGTCTTCTAAGTAAGATATGTTGGTTTACGATGATGGGTACTCATGGATGCTGGGCTGTGGGCAATTCAGCAAGATTCAAAGAAGGATTAAATCTTTTAATGGACAACAGGAACATCCAGAATTAATAGTTATTGCTAGCAAACATTTTGAGAGGGATATTAAACCTTATAGCTTGAACCAATCTTTAACTCTTAGAGATCAGGATGAGACTTAGTGTAATGGGGAAGTTATCCCATATCTGCCTACTCCAAGGTACTTATACCTTCCTCTGAAGCATCTGGTGCTGGCTACTGGACAATGAGCTAGGGGCCTGATCCAGTCTTGTAATTCCTATGTTCCTAACTTTTGTTAGCACTGAACCATTTCTATAGGGAAGTAAACACAGTTCAAATAGGCATTAAACAAAAGTATAGATGGTCAAATGAGAGTATCTAGATGGAGTGTAAATGTTGCTGTTGTTTTTAGTGTACATTGACCTCAGTCCTGCAAGGCGCTCTGCTGAAATAAATGAAACTGCAAACAGTTCCTCCTAAATGGATTGCAGAGTTGGGGCCTTTATTATTTCTGTATGGTTCTGTATTTCAGTATAATCGTTAGATCATTGTGCAGGGATGTCTTCGATGAACATATTGTGCAGTCGTAAAAAACCGTTGAGCTCCACATAGCAGATTTGGGAGAAAACTTTTGCATTATGAATGGGCAGATCAAAAGGCTAGGCATGTTTTAATTGGTCTGCTTTTGTCCCGATTACTGTGAAGCTTTGTTTAAACTGAGGGAAACATTTGGGGATGCAAAACAAAAATGACAGCTGGAAGTGAGACTTTGCTTTGATCTTCACAGAGCACATGATGATCAGCAGGAATGAAATCACATGGATTTGGGGCCCAGGGAGAACTTCACAAAGAAATAGGCCAGAGGAGATGGAGAACCAGGACAATGCATCACATTGACTCCAGGGACTAAGGAGTTTGATGTAAGCATAAGAAATATATATATTTTTTACATTTGAAAGTACATGTACAGTGCATAAGGGAAATTGGGTTTGGATTACCACTATACTGAATGAGTTTTGGTCATAGTACGGGCTAGATTCTGCTCCCACTAGGATTGCCACTGATTTCAACAGGAGCAGTGTAAAGCCAATTTTCAATTTTGTCATTTTGTTTTGACAAAGCTGTTGTTTGGCCTCCATGTTGTTACCCCCTTCTTGTTTGCCAGTTGGTGCCCTTTTGGGTCCAAGGCAGGAAACTACAGGGTTATGTAATTTTGATCTGCCTGGATACTGCTGGCAAGTCTGCCCAACAACCAGAAAGAGTGTGAAAGAACATATGATCAGGGTGTAGTCTATATAAGACTTGTCACACAGAAACTGGTTGCTGTCCATCCCAGTGCCTACAGTCCTAGCTGAGACCTCGCCTCAAGACTAGAAGATAGAAGACCTGCTTACCTTTGGTTCCTGATCCTTAGTGTTATTGCTCCTGGGTCCTGCATCATTCCTGAGGGTTCCTGAGTTCGAGTGTTCCTGTGATCCAGTTATGCTCCTGTCCTTGAGTGCGGTCCTCATTCTGTTGAGATCATCAGATACGGTGGTGATGTATTAGTTTCCTTGATTCCTTGCACCTACCTGTCCTGTGTTATTTGGGGGTCCCTGGCTTCAGGCCAGATTAGACTTAACAACCAAGTGCTTTTGCTTTGTTATATGTTTACTGTTTCGTGGGGTCCTTGTTAATAAACCTTGTTCTGTTGTACTTTATACCTGCCTCTTTGGTATTAATCACTACCCGGTAATAGATACAGGCGGGGGAGGAATCTGTAGTGTAGGGGTTTGTGGGTAAATCCTTAGTTCCCTGTTGTAATACCCTGCTTAGGGGTTAACAGCAGGCCCTATTTTTGTAGAAGCCACAAGTTTTCATTTACAATTTTTCCCCTGCCTGTCTGGGATGTTAACATGCTAATGATACTTGACTCAGCGGAAGGAAAGATCAGAGATTCTGGTTCAAGTCTCTCTTTTGTCACAGATACATGGAGAGAGGTACTATGGTGATAATCATTGTAGATCTCATTACACAGGCTATTGGAAAAGATAAAAAAAATGTCATAAGAACAGTAGCTCTTTCCCCAGCCTCATGGCTTGGGTGATTAGCTTCTGTGGTGCTGGAGAACACCTGTGGCTTGCCCTCTTCTTATGGAGCTTGCTAGTTACATGAGGAACTCTACCACATTTGCATTTTAATTTAAAATCTCAAAACAGTCTATTAAGGTAATGATCTATTAACTGATACACTATGGAGATACAAACCTACTACCTACCCCTCCATTGCCTTGCACCATGTACAAGCATTTTCCCCAGTGCAAAGTAAGTGTAAAATGCTATCAAATCAGAAAGGTGGTATTTTACCCCTCCTTCTCACTTTGCACTGGTGTACATAGCTACACAAGGGGCAGAACAATGGCGAATCAGGTCCCCAGACAGCACTGAAAGTCATATAGATCTAGTTTTAAACTTGGGTGCCTCAGTACGATCTGCTTTTTGGTGCTCAGATGTGTATCTAAGTACCTCAAACTGGGATTTGGGCACCTCATCACTAAAGCTAAGACTGCCCCCAGCCACCCCTGCTCCGATGCCCTGGGGACCACTGCTCGGGTGCTCCCCGGGGCCGTCCCCAAGACCACTGCTCAGATGTTCCCCGGGGCTGCCCCCAAGACTGCTGCTGCATTCCGCAACCTCCATGACAGAATCACAGCCTTACTCATCACAGAATTGAGCATGTAAGTGTGTGGGCCTGGATTAACGCATTGAGCCTCTTCCTATTCCTCTTGGGCTATTATGGGAAGTGTGTGGCCTTTTAATTGTATTTTATCTCTTGTGTGGGAAACAAAATATGCATTGCAAGCAGACACTAGTTCAGACTAGCCCAGGGAGCCAAGGATGCATCCCAAGCACCTTCACTATCCTACCCTGCACAGCCTTGCATTATTTTTTAAATAAATGGGGGCAGGATCTTCCAGTAAAAAAATAGCTCACACATGTTTGTCACTGGACAGTTGTACTACTGAATACTAGTTAGAGTACTGAAAATCAGAGTTGCATCAATTGCTGATGGCAATAAGACAAAGTAATTAGCAACCTTTCAGCTCAGTCACTATCTCAGAGGCTATCAGCACTGAATTCTTGTACACTGCATGGGCATCTTCTGACCGTGCAGCAATGATGGCAACTTGGTCATTTAAGTCCTCGGGAATGCCTGATAAACACTGCAAATGAAATCCTGACCCACTTGAAATCAATGGCAAAACTCCCACTGACTTCAATGGAACCAGAATTTCACCCTCTAATAATACAGGATTTGGGGAATGTTGGCCAATGTCCATATATAAATCAACCAGTCTGGACAAACTGCATCTAAAAACTTTAAGGAAATAAACAAATTAACTTACTAATCCTGATGGGGATCTTTGGCAATTTCTGTAATAGTTATTAGTAATTTATTATTCTTATTACTGAAATGTCATGTACAACTGGAAAGGTAGTGGAAGATTAGAGAAAAGCAAATGTGGTACTGAACCAGCTTTCATAAAAGGAAAAAAAGAGTGATCGTGCTAATTACAATTATTTTAAAATTTAACCTCTATCTCTGGTAAAACAATGCAAAAAATCTTGAGGGGAAAAATTCACTACATTTCTAGAGAATAATGGAACCATGAGCAATAAGTCACATGGTCTTGTGAAGAATAGATCTGGCCTGACTAACTTGATTGCTTTTTTTAAATACAATTACAAATTAATGGATGAATGGAAGGAGCAGATGGAATATATTTGGGTTTTAACAAGATATTTCTTAACTTATAATGGATCTGATTCTCCACTTACTCCAAGCAAATGGAGTTATATGGATATAAAACTGACGTATGTGAGAGAACAGTCAGATTTATCACACAAAAGCATACTTAAAATTAATTCAAAACATCTTGGGCACAAATACTCATGTTGATTGAAATCTGGGCTCATGGACCAAAAACAAATGATAATTACAAGTCTCAAAGTATCAATTTAAGGGCAGAGCAGTGTTAGGTCTCATCTTATTTAATATCTTTCTTAATAAACTACAAAGGGGAGTAAACAGCATGTTAATTAAATTCACAGATGATACTAAATGGGAAGGAGATGAGAATAGCTGTGAGGACAGAGAAAATAGGACAACGGGACCTAGAGAAATTAGAAACTTGGGTCAAAAATAAAATAAGAATCACCTTGGAAAAGTGCAAGCTAGGACATCGGGGTAAATTAATCCAAAAGTCAGATGAGGAGCCTGGAAAGCAGTAATGCTGAAAGAGACTTAGGAGGATAAGTAAGCAAATTTATTTGTTCATGTCTGAATATCAGTGACATCACAGAAGAATTTGCAAAAGTCTTCATGATGCATTGCTAAATTAGAGCACTCAGCAGCTGACCTTCCAATGATCTGCTGATCATCCATCTATCTCCTCACTTGTCATTCCCTACTTTAATGACTCATCACCATTTCTTCCATAATAACTGTCACAAGGGCATTTCTATCTCAACACCTAATGTGACCAAAGTGCATACATTTGCATCCGTTGATTTCCAACATCAGGGTCTCCTTCTCTCCAGTAATATTTCTAATAAGCATTCATCTTTTTTTCCATCCAGGAGATACGCAAGAGTCTTCACCAGCACCACATTTCAAAAGCTTCAGTTTTCTTCTTGTCAGGAGCATTAACATCTCACAATTCACATCCATAAATTGCTATGGAAAAGATTAGACTTTTCACCAGTCATACCTTCATACATTCTGAGATACCATGTTTTTTCCACACTTTCTCAAGGGAGGCCATAGCCGTCTTCCAATTTCTTTGGAATAGCCTCCTTGGTTGGATATATATGATCCCAGAACATTAATTTATTCTACTGCCTCTATAGCTTATCCATTTAATTGCGATGTCCACTTGTATTCTGTTTTTCTTAGTAATAACATGTACATGCATTCTGTTTTCATCACATTCAGGAATAGGAGGATAGAGAATACCAAATTAGACATAAGCTTATAATGCAATACAGTAGCAGAAAAGGTCAGCGCAATCCGTGACTGTATGTATTGAGGTATCGCATCACAGAGCAGGGAAATAACTGCTCCTTTCTTCATGTCTCAAGTGTGACTTCACCAGGGATATTGCTTTCATTCTTGGGCACCTCCTTTCTAGAAAGAGATTCACAAGTCACAAGGGAGTTCAGAGAACAGCAACAAAACTTATCAGCGAGCTGGAGGCTTTGGTGCACAAGGAATGATTTAATAAGAGTTAAATATGCACAGCCTGGCTAAGAAAGGACTAAGGAAGAACATGATACAAAAGTTCACAGGGTACAAACACCAAGCAAGGAGAAGAATTATTTAGGATGGGGAAAGGGAAGTAGAGCTAGGAGTGAATGAATAGGAAAAAGGGAAAAAATAGGTTAAATATCAGAAAAAGCTTTCTGACAGGAAGCATGAGGACTTTTAGGCTGTAGAATAGTTTTTCAAGAAAAGTGATATAACACCCATTTCTTGGGATATTTAAAATGAGATTGGACTAAACACTCGTAAACATTCAATAGGGGATGATCCTGCTTTTACAGAGGACTGGACTATGGCCAAGATTTTCAAAACTGACTGGGCATTTTGGGTGCCTAACTTGAGATGCCTTGAAGGGGCCTGATTTTCTGAAAGTGCTGAATATCTAGCCTCTGAAAACCAGGCCCCTGTAAAGTATCTCAAGTTGTACACTAAAAACGCTTGGTGCTTTCAAAACTCTTGAAAATCTTGGCTCCATCTCTAACTCCTATGATTCCTTGATTCATGCTATAGATGCACAATACATTTTTTTTACCATACTGTGCATAGGCCATGTCAGTGGAGCAGATCCAGGACTGACCAGACATGTTGAGCACACTACTCAGGCTCTCTGAGAAGACAAGTATATCACTGAGATAGGCTATGATGTATTGGGCTAGGATGTCTCAGAATATCTCATTCACAAAGTGCTAGAATGTTACTGGGGCATTTGTAAGACTGAATGGCATCACCAAATATTCATAGAGGTCATATCATGTTTGAAAGGCCATTTTTCACAGCCTGGATCCACGCCAGGTTTTAGGCTCCTCACAGATCAAGCTTGGTAAACACCTGGGGTCACTGTAGGCTATCCAACAATAGTCCAACAGTGGGAGAGGATACCAGTTTCTGATGGTTGCCTGCTTGAGGGCCTGGTGATCCACACATAATCGCAAGGTCCCATCTTTCTTTTTAGTGAAAAGAACTGGGGGCTTGGCAGGGGAGGTGAAGGGATGGATAAATCCTTTGGCCAGATGCTCCTGGAGATAGGATTGCAGAGCAGACAACTCTGGCTCCGACATAGCATAGATGAGACCAAAAGGTATCTTGGCCCGAGGCTACAGCTTAATCAGACAATTATAGTCACAATGTGGTGGTAGTGCATCCACATTCTTCTTCTCAAAGACATCCATGTAGTCATGGACCTTGGCAGGAAGAGCAGGAGTCAGTTCTGACAGGAATCATAGCAGGGCCACAGCCTAGGCCCGAGGGCTCCTTGGCAGTGTCCTGGAATCAGGCTGTAAGGATGTGTTTTGAAGCCAGGACTCATCTGGTGGTGCATACAGGCAAACTTGCGGAAACTGATTTTCCACTCACACCAAAGGATGGTCACAAGTGGCCAGCCACAAGATGCCAATGTGATGTTCTATCCCTTTAAATTTTTGAGCCCTTCCCCCTCCCAGTGGAAAGCCTCACTTTCTTGTTAGTTTCAGTTTTGCAGCTACAACAATAAACGTGACCACAGCTGTGTTTCTATCAGCTTCCTCTGTGTCTGTGTCTATCGCCTTCTCTGCTGGGTCCAACTATGATATTTGACAACGCAGGATTACTATCCCATGAGAGTCAAGTGGTCCCTTTGCCTGAACAAGAAGAAGGAAAAATAAGCAAATATTACTATAAAACAAAGGGGGAAAGTTCATTTAGCGGTACAAGGTGACAAACTGCTGCTTTTTGCTGCTGGGACAGGACAGTGTGAACCAGACAGCTCGAGAGAGGGAATTGGCAATTGACAACAGAACAAAGGAATAGGCTGCCCCCGGAGTTGTTCAAACAAAGAAGCAGTGAGGGAGAAGCAGCCATCTTTGTTGACCATGTGCAAGCAGGCAGGCAGGCAAACAGCTTAGCCTGAACTGAGAATCTATAGCCTGCAGACAGAGCCCAAATACAGCCAATGGAAGAATTCTGCAGTTTGCAATGTAAGCACACTGCCAGAAGAGGGCAGATCAAGCACAGATAGTACAATAACTAACAAAGAAGTCCCTTCTGGCAGAGAAGACGTCCAGGAGGTATGAAGTCCAACAGGAGAAATTGTGGACAATATTGGTGAAATCGATGGCAACTGTGAATCTTGAGTGGTGTACCTTGAACATTTTGAGCAATTTGTTATCTGCAACAACATTCCAGAGGGACAAAGAGTTTCAGCTTTGCTGATAGCAATAGGTCCGAAGGCATACGGTAGGGTTACCATATTTCAGCAAGCAAAAAAGAGGACGGGAGGAGCCCCGCCCTAGCCCCGCCCCTGCCCCTCCCACTTCCCGCCCCCCCAGAACCCCCAACCCTCCCCCCGTTCCTTGTCCCCTGACTGCCCCCTCCTGGGACCCCTGCCCCTAACTGCCCCCCAGGACTCCACTCCCTATCTAAGCCTCCCTGCCTCTTGTCCCCTGACTGCCCCAACCCTTATCCACACCCCCACCCCCAGACAGACCCCTGGGACTCCCATGCCCCATCCAACCACTCCCCACCCCCTGACAGCCCCCCCCAGAACTCCCAACCCATCTAAACCCCTCTGCTCCCTGTCCCCTGACTGCTCCGATCCCTCTCCGCACTCCTGCCCCCTGACAGCCCCCCCCAGAACTCGCAACCCATCTAAACCCCTCTGCTCCCTGTCCCCTGACTGCTCCGATCCCTCTCCCCACTCCTGCCCCCTGACAGCTCCCCCCCAGAACTCCCAGCCCCCCACCCCCCCGCTCCTTGTCCCCTGACTGCCCCCTCCTGGGACCCCTGCTCCTAACTGCCCTCCAGAACCCCACCCCCTACCTAAGACTCCCTGTTCCTTGTCCCCTAACTGCCCCCTCCTAAGACCCCCCCCAACTGCCCCCCAGGACCCTACCCCCTACCTGTACCCTGACTGCCCAAAACTTTCTCCACTCCCCCCAAAAATCCCCCCCCATTTCTTGACTGCCCCCTCCAGAACCTCCCTGCCCCTTCTCCTGCCCCCTGGCCCCCTTACCCTGCTGCTCAGAACAGGGTGTTGGGCTCTGTGCGAGCCGAGCCGGACACGTGGCTGCGCTCCCCAGCACAACAAAACCCGGTCCCTGGCCCTGCACAGTGCTGCTGGACCGGGCTGCAGGGGAGAGCTGCCAGCTCAGAATGCAGGGCGGATCTGGCTCCTCTACAGCTGCTCCAGAGTCCAGCCCGGGACTTCCCTGCAGCCCTCCCAGCTGCTCGCTCTGCTCTGCCGGGGGAGGGGGGAAATCCCGGACATTTTGAGTGCTTTACAAATTCCCCCCGGACGCTATTTTTAGAACAAAAAGGAGGACATGTCCGGGTAAATCCGGACGAATGGTAACCCTAGCATACGGACTGCTGCGTGACCTACTGTCTCCAACTGTGTCCAGAACTGCCACATACGTTGCAATTACTGCAGTAATGCAGAAACGTTTTTCTCCTATCCCATGATAGCCTAACAATATCAGTAGCATCAGTGACATCAGGGAAATGGAGAGTCGGTAGCACAGTTCATTGCTGCTCTAGGGAAATTGTCAGAGCACTGTCAGTTTGGAAAAACATTGCCCTGCATGACCAATTAGTTTCTGGATTATGCAATGACCAGATCTGGAAAAAGTTATTGACTGTAGCAATGCTTACATTCAAGAAGGCTGTTGAAGTAGCAATTGCCATGGAGACCGCAAAGAAGGATGATCTGAAATTTAGCATGAACGGAGAATTGGCGAGACAGAGGATCACAGTAATGTAAGGAATTTCCGTGTGGCCACTGTGCACAAGTGACTCACACTGAGAAGCAACACAGGGTGCTTCTCAGATGCAAGTAATGGAAATCTCCAGAGGCAGGTATAAATCAGTATGGAGATAACGAGGTTCTGAAGAAGTGAGGTTCTTACCCACGGAAGCTTATGCTCCCAATACTTCTGTTAGTCTCAAAGGTGCCACAGGACCCTCTGTTGCTTTTTACAGATTCAGACTAACATGGCTACCCCTCTGATACTTGACACTGACAAGGATTGCTGCGCATGCCAGATTATTTGTAGGAAGTGCAAAAAGGAAGGACACATCTCCATGACTTGTCTCACAGTTCAATGACCAGCAACACAGAGTAATCATCCATACAGGAAGATGCCAATGCAGCCTGAACCTAAGAAAGGTTGAAATTCGGGAATTCATAATGTGGTATCACAAGCTGGATTCAGAGATGGCATCTGGGTCACACCCTTGATTGCAGCAGTTCTTGCAAGAATGGAGGTTAATACTGGAGCTGCCATTTCACTGATTTCTGCATCTACCTATCACCAGAGTTTGTCACAAGTTCCTCTGGAAGAAACCTCCATCGTTTGGAAGATTATACCATAGAACAGTTAGCCCTAAAAGGGATGCTCCAGGTGAAAATTCAACTAGATGGACAATCAGTTGTTTTACCCATGTATGTGATGGAAGGATACTATCCAGCATTATTTGTCAGATCTTGGATTGAGAAGCTCATGTTGAATTGGACCAACATCAAGGCGATCATGAAAGCACCTCAAGATCTTCAAGAAATACTAGACAGACAGTACATCGTTTTTGAAAAAGAGCTTGGACAGATGAGCAATGTGTCAGTGAAGCTCACTGTTAAGTTGGACAGACAGCCAAAATATTGCAACCTCAGAGTTGTGCTTTATATGCTCTGAAACCTCTGGTAGATGCTGATTTGGACCAATTAGTGAACTTTGGAGTCCTGTCACCAGTTTCACACAGTGACTGGATTATATCCATCATACTAGATTTGTTTGGTATTGTTAATGGAGGTCAGTGTTTCAGTGAACTAGATTTGCTCAGTGCATACCTAAAAATGGAGAGTGATCTGGCATCTCGCAAATATCTCACAAACAACACACAAAAAGGCTTATTTTGTTACAGCAGGTTGCCTTTCATTATCACATCAACACCGGCTCTGTTCCAGTAAGCCATGTATTAGATCCTGAAGGGACTGAATGGAGTTCAATGTTATTTGGATGACATTCTTGTACAGAAAAGGATCAAGAGGATCATCGTCAAAATTTGGATGCTGTCTTGAATGTTTGGAAAACCCTGGACTGAGAGTACTTCGAGATAAATGTGAGTTTTTCAAACCTTCAGTTGAATACCTTGGACATGTAATTGATGCCACAGGCTAAAGAAAATCACCAGAGAAAGAGAAGGTGATTCTTGAAGCACCATCGCTGAAGAACATGTCACAGTTACGTTTATTCTTAGGCCTGCTTAACTACTATGGTAAACTTGTGCCTAAAGTGGTGACAGTATTTGGACCTTTACATGAACCATTACAAGCAAAGAAAAAATGGAAATGGACTAAAGACTGTGAGTGTACATTTAAGAAAGCAAAAAAATTGTTGACATCAGCTGAAGTTCTTACACATTTTGATGCTTTGCTACCATTGCAACCTATGAAGTTGTCACATTTGTCCTCATGACATGGAGAAAACAATTGCCTTCACTTCATAAACACTCACTACACCTGCGAAGAATTATGCTCAAATAGAGTGAGACACTCTCAGCATTATCTTTGGAATTTGGAAGTTCCATATCTATCTTTATGATAGACATTTTACCTTGCTGACGGATCATCACCCACTACTTTCAATTTTTGGACCAAAACATGCAATTCCGTCACTAGCAGCTGCTCGTATGCAATAACAGGCATTGCTACTTTTAGCTCATTCCTTTACTATTCAGAATAGGAACAGCAGGCAACACTGGTTGAGGAAACCCCTAAATTTTTGGCAGTCTCCTTTGAAAGGCTCCAGAAAGGGGACTGTCAGACTGGAGTCCAGATGCACAGTTGCGCCTCATGCCTAGAGCACAGTGTTTCTCATCCCACAGCTGGGCAGCCTGCTCTGACAGTGTCTGGTTCTTGGAGGTGTACTGCACCAGTTGGGCCCATAGCGCAGGATTTTCATGGAGTAGCTAGAGGGTCTGCACTCAGAGACCTTGTTCTCAGACAAAAGCTGTACCACTTGTGTCCAAAACAAGGGAAGTTCCTCCTAGGGGAGCTGTCAACACATTCAGGCATGTCTAGTGTCCTTTGGGACATGCTGGGTAGGGGGTGACCCACTGCTTCCAGGTCCACAGGGCCAGCCTTCTCCATGGGGTAAGGTGGTCCAGGCAAACTGTCGGGATCCTGGGCAGAGGTAGGCAGGACTAGTATTAGGAGCTTGGGAGCAAGGAACTGAAGCCAGGAGGCAGAGCCAGTTTCAGGGTCAAAAATCAAGCTGGGGGTCAAAGCTGGAGACAAAGTCAGCAATCAGGCCAAGGGTCCATATCAGGCATAAGGGTCTGTGCTGGCATTCTGGGGGTCAATTGGGAATCAGAATCCAAGTCAGAGCAGAGATCAATACTGGGAGTTCAGAAGCAGAGTTGTCATGGCAGCTAACTAGAGATGCACTGGATTTATGGCTTATTACAACAATCTATAACCTACATACAACACCCATCCAGCTGCTAGCCCCATGGGTTTATATAGAATTAAGGAGACAATCAGGGATCACTAAGACAACTGTCATTCAGAGCACTTGAGGCGGAACTTCCTATGGCGTGCAACCTCTGAAGAAGGTGAGTCACAGAGAGTAGCCAAGTTATAGCTGCTACTGGGTGGTGGTATAGGGATGTGGGTTCCCTGGTAGCTCTCTGGGTGTTGGGTTCAAGTCAGACACAGAGCATCTGAAGGAGTCCAAGAGAAACTGGTTAAAAAGAGATTGAAGAGGTTTTTTAAAAATAGCAGGAAGATGGGCCTTAGATAAACCTAAAACTAAAAAACCTATTTGAAAGGATAGATGTGTCTTGTTCCTAAAATGCTTTACATTATTTTGAAAGAGCACTCATTTTTCCTCATAATATAAATGCAGAGACAGAAAGACATTTCTTATTTCTCATCTGTTTCATCTGTTTCAGTGAATCCAGCAAGCCTTCACCAGCCATTTTGTAACTGGAAACATTTCTGTGCTTTCCCACTTTCCCTTTCATAGATGAATTTTAATAAGCCTCCTTTTCCTTTGTTCAGTAATTCATCCTGATTGCTCCCAGTTTTATTGCAGTTTTGTCTTTGTTTTCATTTTCTTGTTCCCTCCATTCTTCTTCTCTGTAGATTTTTATTTTACTTGCAGAAAGTTATAACTACTGCACATATATTTAGAATACATGGGGGTGTATGTAGATATAGATATTAATAGATATATGAGCACTGCACCGTTCTTATCACTGTTCCAATATTATAACGTTTATATTCCCGTATGTCATGCTACATTGTCCTACCATCACTAACTTCAAGTGGCGATTTTCACACAGTTCATTTAAACCTGAAATATAAATGTCCACTATTTCCATGTTATCGGATGACATTTGTAGGCTCACAAATGTGATACAAAAGACTATGTGATCAAACAACGTCAAACTAATGTGATTGAAGTTTAGGTGAAAAGAGCAGAAGCAACTAAAATATCATACAAAAGCTTTTTTATCATATTTGCACAATGGACAGAGGCTTTAGCAAAACAGCCTAGGGAAAAAAGCTAAAAGCATATACTGCTAAGCAGAGAGAATTCATGTTCATTTTCATTGTGCGGTATTTGTCTTGATCAGATCATCTTATTGCCAAGGAAAACCAACCTACTCATCCATACCGTGCGTTTTTATAAAGCTATAGCCTAGTAAATCACAAAATTTTAATGCTTTGTTCAGTGGAATTATTAGTGCCTGTAAAACAAGTCTGTGTCTTGTTTCTAAAAAACTTCATTTTGCTTTTAAAAAATGATACACACTGAGGATAAAGAGGAACTGCCACTCCCTGTTACAAATATTTTAAAAATATAGCTGTACAAACTCACACAAACCAGAATTTAGCATAATTTAAACAAAAAGGGAATAAATCCCTCTTCCCACTTCATTATAGATCAAATTCCCTACACCAGATTCTGTGTTCCACTCTGGTCCTTTTACTCTGCTTCAGTGGCATATTGGATCTGCTGCAAGTACTACAGCAAGGCAAATTAGGGAAAGGAGTTTGGTCAGAACAAAATGCACTCTAGCTGTTCTTGACTGATAGAACAGCCCCTCAAGCCAAGCATAGATTAGAGCAGCCTTGAGACTGCTCTCACTCTACCTCAAGAACCAGATAGGTCCCCAGATGGCCCCAGAATATGGAGAGACAGAGAAGCCACTTTTGCCCCCAAATTCCATTCCTGTACTGAGCAGAGCTCAGGAAGCATGGAAAATCTAATCTCTTGAAATGAGGGAATCAGATTTTGCCAAGTACGAGCTTGCATTTACCTCAAGAAGCAAATTCCCATTTACTACTCTGATTAAAATGAGGGTCCCTCTTTATTCCTAAGGAGCCAGTCGCTACATAAAGCAGGTTGCAATTTCCCCCAGATTGCAAGTCGCATGTATTTTCTCTCTTAAAATATAAAAACTGGTACATAAAATGGACCAATTTTTCTCCTTAAAAGCCAGATCATTGTATTAGATCTGCACCACAAAGCTGCCTTATGACATAATGCACAACATTTAATTTTTCATCCAACCAGCAGTTTTGTTCACGTAAAGAAAAGGAAGTGCACTATGACTTCCTCCACATGTGTTGGCAGAACCACACCAGCTTGTGTGCCAAGGATTCATGTGGTGTATGTAGGTATGAGACAGCAGAGCCTAGTGGCTAGAGCATTGGATAGGATTCAAGGTTCAATTCCAGGCTCTATCACTGGCCTGCTAGGTGATCGTGGGCAAGCCACTTCCTTCCTGTTGCCTCAGTTTCCCCATTTCTAAAATGGAGATAATAATACTGATCTCCTCTCTAAAACACTTTGAACTCTAAAGATGAAAAGTGTTATACAAGAGGTAGGTACTGTTATTATTATGCTTTTAATATCTGCATCCTTCACCATTCAATTTCTAAGATTTCAGGCCGGGTGAAGAGATGGCAGCCATTTTGTTCTTAGAATTATTGCAGCTTGTCACACAGATGACAAATCTCTCATGAAGACTTGGGTGGGGGAAGGAGTTTGGTTGCTGTTTTTCTTAATCTAAAAAATAAATGTTATTTTAGATTGAGAGCATGTCTTGTTCTTAATGTACAGAAAATACAACTGCTCAGACACAAAGTCAGCCTGCTAAACCCAAACTGTAGTACACTTTATGATGGCACCCAGATGAAATAGCTATTCCTGAGTAATATGCAATGCATCTTACAGTTCGGCACATGACCTCCTCATAAATACACATAGCTGACATCAGTGTTCCAAGAACCATTCTAATAGATGAATGAGACAGGAAGAATCACTGATGACATTGGTTGCACTGCATGTGTCTAGCTATAATACTGTGACTGTGCAAAGCCATTATTAGCACATAATCCCAACATGATTCATGAAACAATGAGCCTTCAGTTGTAACCAGACTGGTAGCAGCTCCCCAAGTAAACAGCAGCTGGACATTGCTAGCAAGCACCATAGCAAGGAAGACAACATAAAATTGATCTTTGGGGTAAATAAAGACGCTCCATTGACAACAATGTGAAAAACCAGCAAAACATCAGAGATTTGGTTTCCAGGAAAAGCAGATCTCACATGCATAAAAAAACCTCTTCACTTTTTCATGCAAAGAAAAACTGCTTGACTCCAAAATGGCCATGAAATTCTCTGCAAAAAAAGGCAATATTTTCCCCTGAGGCAAATCCTCTCAAAAATCTTAGCTTTACAAAGGAAAAGAGTGTTGCTTTGAGCAGATCTTGTTCAGGTGTTTACACTGCCTGGAGGTGCCCCCTACAGTGTGCATCAGGGGTAGTCTACCAGGTGTTTATTGATTCATGCATCACCCTTAAAAAGAGAGGTGACCGAAGAAGATGACAAGATTCAGAAGCAGAAAGAGAGGCATTAATCATCAGAACAGGGGGAGGTGGAGAGCACTGATTTCAGAAATGGTTTCTTTTCTATAAGCATTTCTTCAGTAAGAGCAGTAATAATTCCATTCTCCGTTCTTACCACTGAAGCTGTTTATTCTCCACTATGATGCGCTGGATATGCCAAGAATACTACAGCAAGGCAAATTTATTTAAACCACCCTGGTTTTCATCTTCTAAGTGTTGCTCCTCCTGCAAGGTATTGATTAAGCTTTCTCCCTTCTCTGTCTGGAACCTGCTAACACCAATATTTGGAGCGCCTTCTTCACTCTCCTCACATGCGTTGGGACCAGGGCTCTTTTCTGGCACCTGGTGCCTCCACCCAATGCAACGACTCAATGTGGCATATACACAGTGGTGCTGTCTCTTGACAAAATCTATACAACTACTGGCTGGCAAGAAGCGTGCAGTCCAGTATGCAGGGGACAATAAATGAAACAAACCCCAGCCAAGGAATACACACCAAAAATAATACAAAGGGGACTTTACTGGGAATAAGAAAATAGGATCTGAGGAAGGAAAGGATTATGGTTAACTAATACTGTAATAAACATTAATACATAAACCAATTCACCACCTCTCGACATTAACAACTCCTCCAAACCCCAGCCCCTTCCCTGGCACGCTCCTGAGGCAGATGGTATGCTGAGGTTGAATGTTTTGGGACGGAGCGTCGCAGCACTGTGGCATTGGCCAGCTTAAACAAATGTCCCTTACTTTATCCTCCCCTCCCCCACCCTGGGTGGGGGGTTCTCTCCTGACTCCAACCAGGGTTGCTGCTCTCAGGTCTGGAACCCACCTGTGTCTCAGCTGGCTCTAGTAGCTGGAGCCAGGTTAGATCTTTCTGTGTCACTGCTGGATGCTGGTCTCTGCAGTGCTGGAACTGACTGAGCCATGTAACTAGAAGAACTCCCTTTGGGAGGAGTGGGAGTTTAGCAAGAATTCCATGAGCTCCAAACTGAAACTCAGCTGCCTGTCCTTTTTGTCAAGTTAGGCTGCCTTCTCACTGAGGGCTGTGCAGAAACCACAGCAGGGGTTTCTAGTTCCGTCTGTCCCCACCCCTGACTCCAAGCATGCTGAGAAATGATGTCAGAGGGCTCAGGTAGCCATCTTAGTTGTAGTCCTTTTGGGGCCCCTTGGAGTCTCGGTCTGTGGCTCCAGGAGCAGGCAAACTCCAAGTGTGGGTTACATAAGTGCATTACAAACACTTACTATTAAGAACTTCATCCTGCTCCCACTGAAGTGAATGAAAGTTTTGTAATGGACTTCAGTGGGAGCAGGATTAAGCCCCTAATCGTCATAACACCCCTCTGAGGTAGGTATTACTGTTCCCATTTAACAGAACGGGAAACTGAGGGAGACAGGGTAAGGGCCAGATCCTCAGCTTGTATAAAATAGTGTAGTTCTATTGAAGCCAACAGCACAATAGCAATTTATACCAGCTGAGGATCTGGCACTAAGCCTCTTGCCAAGGGCAACAGATGTCAGAACTGCATTAGAACTCAAAGGTCCCTAATCAAGAACACAAGACTACATCCCTCTCTTTAGGACACGTGAAAACAAGCAATGCAAGTTACTCCTGAAGCAGAGTGTGCTGGAATCCAAAAAATTACTATCTTCATGGCTGGAACACTTCTAGCACTTCCATTTCTCTGACTATTATCACTGGGCTCATACTATTCAGTCTTGCTTTGACATCACTGGATGATTGATAGGTTTGAATGAGCAACTTGCAACTAGTTGGTAGGAGCTGTAGCATCTTCACAGACCTCCCTACTTGCAGCCTGCACATCAAATTCTTGAATGAGATTCTGAATTGCTTTCCAAAGTAATTTTCTAAGTTACAGTAGCTTTTTACATACGCAGCCAGATTTCACCTCCATAGCCCTCAAAATATTTTAAGAATAAAGCATATCATGTGGCCTAATCACATGTAGTCTGTGTTCTTGTTCCTAAAAATACATACATTCATGACCAAACATACAGTATTTGTTTAAATAATGTGTATTGGTATCAGCTGCATATGCTTGCTCACCATCAAATTTTAAATCAACCATTTGTCTTTTGAATTATAAGGGAGAGATCTTTAAATTGATGACAGCCCAGCTGTAATATTGCAAACATTTCATGCATAAAACAAAACGGGTAAAGCTTTTGTTTCCACCAGCACAGGTTCTGTTTTTTCATTTGGCTTTGGGTTTTTTGGCCATCAGTGAAAACCATGTGCGTACTCTACAATCACAATATGCTAATGCCATTATATAAACAGATGGAAACCCTCACATTGAATGATGTACTCACCTCCAACTCAAAAATCACACAGAAACTGAAAGGATCCAGACAAAGGCAAGAATTGGAGGCATAGAAAGACTTCAGGACTTCCACATGAGGAGAAAGTAAAAATATTAGGACATCTGGTGAATACTTATGCTGAAAGCACCTGCAGCAGAATGGCACCTGCAAAGACACACAGGTAACCATTTAGGCTTTATAACATAGGTCAAAACTAACACCTTAAACACCTGGAAACTAATAGGAAGCAAATGCAGATGCTGAAGCACTGGTGTCATGTTCCTGGTGAAATATGCTACCTGCTAATTGGGCTGCTGCATTCTGTGCCATCTTTAGTTTACAGGTGTACCTCATGTAAGATGACATAGACATGAATTACACTAGAAATGTTTACAGTCAAAATAAATGGTTGTAAATTCTAGATGGGATAAAAGCCTTTCTGCACACTTCTCCTATATGCTCATCCAACAGCAAGGAATGGTCCAGCAATACCCCCAGATTGTGAACTCTAGTAAAAGATGGCAGGCCCACACCCCTCAATTAAAGGCTCAGTTATAACCCATGCCACGTCTTTCTGCTGATTCTCCAAACCTAACAGTACCCCAGCTACCCATCATCCATGTCCTAATATTTACCAAACACTGGGTAAAGCTTAGGTGAGACAGACAAAGAGAGCTGTGTTGTCATCAGCATATTAAGAATACTGTAACCCAGGCCTCCTCACTCACCTTTTCAATGTACTGGTTGAACAGAGGAAACAAAATGGAACCTGAAAAACCCCACAAGAGAAATCATTCAGGGCAGAAGAGCAATTGCCCCAATCTACATTCTGGGTTCCCTCTGAAAGAAAAGAATAAAGCCACTGAAGGATGACCCCCATCTACTTCTGGTAGCATTCACAGGTGAATTAACAGCATATTATGATTAACGATATTGAAGGAGGCAAATTGAAGAAAGGGCACCTCACCTTCATCTGTTGCCAGAAAGAGACTAAAGTTACCAGTGTAGACTTTGTCCTCATCTCCCTGTGTGCAGGTTGACAAAGGTCAAGATGGTCTGAGGCAGCCAGATATTCAGAGTTGCCTTAGCTCAGTCTTCACAATGAACTCATCCAAAAATGGAAGACTAGACACTGGACAACAACCGGACAGACTGTCAGCAGCAATGTTTGTCTGAGGCATAATCAGATACCAATTTGCTTAACAGAAGCTAGCAACTTGTCATTCTTAATGGAGGCATTAACAATCTGGAGCAACAATAAACCCAGTCTTGCCCCACTGGCCTTCATCAGCCAAAAAACACACAAATATGAAGCAGAACTGTGGAACAAAGAATTTGCAACACTACTATCACCTCAGTGAGTGGCATCAGTCTGCACTCATGGAGAGGACTTAGCATTTCTTCCCTCACGATATTTCCCTGCATCCAAAGAAAGAAACAGTTCAGTATGAATCTGCTCAATCGGATCCACAAAGGACCATGAAATTTCCTCACAATGGGAAGAACTTGTATCAGCCGCTGAATGGAGACAGCTTGGATTGACCACATAAAACAAATCTGCTGACTGAGACCTAGCAGAACTATGTAGAGGCAGAGAAACTGTTCTTTGCCTCCTGAGCAACAACAGCATAAGATTTAAAACAAAACAACAAATCCTTTATGGTACAATCTGATTTGGCTTGAGACTTCAGGCACCACAACTCTACTCATTTTCCCTCCAGCTTCACTTGTTTCAAGTCAAGGTGGCCTGTGAGGATGGAAGACTGAGAAAAGGATACCTAGGGGCGGCTTCATCATTAGTTGAAGACAAAAGACTATATTAATACTGTTCTACCAACCCATCCATTGATTGGTCTCTTGAAGGAACAATGTTCCCCCACAGAAGCCTCTGAAACTGCTCAGGTATCACCGAGAAATGATGGTAAACCACCAAAACAATTCCCATTTCCCTAGGTAATGGGAACAGAGACCAAAATATAAATTACAGTGCAGTTTGAATAAAATAAAAATGGACCAAACTCCCTTGAGCTAACCTCAAATAGAAAGGTTTGCCAAAGTACTGTTTAAAAACAAGGCTATTTTCAAGTTATTTCTGACAGATCTGAAACCAGGAGGAACTGGCAATCTGATATGGCAGCTTTTGATTCCAAGTCCAGATCTGCAGCATGATTTTCAGTTGCCTTTGTGCTCCCAGCCATTTGAGGGGAGGCTGACCTTTGAGTGATGTTAGTATCTCTCAGTGTTGCATTACCTTTAATTTTGAAATCAATTTTTGCACCATCATAAAACTAGGGTTACCATATTTTGTGCCACCATATGGAGGACACTCCACGGCCCACGGCCCCGCCCACGGCCCCGCCCAACCCCGCCCCTCCCCAAAGTCTCCGCCCCCTCCCCTGCTTCCCGCGAATATTTGATTCGCGGGAAGCCTGAAGCAGGTAAGGGGGGTGTGGGGGGAGGAGGCGCGGCCCAGGCTGGCCCCCCGGCGTTTCCAGCCTGGGTCGGCTCGGGCCCTGGGGTGCCGGCCCCGGCCGACCACCCCCGGCCCGCCCAGCACTGCCGGCCCCCGGCGGCCCGGCGCACCCCCCGGCTCCCGGCTCCGCGGGCCCGGCTCCCCGCCGGCCCGGCTCCCCGCCGGCCCGGCCGGCCCGGCTCCCCGCCGGCCCGGCCGACCCGGCTCCCCGCCGGCCCGGCCGGCCCGGCTCCCCGCCGGCCTGGCTCCCCGCGGGCCCGGCCGGCCCGGCTCCCCGCTGGCCCGGCTCCCCGCCGGCCCGGCTCCCCGCGGGCCCGGCCGGACCGGCTCCCCGCCGGACCGGCTCCCCGCCGGACCGGCTGACCCGGCTCCCCGCCGGACCGGCTGACCGGCTCCCCGCCGGACCGGCTGACCTCCCGATTTTCCCGGACATGCTCGGCTTTTGGGGATTTCCCCCCGGACGGGGATTTGAGCCCCCAAAAGCCGGACATGTCCGGGAAAATCCGGACGTATGGTAACCCTAAAACCCATGCTTCTTCATGAGCCCCTCCTGCTATTGCATTTCCATACCCACTTCTGAAATCTGTTTTGAAGTGAAGTTGTAAAGATGTGAAATCAAAGGTTTCCTGGAAGTTCTACAGCCCAATTGCTTCATCATGTCATCAAGTTGTCTGATCAGCAGAGATGGCCAAACTGCAATTCACAGATCAAAATCCAGTAAAAAGGTGTGGCCTGTGGAGAACACAGATTCCATGCAGTCATCCAAAGGCTACATCTCCCTATAAAACACAAAGGCTGCAATATGGTCCATCAATTAGCTATGGCTCTAGGGCTCCTGACAAGCTGCCAGTGCCGCTATTGGTCAGGTGAAGCGTGGGCATTGATGTGAATCTTGGGCATCCAGTGACAACCTGACAGGTAGGAGGATTCTAGATTCTAAGCTAATGCATATTTGGGACAAGCTATTATACAGCCTAATGTCTCATTCAACCTGGCTGAAAAAAAAAATATTAGGCCCTCACTGAAAACCAGATACCACAACTGAGTTGAACATAACACACACAATGTTCCATGCAGTAGCTGTGAAGTTCAGTTATACTGTGAAGCTAGTTATGACTGATATAAACATTTGAACAGGACTTTGTGAAAGTGAAGGTTTAAGTTTGTTGGGTGGCTGGTTTCTAAGGCCATGTACACATGACAGAGATTCTAGCAGAATAGCTGACATAACCTTGTAGAGTAGATGCAGCCTGCACTGAGAGAAGGAGTTTTTCTGTCTGTGTTGGAACACCACCTACCTGAGCGATGGTAACTGGGTCGACAGAAGCTACTTTGCCCAGAGGTGTGGATTTTTTTTACACTTCTGAGCTATGTAGCTATGTCGACCTAAATTTTAAGTGTAGACCAGGCCTAAGATGGAAGTAGGTATCTTATGCATCTCTACCTCTCTGGAAATGATTTTAGTCCATGGTGATAGTCACTTCAGTTATTTCAGTTATTTCAGTAATTGCTTTGAAGTTAGCTTCCAACATTTGCAGCCATTTGCTACTGTCCTTTGCTTCTGGCCTCATTAATGCTTTTCCCAGTTCTTTTTGTTCTCCAGTCCCAATTTGTCACCACAGTTATGGCATGATTTGTCTGCTCCAGAATCTACTTTTTCTCCCATTGTGTTTGTTATTATTTCACATAATAAAAAATCCTCTCCGCTTTTCCACCTTGCATCCAATGAGGTTGTTATGGATAACAGATTCTACAATGCAGATAGAGTTTCATTTAACTGCTTTTTTTCCTATTCTACCATGCAGAGACATAACTGTCTTTTAAGTCTCTCTTTATTCTTCCTATCTATGGATGGGAAAGATTCTGTTTGATCCTGAGATTGCTGTAGTGACTAATTAATTATTTGCCCATTTGGGTGTACATTATCCTCATAATAATTTTTGGCACTTATCAGTTGGTGGCAATGTTAATTGTTCTCTTGTTGTGCCGATATATTTGAAAGCATGGTATCCACAAGAAATGATGGAAAATACGTCATCTGTAGCAATAAAAATGCAGTTTGGGATATGGAAGTGGTTCAAGCTTATAACAGCAGCATGGCCTAGCAATCAGAGCCTGGAACTAAGAGTCAGAAGGTGTGAGTTATGTTCCTGGCTCTGATATGACTGAGTGGACAAGTTACTTAACCTTTTTGTGCCTTGATTACCCCCATGTGTTAAGCAAGGACAATGCAGCCTATTCACCTTTATATAGCTCTTTGAGGTCTATGGCTGAAAAGCATTATATAAATGCTAAGTATTATTATTATTATTATTATTCTAAAGCATTCACTACTATTTCAGCATTTAGCATCAAGTGATGTTTTGTTCCAGAGCTATGTGACCTGGCAAAGTATATGGCTGCAGACCCACGGACAAACGCTGATCTTCCGATACTCAAGGAAGCAAGAATGGCTATCCATAAGTTACAGAATGGACGTGCCACTGGACCTGATGGTACTCCACCCTCACTGCTCAAAGGTGCCTTGGAACCAGTAATCACTGGCCTGCATCAACCATTCTTAAAAGTATGGGCATCAGGCTAAGAACCAGCAGAATGGAAATATGGCATTATAGCTTCCCTGTGCAAGGCAAAGGATCTCACACTGACTGTGGCCATGACAGGCCGACTTCATCATCTGTTCTTACATTTTGCTTTGGAAGATGCAGCCATTCCTTTAAAGACATCATCAAGTAGTCAACTATGGACACCTTCCTTACCCTCCGATTCTCGGCTGAGCCCCACCAAGAATTTAATCACCTGTCTCATGTAGCATTTATCAACATCAAAGCAGCATTTGATTTGGTTGACAGGTCAGTGCTTTGGCTTGCACTGAAAGTTGGATCTTAAGAATCACCCTGCAGATATTGATCTTTGTCAATTTCCTTCATGTATTTTTGCCCTTTGAATCAGGACATCTATATATCTGACTGTAAGAATCTTCAGAAATGGGTTGAAAATAAACTGGAATCATTTAGAGATATTATGTTAACAAATCTTAACAAAATCTCACCTTAATGGCGCCTTTCAAAATTTTTAAACATTCTTTTCATTATTTGATCATTGAGATTACAGTATGGGAATTGATTCATTGTATAAAAATAATTATAAATCCCATTAAAACAAATGGAAATAGACTAAAAACGCTGGAAGCAGTTATTCCTGTCCCCAGTTGAAAGAATGTAATTTGATTAAAATGGCTAGATCACCAAAGCGCTTGGCCTCTCCAGATAAGGAATTACATTTTTACTTTTTGGCAGCACAACCACAATTTTTAATGAAAGATGCGATTGCTGGATACTACTGATTGGAGGGAGGCAACACACGGTGTCTGATTACAGCAAAAAGTACATAAAAATAATACAGAAATTATGAAATGTTGGGCCAGATACTTGGCCCTGGTTAAGTCACCTTTGTACCACTCCAGTAGCTCAAAAGGGACATCAGGCAGCTGAGGATGCCCCCATGCTGGGCAGTCTTCTGCAGACATGAGATTTTACCCTACCCATTCCCCTCCTTGGCACAAGGCGGTAGAGAAGGGTGCATGTTGAGAATGGAGCTGGCGTCCTCTCCCATGCAAAGCCACACACGAGTAGCTGCATTCTGGCTCTTTAATAGCAATAGCCAGGCTGTTCAGAAGCCACAGCTTGATGCTTGGCAGAACTTGCTTACCAGACCTGAATCTTTAGGGGTACAGATGTCTGTGGAGCTCAATGTGTTCCTACAGTCCTGAGTCCCTGTGGCTGCTCTAACTTGTGTGGGGAGCCAGTTTGGCCTCTGGCTGACCCCAGGATTGGGGACGGCGTATAGAGTGCTTAGGGTCACCTTTGCCTCCCTCTCCCCTCAGCTGTGAGCTCAGCATAGCCAAAGATGTGGCCCAGAATCTCCAAGTAGGATTTACATTTGTAAACAACTAGAGAGAGCATGGAATCAAAATACTGCCATCTGGTACAAAAAGCATTCCACCAGTTTGGTGGCACTTGTGATGGCACCATCTTTGTGTGGCAGATGTCCACCCTTTGGCCAAAGATGTCTGCTGCATTGGGGCAATTTCAGATCACAGAGTCTTCTATGATTATTGCATAGCATCAGTGGCTCATTCTGCTTTTATTACCTGTGGGTCGCACTCACTCCTCAGTGCAGATTTAGCACAGTCATCCATCCCTGAGTCACTTCCGGGTTGGAGTCCTTCAGTATTTTCTACCAGGCGAATACACGCGCTGAAGACAACTCAAAAGCTTTGTTATTATCATTGTTACTGAAGTATCGCCCGAAAGCCCCTATCTGGGTCCTGGTCTATTGTACTAGGTGCTGTACAAACGCAAGGCATGGCCCCTGCCCTGATGAGTTTGCTGCTGCAGAATGTCTAAGTGCAGTGGATCTATGTAGGTACATAACAGACATTTTGTGAACTACACTGGCTTCCTGTCAGCTTCCAAGTACAATTCAGACTCCTGATGTTGATCTACAAAGACCTGAACATAATTTGGCCCCTTCACTTGTGGTCCCAGCCATAATCCAGAGCTGGAAGAGGAATGTTTAAAAAAGGACAAATCAAAAGCACTAGCAAAATCTCAAAATAAGTTTGCATTGAGTCCTGGGCACAGACTTGCAGCGGTGGGTGGATGAGGGGTGAGTTTTTCTTTCATCCTGGCTAGTGCCAGACAACACAGAGTGCTATGTACTTTCCTTCAGACTCCCTGACGTTAGTTTTTCACTAAATAGACATGGACACTTCTTGCAGCAACGGACTATCCAGATGTGTGGCTCAAAGCTGCATGCTTGTGCCAGAGAGAAAAAGAGGATTAATATATTATAAAACCTCTCACTTTGAACAGAAAAAATATGAGAATGATCAAAGTAAAATAGGGAAGAATTAAATGGAAAGAGGCCACAAAAATGTTAATTGCACCATCGACTAACACTTCCAACTGCAATTTACATATTCATAATGCAAGAGTCTAACATCTTAAAAGTAACCCCTATAACCCTGCCAAGGACCTACTGTCAATCATGCCCCACATCCAAGGACATAAAAGGCAGCAATGTAATGCAGCTTAGGAAAACCCTCAGCTGTGTTCCATCCAGTATTCACTTTCAGACATGTGTAGCACTGCTCATTGTCATGAATATGCTCTGTTATGGGTATTTTTGATTGAGGGAAGACATGATTTAGGAAATAACACACCACTATTATAGTGGATAAATATAAGCATTCTGCACTACACCAGATAGCAGATAGGAGACAATTTAGCTAAGTCTTGTTTTACTGTTTGCTTCTCTCAGGGAAAACTGGCAGAAAATCCATCAATGCAGTGGTGCAAGGCAGCCACAACTTCCATTACACTCAGACAACCAAAGCAGGCTAGTGCAGCAACAGTAGCTGGAGAGAAGGTGGCACAAGGACATTCAGCATGTCCCTGCTGTAATCTCCATTGGTGGAGCTCCTCTGGAACTCCTGGCAGATACTAAAGTTGTCATCTCCTCCACAGAACCCCATGGGGAAACAGTAGCAATACTACCTACCCTCCCCACTTCCACCCCATCACACACAAAGGTGAATCTGGCCTTGCTAGTAAAGGGAGGCACAACAATTTGCACCACTCTGGGCCAGTTCCACTAGTGCAAAAATCCAGTAGAATCCAATGGAGACCTGTTACATTCCTACCGATTTTTAAAACTAAGCTATAGAATTCCATCCCAGGGATCTGATTCTCCATTCACTTCTGTACAGGGCCGGTTCCAGGCACCAACGAAGGAAGCAGGTGCCTGGGGCGGCCAATAGAAAGGGGCAGCACTCCGTCCTTGATTGGGGCGGCACGTCCGGGTCTCTTTGGCGGCAATTCGGCGGCGGGTCCTTTACTCCCCTTCTTCTTCTTCGGCAGCACTTCAGCGGCAGCTCAATCAGGTTTTTCTTTTTTTTTTTCTTTGCCGCTTGGGGCGGCAAAAAAGCTGGAGCCGGCCCTGCTTCTGTAGGGTGGTTTCAAAATGCTACAGAAGGGATATCACTCTCTAGCACAGTCTGGAGTTTTTTAGAATTATGTCCATAGAACCCAGTTACATTTCTATACAATCCAACTGCGTTCACCTTATTAAATCCCATAATACTTTCTTCCATACAGGTGAAGGGTGAGAATCTGGCCCAGTGGCCTTGACTGAGGTAGGGAGGAGGTAGAGAACAAAAAGTACCCATTGTTCAAAGCACCAACAACGCACTTATATAGAAGTTATACTCTATATTCAAACAGTACAGATCTGATTTAACAGTCATTAAAACAAGCGATTAAGCAATGAACCAGCCCCGCTTCCACTGTGCTTGGAGCCTTTGCAAAACTAAACTTTATTAGTTCATCTCATACACAATGCAAAACTCTAAATTAGCGCTACTCTGGGCTGCTAGCTGATGGCGCAGTAAATTTGCATAGGCACACTGACATTCAAATATGCTATGAGATGACAAAGATAATATCACAAAAGTATCATTAACTTATGGGATCACATTAAAGACATTTGCTAATTTTGCGGAAGGGCATGAACGTGTTAACGTCAATGCTTCCTATAAAAAATTCATCCTGCAGGATTGTAACTTTGCCTCTAAAGCCTATTATAGATATAGCCCCTTGGGCAAAGGTTGGAGAACTGCCATTTAACTGCCAGTGCTATAAATTAAAGGGACTGCTTCAATCAGGTGTCAACCATTGGAGTTTACAGACCCTGCGGAATGGGTAGGAAATGCTGACATATGTGACAAGATGTATCTGCCCAATGACTTTGCCTACACCCTGAGCCTAATTAATTCCACTGAACTCTTAAGTGTATTTTCGTTTGCATTAAATTTAAATTAAGCTGAGCTATGAATGCTGAGCTTGGCAAAGCCTGGAAAAGAAAAGCATGCAGGAAAGAGAGTGGGTCTTTTATCTGTGCTATTGCTTAGTATGTTAAGGGGGGAAATGTAAACCTAATAGCTTACAGGTATTACAATTGTAATACAATTCTCAAGTGTTAAGAATTTTGTTACAGCCCAAAGCAGAGAATCATTTCATTTAAAGTCACGATCACCCAATCCAACACACAAAAGTCTAAACCTAATTGGCAGAAGTAGTAAAAGATATCAGTTTCCCACAGAAGCCAGAACAAATTCTAGAATGGCAGCATTGACTCATACAGCTGAACAGCACAAGAAATAATGGCAAGCTGAAGATATTTAGTAGCACCCATCAGTTCATCCACATCAGAGAAACCAATACACATTCCCAGCCAGTTGCAGATTTAAAAAAAAAAAAGTTGCCTGCTACTATTCTTGTTTCTTCCTTTTAAAAAACAAAACAAATCTCTGACTGAAGCCCAGGTCTTTTTTAAGACAAATGAAAGATCACAATCTAACCAAGATTTTGTATTTATAGACCGCCACAAATCAGAGCAAAGAGTTAATAAAAATAGTGTGCCTACTGTGGGTGTCACTTTTACCTTTCCTTCTTGTTTTAGGGATCTTTTTGCTCTAAGAACTTTTCCCACAGATAGAAATCAAGGTTTGCCAGTGGCCTGTGCTGACATTTGATGCAGGCACATGATTTCAAGGGCATTTGTTTCATTACTAAGTCATGTGATATGACAGCATCTAATTATGTAACCACAATTGTCTAACATTCAGTTACTTCCATTCTTTAATTATGCATTACTGTTGTTAGCAGTTTAGTTCTCTTGGGAAGCAGTGTTCCAGCAGAGCTGAAAGTTCCTTCAAAATAGCTTAGTTTGTGCTACAAGTATGTGTCATCAATGAGAGATGTTTCAGCTAATTTGCCATTTCTTTCCTGTAAAAATTATTTGTTTTTGTGCCTTTTAGTTGACAATTAGCTTCTTCAACATGATTTTATGTTGCTAAGTGAATAACTTCTGAGCAGGATTGAAATACAAGGTTTAAGAGCTTCCTTCCATTCAAGTTCATCCAACCTATTTTTAATCGATGGGAAATAGCCAGATATCAACATTTTAAAAAAATCTGAACCATTCTGATGCACAGTGACAAATGATAAGGAAAGACCTGACACTCAACTTGCCTGGCAGAATGCTGAATATATTTTCTACAGGCTTTCTGGGAAATAAGATGCAAAAATTGAAGTTGAGCGCACACAGACACAGGAGTAAAAGCCATACTACATTTTAAATAAACCACAATAAAAAACAGACCTCAATAATTCATTAAACATATGTAAGTGCAAGGTCCACTGGGCTTCACCAGTAACTGAATGCAAGAGAGCTCCCCAGAGTGATAATATGAGGCATGCTGGGATAGTTTTCTTGTTCCTCCCAGGAAATGGGTTTTGCCTTCACGAAGAAGGAAGTCAAGCCCATAGCTTCAGTGAGCAGGAACATGAGGTGTGATTACATGAAAGCAAGCTCATTTCTGGCAATACCTCGCAGAATGGGTGCGTTCTGGGAAAACACACAAACAGGAAAAGCACACTGAATCTCAGAGTCACAGTGGAAGCTGCAACCTTCCCTGGCTCTGCATGTCTCTGACTGGGCTGGAGACAGAATAGGCAGAGTTACAAAAACACACTCAAGGGAGTTTTAGATAATACAGATTGACAATTAGGGCCAGGTACTCAGCTGACACTGACAAAGGTAGAAGGAGGTGTCCTAAGCCACCTTTTCACTTCCCTAAGCCTCAGGTCACCCGGGACCAGAACGGCCTCCAGCATAATTTAGTCTTCTATAAGGTCTGAATTAACTTTCCCCTGACATCTAGTGATGAACTGGGGGAAAAGACTTCAGGAGCAGACCATATTTGCATAGATATACTTACTCTGCCTAGGTTTTCAGCAGTCAGAGCTGCTTTGTCAGAGATCAATTTTGGCTGGTTTGGGGTTACAATTTGCTTTTGTGTTTGAATGCAGGAGTACTGAAATGTTGTTATCCTTATCGTATGAGTAAAGGGCAGCAGAACTGTGCTTAGCCTGTCCTGATTCAGGGGGTAACCCTAATCTGAACCTCACTTGCTAAGCAAGGAGTAGTGATGCCAAACCTACTAAAAGGGATAGGTGTTCCTACCTCTGCTTTAAGAGCTGTGGACACCATTTGACTCTCCCTTCTCCAGAATCTAAAGACAGAGCTGACTGGACACAATTGAGAGCCCTTGTTTGTGTTCAGTGGTTACTAGAGCTAAAATCACTGATGAGCATGTCTAGGGGCTAAGCCTTAGACCTCGTAGGGGGACAGCTGTAAGTGGAAGCCAGTGCAGAGACTGCACTAGCAGTGAGGTTCCCCACGCTCCAGTGGTATCACTAAAAACTGAAATCACCAAGAACTGGGTCAAGTGGTAGAACCTCAGCACATGGCATCGCAGAAATGGAAGCGAGCAGCAGCAGCGATATGGCCAGAGGCAGCAGAGAACCAACAGCACAGTGAACTAGTTGCAGAGGTTGTGGCACCAGGTAGAGGTGTTGCTCGTCCCCACCCACCTTTTCAGGGGTGGGTGGGAGGTGAATGCACCTCTGAACTCTGGGTCTTTGCTGACCAAGGAAATGTGTGTCATGGATTAATTTACCCTCCTCGCTGTGAGTGAGGTGCAGTGGAGGGAAAGGGGAGTGCCATGTTAAAGAGATATTCATTTGTTGGACTTATACACCGCAAGGTGTGAAAGAGAAGCAAGGAACACTGCCCAACGTACTGTGGAGTTGGTGTTTGCTTCTGGTTTCATGCTTTTGAAGCATGGTTGTGGTGTTTAATTAATGTTGGATTCCCTTTTAATAAAAGCTTTGTTACCCACAGACTCAGAGCTTGTGAGAGGGGAAATATTGCCTCTTAGAGGCACCAGGGGTGGTGCTCAATTTTCCCAGATTACTGGGTGGGGGTTCAAGCCGGTTCTGTTTTGTATTGTTAAGAGGAGCCCCTAGATATTGAACCCAGCCCTTGTTGCTGCCCACACCATCTGGCAGAAGTGTTCCACTTTTTTAAGGGCTAGTCTAAATCATCCTGGTGTCAGTGGTCCCATAGAAACCACACGGATCAATCAGAATGCTGCGTGCTGTGGCCTTCCTGGCATGCCCTGATATGCCATAGGGGAGGAAAGTAGGTGCTATAAATCCAGCTAAGCCAGCCTTATCTTTGCTGAGGATTCTGGGGATCCACATCAGCCCCTTCAAGGAGCAAAGAGAGCAGTGCAAAGAGACCTTAATAGATCTGGGGTAATACTTGGGGTGACCAGATGTACCATTTTTACCAGGTCGGTCCTGTATTTAAGCCCTCCTGCAGGTGTCCCGACTTTTTCTTGAAAACAGGCAAATTGTCCCGTATTTTCCACCTCCCCCACCATTAGTACCAGTGGGTCCTGCTGCTTGCTGGATCCCTGCTCACCAGCCGCTGGCCCACAAGCGGTTAGTGGGGGGATCCAGTGGCCGACAATGGGGGTGGGTGTGCAAGGCTGGTGGCAGAGCGAAGCTGCAGCACACGGGGCCGGGCTGCTCCCCTTGCCAGTCTATCAGCGCAGCCCCTGCTGCGTGCTGGCTCTCGGCCAGCAGGGCCCCGCCCCGTTTCCAGACAGTGCTGGCTGTGAGCTTCAGTGTCTGGTGAGTGCAGACAGGTGCCCCCACCAACCCTGCTACTCCTCCATATCCCCCCCGCCCCGGCGGTGCACCTTCCACTCCCAGCGCTGTATGAAGAACCAATCCCTGGTCAGAGTGCCCAGCTCACCAGCAGCCTGGCCAGCAGGCTCCTTCCTTCCCCCACTGCCTCTGGCTGGGCTGGCACCCTGGGAAAGCCCAAGACCCTCCAGCCCAAGTCGCTGGCCAGGAGGAGCCAAGCCCTGCATGTGCCAAAGCCTTGGAGTGGGGAGGGGGAACAGATTTCCACCCTCTTCCCACCCCGAACCTGCAGGCTCCACAGCAGCCCCCTGGGCAGGGGCTTAGCACCCCCTTCACCCCCCTCCCACCCTGTGTCCTGCCCCAAGGGAGCACGGGGCTGCTCCGTCCCTTAGGCACCCTCCCCTGCTGAGCTACATCTCTGGCTGGGCTCCATGGCCACTGAAGCCCCTGCAGACAGGCTCCCTGGGCCCTGGTGCACAATGCATCCTTAGAGCTTAACCCCACCCTGCCCGCGCTGTAGCCAGGGGACAGGAGGTGGCTGAGTTATATCAGTGGTTAGCAGCAGCCTGGAGGTGTTAGCTGCCTTTCTACACTGTGCGGGCAGAAAAGGACAAGCTGCTTCCAGCCATGGGTGGGGGGAGGGGAGGGAGCTCCGCAAAGACATGGGCCAAGTCATCCCTTCCTCCTCCCCTGTGACTGGAAGCAGCTCCCATCCGTTCCCTCCTGCACAGTGCCGAAAGGCTGCTGCTGGCCATGTTCTGATGTAAATCCTGGCAGAAATCGGAGGGGGTGGGGGATGTGTCCGTGCCCCCCCCCCATGTTGCCTCGGGAAAGCATGGCACCAGGTATTGGGTGAGGCGGGTCCATCCCGGGTAGGGTGACCAGATCACCCAAGTCAAATATCGGGACGCCGGGGGGGGAGGGGGGGGAGGAAGGGGGGGGCAAAAAACAAAAAACAAAAACAAAAACCACCCTTCCTCCACAAGCGATGGAGGGAGGCCCGGGAGACGCAGGGGAAGCACAGGGCCAGGGTGAGTGAGAGTCCGGCCTGGCCCCGAGCAGGCAGGACTCAGTCGGGTGGTAGGGAGAGTAGGGGGGCGGTCAGCGGGGCCAGGCAGCGGCTGTTCTCCCCCCCTGGGCAGTGGGACTCGGGAGCAGCCGCTGCTGCAGCTCCCACTGCCGCGGGGGGAGGAAGCGGCCGATGGCCAAGCTCGGCGGCTGCGGCTCTGGCGCCCGGGCCTGCTGCGGGGACCCAGCAGCGCACACGCTGCGCCCAGCCCAGCCCCTGGCCAGTCGCCTCTGGGCTGCTGCCCAGCTGGTGCTATCCTGTGGCGGCCCCGGAGTGGGGGCAGCAGGCCCCAGCCCTCCCGTCCCGCTCGGGTCCCGCAGGGGAACAAACGGGGCTGCCGATGCCTCCGCCCCGGGGCTGCCCGGAGTGGGGGCAGCAGCCCAGACGTGACTGGCCAGGGGCTGGGCACAGCGTGCGCGCTGCTGGGTCCCCGCAGCAGGCCCGGGCGCCAGAGCCGCAGCCGCCGAGCGCCACGTGCTTGGCCACTTCCTCCCCCCGCGGCAGTGGGAGCTGCAGCAGCGGCTGCTCCCGAGTCCTACTGCCCAGGGGGAGAGAACAGCCGACGCCTGGCCCCGCAGGCCACCCCCTACTCTCCCTACCGCCCGACTGAGTCCTGCCTGCTCGGGGCCAGGCCGGACTCTCACTCACCAGCCCCGCGCTTCCCCGGGGTCTCCCAGGCCTCCCTCCAGAGCTTGTGGAGGGAGGGGGAATGGTGAGCCTGGGGAAGAGGCAGGGATTCGGGGAGGGAGCCAATCAGGGGAGGAGCAGGCGGAGTCGAGGCGGGGGGCGGGGGGCGCGAGCACTTCTGGGCTCTGGAGCATTTCCTTGTTTGTCCAGTGTCCCGACCGCACATCGGTCGGGACGCGGGACAAACAAGGAAATATTGGGACAGTCCCGATAAAATCAGGACGTCTGATCACCCTAATCCCGGGGGGCCCAGCCAGGCATGGAGGGTGGAGAGTGCTGGGCAGAGGGGGTCAGTCGGTCACACACACCCCCGTGTGAGAGAGGGATACGTGTGTGTGTGTGTGTGTGTGTGTGTGTGTGTGTGTGTGTGTGTGTGTGTGTGTGTGTGTGACCTCTCCCCATGTGGGGATGGGGTAGAGGTGTGTGTCTCACCTCTCCCTGTGTAAATCCTAAAGCCTTAAGGATAAGAAGATAAAAAAAAGAATCCAACTACGCAGTATTTCTTTTTAACGGGGCTCAGTCAACTTGATGTTAATTTGAATGTTTGTACTACATAATTCTGATTGATTTCTGTTGAACTCACTTGAATACAAGTAATTTCACCAGCTGTCCCGTATTCAGCATCGGAAAATATGGTCACCCTAATAATACTGCAAAACAGCATTCACCAGCATTGGCTTGAATTCAACCACATTCATGCTCTCTTAAAAAAAAACTATGTGAAAACATTTATACACACAGTTTTTGCTTATATGCAGAATGGCTGTTTTTCTTCCTTATGGGCAAAGGTAAACACACAGTCAAGACTATTTATTATTCCTTATTTGCTATTCGCCATGCCCTTGTTTAAAATGTTTCAGTCAGCCAATCGAGGGGGCAGAAACATTGTGGCTTAGCTGAGCAATCACACAGTCTGAATAACCAATATCTGAAGTTCACCTACTACCCTATTTGGAAGAATAGGTTCCTCCGAACTATTCAATAACTATTACGAAAGATAAATACATTTGCACAAATCAGGATACACTCAAGAATGATTTGCAAACAGAAATGGGTAAATCCATCAGGTAAATATTTGCAATAAATAATTCAACTGGCTCTAGGATTTGGCTAAACAATAGAACATGCTACTAAGCAACTATCATGAGAGGAAAAGAACTTTAAAAAGCTCTATTTTTCAAGAATAAGTGGGATTAAGATGAAGTAAAGAAAGAGATACGGGTAGCTGAAAGACATTGTTACTTGCTGAAAGCTATTTCATTAATCTGTAACAATGATTTGCAATTCTATAGCACGTTTCACAAAATAGCCATTCCAAAGAATTTCAATGAGATGCTTCTCTACACTGACCAAATATAGAAAATGATGAAGGGCTCAGTAGCATTGTATCAATCAAAAAGGAAGGGATTCAGCTGGCAGAAACAGGCTTCATTTCTGATTGAGAGAAACAACTGAGTTGGAACCTGTATTGACATTTTTACTGTGTTTAGCTAGACTGTATAACAGAAACTACATAATTGAGTAAGCCATAGGCCACCTGCCAACTTTCCTCGCTTTTCCTATGGCCCATAAAAAGCAGCCACCTTAACAAAGCTCAAAATATGGAGTAGAATTAGAAAGGTTTTTACAGCTAAGGACACAAAAACATTACTGCAATAGAGTACTCTTTTGGGACTTGCTTTTTTTCCTTAAGAAAAAGCTATAAGAAACCCAACTTCGTGGTAGGAAGGATGGTCCAGTGGTTAGGTTGCCGCGCCTGGGAGTCGGGATACTTGGTTTTAAGTCCCTGGTATGACACAGATGTCCTCTGCGATCTTGGGTGAATCACATAGTCTCACCATGCCATAGTTTCCCATCTGTAAACTGCGGGATAACCGGGGCATTGTGGGTTTAGATCAGGGGTTCTCAAATTTCATTGCACTGCAACCCCCTTCTGACAACAAAAATTACTACACAACCCCAGGAGGGGGAACCGAAGCCTGAGCCTGCCCGAGTCCTGCTGCCATGAAGGAGGAGCGGGGCAAAGCCCAAATCCCACCACCTTGGGGGGTGGGGGAGAACCAAAGCCAAAGCCCTCAGGCTTCAGCTTTGGCCCTGAGCCCCAACAAGTCTAAGCCAGCCCTGGCAACCCCATTAAAATGGGGTCGTGAGCCACTTTGGGGTGCCGACCCACAGTTTGAGAACCGCTGGTTTAGATATATTAAAGATTGTGAGATGCTCAGATACTACAGTAATGGGGGCCATCTATGTACAAGAGATAGATCAACGAATTAACAATTTTCACTATGCTGCCCACTGTGGCCACTTAGAACTTTCTGGTGACAGAAGAGATGGCATGCAGATCCTTCGTTACCAGTGAAGCCTCAGGAGTAGCTCCACGATCTGGTAGCTGTATAGGCCCAGTGACGCACAGGTCTTATTCTGTCCATTAGAAAGCTTGTAGTATATGTTTCATACTAAACTACTGGCACAATATCATTTGTACTGAAGATTCTCAGGGTTGGAATCATATACAGAATTATAATCCTACCTGTCTCAAGTGTACCTCATTTTGCAGGACGTCACTCATTTTAGTCCCAAGCTTACCTACATTCCACCCAAATTAGGTGTTCCCTTTATTTTTATTGCTGAAACTTATTTACATCAGAAATAAAGATTTGTGAAATTCAGGTTATAGAAAGAGTTAGTTATGCTAAAGGAATCATTTCCACAGGATTTTAAGTTAAATAATTTTGTGTGTCTTTTTGTTGAGTCTTTGTCATACATTAACTTCCACATTTGGGTCTTGCCAGGCTGAGAGGTTATAACATGACTGACAAGTTAGCACATAAATTGGCCCACCAGCTTATGTGATGTATATCAGTGGTTCTCAAACAGGGGTACGCATACCCCTGGGGGTATGCAGAGATCTTCTAGGGGGTACATCAGCTCATCTAGATATTTGTCTAGTTTTACAACAGGCTACATAAAAAGCACTAGCGAAGTCAGTACAAACTAGAATTTCATACAATGACTTCTTTATACTGCTCTATATACTATAGACTGAAATGTAAGTACAATATTTATATTCCAATTGATCTATTTTATAATTATTTGGTAAAAATCAGAAAGTAAGCAATTTTTCAGTAATAGTGTGGCTGTGACACTTTTGTATTTTTATGTCTGATTTTGTAAGCAAGTAGTTTTTAAGTGAGGTCAAATTTGGGGGAACGCAAGACAAATCAAGCTCCTGAAAGGGGTACAGTACTTTGGAAAGGTTGAGAGCCACTGATGTATATTAATACCATACACATATGTTAATATTAATACCATACCATACATATGAGTCTGCAGAAGAGAAGAATGAGGGGAGATTTGATAGCTGCTTTCAACTACCTGAAAGGGGGTTCCAAAGAGGATGGCTCTAGACTGTTCTCAATGGTAGCAGATGACAGAACAAGGAGTAATGGTCTCAAGTTGCAGTGGGGGAGGTTTAGGTTGGATATTAGGAAAAACTTTTTCACTAGGAGGGTGGTGAAGCACTGAAATGGGTTACCTAGGGAGGTGGTGGAATCTCCTTCCTTAAAGGTTTTTAAGGTCAGGCTTGACAAAGCCCTGGCTGGGCTGATTTAGTTGGGGATTGGTCTTGTTTTGGTCAGGACTAGATGACCTCCTGAGGTCCCTTCCAACCCCACTATTCTATGATACACGCCTGTGAGTTCAGAGTAAGTGAAGTGTTAACCTTCCAAGTTACACTTTTCCTTTTCTTTAATGTAAGAGTCAGCTTACAAGGATTTGCAGGCCCTGAAGATGAATAAGGTTTGGATTAAAATGAGATCATTTTCCTATGGTTGGATCTTACTGTGATTCCATACTAAGATTAGGCTAGCTGATTTGTCAGGGAGAGAAGTAGGATGAATGGCTGCATCACAAACGGTTATGTGACTTTCCCCATGTGCCTTTTCACAATTAACATAATTAGAACTCTAAATGCACTTGCAAACAGAAGCCTCAAAATATTCACAGCTATTAGAGACAGAAAGTGTGCATTATATATATAAAGCATTGACAAACAGTTTGCTAAATGAACCAAATTCATGTGACCCACCGCCAGTTTGAGAATACAGATTGAAGTCAAACCAACACCAAATGTTCAGATGTGTAAAGAATGGAACAAAAAATAATACTCACAATATTATAATGCCATTATATAAATAGACAGGATACCTGGAATACACCTAGTGTTTAGCTCTAGTCAACCCATCTCAAAAGAAATATGGCAGAAAAAGAAGGGTTATGAAAAGTATTAAGTAAAAAAATATTCAATTTCCTTCCCCAAAATAATGATTTTTTAAAAACTAGTAAATCACTAGGTGAATGTACAGAGTATATGCAGGTTGGTAAAACTTTAGTTCAACCAGCTTATAATATAAGTAAAGAATATGATGCCACTGTTACAATTTCCAATACTGCTCTGCTTGTACTTTTTTCACATTGTAGCATATTAGAAAAATGTTTTCACATATTCACAGCAAACATTTATGATGTGAATTTTCTGCAGAGGTGCCCTGATAGCCTGGAGAGTGAGCTGCCAATGCTGGGAAGTACTGTTTGCTGTGGTAGTGCCAGGGCATGGCAGGAATGATTTGCATCACATTGTTTCAGCATGTAGTGAGTGATGCACAGTAATAAGACATGACACTGAATAAATTGATTAAATGAGATACAACAGAAAGTGTGGGACCACGTCCAACAGCGGAGACCTTTGAGTTGTTAATTTAAATCCTTAATTTAATCTTAATTCAATGTGATGACAATAGTGCAACAGGCCTTAATCCATTGTCAGTCACTGAGCTACATTCTGGGACAGGCAGACCTCACAAGCTAAAGCACAACCATTTAAAAAGTGTTCCATGTATGACATGCTGTAGGTTCTTACATTAACTTTCTTTTATTATTATTTGTATTACAGGAGTCCTAACCAAGCCAGGGCCCCATTGTGGTAGGCATAGTAAAAACACATAGGAAGAGAGAGTCCCTGCTCTGAAAAGCATAGAATCTAAATACACAAGGGCACAGAGAAAGGAAGCATGATCGTCATCATTTTGCAGGTTTACAAAGATATTAAGTGATTTGTACAGGGTCACACAAAGTATGGCAGAGCTGGGAATTAACTCAGACTTTCTAAACTACCAGTCGAATGCACTAAACTACAAGAGACTCCTTCAACTATACAGCCCCTTCATTTTTCTTCTCGGCCATTCAAACACTCTCCAGACCCTGCCTACACACCTCACTATACCACTGCATAATTCCATTGTTACTCCCTTTTAATGAACGTTATTTTAGAGATGAACCTGAATCCAAATACTTTGCAGTCCTGCTCACTGTTAGCACACAAATAACCCCACATGCAGGTGGGAACACTGAACAGCTGTGATGTGATGACTCCAGCAAGTGACTGGTAAAGGAGAATAACATCAAACAACACCAGCCAGTTGGCAGATCTAAGGCTGTCAGTCTCAGAATTTCTCCCTCCCTTCATGACACTAATATCAGAAACAGGCCACCGCCCACCCTATTTAAAATGGTGAATGGATAAGACTAAGAAAATTGCAGGCTGCAATTTTGTTGCAGAAACTACAACTTTCAACACACACCACAATTTCTTTGCAATACCACTCACACCATAATGATGGAGGGGCAGCTGGGCCACATTTGAGTGAGTGACATTGTGGCCTGGCACATGTGGTTGGGGCAGAGGCTGAGGAGGAGGAAGATGGGCCTAAGGACTTGTATGGGTCAGGCCAACCTCCCCGGGGGTCTCACCATAGGCAGCAGGTAGCCCCCTCAAATCTGAGACACCCCACTGCCTGCATGAACAGTGCTGCTAAGCAAGCAAATCTCTGCCTCCAGCAACACCACCCAGGTTGGTGCCAGACCCCCGGTCTCAGGTTTCTAGGAGTCTTTCAGCTGGGCTGAACTCTAGGGCGCAGGAGCTTGCCTCCCTCCACTCCACCCTGGGGAATGGAGCGGTATCCATCCCTGTTGGAGGGTAAAGAACCTTGCTGCCAATTCAACATCTAGTCAGTTACAAAAGAGTTTAGGTCCTGCCCCATACCCTCAGCCACCCATACACACCTGCACACCCCACACCACCTTTTATGGTACTGTAACTGACCGCACCAAAACCACGGCTTGCATAAACAGCAGCTGCTACTGCTGAACCAGAAAAAAAAAATCACAACTTTCTTACAGGTCTATCAGTGCATAGTAAAATACCTGCCTGAGATGGGTATGCATGGGATAACCACAATATCTGCTCACAGTGGAGATGTACCCAGCAGTCTTTCAAAAGTCATTCAACCCATCTCTAATTTAATTAATTCTGGAGGAAAGAAGGCACCCTAGGATGGTTGCTGATATAGACCAATATCCAAGTGCAAAGGGTAAGATCCAAAGCTTGGTGAGGTTACTGGGAAGACCCAGACCATCTACTCCGACTTCACGAATACTGCCAGCAAAGGCGGGATCCAATGAGGCAGGCCAGCGGGACTATACTGGGTGCTATACTCTTCTATTCATTTTCAAGAGTATCATTTATACTCCACAGCCAAGGTAGTGTGCACCGCAGATGGCAGCTTGTGTGTTGGCTTGAAGTCTGGTGCATTTCCACACAACGCTAACCAGCACACCATGAGGCTGCACAACCTCTCAGCCAGTGTGGGAGCAGGTGTGATGATTTGGGACAATTTATGAACGCTGTGTGAGCTTATGAACTCTTTGTATCTTTACCAAGCTGCAAACTCCTTTTTCAGTGTGGTGCCTTTTGCCTTCTCGGAGATCTCTTGCCTCCATGTTGAACTGAAATTCCAAAGGCTGGTGGCAAAACAACAACAAACGAGGGTGGTTGACTTAAAATTCTCAACCACTGAAAAGTAAGAGCTCCAAACAATAGATTTGCTCCCAACCAGCTGAAGTGGTTTAACAGAGGAGAGGTTGCTTTGGTAATGAAGTCACCTGACAGAGGGTTGTGCTGGCAAAGGTATCACCTGACAAAGGAGGGTAAATGCTATAAAAAGGAAAGAGCTGATCTTTCTGGGGACTTTGTTATTTTTGTCTCTAGCTCAAAAGGAGATAAAAGCAACCCAGCATGCAGCAACCTCGTGAGGCGGAGGGTCTTGCTGGCTTTTCTGAGCCCAGATGGCCCCAAGGTTTCTCAAGGGAGGGGTGACCTTGTGAGGGGCATTGCAGTTATGATGTTTATTGTTTTCTGTATGATCAGTCCTCTTTGATGCTTTACAGGAGTAAGTGAAAGAGCAAATGTGTTAGACCTATGCAAAATGTCTCTGTGTTACATACATCACAGCTGCTACAAGACCCCTGAGAGAGTTCAATTGTAAACCTGAAGCTTCATACCTTTGGGGTTGAGTTCTAGGAGAGGATGAGCTTAAGTTCAGGGGAGTCTGAAGGGCCTTCTTTGTCCCCAGAGGGGCTGGGCAGCGTGTTCCAGCTCTCAGGCAGGAGTGCTAGTCTGCAGGTCTGCACTCCAAATTGGGCCTAAGGATCCCAAGATTCACCTGGACTTCACTCTGATGCCAGAGACTTCAAACACCTTGGGATCCAGGGAACACAGGGATTTGTATTCCCCTCACAGCAGTCTTGCTGGGTTGGCAGAGGGAAGGAATAGGTGTCCAATGTTTTTCTCCTCAGCTATTGCATCTTTACGGCACGGGGCAGGGTCTGGCCCACAGCTAACAGTGCCACGTCAATATTTTGATCAACAAGATTTGGAAATGACTTTTAAAAATAGTGAGTGTGGTGTCATGCTGCTAACCATTTCTTGTTGGTCAATCTAAGGCATGTAGTGGAATCGGATTTGTGCTACAATGCATGTTGCAGACTAAGGATTAAAACTGAACACTACCCAACCAAGATGTGGATCAAAACGCAAAAATTAATTTAACCAAAATCTGGGAGCTCTTTGGATACAGTGGTTGGTTTGGTCCATTAGAATGTTAATGGTCAGCCACAAAGTTCATATCTGGATCCCAACTCTTCATAAGTTTTGAGGTGTTTGGGTTGGAGGCTTTGCCTTAGCCCTCACTCATCTCAGTTTGCATCTTGCATTGTGCTTGATGCAACTCAGTTGACTCTGATGGACTTGAACCTGCTTTTGCCCTGTCTGAATTTCATGCTTTGTGCTTACGTCTTTTAAACATTTGCAGACTAATGCCATGTGGCCCCTAACCCTTCACTGTCATTTACCAAAGCTAGTGTATTGTCTTTTAATCTTTTCTTGTTAGTCAAACCCTAAGGCACGCAAACAATTTTTGTTGCTCTTTTCTGAATTTCCTCCAAGATGTCCATATCTTTCTGTTAAAGCAGTATCTCTTTTCTGATAATTTCCCCTTAGATCTATTAGCTTGGATTTTTTTCAAGTTGTATCATTGTTTTTTTCTGCTCATATTTTCAGTATCTCTAGACCTTTTTGTATTATTCAGCTGTTCTCCATGTTTAGTAATTACCTGCAACTTTCATTAACATATTTTTTCCTCCCTCTTCTAGACCATTAATGGATACGTTCAATGAAACTGGACCTAATACAGATTCCTTCAAACCCACTGGAAGCTTCTCCACAATTTATTTTGAGCATTTCAGTTTTCACAACATAGGCTCATCCCAGATTCTGGAACAAGCTCAAATGCTCAGTTCGTGGAGTATGTACATAAGCTATACTAAAGACAAACCCACAGTAACCGTCCCCAGTTTGTGAGGGACCCCATGGAGCCAGTCTCTAGGAAATTCATGGAGATTAAGTCCATTAATGGCTATTAGCCAGGATGGGTAAGGAATGGTGTCCCTAGCCTCTGTCTGTCAGAGGGTGGCGATGGATGACAGGAGAGAGATCACTTGATCATTACCTGTTAGGTTCACTCTCTCTGGGGCACCTGGCATTGGCCACTGTCGGTAGACAGGATACTGGGCTGGATGGACCTTTGTTCTGACCCAGTATGGCCGTTCTTATGTTCTAACCTAAATGAACCCAAAGTTATGGAGACAGATATGAGTCAAGGAAGCCAGCAGAGTATCAGAAACCTGGAAAAATCTCTGACTGGATGGACTCAGGCATTTGGTCACAAGCTGAGGTGGTTCAAAAGTTCAAAGGTTTTGGATTTTTTTTAAGCAGAATTTTTGTATTGTTTCTTTAAACAATCAAACACAGCAAGCAGCAAATATTTGGTCACACACTTCTGAAACCGCAAACCATGTTCAGGTTTTGGCAGACTAATTTCAGCTTTTCAATTAAAAAAACCACAACAAATTTTGAAGGAAAGCAGACATTGTCCGTGATTTTTTTTCTGCTTTTTAAAATCCCTAGTTTTCGATCCAAAAAAAGTTTTGATGGAAAATATTTGTCCAACCCTTTTAATGAGCTTTAGTGCCTTTTAGCACTAGCTGATGCTGAGAACCAGTGATACCTTGCAAAGGTGACTTGAAAAGAAGTTCGTGGAGTATGTACATACTTTCTCAAAACTGGGTTTGTGCCGAGATGTGGAAGGTTTTTAAATGTTTATTTTTCCCAGGGCCGCCCAGGGAGGCGGGGGGGGGGGCAAGTGTGGCAATTTGCCCTGGGCCCCACAGGGGCCCCCACAAGAATATAGTATTCTATAGTATTGCAACTTTTTTTAATGGAAGGGGCCCCCAAAAATTGCTTTGCCCCAGGCCCCCTAAATCCTCTGGACAGCCCTGTGTTTATGATGCTTCAGCCGGTTTTCAATTCTCTTCATGTCCATCATGATTTGAATCAATTTTAAGCTCAAACATTTGCAAACAAACGATTTAGTAAAATCCACATATACTGCATTCTTTTCTCATCTACTGATTGTTTTGTTTTGTTTTGTTTTTTTAAATCAAAATCAAGTTTGTCTGGCAAGATCTGTTCTTTGCAAACCCCTCCTAATAAATGTTCATAATTCTATTTTTGTCTTTAGGTTGAATTTGGCCTCAAGTGGGAGATTAATTAATTAGTATAATAGAAGATTACAATAATTTAGGAAGAATATCAGGAAAAACATCTTGACAGTTCTGTCCTTTTCTATTCGGGTTGTTATACTGAGCCTGTCATCTGAGCACAATAACATTGAGATCTGTTAGGTTGTGATCAAATCATGAGATCAAAAGGTCACCAACCTCATTGACTTTCATGTGAGGAGATAACTTTGCAAATAAGCAGCAGAGTACATGCAACAAGATGTATTCTGTCATTGCAAAGATGGTTTAAAAGAAAAAAACTACATGAGCAGGAACCACAGAAGGTGATGAAGCAAAAGGAAAGAGGAAACAGAGAAAAAACTAGAGACATACAAACTGAGTGCATCAAAGGTAGCTGCCACTGTAGCATTTTGGAATATGAGCAGACAGACATTGCATAATTTGTAAATTCAACCTTCTTTGAAAGGTGATCACTTGAATACACTATATTATATCAACTCTACACATGTTATGCACACTTCAAAGAGCAAATATATGGTATCAATTTTAGGATGCTTTCAGGTGTAACAGATCCATGTACAATTCCATGACTCTCAGAAAAGTTTATATGATTTTTTTTCACAACTGTGCATTAAAATTGCAACAATACTTTAGATGTGTGTTGGAGGTGGCCCAAATCAGAACCTTTTAACTGACCCTCCTATTTCCAAAAAGATCAGGTGGTCCTGATAAAATGAAACCCAGATTCAAATCACTCCAGAGGGTTTATTTTGATTTTGCAAAGCTAGTTTGCAAAACGAAACCTTTGTCCCATTTCTAATTTCTATAATAGACATCAGTATGACTCAGCCCATAGCCCAAATGCCTTATCCAGTTTACACCTTCTTTTAACACATAAATAGAGCCCTACCAAATTCACGGCCATGAAAAACACATCACGGACTGTGAAATCTGGTCTCCCCCTGTGAAATCTGGTCTTTTGTGTGCTTTAAACTATTTCACAGGGGAAACCAGTGTTTCTCAAATTGAGGATCCTGACCCAAAAGGGAGCTGCAGGGGGAATGCAAGGTTACTTTAGGGGGTCTTGCCACCCATACTTCTAATCTGCCTTCAGAGCTGGGTGGTCAGAAAGCAGCGGCTGTTGGCTGGGTGCCCAGCTCTGAAGGCAGCACTGCCAGCAGCAACGTAGAAGTAAGGATGGCAATACCATACCCATGCCATCCTTACTTCTGCGCTGCTGCTAACAGCAGCTCTGTCTTCAGAGCTGGGCTCCCAGCCACTCCCCAGCTGCCCAGCTCTTAAGGGAGCGCCACCGCCAGCAGCAGCGCAGTAATAAGAGTAGCAGTACCACAAAACCCCGCTCCCCCCGTACAATAACCTTGCGACACTCCCCCCCACACACACACAGCTCCTTTTTGGGTCAGGACTCGTACACCACGAAATTTCAGATTTAAATAGCTGAAATCATGACATTTACTATTTTTAAAATCCTATGACCGAGAAATGGACTATGAATTTGTAGGGCCATACATATAAGACTCAATATTCAAGGATGAATTGGAAGGTTGCAATACATAAGCAGATAAGATACCAATCAACACATGCAGCATAAGCTGTCATTCTCATGTACCTTCACAAGCAACAAAAGTTTAATCAATGTCAGATATTTTTCTTTTCTTAGTTAGCTGTTCCACATGAATAGGATCTTTCAACTTCTCAATAAATATAACTAAGGAAAAGAACAGAACCTGGGATGACCTGAAGCATCTGCTGTGTTCTAATCCACCGAGACACTATCTTTGCATGAAAGTCATCAGCCTAGTTGAAGAAAAAAAATCTGGTTCTATTCACTGGACAAACTTTACGTGTCTTTCACCTGCTGTCTGTGTTACTGAAGAAGCTTAATACACTACAACTTCCTTAGTGTGCCAATCTGTATTTCCATGTCTAGGAAAGCACTTGCATCACACTATGAAACACTATAGTTGTTGGGTCTTGTACTGGAGAGAAAATGGAAAAATATCTAAACATTAACATCTGCAAAGCACCAGAAGAATAGAAGTGGAGTGACCTCACCTTGCTTCACCTGCAATTTGCTGATATAGAGGAATGTAATATAGTAAAGATACAGATTGCTAAACACTGCTGTGGTGCAGAGTTCACTCGGTATCTGGACTAGCATAATGCCATTTCCCTAGGGAAAATCGCCATTTGCATACTTCATACCTTCAGGACACAGGCACACCTTCAATGTAATGATTCAGAGGCAATTAGAGTCCAACAGAGAAATACCAATGCATTAGTTTTGCATAGGCAGCAATACAGGCTCAGTTTAAATGCAGTTTGAGCACCTGTACATTGCATGCAAAGTGCGAGCAGCACTGAATTCCCAGTTTGATTTGGATAAGTACCCAGAAGTTCCGCTGGATCTGTGAACTATCTAGACAAGAGAATACAAAATTGAGATTCAGGTTTGCCAGCTAGATTTTTCAATACTTTCTGCTTTCAGTTGAGCCAGAAATAACATTTCCCACAAAACCATCATTATTTCAGCAGTTCCACTTCTGATTGCACACAAACACACAAAAATGAAAACCACTGGGGGAAAAATATATCCAAATACCTTCTAACCTGTAAAAAGGTCCAGTATGATTTTGGAGACAGAGGTTTGGATGCACTCTTCTTTTATCTTAACAAGTTTAACCACCCCTTGCTTTATTCTGCAAAACTTCAGGTCATTTTGAAAGGAAATAGTGTACACAGACAGTTTATTTTTATTTTTCATTTTTTTGATGAAGATAAGAGATTCTTGAATTCAAAAATACTATCCTCCCAGGAATTAGAGAGCAAAGAAGCCATAGTTTGAGGGGATGATTTGGTTTTCAGTTTTCTCCAATCCAAATAGCCTTTTTTTTCTTTTTAATAGTGATCTCCATTAAATAATTGCTACTCATGATAGACTCTGGTTTTGTTTCTCTCTCTCTACACTCCAGGGTTGTGTGCTCTCCTCAGCCTCATTGTCATTTCAGTTGGTAGGCTCTTCAGACATGGTATGTCATTAGAATCTTATTTTCAGTCAACAGCATGTGCATATGTCTTTTGAACAGTTGGATATCAATCGCGCAAGTTAGGTTTCTGTAGTTTATAAACATTTTATTCCCTCCCTCCATGTGGCATAAACTTTGGACTACAGAAATAACATGTGGAGAGATTTTTGTTTTGCATTTTGGTAAGGTACACAATAGAAAGGATGGTCCTGTGGTCAAGGCTGGGACTCTGGGTTCAATTCCCAGTTCCACTACAGACTGTCCTGTGTGACCTTAGACAAGTCATTTGGGCCTGGATCCACTGGAAGTTAGGAGCCTAAACAGGGCTGGCTTTAGGCCGATTCCCCCGAATCAGGCCCCGCGCCCTAAAGAAGAGTGGCTAACGTAGGCATCTTTTTAATTTTTACTCACCTGGCAGCGCTCCAGGTCTTCGGCAGCATTTCGGCGGCGGTCCTTCAGTGCCGCCGAAAACTCGGCGTGAGTGAAGGACCCACCACCGAACTGCCGCTGAAGACCCAGAGCACCGCCTGGGCCCCGTCAAAACTATTCGAATCAGGCCGCGCACTTCCTAAACCAGGCCCTGAGCCTAAATACATTTGAGGATCAGGGTCTCAGTTCTCCATCTATAAAGTTGGGGCAGTAGAACTTTGCTACCTCACATGGGTGGTTTTGGGAGGGGAAAAATACATTAAAGATTGTGAGGTGCTCAGATACCATAGTAGGGACCATGTAAGTGTCTTTGATAGATTAACAGTTGCTAATGTGCTATCAGTTTTATTTGACATATTTGTTGGGAGAAGGCTTGCTAAATGTATATATTAAAAGCAAAAAAGAGCCTGGGTTTCAGTGATCTGAAGCAGGTGGCATTCCCATACTAATTATCTTGTTTGAAGGAAGTTCACTTTGGGCCTTATCCAGTATACACCGAAGTCAGTGTGAGCCCTTCCATGGACTAGAATGGCCATTGGATGAGGCCTTTCTGAACAGTCTTCTGATGTAAAAAAATAAAAATGAACAGCCTGGGCAGCTCATTTCTCAATTAATTCCTCCTCCTTTTGTTATTTTCACACCACACAAAAGGTAAAGGTTTTTCCACAGACAAATATTACTGTGTTAATTAGCTCCTATTTGAACAGACGTAAATTGCTCTATAAATGACAGGTATTCTTGTTATTATTCACTATGTAAAAGTCACTACATTTTCAAAGCAATAAGCAGGGTTTGGGGTTTTAGCCAGACAAGTATCACTGACTGTAATGGAAGTTGCATTGCTAAACCCCACTGCAATGGTTTGAAAAATTACCTTAAAAATAGGGCCAGATTCTGCCACATTTACTCACATTAAATAGCACTTGACTCCATGAAGCCAGTGGGACTAATTGCAGAGTAAGTGCTGAGGAATATGGGCAGAGCTAATTTAATGTGTTTCATATTTTGTTCAGCCAGTTAGAAGGAACCCAAAGGATTGGTTGCTACCGTGTTGATAAATGATGCTCAGTGTCTATGAGTTATCAAGATGGTACTGAAAGATTAGTCATAAGATAGGCTGTTTCTTGTGTAAGTGAAGCCGAAGAACCGTGTGCCACTTGCAGAGAAGCTGGAAATGAAAATATGATGCTTAGAGAGTGGGTGAAAGCAAGAAAAATTCTTTGCAAGCAAGATAAAGGTTAACTTACTATACTCTGTAAATTGCTGTCAGCTCAGTCTGAAAGGATCAAGGTTGAGTCCTCACTTCAAGAGACAACAATGCCACGGAGCTTGACTCCATTTTGTGAAGGATTCCTCAACAATTCCCTCTCTCTAATCAAGCATCACCACAAACAGCAAGCTTTAACCTAGAGCCACTCCAGCTTGAATACAAAGCTCTACAAGCAAACCCCAAATGCCACATGATCCTGCTTATCTAATTTTTCCTACAGAAGATTTTATTATAAAATTTTCTTAACAAAAGAAGCACATGAAATACTAAGCAGGCAAAAATATAGCACAAAGAGGTCTGCTCTCCCTCTTGACACCCATTTGTAGGATTGGGACAGTTAAACATGAACTTTGATAGATAACCATCCCGAGTATCCTATGCAGATTTTACCCTGGGAGCAGAAAAGCTTTGAAATCAATATAAGTCTTGCTGCTATACTACCCTGCTATTTTTGTTGCATATGATAAGCTGAGCAGTTTGCACATACACCTCTACCCCAATATAACACTACCCGATATAAAACGAATTAGGATATAACACGGTAAAGAAGTGCTCCGGGGAGGCGGGGCTGCGCACGCTGGCGGATCAAAGCAAGTTCGATATAACACGGTTTCACCTATAACGCGGTAAGATTTTTTGGCTCCCGAGGACAGCGTTATATCGGGGTAGAGGTGTACTTAGATTGGGAGACCTCTAATGAAAAACATAGTAGCGGCAAAAAAAGTGTTTGTGATTCAATAAGTGTCACTTTTCCTTCTAAGTCAATACTGAACTGGAACAAGCTAGTGCTAGTGGAGATGCCATCGTTCAAATGAAATATAAAACTGAGGTCCTGAGCAATTGTCATTATTAAGGATACCCTCAGACTTTCTGAAAGATGTCCTGATCAGCTTCTGGCTTTGGTAATTATTTTCTGCCTAAGTAAAAGTTTCCTTTGGCGGTATTTAACTGGTCATGTAGTATTGCTGTGTGTGTTTTTAAAAAGCAGTCTTGATAAACGCAACAGGTGGCTGCATTTCAGTGATGGGAAATGGTATTCCTGTGGACTCTATATATTTGAATCGGGTTTTGTCATTCTTCTGGATGAAAAGTGCTAAGCATGTAAATGTGCATGAACACCACCTGATTCATAAAGTCAGTAAGTAAATCTGTATTGGAATGAGTGTTCTTCTAAGGACTGAACACATAACCACAAGGAAACCCCACTCATACACGTGTTAAAAGCTCTTCATGAATTTCTTTCTAGGGCAGGCATCTCTCAACAGTCACAGAAACAAACATGAAGAAAATAGCAAATGCCAATCAGAGATTCAGCCCATCCTAATCAGCAAACCCATTATCTGTACAACAGGAGCGGCCAGGTCACACAAAACCAGATGTCACTGCTAGAGAAGTAAAAATTCATGCCTACATCTGACTCTCACAGTTAACAAGCCAGCTGCCAAATTGGATCCCAGCAGTTGGCTCAGATGCAGCATAACAAAAAAGCAGCAATGAAATGGGAGCACATCAATTCTCAAATCAAGAATCTCCATAATCTGCTATCAATTGTGTAATATCATTGTTAGTACTTCAATTGCCAATGTGCTTGGGAACTCCTGAAGCTGTGTCCAGCGAATCTTAATCTGTATATTTTATCTTGATACAATATTGAACAGTTGTAATATACAGGAGAAGATAGACAAGCCATTTAAACTCTGCCTAATGAGGTTAAGCAGATTAGTTGGATCCATATTTAAGAACATGAGAACGGCCATACTGGGTCAGACCAAAGGTCCATCTAGCCCAGTATCCTGTCTTCTGACAGTGGCCAATGCCAGGTGCCCCAGAGGGAATGAAAAGAACAGGTAATCATCGAGTGATCCATCCCCTGTTGCCCATTCCCAGCTTTTGGCAAACAGAGGCTAGGGATACCATCCCTGCCCATCCTGGCTAATAGCCATTGATGGACCTATCTAGCAAAAGTGAGATTGTATCCAATAGATCTATGAATTTTTAGTGGCTTGGAGAAATGTGTATTTGGAAAGCCCAGTAAAGCAGTGCTCAGTGTCCCAGGAACTCGTTATATTTTTGTATTATAGGTAAAGCTCCATTTTATGAAATCTTGAGGGATACCCAAAACTTTCATGAAATCAGGGGCCATCAGAAGGCTGGGGGAATAGAAAGGCACTTCACAATAAACAATTTTGGAAACTCTGGGTTAGTAAAAAATCAGGATTAATCTATAGTAACAAGTGTTGTTATTTTTTACTGCAGTAGAACCAAAAATGTGTAAGGTGCCAATCAAACCCATGGGAAGCGACATGCCCTGCCCTGAAGACTTTACAATCATCTTCTTTTCATAGAACTTTTGAATTATTAGACAGTTATAATATCGGAATCTAGAACTGGTACAGGAGGCAGCTGCTCTCCTGATGAGTGGAACATCTGAGATGGTTCTCGGGGTACCCAGAACTGTGAGCCACCTTGTTACACACTTGCCTCCACTATGAAAGAGTCTTTCTGGTGCTTAACTGCATGTCAGTTCCCTGACACCACCAGCCTGTTAGCCACCCATGGAGTCTCCTCTGGACTATGCCAGCCCTTTCTTTGCCTTCCAGAATAACAAAAGGTACAGCCCAGTTCCTGAGCTCATTTAAAGATTCCCCCTGTAGTGTTCAGCCCTTATCCACTCAACACTTAGAAATACCAAGTCTGCTGTCCCCAAATGAACAATGTGCACAGCAGTTTGAATGATGCAACTCAGGATCAGCACCTTGCTTAATATCACAGCACTGAGATATATTTATTGTGAAAACAACAATAAATTTACCATCAAAAAGTAAAGATTCAGGGGATAGTGAGTACAAATATTGGAAACAAATGGTTACATATAAAACAAAATTATAACAGTTTTCTAGAGCTTAACTAAGAACAACTCTTGTTTAAAGAAGCTTATCTCACCCAAAATTTTCTGCAGGGTCTTCAACCAAAGCTGGCTGAAATCCAGTTTTCATGAATGTAAACACACTGCCCGTTTACTTCCTAGGTGCAGAATAAGGGGGTATTTTCTTTGCCTTCTACTTATATTCCCAAAGTTCATGGTCTGTCTCAGAGACAATATAACTGCCCATGGCTTGTCATCTTCCTGTGTGCTGCTTTCCTGTTGGCATCATATCTCTTCAATAACTTCACATGTAAATGTATATCCATTGTGTTAGCTTACAATGCTTAATTTACATCTGTCAGAGAGAAAGATGGATAAACATCTCTTGTCTGACAAAAAAACTATTGTTTTTTTTCATCTCTGCTATGATACAGAATCTAAGAACATATTTTCAATGTGGATACATAGATCCCCACACAGTATCTGTACATACATTTCACAATGATATTATTGACCATTGTGACCTTGGCTTTCATTTAAGATCTCCCATGACATTCTTTGGTGAACCAGAATGTACACACCAGAATTAGGATATTCTTGTAACCCTTATCCTAAAGGATTCTGTTGGTGCCACTAGGCATAGCTACCAGGTAACTCGGGGAAGTGGAAGGCCATAAGTGCTGATGTAACTCCCCTGCTCTGGGTCTAAGTGAGCCACAGTACCTCCATCTTGTGAACTTTGACCAGCCTCCATGCTAGCAGCATAATGCTGAAGCAGAATATGTAATGGTCAGCTTTTTCTAGCAGACAGCTGCAGTTTCGCTCGCACTAGCAGAAGCAGTAGTGATAAGAGGGGGCAGAGGGGGGAGGAAGAGGCCTATTACGTAGAGCTTGCAAGGCCGAAGATAAGAATGCGAATGGGAATTTTTCTAACAAGCCACAATGTGTACCTACTGTAACTGCTCGGGACGGGAGGGGTAGGAGGGAGAAACCAGAACAAAGGCTTACGCAAAACAGCTTGGAATATAAAAGGGAAAACTTGCTTATATTTGCTGCGCTTCTGATTTGAGACATGCTGGTCTCCTGAGTGCCTTTTCGAGATCTCGAATAAATTTGGTTTGCTTCTCCACCCTGGTGTGTCAATTGGTGTGGCACACACCGGGCAATGAACCCTGTTGCCCCCTCGGAACCCTCTGGGCCGGCAACAGTTCTGAGGTCACAACATCTTTTTGCGAGCACATGACACTGGTGCGCCATGAACTTCACCAGCTGCCTATTTGTTCCATGATAGAATTCAATCTATAAAGCCTTTTATGGTCTGGAATCTGCACACCCCAAAAACCTCTCTCCCCATATTATATGCCACAGCTGTATTCAGTGGAGATGCTCTAGCCAGAGGACCCTTCATGTGATAGAGAGAGCTGCTGGCAGGCAGAGCAAGATCCCCTCAGTTTTGCAACTTTCCCCTCAGTCTGAAAGGAATGAGATATACTCCCTGACTGGGGCCACAGAAGAACCAATTATTTCTTATGTAAGAAGAGCAAAAACATCAAAAACATTTTAGTTCTGACCTCCATTTCTGTGGTTACTATTTTGTGCCTGAACTTTTGAACTCACAGGATTAAATTCACCTCTGTGCTAAGGGCTATGTACCTTGTAAGCCCAATCAGGCCCTCAAAATACTGCTAGGCACAAAAGTGATACATAGGTATTGTCCTGGCTCTCTGCAGTTGAGTGAATTGCCCCCACAATGAATAGTTGTTAGACAAGAGGTCAGTCTGGCACTCAGAGATCTGCTGGATGAGACTTCAGTCATGCCCATTCTGCTGTCATCCAGAAGTGGTGTTTAAGCTTGAAAACTTGTCTCTCTCACTAACAGAAGTTGCTCCAATAAAAGATATCACCTCACGCACCAGGTCTTTCTAATATTCTGGGACTAACACATCTACAGCAACACTGCACTAACTTCAATGGACATCGGAGCTGGCCAAAATTCCAAACTCTCGTGCATGTTAACCAAAGACTATTTAGCTAGAAAATACTCTTCTGAGTAATATGCCGTAGCATCTTATGGGTTCCCTAGTTATCGGGATGAGAAGTGGAATATTCTCTGAGACCTGAGAAATAGCCTTGAGATAGGGACTTGGGTGAGACGGGCCAATAACTACTGACTGACTCTGCATGTGGCCTTCTTTTACTCAGAGTCCATATTGACATGAATTTTTCATGCTTCATGATCATCAGGATGAATATGTAGTCTGCATGTCACAAGAAGATATACATGTGTTTATTAGCAAATCAGATCAGAGCCCTAAAGCGATAACAATACCATAATGGATACTGTATGGTAAGAACAGCTCTATCTGCAGTATTTTCATGGTTATTCATTTGTGCTTTTTCTGAACATGCTCCAGTGTAATTGCCAAGATTGGATATATTTCAGTTCCTTTAATATCGTGTACTATAGCTGGATAGTCATCTCCAATTATTTGGCGAATGCTGACTGGTGTATAAATTATTTCAGGTGTAAATCAATCTTTCAGTGCACAGATTTTTGGCCTCTCTCAATTAAGGTCCGGCTTGACAAAGCCCTGGCTGGGATGATTTAGCTGGGAATTGGTCCTGCTTTGAGCAGGGGGTTGGACTAGATGACCTCTTGAGGTCCCTTCCAACTCTGATATTCTATGATTCTATGATTCTATGAATGTGCCAGTGCATTTGATATTCCCATGACAAGAATTCAGGATGTTTGTGTTCTGTGATATTTGACATTTTTCATCTGCTACTCTTTTAGTATTACTGGGTGATCTAGCATGTAACATTGGAGCAACCATTTCTGAATGACTTTTTGCCCAAACCAAACTAAAAGTGCTGAGAGTTCTGTGAAGCAAGCGATGAGTAAGTTGATAATGTGAAGCATGTCACTGGTGGAGAACTATACAAGTTAGGTATTAAGAGTCAACCATGTGGAACCTAATGTGTATTTTGCTTATGAAATTGCCTGTGATGTATCTGCCAACCAGGGACTACAACTCCTGTTAGCCCACTCCCCACTGCACTTCCGTTTCCTTTGGCCAGGCAAGAGCAGGGTCCTGAACCAGGAAGTGGCCCAGGCTCTTTTACAAGGCAATAGCCACTTGGCAAGCAGAGAGATGCAGAGAAGCTGGCCAAACGGATGAATCCCCAGGAACTGTACCCAGAACCAGTTGTGAACAGGCTGCAACGTTACAGCTGGGTTCAGCTCTGTGTGCGACTTACAGGGGAGCAGCAGTGGCTGGACAGGGAGCCAATACAGAAGAGCCCCAACAGAGACACTCATTGAGCCTGGCATGGAAACCAGCAAACTCCTATTTGCTTGAATAGGGACTGGACTGGAGAAGGCACCCCAAGTACTAGGCCTGAAAAGCCCTGACTCTCAAGCGGACTGCCCCAGGGACCCAAAACACTTACCGCTATAGCTCACTTTGAACTGTCACTACTTAAGCCTCTGTACATAGAGTGGAGCAATTGCAACCTTTCCCTTTCCTGCCAGTCCTGGTATAATACCCGTTCACTTAGCCATGTGTCTGAGTGGTTATGGGGACCTACCAGGGCTGGCACCTGCAAGAATGAAGGTGCTTGTTAGATGGAAATTAAAAGGAGTTGTACGAGGGTTAAATACCTGCAAGCGGCATGGGGACTATTTAAAAACACCACAATAGAGGCTCAGACTAAATATATACCCCAAACCATTAAAAAAGAGAGAAGCATAAGAATGCCACTATGCTAGCCAGGAGAGTAATGGAGCTGCTAGAGGCAAAAAGGCATCTTTTAAAATTTGCAAGTCAAAACTTAGTGAGGATAGCAGGAAGGCACACAAACTCTGGCAGGTTAAGCGTACAAGTATAACAAAGCAGGCCAAGAAACAATTTGAGAAGCAGCTTGCTAAAGAACAAAAACTAACAGTAAAACTTTTTTTAACATACATGAGAAGCAGGAAGCCTGCCAAACAGACAGTAGGGCCATTAGATGACAAAGTGCTAAAGGAGCACTTAAGGAAGACAAGGCCATTGAAGGGATGCTAAATGAATTCTTTGCATTCGCCTTCACTGCAGAGGATATGGGGGAGAAGCCTGAAGGCTGAGCAATATATTTTTGTGGGGTGCCCTATGGCATGGGGCCCCAGGCAATTGCCCTGATTGCTACCTCTTAACGCCGGCGCTGGCTTTTATACGCAGAAAACAGCTGTTGTGGCACAGGTGGGCCATGGAGTTTTTATAGCATGTTGGGGGAAGGGAGGGGATCAGAAAGAAAAAGTTTGAGAACTCCTGCCCTAGCTAACAACCTTTCAAATTAAATGGGAAAGATCTGGTGTTTTCAGTGATAGGTTCTTGACTGAAATTTGCATCTCCCTCACCTGTGGATCTGAAAGGGTCTGAATTATTGACTTCCAATCCTCATCTATTTTCCTGTGCTTTCCTGGGTGGGTGCATGGGGAATGGAGTGGAAGCGAATGGGGTGAGGATTAGGAAAGAATTTGTAGACTCTGGTGTCTTTGGAAGGTTTTAATATGAACATTGGTCCTACTAATATTTGATTTGGAATATATTTTGGGGATTTTTTTATACATGCATCTAGACTTTCAGATAAGTGCTGTGGGATATCCAGGTGGTGGAAAGCTGGTATTATGGCCTCAGGAGGAACCTTTGGGAAAGAGACTTGATGTATAAATGCCATGGGGTGATGGTGGTAGGGTAAGATAACTGGAAGATGATTGTTCATCGCTCTGTTGATTTTTTAAATGCTATTTTCAAATACATTTTTAAGTACAACAAAACAAAATATCTCTGTTTCTAGCATATACTATACTGAGCTGCTCACAACACACAAAAAACTGTACTCCTGTTCATTGCAACCCTGATATTGCCATGAAGAAAAGAAGGCCATGCAACACTGCCAACATAATCAGGATTTTTGTATGCTTAATCATAATTAAACAAACTAAAAAATATCTTGTCTGTTTTAGGAAACAGCTTGGAAACTCTGAACAAAGAAGTAATCTTGACAGATGGTCTCATTGGTAGACTGGGTGAATAGGAAACCTCATATGCCAAAATGGATACAGAAGTGGGAAATCAAAAACACTTAGTTGTGCAATAATTTAGAAGTGACCCTGGTTTAGAAGGCTTAGAAAATGTTGCCAGAATTTACCTTCTGGGGAATCCTGGAGATGTTAAGTACTCTGATCTTGTGGTCTGGTTTAAAATAAAATTCCTAAACAATTGAGGCTGGACCCAAAAGAAAATTCTATGTAGGCAGATAACTGTTTCTGGATCCCTAATCTGAAGGAAACAGGGACAGCTAGATGATAATTCAGCAGTAATAACAATCCTCTAAAATGCAAGAGATAAGGAACATCTGCTAGCAGAGGCCTGGGTGAAAAAAGACCTTTCCATGGATGGACATAAGATATTAATATTCCCATATCTGTGTCCCACTACGCAATGGAGGAACAATGAGCTAACCAAGAGCAAACAAGGCTTTGCAGATGAAAACGTCTCTGTGAAACTTAAAGCCATATTTCAAAATAAGACTTGTTTCCTGGAACACCACTTCATTATCCCATTTGCTGAGAAATATCAGAAAAACATAAGCCCAGGAGATTGTAGCAGCACAGGTCTCTGAGGACAAAGGGCATTGATTTTTAATGTTCTGATTTTCCATTTATTGTGAGCTAACTCATTTTTCTATGTGATTTTAATTTTGCCTGGGATAATTTGTGTACCCATTCTGTTAAACTAGTCAACTCAACAGAGAGATCTCAGAGAACCACTAATTTCCTGTTTAAAAAAGACTAAAGAGTACCCTCATTGCTTTGATGACGTGCATTTCTGAGTAAGTAAAATCTTTACTTTACTGTATGAGGAAATGATGGTTACCTTTATTTAAAGGAAGAAAACAAGCTGGACCATATATGTTACAGCGCTAACCTTTTCTCTTGTATACTCTTCCACCTTATAGTAACAACCATTGTATGAACAGCTGTATTTCAAAAGCACAATGGCCAGTCTATTGGAAACATATCGGACATAATTTATGACCATATGACTTATGCACCTCTTACCACTGCACCCAATAGAATTACAACAGCTATAAACTACAGCAATTTACCAATGAGGTCCATGAGGCAGTTCTATGCCCTTCCATATTCACTGTATTCCTGGGTTGGGTTTCCTTTTTGCTGGCTTGCAGTCTATAGTAAAACTATTGTTGGATATATAAATACAGCAGAGAAAGACTCAAACCAAAACCTCAAATCCAAACTTTGCAGCAGTTCACACTGAAATCCAACACTGTGTCTCTGAAATACAATAAGGGCCTGATCCAAAAGACAAATTCCCATTGACTACAATGAGAGCAGGAACAGTATTCTGCTTTTTTGCTATAAATAAGGTTTTACTTATTATAAAAGCTTTTTTAAACTATCTGTAAGAAAAGTTTAATTACTGCATAAACTTATGGCCCTACATTTTCAAAAGTGTATGATTTTGGTTCCCCAACTTAAGACACCTCAAAGGGGCCTGATTTTTAGAAAGAATTGAGCACCCATTCTCTGAAAATCAGGCCCCTCAAAATTACTAGGGACTTCTGAAAATGTATAGTTACATGGTAGAGAAGAAAGAACATCATTCTTCACATTCAGGACAACATTCAGGTAAGGATGTGAAGGACTGCCCGGAGGTTGTTACCATTTGGAATATGATTGAGGGATAACATAAACAAGTTGGGGAAAGGAAGATTAAAGATGCAGCAGGTGTGGATGGGGAACAAAAATAAGATGATGACAATGACTGTGCTAGTTCATATATACTTCTCCTTAAATAATATTTTTAAGGGCAAGATTTTAATTTAACCAGTTCCTTTCTTGTAGACTTCATGACAGAAGTGAATTTTCTGGAGGATTTTGAATGACCTGAGGGTTGTGGGTTGAGAGATACACTTGGAGAATTCATTTCAGACACAGGCAACAGTGTGGATGAAGACAAAGAAATGCTTTTATGAGGAGGACATGTACAGGGTGTTAAGACTGGCTGTATAGTCCAGAGTATTTTCTCTAGTTCATACCAAGATCTCTACGAATCTAAAATGTCAGACAAATCAGATGTAATTGGTTGTATTTTGCTTCCTCCATAAAAGTCTGTGATCAAGAGGAATTTCCCCACATTATGACTATAAAACTTCACACTAAAGAGGGCACCCTCCAAAATGATATTTTGCATGTTAGACCAGAGTGAGTTGAACTATGAAAAAACACAGCAGATAAAATTCACCCTATGCAGAGGGCCAGCAGGAGACCTATTCTCCTCTTAAGCCATAATTTGAGGTCTTAAATGGGGCCTAAGAGGTGCACATAAAACCTTTTATTGGCCCTCTGCACAGGGCAGAATTTCAAGCCAAAACAATCATATTACATGGTATTTTCAGAGCAACACTTCTGATCTCTCATCCAGTTCACTCCTGTATAGACAACAGTGCCACTATTTCAATTACTAAAGAGACTCTACTTTCTGCCATGGCTCTACATCCTAGCTAGTATCATTCTAGATACTGTTCTTACTCATTTAAAAGTCTAATTTTTTTGTATCTCTGAACTATGGTCTTCAGTGATATCTTGCAGATGTTGTTACCGGAAGATTTGAACCCAACTGTCTTTTTAATTTAAAACCCTTTATTTTCAATTTGCCTATTCCAGTATTAAAGGTTGTGGCCCGCCCTATGGATTTTCCAGAGAAAATCCGCTAACCAAGGCCAGCTAACTTTCCCCTTGAAGGACACAGATACAGCCCTCCGATAAAGAATAGGCAGCAAGCAGTAAATTCTTCAAAAACAAAAATAATATTTATTTCGAAGTAAAAGGTTACAATAAAAGAGGAGAGATATAGGTAAAAATAAAAATAATAAAATAACAGTAACAGTTACAGATACAGTGTAAAGGAAGCAGCACGAGAAATAAAGCCACGGTACTACAATTACAGTTTAATAACCATATACTTAATACTCTATACCTTGCAACAATATCTATTATATATACACATCTCTACCTTGATATAAAGTGACCCGCTATAACACCAATTCGGATATAACGTGGCAAAGCAGTGCTCCGGGGGGCAGGGCTGCACACTCCGGTGGATCAAAGCTAGTTCGATAAAACGCGGTTTCACCTATAACACGGTAAGATTTTTTGGCTCCCGAGGACGGCGTTATATCGAGGTAGAGAGGTAACAATATATCAATTAAACATGTAACAATATATCAAACAACAGGCTGGCCTAACAGGTACCAAATGGGTAGGGAGATCTCACTCAAACCACGGACATCCAGCTTTATTTAAACTTGAGACCCATACGCTTCAGGATGTCAAATAAAAAAAGATTTTTAACTTACAGTTAACTTACAGAAAATCCCTCGGAATCGTCTAGTCAAGGTCCTTCTGCTCTGTCTGTTGCTCGAGAGCGATGACCATAGATGTTTTGGTTGCTGTGGCGAGTGGGCAGTGCTGCGCTGGGCGGCTGTCTGCTGTCGCGGAGGTAAAGCTGCTCCTCCAGTGAGAGATACAGAAGCTTGCTGGGCACTGCTCCCGGGCTGCTGTGGAGGCCTCCTGCTGGCAGGGTGCCGGGAACGGCCATTGTCAAGGCAACCCTGGAGCCTGGGGGTGCACTGCTTCTGTTACAGTAGCTGGCTTTCAAGCAGCTCCTCCTTTTTCAGCTTTTCAGGTGGCTTCTTTTGCGCAGGTATCTTCTTATAGGTGTTTGACAGTGTTCCGCTCTCTTGCTGGTCCCTATCCCTTCAGAGCTTTAACCTGACGGCTGCTGCCTCAGGAATTAGCATATTTATGGCACGTGTATCGACATGTGACACTCAAGATCAGCCAATCAGTTTCCAGAAATTAGCATATGCTAATTGCTAATCTCACTACATTACATAACCCTATCGCCGCCATTACTGTATTTTCTCATTTAAACTATTATTAATTTTTATTTAATTAAAGCTTTATTCTTAAAACTGTTGATTGTTCTAAGCATGTCAAAGCGTCCTCATACTATCACCATGTATTTTATGTTCAATTAAGCAATTTTTTAATTTCAGCAAATTTAAACCCCTTCCAAGGTTTTTCTGTAGATTTTCCCATTCAGAACTTGATAAGGTATTCCGGGCAACTGAGGTAAAATTCTCTCGTCACAATGTGAGTTCCACAGGTTAATTATACTTTGCAATAACAAGTATTTCCTATTATTCAATATCATTATTTCCTTATTTCAATTGTCTATTTGTGCTGTAAGGGATAGAACAAATGAAAGCAATCAAATGAGGTCTATATTACCATTTATTATCTTATATTTCTCTTTTATACATAATTCTCCTTTCCAGATTAAGTACTTTTTAAAGTCTCCCAATGTGTTTTTAGTCTCTCCATATGTAGAATGCCTTCCCTCCAATCTTAAACTTCTAATCCATTTTGTTGCCCCCTTCTTGACTTTTACTATTTTTGCTATGTCTCTTGTCTTATACACGATCCTTCAATGTGATGAGTGCCTACCACTTTCATTGAAATCAAACGGAAGGCACTGGGCATCATCAGGGTACTTATTTTCTGTCCCCTGCTTAACACAGTTTAACATCTGATTCACTTTCTTTTGAGTCCCACTGTACATTAAGCAGATGTCTTTACCTAGCTGTCCATGATGACACCTAGATCTTTTTCCTAAGATGTTACAGCTAATTCGAAACCTAACAAGTGGGAGCAGCAGCAGCAGATTCACCTGGCTATGAAGTAGCCATGGTGGCACATAGAATGGACTTCCATCTTAAGCAAGTCCTCTTCATTTGACAAGAGTCAGTATGGGAGGATGTAGGTCTCTTACCCTGAGAGGGATAACGGAGTGTGTTGTGTACCTGTAATTTGAATTGTTCTCTCCAGCGTGCATTATCTTACACACTGAATTCCATCAGCTATCCTGTTAGGTCTTTTTGGAGTTCTTCACATTCTCTCTCACTTTAAACTGGTTTGGCCATTGGTATGTAGTAGGAGCGCAAGTGAAAAAAAAAAAAAAAGAGAGAGTTTAACAAAGCTACGGCACTGAGTTACGTCACAAATTTCCAAAGTGCACTGGAGGTCTTTCCAATTCAAAAGCTTTTAAAATATTAATTAATTATAAATAATTAAAAACCTAGTCTGCCACACAGAACACCTTAAACGCTAACAACATCAAGCCATGAATATTTATATTATGGCAGCATCCAGACATTCTGATCAGGATTGGCGCCCTATACAGACAGGTAATCTGGGGTAGGCTATAGATAATTTTAGGCACTGAACAAACCAAGACTGACATGAGATAGCCCTTACTCCAGGTTGTTTGCAACAAGCATCATGTGTATGTAGCCCCACTTACTTCAGTGGAGCTGCCTATCATGGCTGCCTGGATGGAGTTCATTGCAGGATCACAGCCCACTGGTGGCTGGGAAATGATTTTCCATTTTTTGTTGAAAATTTTCTTAAACTTTTTGAGGTTTTAGTTGAAAAACTGATAAGCTGAAAATAAAAATAAAAAATTGTGGGTTTCAGCAACTGGAATCTCCTCCCCTCTAATTTTATGAAATCATAATTTTTTTCACAAAAATCTTACTTTAATTAAAATGCCATTTTTTATCCACAACGTTTCAGTGGGAAACTTGACCAGCTTTATCAGGGTGTACGAGGATTATATTTTCAGAAGTGCTGAGCACTCAAACTTCCCACTGAAGTCAATGAGAGTTCTGGTTCTAAGCCCCACTTGGAAATCAGGCCTTTTACATTTTAGGATACACTTTTTCCATTTTAGAAATTAATAAAGCAAAAACCAACGGTCCCTGTTTCTTTTTTTCAGGAAGGACCCCATGCACAGTCCCTTGTCAACCAAGCAGTCTGTAAGCCTTAAACCGCTATCTACACTTTGTAAGTAATGAACGAGGTGACGGGCCAGCGGATTGACAGTTGTCTATGCTCAAGAGGCACTGAGTACATGCCTACAATATAAACGGGAACAATCCGCCAGAGAATTTCTATTAACTTTTAGTGAAAGCAATTACATATAAAATACATATAGGAAACAAGAAGTGGGTGAAAATGCTGTAGAGGCAGCATGCTCAGCCCATAGCAGGGCAGTAGGTTGTTACCCAGAGAGGTCACTGCTAGGCTGCACAGAGGAGCAGCCCCGACTGTTTCTGCTGGAAGTACAGTCCAGTTTCCCTTGTCAGCACAAGGAGAGTTTGGTGCGTATGATATGAGATGTCCTGGGTGAGAATGTGCAGGTGGTGTGGGAGGAGGTGAGGGAGAGAAAGTGGGAAACAGACATTGAAAGCTCCTGCAGACACGTGGAGAGCCCTCCCTGGAAAACAACAGCTAGGATTTTGTTTTAAAATTCAATCCACAGAAAATTCATGTACAACTATACTTTACTCCAAAATACCACCTCCTTTGCCATCTCTTGCAAATAACGTGATCATGGCCAAAGCTCTAGGCAGTCTTGTGAAAAGCTTCAGCATTTACACAATTTTTTCAGGGGGGGGGGAGAGGAAACAGGATGGGGCAAAAAGATACACTGTCTGCCAGAGAATATTTCTGTGCCCTTCACCACCCTCATTGTAAGTCAAGGTTTCAAACCATCTTTTAATGATTTCAGAGCAAAGAAAACAGTGAGCTTACACAGGATCATCTGAGACAGAGCTGGGAATAGAGCCCACTCCTGGAGTATAATAGGCCCAAATCTTAGCCATTTTGCCACATACACTTTCATAAGAAATATGTCAGTTTAAGTAGCCGTTAGACCACATATAGAGGTTTATTACTGTGCATGCCAAGAGACCTGGCTCTTTAGCTCAAGTAACAAATGCTCATGCTTTTATACCCAGATGTCCTGGGTTCAGTCTTCACAGATGTCCTAAAGAGCAGCTGTCTGTAACCACTAGATCATAAAACTGCCCTCTTAACAAAACAAAAAAACAGTATAACCCTTTTGCAACGCGAGTATTGCACTCCCTGTGTGGACTGGCCCACATAGAGGATAACAGCAGCATACTTTCCTCACCAGTCACTGACAGCCATGGGGGAGAGTGAAAAAATGGTGTACAACTATCTTTGCATGAACTGTAACAGGTCTTTTCATATGTTTTCCTATTGCAAACTACATCTTGATAGAATGAATCATGAACAACTGCCTTTCCATTTACAGTTTGTGGGAGACGACCTTCCCATTCCTGATGGCAAAACATCCCTACAACAGTACAGCAATCACTTACATGGACAAGTAACATTAGGAATGGGGATTTTGTTTTAAATTAAATTTAGCTGCTGGAAACAAATAGGAGAAGCAGCACCATATGGCCTGCTAGCTCTCTAAAGACCACCAGTAAGAGCTCCATACACTTCAGACTTGGGAACCTTTTTTAGACCTTCGCAACAGAGTCAACAAAGATCAACAGAGCTATGGAAAAACAGATTCATTTTCATGTAAGTAAACTGATATTTTCAGGAGTATTCATAATTTCAAGATTTCTACCATCTAACAGGGGTTTTATGATGAAAGCAAAGACATTCTCTACTCTGGACAAAAATCTGGGATTTTTATGACTTTTCCTGAGGTATAATTCCTTGCAAATGTAAAAATGGCTTCTCATGTAAAAAAAAAATCACTTTATAATCAGTGCTAAGAATTTTGAGCACAACTCTAGTCAGCAACAGACACAATGGCCCTGTCCTGTAGTGCTTAGCAGGTGACTTCAGAATAGGGTTCAATAACTGTTCCCTACTTTTGGTACTGGGTCTTCAGAACTAACAGAATACCCACTGCCTTCAAATAAAAATTAATAGAAGCAATAAAATAAATGGAATAGGAAGGCGTCATTGCTAAAGTCAGAGAGTCTACAAGTTGCATAAGCAGCATGGTAGCCATTGAGAAACCAGGCAAGCTGCACATTTGCATAGATCCAAGCAACCAGAACAAAGCCCAGAAAAAGCTCAGTGCCAAATATCTACAACTGAAGAAATATTACCTGACTTGGCAAAAGCAAAAATATTCTCAGTACTTGATGCCAAAGATGGATATTGGCACGTGCTACTCAGTAAGGAAACCAGCTACCTCACCACATTTTGGAGACAAGCAGGTAGATCATTATGGTTGAGAATGCCATTTGGAATTAACCACGGAGCAGAAGCATCCCAAAGCCACCAAGATACGCTAACAAGACTTGAGGGATCAATGTCATAACTAATGACATTCTGGTTTACAGACACAGAGGTGGCATGCCAGAAGCTGTAGTAGATCATGACCACAACTTCATCTGTCTGCTAGAATTGAAATAAATCTAAAACTGAATACAAATAAGATGAAATGTGATTAATTATAGGACACTATATGAGACATTTGCTGGCTTTCCAAGGCTACAACCGGATGAGAAAGAGGTAAAAGCAATACAGCTGTTGCCCACACTTAATGATATTAAGTCAGTTCAGAGACTATTAGGATTGTAAAGTATCTGAAAAAAAATGTCTAAGTCTCTCAGAGATGTGTGAATCTCTGAGGCGATTACTGAACAAAGACACAGTATGGATAAGTATCAGAGGGGTAGCCGTGTTAGTCTGGATCGGTAAAAAGCAACAGAGAGTCCTGTGGCACCTTTTAGACTAACAGATGTATTGGAGCATAAGCTTTCGTGGGTGAATACCCACTTCATCAGACACATGCATCTGACGAAGTGGGTATTCATCCATGAAAGCTTATGCTCCAATACATCTGTTAGTATGAATAAGATCACCTCAACGTGATACAGCCATCACATGTGTCAAGAAGCTGGCAATCAGCTATCCCATCCTGAAATACTACGATGTGGATGAAAGGGCAACCATACACAGCAAAAACTCTCATCCAGGTTGTCCTCATCTTATGTCTCAATTATTGCAACATCCTTTTTTCTGGCCTTGATAAATGCACACATGCCCTGCTCGTAGCCATTCAGAATTCGTTTCCAAAAATCATTTTCCTAGTTCGTTGCTCTGACTATGTCACCCCATCGTTAAATTTTCAAACACTGTCATGCTTTGTCCCTGCTGCTTCTCATGCTTGGGAGAAGCTCCCCATAAATATCTGCAAAACCACTTCTTAGTCCTCTTTCAGATCTCTCCTCAAAACTCTCCCTTGCCATGGTGCCTATAAATAACATAACAGTTTGGATGATAATGCACTGAGATCACTGCCTAACATGCTGACTGATATTGTCTCATATTTTTCTGGTACTCCCCCCACCCATCTGTCTGTATACATCTGTTGTCTCTTATACTCTCCGGGACAGGGACAGCCTTTTTGTTCTGTGCTTGCATAGTGCCTACCACAATGGGATCCTGGTCCATGAGTAGAGCTCTTGGGCACTATAGTAATACAAATAAATATATACACAACCATGTGAGGCCAGTGGAACAGGGCTTGGAGCATCACACCTAGAAAAGGGACAGCCAGCAGCTTTCGTATCAAGAGCACTATCACCAGCGGAACAAAGATATGCCCAAATTGACAAGGAACATCTCATATGTGACCACATATGAAAAGTTCATCCAGTATGTTCAAGGATGGGAAATCATTCGAGTAGACCACAAACCACTGGACAGCATTTTTTAAAAATCTTCTTCAAAGAGGCCCCAAAATGTCTTCAGTGCATACTACTGAAACTGCAACGCTACATCTTAGATATCCGCTATGTGAAAGGGACTAAGATGTACATAGCTGTTACTGAGAACAGCGTTGGAGCATGAAAATAAGACAACTGAACACGAATATGAGATCCTCAACCAAATAGAAATCATTAACCAAACCAGTGCCACTTTCAAGACAGGGCTGGAAAGAATCCAAAAATAAGACACACAAAACAAAGATTTACAAGTGCTCACAGCCATTAGTGTCTAGCTATCAGGAGATAAGTTCCAATTGCTCCTGAAGAATTCTGGAATTATCAAGACAAGCTAGTGTACAAGATAGCATCATATATAAAGGCAGTCAAAATATAATAATCAGATCACTGAGAGCAGAAACTTTTTCAGGACTAGTTCAGTGCATTGTGGAATAGAACTCTACATCTGGAAAGCCAGAGATACCTTTTACTGGCCAAACATGACCAAGGATATCAGAGCTCTAGTGAGCAGTTGTGATAACACATGGGGAAATGCAGCCCCAGCAGCAAAAAGAGACAATGAAAATACACAGCATTTCCAACAAATCTTGGAGCAAAACAGGAAGGGATCTTTTCATGAAAAACCGTACTAACTATCTCATTACTGTAGATTACTATTAATCTAATTTTCAGACACTACCGCTGTGACCATCATAGACAAAGCAATGAGGCATTTCAGCAGACATGGCATTGCAAACTGTGCTGTTTCAGTCAATGGGCTCCATTTACCTGCAGTGGGTTTGTGCTATTTACTCAGGAATGGGAATTCGCTCATATCACATCATCACCATAACACAGTCAGTCAAATGGCAAAGTGAATCAGCAATTTAAATTACTAAGATTCTATTGAAAAAACTGCAAAAAACAAACAAACCCAACAACAACGAAGAAAATGTATGGCAAACCATCCTTGAATAGAGAAATGTCCACAGAAGGTATGAATAGGAGCCTAGGACAATTCTTGATGTGAAGACGCACACATGCATTGGTGCATATAGACCCAGAATTACTACTACTGGCAGTGGTGGAAGGAGTAACAGCTGAAAAAGAAGACACGCATAAAAACCAAAGCCTACTGTGACCAACAAGCTAAAGACTTCCCAGTACTACTGTTTCCTCAGGAGAAATCATGTACTTAAAGAAAGCAACATATTTCAACAGACGAAAACCTCATTAATATAAAGAAAAGGATGAGAAAACAAGAGACTGACAGCTATTGGAACAGGTTCTTAAAACCCCACACCACCAGAAGAACTGAGTACCAGGCAGTCTCCTATCACCATAAGAAAGACTTGCACTTGCTCCAACATCAAAACTGCTCCCAAGGTATACAATAAGACTATGTACAATACTAAGGCATGAAAAACAACCCTTCCAAACTCAGAGGAAAATACTTTAGTTCCCAAACAAGTTAAGAGTTAATAAAAAATAAAGACTTGGCATTGTTATATATATATACACACATACATATAATCTAAATAGGGTTGCCAACTGTCTAATCATACAAACCCAAACACTCTTGCCCTGTCCCCTTCCCCAAGGCTCTGCCCTGTCCTGCCCCTTCTTCAAGGCCCTGCCCATTCTGTTCCCCCCCCCCCCGTCACTCACTCTCCCCCACCCTCAGTCACTTTCACGGGACTGGGGCACGGGGTTGGGGTGCTGGCTATGGGCTGGGGCCGAGGGGTTCAAAGCGTGGGAGGGGGCTCCGAGCTGAGCTTGCAGCAAGAGGTTGGGGTGCAGGAGGGGGTTCAAGCTCTGGAAGGGAGTTTGGGTGCTGAAGGGGGCTTAGGGCTGGGGCAGGGGATTGGGGTGCAGAAGGAGGTCAGGGGTGCAGGCTCTGGGAGGGAATTTGAGTGCAGAAGAGAGCTCTGGGCTGCGGTAGGGGGCTGGGGTGCAGGAGGGGGTGCAGGGTCTGGGAGGGAGTTTAGGTGCAAGAGGGACTCCGAGCTGGGTTTGGGGTGCTGGAGGGGGTTTGGAGTGTGGGCTCCAGCCAGGAGGCACTTACATCGGGTGGGTCCCAGGCAGTGGCGCAGTAGGGCTAAGGCAGGCTGCCTGCCTGCCCTGACCCCGTGCTGCTCCCAGAAGCAGCCACCATGTCTGGCCCCTGGGGGGGACAGGGGGCTCTACACTGTGCCCACAAACGCCACCCCCGCAACTTCCATTGACCACAGTTCCTGGCCAATGGGAGCTGCTGAGTCAGTGCTTGGGGCACGGGCAGCGTGTGGAGACCCCCTGGCCACAGAGACATGCTGGCCACTTCTGGGTGCGACACGAGGCCAGGGCACTTGCCTTACAACTCTGCTGCGCTGCTGGACTTTTAGCGCCTAAAATCTCCCAGTTTGGCTTCAGTAGCCTCCGGGAGATAGGGTCTGATTCCAGGAGACTCCTGGCGAAATCAGGAGGGTTGGCAACCCTAAACTTAAAGTACATACTCGGGGAAGCTAACTAGGTATGTATCCAGGGCTATACATACTTGGCCACAGCTACACTGCAATTTTTAGTACACTAGCCCGATTAGTGCTAGCACAGGTATATCTACCCAAGCTGGGAATTATACCTCCAGCTCCTGCTCCTGTGTAGACATGCCCACAGTAACCACAAACTCAGAACTATTACTAGCTTTGCTACTGTAATGCAAGGAGAAAGCCTCCTAGCTTTTGAACATAAACAAACTGTGCAAATCTGTTGACTTCAAGGGGAGCCACAGTCCTTCATACAATAATCTACTTAATGTATAAAACACAGGTAACAGAATCATAAATTAACACAGTTGGCTGTCTGGCTAACCGCAGGACAGTGCACACATTGAAACCTACAGGGTGCTGTTCTGTCTGAAAGTCTACTTGTTTACTTTTATCTACAGGCCTTTTTACAGGACTCCTTGTAGCACTAGACATTAGCGCACCATGAGTCACTTCACTAGTGGGGAAGCGCCAGCAGTCTATTGCACAGATATACAGTTTTACGGAGCTGAGAAGAATAGAGGAGATTGTATTCATCCACAATATTTAAAATACAAAGTGAACTCAGAGCCTTACTCCTGTTTGTTAGAGAAGAACCATTGGATTCTCCTGTCACACTAAGTGAGAGGAGAGTCAAGCCCATTGTGTTTTTTAAATAAAAATAAAACCTCATAAATCTGCCTTAGTTGCTTTTCAGACTCAAATGGTTTATAAACAAATCTACTGGCGTATATTTATATATTCTGTGCTTAATGCTGGCAACTCTTCCTCTCCACTACTACTGAAACCAATGGAGGTTCAAGACACCAAGCATCTTGCAGTAGGGGCTCAGCACTGTGCAGCATTGTACCCTCTGTGAGCCAACAGAATAATTATTCATTGCCAACATTTGCCATTTGAAGGAGATGCTGTTCATGCTCCTTGCAGCCTCCAGCCCCTGAAGTCCCTGCTACAGCATATGGGCTGCCCTGCCAGCAGCAGAGGGAGGGCTAATTGAGATCTGCTCCAGAGAGGCAAAATGTAAGTACTTCCTGCACAGCTTCCCCTAGGGTGACCAGACATCCCGATTTTATTGGCACTGTCCCGATATTTACTTGTTTGTCTTGCGTCCCAACTGATGTTCGGTCGGGACGTGAATTGTCCAGATATTTTGCGCTTCGGCGCACAGGCAGAGGGGGCTCGCGCCTCCCCCCACCCCAACTCCGCCCCCTCCCTCTCCATTGGATCCCTCCCCAAACTCCCGCCCTTGCCCCACCCCCAGCCCCACCCCCTCACTGCCCCATTGGCTCCCTCCCCACATCCCCGCCCTGGCCCCGCCTCTTCCCCAAGCACGCCGCATTCCTCCTCCTCACCCCTCCCTCCCAGTCTTGCGCTAATCAGCTGTATGGCGGTGCAAGCGCTGGCGGAGGGGGGAGAAGCAGGATGCGGCAGCCAGCTCAGGGGAGGTGGAGGGGAGGTGAGCTGGTGTTGGGGGGCGGGGCATGGAGCTGCCGGTGGGTGCTCAGCCCCCACCAATTTTTCCTATGCTCCGGCTTTTCATAAGAACATAAGAAAGGTCGTACCGGGTGAGACCAAAGGTCCATCTAGCCCAGTATCTTGTCTACCAACAGTGGCCAATGCCAGGTGCCCCAGAGGGAGTGAACCTAACAGGCAATGATCAAGTGATCTCTCTCCTGCCATCCATCTCCATCCTCTGACAGACAGAGGCTAGGGAGACCATTCCTTACCCATCCTGGCTAATAGCCATTAATGGACTTAACCACCATGAATTTATCCAGTTCTCTTTTAAACTCTGTTATAGTCCTAGCCTCCACAACCTTCTCAGGTAAGGAGTTCCACAAGTTGACTGTGCGCTGCCTGAAGAAGAACTTCCTTTTATTTGTTTTAAACCTGCTGCCTATTAATTTCATTTGATGACCCCTAGTTCTTGTATTATGGGAATAAGTAAATAACTTTTCCTTATCCACTTTCTCCACATCACTCATGATTTTATATACCTCTATCATATCCCCCCTTAGTCTCCTCTTTTCCAAGCTGAAGAGTCCTAGCCTCTTTAATCTCTCCTCATATGGGACCCGTTCCAAACCCTTAATCATTTTAGTTGCCCTTTTCTGAACCTTTTCTAGTGCCAGTATATCTTTTTTGAGATGAGGAGACCACATCTGTACGCAGTATTCGAGATGAGGGCGTACCATCGATTTATATAAGGGCAATAATATATTCTCAGTCTTATTCTCTATTCCCTTTTTAATGATTCCTAACATCCTGTTTGCTTTTTTGACCGCCTCTGCACACTGCGTGGACATTTTCAGATAACTATCCATGATGACTCTAAGATCTTTTTCCTGACTTCTTGTAGCTAAATTAGCCCCCATCATATTGTATGTATAGTTGGGGTTATTTTTTCCAATGTGCATTACTTTACATTTATCCACATTAAATTTCATTTGCCATTTTCTTTCTTTCTTTCTTTTTTTTTCCTCCGCCACCCGCTCTTGGGGTTTTTTTTTCCCCCTCTGCCGCCGGCTCTCGGGTTTTTTTTTTTCCCTCCACCACCAGCTCTTGGGGTTGTTTTGTTTTGTTTTGTTTTGTTTTTTGCTCTGCCAGCACCTCCCCCCTCTCCTGATATTTCACATCTCTCATCTGGTCACCCTATCTTCCCCACACCCATAGTCTTTTACTGCTGTACTATACGCCTGCTTCTTCAGCCAGGTAGTGGGTGTCTGTGTCAGAGAGGAAAGGGAAGGGTTCTGTCTGTCTGGAGAGTTGTACCGGGAGGAGTCAGGAAGGTGAGGAGAGTTCAGAGCTGGGAGTGGTGCTGAGCTGTGGAGAGGTTACCTAGGAAGAGGAGTAGTTCAGGCTGAGGGCAGATGTGGGGTTTGGAATGGAGGGAGCTGCATGGGCCTGGCTGGGGAGCTTCTGAGCTGGGAGAGGGATGGTTTGGGTTGGCGGGGTTGAATGCTGAGAGGAATGAGCCTACTGGGAATGAGGATGTAGGTAAACTGGTGGGGGAGGCAGGAGTTGGAATTAGATCTGAGGAGGAAGATTAGGCCTAACACTAATTAGCCTAGCCTAGCACTCCACATCCAGCTGCAGAAACTTCTGGAATTGGGTGTGGAAGTTTTGGGTCTGCTCCAATAGGTAAAGTGGGATCAGACTCCATGAGGGCAAGTGGTCAGGGCAGCTGCTTTACTAAAGGCCATGTGCTCTCTGTGAGTTGAGAGAAGCTGAGCTCAGGAGCAGAAAGCAGGCTGTTGTCCCTTAACTCTGAAGCATCTTGCAGCAGTTTAGTGATATTGTTAACTGTCCAACAGGGAAGCATGGGCAATGTTAATAACACCAAGGGGAAACTGGGATGGTAAAATAATTTATTCTATTTTAAATGTATGCTTTGAATATTGCTTGAGTTTAGCCAAACTGTTTTAGTTAAATTGTCTCAACTAGTCTGAGTCACCAACTTTTCTTTAAAATGTGATAATGGGGAAAGAGTCATCTATCTTTGGTGGTCTCCGTTTTTTGTTTTCTCGTAGCAGTTTTTTTTTTAAATCTATACACTTAACTGAGTGATTGGTTAATCGGTTAGCTGACTGGCTAGCAGTGATTTCAACAGAGGAAGAGTCTGATTCCAACTGAAGATTCCTACAAGCAAGTGAAGGGAAAATGTTGTTTTAGACTCAGCAGACTGTATAGATTTGGTGATCAAAGACTCTAACTGAGACTTAGGTGAATTCAGCCTAAGCTTTTGGGAACTCTGAGTTTCTTCTCACTGTGTTTCTGTGTTCAGATTTTAATTTGTTTTCTTTATGTTTATGTATAACTGAAGATAATATATGTGGCTTATAAAATAGCCATGTTATGTTGTAAAAATTATTTTTTTATTTGTTTCTTTATCATAAGATTTTATAAAGTTGTTACTTACTTAAATTCATTTCTTTAATTCCTTTTGGGACTAGAATGTGGGAAGGTTGACTCTGTGCAATCCTTGCTGAAAATCCTTAGAGACTGAATTCTGGGTCCCCACCTACTTTTCTATGGGAGCTGAGCAGTTTTTAGGCACTGGAGAAGGGCAATGAAGTGAACTCTAGCAGCCTACCCAAAGGTTACATTGTCTCTCTCGCTCTCTGTATGCCTGAACAGGGAACCTGATGTTAGAAGTCAGTTGGCTCCTGCACATATGTGAAATCAGAAACTAGTATTGGAGGGGGGAAAACAACCACCAAAGAGAAAGCAATAATCATGGCAGCATACCAGATTCTTGGCCCAAGTAGATGGACATGAAAGGGGATATGTTCAGCAACTTGACATTCTTTAGATCACAATGGAAAAACTACAAAATTGCTACAGGACTGGATAAAAAGGAAAACAAAATAAGAGCAACTATTATCTGCAATGGACAAAGGCTCCAACAGCATCTGGATATGTCCACAGCAGGACAGATGAGCTATGTAAAATCCTAGAAAGAGCTTCCAAAGCATTGTCAACCCACAAAAAATGTCATTTCTGAAAGTCATCGTATCTTTTCAACAATTGTAATCAAGACTCTGGAGAAACAATAGATCAGGATATTGCCAAACTGTGCAAAGTGGTGACTCGTGTGATTATCAAATCTTAAAAGATGAACTAATGCATGATAAATCAGTAATAGAGATGAAAGATACAGGCATTCAAATGAGAATTCTGAGAGAGCCCATGCTAACTCTTCCAAGAGCTATAGACATGTGCAAAGTTAGTGAACAAGCTCACATCCAAATGCAGACCATAAGTGGAACAGGTCAGGAAATAATTCTATCAAGTTGCACAGGGAAAGCATGAAAATACAAGGAAAAATATACCAAAATGTGTGCAAAAGCAAATGTGAAAATACAAAGTAGAGGATGTAAAAAAATGCAAAAGAAGACCTCTGAGTTCCGTGAAGAAAACATGATAATGGAAAATACCCTGAAGAGGGGGTCATAGTGTCAAGAGAAATTATAGCAGAACTTGCAGGCAAGGAAAACATGCACCATATCCAGAAAGGAAGCAATGATTCAGAGGATGAGATTTGCATGTACATGACATTAATGCATAGTGCAAAATGGCAAAAATAAATTATTTCCAAAACTCAGACTAGCACCAGATGCAAAGACAAGACAGCAGAATACAAACAGGAAACTGAATGCCACATAGAAAGTGGGACAAGGTGGGTGAGGTAATACTGGACCAACTTCTACTTTCCCAGACCTGAAAAAGAGCTCTGTGTAAGCTCGAAAGCTTGTCTTTCTCACCAACAGAAGTTGGTCTAGTAAAAGATATTACCTCACCCACCTTGTCTCTCTAATATCCTTGGATCAACACAGCTACAAGAACACTGTATAAATAGATAGTGGGGAATCCGTCAATGTGCTAGGTTACAATGGCTTCAGCAGTAATATGCAAAGGAAGAAAGCAAAATTTCAAGCCAAAATATTCAGTTGTATGAGCATCATACCACTAGGACAATGTAAATTATAAACTGAATACCAAGGAAAAGCATACAAGCCGAAATTTCTGGTAGTACAAACAATACAAGCTATTGCTGTCCAAGTCATGGTACACATGATGCTACTAGTATCTTGGACTTTTGGAGTACCACAGCACTGAGCAGCTGTAACAATTACACTAGTTATTAGAATGCAGAATCATTGGAATGCCTGCCAGGAAAGTTGGCTTAAGTTTGTTTGTTTAAGTTATCATGCTTACTTGTTGAAAATGCATTCAATTATGCAATTAAAAACCAAGGGGGGAAATCATTCAGGCAGCAAGCAACAAAAAACATTATTTCTTGATTCAGCTGTGCCAGCCATTTTAATTAGAGGATTAATGCTCCATCACCCAGTTTGCAATCTTTGTGCCCATGTTCAAACCCAAACCAAATTTCAATTCATTGTACATATGGTTGCAAGTTACAAACAGCAAATTTTTTTACTAAAATCCAAATAAATTACATCTACCCAGTTGACAAAGGCCCCAATCCTGCAGCCTTTTATGCACCTGCTTCATTTTTCAAATGAGTGGTTTCACTACATCAATGGGGCTACTCACTGTGCATAAAGTTAAACATGTGCAAGATTGCAACCTGACTTTGCAGTTCTGTCAAAAAGGCAATCACAGATTTGTCTGACTTAAAGAGATGCTATAGATTTGCTCATGATTTCATCTCTGTTTAAAGATTTTTCTCTCCATTCCTTTACTTGAAATAGAAATTAGACTTTCGCACATTCATTACCAGGCTCATTTTCTTACTTGTGCATATCTCCAATCTTCTCGTTCCTATCTAGGGATGTGTTCCAAAGTCTGTTGAAGCCTTTTGATTGACTTCAATGACCACTGGATAAGGCCTTCTCAGAAATAATTGTCAGTGGCCTCGTAAGTTCATTAACCTTAACACACTGAGATGCACATCAAACAGGCAACTGATTTATCTTGAGATTTTCCAAGTATTCCCTTATCTGCCCTTTCCCAATTGTTAGTTTCAAAAGGTTCTTATTACTTCCTAATTATGCACACTTTTTATTTTTCTTCCCAAAGACAGAGTTTTAAAAAAGAAAATGAGTATCTCAGCCACCTGTGACTCAACATTCATTTCATCCCCTCATCAGTTACTAATGAGACTACTTTCTCGCTGGTGTTTTTTTTTTCTTGCATTAACTCCTGCTTTTTTGTGTCTGTGACAATTTAGGGAATTTGTCTATGTACAACATATGAATTCTGGTTAATTTAATGAAATTGCTGCATCAATGAATGTCTCAATGTGTAGTGAGTCAATCATGGACTGATAAGATTCTTGTCACATAGCATCCATCCTGTCTGGAAGAAGCTACTGAACAAACAGAAGTCATTAACCTTATAAACTGTAGGGTTACCATATTTCCACAAGCAAAAAAGAGGACATGGGGGGGAGGGAGGAGCCCCGCTCTAGCCCCGCCCCTGCCCTGCCCCACCCCCATCCACTCCCTCCCATTTCCCACCCCCTGACTGACCCACTCAGAACTCCCAACCCCCCCACTCCTTGTTCCCTGACTGCCCCCTCCTGGGACCCCTGCTACTAACTGCACCCTAGGACCCCACCCCCATCTAAGCCGCCCTGCTTCTTGTCCCCTGACTGCCCCCTCCTGAGAACCCCCCCACCCTAACTGCCCCCCTAGGAACCTACCTGTCCCCTGACTGCCCCTTATCCACACCCCCACCCCATATTCACACCCCCGCCCCCAGACAGACCCCCGGGACTCCCATGCCCTATCCAACTGCTCCCCGCCCCGACAGGACCCCCAGAATTCCCGACCCATCCAACCCCCTCTGCTCCCTGCCTGCCTCAACCCCTCTCCACACCCTTGTCCCCCTGACAGCCCCCCCAGAACCCCTGACCTGTCTAACCCCCCCGCTCCCTGTCCTTGACTTTCCCAACCCCTCTCCATACCCCTGCCCCCCTGACAGCCCCCCCCCCCGAACTCCCGACCTATCCAACCCCCCCTCCCTGTCTCCTGACCAGGACCTGCTTTAAAGAGCCCAGGACTCAGGCTGCGCTCTGGCCGGGGTTGCGGGGCTTGGTCGGAGGTGCTCGGCCTGGGCTGGGCCGGTGTGCTCAGCCGGAACCAGGGCTACTGCCCTAGGGCCCAAGCCGGGCCGGGCCAGAGCTGCTGGGGCCGGAGGTGCTCAGCCGGCGCCGCTCAGCCAGGGCTGGGCTGGCGCGCTCGGCCGGAACCGGGGCTGCCGCCCTGGGGCCCGAGCCAGGCCGGAGCTGCTGGGGCCAGGGGTGCTCGGCCGGTGCTGGGCTGGCGCGCTCAGCCGGAACCAGGGTTGGTGCCCTGGGGCCCGAGCCAAACTGGGCAGGAGCCACTGGGGCCAGGGCCGGAGCCGCTGGGGCTGCCGGGCGCCGCTCGGCCCGGGCCGGAGGGAGCCGCTTAGCCAGGGCCGCGCCTCCCCAGAGCTCTCCTCCTCACGTTCCCCCCACCCCAGCCCCAGCTTACCTGCTGCTGCCTCCCGCCTGCCCCTGCTTTTTTTCAGACTTCCCGCGAAGATCTGATTTGCGGGAAGCAGGGGAGGGGGAGGAGCAGGCGGGCGGAGCGTTCAGGGGAGGGGAGGAGGGGGAAGACAGCTGCGGGGCCAAACAGCGTGGTAAGACTGCAGGGGCTGGGGGAGCCAGAGAAGGGGCTTTGGCTGCCGAGCGGCAGTTGGCCGCCGCTTTTCTGTCCATAAATAGCCGACCGGGGGGAAATCCCGGACATTTTAAAAATTTTAAAACTCCCCCCCGGACGGCTATTTATAGACCGAAAAGCCAGACATGTCCAGGGAAATCCGGGCATATGGTAGCCCTAAACAACTGTGCTCTAGATGAACAATAGGTATTCTAAGAAGAGTGCTAGAACTGAAAGAAAATCTAATTCGACCAAGTTTATCTGCAGGGAGTGGAGAGTGGAAAATCCTGAAACAAGAGAACAAAGGGACAGATGACAGAACCAGGGTTTAAAAAGATAACTGAAGTTTGTGGCATAGGACAGGAACAAAGACATTGTCTTAACATAAGAACAGCCATACTGGGTAAGACCAATGATCCATCTAGCTCAGTATCCTGTCTCCCAACAGTGGCCAATGTCAGGTGCTTCAGAGGGCATGAACAGAACAGGCAATCAACTAATCACCATCCCCTGTTGTCCACTCTTAGCTTCTGGCACTTAGAGGCTAGGTATATGCAGAGCATGAGGTTGCATCTCTGACCATCTTGGCTAATAGGTCCATCAATGGCTTTCTTTTTTGAACCCCATTATAATTTTGGCCTTCACATCATCCCCGGCAACAAGTTCCATAGGATGACTGTGCATTGTGTGAAGAAGTACTTTCTTTTGTTTGTTTTAAACCCGCTGCCTATTCATTTTGATGGGTGACTCCTGGTCTTGTGTTATGTGATTGAGAAAATAATACTTCCTTATTCACTTTAACCACATCAGTCATGATTTTATAGACCTTTGTCATATCCTTTCTTAGTCATCTTTTTTCTAAGCTGAAAAGTCCCAGTCTTTTTAATTTCTCCTCAGATGGAAGCTATTCCACACCCTTAGTCATTGTTGTTGCCCTTCTCTGTACCTTGTCCAATTCTAATATATCTTTTTTGAGATGGGGCGACCAGAACTGCATGAAGTATTCAAGGGCATATCATGGATTTATATAGTGGCATTATGCTATTTTCTGTCTTATGATTTATCCCTTTCCTAATGGTACCTAACACTTGTTAGTTTGGGGTTTTTTTAAACTGCAGCTGCACGTTGAGTGGATGTTTTCAGAGAACTATCCACAATGACCCTATGATCTCTTTCTTGAGTGGTAACAGCTAATTTAGACCCCATCATTTTCTTCGTATAGTTGCATTCTGGCTTCTGGAGGGAGAGGGGATTTTTTAACTGTGGAATTAGACACGGTCAAAGGAAGGTAAAAGAGCGTAGAGTCCACGTACCAGAGGAAAAACCATGAGGTGACAGATCCAGCAGAAGGGACTTGGAATGCTGAAAACACACTGACCCAAATTCTGCAGACCACTCCAGAGTGATGAGGAAAGTGAGACAGGAAGCAGTGTATGAGTGTTTTATTGTTTTGTCTAGATGTGTGTATTTGTTGTGCATTCTCTAATAAAGAGTGATTGGGCTTGGAACCCTTTTGCAAAGCCTGTGTCTGTTTGTTTCAACTATCATATCTCCCTGGAGAGGTAAACTGTAAACTAGAGTGCCCACAGTTGGAACTCTGGGAAACGATGTGCTTAAGCTACTAAGGAGTCTGGGGAAGCCAGCACTAGTTTCAGGGCCTAAGAAGTTGGACAGCCGTGTCTCAACTCTCAGAAGGGAGTGGTGCTACACAAGGATCTGCACCTTGAGACTGTGACTTAAAATCCAGAACCAGAGGCAGTACCTGGACTCTGTTTAGACTCAGGAAGCTTAGAGCACACAGGTCCAGCATATGGTGACCCAAACTCAGCAGTCCGATGAGTGTCCAGAAGTGGGAGCTTGACTACTGTGACCAGCCCTTATAAGTAGTCTGCATGTTCTTCTCTGGTTGTCTCCCACCTTTTCCATATAGGTTTTTGTAGATCTTTGAGCAGCCCCACTTTTTCCAGAGTTCTTCTGCACCGTAATGCAGAATTTCCCAGGTTTCTTCCAAACTGTTGGAGTTGAGTATTTCTTCTTAGCACATGTCACTCAGCACTCACTAATTTTATTTACTTCCCCAAACCTGAAATTCTTGCAGTGTTGTGTTCTGAGAGTCCATTTCTTGGTATGGCAAATCCGGGTAGCATGTGGCCACTGGTCTCTAGTATTCTTTTTCTCTGCACTTTACTAAGCTGATGACTCAAAAATAGCTCTCCTTGTGGTCTATTCAGCTTTAGGAACTGCGGTGACTGTGCATGATGGCTACATCTTTAAGGTCTGTAATATTCAGGACTGGCACCATTCAAAAGATTTGAGAGTTGGTTGGAGACAGAAGGCTTATCTACGCTTATCAGGCTGCACCGATGCAGCTGCACTGCTGCAGCACTTAGTGAAGATGCTACCTACGCTGACAGGAGAGCTTTTCCCATTGGTGTAGTTACTCCACCTTCCAGACAGTCAGTAGCAATGTCGACAGGTGAAGCCCTCCATTCGACAGCACTGTCTACACCGGGCGTTAGGTCCATATAAATGCATTGCTCAGGGGTGTGGATTTTCCATGCCCCTGAGCAACGTAGTTATACCGAGTGTGAGGGGATAAGGCCAGATGACTATAGGAAAGTAGTGAGAAACAGGTATGTTAGCCCCAGGCTAAACAAATCCCTGTTATCAAGGTAACCAAATGCCAGTTGCCCCAGGTTAATCAAGACACCTGGAGCCAATTAAGATCTTTCTAGAAAGCAGTGGAGACAGCTAGGTTGATTGGGACACCTGAAGCCAATCAAGGGCTGGCTGGAACTAGTTAAAAGCCTTTCAGTTAGAGGTGCATGTCAGGAGCTGTAGGTGGAAGCTGCGCTGCTGGAGAAACTGGGCAGGACAAACCCTATCAGGCACAAGGAAGGAGGCCCTGAGGTAAGGGTGAAGTAGATGTTGAGGAAGGGCCCAGGGAATTGTACTCATTCTGTTTCAAAAAGTCAGCTACTAATAGCTGCTACTATTAGGGTTCCTGGGCTGGAGCCCAGAGTAGAGGGCAAGGCAGGGCTGGGCTCCCCCCCCCCCTACTCTCCCCGATTAATCAGAGAGACTGTGAGACAACAGAGACTGTGCGAGGGAGGGTTACTTCTTCCCACTTCCCTTGTTGGTTTATGATGAAAATGGCCCAGTAGGCTGTGACCCTTGCCTCTAGAGCGAGAAGGGCTACGTGGAGGGTCAGTAATCTGCATGGAAGTGTGGGACCCACTGAGACAAGGTTGGAGCTTTGTCACACAAGGTAAGTTGCTGGTGTAGACCAACCCTTAGAATGAGATGGGACTTAATATAGCTTGTCACCAATGTCACTGTGCTAACTTGACTACTTTGTTTGTCATTTTCTTTCTGTTGTTGTTCTAATCCAGTTAAAGTCACTGTATAGTTACAGTACAAGGTAAGATTGGCTGACTGGATATTCAGAGACAAGAAAATCACTAGCAGCAAAGATACTAGTGGCCAAGGCACCTTTGATGGCTGCAGCTGAGATCCTCCCCTGTGTCCAACCCCCTTCTCACAGACTGCCATAGGCACTGACTCTGTGAGTGCTCCGGGACTGGAGCACCCATGGGGAAAAATTAGTAGGTGCTCTGCACCCACTGGCTGCCAAGCTCCTCCCCCTCTTCCTCTGAGCACGCTGCGTCCCTGCTCTTCCACCTACCTCCCAGCGCTTCCTGCCCAGCTGCTGCTAAACAGCTGTTTGGCAGTGATAGCACGCTCCAGGACGGGGGGAAGGAGCGGAAATATGGCACGCTCAGGGGAGGAAGTGGGGAAGAAGCAGGGCCAGGGATTTGGGGAAGGAGTTGGAATATTGGCAGGAAGGGAGCAGAGTTGGGGCTAGGACTTTGGGGAAAGGGTTGGAATGGAGGCGGGGAAGGGTTGGGAAGAGACAGGGCAGAGGTGGGGCCTCATGGAAGGGGTGGAGTGGGGGGTGGGGCTGGGGGCAGAGGGGTGGTAGAGCACCCATGGCAAAGAGGGGAAGTTGGTGCCTATGCAGACTGCACCAATAGCAGAGGCAGGGATCCTTATGCAGGCATCTGAACAAACACACGTCCCCCCACTACAGCCTGAGCAGTGACCATGATCCCCCACCACGATCCCAACAGCAGTTGTGGCAGATAATTCCCTTCTTTCTCTCCAGCTGTCAAGACAGTGGCAGTGGTGGTCTTCCCCTCCCCACTGCCTGCCACCTGAATTCAGCAACTCAAAGCCAACAGCCCCGGGTGCTTACCTGAATGCCTGGGTGGAATCAAAGGGTTCTCTTTTGAAGCAGACAGCCACATCATGCTGCAGCCAAGCCACTGGCTCCATAGCCTTCAGGATGTATATGATGATCTCCTTATCATCATCATCATGTGACCTCAGAGCTGGGGGCCATAGGCAGGGACCTAGTGTGCCTAGTGGCTAACCTGGCCCTGTAGATGTGCAAATTATCTAAATTGTAGGTGCATAACAAAAAGCCCAATTAAGAACAGGCTGAAATTTGGCCCATTATTGTGTGTGTGTTCACTTTACTTTTTAAATGGGTTAAAAAATTAATAGGAATATATTTTATTGGCTAAAAGTCCAATATATCCCCTCTGTCCTTGATTTTTAAAAAAAGATAGTCGCAATGGATACATGAGAATTGCTTTCTTTCCTATACCTATCTGATATGCAGATCCAGACAGTGCTTTTCAGAGAATAGTGGTCCATCATTTTATAAATCGAAGCACTATAATAACCCCAAATAGCCCTCAGTCTAAGAATGAACTGTAATTTCTTGGCAAATACAGCCCCATTTAATTCAGTTTAATTTCTGTGAAAAATTTCAATCAGGTTTCCAAGATTCATCACTGGCTGAGATGGCACTTCAAGGTTTATAAATGATTTATTCAAAGCAGATGACTTTTCTTTTAGTTTCTTTGGATCTTTTGTCAGCATTTTACACCCCTGACCACAGAATTCCCCTCAGTCACAATGTGCATCATGGGACTCTGACACAGAAGTATCTTGGTATGATTCCTCCCTGATACCTATTAACCTCAAGATGCAGTCAGCCCATACTGCAATGTCAATTGGTTTTCCAAATTAAGACCTTTATTCTTCAGTGCCTTTTGGTCTTTACATCTTGCACAACCCTTGTATTTAAAATGCACAAATGCAAGAAACCTGGGAAACAAGCAGGGAGAACTGGAAGTCCTGGCACAGTCAAGGAATTATGATATGATTGGAATAACCCTCTCTTACATACAGTGCATCTCCCCCACCTTTTCTGTCCTGCCTGAACAGTTTATATCCACCCATGACAGTACTCCAGTCATGTGAGTTAGCCCACTAAGTCTCTGTTATTCCAATCACATCATAATTCCTTGACTGTGCCAGGACTTCCACTTCTCCCTGCTTGTTTCCTAGACTTTTTTTTTAATGGCCCCCTCAAGGATTGAACTTACAACCCTGGGTTTAGCAGGCCAATGCTCAAATCACTGAGCTATCCCCCCCCACACACATATTAACATAAAGGTCACCTGACACCAGTGTTTTTGTTTTTGTTTTTAAATCAAATGCCAGCAGGACCTACCAACTCTAGATGCCTTCTCCGTAGGCTATGGATTTTTGGACTCTCCCTGTTGGTCTGCTGAGAAACCTTTAGCCAGCAGGAAAATTGCCATCTTATTGGATCCCCTTTCCAATTTCCCTACCTCCTGAGGAAGAGCAGCCAATCTAAGCCTCTGTATCTGCTGAAGGACAGCCTTGTCCCTCCAGCTGCTCCATGCAATGTGCTCTCTCTTTCCTCTTCTGAAAACCTGGGAGCACTGCTGTGTGCAGAGAACAGCTGCTCTTACCAATGCTGCAGCTTCTCCCCTCACTCTCAAGGCTGCCCCACCCACAGGCCATTGTTCCCTGAAGTACAGTCTCCTAAGCCTGGGTGCGGGTAGGCGCATAAAGTGGTTCCCAGCAGTGCACCTCCCCACCAGGCCAGATACTGACTAGGCTTCTGCTGCTGCTCCCTCCCTACAGCCACAGGCCTGGGAAAGAGTGGAGATCTACACTGCACTGACACATCCAGGTTCACTGGTAAGGTGGGGAGGTCAGAATGAATATGGTTTTGGGAGGGAGAAATATGTTTAAAATTAAACTGGATTGGGGGGCGGGGAAATGCTTTATAAAGAAATAAATCCAGGGGCAGGAGTTTCAGTGAAATGGGCTTTTGAGGAAGGGTATTCTCTGAAGAATGGAATTGGGTGTTTTATGGTGAAACTGTGTTTTGGATTAAGAAGGATGAAAAGTGTTTTGGAAGAGGAAAGGGAGATGAAGAGAAGGAGATGCTGGGATGATCTCTCTCCTCTCTGTATATCTACACAGATCTTTAACAGTTTTTACAAATCTACAACTTACTGGTTTTTGTTCTGAGGATTTTGGCAGGTACCAAAACATATAATCAATCAATGACCACACTAACAGCTCTATATTTGTGATCATTTATTGATGATATGTGGAGTGATGACCACAAAAATAGAGATGGAGGCCTTAAATTTTTCAGAGAAAGATAATCCAGGCCCTTGTAGGAAAGTAAAGCTGCCTCCATCAGTCTGTCATCTGAGTGAAGGTGGCAATAGAAAACCAATACTCCCCCACTAACACAGCCTCTCACTGGTGCACGGATAGACAATTTACAACTCCCAGCTGCAGCTTGGATGAATTGAGCCCACACTACATAGGATGGTGTGTGCCATGGAAAACTAACTTAAATATAAATAAAGGCTGTGCAAAGAATTGTTAAGTACATGTATATATGTGGTGGGACATGACAAGGTTTAGGAAGAAGTTTTCAGTTGTAAAAGTGTGTGTGTGTGGGGGGGGGTGTCTTTCCTTCAAAAGGCAGCTCAGACATGTACTTCTGACAAATGTTAAGCAAGGTCTGTTTTCACAATTTTTTGCACTATTGAAACTTACTGCTGATAAAATAAACCTTTTTGTAGACTATAACCATCATTTTGCAGCCTGTAAGTGTAATCTAAGCTAATTATTCAAATGCTGAGTTAACTCTACACTCTTTTTTCAAGTTTATGCAAACGACAGGGGTATTGGGACAATAAATCCACTAATTTTTTTTTTCTACTCAGATGCCATGGACATAAATATAAAAAAGCCTATAAATAAATTAACAAAACCAGCAGCCTTGGTCACTCTCCTCCTCATCCAGAACATCTGCTTTTTGGGTTGGCCTGTGCTGGTCCTCTGAGGCCCTCTCAGGATGCAGAGCTGGAAGGGTGGCCATAAAGTCCATGAGACAGAGCTTTCTCAGGGGCCAGTCTGAGACTACGGAATGAACACTCACAGGAACCAAGGACCATCCCAAAACTCACTAGCTTCCACTTCAGGTGCAAGTTGCATTTCTTTGACCTTGCCTTCGCTAACATAAACCCAGAACAGCAAGCACAATAAAACAAACCCAACCCCCCAAGCAAAACCCTGCCACAACAAAAGACTACACAGCACACACAATTCTCCCTCAGCAGAGAGGATATGAGCCAGACCAAACCACACATGACAGAGGTTAGTCACTACGCTTAATAACGCAGCCCCTCATCTTCCCATTGGAATAAAATTACCAGTTTATTTATGAATGTTTTATTTCTCTTTGGGAAATTCTTACTAAGTGGCTCTTATCAGCCATAAAACATATTCTTTAAATTATTAATGATGTTTCTGTCATTTTACTGAAATAAATAAGACACTTAGGACTTTAAATGATCTGTCAGTATTCAGTGTCAGCCCAAGAGATTGTGCAAGGAGTTTGATAACCATGGGCAAATTAATCAGATTTTCTTTTCTTAATTTATAAAGTGGGGTTGAGAGAACGTGGGCTTCAGCTGAAATATGTTAATTAAGTACTTGGAGTTTTCAGATTGTGGTGGGGGAGGGTTTCTTATATTCCAGCAGAGAGAGAGCTTTCTTCATGTGGGCTGGGGATTCTTTGCAAGAGAGGCCCAATTCAACACCCACTGAAGTTAGTGTGAGTTTTTCCTTTGACCTCAGTCAGCATTGGATCAGGCCCTAGGTTCTTATATTGGACATAGATACTGCAGTTGGGCCTCCCTGCTGTTGTTCTCTTCTTCCAGGTAGCTTGTCAGCAGTATGCTGATGGGAAAATGTGATTTCTTTTCCCTTTGCCCTTTCCTTTCTTTGTCACATCTATTTCCACTGTAAATCTCTGGTGGTAAAATGTTCAATGCAGTAACCAGGCAGGAATTTAAGCACATGACTTCAATTGATGTTATTAAAGCTAGGAGCTGCAGAAAGCTGACGATATAAAGCTTACAAGTAATCAGAGATACTTAGCAGGATAAGATGAGAGTAGAGTATGATCTTGATAAATTGGAGAAATGGACTGAAATCAATAACTCAAGCCTTATTAGGGCAAATATAAACGTATTCACTTTAAGAAACGTTTCCTGCCGACAGACTAATAGTTTTAAGGTATCTTCAGAAATTTCCTGGCAAGCCCATTAAAAGTGCTCTCTCACTAGGGTGATGTCAAGAGAGAGAGAAAGAAACAGCTGAATAATCTGATCAGGTATCAGGGGGTAGCCGTGTTAATCTGTATCTACAAAAACAACAAGGAGTCTGGTGGCACCTTAAAGACTAACAGATTTATTTGGGCATAAGCTTTCGTGAGTAAAGGTTTTTACTCACGAAAGCTTATGCCCAAATAAATCTGATCAGGATTTTTATAAATTATCTTTGGGGGGAAAAAATCCCTAAAAGACTTCCCTGAACATCAGGATCTTGGCCATTTGCCACTCTGGTTTTCATTCTTCTTTATCTAGCCCCAAAGTGCCACCAAATATAATTACTGTTGATTTTATAAGGATCGTAATCAAGAATCACAAGGAGGATTGACAGGAAACTCTAACACCAGCACCTTTAACGTGTCAGTGACAAAGCAGAGGGGCAGAGCCCACTCGGGAGCAGAAAACAGAGTGCCTAATAACTGCATGGGGAGGGGAAGGGGCAAGGCTGCTGCCCCTTCTCCTTGCCCCTAGAAAACGAGCAAGGTGTTTGGCTCCATGTATCTCAAAAACCCATGGAGGTCTTGTGCTGGTCCATATTTGCACAGCTCATGCGGAGCTGCTCCTCCACCTGTGCAACATACACACACACACACACACACACACTTTGGAGGGGATTTGTTCAAACAGGCCCTGGTTCCACTGCACCTCCTGAGATCCAGCCTCTAATCTCATGATCCCATACTACATCTCAAATAAAACAATTATTTTTTCTTCCAAACATGGTGCATCTTGTACCAGTGTGTGCTACTCTGCCTGTGCAAGACAGACCAGGACAATCATTTATCTCCAAGATGGGAATAAGCTAGGGCTTGTGAGGCTCTGTACAATGGACACCTTATAAAGCTGTAAAATATAAATACTGTATGATATATATTTATAGAATTGAATGCACGTATTCAATTCTATCAAGGATGTCCTCCAAGGAAAAATCAACAAAGTAACATGCACCAACCTCTTCACCTCAACAGTACTGCTGGCAATATTGTACAGCAGCAAAACTGTCTGTCATGGAGAGGGTGGTAGAAAGAAGAATTCTGGGGATTTCAATCCCACGACTGAGTCCCCAATGAAGTAATCAGACAGCAGAGTGGAGTGCAGGATGTCATTGTTGAAAGCAGGTACAGTAAAATGTGATGGGCCAGGCATATAGCTTGGCTCACTAACAATTGACATACGACAGCTGTCCCCAAGTGGTACCCATGGGAACTGAAATGACCACTTGGCAGACCTCCAAAGAGATGGGAAGATTTTATTGTGAAAAGGCATGGCCGCACATGGAGAAGGAAGGCCAGGATAAGAGAAAAACGGAAGATGTGTTTTGATCAGCACAATCTATATGAGGGCTGAAGGACCAATCGAACAAGATGATATTATTACAGAAAAGTGTTCACATCATTAAAAATTATATTGTGATCCATACAAATAATGGGGGTGGGGAAGAGTTAAGGTGGTGGATGCAAGCTTATCAGTAGTAGAGGAGAGGTAGCTCAGTGGTTTGAGCATTAGCCTGCTTAAACCCAGGGTTGTGAGTTCAATCCTTGAGAGGGCCACTTAGGGCTCTGGGGCAAAATTGGTCCTGCTAGTGAAGGCAGGGGGCTGGACTTAATGACCTTTCAGGGTCCCTTCCAGCTCTATAAGATAGGTATATCTCCATATATTATTAGTGTTGTGAGTGCTCAAACTCTGCTACTTTAACATGCATAGCCTTATGATAGTGCCATAGTGTTTTTTTAAAGAAAATAATATTCCATAATCTTAAACTGTTTGCAACAAGACTGCCCTGTCCACTCAAGGTGCACATCCAACAAGCAAGGACTCCTGTGGAGGGTTTCACCTTAGTCACTGTTCTCTTGGTTCACTGAGGCAAGGGCTAGTGATCCCTACCCAAATAATATACAGAGATTCTACAGCCAGAAGGGACCATTGTGATCATCTAGGCTGACCTCCTGTCTAACACGACCATAGAACCTTCCCCAAAATCATTCCTAGGACATATCTTTCAATCCTGGTTTAAAAACTTGTCAGTGATGGCAAATCCACCACGACCTTTGCTAAGTTGTTCCAATGGTTATTTACTCTCACTGTTAAATGTTTACACCTGCAGTGACTGGAAGAGCCAGGAATTCTTGCCATCTGGCACTGGTTGCTCCGTGACTGAGATCCTGTGTCTCTCTACTGTTTCCTTGTCCTCCCCACCCTCTCCCTCATTTGTCTGTTCCAGCCTACTCTCAGTATTATCCAAATGCTGGATTTGGAGTTCTCTGAGGCAGAGACTATCTTTGGGTTAGTTGTTTGTAAAGTATAATGGGCCATTGTCAGGGGCCGTTAGTGAAGCCACAGTAGAAACAATACTCTTTTTCACAACAATCCTCTCCCCTGCCCAGTACATTTAACATGCAGCAAAATTAGCCATGCACACAGCCTGTCTACTGTTCCTCAAACCTTACAAATATTAAAACTACCTCAGTCCTTGTTTTAATGTACCATACAAGTTACAGTGTGAATTTTACACATTTATAAATCACAGACAGCTTTCACCAAAGCATTTCCCAGTGAGGGCCACTACCCTGCCAAATCACATTTTGTGGCTCTAGAGCCATTTCAAGATGAGGTTGCAAGATTATTATTTTTTAAATAAAGGGGAAAGTATTTTAATGCTCCTCATTCTCAAAAATGGCTAAACCATTTCTCCTCCCCCCATCCGCGCCAAAACACAAAGATCTTTGAGCAGAGACCAGACCTAGAAACTTTCAACAAAAATATATTGTGAAAATTATGAGCTCCTGAAAACAGGAGGTTAGATTAGAAACATTTAAGTGATCTTAACCATAGGTTTGCTAGCAGTCCACCTATAATGCTTGCTTTTAATGGACTTAGAAGTAATATTACGTGTGTGTGTGTGTACACATACACATGGCTTTTTTAAAAAATTCTAGCCAACAATATCACCTTGGGCCATATACAATGGAAAGATCCTATATTCGAGTGGCAGTGACACTGAATTAATCACACTTTAACACCAATGACCTTGTTTCCTCAGGGGATCTGACAGTTAAGGTCTTAAAGAGTTATTGAAAAGATCACAGAGATAAACATTGGAAACATTAAAAACTGTGGGAGAACATTAATTTAAATTATGATAATATGACCTATTAAAGAAAGGAAGGAAAATCTCCCAATTGGCCAGGTCAAAATAAATTTTATTCCACAAGTGGAAGTTATACACCAGTTTTAAAGAAGTAGAAATAAATATGAACATTTAATTCTCTGTCTATTTAAAAGGAGATACCTAGAGGATATTCTTTGCTTTCACGGTCGACGGATGCTAGGGTAGATTTCTCTAGGCTTACCATATCCCTGCAATGAGGCTTTTGTATTAACTCCTACAATGCACATGGAAGGGCAGGTGTCTGGTGGACTGGGAATTGGAAGCAGAAGGTACTCAGCATAATATAAGCTTAAGTGGGATTCTTCAGTGATATTAATCCCTATAACAGAAGGTGAAGGAGGCAAATGGTTGTTACAAGAGTTCTGCTACTGTAATAAGTGCAACAAAGGGTGCAGGTAGGTAGCAGAACTCTGATGGGATCCTGCAAATATGAGACACAATTACATTTCAGCAGAGTTCAGCTGTGGGTTTATTGTGCAAAATGTTGGTCTGTGTAATAACATTACTTTTATGACCCATATCTGTTTATATTTTCAATATCAATTCCCACTCTGTGTCAAATACTTTCCTAAAGGCCCATGTGCTTGCTGCATTGATGTTGACAAACCTGGCACATTTTGCCAGCAAGACCTTTGTTCCAGAGCATCCCATCTTTACAAAGGCATTGATTCTCTTTGTAATGCTGGTGTGCGTATTTTGACGGGCAATGTCAAGGAAATTTAACTATTACTCCCTGGCTCTAAAAATTCAGTAACTTCATAGCTGGGGGATTCTCTTTTCCTCCCCTTACACATTTTTCTGTGGCTTCACATATTTTTCCTAATGTACTAGTTCCCCATGCCTTGGCTTACAGCTTCAAGAACTTTCTTTGGCTTCCTCCCTTCTGAGCATATAGGAATTTCACAAGTAAATCACTGATAAAGGGAATACTGTGATAAGATAGGATCAATATTACAACACTCCATCACTAGAGACACAAATACAGTAAAAACTGCCAAAAGCGACCAGTCCTGGGAGCTAGCAACAGTGGTTGCTTGTAAGAAGTGGTCTGTCTTCAAAGGTATGGTATTGTCACCCTTACTTCTGCGCTGCTGCTGCTGACTGCGGCACTGCCTTCAGAACTGGGTGCCTGGCCAGCAGCTGCTGCTCTTCACTCTGCCTTTAGAGCCGGCAGTCAGATAGTGGCAGCTGCCCAGGCACCCAGTTCTGAGAGGGAGTAAGAAAATGTGGTCACAGGTCACAGATGACAAGTCATCATTCTTCACAGTTAAATTATAGGGGGGGGAAAGTTCTGTGGCCTCTGCAAGTAGTCACTTGTAACAGGTGGTCTCTCTTCAGAGGTGGTTGCTAAAACAGCTTTTACTGTATTAATTATCCATCTCCACTCAAAAGTCTAGTTTGAGGATATTAGAATGTAACAGTTAAGGGCCAGTTGGGTTCTAAATATTTTGCTTATAGCTTTATATACATACATATAAAACAAAAGGAATTACAGCCTCTGGATACTACATTGCCCTATTTTCAGTTTCTCGCAACTTTCTGAATCTTACCATATATTATATTATTTAAGAAATAGCATGTTCTTGCGTAATTAAAGAGTATTGTAATATAAATAGACAGGGATGATGAATTAAGGTAACATGTGAACTATATATTAAAACTATATTAAGATTATTAGAGCTGTTGAAATTTTCCAAATTTGATTTTTCAGTGAAATTTTGTGTTGAACATTTTGGATTTTCCGCTCAATATTTTACCAATACTACTAATACGATACAAATCAATACATAAATGAAGTAGAGCCATGCTCTATTGGTTGACAGGCCAAGGGGCAAATAAATAAGGACAGAAGTCAGAAGGGAAACAAGTTTTATTTCCATAGCATTAATATTACCCAGCGTGTGCTGTAAGCCAGCCAGCACCCACTAGACAATTAGAGGAATGTATTAATTGATACATAAAAATAGGAAGCCATTAAATAGACCTTGACTCTGAGCTGAGGAACAGGAAGAGTTAAGAAAAGAATTATGTTTGTATGACTCTCTGTGAGTATTGGTTTTGAAGAATGTTAGTATCCATCTGGCTGCTGTAGTTAAGGCTGCATTCAGCAGTTCCATTATAAATCCTATTTTCAAGGGTTTATAACTTAGCCATAGTATAAATTCAATCTAGTCTGAAACTCAACATAGGAAACAAAAGATCTTTTAAAGAAAAATCCTTTTGGTCGTTTCCAGCTAAAGGAGTGAAAAATAATAAAGTCATTAGAGGGGTTGAAGCTCTTGTGCCCTCCTGTAAATTAAAAATGGTGACTATTTAAATGGAAGATTTCACAGGTCATTAGTCAAGAATGTGGAATATATCTATGGGTTATTGGCATTTAAAAACTGAGCTATTTCATTTGAAAACGCTACTACAAGGTACGTGCCGCAACTTTTGCAAAGTTTCAGTATAAGTTTTGACATGCAAGTAGAGGACCAAACGTCAGCCTTGGGATGAGATGGCCCAGCTCTCATTGACTTCAGTGGGAGCTACGCTGACTCACTAAAAGGCTGCATTTGGTCCTAAGTACATTCAGTAAGGCTATCCTCCAGGCACTATATAAGACCTTGAATGAGCCATTACTATGCCTGGCCAGCAATCCTTGTTTCCAAAAATCACTTGAGAGCATTTGTTTGCTAAACCACAAACCCTCCAAAAATCCTTTTAATAGTCCATGTTTTTAAAAAGTTGTATGAATAGGGTCCTTTGGAAGGAGCTGCAAAGGATACTGGCTGGAGTTAACACCAGAATGCCTCCAAAAGAACTGAAAATGATCTAAGGAAAAGCTCTGTATAAGTTCAGAAGCTTCTCTCTCTCTCTCTCACCAACAGAAGTTGGTCCAATAAAAGATGTTACCTCCCCCACCTTCTCTCTCCAAGAGAGCTGTCACTCCCTGTTCACCCTACGTACAGTCACCCAGCACCATAGTATTTGTTCAGCGGGTCAATCATTCAAATTTCAGCTAGTTCCTAAATGCTGCATTCTCAGTTTCCTAAATGCTTTATCCTGGGAGGTGCCATGGCCCTTCAATTCCCATTGACCTCAGGGGGAGGAGGGGTTGAGGTACTCAGCAGATCACTGGGTTGGGCCCTATGCTTCTATGTACCTGCTGCATCAGGGGCATGCGCAGGGTGGAGGGGGGGGCAAACAGTAATAATTGTTGGGGGCACAGAACTCCTCCAGCCCTGGGGCCAAAGAGTGGGGGAAGGAAGAGCGAGCTCCTGCCAGGCGGGGGCGAAGAACGAGCTCCTGCTGGGCCGGGGGGAGGGGAGGGGCGATGGAAGAGCGAGCTCCTGCCAGGAGGGTGGGGGGAGGGAAGAGTGGGGCTGGGCCAGGGGGGCACAGTCAAAAGGGGTCAATGTTAAATTTCTGCACATGCCCCTGTTCTGCATACAGACATATAGAAGATACTCAGTTAAAAATACTTTGTTAATAGTTGCAAAGTGCTTTGAAGATGTAAAATGCTGCATGGAGAGGGAGTATTATTCAGTGGCTAAGCACAGCACTAGAATTAGGGAAACGTCTGCCACTGACTCTGTGACTTTAAATAAGCCACTTAGCTCTATCAGTCTTTGCATCTGTAAAATGAGGATAGAAGAGGTGGAGGGGGATGGCTTAGTTCATTCACATTAATAAAGATCCATGGGCAGAAGGTGCTATGAGTATTATCATCACAGTTGCAGGGAAATGAGACGTGTTGACAGAAATATCTTCAAGCCTGGAGAAAAGGCTTGTTTCAGCTAAGAGGTTATTATTGTAGACCGACCAGTTTGCCCATCCCTAGACACAACTCTCTTGTTACTTGGAGTGTTTGGGAGGGTTAATAATGTTTTAATGATGGAGGTTTAAATTTAATTGGAAACTTCTAACTGAATGTTTCTAAATAGAAGGAACTAATTGCATCTATGAAAATTCAATGGGACTGTCAGGCATCCATCTGGATCGGCGTATTTCCCTGAAGCTGGTGAGTTAATAAGCTTCCTAATTTCCTTGAAGGGGATTTTGTTTCATTAACTTTTCTTTGCCCTTTTCTGTTTAGTCATCGTCAAAGGAATTTGATATGAATATACCATAGTACTGACTTCAGTGTGTCTGAATATGCTGGAGTACAGAGATCTGGTTTGTAGGCTCCTGAGCCCAGAAATATGAAACCTTTATATAATGAATTTTATCCTCATATTTACAGAGCTCTCCCAAGCTATTTATTTTCCTTTTAAATGAAAAATATTCTAGCTAATGAGCAAGGCCATTCAAATCTGACCTGCTAAGTGCTGAGTACTGGAGCTAAGGGGAATTGCAGGCAATCTGCACCTTGAGGAAGGCATTTAGCATCTCACAGGAAGGGCAGGGTTGAGAGCCAAGGGGTTTTCATCACCTCACAGGATGTGACCGTTGGAGCCAGATTCTGGTACCTGTATTCACATTTGATAGAACCTGACACTTCAAACAGCCCCACTGAAGTCAAAACATTTTTCTTTTAACTGAATTCTTCAGAACCATGTGTGGAATATGATGCTATTCAACGTGTGTAAGGGTATCAGAATCTAGTCCTTAACTATGCAGAAGAATGAGAGATTGAATGTAATGTTCGCTTATTAAAAACAAAAAACACCCCACTCCCTTTAAAACACCATGAATTTGCTCCTCTTTAAACTCAAGCATTTCAGTCACCATAGCTGACACACTGCAAAATTCTTCTAATCTGATTTTCTTTTAATTCAACAAAGGAAATCAGTGTTTTTGAAAGGCCAAAAAATGTGTTTTGTGATCTTCTGCAGGGGCAATTAAAGCAAAACAAACACATTGGGTCCCCACTGTTATGCACAAAACTGGACAAAAGGACCTCATCTCCTTGTCAGGGCTATCGTAAAATAAATCAAACAATTAATATCAAGTAAGTTAAAGCCATTGGTTCTGTTAGATGGAACACAGACATGGTAAATATATCTATATTTGAAATGCAATGACACAAATTCCTTCCCAAATGGTAAACAAAACATAAAAATGAAGGTTTTTGCACTTCCACTCCAATTACAGATTCTGCCAGTGCTTAACAACATGCATAACTATGCTCATGTGACAGGTTTCAGAGTGGTAGCTGTGTTAGTCTGTATCAGCAAAAACAACGAGGAGTCCTTGTGGCACCTTAGAGACTAACACATTTATTTGGGCATAAGCTTTAAGAGGGCTAAAACCTACTTCATCAGATGCATAGAGTGAAAAATACTCATGTGAGCATAGTTGGGCATGCGCTTAAATGCCTTCCTGGATTGGTGCCATGGTACAGAAATGCTTCGGACTAATTTTGGTTGTTGGGTTTAGTGTGCAGGTGCTGGGTGGTTGTTGGTGGCCTGTGATATACAGGTCAGACTAGGTGATCTGGTGGTCCCTTCTGGCCTGAAACTCTGAGGAAACTGTGTATAAACTTGGAATTGTAAAAAGACAAACAAAAATAAAGTTAAAGAAAACCATTATTAATTTTCGATCTGCCAATATTACAAACAAGAGAGAGTAAAATATAGTTAGAGACTGCTTTTAAAACAGAAAGTGTTCTTTTAAACCACGAGACATAAATGTATTAGTATTTACTAACCACCCCCCGGAGTGAAGTTTGAAAAGGAAAGCCTTTACCGTGCACTAACGGGGATTTAATGAACTGCCAGGTGACTCAGGACGTAAGTCTATTATGGATTTTAATGATCAAGAAGTTTGGCTCTAAAGGACTCTGCAGTAACAGTTTAACAAGTGGATCAGCATGGGCACCACCTTACATAGAGGTGACATGGCACAAATTAAAAGGGAGGGGGACGAAATAGCTCACATAAAGAGCCGCATTAGTCCATTTTCTTATTAACCCCTCCTCATTCCGATCCCTTCTAAAACCCCATTTCTTCCATGTTACCCACAGGAAGCCAGTTATCCTGTGTAAAAAATTATAAATTGAATGGCACCATCTAACTAGGCATGTACCAAAATGGAGTAATTGCAGATTCTTATCACTGCAACCCTTGTCCTTCCTCCCTGCATCGTTTATTGCTCTCACCCTTTGCATCACGTCTAAAATTAGATTGTGAACTCTCCAGGGCAGGGACCAGGTCAGATCTTTGTATTCACTCTGCAGAGTGACTAGTACATTTTTGGTGCTGTATAAATAATAGGCAGAGAGCCTGAGCTGGCAATCTGTACTTAAGTAAAATTCCAATTAACTTCAGTAAAATTCCAATTAACTTCACTGGGACTCTTGCCACAGTAAGGGCTGCAGAATCAGGCCCATAATATACAATTAAACCCAGAGCTGGATTCACTAGTGTTCACAGAGGGAGGTGTAAATTATACCCAACCTGCCATGGGGGCATTCATTCCATTTCATACGATCAAGTAAATCTGTGGTGGCAGAGCTCTGAATTATTTTAGTGTCTATGCCACATCTGGACCCTTAATAATAAAATAATATTTCATTGAACATGATAGATTATTATTTCTAATGCAGCCTGAGTAGATTTGTTCTGAATGTGGACAGCCAGGATGGTTGCTGACATACTAAAATCAGGATTTTTTGCCATTGAATAAACTTAAGTAACTAACATCTGTTGGTGAAAGAGACAAACTTTCGAGCTACCCAGACTTCATCAGAAGAAGAGCTCTGTGTAGCTTGAAACTTGTCTCTCTCATAACAGAAGTTGGGCCAATAAAAGATATTAACCTCACCTACCTTGTGTCTCTGATATTCTGGGATCAACAGGCAGGGCCAGCTCCAGGGTTTTGGCCGCCTCAAGCAGCCAAAACAAAAAACAAAAAAAAGCCATGATCGCGATTGCGATCTGCGGTGGCAATTTGGCAGGAGGTCCTTTGCTCGCAGGCGGAGTGAGGGACCGTCCGCCGAATTGCCGCCGAATACCTGGACGTGCCGCCCCTCTCCAGAGCGGCCGCCCCAAGCACCTGCTTGAGAAGCTGGTGCCTGGAGCCGGCCCTGTCAACAGGGCTACAGCACCACTGGAGACCATAAGTAATTAACACTCACTAATCCTTCTGTGAATTATAGAAATTATTTACAATTGGATTTACAAGTATATGAAATCATGGTTGCAAGCAGGAATTCCAAATGCCAAATAAACTTACAGAGCTGAAGATGCCTAGTGAGCATTTCAGTGTAATGACTGTACCTCATTAGGAAATTACACTCACTGAGATCCTCTTCCCACCCTTTATTCCAAAGGTTGGATGTTTATCCAAAGTTTATCTGGAACATACAAATATTCTGAGTTTGTCTTCCTATATCCCACTTCAAGCCAATTCTTCTCTCCTCCCACCTGAATCCTTCTCCTTTCCCCTTGATCTGATCCCAGAACCAACTCTGATCAGTCACTTCCCCTCTGGACCCAGTTGCATCCATTTTGTTTCTCTTCATTCCCCACGATCTGTTTTACCCAGCTTATATGCAATCTGACAGCTTCTCATCTGCACATTTGATAAGTATACTCTCCACCCTATTATCCAAGTCATTGAAAATGTTGAATAATATGGCACCCAGGATAGACCCCTGTTAGATCCCACTATATATGTCCTCCCAATTTGACAGTGAACCATTGATAACTACTCTTTGAGTATGGGCTTTCAACCAGTCATATACCCACCTTATAGTAGTATCATCTAGGACAGGGGTTCCCAAACTTGGTTCGTGGCTTGTTCAGGGTAAGCCCTTGGCAGGCCGCTGCTTCCCGCAGCTCCCATTGGCTGGGAATGGCGAACCATGGCCACTGGGAGCTGCGAGTGGCCGTACAAGCGGACACTCAGGTAAACAAAGTGTCTCATGGCTCGCCAGGGGCTTACCCTCAACAAGCCACAAACCAAGTTTGGGAACCCCTTCTAGGACACATCTCCCTGGTTTGCTTATGAGAATGTCATGTTGCTTATGAGAAGATGATATTGTTCTGTTAATATTCTGCCCTGCTATGTTGATGTTTATAGGATGTAGCTCCCATTTTCTTTTACAAAACTATTTTGGTGTTGTTTGCCCAGGAAAATGTTGTGCTAACGGGCTAATAGCTTCAGTTACCATCCCCTCAGCAAACAGCTAGGAATATTAAGTCTGTATTTTATTGGAGGTATTGTCTAATGGCCTATATTTTTCAGTGAAGTTTATTTATTCTGCCAGTAGTATCTTGAGGCCCCAGTCAATATCAGGGCACTGTACATACAGTAAATAAAAAGACAGTCCCGGCCTCTGAAGAGTATATAATCCAATTTGAGAAGACAAACAGACAGACAATATACAAGCAGAACATTCTACAAGTCTTGTTAATTACATTTATTTAAAAAATTAACTACCTCTCATTCCCCTGGTGCCATCATCCAGGCAGCCTGTTCCACCATAGCTGATCAAATTTCAGATGTTGCTCTGATCCTGCAAACACCCATATATATGCTGAACTTTGCACACCCGAGTAAATAAATCCTTCATCTATGAAGTCAATGAGATTACTCAAGTGCACAAAGTTAAGTCTATGTGTAAATGTTTCAGGATCAGGACCTTAGGTCTAAATCACTCCTGCTCCAGGCAGAATGCCCTGTGATGTCAATGAGAATCTTGCCTGAGAGAGGAGGATGTGGAAGTAAGGACCAGAAGGCTCAGTCCAATCTAGGTGCAATCTAATACTGGATAATTTGTACAAAGTAGAAAATTTGCAAAAATAAACTTAACATAATTAGGTCAAGAAGAAACTTTCTTAAAAGGTGGGATGATGATGGCTTGGAACACCCTGATAAGAGTTTCTGATAACTAGGGCTGTGTTTTGTTCATGACAATGATATTTTAAAGTTACAATTTGAAAAGGACAGAAGTCATGGCAATGTAAAGGTACCTGGTACCCTGAGTTCCCTTTGTTTCCTGCATCTAATCCCATTCCCACAGATCCCTCCTCCATGGCACTGTGCATGAGTCCAGACTGCAGTCTTGTTCCTAAATTCCACCCAGCCACCAGGCTCTCACATACACCAGTGTGTTATCTATCTCCTTGTACGAGGACAGAGAGAACCTCCACCTCCAATTAATCGGCCTGTATTTCCCTGGAATAAGTTAACCAAACGTGACTGCTGTAGTTTTCTTAAACAAATTAAGATTATATAATCAAACTAGGCTACATAGAGAAAATGGGCAATAAGAGGTTGTGGGGGAGTAGGGGAGAAAGATTTTGGACTTAATCTGACCTTGCTTATTCTTTCCTTAAACTCGTGTAGCTTCAGAGGACTTAATCCTGATTTATGCTAGCATGAGAGAGATCAGGGCCATGTTGCAGTTTGACATATCTATACCCAAGCTCCAAACTTAGGGTATGTCTACACTATGGGATTAATCCGAATTTAGATAATTCGGATTTGAAAAACAGGTTGTATAAAGTCGAAATGGATGCGGCCACACTAAGCACATTACTTCGGTGGTGTGCGTCCAAGTACCGGGGCTAGCGTCGATTTCTGCACCGTTGCACTGTGGGTAGCAATTCCATAGCTATCCATAGTTCCCGCAGTCTCCCGCGCCCATTGGGATTGTGGGTTAAGATCCCAGTGCCTGATGGGACAAAAAACATCGTCGCAGGTGGTTCTGGGTACAGCCTCACCTCCTCCCTCCCTCCCTGCATGAAAGCAACGGACGGCAGACAACCATTTTCGCGCCTTTTTTCCTGGGTGGGTGAACACTGCAGACTCCATACCACGGCAAGCATGGAGCCCGCTGAGCTCAAGACAGCACTCATGAATATTGTAAACACCTCGCGCGTTCTCGTGGAGTTTATGCTCAGCCAGGACCAGAGAAACGAGGCGAGGATGCAGCGGCGGCGGCAGCGCAGCGACAAGCATGATGAGGACATGGACACAGACACGGATACAGAATTCAGTGAAACCACAGGCCCCGGTGCTTTGGAGATCATGTTGTTAATGGGGCAGATTCTATCCATGGAACGCCGATTCTGGGCAAGGGAAACAAGCACAGACTGGTGGGACCACATAGTGTTGCAGGTCTGGGACGATTCCCAGTGGCTGCGGAACTTTCGCATGCGTAAGGGCACTTTCATGAAACTTTGTGACTTGCTGTCCCCTGCCCTGAAACGCCAGAATACCAAGATGAGAGCAGCCCTCACAGTTGAGAAGCGCGTGGCGATAGCCCTGTGGAAGCTTGCAACGCCAGACAGCTACCGGTCAGTCGGGAATCAATTTGGAGTGGGCAAATCTACTGTGGGGGCTGCTGTGATGCAAGTAGCCAAAGCAATCACTCAGGTGCTGCTACGAAAGTTTGTGACTCTGGGAAATGTGCAGGCTATAGTGGATGGTTTTGCTGCAATGGGATTCCCTAACTGTGGTGGGGCAATAGACGGAACCCATATCCCTATCTTGGCACCGGAGCACCAAGCCACCGAGTACATAAACCGCAAGGGGTACTTTTCAATGGTGCTGCAAGCACTTGTGGATCACAAGGGACGTTTCACCAACATCAACGCGGGCTGGGCGGGAAGGGTTCATGACGCTCGCGTCTTCAGGAACACTACTCTGTTTAAAGGGCTGCAGCAAGGGACTTACTTTCCGGACCAGAAAATAACCGTTGGGGATGTTGAAATGCCCATAGTTATTCTTGGGGACCCAGCCTACCCCTTAATGCCATGGCTTATGAAGCCATACACAGGCAGCCTGGACAGGAGTCAGGAGCTGTTTAACTACAGGCTAAGCAAGTGCAGAATGGTGGTAGAATGTGCATTTGGCCGTTTAAAAGGTCGCTGGCGTTCATTATTGACTCGCTGTGACCTCAGCCAAAGAAATCTCCCCATTGTTATTTCTGCTTGCTGTGTGCTCCACAATCTCTGTGAAAGTAAGGGGGAGACCTTTATGGCGGGGTGGGAGGCTGAGGCAAATCGCCTGGCTGCTGATTACGCGCAGCCAGACACCAGGGCGATTAGAAGATCACACCATGAAGCGCTGTGCATCAGAGAAGCTTTGAAAACCAGTTTCATGGCTGGCCAGGCTACCATGTGAAATATCTGTTTGTTTCTCCTTCATGAAAACCCTCCCCCTTTACTGACTGATTTTCTGTAAGGAACCCACCCTGCCCCTTCCCCCAGCTTTCTTTCAAACCAAATAAAGTCACTATCATTTAAAAATCATTTATTCTTTATTAATAGATTAGAAAAAGAGGGAGGGAACCCGGGTGGTATTTGGGAGGAGGATTGCTGGGAAGGAAAAAGCCACAAAGAAAAGGTTAAAAAAATGACAGCCTTTTGCTTGGGCTGTCTACTGGGGTGGAATGGGAAGGTGTACGGAGCCTCCCCCCCCCGCGTTCTTACACGTCTGGGTGAGGAGGATACGGAACATGGGGAGGGTGGAGGGTGGAACAGGGGCTGAAGCGGCAGTCTGTTTTCCAGCAGCCGTTCCTGAACCTCCACCAGACACCGGAGCAGCCCCAGCGTTGCATCCTTCATCCTCTGGTCTTCCTGCCGCCACCTCTCATCTCGAGCGTCTCTCCTCTCCTCACGTTGGTCCCTCCTCTCCTCACGTTCACTGACTTCTTTCCTATACTTTGAAACTGTTTCCTTCCACTCATTCAGATGAGCTCTGTCACTGCGGCTGGATTCCATAATTTCCGAAAACATGTCCTCTCGCGTTCTCTTCTTACGACGCCTTATCTGTGATAACCTTCGGGATGGAGGAGGGAGGCTTGAGGAATTTGCAGCTGCTGTAGGGAGGGGAAAAAAGAGAGAATTGTTTTAAAAGCTACATTTTGCAGAACAATGCTTATACTCTTTCACGGTGACCAACACTGTTCACATTACATAGCACATGTGATTTCTGTGCAAGGTCGCATTTTGCCTCTTAATGCTGAGTGCCTGTGGCTTTGCTGCTAGAGATCACAGGTCTGGGCAACAGAATTCGGCTTGCATGCGGCCATGGTAAGCTTCTGCGCTCTCCTTTCCCACATACCAAGCATAGCTTGTAGAGTGCTGAAGAAGCCTGGCCAATCTCAGCCAGTTGGGGGGGGGCAGTGTGGGGGGGCTTGTCTGGGCCCCTTCAGGCAAGTAGAGTGCTGCGGTTTTTCTGTTAACATTCAGCAGCACCAGAAAACAAACTAACCACGCCCCCCCTCTCGCCATGAATTCTCTGGGATGATCGCTGTACCCCTCCCCCCCACTGCGTGGCTGGTATCAGGGAAGATCCCTGCAGGCACCAAACTAACCCCCCCCCCGCCGCCGCCCCCCTCCCGCCATGAATTCTCTGGGATGATCACGGTACCCCTCCCCCCACCGCGTGGCTGGTAACAGGGAAGATCCCTGCTAGCCAAATGCGAAAAACTCAGGGCCAATTTCCCATCTGTGCTTGGCTAACTGCAGGGAAGGATTTTTCCGCCACAGGCAAACATCCCAGTAGGAACGGCCACCTCTGTCCCCTTAATTAAGTTCCCGTATTTCAACCAGGTTACCAGGAGTGATATCACTCTCCTGAGGATTACACAACAAGATAAAGAACGGATGTTGCTTGAATGCCAGCAAACACCGGGACCATACGCTGCCAGGCTTTGTCAGGCAATGATACCAGATTACTTGCTGCAAGCATGGCGTGGTCAAGTGTCCTACCATGGAGGAGGGAATAAAGATGCACTGGCCAGAAACCTTCTGGCAAGGCTTTCGGAGTACCTCCAGGAGAGCTTCATGGAGATGTCCCTGGAGGATTTCCGCTCCATCCCCAGACACGTTAACAGACTTTTCCAGTAGCTACAGACTTTTCCAGTAGCTGAACTGACCGCGAATGCAAAGTCAGGCAAAGTAATCATTAAAAACCGTTTGCTTTTAAAACAAGTTTTATATTTTAAAAGGTAAACTCACCTGAGGTCCCTTCCTTGGGGTCAGAGTCTTGGGTACTGGCTTGGGAGGGTACTTCAGTCAGGGTGAGAAAAAGATCCTGGCTGTTGGGGAGAACGGAGTGCTGTGTGCTCTCTGCAAGCTCATCCTCATCCTCCTCCTCCTCCTCTCCCCCATCGGCAGAATCCTCAGGCGTCGCTGATGAGACTATCCCCGACCCAGAATCCACGAACACAGGTGGGGTAGTGGTGGCAGCCCCCCCCTAGAATTGCATGCAGCTCGGCGTAGAAGCGGCATGTCCGCGGCTCTGACCCGGAGCGACCGTTTGCCTCCTTTGTTTTTTGATAGGCTTGTCTGAGCTCCTTGACTTTCACGCGGCACTGCTCAGAGTCCCTATTGTGGCCTCTCTCCATCATGCCCTTGGAGATTTTTTCAAAAGTTTTTGCATTTCATCTTTTAGAACGAAGTTCTGCAAGCACTGAATCCTCTCCCCATACAGCGATCAGATCCAGTACCTCCCTCACGGTCCATGCTGGTGCTCTTTTTCGATTATCAGCCTGTATGGTTACCTGTGCTGATGAGCTATCTGTGGTTACCTGTGCTCTCCACGCTGGGCAAACAGGAAATGGAATTCAAATGTTCGCGGGGCTTTTCCTGTCTACCTGGCCAGTGCATCCGAGTTTAGATTGCTGTCCAGAGCGGTCACAATGATGCACTGTGGGATAGCTCCCGGAGGCCAATACCATCGAATTGCGGCCACACTAACCCTAATTCGAATTGCTAAAATCGATTTTGGCACTACTCCGCTCGTCGGGGTGGAGTACAGAAATCGATTTAAAGGGCCCTTTACATCGAAATAAATAGCGTCGTTGTGTGGACGGTTGCAGGGTTAATTCGAATTAAAGCTGATAAATCCGAATTAAAGTCGTAGTGTAGACCAGGCCTTAGCATCCTCTCCTGTTAGTTCTATAATATATAGAAAGATTACTGAGTTAAATACCACTAATATAATCAACCATAGAGAGAAAATTTAAGGGAAAAGTATCAAAGGAGTTTTCAATGTAATTTGGAATCAACCACTAAGAATGATTGTAGTGGATTATATTCCATAGCTAGGCTGGTGTGCTAAAACCACTGCCTGTCATGTTGACCAACACTGTCTAATTGTTTCTTTGCTCATGCACATATACCCCGTATCACAGCGTTCACTCACTCACTGAGTGTCTCCTCCTAGCTACTCTGTGAATTAGTTCCTTCCAGGTCCAATGCCCACCTTCTGTCACTCACTCAAGCACCCTGCTGCCCCCCGCCCCTGCAACTCAAGGTGCTCTCTCTTTATGGCTTGGCCCTTCACCAGCTCACTATAATCCTCCCCTTCTGGGATAGCAAAATCCTATCAGACACCTGTCCCAGGCAGTCTTCTGCTTCGCTGCCCAGTCTGTGCCACTTCCCCAGTGACTGGTAGGGGAACTAGGGCTCACTCTCTACTCCAGGTTTCTAGTTTCTAGTTCAGGGACTGTACATCTAGCAACTGCCATCTGCTTTCTCCAAGACCCTCTTGCTCTTTCCCTGGACTCCTTCCTACATCTTCTGGCTCCGCCCCCCCCCCCCCCAGGTTTACTAATCCAAACTCCCTCCTCCCATGGAGTAACTGCAGACTACTTAACTCCATAGGACTACACACACCTTCCTTCTCCCAGGCAGTGACTGTAGACTACTTTCCTGCAGCCCCTTTCTGCTGCCAACTTCCTGCCTTTACACCAGACCTTGCCTCTTTCTTCTCAGTTGGACTCCATCTTCAATCAACCTCTCAAGCCCTGGCTTTTCCTCGGGTGCGGCGTATCTGGATAATTAACCTAATTTAACCTGTTCTGCCTTGCATGGGGTGGACAACCCATCACAGCCTGTCTGTCTGTGTAGAGCCATCTGTTGTCTTTTGTCTTCTACTTAGATAGTAAGCCCCTTAGGGAAAGGACCATCTTTTTGTTCTGTGTTTTGTACAGCACCTAGCGCAGTGGGGTCCTGGCCCATGATTGAGACTCCAAGATGCAATAGTAACACAAATAACCATAGAAAGATGATCAGAAAAGTCAATAAGAAAAGAGTTAATACACTGTGTAACTGGCAAATGATAAGACTTGAGACTGCTAGGATACAAAGGTGAAGAGTCAGACACAACAGAAGCTGAAATAAATAATAATAATATCAATAATAAGATATGAAAGAGAATATGACAATACTGATAATAAATTAGATATCCACCCTGGGAATAGCATCAGTAAAGTAAGTTTTCAGTGAACTGCAGCCAAGACTTCCAAGGAACGGTGAACCACAGCCTCTGGGAGCTGCGGGGGGCCGTGCTTGTGGATGGTCAATGGAAACAAAATGTCTCGCAGCCCGCCAGCAGATTACTTTGATGGGCCACATGCCAAAGCTTGCTGACCACCCCTACTCTGGAAAGTGGTAGTGATGAATCAGTAAATTTTAATACTGAATCATGGATGGTCCATGGCTGAAGCACTGGATTTAGGAGATCTGGGCTATTTCCTAGGTCTGGCACAGACTTTCTTTGTGACCTTTGATAGTCACCTAATCTTTCTGTGTCCCAGTTCCCTGTCTGAAAAATAGGGATACTATCAGCTCATATATAACACATCTCATTAGTAGATTTCATAGCTCTGTACAAAGGATCGATACCATTATCCCCATTTTACAGATAGGGAAACAGAAGCACAGAAAGGGAAAGTGACTTGTCCAAGGTCACCCAGTGGTAGAGCCAGGAACAGAACCCAGTTCTCTTTCGTCCCAGTGCTCTAGCCACTAGATAGGGTGACCAGACAGCAAGTGTGAAAAATCGGGATGGGGGTGGGGGGTAATAGGATCCTATATAAGAAAAAGACCCAAAAATCGGGACTGTCCCTATAAAATCGGGACATCTGGTCACCCTACCACTAGAACAGACGGCATCCTTCGTCCCACTCTCTGTCTTGTCTATGTAGATTGCAAGCTCTTTGGGGCAGGAATTATTTCTTCCTATGTCTTGGCCTAGGACTCAATGAACCTCTAATTTTATTGCAGGCCTCTAGGCACTATCCTAATACAAATAATAATCATAGTATTGTTAATGAAGGGAGTGGGCCAGACTTAACTCAGCCAAACAAAGAATAACAATAGCACCATGAAGGAACGGAATATTTTAGAAGTGAATGGCCCTGAGTGGTAAGTGCTGCATACTCAGCCTCAGGTGCTGACCCTTGAGTAACTCTCTCTTGCAGATGCCTGGAACTGCATTGACCAGAGAAGCCCAGTAACAGTTAATTTGACTAATAGAGCTGAGCTGTTTTCTTTCTACATCTATCATTGTACCTAATGGGTTGGCATAAACAATTAAAAATGAGACCTAATTAAAGTTTTGGTGAGAAAAGGATTGATTCAATTCTATTTATTGTTTTGCTATACATTTTTCCATTCCCTTCTCATTCAATATGGATAGAAACAGTTCTCTGTAAAACCCCTGGCTAATCACAGTAATTTATGTTCTGTATTAGCTTTCAATAAATATTTAACATTTAAAATGTAGAATATTCATTTGGTCAGTGAGCATAGTATGGATTAAATTTATATTGCATTGTAAGCAGCTACAAGTAAGTGATTCTTGATGTTACAAAGGATAATTTCTATGCTACCATTCAAAGAGTATAGCATAAACTATAGATTACCTTCAGTAATACACTCTTTCCAACAGCATCTGTGTTCTTACTCAATTTTTTAGTTTTAGTTTAGACAAAAGTTTCTTTAGAAACAGGATAATTAATTTCTTTGGCATGAAAATGGAATTTAATGGGGAATGCTGAATATATATCTATTACTCTTATTCAAACACAACATTAGGTGCTGTCAGTTTATTTTAAGATCCAAATTAGAACCAGTGTCCTAAAATAGTTAGACAATTGTCAGGCTGTTGAACACAAATTAACTCTCTCTACAACAATCTCGGTGTTCCTAATGCACCATATCTTAAATATCTACTTTTTTGTTGTTGTTCCAGCATTATTTGTTGAGAAAATTCTAAAACAACCACAACTACTAATGCTTAAGTAGGACCTATTAAAACCATATTTTCTGCTCCTTTGATTGGCCCTTTAGCAGTAGCTAACTTTATTTCCAGCAGCAGCCTCAGTGACTATCTGCAAGTAAACCAAAAGGCCTTGTTAATTTCAAACCCCATTATAAGTGCAGGAAGTAAATCAGAATTTACCACCCCCCTCCCAAAAAGAGGCATATTTTATTTGCTAATTCTACAATAGTTGAACAAAATGTAATGTATATATTTTAAAGCAATTGACAAAGTCCCTTTAAGAGCAACAACAGTTTCATTTTTAGATATTTTTTCACATACTGACAGAAAATAAAAAAGCTTTCCCTGTTATAGAGCCTTTCATCTGATGCTCTCATCGTGAAATATGGGACACTTTGGAATATATAGCTTGAATCTGGCAAGGATATTTTTAATTTGCATTGGAGAAATGGCACGTCCAGCAGCTCAAGACCCTGAACATTGACTACACCAGAATGTTGGCTTGGTGCAGCCTCAGAGGGAAGAATGCCATCTATTAAATCAACAACCTAACTTCCTACAGCAACAAGATGTTCTTTGGAGGTCTCCAATCCCAACTGTGCTCAGCTTGGAAGTTCTGAAAGGATCCCCGCAGAAGATGCTATGGCTACAGGCCATGTAAAAGTCCTCTGGACTTCTAAGCAGGTGACAGATGAATTAATAACTCCATTATATAATATGCGCTTTATTATAAACACCCGTCGGGTATCAGATGGCTATTCTATAACAGTACATAATGCTGAACTGCGGTTTAGAAAAGGAAGTAATGAAATGACAAATACATGTAGCTAACAAACAAAAATAAAGGGTAATTTCTGAAGGTACAGTAGTTATCCAGATTAGATTCTAGCTACGTCCCCCAGCTAACACCAGCGCTCTTTTAGGAACTGCAGTAGGTTCTTTGATGACTATAAGTGCTTAGGTCCCCAATTCTACATCTCAGCCAGTACCACAGTGGCCATAGCACCTGTCTTGGGTATCAGATCAGTACTAAAACACCAACACCGCATTGTGAAACACCGAGGTTTTCACTGGAGGTTTCTGTGATGTTTTGGGGAGCACTCAGATCAGTAAGGTGCCTGCCCTTTAATTTTAGCGGTGCAGCATTGGTTCAGATCCCTGACACTGGTGGCCTGTCCACAAGCACAAGGTCTCACCCTGGCTTCCACCAGTCTAGTTACTTCTTGCTGGGTAACCAAGAGCCCTTCTAGTCCCGAGTCTCTGCAAATCCATCCACCCAAGTTCTTAACTACTTGGACTTTTCCCCTCTGGTTCATCACAACCAAAGGTGTGAAAACAGCCTCACTGTTATCAGTTCACTTTGGCACACACCTTCCACGCAGTTTGCACAACAGAGACCTGCCCAGGGTAAAAATAAACAAAAAGTTTATCTAAAAGAAAAACCACAGATTTAAAGATGAAATAATCAGGGAAAGCAAATGTACACAAGTTACACTGAAAATAAGCATTAAGGCACAACTTCAGGTTTTACACTTCTATATTAGATAAAATACCTTTTCTAATACAAATTACCTATTGCCTTTGAAGAGTTTCCCAGCATACCCCTAACCATAGGGGCGGGGCTCCAGCATTTCACAGACAACCTTGAGCCTCCAGACTGGCCCTCAGTCTCTGCATGAAAACTTCAGTTTCAAGCCTCCTTTTTAAAAGGCTTCAAGCCCCCTCCTCCCCCCCTTCCCCGGCATGGCAACTCGTGGTTATCCCGAGTGGGAGAAATTCCCAGTTGTCTCAGTGTCTTTCCATTACCTTTAATTTTCCACCATTGCCCTTTCCTGGGCTTGACACTGAAGACAGGTACATGCCGTTGATTTTGTGTAAGTGAGCTTGAGAGGTACCCCTCCCTGACAGACAGCTCCCTGCTCCGCTTGAATGGAGCTGAAGTTTATGAGCACAGTTTTTATATACATAAATTCATAAACAAATCTTTATACATATATCATAAACACTATCAAATTCAGAACATTCCAAGCTTTCATAAAAGACCTTACTCAGTATATTTCTATAATATAATGACAGTGTACAATCAGTTGATTTAACTGTGTCTTTGGGGAGGGGAATGTTAAACCTTCTGTACTCCCTTTGGGGTATCTGGACGCTGATTGTCACAGTCTCTTATACAAGTACAGATCTGTCCCAATCCTGCTTTTTCTTATGACATTGTGCAAGATCACTGCTCAAGGTGGCATAACTGAAAAGGTATTAAATAAAACAGTTTCCCAAGCCCTCCAAACATCTCTTATAAGACTGATTGTTACAGACTCACCAAACCATTACAAAAACAAGTGTATTTACAAATCTGATCAGCAAAGCTGGTTGTCCAAACTCTCTAATCATCTGCCAGACTTCACAGCAATTCAGAGTCCAAAATACAGAACATGTAATTGAATACATCATTAACATGCCTTAAGTATAGATAATAACTGGAATTATTGAGGTCTATATCTTATGTCTTTAATCCAAAAGAAAGGTAGCATAAAGCTTTATCAGCTATTAGAAATATTCTCACTCTTTCATGCTAAGAAGTTTGTCACTCTCTCCTGCTCTGTAAATTGTTTGAGATCTAATCTTGTCATCATTTAATTCACTCCAGGTGTCAGGAACAACAAAATATTAAAATTCCATCAGGTGTGCCTTAGAAATGCAGCTTGAAAATTAAAGCTTTATCAAATACTCTTTCTGTACGACTTATTTCACCTGTTGTGAGGTGGTGAATTTAAGGATTCAAAGGTTTAATGTTTCTAATAGCCATTTCAATTCTATGATATCCCATTAGCTGGTGTATGAAGCAAGTTTGTAAGGCCTGAAGCTTCTCCAAGGCTTGTAGCTCACCTGAAATCAATCACACCAGAAAAACTGCAAGCTTCAGAGGGTTTATTCAGCCATTCTCTGCCTGCTGTCATCATTCATTACAGGTGGACTTCTATAAATGTATTTTCTTTACACCAAAATCTATTTTATATAGTTCATTTGTAACAATACTCATCTGAATTCTTAAACTCAATAGTTCGGCAAACAGACTTACAGCTATTGGAGATGGGCACAATGTAAGGTGAAGCTTTCTTAAAGGAACAGCCCCCAGAATCCAGTTACCAAACACCAGTGAGTAGGGAAGGTCATGGTGTCATAACTATAAAGGGAAGGGTGACAGCTCTCCTGTGTACAGTACTATAAAATCCCTCCTGGCCAGAGACTCCAAAATCCTTTTCCCTGTAAAGGGTTAAGAAGCTCAGGTAACCTGGCTGACACCTGACCCAAAGGACCAATAAGGGGACAAGATACTTTCAAATCTTGGGTGGGGGGGAGAAGGCTTTTGTTTGTGCTCTTTGTTTGGGAAGTTGTTCGCTCTTGGGACTGAGAGGGACCAGACATCAATCCAGGTTCTCCAAATCTTTCTGAACAAGTCTCTCATATTCCAAACTTGTAAGTAAACAGCCAGGCAAGACGTGTTAGTTTATCTTTGTTTTCTCAACTTGTAAATGTACCTTTTACTAGAGTGTTTATCTCTGTTTGCTGTACTTTGAACCTAAGGCTAGAGGGGGGTCCTCTGAGCTCTAAGTTTGATTACCCTGTAAAGTTATTTTTCCATCCTGATTTTACAGAGAGGATTTTTACCTTTTTCTTTAATTAAAAGCCTTCTTTTTAAGAACCTGATTGATTTTTCTTTGTTTTTAGATCCAAGGGGGTTGGATCTTGATCCACCAGGAGTTGGTGGGAGGAAGGAGGGGGATGGTTAATTTCTCCTTGTTTTAAGATCCAAGGGGTTTGGATCTGGATTCACCAGGGAATTGGTGAAGGTCTCTCAAAGCTACCCAGGGAAGGGAATTAGCTTTGGGATGGTGGCAGCGGACCAGATCTAAGCTGGTAGTTAAGCTTAGAAGTTTTCATGCAGGCCCCCACATTTGTACCCTAAAGTTCAAAGTGGGGAAGCAGCCTTGACACGTGGTTTGTCACAAAACGTTTACAGTCATTCTGATAGGAGATGAAGATACACATTGGAGCTTCAAGAATCCCTAGAGCAATTCCAAAAGTGGGGAAGTGAGTGATCCAGTCACACCAAATGCATCAAGGGCAGGATTCTGAAACAGCGAGATCAAATAAATTCACTGGGATGGAGACAGACATCAGCTATATCTAAAGTTCACTGAAGTAAGAAGGAAGATAAAGAGAAGCAGCAGAAAAGCCAATGTTGTGCGTGGGGAGCCTGCTGTATCAGGAGATTCAAAAGAGATACCATTCCTAAAGGGAAGCAGCAGTCCCGGGACCAGTGAGCATCTCTCTCAAGTTAATCTCATTTTGAGGAATATCACCCATTTTAAATCCCAAAGTAACCTATATTTCACACAAATTTGTTGTCCCCTTTACTTTTATTTATTAAAAATTATTCACATCAGAAATACAGAATAATGGAAAGAGTTTGTTACACTAAAAGGAATGGCTCCCACAGCATTTTAAGTTTCTTTGCATGAATGATTTGTCTCCCTGATTTGGGACTGGGTCACACGTTTCATCTCCCCATTGGGGTCCTGGCAGATCAAAGGTCTGACTGGGAGAAATCACAGAAATGGTAAATACATAGAATTACAGGACATGCTTCAAAAGATGCAGGATGAATGATATGCCAGTAGGCCTCAAGGTGAAAAAGTACAAGACCTGCGTAACGGGAAAAGAGATGGTTTTGAAGGTTGACGTTGACTGTATTGTTTGTGACAACTGCAATTAGCTGGGTCATATTGCAGGTTTGTGTAGCCACCTATATAGGACAAGAACTTGTTGCACAAGAAGAACTTCAAGTCCCGGCCCTGTGCTGCTGCTGAGGTAGAAATTCGGAAACAGAGATAAGAGAAGTAGGGTTGCAAAAAGAGCTGCGAATCATCATTCCTGCAGTCAGTAATTTAAGCCTGAGAAGCAATCTGCTTGGGGCTTCCAGAACCATAGTCATGAACTTAAAACAAATCAAAACTATAAACTTCATATCATTGATCAGTTGTTATGGTACCATGCTTGGGATAAAACAGGAAGCCATTGGCACATGGGAAGGAAGATGCTAGCAACATCATGGAGACTTATTGGAAGCAATATCCTGGAAGAAAAAGCAGCTCAATTTCATATAAAAAATCATTAGATAACTGAACTTGCCAAGCAGAATTCTCAAGAAGAGATTTTGGGTTTTTTAGAGTTGGGCAGAAATGGAAAACACTTTTCACAAACATTTTTGTGACTCCTCTCCTGCCCCCGCTTCTCCGCCGCCACCCCATTTCTTTCCAAATTTTGTTTTGGCTGAAATTTTCCAAGTGGCTCTACTGATTTCACAAGTAGCCTAGCAAGGATGAGAACATATCCACGAGATGGGAAAGCTCAAGAAGTGGCTGGAAGCTGAGAAGTTGAGATCAAAATCTCTCTTTGGCCTGAAATTCTCCAGGCGCAGGTGGAATTCAACAAGATCAGGGAGGCTAGAGAGGAAGCCAAAAGAGGAAGGGATAAAGAGATGCAGTTAAGCCAAACGAACAGGATAGCAGATGAACCTCAGAAACTACTCAAGACTTTGCAGCATCATGTTCAGAACCTCTCAGTCCAGATGGATGATATTATCAGGGCCCATAGGATACAGAGAACACCACCACATTGGAGAGCCAGAACTATCTACCATAGGCCAAATGAACTAAGGTCAGCAAGCGGAGAGCCTGAGTTTTTCCTGTGTGAGGGTTCAGCTGCTTCACTCTCAGAACACCAGCTCAAGCCACCAGGCGAAACTGAAGCAGAGGTCTCGCAATTACAGACTATAGTGGACGGAGCCGTACAGGTGTGTACAATGCTAGGGGAAAAGCAAATGCAGAAACTGCTCCAAGAGAAGGCCAGGACAACAAAATGAATGGAGCCCTAAAGAAAGATGAGAGAGAATTAGCAAGGATGTTTCAGGAAGCAGGTGGAAGCAGCTGTGGGAAAGGCAGAGAAGCAACGGTTGGAGGAACTGACAAAACTTTGCAGAATACAAAGCTAATCTGAAGGCAAAATGAGAGAAATGGGAACAGAAATCAATTACAGAAAATCGGATAGAGGTGGTACCTGCCACAGACGAAAGAAAGTGAAAAAAAGATCACAGCCTTCAAGAGTAATAAAAAAGATCATCTTCAGTCTGTGGATGGGAAGTTAAAACCAGATGCTATAAGAGCATGAAAGAGCAAGAGCTGCTTTTTTTTTTTTGTTTTTTTGTTTTTTGTTTTGTTATTTGTCTGAGGAGAACTACGGGGTGTGGATAAAGCCTGCGTGGGATTTTCAAAGAAACACTTTAATCTTATCAGTAATGAATGAATTTCTGCTACAAGAAACTTATGCAGAAAGATGACGATGCAGGCAGTTCTTTGCCAGAGTCATCAAGAGCTCTGGAGAAACAGTATTTATTAACTTTTGATTTTTAAAAATGCATCCATCACAACATCTCTCAGGGCAGATGCAATACACGATGAGTCCACTGATTAGTCTAAATCTAGCAACTCAATCCCACCACAGTTTAATGCTGCTGGAATGACTCCGCTGAAAAAAACCCCAGTACCTAGGAAATCAGCAAGGCCTTTTTCTCATGGAACATTGTTTGTGACAAGCAAGCCACATTATTTTTATTTGCGTTACAGTAGCATCCGGGGCCCACCCTGAGACTGGGCACCCATTGTGCTGGACAATATGGACCAAGATTGTAAGCTCTTCAGGGCAGAGACTAAACAGACAAGAGACCCAAAAGGTGTATTCCTCCATTTTATAGATGGGGAACTGAGAGATTGTTGTGACTTGCACAACGTCACACACAGGGCCGGCTCCAGGGTTTTGGCCGCCCCAAGCAGCCAAAAAAAAAAAAAAGCCATGATCGCGATCTGCGGCGGCAATTCGGCGGGAGGTCCTTCACAAATTGCTGGACGTGCCGCCCCTCTCCGAAGTGGCTGCCCCAAGCACCTGCTTGGTAAGCTGGTGCCTGGAGTCGGCCCTGGTCACACAGGTCATTTATGGCTGAGCTGGGAAATTAACCCAGGTTTCCTGAGTCATATTCCATATTCCTTAACCACCACAAGTCCAAATAAATGACTTCCGTGGGTTGTCTGGTGTATGCTGTAGTACATACCATACATGTTTAGTAGAAAGTAATTGGATATTACATTCTCTAGTGGAGAAATAGTCTGTGATCTTGTAATTAGAGACTGTTTCATTGCACACTCAAGGGGGCAGAATTAAGGTTGCACATTAAGATTTCCTGACTTGTCTGTGCTTAACTGTGCAACTTTAATATTCTCCACACAGATTTATAGATAAAATAAAACACCTTACACCAATACAGCCTGTATCTGTTGGTGGAGGATGAGGCATGGGTGAGTAATCAGAATGTCACAATGGTTCTCCATTTGTGTGTGTGAATTAATTTTATGATTCTAGGTTTTCCCTTTTTAATCAAGGAAGCCATGGTTGCTTGGCAATTTCCTCAAGCTGTCTCTGTTTTTAGTCAAGTTTGAATCACTGTTAGGCCACACCATATGACTTGCAGTTTTGGAACACTTATAAACAATATTGTACCCTCAAGGAATCCTACTGCCTATAATTAGATTATGGAATATATCAATTAATGTGTTAACATATCATCCAATGATGAAAGCCTCCATCCCATCAACTTTCACAGGATCAATAGGATGGTATGATGTGACGTACTGACCAATTTATTTTATTGCCAGAAGGATCAATACAGCAATTTTAATGGTACTACTCATTAGGTAAACTTTACCAGTTCTGCAAAAACACACACTGTATACATTCAGCTAACATTTTCCATTTTACAAGCTATCTTGGTGCAGATTTTTGTCACTGCAGAGGAACAACAATAAGGCCAACCCGTGGGAGTGCTGCTAATAGAGAATGAAGAGAAGAAATTCTTGAATTGACTATACCCCGATGCTAGGAGCCTGGGTAACAAACAATAGGAATTGAAATTGCTCATTTATGAGCATAAATTTGGTCTAGTTGGTATTACTGAAACCTAGTGGGATGAGTCACATGTTTGGAATGTTAAAATCAACGTTATAACCTATTTAGGAAGGATCAAGTGGGCCAAAGGGGCGGGGAAGTGGCACTCTGTGAAAAGTGGCATTACCTATTTCCGAGTCACTGATAACTTGGAAGAAAATGACCTTGAATGCTTATGGATCAATGCCCAACAGATAAAGCACAAGACAAGGTATTAGTTGGTCTTGGCTAAAGACTGGCAAATCCCATTAGGGAACAGGATGGGTGATTCCTTCCACACCTATCTATAATGTGTAGGAAAAGAAGCTGTGTGAGGATGAGGGACTTCAATGTGAGTGACATATATTGGAGGTCCATGCTCCCAGTGCCAAAACATCCTTGGAATATGTAAATATTCTAGGTGATAATTTCCTAACACAAAAAGTGGTGTCTTCAATACAGGGGAAGTCTATAATAGATCTAGTCTTGATAGCTAAAGAGGAATGATCACAGAACTAAAAATTAATGGTAGGTTAGGTACAAGTGACTGTGACTTGATCACATTTATAATGTGCCAACAGAATAAAGTCCAGACCAGTAATATATATACTTGGTGCTTTTAAAATGCCAGTTTCACAAAGCTGAAAACAATTATTAGCCAAATCAGCTGGGAGGAAGAATTTAACCAGAAAAATGTAATGATAATTGGGAATCATTTAAGAACACCTTATTAGGTGCCCAAAAATCCACAATCAAGGAAGAAGACCATAGTGGTTAAAAAAACTGACCCAGTGAAAGCAGCAATACATTTAAAAAAATGGAAGAAAGGGGAATTTGAATCAGAAGCTAGGAATTGTAGTAAATAGGTAAAGGACATAAAGGGACACAAGGAGAAATCTATGGCTAGCAGGCGCAAGGACAATAAGGAGTTTTTTTAAGTCTATTAAGAACAAAAAGATCCTAACAGTGGTATCTGTCCTTTACTTGATGGAAATGGTAGAATCATCAATAATAACACAGAAAAGTCCAATAAATATTTTTCTTCTGTATTTGGGGAAAAAAACCAAATGATATAGTCATATCATATGATAACACTTTTCATTCCACTAGTACCTCAGGAGGAGTATTAAACAGCAGTTACTAAAGTTAAACATTTTTAAACCAGCAGGTCAGGATAACTTGCATCCAAGAGTTTTAAAAGAGTAAGATAAGGGAGCGGCCGATACAGGACCTGATTACGGAAGATAATATAATTAATGCCAACAACATAGGTTATGGAAAATAGATCCTGTCAAACTAACTTGATTTTTTTTTTATTTTTTTTTTAGATTACAACTTTGGTTGATAAAGGTAATAATGTTGATGTAATATACTTAGACTTCTGTAAGGCATTTGACAGAGTACAGCATGACATTTTGATTAAAGAACTAGCAAGACATAAAATTAACATGGCACATATTCAATGGATTAAAAACTGGCTAAAAGATAGGTCTCAAAATGTAATTATAAACAGGGTATCATCATTGACTGGATGTGTTTCTAATGGGGTCCCTCAAGGATCAGTTCTTGGCCCAACACTGTTCAACATTTTTATTTAATTACCTGGAAAAAACATAAAATCATCACTGATAAAGTTTGCAGATGACACAAATATTGGGGACGTGGTAAATAATAAAAAGGACAAGTCACTGATACAGAGCGATCTGAATTGCTTGGTAAACTGGGTTCAGGCAAACAATGTGTGTTTTAAGATGGATAAATGTAAATGTTTTCATATAGGAACAAAGAATGTAGGCCATACTTACAGGATGGGGGACTCTATCTTGGAAGCAGTGACTCTGAAAAAGATTTGGGGGTCAAGGTGGATAAGGAGCTGAACACAAGCACCAAGTGTGACGCTGTGGCCCAAATTGCAATCCTGGGAGGCATAAACATGGGAATCCTGAGTAGAAGTAGAGAGGTTATTTTACTCTGTATTTGGCACAGGTGCAACCACTGCTGGAATAGTGTGTCCAGTTCTGGTGTCCACAGTTCAAGATAGATGTTAATAAATTACAGAGAGTTCAGAGAAGAGCCACAAGAATGATTAAAGGATTAGAAAACCTGCCTTATAGTGATAGACTCAAGGAGCTCAATCTATTTAGCTTCACAAAAAGAAGGTTAGGGGGTGATTTGATTACAGTCTCTAAGTACCTACATGGGGAACAAGTATCTAATAATGGACTCTTCAATCTAACAGAGAAAGAGACAACATGATCCAATGGCTAGAAGTTGAAGCTAGAGAAATTCAGATTGGAAATAAGTCATAAATTTTTAACAGTGAGATAATTAACTATTGGAACAACTTACCAAGGGCTGTGGTAGATTCACCCTCACTGACAATTTTTAAATCAAAATTGGGTGTTTTTCTAAAAGTTATGCTATAGGAATTATTTTGGGGAAGTCTATGGCCCATGTTAGACAAGAGGTCAGACTAGATGATCATAATGATCTCTTCTGACCTTGGTATCTATGAATAATCTATGAATCAGGTAATCATAATTCTGGGCTTTACACTAAGTATTACAAGACACACATGCCTTTATTCCCTCTAGGGAGGGATTTAACTATCTCTCCCTAGAGATAAAAAGAACAGGAGTACTTGTGGCACCTTAGAGACTAACAAATTTATTAGAGCATAAGCTTTCGTGGACTACAGCCCACTTCTTCGGATGCATATAGAGTAGAATAAATATTGAGGAGATATATATACACACATACAGAGAGATAGTTAAACTCTTAATACTGAGGGAGATGAGTATTTAATGTCAGAATAAAAGAAAGACCATCCCCCTCCTCCAGAATTCCCTCTAACTGTATGTTTTCCATAACCTGGAATAGCACCAGTTTTGTGGTGCAATTGCATTAGAGGTGTATGTTACATTATTATTATTATATTTGTATTACCATTGCACCAAGGCACTGCATCTGAGGTGTAGCAGACGTGCTGTCAAAGTTGAAACCAACTAGACCCCAGAATTATTGGTCAAACTGATATAATTGCTGTGTGAAAACATCTCACATAATACGCCTCTAAGGGGAAAATTCTGGAACAAGGTCTGATCAGTCCTAAAAATGGATAGTGAGTCAGCCCTGCTGACCTGACAAGGGAACAAAATGCTGCAAGAAAGTCTTTGCCGTATCAGAGACTCATCAACTGGAATTAAATACTTGCTAAGCCAGAAGTAAAGCCTAGCAGGCAACAGTGGCTTTCTAATGACATCAGTGGGAGCCTATTTGCATTATTGCTTGTGATAAATGGTCATTAGTAAAGAGTGTGAGTACATACCCTGGAGAGGACCAGCAGCTGCCTTGCTAGGCAGTAATGCAGAAGTTCATTCTCCCAAACCAGCAGCTTTTCTAGGAGTCAGAGGGGTAATACTGAGGTACTGGGGGGAAATACACCACTCATCATTGATAAGGAGGACTGGAAGCGCCTGTTCCACCAGTGATGCCAGTTTTAATTGCCTATTCATCATCCATCTAAGCAACAAAATTTCCATGCTGCTCACCTTTATGCAGGGTCAAATCCACAGCTGGTATAAATTCCCATAGCTCCATTGATCTTAATGGACCAAACTTTCAGCACTGAGCTTCTGGCCTATCTATGCATGAAATTCCCAGTCCACCGAGCCACCAGCTTGTCTTCATTCAGATTCCTCCAAAAGACCCATTCCTTCTGTGATGTCCTCCAGAAGATGGACAACAATATCCACTGCAGTGGGCATCCAAGTGTGTCCTGTCTATTCTACACCTATCTGGTTTGTATAGGAAGGTCGTAGAGACAGAGCTTGTCCATATTTATGTCTTGTGCAGAGCTGAGTACAGGTCACCAGTGTTAAATAATAAAATAACGAGCACTAACAGCTCAGGGGATAGATAAATGGGCTCTTCACATATAGGGTCAGTGGTTCAAACTGCCTATGTGAAATGAGTCACTGGTCTCACTCCAGATCAGTGGTTCTCAACCTGCGGCCCAGTCAGCACAATTGCAGCCCATGTGACATCCTCAGGGCCTTACAGGTAGTATGTATATTGTATGGATGCGGCTCACATAACACACAGCTGCATATATGTCCTACTGTGGTAAATAGGTTGAGAACCACTGCTCCAGATAGTTGTGTCCACATGTCACCAGGCAAACCTGTGGGTAGTTTGAGAAGAAAAACCAAACACTGAGTGAGAATGGGGACCAAATTACACTCCCATACCTGGGTAAAATAGTTCCTGAACAGGCCTGGAGTCCTGGGTATGCCCAGAACAGGCTCAAGCCTGTAGTTTTTTTTGTAGATGGAGAGGCTTTCGGGTTCCTTGGGTGTAAATTGGTCATCTTTCATTAAATTATCTTATTTAAATATTTAACAATATGAAGTGGCATGTTAACCCTTTGATGACTTTGCATAACTAACTGTTAATTGGAATTGCACATGTATTGAGTGAACAGATATAGAAAATGCATCTAAATAATATAAGCTGAACTGATTAATAACAGGCCACAGTTGGGGGTAAATCAGTTTAATTTTCATATGTATAATTGTGGTCAAATTGTCCCATAAAACCATAAGTAATTCTTGCCCCTCTAAAGCACCAATATCTGTCCATCAAATTTAGAGACTACATTATTTAATCCCCTGATCAAGGTATTGAAAAAGAAATCCATGATCTTTCTAATAATTTATGGATTTGTTTATTTTGTGCCTGATTCTCTTTATAATCTTCCAAAGGTGCAATGCACTTCAATAGTTCAGCAAACAAACAGACTTAAGTCCTAAAGGATCAATTTACAGAGAACATCCGTTTTTCCAACAGAGCGCCTATATCAGCTGTCTGTTATCATCTTGCTGGTGAACATATTAAAGAGGAAAAAGTTATATAAGCAGAATCAGCTTTTGCTAAGTAGATCATTCCTTATGAGCCGTGGGTAGGTTGACCAGACAGCAAATGTGAAAAATCGGGATGGGGGTGGGGGTGGGGAGGTAATAGGAGCTTATATAAGAAAAAGACCCAAAAATTGGGACTGTCCCTATAAAATCGGGACATCTGGTCACCCTAGCCGTGGGGGAATAGTTCCCAAGTGAGCTAAAACAAACAAACCAGCCTCTCAATCCAATACTGCACATCATTCTCTGAGGCACCAAGCTTCACCTCCCAAAAGGTTGTAAAAGCATTTAGGCCCCATGTTATTTGATGCCTTAGGAAGTGTGTATTATTTTTATTTATTTGTATTACATAGTGCCCAAAGGCCCCAATCCCATTATCCCAAGTGCTGTCCAGAAGGAGAGTAGCACACAGCCTCTACTCCAAAGACGCTTACATTCTTTAAAAAAATGATGACAAGAGGAACAAAACACACTACACAAGCAAAATGGTCAATGGTTGAGAGTGATGCTAGGCTGTCAGTTCCAGCTTTTTTTTATATATATAAATACACACACACACACACCCTCTCCCTGGAGAGGACCAGCAGCTGGCTTGCTAGGCAGTAATGCAGAAGTTCATTCTCCCAAACCAGAAGCTTTTCTGGGAGTCAGAGGGGTAATACTGAGGTACTGGGGGGAAAATACGCCACCCATCATTGGTAAGGGGGACTGTTTTGTAAATAATCAATACTGTGTTCTGGGGGTTGGGTTTGTACAGTATTTCTAATCTTCTCTACTGTCTTTTTTCAATAGCACCTAAGTGTCTTAGGAGCCTAAGCCCCATTTTCCACAGTGACCAGGGCCAGCGCTTCCATTTAGGCGACCTAGGCAGTGCCTAACGTGCCAGGATTTGGGGGGGGGCGGCATTTTGTCGCCCTCAGCGGCAATTCGGTGGCGGGGATCCTTCCGCGCTCCAGGTCTTCGGCGGCAATTCTGCGGCGGGTCCTTCACTTGCTCCGGGACCCGCCGCCGAAGTGCCCCGAAGACTGGGAGCGCGGAACAACCCCCCCACCGCAGAATTGACGACGACGACGGGGAGCGCGGAAGGACCCCCACCTAGGGCGCCAAAAACCCTGGCACCGCTCCTGACAGTGATTTAGACACTTAGAAGCCTAAGGAGCTGTATACATAGTGGAACTGGAGGTGTTATTTCCAGCTTGGATACACATACCGAGTGCACTAAAAACAGTGTAGCTACAGTGATGTAAGTGGCTGGAGGGGCTACCCGCCTCATCCGAGACCCTAGGTACACATTTGGGTGTCTAGCCCTTCCCACAGCTACACCTTAGTTTTAGCGTGCTAGCTTGAGCAAAGCTTGTGTAGGTACGTCTGTCTGTGCTGAAAATTACACCTCCAGTTCCAGTGTAGACATACCTCAGTCTCAGGGAAAGTTAATGGGAGTTAGGTACGTCTGAAAATTGTACCCCTAGTGCCCTTCTCCCACCCCACATTTTACATACTTCTCTCTCTCTCTTTTTTCACTCCTCACTTTCTATCTTTATACACCAGAACTAGTCCCAATCTCAAGGCTCATAGATGACCTGGACACACAGTCTTCAACCAGTTTTTGGCTGGGAGACCTCCCACACTGGCTATCCCACTCACATTTACGTCTTTATGCCTTCTTCTCCCCCACTCACGGTTAATCTCAATAAATTAGCCAGTTCATTTAGACACACACACACATTCTGACTTTGATTCACTCTCATTTTCTCAGGTGAGGAACAAATTTCACCTGCCCCATTCCAGCAGGGGCAGCAGTGTCTCAAAACTAGACGGTCCCAGCGGAAGAGCAAGGCAGTGTTTAATTTGGTATCATTCCCCTACCAAGAGGACAGCTTTATTGGCCTGTTAAAGAGCCATAGAAGCCCAGGGTATGAGCTGACTGGTGCATCTCCAAACACCCAGTCACTCCCCTTCCCAGGTAAACACAACACATTTTTACAGCGGTGTTGGCTGTTCATCTCCTCAGAGGTTACAGGTGGCTTGCTCTGCTGCAGCCCTGCACCAGGGCAGAGATACAGCTGCTGGGAGCCATGTGCCCTCTTCTCCTGGCATATGCCAGAGCTGATTCAAGGCCTCAGCGGTCTGTTTTCAGTTGAGGAATTACCTACAAAAGTGTCTTGTGATCTTCAGCTGTTTCTCCCTCATTTCATTTTATACCAAAAACACTGTGAGGCATTTTCTGTGACACACAGTACAGCCAAGTGTAAGAGAGGGGAAAATCTCCACCTATGAACACAGACAGTCATGTATCACTCTGTACATGTCATTTCTCATCTCTTATGAGATGAGAGATCTTGGAGTCATTGTGGATAGTTCTCTGAAAATATCCACTCAATATGCAGCGACAATCAAAAAAGCGAACAGAATGCTGGGAATCATTAAGAAAGGGATGGATAATACGACAGAAAATATCATGTTACCTCTATATAAATCCATGGTATGCCCACATCTTGAATACTGTGGGCAGATGTGGTTGCCCCATCTCAAAAAAGATATATTGGAATTGGAAAAGGTTCAGAAAAGGACAACAAAAATGATTAGGGGTATGGAACGGCTTCTGTATGAGGAGAGATTAATAAGTCTGGGACTTTTCAGCTTGGAAAAGAGACGGCTAAGGGGAGATCTGATTGAGGTCTATAAAATCATGTCTGGTGTAGAGAAAGTAGATAAGGAAGTGTTGTTTATTACTTCTAATAACACAAGAACTCGGGGTCACCAAATGAAATTAATTGGCAGCAGGTTAAAAACAAATAAAAAGAAGTATTTCTTCACACAACGCACAGTCAGCCTGTGGAACTCCTTGCCAGAGGATGTTGTGAAGGCCAAGACCATAACAGGATTCAAAAAAGAACTAGATAAATTCATGGAGGATAGGTCCATCAATGACTATTAGCCAGGGTGGGCAGGAATGGTGTCCCTAGCCTCTGTTTGCCAGAAGCTGGGAATGGGTGACAGGGGATGGATCGCTTGGCCTAACTTGGCTCCAATTGGAATCAATGGAAATCTTTCCAATGACATCAATGGATGCACAGTTAGCTTTCAAAGATCCAACTCTCTGTATTTTTGATGTCCTTGAAAGTGCTTAGCACTTTCAGAATTACTTTTAGAATTACCTGTTCTGTTCATTCCCTCTGGGGCACCTGGCACTGGCCACTGTCAGAAGACAGGATGCTGGGCTAGATGGACCTTTGGTCTGACCCAGTAGGGTCATTCTTATGGAATATTATTTATTTTTCTGGCCAGCTTGGTTAGGAAGATGTTAACTCTGGACTCAAATAGAGTTCAGTTGCTCCTGAATTTTTTTAGATGAACATAAGAATGGCCATACTGGGTCAGACCAATGGTCCATCTAGTCCAGTATCCAGCAAAATTGCAGGGGGGGGAACCCTAAGTTTTATTGAATCAAGAAAAAATTGCTTATCAAGGTGTCCTGAATAAACATGTGCCCTTCCCCAGTGACATAAAGCCAGAGAGGAGTACAATGCAGTTAATCCAACATCAGGGGATTTTGCAGCAGGAACCATCATCAAAATCCGGTCTGAATTCTTTTCCATGCAGGTTACCTGTGGCACATGCATCACTACCCCCCACTTTAAGAACCAGTTGCAATGAAGTGAACACACTGAAATTTTCCCATGTCTTACATCCACAAACTGTATAATTTTATTGGTTATAATCTTGACTTGGATGGTAGCCAGCTCCCCCCTCACTATACGTATCAGCATGCAAAACAAATATTTGATATGAATCAGCAATGCAATGCTGTTGCAAAAAAAGCAAATGCAATTTTAGGTTGCATTAACAGAGGCATAGCCATGCAAGTCATGGGAAGTGATAGTACCATTCTACTTGGCACTGGTTAGGCCTCAGCTGGAGAACTGTGTCCAATTTTGGTCGCCAATGTATAGAAAGGGTGTGGAGAAACAGAAAAGGATCCAGAGGTGAGCGACAAAGATGATCAAAGGGGTGGAATGCAAGCCATATGAGCAAAGGCTGAAGAAACTGGGTACGTTTAGTTTGGAAAAGAGAAAATTGAGGGGAGGGCAGGACATGATAGCAGTCTTCAAATACTTGAAAGTCTGCCATAAAAAAAGATGGAGAAAAGTTGTTCTCTCTTGTCACAGAGGGCAGGACAAGAAGCAATGGGTTCAAACTACAGTATAGCAGCTTTAGATTAAATCTCAGGAAAAAAATTCCTAAGTGTAAGAACAGTAGGACAATGGAACAGACAGCCTAGGGAGGTTGTGGAAGCTCCTTCACTGGAGGTTTTCAAAAGGAGGCTGGATAGCCACCAGTCTTGGATGGTTTAAACACAACAATCCTGTGTCTTGGCAGAGGGTTAGACAACATGATCCTTGTGGTCCCTTCCAACCCTATAATTCTCTGATAATGGGCTCTTCATTCTAGCAGAGAAGGGTATAACACAATCCAAAGGCCGGAAGTTGAAGATAGACAACTTCAGACTGGAAATAAGACATACATTTTTAATGGGGAGAGGAATTAACCATTGAAACAATTTACCCAGCATAAATTTTTGAATCCAGATTGGCTGTTTCTCTAAAATATATGTCCTAGGGAAGTCCTAGTTATTCTGGGGAAGACCTATGGCCTGTATTATACAGAAGGTCAGACTAGATGATCACAGTGGTCCTTTCTCACTTTGGAATCTCTGAATCAACCTTGTCCTTACCAGCAAGATGAGTACATAGGTAAACAAGCACTCCTATGGGCTTAATATAACCATTGTTCTCCCTTCCTCCTACCATCCAAGGCCTTATCTACACTAGACTTCTATGGGAAATCTCCATGGATGTTTTACCATCATGTTGTCTAGATCTGCTCTGAGCAGGGTTAGGCAACATGGTGGTAAAAAAGCAAGTTCTTTGTCCGCTATTACCAATAGACCGCCATCATCAATGGTGAAACAAAGGCAGCTTTCCCCAACAAGGCTAGTGTAGGGTCAGCTCACTTGTAATGCTATGCCTAAACATAGGGCCCTAAATTCAGTGGAGCCACTCGCATCAATAAGTGCTACTCGGGATGAGTAAAGATTGCACATTTGGGCTCATACATTGCAAACTATTTGAATCTCGGGCTGAGGGTGGCATTTCCAAAACGCACTGAGGCTTGGCCTAACTTGGCTCCAATTGGAATCAATGGAAATCTTTCCAATGACTTCAATGGATGCACAGTTAGCTTTCAAAGATCCAACTCTCTGTATTTTTGATGTCCTTGAAAGTGCTTAGCATTCTTTAGGCACTACTGTGAGTAGGAAAATCAAAATGATAATATTGCAACCAGAGAGCTGCAGCCACTTCATAGGCAGGTACTTGTTGACCGGGCTATTTTCCACTGTTGGATAGGGGCAGTACTACCCATTTTTAACCCCTCTGGTGCGCATCAGTAGAAGTTAACTAGAGCAGAAGTTGCTAACAACAGAAACATGGACTTTATCTTTGGAGGAGAAGGAAGGGGCAGTGTTGTGATGTACTGTTGCTGGGCCACTATATTTCAATGCCTGGATTCTATTCTCAGCTCTATCATTGACTCAGTGACCTTGGGTGAGTTTCCCTGTCTGTCAAATGGGTGTAATATTTATTCCTTCTCAGGAGCGTAGAAAACAAGCAATTTAAGCTCCTCAGCTGCACATTTTTATTATCCACAGCTGAATCCCAGCTTGGCAAATGGCAGCTGGAATACCTGTTTTTAATTGAAATGAGCTGTACCAGACAGATTTTCATTAACGTTCATACATAACACTAAAATTGCTCTTTACATCTTAATCGCCCATTAAACTAATAAAGATCATGGTTTTCTTAATGATATGGTAGTTCAATAGATTTTCAGTAAAACATAGTTTTTTCCCTCCATCCAAGTATAGCTGATAAATTTCCATTTCCATGCATTGCAGTTACTGTTACACAATACATACTTCTGATCATTTAAAATCCATTTTGTTTATGCTTGTCCAATAAGCACAGCATTTGCAGTGTTTGCTCTTTAGTGCAGGGACTGTTGTCTTCCTCTGTATTTGGAAAGTATCTATCTTACTGAGAGTAATGGAAATGTACAAATAATGTGGTTAATTCTTTCCATAGAGAGAAGCAAAGAATACACCATAAACTGTAGCATTATCAGGGAATAACTTATTATTTTATAGCATCCACAGGTGTGTTGGGTACTTCCCAGAAGCCTCTGCCCCAAACAACCTCATGATCCACATTTCAAATGATCTAGTGAGTAATGATTACAATGAAGTGCCACAAGGAAGGACAAAAGTCACTGCAATACGTATCCCAGAGTTACTCAGTGGAAGTGTGTGCACCATCATGGTGGCTATGCAAAGTTTTAGTATTTCATACATTTATATGAAGGAAGAGAGAGATATAAAATGGGAATATTGCTGACTGATTAGTTGTCACCATTGCAGGAGTAGAGAACTTTCAGTGAAGAGAGTGGGACGGTTCACTAGACCAGTCAATCTAGTAACTAGACAGGCGTTACATGTTGGGTACGCTGTAAAAAAGCTCGAAGCTGCTTGTGAGAGAAATGGATGAATGTGATGTCAAGGCAGTGGACACAGACAGAGAGGAAGGGGTGGCAATGGAAATGAATAGGGTGGAAAAACAGGGAGGAGTGAAGTTGAGGACCTTGAGGGCAAGGGCAAGAATTTTAAATGGGGTATGGCAGAGGAGGTGGAAGGTGACTTGAACTGAGGCATGTTTGTTTCCCTAGTGAAAAACTCAGAATTTGTGACTTCCAGTTGTCTTTATCTCCTGTGGAGATCCCAGTTGCCAGTAGCTGGTATAACCATATGTATTAGCTGCAGGCAGGATGGCTCACTAATATCACCTCTGTGCAGTGCTGGGAAGATGTGCTCACCATCTCCACTTCGCTTTGAAGAACTACTTCTTGTAATGCTTTTCAACTGGACTGGGGGAAAGAAAACTTTAGCAGCAAAGCTGACGGTTAGGCATGAAGTAATGATGGCTGACTGCTACCCACAGAGGAAGTTACTTGTGGGGGACATACTGTAATGCAGTTTCCTTGAATATTCAATGCAAAAATAGAATCTGAGTGGGATTTTTAAAGGCTATTTTAAATATTTATAACACTATACAGATAGTTCTATTATGATCATTTAAAATCCTTATCCTAGCAGCAAGCACTCCCTATAATGTGATGCAAAAGCCTACTGTTGAAACTAGGGTGACCAGATGTCCCGATTTTATAGGGACAGTCCTGCTATTTGGGGCTTTTTCTTATATAGTCGCCAATTACCCCTCACCCCCTGTCCCGATTTTTCATACTTGCTATCTGGTCACCCTACTTGAAACACACAATCTTACAACTCAGCCTGGCTCAGCCAATCAATCATGTCAAATAAACAGAAAAGATTCCATCAACTGGGGGGGAGGAATAGCTCAGGGGTTTGAGCATTCCCCTGTTAAATCCAGGGTTGTGAGTTCAATCCTTGAGGGGGCCATTTAGGGATCTGGGGCAAAAATCTGTCTGGGGATTGGTCCTGCTTTGAGCAGGGGGTTGGACTAGATGACCTTCTGAGGTCCCTTCCAACCCTGATATTCTATGAAATATCTAAAGAAACCAAGTTATTTCCCTTGCACTGACAATTCTGGTAGCACTGGCTGTTATCTTTGGACCCAAACATGAGGAACCTATGGATGTGCCTCCCACAAGTCCAACCCTTCCTCCACAGGAAGGAAACAGACCAGGTTGGGGATTTCTTTGTAGGGTGAAGTATGGTTGCAGAGCTACTCTCTCCAGGCCCCTGTGGTAGCCAGGAAGGGCTACAGGAATCTACTCCCAAGCGTCCTGGCTAATGGGAAGCTAGCTGCCCTGATGAGGCTCATTTAGCCTGGCAATTGATTAACTGGTCACTTTAGTGAATTACTTAATTGTCTGTCTACTATCTGATGAGTTCCTGGATAACATCTGCAAACTGTTTATGTCTAACATACTTGCCAAACCACCCGTACACTCTGAAGTGCTGATGTCTGTGCAAGCAATGAAAAAACAACACATCTCTTGGTCCTGATGCCATTCCAGCTGAAGTTTTCAAACATGGAGATAATGTTCTCATTGACAAGCTTTCTGAATTCTTCTCACATATCCGGCTTCAAGCTATCATACTGCAACAACGGAAAGATGCCAACATCATTACAGTCTATAAATGCAACGGCTCAAAAAGTGACTGTGGTAATTATTGCACCATCTCCTTTCTCTCCATGGCTGGTAAGATTCTTGGAAGGATCCTCTTGAACTGTCTCCAGGTCCAAATTATGAACAAAGTTCTGAGTCACAGTGCATCTTTCACACTCAGTAACTGAGAAGATGAGCAGAGAGAATGAACCACAAGTCACTTAACGCATTACGGCGAGCTCTCTGATACTATGAGGGTGATATAAGGAATAGAATAAACTAGCAGGTCTGAAACTTGATTGCGCCGCAACTCCCTTCTGACAACAAAAATTACTACGTGACCTGGATGCGGGGCGGAGGCCCAAGCCCCACCATCCTGGGCAAGGGGGGCCAGACCCCAAACCCCCCACCCCCACCCTAGCTCCGCTGCCCTGGGCTAAGCCCTCAAGCTTCAGCTTAAGCCCCAAGCTGCAGTGAGTCTCATGCTGGCCCTGCTGATCCCCTTAAAATGGGGGCAGGACCCACTTTGGGATCCCAATCCATAGTTTGAGAACCACTGGAATAAACCTAACAGAAGCAGATTCCTTTTTATTTACAGTGCTTGGAGTAGTGGTTGTTTCAATTATTCTTCATCACTTTAAATAGTACAATCACTAGGCAACACAGCGTGAACAGCATGATCTAATTCAGCCTCCTCGTCCTTTGCTGTTTAAAATGTCTCTTTTATGTTCATGAACATGATACCACCTGGTGTTTTTATAAAGCTCAGATACATTTTAATGAACTGAGTGTCTCTCTCGTTCTCTTTCCCCTGCCTCCAACCGCATAGTTGTTGGTCTACTCCTTAGTTTTCATGTGTGTAGAACATGAGCCACATCTTGCCTCTAAGTTAGAGATGGGGCCATTCAAAACTATGGATCTGAATACCCCTGAGCTAGCGTTGGGGCAAGGATTTACCTTGTGGTTGTTCGCATTTGTCTCTTTAATTGCCTGATCCAAACGCCCATGAATGTTAGGATGCAGCTGCTGCTTTCCAGGCTCACACTTGTTGGCTCGATGCAAACCCAAAGCCATAATTAGTTAGTGTTGTATTTTGACAATGTTGGATTCAATCATCTTTTCCTAAGGACATGGGAAATGTTAGTTGCAACATCCCTATTTCCTCTGCTAGTGAGTCATAGCCAAAGAACAATAAATATAGGTTTGAAAGAGCAAGTCCACGTCGAACCACTGTTTAGACTGTTATATTTCTGTTCATTAACGTAGGCTTGGTTTGTAGAGTAACTGAATGATGCAGATACCTGCTGAACATGCAGGTAAGTGTTATCCCCCCCCCCCCAAAATTCCTAATTTTTAGCATAAATGATTTTTTTTTTTGTCCAAAAATCTCGTTCCAGAAGTTCACTATTTGCTGCTCATGTGTTTAAAAAGTTTCAATCATCCAATCAGGGAGCAGAAGCAATACCACATTAAAGTACATGACTGATAAATAAGAGAATAATCAAAGCAAACAGTTAATATAGCTCTCTTAGGCTAAAACTAGCTCTGCACACTATGAATTCAACGAATACTGAAACGATGCATTAAAGGAAAAGAAGGATTGATTTGATAGTGACAAGGGGAGCAAATTAGCCAGGTGTACGATTGGAACGAACAGTAATTCAAGCAGGTCTACGTGTAACATTCTCCCTTTGCCCTACAAACTCTTCTGATTAACCTCAGGCCAAATGTGAATTTTTTTGGACAGGAAGGATGATCCAGTGGCTAGGATGCCAGCCAGGGACTTTGGAACGCCAGGTTCACGTCCATGCTCTTGCCACGGACTACCTGTGTGACCTTGGGCAGGTCACTTAGCCTCTATGTGCCTCAGTTCCTCATCTGTAAACTGAGACTAATATCTCCCAGTCTTCGAATATGTTATAAAGAAGATGGCAGTCAATTGTTCCCTGTGTCCACTGAAGGTAGGACAAGAAGTAATGGGCTTAATCTGCAGCAATGGAAATTTAGGTTAGATATTAGAAAAAAAACATTCTAACTATAAGGGTAGTTAAGCTCTCGAATAGGCTTCCAAGGGAGGTTGTGGAATTGGATCATTGGAGGTTTTTCAGAACAGGTTAGACAGACACCTGTCAGGGATGATCTAGGTTTCACTGGTCCTGTCTCAGCGCAGGGGCTGGACATGAAGACTTCTTAAGGTCCTGTCCAGCCCTACATTTGTGATTCTATTTCAGAATAGTCAAGTGCAGTTGCAAAGGGAGGGTGCTCCTTTTAAAGGGATGTACATATAAATCTAAATAAATAATACAGTACTGTTAAACCATTAGGCTACCTCCTTACATGGTAGGTTATAAGGCAGATTTTACCACTCTAAAATACATAAAGTACAGTAGCCACAGTGACAGCTTAGGGCTCACGTTGCTATACAAATCTTCCATTTACTTAGCAGCAGCTGAGGACCTCTCTGACGCAGCATTCATCTGAACAGCCAGCTTTGGCTTTGTTTTAATTATTTTAATTGAATCCAACATTAAATAGCTGCATACAAGACTTGTGTAATTTGATGGCACCAGTTTGCTTTCTTTGCCAGTAACTACTTGGCTGCACCTCTGTTGTCAAGGTGAAACACTCCTGAGAGCAGCAGCCTCTCCTGCACTGTTGTCATTTTGTTCTGTGCTCAGGGAGGCGTGACACGCCGTGGCATGACTCTGAGAGACAGCAGATGTTTGTATTCACCTTTGCGATTACCAAATCTAACAGTGCTTGTTAGAGTTGACAAGCTGGGACAAGCTCACTAGCTCACTCTGACCAATGAGATGTCCAAGGTTGCCTCCAAAACACCACTTTGATAGCACATCACTGCAGGATGCTGTTAGGACTCAGGCTTCTTCCATAGCTGCACTGCATTCTGTAGCTGGCATGCAGTGATACTTAGAAATGTTATAAGTAATGGGCATTGAATTCCCCCCAGAGATACAGGATTTCTGACACAAAGTCTGAGCTACGTTCTCATGTTACACTTCTTTGTCTTCAAAAACCAATGCTGCCAATTATACCTCAGCTATTTCTCTTTGATTTTACCAATCTGGTTTCCTTCCATTTTCTGAAGCTCTATATAATAATCTGTTTCCATTTCACAGTCAGTCACTCACTCATTCTCCTGGGTTTTGTTTTCAACAACATTAGTTAATTTATAATAGACTTTTACTTTATTTTTTGCCTAGAAAGAATCGCTGTGAGATTCAGCACCACTTTCACAGCAGGGGTAATCAAGTATTTTTTGTCAAGGTTCAAAGTTCTTGGTCCAGGTACAGGCAAGGTCCAGACTCCAGAGAAAATAATAAAAAATATTAACAATAATAATAATAGGTAATTAAAAAGATTTCAGGGTCCATTCTGAAGCATCTGGCAGTCCAGATTTGGTCCCCGGTCCACCTATTGACTACCCCAGAACTAGATGGTAAACTCTTGGGGTGAGACGGTGCCTCCTTAGATGTTTGGACAGTACCAAGCGCATTGTCGGCATGCAGCAATAAACAACAGCAAATCCAAATATAGCTGAAATGGAAGTGGGGAACACCAAACTGCTAAGGTTGAGGTCATCTATACCCTAGCCAAGCCTTGCAGTTTCCAGGGCAAGATTCAGCTACAGGCCCCATCCTCTCATTGCCTTACTTCCTAGTCTATTTTATATATAAGCTCCCTTGTGTTTCCTTGTTCTTTTCCAGCCTTTTCCTGCTCCCCTTTTTCCTGATGTATTTGGATCTTTCTAGACCCTTTGCCACCATTGTTTAGAATTTGAGTGCCTCACAATCCCCATATTATACTTGGTGAACTGGTGCTGAAGCTAATTGACTGACCCCTAATCACACAGGGAGTCTGTGGCAGAGCAGGGAATTGAATGTCGGTGTCACGGACTCACAGATCGTGCCCACTCGTGGCCCCGTGCGGTCCGTGGAGGGTGCCCCTTTCAGTGAGACAGCCTTTCTCGGGGGTCCACTCTCTCGGGGTTAGCCCTTCCACCTCCTGGAGCCTCACCTCTCTGAGCCTTAGCACACTTGTTTCTTGCCATGGGCCCCCTCAGGGAGTCCACTCGCTCTGGACCCCCGGGGCCTCCACCCCCCTGAAGGGATTGGTGCAACCCTGTTCTCTAGACTGGAGTGACTCTCAGCCAGCGTAAAACAGGAGGGTTTATTGAGAATTGAACACAGCACAGGAAACTCTCAGGTCATCAGGCCTGGCCTCCCTCAGCACAGCACATCCCTGTCTCCCCTGCATCCAGGTGGGCTCTGCCTGCTCCCCCTCTCCAGCCCAAAGCCCCCTTGCTTCCCAGCTGGGCATCTGATGTCACTGGTCCCAAGCCCCGCCTCTGTCCATTGTCTTCTCTCCAGGTAAACAGGGTCGTAAACAGGGTGGCCTGGGCCTCCTCTCCTCTCAGCCCTCCTCTGGTCCCCTCTGGCTGGAACCGGCTGGTTACATTACTGGGGTCCTCTCTTCGCAGCCCATTGTCATCCCACTGGCTAGAACCAGCTTTGACTCCTGCGCTGGGTCTCCGGGTCGCCAGGTCACCAGTCGCTAGGGTATCCATCCTCCAGGCCATCGACTGGGGTCCCAAGTTCCCGCTCCGGTCCTCTGTAACAACAAACTCCCTCTCCCCTCACCACGTTAAACCAGTAACACCCGGGGACACTGAGTCCCACTCCCTCTGCATGCAACCCACTGGAAAACACAGAAAAAAAACAAGAAAACCCCCCACTTCATCACAGTGGCTTCCTCATGTCCCAACCTAACACTAACCACTGGACCATCCTTCCTCTCCCCTAGCTCTATATTTTCTAGCTTGTCCTCTACCTAACCCCATGCACTGTTCTAAATTGTCTCTGCTTCCCAATCCTGGGTGCGCTTTTTCTTCGTCATTGTATCAGAAAAGTCAGGAGATCCAAAGGAAGGCAGGTGACATGACTGGTTGAGCTAGGAGATAAAGCCAGCAGAGTTAATTCAGTGCAGTTGGCACAGAGCCAGGATTTCGGGTCTCCCCTCTCACACATTGCAGCTTTAAACACTGTCATGAGATCTAGAGATCTAGAACACTGTCACAGAGGTCTAGAACCAGCCTCTAGAAATGGAAGAGACCATGTAGCCTGTCTCCACATGCTGGCAGGGCTGTTCTGACTGTAAATTGTCTACTGTTCTGTCTAGCCTAGAGCTAAGGAATAGGGCTTCTGCCTTTCTTCTTTTGAGACTAGTCCACAGCCTAAGCTGAGACTAGATAAATAGATGGTGTTTAAAAATGTGTTAGCTACAGTATTTTAACTAACGCATATTAAACTAGCAGTGTAGACCGGGTTTAAACACCTTTAGACGTGTTATAGCCAGGGCCGGCTTTAGGCCGATTCCCCTGAATCGGGCCCTGCGCCCAGTGGTGAGCTGGAGCCGGTTCCCAAGCTCCGGCAGCTGTCTGCCCCGTCCCTGGGCCCAGCTCACCTCCCCCTCCTCCCCTGAACGCTCTGCCCCCCTTCTCCTCCCTTTCCCCCTCCCGCTTCCCGTGAATCAGATGTTTGCGCGGGAAGCCTGGAAACAAGCAGTGGCTGGTAAGCTGGGGCAGGGGGGCGCGAGGAGGGCTCCAGGGAGGCGCGGTGTGGCCCAGTCTGGCTCCGGCCAAGCGGCTCCCTCCGGCCCCGGCCGAGTGGCTGCAGGCCGGACTCTGGCCGGGTGGCGTGGCTCCGGCCTCGGCCGGGCGGTGTGGCTCTGGCCCGGCTCCAGCCGGGTGGCACGGCCCCAGGCCCAGCCCCAGCGCAGCTCGGTAAGAGACGGGGTCGGGGGTGGATTGGATAAGGCAGGGGCAGGGAGTCCCGGGGTCAGGGAGTGGAGGGGGGGGATGTTGGATCGGGCAGAGGTTCTGGGGGGGGGGGTCGGGGATGGGGGGGTTGGTTAGGCGTGGGAATTCTGGGAGTCTGTCGGGGTGGTGGTGGATGGGGTCGGGGCAATTAGGGGACAGGGTGAGTTGGGTAGGGGGTGGGGTCCTGGGGGGGCAGTTAGGGTGGGGGGTCTTGGGAAGGAGTGGTCAGGGGACAAGGAGCAGGGGGGTTGATGGGTTGTGGTTTCTGAGGGGGGGTAGTCGAGAGCAGGACATGGGTGGAGGTTGGATGGGGGGGTGGTAGATGTACTCACCGGGCGGTTCCCTACTGGGTCTTCGGCGGCGGGTGCTTCAGTGCCGCCGAAGACCCGGAGCGCCACTGGGTGAGTCATCCCTGCCGTGGCCCTGCCGAATCGGGCCCCGTACTTCCTACAGCCGGCCCTGGTTATAGCTGGCCTGGCTCATCCCAAGAGGGAGCTTAATAAACTACCCCCAGCTACCATACAGTGAAAGGTATTAGACATGTGCACACTAGTGTTTTAAGATGTTTGCCATTTCTAAACGAACTATTTCCCTAATAGAGACATTTTCTCAGCTCGCACTGAATAGCCTGTGTGGTATTCAGCCCAATTTCTTAATTTCATTAAAGCTAGTCCCTTTTATTATACTAAGGAATTTTGCTCGCCCTCTAGTGTTCACTACTTTTGCGACCTTCCTCTCACAGTTAGTTGATCAGCTACGTTTCACAGAGTTAATTCTTAACTTTTCTATGGATCAGATAAGGGAGAGGGACCAGCTGCACGCTCCAGTCAGCACACCTCAGCAGGGAGCCCTGAGGTCATGCCCCCCCATGCAGCCCACACTATATGGGCAAGGAATTCTTAGTGGTAGATGGTCTCTTTCTGGCCCCAGCTGCTTTGGGAGGAATGAGAGCAGCTGCTGCATAGAGGGAGGCTGAAACATAGCTGATGGGACATAATCCTGAATTCCTCCCTTCGCTTCTAGCATTTACAGTGAAGATCCAGATCTCTACCGCCAATCTATGGTTCAAGGAAGGTAGATTTGGTCACAACTTGCTGCACCAAAATGGTGGAAAACCGGGGGTGTCAAGTCACCCAAGACAAGACAGTTGATTTTATCATTTCTCAATTTTATTTAACAAGTTCTTAAACAGGCCTTCAGTCTTGTCCCCTCAGCTCAGCATCATTTTTAACATGTTTGGATAGGCTGAAATTAGATCCCGAAGAAGCAATTCAGTTGGAAAAAGTGTTCCAACCTTAAGAGAAGTTGTAAAAGAGTAATAGGTCTAATTAGTAGATGGGGACTGGATTACTGTGTTCTTGTGTTTTATTTAACAAATTACAAGCTTTTCATCCTGCAGCATGCGTGCACCTTCTTAAGTTTGAGGAATAAATATGCTTATAAAGTGATTTACATACTCTAAAATATGCTGTGTGTTTCATTTAATGGATACTTGATTTTTGGTTGTTTCCCCTCCTATTGGGTTGAAGAAAAAAAAATCACTGCCATCTTAGTTAAAACAAAATAAAAACAGAAAACAGGCAAAGTTAAAAATGATAAAATAAACAAATACAAATAAAATAAAATAAAATAAAATAAAATGAATTAAAAATAAGAATAGCCTATAAGTTAAGAAAAAGTAACATTTGAAAAAAGGCACAGTAAAATAAATAAATAAATAGACGAGTGTTGTCAATAGAAATAGAAAGAAGACAATGTTTAATACACAGGCAAGGGATAAACATAACTAAATATTTATCAAGACAATGCCCCCGCCCAAAAAAAGACAACGTTGGCCTTTATTTAAATACTGTGTATAAGAATAAAAACAGTGGCCTTTGACAGAACAAAACCAACAGAATAAGGAGCAGTTGGCAATCGTATATATTACATTTAAAAAACTAAAGCTAAACAAACCCGTCTTGTGCTTCATCTGATTTTTGCCTGTCTTTCTCCATGGCAAGTTCTTCAGTGCAGGGATTATATGTCAGTACAGTGCCTAGCACATTTTTTATGCTACTGTAGTTTAAAATCATCTTTCCTTGTACAGACGTTTCTCCACAACTCCCAAATAATTCTGGGTCTTTTCTCTCAGTTTTGACAAAATCCTTTTGGTAAAAAGGTGCCCCATATATAACACCATTAACTAGCTGGGGTTATACCAGAGTGTGTGTGTGTGTGTACACATATACACAAGATATTTGTTTTTACTTTGAAGGCCTTTCACAGCCTACCCCCACCCTAGTTCACCCATTCCCATTCACTACTGAAATGCTGACTCCCACTCCAATGAGTCCATGATGCCAGCCCTCCATCGCCCAGTGAAATTTTCAAACAAGCGCCACTGTGGTTTCTGCCATGCTATCCCTTACCCTTGGGAGTAGCTCCCCATAATCCATCTGCAAAGCTGCCTCGTTGTCATCCTTCAGATCCCTCAACATTCTCCTTTGCTGGGATACCTACGAAAACAACTTGACAATGGTTCAGCCACTGGTGTGCAGGATCATTGCTAACAATGCTGACCAATACGGTCTCATTGTTTCCTTGTACTCGCCCGTAAGTCTGTATCCATCTGTTGTTTCTTCTCCTATACTTGGATTGTAAGTTCTTTGGGGCTGGGATTGTCTTTTGTTCTGTGTTTGTACAGGGCCTAGCGCAATGGGGTCTGGACATTACAATAATACAATAAGACTCACCTTCCTGTCTTGCGACACAGAGTCTCAGCATATGCAGTCCCAAAGTGTACTGCTCTTATATCACATTCCAAACTCATGTCTAATTTGCTGTCCACAATCACTCCTAGGTCTCTTTCAGAGTTACTACTTTCCAAGTTTCTTTCTCCTACTGAATCTCGGTGTTTTGGATTATTTTCCCCCCAGCTGTGTTAACTCACATTTTTCCTGCATATGAGAGGATATCAGGCACTAAGAGCCTGCATGGAGATATATGGCTCTTTACTGATTCCATCACAGCAGGAATCAGACTGGGAGTATAAACGATGTTTGTGTGTATCTGAGTCAGAGGGATGAGGGAGAGGGGAGACGAGGTCTTGCAGGGAAAAGCTCTAGAAGCAGGAAGCTCAGGCTAAGGATTGTGGTATTTTGTTCCTAAAGGAAGAGGGGAGTGTGTGTGTGTTACAGACACTGGGGTCTCTGTATTAGAGATCTGTCCTCGCTGGGCTTCAGCACTCCTCCGAATTCAGTATCATGAGAGAATTTCATTAGCACGCTCTTTACTTTCTTTTCTGGATCACTAAGGAAGATATTTTAAAAGATCCTGATGTCACAGGATCTAGCTAGACACGGTGCTAGTGACTGTAACCTTTCACCTGTGGCCAGTCAGCCCATTTTCACTCCATGCAGTGCTGTCCATTTCCAAGTAGACGTGGATTTATTTGAGTGTGCAATATTTTGAGGGACGGTATGAAATAATTCCAATAGTACATTGACTGATTTCCCTTCGTCCACTAATGCTAGTCAAAAAAGCAATCAAGTTGGTCAGGCAAGGTCTGCTCCTTATGCACCCATGCAGCCTATTTCTCATGGCTCCCTTACGCCTTAGGTTAGAAGGTTTAAGGATTTTACTTCTCTCAATACTTAATTGGGAAAGAAGTTACGCCACTCCACTCTGTCTCTAGCTGCAACACAGTCAAGATTGTAAGATCCATGCTCAGACTCAAGACAACTAATACCTATCCACCTGTTGGCAGCCCTTGTATTATCAGGATGGGGAATCGAGCTAAAGTCCATTAGCAAAGCATTCAGTGCAATTGAGTATATTTTCTGTAAGAAATGCACCTTCTTAATGCTATGGGAAATAATTCAGATATTAAGAAGCCTCTTGTAATCTTAAAGTTCTCCTTTTAAAAAAACAAATATTTCCACATTAAGATCTGGGAACATCTCTAAATATTGTATTCAAGACATTAACATAAAAAAATCACCCTGTTCAGCAAAGATTTGTAAGATATTTGTGTTGACTTTTAAGCTAATGTTGTAAAACTCTTGAACTATTCTCATTGGCATCTGAACATTTTTCAGCCATATGCCAATCACACAATTAATATAAGAATTTTTATAATGTGGAATAAAAACCAAGTAGCATTTCAATACAAGCATATAAAATTGCTGGGAAAGATTAAATGATTGGGGCTATTAAAATATACCAAGTTGGCAGCACCCCTAGATTCTCTAACAAAGTGCAATGTAATTGCTATATAGTAGACTTATGAAAAATGAGCTGAGTAGCCATTTCACCTTAAAGGTATATACAGTTTTAATGTAAACAAGAAGCCCAAAATTGGTTCCAGCTCTGGCTTTACATACATTTACTTACACAGACTTTTAAAATCAAGATCAGAGGAACACGCTGCATATCTGAAGGAAGGGAAGTCTGAATTCATTTTGTAACATTTGAAGGCCATGTAAAGTAATACATTTCTTACTGTAGAACTCAGAATATTTGATTAGGAAAATACTGCTCATTTGGCATCCTTCAGCTGAATACCAGACTGAAATCTAACCAAGGCTATTTCTGAACTTGAAAGGATTTCAAATGTTGTTCAGCAAAACTAATTCAGTTTAATTAAACGTATCCATATTTTATAGACAAAACAAAGCTAAGATGCTGTACAAAGCTTATGAGATGGCAGCTATCCAAAAGATTCCACTCCTGGGAAAATGTGATATCAGATAGCCTAGTGTAATGTAAGTGATCATTTTAGAAGACTAAATCTGATGAATAGCCTCTTTGCCGAAGATAGATTATAGGCAATGCACTAGGTATGCATGGAATTCAGCAACTTTTCTACAGCCGCGCTCTAATTTAATCATGGCAATATATTCAGTCACTCAGCCTGATAAGAATGTTTTCTGCATTAAGCTTTTTTAATTGCATGTTGTGAACATCCAGCATTTACCTTTAAAGTTTGGCAAGAGCCTTACTTTTTAAAAAAAATATTCACTTTGGGCAAGTCAAAGCTTTGTGTGAAAGCAAATTCTGTAATTTACTAGACTGAATATATTCAAACTGGCCTGACATTTTATTAGCGTTTCTAAAAGAAAAACTAAAATACTCCTTCTGAGAGCAATTAATTCACCCAATTCACCGAATTGAGATGAGTTTCAAACACCAATGAGGACAGATAAATAATACAAGGCGATCTAGAGAGAGCAGAAGAAATGTGGGCAGAAAGATGACAGGTTTGTCTAGTAAAATTTGCTGTCAATTTGAATTTAGTTCCCTTGAAAGTGAGAAACCCTAAGGACCAGCTAGATCAAGAAATGAGCAGTCCAGTTGGGGTTCAAGGTTCAACTAAGCTCTGCCTAGCACCCCTACTGTAGCAATCATGAGATGTAAACATCTATCATGCCAAACTTAGTGATGCAGACAAATAACCATGAGGAATTTATGTTTTTCTCTTGTGCCTTATACCAAATTTCATCACATGATTTCAGGAATATGGGAAACTACAGAGTCACTCCCCCTATATTAAGATGTTGCACTGGTTTTGGTATTCAGAATTCAATGTGCTGTACCACAGTACTTTTTTTTTTTTTTTTTGCCTTCTGCCCTAGGCAGACACATGTGTCCTTATGAGTCTGAGCCCTGTGGCAGGACACAGTATTGCCAATACCCAAGTAGAACTGTGCCACTCTGCCACTTGCCTGGGAATATACTTGCTACTGCTCCAAAAAGGAGCAAAGCTACCCAGTCCCCTGAGTGCATGCTGCAGACCACAGCTGTGCAGGATGGCCTAGGCAGATTGACCACACTTTCTAAGGGCCATGGAGCTCCGTTAGAAGCAGGAATCACTTCAAGGCTAGCGCAGGGGAGGGGCAGAGAGGAAGGAGTGTTGTGGTTAAGGCACTGATCTGAGACTTGGAAGACCTAGGTTCAATTCCTGCTTGTCAAAGTCTTCTACTGCAACCTTCAGTGAGTCCCTTAACTGCTGTGTACCTCAGTTCCCCATCTGTAAAATGAGGATTTAAATTTATTTGACAACCCAGTGAAGACAAATTCATTAATGTTTGGGAGGTGCTCACGTACTACCATGCCATGGGCCATATCAGCAATTATGAAAGGTGGAGGACATCTGCGCCCCCCCCCCCCCCCCCAAGTAGCACAAGGCATGCTCTCCTCCAGGTATATTCATTGAAGCTGGAGGTGTTTGACAACTTTTAGCATGGGGAACAGCGTTTCTTTTTGCCATAATTTATTTATAAACCCACATTCCACTGAATCAGTTAAATTTTATCTGTGTGTATGTGTATATATATATATTGTGACAGACCCAGACCAGTGGGATACAGGAGTCTGGTAGAGGGCAAATATACTGGTCATTGGATGAGTAGTTTTCTGTTCCCTGAGTGACCCGAGCAGGGGCTGCACTAGAGTAATCAGGAACCCGCTAGAACCAGTTAAGGCAGGCAGGCTAATTAGGACACCTGGAGCCAATTAAGAAGCTGCTAGAATCAATTAAGGCAGGCTAATCAGGGCACCTGGGTTTTAAAAAGGAGCTCACTTCAGTTTGTGATGGGAGTGTGAGGAGCTGAGAGGGTGTGCTGCTGGAGGTCTGAGGAGTACAAGCATTATCAGACACTAGGCGGAAGGTCCTGTGGTAAGAATAAGGAAGGTGTTTGGAGGAGGCCATGGGGAAGTAGCCCAGGGAGTTGTAGCTGTCATGCAGCTGTTACAGGAGGCACTATAGACAGCTGCAGTCCACAGGGCCCTGGGCTGGAACCCAGAATAGAGGGCGGGCCCGGGTTCCCCCCAAACCTCCCAATTGACCTGGACTGTGGGTTCTCCCAGAGGGGAAGGTCTCAGGGCTGTTCCCCCAACCCACATAGTGAATCTCTGAGGCAAGAAAATCCGCCAATAAGCGCAGGACCCACCAAGATAGAGGAGGAACTTTGTCACAATACATAAACAAGTGAGGAACAATGAGGGCTGATGGTCTAGTGGGTTAGGTAAACTCACCTTTCTATAGACACACCCAAGGGAGTATGCTGTCCTAGGTCAGAAGTGAAAAATGAATGTTTTAGTTTCCTCCTAGTCCCCATTTATGCACATGCAAGCCAAAGAACCACCACAGTTTGGGTCATTTGCAATTTCCAAGAAAGGTATAGCACTGCAAAAGCCCAGTGGCTGTTGATCAGGATGCAGCATTTACAGGCAAGCATGCATACAGTCTGCCAGAGACCAGCACTATTAGTTCCTCATCCTTCACCACAATCTTCACGTACAAATTTAGTATGGTGTTTAGCAAGGTGTAACTTAAAAAAAAAAATGCTGGAAAATAAAGCTAAGTACTCTACTCCTCCATGTTATGTTTAGTCATAACAGAAAGAGGCTCGGTTCTGGTCTCAGATATTCAGGTGGCCATTGCCCTACAGTTTGGATCTTTGTAGTTAATTTTACAAGACAATAACATGCACTCGCTTATCTGGGATGAGAAAGTAAGCCCCAAGATACATCATTTCAATTGATAAAGTGGTCTGGCAGGATTAGATTTTAATGTTATTTTATGCATAGATTCCAAGGCCAGGAGGGACCATCATTTAGTGATCATCTAGTCTCACCTCCTGTATAACAAAAGCCATAGGACTTCCCCAAAATAATTTCTAGCACTTATCTTTTAGAGAAGCATCCAATCTCGATTTAAAAATGGTCAGTGATGGAGGATCCACAACAGCTCTTGATAAATTGTTCCAATGATGAACTGTTCTCACCTTTAAAAATGTATGCCTCATTTTCAGTCTGAATTTGTCTAGCTTCAACTTCCAGCTATTGAATCATGTCATACCTTTCTCTGCTTGATTGAAGAGTCCATAATTAAATATTTGTTCCTCATGCAGATACTTATAGACTGTTATCAGGTCACCCCATAACCTTCTTTGTTAAGAGAAATAGATTGAGCTCCTTAACTCTATAAGTAGAAGGCATGTTTTCTAATCCTTTAATCATTCTGGTGGCTCTTCTTTGAACCCTCTCCAGCCTTCTTGAATTGTGGGTACCAGAACTGGACACAGAATTCCAGCAGCAATAGCAATACAGAAGTAAATATGGAGATACAATAACCTCTCTACTCCTACTCGAGATTCCTCTGTTTATGCATCCCAGGATCACACTAACTCTTCTGGCCACATCATCATACTGGAAGCTCATGTTCAGCTGATTATCCACTATGATCCCCAAATCAGTTTTTAGAGTCACTGCTTCCCAGGACACAGTCCCCATCCTGTAGTATGGCCTACACTCTTTGTTCCCAGATGTATATAATTGCAATTAGCAATATTAAAACTCAGTTTGCTTGCACCTAGTTTACCAAGCCATCCAGATTGCTCTGAATCAGTGTCCTCTTCATTATTTACCATTCCCCCAATTTTTGTATCATCTACAAACTTCATCAGTGATGATTTTTGTTTTCTTTTGTTTGGTTTTCAGGTCATTGATAAAAATGTTAAATAGGGTAGGACCAAGAACTGATAGTTGTGGGACCCACTGGAAACAAACCTGCTTGATGATGATTCCCATTTTGAGACTTATCAGTAAGCCAGTTTTTAATCCACTGAATGTATGCCACATTAATTTTATATTGTTCTAGTTTTTTAATTAAATGTCACGTGGTACCAAGTGAAATGCCTTACAATAGCCTTAAGTAAATTATGTCAACACAATTATCTTTATCAACCTAACTTGTAATCTGATCAAGATGACCTCACTGCACATTAAGTGGTGGAAGATGTCTGGCTTGTAGGAAAAGGTGTGTGGCCCCTTTAAGGGATATAGCTAGAGCGGCTGGCTGCAGCAGCTTCACACCAGGTTGGCATGGGGACACTGAACCATCCCACCAGTAGCTGGAAGAGAGGAGGAGACTATTTATTTCCACACTGGTGCAGGAAAAGTTCTTTTACTGCAACCAGGTGGAACAGGGGGAAAAAAATACATCCAGTTTTTTTATAGGATCTATTTATCATAAACACATGTTGATTGGCATTAATTATATTACCCTCCTTTAATTCTTTATTAACTGAGACCCATATTGGGCACTCTATTATCTTGCTTGGGATTGAAGTCAGGCTGACAGGCCTATAATTACCCAGGTTATCCTGTTTACCCTTTCTAAAAATTGGCACATTAGCTCTCCTCAAGTCTTCTGGAACTTTCCCAGTGCTCTAAGACTAACTGCTCTAAATCAATATTAACAATCCAGAGAGCTCTTCAGCCAGCTCTTTTAAAATTCTTGGATGCAAGTTATCTGTACCTGCTTATTTAAAAGTATTTAACTCTAGTAGCTGCTGTTTAACATCCTTCCTGAGATACTAGTGGAATGGAATCACCACATGAGACTATAATATCTATAGGTTTCATTTTTTTCCAAATACAGAACAAAAATATTTATTGAACACTTCTGCTTTTTCTGCATTATTACTGATAATTCTATCATTACAATTGTCCCTTGATTGTGGCTTGGTGGGCCTCTAGTAATGTGTCTTTAAATGGTTCCCGATTGTCATTCACAGTTTTCTGATTAAATTCTTCCTCCCAGCTGATTTGGCTTTGTGAAACCAGTCTTTGTAAAACCAAGTACAGTATGTGTATATATTACTGGTCTGGACTTTATTCGGTTTGCACATTATAAATGTGATCAAGTCACGATCATTTGTACCTAAACTACCATGAACTTTCAGTTCTGTATTCGGTTTTTCTTTATTTGTTAAGACGAGGTCTAATGAAGAACTCCCCCGTGGTGGCTGCAACACTTTTTGAGTTGGAAAACTGTTATCTATAATGTTTAGAAATTCTAAGGATGTTTTAATACTGGCAGCACAAGACCTCTAGCATGTGTCACTCAAACTGAAGTCCCCCCCATGATCACACAGCTTTATTCCCTATACATTATAGACAGGTGCATAAGGAGGCAGTCATCCTGTTCCCTAGTGTGATTTTGTGGTCTATAGCAGAGATCAACTCATACACCACCTTGTGCTTTATACCTGTGTGGACATTCAGCCATAAACATTCAAGATCATTTTCTTCCAAGTTACCAGTGACTTGGAAACAGGCAATGCCATTTTTGCCCACTTGATCCTTCCTAAATCAACTTTAATATTCCAAACACGGGACTCATCCCACCAGGTTTCAGTAATACCAACTAAATCAAATTTATGCTTGTAAATGAGCAATTCCACTTTCTCTTGTTTGTTACCCAGGCTCCGAATATTGTTGTATAGGCAATTCAAGAATTTCTCCTCTTCATGTCCTTTGGTTCCTTGATTAATTTTGTTCTCAACATCTCAACTTTGTTCTGAGTGCTCATATCTTCCCTCTTTTTATCCTCCCCCTTTGCTATTAGTTTAGCACCCAGCCTGTCCCCAAGGAGATTTGTTCCTCTTCTACTGAGGTGGAAGCCATCCAAACTATAGATCCCCTCTTCCCATAGAAGGTGGATCATTGTTCCACAAAATCAAAACCCTCCACTCTACACCACTTACCTAGCCAGCTGTTCACTTCAAGAATCTTCTGCCTTCTGTCTTTTGTGGAACTGGAAGGATCTCAGAGAAGACCGCTTGTACATTCTACAGTACACTTACAGTCAGGAAACCTGGATCTACCATCTGTGAGACATCCCAGACTCAATGTCATTAATTCAGATATGAACCACCACCAATGGACCCTTGCCCATCAACTTCAGAAGCCTACCCAATCTTAGAATAACATCTCATGTCTTGGCTCTAGGAAGACAGTACATTGTCCCTGGTCCTGGCTGAATTTTCTCTTTCTGTTTTTTCTTTTTTTGGATTGTTTCAACACAGTTGACAGAATTGTAAGTATAATGGAAATGCGAACGGGCTGTAGAGGTTTAATTGTTTTCATGGGGAAGCTAAAGAGATATACATATTATTTATTTCAAAAACTTCAGGAGCTTTTAAATAAATGTGTATTACATACAGTAAAAACAAATCTGCATTTCATTTAATAAGTCATATCTACTGTTCACCATTTGAGCTTGGAAAAATATTTATTCTTTAATAGTTTTAATCCACTTTCTTTATATTTTTGAGATTACAAACCTGCCAAAAATCAAGAAAAATTCAGACTGGAGCACACTAAGCTTTTGTTATGAAGCAAGCTTTAATTTTACAAAAAAGATACAACAAATACTTCAAACCTGGAGTTTTTCAATTATAAATGTGCTTCTAACAAAATGTCATCAGGGGACTTAGATTGGAAAATTGTCTTGGAAATCTTTATAATCCCAAACCAACCATCCTGAATATATGCCATGGAAAAAAATAACCTACTATCTGATCTGAGGCAAGTCCATTGTTCATGAAACTCATTTATCAATGTCCGCAGATACTCATCTGCCCTGATGCCAGATTGATTTTGTGCCGACTTCTGACATAAGAGCAAAGATGACCTAGAAGAAAAAAACTGGGGGGAAATAATTATCTATGACTGTTGAGCAGATGTAGTACAAGCTCTTCATCCTCTGCCAGAGAAAGCCCTGTATCTAATGGCACAAAAGAGTCCTCGTCGCTAAGTTTAGCCTTTTTCCTTCTCAGGGGCATTTCTTCTGCTGCTTTATTGCTGCTCTTGCTTCTTTTCCTTGTTCCGTTCTTCTCCTCAAGCTCACTGCAGAAACAAATCAATTACTCTTTTTAACAACTGTGGTAATCAATATCATCATGCAATCAAACAATTCATTTTAAACAAGGCAAATTTATGGCCAGATAAGAGGCAAACATAAAATTACTATTCAGAAGAGGAATTAAATGAACTCTGAATGTCTAAATTAGAATCCCTTTCACATAGAAGTGAATGTTTTGTTGTCTATTTAGTAGTTAATTGATTAAAATATATCAAGAAATCAATTCTGGCGTTATACAATACTTGTTGCATTCTGTAGTGATAGAAAACTTGGAAAAGTTGATTTGGTGATACGTCAGTTGACCTAAACAACGGTCACAATGTTAGAAATGTCATCCAGAGCAGAATCCAAACTTTCTCAACATTCCAGAGTGTGGCTACAGGGGTGATTTGGGCCCATCTCATTTGAGGCTCATTCGATGTTTTTAAAATATTTTCCCTAAAAATAAATCCTTGGAAACTACTACATAGGCCTTTGCCATGAGAGGAACAGAGATATCCAACAACAGGATTTTTCAGCCGCTTTAAATGTGAGTTGTAACGGCATTTCCTGGGCATGATTTTATACTAATGGGGCTCAGAAACTGTGTTCTTTATAACAACTGAGAACAATTATTTATAGTGAGAGCAATCGGGAGGAGAGTGCATCACCATCTCCAGAGAAGTGGGGGCAACAGCACCACATTTAATATTAGGGTTGGAAATAATGATTAAAAAACCATAGAAAATATGGAGAAGATGAACTTGAAAATAAAATGGCTTTGTGCAGCTCACATAGTTTTTCCTCCATGGACCATCTATGGCTTCAAACAACCACAGTCTACTTCAGAGATTTGCATGCACAATATTACATTAAGTACCTCCAAAATGTTAGCACATTTCAGCTCAATACAAGAAACACAAACATCGCTCTTGTGTTTCATGTTTTCCTAAATGCTCCTGACAAAGGCACAGCTTTTATTGTGAACCGTTGGGTACGATAATCCTTACTTTTTTCCTAATTAAAGTCAGCACATGGGATTTCTACATGATGCACCAAGAACAAATGCACGAGTCTAAAATTGTCTCAGGGAACCCATCGGGTTCTAGCAGGTCAATATGCCACACACCATTTCAAAATGCTAGTAAACGCAGATGGCCCTATTGCTTTAAAACACTTGCTATACAACCCATCAACACACAAACATGTAACTGGATTTGTTTTTAAAGTATTGTTAAAATTAGAGGCGGTTGAAATGTTGTTGAAAACAATTTTTCTTAAAAATAAAAGTTTCATGAAATATTTTCATTTTGGTAGAAATGTTCCAGTTTTTCAATGAAATACCAAAACCAAAACCTGAAAATAATCGGCTTTGGAAAATGATTTTCTGTTACAACGTTTGGTTTTTAAAACTAAAACATGATTTTTTAAAAAATGAAAATGGTTTTTGATTTCAGTTTTTCATAAAATAAAAAAAACTTAAATTAAATTTTTTTTCCCCTGAGACAATAATTGGCATTTTTTGGCCAGCTCAGTTAAAATACCCAATAATATTAAATGCAAACTGTACATTAACTCAGTGGTGACAAAGCAAGAACTGTACCAAGAAACTCAAGGTAAGGATGACACACGCCTTACTTCTTTCCCCTCCCTCACAGTTGAGCATTGATATTGCAGCTCACAAAGTATATAATTATTGTGTGCAGCGCCCCATGCAATGTCCAGTCACTTTGAGACGTATTAAGATCAGAATGCTGGCGTTAACTGAGATTTCTTTCCTCTGCTGCTACTAATGTATGACATAAATTCCAAATATTAAAGACAAGTTCAGGAAGGAAAGTAATAAACATGAATACAGCCTTTCCAGCAAGATTTAAAGCTGCAAAACCCAAGCTTTACCTAATTTTTCTGCTTTTTATGTATCCACATTGACTTCAAATGGTCCTCTTACAACTGTACTTTAGAAAAACTATTTCATGCTGTGCATAATTTCCTTACTAAACCCCAAGTTTAGATGCTCACCCTCCTCTCCCAACCTTTAAAAAGCCCCAGCTCCTTCTGGAAGAGTCCTCGACCAGCTTACAGACCCCAGGGAAATGGCCCTGCCTGTCCATCCTTCCCTGCTCCTCTGCCAAAGAGGGAGTCAGCATCAGGGACTCCAGGACCCAGCTACTAGACACCCAAACACATGGGTAGTCACCAGTGACATCAGCAACTTCAGCAAAGGCTTTTTAAAAGCCTCAGCTCCTGTTGTACTAGGGCCACATAGAGCTATATAAACAAAGGTAGACATGGTCCATTCCCCAAAGAGTTTATAATCTAAGACTCATGCTGGTAGGTGGATCTTGTTAGCTGCAACCAGGAGATAGCAGAGTTAGTGTCCCTGAGACATAGGTAACTAGGGTGTGGGACAGCGGAAGTCCTACAGGGAAACCCAAGGAACAGACAAGCTTGCAGAGAAAGCTTAGGCAGAAGAGTTTTATGCTCGCTGATGTTATGTGAGCCCAACCCCAGGAAAGGTGTAGATCTGGAGAACATATAGTATTGACTGCTGTGTTCAGAGGAGGGTAGAGCTCATCCACCTCTCTTTACTCTTCCTTTTACTTATCTGCAGCCCATCACACTTTGCCAGACTTCCTTCTATTTTCATCTCCCTGCTCTGTCCAAACTCTCCCATCCTCAGATCCTCTACTGCCTGCCTTGCTACCATAATATTAGTGCTGTACAGCTCCTCCCAACAAAATCAAGTGAATACATTTCACTCTGTTTATAAACTATTATGAATCACGTAAAGAGGGAAAGTCCTATGCACTTACTGAGACCAGCCAGAGGAGCACATAACCTATTTGGGGTTACCACATACCCTGTAACTCTTGTCTTCCTTTCTCCTGTCCATTTTTCTTCACACTTCTATCTTATCTAAATTAAGATAAAAGCTCTGGGGGCAGGAGCACATCTTTTCTATGTTCTTTAAACCATCCATCACACTTGGGCCCTAGGTAAGAGCTTGTCTATACAGTCCGTGTGTGGCAAGCCAAGTGTAAATCTGCAGTGCCATAGCCTGCTACGTGCTAACGGTCCACTTGGACCCTGCTACTGTGCACTAAAAGCTCCATAGTGCACTTGGATGTATGGCTGCTGGAAACCGCAGTCCGTCAAAGCATACTATGTGATGTTTAGTGCACGGTAGCAAGGTCCACACAGCCAGAAAGTGTGTGGTAGGCTAGAGCGCTGTACATTTACATACTGACTCGCCACACACTAAGACTCTGGGTGGAAAAACTCCAAGTTACATGTCAAAAAACCAACCAACCCAACCTTATGTGTTAAAGCAACATTAAGATGCAAGATCAAGCAATCAAAAGTTAGGAAATACCAGAATTAAGATTGACCATGACCATGCAATCTTAATTCAGCCCCCTTGTGTGTATGTATTATGATACAGTCTTTAATAACATGACTGTATACCACTTTTTCCAGCCAGTCCCAACCTACTCTCATAGCTCCTATTCCCAGTCTCCTTGCCCAACCAGTCCCGTCTCACCTACCCCAACTCCCAGTCTTGTTCTCCTCCCCCCGACGCCAGCCTCTCCGTCTTCTCATATGTCCATCCAAGGCTCCTTGTCCCAATCTACTCTCCAGACTCCTTAGGTCTAGCTCTTGTCCTGCTGCATTTGAATCAGTCAGCTTTCTCCTCCTCACTACATGGGACGGGACACACAATATATTTCCCCCCATCCTTGTTCTCAGAAACACCTGAATTGTTTTGGCTGAAAATTTCCAATATACTTCAGCCTGAGGAACACAGGTGAAATGGCTAAAAGTTGTCAAAGTTATAAGCAGTTGAGAATGGGGTCTTATAATGGGAAACGTCAGGCAACCTGCTCATGCAGTGTTACCAGCCCTGCCTGTGATAACATGGAACGCTGCATAGTGGTCACTGCAGAAAGAAGACTATTAGAAAACATTGTTAGCAATCTGGGAAAATGAATAAGTCAAAGATTTTTGTGTATACTTAGTTGACATTTTGCCATTATTCAGTTTTAGTGCAGTTTGGCGCACACACTGTACTGTAGATCACATACACTACTTTAAAGGTTATTTAGGGAATTAAGTGTTTCCCAATGATACAGCAATTCCAAGAGTTGCTTCATTAGAAACAATGTTTACTCCAAGTAACTCCCGATAATCAGTGCACACGTGTGCCAACACTGCGCAAAAATATGAGGCTCAGTTGTATTGTAGACTCTTTGGATAAGGAATTTCCAAATCAGACATACCTGGACTGGCAGTAACAAAATTTGGACTCAGATTTTCAGCCCAACCTTAACTTTTGGGGAAGTGCAACAAATTGCAGGCACATTAAAATGCCTACATTATAAACCTTCCATAAACAGGGTTTATAATTAAAATGACAGCTCAAAATATGACTACAGTGGCACAGCCAAACACCACCAGAACAGAGGTCCCTCCGGAAAATATCAGCATTACAATATGTTCTTCCTTTTTCTAACTTAGTATAAAGAGAATGACAAAGTTTCTATCTTGCTGCCTGACTTGCCTTCGTTGTGTTGAGAGTGCAGGTGTGTGATCCATATGTCTGCCTACCTGTTCTGGTCTTGTAAAAAGGACGAGAATAGACACTGCAGATGTCAACCTCTGCCTACTCATTAAAATGAAAAAAGGAGACCGGAGGAGGTGGGGAGCGGGAGAAGAAACACATGACACAAACACGTGTATCATATCCCATGCAACCTTACATTTATTCTGCCTGCCCAGTAGAGAATGAGAGGAATTAAACAATATTGCAGCTCTCATGTAAGAAAGATTTTTTTTTTCAGAATTATGACATTTAAAAAACATGTTTAGATCTGTTGTGATTTTGGGTCTGTCAACCTTGCAGGTGTCCCTTTAAGCTGTTTGCTATTGATATTTAGTTTATAACTTCTTGGGGGCAAGGATCTTGTCCTATTTCTCCATGCAGTCCTTAGCATACTTTGGGTGCTATATAAACACTAAACAACATATGTTGACATATATGACATTTTACTAATGTCAATTGCAAAAGTTTTCCAAGGAACCTATTGTAAGCTTAGCACAGTTTATGGGAGTTCATTTTAAAAAGAGTAAGACTAAAAGCCTAATTAAATAAAAACAATCTTAGCTGCTGTGTCTATTATTTTCAGCACTTGAATAGGCTTTGAAACCTCAGTTGCATTCATAATTGACTGATAGTGCATCTAGGATGCTAGTTCAAAACAATCTTAGTAATTAAAACAATGAAGAAATAATACAACGTAAGAAGCAGCTGGCTTATAACAAATACAAAGAAACCCCCACCTCAAACTGGAGATGGAGACACCATTGGAGTGGGGTCCTGCAAGGATCAGTTCTGGATGCAGTTCTATTCAATATCTTAATCAATGATTTAGATAATGGCATAGAGAGTACACTTATAAAGTTTGTGGACGATACCAAACTGGGAGGAGTTTCAAGTGCTTTGGAAGATAGGATTAAAATTCAAAATGATCTGGACAAACTGGAGAAATGGTCTGAAGTAAATAGAATGAAATTCAATAAGGACAAATGCAAAGTACTCCACTTAGGAAGGAACAATCAGTTGCACACACAGAAAATGGGAAATGACTGCCTAGGAAGGAGTACTGCAGAAAGGGACGTGGGGGTCATAATGGACCACAAGCTAAATATGAGTCAACAGTGTAACACTGCTGCAAAAAAAGCAAACATCATTCTGGGATGTATTAGCAGGAGTGTTGTAAGCAAGACACGAGAAGTAATTCTTCTGCTCTACTCCGTGCTGATTAGGCCTCAACTGGAGTATTGTGTCCAGTTCTGGGCGCCACATTTCAGGAAGGATGTGGACAAACTGGAGAGAGTCCAGAGAAGAGCAACAAAAATGATTAAAGGTCTAAAAAAACATGATTTATGAGGGAAGGTTGAAAAAAATTGGGTTTGTTTAGTCTGGAAAAGAGAAGCCTAAGAGGGGACATGATAACAGTTTTCAAGTATGTAAAGGTTATTACAAGGAGGAGGGAGAAAAAATGTTTTTCTTAACCTCTGAGGATACGACAAGAAGCAATGGGCTTAAATTGCAGCAAGGGAGGTTTAGGGTTGTTCATTAGGAAAAACTTCCGAACTGTCAGGGTAGTTAAGCACTGGAATAAATTGCCATGGAAGGTTGTGGAATCTCCATCCTTGGGGATTTTTAAGAGCAGGTTAGACAAACACCTGATTCTATGATTAGACCTAGATCTTGTTACCTAGAAAACTTAACTGTATAACACATTTTAAATGGAACTAAGTTTTCCAGTCTCTGTATAATCCAAAACATCAAAACAAGGGTTTTCACCAAAAGCTTTGTGGGGAGGTTATTCTGGAGTCAAACTGTTTCTTATTGTTACTGAAGAGGCATGTTCCTAAGTTAATGGAACATGTTGCAAAAAAAAAAAAAAAAAAGTACATGCATTTCAGCAGCCAATATGTTTGCCTATTAACTCCAGTCATGATAGAGCAGAAGTGGGCAAACTACGGTCCGTGGGCCACATCTGCTAGCTCCCGGTCCCTCCCCAGCTGTCCCCCGTTCCCTGCAGCCACGCGGGCTGCGCTCTGGGCAGCGGGTTTGCGTGCTCCTGCCGAGCAGTGCGGCAGAGTGTCTGGCTCTGGCTGGGCAGCACGGCTGCCAAACATGCTGCTCTGAGCAGCACGGTAAGTGGGCAGGGGCCGGGGAGTTGGATAAGGGGCAGAGGGTCCCGGCGGGCAGTCAGGGGACGGGGTGGATGGATGGGGCGGAGGTTCTGGGGGGGCGGTCAGGGGATGGGGGGGTTGGATAGGTGTGGGGTCCCGGGGAGCCTGTCAAGGGGTGGGGGTGTGGATAGGAGTCAGAGCAGTCAGGGGACTGGGAGCAGGGGGGTTGGATGGGGGTGGGGCCGGGGAGGGGGCAGTTAGGGGACAAGGAGCAGGGGGGGTTGGATGGGTGGGGGCCTCTGAGGGGGGCAGTCAGGGCATGGGAAGTGGGAGGGGTTGGATAGGGGGCTGGGGCCAGGCTGTTTAGGGAGGCACAGCCTTCCCTACCCAGTCCTCCATACAGTTTTGCAACCCCAATGTGGCCCTTGGGCCAAAAAGTTTGCCCACCCTGTGATAGAGAGCAGGTGTGGTGAAAGGTAGATGAACAAGGAGGGAATCTAACATGGGAAGCAATGTGGGATGGGGTCATGAAGAAGCATAGAGACGCTTCTGAGAGAAATGGATGCAGAGAACCTCAAAACAGGTATTTTTAGTGCAGGAATACTGAAAATCATGGAACGAAGTAAGGTGATCTATTCAGTAAATGGCACGATTCATAAGGAAGAACACCCAGGCCATATCCCTCTCCCTTTCCATTTATAACATTTGGAAAGTGGCACGTGCAGCTGGATTGCAGTTTTCCTTTGTGCTATCCAGTACAGTTTAGCTCTTCACTGTTGCAGCAGCCTGAATTATCCACACAGCTTCATGTAGCCTGATGGCCTAATTTACTCTGTGAGTGGCTATATTTGCATGGGCAGCAAGGTAGTAACAGCAGATTTCAGCGACATGCACAATAATTCCTGTGGGCCACTATTTATACTCATGTTAACCCAAACACAAAAAAACAGGTGTTTTCATATTTCATATATATCACTTTTGCTGCACATGCATAATCACACATCTTATAAATACATCTTTGACATGACTGCTAGCACAGGAGACTGGAATCTAAGAAGGTGGGGTTCTAATTCTGATGGTAATTCACTGTGCAGTCTTGGGCAAGTAATGTTCTGCATCTCAGTTTAACCACCTATAAAACGGAGAGAACTGCTACTTACTTCCCAAAGATGTTATGGGGTGATAGCCACAAGAAATGACTTGATTTTTTTTTAATTGCTAGCAATGAACTCCTTCAGGCTTCTAAGTATGTCTTGTCAACTCAAAGTCTGTATTCTTGAGATTGTAAGGGCTTCGAGGAGGGACTGTTTGAAATAAAAGGCCATGTGCAGCTTCAAGCACATTGTCATTACTTAAATAATAATGTTTATATGATGCTTTGAGAGCCTCAGATAGAAGCCTCTATTGTACGTATTTACATTTGCTATAGTATTTCTTGCAGGCTGCGTTTACCAGTGCTACAATGAAACGTTGCCCATGTAAATACAATGCAGCCAACAAGTTGCTGTGTAATTCCAGCATGTTTGGCAGTTCAACTTTCCTAAAGAAACTTTCAGTTAATAATGAATGAATCTGCACATAAAAAATAATTCAGAATATTTAAGAATAATTTATCCCTCAAGTATTGGCATTTTGCTAATCAAACATGTTGTGCCACAAACTTTCTTCCATATAATAAATTTTAATTTACAAGGCGATGGCAACAATTCTAATGAAGATTAATTACTGCAGTCCCTTCCATATAGCCCAGTGCAGCTTCTTTCCAACTTACTGTCAGAATGCTACAGCATATAGCAATGATAATGAAAATATATTGTGTTGTGTTATTCTCTTTACTGGCCATTACACTGATGTAAATCAAAACTGTTCTAAAACTAGATTTATAAAAATAATTGAAGAAAAAGAGAAGATTTATCTACTTGTATTTCATAATAAGTGTAATGGCACTGAAACCAAAAGACAGGATGAGTCTGTCCTAAAGTAGAATTACTATAGTCCGGAACAAGAAAAAAATAAAATGGAGAACACAGAACAAAACAAGTTGTTAAACGTTTCTCTCCATTATACTGGAAGTATTACAGAGGATTTGATGGTGGAGATAACCCAGGGCAGCCCACAGTGCTCTAACCTCTATGCTGACTGTGCCCGCAATCTCTCCTTTCTCAATACCTGAACCAATTCACTTTTCGTACTTCTTAGATTACTTGTTCTGCTTGTTGCCGTAGGTGCTGCTGTTCGTTTAGTTTATTAAGTACTTTGTGTGCAATTAAATTCACTCTAAGTTTCTTAACGATCCAGACTTTTTGTGTTTCTCCTTTTGTATTCTGTATTTAGTAGTTCATTCAAATAGCCTGAGTAGGGTGGTTATATCCCCGAAGTACTTGCTTTAATTTAAAAAATAAATCTCCAAGGCCCCCAGAGGCTTCCATATTTTGCATGAACAATTTACTCAAACATTCTACATTTAATTCTTCTTTTCTTGCATTACTAAGTTTCCCCTCACTTTATGCAATATTCAAAAATTTTACAATTTTATCCACTATTGGCCTTACGTGGAGGCAGCGTTTAGTGACCATGAGAGTACTGAAATGGGAATCAGAAGACCTGGGTTCTACACCCAATAGTTTCCCTTTGTAAGTCACAACCTCCATTCCAGTTTCCCTATCTGGAGAGGGGAGAATGAGTGTTGCAAGTATTCATTCATTCATGTTTGTAAAGAATTTCTAGTTCCTCAGAAGGAAGGTACTATACAATGAATTTTAAGTCTTATAGTATTAGCATCATCCTTTTCAAAGACCTATGAAAATAAAACTTGAAATAAGTATTTGCATTGAAAGTTGATAGGACACTACATACTGCCCATGCTTCCAGTCTATTTATATCACTGTGAATTATATTACCCTTTCTTGGGTATTGGCTGTTTTTCCTACCCCGTTTGGTATGAACTACAAATGTCAACAACTTACTGCCCAGTGTGTTTAAAATGTTTTCCATGAAATGGATCCATCCTACCTCTGACATTCAAACACATTTACTCCTTATCTGCTTAGTTTGACACCAAGCTTCACATCTTGGTCTCCTCTCCATATTTTTAAACCGTGCAGTACCATCTGTTTCAGATGTTCCTTGTATCTCCCATTGAGACACCAAGTCAGTTAATATTTTAATCTTATTATAAAACCATATGTCCCTCTTTCACTTACAGCTGATTCAGGTATTGTGTGGCTCTCTTGTTTAGGTACACTTTCACAGTTTCACATGCTTAAGGCCAGAAGGACCCATTATGATCATCTAGTTTGACCTCCTTGATAACAAAGGCCATAGAATTTCATTAAGATTCCTTCATCAAGCCCATATCTTTGGGTTGAGCTAGAGCTTATCTTTTAGAAATTCATCAATCTTGATTTAATGATTTCAACTAATGGAAAAATCCACCTTGTTTCTAGCTAGAAAGAGATTGTTCCAGTGATTAACTACCTTCTCGATTAAACAAAACAAACCCGCCCCTTATTTCTAGTCTGAATTTATCTTGCTTCAGATTACAACCACTGGATCTTTTTGTGTCTGCTAAATTAGATAGCTTTCTACTAACAGAAATCTTTTCCCCGAGTAGCTATTTCTAATTCATAATTAAGTCACCTCTTAACCTTCTCTTGGATAGACTTAATGCACTGATAATTAGTCTCTCACTAAAAGGCATGTTTTCCAGACCTTACATCAGTGTTGTACCTCTTTTTTGAATCCTTTCCAATTTTTCAACTTTTTTTTTTAAAGGAACGGGAGTCAGTATTTTAATATTGGCCTTACTAATGCAGTGGTAATGGCATCTCAACACAGGGATGTTCCACAGTAAATTCACTACAAGTCACTTACTTACTTGGGCCCTGAGTTGTGACTTCCTATGACCCCTCCCCCTTTCTCTCCCCCTTGAGCTGGTTGGGAAGTTTTCAACAAAACAGTTTTGTGCTAGAAAATGCTGATTTGTCAAAACGGAAACTTTTTGTGGGAAATAGTCAGTTTCAGTTAAATTTTCAACAGAAAGATTTTTTCAGGTCCAGGATGGCATTTCTGGGTCATTACCAGAGACAGAAAGAGACCCACCTGAGAATAGCAAGTAGCTTGTTAATGAGGGCAACTAGGATGTGGGAGATCCAGGTTCAATTCCCCACTCTGCCTTATTTGGAGCAGGGATTTGAACCTGGGTCTCCCGCATCCCATTATTGATTATACAAAGAAGAACAGCTCCAACAGGAAAGACTGCAGGTGACTCACTCTAGAATAGCTAATAGCCAGGTGGTTATGGCACTCACCTGGGATGTGTGAAACTGATTTTTAAAGAGCTTTTCTGACCATAGTCATACTAAGTTCTTTCCTCCAGAATATCACAGGAACATCTTTAGATGGAACAGCGTGGCTTGAAGGCAAGTTAGACCAAAGAAAAGATATTGCAGACTAATCAAGAATGGTACAAAATCTAGTGGGTCAACAGAATCACTCACAGCATCCTGATTTAACGTGTTAAAGGAGGAGGAAGAAATGGCAACTTCACCTGTCATTGACATAGCAAACAGAGCTATACATAAAAGCAGCACTAAATGGTGACCTCTATGAGCACAGTTGTCAGATCATGGCAGACCACAGGACTGACTACAATAAAAATGATACAGCTAATGGTTTTACAGCAAGTATAATTTATTCATCCCATTTCCCCGTCTCCCAATTCCAAGCTCTATTCCACTTTGACCTACCTAAGAGCTAACATAAAGATGAATAGTCCTACATATTAAAGATTAACAGAATGTAATGACAAGTCCAATCAAAACTTTGTTCTATCTCACACTTTTATTTAAAAAGATTGAGGGATTTAAAATATTAGAAATTCAATTTAACTGCGCAATGAATATTTAGGATATCCAGCTGCTTCTTTTCCGCCCTGTTCAACTCACTGCAAATTTTTCACTTCATTAACAATGCACATTAAGATAGCCTTAAACCAAACATGATGAATGTTGCTAGATATACAAAAATTAATCGTATATTGCATGCTTGAAGTAATTAATTACTCATTTGGTAGAAGTGTAGTTAGAAGGATATTTTATTCAAAAGCAAATTTATCTAGTATACTGTACAACTCCCCCTCCCATGTCCCGGTGAAAGAAATGTTGGGGAAAGAAAAGATTAATACCTTTCTTGACTTCAAAACCATGGACAGATGATCCATCTTTGAAGACGGTTGTAGGATGAAGCCTTATGCTTTGAATATTAGCCCTTTCAGCTGGATAATTTTCCTTTAAAGCTAGCAGGAGTTGCTGCAGCCTAAGGTATTTCTATTTTATTCTAGCACTTGGGGCATAAATCTCAGAATTTCAAAAGCATAACGGAAAAATGCAGTCGCATTTTCTAATTTCAAAGTCAGATTCTCACCATGAGCAACTGCCTGGTTATATATGGTTTTAGATAAAATCATTAGACAAATGTTCCAGGCACCAGAAGTGACTCACCATGCAATTAAATCAACTTTCCCAGGTGATGTATTGAGCATTTGTGTTGCCATAATGGACCCTCCTTTGCCCTTACTGACACCAAGGTTTATTCCCTGCTCTTTCTCTAATCACTTACCCAGGGAACCCTCTTTCCCCAATCCTCATGACTTCCTTTACTCCTTTCCTGCCATGTTACTTCTCACAAGACAAGCATCGTCTCTCCACATCCTCAAAATCCTTGATCCCACCAGCCTCTTCAGCTACCACCTGTGTCCCTCTTTACCTCTAAGCTTATTGTACAGTCCAACTACAGACGCTTCCCTGAGTTCCTCTTTTCAAACTCCACCCTTGATTTGGCCCTTCAATCCGGCTTCTCCCTTCTCCACTTCACTGAAACTGCCCTCATCAAGGCCTCTCAATGACCTCCTCAGAACCAAGTCTCAGGCCCCCCAACTCCACTCTGAATGGACAGTATTAAAGCAACTAACCCATCAAGACACTCCTTGAAATCTTATTCTTCCTTGGATTTTATGGCTCTGGCTTCCCCAGGTTCTACTCCTACCTCTCAGCATCTCCTTAGTGGGTCATCACTGCCCTCTTCTTCCCGCCTATTCTTTATGGAATAGCACAGGGCTCCACCCATGGCTCATTTCTTTCTTTCTTTTACGCATACACTGGGTGATTTTTGCCACTCACCTGGCTTCAATTCCCATCCTTACACCACTAAGTCTTAAATCTATCTGTTCACTCCTGACCGGTCTCTCTCTCACTCTAATCCTTAATCTTGGCTTCTCTCTCTGATCTCTCTTTCTGGATGTTCCACAACCAGCTAAAACTTAAACATGGCCCAAACTGAATTCTCTCACAGGAATAAGAGAAACGCCATACTGGGTCAGTCAAATGGTCCATCCAGCCCAGTATCTTGTCCTCTGATAGTCACCAATGCCAGGTGTTTCAGAAGGAATGAACAGAACAGGCAATCATTGAGTGAGTCATCTTCTGTCATCCAGTCTCAGCTTCTGGCAGTCAAAGTTTTAGGGACACCCAGAGCATGGGGTTATGTCCATGACCGTCTTTGCTAAGAGCCATTGATGGACCTATTCTTCACGAACTTATCTAATTCTTTTTTGAACTCTGTTATACTTTTGACCTTCACAACATTCACTAGCAATGAGTCCCACAGGATGACTGCGCATTGTGTGGATAAGTCTTCCCTCCCAAGCCTTTCTGACTCCCCTCTTTCTCTGTCATTGACAGCATGATCACCCCAGTATCCAGACCCCAAGACACGTGGGGGGGAGGGGAGAGGAGGAAGGAGGGCTCTGACTTTTTTCACAGGCTCTTGCCTCCCCTTCCCCCCACCCCAATCATGGCAGTGTCCAAATGCTGCTGCTTCTTTCTCAAGAGTGTCCCTAAGGTCATCTTTAGCTATACTATTTAACCCTATCGCGTTGGTTTGTCTTTGTTAACACCTATTCAGCTCAAATGACTGGGGAAAACTATGGAGAATATTATATTATTTATTTATATTTGTAAAGACTCAGCACTCCTGCCTTTGCAGTTAGAGCTGAGGAAGCTTGCACTCCACTTCTCTAATCGTCTGGTAAACACAAAGACAAGACGACTTTCATGGTATTTCTACAGTGAAAGGAAAAAAGAATCTGGCCTTATTCATAAAATCATAAAGCAGCAAAAAATGGATACAAACTTTTTAAAACCCCTTTGGCAAGTACTTTTAGTACCATCTCACTATAAAGTCCATGAAAAGTCTGGCTAACAAAAGGGTCTTACACTGTGCTCTGAAGCATGCCAGATTCTGATTCTGATGGAGTCCCATGACAGCAGGTTCCTGAGGCATGGTTGCTCCACTGAGAATGTCCTGCTGCTAGCCACAGAAAGTTTAAACCCCAGAACTGACAGCAAAAAACAGCCCAGCAGATCATAATTCCCATGGCACAGAACTGACAACATGACAAGTTCACACAGAAAACCTTTTACTCATGTTAGCAAAACTGAGCTAGTCAGCTTTGCAATAATAAAAATAAAGCTAAAACTCCCTCAATTTTAACGGTCTGTGGTGTTTTCATGGCAAAAATATGTGAATATTAGGAACCGGCAACTTTTTTCAGTTCATGATGTGCTTTTGCACATGAAAGCTAGAGTAACACGTGAATTTATATTGTACAAATTCCTCTGGAAGGGACACGGTTACAAGAATTGAATAATTGTAAGAATTTAAATTTGACTTGCTACTAAACTTTCAAATATATAATTTGGACTAATCATATTTTTATTACTTGGTAAGAATTTCAAATATGTATTAGCTTAGATAGGAAAGGAACATAAAAAGGCATGTAATGTCCAGCAACAAATCAAACTTACTTGAAATGTGACTTTTACAGCATGACTAGATTCCAAAAATCTGATTAAACGCATTTTTCAAAATAACTGATCTTTTGCAATGTAAAGTTATAACAAAGAGCAAGAAAACAATTTTCACTACTTTAAAACAATCTACAAATAAACTGGCCCTCTACCAATTTACATTTTTAATTTATTTATGTATTTAAACTTCAGCTAGGTACACAATGAAGTTAGTTAACAATTAAAAAAATATTTTTCCAGTATGGAAAATGCTCTTTATCATGCTACATTATTTTAAAGTTCTTTGCAGTGTTGTTGTGGCCATGTTGGTCCCAGGATATGAGAGCGACAAGGTGAGTGAGGTAATATCTTTTATCCAATGATTATTGCCTCACCTACGTTGTCCCCCACGTTATTTTAAAGTTATACAGTCATAGCTTTGGGAATATATTTACATTACATTTTGAGAATGAAAAATAATTGCTTGTGATAAAATTAGTTTAACATATGGCATGCTGTCGGCTGTCAACCTTAATGCATAGTACAAAGAATCCAAATGTTAAAATATATGCTGGACTTGTTAGCCCATCCATATATTGATTCTATTTTCTACATATCAGCGCCAATGGTTGCCTCTTTAGCCCAACTTTTATTTATGATTCATTGCTTTGTAGGACTTGTGACATACCACAGGTACTAAACATTTCAAGAAACATTCATTGACACATCAATTCTGTCTATATAGGGTGAACAAAAACTGCAATATGCAAAAATAAAAAGGGCTAAACTATACCCATGTGGACAGTTTATCATCTATGATCCTATTGGTGAAAGGAACACTGCCATCTTGAATTTAGCTAATTTAAAAAAAAAAGTTTTAATCGTCATGTGACCCCATCTCAATTTCTGTGGTCTTAAATTAAGTTTCCCTGTTTTAAGCTTCTTTTCCATCTTGCTGTGTAAAAAGAACCACACAAGGCCAAATGACCAAGGCCCCAATCCAGCAAAGACTCATCCATGTGCTTAATTTTAAATACAAGTGCTCATGTTGAACTTGGTGGGCCAGATCATCAGCTGTTGATTCCAATGGATCTATGCTGATTTATGCCAGCTGAGGAGCTGGCCCATTGGATCAACTCTATTTGCAAGCTTATATACAGTAACTCCTGACTTAAAGTCATCCCGGTTAACATTGTTTCGTTGTTACGTTGCTGATCAATTAGGGAACATGCTTGTTTAAAGTTGCGCAATGCTCCCTTATAACGTCGTTTGGCAGCTACCTGCTTTGTCCACTGCTTGCAAGATTCTCTGGAAGAGTAGCCCCTCCTTGTGGGGATTAGAACCAGGGGGACCGGCATCAGCTCCCCTAAATTCCCTGTAAGGAATGTGGCTCGGCAGCTGCCGAGCAGCAGTTCAGGTGGCCCTCCCCCTACTGCCTTGCTGCTCCTGACCTGCCCTCTGCCTTGGAGCTGCTCCCCGGAGCTTCCTGCTTGCTGGGGGATGGGAGAGAGAAGATGGGTGCTGATATCAGGATGTCCCCCTGCTCCTGCCCCGCTCTCCACAAAGCAGAGGAGGTGGACAGGGCTTGGGGACAGAATGGAGGGACCTTGCTGGAAGCTGTTGCTTCCTGTCTGAACTGGCTGATCTGTTTAAAAGGGCAACGTACTTGAAGGGGGGTCAGCGTACTTAAAGGGACAATACATGTTTCTCTCACTCATGCATGCACCCCCCAGCATTTCGGAAAGTCAGCACCTTTGCAGCCGTGCATGTGCTGTCAGGAGGAGGGAGTGGTGCACTCCAGCTGGATAGCATGGGTTCATCATCATCATGTTCAGTTTTTGCAGGGAAGTGTTTGCAGCTACTGCCCTGCATCTATTGTGTTTCCTCCCTCCTGCCTCAGTCCATGCTGCCTTGTAGAGTGTGAGGCTATATTAACAACAGCGTATTAACCCTGGAGGGCTCAGCCAAGTGCTAGTTCATCATTTAGCAGCATGGCATTCCTGGGAAATATCCCACCCTCTTACTCCACCACCTTCACAATCATTCATTGCTGTGTACAACATTAAACTGTTTGTTTAAAATTGTTTAAAACTTATACTGTATATGTATATAATGTCTTTTGTCTGGCAAAAAAAAAAATTCCCTGAAACCTAACCCCCCCATTTACATTAATTCTTATGGGGAAATTGGATTCGCTTAATATCGTTTCGCATAAAGTCGCATTTTTCAGGAACATAACTACAACAGTAGGTGAGGAGTTGCTGTATTTGCAGGACTGCGGACTAGCTGATTACATGGAATAGGGAGAAGTGCTGTCAGGTAAACAAAGTAAAGAAAACATAAAATAACAGAGAAAAATGCTCTCTTTAATCTCGCTTACAGTCATTTTGTGCTCCGGAGTGAAGACTGATTTTTAAATTGACTGTGTCAAAATCCTCTAAAAATATTCTTATACAATAGATCAAGACTTTGCCAAGTCAGCCTTTACCATCTAAACGGTAACGCAAAATTTTAACTAGTGAAATACAACAGAAAATTGTTGAACATATACTAAATATTGCTTAAACCAAGAAAGCCATACATGAATCCAAGTTGAAATGTGTCCTTAGCCTATTGCCTTTTCCCTACAGTAAGTATGCAAAAAACAAAACAAAAACCAACCAACCATCAATCCATTCATCAGTGGTCATTAGGAGATCCCTGTGGTAACTAGACATTTAAGAGGAGCTTAAGAAAAAGAGTTTTGTCACACTTAGCTGTTTCAGCTCTAAGCAATCAACCTCTAGTAGATGCATTCATCCAGTATAGCTGGATGTCTGAGTCTCTAGTAGATGCATTCATCCAGTATAGCTGGATGTCTGAGTCTCTACTAATACATTAAAGGCAGATTGCTAATCATTTTAACAAAACTCCTCCAATATGTGCTAAGAGCCCCCACAGGTCAAGAGGAGGAGACAGACTATTATTAGTATAAAATCACTCCCCTATACCCACCATGGGCTGACCCAAGCTATCACGGAAGCTCAGCACATACTAGAGCAGGGGTGGGCAAACATTTTGGCCCGAGGGCCACATCTGGGAATAGAAATTGTATGGCAGGCCATGAATGCTCACAAAAGTGGGGTTGGGGTGCGGGCTCCGGTTGGGGGTGCGGGCTTTGGGGTGGGGCCAGAAATGAGGAGTTCAGGGTGCGGGAGAGGGCTCTGGGCTGGGAGTGCAGGGGTGAGGGCTCTGGGGTGGGGCTGGCGATGAGAGGTTTGGGGAACAGGAGGATGCTCCGGGTTGGAACCGAGGGGCTTAGAGGGCGTGAGGAGGATCACGGGTGCAGAAAGGGGGGTGGGGTGCGGGGAGAGGCTCAGGGGTGCAGGCTCCAGGCGGCGTTTACCTCAAGTTGCTCCTGGAAGCAGCGGCAAGGTCCCCCTCCGCCTCCTACACACAGGCATGGCCAGGCAGCTCTGCACGCTGCTCCATCCACAGGCACCGCCCCTGCAGCTCCCATTGGCTGCAGTTCCCGGCCAATGGGAGTTGTGGGGGTGGCGATTGTGGCAGGGGCAGCGTGCAGAGCGGAGCCCCTTGGCTGCCCCTATGCGTAGGAACTGGAGAGAGACCATGCCGCTGCTTCCGGGAGCCGCGTGGAGTGGCCCCCGACCCTGCTCCCTCGCTGGAGCGCTGGAATGGGGCAAGCTCCAGACCCCGCTCCCCAGCAGAAGCTCGAGGACCAGATTAAAACGACTGGCGGGCCGTAGTTTGCCCACCCCTGTACTAGAGGAATTTATTTAAATAGTTAGTTATTTTTTGTGGGTCTCCTTTTACATTTTCTGCTAATTCTCAGAAGGCTAGATTGAGTCTCCACACTCAGCCCTGAGTAGGAGGTGGCAAGTTGCTGCATCAGGCCAGAGGGTAAAACCAGGAAGAAACTGATTCAGAGTCAATGGGAAGAAGTAATTTACTGCATCTCAGAAAAGGATGCAAGCTTCCTTTCCCTCCCACTCATGCCTGGCCAGTTCTATAGGCCAGCATATTGGTAGGGAAAGTCATGCTACCGGCTTGTTTGTAGTAATCCAGAGTCAAGATCTGGGTAGCCCTAACCACTACCTCTCTTCTCTCCCTACCTTGAAGCCACATTAGGATTAGCAACAATCTAGCCCTAGGTAATTTTAACTGATTTGAGACCTGAAGGCAAAAGATACTTATACAACTGACAACTACAAGTTCCTGTTGAGTCAAAGGGGGCAAAATAAACATCTACCTTCCAGTCTAATGCACCAATTGCCACTGTCATGATTTCAGGATGTATCAGAGCCTATAACAAAGGGCCTCCTCTGTTTACCAAAGAAACACAGGGCATGAAATCCTGACCCCGCTGAAGGCAATGGTAAAACCCACAATGAATTAAATGGGCCCAGGATTTCAGTCAGGATCTTTTGGCAATCCTACAATATGTGTATTGAAGAAATGCAGTACGCTAACATAACACACTTGGAATAAAAAGTATATTTTAAAAATACTTCAGGGAACTATTTTGAATTTACTATATTTTTTAACCCAGAGTTAATTCCATAGCACATGTTTCTGGTCAGATTCAACTTAATTTGTATTGCTAACTATTCCAAATGACAGTGAATCTCTCTGTTCCTCACATGCTTCATCTTAAACACATTTAATTAAATATATTCCCAATATACTATATGACTTTAATATGACTTCGTTTTCTTTTCAAATAAAATTTGTGATGTGACGGTACAGAAATTTATTTCTGCACTTCACAATGAACTCCAGGGAATTAGTCAAACATTTTTTTTGTTTGAATATTCTCATTGAGATCACTTTGACACTGACTCAGAATCCTAAATCTAACATGGCAAAATAAATGAGGTTGCTTAGGCTAAACTCATAAGAGCTCATTTGTGTTCAGCACCTGCTCAGCCAAAAAACTAAAAGGGGAAGTCTTGGGAGCATTAAAAAACCCTTTAAAATATGTTCTTGTTGCAACATCTAAACAAAGCAGCATTCAAAAGTAGAAACATCTCCAGATGCATGTGAGAAATGACCTATGGCAAAACAAGAAATATATACAGCACCTCTGCTGTATTTCTTTTGATGAAAGCTGAGCTAAGGCATTTTACAGATGCAAAGATATTAGAGTGCATCTTTTTTTCTGGGAAGAGAAGAGAAAATGGAAAAAAATGTGCTTCAGGTTAGAAAACATACCCATAGCTGTCTTGAATATCCAGATTAGCCTCTTGATCAGAAACTCTGTATTTATCAGGATCTGGAAGGGTGCTTGGGTCAAATTCCTCTTCACTTCCACTATAATCCAGAAAGGCCTCAGCTTCCTCTTCAACCTGAAGGAGAATGAAGAGTTACAGACTCAAACAGACAACTCCAGATTTTCAGCTCTCCCAGTACTAAAAGTGCTCTAAGGAAACACCACCACCTTCAAATTCATGCATCAAGACTACTGCCCTTGCAGTCAGGTAGAACTGATTCCTTTCATTCTCCATCAGTGGTGTTCTCTCACTGCTAGTAAGGATCAATGTTGAACAAAGAAGATATTCAAAAATAAAACCAGAGAATTTATGTTCAAATGTTGCATTTTCAAACAATTGTTTAAATCTACCAAATCCAGAAAAGGTTTTGGCAGCAACTTAAAAACACCCATCTGAGAGCAGATGTGTGACGAGAGTTTTAAAACTACTGAATGTATTTCTGAGAGAGTGTAAAAAGACATGGGGATGTGCACAGCTTAATCGGTTTTGTAGCATGTGTTTTACGAAACAGACTGATTTAAAACTCAGTCAGGTTTCCTTGCAGCTATAAGCCATGACATGCCAAAGAGTGAATACAACTTAAGGATTCATTAACTTTTCAAGGGAGTTCTGATAGCCACAGTGGATGAGAAGTGTTCTCCTACCCTACCCTCTCCTCTCCCTGCCCACACTAAGTCCACATCCTCCCCTTGCACATACTCAACACCTCTCAGAGTCCTCTGCAGAGTCTGGGAAAATTTGGCGGAGTCTGATGGGTTCCTTAGAAGTGTTGAGTCCATCCAAGGGTCTTGGGGAATATACTCGGACCTACTGCCATCATAAATTTTACTAGTCTATCTGCTTACAGGCATGGGAAGATGGGGCTCTACATGCATGCAAATCAAACCAACCAGAGCTTGTAGACACCTCTAGGTAATTTTAAGCAATATGAATCCTGGATTCATTCATTCTTATACTGAAAAGAAAACATGAAATACAAGTATAGATAAACAAAGACATTGCCATATTTTCTTTATGCACCTAAATAGCACTTGTATGACAAGAATTCCCACAATAATATTCTTTTTTAAATTGCCTTTGACTTTACAGTAATTGATCATAAAAATGTACATGCTTGACATTTAATGATCCTTTTATTTCTATTTTCCTCTTTTCATCCATCTCCAATCACTGTATTAGGTATGTGCACCCCTCACCAGAGCAAAAATCCCTTTGTGCTTTTCCCAGAAAAGTTTTCTTGAAGATCTTTGGATGCACAAAGACAGCAAGGAAATAGCAAGGAGAGTGTGAATTAGTCACCACTGCAGGAATCCCCTTAATATTCCCCACAATGAAGCTCCCACAGTGTACTGAAAAGGTCATGGAGAGTGAGCAAGCGGAAATGAAAAAGCAGGTTTTCTGTTAGAAGCAGCATGCTCAACATTAGTGCATTGTGTTCTGGAGTAGTTCAAAATACCAATAAGGGAAACTGTATGGTTGGTGTATATAAACCACTAAACTGTATGTGGTGTATATAAACCAATAAACGCAATGTGAGGCCCAGGCCGGGTCAACACTAAAAAGTTAGGTTGACCCAGCTATGTCACTCAGGGATGTGAAAAATCCACACCCTGGAGCGACACAATTAAGCTACCATCAGTGCAAGAGAGTGCTATGTCGATGGAAGAATTACCTACGCCAGTGGAGGAACTCCTCCTATCAACGTAAGTAGTATCTCCCCTGAAGCACTATAAAGGCGCAGCTGCAGTGTTGCCACTATGCCGCTGTAGTGTTTCAAGCGTAGACAAGCCCTCAGCAGCACTGCAAACTACCTAAGGAAAAATAACCAACTGAACAGTATATATGATTGCCATGAATCTCAGATGCTACTTCACAGCAAAATTACAAAAATAAAAACGTATGGAAGGTGTTTTGGGAATTAAACAATAGTCATCTCACAAAATTACTGTTCTTTAGCTCATCAGTTGCTATAGTATTTTAGAGTCTTTCGGTCAGAGGCGGATTTTGTGGAACCTGTGTCAGAACAACTGGGGGCCCCTCCCCACCGCTTCTGCCCGCAGTTCCCACCGTCGCGCTCCTGCCATGGAAATGGGATCGGGGCGTGGAGGCTTACCCAAGCCCGCCCTCCCGGCGCTTCTGGGCAAGCCCCCGTGTCCCAACCCCACTCCCTGGCAGGCGCGCTGGGTGGATGGAGCAGGTTGGGGCCCGGGCATCCATTTTTCCCAGGCCCCCCAATTGGCCAGGGCCCCTGGGCACGGGCCCCGTTGGCCCAGTGGTAATCCGCCACTCCTTTCGGTTAAACATAAACTTAATAGTACTACAACAAAAAGATAGTTTGGAGGTTACGTTTTTGATGAGTTTCCATGTCTAAAAGGTATTCTAGATTAGATTACAGCACATTTACGTTTTTTTAAAAACATCCCCTCCCATTCTATCTGTTCTTGGATACAACTGCTGGATCTCATATTCACTAAGAAAATTATACTTGAAATAAACTAAGACAAACAGTGATCTTAGTTCATAGGTTCCAACGCCAGAAAGACCAGTGTGATCCACTCCTGTATAACACAGGTGGTCAGTTGTGGCATGGAATAAAAGGTTTTGTAATAAATGCATATGTGTAAGTGTATCACAGAACAGTGTGTTCTAAAGGTTTTATTGGCACTCATTTGTGATGAACTGTATAACTCACTCACTCATGTCACGTAGATATTCTAATTTTATGCAATAAAACATTGATATCACATCTTGCTATCACGTATTCTCTCATTATCTGTGTACACACAAACATAAGGGAGACACATGCATGGTATGTAGATCTAAGTTCGTGCTTTATGTTCTCATTACAGATTCATTTTGTAGACTGAAACTTGCAAAGAACTACTCAAGATAATATTCAAACTGAATTACAACTAAAAAAATAAATGACAAAAATGCCATATTTGTTTAATCAGAATTCATAAAGTAGTATTTGATATTAAGAGTATCACTTGTTGTATATTTATTAAAATATTATTAAATGCTTATATTATTATACATCTTCCACAGATTAATTAAAAGCTCATTTTTCACTCCTGCTTCATAAGTTTCAGTCATATAGTCAGGAAGCAGAAACTATGTGACTGAATTTTCACATAATCCACTGTGAGTAACAAATACTGAGCAGTTGAAGCAAACAAGTCAAGCAACCCATAGAATGAACATGTGTCAAAGTAAATTCAGCTAATACATACAAGTATTCAGCAAATACTTACAAATAAAGAGATACATTCACAGAATTAAGAGTGGTTCCTTCTAAACTAATCAGAAAATGGATTACGTTCAGAACAGATGGATATTTTCACCAGCTCTAATTTAAAAAGCACAAAGTAACTTTCAAGGTTCCATTAGCACAAATGAGAATAAAGTTTTGTCACAGAAAGAAGGAAAAGTTAGAGGTCTAGACTATTGAGGGAAATAGCACCTAACAGACCCTGCGTTGCTAAACTCATTCTGCCAAGGGGGAACAAATTATCATATTTAACTCCGGCCCATGGACTGGGTCTACTAATTTAGATAAAAGAGCAAGCTACCGTCAACCCCAGGGAACTTCCACTGATGTCAGAGAGAATTATTTGCACAAAAACTTAAGGACAGAATATGCCCCTGGCTCTGCAAACACTTATGCACAGTCCCATTGAGTTAAATGGGACTGATCTTCGAACAAACCTAGTCATCACATGCACCTTTGCTGACTCAGGCCCTATAAATGTAGGTCCGATCTTGTAAAGCATTTAAGCACGTTTAAACATGTGAATAGTTCCCTTAAGTCACCAATACGCTTTCTACCCTTTGTTCATTTGGCTATTTGCAAATACAGTTACCAATTTGCATTGCAATTATTTACATATATGCATAAATTAGTTGCAGGATTGAAAACTTAAGTTATTTGAAAATCTTACTCCTACAATGTCATCATTAAACTTCAGAATTAATGTGCCGCTGGATGAATGGTATAGGTCACATCTTCTAGAGCTGTTGAGGTAGGCTAAGACAGAATGATACCAGCTCACTTTAAGAGGGTATCTTTGTAAACATGTGGACTAGCAACTACATTATTTTTGTAATCAAAAGCCTGTGCCCTGGAGAATGCAAACGTGTGACGGGGTTAGATAAATACCACAAGCAGGCTAGCGTTCACATCCAGGTCAGGAGTTTGATAGCCCTGTTCCAGAAGATACACAGAGGCTGAAAATCTATTAAAGAAATGATGTTCATTGAATGGCACTTCACCACCATATCCGACAAATAAGCTCAAAGTCAAATGTTTACTTGAATAGGACAACCTTTGTCCTCTGTTATATACTAGCTAAAGCATTTTGAATAAAGTGAGATAAAAAGGGAGGGCAGAAAACATACCATGAAAATGTATGTACACATAGAAAATGTTTTATGAATTAACTTTAGTTCTTATCTGATTACATTAAATTATCTTGACTTGCAATTTGTATGTACAAACACTTAAGCCATTTACGGATTCCTGGAGGGGAAATTATTTCTGTATTGTCAATTCTATCTATAGTAATTTATATAATGCATAATGGTTCAGTTTTTCTGTTTGACTAAGGAAACTGAATACAAAAGTATTGTGTTTTGTTTAAGAATTCTTGATCTGAGTTTGCTAACAGTTATTCTCATGAAATATTCATCTGACTATATTAAAACACTGAATACGTCTTGAGATCTGTCACCTTTAGCATTCATTAATGATGTGCTTGGCCTCTGGTAGTAACTGATGAGGAATGTTTGTGATTTTAATACTAACTATAAATTATATGGTAGTAGATTACCTGATGCAAGTGCCTAATTCTATGCAAACACCTTAAATATGCTTAAACATGTAGTTGAATGTCATTAGCATACTGTTGGCAGAGGAGCCCATGTTCTCTCATTATCTTTCCGAGTGGTCTCATGTAAACACTGAAGAGAATTATTTCAGCATTTCCATATTTATTGCAGCATTCTGTACCATATCTTTGTGTCAAGCCTGGTTATTGCACTGCTGATGTAACACTATTACCTATACTCCCGTTTACCCTTTTACCATGCAACAGAGACAAATGAATTTATGTTGACAACTACTCCTGTCATGGGCATATTTCAGAACTACAGAACATACAGAAGTTGTAAGAAGTACTATATTTCAGTTTCTACTTTTCAGAATTAAATAGGTTGCTCACTCTTCAATCTATCTCAGTAGCAAATATACCTTTATATCTACTGATTATATCTCCAGGAAGCACTTAATTTACCTTGTTAGTTGTGTGTGTGTGTGTGTGTGTGTGTGTGTGTGTGTGTGAGAGAGAGAGAGAGAGAGAGAGAGACAGACAGACACACGGGGCGTGCATGGCCCTCACTGGGACTGTGAGGGTTAACCCTGAGGAAGCCACGCCCCCATGGCTGTAATGTGCATGCTCAAAGTGCAACACCAGTATAAAAGGGAGCAGCCTGGCTCAGTCTGGGTGGACCACCATAGGGGAAGGAGGTGTGCCGTCGGCTCCTGCTGAAGGGCCGCAGGTGCTTCCCAACGCAGAAGCCAGCCAGCTGACAGCAACCCTCAACCCCCAGGCGCTGGATGCGACTGAGGGAGAAGGAACCAAGGGAACTAGGAAGCCATGAGATGTGGAGAAGCGGTTAGGAAGTAACCCACGAAGTCTTTGCAGGGAGTTGGTTGGACAACTGGATGCTAGCTCGGAGTGTTTTGGCCAGATCCCCGCTGAGCTGGTGGCAGGCAATCCTACCACCAACAGGACCCTGGGTTGGGACCCGGTGGAGAGAGAGGACCCGGCTCCCCCTATCCTGGCCGCCGCCAGCCCTGAGGTGGTAGCCCATCCTGACAGTGATTGACTCTGGCCACTAAGCCGCCCAGCCCCAAGCCTGGGGGCAGTAATTGACCCTGACTGCTAGGCCGCCCAGCCCCGGCTGGGAATGCGCCGGCCCGACTGCAGGCCCGACCCACGACAATGTGTATATATAGATTATGTATATATAAATTTTGATATATTAAATCCCATTTGTAGCAAGCTTTCATGTACAAACACCTCTCAGAACGAATCAATAGAATTACACAAGTGCTATATACTTGCGTTCTATAAGAGCCTGAAGAGTCAGGGCAGCTTGGTTTGAAACAATTAGTTTAATACAGTCTACAGTGTTTCAAAGATTCTAGTGCAAAAGTTTATCTCCTCCACAACAAGAATTTGAAAAAGGAGAGAATTACCAGGATCATTTGGTTACTGGAGACAGAGGATGGTTTAAATTTTTAATTCCCTGGTTTTCTGGGTAGTGGTTGCATAGAATGAAACTGCTGAAGTTTAGTTATTATAGAGAGGTTTTTTGTGTGTGTTTGTAAGTTTTGTCGAAGGCACCTAGGGAGAATGGACAGACCTCAAAAGAAAAAAAAAATAGCACACACGTTTAGGGAGGGATTGATTTCCCAAAGTGCTCACAGCACTGGCCTAACTCTGCTCCCACTGAGGTCAATGGCAAATCTCCCATCAACTTCAGTGAAAGCAGAGTTAGACCGACAATGAAGACAGCTTTTGGAAAATCTCACCCATAGATTTCTCCCAATTGTATTTGCATTTACATCTGTCAATAACTATATTTTAATCAATCTTCAGCAATGAGATGGAGTCCAAACAATTCTAACCTGAAATCATTCTGATGCTAGGTTGTCTGGAGTTATATGTTGCTCATAACAACAAAGACCTAAGCCACAAAAGAAAAGCCTCGTTTACTGTATTTCATAAGAAATGGGTGTAAGGCAGCCAGAGATAGGTATACATATGGACAAGGAAGAATCTCTCCTCTCCCTCTGAATATCTAAAAGGCTATTTAAAAAACCTAAACATTTTTTATTTATATTCTTCATATATATTCCTTAAAATGTGTCTTTCTAGTCCTCTGCCCCTCTCTCTTTTCACTTTCAGGTTCACAGCAGTCACGGCTGTCAGCCCACGTACAGAAAGTAATTCTCAAAAGTAGTCTCTGTGTTTAAACATTTCAACACATCAGTCTTCTTCAGGGAACTCAGCATATGCTCACTGGGACATTCTAGACACAAAGAGTTTTCTTTGTATAACTTTGTGGAACTTTTGAATGACTTTTTTACATTATGTGACATTTTTTCTTGTTACAATACTCAAAGACATAGATATGGCTATATGCTGTAGAGTGAGGGTGAAGAGGGAGAGTAATCCTTGTTTATTAACTAGGTGAATTTCTCCAAAGTCAAAACTTGCCTATCCTAAAGCAATAGATTAAAGACTATGGAACACAGAAAAAGAAATCAGACTGGAAACAATTTGAAAATTATGAGATTCTGGGAACAGAGTAATTTCTGGTCTTATTTTGTTCTTGGTACAACTGATAAGACATCAACACATTAAAAACAGAAGAGGATTTGGTATCTGTTGAATGCAGTGAAAAATGTCTTGCCCATAATGTTGAGATTTTCCTCAGCACTGGTTATGTCATGAAACACATGTACTCTAAATATTAGGCCTGTGTGTTAGAATGGGATATTTACAGGAAACAAGAATATGAATTCCATTAATTTCCCACTGTGAAATTTAGTTGAAATACTGTAGGTAGAACATATGTGAAAATAACAGAAAAACGCCAAATTAAGAAGAATTGCTTCTTGTGCTTCTCTAGTTCTTGTGCTGGCGTTTGCTGTGATAGCGAGAAACAGTCTGCCTAGTTTTACTCAGAACCCACTCAACAGTTGCAATATGCTCTTAAGTCTCAATCCTGCAAACCTGTACACATGAGTAAGCAGGGCTACTGACTTTAATGGGAACACTCATGTAGATGAAGTTGCTTGTGTGCATGTTGGCAGAATTATTATTATTATTTGTATTACTGCAGCACCAAGGAACCACAGTCATGGACCAGGACCCCACTGTGCTGGTGCTGTACCAACACAGAACAAAGAGATGGGTCCCTGACCCAAAATGCTTATAATTTAAGCTTAAGAAAAGAGAGAACAGATGGACAGAGAGAGACTAATGGGGAAGTACAAGGAAACAATGAGAATATTGGTCAGCCTGATAGGAGTTTTAAGGTGGATAATGAAGTAGCTTTGCTGATGCTTTCGAGGAGTTCCTGACAAGGATATGGGGCAGCATGGCAGAAAGCACGAAGATGCTTGTTTGAAAATTTAACAAGTGAGCAAAGGAAGCTGACATCACTGGTGATCAGAGGTGGAAGCCAACCTCTGAGCAGCAAATGAGAGAGAATAGGTAGGGCAAGGATAGGTCATAAAGCACCTTGAAAATGAAGACAAGAAGCTTATTTTTGATGCATTAGAGAAAAGGGAGACAAAGAGGGGTGATATGGTCGAAGTGACAGGCTAAGAAAATGATCTTTTCAGCTGCATTCTGAGTGACAACAGGTGGGACAAGACTGTGTTTGTTAAGACCAGAAAGGATTTTGCAGCAATCAAGACATAAGATGATGAGAGCCTGTACAAGAGTTTTAGATGCGTGGAAGGATAGGGAAGGCTTATCTTAGATGTTATACAGAAAGACTCTGCAAGACTTAGATATTGTGAGGACCTAGAAGGAGTTCCAAGTTGAAGATGATGCCCAGGTCATGGACCAGAGTGACAGGAAGGATGGTGGTGTTGTCCACTGTGATCAGGAAAAGGAAGGGCGTGTGTGACTGTGCATCTTAAAGAGCTCTGTTTTAATCCCGTTGAGTTTGAGCTGATGACTACACAGTCACAAGAGATGTCATGAGGCAGGCTGAGATTTCAGAAGCAGGCAGGTCTAGAGTAGAGCAGATCTGTGACACGTCAGCATACAAATGGCAGTTGTATTTGTGTTTCCAGATGAGATTACCCAGAGATAAGGGGTAGAGGGAGAAGACAAGGGGACCAAGAACTGAGCCCTGTAGAGCCCTCTCAGAATACTGGAGGGGAACAAGAAGGATCCTCCAAAGGGTACCCTGAAGGAGCAATTGGAGAGGTATAAAGGGAGCCAGCAGAGGATGAAGTCATGGAAGCCAAGAGAGGACAATATTTCAAGAAGAGCAGAGTTGACTGTGTCGAAGGTGGTTGACAGGACCGTGAGACTGAGGATGGAATACTGATTATGAGCTTTGGCTGGGAAGAGGTCATTAGAGACTTTGGTGAGAGCAGTTTTCTTGAGTACAAGGGGTGGAAGCCAGATTGAAGAGGTTCTAGGATGGAATTAGAGGAGAGGAACTCCAGACAGTGATTGTAAACAGTGTGTTCAATGAGCTTAGAGAAAAAAGGGGAGAAGAGAGATGGGGTGGTAGGTGGGAAAAAGGAAGGTTTTTTTAAGATTGGAGTACTAAAGCATGCTTGTATAAGAACCAAAGCAGAGTGAGAAGTTAAGGAGAAGAGTAAGGGAGGGGAGGGGATGAGATGGGAGTGAAGGAGGGCCTGGAATGAGATGGGGTAACTGGGGCAAGTGGAGAGGTTAGAGGAGGAGAGCAGATGAAAAACTTCTGCATCTGTGATGTGGGAGGAGGATCAAGTTTTAGGAGAGGAAGGGGGGAGGGAAGATCACATAATATTTTGTCAATTTTCTCTTGGAAGAAATTGGCAAGATCCTGTGCTGAGAAGTGGAGGCAGAAGGAGAGGAGGGTTTGAGGAGAGAGTCAAAGGTGGTAAAAATGCAGTTGAGATTACAAAAATGAGATTCAATTAAGTTGGAGAAAAAGTTATTTAGCTAGGAAGATGGCGGAACTGAAAGAAGAGAGAATGATTCTGTAGTGGAGGACATCAGCCTGGTCATGGGATTTCTGCCAGGGATTTTCCAGAGTGCGAAAGCAAGAGTTGGGGAAGCGGATGTTGGGGAGATGAGAGTTGACAGGATGGCCCTTGTTGTGGGAGAGAGGGGCAAAAGAGTCAAGGATGAAGGAGAGTGAAACATGGACAGAATCAACCACCATATTAATGGAAGAGAGGACAGAGAAGAGAGGGCTGAGAGCAGACAAAAACACATGAACATTGATGGACTGGAAGTAAAGGAAAGTCTGAGACACGGGGCACTGGGATTAGAGGTGGGGAGGGGGATATGTTCTATAAATGTGGTACTTTCTTAACTGGATCAGGAAAGCTCTTATCAGCTTGTGTGGCATAAGACCAAAGTGTTTCGAAACTTAGGATGGCAATAAAAATCAAAGCTCAGGCATTTTTGTGTCAAAAGCATAATAATTTTTTATGTAAAGGACCTTTTCTGTTCATATCAGGATGACTGATTAAGGATGTCAAACCCTAGTTTTCCATATGTCACTATTCGATTACTGCCAAAATAATTCCAAATACATTTCCAATCATGGAATAAGGAATCAGTTTTCATTATTTCAAATACAAATGGTATATAAATGTTACAGTAGAGATCCTTGACCTGGTCGGAATGTGTAATTAATGTAATTGATTTTAATTATGGAGTCTGCATTTTCTCCTTTAAATTTGCAACAAATCAGACAAAAACCATACTGTAGGTACTGTGGCCATCTCTACAAATCATAGTGTCATCTATGAAATCTGAATTTTCAACTAACCATGCTGTTTCCCAGTTGCTCACTCGTTTGTTTATTACAGCAACATCTAAAAAATCCTTAGACTGTATAAATAATGTATCATACTCTTCAATAACAGGATGCAATGCATTGTGTGATTGATTACCTTTGGTACCTATCCTTCATGAAAGTAGGGAAATAAGGCTTTTCTGAACTAGAAAATTACATTTTGGTAAAACCACCAAAGAGCAATTAAGTATGCTTGAGACGGTTAACATTGCATATTCAATTACTATACTTTTAACTTTCAGTTGCTTCACAAATGAAATGTTATCCTGAATTAATTGCCTGGAAAAAGTACAGGTATCCCAGACAGACACATGATTTTTCATATCCCCTCCCTCAATCGCTTTCAGAATGGGCAGACAAAAACTTCCATGGAAGCAGGAAGGGAGGTGGGTAAATATTTATTCCAATTATTAAAAAAAATCCATCAAACTGGATTTTAAAGTTGTCAGGTTCCAACCTTTTTGAAATGAGGGTGCCAGTGTGGATTATGATTTTTGTATCATAAAACTCTCCATTTGGAACTACAAGACCACAAGCTGATTTCACATAGGAGCAGGAATGGTAACGACTTTTGGTAGTTATTGACCTGGACCCAATTTGATTCAGTGATCTAAAGACAAAAGGCTTGGTAATCTGCTACTGATTTCCTGAATTATGCAGTCCCCTAGAAATAATGTTTGCTTGTGCATTAATAATTAACCCAATTAGTAATTAACCCAATGACTGGAAGATAGCTAATGTAACGCCAATATTTAAAAAGGGCTCTAGAGGTGATCCTGGCAATTACAGACCGGTAAGTCTAACGTCAGTACCGGGCAAATTAGTTGAAACAATAGTAAAGAATAAAATGGTCAGACACATAGAAGAACATAAATTGTGGGGCAAAAGTCAACATGGTTTCTGTAAAGGGAAATTATGTCTTACTAATCTATAAGAGTTCTTTGAAGGGGTCAACAAACATGTGGACAAGGGGTATCCAGTGGACATAGTGTACTTAGATTTCCAGAAAGCCTTTGACAAGGTCGCTCACCAAAGGCTCTTACGTAAATTAAGTTGTCATGAGATAAGAGGGAAGATCCTTTCATGGACTGAGAACTGGTTAAAAGACAGGGAACAAAGGGTAGGAATAAATGGTAAATTTTCAGAATGGAGAGGGGTAACTAGTGGTGTTCCCCAAGGGTCAGTCCTAGGACCAATCCTATTCAACTTATTCATAAATGATCTGGAGAAAGGGCTAAACAGTGAGGTGGCAAAGTTTGAAGATGATACTAAACTGCTCAAGATAGTTAAGACTAAAGCAGACTGTGACGAACTTCAAAAAGATCGCACAAAACTAAGTGATTGAGCAACAAAATGGCAAATGAAATTTAATGTGGATAAATGTAAAGTAATGCAAATTGGAAAAAATAACCCCAACTATACATACAATATGATGGGGGCTAATTTAGCTACAACTAATCAGGAAAGAGATCTTGGAGTCATCGTGGATAGTTCTCTGAAGACGTCCACGCAGTGTGCAGCGGCAGTCAAAAAAGCAAACAGGATGTTAGGAATCATTAAAAAAGGGATAGAGAATAAGACGGAGAATATTTTATTGCCCTTATATAAATCGATGGTACGTCCACATCTTGAATACTGTGTACAAATGTGGTCTCCTCATCTCAAAAAAGATATACTGGCATTAGAAAAGGTTCAGAGACGGGCAACTAAAAATGATTAGGGGTTTGGAATGAGTCCCATATGAGGAGAGATTAAAGAGGCTAGGAAGTTTCAGCTTGGAAAAGAGGAGACTAAGGGGGGATATGCTAGAGGTATATAAAATCATGAATGATGTGGAGAAAGTGAATAAGGAAAAGTTATTTACTTGTTCCCATAAGAACTAGGGGCCACCAAATGAAGTTTAAAACAAATAAAAGGAAGTTCTTCTTCACACAGCGCACAGTCAACCTGTGGAGCTCCTTGCCTGAGAAGGTTGTGAAGGCTAGGACTATAACAGGGTTTAAAAGAGAACTAGATAAATTCATGGAGGTTAAGTCCATTAATGGCTATTAGCCAGGATGGGTAAGGAATGGTGACACTAGCCTCTGTTTGTCAGAGTGTGGAGATGGATGGCAGGAGAGAGATCACTTGATCTTAGGTTTACTCCCTCTGGGGCACCTGGCATTGGCCACCGACGGCAGACAGGATACTGGGCTGGATGGACCTTTGGTCTGACCCAGTATGGCCATTCTTATGTTCTTAATAAACACTGGAAAAGAGAATGCCAAGTTGACACTCATCCAATACTGTGAATAAAGTCACAGGTTTTATTGTGCTCCCCAAGTGCCTCTATTATCTCAGTGAACTGCTGAAGGCATGAGTGTCAAAAGTTTGTATCATCACTAATAACTGATACTATGCTGCGGCATAGATCCACAACATGCCTTGTGTCTATATATCAGAACAAGAACAAATTTCCCCACTCAGAGTGAATACGGCGTTCATAAATCAAAAATATTTCCAACAACCTAACAGCTGGGACACAGCATTCCATATTATGTATTATATTCAGGGCTGCATGGACTCAGTCATTCGACAGAGTCGAACCCACACCCAACTCCTCACAACAGAACTGCATTCCAGATTCTCAGCTTTAAAACAAACTTCTCAGTCCTCATGTTTACAAAGAGAGCTTTAAAAATATGAACTGAGTGTAAAAAGATATAGTGATGGCTTCCTGAGGCTGACAACTCAGATGTGGACTGCCCCATTGTCTCAATAAGCAGCTCATTCTAAAACTTGCAGATCACAATATAAAATGTCAACTACTTACTCATTTTTGATCATTTGAGAAGAAATATCCAGTTAATGTGTTTACCTTACAATCCCATACTGCCTCCCATGTACCAAAATCTCCTTCATCACCCATACCAAAACTTCAGTTTCTCCCTGACAACTACCGCAATGCAGCAATGTATTATTGATAAAAAAATATGGGGCTTACAGAAAGCTGGAAGTGTGTAGAATATCCAAACAAATAACACAGGGGACTATATTTCCTTATTAATTTTCACATTTAGTGTATTTAAAGCCCCCGGTAATTTTTTAATAAAACTTAAATCGAATTTTGTATCTACTGCACCAATGCAACAGGATCTAGGGAACTTGCAAGAGAATCTAGTCCAGCTTGTCGTGGAGTACTCAAGGTGTTGATTATATTCCACCACTAGAACTCTGGACTACTATGCACACAACACAGTGTGCTAATATACCTATCTTTTACAAATTACTTATGCACCAATCCTGCAATGTGATGCCCATAAGCTGACCTCTGCATCTGTGTAAGGCCCCACTACAGTCAGAGGGGGATCGCACAGGTGCAGGAGTCAGCCCATGTGCATCACATTACAGAATTGAGGCCTTATTATTACCCTACCACCTAGTCCTGGATCAATATGAATACAATTTTTTTGAAAAATCTCTTTTGCTTCCTTCTCCCTCACTTGTCATGCAGCTGTATAAGGGTACATTAGCACATAAAATGTTCACTGTAGTGCTTCAGCGCAGACACTACCTGCACCAACGGGAGGAGTTCTCCCATTGGTACAGGTAATCCACCTCCTCGAGAGGCGGTAGCTAGGTCAAAAGAAAAATTAGTTTGTCAACCTAGTGCTGTCTACACCAAGGGTTAGATTGGTATAGCTACGTACTCAGGAGTGTGGAGAGGTAGCTATGCAGATATAAGTTCCTAGTGTAGACCAGGCCTAAGACTAAAACAAACAAAGTTTGTAAAGGGAAGAAACCGCACCTATCTCAATGTTTGTACAGTGCCTTGCAAAATGGAATTCTGACCCTGGTTGGGCCTTTCGGTCTTGAGATAATATCAGTAACTAATAACTTTTACTATAACATTTATTAATCTTTGTATTGTAATAGTGCCTAAGAACCAGAGTCGTGTACCAGAATTAGGTCACTTGTGTGGCCTTATATTTATTTTTTGCTTTACTTTCTGTATCTGCTAGCACCTCGTGTATAGTCAGTTTCACTGTTTTCACTGTACATTTGGTTTCCTGTTTAGTTTGTGTATATATTGTACATGCAGCCAGGGACAGCAACTTTTGTAAAATAGAGAAAGGTTTTCGCGAAACCACAGAAATTGGCAGAGACTCACGGTAGGTACAGCACCTAAAATTACTTAACTTATTAGATTTTGTGTTGACCACATCCTTTTAAAACTTTTCAAGCACAGATTGCAAGTGTTCAAATCTTAGATCACTGAAAACAAAAGGTTGGCATGAAAGCACTTCTGATATCATATTGTTAATGGTCTATTTCATTTTTTTTCCAGTTATGCCAAGACTGAGTGACTAAGCCACTGAAAACTGAACCTCTTTAAAAAAAAAATAGGAGAGCTTCAAATGTTTGGAAATAATAAGCCAGATGCAATGAATATTTAAAGAATATTTTTTGTTCCTGCCATTAAAAAATGAATAGATAGTGCACTAAGGAATTTTAAATTGTGAAGAGAAAATGCCAATTTTTAAAAGCCATTAACCTTTTTGGTGAAGACTGATGCAAAATAGGCATTAAACAACTCAGTCTTCTTAATGTCATCAATTTTTAGTTCTCCTTGCTCTCTAAGTAGAGGACCTACACTTTCCTTCCTCTTTCTCTTGTTCCTAATGTATTTAAAGAACCTGTTTTTATCCCTTGCAGGTATAACTCATTTTGTGCTTCACCCTCTCTGATTTTCTCCCTATGGGCTTGTTATTCTTTTGTATTCATCCTTTGCAATTTGTCCATGTTTTCACTTTTTATAGGATTCCTTTTTGATTTTCAGCTCATTAAAAAAGCTCCTGCTGCAGCCATATTGGCCTTTTACTATTCTTCCAAACTTTTATTCGCATCAGGATAGTTTGTAGTTGTGCCTTTAATCTGGTCTCCTTTAGAAACTGCCAGGTCTCCTGAAAGCCTTACCCTTAGATTTTCTTCCTGTCAGACCTTACCTATCAGTTCTCTGTAAAGTCTGCTGTTTTGAAGTCCATTGTCCTTTGCTGCTCTCATGCCTTCCTTTCTTTAGAATCATAAAATCTATCATTTCATGATCACTTCCACCCAAATTGCCTTCCATTTTCAAATATGCAACTTGTTAGACAGAATCCAGTCAAAAATGGCTGCCCTCCTAGTTACTTCCTCCACTTTCTGAAACAAAAAGTTGCCCCCAACAAATTCTAAGAATTTATTGGTAATTTTGTGTTTTGCCATATTACTTTTCCAACAGATATTTTGGGAGTTAAAGTTCCCCATTACGACCAGATCTTGTGTGTGCTGGATATTTCTATTATTTATTCTAGAAATACCTCACCCACCTCCTCCTATTGATTTGGTGGTCTTTATCAGATCCATACCATGACATCACCCCTATTTTCCCCCTTTTATCTTTATTTAGAGGCTTTCAATTGGTCTTCCTCTCACCTCCTTCAGGATCTCAGATCAAGTGTATATATTCCTGATATACAGTGCCACACCGGTTCCTTTTTTATCCTGCCTGTTATTCTTGAACAACCTATACCCCTCTATACCAATAATCCAGTCATGAGATTTATCCCACCAGTCTCCGTGATGTCAGTTAAGTCATAATTAAGTTTATGTACTAATAGTTCCATTTTTTTCCTGTTCATTCCCTATATTCCTTAGAGGTGTAGACATCTAAGATGTTGAGCAGATTCCTCCCTTGTTGCTCCTATGACATTATTTTAAATTTTCATGTCCCCCATCCCCACAACATCTAGCCCTCTGTTAAAGTTGCCATTTTTATGTTTACCTGTGGGATTTTGTCACCTGACCCCTCTGAACTGACTTTAAAGCTCGACCTTACTAGGTTGGCAAGTCAGTGTGGGGAGATGCTCTTCTCCATCTCTTCCCAGCAGTCATCCTTCACAGAAAAGCATCCCATGGTCAAGAAAGCTCCCACATCAACACCATCTGGACAGCCATGCATTTATCTCCAGGATGCACATGTCCCAACCTGAGTCCTTACCCGCAACTAGGAGGATGGACGAGATCGCCACTTTCACTCTCACTCACTTTAAAGGCATTAATGAATAGCTTGCACCTCTTGCCCAGGAGAAAAGGGCATGGAATTTCCAACACAAGAAATGTTTTCCCTCTAAATACTGCAGACCTAACATTAACAATACTGAAAGGGTCTCAAGCAAGGAAAGAGCACTTGGATAATTAACATGCTCAGTCACTGGCAGCCGACAGTACCTGCTGTTAAATAGTAAAGGCAGCCTGATTAAGCACCCAAAATTTTGAGTTACGGGAGTTCTATTAGGATCACATGCTGGGACCTTTGGAGAGAACTACTCTTCCCTTTTGTCAAGGAAGATTCTTTTTAAGCACACACCTCATAATCTGTCAAAAGTGAAATTCCTTTAAATCTCTCTCTCGCTATATATACAACAAGTTCTAAATCATTTCCTTTCAGATCCAGATCAGACGTGGTGTATGAATGTAGCTTTGCTATTTTGCTCTAAAGTGGAAGCTAGATATAACTCTCTCTTTTGGAACAAGGGGCTTATTAAAAGACCAAAAAGCTATTATCCTGCTGGAAAGAAAGTCACTTAGTATTCAGGCCAGCAAGCTGACAACTTTTGGTTTATCTGAAAACCTTTATTGAATTATGTGAAAGCCAGACAACTGGAATGGAGCATTGCTAATATTTCACTCTCTAAATATCTTTAAATCATATGTTGATCTACCCTTTTCTAATATCAGTCTTAAACTGAGCTACCAGAAAATGTTGACAAAATTCTGATTTCACACATCTATTCCCTACTGTTGGTGCAAATCGCTAGGCAGACAAAGACTAAGTGCTGGAATAATACCCTTACTTAGAAAATTAAACGCTAATACTATCTTATATGTTTGTGTTGTGCAAACAAAAGTTTTAATCTTTTACATTCTGTTTGAGAGAGAGAAGAAATATAGCACTTCTTACAAGCGTCAGAGAACCTTAGATTTCCTGCAAAGTAGCCTGAGAAATGACTCACTTTTCAAAATGCTTCTTGGCCATGTCACATTTATGATCTGCTTGCAAGCTGCGTGCCTGTTGATGTGGTACTCTCTGTCAAAAACTAGGACAAAACAAATGGAAGTAAAGTGCTCTAAAAATGTGTGCTGACAAGCTGCAAATTACTTTTAAAGAATTGCTGGGAGAAGAAATTTAAACATTAAAAAGGCTATTTTGTACCTGGGGGGAAGCCATGTTGTTCTAGTAAAATTATTGTTTTAATGCAGCCTGTGTACTGAAATGCATTCACCAAGAGCCCCCTGACCCAAAGCACCCAGGTATTCACATCTTATACGCTATTGTGATAATCTTTGCATAAAATATGCCTTGTGAGGTATGATTTAAAAACTAATAACTTGCTGGTTAACAATATCATGGTATGTAGCAATGTTGTATGTAAAGTTGTGAATTGTCCCTGTATGATGGTATTAGAACATGTTCAGGACAAGATGGCCTTGCCTAGGTAAAGGTGTCAAACAGATCTGTCCTAAACAAAGCAATGTGGGTTTATCTCAGTAAACAGGACCACCAAGACAGCAGAGAGAGGAGATCGCAGGAAACAGAACCATTTGGATTTTAGCAAACAGCAGTGGGGGGGGGGGGGGGAAGGAATTGCATGGAGCTTCTTTTATCACCAGACTCCATGCCACCTTCCTCACAGTTTGAATAAACTTTACTTTGAAGGGTAACCTTCAGAAGAATCCAGGTTTACTGGACTATAAAAGAAAGAGGCAAGGAACCCCAAGGTATCTCTTTCACCCAAGACAACAAAGACTTCTGGAGGAGAACCTGACTGAGGCAGGGGTCAGACACCATCTTGCTGGTTAAGAAGCCTGGTTAAGAAAAGCCACGTTGAACAAAGCCTGTACCTTGCTAGACTAAGTTTTAGACTTTTAGATGCATGTTTTCACTTTTATTTGTTTGTAACCATTTCAATCTCTCTCTCTTATACTTGAGCTCATTTAAAATACTATTTTCTTTTGTTAATCAACTTGTTTTACTATTAATTTAAACCAACAGTGCTGGGTTTGAATTAAAGGGTTAGTTAACTCCAGTGGTAAAGCTGTACACTTTATGTCTTTACAGGAACAAATAGACCTTATTATAAGAGAGGACTGGAAACTTCAGGTCACATGGTTTAGGGAAATTCGGGATTGGGAATGTGACACCCACCACTAATAGTACCAAATGCAAACTAACTCCATTCTGCAAATGTAAATTATACCATTTTCCAGTCTAGACATTTTCGGCGAGAATGGGAAACATGTTAGCTTATATTAGAAGTCTGCAATTTTATTCTTTTACAGATAATCACTTTGTCAAACTTGTTCTTCCTTACTTTTCTTTATTCCTTCCCAACTTTCAATTGATTCCAATCCATTGAGTGCCTTTAACATGGTTTGCGTAAGCCATTTTGCAGTCTCTCATTTTGCTAAAGAATGTTTATTTGGAAATGTAGCTACCAAATGACACACCATGGTTTTTGGAAATAATGAGAAGTGAATTGAAATAAATCTCCTGCATGCTAAACAAGGCCACTGAATACAGAGAGACAACAGGCACTTGGCCAACCTCATCCCTGGCGTAACTTCATGGACATCAATGAATAAGGCTCATTGAGTTTAGATAGAACAAAGACAAACTGGAAAGAATGAAATTTTCCAAATTAAGTGCTCCCACTTGAGGTTGGCTTATTTAATTTACAGATTTTATTGTTCTTCTCTATTTAATGTGCTTAGGTGGCAAGGGAAGAGGCTTTATGTTATATATGCTGTAATAAATCACAAGAGGTTTCCTCTGATCAGTTTCCATCTACTGGAAAAAAAAAAAAAGCAAAATAAACATTTCAATATAAACAGAAAAAGAAAAATTCTACAGATGGGCCAGATGAATTTTTCAGAGGAAAAATTATTGGGTCAGTGTGTCACTCCCATACAGAATATAGTTGAGAGCAATGAAGTTTGGATCTCTCCAAGATGGACAGCATGCTCATTATTTTTAAATTCTTTGTAATTGGATTATAAGCTCTTTAAGGTGGGGACAGAATTTTCCTATGTGTATGTGCAAAGTCTCTGCATATTTCGTATGCTACAGAATATAAAAAATAATGACATTGTAATTTAGAAAGAAATATACATTTCAGTTCATGAATGTCTGCATAATGACAAATTGGCCTACTAAAAGCTCCTAATCTTCAGAAGAACCAATAAAGTTATTGAGAAATATTTTACGATTAAATTTAGGTGGATGTTAGAAAAATGAGAAACAGAACTCATTTCAATACCACCAACTGAAACCCAAATACCACTTGACTAAACATGAAAGAGACCTAAAGTTCATTACTTTTATGATTCTTCATAAACAAAGTATGAAATATTATTACTGGACTCTAGGATGCTTGTTAAAGGTTGGATTCGTAACACATGGGAGATAGAAGGCCTTAGCACATAAGTTGCAGGTGTTCCTGACCTTCTCAGAACAAAGGCCTATTGAGAACAACAATCTCTCTCACATACTCTACAGGGTTGTTAACTGCATCACATCTGGAACATGGTATATATTGTTCTCTCATAAATCTTAAACTTTTAATGTTCATCTCTTAGAGCTTGTATATTCTAGGAGCATTGCAGGAGATGCTATTACCGATCAACAGTAAAAAAGAGGTTGCAGTAGCTATTCTGATGTCAGAAAGAGTTATCATGAGGAAACGGAAGCCCGATGTTCCTTCCTCCTCAAGACACTGACTGGTTGAATTTTCCAGTACAACATTAATGGAAAAAGTGAACATCTAATAGAAACATTTGGAAAAAATATAAGATTTGGTTAAATATGAAAAATTGCATATTGCAGTAGTTAAATGAATACTCCACTCCATTGGCCCCTGCATAATTAAATTACTATTAATAATTCACTTACCTGTCTGTCTAATCATATTAATTCATGTTTGCCTCTTTCTTGTTTTTAATTATTCTATTTATTAGTCCTTTTAATTCATTTCTATTGAGGCTCTATTAATAGGGAGCAGTGAAATAATGTATTTTGTCATGTACAACTCATTCTGAAATGATTTATCTTGGTGCACCTATCTTGATTTATAGTTAGTATAATTGAGTTCAAAAAAAAGAATTAGATGAGGTCATGGAGGACATTAATGGCTATTAGCCAAGATGGTCAAGGATGCAATCCCATGCCCCAGGTGTCCCTAATCCTCCAGCTGCTAGGAGCTGGAACTGGACAACAGGGGATGGATCACTCAAAATTGCCCTATTCTGTTAATTCCCTATGAAACATCTGGCACTGGCCACTATCTGAGATAGGATACTAGGCTAGAGGGACCACTGGTCTAACCCTGTATGGCCATTCTTATGTTATGTTCTTAGGTGCTTACACTGTTTTATGCAAACATGGTAGAGAAAAAAGATGGAGTATTCTTTTCTTCATTTCCAACATTTGATACTGAAGGCTGTAAGACTGGTGCAGTCAAAAACTCCATGTATTCATAGGCAAGAAGTACAGTATTAAATTTACTATCCATACTACTTAAATCATGTACCTTTCTTCAACAGTGTTGCTTATTCATGTTAAACTACATCATTCTATACAAGCTGTCCACCAAATTAATTGCCTGTAAAATATTTTAGCCAGTCTAAAGTTATCCAGAATGAAACTACAAGGGCCCCATCTCACCCAATGCAGAAGGATCTGTACTGAAATCATTTAAATTCACCCATTAGATGAGCCTTCATCAACTGGGTTCAGCTTAGCATACAAGATTCTGCTTCAATAACTAAATGAACTGACAGCTTTCCATCAGCAATCAACATTCACAAGACAAAAATTGTAACAGATTTTGTACGCATGGCTAGGCTCTAGAGGAAACTATGTTTGCTTCAAACGGTTCCAAATATGAAGTATACTACACATTCTAAGTCCCAAATTGAAAAGCAGCCTCCAATATCCACTTTTTGAGGTGAAGCTAATCCTAATTCTATGCATGTATATACTATTAGCTTGTTAGAAGAGCAATATCTTAGTGCAATGTCCCAGGACAATGTAGTCATTTCTGTATTTTAAAATAAATACATTAACACTTGGATATTAGATATGAAGGACCAAATTCATCCTTTGAGTAAATTCTTTTACCTCAAGTGAACTAAATCAAGGATCAATTTGTCCCAGTGCAAAACTACTGAAGAACTTAATATGGCAGCTAATGTGTTTCTGAAGGAAAAATATCATTCACTAATACGCACAACCAGCTTACTCTGTACAGCTGCACCAAGTTATACAAGAGCAAAAAGTTGCTGTTCTTAAAAATATCCAAGTTCTCTATCTTTTCATAATCCTTTTCAGCCTGACAGACTGTAGAACACTTTACTATCTGTGTATCCTCAGAAATCACTAGGCAGCACAGAAATTCAGTCACCTCTGGAGTGGAACAACCATAAATGCTTGTGTGTGTTACAGCACACAAGCAAAAAGGAAGTAAATGACTTATTGAAACTCCTGTGGGAATTTCAGTAGACAGCTAGAGCACAGTACACAATGCATTACTGTGGCTCACTGTTAAAGAGCTCCTTCAAAGCCTCCCTGAGCCAAATGCACACTGAGCTCTTCTAATAGCCCTTGTGTTTGGTTGCTCAAACTCAGCAGACAGCCACTCCACCTCTGCCCTCCACCCCAGTAGCAAGTTCTACCCTTTTGCTTCACAGATATTATGTATGACACAGCAGGCAGCCATGACCATTAGAATACTTTTCTCACTGAGATCCAATCTTTTGAGTAAACAACACCAGCGTACTTTCAAGCTACCAGAAGCAAAGTAAACGGTCACTCTGCACCTGCTGAGCCAATAGCTACATCCATCCTTGCCACTATTGAGCTTCATGAGCCAGAAGATGAGGGATAGGCTGTGTCCCGCAGGATCACTATTGGCATTTCCACATCACATGTGGTAATCTCCTGGTTGGGGAAAAAGTCCCTGCTTTTAGCTTTCTAAAAAGTCCTGGGTTCTTAAAGATGCAAATGTCATGTACCTTCCCTGACCAGCCCACACTGATATTGGCAAAGAGCTCCCGATGATCCACCAATGCTTGCATAACCATAGAAAAAGTAGCTCTTTCTGTTGACGTCTCTCTGTAGCAAAGTGCTCTGGGGCCAAAATAGGAATATGCTTGCCATCTGTTGTTCCACTGCAGTTCAGGAACCCTATTTTTGCAAAACCATTCACTATGTTCTGCAAGTTGCCAAGAGCCACAGTCCTGCATAGGAGGAGGCAATTAATGGGCCTGCACACTTGCATGACAACAACTCCCGGAGTGGATTTTCCAAGCCTGCATTACAATGCGATCCCACCAGTCAGTGCTCGTTTCTCAGGCCTAGAAGTGGTGCTCCACCATCTGCAGCTGCTCTATTAATGCCACCAACAACCTTTAGTTGGTTCTCACTATGTCCCATTGCAAACGGTCCTCCAAGAAATCACCATGTTCCCCGCTGATTTGATTATTCTTGAAGTTCTGCTAATACCGGAGGATCATGCATCCTGTGCTTGCAACACTTATGACAACAGTGCAGAGCTGTGCAGGCTCCATGTTTCTGTCAAAAATGGTGGATGGTGAGGAGGGCCATGCAGGTTTATGGGATTTTGAAAAAAAAAGTGAATAAATTATGGGATATAGATGACATTATATGATGGAGACAATTGTATGCTGAGAAGTTGACCCCTTGCTTCCAGTCACCACTGTGTGACTCATTTTGGCCCCATCATGCATTGCCAAAACTTCCCATCTGGGAATACTGTGGCAGGTTGCACACTGGAATCAACACACATTGCACTACACTTTGTATCTATATAACTACTCTTGATGATTACGTGCATTGTGATCGCAAGGAGCCATGTATGCATGCACACAAGTGATATACTAACTGCAGTGGCTTAATGGCAATGTAACTCACGATGACCAAAGTTTGTAATGTAGACATAGCCGTAGTTAGTCAACTCAAGAACATACATTTTTAATCTAGTGAAGACCGCATGCCTGTAGCATCCAGATATGATCCTTTGAGATTTCTTAATGTCTTGTCTAGACCAGGGGCTTGTCTATACTTAAAACACTACAGTGGCACAGGATTTAAATGTGTAACAGATCGGATTACCTTGCGTGACCTAATTAACGCTTTCTAAAAGTAGTTAAGGCAAAGCAATTGCACTTTAGCATGTATTAAATCGATCCATTTAAAGCCCAGGGGAAAGCCTAAAGTACAATTGCTTTGTCTTGACTAGAGTTTTCAAAAGGTGTTGATCTAACTTCATAGCTTTAAATTCTAGGCTACAGAACACCTAAATACTGACCAGACTCAACCCCACTTAGCTTTTTATATTAAATAAATATTAAATAAATCCTAAACCATAGGTGCTGACTCTGTGCGTGCTCCAGGGCCTGGGACGAAGCCAGGGGTCAAGCACCCCCCGGCACTTTGAAAAGTCGGGGTCTGTGTCCTAAACAGATATTTAAATTAATATAAATTAGTATAAAAATCCACAATTATTCATGGTCAGTTCTAAAAGTACATCTTTAGAATCCAACACTGTCTCAGTTCTTTCACCATAAGATTGTGAGCTCTTCAAGGATTTATCATACTATACAGATGCAAGAAGTGAGGTTCTTACCCACGAAAGCTTATGCTCCCAATACTTCTGTTAGTCTTAAAGGTGCCAGAGGACCCTCTGTTGCTTTTTACAGATTCAGACTAACACGGCTACCCCTCTGATAATTAATTCTTTTGGCCACAGTGTCATACTGGGAGCTCAAGTTCAGCTGATTATCCATCACGACCTCCAAATCTTTTTCAGAGTCACTGCCTCCCAGGACAGTGCCCCCGATCCTGTAGGCATGGCTTACATTCTTTGTTCCCATATGTAATACATTTAGCCATATTAAAACACATTGTTAGCTTACACCTAGTTTACCAAGTGCAGTCTACATTACATTTATGAAGTATTTTGGGATCTTTCAGGAAGAAACAATCTATACAGTAAAACTAAGTTTATAAACTCCACATCTATAGGGCAGATAAGATAAAAACAGTTCACAGGCAAACAATTCTTTCAATGCACTTATGATTAATACAACTGCCATATAAAAAAAATATTCAGAAATGTTCAAGGTGACAGTCAAATAGCTGGAGGCTATAGCAATACCCCCAACCATACACATTTGCAAAAAAACTGTTTACTCTTCAATTGTCTCTATTTAAATAAGTGCTATTCTTGTAAAACAGATCCTTTTGTATTCTTTTTGACTGTTGCCAGTTGGCTAAATATTTCACAAAGACTGACAAAGCAATTCTTTTTATATCATTCAGGTTAATGATGCCAAGAAGAAATCACCTATCTATATATCTAGCCTTTAGGGATAAATAGCTTTACAGTCTTTTCCTGTCTGATAATACCCAGATTTTGGGTATTAAAAGTAGTATGGCTCTTGTGATTTGATAGAAAAAATGTGTTAAAGAAATAGGATTCAAAGAGAAGGAGGGACAGATTAAAACTACTTTCTGAGCATGTTTCCGGCAAATTGAGATTATAGAAAACAGAAAAAATGACTAAGTCAACACATAGTGATTTTAATTTAAACTTGATAGCACCTGAACAGTCAATAATATCACAAGTATAGCAATAACAGTGACAGCAGCACTCAGGCCAGAACTGCAACATTATAGGTCTAGATCAGGTATTTCAACTCAGAATACTAGATAATGTTTTTACCTCTCTTACCCAGAAGGCCAGCATTTCACCAATAGTCTAGCACTTATCTGTCATCATCACTGTGATCTGGTTCACTAAACCTACTCCCAACATCAGCTATTTATTGACAGATTTGGCTGAAAGGAAAAAATTAGTTTTCCTAAGAAAAATATACTTCTGCTGAAATACTTCTTATTGAAGAGACCAATATTACAAAGTAGGCTTTTATCCTCTTTAAAAATGAGGTGTCTTGAATAGGGAATCTGAACCAGTCCGGAAAAGTCAAATAACATTGAAGTAGTAGAGGGTAGGAAAAGATGCCTCGGAAAGGATATCTGCCCCACTGTGGGTCAAGTATTTTAGACTACTTTTCTAAATGCTGTTTTAGAGACAGTCCACTATGTTGATGTGAGCAGCCAAAAACCATGACACATTGTTGAGGACCGCAAAATGACAACTTCCGGGAGGTCTTCGTGCCTTGAACATCATTGATAAGAACGCTGTGGCTTGGCTTGACTGGATTGCACATGCCAAATAAATTAAATGCTGTTCTAGGGAAGAGGGGTAAATTTAAATTTAGGACGCCAAGTAACATTAATTAAAAATTTACTAAAAGTATTTAGTTTAGAAAACCAAGAAATGGTAGGTTTCAGAGTAGTAGCCGTGTTAGTCTGTATCCGCAAAAAGAACAGGAGTACTTGTGGCACCTTAGAGACTAACAAATTTATTAGAGCATAAGCTTTCGTGGACTTCGGATGCCTATGGATCCGAAGAAGTGGGCTGTAGTCCACGAAAGCTTATGCTCTAATAAATTTGTTAGTCTCTAAGGTGCCACAAGTACTCCTGTTCTTTTTTCAAGAAATGGTAGGCCAGCATATGAGCCGGAGCGGGGCTATGCTGCGGCTTCTGGGAGCCACATGGAGCAGCCCCCGACCCTGCTCCCCGGTTGGCGCGCTGGAGTGGGGTCATGCTACGGCTTCCAGGAGCTGTGTGGTGCGGCCCCCAACTCTGCTCCCCAGCTGGAGCGGGGCAAGCCCCAGATTGCGCTCCCCAGTAGGGTCTTGCGGGCCGGCTTAAAATGGCTCATGGGTGGCCGTAGTTTGCCCACCCCGTGGTATAACCACTTGGTGATTAATAGGAGAAACTTTAATATTGTAAATTACAATTGCATTTTAATATCCAAATAAAATCATTATAAGAGTTTTTAAATCTAATCTCTGTGCAGTATTTTAGTTAATTTGCATTCATTCACCAATCCATGTTGAAATTTTGGGGAGGTTTTCCTTGGGTACTAATTGACTTCAAGGCCAGAAGGGACCATCACGATCATCTAGTCTGACCTTGTGCACATTGCAGGTAACAGAACCTCACCCACCCACTCCTGTAAAAGACCCATAACCTCTGGCTGAGTTACTGAAATCCTCAAATCAGGATTTACAGACTTCAAGTTACTTTCTTTCTAAGTCTTCTCTGTTCTTCTTAGCTGTCTGCAGTATCTTGCTTGTAGGGACGGGCAGGGTGAGTTGTGGACTGCTTGCTATTTAAGCAAAGTAGCAGAGTGAGTGAGTGAGTGAGTGAGTGAGTGTGTGTGTGTGTGTGTGTGTGTGTGTGTGTGAGAGAGAGAAATGTTTATTTCAGAGTTTTCTCCTTCATGTTTCCATTTTTTTGGCCTTGTGTAGATTCAAAGTTGGTTGCTGTCACTCCTTCATTGGCAGTGGTCCCCAACCTTTCCGTGTGGCGGGCGCCAGACGACTAGCCGCCAGGGAGCATGGCCACCGGACATGCAGCCGCCGAAATGCCGCCGAGAAGCAACAATGCCAAGAAGCATTGGTGCTGAAATGCCGCCGAGAAGTAGCGTCATCAAGAGGCGTCGCCGCCGAAATGCCGCTTCTTGGCAGCATTTTGGCAGCTGCTTGTCCGGTGGCCAGTAGGCGGGCGCACATAGATGCCCCGGCGGGCGCCATGGCACCGTGTTGGCGACCACTGTTCACTGGTTCAGGTGACACCTTCAGCTCCTGAACATGTAGGTTGCCTAATAAATATGCAACCCTCTTCTAATTGCCTTTGTTCTTCTTGTGGTCAGAAAGCATCAGATAACTTTTAAAGGTCATCTTAACTCTTTCCTTTTAGTCACTCACTTTCTGAGATATTTCTTCAATTTTATTAGTTTGACAGGAAACGAAATTTTGTTTTCAAAAAGTCCAAACAGTCCTACTTTTTTATATAAAAGTTTTCAGTTTTCAAAACAGTCTTTTAAAGTTAAATAATTCTTAAAGACAGACAGTCTTTAGTTTAGTTTTTAAAGAAGTTGTTGATATTACATGACAATTTTTGGAAAGACAATTCTTCTTGTATTCCTGAGTCGGATAAACTTGTTGCTTAAATCAAATGGCTTCTTACATTAGTAAGAAGTTTAGCAAGGTCATTAGACTTTATGACGGTACACAGAACATTTTACCATTTACATAGCAATAATATTAGGTGCTTTACATTTAGCTAACATATTTGCAAGTACGCATTTCATAAAGGTATTTGCGATTTCACCAATAAACAAACAAAAGATTTAAACCATTTGCAACTACATGTTTTTCCTAGAGACTTTGAAAGCTATTATAAAACTCATTGAAGTAGAAATTTTTGTACAAGTTTACTTAGGGTATGTCTACACTGCAAAGTTGTTGACAAAACTTTTATCTTTAACGGATACTTAAAAAAGCACCCCCGCGAAAGACAAAAGTTTTGCTGGCGCAAGTGGCAGTGTGAATGCAGCACCTGCCGACAAAGCTAACACCGCTTGTGGGGCTGGAAGTATTTTGTTGGCAAAAGTGCCGACGCAGTACTGACAAAGAGTGTTTACACACACGCTGACTTTTAGTGACAAGGCACTGTGTTGACACAGCCTTGTTGCTAAAAGCTGTATGGTGTAGACAAGCCCTTAGAAGTTTTTCTTGGGAAGATGAAAAAGTCCACTTTACACCTAGATTGATTGTTTGGATAACACAACTTTTCACAATCAGGTTTTCTCCTAAAACATGAATGCTTTATGTGGTTTGTTTCCTTGAGATAAATGATTACATTGTATTAAACTGGTATCTTATACAAAGGAATATGATTTGGTCTAGATAAGACATTCATAGGGATACTAAACATGGTTTTATGGCTAAGAAAGGCTCTTTTCCTGACACTTAGCTTGCCCTTGGGGACAGAAAGCAGAAACCTCCTGCAATTTCTTTCATCAGCCGTAACATTTTATAATATAACTAAAGCTTACACAGAAATTGTTACATTTTCAAACAACCTGGCTATAAGACACTAGTAGCCACAGGCACTAACTCCATGGGTGCTCTAGGGTTGGAAGACCCACGGGAAAAAAAATGGTGGGTGAGCCCCCCCATCAGCACCTCCCCCTCCCTCCCAACGCCTCCCGCCCACCGCAGCTCAGCTATTCCGTGGCATGAAAGAGGTGCAGTGGGGAAGGGTGGAGGAGCCAGGGTGGGGTGTGCTCTGGGGAGAGGGGAGGAATGGGACGGGAAGAGGCAGGGCAGCGATGGAGTGGAGCGGGAAGTGGCGGGGTGGGGCCTTGGGGGAAGGGATGGCGTAGGGGCGGTGCCCGGGGAGAACCTCTTGGCACATTAGATAGTCGGCACCTATGCTTGTAGCTATGTCTTAATATTCAATAATGGCGCAAACAAGTTTTTAACAATCTAAGTTATAATTTTACTACATCTCTACCCCGATAGAACGCTGTCCTTGGGAGCCAAAAAATCTTACCGCGTTATATCGAACTTGCTTTGATCCGCCAGAGCACGCAGCCCCACCCCCCCGGAGTCGCTGCTTTATATCCGAATTTGTGTTATTTTGGGTCGTGTTATATTGGGGTAGAGGTGTAGTACCATTTTTGCAGCAGCATTGAGGTCTTTCCGCTACACTGTCAAAAATCCCATGGCGATGAACTGATCAATCCACTTTGGTGGAGTGAAAGTGGGGGAGGCAAACAAAGATTATAGATTTTTGATTGTAGTGTTGTTTTAGTTGTGCTGGTCCGAGGATAATGAGACACACAAGGTGGGTGAGATAATATCTTTTTTGAACCAACTTCTGTTGGTGAAAGGGACCAGCTTTCGAGCTGCATAGAACTGTTCTTCAGGTCTGGAGAAGGAAACCAGAGTGTCCAAGTTTTAAATACAAGGAGAGACAGATGTTGTAGGAGACCATCTAAAATGAGGTGGGCAATTAACACCTCTGCAGTCGTGGGACAATAGAGGGTCAGTAGGCGGCAGGGTGTATTACACGTTGTGGTAAAGGGCCATAAAACTAGTACATCTGTTAAATCCATGGTTTTTAGTGTCCAGCAGAGTTATGAATTTAAGTTCCCAGGCTTGTCTTTTGAAGATGCTGTGGAGGTTTCCTTAGAGGATGAGGGACTGAGCAGTCTGGTCAGACATGAAGCAATCGCTATGTGAAAAGTTTTTGCCCAAGTGTTCACATGTTCTGTGAAGCTCAAAAGCTAGTCCCTTCCTCTGATAGACATTAGTCCAATAAAAGATATTACCTCACCTACCTTGTCTCTTTAAAGATTATGCAGGCAGTCACAATTTTTGGTTTTAACTTTTTATCTTGAATGACCAGACTTTATAAAATGATGATTGAACCAGCTACAATTCTGTCAATTGCAGCTTGCTGGGAAAGCAATCAAGGTTACATCAATCACTTGAACAAGGAAGCTGCTGTCACTACTATGCATCAGTTTACTTAATTACATTGCAAAACTATGTTCACTAATCAGATCATTTTAATTCAATTCTGAGATAATTATTATTACTGAGCTCTTCTGTGACATCTGTGCAGCCTAGAAGAATTTATGGTAATACCAGAAGAGCTTGGGTGTGAAAACAAACTGCTGCTCTCCAAGATGAAATATAGTATTTGTGCAAAATTAAAATGCATTCTCTGCCCTGTAGATTTTAAAGTACACTTTGATATGTTTTAAAACAAAAGTACTTTTGTAAAATTGGCATCTTAATTTCACACTGATTCAGGAATGAATGTTCCTCTTTGAAAGATGTATTTAAATGTCTCAGCAAAAATGGAGATAAACACACAAATAAAATTAAGCAGTATACATTCATTAGCCTTAAAGACAGAACCCTCAGAGGCATTCCTCAAGAGTATCAGATATCAAGTATTAGATGCATCAAGAATATAAAATCTACTCTTACCTATATCAGAGCCTTATAATTTATTCCTGAGCTTTATAACCTATTCCTAAACCTTTACTACTCATTAGAATAGTCCATACACATCTAAGTAGTACCATTTACTTCAATGGAATGACTCATCTGAATTCGTAGATTATGAAGTAAGAAGTGACCATTGTGATCATCTAGTCTGACCTTTATAACACAGGCCATAGAATTGCACTGAATTAATTGCTGTGTAAACTAGTGGATATTTTAGAAAAAAGATTTGACTTAAAAATTTCTAGTGATGGAGAATCCACCACACCTTTTGCTAAATTGTTCCAATGATTAATTAACCTTGTTTTAAAAAATGTGCACCTTATTTCTAATCTAAATTGGTCTGGCTTCAATTTCCAGTCATTGGTGTGAAGGATTTCAGATCTTGAACCTGGGTCCCCAGGAAGCCACTGCCCAACAGCATGCTTGGAAAAGCGGGGAGTGTGGGCTGGTGGAGCATAACTCAGTGACACTGTCCTCAAAGCCCCTGATTGGAGGAGAGATCTGTCTTCTCCAATTGGCTCAGACTTGCTATTTCTAAACCAGGAGGCAGAACAGGAAGTTTTCTGAGCAACTGGGTGAATCCTTGGCTAGCTATTACATTGGACTCTGCCTTCTTGCCAGACTCCTGAGCCCTGCCTTCTTCCTAATTCCTGACACCCTGTCCTGTCCCTGCCTTACTGCCTTGTTCCAGATCCCCGCTTCTACGCCTCACCCTCTGGTTCTGAAACCTTGGCTTAATTCCTGACTCTGACACCAACTCTTGGATCCCGTTCCTGGCTCCTGAATCCTGCTCCAACCACTAGACCTGACCACCACTGCTCTGACCATTAGGTATAACCACCTACATCCTGGTCCACAACAGTTTGCTCGGATCAACACCCCCTCCAACTGGCCCAGCCAGGCATGGACCTAGTGGAGATCCCCTACCCTGAGAAATGCCAGCACTCCATCAGTGGGTGATCCACCTCCAGACAGACAACCAAGCCATGCAGATGTAGATTGCATGCTGATGGACAAGAATCAGGCACTACATGAACAAGTCCATCAACTCTGTGCAGAGAAAAATGCCACATCACCCCCCGCCCCGAGCCAGGACCTGTCATCACCTTCCCGGAGCACTTCAGTGGGCAATGATGAGCAGGAAGCCATAAGAGAGATAAAAGAGTTGCAGGAGGAGGTGGCTCATCTGCATAGCATCTGGGAGCAAGAGAACTTCAGCGACAGAATGCACACGGAGACATCTGGGATGGAGGATGCTAGCTGACTACAGCAGCACCAGATGAGGAAGGAGAACTGGATCAGCAAGCATTTCCAGTAGGTTATTAATAGACAGCAGAAAGCCTGCAAGGAATGGAAGATGGGAAGCATCAGCAAGAAAAACTACCTCTTGAATGTCAGAAAGTGTAGGGAAAAATGAGAACTGTCAAAAGCCAAGCAGAGTTGGAACTTGAAAAGAAAATTAAAATCAGTAGTAAAAGGTTCTATAGCACTAAAAAGAAAAGGAAAACAAGGAAAGAAGTGGGAGCGCTAAGCACTGAGGATGGGCTGCAGATTAAAGATAATCTAGGCATAGCCAACATCTAAATGAATACTCAGTTTTCAGTAAGGGTAATGAAGAGGGGGTAGTGGAAGGGTGGCTAATGGAAATGAGGACGTGGAAGTGGAAATTACCGCATCTGAGGTGGACGGCAAACTCAAACAGATTGGATGGCCCAGATAATCTCTATTCAGGAATATTAAATGAACTGGCACATGAAATTGCAAGGCCAAAAGCAAAGATTTTTAATGAATCCATAAATTTTGGGGTTGTACCCTATGACTGGAGAATTGCTAATATAATACCTATTTTTAAGAAAGGGAAAAGAAGTGATCTGGGAAACTACAGGCCTGTTAGTTTGATCTCAGTTGTATGCAAGGTCCTGGAACAAATTTTGAAAGAGAAAGTTATGGACATAGAAGGAAAGTGGTAATTGGGAGAAAATAGAATATGGTTTTACAAAGGGTAGATGGTGCCAGACCAACCTGATGTTTTTCTTTGAGAAGATAACTGATATTTTAGACAAAGAGAATGCAGTAGATCTAATCTACCTGGATTTTAGTAAGATATTTGATACTGTTCCACAGGGGAAATTATTAGTTAAATTGGAGAAGATGGGGATTAATATGAGAACTGAAAGGTGGATAAGGAACTGGTTAAAGGAAAGAATACGAGTCATACTGAAAGGTGAAATGTGTAGGAGGTCAGACTAGATGATCAGGATGGCCCCTTCTGACCTTAAAATCTAAGAGAACTGGCTGCGCTGCAAGAAGACTGGTTGCTGGCCATCTTGGGCAATAGATAGTGCTCCTCCCTGCAGGTGTCCCCCTCCCCCCAAGGCGAAGAACTGGCATGCTGTACTGGCAGCAGGAGATGAAGAGCAGACTCCAAGGGCTGAGGAGGAGGAGCCATTCGCCCTCAAGGCTGTACCCGAGAGGAGGGAGATGTAACGTGCTGATGGTCAGGGACTCCCTTACGAGGGGAATGGAGGTATCCATCTGCTGACATGGTGGCCTGCCAGGTGTGCTACCTGCCTAGCCTGTGTCTGAGAGATTATGGAAAGGCTGCCGAGGTTTATCTGTCCCCTATGCCCACTATTCCATGCTGCAAATCCATGTGGACACTAATGATACTGCCAGATCTGACCCTAAGCAGATCAGCAGTGACCATAATAAGGCTCTTGGAGCTAGGGGTCAGGGATGCAGGTTGTGTTCTTGTCCATCCTCCCAGTTGAGGGTAAGGGCCCAACCAGGGACACACATACCCTGGAGATGTCTACAGGAGGGCTTCAACTTCCTTTACAATGGGATTTTGTTCCAGGAAGAATGTCTGCTGGAAAGAGTTCATCTGACCAAGAAGGGGACGCACATCTTTATGCGCTGACTCGCCAAGGGTTTTAAAGTCAGTTCAAAGTGGGGCAGGTGACAAAAGCCCACAGGCAAGTATAAAAAAGGTGACCTCAAATATAGGATTAGGTGTTGTGGGAGACATGGAAAATTACAACAGTGTCATGGAAGAAAACAAGGGGGAAAGCAGTGGGGCATCTGCTCAACATCTTAGATGTCTATACAGAAATGCAATGGGGAATAAAGAACTGAAAGTATTAGTACATAAGCTAAATTATGACTTAACTTGCATCACAGACTTGGTGGGATAAATCCCATTATTGGAATAGTGGTATAGAGTAGTAACAACTTGAAGACAGGCAGGGTAAAAAGGAAGATTATATGCACTTGTTCTGATTTCCAGAAGGGAAGTGGGAGGCAGACCAGATCACCGACAATGAGAAGTACTCACATTTTCCATAGATCAGATGGTGTGGCTTTTGACCAAACATCTGCAGACAAACAGGCCATCTTGTAAACTGGATTACCAGTTCCTGGGCCCCTACTGAATTTGCTGACAAATCAACCTGGTTACCTTAGAACTCTTCCTGCCTCAATCCATCTGGATCCATCCGGTGTCTCACATATCACTTCTAAAGCTCCATACATAGACCTGTGTCCTCACCACTCTGAACTGCCCTCCCCCACCAATATGTATTCAAGGGCACGATGAATATGTTGTCCGTGAGATCCTTGATGCCAGAATGAAACAGGATAAACTAAGGTATTCGACTGATTGGGAGGGTTATGGTACCAAAGAATGCTCCTGGGATCACGCAGAAAATGTCCACGCACCTGACCTGGTAAAAACCTTCCATGAGAACCATCCTGGAAAATCCAGCCTACTGATGCCTGGAGAGTGCTCTAAGGGAGGGTGTATGTGATGGGAGGGATTGTGGGTTTCAAACCTGGGTCCGTGGATCCCACCTGTCCTTAGACCGCAGCTACTACCTGACAGCTTGCTGGGACCAGCAGAGAGTGTGGGCTAGTGGACCCTAGCTCACCAGAGGAACTGCCCATGAAGCTCCTGATTGGAGGAGATGTCCGATCGCCCCAACTGGCTCAGACTCACTATTTAAACCAGGAGACAGCACAGGAAGTTGTTCGAGCAACCAGCTGAATCCTTGGCTGGCTGATAAATTGGACCCTGGCTTCTTGCCTGACTCCTGAGCCCTGCCTTGTTCCTGATTCTTGCTTCTCAGTCCTGTTCTCCTGCCCTCTTGCCTTCCTGCCTTATTCCAGATTCCTGCTCCTATAGGCCATCCCTGGGTACTGATTCTGGCTCCAACCTGGGCTTGGCTCTTAACTGTGACTCTGACCCTTCGCTTGACTCCTAACACTATCTCTGGTTTTGACCCCTGGTTCCAGCTCCTGGTGCCAACCACTAGGCCTGACCACCATTACTCTGACCACTGGGTCGGACCACCTATGTCCAGGTCCATGACAATAGAGTCTTGTTATATCTTTGTATGCTAGATTGAAGAGTCCTCTATCATAAAATTTGTGTTCCCCAAGTCAGTACTTCTAGACTGTGATCAGGTCACTCCTTAACCTCTTCTCTTTGTTAACTTAAACATATTTAACTCCTTGAGTCTCACTATAAGGCATATTTTCCAATCTTTTGATCATTCTCCTGGCTCTGCTCTGAACTCTCACCAAGTTACCAACATCCTTCTTGAATTGTGGACACTAGAACTGAACACAGTATTTTAGTAGTGGTCACACAGAGTTGTAGAATTAGCCATTATTTAACAGATGGAGACAAAAAGACACTTGGTCAAGACAACTTCCAAAGAACTGCACTGCAGACACTGGCAGAATATCAGATGAAAGGTTACAGCCAATCATCCCCTCTGCCCTCTTTCAAATGTCCCCCCCTTGAAACTCCCTTCTGTAGTCTCATCCTCCACTGCTGATTTCTCAAGACTATCTACTCGAGTTCCTGTGATGCATCTCTAGAGCTTTGTGCTATAACTCTCCAAATGAGACTAAACTCCTCAGGACAAGGACCTGGACGTGTGTCATAAATATGTTGATATGAAAAAATTTCTACCACAAGTCAGAGAAATTAAACTGGTTTGTAGATATGCTGCTAACAAATTTATTTTGAAAACTGAGGGGGAGTGCACTGTATCCGTTATTTGAATGCCATTTATATACTTAACAGATTGTTTAAATTTCATAGTCTACCCATCAGGGTAATCTGATTGCGGGTCACGAGACATTTTGCTGACATTGACCGTCCACAGGCACAGCCCTCCGCAGCTCCCAGTGGCCGCGGTTGACCGTTCCCAGCCAATGGGAGCTGCGGGAAGCGGTGGGCCACAGGGAATATTTCTCAGTTTCCTGAAGTTCCCATATATCCTACATTTTGTATTTTATATGTTTTCACCATCTGAATAAATGTGGCTGCTTAGAAAGAGCTGTGTGGAGTACTGGTAAATCACACCCGTCATAGCCCTCGAATAGAAAGTAATTCACCTGGCCTTTAGGCAGACTGGCTTGCTGTGGATACCACAGTATATGGCAGGAGAGTCATACCCAGTGTACGACCTCCTGCAGAACACAGGCCATACAATTTCACCAAGTGATTCCTGCATCAAGTCCATAACTTCTAGTTGAGCTGGATTACAGTCTTATAGCAAGTATCAGTCATTGGTACTTAATATTAATTTACCATCTGACTTGCTATACACAGACCCTGTTTTGCTATGTACCTTCTATTGAGTCACACAATGCTATGAAACCAGTAGTTTGAAATATTTTTATTTAGCTGCTACTGTGAATGATGTAACTGACACATTAAAAATAAATTCTGATACATATTCTGGCTGCACTAATGTTTTAAATTCTCTTTTGTATTCATACCAAGAAAGCTTTTTAAAGTTTAATTCACTCAAGGCGACTGACAGTCAAATGCAATCAGTAAGTTGTTAAAAATATAAACAATTTTAATTGAAGATTGTTTTTGAAGGGAGATGCTTAATAAATTACACTAGGAATTGTCTTTCAAATACATATCAGGAAAAGTACAATACAGCACATTTTGTTGAGCACCTGGGAAACTGTATTTCTCATGCATTTGTAACAATCAATTATGAGTATGTCAGTCCCATTAAAGCAGAGTCAATTAATCTAATTGGTCTTTTACCACTGTTTGAGTCAAGCAAACAAATATCTATGGCCTTGCATACATTGGGAGAATTTGTAAGCATTTTTCTGCCCCAGTGTAGCACCACCAATGCTACCAACTCTGAAACATGACCTGAAGACAGGGAACAGGTATTTTTAATCACTGTTTAATAGAATATGCATGATCAACATGGTGCACCATTAACATGGACCATCAACAAAAAGGCTACATCTAGACTGCATAGCTCTTGTTGTGGCCTTTAGAGTATGTGTAGCTATATGCTGCAGTGAAAAAGGCTCTGGCAGATGGAGGCAGCAGGGAAAGACTTGACAGTGGGGAGCTTTCGGAACCTTTCCCCACTGCCTTCCCTGACAGAGCCTTTCTCCACTGCCCAAGTCTTTCCCTGCAGTGGGAAAAGGCTCCGGCAGTGACGAAGCAGCGGGACATTATACTGCTCAAAATAGTAGCGTAGACAGGGAGGCACGATTTGGGTGACTAGAGAGCCATGTAGTAGCGTATATACCCACAGGATTCAGGAGTGTCTTTACTTGCCTAAGCAGTGCCTAATGGCCTATATTGATATTTATACCCACGTTAGGGGGCGTGCAATGTACCGTACATGCTGCCAAAAGGAGTGTGCAGTGTAGACGTACCTACAGAGAAGGGAGTTAGCAAAAACCAACTCACCAGAAGGTGATTTCTTGCAATGCAAAAGAGGGCCTTCCACATGCTGTCTCCAATATTCCAATTTTTGTATGCTTGAATATTAATGACAATTTCATCATGAAATAATTTTGAAGTTCATGAAATATATTTTATTCATATGAGAGCCAAAGAGTGCAGATGGTATTTCCATTGCTAATGTCCCTCAGTAGTCTACTGAGGGCTGAATCAGCCCATCCTCCTGGTACCCTAACCACACCACTCAGTTCTGGAGATATGACCACCCTCCGCAGGCTCTGGTGAAAAGAAAATTTATAGGTTTTTTTCATCATCACAACACCCCCACCCATTCCCAGGGTGGATTTTCTATCCTGGAGCCCTACATCAGGGTGTGACCTGGATTCTGACAGTGTAACTCTGGCTGGTAGCATACAGTATAAATTGAAAAAGAACAGGAGTACTTATGGCACCTTAGAGACTAACAAATTTATTAGCGCATAAGCTTTCGTGGACTACAGCCCACTTCTTCGGATGCATATAGAGTGGAATAAATATTGAGGAGATATATATACACACATACAGAGAGCATAAACAGGTGGGAGTTGTCTTACCAACTCTGAGAGGCCAATTAAGTAAGAGAAAAAAAAACTTCTGAAGTGATAATCAAGATAGCCCAGTACAGACAGTTTGATAAGAAGTGTGAGAATACTTACAAGGGGAGATAGATTCAATGTTTGTAATGGCTCAGCCATTCCCAGTCCTTATTCAATCCTGAGTTGATTGTGTCTAGTTTGCATATCAATTCCAGCTCAGCAGTCTCTCGTATAAGTTCAGGTTCTGTGGTGAAATTGCTCAGTCATTTCCCTCTAATTTTTGTCTCTTAATTGTAGCTGTGTTTTAGCTTTACATCTGTCAGTTCAGACCTTATTCAAGTTTCTTATTTTACTTGGAAAAATACTACTATTTTAAGAAAGAAAATTCCACGTGTAGTGTCAAAAAGATAAGCCATGAGATCTGGAGGAGCAGGTAGGAGTAGTATAGTTATTTGTTTAATACCAGATTTAGCTCCTGCCTGTGACATTTAAAGGTAGTTTAAGTGGTCTTAAATTTCACTCCAAACTTTCAGATGGTTAAAAGTACAAGTATAAGAGACCAAGTGGGGCTCAGAGAAGGTGACTCTCAAGTGGGAAACAAGATAAAGGTACTGACTAATGAGAAAATAAATCAGTGGTACAGTTCAGGAATTAGCATAGGAAAGTGAAAGCGTTAGACTAAGTGGTCATTTCTGAAACTCTACAGATACAGTATAGAGAATGCCAAGGAGGGTAAGAGAAACAAATGGTTAAAGAGGTGGTCAACAGAGAAGGAATTCAAATTAAGTATTAGTATTAATAATAAAGAATAATGAAGCATTAGTCATTTTGGAGAAAAGGAGTTTGAATCAGACAGACAATCCCAACTTCAACAGATTGGGGAATGATCTCTGTCTAGTACCGATATGTAAACCAGAAAGTGAATTGAGATAATCATTTCCTTTTCAGGTAAATTCTAAGGTAATTACAAAAGGGGCAAATGGTTAAAAAAAATGGAGGAAGAACGGGATACAAAATAATCTGAAATAATCACAGACTGTCACTAAAACTACAGGAAATAAGCAAAATTAGGTAAAGGATGATATTTCAAGAAACAAGGCAGGATGTCTAATATATATAAGGATATAATATTTTCTAGAGAGGAAAAAGTCAAAAAATGGGATAACATTACACTGTACATTAAAACATGTACAAAGTGAAATACAGACTCACTCTGAGGGAAAGGATAAAAGTAAAAGTTTATGGTTTATGGCCAGACCCATATAAATCAGAGGGTAAATTCCAGTGGTCACTTGCTACAGACGACAATGAAAAATTGGATAAAACCTACTCAACTGTATAATACCAATATCACTACTCCAGGACTCAGGAGTCATGGGGATTTTAATTATCTAGATATTTGCTAAGGCACTCATGGTAAGACACAAATATAAGAAAGATTTTAAAGAGTCCTGAATAATTTTTGATTAAGAGCTGCAAAAGCAACTAGGAAAGATGTTACTATTGGTCACAACCTAATAGCAATGACCATGGAGAAGAATGATTTTGGTCAAATGATCACAAAGGATGACTTTTTCAATAATAAGAATGGAAGACAAAGATGAAGAGACAGGAAAAGAATGGAAAACACCAAAAGAAACTGTCATACAAAACAACCGAACATTAGAAAAAATATGCAAAAAGCTCCATGGGACTACAGTGATGGTACTCAAGGGTCAGAAAAGACATGAACAAAAAAAAAGAGGAAGACATTATGTAAGAGTGTTTCTTGTATAATTAAGAAGTAGGGCTGTCGATTAATTGCCGTTAAAATTTACTCAAAAATTAATCACGATTAAAAAAATTAATCGTGATTAATCACAGTTTTAATTCCACTGTTAAATAATAGAATATCAATTGAAATGTATTAAATATTTTGGATGTTTTTCTACATTTTCAATATATTGATTTCAATTACAACACAGAATACAAAGTGTATAGTGCTCACTTTATATTATTTTTTATTACAAATATTTGCACTGTAAAAACAATAAAAAAAATAGTATTTTTCAATTCACCTCATACAAGTACTGTAGCACAATCTCTTTATCGTGAAAGTGCAACTTACAAATGTAGATTTTTTTATTACATAACTGCACTCAAAAACAAAACCATGTAAAACTTTACAGCCTAGAAGTCCATTCAGTCCTACTTCTTCTTCAGCCAGTCACTCAGACAAACAAGTTTGTTTACATTTATGGGAGAAAATGTTGCCCACTTCTTATTTACAATTTCACCAGAAAGAGAGAACAGGCATTTGCATGGCACTTTTGCAGTCGGCATTTCAAGGTATTTATGTTGCGATATACTAAACATTCGTATGTCCCTTCATGCTTCGGCCACGATTCCAGAGGACATGCTTCCATGCTGTTGACGCTCATTAAAAAAATAATGCATAATTAAATTTGTGAATGAACTCCTTGGGGGATAATTGTATGTCTCTTGTTCTGTTTTACCCACGTTCTGCCATATATTTCATGTTATAGCAGTCTCGGATGATGACCCCGCACATGTTGTTCGTTTTAAGAACATTTTCACTTCAGATTTGACAAAACACAAAGAAGGTACCAATGTGAGACTAAAGATGGCTACAGCACTCGACCCAAGGTTTAAGAATCTGAAGTGCCTTCCAATATCTGAGAGGGATGAGGTGTGGCACATGCTTTCAGAAGTCTTAAAAGAGCAACACTCCAATGAGGAAACTACAGAACCCAAACCATGGATGGATGCATGTCCTCTGAAATGGTGGTTGAAGCATGAAGGGAAATATGAATCTTTAGCACAGGGGTTCTCAAACTGGGGGTCAGGACCCCTTGGGAGTCATGATGTTATTACATGGGGGGACGCGAGCTGTCAGCCTCCACCCCAAACCCCACTTGCCTCCAGCATTTATAATGGTGTTAAATATATAAAAAAAAAATGTTTTGAATTTATAAGAGGGGTCACACTCACTTGCTATGTGAAAGGGGTCACCAGCACAAAAGTTTGAGAACCACTGCTTTAGTGCATCTGCACATAAATATCTTGAGACACTGGCTACAACAGGTGACATTGTAAGCAAGCAGCAGTCAGCATTATCTCCTGCAAATGTAACCAAACTTGTTTATTCGAGCGATTGGCTGAACAAGAAGTCAGAGTGAGTGGACTTGTCGGCTCTAAGGCTTTACATTATTTTATTTTTAATGCAGGTTTTTTTGGTACATAATTAAACTTCCATGATAAAGAGATTGCACTACCGTACTTGTATTAGGTGAATTGAAAAATACTATTTATTTTGTTTTTTACAGTGCAAATATTTGTAATCAAAAATAAATATAAAGTGAGCACTGTACAATTTATATTCTGTGTTGTAACTGAAATCAATATATTTGAAAATGTAGAAATATTTAAATGGTATTCTATTATTGTTTAAAAGTGTGATTAATTGCCCAATTAATTTTTAATCACGTAATTAATCCTGATTAATTTTTTAAATCTCTTGATGGCCCTATTTAGAAGAAAAAAATTCAAGTACAGTATTAGGAAAGAATTCATGCCTCGGTGAGGCTGCTAGAAGGAAGAGGTGCACTTACCTAAACAAGATACTTAAAAAACATAGTGGCTCAAAAAAGCCTTGTTGGGCTATTTTGTCCTGTGCACCCTACTTCCACTTAGGTCCAGGAGTTCCTTTGCCTTAATTTTTGAAGAACTTAATCCAATGGAAACTTTATAATGATGGTGCCTCAATTGCATTCCTAAACAGACTGCTTTGTTTGCCACTATGTTTTTTATCTCAATAACTTCTCAATGTAGTAAGTTATAGAATAGAGGTGCACAATTCTGTTGTTCAGGCACCAGTAAGATTTCTGGGGTCTCATAGAAGTATCTTGTTTAGGTAAATGCACCTCTTCCTTCTAGCAGCCTCACCGAGGCCCCACATTTGTGTGCGTATTTGAAAATTCACTTGAAACACATACACAACAAAGCAGGGAAGCTTGGAATTCTTGTCCTCTTGTCCCCGGCTGCTGGGAGGGAATGAGCCTACATCCTCCCTCTTCTCACCATAGCAATGGAAGCATTTTCCTTTTTGTGTCTTCACTATTCTCAATTTCCCCTCTTGCCCCTGAACCTCAGTGTGTGAATGCCGATCTTTCCAAGCTGCACTCATGTCCATTTTACAGTACTCTTCCTGAGAAATGGAAGAGGGCTCTCTGCAAGGAAGTTCAGCTGACCCAGAACTACTTACTCAGACCAATGGACACTCTGGCCATGTCTCCACTACCACTTATGTTGGCAAAAATTATGACGCTCGGAGGTGTGAAAAAAGCACATCTCTGAATGACATAAGTTTCGCCAGCTTAAGTGATAGTGTGCACAGCGCTATGTCGGCAAGAGAGCTTCTCCCACTGACATAGGCTTGTTGGGGGTGATCTAATTATGTTGATGGGAGAGCTCTCTCCCGTCGCCACAGAGCAGCTATATGAAAGATCCTACAGTGGCTCAGCTGCATCAGTACGACCTGAAAATGCTTTAATAAATGTAAATAGTGTAAAGAACAGTAATATCTACACAAGTACAGTGGTACTATTGGTTTTATGGTAGTGCCCATTATGTGCTACGCACTTTCCAGACAGACAAGAGGAAACAGCCCTACCCCAGAGATCTCGCAATAAAGATAAACAGACATACATATAGTCAGAGGCTAAAGCAATTGGAAAATTCTCTCTTTAAAAAAAACTCCATATATAGCACAAGTTTGTCTGCACACTGGCAACACACTATTGGCTTCAAATTGAAATAGGTCAGTTGGTCCATTATGGAAAAGTTTTCCCAAATCCTAGTTATATGTATTCATCTTTTGGCTTCTGCACTTCTCTGGTTCCTATGTGGAAAGTTCTGTTGAACTAGATTGGGCTGCTGCAATCTCCTTAAAACCATGACACATACACTAGTTGCATACCATCTCTAAAGACTTTTGTTGTGCCTCGCGAGGAAGCTCCAAAGCTTCATTGGGTTAAAGTTATTGCAAATGTGCTATGCCACAAAGTACTTAGTAACGCCATTTTTATTTTGCTAACGTTCACAGTTTCTATCATTATGGCATTCAAGAATGGCAATTAAATACTTTTATATCGTGCCCTGAACACTGTTTGACTTAGCCACTAATGGAGTGAACCAGAGTGAGTTTTAGTTCTTAAACTCAGATTTCATTCCAAAGGGCCCATATCTTCTTATGATTCTATAAGGCAACCTCCAATTTTAATCACAGGGCTTTCGTAATCCCTTTATTGTTGTAATATTCCTCTTCCTACCATTCTTTACTTCTGGGTCAACAGCTATGTAAGTAGTTTGAGCTACTGTAAGAAGTTGCATTGCTCAGGAATAAATTGCAAACAACTATTGAAGTAAAATTCTTAGATCGTTGTAGCAGGCAGAGCCCAGAGAATCTCTGAAGGCAGAAAATTAAATGAGTAGATCCATTACCTAAAGACTATACTCAGCATTCACTAAGGGCTGGTCCACGCTAACCCCCCAGTTTGAACTAAGATACGCAACTTCAGCTATGTGAATAACGTAGCTGAAGTTGAAGTATCTTAGTTCGAACTACAAGGTACTTACTGCGGGTCCACACGCGGCAGGCAGGCTCCCCCATCGACTCCGCGCACTCCTCTCGTGGAGCAGGAGTACCGGTGTCGATGGCGAGCACTTCCGAGATCGATTTATCACGTCTACACAAGACGTGATAAATCGATCCCAGAAGATCGATTGCTTACTGCCGAACCCGGAGGTAAGTATAGACGTACCCTTAAAGTGGTCAGAGTGAATGGTGAAACATTCTAGATACCCGGTTTGTCCTGGCAAGAAAAACTGATTATTGGTGAATAGAAGCACTCAAAGAAAAACTGCACTAAAAGTTCTTTCAAGATGGCTTATCAGGTGCACATTTTCAGCTCTGCCAAGGGAGCAGAGTTAAAATGCTGAAATTTTACCACCTGGATTGAAGAGGCAGGCCAAAGCCTGGGGATAAACAGCACTGAAACAGAAAAAACATGTCCTTGATGAAACGAAAGGGAACAGCCATCAAAGTAGATCTGCTGAAAGAAAGCTACAAACTATACGATTAACACATAAGCCTTAGAAATTATCTGAAGTTAAAAAAGAAGAAGAAGAATTGGCAGCATTCCATCTGTTCAACACTGAAAAAAACTGAAGGGATGTGAAATAACTGAGTGTTTGTTTTATTAAACCTTAGGTGGCATAATACCTGAGAGTTTAACTGAAATTCTAAAGCAAATGGCAATTTAATCAAAACATAAAAAGTTTGTGGCTCACAACATTTTAGCTAACTAAAGTACCTTGGAAAGCATGCAAGATACCATATACTGTATCTACATGCCTACAGAGCTCAGTCTGATGCCTGAACTGTGGTAGCAAGTGGAAAGCATTAGAATCATAAAATTATAGAAGATTAGGGTTGGAAAAGACCTCAGAAGGTCATTTAGTCCAACCCCCTGCTCAAAGCAGGACCAACCCCAAATAATCATCCCAACCAGGGCTTTGTCAAGTCGGGCCTTAAAAACCTCTAAGGATGGAGATTCCACCACCACTCTGGGTAACCCATTCCAGTGCTTCACCACCCTCCTAGTGAAATAGTTTTTCCTAATATCCAACCTAGACCTCCCCCACTGAAATTTGAGACCATTACTCCTTGTTCTGTCATCTGACACCACTGAGAACAGCTTAGCTCCATCCTCTTTGGAACTCCCCTTCAGATAGTTGAAGGCGCTATCAAATCCCTTCTCACTTTTCTCTTCTGCAGACTAAATAAGCCCCGTTCCCTCAGCCTCTCCTCATAAGTCATGTGCCCCTAGTCATTTTTGTTGCCCTCCACTGGACTCTCCAATTTGTCCACATCCTTTCTGTAGTGGGGCGTCCAAAACTGGATGCAATACTCCAGATGTGGCCTCACCAGTGCCAAATAGAGGGGAATAATCACTTCCCTCGATCTGCTGGCAATGCTCCTACTAATGCAGCCCAATATGCTGTTAGCCTTCTTGGCAACAAGGGCACACTGCTGACTCGTATCCAGCATTTCGTCCACTGTAATCCCCAGGTCCTTTTTTGCAGAACTGCCACTTAGCCATTCGGTCCCCAGCCTGTAGCGGTGCATGGGATTCTTCCATCCTAAGTGCAGGACTCTGCACTTGTCCTTGTTGAACTTCATCAGATTTCTTTTGGCCCAATCCTCCAATTTGTCTCTGTCACTCTGGATCCTACCTCTCCCTCCAGCTTAGTGTCATCCGCGAACTTGCTGAGGGTGCAATCCAGCCCATCATCCAGATCACTGATGTGACAACATATGCAGAGTTCTTTCCTACAGTGCAGCTTGCACAGAAAACTTGTAGAAAGCTTTGCTCACATGCATACCCATATTTTGAGAAAATGCAGCACCCTCACTGGGGACTCTCACTCTGAATCTTGTGCAGCAGCACTATCATCGGGCAACCTAACTGAACTGGTCCAGAAGCTGTTAAGCCGTTTGCTGTTTCCCTATTGGAGTAAGCTACATCTGGCCAAATGGGCATTATAATTACCAATTTTAGCAGCCACATAGAGAAAATGAGGCTTAGAAGAAAAAGCAATGGGAATATTTGGGTTTCAAGAATATCATATGTTGGGATTAGTGTGCACTGACTAGATCCATTAGCAAAAAGAAGCATGAGATTTAGAACAGTTTTAGCACTATGCCCAAATCCTGGGAATCGGGACTAGCTGGCTGGCTCTGGTGATCTCTGCAGAAGAGAAGGGGGAGGCTACAATAGCCTCTTTACCCCTTTCACTCCCACTGTGTGCTGGATAACTGTCCGTGGATCCACCCGCAGGAGATACATTAGCCCCAACCAACGCCCCAGCATGCTGCCAATGCCTCACACTGGGTGCTATGCCACCATGGAGCTGGAAATCACTTTCCAAACCAGTTTGCTAGACTGGTATTTCTTCCTGTGTCTTCCAAGCTGTAAACGCTTTTGGGGCAGGAACCATAAACCCCTATGTGTTTGTGCCTATCACATATTGACAATATCTTAATATGAAATAAATAACAAACTTCACTTTATTTGACCAAAATAAAGGTTCCATCACAGGGATACTTATGCTTTACAAAGATAGCAGCATTGTGAATGAGAAATAAGTGCATCTTTGATAGGAAAATTCACTTACCGGTGAATAATGTGATTAATTCGAGTACTCCTATGTTAAACATAACATCAATAGTGTAACAATGATTTAACAGGTCAGATTAGAAAACTAGAACACTAAATCAAAAGGCGTTTATAGTTTGTGCTATCAGAAGTGTTTTGCTATGTAAGCTAAAGGCACCTGGCAAGAAAGAGAGTATCTTAAGCTTTGTGCAATTCATGTGAGTTACCTACTAACTTAAACACAGATGTGATGACTCAAGTACTTATTTTAGAATATGAAATTTGATTTGCTGGGATATTACAGTGATGGGCAGCTTAAAAATGTAAATAAGCATTTGACATCCATTTTATAGTACACAAACATACTACTGAGGAAAACGGGCTGGTTGAGATAGTCATTTAAAATTAAACCTAATGTTTTTATGGATTTTCAGCTCAAATACAAGCTTAATGATAAATCAATTATGTAAACGTAAGTTGACTCTGGCTATAATCAATCTTTCTTGTCCATACGTGATTTATTTTGCTGACCCAATGTTATACCAGGATTCACAGAATCTTGCAAAGTGTCTTATAGGAATACATAAAAGTATAACCACAGCAAGAACCACACATACTGATAGAGATTTAACATGCTGTATTCCAGAAACTAAAACCAATTCCCTGTATAGTGCTCATTACATTTCAAAACAGACAACTGTAAAATTGTAGGATTCATCTGTACTAACATTAATTTGAAAAACTGTCTCCAATTTAGATATCATGTTCTAATGTGCTGTTCCAAGTAAACAGTAAGTTAAAGAACAAAAATGTGGAACACTTGATAATTCTACTACACAACTATTTACATAGTAGTAAGAGAAAAATCAAATAGCAAATAATTGTGTTCAAAAGAGAACATTTTTCTCTTAATGCTACATAAAAATGCCTTCTTCAATGGCATAAAGTTTACAAATCTTTCCTGTAATGGTGAATGCTGCTTTGAACCGCTATCTTACAGGTTTTCATGGCACTATTATCTATTCAGAAATATTTCTCACAGATCAAAACTAAAACCGATTACAGTGGGGGGAAAGGTAAATACATTAACCCATCTCTGAAGATCAGGGGTTACACATCTTCCCTTAAATTATTAATACAAATTAATTTGATGGTGTCAAACTATTCTGAGTGGCCACTGGACCATATCCCAAAACCACCACCAAATGTAGCATAGTTCAAAAGCTCTGCTCAGTAGAGGCCCAGAACTGGAACAACAGAGATGCTGTAGAACTAAGGTGCACTACCAAAGCAGTTTGAACAGCAAGCTACGGGATGTCAAGAGAATAAAATGACACTTGAATTAATATGAATGAACTTTAGTTTGGCATTACAGTATGGGAAAATAATGAAAAATCACAAGGCAAGATATAAAAGCAATATAGTTTCAAATCCAGATGCTAGCACAAAGAGAAGAAGATAGAGCATTGACAAAAAATCATAAAAGAGAAAGGGAAGAGTCTGGAACAGGACAGCATCACCTGGAGGAAAAGAAAATAAAGAAGATGGTTGGATGAGATAAGATATCAAGGAAATGGAAATCCATTAATAATGGAATTAGTGTCCAGGCAGTTTCCACAAAGTAAGCAAAACTATTTCCATGGCTCAGTGAATTTGAAAGAGCCATGTAATAGGAAGGTGATGGGTAGTATACAACAAATGATTGTAAGAACCATCTTGTAAAGTTGTAGCTGGTATACAATTAGTATAAATACTAAATAATATAAATGGAGCAAATTATGATATTCAGCTGCTACAATATAGCAAAGAGCTTAAAACAAACACAGAATTTTCCAAAAAATAACAGCGATGAAAGTTACGCTAGCAAAACTAGAAGACCCCGCTGATAAACTCTGACTTTTAAAAGTGTTTGGGGTGCACTGCTAATATATTTACAAAACAATCATTTATAAAGCTCACAGTAGTAATCCTTTCTTCCAATATGAGTGTGATGGGTTCCCCCGGGGTGCCACTTGGAACTGGGATACCACTTAACCCGGCCTGACCCACCAGCCTGGGCTCCCTTTCACACTGTGGTGATGTGATAAATTGACAAGCTCTCCAAGCTTGCTTTCACTAGCATACACACAGATAGGGACACATCCAGCTGCAGCTTCACACACAATGCTGAGATCAGCTCTGCATGGGAAGGCTCAGCTAAGGCACCTCCCAGTTGTGTAAACCCAAAATTATACCATCTTACACTGCACAGAGAACTGCACAGCGTAAGCTCATAAAATTCACCCCCTCCCTCAATGTGGAGAAAAATATGCAACAGCTTTCTGCCCCAAGCTATAATTTCCACACACTTGTTTTAAACAAAACCAAAACAAGTTTATTAACTATAAAAGATAGTTAAGTGATTATAAGTGACAGAAAACTGATCAAAGCAGATTGCATTAGTAAATAAACAAAACTGCAAACTGATCTTAACACACTAGATAGGTAGGATATGAATTAGCAAATTCTCACCCTGAGTGTAAAAACAAGCTGGCAGATTCTTAAGGCACAAGCTGCCTTGGCTTTCCCAGGTTTTCATACACAGGCTAAAAATCCCTCTAACTTGGGACCATCACTTCCCACAGTTGAGTCCTGGCCCCTTAGATGTTTCCAGGTGTGTTGCTGTAGGGAGAGTGAGGTACCATCATGATGTCATTGTCCCCTTTTTATATCTTCTTCCCACCTGCTGGAAAGCTCTTTTGCTCTGACCTGGGTCAAACAGTTCCCATTGTGTAGTGCTATCTCTGAGAGGTTTCTATTGTGCACAGTTCCTGGGGTAATTCTTATGCATCTGTGCCTTTCTTCAATAAGCCATTAACATTGTTGGGCCTTTTTACTATAGTACACGAAAGGCTGCTTGTGGGTGTTTTCAACCTCACATGTTTCAGTAACACAGACATTACCAAACTTTATAATTTCACATACAATCCAACGAGATATTACTGTCTAGCAGATCTAGACTTTTAGAATGATACCTCACAAGGCTTACTTTGTACAGAACATATCCTAATTACATGACAGTGGTGAATACTGGGGTGTCAGGGTGTCACAATGAGGATGAAGAATAGGGCCCTAGATGTCATGTTTAAAGCATTTTTAAAGCTTTAAGGATTCTTTCTGCACATATTTTCAATTGCACATAGCACACAACTGTAGAAAAACTGATGGTGACTAACTTTATCGCCTATTAGAGTCAGGTAATATCCACATCAATATTGTCCCCCACACAATGAAGCATGAACTTGATTTCTGAATGAAATATGTAGAGTGGGGGGGATTTCTCTCCTCCCAGAAGCCAATAAAAATGTATCTCTTTTGGGACTTTTCTTGAAGAAAAATGCAAGCAAATTCAGAAGACAACACTTTCCGGTCAATTTGCTCCTTGATTCTGACATTTCAATGAATGATCTGGGATCAATCCTACATTAGTACATGTATCAGTTATATGCATGGTACACATGGTAACAACAAATTAATTCTTAGGTGGTTACCTCCTGATGTGTGTGGGAAGCCTACAAATGCAAGAAATCACCTCGCAGTTCATAGAGTTAAAAAAACCAACTGATAAATCACCCATATAATAATGCTGTAGCTTTTTTATGATGTGATTTGGCCTTGCAGTATTGCAAGGACACTGGTAAAAGAATTTAGGATTATAAAAGGACAGGATAAAAAGCCAGCAACCAACTAAAATCTAAAATTGTAGTATTGCTCAAAATATAATTGCATTTAAGCGTATTTAAACATTCATGTTTAAGTTCCTATCTGTTAAGAATAAAGCTGTGGCCTTTTTAATGCCAGTTGATGATTCATTGTGTGCATAGGCAGAGAGTTTTAGGCCAAGTGCACATTTTAGTATTGGTCATAGTTTTCACAGAGGAAACAGATACTAAAAACATCCAAATGTCAATGGAAAACTTATCAATGAAATGCAGACCAGGACTGGAGGCTGTTGGCAGTGGGGTGTGGAAAATGGACTTGGAATTGTGGTGAAAGGGACCATGAACCAAGGGGAAGGGACTATGATTGGTTCTCGGCAAGGAGACTGGGACTGGGAGCCAGTGGGGCGGGGGGGGGGGGGGGGGAGAGAGAGACAGTTCTGACAAGGAGCCAAAGTGCCAGAGGCAGGGAACTGGGATTGGTTGTGCAAAGAGACTGAAACAAGGAGCCAAGTTGGTGGTAAAGACAACAGATGAGGAGTCCTGGGAATCACTGTGGATGCAGGCAGAAAATTAAGCCACGGAGCTTGGGGGGTAGAGGGGCTGACTGGGGGAGAAGACAGAGCACAAGGAACCAGGGAAAGCAAGAGAGACTAAGACTTGCAGAAGGGGTCTGAGATGAGAAATCCGAGGAGTGGAGACAGGAGGTGAGGGGAATGGGTCTGGGATGTGGAACAAAAGTTGAACACCACATGGGACAGGTTGGCAGCGACAGGACAGAAGGGGTTAAACTTGGGGACAATGGGCAGAATAGTCTGCGCCCATCAGAAAATACTTCAGAGTCTGAAACGGAAGCCAACATTTCCAAGTCTCCCCATTCCTCTGCTGTCAGCAAAAATCTGTAAAACCCACTGGCTAAGTCTTCCATCCCCCTCTATTGATGGTCTATGTAGAGGAGAGCCACCTACTATTGCTCTCAGTGCCTCCATTAGCTCAAGAGGCAGAGATCTGCATGGGGGATCTAAAGGTTCCAGGCCTGGGTGTCAATATGATGCCACATGATGACATTTTTTCTAGTTTGCTTTATTAAAAACCTAGAAAATTGCACACGAAAAACTATGTCATTAAGGCTACAAAGTCAAGCACTCAAAAGTTAGAAAATGCCAGAATTAAGGCGGTCTGTGAAAGCTTAATAAAGTCCCCTTCTGCGTATGCATTAGGACGCACACTTTAATTACATGATCATACATTATTTTTTCCACAGGACCTCTTCTGAGTACTTGACTTTGCAATGGTAATGATGTTCCCTTTAATGACATTGTGTGTGTAGAATAGGATAAATCACCTACTGCAGTCCCTCTGGAATACTGGGGTGTAACATATTAGGCAGACTGCCGTTTATCCAGTAGGGCTAGGCTTACACACCCCAATAAAATAAATATATACGTAAATATATGTACAGGCAGGAAAGTCTAGGGTGTTTGTCCTTTTTACCAGAGTCTGCAGAGAAGCTCATACTGAAAAACTTTATCCCACTGCAGTTTCTAAGGGCAGGTCTACACTAACCCCCCAATTCGAACTAAGGTACGCAACCTCAGCTACGTGAATAACGTAGCTGAAGTTCGAAGTACCTTAGTTCGAACTTACCTCGGTTCAGATGCAGCAGGCAGGCTCCTCTGTCGACTTCGCGTACTCCTCTCGCCGAGCTGGAGTACCTCAGTCGACGGTGAGCACTTCCGGGTTCGACTTATCTCGTCCAGACAAGACGCGATAAGTCGAACCCAGAAGTTCGATTTGCTTGCCGCCGAACTACCGGGTAAGTGTAGACCTACCCTAATACTAGCTTCCAGAATCTGCCCCATCCCCTTTTCTCCCACTGTTCTCCACTGCTCTTGTTGTTAGTTTGCACAGGCAAGAAGGCACTCAACCAGAGTTAATAGCAGCTTGAGTTTAGCTCCTTGTGAAGAATCAAGAATCGGGATGAAGAAACTACAGGAGGGTGGATTCTCCCCCCTGGGGTGGGGGAAAGAGGAAGGGAGAGAGGAGGAAATTCCATTGAAGGCCAAAAAAGAGGCAGAGGGAGATTGAACAGGGAGGAAGATGGCAAAGGGATGAGGACAGTGCCAGGAAGAAGTAGGCCTTATGGCTAGGGCTAATATCACCAAATGGGGACACTAAGCCATTACACTGCAATTAGACACCAGTGGCTGGCCCATGCCAGCTGACTCGGGCCAGCAGGGCTCGACTGTTTAAGTGCAGTGTAGACATCCAGACTCACGCTGGAGCCCAAGCGCAAGTATCCTGTGAGGTGGGAGGGTCCCAAAGCTCGGGCTCCATCCTGAGCTGGAATGTCTACACCGCAATTAAACAGCCCCACGGTCCGAGCTCCACGAGCTTGAGTCAGCTGGCACGGGCCAGCCGCCAGTGTCTAATTGCAGGGTAGATATACCCTAAGCTTCCTTCACAAGATATATGACGGGTGAGATGTACGTGGTTGTTTTGGGGACAGTCATGAGACCTAAATAAGCACATCTTTTTATATGCTAGTCACTTAACTTTTGGGGTTCTCTTATCAATAATTTTGTTTTGCTGCTTTAATATATGAGGTCTTTACAAGGTTGCCTCATTGGGACTGATGCATCCCCAAATGTGATATATTGGGTAAAGGATGAAGGAGTTAATGGATTTTCATGCTGGTAGGAGGGCAGATATTTGAAAACAGCTCTGAACAACAGTTTTGAGGGCCTGATTAAGATTTAAAAAAAAAACACTTAAAAATTCAACTGAATGTGCACACATCTCTGTGGCAGCTGGGATCTTGATGACTACATGACCCTGGATTATTTTGAAAACCGCCAGTGGAAAAGTTTCCAAATGTTGGCAACTATGGTATTATCAACCAGCATGGAGATAATAGTATTCTGATTGCTGATTGTAAAGGACCAGCTTTCATAGCTAGTAATAAGTGCGATTGCAGAGGATCTTGAGAGTAGGCTACCGAGTAATGCAAGCTACATATTCCAAAAACATTAACAGAAGATGAAGAAGTTGAACAACTAGAGGAGTCTGATTTAAAACTTGCACTGTTTCCTTGGTGGATGAAGAATTGGACAGTACCAAAAACATCTAAAAGATTACCATACCTCATCTGGCAATTATTTTTTCTTACACAGCACCTTTGAGGTGCATTCATGAGATTTGTACACAGATAAGACAGGAACATGATGGAAGATCTTATGATCTAAATACATTCAATACAGATGTGGGAAGCCAGGCGGTGGGTTGCTGAAAGGAATAGCAGAGGTGAGTTCAAGCTGCAAAATTAAGAGCCTGATAGGGGTTTTGGTTGAGTCCCTCTTCGAAGAACAACTACTGTATATACATAATATTGTATTATCTGTATTACAATAGAGCCCAGAGACACAAATCAGGATTTAAGCTTCATTGTGTTGGGTGCTGTACACATGCATATTACCCACAACATGAGAATATACTTCTATTCTAATTAGACTGGGACAGTAACTCATTCTGGTCACATAGAAAGAGTTCAAATTTCATATAGAAGCGTTTTGTGTAAAAGCTGCTGTAGACACTAGACAATAGATCTGGATCTAAATTCAGATTTCAAACATGCTCAACATTTGGGGTGCTCAAGTCTGAGGTTTCCAGTTCAGGCCCTACTCGAATTTATAATACTGGGGAAGAGTTACAAGGAGTGTGGTGCATTTAGCACAAAAATCACAGTCACAAGCAACGCTTTGACCTGTTGCTAGAAATGTATGTAGAATTTGCTTCCTGAATGCAATAGATGGGGAAAGTATTACAGCTTTAAAAACTCGTGCTATTAAGGTAGAGGAATTTCAAGTGCAGGTGGCTGAACAATATTAATAACCATATAACACTGAGCCTCTCAAACAGCAAATCACTATGAATAATTTTCTAAAGAACCACACATTTAACACCGTCACATGCTAAGCCAGCACATTGATATTCTAAAATTCAAAAGGGGATAAAAGTAATTTAAAAAAACGTAACAGACTTTAAATCATAAGATGTCTTTTTCTATAGTATTTAAAGTTCGAGAGAGAATACATACAAATGTAAGTGATAAACTATAGTACTAGCTTGAGCCTGGCATTGGTCAGAGACATACACTGCCCACTTCCTTACACAGCGGAGTCAAAGACCATTCCTTCACTCTCAAGTCCTGGGCTTGTCTTGAGCAGAGCACCAACCAGGCTAAATTGTGCCTAAATGGACAGTGAACAAATGCATACTAGATAGAACTTACTGAGGTTCTTGCTAGTTTCCAGAGGCCAGATTCCTCAGAAAATTCAGCAAGCAAAATGCACATCTAATCTGTACAGGTCTGTTGCATTTTACGCGCATTTAACATGCGCGATTTCAACTTTACGCGGTCGGCAAAAACAACAACAAAAAAAGAGAAAAATAACAATTTTAATATTATACCTGTAGTGCGGGTGATTTCGCCCACCATTGAACTCAATGGGATTTTGGCTATACGCGGTTTTCGCTTTACGCGCTAACTGCGGAACGGAACCCTCGCGTAAGATGAGACAGACCTGTACACAGCTGCAGTGACTGCACATGTAAACAGCTAATTATAGTTAAATTAGGCACATCCAACTTTAAAAAAGTCTCAAAAATGGAAGTATCACATTAGACCACTGCATAAACTAGCACCTTACAAATCTATTAAATAAAAATAAACTTTTTACTGTCATTAATACTAAAATCACTATTCAAGTTGAGGCAAAAACAGCCAAAAGGTGGAAATATAAAATAAAGGCCAACATTCCATCCTTGACTAATTTATGGCTACAGATAGAAGCTGCATAGTTAGCATGAAATTCAGCCAACGTTGAGAAGGAACTCAAACTAAATGTGGCGGACATCTTTGCTTCTAATTGTATGTGTTTGCATTTAATTTAATAATAAGCAGTGCTCTGAGAGTTCCCTTTAGTTTCTTGCACACATATAGATACGTTATATATTCAAGTACAGATTCGTAGACTTCAAGGCCAAAAGGGACCACTGTGATAATTTAGTGGGACCTGTACAGCATAGGTGTGACCCAGGGACCACTGGGAGCCAACTAGCAGAGCGCACGGGGTTGTATAGGGTTCCCAGGGATCTCCTGGGTCATAAATATGCGTAATGGTTCAGAGGGTGACAGGTAAGGCCTCTACTGAGAGCAAGTAGCCCACTGGTCATCACTGCAAAATGTATTTAATAAGTTATGTATCTATACTGCAAATTATGCTCTTACGGTCTTGGCGTTAAGGCAGGTCATCAGGAAGTGACATGACTCGGACATGTTCCTTTCAGGAAGGAGGTAACAGATGCTTTTCTCCCTGTCTGGTTACAAGTTATTGTATATAGTCTGCCTAACAATGGAGGCCTATTTGCATACTGAACCAGGAGCTAGTTCAAAGGTTGTGACATCTGCAAGAGAGAAAATCCAAAGGAAAAAATAAAACTGTGTGTGTGGGGGGGAGAGGTTAAGGAGGGGGGAAATCCTGTTTGTGAATGAAGACAAAAGGGTGGGACTTGTATATTATGGGAGGCAAAGGAACACACTGAGTCCTTCACCCACTAGGCAAGCTGTCAGTGTGTGTCTGTCTCATGAAAGGAGGATCACAGTCTGGGTGAGCAATATTCTACTGGACTTCAGAGTAACTAGTTAATTAAGTCTAGGCTCTAGAATGTAAGTTACAAATCTATTTTATATGTATTCATTTGTTTCCAATACTTCTACTTGCTATGAATTGAATATCTGTGCTTTGTTAAATAAACTTATTCTTGATTTCATTATAAACAGATCTAAGTGCTGTGTATTAAGCACAACAGTGACCTGAGGTGAAACCGATAAGTAGGGGTCTACTGTTTCTTTGGAAGCAGCAAATGTGAATAATGTGCATTTCCAGGGGATCAGGGTCTGGAGAATCCAGGAAGATGTAGGTTAGAGCGTGCCTATCACTATCCTTTAGAGAAACAGGGGGGGCTGGGTAAGCCCAGAGGGGTGTGCTTGTGTTGCTGTAAGGTTGGGGAGCTGAACCCGGCAGGTCCAAACTAGGCTTCCATATGCTAAGGGAAGGTGGTAGCGACCCCAGGTCACAACAGGCCATAGAACCTCTATAACACAGGCTACAGAACTTCCCCTGCATGTGGTTCACATTGTCAGATCCTGCAGGGAGGGGAGAGAGTAAATGCTGCTGGATTGCGACTCCCTCTACTGTACAGGTGGGCAGAAAATGAGAAGAGCCTTGACCAGGGGTGAAAGTAAGATAAAAGACTTACCGGAAAGGGCAGGGCCTCGGACGGAAGGGGCAGCGCCTCAGGCAGAAGGGGTGGGGCTTCGGCCAGAAGGGGCGCGGCCAGCCAGCCCTACTGCGCTGCCTGGGCTGTGCCGGCCGTGGCTCCAGCAGCGATTTAAAGGCCTGGGGCTCTGGCCGCTGTTGCGGTAGCCAGGCTCCAGGGAAGCTGCTCCTTTTGCTCCCGACCCTACCGGCAGGGCTGCCAACACCGGGGGGGGACAGGGGGGAAGAGAGGGGAGAGCGAGAAAGGGCAGCAGCGCTTTAACGTCAGCTGTGTACAGGCCCATACGGGCGACCACTTCTTACTGGTACACCGTACCGGCCCACTTTCACCTCTGGCCTTGACTCTACTCCAGCTGACATGAAGGGGGAAGTAGGCTGCTTCGGGAAAAGGGCTGGTTTAACTTATTACCCTCAGGAGCAGAGAAAGCAGAACTGAGTCACTATTTGCTTCCCGTCCCCTCTTGAGCCTACTCAGCTACTCATTGCCTTTACTCAGGCTGGATTGAAAGGTGCCAATCCAGCCCTTAATGCTTTAATTAAAAGAACACGGTTTCCACCACCAACAGGTGATTTAAACCATACATTCCAAATATTAACAAAACCCACTATATTCAAAAGGAACACAACATGTGCATATGTTGGCACATATTTATTTTGTTTCACAGTCTCATCATTTTTGATAATCCAAAGTTTTAATTTAAAAATATTGAGGCTTTGCTTAATGCCAAAATATTATCGTTCTGGAATAAATGCAAACATCTCAATTTGTTCTGTAATGTGTTGAAAGCTCCACAGCTGAGCAGTGAAGTCGAGGATGGCGCCAGCATTCTACTCAATCCACCAAACCTGAAGAAATCATTTAAAAACAAACAACGAAAGAAGGATGAATATGAAACCTGCATAAGACTTATGTAATTGGTGAGGTGATCTGCATTCAAAGCCAGCCATTTTTGTACATAATTTTACACACCATTAAACAAACAAGCCAAAAGTATTGGGATTAAAATGGTAATGGAACTGCTATGAGATTTCTGTTGCAAAGATTTAAAGAAATTTTCATCCAAATGAAGTTTTATTTTTATTGTTATTTACGTAAACACTGAAAGAAATTTTGAAACAAGGCCTGCTTTAAGAATGTCAGATAAACCAGAGGTCCACTGAGAGGTTTTTACCATGTTGCACACTACAACTGTAGGAAAGGGGAAAGTAGTTTGTTCGTAGTAATCTTTCGCTCTCCCTCACCCATTAACTAATAGAAGAACACTTGCTGTTTCTCCTCTACTTGCAAATACATATTGGGTCTTCATCAGAAGCTTCCCAAAAAACTGCAATCCAGGCAATTGAAACAAAGGAAAACAGCAGCTGGAGGACAAAGCAGATGCTTTTCTACCCTGGATTTGAAAGTAGAAAGTACTAAGACATTAAATGAAAATCTGCAAGCCACAAGTACGTAATGTGAAACATTACAACCTACATTCACAGAGTAGACCTATCATGAAGATGATTGTATTAAATCAATTTTGATCTGTGATACTAATACTGCCACCTGAGATCATTCACACTAAAAATCTCTCTCCACTATAAACCTGTGAAGGCTTCTTATGATTCAAATCAGCATGGAGAGTGAAACACGTTAGTTTATATTCTGTTAAAATTGTTCTGGTTCTCTGGCGCTAGTACAACACTGCCAGGTTTGAGTAGAAAATGTGGTTGGAGATAGGGTGAGTGATTTTTTAAAAAGTCCAAGCTGAATGAAGCACAAAAAGAAAACTGTATACATGCCTATATTCTATTATGCTGGCACTTAATCAATGAGTGTAATATATTGGCAGTGATAAGAACTAAATTTGTAAATTCTTCCCCGAGGCGGTGTAACCAAGAATTACTTTTTATTTAGATTGTTAGCTCAATGGTGCAGGGACAGTCTTTTTTTGCTCTGTGACTGTACAGCACCTGGCACAGTGGGGTTCTGGTCCATGACTAGGGCTCCTAGGCACTAGAATTATACAAATAAACAACCATAGATATTTTTATCTTGATAGTACCCCACTTACTAAACAAGTGATATCACAGAAAATGACAAAGCAGAGAATATAAGGAATTGCACATCAACTTGAAAACTTGCACTGCCTTGTCTACATTAAAAAAGATTTGTACCAGAGTAAAATCAATTTAGGTACAATGGTTGAAGCCCCTGACAGACCCATTGCACCAGCACAAAGAATTAAGCTACACTGGTGTAAACCCCACTTTGCACCAGTGCAGCACATCTACATGTGCATGTGCATTTTAAGAACCTATCATTAAGCCTAAATCAATGTAGCACCAATTGATTATATGTAGACAAGGGGCAACATTTGCAAAATTGCTTACATTTCTTAAGAGTCTAAGGCTATGTCTACATTACAAAGCCTATACAAGTATAGCCATTTAAATTCCAATGAAAGTCAAAGTGGGTTAGGCTCTCAAGTACCTAAATCACTTCTTGAAAATTTTACTCCAGGCCTAACAGTGATATAATTATTTTTTTCCGACACCTGATTATTAATAGATATTTCTAAGTATTGCCTATAGCTAGTTATGAATACCAAGTTAGCAATGTTCTCTCACTTTGTTAACTTCACAGTCATATTGCAAAAATGCCATAATACTAGCTGCAGCTGAGATCAGTAGAGTTATATGAACATATGCAAAGCAAAGCAACAAATCAGTTTTGAGTACAGCATGTTTTGAATCTACAGCACTGTGCTCTTATAACAGTTCTAGCAAGCCTATCACAATCTGGTTAGCCTCAGAAATACTAACAAAATAAAATTGACAGACAGTTCAGAGAATTAAGTCCTTTAACATAGATATTTTTTCATACAGGAAAAAATATCAGGAATATTGATTCTCATGAGTAAACTGTGGGAGCTAAATGTCACATAATAAATTAGGAGTTAATTTTGTCACTGACTTTATAACAAAGAGCACTGACAAAAAATATTATGTAACCAAATTCTAAAACCAAGATGTTTTTTAAAAATAGAACTATAAAAATAAGGCTCTTGAATCAATACTGGGACAACTAGCTAAATGATTTACTGTTCAAAAGATTTTAATCTCATTCATTGGGAGCTGCTGTATGCTTTGAAAATCAGGTCATTTATTTAGGAATCGAAATAAGGATTTAGAAGCCTGATGTGAGGTGCTCATTTTTGATAGTCTAGGTTTAAAGTTCTTTGGCAATCAATCTTGTGTAATGTATATTTTGATACCTGCTAAACCAGCATTCACAGTCTAGATTCTAGAGCGATTTATCAAGGCTTCTGACTAAAAATGCTACTATAGAAAGACATTGCAACTTCAATGCCGGTCAGTTTACAGGTCCCTGAACTGCCATAAAAATTACTGAAGACACCTGTCCCCTTAAGGAAAGTGTGGATTTTCCTTAAATAAGAATGAGAATGAAATTTATTTTCTGACTTTCAGGAGATACATTTTTCAAGCTTTTGAAAAACAAGACTTCTGAAAACAAGGAAACAAAGTGTGTAAATGAAATATGAAGGGGAAGACCTCAAAAGCTCCTATAAAATGTCTTTAAAAAAATGGACCAAATCTTGCAGTGAAATATACTGGATTGACTGTGTTAATTCACAAAACAGGTACACCATACACAAGAGTGAAAGTTTATCTTTATCGATCCAGTGAGCATCCTCCTTTTTCTAGACTTTTAGGGAGTTTGAGGATAGGTCAGTCTCTATGTCTGTTCAAACCTAAACCTCTGCTGAGCCTGCAAAGGGTGCCATTTGGGTTGGATGATCACCAACTCATTTCACTCTGAAAAATGACCATTACTTTTGACTAATAATGACAAGTGTTAATTTTGGACTAGCAAATGGAAATGGTTTATATCCAATACCCTACACTATTTAGGTGATTACATTGGAAAAATGTGTGTCTACCTCTGATTAAAAAAAATCAATCCACATGACTCCTATCAGTTTACTATGTGCTCAGAGATTTAGGTACCATAGCATTGACTTGATCATACACATTTGTAGTGTCAAAAAAGTTGTGGTCTATTATTAGAAGCAAGTTTAGTGCCATATTAACTGGAACCATCAACATGTTATTTCCAATGTATTTAAAATTCAGGGAAGGTTACTACATATTCATAACGGCTCATTTTCAAATGGTCAGCACTGTACACAGTATTTTAGATTTTAAAATATTTCAAGAGCAATTTAGGATTAGCCACCCATAAAGAAGGCTTATAAAATTTCACTTTAGAAAAAGCAGTTTGTTAAAAATGGGGAAACACATTTGAAAGTAACATATTGTGATGTTCATTTATTAAGTTTCCCCTTTTAGAGCATAAGTGGTCTGGGATTTAATTTGAATCTGAGATTCTCAATTTGCATTGAGTAGCCTGTCTGAAATCACTCTGAGTCAGGAGGTTTCAAAAAAAATGTAGATATCTTTTCATTAACACAAATTATTGAATTAAAGCATTTTCCCACTTAAAGGGTTTAAAAAAAGCTACTAATGATACAAGCACAGAACTGTAGGAAAATCACTTACAGTATATTTAGATCATCATCTTAGCATACCTTTTAATTGTGAGGGTGTCCTATGAAGGAGAGGTGCTACTTATTAATTAATTTTTCAATGGAACTATCTTCTGCTTGACTTTGGCCAGAAAGTAGTGACCCTTAAAAGAAACGTGTCTCACTCATGACTGTGATTTCATCTGGAATCTATCCGCATAAAAGACAATGGAAGAATTTACTCATAAGTGAACCAAATTAATACTGCTTCATTGCTTGCTCTTATTTTATTTTGTATGTACACACACACACACACACACACACACCATAAACCCTGTCCCCATCCAAAGGGAGAATGCACAAAAAACTACACCTCTACCCCGATATAACGCGATCCTCAGGAGCCAAAAAATCTCACCACCTTATAGGTGAGACCGTGTTATATCGGGTTCAGGCCGGTACGGTATACCGGCCGTGCCAGACTGGACCGGCTTCCCTGGCAGTGATTTAAAGTGCCCAGTGCTCCAGCTGCTGTGGGAATCCCCGGGCCCTTTAAATCACCACTGGAGCTCTGGCAGTGGGGCTCAGGCAGGGATTTAAAGGGCCCGGGGCTCCCCGCTGCTTTACCGCATTATATCCGAATTCGTGTTATATCGGGTCGCATTCTATCGGGGTAGAGGTGTACACGAGAGCTAATTTCTTGTCACCACCTGTGGCTGTTCCAGGGGAAAGCTGCAATCTGGCCCTCATTTACTAACCATTATTGAGTATACAAAATAAAATAAGAGCATTAAGAGTATTAATTTGGTTCACTTATGAGTAAATTCTTCCATTGTCTCTTATGAGGATAGATTCCAAATGAAATCACAGTCATAAGACACACACACACACACACACAGCAGAGGAATACAAGGGTCTGACTCTAAAACCCTGCCAATACTCCATTACGTGCAGAGATCTCGAATTCCTCCTTCATTTACACTTTTCCTCCACACTCTCCATTCTAATACCACGTTTCTAGCAGCTGCAGATCTTCAGAGCCTCCACCCTCACCTTACACAGGTGCTCATGAGACAGGCTTCCTACAAAGAGGTGGGAACTCCAGGCTCAGAGAGTGTTTTTGCTCCAGCCCTATGCCCCCAGGCATGGGTTCCAGTGGCTATGGAATTTTCAGCACATCTTAAGAATAAGGCTCCACCCCAAAGGAGTCCCTGGGGACGAGGTTGGGCCCTGGCAAGTAAGAGCCCTCTCCCTTTCCCTGCATTTGAATTTTGCAATTTGGCATGAAGGGCTCTGAGGCACATCAGACTGATCATATCAGATCATTTGGGGAGGAGGGGTAGAAAGAAAGGTGCAGAAGGAGAAAAGGCAGGGCTCCCTGTGTTCCTCTTGTTAAAATCCCAGCAGAATGGCACATAAGGCAGAGGAAGTAGCAGTACAAGGTAGCGGATTCTAGTGCATCCTGTAGAGAAGTGCCCTACACAGATGTCTATGTCTAAATCTGCCTCTTTTCCTTCTCCATTAAATATCTGTCGCCCGACCATTTGGGTGCATTTTGTCCATGTTCTCCCATCAAGACCCTTGCCAACATTCAAAGAGAATGCAGCAAGTTTCTGTTCTCCATTGCTCCGTGAGATAATCTTGGAAGGAGATCCAAAAGCCTAATACATTTATAGGTGTGGAATTCCTCTGTTGGCAGGGGGGAAAAGGTGGTGGAAAAAGCAGGTTCATATTTATTATCTTGATGCTGATGCCAATATGCATATTACACTTTGAAATTATTCAACAAGAATTCATTCTTGTGAAAAAGAGTCTACGATGAGTGAAAGCTTGGAGGTCACTCATATATTAAAAGGAGATGGCCAGATCACAATTTAGTGTTGTTCCTGGATAACATTCCACTCCCTTTAGCTTAGTGCAATGACTTGACCTTGTCACTCATACTTACCTAAAGGGGAGAAACCCCTGTTTGTTAGTGCACGGGAACAACAGCTTGAGCACCTGCCTTTTCAGAAGATTCTCTATTTCCTGGGCATGAACTGAAATAACTTGCTCTTGATGTGGTGGACACTATCCTTTTCCAGGCTTTTCTGATTTGCTTTGAACTCCAGCACCACTCAGAGCCCATCAAAAGTGTGTCCGGTTGAATTGCAGGTTATGCACGTTGATAAATACTGGTGTTTTGCAAGTTACCCAAGAAAGTCATCTTCCTTGTACTCTATGCAACAAACGTACACGCAAAATTAGCTTTTTGTAGGGCTGAAGTCATTTAAGAATGTGACCATAAGAGAATAATGGATGAAAGATAATTGATGTAATGACCCAAAGAGGAAAGTAAACCCAAGAAATATAAAACTTCAAAGTATCAGCCTTGGTACACTTATAGTCTTATTCGGTCTGCAGAGCACACACAGAATTGATGGCTGAGCATAAACAGAAGTTACTAACACCATCCTCAATCAAACCCTCAACAATTGTCAGACATTTTAATTAAGCAAAGAGTATGACAATCTCAATACAACGTGCCGAGAACATGAACATAGTGAGATCACTGCCTAATGCTTAGCAAGACTGCTCTCAGAATGACTGAGCATCAATAACTTTCAGTAGCACGAGCCAAAAAATATGTACCGAATGGAAGCTGAGTTCTGTGGTTTCGTTTTAATAGCTAACGCAAGCCCTGCAAACGGTCATTGTCACTATGGGGCTGTTACAAGGGTATCTGGGACCATCTGACTCTGAAGCCCTATTCTGGCTCAGCAATCCCCCTGCTCCCTAGTGCTGCTGGCAGCTAATGCCTAGCCTCTTTCTGGAGAATGATGATGCCCTCTTAAAGGACCAGTCTTCATTATCTGTATTATGGCAAGAAAATCATATCTGGAGTTCTGTAGAGCTATTGTCTGTACACACACACACACACACACACACAATAAGACAGTCCATACCGCAAAGAACCAACAATCTAAATAATCAAGAAGTGACGTGAGTTTCCTGAAATCACATACTAGGTCAGGGACTGAGGCAAAAAATAAAACTATTTGGACTCCTGGTCAAGTCTTCTCTCCCTGAGACCTCTCTGAGCCCCCATGGAAAATTCGTCAAAGGTTCATGTTTTCAAAACTATTTCATATTTCAACAATCGTTCTTAAAACCACTTTCTGGCAGCACTAGAAACCTAGCATTGTGCTAAGCCATGAGAACTAGAATGCTTAACTCACTAAACAGAATAAGCAGCAGAAGAGAAATTTCCAAGATGGTTTCATTGCAGCTAACCCAGCTGTTCCTTGGGAACTTTAATAACCACAAATCGTCAGGACCTTGATTTTAGGTCTCATCTGAAGTTTAAAAGACTTTTTTTTTTAAGGGTCATATGATAGACTATCAAAATGTAGTGTCTTAGTTTTTGCTTCTAGTAATGTGCAACATATATATTAATGGTAATTAACAGCAGTATATTTATGTTTATAATACATTTACTAACATCTCAGTACTTTCCACGTTTTGGTCTTCTTTGATTATGTATGTAACAGAGTGTACTGTCAACCAGTCAAAAGACAAAGCGGCTGCCCATTTATTTCTGGTGTAGTGAATAAAAGTATGACAGGTACTGTGATGTTATCAGTACTAAGTGCTGCTAAAACACTTTCCTCAAATGGAAACATAGCAATTATAAATTAATCTATTAGATTTATCTAAATTCATTTTTAAGAGTGAATTTCACAACTGAATTACATGCATGCTGGTGAGAAATAAAAGGTGAAGACACGCCAATTACTCTTCCACATATTAGACTCATAGTTGTGAAGTGGTTACAAAAGCCTAGTTTGGGTCTTTCATTTGATCCTGGCAGCTAGTGCACTTAAAGCAGATTAAAGGTCACACGTACAGAATTTTTCTAAAATAGCTTTAGTCCACAGGCAAGACAATAGGTGGACAATGCACATCGGTGACTGGATCCCCAGACACCACAAGCGACCGCTGGGCAGACCCAAAACGTGCTGGGCTGATCCCATGACAAAACTCTTTGGCCAGAAATTGAAAAAACTCACAACAAAACGGAATGGTGTGGCGTCGACTTGCGTTCGTGGAGGGACAGACGAGGACAAGCTGGACAAAGGTGCTTTAAGAAATGAGGAATCTTCCTGATTAACTAGTTTCTTGTGTGCATTTCTGCATTCATTATAGGTGGAGCTGGTAGCACTGCCTATGGTAAGGTTGCTCAACAAACTGCAGCCAGTGGGTTGCCTTAGTAAAAAGTTTGGGAATCACTGGTCCACAAGACATATTGTAAAATGTAGTGTCCGTAGTATGTAAGCGCGAGAACTCCTGATCTAAGCAGCACATATGTTTTTAAACTGCAGTTCCTTTTTCAACAGTGTAAGTCTGTTTTTTTCCTAGTATTTTAAATCTGAGAATCCACACGGGGCTGCTTGAGCCTGACCTCATGTGAACTGTGAAAAGCTTCAGATGCTGTTGCTTCATCTGTGAAATTTTCTGGACTAGGGGACATTCTAAATTAATTCCTCAGGGTCCAGACAGCCTGGACTTGCCATCTTTATACATTATCTGCTACTTCCTTTCACTTTCCAGACAGAGTACAGGCTCCAAGTTGTCAGCCTATCCCACTGGAAGCATTTTCTCTTCAAAAGGTCAATGCCAAGATATTCAGTGAGAGCCACTGCAAGCGACATGACTCCACTGCACAGAGCACTAACAAAAAACATCCTTTGTGTACGTAAAACCAAAACTTTTGCTTATGCAACAGAGCTATGTCAGCTTTAGAAGCTACTGCACAGATGGTGGTTGCAACAGACTTATGAAGAAGAAACATTGTTGACAGAAAAGAAAAAAATAGCAGGTCACTCAAACAGTCACACCTCAGAAGCAGCAGTGGGGTGGGGGTGCGGGGTCGGGGGGGTCGGGGGGGGGAAGAGATTCAGGCTGAGAGTAGTTTCAACAGAGGCTTCCCTCTACCTAAAACCTTCTACAAGTACAGGCAGCACTAGAATCTTTCACAGCTAACACAGGTTTCCAATTCAAATACAAACTGCAGCTAATGGGTTGCCTTAGTACAAAGTTTGGGAATCACTGGTCCACAAGACACATTGTAAAAGGTGGTGTCCATTGTACGTAAGTGCAAGAACACCTATAAAAGTTCTGGGTATTCAAATTTACTACATTCACTAAAATGGAGAAATCCAGGATCAGAACAACTTGCAATGTTTAAAACTTAGGAATGGATTTTAAGACTCCCTATGCATCCACTCAGAGCAAAGGACATGAGAAACAGGACTGGTGAAAATGCTGCATAGCATTGAAGATACAAACACAATACAGATCTGAGAGAAGAATGATATCACCTTACACTTTTATACTGTAAGGTCTTCAGAGCAGGGACTGATATTTAATCGATACTGTACAGTGCCATAATTATCTATAGCACTACATAAATAACTCAAAGTGGGTGTCAAGTATCAGAGGGGTAGCCGTGTTAGACCGAATCTGTAAAAAGCAACAGAGGGTCCTGTGGCACCTTTAAGACTAACAGAAGTATTGGGAGCATAAGCTTTCGTGGGTAAGAACCTCACTTCTTGCATCTGAAGAAGTGAGGTTCTTACCCACGAAAGCTTATGCTCCCAATACTTCTGTTAGTCTTAAAGATGCCACAGGACCCTCTGTTGCTTTTCAAAGTGGGTGGAAACTCTCTTTAACCAGATATCAGTTTTCACTTAATCGATTTTAATAAAATAAGGAGAGAACACTTTGAAGAACCAGGGAAAGGGAAATATCCACATAAATGGATCCCTTTGTATGTGTAGAGCCTACATTTTTCATTTTTTGAAATATCATGGATTTGCTTTTTATCCCTTAAGAAGGTGTAGAATTAAAAAAGCAATACAGTATTCATAAATGTTAAATACCTTGATTAGGATCAATACTTTATTCCTATATTTACATTTTGCTAATTGTTGATTCTGTAAAGTAATTTCCCTACCAGTCTTCCACATTTACACTTAAAAATATACATATTTATATTTTAAATTGTATGCAAAAAAAGTCTACTCTCTGATTTAGAAGTCCATGATGCCGAGAGCTCTCCTTTCAAGCTGTCTTTGAAGATGGAGCGATACTTAATACCCAGCATAACCAGGCTTTTCATATTATACTGTAGAGTAATTACTTCCCACTTCAGAACTACAACATAAGTTATCATCTCAGACTTGTACTCCAAGTGCCATAGCCAGCTTGGAAAAATCTGACAGAGAACATTATGGGTTTACTCAAGGGAGTCTGATCTGTGATAACTGCCAAGAACAAATCATGACTATTCAGGCATAGCATAATGAGATGCAGTATGAGAAATGACACACATTATTGGGCCTGTACAGTATTCTGGAAAATCATTGTAACTGAATTTCCTCAGGTCAGCACAGGTCGAACCATACACAATACTAAAATATGCCAATACCAAATTGTAACTGCACATATACTATATACCCATAACTACTTCAGAGGGTCTTCATGCAATAAACTTCCATTTAAACACAGAAAATTCTTCATGAATTTTGTAACATGAAGGCTAAATGAAACCTCACTGTAAATCTTACAGGTTGCCGTGCTGCATGCAGAGCCATAGGCATACACAAGCATACAGTAATCAGATGAGATCACATTACATCTTAAAAACTGCAACTGGCTGGATACACAGAATAAAGTGAATGCCTCTCCCAAAGAATGCTCTGGGCATAGAATAAAACTGCTGAGAGAGAAAACCAAAAAACGAGAAAATAAAAACAAGTAACTTTGCATCATCAATGGGCAACAAATACATTTGCTTCCTCCACTTAGTACTGTACCACCACTAGCTGTCACACCAAAACAAAGCAAGAGTATGGGGATGAAAATGGCAAGCAAACAGAAAAAAATCTTTGAAATGCTACTGTATTAGGGAAATCCTGTAAAAAATAGTCAAGTAAAACAACTGTTTAATGAGAGAAAGAAAAGCAGTCTTTAAATTCCAGTTCCAGAACTATAATCATTGGTCTATCAAAACAATAAAAAGCCTTACCTTCTCGCTTTTCCTCCTGGCTTCTCTTCTTGCTTCCTTTTCTCTCAGCCTTTTCTCCTATGAGAAATAACAAGATCCATCATAATTTTGAAGTCATACTTCCATTTTATCTTCAAAGAGTAAAATAATTTTTAAGTTGAACTACCCGGTTTAACCCATTCCTATTGTGTGTGGCAGTAAAATAAAAACAACGAATACATGTCTGACTGAGGCACTATTCATTCACCTTTGTCCTACCAGGGAAGATTAAACATAGTGCAGATTAAAACCACAATCATCTTTACAAGACAACATGAATCTTTTAAGGCAGTTGTTCACAGAGGTCTTCCAGGGGGTACATCAACTCCTCTAGATATTTGCCTAGTTTTACAACAAGTTACATAAAAAGCACTAGCCAAATCAGTACAAACTAAAATTTCATATGACTTGTTTATACTGTTCTATATACAGTACACTGAAATGTAAGTACAATATTTACATTCCATGATAAAAATGAGAAAGTAAGCAATTGTTCAGTAATAGTGTGCTGTGACACATTTGGTTTTTTTTTTGTCTGATTTTGTAAGCAAGTACTTTTCAAGTAAATTGAAACTTGGGGGTACACAAGACAAATCAGACTCCTGAAAGGGGTACAAGTAGTCTGGAAAAGTTGAGAACCACTGTTTTAAGGAATGATGCAATTAAGCATTCTGATAGTATTTTTAACAGGTTATTACATTTAAAACGCTAACATGGCATTGTCAAGTTCCATGTTTATGGTTTCTCATTGATCTCACATGAAATCTCAGTTGACAAGAAAAATGATAGTTTTCGCAATAGTGAGCACTGCTAAAGACACTTGAGTCCTCAATCAAGCTGTGTTCTTCCTGGCTTCCACATAACCACCATTAACAGACTCTGCAGTGGAATAGACTCATAGACTTTAAGGCCAGAAGGGACCATCATGATCATCTAGTCTGACCTCCTGCACATTGCAGGCTATGGAACCTCACCCATCCACTCCAGTAATAGACCCCTAACCTCTGGCAGAACTACTGAAGTCCTCAAATCATGATTTAAAGATTTCAAGTTACAGAGAATCCACCATTTACTCTTGTTTAAACCTTCAAGTGACCCATGCCCAATGCTGCAGAGGAAGGCGAAACCCTCCCAGGGTTTCTGCCAATCTGACCCTGGGAAAAATTTCTTACTGACCCTAAATATGGCAAGACCCACCAACCCGGACACCTGGGAAAGAATTCTCTATAGTAACTCAGAGACCTCTCCATCTAGTGTCCCATCACCAGCAATCACAGATCGGCTACATGCCATTGTAGGCAGTTTCATCATACCATCCCCTCCATAAACTTATCAAGCTCAGTCTTGAAGCCACAGTTCGGTTTTTCACCTCTACTGCTTCCATCACTTCTAAATCCTTTACAGTTACCTCATCATTAATATACAATGCTACTTCATCCCTTTACCTTTATTTCTGTATTTCCTGAACAGCACATACCCATCAATACCTGTACTCGAGTCATGACTATTATTCCACCACGTGTCTGTTGCCCTGGTTTCACTTCCTGCATCAAGCAAGTAGGCCCTGTATCAGTTTAAATTCAGCCTTTTTATATCCGGAAAAACCCAGTCTGGACCAGTAGATGAAAACCTCCCCAGGGAGGTACCTCTCTGGAGGTATTTACAGCCTGACTGATTCATCTTAATCACCCTTCCCCCCACATTGTTTTTTGTCCTGAGGGAGTTGCGGTAACCCTCCCCGCTGGAGTGAAATACAATTCCTGGCTGATTTGATACATAAACTATTCATAAACTTAATAAAATATTGTCCCCAAAGATACTGCATGTGATTGTAATATCTGTCACTCCACTGACTTGCTGTACCCTGAGGCACACACCGATGCTTTAGACTTAAGCAATAGCGTAGGTGACACCTAGACCATGTGACCTGCCATGGGCGCTGGAATTGCCATGGGAAGTTTCCTCCAAGTAAGGAGAAGCCAAAAGCAAGTTCCACAGAATGAATTTGGAGACGGAGAAAGGAGTCCACATACACTGACATGTTAAGTGCGTACAACCACCAAGAAAAGGTAGTGATGGTCAGAAGGGTGTGACATGAATTAAGATGGACGTTTTGCATGGGTGGCAAAGGGCCCTGGATTGGAGCAGCATAGGTAGAAAAACGTACTTTAAACTTGTTTTTGCAGACTCATATGAATAATCAGAGTACCATAGAAATAATAGAAATGTAGGCCTGGGAGGGATCTTGAGAGGTCATCTAGTCCAGCTCCCTGAGCTGAGGCAGGACATCCCTGACAGGTGTTGTTCTAACCTGTTCTCAACAACCTCCAATGACAGAGATTCTACAATCTTCCTAGTGCTTAACTACCCTGACAGGACGTTTTTCATAATGTCTAACCTAAACTTCTCTTGCTGCAGATTAAGCCCATTACTTCTTGTCCTATTTTAGTGGACACAGAGAACAATTGATCACCATCCTCTTTATAAGAATCCTTAACATACCTGAAGACTGTTATCAGGTTCCCTCTCAGTCTTCTTCTTGCAAGACTAAACATGCCCTTTTTTTTTTTTAAATCTTTCCTCATAGGTCAGATTTTCTAAACCTTTTATCATTTTTGTTATTCTTCTCTGGACTCTCAAATTTGTCCACCTGTTTCCAAAAGCGTGGTGCCCAGAACTGGACACAATACTTCAGCCAAGGCCTCACCAGTGCTGAGTAGAGCACAATTCTCATAAGATTATCTCTCCCCCCCCTCCCCCCCCCCACAACTGCAGCATGCACTGACTCGTATTCAATTTGTGATCCATGATAAACCCCAGATAAACCACCGAGCCAGTTATTCCCCATTTTGTAGTGGTGCATTTGATTTTTCTTTCCTAAATGTAGCTGAAGCAATCTCAGAACCATTAGCAATTATCTTTGAGAATTAATGGAGGAGAGGTGTTGCTTCCCAGGATAAGAGTCCCCCATGATGTAAGTACGACCTACATTCTTTGTTCCCTGATGCACACCTTTACATTTAGCCACATTAAATCACACATTGTTTTCTTGCAGATAGCTTACCAAGCCATCCACATAGCTCTGTATCAGTGACCTGTCCTCTTCATTATTTACCACTCCCTCAATTTTTGTATCATTTACAAACTTTCCGTGATTTTTTTTTCTTCCGTGTGATTAATAAAAACATTAAACAGCATAGGACCAAGAACCAGTCCCTGCAGGACCCCACTGGAACACATCAATTTGATGGCGAGTCCCCATTAACAATTACATTTTGAGACCTATTAGTCAACCAACTTTTAATCCATTTGATGTGTGCCATGTTCATTTTATATCTTTCCAGTTTTGTACTCAAAACGTCATGTCGTACCAAGTCAATCCCCTTACCAAAGTCTAAATTACATCAAGATTATTACCTTTATCAACAAAAACTTGTAATCTCATTTTTAAAAAATCATGTTAGTTTGACAGGATCTATTTTCCATAAACCCATGCTGATTTGCATTAATTATATCACCCTCCTTTAATTCTTTATTAATTGAGTTGCGAATCAGCCGCTCTATTATCTTGCCCAGGATCCATGTCAGACTGACAGGCCTATAATTACTGGGGTCATCCTGTTTTACCTTTAATCACAGAAAATCATCATGTATTCTTTTTTGTGTCATGCATTTTACAGAAAGAAAATGAGAACTGTTTAAGAGTTTTAAGAAGTGGGACTATTTCTTGAAGTCTTAGAGGGATTTTAAATTTGTTAGTAATAATTTTCTTCTATGGAGACTGGGATAGTAGGATTCAGGGTAACTGGGGAACTCAGTTTTACCACTGGAGGGAAACAGAAGTAAAGGCAATTGTTGCAGAGGCTCACTCCATTCACAGATGAGCAAGAGAACCAGGAGAAGGAGCTTTATGCAAGGTGTGTGAGGGGTGTGGGTGGGGGACTGGGGCTTATGCAAATAGCTAATTCAGGGAGCAGTTTTCAAATGGGATACTGATGCCAGCACTGAGAATTATATCACCACAGTAGGGACCATGATTCAATACACCCTAATAATTAGTGTATACAGTGGTATTTATGATAAAGTCTTGGGTTCTTTCAAATTTTTTGCAATATGAAATACAACAGAAAATGTTTCCTCCTTCAAATATAAGCTTTCTAAAATTTTAAATTTTGCAGTCATCTGAATAACTTATCCATTAAAAAAAATCAACCAACTTAATGTATTACATGCAGAAAGCCCAATTATAATATAGACTTGGGTAAAGAAAGGAAGAAACCACTGGACAAACCCGCATAAGTGAATTCTAAAACTAATTCAGAGGGAGCAGAGCAGATTTTCTACCTTTCACCCTTCCCCATAAGTTCTGCAGCAGTATATGCTATTTCTTGCTCTTCTAACAACCCAACTCTGTGGCTCTTTTCAATATCAGTATTTTTCATACACAGAATACTAAGCATGTAATAAATTTTCAACCCTTTCCAGTCCAATTTCCAAACTATTTTGTTATGCATTCCTGGCTCTGGCATATCACCTGGATCAGTGTCACTTTCTCAGTTCTATGATAAAACTACCGGCTCCCTTTAAAATGTTACCTTGAAAAGAAGGTGGAAGAGACTAGAGTGATATTAACAGGGAGCTGGGAAAGTGAGATGGCTGATATTCCACACCAGGACAGAAGAGTTTTGAAAATGAGCAGCATAGACTTTTCAAGAGAGGAAAATTCTACTGTATATGGAAGAGACAGCGGCTCAACATTGGCCACAGAATCAGGTTGAGATTAAAGCAAAAGCTCATATTCAAGGGAGCTACAGTGGTATAATGCAAAGAAAGGGCTGAGAAGGCACAGGGTTGAGAAAATGCATGAGAGAGAAGGACAGATGACAACATAATATATAGGATAGTTTATAAAAACACTGGAGAGAAAAAAGGATAGTAACAATAGGAGGAGTGGAATTAGAACTCAGAGGGAGCAGAAGATAAAAGCAATAGCATGCAAAACTAGAGGGGAAGCTTTGTATGAAGAGAATTGCTGCCATCAGCACCTTAAGTATTGGAAATCATAGAATTTTAGAATATCAGGGTTTGGAAGGGACTTCAAGAGGTCATCTAGTCCAACCCCCTGCTCAAAAGCAGGACCAATCCCCAGACAGATTTTTACCCCAGTTCCTTAAATGGCCCCCTCAACTCACAACCCTGGGTTTAGCAGGCCAATGCTCAACCCACTGAGCTATCCCTGCCCCCCAAGTAATTGTGAGAATTTTTGTGAGAAAAAGCAAGGAATCAGTTCCTTTTTGACAGATGAGGAAAACAGGTGGACAAAATTATTAATTTAGGCCTTGGTTCAGGAAAGCATCCTTATTCAGGACAGTGCTTAAGCACACACTTAACTTTAAGCATCTGCATAAATTCCATGGAAGTCAACTATGCTGTCCTGAGTAGCAATGTAATGTTTTTCTGAATCAGGGGCATATCTGAGATTGAGGGCCCATTCTTCTCAGCACAGAGCAAGAAACAGTCCCTACTGTAAAGAGCTACTCTAAATGATAAGACAACGGGTGGGGGAAAGTAAACAATACCTGTATTATACAGACAGAAATGAAATAACTTGTCTAAAATGACAAAGGAACTCTATGGCAGGAGCCAGAAAATGGAATCCAGATCTTCTAAATCCCAGTGTGGTGTTTTAACCCACAAGACCTCCCTTCTTGCATTTAAATTACATTCTGCTAGAAAGGAAGAATGGAAGGACGGGAATAGACGTGGACAATATATTGTAAGATAGCTGGAAAAGGCAACCAAGCAAATGTAGATTTAGCCAATGATAATCAAATTTATTCCACGTCAGTTAATTCTCATTTTATAGAAAAGCCTGTATCTGTAGAGATTCATGAATCACTAAAATCTCTGACACTTTAATTTTTACAATTTTCTACAAGCAGCAGAAGAGTCTGGATTTTCTTGGAGTTTGCATTTTCATAATACATAATAAGAATGCAAGGTTCTATCATGCTATAAATCATTACTTGGAAGAATAGCATATAATTCAGCAATGAAAATAAAATTTATTAGTAGCGGGAAAACAGAGGATTATGTTTCAAGATACAAATACTTCATTACATATGCCCCTGGCCTACTAGTGGACTTCTTATCTGATACAGCTCTACAGTTCCCTAATATTGCAAATTTCCAACTGAAAAGACATAAATAAAGGCAGATCCTGTTATTGAGTATGGCATTCATTTTTTATTGCCAATATCTGTATATCATAACTTCATAACACAGCAGCATGAGATTATCAGTTAAAGCTGCAGAGCTCACAATTTGATTCAAAAACTTTCTCCCCAACAGTGGTTGTAGATATCATGTCTCTTTGGCATCTCCATTTGTATCCAACTGCTTGCCCCTTATAGGGTAAAAAGCAACAGAGTCCTGTGACACCTTTAAGACTAACAGATGTATTGGAGCATAAGCTTTCGTGGGTGAATATCCACTTCGTCAGACGCATGGGTAAACTTCTCTTCCAGATGAAGGGCTTATACAAACACTAAGGGCATGTCTACACTTGCCATTTAAAGCGCAAGAAGTCCCTTTTTTGTGCAAAAACCGCGGGAGCTTCTACACTTGCCAATGACTTTTTGCGGTGAAACTCAGAAGTTTCATCGCAAACAGAAAACCGCCTCCCCGAGAGGCGTACAGTTCTTACCAGTGATACTTTTGCAGTGATGTGCAAGTGAAAACAGGTTCTTCCAGTTTACGCAGCTTTTAGCCTCTGGAAGATATCCCACAGCGCCTAGGTGACCACTCTGGCCAGCAGCTCTGCTGCTCTGACGCCAGGTAAACAGATCTAGCCCCTCCCCCTGTAACGCCCCGCGGGGGAACTTTGAAACTTCCCTTCCTGTTTTCTTGGCAAGTGCTCACTTATCAGGTGACAATGGCTGCCCCACAGAGCAAATGATCCCCTGCTTGGAGCAATGCTGAACTACTGGACCTGATCAGTATTTAGGGAGAGGAGGCTGTGCAGGGAGGCAGGATGCCCTACGATCACCCCTCTCCCCTTCCCACAAGGCCTATCCTCAAAATGGAGAGAGTTGCACTGTGGGATAGCTGCCTTCAGTGCGCTGCTCTCATCGGCGATGGAAGTGCTGCAAATGTGAACACGATCTGACGCCTGTGGAAGTAAGTGAGAACACAAAGCAGCACTTTTCTTTTACTGGTTATCACCAGTGAAACTGACAGCACAAAAACTCTGCAAGTGTAGACACAGCCTAAGTTTCCAGCAAGCAGGGGTGCAAATCGACCCTGAACTAGTTTGCCTCACATTAAGCGTCTGTGTCCTGCTGATGAATACTAAAAGTTCCCTAGTGCACTTCAATATACTCCTGTTTCAAAGTGGGGTAGATCAAGAGCACTGTCGAACTTTTAGCACGTGGCAGCAGGGTCCACACGGCAGCCTAGCGCAGGGAGAGTCGCGCCCCAGCAGGCCGTGAGCCGCCTTTGTTTAGAAAAGTCTGAGGCATGTTGGTTTCCTTTTCAGACTGTCAGCCCAGAATGAATCATAGGCTTAACTGGAAACCAAAGCAAGACCCTGCTCTTTTCTTCTCAGCCAGCGCTTCCAGTCCCTGCATTCCTGGAGTAAGAAATTCAGCCCTAAACCAAGAGTGGCCAACATGTGGCCTATGTACTGGAGCAGCCTGCATGGAACTTGGTGGAAGGAGCATAGGTTGCAGAAGAGAAGAATTTGGAGAAGGCAAGAGGAAGTCAGTGTGACAATCAGGGTCCAGACATCCACAAGGGAGAACAGGAGGGCCTGAACTACAAAGAGCAGCAGTTGAATCAACTGGTTGCATACAATGTTATTGTGTATAAATATATATCAAGGCCTTTTATGAAACCCTGTAATGTTCTGAACTTGATGGTCATTAGGATATACATATATAGGTTATAACTATGAATATATGCATTTATACAGACATTTTTATATGTATATATATATATATATATATATATATATATATATATATATATATATACACAGTAATAGTAATTAGGACTACGTCTGCACTTAAAATGCACTTCAGTGTAGACACTACTTATGATGAGGGGTAGGGTTCTCCTATTGGTATAGGTAATCTACCTCCCAAAGAGGTAGTAGCTAGATTGACGGAAGAATTCTTCTGTTGACCTAGTGCTGGTCTACACCAGGGGTTAGGTTGCTACAGATACGTCTCTCAGGGTGTAGATTTTCCACACCCCTAAGAGACGTAGCTATATCGAAATAAATCCCCCCCTGCAGAGACTGGAAGGGTTCTCCTGTCACTAGGTAATCCACCTCCCCGAGAGCAGTAGCTGGGCTGATGACCGAATTCTTCCATTGACCTAGCGCTGTCTACACTGGGGGTTATGTTGGCTTAATTATGTCTCTGAGGGGTGTGGATTTTTCACACCCCTAAAAGACAACTATGCCGATGTAACTTTTCAGTGTACACCAGCCCTAAGCTACAACTACAGCCATGTGGAGAAGCAATCAGACAGGGAGGGGCACTTCCTGGGTAGTTGTGTACATATAACTAACTCCAAGCGCCTAGCATTGTATAACCCAGAGAAAGACAGTGGTGGACTATTAACGCTAATGGAAAGACATTGAAAAGAAAACCCCAGTCTTGGAAAATTAAGCAAGGAGGGAGTTTCCCCTGCTCTGTGGTCTGGTCTACACAACAAAGTTAAGTCAATGTAAGCCACCTTGTGACAACCTAGTTGTGCAAGTGTCTACACTTACATTAGTGGGACACAACTTTAAGTGCGCTGTTACGCTGATATCGTAACATCAGCTCCCCTAGAGGCATTGAGCCACAGTTGATGTACGCAGTTTGATGCTGCTCATGCGTAGACAGCTTTGATCCCAACAAACAGTTCAGATGAGACACAGTATATGGTGTGCCAGTATGAATGGGAAACAGCATATGAATTTTGCATTGGCTGTTTTTTAAAAAGGTTGAAATCCAAGCAATGCATTCTGAGGAGAGATCTGAAAGGGGTAATAAAAGTTTCTAGGTGCACAAAAAGAGGAAAACTGTGCCAAGTGTCAGGGGCAGCATGGAAGAAGGCACACAAGGAAAAATGTGAGAAGGAAACACATGGAGCAAAGGAAGCAAGAGGGGAAGCAGGAGGAAATAGGAGCCAAGATGTGGGCCAGGAAGTTCTGTGTAGCTCCATGAAAGCGATGAGGAGAAAGTTAAACTTGATGCAGATGGTGAGGGGGAAGGAGGTGAACAGATTTAAAGAGAAATATTTTAGCTACAGCATTTTGGATAAACTGAGTTGAAAGGCCAGAAAAGGAGAAGTGGTAATCAAGGCAGGAGGAGACCAAGGCACGGGGAAGGATTACAACTGTTAGGTCATCTTCTTATAAAGAGATGTCAAGAGGAAGAATTGATATAATTTAGTAACAGCCTGTATTGGGGGAGAGAAGTCAACACTAATGCTGGGTGACAGGGAAGAAAGTGGAATCATTAACATCAATGGAGAAGGCAGGGTTCACTCTGCTGGGTTGAGTTACAATTGGCGGTGGGTCACAGACAGGTGTCAGAGGTGCAATATTGTAAGGGACAAGAAATTACAAAGTAATAAGTGATGGGTTTAAAAACCATGTGTAGGAGATATTGGAATGGTAGAGAGCAACTAAATACTTGTGACAGACAGCCTCAATTTCCTCCTAGGGAAAAATACCTGGCAAGATCCTGAGTAGAGTGGGAAGAAGTGTGAGGGCCACATTGTCAAAGACAGAGAAAAGCCGCTGGGAATCAAAGATACAAAAGTCAGGAAAGGATGAGAAAGCAAACTTCTTTAGCAAAGAAGATGGCTGAACTGAAGGAAAAGAAGAAAAATTTGCAGAGAAGGCTGTTTGAGTTTTCTACCAAGATGCTTAGCTACACAGGAGCAAATGAGACATCAGCCACAGTTGGAGACTGGCAGAAAAGACAAAATGGTGGGAGAGGAAGCAAAAATAATCATAAATAATAAATAATAATGAAAAGGCTGAAGGAGAGCAAAGGGACTCTGAAATCAACAGAAGGGAGGGATGTCAGTGAGGGAAGAAAAGTATTGAAAAGTGCAGAGATGTTGATGGATTTGTGGTAGTGAGAAAACTACATTTTAAAAAAGGACAAGAATATGGAATTTTGGCAAGCATTAAACTGCACATGTGAGCCAATGAATGCCTAGATTCAGTAGGACTGCAATTTCAAATGGAGTTTTATCTGATTAAAGATTGCACAACCAAGCCCTGAATCAGGGTACGCTCTTTGGACTCCGTCCTCTCTAATTTTATTATTTGTTATATACTTTAGTTCATGTTTTGTGAACTAAATTACAGTAATCACACTTGTTCAAAATAAAATTTAATCTCTCATCTGCTCTCTAAAATACAAACAGTATCTTAAATCTTTCTATCCTTTGTTGAATGTTCTGGATTCAATGCACGTCACTTGCAGAACTAAACTTGTCTTGTAGCTGACACCAAAGACATTTTGAAGTTTTTCGGTTTATTTGCATTTTTATATGGTCTTCACCTTGGGTCTAGCAGCCTTAAAAAGAGTAAATTCGTCCATACTTCCCAAATACCACTGTGTATTTTTTATTTAGGTGATTGCTATACAAGTAATTCTTCCAAAACGTTCCGCACAATATTGGTCTCATTTTAATCATCCCATAGTTCTTTCATATTGTACCCAAGCTGGAGGCACAGCAACAAATTGCATCTTACTGCAAGTTTAAAAAAAAAAAAAACACACACCACACCAGCAGCATCCATTCTTCCACAGTTAACATTGGTACAGTACTTTAGGATGAATCATATGTTTTCCAAGAGAGTTATTACTAGCAACTCTGCTCTGTACTGTTATATAACATGCCTGGTTCTTTATTGGCTTGACCCCCCACTAAGAAGTCATCTAGTACAGGCTATCTTAGCCAATTTCAGTTACCATACGCATATGGTAATTTTAACTAATATACAAAGGCAATGTTATTTTATCCTCTAAACCTTTTATTATCCTTTGAACCTCATCTTCATCCCACAATAGTTATTTCCCCCCCATGATTTATCTCATGCTTCTGCAATATCAGGAAAATGTTTCATTATTCAGTACAATTTTTGAAGAGCAGCTCTGAAATTGTAATACAGTACTCCCCTTAGTCAGTGTTATGTTTCCCTGGTGATCATGCTCTATATTTTCATTCTTAGACTTTATCTTCTACTGAGGTAATAAATACTTTAAATAAATCACAAATACAAATTAACACCAGCACCATTTCTTTAGATTTTGCCTTTTGTGTAAGTTTTCTGCTAAATATTGCACAGAGTAGAAAGACCAACCCAGTATATGTTTATCACACAAGATTACCAAGAGCAAAATATGGTCTTGGGCATAAGAATAAATCTATTCAGTTATGCCCTGAGAGTTATTAGTGGGAATGAACTTACCACCACTACCACTATAAGAAAACTGGCATAAAGTGGTTCACTATCCTCATCACTTCAGTGGTAATATGTATATGTGCTCAAACATGCATAAGTTCTCTCTATGTTTTGCAAATACTATCTAGAAAAATAAACTCATTTTTCAAACACAAAATTCCCATCCTTTTCTTTTTATTAGCTTTGAAATAGGAAGTAGGAGGAGGTGAGAGGGGACTTAAAACTGTCCTGATGAGACACTGGATTTGTAGGATTTCAACATCAGTTGATATGGGACCTAAATGTGATACAAAAAGTGAGCTTCATGGTCAAAGATATTCTACAAAGATGACTTTTTTAATACACATTTTATTTTTCACCTCCCTCCCAATAACTAAAGATTTGCATTATATATGTGCTGCTAAATACATTTTTTATAAACCTTCAACTGAGTCATTTGTTTGATAAATTTCATTTAATTTTATTCACTGGCTTTTAATAGTCAACCCCTATGAATTACCCAGAATTCCTAAACTATTAGTCTCTGCAGCACACACCTAAACCAACAGGAAGTCTGAAAACCCAATATATTTTAGAAACATTGGAATACCTACAAATAGGCTTGTAGATTTTGTAGCCAGCTGGTTAATATGGATGGTTGGTTACAGCCTGATCCCACACGAGTGAAGTCAATAGGAGATTTTTTTTAATTGACTTCAATGCGCACAGGACTAAACTCTTCGTTATTAAGGCTCACATTCAGAAATGGACTTAAGCACCTGTCTAACTTTTAAGCAGATCAATAGTCACATAGAAGTCAATGCTTGAAGATTAGGCACATGGTTAAGTACCTTCCAGAATTGTGGACTACCTGATTTAAAATCTGGTTTCTCCCCCACTCCAATCAATGAAACAGTAGATACTTAGCACTTATAAAGCCCCTTTACATTTTCAAAGCTCCACAGAAACAAACAATTTGGACATCATCCCTGTTAATTATGCAAAGTATCATCACCCCAATTTTACAGATGTGGAAATTTGGGCACAGAATGTAAGTGACCTGCTTAGGAGCACACAGCACATCAGTGTCAGAGCCAGTATTAGTATTCAGAAATTCATGGCTTCCAGGATGGTGCTATAGCCACTAGACTATGCTGCCTCTAGTAATTAGGTCTATGCATGGTTCTCTGTTTATATATCCTAGACAAATACAAGAATCATGCATAAAAATGTAGATGTGGAGGGGTCATCATTTGGATTTCATATTTAATGTTCCTTATCGTTTTTTCAACAGCCCCTAAGGCCCAGCTTTGGACTTTAGGCAAAAACAGGGCAGAGTCAATTGATGTGGGAGAAGAGGAGTATTCCCTAGATTATAGTACATTTTTAAACACAAAAATTTCACTCAGAGACAATTCAAGTTACATCAGGATACAGTCACCACTTCAGAACCTGAAAATCATGGAAATAAGTCATGGCAAAAGTCTCCTGTATTCCTGGCCACTTTCATATCACAACACTGTCAATAACACACTCCAACACTCCGTAATGCTTTTACTTCCCAAAGCAGCTGATATCAAAAAACAATACGTATCCCAACTTCATCAAACTTGCACTCTTTTGCAAAACCTTAACAGCGACCTCAGACAATTTGCATTAACAGATCAGCGTATCTGACTGACTGCAGTTATTCTGCTTTAACTTTGCTGAGGTTATCATTGAGGTTTTCCGCCAGAGTTTGATGAAGTTGGGGTACATACTGCTTTTCAGTGAAAGCTCTATGTAGGTGCTGGAGTGTGTGTTGAACAGTGCTGAAGGCAATGTTACATCCATGCTTTTCAGGTTTGGAGTTGGGAGGGAGGGGGTTCTGAGGCAAACTAATCCGCCACCCAACAAATTTTCCATGCTTATTTCCCATTTCTTACACAGGGTTGAAATACCTTGGTGTAGGACCCCAGGATTGGAGAGAGAGAGAGAGAGAGAGAGGGAGGGAGAGAGAGAGAGAGAAGATAAATTATTAAGGCTAAGATTTTGTCATGGATATTTTTTAGTAAAAGTCATGGATAGGTCACGGGCAATAAAGAAAAATTATTTTCATTTATTATTTCAATTATCACCTGTCGCTGATTTTTAGTAAAAATATCCATGATAAAATGGGAAGGGACTGGGCAGCTGCAGGATGGCTGGGAGCACTGGCCCTTCATGGGGACTCAGAGCTCCAGGGTCCCCCTGGCCCAGGGGCAGAGGGGAGCTGTAGGGCCCCCCTGTCCCCTCCCCAGCAGCCAGGAGCTGCGGGAATCCCCTTGCCGCTGGCACAGTGTGGAACTGCAGGGGTCCCCCTGACCTGCCGTGGCCGGGAAGCTGCCAGGGTCCCCCCGCTACCCACGGTGGTGGCCGGGGAGCTGCCAGGGTCTTCCCGCTGCCCATGGCAGCTGGGGTACCTCACAGCTCCCTGCCCCTGCGGGGGGTGGCAGGGGGACCCTGCAGCTCCCAGCTGCTGGGGCTGAAGTCACAGAGGTCTTTGGAAGTCACGGATTCCATGTCTTCCGTGACCGCCATGACAAAACCCTAGCCTTATAAATGACTAAAGTGTGAAACTTCTGTTTTTCAGTGTACGCTTCTACAGTTTATAGATAGCTTAAATTACAAATGTGAGCTACAGAATGTTTGCCCAAAGTGTGAATCAAATAAATTAGTTGTTTTTAAAAACAAACTTTCAAAATAACATCTCATGAGAGTCACTAGAAGAATTTGAACTCTGCATTTTCATATCAATGTCCCTTGAGATATAGGAATAATTGCTAGCCTCTACCTAGTTCAGTCACCAGAGAAGTAACTTACACCCTTTCCCAGTGGATGTGTTTGCTAAATAGCAGTAGCATACAGGTATGGTCAATCAGCAGTCCTGGTTCTACCCCTGGCTCTAGAAAAAGAATGTGGTTTAGTGGTTAGAGAAGACAACAAACATTAAATCTCAAAGAAAGTATAACTTTATGTAGCCTCTCTGCTAACATATGCATAAAATAAGTTGGCAGCTCATACTTGACTGCCTCCTAGAATTGGGGTTCATGGCCTTGTTCAATAATAAGAATGGTGAGGCTCCTGAGAATATAAACCACAGTCAGTAAAAGTGAGTCTTAAACTCAGGGCCTGCTTTACATTTTGCTGCGGTTTTCACTTAAATTTCAGTACTTTCCATTTGGCGGAGTGAAAAAATAAGGATACTAGAATAATTTACAAGAAATTGAATAGTTCCATAATATACAACAAATAAGTACTCAAATGAAATATTTTCACCTCAAATTTTAAACATCAATAAGTCAACATAACTCAAAAGCTGTTTCCAAAGAGGAAAGATGGTAAAAGAAACCTTTAACAAATTGTAAGAGATGTTATTGACTCTCAGTTGGCAGCTATTTAAATATTTCTTTTTTGTCAAAACTATTCAGTACTCATTCCAGTTATTCTCATTTTATAAAATAATTAGGTGTGTTGCACAAAACAAAAATCACCCAGCCTCCAATCATTTAGATTACAATAAACAATGTTTTTCCATAACAAAAAAAATAAATTTATGTTTTAGTGTGTTCTGTTCATTTCTTCGCTCTCATTGCTTATTTTAAAAACGGTTCTTCAAAATAACTCAACAGATGAAGTAATTTAAAAAATGCAAATACATGCCAGATTAATATCACTTGCTCTCCTGTGCATTATAGAAGTGAAGGCATACTGATAAGCAAGTACAGGAGGAACCGACTAGGGGCCATGCTCCTCTTGACCTGCTGTTCACAAACAGGGATGAATTGGTAGGGGAAGTAGAAGTGGGCAGCAACCTGGCCAGCAATGACCATGAGATGGTCGAGTTCAGGATCCTGACAAAAGGAAGAAAGGAGAGCAGAAGAATATGGACCCTGGACTTCAGAAAAGCAGATTTTGACTTCCTCAGGGAACTGATGGGCAGGATCCCCAGGGGGGCTAATATGAGGGGGGAAAGGAGTCCAGGAGAGCTGGCTGTATTTTAAAGAATCCTTATTGAGGGTGCAGGAACAAACCATCCTGATGTGCAGAAAAAACAACAAATATGGCAGGCGACCAGCTTGGCTTAACAGAGAAATCTTCGGTGAGCTTAAACACAAACAGGAAGCTTACAAGATGTGGAAACTTGGACAGATGCTAGGGAGGAGTATAAAAATATCGCTCAAGCATGCAGGGGTGTAATCAGGAAGGCCAAAGCACAATTGGAGTGGCAGCTAGAATGGGGTGTGTAGGGTAACAAGAAGGGTTTCTACAGGTATATTAGCAACAGGAAGATGGTCAGGGGAAGTGTGGAACCCTTACTGAATGGGGGAGGCAACCTAGTGACAGATGATGTGGAAAAACCTGAAGTACTCAATGCTTTTTTGCCTTGGTCTTCACAGACTATGTCAGCTCCCAGACTGCTGCACTGGACATCACAGTATGGGGAGGAGGTGAGCAGCCCTCAGTGGTGAAAGAACAGGTTAAGGACTATTTAGAAAAGCTGGACATGAACAAGTCCATGGGGACGGATCTAATGCATCCAAGGATGCTGAGGGAGTTGGCTGATGTGATTGCAGAGCCATTAGCCATTATCTTTGAAAACTTGCGGCGATTGGGGAAGGTCCTGGATGATTGGAAAAAGGCAAATATAGTGCCCATCTTTAAAAGGGAAGAAGGAGAATCCAAGGAACTACAGACCGGTCTGCCTCACCTCTGTCACCAGAAAAATCATGGAGCAGGTCTTCAAGGAATCCATTTTGAAGCACTTGGAGGAGAGGAAGGAGATCAGGAACAGTCAACATTAATTCACCAAGGGCAAGTCATGCCTGACCAACCTGATTGCCTTCTATGATGAGGTAACTGGCTCTGTGGATATGGAGAAAGCGGTGGACGTGATATATCTGGACTTTAGCAAAGCTTTTGATACAGTCTCCCACAGTATTCTTGCCAGAAAGTTAAAAACGAATGGATTGGATGAATGGACCATAAGGTGGATAGAAAGCCGGCTAGATCGTCGGGCTCAACAGGTAGTGATCAATGGCTTCAAGTCTAGTTGGCAGCCAGTATCAAGCGGAGTGTCCCAGTCTGTCCTGGGGCCGGTTTTGTTCAACATCTTCATTAATGATCTGGATGATGGGATGGATTGCACCCTCAGCAAGTTCGCGGATGACACTAGCTGAAGGGAAAGATAGATATGCTGGAGGGTAGGGATAGGGTCCAGAGTGACCTAGACAAATTGGAGGATTGGGCTAAAAACAAAAAAAAATCTGATGAGGTTCAACAAGGACAAGTGCAGAGTCCTGCGCTAAGGACAGAAGAATCCCATGCACTGCAGAGGCAAGTGATTATTTCCCTCTATTCGGCACCGGTGAGGTCACATCTGGAGTATTGTGTCCAGTTTTGGGACCCCAAATACAGAAACGATGTGGACAAATTGGAGAGAGTCCAGCAGAGGGCAACAAAAATGATTAGGGGATATGGGCACATGGCTTACGAGGAGAGGTTGAGGGAACTGGGCTTATTTAGTCTGGAGAAGAGAAGAGTGAGGGGGGATTTGATAACAGCCTTCAACTACCTGAAGGGGGGCTCCAAAGAGGATTGTGCTAGGCTGTTTTCAGTGGTGGCAGATGACCGAACAAGCAATGGTCTGAAGTTGAAGTGGGGGAGGTCTAGGTTGGATATTAGGAAAAACTATTTCACTAGGAGGGTGGTGAAGCACTGGAATGGGTTACCTAGGGAGGTGGTGGAATCTCCATCCATAGAGGTTTTAAGGCCTGGATTGACAAAGCCTTGGCTGGGATGATTTAGTTGGGGATGGTCCTGCTTTGAGCAGGGGATTGGACTAGATGACCTCCTGAGGTCTCTTCCAACCCTAATCGTCTATGATTCTATGAAGAACTGATTGATAAAGTATTTAATCATTGGATTCTGATAACAGAAGTACAAAAACTTCACTTTCAAAGTTTATGAATTTGTCAGTAAACCAGCTGATTGTTTTATAACTTTCCAACCAACTCTTCCTATTCATTCATTATGCTGTCCCTTTGAAATATTATAGCTCTGCTTCCTTTAAAATCAAACCTTGTTTCATCTACAGCATGGATGAGAGATGAATCCAGCAGTCTTTGCAGCTACTTTCATATCTCCCACTCTTTGGAAAGCTTCTTAAGTGGTTTTTCATTGAGCTCAGATTACTGTTTCTGGGGCTACAGGAGTCGATTTTCAAATTAAGCACCTAATCCCCATTGACTTTCAATGGGAGTTGAACACCAACATTTGGAGCTTTTGAAAACCTATCCTATAGTGTTTTGTTCAAATATAAACATTTATCATATCACAGTATTAATGTAACATCATCAGTGGGGAAATTTATATATAGTCAACTTTGTGAAGATCAATGCTGTTTAAACAATGCTTTTAAAATCTTTGAAAATGAAGTTTTATGTCAGTATTTTATTATACAATTTGAATATTGTATACTCCACAATTACAATAAATTCTGTACACAATAGCTTATCATCAGCTATCAACATGATGAAAGGGGCTACTGTGTTCCAAGAGCTTGAGTGAAGAAATCCAAACTCTTCTCATTGGGGTGTGAATTTCATTTCACAAGGAACACTCAGCATTCTTAATTGCCACGCTCTCAAATCTTCTACTTTGTTCTATGACAAATGAATGGTCCAGAAACAGTTTGCAAATGTATGGTCTGCAATTTAAGGTTTTTAAATGCTAAAGAGGAATCTAAGTGCAGACATTAAAGTTTTCAAATTACAGCCAGAATGAAGCACGTTATAAAGGTATTACTTTAATAATTCATGTAAAATTTTGGATGACCCCAATGACAGCTATGCAAAAATTAGCACTTTTCTCTTAGCTAAAATGTAACATTGCACATTGGCCTCATAAGCCTGGTCTACACAAGTCACCTTGCACCGGCTATTTGTGCATGTGTCTAAATTCAAATTTGTCTCTGGTTGACTTAAGCGCCCTGTTATAGCGACGCAGTAAAACCACCTCCCTAAATGGTTTGGAGCCATTGTTGACGTATTGAGGTCAATGCACTGCATGTGTAGACTCCATGTGATCTGTGTTGACCCAAACAGTCCTCCATCAGCTGTCCCACAATGCCCTATTGCCTGCCATTTTGGTCACAATTTTAAACTCCACTGCCCAGAGGTCACAGAGACCAGAAGCCACCCCTGTCTTTAAAACCCTGTGTGTTTTTGAAATGCTTTCTTCAGACTCCATACCTTGGCAAGCACACCTAGCAGCTCACTCATGTTGTGTGCAACTGCCCATCCAACCATGCTGTAGATAAATCTCTGGTAATTTTCATATGACTTTACATTGTGCCTCTTCATATAACCTTGTAGTGGGTCTACCCACGTGTGAACTCTGTTTTCATGCAACTTTGTATCAAAGCCTCATATAGAAACCTTGCACTGATGAGCTTTGTTTGACGTTATTGATATAATCTGGGACCATAAAGATCATTGTTGCAACCAAGGTCCTGTAGTGGCATCCAAATCTTGTATAAAGGGGGTCAAATGGGGTGTCTAAGACAAGGTTACTGTTTACTGGTTATGATTATGCTGTCTATATGTGTGTATCAGTTTTATAGTTGAAGTTATGAATATTGGCTCTATACTGTCTGTATTGCAAACTTATGCTATGCTTCTGGGTGACATCCCAGACAAGCTGGGGTTAGCTCTGCCTAGCCTGCTTGATGGCCCATTAAGAACCATCAGCTATACAATGGACTCATTGAGAAAAGGCAAATATGCCTTGAGACTCAGCAAAGTATGCAGGGACTGGCCCATGTGACTCCAGACTCCATTTTGCTGTAATTTTCCACAGTAGGAAGAAAGAGGTGTTCTTACACCTGGAAAAGACTATATAAGGCTGATGCCTCATCTCCATTTGGTCTTCAATCCTGCTTCTTACCTCTGGAGGGACTTCACTACAACTGAAGCTCTGCACAAAGGACTGAGGACCCATCCCAGCTGGGGATGTATTCCAGAGACTTGACTTGAACCTGCAGTTTATTCTATCGCTGCTGCAAGCCTGAACCAAGAACTTTGCCATTACTGTATGTAATTGATTCTATTTAACCAATTCTTGCTCTCATCTCTATCTTTTTCCTTTTATGAATAAACCTTTAGATTCTAAAGAATTGGCAACAGCATGATTTGTGGGTAAGATCTGATTTGTATATTGACCTGGATCTGGGGCGTGGTCCTATGGGATCAGGAGAACCTTTTTTCTTTTACTGGGGTATTGGTTTTCATAACCATTTGTCCCCATGACGAGTGGCATTGGTGGTGATACTGGGAAACTGGAGTGTCTAAGGGAATTGCTTGTGAGACTTGTGGTTAGCCAGTGGGGTGAGACCGAAGTCCTCTTAGTCTGGCTGGTTTGGTTTGCCTTAAAAGGTGGAAAAAACCCAGCCTTGGGCTGTGACTGCCCTGTTCTAGCAATTTGTCCTGAATTGGCACTCTCAGTTGGGTCCCGCCAGAGCTGCATCGTTACACCTTGGTATATGGAAACTTTGTATCAAAGCCTCATATACACCTCTACCTTGAAATAACGCTGTCCTCGGAAGGCAAAAAATCTTACCGCGTTATATTGAACTTGCTTTGATCCACCGGAGTGCGCAGCACCGTCCCCCCTCCCCCCCGAGCACTGCTTTACCGCATTATATCCGAATTCATGTTATATCACGTTATATCAGGTCACGTTATATCAAGATAGCGGTGTAGAAACTTTGCATTGAACCTTGGTATAATGTTATAGCCCCTAAGGATAGAATAAGATAGAAGAAAAATGTCTTTTTGCTAGCAGTAGAACAAGATCTTCCCTCCCCGCACTCTTAATCAATTGCCCTGTTGAATGAACGAGGTGTGAATGAGTAAAGGCTTGGAAGGCAGCACCTCCAGACAGCTGCAACCCTTGGAGAGGGGATGGAAGCCAGACCCAAGGACAATAAAACTTGTCAAGCGGGCTCATTAAAGAAGATCAGTTATACTGATGGCCTCGGGGGGTTAGAAGCAAGCACCTTCTTTTGGAAACACCCTCTTTGAACAGCATTGGGACAACATCCAGAAAGAAGCAGCACAAAGGACCAACTGACAGACACAGATTTTGAATCTGGTACAGATTTGCATAAGAGGGAAGCTGCTATAAATGTGAGGTGTCTTGCAGAGGATCCCGGGTCTCATCTTGTCAACATGGGAGCATTGATCCGGATCAACAGAAGCCCGGCTCCACCCCCTCCCCCATCTAACTCACCTGGCCACTGAAGTTAAGGGGAGCAACTAATTGGTAACAACAACAAGACAGAGTATGCTTGTGTGTATGTGAGTGCATGAGTGTAATATATATCATGCATATGATACAATGTTGATTAATACATGTATTACCAATAAATGTGGCGCTTTACCTTATTCCCCCTGAAAAGATCTTGTGCAGTACTTTAAGTACAACAATGTGACTCTAGGCATTAGAGGGGCTCCAGCCTGGAGTAGACAGGAGAAATTAAATCTCATGGACCTGTGGGGAGAGGATGCTGTACAAGCACAGCTATGGACCAGCCATAGACATGTGGACATCTACAAGCAGACTGCACAGGGGATGCAGGCAAAGGGCTATGACAGAGATCAGCAGCAGTGCCACGTGAAAGTGCAGGAACTTCACCAGGAAGGCCAACAATAGATCTGGAGCTGCCCTGCAGACCTCCTCTTTTTATAATGAGTTGCATGCCATACTTAGCACAGATTCCACCAGAACCGCCCAGACCACAGTGAATACCTCAGAGGAGACAAAGACAGAGACCCTTGCCTTGAACAGCAAGGAGGAAGGAGTAGACAGGGTGGGGGAATACAGCCAGGCTGCGAGCCAGAACATGTTTGAGACGCCACCACAATCTAGCCAGTCTCACCAGATGAGCCCGACGAAGGGGAAGGGAACTCTGATTAGTGTGTGCATAAATTTCTCTTTACAATGTTTAAAGATGACACCCGGCCCATCCTCAAGTTAACAAGGCACAGTTACCAACTTTTCATAGTTTTACTCATACAAGAAGTCGTCGAGATATAAAGGCAAAATTGGCATCTGCTTTTCATTCCCCTGTTGAGTTAGGCTGGGGGAGGGAGGGGCAGAGCATTCAGAGCCCTTTGTTTATGCGCATAGGGATGTCCCTTGTATCCTTCCTGACAAATTGCAATGAAACTTTCATGGAGACACTCTGCAATCCTCTCGCAAAGGTTTGTATGGAGGGCTGCATTATTTCTTCCTGCGCAATGGGCACTTTCTCATACCACTTTGAATGAGTTCAGCTGGCGCCATTGCAGTAAACAGGCTGGGGGAATAGGGGCCCGGGCAGCTTTGGGATGTCAGCAGCAGCTGTGTTCTCTGTACCTTTGTGACCCTCAGGAATGAGATATCTAAAACCATCATAGTAGAAAACAGTGCCAATATTCAGTGCCATTTCCCTATATTCATACCCACAAAATACAGACCAAAATTATATCACTTCATGCAACAGAACGGCCTTCTGTTCCTCACCCCGGTGGGCCATACTCATTCACCATGGCGGAGGCTGGAGAGCAGTGCTGTGCCAAGGGGCTCCAAAGCAGCAGTGTCAATAAGCATGTCTTATTAAAAGTGTTTATGAGAATAAGGGAAGATGAGTTTGAAATTTATCTTTCCCTTTCCGTTGTGACTGTAAATCCAATGGCACATATGTCTGTTTTTATCAACAGCTTCTGATGTGGCAGCCTTGAGGTGTCGCCTCCATACTAGCAGAATGCCTGACATTGATAAAGAGGAGTAAGAAGTGGACTTGCTCAGCCAGATCCAGCAAGGCAGTGCTGCATCGGACTGTGAACAAAGGGCAATATGACTGATAGCACAGAGAAGGAAAGAGGACAAGAAAAAGATCCAAGAGTAAGAGTCCCAGCAGGACAAGGAGGAGATGTACCAGACATAATGGATCTTCCCAGGCCACAAACTCAAATGCTGCAGACCCTGCTTGATCTGCAGGTCCAAAAATCCCAAATTTTCCACTCTTTGCAGTCCTCTCAGAATTCCTGCTCCCTACACCCCCAAACACAACATGTGGCATCATGGGCTGCATCCTTATCCCTACAACGCCATGCTGGGGGACAGCAAGAGAAACCACAGTTGCTGTTCATGTAGCCACAACAGATCGCATTTGTGCAAATGGACAGAAATGTTTAGTCCCTTTCCAATTTTCAAGTTCCACTCTCTTAATTTATGCAAAAAATAATAATATTATGTTGAATTTTATTTTGCGCAGTTTTTCCCACTCAAAGTTCTATTTTTGAAGAATCAAATGATCTTTATTCGTTTACAACAAATATTGCAGAACGCATACAGTTGAAAAGCACACAGTACTTGTAGACTTACAGCAACCATAATTTCATTCACAGGTTCAGGAAAATACCCAGTCATCTGTATACTGCTTGCTGTTCGTTTGCACACTAACAGAGAACACTCGTGTGGCTGACCATTAAAGTGCTCCTCAACTGCATAGCTCCAAATGATCTCTTCTAATAGCTCTTGCGTCTGGCTGTTCAAATTCAGCAGAAAGCTGCTACACTTCCGTCCTCCATCCTAGCACCAGCTTTTTCTCTTTTGCCTCACAGATATTATGCAGCTATAACCATTAGGATATTTTGCTCACCAAGATCCAATCTGGTGAGTACACACCACCAGCGTCCCTTTCAATTTAACAAAAGCACATTCCATAGTCTGTCTGCACCTGCTGAGCTGGTAGTTGAATCTTTCCTTGACGCTGTCAAGGTGGCCAGAGTATGGCTTCATGAGCTGAGGAGCAAGGGTTACACTGGGTCACCCGAATCACTACTGGCATTTCAATATCACCAATGGTAATCTGCCAGTCAGGAAAGAATGTCCCTGCTTGCAGCTTTCTGCACAGTCCTGTGTTCTTAAAGATGCGAGCGTCATGCAGCTTCCTGACCAGCCCAAACTGAATTCAGTGACGCATCCCCAGTGCGCCACTTGCATAACCCTGGAAAAGTAGCCCTTTCTGTTGATGTACACTGTAGCAAAGTGGTGTCCAAATAAGGAGTACCATAGAATCATAGACGATTAGAGTTGGAAGAGACCACAGGAGGTCATCTAGTAAAATACCCTGCTCAAAGCAGGACCAACCCCAACTAAAACATCCCAGCCAGGGCTTTGTCAAGCCGGGCCTTAAAAACCTCCATCACCTCCCTAGGTAACTTCCAGTGCTTCACCACCCTCCTAGTGAAATAGTTTTTCCTAATATCCAACCTAGACCTCCCCCACTTCAACTTCAGACCATTGCTCCTTGTTCTGTCATCTGCCACCACTAAGAACAGCCTACCTCATTCCTCTTTGGAACCCCCTTCAGGTAGTTGAAGGCTGCTATCAAATCCCCCCCTCACTCTTCTCTTTTGTACACTAAATAAGCCCAGTTCCCTCAGCCTCTCCTCATAAGTCATGTGCGCCATCCCCCTAATGATTTTCATTGCCCTCTGCTGGACTCTCTCCAATTTGTCCACATCCTTTCTGTAGCGGAGGGCCCAAAACTGGACGCAATACTCCAGATGTGGCCTCACCAGTGCCGAATAGAAGGAAATAATCACTTCCCTCTTCTGCTGGCAATGCTCCTACTAATGCAGCCCAATATGCCGTTAGCCTTCTTGGCAACAAGGACACACTGTTGACTCATATCCAGCTTCTCATCCCCTGTAATCCCCAGATCCTTTTCCACAGAACTGCTTCTTAACCATTCGGTCCCCAGACTGTAGCAGTGCATGGGATTCTTCCATCCTAAGTGCAGTACTCTGCACTTGTCCTTGTTGAACCTCATCAGATTTCTTTAACCCAATCCTCCAATTTGTCTAGGTCACTGTGGACCCTATCCTACCCTCCAGCACATCTACCTCTCCCCCGAGCTTAGTGTCATCCGCAAACTTGCAGAGGATGCATTCCATCCCATCATCCAGATCATTAATGAAGATTTTCAACAAAACTGGCCCCAGGACAGACCCCTTGGGGCACTCCGCTTGTTACCGGCTGCCAACTAGACTTGGAGCCATTGATCACTACCCGTGAGCCCAACGATCTAGCCAGCTTTTTATCCACCTTATAGTCCATTCATCCAATCCATTCGTTTTTAACTTGCTGGAAAGAATACTGTGGGAGACTGGATCAAAAGCTTTGCTAAAGTCAAGATATATCACGTCTACCACTTTCCCCATATTCACAGAGCCAGTTACCTCATCATAAAAGGTAATCAGGTTGGTCAGGAATGACTTGCCCTTGGTGAATTAATGTTGACTGTTCCTGATCTCCTTCCTCTCCTCCAAGTGCTTCAAAATGGATTCCTTAAGACCTGCTCCATGATTTTTCTGGTGACAGAGGTGAGGCAGACCGGTCTGTAGTTCCTTGGATTCTCCTTCTTCCCCCTTTTAAAGATGGGCACTATATTTCCTTTTTCCAATTGTCCGGGACCTCCCCTAGTCACCATGAGTTTTTAAAGATCATTGTGAATGGCCATCTATTGCGCCATCTCAGGTCAGGAGCCCCATTGCAGAAAATCCATCCACTATATCCTGCATATTGCTGAGAGTCACAGAGCTGCATAGCAGGAGATGATTAAGGGCCCTATACACTTGCATGACAACAACCTGCACTATACATTTTCCAGCTCCAAACTGATTTTCCACTGACTGAGAGCAATCCATCGTTGCAAGCTTCGAATGCAGTTCTCATTCTATTGCTCCTGTTCTGGGGCAAGCTCAGCACACAGATCCAGGAACATGGCCTTTCGCATCCGAAAGTTCTGCAGCCACTGCTTGTCACCCCAACCCTGAGTTATGATACAAACACTGACTGGTGGGATTGCTTGTCGAGTCCAGATCAATTCATTTCTCTCCCACAACACATTGTGAAAATTTCCCAAAAGGCATTGTGCCACATGATGGTGCATGGCACACTGAGATACATACCCCTGATGCACTGCATTTTGCATCAACACAAGCACTCCGACACAACATAAGAACGGCCATGATGGGTCAGACCAAAGATCCATCTAGCCAAGTATCCTGTCTTCCTACAGTGGCCAGTGCCAGGTGCCCCAGAAGGAATTAACAGAATAGGTAATCATCATGTGATCCATCCCCTGTCGCCCATTCCCAGCTTCTGGCAAACAGAGGCTAGGGACACTATCCCTATCCATCCTGGCTAATAGCCATTGATGGACCTATCCTCCATGAACTTATCTAGTTCTTTTTTGAGGCACAAGCAATATGCACGTGCCCAAGCGATATACAAACTTAACTTGCCCCAATCAATGTTTGTAGTATAGATATGGCCACAGTATTCTGAAGACACTTCAGAAGCGCTATAGATTGGTCTCTCTCTCTCTCTCAGTAAGGGCTGGGCATTTATTATGTGTGTATGCCAGGCAATCTCCCTCTCTTTTTTAAAAACTTCTCCTTAAAATTCATTTCCTACACTAACCCCTGCCAGTAAAAATGCTGTCACTGGATTTTTGTCATCGGCCTTTTACTTTTAAAAATCATCAAAAGTTAGAATCAACCTCTGGCATCTTCTTGTGCTTTGTATTTAGACTATAAATATCTTTATAGAACATTAAAGTAGGCATTTTCTTTTTTTTTCTCCTGTGTCTTATGCAATGCTGAGAACACTTCTGGAATTTAATAATTATGTTAAATTTATTTTTCAGTATATTGCACAACATTTATATATTTTCCTCAATAAGTCACTCAAACATTTAACAGCATTTGTTTCTATTTCAATGCTTGGAGTAGGACTTGACTTACCCTATGTTTTTCTTTAATTTTCTTCCTGTATGCTTCTTTGTCAAATTTATCCTCTTCCTGTAATCTTTCCTTTGCTTTATCTAGGTTGATGCCACCAGAATCATCTTCCTTCTCTTCGCTGTCCACACTGGATTTTTGTGCTGGTGGCCACTGCTGAACTAACTGGATTAGATGAGACAATAAAAATGTTTAGAGCCATTTTCCTGCATCCAATACTAAAATGCATTTCATTACTAATCAAATAAGTAGCCATATACTAATTATTTTTGCTAGACTAAACAAAAAAGCTGTTTGCAGAGGATTATATATTAAGAACGGCCATAAGAATGGCCATTCATGCTGGATCAGACCAATGGTCCATGGGGCCCGGTATCCTGTCTTTCAACAGCAGCCAGTGCCAGATGCTTCAGAGGGAATGAACACATCAGTGCAATTATTGAGTGATCCTTCCTTTGTTGTCCACTCCCACCTTCTGGTAGCCAGAGGTTTAGGGACACCCAGAGCATGTGGTTGCATCCCTGAGCATCTTGGTTAACAGCCATTGATGAACTATCATCTGTGAACTTACCTACATCTTTTTTGAACTCAGTTATACCTTTGATCTTCACAACACCTCCTAGAAACAAGTTCCACGGGTTACCGTATATTGTCTGAAGTAGTACTTCCTAATGTTTGTTTTAAACCGGTTACCTATTAATTTCATTGGGAGACCCCTGGTTCTTGTGTTATGTGATGAGGTAAACAACAGTATATTTATATGCAACAAACAAAAATAGGCATTTTAACATTTTATAGGATTTACATTAATTAAAAATGAATAGTTCTTCAAAATAAATTGTCCATTAAACCATGCTTTTAATGCTTTCCTTTGAAATCTGTTTGGAAATCTGCTTTTTACTCTCTGCCTAAGAAGACATATGCTATACACATTTTTAGTCATTTTGTTACAAAAAAAATGTTTTCAAGAAAAAATTTTAGATGGCTAATATGATTAAATGGAAATTACATTTACACCAATTTTAAGAAACAGTATTTTTCACGTTTCTCAGGCTTCTCTTCATAAGGTTCTCACACCCTTTGCTCTGCAACCAATCTCAATCCCCTGAACAGTCCACATGTACATGTACTAAACTGACCTTCAAATTTACAATTATGTTTGAATATGCAGTAATGGGCTTGAATATAGTTCTCATCTTTGGAACCATTTATGTGGGATCTGAAAGCTAAGTTTCACTCTCCACATGCAACGTCTTCTGTTGATCTCCCTCTGTGAATGATGCAGGGAGACCAAACCCAGTGGTGTCTCCTCATTGTGAGAAACAAGATGTTACGGTTCTTTGGCCACGACAGATCTCCTGCCATTTCCTTCACTTTAATGTGAAACCATGAGATGCTCAAATATTAATTGGGACAAAGGTAGGAGACAGGCCCAGGTGAACTAAAAAACGATTACCTCCCATTCATAACTGTTGTTCAAGACGTGTTGCTCATGTCCATTCCATTCTAGGTGAGTCCATGTAAACAGTCGGAGATTTTTGCATTAGCGGTATCCATAGGGTGGGTTGTGGCGCCCTCTGGAGTGCAGCACTTATGCATCGGTATATTAGGCGCCGCCAGTCCTAAACCGTGTCAGTTCCTTCTTGCGAGCAACTCTGACAGAGGGGCAGGAGGGGGGGGAATGGAATGGACACGAGCAGCACATCTCAAAGAACAACAGTTACAAAAGGAATGCAACCGTTTTTCTTCTTCTAGTGCTTGCTCATCTCGATTCTATTCTCGGTAACTCACAAGCAGCATTCCTGGATGTAGGCTCAGAGTTCATGGTCATGCAGGTTGCAACACCACTCTATCGAAGCCAGCATCGTCTCGGGCTTGCTGGGTAAGCACACAGCGAGACGTGAACGTGTGAACGGATGACCAGGTAGCGGCCCTGCAGGTATCTTCAATTGGCACTTGAGCCAGGAAGGCCGCTGAAGAGACTTGCACCCTAGTCGAGTGGGCGGTTACAATCGTCAGAAGAGACACTTTCGCCTGATCATAGCAAAAATGGATGATCCATGATGAAATTCTTTGGGTGGACACTGGATGACCTTTCATCCTGTCTGCCACCGTGATGAACAGCTGCGTTGACTTATGGAATGGCTTAGTCCTTTCGATGTAAAAGGCTAGCATTGTTTCCTGATTCCCAGAGAGTGAGATCTACACTCCTCCTTAGACCTATGAGGCTTTGGGAAGAAGACAGGCAAGAATATGTCCTGGCTCACGTGAAATTGTGAAACAACCATGGGCAGGAAAGCTGGGTGTGGTCGCAGCTGGACCTTGTTCTTGAAAAACACCATATAGGGCGGCTCCAAGGTAAGCACCCTAATCTCAGAAACCCTACATGCAGATGTTATTGCCTTCCAGGAGAGTAGAAGAAGGGAACAGGAAGCCAATGGCTCTAACGTGGCCCCCATGAGCCGTTCCAGCACTAGATTCAGGTCCCAAGGAAGGACAGGGTCCTGGACATGAGAATAGAGTCGCTCCAGACCCTTCAAGAACCAGACCGTCATGTCATGAGTGAAGGCCAACCTGCCCTGGACTGGAAGGTGAAAGGCTGTTATAGCGGCCAAGTGGACCTTAATTGATGAAAGGAACAAGCCCTGGAACTTAAGGTGTAGAAGAAGGTAGTCAAGGATTGACTGCAGTAAGACTTGCTCAGGCCTAATACCCTGGTCCAATGCCCAGCACATGAACCGTTTCCATTTGGCCAGGTAGGTTTCCCTGGTAGCGGGCTCCTGCTGCCCTACAGGACCTGCTGGACATCGGACGAGTATTCCTGCTCTTCCGCATTTAAGCATGCAGCAGCCAAGCCGTCAGGTGCAGTGCTGCCAGGTTCAGGTGCAGAAGAGTGCCGTGGTTCTGGGACAGCAGATTTGACCAGAAAAGCAGCTGCAGTGGGGCTGCCACCGAGAAGTCTAGCAACGTGCTGAACCAGTACTGGCATGGCCAAGCTGGGGCTAATAAGATTACCTTCGCCTTGTCCTACTTGATCTTCATGAGGACTGTGGATTATCGGCACTGGCGGGAAAGTGTACATCAGAGCCCCCAATCATAGGTATAAGAAGGTGCCTGACAGGGAGCCTCTGTCAAGCCCCCTAATCGAGCAGAACATGTGGCATTTTCTGTTCTGATGAGTGGTGAACAAGTACAAACTGGGGACTTCCCCACCTTTGGAAGACCACGCTGACCACCTGAGGATGGAGTGACCATTCGTGGTGCAATGAGAAGGTTCTGCTGAGGCAATCTGCCAATACATTCCTGGTCCCCAGGAGATGCGCAGCCACAAGATGAATGGCAGGCTGCACACAGAAGTCCCAGAGCCAGAAAGCTTCCTGGCAAAGGGCCAATGACCTGGCTCCACCTTGCTTGTTGATAGAAAACATCGCAGCGGTGTTGTCTGTCAGGACTTGTACCACCTTGCCCTTCAAGTGGGACTGGAAAGCCTAGCCGGACAAATGAACCACTCTGAGCTCCCTGACATTTACGCGGAGGGAGCAACCATCCCGCAACCAGCAGCCTTGTGTGCCGAGTTCGCCCAAGTGCACCCCCAGCCCAGGTCCGAGGCATCGGAAACCAGGGACAGCGATGGGGACGGGGACGTGAAGGGAACCCCCTCCAACACCGATTCAGGGTCCAACCATCATTCCAGTGACACCCAGATGTGGTCTGGCACCTTGACTACCAGGTCTAGATCATGCCTATTGGGGGTGTAGTCTGACGTGAGTCACGCTTACAGTGGCCGGAGATGGACCTGGGCATGACGGCCCACGTAAGTACAAGCTGCCATGTGGCCTAAGAACCTCAGGCAGGTGTGGGCGGTACTGAGCAGGTGGCCCCTTATATGGGAGATCAAGCCGAACACAGCTTGGAAATGGGCCTCCGGAAGGAAGGCTCTGATACGCGTCGAGTCGAGAACCACGCCATGAACTAACTCCGTTGCCCTGGTATGAGGGATGATTTCTTTTTGTTTACTAATAGGCCACGGTCTTGACAGGTAGAACGCACCAGATCAAGACTCCTCTGCACTTGATCCCACGATCTGCCCTTGATGAGTCAATCATCGAGATAAAGACAGACCTGGTCTCCTCGATGTCTCAAGTAAGCAGCTACCAAAGGCATGCATTTTGTGACTACCCGCAGGACCAATGAGAGACCGAAGGGCATCACTGTGAATTGGAAATGACGCTGGCCCACCATAAAATGGAGGAACCGCCTGTGTCCTTGGAAGATGGAAATATGAAAATAAGTATCCTTCAAGTTGACAGCGGCATACCAGTCTCCCGGATCCAGGGATGGAAAGATGGAGGCCAAGGAGACCATGCGGAACTTCAACTTTTTGAGATATTTGTTGAGTCGCCACAGGTACAGAATGGGTCTTAGGCCCCCTTTTGCTTCCAGGATTAGAAAAAAGCAGGAATAGAACCCTTTTCCCTTCATTTCCTAAGGGACCTCCTCCAGTGCCCCCAACTGCAGGAGGTTGTCGACCTCCTGAATGGCAAGTTGCTTGTGAGAAGAGTTCATGAAGAGGGCCGAGAATTGCAGGGTGTAGCCCAGAAATACAGTTTCTAGCACCCAATGGTCCAAGGTGACCAGCGACCAGGCCTAACGGTAGGGATGAAGACTGTTGAGGAAAGAATGAGGCAGACCCAGGGAGTCGACTGGGGCATTGCTATCGAGCGCACCCTCAAAACGAGCACTTCTGGCCCCAGTGATGTTTTGCCGGGCTGGGTTGCGCAGGTGAGCAGGAGGAGGAAGGGCAGCGACAACTAAAACTCATGTCCCTATCACATCTCCTTGCAGACCCCATCAAGGTTGCCAAAGCCTTGGCTTCAGGGGTGGCTGGAACTGCTTCCTCACCAACTGAGGCATATGCAGACCCAGCAAGTGGAGGGTGGCCCATGTGTCCTCTAGTTCATGCAGTCTTGCATCTGTCTGCTGTGCAAAGAGTCCAACGCCATCAAATCAGAGGTCCTGTATTGAGGACTGTATCTCCTGGGAGAGGCACGCAGTCTGAAGCCAAGAACTGCGCCTCATGACCACTGTTGAAGGATCACCCTGGCTGCCGAATCAGCTGCGTCCCACACCATTTGGAGGGAACACTGTGCTGCTATAGTACCCTCCTCAAGGGCCCCTTGTTGGCTGGGTGTACAAGTATTCAAACCCCTTGGCTGGGACAAAATACTTCTTTTCATCCCCCTTGTAGGTGGGTGGGATTGAGGACGGGGTTTGGCAATCTTTAATCATAGAATCAAAGAAGATTAGGGTTGGAAGAGACCTCAGGAGGTCATCTATTCCAACCCCCTGCTCAAAGCAGGATCAACCCCAACTAAATCATCGCAGCCAGGGCTTTGTCAAGCCGGGCTTTAAAACCTCTAAGGATGGAGATTCCACCACTGCCCTAGGTAACCCATTCCACTGTTTCACCAACCTCCTTGTGAAATAGTTTTCCCTAATATCCAACCTAGACCTCCCCCACTGCAACTTCAGACCACTGCTCCTTGTTCTGTCATCTGCCACCACTGAAAATAGCCTAGCTCCATCCTCTTTGGAACCCCCCTTCAGGTAGTTGAAGGCTGCTATCAAATCCCCCCTCGCTCTTCTCTTTTGCACACTAAATAAGCCAAGTTCCCTCAGCCTCTCCTCATAAGTCATGTGCCCCAGCCCCCTAATCATTTTCATTGCCGTCCACTGGACTGTCTCCAATTTGTCCACATCCTTTCTGTAGTGGGGGGCCCAAAACTGGACGCAATACTCCATATGTGGCCTCACCAGTGCCGAATAGAGGGGAATAATCACTTCCCTCAATCTGCTGGCAATGCTCCTACTAATGCAGCCCAATAACCTGTTAGCCTTCTTGGCAACAAGGACACACTGTGGACTCATATCCAGCTTCTCATCCACTGTAATCCCCATGTCCTTTTCTGCAGAACTGGTCCCCAGCCTGTAGCAGTGCATGGGATTCTTCCATCCTAAGTGCAATCCTCTGCACTTGTCCTTGTTGAACCTCATTAGATTTCTTTTGGTCCAATCCTCCAATTTGTCTAGGTCACTCTGGACCCTATCCCTACCCTCCAGCGTATCTACCTCTCCCCCCAGCTTAGTGTCATCCGCAAACTTGCTGAGGGTGCAATCCATCCCATCATCCAGATCATTAATGATAATCTTTAGGACCCCGTTGTGCACCGGAAGCACAACACATGCGGGGGTTGATGCGGAGAGCACATTAAACAACTTGTCTGATTGCTCCGCCATCTCTTCCACCTCTAGGCCTAAGTTCGTAACCACTCTTCAGAGCAGGGCTTGGTGCTCCTTAAAATCATCCAGTGGGATAGCATGAGAGGGCCCTGCAACAGCCTCATTTGGAGTGGATGGGAACAAATGGACCACCTGGGGTTTCATCTCCAATGGGGGAAGGAGATTTTGGGGTGAGCACTCACTCCTCCCGCCCGGCATCCAATTGTGCTATGCACTCTGATTCCGAAGCCGCTGGTACCATCTGGTGCTTTTCTGAAGCAGTTACCAACGATTGGTTCGAAGTAGGCATCAGCATAACCGGCATGCCCCAGTCGCTCCAGTAGGGCCTTGCGCATGCTACTGGCCCTGCTGCCAGGATGGCATTGCGAAAGTGGATACAAGCTCAGGTGCCCAGTAGCACTGGTGCTGTCTCGGTGAGAGGTTAAACTCCTTTTCCGTGCCAGAGGAATCCCCTTCCACTGACCATGGTTGGGCCGTCAAACTGGTGTCTGGCAGCTAACCGTGGGTGAACGTTGCCTTGAATAAGGGGATGGGTTCCGGGAGCGGGCGGATCGGTACCGCGTTGGGGAACGTTCCTACAGGCTGGAGATGATTGGCGGGAGGATGACCCGTGCCGGCCATACAGTGACAGACGCTTCCTTCCAGGCAAACCTAATTTAGAGGGCGGAGACGGGGAGTGGGCAGCCCGAAAAGGGTCTTTTGCCCAATGTCCTGTAGTCTTTCTTGCTTGGTTCCGGGCTGCGTTTCTTTGATTTCTTCTTGGGCACCAGCGAAGGGGAGCGGTGCCGGGTAGAACCCGGTGCCAGGGGTTACATGTGATTCCTCCAAGCACTTCATGCAGCTGCTAGGGGGTCACTAACAGGCCTAGGCCTGTCACAGTCAGCATAGGGATTAAAAGCCGCAAGCTGGTGCCTGCCCCGCCTGGGGCTAAGTCCCAGCCGGGACCCTAACTTACTAACTATAGTGCTTAACAACTACTTCACTAGCTAACTAATATCAACAAAACTACAAAGCAATAAAGCACGAAGTGAAGGAGAAACCGCTAACCACTTGCTAGGCATGGGGAAGGCGCTCCAACCAACTGTCACAGGGTAAGAAGGAACTGAGAGGGCATAGGACTTTCAGCGCTTAATATACTGACACATGAGCGCGGCACCCCAGAGGGCACCACAGCCGATCCTACAGATAACGCTATGTCAAAAATCTCCGACGACTGTGCATGTGGGCACACACATACCTAGAAAGGAATCGACACGAGCAAGCACTTGAAGAAGAACTAGTATGTAAGCAAGCAGGACCTCCCATGTAGATTGGTCCAGGCTGAGGTTGATGGTGGGGTGGAAGCTGTTGAAATCATAACTCTAACTCAGGAACCAACCCATGCAACAAACCTCGATGCCAACTCTGCCCACATATCTACACCAGCAACACCATCACAGGACCTAACCAGATCAGCTACATCATCACCGGCTCATTCACCTGCACGTCCACCAATGTTATATATGCCATCATGTGCCAGCAATGCCCCTCTGCTATGTACACTGGCCAAACTGGACAGTCACTGCGCAAGAGGATAAATGGACAAAGTCAGATATCAGGAATGGCAATATACAAAAACCTGTAGGAGAACACTTCAACCTCCCTGGCCACACAATAGCAGATGTAAAGGTAGCCATCTTACAGCAAAAAAACTTCAGGACCAGACTCCAAAGAGAAACTGCTGAGCTCCAGTTCATTTGCAAATTTGACACCATCAGATCAGGATTAAACAAAGACTGTGAATGGCTATCTAACTACAGAACCAGTTTCTCCTCCCTTGGTGTTCACACCTCAACTGCTAGCAGAGCACCTCACCCTCCCTGATTGAACTAACCTCGTTATCTCCATACTGATTTATACCTGCCTCTGGAAATTTCCATTACTTGCATCTGAAGAAGTGAGGTTCTTACCCACGAAAGCTTATGCTCCCAATACTTCTGTTAGTCTCAAAGGTGCCATAGGACATCCAAATTCGCATTATATCAGACCGCATTATATCGGGGTAGAGATGTAGTTATTCTGCCAGACTGCATAAGTAGTGTTGAAGGGCCACATTTGACTTCCAGGCAGAATGTTGATTACCCATGACTTATGGGCTTGGCTTCAATGCATTATTTTGATCTTGAGTTTCAGAGATTTAAGCCAAGGGTTTAGAAGTTTTTAACAAAATCTTGTAAACATCTGTTCACATGACAAGCAACCTTCTTTTGGAGTAGCCTTTCAAAAATGTAGTTGTTGTGGATTGGGGTGGGAGGGTTTCTTTAAATGAAAGAGTGGATATACGTGGAGAAAACATATGACACTCCAATATATTTTGCAAAAAAAGGGAAAACAAGTTCAGAATTTTGATCTGCTGTCAGGCAAGGAGAAAGAAGATCAGTTACTAATACTCTGTGCTGCATCCTCCTGGTCCTTAATAACCACAAATAAAACCAATTGCAATGTATTCCCTGTTGTAAAATTGAGTTCATTTGTGTACAAATATTCAGAAAACACGTCTTAAAAAGAGTTTTATTTTACTAAAGAGAAATATATTAAGTAGCACAGTAAAACTTCAGCGTGTGGTTTCATTAGAGCCCACCAGAATGTTGGAATAACTTCTACAGATGCAAAGTTTATATTTCTATAAATAACTCCAAAACCTGTTCTCTGTTGTTCTGCTGTTTAAACTATAATCCCCGTGCTCATTTTTAGTCTCTGTCCTCGCTGCTTTATGGTTCACTGCACTGGACCACATGAAACACTTATCTGCCCACCAGCTAAATTTGAATGCTTTGTTCCTCCTATAGTTACAAGTACCAGTTTGGAAGTTCAAAATAAATGAATCCCTTTCTCAAAGTTTTGTATCCAAGATTGTGTTTTTAAACACACAACCAGGTCTAATTACCTCTGTTAATTATGAGCTCACTTACTAAAGAACTGTAATTCATCAGCCAGAATTTAAGTCAGCTTTGTGTAACTGCATCTTTAAAAATGTATGTCCAATTAGGCATATATATGAATTGGCCAGTTAAATGCACAACTGACCATTTGTGTATGCAATTACACCCAATTTACACACACAATGGTGGTAACCGCATGCACAAATGTCTGGAAATTAAGGCTTGTATCTTTAAAGCCATGATTAATCTTTTCCAGTAGCTTTCCCCTGTGAGACTTCCTTAAGAGTTATTATAAGAATAGCATTTCTATTTCATATTCTGTACACAGTGCAGCTGCAGTCATGATCATCCTTCACATAAATTCATGAACAAGTCTTAATACATTGTCCTAATTATACAAACTGACAGACCAGCATCTATGATTCAGAATGCAAGAGAAATATTTTAAAGCACTTGCTAAAAAATTAAAGCAGAGAATTTCTATTACACTACACCCCCTCAGCGTTCACTTTTTGTTCCAAAACAGCATTAAAGATAGCAGCATGTTAAATTATTTAAAAAGGCATTTAGATTTCAGCTTAATTTAAACAATTTTCATATTTTCCCTTTGAAAACCCCTTACAAACACACAATTTACCTCTACTAAAATGTGTACATGGATGGAATCACATGCTCTTTTGATTCACTACAGTATCTTGGAAATCCAAGAGAATGCACTGAGCCTAATTTACTACTGGTGTAACTCCACTAACCAGGCATTTTGTCCATTACGCACCATAGCTATCTAAAAGGCATAGTTTAAATATTTTTCTTGAGAAGTATATACTTTAAAAATTACTGAGGGAATTTTTCCATGTCTGAAATTAGTTATCATTTTGAACAGACTCCTTTTATTAGTGAGGCCATCCTTAAAAGCTTTTGAATTTTGATAACTATGTAACATTACCACAGTATTCCCAGTGCTCAGCATGCCATGGGAATGTTATTTAGTTACAAAAGGCAACTGAGAAATTTTAAAAGTGATCACTATATTTAGTTTACATCCCACTAACTGATGAAACTGCTCTAATGCCAAAGCTCCCTTTTATCTCTACACAGAAAACAGAAAAACAAAGCAAACTTCTGATGTTTGTGAAATCATGTTAGATTTAATATTTAAGCAGCACTGAAGTTTGCTTGTTCGAGTTACAACAAAACAGTACTGGAGTGGCTAGCAATATACAGTAGTTCACATCTATATACAAATCAATACATTTTTCCAAATGGTGTTCGGATATCCAATTAAATTAAATTACTAGAGTTCAATGCACAGCTATCTCCCCCCTATTTGGTATATAAGCTTGGCACCTTCTTTACTCAGGTGACATATGAAAGCTACAAATATTGGACATCTGAGAGAAAAATAGGGACACATCTTTTAATTCCACTGCCATACAAGGGATTGGTAGAACTTTTTTCAAGTGATAGCATTGGATTTGACAGATCTTCCTTAAAAAAAACACCTGAGACTTTCCCTTCTGCAGTTGGGAAGGCCAGATTTCCAAAAGAGCCCAAGAGCCCGCATTTAAACATTGGACTATATGAAAAGTGTTCAGTATACATCTGCTCCTATTGTTCTCAGTATAATTGGATTTAAATGGGAGCTCAGCTGTTTTGCAAATCTAGCTCCAATTATGAGCAGAAAGTACTTTTGAAAATCTGGGCCAAACTGAATAACTAGGGGTTTAGGGTTTTTTGAGGTTTATTAATTTCATTTTCAGGGTTGTTTTTTTTTTTTAAAGCAATTTGACTTATGTGGATGTCCAAAAATGTGGTTTTTTTGGGGCTCTCTGTATTATATTATATTACGCACATTACTCACAACAGTAGTATATGCTGTAAAAGGAGTAATCTCTTTGTAATGTACCCTAGTGTGCTTTAACGTAGTACTGTTTCATACAGCGCTATGTTAAAACACACTAGGGAACCTTTAGTGCACACCAGCAGGGTCTCCATGGACCAATTAATGTACAACATGTCAGTGTACTTCAGAATTCACACCCCTGTTGTGAGCATTACTGCTCCATCTAGACAAGTCCTCAGAAACAAGTAACCATTTCCAATGTTTTTTCCAGTGGTTTATTGGATAAACACAATTTTTTTTAATTGAGTGTGTTTTATTAGTGTTTCCCAGTTAAAACCTAAAATCAGAAGCCCAGTGTATGCCTCAGTTTGAAGTATATTTGTTTTCACAGAAAATACAGATTCAGCTACCACTAGTGTCTGCAGTATATTTTGAACTCATCTTACCTCCCCATCTTCAGTAAAGACAATTTTTGTGTTGACTTTAAATTTCCTCTTCAGTATTTTTTTGGCTTCTTTGGTTTTAGTTGCTTTCTTCTTCAATTTTGAATTTGAGGTATTCTGTATTTTAAAAAAGCAGATGGGAGAGAACATGGTTACTTTTTATCAGAAAAAATACACTAGGATTTAAACTTTAACTTCTGTTTATGGTATTAAGTAAAATGCTATTTGCCAAAACATACACACTATAGGTGAGTTTTAGAATAGGATGCCTAATATAAACAAGGCTAAGGTACTTTTGCATAGATGCAACTGCTTGAATCAGGTCATATAATAAAAAATAAATATCTTTAGAGTGTTCTAAATAACTTACATCCTTCCCTCCTGCACTCCAACCACAATATGTAAGAAGTGGATGAACATATGCATGGGAGTGTTCAGATGAGAGAAAGTGTGGAGATTTAGTGTTAAACAGCATTTATGTTTGCAGTTCCAACCCCTGCAGCATCTAGCTTCCATGTTAGATTCATCCCATTTAACAGAGAGCTTTCCGAGTGCAACAGAAACTATAACAGTGCATCCGAGTGCAACAGTGAAATCACAACTAGGACGTTAGAAACAGTAAAATCCATCCACACGTCCCTACATGTTCTCCCATGACTACCATGGAATGAGCAGAGCTATCCAGAAAAAGTAACAATACAGTCAGTACAAACTCTGACCATTTATTTTATGCTATACCCATGTTTTCTGTTTGTGGTGCTTGAGATTTATGAACTGATAAAACAACTACGTTGCAAAAGTTGTTGGAAGAAAGGGAAGCCATAGGTTTTGACCAACAGGTAGGGAATAGCTGGGGCTTTCAGTTCTGGAGTAGTTTGGGCCCACGAAATAAGCACATTATCCTATGTTTCTGCAAAAATGATCAACAGTGAAATAGTTAATGTTGACTATTAAGATTGTCATTTTGATTTCACAGGTAATCTGCTCCCATCCATTGGCAGGGATTACATGGCTATAGAATCACATAAGATGTCAGGTCCAGACATCAGTAATTTGAGGGTGTTTTTAAATACAGAAGACGTATTATTCAGGTACTAAGTGACATAGAATACACTCTTCCAGCAGGTATTGTCAGCTACAATTGCCAGCAGAGCAGGCATTTTATAGCAAAATGGATCACAAAGACTCACTAGGAGGTATACATACATATCACTCATCATCCCTGAAAAACCAGTATCGTGAACGAAACCACTGTTCACCCCAACAGGGATTGTCTGCGAACTGGTATCAATATTTGACAAGGGTGAGAAAAGGGGTCACATAAATCTAAAGGAAATAATGGTTAGGAGAGCCTGAAATTTTTAGTTATGTAATATACTGCACTTACTGTACTACATTAAATATAAAGGGAAATGCAAAAATTCACTGGAGAAAGTAAATCTTCCTCATGGTCAGTACACTAATGCACTGAAAATAATGCACCATAAAATAAAAAATGACAACCTTAGCAAAAGTGGAGGAAAAATGGCTTATGACAGGCTAACGTACTATATTATCAGATGGCAACCACATCTATTATGACAACTAGTAACTGCAGCGGCACTTCTCTAATGAGAGAAGTATTGAAAAACCGTGCTGTCACCTACTTTTGTTGTGTTATCTAGCGATTACTAACCGGCCTTATACTCCTTTCCTTAACAGCTTAGCAAAGTGTGTCCTTCCCTCAATCTCATCACTTGCCCTGTGTGACGAACTGGGACTGTTCTTGCTGGGGTGTGTGAATGCTGACAGGGGAGTGTGACTAGGATGGTCTGCATCGGGGGATGGGAGCCGGCCCAAGGGAACATACCTGAGCTTGTAACATGAGAACCCAGGAGGGGGTTGGAGGTCAGATGACTCCGGGGCCCGGGAAACTGAACAAAGGCTGTGGGAGGGGTCGCTGAGGGCAGAGTGCTGGAAGCAGGCTGGAAGGAGGCGGGAGAGATGGCTGGGAGGCAGAGATGGCTCTGACCCCCCAAGGGGGGTGGGCTGGCATGCCCTGGGACCCCAAGCTGGACCTAACTGAGGGGGGGGCCCTGTTGTCTGTGCCTGCAAGACCTGTCTTAGACTGTGTTCCTGTCATCCAAATAAACCTTCTGCTTTACTGGCTGGCTGAGAGTCATGGTGAATCGCAGGAAGCCGGGGGTGCAGGGCCCTGAGTTCCCCAAAACTCCGTGACAACTGGTGGCAGCGGTGGGATCTACTGCACCCCGTGGACGGCGCTTCCTGCAGTAAGTGACTGGGGAGCAGTAAAACGAAGGGGGATGGACGGGAACCAGGCCTGCTGAAGAGTGGGAGAGAGACGGTTATTACCCCTGGGAGTGTGTGACCAGCGAGAAGGACTTTTGCAGTAACAGGGTCCCCCGGGGGGATCGCAGCGAGTGGTCCCAGGGGCGGAGGAGTCTGCAGCTCGACCCTGGCGGAGAGGCGGTGACCTCGAGAAGGGCTGGCACACTAGGGGGCCCCCTGGGAACTGTGGGGAGCTGTGAGCACACAGGCCGGTGAGTGGCCAGCAGGAAGATGTATGCCAAGCGGCTTAAGAGCGACCTGGTGGAGCTGTGCAAGCAGAGGCGGCTGCGCATTGGGAGGCTCACCAAAGAACAGCTCATTGCCCAGCTGGAGGCGGAAGATCGCGCGAATGAACTGATCCCTGTGTCTCAGGGAAGCAGCCTGGCAAATGCAGCGCAGGCACCAGTGTCTGTCCCAGCTGGGAGTGGTCAGCCCGCTGCTGAGGGCTTCCCGAGACCCCTCCTTCCTATGCCTAGGGGAAGGGTGGGGAGGAGCCCAGCAAATACCGAAGGCGCCGTGACCCCCCCGGCCAGCAGGGGGTCCCCCCGGCGAAGCTCGCCGGCCAGCAGAGGATCCTCCCGGCGACGTTCGGCATCCGGGGAGCGGAATTGGCTGGAATGGGAGAAAGAGCTAAAACTGAGGGAGCTGGAGGATCGTGAACGACAGAGACAGCATGAACGGGAGGAGAATGAGAGACAGCATCAGCGTGAACGGGAGGAGAAAGAGAGACAGAGACAGGAGAATGAGAGACAGCGTCAGCATGACCTGGAACTGGCGAGATTGAAGGGCAGCGAACCCCCGGCTGCGGTGAGTGAGGGGGGACCCAGGACTGCACGGGGCTTTGATAAGTGCATCATGGCCCCATACAAGGAGGGGGAGGACATGGATGACTTCCTGGAGGCCTTTGAGACGGCCTGCGAGCTGCACCGGGTGGATCCCGCGGACAGACTCCGGGTCCTTACCCCCTTACTGGACCCCAAATCCGTGGCATTGTACCGCCAACTGGGAGAGGCAGAGAAAGGGGACTACGAACTATTCAAAAAGGCCCTGCTACGAGAGTTTGGGCTGACTCCTGAGATGTACCGGGAAAGGTTCCGGAGTCAGGATAAAACCCCTGAGATCTCATATCTGCAACTAGCCGCCCGCATGGAAAGATACGCCAGCAAGTGGGCTGGTGGGGCCCAGACGAAGGAGGACCTGATTAAACTGCTGGTACTGGAGCAACTGTATGAGCGGTGCCCATCCGACCTGAGGCTGTGGTTGGTGGACAGAAAGCCAGAGAACCCGCGACACGCCGGGCAGCTGGCTGATGAGTTTGTAAAGAGCCGGTCAGGGGGTGGCAGGGAGGAGCCCCAAAGGAACAGGCCCGCCGCGATGCAGAGAGAGAGTCACCCTGGGACCTCCCAAAGGGGGAATATGGGGAATCCCCTCCCACGGGGAATGCCCAGCGTCAGGGACAACCGACCGGCTCGAGGGGACCCACGGGACCTGAGCTGCTATTACTGCGGCCGAAGAGGCCACGTTCGGGCCCAGTGCCCCAAGCTCAAGGACAGACTGAGCAGACCGAACCCGCACCGGGTTAACTTGGTAGAGGCCCAGACGGACGAGGGGCAGGCTTCTAACGCAAGAGGGGCTGGCAGCCTATCAACTGCTCAAGAGAGAGAAGGGCCCCAGGCCAGCTTCTCTGGGGGGCCAGATGCTCCGGATTCAAAGTTCTCCGTTTACAGGGTTGGCGCGGGGCTGTCCCTGCGGAGCGAGTGCCTTGTTCCCCTGGAGGTGGATGGGAAGAAAGTTTATGGATACTGGGACACGGGCGCAGAGGTGACACTGGCCCGGCCCGAGGTGGTGGCCCAAGATCGGGTGGTGCCCAACACCTTCCTGACCCTGACCGGGGTGGGCGGGACCCCATTCAAGGTTCCCGTAGCGAGGGTACACCTGAAATGGGGGGCCAAGGAGGGCCCCAAGGACGTGGGAGTGCACCACCATTTGCCCACTGAGGTGTTGATGGGGGGGGACCTAGAGGACTGGCCAAGCAGCCCCCAGACCGCCTTAGTTGTGACCCGCAGTCAGAGCCGGCGAGGGGCACTGCGCCCTGGCCTTGGGGGGGGTGCCTTGCCTGAGGCGCAGGACCCTAACCTGGTGGGGAGGGAACGCCCAGGGACACGGCGCAGGGAGGCTGCAGCTTCGGACCCAGCGGGCGAGAAAGAGCAGGTGGCCATCCCTGTCCCAGCTGCTGAGTTCCAGGCCGAGTTACAGAGAGATCCCTCCTTGCGGAAGATAAGGGACCTGGCCGACCTCAATGCGGTACAGACCATGGGACGAGGTGGCCGGAAAAGGTTCCTGTGGGAGAAGGGGTTCCTGTACCGAGAATGGGCTCCCCCAGGGAAAATGGAGTCAGGGGGGATCAGGAGGCAGCTGGTGGTACCCCAGAAGTATCGCCGCCAGCTGCTGTGCCGGGCCCATGACATTCCCCTCTCAGGGCACCAGGGAACCTGGCGTACCCAGCAGAGGCTGCTACGGAGCTTTTACTGGCCTGGGGTCTTTGTTACTGTCCGACAGTACTGCGGATCCTGTGACCCCTGTCAGAGGGGGAGGAAGGCCTGGGACAAGGGGAAAAGAGCTTTAGGACCCTTGCCCAGCATAAAGGATCCTTTCCAGAGGGTGGCCAAGGTTAAAAGGGCGGCTCTAAACCAAGAGAGCCCAAAGCACAGACCTCCAGACTGGAGCGCTGGGAGAAGACCACAGCCCAGTTGGAACCCCAGAGGTATGGGGGTGGGGAAAGGGCACAGGCCGCATAAACCTTCCCACATGCGAACTGCGAGTGCCATCAAGCACCCCCGACCTAAGGGGGGGCGTGGAACGGAAGGGGCCTGGTGTAATTCTCACCAAGGAACTGGAGGGATGCGGGGGCATCCATGGGAACGGGGGTAGGTTCGAACTTCCCCGGGTCACTGGCTAAAGTGACCCTGCTCAGTTCGGTCTCGAAGGGGGGAGAGATGTGACGAACTGGGACTGTTCTTGCTGGGGTGTGTGAATGCTGACAGGGGAGTGTGACTAGGATGGTCTGCATCGGGGGATGGGAGCCGGCCCAAGGGAACATACCTGAGCTTGTAACATGAGAACCCAGGAGGGGGTTGGAGGTCAGATGACTCCGGGGCCCGGGAAACTGAACAAAGGCTGTGGGAGGGGTCGCTGAGGGCAGAGTGCTGGAAGCAGGCTGGAAGGAGGCGGGAGAGATGGCTGGGAGGCAGAGATGGCTCTGACCCCCCAAGGGGGGTGGGCTGGCATGCCCTGGGACCCCAAGCTGGACCTAACTGAGGGGGGGGCCCTGTTGTCTGTGCCTGCAAGACCTGTCTTAGACTGTGTTCCTGTCATCCAAATAAACCTTCTGCTTTACTGGCTGGCTGAGAGTCATGGTGAATCGCAGGAAGCCGGGGGTGCAGGGCCCTGAGTTCCCCAAAACTCCGTGACACCCTGCAAATGCAATGTGTTTGAAGCTCTGCTCAAGCTTTATTCTACATAGGTGCTGAAACGGGATGCTGTGGGTGCTGTCGCACCCCCTGGCTTGAAGTGATTTCCATCATACACAGCATTTACAGTTTGGTTCAATGGCTCTCAGCACCCACACTATACAAACTGTTCTAGCATCCCTGTAATTCTATTTATCTTTATCTTAAAGGGGAAGCCATAGGCTGGATTTCAAGTAGCAGCCTATTTACATTCCACCACAAGACTATTTGGAGAAGCAAGAGGATTTGTCCTCACAGATTGTCAAATGTGCCTGCCACATAGGGCGTTTCTGGGCTCTCTCCTAGTTATCCCTCAGAGGTACTTTGCTGTTCTGTATTCTGTCAGTAGGCAGAAATCACCATCCTCTTCTCTTCTGGTTTGTGGCACTTATAAGCAAACACAAAAGCACTTCTGAATTTGTAATTCACACTAACAATCAAAGCCACAAGGTTAGCCACTGAAAAGCATTAAAGTGTTAATTTGCTGCAGAAGATTTCCTACTTTATCCAGATTTTCTTGATGCAGCAAAAAAACCCACATAAGCAATACAACAATACGAATTCTCTGGATGAGTTACTTAAAGATGTATCTACTTCAAGCTGCTAAGACACAAATTTCCCTAAAACACTATTTTTACTTTAACATTTTACATAGTATTTTTACTATTTTTCTGCTTTCCATATTAACTGTTATTTTTATTTGCTAATTATTTTTACATTTATTTCGCTATGTGACTGAACATATTTCAGAATAGATGCATCAGTTATTTGATTTTGTAAAATTAAATTTTTGAATCTGTGAGGTGTGTTTTAGCTCTTGATTGCTTAGATCAGGGGAAAAAATGTTTTCTCTAGCCCATTAGCACAAGCTTCACTGCTAGAGCATAGCTTCCAATGGGTCTTTTCAGCATGCATGGTGGTGCAATCCTTTTTTCATTTGCCCGACAGACTATAAGAAGTGAGGGTACATTTGTATGGTATGCAGTATTGAGAGTCCTACAGAGGTATGCTAAGAAAAAAAAAGGCTACATTTCTTATACCGTGCAGAGTTGGAAAATCTGGCATAGTTTCCATAAGTAACTCTTGTAACTTTATGGGGGTAAAAAGAAGAACAGGAGTACTTGTGGCACCTTAGAGACTAACAAATTTATTAGAGCATAAGCTTTCGTGGACTACAGCCCACTTCTTCGGATGCATCCGAAGAAGTGGGCTGTAGTCCACGAAAGCTTATGCTCAAATAAATTTGTTAGTCTCTAAGGTGCCACAAGTACTCCTGTTCTTCTTTTTGCGGATACAGACTAACACGGCTGTTACTCTGAAACCTGTCTTTATGGGGGTAAATGCAGTCCTAGTGAAAGATGCCAGATTAACAAACCCTAGAGACTGACATCCTATTTATCCACAAAACAGATATGCACAAGCTTCCCCACACTACTTTTATTCTTATACCATGCTCATCATTATGGTGTGAGGCAGATAGAACATTTCAGGGGTAGAGGGTAGCTAGCTCTCTATAGCCCAATTCAATCCTTAGTCTCTGCGTGGTGCCAGTTAATACCACCTGTAACGTGGGAACTGAACTATAGCTGAACTATAGCCAATCTATAGCGGATAGAACACTGGACAGACTCAGAAGACCAGGGTTCTAGCCTTAACTCTGCCACTGCTGTGCTGAGTGACCATGGGCAAGTCACTTCATCTCTGTGCCTTGGTTTTCCCATTTGTAAAATGAGGATGAACCTGTCCTTCTTTGCAAAGTGCTTTGAGCTATTCTGATAAGTATTATTATTTACTCCTAGGGGAATTCTGCACCACTGCCCACGCACAGAATTCATGTCTGGTGCACAATTCCTCCCCCCCAGAAAATACATTCTGCACGAGAAGTGCTGTAGTTCTGCTTTTCGCCCACCAGAGCCCACTTTGGCGCCAGAATAGCTGACTGACCAGCAGTAACAGCTAGCAGCCAACTGTATTCATTACAGCAGCCTGCCCATGGAGCCAGGTTAGGAGGCAGAGTGGGGTACACAGGGCTGCTAAGGGGTCACAGACTGGTGCTCTGAAGGGCTAGTGGGGGGGAAACAGACTGGGCCCTGGGCTCAGGAGCTAGTGGGGTGACAGCATTGAGCCAGGGCTGAATGGGAGGGGCTCCAGGGCCACATGGGATGGGGGGGATTCAAGGAGACATAGGCAGATGTGCCTGACTGAATGGGAGAGGCTTGGGGTCAGCCAGAGTCTGCATAGGGGAGGCTCCCCAACAACCTAACAATCCCTCCTCCTCTCCCCAAAAGAAACTGTTCCATATTTCTCCCACCCACACCCAACAACCATACATGTTCACTCCCAGGCTCCTTCCCTCTCCCTCTGCTCCTCCATTATCTCTGACTCCCCCAAGCCTTTGCACTGCTTCTGTGCGGTGCAGGAAATAGGTTTCTGTATTGTAGTTTAAATGAATAACTCAAAGTTCTGTATTAATTTGCCTAGTAAGAAATCTATTTGTCAAAAAAAATTCCTGATTTTTTTTTTTGAGGGTCTGTATTGTTAGACATACTTGCTAACAAGTATGTTTAAAAAGTTACCAAAATAACTGAAACTGGAGTGATTACAATGTGTTATTTTGACAAATAAAATATGCAGAATTTTGCAGAATTTTATAATATTGTGCACAGAACTTTTAATTTTTTGGTGTGGAATTCCCCCAAGAGTAATTACTGCACTTTCTCTAGCTTCAAACTGATAGCCCACAAGCAAGAGGCTTATCCATTACCAGTGAGCTGAGCCATTAAGTTCATTCCCACCTCTTAAGTATGTTTATTTTTAAGTACAAGTGCATATTTATATATGTCAAGATAGCATAGTCAAAGCTATATTTGCAATAATATAATTACATGTCTCTCTATGTATCTTTTTAATAGAACAGATAGTATTGAGTCAAATGTTCATTAAAACACATTATAGACAAGAAAGGAAATGTAACTTTAGAGGAAATAATGCTACAGCATCTCTACAATTACTGCAAATAGGTTTATGTAGTTGCTGTACTACAAACTAGAACTTCCTGCAACACTACAGGACCCAACTACAAGTTTTGGGTTTGGGTCGGAAAACAACGCAATCTTCTTGGGCTCCGGTCAGGTCGCCTCTGATGACCCTCTACTGCCTATGGGGGTCATCGCAGTGGTGGCTGCTCCTACTGCCACCTCGCTGCCCTGTGCATGCTACAGAGCGTGTATGCCAAGGAGCTGCAGTGCCTCAGTCTGCAGCACATATAGTACAGCAAAGGGTGATGTGCAGCAAGAAGGGCACACGGCAAACCACTCAACCCTCTCTGGCTCAGGTCAGGGGGGCTTCGGTTGGGCTTAAAAATTAGGTCTGGGCAAACCCTCTACTATAAACTCTGAAAACACTGCATATCAGAACATAGCCAAGTAACATCAGCCAATAACACAGAAAGACAAGAGAAAAAAATGAAATCAAGTAGTAAAGGGATCCCATGGGTGAACTAAACCAATAAGCCTTCAAACAAGAACAGACTATGTCTGCAGTGAGTATGAGCACACACTTTGAAATTGTTATTACATTATGAGATGAAGGAAAAACAGTAAAGAAAAAAATGTGACCCTGAAAGGTCATCAAGTCCAGCCCCCTGCCTTCACTAGCAGGACCAAGTACTGATTTTGCCCCAAATCCCTAAGTGGCCCCCTCAAGGATTGAACTCACAACCCTGGGTTTAGCAGGCCAATGCTCAAACCACTGAGCTATCCCTCCCCCCAGAGGTTTCTGAACAAAGATATCCCCAGGCTTTTAGACACCAAATTTAATCACCCTTAAAAATGCAATTCTTATTGAGAAAATATTCTATAAGCAAGATATCTCAGAATTTCCACTCATTTTAAACCATCTATTGTTACATCCCAAAGACATTCATTTAAAAAACACCACTGCAATGACTACTGATTGTGTAGAACCTCCTTGGCTACATTACTACAGATGCTCTGTATTGGCTCTGCCACAGACGTTCCCACAGCAATATGATTATCAATGGAGGATACTGTAGAAGTGAGAGAACCAGTATTTTTTACTGTTTAATGGTCAAACACACAAATTCCAGTTGCGTGTTCACATTTCAATAATAGCGCCAAGACCAGACTCAATGAACACTTCCCAATTTATCTCTTGGATACATACTTATATGGCCTCATTAGTTTAGTGTCAAGACCACCTACAGTCCCTTCCTGTACCTTTGCTTCAGATTTGGAGTTTTGACTGCTAAACTGCCAGGTGTGGGTGCTAAAAAATCAATTTTCATCTTTCGTTCCAACTCACTTAATATCAAGTCAGTGGGTAAGGCAAGGTTTACAGCCTGTTAATCTGTAAAAATGAGCATAGTGTCTTCACCACAACAGCTGTCCAATGCCAGGGCTAAATTGTCATGATGGAGTAATCACTTCTATGTCATGTTAGGTATAAAATGTGTTATTGCTTTCCTACAGTCTTGGGATTTTTCCTCCATATTCCTGGGAAGAAAGGTCATGAACTCTCATTTTTCAGAAACCACATAACATTATTATTTCATATTATTTTTACCCAGCATTCAACAGCAACTGCTGCTGAAGAACTTAAAATGGATTTGGTATTCAATTTCACACACTTGTTTTTATATTTCTCCAAGATGCTACCCAGGGGGAGCTAAGATATCCCCATGCTGAATATCACACTCTTCTGTATAAGCTGTATATAGTTCTCACAACTCTTTCCCTCTTAGAAACTGCCACAGTCTCTCCAAAGAAAGTCTTCAAATCACAGGAAGGAGGACAGGGTGTCTTCATCTTTGTGCCTTGTACAGCATCCACACATTGTTAGTACTAAACTAATCGACATTACAATGTCCTGGCTCTCAGGAGAGACTTCCAGCAGAGGTATTTGAGAATCCATATCCTTCAGCCACTTGGCTGTGCCTTCTCCATCATGTCTGGAACAGTCTAATTCCCACTCAGTCTCCATGGAACTGCGAGAGCCAAACGAGGAGTACTTGTGGCACCTTTGAGGCTAACAAATTTATTTGGGCATAAGCTTTCATGGGCTAAAACCCACTTCATCAGATGCATGCAGTGGAAAATATAGTATGAATATTATATATACACATACACACACACACCATGAAAAAATGGGGATTGCCATACCAACTCTAACGAGACTAATCAATTAAGGTGGGCTATTATCAGCAGGAGAAAAAAAGCTTTTGTAGTGATAATCAGGATGGCCGATTTCAAACAGTTGACAAGACTGTCTGAGTAACAGTAGGGGAAAAATTAGCATGGGGAAATAGTTTTTAGTTTGTGTAATGACCCATCCACTCCCAGTCTTTATTTAGGCCTAATCTGATGGTGTCCTGTTTGCAAATTAATTCCAGTTCTGCAGTTTCTCGTTGGAATCTGTTTTTGAGGTTTTTTTCGAAGAACTGTGACTTTTAGGTCTGTAATTGAGTGTCCAGGGAGGTTGAAGTGTTCTCTGACTGGTTTTTGAATGTTATAATTGGTTGACGTCTGATTTGTGTCCATTTATTCTTTTGCATAGAGACTGTCCGGTTTGGTCAATGTACATGGCAAAGGGGCATTGCTGGCACACGATGGCATATATCAGAATGGTAGCTGTGCAGGTGAACAAGCCCCTAATGGTGTGGCTGATGTGGTTAGGTCCTACGATTGTGTACCCTGAATAGATATGTGGACAGAGTTGGCAACAGGCTTTGTTACAAGGATAGGTTCCTGGGTTAGTGTTTTTGTTGTGTGGTTGCTGGTGAGTATTTGTTTCAGGTTTGGGGGCTGTCTGTAAGCGAGGACTGGCCTGTCTTTCAAGATCTGTAAGAGTGAGGGATCATCCTTCAGGATCGGTTGTAGATCCTTGATGCGCTGGAGAGGTTTTAGTTGGGGGCTGAAGGTGACGGCCAGTGGCGTTCTGTTACTTTCTTTGTTGGGCCTGTCCTGTAGTAGGTGACTTCTGGGTACTCTTCTGGCTCTGTCAATCGGTTTCTTCACTTCAGCAGGTGGGTATTGTAGTTTTAAGAACACTTGATAGAGATATTGTAGGCGTTTGTCTGAGGGATTGGAGCAAATGCGGTTGTATCTTAGAGCTTGACTGTAGACAATGGATCGTGTGATGTGGTCATCCACGATCCATGGATGGATCCAGGCTAGGAGGCTGTTTAATTGCAGTGTAGACATTCAGGCTTGGGCCCAAACTCTGGGACCCTCCCACCTCACAGGGTTCTACAGCCCAGGCTTGAACATCTAGACCGCAATTAAACAGGCCGTTGAGCCCAAGTCAGCTGGCTATTTGCAGTGTAGACAAACCCTTTATGGCTTTTGAATTTCTGCACATTAATATAGAAAAGAATATTAATGTTGCTACTCTGATTTAAAAGCTGCAGCTGTCTCAAAAGAAAAAAGCATTGTACAATGCATTTCCCACAGCTTTTTTTTTTTTTTTTTAAAACACACATTTCCATTAATCCGCCGGGATACAGAAATAATTTTCAAGGTCTTCTCAGTGAAAGCTGCAATCCATAGTGTCTGGAAGCAACCAAATGTTTAACCTGGAATTACCACAAATTTATGTAACAACAGTATAAATATTATAGTATTAAGTCACTTATACAAATAAACCACTCTCATGTATCAGCAAATTCAATGTATGTTATCTTACCAGAAAGTATTTATAAAAACTAGTATGACCGAAATGTCTCTAATAGGGTAAAATCAACAAGGACTAAGCAAGCATATTTTTAAATCTGTCATTAAAAGAGTTAATGTGGATGAAGTCACAGATGAATTTTTTGCAGACTGTAACTTACAGTCCTGATAACATCTGTTACACTTCCAGATCAGTGTCCCTGCTGGGCACTGAAGCGAGGAACCTTAGATTCAACTGCAGTCTATCATTTAAGCTAAAAAAAGAAGCTCCATGAGCTGTCAGCATTAGCAGCACTGACATCCCTTCTGATGCCCCAAGCCACTAGCAGGCAGGAGCATGACTTCCTAAAGAATTTTCTTAAGGTTGAGTTCTGAGTAGCAAACTATATTACAAATTTCCAGTCAAAAACTAAGTCAATGTGGAGACGTCATTGAAAGTGAATAACTTACGATAACACATTACAGGGATGCTGTAATTATTTCAAAAACCAGTATTATAAACCCTATAGGTTTATAGGAAATCAAACCTAAAAATAGGTTACACTAGAAGGTTAAACTTGAAATTCATACATGCAAAGGTATGGAAATGCACAGTCTGGGTCACTTAAACAACCTTAACTCTGCCCTGAAGTGATATCATATAACAACTGTACAATTATGATTAATACTACTGACTGCAGCCTCAGATTAGAGTAAACTGATTTTTAAAGACATTAATTTCCCCATTCATAATACTGTATCACCACAGGGTAAAGTTTCATTAAACATGTAATCATTAAAACATATATGAAGAAGTCAAACAGCCACACATTCTCCAAGCATGAGACTATTTCTACCACACCTCAGGCAAAAATGGTTTAGCCCAAGATTATTCCATTGTCCCTATTCCACAGCTTCCATTTTACTAAGCAAGAGAAGAGTGTCATTATGGTTCTACTCTCAATGATTTCCACCCAAACAAGACAAAATAGAAATGAAGGCACAAATATTTCCTATGTGCTTTAACCAAATTACACAGCCAATCAAATCTTGCCGTTGGAATCCAATTTTTAATCTGTCACTTTCAATAAAGGCCTCTTCCATCAGGAATCGTGCAGCTGGAACAATCTGGAGAGAAAGTCTGATTTGTGCTTTTTTGGGGGAATAGTGGGTCATGTTACAAAATCCTAAGCAATGATAATGTTGATTTCATTTCTTAACATTTTACAAGTGGACCAAGATCTTCCATCCCTGATCTTTCATTATCTTCTAAAATGCGTAAGGGGTACAAGAAAACATAAGTTGAAAAGGGATGGAAAAGCTGCCTTGTCTTATTAAAAAGAAGTCTTTAAGGTACACCATTATTCTGCAATTTGTTATGGTTTCTAATTTTCCAGTCTCCAGAAGCACCAGAATTATTCACTCACACTCTCTCTCTCAGCGGCCAGACTGAATATTTTGAAGTAACAGTGTAAAGTAAATGAAAAACATTGAGAGTGATATAATCATCAGACTCCATGGCAGATCTCATTTATCATTTAGTGAACTGAACAAAAAGACCTTTTTTTCCTTTTTGTAAAAAAAAAAAAAAAAACCTCTCAGCTTTTTCTACTTTACTGTATTTTCTAGACATTCTTTCTTCTTGTGCATCAGTTTTATGGTTAATTTTTAAATGACAGGCTACAACACAGCATGGGAAATACATTCTAAATATATGCTGGAGAGAAATCTTACATCTGGTGGGGAGGGGGAAAAAAATCACAAAAGCCAATTAACTTTGTTGTAGAACTGCAAATATTTTGTCCTTTCCTTCCCCAAAAAGCAGTTAGAAATGACAGAGGGTGCTAGTAGAAAGATTTTTTTAAAATCTTATATTCACTAAGTTACATCTGGTCACAAAGTAGAAGCAAAGATTGCAGTCAAGAATCCCTTCCCCAAGATCTCTTCTCCGGATAGTAATGCATTTGCCCAGGCCCTCTCTCTTCCTTTCTTGCGTACACTGAAACCAAAAGTAATGTCCATAATATTATCACATCACAACGATAATCGCTCCAGGATTGCCCTGGAATCTCCAGGAATTAAACATTAATCTTTCATCAAAGATTGTGTCATGTGATGAAAACTCCAGGAATACATCCAATCAAAACTGGTAACCCTACTAACAGACCACAATTGCAGTCGGGGTCTGGGTTGTTTGTTTTCTTTAAACACACATCCTTTGCAAAATCCCTGTAATAATAATTACTTATTTATTACTGGAGCAGTCTACATTTCTCAGCAGAACAGTGGTGTGGTTTTCAGTATGTTAGATTGGTGCTTTTCGTGGAGGTGAGGGTGAGGAGGCCCATTCTTCATTGCAAGACAAATAGACAAATGGCATGCATTACCTACCATGTAGCACACCACCACACTACTACGCCATATTCCAGAATAAACTAGAGAGGTAGAATCTTGCTACTATTAAAAGTGGACAGAGTAGCCTTAAGACAGAGTAAAGGGGATTGTAATATGGCTGGGGGTTGTTTGTTTTAATACAACTGTGTATTAACTCCTAGCTTAACGTATCCAACAAGGACTTTAGCAGGGTATTTGAGAAGATGACTCAGTCCATCATCTTACCTAAACATCAAACATAAAAGCAACAAAAAAATATCAAGAGATCCTCAACCACTGTGAGAAGCTCTCTGGCATTAACAAGCATCAAACCGAATGTGCATCTACTCTCTTGATCTCAACCTGGGGACAATGTGCACATTGCTACTGCCAGAGGGTCCTACCATCTGAAATATGTGAAACAGAGAGAGAGGGAGAATGTTTACCAATCCCAGTATATTATGATTAGACAGAATACTAGTGGATCCAGCATCCATTTGGCCTGACAAAAGCCATCATGACTGAATCTGTCTATTACAATTTTGTTTTTGTGCCGTTCAATAAATGCTCTGAGAGATATGCTGTTTTTGGAGAAAGGCTGATGGCAGCTGCTACAACCGTCTTCCTGTGGTGATATAATAGGCTACTCTATGGCAAAATGGTAATGCTTTCTTGTATATAGTTCCAATGTCAACTCCATAGAAAATTTTTACTGAGAACATCCTTCTGGCTCAAGCTTACAAGAGAGGGCATTTCTGAGTGATAAATATTCTTTGCTTTGTATGGGTCTTATTGGCCTAAATGTACAGATTTTGTTTAAATGGTATTAATACTTTGATACTGGAGCAGTCTAAGTTTCTCAGCAGAGATTTAAATCCATACTTACAAATAGTTATTAAACTTGGATTGCAACCCCTTCAGTTACGATTGCAATATAGTTTAACATTTTAACAGTTTTCATATGATTACTGAAATATTTAGCTTTGGGGCTGGAATTTTCCACACATGGTCTCTTTCCATAGGTGACTTGCTATAATATTTAAGCAACATCCAGTCAGAAATTTGAGTAATAAGTATGTTTAATAAAAAACAACATTTTGCCATATAAAGTTCTCAATACCTTCCCCTCCCCGAACACCAAACAAAAAATAATTGAAAGTTTTCAAATGTCTCAGAGTTCAGCACATCAGTGGACATCTGCAATGATTATTTCCCTTAATAAAGTCTAACCCCTATAGTGATATAATTAAAAATTTCTCAGTGACAGAAGAAAGCAGCATACACCAAATTATTGATTTCACAATTTTAGAGTCTCAGAATTTTCAGAATTCTGTAGAATAAAAGAATTGCAAAGCTAATTTTAAAATATTTTTCTGTTGCCAGGATACAGTGATCACAAAGAACCACAAGTTAATGTGCTATTGCTCTATTAACTTCCTTTTTGTAAAAACAAATCAAAGCAAAACAACAACTGTCTTTAACCAAACATACTCCTGAGCACATTCTACACCAAAAACTTAAAAATTCTGTGCCAAAAAATTAAAAATTCTGCACACCAACACTTTAAAATTCTGCAAGTTTTATTTGTCAATAAATAAATGCAGAGGCTCCAGCATGGCAGTGGGGAGCACAGGCCACGGGCTGCAGAGGTGGGAGATCACCCTGCAGCCTCCCCGGGACACAGACTCAGTGGTGAGACTGCACCCGACCCTGACACAGCACTAAGGCCTGGACCTGCCCCAGAAATGCCTTGGGGCTCTGCCCCTCTACGCCAGGAGCACCAAGTGTGGGGCAGGCAGGCTCAACCAGGCAGGATCCAAGTATGGAAGGACTTAGTGTGGGGGAATCCAGATGTGGGGTGAAAGGATTCTATGTGGGACAGTCTGGGTGAAGGCAGCTTAGTTGGGGGTGTAGGTATGGGGGATCCAGATGCACAGGCACTCGTTGGGGGGGTTCCAGGTGCAGGGGCAAGGGGACTCTGCAGGGGCTTCCAGGTGAAAGTGGTTGGGGCTCAGAGGAGGGGTCTAGGTATGGGGGTTTCAGGAGAGGGGTCTGGGTACTAGGGGAGTGGGGCTTGGTGGTGTGGGGATCTGGGTGCAGCTAGCTGTGAGTCAGTGGCATGGGGGTCTGGATGTGGGGGCTCAGGAGGGTGCAGGGAGTGGGGCTCATCAGAGTGGGGGTTTGAGTAAAGGGAGTTCAATGGGGGGTGGTCTGGATGCAGGGGTGGGGTCCAGAGGCAAGGGGTCTGGATGCAGGGGGGGCTCCAGATGCAGGGGTTGAGGTTCAGTGGGCTGGGATTTGAATATGGAGGGCTTGGGGAGTTCTGCGTGTACGGGGTGAGGCTTGGCGGGGGTGTCTGGGTAGGGGAAGTCCAGATGCCTGGGGGAGCGATGGGGACAGGAAGCAGGGGAGGATGCTGAACTGCCTGTAGCTGGGGGAGGTTTCTAGGGGTGGGTCTGACACAGCCCCAGCCACTCCTTGTAGGGGAAAAGGAAGTCCCATCCTCTCCTGCCTCCAACCCAACCAGCGCTAGCAGCTGATTCTGGCTCAGGGTAGGAGCCACTGGCTGGGGTGTTCCCAGGCCTGCAGTGATTTACCTCTCCGCTGGCTGCTCCGGGTGCCTGAAATGATGTACCTGCTCAGGTAGGGAGTGGGGCATGATTGCTCTTGCAGTTTCACTTTGCCTGCCTGTTAGAAAGTCATTTTCTGCGGGAAAGCAAAGAAATCTGTGGAGGCCATGGATTCTGCGCATGCGCAGTGGTGCAAAATTCCCCCAGGAGTATAGAAAAGTTGTGAACTCCTTCCTCACTTAATTCATCTGAAAAAGGTGCAACTTCAAACACTAACTGGGAACACTTAAATGCTCACATTACCGACAATGTGCACCCTTTCTCTCCCTTCTCCCCCATTTAAAAACAAGGAAAACATGTGTAAAAACTAAATTCAGCAGGAAGAACTCTATCGTACAAAGTTCTGAGGAAAGTATCCAGGCCTCTTCCTCGCACTGTGATCTTCACAGGCGGACCAAGGCACTAGAGAGTAGCCTCAGTAAACAAATCACAATGCAGGATCAGGAATAGCTTTGTTGAATTTGGCCACAGTCAAAAATACAGGATATAGCCCTAAGTTTGTAGTTGAAATAACAAGCGTGGAAATGCAAAAGTTAAGATTACAGGACTCCTGCATACCTTGTGCATTTGGTGGCATATATTTAGAAACAAACAGTAATATATTACATACATTTAACCATCAAATCAGGAATGTAAAACATTATACATATAGAAAGTGGACGTGTTAACACTGAAGTACGAATGTTACTTTTACAGTTCCTGATTTGTTTTTGTTAACTCCATATAACCATATTGTCTTTTGACACTGTAAATATGGGGCTGTTTCAAACTCAAAATTTCAGTTTGAATGATTATTAAAAAGATAAAACATTGCTTAAGTAGCTTGAGTGCAGTCAAATGTTTCAGCAGTCACCAAAGCCATTTCGAAAACAAAATTAAAATTTCAAATTCCAGTCCTCTCTAGCCTTCCTATTTTATATAATATTTCCATTACCTTTTTCAAAAGAACATAAGAATGGCCATACTGGGTCAGACCAAAGGTCCATCTAGCCCAGTATCCTGTCTTCCGACAGTGGCCAATGCCAGGTGCCCCAGAGGGAATGAACAGGATCCATTCCCTGTCTCTCATTCTCAGCTTCTGGCAAAGAGAGGCTAGGCTCCCCGAGAAGATTAAGGTAAGTCAAACAGAGAGCATCTCCTGTCGATGCAGTGCAGTAAAGATACCGGGGTGTGTCAACCTAAGCTACGTCGATCCCAGCTACGTTATTCACATAGCTGGAGTAGTGTAACTTAGGTCGACTTACCCTGGTAGTGAAGACAAGCCTTAAGAGTGCGAAGGAACATGAGGTTGTGACTCAGGTCATGCACTGGTAAGAAGGAACTGGAGACACATCAACCCGCACTCTCTCTCGGCACGAGGAGATGCACTACTCACATATGTGTCAATGGACACTGCTGAAAAACACTTCCGGACCTGTGCATGGCGCGCATGTGCATCCACGTGTGGAATACACATAGGGACCATCATCCAAAGTAGTAGTATTTCCACAGAGCTTTGAAACTGAAGTGCTAAATATTATAATTTCTGGTAGCTCACAATAACTATTACTACAAACTATCATTTGCTCTAACAGTACTGGCTTCATAATTTAAAGGTAGGGAGGGCTACAACAGTAGTTACATTAACAGGAGGGCTAGAACAGGAGGAAGTGAGACTAAAAACAGTAATAGCTAGTAACTAAAATATCATTCACAGGACAGCTCTATCTACTTGGTTTGCAAATGACCCTCATCTATTGAGGTATGAGCCAGAGTGTGATTGGGGGAAAAGGTGGAGAAGAGAAGTGGGTGGGGAGTAGCATAACTGGCTAGCTGCTTTAGAACCTTTAATCCCCCTCCCCCTCCACCCGACTGAGAATTCAAGTAAAGGTAGGTAGTTCAAGACAGATTGTATCAAGGCCTCCCTGAAGACATTTGACTTATCTTCCCCCCGCCCAAACACACACACACGACTTTCCAGGAAGTACAGAACTAGAGCATATGCATGTCAATTTTTCACCTTATTCCTCCTTCAAATAAAGATAGATATTATGTATCACCCTGCTCCTCTCTGCTTTCCTACAGGCGGTGCTTTACATCCTTTGGCTTTCCAATTCCACACCCCGCACCCCAATCTTGTAGGACCTATCTCATAAATTCTATAGGTTGTGTTGCTAGCAACATACTCTACATGCTCTTGGTGCTCCCACAACAAGTACACACCCAGTATTATAGAGGCATGGTAGCAAGGTAGGGAGTAGGGAATTCTAATCCTAGTTCTACCACTGAGACTCTGCTTCAGTTTTCCCTTTTGCAAAATAGCAATATGTTGCCCAGCCTTCAGAGGCGCAGATTAGCGTTTTAAAAAATACCAGGAGTACTTGTGGCACCTTAGAGACTAACAAATTTATTAGAGCATAAGCTTTCGTCGACTACAGTCCACGAAAGCTTATGGTCTAATACATTTGTTAGTCTCTAAGGTGCCACAAGTACTCCTGGTATTTTTGCGGATACAGACTAACACGGCTGCTACTCTGAAACCTTAAAAAATACCCTGAACTTATAAAGCAGTATATAAAAGATAATTATTATTTACCTATTAATTAATAAATGTGACCACCAAGATTGGCCAGCAGCACGCTCCATTATTTCTTTGCTCTCAAAGTTCTCTCTATCTTGGTAATAATGATGCTCCTCTTCTACCATATCACAGCAAAGGAACAACACCATTATCAGTCAGGCAAGACACTGACAAACATTGACTCCCTTCCTTTCCCCCCTATGACTTGAGGGATATTAACAGGCCACTTCGCCATGAATGGTCCCTTGAAATATGTTAACTACGTACGCTAAACATTCGGTTTTACCTTGTATTTAGCTGCGACACTGAGTACATTTCCCAGACCTGAAGAGCTCTATGTACGCACAAAAGCTTGTCTCTCCCACCAACAGAAGAGATGTTTTTCCTCACCCACCTGGTCTTGAAAAATTCAGGTATCTGTTGGCTGTTTGCTGTGGACCAATCATGTCTTTTATTTGTACCTTATAAAATAACCATGTTTTAGGAATCTATATTAAGAACTATGCCATATATTTTAAAGGAAATAGCAATTATTGCAACGAACCCAGGGGGTTTGCCTCATGCATGCTAAAAACTTAAGTAAATGGAAACATATGAACTTTTAATCAGTTTGTGGTATATGAAAATTTCCTATACGTTTGAATCAAAACAGTCTTCTGTTTTAACTTCTTACATTTTAATAAGCCCCACAAAGTATAGCTAATACATTCCTAACTCTGATGCCTGACAAGTTAACAATTGAAGATGAATCCTCGCACTATGATCTGCACCTTTTCTTCATGCTCTGTAAATTACCACAGCATACAGAACGCAATCAAAATGTAAAACACCTTGTATAAATTCTAGCTGTTACAATTATTTTCAGCACCAAAAAGTCACAGTTTGAGAAAATCTTCAATTTCCGCAGCACACAAAAATATCTTCCATATCTTATTAATGTTACACCCATCTCTGCTTCCTGGTTAAAATTGTCACAGTGCACATAGTAACATTTGACCACTACAGGGAAGTGATTTTATATATAAAATGTGCCTGGTTACATTTTTATTAATGTAAGACAATAGCAGTCTTGGACAACAATCATTCAGCAATATGCACTATAACATTACTTCATAAAAGTAATTAACATTACAAATAGGTTTAAACTTAAAGAGGGCAATTAAATGTATTTTAGTGATTAATACAAAGACCCCAGTCTCAGTGAGAGTTATAATCTAAGCTCTCTCACTGTCTCTCTCTAATTGGGGAAGTTAACTTAATCCTGGTATCTCAGTTTCTCCATCTGTAAAAGGTGAATATTACACTTATCTACATCAGTAAAGCACCTTGAGATCCTTGGCTGAAAGACAATAGACAATCTATGCGCAACTGAAGCTTTCTAGAAGGGTGGGGATTGTCTCCTATTTCAATTGTGCACACTTCCCCACTGTGATGGGAGCAACTTCACGTACCAACAGCAAGTGTTCCAGACCACCAAAATTCCAAGCACCACAGTTTAAGATTCATTAAACTGGACTATTGGCTTCCCCAAACTCACTCTTTACACAGGTAAGAGACATCTGACAATATAAAGATTTGCAGAACATGGGATTGCCTTTAAGATGATTGTAGAAAATACAGGAAGGAGGACAACCCTAGTAGGTGATGTGAAGAGGCAAAGTTACTCATGAAGTCAAGGATGTTCCATGGGAAAGGCTGAGAAAGGCTAGAAATCATGGAGAGATAGCAAACCAGATGCCAATGTGTGGTATGGATTTCTGAACATGTGTGGTCAAGTCTCCATATCTTGTTCTACAAAGTTTAAACAAATGCATTTTCTCCTTAGTTAAATAATTGTGTTCTTGTAAGTTGCAATCCTAAAAAAGAGAAATTGAGAAGCAGTCAGAAAACGTTTGTGCTTCCTTTCAGAATATTATTTATAAAAAAAACCTATCAATTCTATGGACAATGGAATCTCTTGAGACAGCAAAACTAATTTAAATCCTTCTACTCCCAAGTGAATATATGCTATTTGTGATAACGTAGTCAGATAAGAAGTTGTAACAAACAAAATTGTTTGTAACAGCAGCAAATCTGACTTCTCACCCACAAATGATGGCATTTCAAATCATAGAAGTATTACTTTGAGGCAATGCTTAGCGTTATTTCATACATTGTCCAAAAATATCAAAAATACTGAAGACAATTTTTCACTCCTCTTGAGAACTTAAGATTCTCTTCGAAAGTACTATTTGTTAGGCTTTGTTTTGCTTGTTTTTAAAGGGAGCAGATACTGCAACTTCTATGCTTATTCAAGTAAAATGTGTTTTAAAATCCATTTACAAACTTTTTATGGGAAAGGAGGCCCTGGAAGAATTCCACCATGCTTTCAACAGCTTCCACCCCACCATCAACCTCAGCCTGGACCAATCTACACGGGAGGTCCACTTCCTGGACACCACCGTACAAATAAGCGATGGCCACATTAACACCACCCTATACCGAAAATCCACCGACCGCTACGCCTACCTTCATGCCTCCAGCTTCCACCCCGGTCACACCACACGATCCATCTTCTACAGCCAAGCACTGAGGTACAATCGCATCTGCTCCAACCCCTCAGACAGAGACCAACACCTACAAGATCTTCACCAAGCATTCTCAAAACTACGATACCCACACAAGGAAATAAAGAAACAAATCAACAGAGCCAGACGTGTACCCAGAAGCCTCCTGCTACAAGACAGGCCCAGAAGAGAAACCAACAGAACTCCACTGGCCATCACCTACAGTCCTCAGCTTAAACCTCTCCAACGCATCATCAGTGATCTACAACCCATCCTGGACAATGATCCCTCACTTTCACAGACCTTGGGAGGCAGGCCAGTCCTCGCCCACAGACAACCTGCCAACCTTAAGCATATTCTCACCAGCAACCACGCACCGCACCATAACAACTCTAACTCAGGAACCAACCCATGCAACAAACCTCGATGCCAACTCTGCCCACATATCTACACCAGCAACACCATCACTGGACCTAACCAGATCAGCTACAACATCACCGGCTCATTCACCTGCACGTCCACCAATGTTATATATACCATCATATGCCAGCAATGCCCCTCTGCTATGTACATTGGCCAAACTGGACAGTAACTACGCAAGAGGATAAATGGACACAAGTCAGATATCAGGAATGGCAATATACAAAAACCTGTAGGAGAACACTTCAACCTCCCTGGCCACACAATAGCAGATGTAAAGGTTGCCATCTTACAGCAAAAAAACTTCAGGACCAGACTCCAAAGAGAAACTGCTGAGCTCCAGTTCATTTGCAAATTTGACACCATCAGATCAGGGTTAAACAAAGACTGTGAATGGCTATCCAACTACAGAAACAGTTTCTCCTCCCTTGGTGTTCACACCTCAACTGCTAGCAGAGCACCTCACCCTCCCTGATTGAACTAACCTCGTTATCTCCACACTGATATATACCTGCCTCTGGAGATTTCCATTACTTGCATCTGAAGAAGTGAGGTTCTTACCCACGAAAGCTTATGCTCCCAATACTTCTGTTAGTCTCAAAGGTGCCACAGGACCCTCTGTTGCGTTTTACAGATTCAGACTAACACGGCTACCCCTCTGAAACTTTTTATGACACATTTATGCTTGAACAATACATTTTTATATGCTGTTGAGCTTTCTAGCCATGCATTCAACAGCTCACAGCCCTGTGCCATGTACGTAAATGCAGGTAAAGTTCCATGGCCATATTTTTCAACAGTTGGGGGGAGGGAGGGACAGACCACATCTACAGAGGCAGTATAGTTCTACCCAAGGCAGGAAGAGTTTTAAAAATCATTGCTGGCAAAAGGCTACCTTTGCTGCTCAGGAGGCTGAAATTAATCTTACATACCTGTTCTAACGTAGATGGGAAATTCAGCTTATACTGCAACCAAAATTAGTTAGCTAACTTGTCTTTACATGAAAAAAGCTGCACAAGATGTAAGTGGTCAATATTCAGGGCACTGTAACTAGAGAAGTTCACTCCACAATGCACAAGTAAGCGCCTTTTTCAAGGGCATAGGTATAAGACATTTTCTATTCATTTAACAGTCCCCAGGGGATCAATGGGATAATATATTACCTTATTTATCTACTTTGCTATTTAGAACATCAATGGGCTTCAATATTTAGAATAGCCTGTCATAATAAGCTATGGGAAAATTAATGAGGCAGCTACACACCATTAATGCAAAGTGATCAATATTTTACCTAGGGAAAAATTGGAATGTACAATATCAGAACTACTTAAATCACAGAGCTAAAGATACAAATAAGTAAATACCTTCCTCTTAAGATGTTCTATATCGACCTTGAGATTTTTTTTTTTAAACCTTAAGTGTACATGCAAAATAAATGGCAAACTACAGAGTAAATCTGATCAATTACAAAGCCATCACATTTATCATTTTAGCAGTTCCAATCATATTTCAATATATAACCTGATGATTTTACTTCCTGATCTGATTAAACCCTCACTGTAAGGTCATCAGCTCCTTACACAAGAAAATGAAGAAAGAACCAAGCATTCACAAAGAAAAATTAATAATTAATTCAGTAAATGTCATTGTAATAAATCAGAGGAAATGTTTATTTTTCTCAAATAAGATGACCAATGAATGGAACCGGATGGCTGCCAAAAAGCATTTTGAGAGTATTCACTCTCATGGAAGTATTCACTCAAGTGTTCTCATGGAATGTTCATTTTGTGCACTTTAATGTTTATACTGCAAATGGTATATTTTATACAGAATGGCACAGATTTCCCTCAAACTCCATTCCAGAGCCCTGGCACAGAGGTAACTAAATTGTCCAGACTTGGACCTTACTGTATCTATCACAGTTAGGAATAGGCATGCTCACATTACTACTTTATGTGAACATGACTAGGAAAAAATCCAAAAAGCTAAATATGAATTCAGTACCAAATCAGGGAATCTTACAGTAGCCTTGTTTTACTAGGAATGATGCTTCACGAAAAGACTGCGGCCCAAAAAATAAAAGGTTAAAAATTTCTAAAATTATTTAATTTGGAAGTGGAATACTTTTCAAAGCAGAACTCCACGTTTATTGTTTGGAAGATTTGTGACCAGCAAACCTTCAATTTGCAATATGCTAAGGCTGGAATTTTGGTAGCCAGGATTGGATTTTCAAAAGCACTGACAATTTAGGAAGCACAGTTCCCAGTTGAAGATTAGTGGGATTCATGCTCCTAAATCACCTGGGGATAAGAAAATAACTCTTACTGAATTTCACAGGGATTTAGGCACCTAACCCTTTTTGGGCACCTAATCCCAACCTAAAATAATGTGTTTGTTCAAGGGACTAGAGAAGGAACAGAGGAAACAAAATCAAGCAACTATTGATTTACTTCTGTTTAGTCTATGAGGTAGGATCAGAGGCTAAAATAGGGAAAGAACAAGTCCAAAATTACTTAGACAAGTTAGATGTCTTCAATTCACCAGGGCCTGATGAAATGCATCCTAGAATACTCAAGGAGCTGACTGAGGAGATATCTGAGCCATTAGCACTTATCTTTGAAAAGTCACAGAAGACGGGAGACATTCCAGAAGACTGGAAAAGGGCAAATATAGTGCCCATCTATAAAAAGGGAAATAAGGACAACCCGGGGAATTACAGATCAGTCACTTAACTTTTGCATCCAGAAAGATAATGGAGCAAATAATTAAGCAATCAATTCGCAAACACCTAGAAGATAAAGGTGATAAATAGTCAGCATTGATTTGTCACGAACAAATCGTGTCAAACCAACTTGATAGCTTTCTTTGACAGATAACAAGCCCTGTGGATAGGGGTGATGTGGTATATCTTGACTTTAGTAAGGCTCTTGATACTGTCTCGCATGACCTTCTAATAAATAAACTAGGAAAATACAACCTAGATGGAGTTACTATAAAGTGGGTGCATAGCTGGTTGGAAAATCATTCTCAGAGAGTACTTATCAGTGGTTCACAGTCATGCTGGATGGGCATAACGAGTGGGGTCCCGCAGGGATCAGTTTTGGGTCTGGTTCTGTTCAATATCTTCATCAGTGATTTAGATAGTGGCATAGAGAGTACACTTATAAAGTTTGCAGACGATACCAAGTTGGGAGAGGTTGCAAATGCTTTGGAAGATAGGATTAAAATTCAAAATGATCTGGACAAACTGGAGAAATGGTCTGAAGTAAATAGGATGAAATTCAATAAGGACAAATGCAAAGTATTCCACTTAGGAAGGAACATTCAGTTGCACACATACAAAATGGGAAATGACTGCCTAGGAAGGATTACTGTGGAAAGGAATCTGGGGGCCATAGTGGATCACAAGCTAAATATGAGTGTAACACTGTTGCAAAAAAAGCAAACATCATTTTGGGATGTATTAGCAGGAGTATTGTAAGCAAGACAAGAGAAGTAATTCTTCTGCTTTATTCCGCGCCGAGTACTCAACTGGAGTATTGGTGTCCAGTTCTGGGTGCCACATTTCAAGAAAGATGTGGACAAATTGGAGAAATTCCAGAGAAGAGCAACAAAAATGATTAAAGGTCTAGAAAATATGACCTATGAGGGAAGATTGAAAAAATTGGATTTGTTTGGTCTGGAGAAGAAAAGACTGAGAGGGGACATGATAACAGTTTTCAAGTACATAAAAGGTTGTTACAAGGAGAAGGAGGAAAAATTGTTGTTCTTAACCTCTGTGGATAGGACAAGAAGCAATGGGCTTAAACTGCAGCAAGGGTGGTTTAGGTTGGACATGAGGAAAAACTTTGTTAGAGTGGTTAAGGACTGGAATAAATTGCCTAGGGAGGTGGTGGAATCTCCATCATTGCGGATTTTTAAGAGCAGGTTGGACAAACACCTGTCAGGGATGGGCTAGATAATACTTAGTCCTGCCTTGAGTGCAGGGGACTGGACTAGATGACCTCTCGAGGTCCCTTCCAGTTCTATGATTCTATGCTCTACACAGGTAAATTTAGAAAAATTTGCCTACCCTCCAATTTCAGATTATCTGACTCAACAGAACTTATCATCATCATTATAGTCAGCCTTTGGGGTATACTATGACTCTTTGAAAGCTATAAACAATATTCTTACTGCAACAATTTGGACTGAAAGATACTGGTGTGAACTTTATTGACATGCAAATGACAACCCAGTAATCACAGAGTTATCCATGAGGTATTGAGGTAAAGCTACCAATGAGCCATTTTATTCCAGGACATCATCATGAGATTTCATAACAGATCTTACACGGGAACTATGCAATTACTGTGTCACCACTACATTTAAAGGATGTTGAGTGATTCAGCAGCTTCTTAAGCTATAAGCATTTCCTCAGCAAGTTTTAACAACCTTACATTAATTTGCTTTTAAAGCAGTCTAGCTCTTCCATGCTAAGAAACAACTAGCAGGTACCCTTAGACACATTCATCTTGGTGTTCTGGAGCATTCTATATAGGATCTATTTTTATATGCAAGTTATGGGGTGATTTACAATTGCAATATATGAACATTAAACACATCTATGGTGGAGGTCATGTTACAGTGCAGTGTTTTTCCGACAGAGCAAGCACATGATAGGTGGTCTACAGAGAGCTGAAGGATCACATAGTGGTAGTTACTCCTTTGTGTTTGAATCTGGTTCTACAAATATTTTCTTCAAGAACAACAACCTGGAAGACTCTAAAATCAATGGGACACAGGGATCCAATCTACCTGTCTCCTCTAAGGGGGTCACTGCTGCATACAAAATTGCCAGACCCCTTTTTAAAGGTTTCAGAGTAACAGCCGTGTTAGTCTGTATCCGCAAAAAGAAGAACAGGAGTACTTGTGGCACCTTAGAGACTAACAAATTTATTAGAGCATAAGCTTTCGTGGACTACAGCCCATCCGAAGAAGTAGGCTGTAGTCCACGAAAGCTTATGCTCTAATAAATTTGTTAGTCTCTAAGGTGCCACAAGTACTCCTGTTCTCCCTTTTTAAAGAACGCTTTTCCATAGTTTGTTTCAGTGTCGTAGACATGTTGCTCTCAGGATAGTAGAGAGACAAGGTGGGTGCAACAAGTTTTCAAGATCCACAGAGTTCCTCTTGAAGAGCAACTCAGTGTAACTCGAAAGTTTGTCTCTTTCACCAGTAGAATTTGATCCAATAAAAGAAATTACCTCACCCATCCTGTCCTTCTTCCTAGAGGCATTTTATTCTCTTTTATATAGCATCTGCTTCTCTAACCAGAGCAAATGCCCATTTTGCTGGACTGGAACATCCGTCCTTTTTTATTTGTCACAATTAAATAGGATTAGCTATTCAAGCTTACTTTCTTTTTCTGACTCCTTACTATTTTTTCCCAGGAAAGAATCACTTCCTGGTGAACTCTTATTAAGCCACCTGGGGCCTGCCTTCATAATCCATATATCTTATGCCTTTGCTTTTATAGTGTTTTTGTTGACAAATTTTATTTCAGATTTGTTTTAAATTTCCTGATGTGACATTAGTAATATAGATGCATAGCTGTTTAGATATAGTTAATTAATGTATTATAAGGTTTTCAAAGATTGTTAATGTGAATTGCAATTTAACATTGATTGTCGCATGGATCACATCCTCACAAATGGACCTCCTCCCTTCTCATTCGTAATCATATAACATTGCTACAGAAACTATAGCAATTTTCTTTCATGGAAAAAAGAACTGTAGGAACTAGCAGGAATATCTAGCAGTCTCTTAAAACAATTCAGCAGCTGGAAACAAGGATAGCCAGCATCATGCAACCAACAAAATGGACTGTGGTTCAACAGTGGTGTATGGACTACAATTTGGGAACTCATTCCACTTTTCTGAATAGTGCAAAAACCTGCAGCTGGTAACAACCATATTAGAAACTAAATGTATCATGCTGCTGTAAAAGAACTGGACTCTAAGCCACCATATTATCCAGGATGGGACCAGGAACAGCCTCATCCATTTTGCCAGCCAGGGAAGAAAATGTCCCATCCCCCACTATCTCCCCTCCAAATTGGCCAATCATCAAGGGAACAAAACCAGCCAGCTAATCAGAGAGAGCAGAGCAAAGACAGATACATATGACTTTTCAAGGTGCAATCCAGACCAGTGAGGGGCTGTGTCAGCCCTGCCCAGCAACCTTGGGTGCCTTATAATGACTTGCTTCTGTAGCTCCCATCTGGCCTGCTCTCAAATAGCCTGCCACATGCAAGCCACATGTGCATAGCTGCAGCCTGCCAGCCACCCTCCAGTCACACTCTGGCTTCCACCAGCCTTGAGAACCACATGCAGGGTGACCCCAACATACTCTCAAGTCCCAGATTTCTCCCCCCTCCTCCAAATGTGTACTCTATATTTCACTGTCCAACCTGGACAGTTCAGATAAGAAAGGTCCGTTGTCCCTGTAAGGGAACAATATACAACAACTTGTCACTGTAAATGGAGTTACCCACACAGTTCATAATACTGGATTCATTTTGATTAAAGGAAAAAAGTTTATTTAACTATAGAGATAAATTTTAAGTGATTACAAGTAATAAGGCATTAAAGTCAGAAATGGTTACAAGAGAAATTAGGATAAAACACTTTCTAACTTGAACTAGACTTCGTTTAACATGAAGTCCTTATCACAGGTTCCCAGTATCATTTTAAGTTTCAGGTCAGGATCTGCATCCAGAATCCATAGGCTGTTTCTTTTATTATCTTAGGTGGAAAGAGAGATGGACAGGGAGAGGCAAATTGTGGTGTTTTGCCCCTCACTTTTATAGTTCAGTGACCCTTTGAAATGCATTTCCCTGAGAGAAGCCTCTAGATAAAAGTTCTTTCCAGCAGACAGCAAGGAGACAGAATGGTCACTTGATAGCTGTTGGCCCAACAGCTTTGATGACACCTTGCCTTTTGTCTTTGAAAAACAGGTTTACCCATTTCCCAGACTTGTCTAGTAAACACACTTCAGTCATAATTTCAGCTTATGTTCATAACTTCACATATAATGTTGCTACATATGTTTTTCCATGAAATTATAGACCAGTCAGTTACTGTTTTTCAAATGATACCTTACAAGACATATTTTGTACAAAGATTATTACAGTAGCATATAGAGTGTGAATACAAGGGAGCATTCTGTCACAGCACAGAAGTCTGGCACCCGCTGGAAGAGGGTGCCCAGCGTGACTGCTCTGCTTGCCTATCCCTAGAACCAGCCCTGGCTGGGATATTGGGAGAAGTCCTGTTTACCCCCACGGCAAACAGCATTTATTTATTTATTTGCTTTGATACTACTTTAGTTAGAGCTGCTCAAATACACCTCCCACCAACATAATCACTAGAAACCAGGGAAGTCACCAGTTAAGACAGCCTTCACTTGTGTGTCTTAAAACCAAGCCACAGCATTATCCAAATGAACACTCAAACTCTTCATTCGCAACAAATCTCCCTTGCATTGACAACCGCACCTGAATCACAAACACACCCACTTAACTCTGACCTTACCTAGGTAAAAGTATATTCTTTGTGGACAGGCGTATTAGTTAAGTGTTATTTCTACAAGGAAAGTGTGAGATTTATGGTAAGGTGATGTATTTCAGTGTGGTATACAGGAATTTTGTAGGTATAAAGCCATAAGGTACCACACTAACCGTCTAGTCACACCTCCTGTGTAACACAGGCCAATACACATGCCTGCATTAATTCCTGTTTGTACTAAATCATATCTTTTAGAAAAACAACTAACATTTATTTAAAAATTACCAGTAATGGAGAATCCCCTACAATACTTGGTAAGTTGTTAGCACTCACTGTTACAAATTTGCAGAGAAAAGTAGCTTGCAGAACTTGACAGTTCTGGGAAATAATTGCTTAAATTTAAATGTGACCTATGCCTAGACACTATGGGAATGAATATAAGTTCAATGTTAGGAGTTTTCAGCGACTGACTTTCAAACAGGAGAAACTAAAAAACTTTTCCAGACATTTAGTAAACTGCTATTTTTTAAAATGTTTCCTCCATCGCAGTTAGTAAATATTGGACCAAAAAAAGTAGAGAATTCAGCTAACCCATGAAAAGTTAGAAAGTTGAAGAAAGAAGCTAAATATAATCAAAATGTGAAACTGAGGAACTTTTGTCCTGGTTTAAGTGCAAATTCAATAGCAACTTGACAGAATTTAAGGTATTTACTGAGAATACATAATCTACTGATCAGAAAGTGAAGTATGCATACTGGGTGCTGAGGTACAACTGAGATATAAAGTACACCTAGATGGAGACAACTGTCAAGGCTGATTTCCCCACTCTGGCACTTGGAGTGCAGAAGGTGGGGGCCCACAAGGATTTTAAAAATTAATACTAGCCACTCCAGGCTGGTATTAAACTCCCAAAGTCACAGATTCTCTCTGACCTTGGATGGGTAGATGCTGCTACCACCCAAATGCAAACCCCTCCCCCCTTTTGAGAACCCAGGAAGGAACACTTGGGAATTCCTTCCTGTGGGGTACCCTCAAGCCATTTCACCCCTCTTCCTGGGAAGAGCTGACAAAAACACAAAGGAAATCAGCTGTTGTCACCAGCTAATTAAATATCATATGCACAAACCTTAGGGATACAAAAATCCAATCCTGTTCTTAAAAAAAGGTAAATATTTTTAAACCCAAAAACAAAGGAAATACATTTGGAACTTAGGCTTTTTGCTAGATCTTAAAAGAAACAATTACAAAAATTAAGTATCAAGATAGCTGTCTTGAGGTTAAGCTTAAAGGTTACAAGCAAAACAAAAGCATCTGGGGTTCGCACAGAGGAGTCCATAAGAGAAAAAGGAATAAAAGAAATAACCCTAATCGCGTCTTCCTAGACATTCCCTGATTACTTACATATTTGGGGTTTCAGATAAGTAGGGTTGAGGTATGATTTTATGTTTTTTCATACCTGGTTTTAAAGGTGCTTACAGCATTACTGCTCTGTCTCTCCACTCTTCGGAGAACAACCACCAACCAAGGGAAGTTTTTTTCCCAATTTTCAGAAGTTGTAGCCCTCCCATTGGTTCTTTTGGTCAGGTGCCCACTCCTTTTCTTTTACCTAGCCAGGAAGACTTTTTAACCCTTTACAGGTAAAGCAAGCACACAACAGCCCCTAAGAGGGACTTTATAGCTAACTGGCTGGCTGGGTGTCCATAGGGAGCTCTCCCCCGGCCCCTTTATTTATCACAACAACAAACAAGGGCATGTGAATGTAGAACTTTAAAATAAAAACTGACATGGGCTATCCTGTATGCTTATCCTAACCTAGCCATGAGAGTTGTCAATAGCACTCTCCAATAGCCATACATCCAATAAAATATGCCCTGCATTTGGAGGCACAGTTTCATCATCCTGGACATGGAACCTGTACTTCTGTTGTATAGTCAAAAGTCTTTTTGTTTTAAGTGATGTGCTCTTTGGACATTATTTATGATAAGGGCTCTGTGTTTCTTCCACATTAAACACAAATAGGATTAATTTTAGGTCAAATATTTCACCTTCCTCTTGGTTTGACAAGATTATATTATACTTTCATAGAATCTTATAAACAGTATTTTAAAGAGACCTACGTCGTGAGTAACTGAGCAGGAAAACAAATATTACACAATCCTATACATAGAACTATTGCTAACTTAGGCTGACTCAGAAAAAAAAAATCATACAGCTAGAAGAATGAACATTAAACATTGGAATTTCTCAGTCCTGACACACACTGCCATTCTTACAATTTCAGACTAAACAGGATCTTAATGGCAAATATAGCCCTATTTCTGATTAATGTGGAGAATTATTGAGTAATATGTTCCAATCCAAATGCTACTTCAAAATTCCTTTGGCCTGAAAACAGATAATTCACTTAAATACAGAGCTTATACGTTTCTTTTTGGATCAAAAGTTTGCTATCGCAGTTAAATGTGCCAAAATGAAACCAAATTGCCATAGACAATTTTCTATTTAATGTTAATTTCATTTTTATTTTAAGATTTGAAGTCTAATTACAACTTTTTGCAGCACTCAAGTTACTGACAGCCATTTTCTCAGAAAGCACAAAACTTTTTGACTTCCAACAGTACTATGTATATAATTATCAAATGATCTACAAATATTCTTTACTACATACCAAAGTTTTTAACAGGTTTCCCTATCAAATGTGAAGAGCTATTCACTTGAAATTAAAGAACCATTAAGTGGATCAATTGTCCCCCCCTCCTGCTTCTTCCCGCTAAGACAGACTTTCAAGCAGCATATCCAGTTCCAATTCTGACAATCTGACCTTAAAAATTATATTAATCATCTCCACAACAGGCAATTAGGATGTGACACTAAGGCTAATAGCAATTTAACTTTCAAAATCTTATGGAAAATTCTTATTGAGAGAACAGTATGGTATAAAATGCAGGAGTCAATTAATGTTTAACTATACTAGGGTTCTCAAAAATGTATGCAATTTCTGTTACTTAGTTGAAGAACACACCTAAGACTTTCTGAATTGTGTTGGACTATCCTATCAGAACCTAAAATAAATAAATACACACATATATACACACACACACACACAGGGGAAGCAAAGCAATATGATTACTATTAGAAATTAAACATGAACTTTCTAAATTTAACCTAATAACCTGGAGTTTCACACAACAGACAAAAATGATCCAATCTAGGACAATAATATTTTTACTTACTTTATATTCTCTGAAGATGCCTTTGTTAGTTGTCACTAAGTCAATCAACACAGCTCCTATGTAATACCAATCAATTTTAGCCACCCCTAAAGATAATAATGCAGTATTGGAAAAAAAACTCATCTCAAGACTAGCATTTATACCCTCATCAATTCACCAACACCTGCTTCCCAAATTTAATTCTTTTAGTCAAGCCTTTTCACACATGTAAAACATTATAGATACACACCCACAAACTGGACACATCTGACAATTCAGGACTGATTCCTAGCATTTTACCAACTAACAGTTCTCAGCTGTATTCTGAAACATGCACATATACAGCTATGGCCTAAGACAACATATGACAATCACTCACTATAGTATAAACCAGCCAGTATTACACCATCTCAGTTGATAATATCGAGGAAGCTGGTATGCTGTACGAGGAAGTAACTTACCTTCATAACTGGAGGTTCTTTGAGATGTGTGGTCCCTAACTGCATTCGATTATGGATATGCCTATGCTCCATGCACCCAAAGCCAGAAAGTCTTGAAAGCAGGGTCTGTTAGTCTGTGGATGCCTCCTCATGCCTCCAACCAAGAAGATAAAGAGCAGGATGGACTGATCGTCTCTTCTGTACCTTCTGTACCATGAATCCAAGGATGATCCGAAGCAGAGGGGAAGGAGGGCAGGTAATGGAATAGGAGGTACGGACCACGCATCTCGAAGAATCTCCAGTTACAAAGGTAAGTAACTTTCTCTTCTTCTTTGAGTACTGGTCCCTTATGTGTATTCTAGGATGGGGTAACTAATTATCTAATTATAAAACTTTTAGCTAAAACTCCTGAATAAAATTCTAAAAACTATTTACAAATATATACATATGTATTTACAGACCAATAGATAAAAGATGACAAAGCTCTGGACACTGGAGGTTCCAACCTGGACCATGATATGGGACGAAGGAGCTGGAGAGGCAGTCAGTCCGCCCCGCCCTTTATCTCCTCGACTGGAGGCATAAGGAGAGCGAGGTCGTATGCACGGACTAATGGACACTGCTTTCAAGGTTATCCAGCTCCAGGAATATGAAACACATGCATACCCACAGTGGAATACACATAGGGACCAGAACTCGAAGAAGAACTGCTGTTTATTACATTGAAGAGATACGGGGGGGGGGGGGAAAGGATCTTTTATTGGACCAACTTCTGTTGGTGAGAGAGAAAAGCTTTCAAGCTACACAGAGCTCTTTTCCTGACTGGGGGAAAAGGGGGGGGGGGTGTCAGTCAGGAGCAGCAGAGACCTGTCAAAAGACGCACAGTGATATGTGATGCATTTATTTTTGTTCCACTGTTTCCTTCCTGTCAATCTGTGTGGGGATTTCACCAAGTGCTCCCCATCCACTACTTCAATATTTATCAGGACCTGTACTTTTCAAAGAAAACTCTAATTTTCTGTGCCACAGGGTGAGCTTTCTGGTTTGGAATTGAATAACTCTCCCCAAAAAACTCTGCATAGCAGAGTATCTTCCTTGTAAGTCCACCACCTTCTTTACAGTTAACAAGTTCTCAACAGATTTGTCCTGGATGCTGTTATATAAGTACGGCCCTATGAAATTCACACTCCATTTTGGTCAATTTCACAGTCCTAGGATTTTAAAAATCATAAATGTCATGATTTCAGCTATTTAAATCTGAAATTTCATGGTGGTGTAATTGTCGGGGTCCTGACCCAAAAAGGAGTGTGGGGGTGGAGGGGGTCGCAAGGTTATTGTAGGGAGGGTTGCGGTACTGCTACCCTTACTTCAGCGCTGCTGCTGACGGGGGGGAGGGGCAGGTGCTGCCTTCAGAACTGGGGAGCTGGAGAGCAGTGGCTGCTGGCTGGGAGCCCAGCTCTGAAGGCTGCACCACCAGCAGCAGCAGCAGTGCAGAAGTAAGGATGGCATAGAATGGTATTGCCGCCCTTACTTCTGTGCTGCTGCTGGCAGGGCACTGCCTTCAGAGCTGGGTGTCCAGCCAACAGTCACTGCTCTCTGGCCGCCCAGCTCTGAAGTCATGACAGAAGTAAGAGTGGCAATACCACGACCCCCCTACAATAACCTTGCGACCCCCACTGCAACTCCCTTTTAGGGCAGGACCCCCAATTTGAGAAACACTGGCCTCCCCCCGTGAAATCTATATAGTATAGGGTAAAAGCATAAAAAAAAAAAACAGATTTCACCAGGGGGAGGAGGACATGGGAGAAGGAGGGGAGACATCAGATTTCATGGTCCATAACGCATTTTTCATGGCCGTGTATTTGACAGGGCCCTATATATAAGGAATATGATTTCAAATCCTGAACCTTTTTGTGCAAATCAAACACACACTTACAACTGAGCCCTTACCAAAATGTTTCCTAAATATCACAAGACTAGTGGACTATGTGGCTAAAATAAAAGTAAACAACAAAATTGATGGAAATAATTTATTCAGTTGTTTTAATAAGCAATTAAAACTGGAAACAACTGCATTTTTTAAGCCTTACTAGTGGTTTTTTGTTTACATATAACCTGTTGCCTTATGACTAAATCAGGATTTAACCTCAAAAATCCATTAACTGTATTATTTAATGAAAGAGGTGATGGGGAAGGTTATGTACTTGAACTCCGTTTTTCTTTCAAGCTACATACGCCAAGCAATGGATTATTTTTTTATTCTAATTGCAGATCTGAAATCCCACTTCACTCCACCTTTTAACTAAATGATCTTTAAATGATACTTCAAAAACAGAAAACCCACAAACTGTTGCATACTGCTTATTCCATTATCTCCAGGGTCACATTTCCTAAATAGATTTAAAGGAATTTAAATAACATTTTCTACCTTCAAGAAATTGCAGTATTCATGAAGGCAGAACTGTATATTCTGAACATAAAAGTTATACAATACATTAAATGACAGGCAAATAGGACAAAAAATAATCTGAAGCTCAAAGAAATAAAGCTGCCAAATACAAATCTAGTTAAGCAACTGTTCTTCTAAATGGGCTGCTTCTGAAATTCCTCTGTTTTCAGCAAATACGAATTTACTCAAAATATTTTGTGTTCCCAAAGATTATTTTAAGTTTCAAATGTCTGTCTCTTTTAAATGAGCTTTTAAAGTATCATTGTTTCCTATTCAACATAAAGTCATCCTACTGCACTCTTTTTACTACAGTACCGCCATTTGAAGTTGGGATGGATTTGGAGCAACTCTATAATAATTTATGAATATGATATGTTAACCAGGTTATTGAGATATTAAGGGCTATAAGTAAAAAATAAACAGGAAGGGAAAAGAATGGCTCAAGATAAGCTCACCCTCAACACACGATTAGTTTTAAAGGACAACGTCAGACCCACTGGTGCTGAAGAATCTGGCTTGATTTCCTACTGAGCCTAGGACTGGTTTGGACAGGAAGGTCTAAAGCCCAAGAACACAGATGAACAAAAGAACTGGGGCAGTCTTAAAAGGGTCTCTCACTAACGAAGATGAGGGATAGTTATTTGAGGGGAAACAGATAGCAACCAGCTACGGGTGCTGAAACAACTTAGGCCTGCCTAGGTGCCCAGCAGGGGATGACAAGCCATTTGATAAGAAAGACAGGCATGTAAAGTGACTGTTTAAAATTTTTTTTTAAAGAGGCTTTATGCCTGCTGCTAATATAAACAATACTTTAAAACTTGGTCCGACCTGTTGGGTAATAATACACCTCTACCTCGACCCGCTATAACACGAATTTGGATATAACGCGGTAAAGCAGTGCTCGGGGGGGGGGGGGGGGGGGCTGCGCACTCCGGTGGATCAAAGCAAGTTCAATATAATGCAGTTTCACCTATAACACGGTAAGATTTTTTGGCTTCCGAGGACAGCGTTATATCAAGGTAGAGGTGTAGTTGATACACAGGATATTGTATCCCAGGGTCTGAGCTAAGCATGAGAGAATTATAGAATTCTATCCAGGAGAAATAAAGGAAAGAGGCCTGACTCCTAAGGAGGTGTGTGTTCAGAAACACGAGAAAAAGAGCAATAGGTGCAGCTAACCAGGTAACCATAAAAGAGGCATCCAGCATTTTTGGCTGCTCTCCTAAGCAATTCAGAGACAACGCTGACAAGCTGCAATCAGCTATATGAAAAGATTAAAACCACCTCTCCACCCCATTCTACAACTGTTCTATTTTTGAATGCTCTGTACAACATGCACTACACAGTTAGATTACAAAGACAGTGAAAACAAGCAAAACTGGGACAGAATTGTCCCCAAAAACAAAATGTTATTCACCACAAAGGGGTCACTGGTCACATTCCTAATTGATACCCTCAGTGCTAGTACATTACAGTATTCAACACCACTTCAGAATCAATAAAAATTGAGTAGCCTTACCCATGGTCAAGAAATCACAATGGATCTAATATGTAATCGGTAAAATGCTGAGTTCCCAATTCTGGGCATATAATTAAAAAAATCATGCAGTCCACTAAGGAGGGACAGAGGAACACAGAGACCATTATCGTTCTAAGATTATTAATATCACACCCATGTCCATGGTATCTGGCTGTTGTAACCATACAGGCTATTTAATCTCAGACAACACATCCCCAACATCCACAGCAGATTACTATTTGTGTTGGAGGCATCAGGAAGATGAAGCAAAATATATAGTATTAAGGATTTTGCTGGTATGAATTTGAGATGGTGACATTATTGGTAAGGGTAGACACAAGTGAGTCATACCGATCATCCCCAAAAATACCAGTAAAGCCTATGTTGTATAAAATCTGTTTTTAGTTTTTTCCATGTTCCATGTTAAAAAACGACTTTAGAAAGGTTTAGAGATTCTAAGTGTTTTATTGGCACTTATGACAAACAGCTATACCTTGAACAGGTACGTTATCATGTCAACCTATCCCGATGTTTGATATAAAATGAAGGAAAGAGAACTTACAAGCTTTTTCTGTATCGCACGGCTCCATAAGAAAGGGGGAAGGAATAGTTCATACGTGTCAAAATAATGGATTGGAGACAACGGACTGGGAGACCAACATCACACACTGTCAAAGTAAAAGAACAAAGAATAGCTTTACATGTAGAGCAGTCCTGGCCAAGAGAAAGGAAATGGGCTTTTGGGGAGATAAGAAGATGCTGCCCATCATCACGGGATGCTCAAAAATGATTCCTGCTAAAATCACAACTATTAATAAAATTTTGGAATGTTCACTGGGATTTTTAAAAGCCACCTCACAGACATCACACATAGGCTGCTTCCCAGTTCTGTCCATGAGGCTGCACTCTTTTCCAAAGCATGTATGCAGCAGAAAGAAAAGGTGACCTATTCTGTTGGATACCCTTCTCCAATATATCACACTATTGTAATTTCCATTTGTTCTAATGGAATCTATTTTGTGCATGTAATTATGCAAAGCTAAACATGAAAGTTTTAAAGCCAGTGAGAGTGATTGATAACTTTTTAATCTTACCTACAGAAAAGAAAGCTACAAATATAGGATTTCAATGACTGCAGAAATAGCATGCAAATAGATAGAGCATTGTTAAGAGCTTTTTACAAAAAAGGAGAGAATATGAAGAGCGTAAAAGAAGGCGAAAGGAAAATGCATAGCTAGGGATGCTAAAACCAAAAATAAAATAGTTTTTAAATACATCAGTGGTCTGAAATTCAAAGCAGTAAAATAATAAACTATTGGTTGCTGAGGAAATTGTGGAACAACAACAAGGTTTTCCTTTGTTATTGGAAACAGGATTTTAATAACAACCTGAAATGTTTTTGTGGGTGTGTAATAATAAACCATAGCAGCTAGATATCATTGAAACCCTAGGAAGTATTGTGTGGCTCAAATGAAGTTTGACAACAGATTTATACTCACATAGAGGATCAAAGGCCTGGCTCACCTTCACACATAGCCCTATTGAAGTGACTACTGAACTATTTGAACAAAATTATTCAAAACGATTAAATCTGCAGATATTAAAAGAGATGATGCGGTTAAGATAGAGAGATGTAGCTGCTCTAAAAGATAAATAAAAGGTTAATGGGACTTGAGATAGAACATGAAATGTGTTATGCCTGAGTGTAAAGTGATGCACTTGAATAAAAATAATGCCCATGGTATGGTAAATATACTTTAAAGGGTCTGAATTAGATAATACTGCAAAAAGAAAAGATCTTTTAACAAATCCAGCTTTTAAATTCACATTTCAATGTGCAGAAGCAGTCATGTTTAATAAGATGTTGGCATTTACTAAAGTTCATAGAAACTTATCATTCTATAGGGTTCTTGTTAGATTACTCTTGAAATAGCATCCAGTTTTGGTGATCTTATCTGAAGATCATATCAAGTTGGAAATGGTACAAAAAAGATTAAAAGGAGAGGTTCAGTCTCATGAAACTGGGATTATTTGGTCTGACAGAAAATATGAAAACGTGATCTGATTGTAATATCTAAAGTAGCTAAATGTTACATGGGTTGATCTATACTTTTTTAAGACAGGCTACTACCCTGTTTCCCCGAAAATAAGACAGTGTCTTATATTAATTTTTGCTCCCAAAGATGCGCTAGGTCTTATTTTCAGGGGATGTCTTATTTTTCAGAAATGAAAAATGCCTTATTAGCGGTGGATGCCTTATTATCGGGGAGGTCTTATTATCGGGGGGATGTCTTATATTACAACGAGAGGCAAAACTGTAAGTAGGCCTTATTTTCGGAGGATGTCTTATTTTCGGGGAAACAGGGTACCTAGACTAGAGCATTCAGAGATATAGTGTCAATTGACCTTACAAGAAATATGTAAGAAGAACTTAAGGAACTGTGGATAAATGAAACAAAATTGCAGTTGAGTACGGAATCAAGTAATGCCCATACATTAAAAAAAAAGGTGACTATATGAAATTTAATAAATCATGATAGGGCTAACATATAGTCTGAGGATAAAGGAGGAGTTTTTCACTTATCCCTTTACTCAAGACTGGATGTGAAATTTTTGCCTACACTTTTTACCTTTCTCAGGCACAAGACATGTTTACAAAATGATCTAGTGGCACACAATTATTCCATATTACTATGTTTTTAGAAGAAATATAAAAGAACATGGTCAGGTTAATCAGATTAAAAGAGCCCTCACTACTTCCACTATGACTATAATTTCAGACTATTAAACCTAATTAAAAATCTAACTTTTTAACATTGTGCTGTTAAAGCTTGTTTCCGTCTAGATAGAGTGAAACACTAAACCAGTCAATCTCTAGTCAGCTTTGCTTTTGGTCTCTCCTGCATCAGCAAAGAGAGGGAAATGTTTGCCTTTTAAAAGCTTATAATAAAACTATAATTTCATGAACACTAAACCAAAATTTACTTTTAAGGAATAGCTCTGACAGTGTCATTTTAAAATATGGCCTTAAGAAAAAACACATTTTGAAAATATCTGTTTAGATTCCACACCTGGCTGAAATTGGAGCTAAGGAAAAAGAAAACAAAACCAAAAATCTTCATTCAAGATTGAAATGCAAAATCCAGCTTTACAATGATCCATAAGTAGCTTGGAAGGATTAGAATTTTATCAGTAAATATCAGTAAACGTTGATTTCACCATACGCACAAATACTAATGAAAAAATATTTCCATCAATAACAACAAATTTAAAGAAAGGCAAAGTAAGAAAAATAATGCTTGAGAACTTAGACCTTGATTTATGGATATTTACTTGGTATATTTTAACATGTGTAATTTACAATTTGTGTTTTAATGGTTGTAGTCATTTTTAGGTTTTAACTTCCTGAATCTCAACAGCCATTGTAATTGTCTGACACACCAACCCCCCCGTAATTTCCTACAATTTGTGAAAATTTAAATCAATAAAAATGGGGAAAATGTTTAAAAATAAACACAGATATAATCTATCCAAATTATATTTAAAAAAAAAATCAAATTCTGCCACCCTAACAATAAGGCAGCTGCTAAGAATCCCTAAATCCCAACTAGACCCCAGGAAGGAGTTAAAATACTAAGACAAAGTACAGAGTTATTTTTTTTTTTTAAGGAATGTATTAGTGATGAATATCCTGTTCCATAAGATTCAAGGTAGCCCTGGAACGTGGAAATAGTGTTTACATCCATCTTTACCGGCAGAAGAGTTAGAAATACAGAGACTTGATAAACTCACTAAAGGAGGAGTGTAGATATAGATTACACTACCATCTTCTTTGCTTTCGACCAGTACTATGGCAAAATGTGATTTATTGTAGGAAAAAGCATTTGTAGAAATATTAAGTCCAGACTGTACTATTTTATAGGATGCATCTGATAACTAATACTGCTTAAGATTTTGTCTCCCTGACAAAAAAGAGATTAAATCAATCTTTACTTCTCTCTAAAATGATTTACCTACTTTATCTGTAATCATAAAGTAAGAGAACAGTTAAGAGAAATATTCTGTTTATCTTCCCTGTACAACTTACAATAGATTTTAGAGTTCTAAACAGAAGCAGATTTTAAAGAATGTTCCTAATTCTAATGGGATGTGATAGACCTTTGGCTTCTGACAGTTAAAGAAGAATGTTTTATTCCATCCATATCATACGTCACTGACTCTATAATTAAGGGTACAGGATCAAACCCCATGGGCCAGAGGCCTCACAAATACAAATGTGTTCGCATACGCATTCTACCTGATTGCTTAGCTTTCACAATCCCTTTTAATATGCCAGCTTTGCAGTAGATCCACTGGGTTTACACCACTGGATAGGGTTAATTATAAGTTTAGAAAGCCATGTATACATCTGGGTAGGGACCATTCTCAATATCACACCAGGGCCGCCTGGGGGGAGGGGGGCGGGGGGAGTGGCGCCCAGTGGGGCAATTTGCTCCAGATCCCGGGCCATGCAGGGGCCCCCCACGAGAATATAGTATTCTATAGTATTGCAACTTTTTTTTTATGGAAGGGGCCCCCAAAATTGCTTTGCCCCAGGCCGCCTGAATCCTCTGGGCAGCCCTGAACCACACTGCAGGCCCAAACAGTGTTCACCATGTGAGACAGCAACTTTTAAATGCCCCAGACCAAACATTGTTCTGGATGCTAGAGAGATCCCCAAAGATATGCGGTCAGGGCCTAGTGGTGTTCTGAAGCTTCCTGGAACTCACTCCCTCTGTTAAAGCATTGATGAGGTTATAACATGTTTGAAAAGCCTATGATTCTGCATATAATCTATGGAAGTAGATTTTAATTGGCTACCTGGTAAGAGCTAGGATCATTCAAATTTTACATCTGAAACTTTCTATTAACATGCAAATTAGGAAACCAATGATAAGAAAATTAGGAGATAGGGTTTTATTTTTAAAATGTATTATTTGGATTACGGTAACAAGAATGAGGGCTCCTTTTCGCTAGGAATGTTATTTTACAAACATGCAGTAAAAAGACAGTCCTTGTCCAAAATGGAGCACTGTCCAATTTCTCTCAGGAAAGGATAATGCGACAAAGTGGTCTCCTGGATCCAGCGATGAAAGAATGGTGGTAGCTAATGACACCATTCTCAAGTATTGTGGTAGAACATAGTTATTCCAAGTTCCTGTGGTCAAGAATCAGTCTCCAACCTCCCGTCTCTCTTGCGAACTAGAAAATAGTTGGAATAGAATCCATTCCTGATAAACTCTGTTGGAACCAGTTCTATTGTCCCCAGAAGGAGTGGGGGTAGGACCTCTTGCCTTAAAAGGTTTTCATGAGAGAGGTCCCTGAAGAGGGAATAGGAGTGGAAGTGGGATTGAGGAGTAGAGTGGAAGTGAACAGATTAACCCACTCTGACAACTTCCAGTATCCACTTGTCTGAGGTAAGGAATTCCCAGGCAGGTAAACAGTGGAAAAGTCGATCTCCAAAAGGGGGGAAATTGCACAATGGGGAATCCAGTGAACTGGGTTGATTGATGCCCTCAGCCAAGGTTTCAAAACTGCCTCTTAGAAGGCGGGACTGTTTTAGAAGAAAGGGTGTGTGGTCCTTGCTTCTGCCACTTTCTCCTTCTACTGAAGGCCTTCTCAGGCTTAGGGAAGGTGGGCTGCTGATGGTTCTGGAATGGCCTGGATCTTTGGACAGACCGAGTCCTACTAAAATCAACTTTCGTTTCAGGAACATGCATTCCAAAAGTAAATAGCTAAAAAACAAAAATAAAGACTTTCACAAGGTGAAAGAAAGGTGGGAAGCTGAAGCAGCTAACAGCAAAGACTCCATCTTGAGTCACCGGCAGCTGAGAAGGACCTGAGTGGTGGGAGGCTCTCCACTGCCTATATCTTCTTGTTTGGAGCTCGAGGCATTGTTCTGAGCAGCCATGGGCCCACAAGCACTATTTTGCAGTCTCCAATCAAGAGTCCATGGGCATGGGCACATCCTAGGGTGAAGAATCCAGAGGGACATATACGCAAAGAAGAACAAATGGTTTTCAGCCTTACGAGACATAATTACAATACTGATCTGAAGTGGTCTAAGATTATCATTGATTTGACCGTGGAAAAGATGATACTGTGAACAGAAGCAAACTCTCAAGTCTTCAAGAAGTCTTACTTGTTAAGATTGTAGCATCAAAGACTTTGTGGGAGCTGCCCATTTATGATCTCATAGCTTGTGACAGTAAATCTGTATCAAGCGATTTTCCTCATATAGAATATTAACTGCCACTAAGGTAGGAAATTGAGAAAATCTAGGTATTACTTATGCTGCTAGCCTAAAGTAGTACCGCAGCCCATATGGTCGTAACAGCTTTATGTACATACATACATAGGTTTAATTGCCCAATCTAGCTAGCTCATGCATCAACAGGGAGATTTAATATGCTTCCTTGGATGGAGAAGTCGTCCGATGGATCTTATGTTCTATATATAAAAAAAAGTTTAGTCAAACAGTTTAAAATGGAATTCTGAGGTCAGAAATGTCTCAAAACATCACCATAGAATTAGTGCATTCTAAACCAGAATTTGGAATTAGTAGCATATATAGACATGCTATTAAAACATTTTACCATAGAAATTTGGTGTCCAGGAAATATGTATTACAAAAAGATTCTAGTATATATAAGTTACATCTCAGTAGAGTTATGATGTTAGGATATAGATATTCAGGCCTGTCTGTAAAGGCCTATACTTTAAGAATATAGGTGTATTCTTATCACTTAGCTAGTTATAGAGGTCTAAAAGAAAGAATCAAAATCACTGTCTGTCTGTGTACGGGACAGTCTGAGGCTCTGTTCTTAGGCTAAGGCCTTTGGCTAAGCAGCAGAGGCAGCCATAAGCCGAGAAGTGAATGGTCACATCCTCACATTCCAAACCAGTCACATGGAAATAAGGTGCTATTGGGCTGTGAGGAATACAATCCTGTCCTGATATTCCTCTCACCTCCAGAGAAAGGAAAGAGCCTAGAACATGTAAAAGGAAATTTAGTTTGATAGTTTTCTGTCTGGTAAGAACTTACTTATCAATATCAGGGGGTAGCCGTGTTAGTCTGTATCTACAAAAACAACAAGGAGTCTGGTGGCACCTTAAAGACTAACAGATTTATTTGGGCATAAGCTTTCGTGAGTTAAAACCTCACTGCATCCGAAGAAGTGAGGTTTTAACTCACAAAAGCTTATGCCCAAATAAATCTGTTAGTCTTTAAGGTGCCACCAGACTCCTTGTTGTACTTATCAATAGACACAGCTGGAAAACCCTTATGTCTGCATAGATGTAGTTGTGAAATCCTCACTTCTGTATTGTTTTGTATGTTTATTTGCATGGTCTCTGTCTGGTTCTGTAATTGTTTCTGTCTGCTATATAATTAATTTTGCTGGGTGTAAACTAATTAAGGTGGTGGAATATAATTGGTTAAATAACCATGTTACAGTATGTTAGGATTGGTTAGTTAAATTTCAGTAAAATGATTGGTTAAGGTATAGCTAAGCAGAACTCAAGTTTTACTATATAGTCTGCAGTCAATCAGGAAGTAAGGGGGGAATGGGAACAGGGAATGGGGGTGGGGAAATTGGAATCATGTTTTGCTAAGGGGGGAAATGGGAACAGGGATGGCTCTGTGGTGTCAGAGCTGGGAAGGGGGAACTGAGAAAGGAAACTGGAATCATGCTTGCTGGAAGTTCACCCCAATAAACATCGAATTGTTTGCGTCTTTGGACTTCAGGTATTGTTGCTCTCTGTTCATGCGAGAAGGACCAGGGAAGTGAGAGGGTGAAGGAATAAGCCCCCTAACATATGACACTGCCCTTTTGCTCCTGACATGAAGTACTACAGTTCTAACCACTGAATACTGCCTCTGTTTCAAATCATCACTCTAAAATGTCTTGGAAATTATTTTAAGACATTCATTGTCAGATGTTACGGAAGCACCGCTCACTGATGTTATCTAAAGAATAGATTAAGCTTTAGTTAATGTGTTCCTCTGAGAAATCAGACGCCCTTATATGGACAATTGTGAAATCATGCAGTAAGGGGCCCAGTGAAAGTGAGTAACTTTATATCTCAGTAGTTCAAGGAAATTTATCAAAAGGTAAATGAATCTTTTCTGAAACAACTCAAATACATCTCTACTATCAGCATTGAATTGGTCTGATTTTCTCAAAACAAGCTTCCAAACTCTCTGATACACCCTCACCACATTAGACTAACATTTATACTCTATTTAGAATCAAACCAGCATGGTTTTTTTGCTGCATGCATGAATAAGTCTGATTTTATGAGGGAAAAACTTACTTAAGAATAAAAATTTATATAGGGCAATCCAGCCAAAACCACAACATATACCTACAGTATTACAGATCGACCAGTTAATTCCCTGCCCCCACTTTGTCAAGTGATGGGGGGAAACCATTTCTCACCAGCAGTTTCTATCCAGGATTAAAACAGCTTATACTGCCAGCTCTCCTGCTATTCCAGTGCCAGCTACTGATCACATTCTAAGTGGCAGACGTAGTCCATGACACTATATCAAATCAGTAGATAGTATTTAAGATTCACTTTGCCTACTGTATGTTTAATAGGAACAAAACAAGTTGTGGCTGTGTGCTGACAAAAGGGAGGGAATTTTTAAGAAGGCATTAATAACTACTTCTAAGGGCATGTCTTTTGCTGGCAATGTTAAAGCGCTGTCGTGGCTTGTGTAAAAAATCACCTCCACGAGGGACGCGGCTCCCAGCGCTGGTGCGCTATCTATATTGGCACGTTACACTGCTAAAACTTGCTGTGCTCGGGGGGGGTGTGTGTTTTTTCACACCCCTGAGCACAGCGCTGTAAAGTGCCAGTGTAGACAAGCCCTTAGAGGAAGACACTATGCAGGTGCTAGAGAATGCTGCATAAGATCAAGTAGTCTCTGCTACAGAACTTATAAACACACCGAAAAAAGTCTCAACCTGCTCACGAAGACACTTTTCTTCCAGCTGTGACAACAAATCCTGCTAAACTAATCCATAATTACTTGGCTCATCATGAAATCCACTATTATGTACAGGAATTAGATCCACTGAGCCCACTAACAGCAATAAAATTGGATCAGAAGATTTTGCAGAAACAATGACAATACACTAGAGATCAGTGGCGGATTTAGTTAGTGGGGCCCTGTGCGCAGCTTAATTTTCGTTCCCCCCCCCCCCGCCCCCCTCAGGACCCAGCCAAGAAAAAGAACATTCTCTCTTATCTTCGGCCCCCCTCCCCGTTTTTCATTCTTTTTTTCTTCATCCTCCTCCTATATTAGTAGTAATGGGAAGTAAATGAAAATAAAGTGAGGTGACTTGAATGGGGCAGGAGGTTGGGGTGCATGAGGGGGTGCAGGGGTCGGGCTCTGGGAGGGAGTTTAGGTGCTGGGTTCAGGAGGTTGAGGTGTGGGAGGGGATGAGGGGTGCGGGCTCTGGGCTGGGGCGGGGGTGGGGGGGGCCACGCAGGGGTCCTGACACAAAAATCCCATAGCATATTTTGCAAGAGTTTAGGGTTTCACCCACAGTGTCTTGATCAAATTCAAATTTGCATACTTATATTCTGTCTATTTAAAATGCTTCCTTATTTTCAGCTGGACACGGTATTGGCCTTTATTTTAAAATATTTTTAAAAGGTCAGTCTGTTAGCAAAAAATCATGCTATAATACAGAAGAGACAATTTAGTAGTGACCTCTGGAATTTCTCCATCACATAATCAGTAACTCACTAACATATGCACTAAAATGCACTCTTGTTAAGATTTTTAAACTTTATGATCTGTATGAAGGAAATAAATATCCATGCAGAGATTTAAACATTTGCATGATGCAGTCAGTAAAAATACTTGGCTTTATTTAAAACTGAAGGCACTAGACTTTGCCGTTACAGATAATGAATCCAATTTCAATTCTCTTCTTTTATCTGTGAGCAGTCATTGAATTCTCTGTAGAAGTTTTTAGAATAGAAACCTTTTTAAAAATCAACAAAGCCAACGAAGTATTTTGCTATTCTGTAAATATAGTGAGTCAATCTTAATTTTATTTACGTTGAGCTTTCCACCAGATCTTGACTAACAAATACATTGCTTGCACAAGTTTTTACACACACACACACACACACACACACACACACACCTTAAGCCAAAGTACACAGTAGTAAGAAAAAGGAGATAAAATCAGGGTTTGCTTTTTTTAATGGTTGGGGGGAAAAAACCTCCAAACTGAAAAGTAAAAATATTTTTATATTTAAAATCAGAAAGGCTCACATCTGCAGTCAAAATAGAAAAATATCCTGAAAATTGATTTTGATGGCAGACATTGATATTTATGATAGATAAGGTAAATCACTATTTGTCCCATAAAATGTAGTAAGTATTCTAACTAGATATTCTTTTAAGCTAAGGTTTTTTATCTTTCATCGTACAGTAAAATTCACAACCAATTTGTTGTTAAAAATTAGATGTATCAATATTTACCAGTAATGAATGGCAAGCCCCCACATAAATGAAAAAAAGCAGAGTTTTATATTTCAAACAATCAGATGTACAGTAATGTATTCTAAATAGATTATTTCTGCTGCTTGTTCAATACAGAAAGTTAAATGCAGTTATGATCATTTTAAATAGCTAAGTGACAGCTTTATTATTTCTCACGTTTCATAACAAAATAGCTACAGGTTCTGTGCTGCAGGTGAATACTGCAGTCAGAGAGGCCATTCCATCATTACACATTTCTTAACAAGGGTCTGGAGAATTCCACACTGAAACCCTGAATATTGCTTTATGCATGACATTAGACTTCTGAAATGAGACAAGAGCTCAGGTTGGAACAAATTGCTGTTTCAATCAAGGCTATATTGAGTTAGGGTGACCAGACAGCAAGTGCGAAAAATCAGGACAGGGGTGGCGGGGTAATAGGAGCCTATATAGGAAAAAGATCCAAAAATCTAGATTGTCCCTATAAAATCAGGACATCTGGTCACCCTATATTGCGTACAGGTAGCTGTGTGCACTCTGGAAACATGATCAGTCCTGATATGGTTGTGTGAAGTGGCTCTACAGATACTTCCAAACCAAACAGAATTGCAGCACACAGTAATTTTCACCTTCAAAGGACCTTACAAACAATGACACTCACACCACCACTGTAAGGTAGAGAAGTGTTAGCACAATTGTATGTATGAGGTAAACAGAGGCACGGAAATGAAGGGTATGGCTGCACTACAAGCACTACAGCACCACAGTTGCAGCTGCACCACTGAAACACTAGAGTGTAGTCACTTGCTACAGTGACGGAAGAGGTGCAGTCCACGGCATCCTCCAGATCATTAATGACGATAATGAACAAAACTGGCCCCAGGACTGACCTTTGGGGCACTCCGCTTGATACCGGCTACCAACTAGACATAGAGCCATTGATCACTACCCGTTGAGCCCGACAATCTAGCCAGCTTTTTATCCACCTTATAGTCCATTTATCCAGCCCATACTTCTTTAACTTGCCAGCAAGAATACTGTGGGAGACTGTATCAAAATCTTTGCTAAAGTCAAGGAATAACACATCCACTGCTTTCCCCTCATCCACAGAGCCATTTATCTCATCATAGAAGGCAAATAGGTTAGTCAGGCCCTTGGTGAATCCATGCTGACTGTTCCTGATCACTTTCCTCTCCTCTAAGTGCTTCAGAATTGATTCCTTGAGGACTTGGTTCCATGATTTTTCCAGGGACTGAGGTGAGGCTGACTGGCCTGTAGTTCCCCGGGTCCTCCTCCTTCCCTTTTTTAAAGATGGGCACTACATTAGCCTTTTTCCAGTCATCTGGGACCTCCCCCGATCACCATGAGTTTTCAAAGATAATGGCCAATGGCTCTGCAGTCACATCCGCCAACTCCTTTAACTCATGCTTAATTGATCAGCGTGAAATTATTATTTGTTATTTGTATTGTGGTAATACCTAGAAACTTCAGTTGGGCTGGCTAGGTGCTGTACACACACAGCATAAAAAGACAACCCATGTCTGAAAGAGCTTGCAATCTAAGGCTATATCTACACTGGCAATTGAACAACAAAACTTTTGTCTTTCAGAAGAGTTAACCTCCCTCCCCGAGAAAAAAATGTTGCCGCGACAAGTGTCAGTGTGAACAGCGCGTTGTCAGCTGGAGCACTCTCCGGCCAACAACGCAAACACCACTCATTGGGGATGGAAGTTTTTTGTCGGCAGGAGAGCTGACAAACAGCGGCTACACTGCATGACTTTTAGCGGCACGGCTGTAGCGACACAGCTATGTCGCTAAAAGCTGGGTAGTGTAGACATAGCCTAAGTATGACAAAAGGTGAACAGACAGATAAAGATGGGAGATGTTTTCAAATTCTTTGTTGAAAGCTGTAAATGCAAACTGGCTTATAAGCTATCAAAAGCGTACACAGTTTCACACCGAAACCAAGGCATTCTCATTCAGCAAGTTGCAATCCTGTTGACTACACTAAACAAGGGAAAGAGTCATTTCAACCAAAGCAGCTTATTTACAGGAATGGGATTAAAAACTGCATCATGGTCAAATAAACTTGATTTTTATTGTTTATGACTTGTTAATTCTGGGTACAATTACACTAAAATTTTCAAACCAGAAAGCATTAACAAATTTGATACGTCTGTTATAACAGCTATGGAAGTAGTTCATAAAATTTGAGCTACAAATAGTAGTTCAGAAAGAAAGAATGCAAGTCATTCACATATAAAATCTCTAACCCACTAACCACCACTTTTTGTCCTATGACTGCAGAGATGTTAATAGGCCACTCTACTTTGAAAGGTCCCTTACAATATGTGCTTGCTACTGACACTAAATAATCTGCTCCACCTTGCTTTTAGCTGTGATGTTCAAGTATATATCCCAGACTTCATGAAGAGCTCTGCGTAGCTCTTCACCAAAAGTTGGTCCAATAAAAGCTATTACCTCATTCACCTTTTCTCACTAGTCTATAAAGTTAGTTATGTGCACTTATGGAATAACTCTTGCTTCTGAACTATTCCGACAGCTGTACTCTAATTTTCACTCACTGTTCTTTCTACTTGCACACTATATTTTAAAGAATTATGCCATAATTTTAATTAATCAAAATGCAGCCTGATATTGCTCTTAGCCAAAATATTAATCAAATTGCAAATTAAGTTCTGTATTTTCAAACATCTAATAACATTTTCATAGTAAATTTTAAAATTAAAAAAAATACTCTATAGTCTTTGTGCTTTTGCTTCTAGGGTTTCATTTTTCTCCATTATATTCTAGATTTTTAAAGTTTAGTTATTGAAATGGACACTTCCAACTTTCAAGATACATGTATGTTTAATTGAACATGGATGTACTACTTTGATTCTGATAACTATTAGATGTGAACATTAAAAATCAATTTGTAGCATATTGGTATTGAGATGATTCCGATAAGATATTAAAACCACTTAAGTATTAAAAAAACCCTCAGCCTCTGAAAAATGAAGGGGAGGATTTTATCCATGCTGGTTTTAACATATTTGACAATAGTACAGTATTTAGCAGCAATCACTGCTGAGTTTAAGACATCTGTAAAAACGATGTAGTCAACATGACTGAACAGCTCCTCCTCCCTGCATGGAAAGTTCATGAATATGAATAATAAAGAGGGGGTGTTTTTCAAGTGACTCATAGGTAAATTGACCTTATTCTCAAAATTAAAAGTCAAGGACACCTGTTGTAAAAAAAAGTAATTCAAAAGTCAAAAAGTACACTTTTGAAAAGTGCTTGTATCATTACTGTTAGCTTCTGACTCAGGCCTAGTTTAACTGGCATTTTAAATTTAAACCAGATACCTGTAGTTAAGCCAGTACAAATTTGTGTGTAGATACCTATTTCAGTTTGAGGGTGGCTTATTTTGGTTCATGTGTTTTGTTTTAATAGAAGCAAACTAAACCACAATAAGCCACTCTCACACCAGAATAAGTGTCTATACACAAATTTGCACCAGTTTAACTAAATCAGTTTAAATCAAAAAAATTTAGTTAAAAGCAATGCAAGGCTGTGTGAGGACAAAGCCTCAGGTAGACACGCATATTTCTGGGAAATGCAGGGTCTGGTTTGGTTTCCCCCCCCACTCCAAGGTACCGTAATAATGTTCTGAATGAGTTTATCACAAAACACTGAACACACGTTAACTTCCACTCTGAGCTCACAGCAGCTGTGACAGTGTGTAAATTCATTTTACTTCTTTCACACCAAACAGGCTTCATCACTCTGAACACACATTCCACTAGACTGTTTACTTAAGGAAAAGAAAGCAAATTTTACTCACTATACCAATGTATCTTGAACTAACATCTTATGATATTTTAAAAAAATTGACTGATGAAGGAAATAAAAACCTCTCTTCTCTTCCCTCCCCAACCACAAACATTATAAACTAGGCATAAGAAATTCTTCTTTCACCTCCCTCAGTTTCCCATAACTTTTATTAATAGAATGATTATTTTTACAGACAATGCTACAAAATCTGCATGTACTTTAAAAATACATTTCTATTGAATGCCAAAGGAAGACCAGGTTAGAAGACACTAGCGTATGTACCACAGTGCATAGTCATAATAGATACCAACTTTGCAAAGCATCTAAGGACAGAGGAAATATTTAACACAGTTCACTGGCAAACACTTAGTGCTGTCAGAAAACCCTCCTCTCTTCCCCCTTCAGGAAGTTAAATCTTCTTCATTCAGAGCAAAGCCTTTCAATTTGGGGAGAGGAGGGGAAGAGAGAGAGAAGGGAAGGGCTGCTCTTTCCTAAAAGCAAGAAATGTTGGACATTATTTGCATATTGGAGAAACCCAGGAACAAGCCATGCTATCCCTCCATTCCAACCCTTCTCAATAATCTAATTTGTAAATGGATCAGCTGTCACAACACTGTAAACAGCGTTTGAAATTATTTCTACACCCCTCTTGAGAATATCATTTAATAAGTTTATGTAAATTAAGTACCTTTTATTTACTGCCCTAACCCAATCAAAACAGAACAAGTTGTCAATAACAGCAATATTCTGCAACAATACACTGAGCCTTCTCATTAAAGCGGTTAAGTGGAATATTTGGATTATGTTCTTTCAACAAATAATAAAAATGTCTCAGCTAATAATAAACATGGGCACAGCTAAGACAAGTATACTCATGGAAGCCTCAGTAAATTTTAAGAATTACAAATTCAGTTAGTCGCTAAAGACATGCCCAGGCAAAGCTTTTTAAATTTTCTGAGATATTCAAAGTACCCCTTAAGATATAGAGAATAAAAATAAATAATTACTCACTCCTGCCAACGTCAAGAGATCAAAAATCAAGAGTTGGATCCCCAAAAATCATGAGATTGGCCCAAAAATTATATATATATATTTTAAATGTCACGTTGTGGTTTTTAGGTCAGTCTCCTGACTTTTGAACTCTCCCTGCCCATCCCCAGGGTGTGTGAATGTGACAATTAGTTTTGCCCACTCTCCCACGTACTGGATAAGGTGATTTTGGCCACTGCTGCAGGAGCTCTCACTCCTACATCTGCCCATCTTCTGCCCAGCAATTAATTCTGCCTTCCAATCCTGCTCAGTTCGGTCCCATAGCCCCCATTTCATCAGTTCAGCCTCCTACCCCAGCAACTCCCACCACCCTCAGCTCACCCTCCCAGCATTCACCCCATCTGCTCAGAACCCACCATCAATACAGCCCTCCACCCCGCACTGCAGCCCCCGGGCCATATTAAATCCTCCAAACCTCACCTCTGCTCCTTAGGGTTCTTCACCCTCACCAGACCTGGGGGGGCAGGAGCTGCAGCAGGGTCCTTTTCCCACTTCCCAGACTGGCAGAGGCCCTGCCGCGCCTGGGGCGCCTGACAGGACTTAAGTAAAATTAAGCCTCACTTTTAGAGCTCTCAGATGTCAGGATATTTGAGAGATCTTGAGTGAGGCTTAATTTTACACTGAAATAGCGACTCTCATGGTCAACTCACGAGAGTTGGCATGTCTGCTACTACAAATTGGCTGCCACTCTAAGGCTAGGTCTACACTACCCGCCTGAATCGGCGGGTAGAAATCGACCTCTCGGGGATCGATTTATCGCGTCCCATCGGGACGCGACAATCGATCCCCGAATCGACGCTCTTACTCCACCAGCGGAGGTGGGAGTAAGCGCCGTCGACAGAAAGCCGCAGAAGTCGATTTTGCTGCCGTCCTCACAGCGGGGTAAGTCGGCTGCGATACGTCGAATTCAGCTACGCTATTCACGTAGCTGAATTTGCGTATCTTAAATCGACTCCCCCCTGTAGTGTAGATGTACCCTAAGATAGAGAGGACTATTTCCATTGAGGAAAAAGGACAATGTTTGCAACAAATTCCATTCCCCATAGAGCCATTTCCTATTCCTTTTCTTGATCCCAAATACAAGGCAGAGAAGTACTTCCACTTCAAAGTCTTTTCTGCCAGCAATAGTGTAGTATCTTCTACAATACCCATTTTGGACTTGGGTAAGTGGTTTCATTTTCTTTCACCAACAATTACTGAAGAGCCAGGTTAAAGACACAGCCCAGTGCTTAAAATGTTTCTGCACGCACACACACACACTATATAGATAGGTACTCTCAGAAAGGGGAAACAGGTAGACAAATGCAACTTATTCATTCCTGCTACTTCGCAGCAAAAATTCTCTGTATTCCAGAGATATAAGTGCCAACAATAGGTAACACTGTGCCCAGGTCAGGTGTGACGTTAACGGCTCTTTAGTTTGTTCAACAGGGATGAAAGACTGTTTGTCTAGCACTCAACTACACATTCTGTACTTGAAAAAATTACATACCACTTTTTCACGGCAGCCAGCCTACAAAAAAAATAATAATTGGCTCCTCAAAGAGCAGTTTACAGGACCCAGCAAGATTCCTATTGCTTTAAGATTAACTCTGATTATCTCCCAAATCGGCACAAACTGACTTACTCATCAGGTGCTGGCAGTTTATATCTGAGAGACCCTATCAGCATTTAAGTTAATATTCGTATCAGACTGGTTAACTAATTTAAGAAAATGAACTGGCATAACATTTGCTGAGAGCAATGCTTTATTTTCATTTACCAACACAACCTGCCATGCTTTAAGCAGCGTCACAAACAGAACTACCGTGGTTTAATATAATATTTTCATAACATCTCCCATAATAAGCTATTCTTATAGTTACCATATTTTGTTTTTATAAAGCTAACTGGAGAATCACAACTTTAATATCATGTAATTGTAATCCAGAGACTTACATGCATATTGCAATTGCCTAAGAGGGCCAATGCCATTTCAAACTACAGCCCTTCATTCTTCTCACATTACTTAACTTTTCCGACAGGGAGCCCTAACCAGCTTCATGGCTACAAAGACAAGGAAGATGATGGCTAGGAATAGATTTGGATGGGAAGAGGGTTACAAGTTAGAGGAGAGTGGTCACAATGACTGTTTTCCGTTTCTATACTTTCTTATAGTACTCGGAGGGTTATGCAGTCTGTATCAAAGTAGGCTACTGTCGGAGAAAAACAGAGTTCTCACTATTTGTTTAGGTAGAGCAAGTCAGATGCTTTATTAACTCTCACACTACATTCTCCCATGTAACACACATGGCTAGGAAGTAGTGCTTTAGAATCTCATTCACTGCTGGCAGAAAGCCAGATGACATTTTCCCCTTGTTCTGGGGTTTGCCAGGCACTAACAAATATAATTTAGGTTGTGATCTTGCACTATTGTTATCAATTGGAGCTTAGTCATGAATACTTGGAGTAGAATCAGGTTTTTAGTGAGCAGCTAGCACTAAATGTTCAATTAATCAGGGACATGTTTTTGGCACTCATGCAGTTTTTGTTTTGGGGTTGAATAGGGAAGGAACATATATAAATACTAGGCCTGTCAAGCAATTAAAAAAATTAAATGTGATTAATCACACTGTTAAACAATAACAATACCATTTATTTAAATATTTTGGATGTTTTCTACATTTTCAAATATACACCTCTACCCCGAGATAAAGCGGTCCTCAGGAGCCAAAAAATCTTACCGCGTTATAGGTGAAACCACGTTATATCGAAATTGCTTTGATCCACCGGAGCACGCAGCCCTCTCCCCCCCCCGCCCCCGAGCGCTGCTTTACCGCATTACATCCAAATTTGTGTTATATCGAGTCGCGTTATATCAGGGTAGAGGTGTATTGTATTCTGTGTTATAACTGAAATCAAAGTGTACAGTGCTCACTTTATTATTTATTTTTGATTAAAATATTTGTGCTCTAAAAAACAAATAAATAATATTTTTCAATTAACCTAATACAAGTACTGTAGTACAATCTCTTTATCATGAAAGTTGAACGTGCAAATGTGGAATTATGTACAAAAAATAACTGCATTCAAAAATAAAACAACGTAAAACTTTAGAGCTTACAAATCCACTCAGGCTTACTTCTTGTTCAGCCAGTCACTCAGGCCTTGGCTACACTTGCGAGTTACAGCGCTGTAAAGCTGCCCACAGTGCTGTAACTCACTGACCGGGCTACACTGGCAAGGCACATACAGCACTGTATCTCCCTGGGTACACCACTACAGGTACTCCACCTCCCAGAGAAGCATAAGAGATACAGCGGAGTGGCTACGACTCTCCCCTCCGAGTGTGTACCAGGAATCAACCTGCAGCGCTGTACTGATCACCTTGTCAAGTGGCCAATCCTCTCCATTGTTGTGACCGGCTGCAGGAATGCGGAAGTGCCGGTTTCAAAGCTCGTACCACAGAGAAAAAGCAAACAGATTGTTGTTTGCTATGAGTGAGTGAATGAACGAACAGGGGGCCGGGAGTTCGGAACTTGCAAAATAGAGTACTGACACGCTCCAAAAAGCACTCTCTCTCCCCCCACACTCCCTGTCACACTCCACCCCACCCCATTTTGAAAAGCACATTGCAGCCACATGAATGCTGGGATAGTTGCCCATAATGCACCGCTCCCAACATAGCTGCAAATGTTGCAAGTGTGGCCACGCCACTGCGCTGGCAGCTGGCAGTGTGGACAGACTGCGGCGCTTTCCCTACTCAGCTGTACGAAGACAGGTTTACCTCACAGCGCTGTACAGCTGCAAGTGTAGCCAAGGCCTCAGACAAACAAGTTCGTTTACATTTGCAGGAGATAATGCTGCCCGCTTGTTTACGTCACTTGAAAGTGAGAGCAAACGTTACCATGGCACTGTAGCTGCCGTTGCAAGATAGTTACGTGACAGATGCACTAAAGATTCATATGTCCCTTCATCTTCAATCACCATTCCAGAGGACATGCATCTATGCTGATGACTAGATAATGATCCAAGCAGTGCAGACTGACGCATGTTCACTTTCATCATCTGAGTCAGATGCCACCAGCAGAAGGTTGATTTTCTTTGTTGATGGTTCAGGTTCTGTAGTTTCCGCACTGGAGTGTTGATCTTTTAAGACTTCTGAAAGCATGTGGTCCCTCTCAGATTTTGGAATGCACTTCAGATTCTTAAACCTTGGGTCAAGTGCTGTAAAAAAATCTCACATTGGTACCTTCTTTGCGTTTTGTCAAATCTGCAGTGAAAGTGTTCTTAAAACAAACATGTACTGGATCATCATCCGAGACTGCTATTACAAGAAATATGTGGCAGAATGCAGGTAAAACAGAGCAGGAGACATACTATTCTCCCTCAAGTAGTTCAGTCAAAACGTAATTAACACTTTTTTTTTTTTAACAAGCGTCATTAGAATAGAAGTATGTCCTCTGGAATGGTGGCCGAAGCATGAAGGGGCATACAAATGTTAGCATATCTGGCATGTAAATACCTTGCAATGCCAGCTACACAAGTGCCTGTTCTCACTTTCAGGTGACATTGTGAATAAGAAGCCAGCAGCATTATCTTCTGTAAATGTAAACAAACCCGTTTGTCTTAGCAATTGGCTGAATAAAAAGTAGGACTGTGTGGACTTGTAGGCTCTAAAGTTTTACATTGTTTTGGTTTTGAGTGCAGCTATGTAAAAAAAATATATCTACATTTGTAAGTTGCACTTTCTCGATAAAGAGATTGTATTACGGTACTTATATGAGGTGAACTGAAAAACACTTTCTTTTGTTTATCATTTTTACAGTGCTAATATTTGTAATAAAAATAATATAAAGTGAGCAGTGCACACATTGAATTCTGTGTTGTAATTGAAATCAATATATTTAAAAATGTAGAAATACATCCAAAAATAGTTAATAAATTTCAATTGGTATTCTATTATTTCACAGTGAGATTAAAACTGCAATTAATCACGATTCATTTTATTTTAGTTAATTGTGTGAGTTAACTGTGATTAATTGACACAGCCCTATTAAATACTTGTTTTAAAATAATTTTTTTCAGGGATGCTGCATGTCCCCAGGAGAACAGAAAAGATTAAGGTTAGTTGTCACTAGCTTATTTTGTTGTTTCCCACTTAGGCCTGGTTTACACTATGAGTTTAGGTCGACTTTAGCAGCGTTAAATTGAATTAAGCCTGGACACGACTGTGACATTATTGATATAATCTGGGACCATATAGATCATTGTTGCAACCCAGGTCCTGTAGTGGCACCCAAATCTTGTATAAAGGGGGTCAAATGGGGTGTCTAAGACAAGATTATGATTTACTGGTTATGATTATGTTCTCTATATGTGTGTATCGATTTTGTAGTTGAAGTTATGAATATTGGCTCTATACGGGGGGAGGGATAGCTCAGTGGTTTGAGCATTGGCCTGCTAAACCCAGGCTTGTGAGTTCAATCCTTGAGGGGGCCACTTAGGGATCTGGGGCAAAATCAGTACTTGGTCCTGCTAGTGAAAGCAGGGGGCTGGACTTGATGACCTTTCGAGGTCCCTTCCAGTTCTAGGAGATGGGATATCTCCATTAATTTATTTTATTTATTTACTGTCTGTATTTCAAACTTATGCTATGCTTCTGGGAGACATCACAGACAAACTGGTGTTCGCTCTGCCTAGCCTGCTTGATGGCCCATTAAGGACCATCAGCTATACAATGCACCCATTGAGAGAAGGCAAATACGCCTTGAGACTCAGCAAAGTATGCAGGAACTTGCCCATGTGACTCCAGACTCCATTTTGCTGTAATTTTCCGCAGTAAGAACAAAGGTGTTCTTACACCTGGAAAAGACTATATAAGGCTGATGCCTCATCTCCATTTGGTTCAATCCTGCTTCATACCTCTGGAGGAACTTTGCTACAAGCTGAAGCTTTGAACAAAGGACTGAGGACCCATCCCAGCGGGGGATGTATTCCAGAGACTTGATTTGAACCTGCAGTTTATTCTATCGCTGCTGCAAGCCTGAACCAATAACTTTGCCATTACTGTATGTAATTGATTCCATTTAACCAATTCTAACTCATCTCTATCTTTTTCCTTTTATGAATAAACCTTTAGATTTTAGATTCTAAAGGATTAGCAACAGTGTGATTTGTGGGTAAGATCTGATTTGTATATTGACCTAGGTCTGGGGCGTGGTTCTTTGGGATCAGGAGAACTTTTTCTTTTACTTGGGTATTGGTTTTCATAACCATTTGTCCCCATAACGAGTGGCACTGGTGGTAATACTGGGAAACTGGAGTGTCTAAGGAGATTGCTTGTGAGACTTGCGGTTAGCCAGTGGGGTGAGACCGAAGTCCTCTTAGTCTGGCTGGTTTGGTTTGCCTTAGAGGTGGAAAAAACCCCAGCCTTGGGCTGTAATTGCCCTGTTTGAGCAACTTGTCCTGAGTTGGCACTCTCAGTTGGGTTCCGCCAGAACCGCATCGTCACAACGTCCACACAACGAAACCCTTTTTTGACTTAAAGGGCCCTTTAAACTGGTTTCTTTACTCCACCTCCGACGAGGGGATTAGCGTTAAAATCGGCCTTTGCGGGTCGGATTTGGGGTAGTGTGGACGGAATTCGACGTTATTGGCCTCCGGGAGTTATCCCACAGTGCTTCATTGTGACCACTCCGGACAGCGTTCTCAACTCAGATGCACTGACCAGGTAGACAGGAAAAGCCCCGCAAACTTTTGAATTTCATTTCCTGTTTGCCCAGCATGGAGAGCGCAGGTGACCATGCAGAGCTCATCAGCACAGGTAACCATGATGGAGTCCCAGGATCACAAAAGAGCTCCAGCATGGACAGAACGGGAGGTACGGGATCTGCTCGCTATATGGGGAGACGAATCAGTGCTAGCTGAACTCCGTAGCAGTAAACAAAATGGCAAAATATTAGAAAAGGTCTCAAAGGCCATGAAGGACAGAGGCCATAACAGGGACGCACAGCAGTGCCGCGTGAAAAATTAAGGAGGTAAGGCAAGCCTACCACAAAGCCAGAGAGGCAAACGGAAGGTCTGGGGAAGAGCCGCAAACATGCCGCTTCTATGCGGAGCTGCATGCCATTCTAGGGGGTACAGCCACCACTACCCCAACTGTGTGCTTTGACTCCGTCAATGGAGAAACACGCAACAGGGAAGCAGGTTCGGGGTACGCGGAAGATGATGATGATGATGAAGACAATGAAGATAGCTCACCGCAGCAAGGAAGCGGAGAAACCGGTTTCCCCAACAGCCAGGATATGTTTATCACCCTGAACCTGGAAGCAGTAACCCCTGAACTCACCCAAGGCGTGGTCCCAGACCCTGAGGGCACACAAGGGACCTCTGGTGAGTGTACCTTTGTAAATATTACACATGGTTTAAAAGCAAGCGTGTTTAATGATTAATTTGCCCTGGCAATCGCGGCCAGTACAGCTACCGGAAAAGTCTGTTAACGTGTATGGGGATGGAGCGGAAATCCTCCAGGGACATCTCCAGAAAGCTCTCCTTCATGTACTCCCAAAGCCTTTGCAAAAGGTTTCTGGGGAGGGCTGCCTTATCCCGTCCGCCATGGTAGGACACTTTACCACGCCAGGCAGAAGCAAGTAGTCTGGAATCATTGCATAACAAAGCATGGCAGCGTATGGTCCCGGTGTTTGCTGGCATGCAGACAACATCCATTTCTGATCTCTCTGTGTTATCCTCAGGAGAGTGATATCATTCACGGTCACCTGGTTGAAATGCGGTGATTTTATTAAGGGGACATTCAGAGGTGCCTGTTCCTGCTCGGCTGAACAGAAATGTTCCCCGCTGTTAGCCATGCGGTGGGGGGAGGGGTGAAGTGATCATCCCAGAGAATTGTGTGTGTGTGGGGGGGGTAGTTGGGTTTGTGCTACATGTTAACCCAGAAACCGCAGCCCCTCCTTTTACATTGCAAACCCATTTTAAATGGCCAACCCAATGGGTCCTTAGTATGGGAAATGAGGGTGCTGCTGTTTGAAATCATTTCCACACATTATGAAGGTTAAAAAAGCCAAAAGACTGTGGCTTACCATGGCTGCCTGCAAGCCGAATTCTGTTGCCTGACACTGCGTGAGTGCTCTCTCACACCAAATCAGCAGGCCCTCAATATAAGAGGAAAAATGCGACCTTGTAACGAAAGCACATGTGCTGTGTAATGTGAACAGCAAAATTTAACGTGAAAGAGTGTACCCATTGTTCTCTAAAATGTGTCTTTTTTTAACCACCTCTCCCTTCTCCTCCACCAGCTGCAAATGTTTCTCCTTCGCAGAGGCTAGTGAAGATTAGAAGGAGAAAACGGCAGACTCAGGATGATATGTTCACGGAGCTCCAGATGTCCTCCCACGCTGAAAGAGCACAGCAGAACGCGTGGAGGCAGTCAATGTCAGAGTGCAAAAAAGCACAATTTGAACGAGAGGAGAGGTGGCGGGATGAATCACGGGATGAACAGAGCAAGTGGCGAGCTGAAGATGATAGCTGGTGTCAGCTTGCAGACAGAAGGCAAAAGTCGATGCTCCGGCTGCTGGAGCATCAAACTGATATGCTCCAGCATATGGTTGAGCTGCAGGAAAGGCAGCAGGAGCAAAGACCGCCACTACAGCCCCTGTGTAACCAACAGCCCTCCTCCCCAAGTCCCATTGCCTCCTCACCCAGACGCCCAAGAACATGGTGGGGGGGCCTCCGACCACCCAGTCACTCCAACCCAGATGACTGCCCGAGCATCGGAAGGCTGGCCTTCAATAAGTGTTAAAGTTTTAAACTGCTGTGTGTCCTTTTCCTTCCCTCCTCCCCCACCCATCCCGGGCTACCTTGGCAATTATCCCCCTAGTTGCGTGATGATTTAATAAAGAAGGCATGAATGAGAAGTAACAATGACTTTATTGCCTCTGCAAGCGGTGCTCGAAGGGGGGAGGGGAGGGTGGGGTGGTTGGTTTACAGGGAAGTAGAGTGAACCGGGGGTGGTGGTGGGGGGGGAGGCGGAGGGTTCATCAAGGAGAAACGAACAGAAGTTTCACACCGTAGCCTGGCCAGTCACAAAACTCATTTTCAAAGCTTCTCTGATGCGCACCGCGCCCTGCTGTACTCTTCTAACCGCCCTGGTGTCTGGCTGCGCGTAATCAGTGGCCAGGCGATTTGCCTGAACCTCCCACCCCGCCATAAATGTCTCCCCCTTACTCTCACAGGTATTGTGGAGCACACACCAAGCAGCAATAACAATGGGGATATTGGTTTCACTGAGGTCTATCCAAGTCAGGAAGCTGCGCCAGCGCACTTTTAAACGTCCAAATGCACATTCCACCACCATTCGGCACTTGCTCAGCCTATAGTTGAACAGGTCCTGTCTACTGTCCAGGCTGCCTGTGTACGGCTTCATGAGCCATGGCATTAAGGGGTAGGCTGGGTCCCCAAGGATAACTATAGGCATTTCAACATCCCCAACGGTTATTTTCTGATCCGGGAAGAAAGTCCTCCAGCTTTCGAAACAGACCAGAGCGCCTGAAGACGCGATCATGTACCTTTCCCGACCATCCCACGTTGATGTTGGTGAAACGTCCCTTGTGATCCACCAGGGCTTGCAGCAGCATTGAAAAGTACCCCTTGTGGTTTATGTACTCGGTGGCTTGGTGCTCCGGTGCCAAGATAGGAATATGGGTTCTGTCTATCGCCCCACCACAGTTTGGGAATCCTATTGCAGCAAAGCCATCCACTATGATCTGCACGTTTCCCAGAGTCATTACCCTTGATATCACCAGGTCTTTGATTGCCCTGGCAACTTGGATCACAGCAGCCCCCACAGTAGATTTGCCCATTCCAAATTGATTCCGGACTGACCGGTAGCTGTCTGGCATTGCAAGCTTCCACAGGGCTATCGCCACTCGCTTCTCAACTGTGAGGGCTGCTCTCATCCTGGTATTCTGGCGCTTCAGAGCAGGAGAAAGCAAGTCACAAAGTTCCATGAAAGTGCCCTTACGCATGCAAAAGTTTCGCAGCCACTGGGAATCGTCCCACTCCTGCAACACGATGCGGTCCCACCAGTCTGTGCTTGTTTCCCGGGCCCAGAATCGGCGTTCCACGCCATGAACCTGCCCCAGTAACACCATGATTTGCACATTGCTGGGGCCTGTGCTTTGTAAGAGGTCTATATCCATGTCGATTTCCTCATCAGTCTCGTCGCCGCGCTGCAATCGCCTCCTCGGCTGGTCCCGGTTTTGCTTTGGCATGTCCTGGCTCTGCATATACTCCAGGACAATGCGCGTGGCGTTCATAGTGCTCATAATTGCCGCGGTGATCTGAGCGGGCTCCATGATCCCAGTGCTATGGCGTCTGGTCTGAAAAAAGGCACAAAACTGACGGAGGGAGAGAGGGAGGGGCGACCGACGACATGGTGTACAGGTACAGGGAATTAAAACCAACAAAAGTGGCTGTGCATCAGGGAGAAACACAAACAACTGTTACACAGAATGGCCCCCCCAAAGATTGAACTCAAAACCCTGGGTTTAGCAGGCCGTTGATTTCACGGACGGAGGGGGAAGCAAATGAATACATCTATTTTTTACATCTTAAACTGGCAGACGACGGTGCAGCATGACTGATAGCCCGCGGCATCTTCTGGGTGCTTGGCAGAAGATACTGTACTACGACTGCTAGCCATCATCTTCAAGACGGTTCAATAGGACTGCCGGCAGGACTGAGTCTCCAGGAGACAAAGCATGTCTGGCCAGGTGCCTCTGATTGAACTGGAATACGACGATGACTGATACCAGTCGTAATACACCATCTACTGCCAAAAGGCAAGGGGCTGCTGCTGTGTAGCAATGCAGTACCACGTCTGCCGGCACCCACATGACATATGGTGACTGTGAGCTGAGCTGAGCGGGCTCCATGCTTGCTGTGGTATGTTGTCTGCACGGGTAATCCAGGTAAAAAGGCGCGAATCAATTGTCTGCCGTTCCTCTGACGGAGGGGGAGGGGCCTGACGACATGTACCCAGAACTCCCCGCAACACTGTTTTGCATCATCAGGCATTGGGATCTCAACCCAGAATTCCAATGGGCGGCGGAGACTGCGGGAACTGTGGGATAGCTACCCACAGTGCAACGCTCCGGAAGACGACGCTAGCCTCGGTACTGTGGACGCGGTCCGCTGACTTCATGCACTTAGAGCATTTTATGTGGGGGGACACACAATCGATTGTATAAAACCGATATCTATAAAACCAGCTTCTATAAATTCGACCTAATTTCGTAGTGTAGACATACCCTTAGTGTCTGCATCTTTACAGTAGAGCAGCAACACTCAAGATGCAGTTCAGGTCTTGGAGTATTTCATCAACTGAAAAAACCCTACAATATTATAATAGTTGCAAGTGTGTGTTAATAGTTCCTTGTTAAAAAAAAGATTGTTTATGCATAAGAATAAAATTAAGATGGCTGAATTCTTTAAACTATACATATACACACACTACTTATAATGCTAATTCCCCCTGCACAATTTGTATGAACATGAAGCTTAAATTGGAATTTCACCACAAGAGTAAGGAAATAGTTAAGATTCTCATACCAACCTTCTATTTATTCAGTATGTTACAGTGAGATCTCTCATTAGCTAGTCAGGCAACTAACAGGCACTAATATAAAATTTAATTCTGTCCACAGCAGAGTACATTTCATATAGAAAAGGTGTGACCCATCCAAAAAAAAAAACCCCCAAACCCTTGCCTCTTAGAGTATGTCTACACTGCAACTGAAAACCCATGGCTGGCCCATGCCAGCTGACTCGGGCTAAGGAGCTGTTTAATTGCAGTGTGGATGTCTGGGTTCAGGTTGGAGCCTGGCTCTAGGACCCTGCAAGGTGGGAGAGTCCCAAAGCTCGGGCAATAGCCTGAACCCTAACGTCTACACCACAATTAAAGAGCCCTGCAAGCCCAAGTCAGCTCGCACAGGCCAGCCTCGGCTGTCTAACTGCAGTGTAGGCATACTCTGGGTTTCAGTTATTGTTGAGTTTCCTTGACTGCAATTCTTTCAATATCACAATTTTCCCAAAGAAACAGATTGTTTACTGAAGAGGTGAGAAATTCCACAGCTTAAATTATTCATAGTTTTCATGACAAAGCCACAAAACATTTTTTTATGCAGTTCCTTGATGACTGCTGAGAACTGTAATTTAATACACTACTACAATAGACTGAACAAACCAGAAGAAATGACTATGGGAGACACCACTCGCTACTAACACACTGGAAATAAAGGGAAAAGTAGGATCCAGAGAGAAATGATGAGAGCGGATGCCTCTCCCTACATTGTGTTACTATGGGGGTAGGTGGTATATGATTTTTCCCCAACATAGTACATGAAAGACTAGCAAGAGTGTTTTGCTTTAGGAGACCAACAAACTGGCTTCCTTTTGGTCAACTAACTACACAAATCTGAAGCTTCTGTTCACAGGGAAATACTTGGGTGAAAATATAAGTTGTGTCATTGATGAAAACCTATTTGCACTTTATTAGATACCTGGTTCGTGCTCTAACGTGGCATTCAGTCATATGCCATTTTTTAAAAAAACTTTTCAACAAGAGCTTTATGTACCTTATAGTCTATAAAAATTAAGTAAAATACACTTCTGGATTAATTAAATCTATCTTTCTATACTATTTTCAAAAGCATAATGCCTCATATATGAATCTAAGCAGTAAAAGTGTGATGCTTTAGGAGTTCAAGGCACTTAGCATATTAACCAAAGCCAATTAAATTTGTTTATTAAGTGAAAATATTTAAACATTTATGGTATTTTTGCAGCTAAACTAAGACTATATTCTAGAATATGTGTAACTGATACAAAAAAGCTAAACTACGATAGTATAAAAAAAAGCAACTGCAGACAGTCCCCTAATTTAATTATATTTGAATGACACTACATTAAACTGTCACATGCAATGTGTATTATTTATCTGTATGACCATAGCACCTAGCACCCCAATGACAGACCAACATTCCATTGTGCTACATACTGTACAAATGGAACATTGTGTCATCCAGTTAAGATTAAAAGGTAAACCAACTACCTCTGTACCTCTCCATTTCTGAATCAGCATTTACCCCATCATGTAGTCCTTTTAAGTTTGGTATTTTGAAGGACATGGTTAAATTCTTTTGAAAGTTTGCTTAGAAGATGTAAAATAGAATTGCAAATGTAATCCACCACTGGCTACACACATTTAGTACAGAAGTAAGTTTATACCTTCTAAACTCAGCAATTCATCAATTTAATGGAAAACTGTCAAATTTCACAAGCTTGAAAATGAAGTATGCACATTTGCATGTCAAAATAGTTATTAAAATATTTCACTCAAAACATAGAAGGAAATGAAAGTATACACATGCTCTTGTGGGGCAACACACAGACATGACAATACATTCTGTCTAAAATAAATGTCACCTTGTCATCCACTTAAAAGCAACAATGCTAACATGAAAATGCAAATAAAAATAATTCCTGGAACTCCCTGACACTTGAACTCTTTCATCAAAGTATTTTTCCTATTCTAAAGTCATGTTCAAGCACTACTACTTAATGGAATTCATGTAAATGAAAAAAATCTCAGAAATAGTTCAATATAGCTGAATAATAAATGGTTACGCTGGCATGTTTAACAGCTAAGAAAAATACCATTTCTAAAAGATTTATAACAGTAGTAATTGTTAGCTTCTTTTAGGCTTTGTCTATACATTTAAAGGTGTGTTGGTAAGAAGGTCAAGGTGGGTGAGGTAATATATTATGTTTAAGGATATGATTTAGTCACAGAGGTCATGGAGTCTGTGACTGTAATGAACTTCCGTGACTTCTTCAGCTGGAGCTGTCAAGCCCCAGCGGCAGTGAGGGTGACTGGAGCTGTCAGCCGCCACAGTTGCGGCTGAACACCGCCCCACTCCAGGTGGTGGGGCTCGGGCTGTCAGTTCCCCCTGGTGGTCAGCCCCCACCCCAGCCCGTCATTTTTAGTAAAAGTCATGGGCAGGTCATGGGTTTCTGTGAATTTTTGTTTATTGCCCACAACCTGTTCATGACTTCTACTAAAAATAACCGTGACAAAATCATAAGCTTACTTATGTTGGACCAACTTCTGTTGGTGAGAGAGAGAAGTTTTCAATCTTATACTGTGCACTTCTTCAGGTCTGGGAAATGTACTCAGAGTGTAATAGCTAAATACAAGGTGGAACAGATTGTTTAGCATAAGTAAACACATATCTCATGGGGCCATCGAAGATGAAGTGGCCCGTTAACACCGCTCCAGTCATAGGGGGAAAGTAGTGGAAGAAAAAAGGAAGCTTGGAGTGTGGGGCGGTATAAGGAGGTTAGATTGTTGTAATAAGTAAGTCTCCAAGTCTGCCATGGAGGTCGCAGATTCTGTGACCTCTGCAGCGGTGGGCGTGGCACCCCGCAGTCAACTGCATCGGCACTGCTGCCGCACCAGCCACTGCTCGGGCAGTCCCGGGCACGTGGCCAGTCCTGGCAGTGGCAGAAGCAGCTGTAGCTCGGTGGCCCCCAGCAGCAGATCTGGGCGTGGCCAGAGCAGCAGGGGATGGGCGGCCCCAAGGCCAGCTGCACTGGTGCTGTTGGAGCAGGCGGCCAGTGCGGCTGGCCCCGGGAACCGCCTGAGTGGCAGTCCCGTTGCTCGGTGGCTCCCAGCAGCTGTTGCCACTGGCTCCACCCCCAGAGCAGTGCCCTCCTCCTTCTCCCCGCCCCCAGCTAAGATTTAGTCAGGAGTCTATAATACGAGTCATGGACAGATCACGGGCCATGAATTTTTGTTTATTGCACATGACCTGTCCATGACTTTTACTAAAAACAGCTGTGACTAAATCGCAGCCTCAGTAATAAGCCATAAATCCAGTGTGTCTATTCAGTCCATGATTTTTAGTGCCTAGCAATGTTATGAATTTAAGCTCCCAGGTTCATCTTTTGAAGGTGTTGTGCAGATTTACTTAGAGGATGAGGACTGATAGGTCAGATAGAGAGTGATCATTTTGTGAAAAGCATTCACCCTCAGATGATATGGTGTTTTTGTCTTATTTTCCTGTCTGAGTTAACTTGAGAGCAGAGTGGTTGTCTCATTTCACCCATATAGTTGCTATTGGGGTATTTAGTGCACAGGATAAGGTACATTACATGTTGTGACAGGCATATGTAAGATCCATGGATCTTAAAGTTATGTTGGTGGTAGCGGGTGTTGATCATCATAGCAGTGGAGATACATCTATAGGTTTTGCATCTGTTGTTCTGTCAGGGTCCAGTGCTGCTTTGAGTTGGTGGGACCTGGTCTGTGGGGAGCTTGCTTCTGATAATGAACTTACACAGGTTGGGGAGTTGTTTAAAGGCCAGAAAAGGGAGTTCCAGAAAGATTTCTTTCTGGATGTGGTCCCCATGTAGTATGGGTTGTAATTGTTTAATAATACCCCATACAGGTTCCAGTGTGAAGTGGTGGCTGTCAACTAAGGGTGTGCAGTTGGAGGTAGTTTTATTTCAATACTGAAACAGGTTCTCTCAGGGTATGTGGGTGGCCCATTCCAGGATGTGATCTACTTCTCTGGTGGAGTGTCCCTGTCTAGTGAAGGCAGTTTTAAGTGTGTTAAGTTGTATAACCCAGACTTTCTCCTTGAAGCATATTCTGAGATATCTGAGTGCCTGACAGTAGATAACAGATTTCTTAGTGTGTTTGGGGTGGTTACTGGATCTTGGAAGGGAGGTGTGGTGATCTGTGGGTTTCTTGTATATAGTTGTCTGTAGGTTTCCATTGTTGAAGCTTATTGTGGTATCCAGGATGTTGATGCAGGTGTGGAAGTATTCAAGAGAGAGTTTAAAGGATGGGTGCTGGTTACTGAAGTTGTGGTAGGTATCTATAAGAGAATTTAGATCATCTGTCCAGAGGATGAATATATCATCAATGTATCTCAGGGATATCATTGGTTTTGTGGTGCATTTGTCCAGAAATTCTTCCTCAAGTTGGCCTATGGAGAGTTTGGCATACTGGGGAGCCATCCTAGTACCCATGGCTGTACCCATGGTTTGGACAAAGTGTTTGTTGTTGAATGTAAAATAGTTAAGGGTGAAAATGAAATGGATGAGTTTGGTTATGTGTTTGGGGTGGATAAGAAGGTGTTAGTTAACATGTGATAGCGCACACATTCTTAAAGCCTAGTAGAGACATGACAGCGTGTACTTTAACGAGTGCTAAAGTGGTTGAGTTAAAGCTTAAACTAGTGAAGTCTTTACAGCAGTTATTCCAGACTGGCTATGTCACTTTGCCTTTCTTCCTCAGTTGCTTCATCATAAAAAAAAAAAAGAGAGAGAGATAGAAAAGTAACCTACCAAAGAGGGATAGTAAACAAGGATTAATGTTGTGAAATGCTGTGCTTTCTTCCCCCATATAATGTTTGTTAGAATCAGAACAAGCACCCCTTGAAAAGGGATTATAAACATCTCATAGTGACACAGAAAACTCTAGCTGATCAAACACGCTGGTTTCACATTCAGCCAATTTTCTGATAGGGACTAAAATTTTGCCGTTAAAAAGAGACTAAATTGCTAAAATCAGGCTGTCATGATCCTGGGAACAAACACCAGGCATCTGGAGAGAAGAAATTTCTCACCAAAGAATAAATGATAGGCAGTTAACATGAAGTCTGCTTCCTGTTCCCTTCTCTTCAAATAGCTTTGCATTGGTCCACTCACCCTATTTGTTTTATTACTTAAACTAGGTATTCTGTTCACTGCTGTTAATAGTTTCACTAATGTTTCTAGACATTTATTGCAAGTAAATATGGTTATTTAAACACTTACTGATGCAGAGAATCCTTAATATTCTGTATTTTAGTTCTAATAAAACAATGGCTTTGCTTCCTGGGTTACTGAATTAAATGAAATAGATCCTTTCCTCAAACTCCACTAATTACATTTCTAAATTAAAAACTGCAGTTGAAAAATGTTGTTTTAAATTGTTTTACTAAAGGCTGATATAAAAATCTATATATAACTTGAATAATTCTTGAATATAGAGGCTACTACAGATTATGTACGTGCCCTTTTTTTGTTCAAGAGGAAATAAATTCAGCAAGCACAGTAGTTTTTCTAATACCTGATTGAAAATTCAAACCTATATCAACTTACTTAGCTGTGACAGCCAAGATTTAATTGTTTGCTTGCATAAAATAGTTTTCCATATTGACATCTTGTGGCTTATATGGCTGAACCTGTGTGTCTATTTGACTCTAGATCATATATATTAAAACCTTCTACATGTTTGTAATGGCAACCATAATATATTCTACTGAGTCTAATTTTAATGAAAGGCCTGTATGTTTTATAAATGAGTATGGTTCCATAATACAATCTAACTAATTCACATGCTCTGGAGATCACACAGAAAGGGTTCTTCTCCTCACTTCTAAGCAAAGATTAAATAGCTGAACTTGGCAGTGAATTCTTATATCAGCCTTCACCACTTTTATAAAACATACTACAGAATAACCTGGCAATTCTGCAGGACAATCCTTTGATAAAATTCTGAGCAACTAGACACATGAAATATTTTGTGACTTTCCCAGGGGAAGAACAAACCCTGATAGGCATCACCTTCCAGTGGGACCAGTACAAATAACTGAAGAGGTCTTAGTGGCACTAAGACTGGAAGCTCTGGATCCCTAGCTCTCCAAAAGTGACTATTTAGGGCCGAGCAGAGATTTGACCGGATGACAGCTTGTGGAATCTGCCCCAAGTTAGGAAAAACTTCTTTTCCTTTGTTAGGAGAGAGAGAGGGGGGGGGGGGGAGGGTGTTGGGGGGGGGGCGGGAGGGGGGTTACAAAGTCATCTCTTCCTGTTTTATTGTTCAAGGCTGCTGCCAGCACTACCACAAACTTGGGGAGCACTGCTAGGCCTAACAGGAAGATGTAATACAGCTAGTATTGGCCCAGAAACCAAATAAATCAATGCAAAAAGAAAGGTGGGAACCAGCAGGGAGCAGAGAAATTTACCCATTTTAACCATCTGGGCTACAGTGATTTAATCTGAAAGCTCCACACCTTGTACAAGGAGTACAAGTCCCTTAAAATCAGGAACAAAATTGAAACATCTTGCTTTAACATACCAAGGAAGAGAGTATGTGCACCAGAGCATCTCTCAATCTAGTACCAGCAGAGTGTTTACAAGATGGTCCTACGTCCTGAGTCTCTTTACACTCGAGTATGCAGGATAATAGAATGAAACGGATTCTGGGAAGATCTTGATACAAACTCTATGGAATAGCCTTATTGGGAGTATCCATTGATCTCTGGTCCAGGAGAGAATCTTCTTCGTAGCTGCATAGAAGCAGCAGCATGGGTTGGCATTCCTCTGTGTACTAATGTATTTATAGCGCTTAATTCATTTATAACCGTAATCCCAAGCGTGAAGTTTCTCCCACTTTGGTTTATTTGTTTGAATGCCTCGGGCCATATAACATATATCCAGAATAAAATCATCATTAAGGCTAATAGCTTTCAGGTTTATGCAGTACAACCTTCAATCAATGGGCTGATATTTGATTTTGTCATTAAAATGAAAAGAGCACAGGTGCTCATCAAAATGTCTGGCTAAGCTGTGGAAGTAATACCAAGTAATACAGATGTCACATCAAGCAATATGCATTATTTTGATAAAACCTTCTATATGCTCAATTTTATTTTAGGAGATACACTGGGCTACTTCCTTCTAATAGTTTTGTTTGGGATTTTCCTTAAAAAAGAAAAAAAATTTTTTGAAGTATATCACCCATCTTAGAGGGGGGTTCAAAGAAGAGCAATAAGAATGAGATGGGACATAGAAAAACTCTCATATGAAGAGAAACATTGAAAATGTTAGGACTGTTTACCTTAGAGTGGAGACAATTGAGAGTCATGATAATATAGAAAATAGTGACTGCAATAAATGGTAGATCAGGAACCTCAGTTCTGTCTTATAACCAGGGCTGGCTCCAGGCACCAGCTTGCCAAGCAGGTGCTTGGGGCGGCCACTCCGGAGAGGGGCGGCACGTCCAGCTATTCGGCGGCAATTCGGCAGACGGTCCCTCACTCCCACTCGGAGCGAAGGACCTCCCAGCAAATTACCGCCGCAGATCACGACTTTTTTTTTTTTTTTTGGCACCGCTTGGGGCGGCAAAAACCCCGGAGCCGGCCCTGCTTATAACACAACAATGGGTCAATCGATTAAATTAAAAAGTGGCCAATTCAAAACTGATTAAAGGAAATACTTTTCATGCGACCCATAATTAGTCCGTGGAAATGACTACTAAAGGAAGTCCCTGAGATCAAGACCTTGGCAAGACTCAAAAAATGGAATTTGACATTTTATATAGATAACAAGAATATCCAATTATAATTAATACAAACAAAACATCTGGAAGGGATATTAAACCTGCTGCTTCATAGCTGAAGCCCAAGTATCAAAGATCAGGAAAAATTTTAATCCCTAACTATCCCACACCTACTACTACGGGATTCTTCCATCTTCCTCCGAAACATCTGGCGCTGGCCATTCTTGGAGACAAGACGCTGAACTAGAGAGTTCTGATCTGATGCAGTACGGCATTTCCTATGTTCCTATCTAGGTACTTCTATGGCCTCCATAACTGAAGTATTTGAGCACTTTATCATCACAAAACCCATTGCGTAGAGATATATTGTCCTTTTTTACAGACAGATAACTAAAGCACACAAGTTCAATACAGCAAGCCATTTAACAGCATGCCTAATTTTAAATATATGAGTAGTGCCATTGAAGTCAATGTCTGAAGTTCGATACATGCTTAAGTACATTGCTGAAGTGGGGCCAGACAGAATAAGTGACTTGCCCACGGTCACACAGGAAAATCTGCGTGTCAGATCCCCTTCTCCTGTCTACTACATTAATCATAAGACTATCCTTCCTCTCTGTCAAGGTTTATCTAGTATTTATGTAGCCACCATCACCATAGCAACTGAGCACCTCCAAGGTATTTTAAAATGGAAGAACAATTTAACACTTTCAATAATTGTGAAATTGATCTATTTAAAAAAAAGACTCATTTTGCCAGCACTTAACCATACAGCCCACTTGGTAATGGTATTCCTTACATGGCTACACATATGATCACTATTTTCAGCCATTCTGTGCTGAACCTGGGGGAGGGAGGGGGAAGAGACATTTCCATGGACTTTTTTTTATCTGCAGTCATTATAGAAACTTATTTCTTTTCTGTTGTCTAGGACTCTTCAAACACACCTAAAGCAGTCAGTGGTTAAACGTGCGCCTAGGAGAGCTGTTAGGTTACACTTTCATACACAGCTGGGACTTCTAGGACTTTTCAATTTGAATCTCAAAAGGGAATTTTTGTTTTTCATCCTTAAGCCATAGACCAAAATAGTCAATTTCTGATCACTGGTCCAGGACCAGCCCTTAGAAAGTTTACCAGCCCTGTAAGCATTTTTACTGGTACACCCCAGTATTTATAGATGTGGTATTGTGAGTTTTCAGACCTTAAAACTGCTTCATTCATTACCAACTTTCTTTGTGCAAGCTACTATTTCAAATGGCAAATATTAGAGGTTTAATGCTATTGGAAATTTGCAAAAGCTCTCTCATGGTATACAGCTTAGGTTTCTCACTCTAGTGGTTCAAGATAACATTATTATTCAGAATATATTGATTTCAAAATTCTAATGGACCTTTGGTCTAGCAGTACTTTCGTTGGAATATGTCAAACTAAAAAAAAGTCTTACCCATTTGTCTACTGACCCTTCTGTCTGGGGTCAGTTTCCTTTCTCGAATTCTATAAAGGCAGCTAGAGCTGCCAGTAAATAATGGTTAAAGGACAATAGCTACTGCCTGCTCAGAAGGATGTCTTCAAAAAGCTAAAATTACTAACCTATATATTAATAATCATAACTGACATTAAATTAAATTATATTCAAAGTCAGCCCTATATACAGGACTGGCTCAGTCAGACTTTTGACAATCTAATGACCCACACCCTCGAAAGAACATACGTCTAGCTCTGGGGCGGGGGCGGGGGGGAGGTGAGAGGAACTGATGGTCCGTTGGATACTCCTGGGATATAGTCAGCAAAAACCAAATAAAAAAATCTAAGTGGGAAAGTTAAGGGTAGGCTAAGGCAATAGAGAACATTAATATAGCGGTATGTACTTTATGGGGTAACTATCACCTACTGTATCTTCCTGTCAAAACATGCACCAAGAGAGGCACCGTTTCCTTGAGGTCTTTTCTATTGTTGCTTCTCAGCCTTCTAAAGCAATGTTTCCTCCACCCAACAAAACAGGAAAAATCTGGTCAGACTCCATTGGCATTGATACTTCTGGTCTGGGTGGCAGGAATCATCACTAAAGTAGCATATCAGGCCCCCTCCTATCACTCCCTGTCATTTACAGTAGATTATATGTGGAGGTAGGCTTGCTAAGTTCAGGAGTATAAAGATGGTGCTACTCAGGAAACCTGATGCTGGGAACAAAATGATTAGGGTCAACACTGCTTCAAATATCTTGGTTCAGAAAGCCTAAAACATCCTAAAATCTGTAAGAGAATCTAACCATACACTGCAACACGAAAGGTTAAGTAGCCTAGTAAGTCAGTAAATTAACCTGAGTGAAGAAAAATCAGGGTGAATTCCAATTCATCTCTGATCTACTTGCTGACCTTCTCCTTATGGCAACTATAAATTTAAACTATTATTCCACAATCCTATTAAAGTGGAAAAAGAAGAATGCAATTTCATCAGATGGAGTTTGACAGTCAGATGCCTCAGGTCTCATGGCACAAGCACTGAAGTTCTACTTTGTATTGTAGTCATTTTAGACTGAACATACAAGTACAGTAGCTACATATTTCAGTAGAATCTCATGAAGTACAATTGGGAAAGGAAGATTGAGGGGCAGCCATAAACTGCTCACATTAATAGATTTCAGCTCCAGGGTTACGATTTCAGAATGATTTCTCTCTTTTAAAGACCAATGGCCAAGGACCATATCTAATAACACTACATTTTTTCTTACCTCAAAAATACAGATTCTGGCTTTCCCTTATTGACCAAACAGAGCATAAGGACATATAATTGAGATATTATCCTCTGTTGGAATGAAAGTTGTTTTCTCTCTTCCTTAATATTTTTTGCAATAATGCAAATCCATGCACCTTGACTGAGAGAATCTGATCAGCGTCATCCCTGTAACACTATGCAAGTCTGAATTTTGGATTAGCCACCACCATCACAGCTCAAAAAGCATATGGAAATAGACAAGATTCCCTCCCCTCCCACTCCACCACTGACCTTTTTGCACCATTAATAAACTTTAAAAACAGATCTAGATCTACAGATTTCAAAGTGGTTTACAAAAGCTGAGTAAACAGTTTTTCCATCTAGTTTTCTTAGATAACTCCAATCACTATGGCATCTGGGCACCTCTGTAGCATCCAGCCCCAAATAGGATAGCACAGTTGGCTCAGTTTGCAAGCAATTTTTTTTCTTTTCTAATTTTAAATCAACTCATGCATGCACTCTGTGCCCTCACAGTTAAACAATGGTAATGAAGATTCTGCAGGCCACATTATGGCCTCAGCTAAACTGTACAATCCCATTGTCAACAGTACATCTGAGTAAATCATCTAATGGCTAACATAGGTATCACTGAGGAACAATCTAAAATGTGCCAGATGAAGAGAACACAGCTGAAATGTCAGACCCTAAGGCAGTGGTTCTCAAACTTTTGTACTGGTGACCCCTTTCACATATCAAGCCTTTGAGTGCGACCCCCCTTATAAATTAAAAACACTTTTAAATATATTTAACACCATTATATATGCTGGAGACAAAGTGGGGTTTGGGGTGGAGGCTGACAGCTCGTGACCCCCCAGGTAATAACCTCACGCCCCCGAGGGGTCCTGACCCCCAGTTTGAGAACCCCTGCCCTAAGGCAATTTTCTGGACCTTGCAATTAGAAAAAAACATTTATTTGTACACAGGAGGTCAACAAAATACAATAAATATGCAATTCCACAATGCCGATTTTTATAAAGTCAGTTTTCAAGTAGAAGTTCACTGTAAGGGAAATTTGTTCCTTTGACCTGCAGAATGGGAATTCCTAACAAAGTGGCAGGGTTAACTGATTTAAATTAAAGTGATTTACGCCATCAATTACAATCATGATTTAAATCAGCAACCCAAAACCCTTAATTTCAATCATATTTTGCATTTTTAATTTTTTAGTTATTTTCCTAAAGAATGGTTTATTCTCATTGGTTGGTAACCATTAAAACATATTGATTTGCAACTAAATCAACTAGCCTTAGTTTATATAAAGTTAGTGCTTCTTTTTGCTAACCAGGAGAACACACTATCAATACATATTTATTTAAGCAATTATACAGCTTAACTTACATATATTGAGAGAGTCTTACGTCTTACTTTTTTATGGTAGGAAATGGTAAATGATGCATTTCTTATTTACTAGATTAATTTTTATTTGTGATTTGTGTCAAACTATTTGGGTGGAAATTCGAATTTAATTAAAATGCACAAAAATAGCATTCAATTTTTTTATGAAAAAAAACTATCTTAAATGTGCTGCATACATAGATTTGCCAACCTTCCCGGATTGGCCAGGAATCTCCTGGAATCGATCTCCCGGTGGCTACTGAAACCAATCCACGAGATTTTAATAAAAGTCTGCTAAAAGTCCAGTCGGTGGCGCAGTGGGGCTAAGGCAGGCTCCCTACCTGCCCTGGCTTTGTGCAGCTCCCAGAAGCAACCAGCACATCCCTCTGGCACCTAGGTGCAGAGGCGGCAAGGGGATCTCTGTGCACTGACCCCACAGCTTTCATTGGCCGGGAATGCAACCAATGGAAGCTGCAGGGGCGGTGCCTGCAGGCAGGGGCAGCACGCAGAGCCCCTTGACCCCTCCACCTCAGAGACGGACATGCCAGCCACTTCCGGGAGCCGCCCGAGGTAAACATTGCACAGTCAGAGGCCGCATCCCCTCCAACTCTCCAACTCCCAGCCCCAAGCCCCGTCACGCACCCAAACTCCCTTCCAGAGCCCGCACTCCAAACCCTCTCCTGTACCCCAACCCCCTGCTCTGGCTCTGAGCCCCCTCCTGCACCCCAAACCCCTCATCCCTGGCCCCACCCCAGAGCCCACACCCTCAACCACAGCATGCAGCCCCTCCCGCACCCCAATCCCCTCTCCCAGCCCTGAGCCCCCTCCCACACTTCAAACCCCTTAGCCCCAGCCAGGAGCTCCTCCTGCATCCCAGGCCTCTCATCCCCAGCCCCACCCAAATCACACAGCCCCTCCCACACTCCAACCCCCTACCCCAGTCCTGATTCCCCTCCTGCACTCCATACCCCTCAGCCTTAGCCCAGAGCCACTCCTGCACCCCAAACCCCTCATCCCTGGCCCCACCCAGAGTCCACACCCCCTCCTGCGCCCCAACCCCCTGCCCCAGGCTCAGCCCAGTTTACCAAAACATGGTTCACACCTAAAACTGAGGGTTTGTCTACACTACGCAGCTTTTAGCGACAAGGCTGTGTCGACAGCCTCGACACAGCCTTGTTGCTAAAAGTCAGCGAGCGTGAATGCACTTTTGCCAACAAAATACTACACGAGTGGCATAAGCTTTGTTGGCAGGAGAGCGCTCCTGCCAACAAAGCCGCGTTTACACTGCCACTTGTGTCAGCAAAACTTTTGTCTTTCATGGCTGGGGCTTTAAGTACCCGTGAAAGACAAAAGTTTTGGCGACAACTGTACAGTGTAGACATAACACTCTATTTTTTAGTAAATCAGGATATCTGGAGTTCCTACGTGGAACTAACTGATTGTTTCTGGTTACCATGTTCTTCATGATTTTAGAACTAGTAGATCTGATCTTCACACATAGTTTTTATTCATAGATCGGGAAGAGGAAAAACAAGCTTTCCTGCTTTTTCAACTCCCAATTGGCTTCTTAACTTTGAATGAACTGGACAATGAACTGAATTAGCTGAATAAACTGAAATGAAGAAAAGATTCTCTCTGCACATGCAGAAGAGGCTATTGCTGTCAAAAGCAGGTTTAGCACTTCCAAACACTCTGGTTCCAGGTGCTCAGCCAGGGAATTGACAGCAAACATGTACTGCTTAATTTTTTTATATTTAAATTTTAATAGGTTTAATTAGTTTAGGCCTCAGTTTCAAGTTTATTTTTAAATATGTTTATTTTTAAAAAATAAACATTTAATTTTAGTAAAAAAATCCAACTAAAATAAAAAAAATCTGTTTTCAGTATTAAAATACAATTTGTTTTAAAAATCAGATTATTATCCACCCTGCAAAGTGGTTTAAAAGCAAAATCCATTATCAAAAGTCATTTTCAAAGACACTACTTGGGCCAGACCTACATTAGAAACTTTTGCCAGCTAAAGATTTGGGTTTTTTCTTTATTTCTATTCTGGCAAAAACTCTAGTGTAGAGTTTGTTATATTGGCATACAAATGGTTTTGCTGGTATGGCATATTTTGTTTAGAGATCAAATGCTCTTCTTCGTTGATATATACTACATCTACAGTAGGAGACTTTATCAGTAATAGGTATACCAGCAAACATTTCCTAAGGTAGTCCTGGGCCTTAGTGAAATTGTGTACACCAACATCAGAACAGCATTTAAGTTGTAACAATTAAGAACATTTTGATAAGGCAAGATTGTACATTTTCTGAAGAGAAGACTAACCAAAGAAGGAAGAGCCTTATGACTATGGCTTAACAGGGGATCAAAAGCTTTGTTTAATCTGCATGAGAATTTTATACCAATAATTTCACTAGCTGCACTGAACAGTATATGCTACAGGTTTGTTTTTGTTTTAAATGAGTATAAGAACAAACCTAGTGGTAATAAGGAGCTAAAAATAGTCAGCTGATGCAAGGACACAGACTCCTGTAAGATTTATCAAGTCAATTAAATAGAGATTAGGTGTAGTAGGATACTTGCTTATGTTAAAAATTCTACACAAAGTATATTGTCTCAGTAGTTAGCATTTTACAATAACAAGGACAACTTGCATATTTTCCAGCCACCTGCAGAGTGCCACTAAGTACTGACAAAAGCTTAATGTAAAATAAAAAGATATTCTTATCTCTTTTGCATCTACTTTCTTGAACAAAAATCAATCAGATCCAGAGGGGGGTTGCCTGGTACTACAGATGCCTTGTCAAAGCGGTTATCTCAAGACAAGATGGAAGTTGTGCTGACAGTCGGGGGAGAACATGTCAAAGAATAGGCCAGGATTGTCAAAGGCCATCTGTTGAAAATATACAGTATATCTGACCTCTGAATCATTAAGTCACCAACTTAAACTAAAATCAATATAAGCAATGATTAAACCCATTTTAAGTGTATTTACAATATGTTTGCACAGATTTAACTAGATGCATTTTTTAAATGATTTGGTTAAATTGGTGTTCTTTTCTAGTAGAGTAGAACCTCAGAGTTACAAACTGACCAGTCAACCACACACCTAATTTGGAACCGGAAGTACACAATCAGGCATCAGAGACCAAAAAAAAAGGGAGGGGAGGGGGCAAATACTGTACCAGCATAGTACTGTGTTAAATGTAAACAACAAAAAATAAAGGGAAAGTTTAAAAAAAGATTTGACCATGTAAGGAAACTGTTTGTGTTTGTTTCATTTAAATTAAGATAGCTAAAAGCAACATTTTTCAAAACAGTATTAAGTCAATGTTTAGTTGTAAACTTTTGAAAGAAAAACCATAACATTTTATTCACAGTTATGAACAATCTCCATTCCTAAGATGTTCAGAACTTTGAGGTTCTATCTACTGTATAAACAAGCCCACAGTCATTTAGGAAAAAAATACTTGTGAAGGAATGTAAACCTTTCTGGAAAGTCATAGGATATATTTTCATTTTAATGGACACAATCTCTTGTTTCATTAAAAGATGATAAATACTCCATACAAAAGATAGTGTCTGCCCAACACAAAAAAAAGACAAGGACAGTTGTTTTTTTTTAAATGTCATTCTGATAAACCTAGATCAAGACTTTAAAAAAAAAAACAGGTGCCTACATTTCAGTTTAGGTTCCTCAATCCACATTTAGGCCCTGAATAAGTGGCTGGTTTTCAAAAGCAAGGCGCACCTGATGGTTCATTTGCTTCACTGGAAGCTGTTAATTGTTTCACTCTATATGCATCCGAAGAAGTGGGTTGTAGCCCACGAAAGCTTATGCTCTAATAAATTTGTTCGTCTCTAAGGTGCCACAAGTACTCCTGTTCTTTTTGTTAATTGCTCAGTACTTTTGAAAGACAGTTGATTTGTTTTAAGGTGCTTACATTTAGGAGCTTAACTTTAAGCACCTATTTTTGTAACTCTTGACCTTTAGCTATCTTCTTTGTATTGTACAGCTAAATTACCAAACACCATTGGAATAGGAACATTTCTGGTGTAAGTTAAAAGAGATACTTTTCTCATTTCAATTTTTGTGAAAAAAATCTAGATACATGTGTATATTTCATCCTGAAAACGCATTTTAAGTTAATCTTACACATCAAGGAAAAGAGTATTTTGAAGGTATAGTTAGCTGAGTAAACTGAATCTACTAAATGTGCCTACCTTTACTACTCCTGCATATCATCTCAATTAAAAATTACAGCTGAGAGAACACCTTACTGCAACCCAAAACTTGTATATCATCATTTACAAATTTTCACTCTATAGCAGCGATTCTCAAACTGTGGATTGCGACCACTTTTTAAATGGAGTCACCAGAGCTGGCATTAGACTTGCTGGGGGCTGAGGCCAAAGCCGAAGCCCAAGGGCTTCAGCCCTGGGTGGTGAGGCTCAGGTTACAGGCCCTCTGCCTGTGGCAGAAGCCCTGGGGCTTCAGTTTTGGCCCCACCAGGCTTTGGAATTGGCCCCCGCGCCCAGGGCAGCGGGGCTCAGGTGGCCTCAGGCTTCAGTCCCCCCTCCTGGGATCGTGTAGTCATTTTTGTTGCCAGAAGCGGGTCACAGTGCAATTAAGTTTGAGAAGCCCTGCTCTATTGTTATACTGAACACCAGTACAAAAGCTACAGATAGTATTTCAAATCCTGCCCTCTTGATGCAGGATGTTAGGATTTAAAAGTTTGAGCTTTAATGCTCTCCACAGGAAAACTATGCTCCTCATGTGTCGAAATCCTCCCCCCCCCCCCATTATCCAGCCTATTTCACTCTGCCACCTCGCAATCTTTTGCATACACTATATCAGTAATGTTACTGAACTAGATAGACAGGTAAACGGCAAGCCAACATATGCAAAGGCACATTTATTAACAAAACAATGTAAAAGTTTGTTGGGTTTTTTTGTTGATTTTCTGTTTGTTTGGGGTTTCTGGAGAAGGTTGTCCTGGTTTTCTTTGCACTTTAACATGAAAGTATATTAAGACATTTTTCACGGAACTATATGGTCAATAAAAGAGTTCATCTAGACAGCCATCTGAGTGAAATCCTCTCATTTATCTATAAAAATCAAGTTTTAGAAAGTATGTGGTTTCAAAAATTATGCCAAGAAAGAAATGCCTTGTATGCACTGTATGTTTCAAATCCTGACTTCTTCATCCAGTACTATTTTTTATCTAGCTAAATATTAAGTAAAATAAATTTTAGGAATTACAATAAAGTAGAAGCTCAGCAAAAACACTTACTTGCTAAATATATCAAAAGGTCAAAGGAGAAAATGGTGCCTGTGCTAGTTATGCATTAAAAGAGTAATTTAGCAGTATTCATAATTAAAGATAAATGTATGGATAATTACCCAATTTTAATAGATAGACGAGCACCTTAGTGGAAGGCATCGAGTTAAGTCTTTGTTCTTGCCTTTTACAGGTTTCTATGGCAACCCTAACAAATTTGAACAAACATTCACAGCCCTCTAAATACAGTCCTAAGCAAGAGAACTTGACAGACTCCAGTGACTCTCCTTGGGAGATAAATCTTCCAAAATTTTGGCAGAACCAAGTAATGCTGCAGTCAGGATTTATCTGCCATGTCTACCTGAATGAATGTTCAAAATCTTTTTCTTCCAGACCTTCTTCCAGGTGTTGAGATTGTGGTTAAGGGTGGAGGAGGGGAGAGGCCAAGTGGTGATGTCAGTGTCTCTCTTTTTGTACCTTCTTCCAGCTGCTAGAAAGATCCTTACTGTGATCCCAGCTGCTGTCAGACAGTACCCATTGGTCAAGCAGTCTTCATTGTGTACCTGCCTTCTCTAAGGAGTCTCTGGGATAACGGACTGTGTGTTGATGAGCCACTGATGACCGTCTAAGACAGTAATGGCTACTCCTTGGTTGTAACTGAAAGGCTGCTTGTGGGTGTTCCCAATCTCACAACATATTTCAGTAACACACATACAATACTTCATACCTTCACATATAATGATAGCACATTAATGTCCTGTTGGATTGTATGTCCAACAGACTAATACTTCTAAAATGATACCTCACAAGGCATACTTTGTACAAAACATATCAATTATATGACAGTGATGAATATGGAGGTTTCAAGGTGCTACTTTGAGGTAAAAAGTGTCAGAGTTATGATCTACTAAAACAGTTTGAGGAAGGAGGCATCTTTTTTTACAGTTAAAATATCCTGAAAAAAAGCAAACTGAAATTTGTTGACTTCTCTCTTTTTTCCTGCTTCTTCCGATCCTTTCCCCTCCCACCCTTCAACTTCATCACCACAGTAATTTCTTAGGCCTTAAATTTTCCTTAATATGATCTCTTTCATAGATCATTCAAATACTTTGTGAATGATGTTATGGCTACTGAACACAATATCCTAGCAGGACTGGCTAAGCATCAGGGTTTTCCATTAATCAACACTACTAATTAAAAATGAGTACATCAGGTGTTCCATCATTTTATGGCATGCCAGACTCATTCCAAATCTAACTTTTAAACACTTAATTTAAATCATTTCTGTACCACCCATCAAAAAGTTGACTGGAAAGCCATATTAAGACTTACAAGAACACTATAGAAATGGTCCCAGTGAAAACTAACCAATCTGCCATACAAAAGAAAAATGGCAAAAAAATCCACACAGGAAGCCAAAATGGGCAAGGTCACGAACAGAAATGTTTTCACCAAATGGCACACACTCCCCAGTGTGTTCAGCAAAGATAGATTTCCAAACTGAAGGGGCCTGATGTCATATCTGATTGGGTGCCCCTTGCTGGCCACCTAAGGGATTGCTATGAAGTACCCAGCAATCAAGTCCCCAAGTATTTTAAGCCTCCTGTAGCCTAAATGGAGTCCTGCCACTAACCCAGCCTTAGGGTCCCTAGGCATACTCTCAGAGTGCAAAAGCTCTAACTCTCCCTTCTGAGAGCTGGAACCTGCTACCCAGTGGCTTAGCTACTGCTTAGCTCAGCCCTTCAGACTCCCCTCACTGCTGTAAACACACCCTCTCCCAAAATCCCAACAACATGTAAGCCTTCTGGTTTACCATTTCTCTCTCAGGCAGCACATGGCAACTGAGAAGCATATAACAAAGAGACACTTTGCACAGAAGTCTAACAAATTATTGCTCTTTTACTTAATCTTCTAAAGCACAAGAGAGTACAGATCACTTAGAACACAAACATCCTAACCACAGTACGCCATTGGTAGCTCACCCTTCTTTTGAGAATACGTGGATGCCTATCTGGGCCCAGGAAGGGTTTTCCCTCCCTCGTGCAGGTTGTTACATGCTGGGTGGCTTCTCCTTGATGGAGTCTCCTTCCATTGCTTGCTTTCTTTCCTGCCTCATACATGCCCTTGATCTCTCCTTGCCAATGCTTCCTGTTCCTGTATATAAACTCCCTAGTCTATATGTCCACTCCAGTATGCAGTTTTCTTTGTTCTGTTTTTTGATAACTGTGCACTGCTTTAAAAAACACCTCCCCTCAGAGAATGGGTGAAACTGCTTTCCCCTTGGAGGGGAACTTTTGTGTGGTAAAAGTATCATTAACCTTAAGTATTCCACAATGTCCTCCGCCTGGGTGTACACGTTGCATATGCTGTCCACAGTGGTGGATACGCATACATTGGCTTTCCATGATGCAGCAGTGTCATGATAACTTTAGAATAACTTTGCAGTATCAACCAGAATTCATAAATTGCACACACATGGCCCAACCAGTTAAATTTATGAGATCATGAGCACAGCAAACCCACCAGGTCTCAATTGTTTTGCAGGAAGGAGTTGTTTAAAAAAAAAAAAAAAATACTGAAATAAATAATTCTTGCCCAGATCATCAGCTTCCTTCTGACCAAAAGACCAAGCATTCCTCATTTAGCACGCTTCTTCTTATCCATTCTCCAAGCAATTAAAATAGTAACTTTCAATAGTAAAAACTATCAAGACCTGTGTTTCATTTTCCAAATCACACTTGTTACCAACATTCTCATGCTGTAATTTCAATTGTTTCTTCACCATCTAAATTTAACACTTCTCTCTCTCACCACTGATGATTTATTTCTTAATCTCCTCTCTGCATACCCTGTAAATAACCCACTAATGGCTTTGCTTTCTTTTGATTGCTATTCGCTGTTCTGTATTAAAAACTGAACATCTTACAAAAAAAGACACTTCTGACACAAAAGTTCTTTAACAAGTATCCAAAAAACAGAATTAAGTATGAAGATGCTACTTTCCCCATCATAAAAGGAGGCTAGCTGTAATATAAAAATGACAAGTTTTTTATAAGATTGATTCGTTTTGATGACCCGCTAAATAATTTACTTGTATGCAAAAGAATAAAATCTTCCTTGAAAAGTTACAGAAGTTAGTCATATATGCTTTAAATTTTTAACACTGATAGTCTTTTTTAATAGAGCTGCAACAGCAATGCTGGAAAGTTGAAATATAACATTTCACTTGAATTTGAGCAATGCAGGGCCTGAAACCCAAGAGAAAAAAATTACCTGCTGATTTGGCACGGAACTTTTTTAAAAGGCTTCCCTTGTTAAGCTAATTACAATACACCCCCCAACAGGGAGCAGCAATTTGACTCAAGTTCCATCAGTCAAAATATTCAACCATCAACTCCCACACCCTATTCCCCATATTTAAAGCACTGTGGAATGTCTGCCAAAGAATTACTTCCTACATTTGATCTTAACATTTAGTACTAAATTAAAGTTTTACTAATCTAAATGCGGCCTTCACTTGCATTTTTACTTTACCCTGAGTATTTAATAACATCTCTCTTGCAGCTCACCCGAGTATCTACTTCTTATTTTGTATTCTTCTCCTTTCCCCCCCCTCCCCCAACTCACTCTCAACTCTCCCGTCTCCCACCATTTCATTAGCTCCCTCATCTCCCCCTTTCTAGTGTAATACTAGGGTGATTAACCATTGGAACAAAATATCAAGGGAAGTTGTGGATTCTCCATTTTTTGATATCTTCAGATCAAGACTGGATGCCTCCCTGAAATATATGCTTTAGTCAAACAGGTCCAACACAGAGGTAACTGTGTGAAATTCTATGGCCTATGTTATTCAAAGAGTCCAAACTAGATGATCTTATGATCCCGTCTGGCCTTAAAATGTATGCATCTATTAATCTACTTTGGTACGAGGGGACGACAGAAATAAACTTAACATAGTAGATTCTCATTTCAGGCAATCCTGTGAACAGAGGTGCACAGGAGCACTACTATGGGCAGGAAGAGTATGAAAAACACGCAGCAAAACTTACATTATTAGCCTGGCCAATCAAGCAACTATTTTTCATCAAGACGGTCAGCTTAAGTAGTATGTGTAATAACTAATAGTTATTTCAACACTCAAACTTTGATACTGAACAAGGAACTGTAACATGTACATTTAAAATTGGCACAAAAGATCTCCCAAGAGCCGCTATCAATTATCGTGAAATAGGATATTATATTAAAGGAGCCAGAAGTCTTCTGCCGTCAGTACCTGGGCTCACCAAGGGTCAGGATGAGAACACATCTCATGAATTGTATATTCTTTTCTATACACAGCTAACCTAACTGCCCTGGTCTCACTTTGTTTCACCCCTGTCCTGCCCCTTTCCTCACGCCACCTATGTTGTCAGCCTCAATACACCATTCATCCATTTCTCTCAACTCTCTCTCTAGGCTTTCTTCCAAGATGCCCTATTCTTGGAGCACTCTTTCTGACCTGGTCTGCAAGCCCACTGACCTATCCTAGTGAAAGCATCCCCTCAAAGCCCACTTCCTGAAGCCTGAAATTAGTTTAGACATTTATTCCATTAAAAGAAATATTCTGAACTCTCTCTCACTAAGTTATCACAATATATTATTGATGTCGCTCCGGAGTTGCTGTTGCAGCCCAATCTCTGCTTCCTTATTAGCACCTTATTATGTCCTGTGTAGTAATAGCTTTAAAACTCCTCAGGGCAAATACTAGGTCCTCTGTTTTGGGAGAGGCCTAGCAAACTTTTGTGCACCATGATAAATTAATAAATTAGAACAAGATACATTTCTCAGACAATCTTCATGAGACCCCTTCTGGCACAACTCTAGATTAGAGATAGCTACATAATTATAAAACTTGACTTTTATCATTCTAGCAGCACATGCAGGGCTGAAACCGCATGCAAAAAGGTGAAAGGAAGTGTGATAAAAGGAAGTAATCATGCAGAATTATACTCTCTTCCTGGGAGCACTCCCTCCCACACATTATTCAATTAGAAGTCCAATTAAGATCCAAACTTAAAACCATAAAAGCAGGATATTCAGAATAGGTTGATTCTATACCAATCTTGCAAAGTATTCATTCACTAACCTGGGCTAGTAAACTTTCATGACACTATTACAAGGCTGCACTCTATCCTTACCTAATTCCACATTAAGTAAGTACTGCAGGGTCTCAGAACAGGCTCATAGTGATTCATTCTAAACAGAGGTCATGTAATATCAAGATGAGTTCAACTTAGCACAGAACTTCCAGAAAATATTACACTTGCATGGGCAAACTGGGTAATCCACACTTATGCAAGTATTTTGCAAATGCAAATCAACACACCCCAAACTCTGGGGATATAATGAAAACCAGTTGAAAACCTGGCCACTAATTTTGCAAGTATTTCAGCAAATTACTACATTTTAGTTTTCATTTGATCTCTATACAAATAAACCATAACTACATCCATATTAATCTATCAGGTTTAAGACAGCTGTGAAGAGCCATTTTAGGATTAACAGCTTTCTCCCTATCACCCTTTGTTACAAAGAAATGTGCTGGTGATGTTAGCATTTGTGACTTAACATAAAAAAGTACTGCACTGCATTACTGATTTGTAAAGAATCCAATCTGAGAATATTTCCGGAGAGTACAGACTAATAAAAAGTCATAATACTGTCTCTATCATAAAAGACTGATTACTAAAAACTAGATAATACTTCTCAAAAGTTGTGAAATAAATATATTATTTTTTCTCCGCCAACGAAAATTTGTATTTGTTACAACAGGAGCTGAAATACGCATACCCTTATTCTATGCAGCATTCAACTCTCCTACCATAAGCCTGATAGAAAGTTTCCACTGCAAAGCTGGCATTCTGACTGGAGCAGTTACAATTCTTCTTTCACGGATAAGAAAATGCTGGTGAAAACAAAATTTCAATAAGTAGCAATTTTATTCAGTACATGAGAGATTATGGGAATGAGGAAAACTGTTACGTTCTCCCATCCACATCTTCCTAAAAGAAGCCAAGTACAGTCTTGTTTGTTCCTTTTAGGTCGAGGAGACCATCATGAACATGAACTTTTCAAATACTTATTTTAAACAGATGTACACCCTTCTTATAGCCTTTTGCTGGTCACATCAATCCAGCTCAATAGCTCTTGTTCTTTGTCTCCAAGTGTTCTTGTCAAGTACGTCTTCCAAGTTGACTCCAACCTTCTTCGTGTCCTCCGTCAGAGTCTCAAGCCACTTTTTTAAAGTCTTCTTTGTGATCTTCGCCCTGTGACTACTAGCTCTTGTACTCTCTGGCCAACATATCCCATATTTCATCATCTCACGTGACCCAGCCATCTCCCTCAGCTTTTCCATGATGGGGACTACTTGTCTCATGGCTCATACCATTTCATTGCATAGTCTGTCAGCTCTCATCTTTGCTCAGGTGGATGCTGGGTTTCTCGTTTTGGCAGCGTGAAATAGAAGTTCTCTCTTCCTCATTGGCCAGCACTCCAACTCATATGTCATGGATGGCCTAATCATGATCTTACACATTTTGCTCCTTCATTTACTTGGCATATTCTTATTGCAGAGAATACCCATCAACTCCCTCCATTTATGCCAAGCACTCTTCATGCAGCTCCTAACTTCCACATCCACAGCCCATCACGGCTCAACACTGAACTGAGGTTTTTTAAATTGTTGCAGAAACTTTATACCATCAAATTTTACTAGCTACTTCTTGTTCCTCTCAAGAAACATTGCATATATTCCATCTTTTGTCAGCTGATTCATAAGCTATTTTTTTCTAATGCAGCCCTCCATAGTTCTAGGTCCATTTCCAGTTCATATTTACCTTCACAGCACAACATATCATCATCAGCAAAATATATGTTCCACAGAGCCTTCCCCCTAATCTGCAGCATCAAGGTGTCCATAAAATAGGAATGGGTTTAAAATTAACCCTTGATGTAGACCTACACTCAATGAATGACTCACTGTAGCCGCAGCTGCTTCTCACTACTGTTGTGCTACCCATGAACAAGTCAATGATAGTCTGAACACGTGCCTTCAGCAGATTGCGCAAACACCACCACCACAATTCTCTAGGAACTCAGCCATAAACCTTCTGTAAATCCACAGACACTAAGTGTTTCTCCCTGTTCTTCTCCTGCAATATTCAGGCTACAACACTGCATTCATTATTGACCTTCCGGGCACAAATGCAAATTGGTTGTCACTTGATGCTCCAGCTCCTCCTTAAATCTTTCCTTAATTCTTTCCAGCCTTTTCATTGGGTGACTCATTAACTTGATGGGTCGGTAATTACTACATTTTTACACTTGCAGATAAGGACCAACATGTTCTTCCTCTGCTCAGTGGGCATTTTTCCAGTATGGAGAATTCATCACCACCACCACCACCACCACCACCTCTCCCTCAGGACATAATGCTTTAATGCCTCAATTGATACAGCCTCCAGTCCCACTGTCTTTCCCTATTTCATCCTCTTTAGTACTGTCTGAGTCTCCACCATGGTGATAGGTCTCAAGAGAAGAATGTGCAAGCAACAATCTCACAACGGTTTCTTCAGTCTCTTCATTGAGCAATTCCTCTTAAATTGCTGCCATCTACTAATGATTTCACTGTCTTCCACCAGTACTCTTGTTTTCAACTTTAATACACTTCACATCTCCCAAACCTGTGTGCTTCTTTGCCGAATCTATACATTTCTTTTTCCCCTTGCGTTGTTAGAAATCCTTCATATAAGGCATTAAATGCCTGACCTTTAGCTTCAGCAACTTCTCTTTTCACCATTTTTCTCCAGTCTGTATTCCTCATAACTTTCCACTATTCTTACTTTCTACCATCACTTAAAACCATTTCCTCCTCCTCCTTTACTGCTTCCGGCACCTGGGTGGACCACCATCATGTCTCCTTGGCATGAAAGTTCCCTCTCTTTTATTTGGCCACTGTCAGCTTGTGCAACGTCTACAGTATGTTTGGATATTTTTCCCCAAACCTCATTGGTATCATCATGATTGGTTTGGTCATTGTCCAACCTCCATCTAACCTCATCCTTAAATCTCAGACAAACGTCCCTATCTGCAAGCCTCCACCACTTTATCCTTTGTTCCACAACTTGTCTTTTGTCCCACCATTGACTTTTCACCCAGAATCTACTCTCCTGGAATGACTTTACAGTCTCACTTTTTCAGATCTCTTCCTCTTGTGAAGAAGTCATCAATCTGGGACCCTCTGACACTGCTCTTGTATGTAATTAAGTGTTTCTCCCTCTTAAAGTAATATTGGCAACAATCAGGTCATGGACTCTGGCTAACTAAGATATCCTCATCACCTTCATTTCTGGTTCATCCTCCGTGACAATTGTTGTAGCCCTCACTGTGTTCTCCCATATCTGTTGAGATGTGTTCAATAATCACATGCTCGACTTAAGATATTTCACTTACCACTTTGTCCAACACTTTCTGGAATTTCTCCTCCTCAATCACACAACCAACCTGCGGTGCGTATCAGCATATAACATTAAATATTTGTTCTCTGCTCAGGCCTACTGTAATTTTCATCAACCAATCACTCTTCCATTGGGTGTCCACTACCTTATCAAATAATATTTGTGCTAGAATTATTCCTACTCAACCCTTTCTTGCTACTGAGCCATAATATCTTACCTTCTAACTCTCCCCAATGTTTATGCATTTCGACCCCTTCCATTTAGTCTCTTGTATACAGGCAACATTCACTCTTCTTCTCAAAGACTCAACTACTTCTCTTGATTTCCCAGTCATTGTTCCCACATTCAGGGAAACCAAACTTAGTTCTTAGGTTTGCTTCTTTAGCTGCATGCACCAGAATACAGTAGCTTTTTCCCATTTTCCACAGCCATCAGGTAAAGCAGTCACACGTCGTTTCTGGGGGATTCCCTAACATTGTACTTCCTGGAGACAAAGTCCCAGAGACAAGTGTGACTGTCAACTTTTACAAACTGGCTGGCCAGGCCTGATATTGTTCTTGGTTTAAAATCTGAGTCCTTTCTCCTAGGTGGACTACTTACCACAGCTAAGGAGTGCCATCTGCCCAGAGCAAAAATATACAGCCTCACAGCTAACTCGCACTATTTGCCTTCCTGTAGCAGAGCTATTCTTAACTGAGTGGTGGAGGGGGAGGGCAGATGACAGGTGGGTGTCTGGCACATTATAACCAGATCACATGTATGTAAGAGTAATATTTTACCAACAAGGCAGTCCATTGATCAGCTACCATCCTCCTGTTAAGTGGGAAGGTTTTACTTTTAGATCACAAATCTGCTATTGCAGCATTAGTCCTTATTTAAGTCTGTATTTTTGGTTTGTAATTCTGCATTTCATTTCCAATGTGCTTGTGGCAAGATATGTTTTTTGTCATTTTATGCAGCGTTTTAGAATCAAAAACATTCTCCTCTTGGGTCTATCCAGGGGTTTATATAATCAGCTTTAATACACTGATAGAGCAAATATCTTGTGGTCTCCCCCTCTCATCCAGGCACATAACATACCTGCGGCAAGCACACCAAATCTTTACACGGAAAAACATGAAAATACGAGTGTGAGTACCAACCTCAGGGCAGACTTTGAAGAAGCAGGACACAAATCCAAACTGGTTATGAGTTCTATACTTCGATTTCACCTACCAAGAATCAAGTGTGAACTCCTCAAGCACTATAACAGTCTTAAGATGGAGTCACAGACAGTCCCCTTGGGTACTCCGATCTATCTTGCCACCAAAGTAAGTCTGCCTTTGTGACAGATGCTCCCTTATACCAAAAAATACAGCAATATTCAGGTTAATCCGAGTCTCAAAGGACCTGTCACTTACACCAGGTCAATTGCACCTCAGATCCTACATCAAGGACAATACTTGTAGCCAATCCTATAATAAATTAACTAAAGATTTATTAACTAAGAAATAGAAATGGGAGTTATTTACAAGGTTAAAGCAGGTAAACACACATACGAGTTACAGTTTTAGTTCCCAAAGGTAACAGACATTGCTGTAATATGCAAGCTCTATAAATCTTCTAGGATTAACCTAGGCCTAGCACTGGGAATCTTTTGCTTATGCTTAGTAATCCTGGCTCCTCAAATTCCAAGCAGCATAAAGATCCAGTTTCTTAACAGGATTTTTTTAGGGCTGTCAATCACAGTTAACTCACACGATTAACAAAAAATGTAATCGCAATTAAAAAAATTAATTGTGATTAATTGCAGTTTTAATCTCACTGTTAAACAACAGAATACCAATTGAAATGTATTAAATATTTTGGATGTTTTTCTACATTTTTATATAAATAAATAATTTTTCTGTGCTGTAACTGAAATCAAAGTGTATATTATTTTTATTATAAATATTTGCCCTGTAAAAATGATAAACAAAAGAAACTGTATTTTTCATTTCACCTCATACAAGTACTGTAGTGCAATCTCTTTGTCATGAAAGTGCAACTTAGAAATGTAGACTTTGTTCGTTACATAACTGCACTCAAAAACAAAACAATATAAAACTTCAGAGGCTACAAGTCCACTCAGTCCAACTTCTTGTTCGGCCAGTGGCTAAGACAAACAATTGTGTTTACATTTACAGGAGAGAACGCTGCCTCTTCTTATTTCAATGTCACCTGAAAGTGAGAACACGTTTTTGCATGGCACTTTTGTAGCCGGCATTGCAAGGTATTTATGTGCCAGATATGCTAAACATTTGTATGTCCATTCATGCTTCGGCCACCATTCCAGAGGACATGCTTCCATACTGATGACGCTCATTAAAAAAAAAATTGTTAATTAAATTTGTGACTGAACTCCTTGAGGGAGACCTGTTTGTCCCCTGCTCTGTGTTTTACCTGCATTGCCATATATTTCATGTTATAGCCGTCTCGGATGATGACCCAGCACATGTTGTTCATTTTAAGAACACTTTCGCTGCAGTTTTGACAAAAGGCAAAGAAGGTACCAATGTGAGATTTCTAAAGACAGCAACAGCACTCAACCCAAGGTTTAAGAATCTGAAGTGCCTTCCAAAATCTGAGAGGGACAAGGTGTGGAGCGTGCTTTCAGAAGTCTTAAAATAGCAAAAATCCAATGCGGAAACTACAGAACACGAACCATCAAAAAAGAAAATCAACCTTCTGCTGGTGGCATCTGACTCAGATAATGAAAATGAACGTGCCTCGGTCCACACTGCTTTGGATGGTTATCAAGCAGATCCCGTCATCAGCATGGACACATGTCCCCTGGAATGGTGGTTGAAGCATGAAGGGAAATATGAATCTTTAGCACATCTGGCACGTAAATATCTTGCAATGCTGGTTACAACGGTGCCATCAGAATGCCTGTTCTCACTTTCAGGTGACATTGTAAACAAGAACGGACAGCATTATCTCCTGCAAATATAAACAAACTTGTTTGTCTGAGCGATTGGCTGAATAAGGAGGAGGACTGAGTGGACTTGTAGGCTCTAAAACTTTTACATGGTTTTATTTTTGAATGCAGTTTTTTTTGTACATAATTCTACATTTGTAAATTCAACTTTCATGACAGAGATTGCACTACAGTACTTGTATTGGGTGAATTGAAAAATGCTATTTCTTTTGTTGTTGTTTTTACAGTGCAAATACTTGTAATCCAACATAATATAAAGTTAGCACTATACAGTTTGCATTCCGTGTTGTAACTGAAACCAATATATTTGAAAATGTAGAAAACATCCAAAAATATTTAAATAAATGGTATTCTATTATTGTTTAACAGTGCGATTAATCGTGATTAATTTTTTTAATCGCTTGACAGCCCTAGAATTTTTATTCCCTTCCCTCAGAGTTCAAGCTGATGGGATGAGTCCGCATGCACAACTCCACTTCATGGGTGCAGGGAGGTGGATGGGAGGTGGGAAGAGAAAGGGGAAAGTCTTTGTTCCTTGATGTTTCATAATAGCCCATTTGGTTTCGGTGGGCAGAATCTAACACCTTCTGTGGGAAGCCATTCATTTTACATTAATTAATGCTTCTTTCCTGCTTGATGACTTACACAACTGCAGAGGTTTACAATGCAAACACTCAATATAACCTTATAACATGGGGGTACAGAGGTTATAAGTGAGATTACGACATGCAGTATCCTACAAGCATTTCGTAAAGTCTAAACAATAAACACATTATTATAAACTTAACATCTATTTTAACAATGCTAACACACAGGGGAGCCAGACTGGTTTCCAGCTGCATTGGTCAGTGAGACCTAGGAACCTTGGCAGAAGCTGGCATCTGGTCTGCCAGTGTCAGGAGAGGGATACCGACGACAGTTGTACTGGCTTCCTCAATTTCATCTCCTCTCCCAGCTGTTCAGTTTATTTTCCCTGCATTTCTCTGCCCTTGCTTCTCTGCCTTCTGGTCACCTTCTTCCCCCGACATGTACTTCCCTTCCTGGATTTGCTGCCAAGTCACCTAGCCACTTTCTCCCCAGACACTATCTAGATGCCTCATTCTCTTTCAGGTGCATTCCCCTCATGCTGGTGGCTACTGTTTCTTCTCTATAACAGGTGCCCACAGTACAAACAGGTCTGATGGCTTCTTGTTCCCAGTTACTTTTACAGGCTCTAAAGCTTGGCTATCAAGAACATGGACACGGAACCACATGGCAACAAGGACAGCCAACTCCATGAGACCAAACAATTTTTCAGGGAAAAACAACATATTCCATCGCCAGACAGCAGTCCACAATTTGAAACTGCTGCCCATACAAATAAATGCCACTTCCCCATGAAATTCTTACGGAAACTACTGTTACTGGCATCATAATGAATTATCAAGGACTGACTTTGGTGAACATCTGTTGAATCATCCACCAAAACATGATTTCTCTTCTTTAACTCTAAAATAATGAGAGTTTAAAATTACACATCACAGATGTTAATCCATAAACCTGCCTGAATAATCCTGTTTTAAAATGTTTAGGCACAGTTTGCTAAGTGATGATTACTAAAGTGGCAAGTGTCTGCACCACAGAAGACATAGCACATAAATGCTTTTGTAGAGTAAGACTACGTCTACACTAGACATCTTAAAGCGGCATAGCTGTAGGGGTGCAGCTGAGCCGCTGTAAAATCTCTCCAGTAGCTGCTCTATGCCGACGGGAGAGACCTCTCCTGTTGACATAATCAAACCACCCTTAACAAGCGGCGATAGTTATGTCAGCGGGAGAAGCTCTCCTGCCAACATAGCGCTGTGCACACTATCACTTATGCCGGCGAAACTTATGTCACTCGGGGGGTGCTTTTTTCACACATAAGTTTTGCCGACATAAGTGGGAGTGCAGACATGGCCTAATTCTCCTTGTTCCCCACTGTATTTGGTAGACTTTTAGCACATAACTGTCAGCTGCTTTCTGCTGCCACTATTTCAAGAGACAGCATTTTGATTTAAATTAGCAGTACGTAATGCCAAGTAACATTTCACAATTTCAGCAGTTGGCATTAGGGAAGTTGCTCATTTATAAGCTATACTATAAGCATTTCTGAACATTTATCAACATAACATTCAGGCACCAGCCAATTATCACTCCACTTCCTGATGTAGAAGCACCAACTACATAAAAGGCAGGGAGACTAAAATGTTGGGGGGAAAAGCAAGGCAATTCTGATTTAATCCCTGATTCAGGATACTTGACTCCTTAACGCACTCTTGTACACCCAAATAATGAGTATGTACAACTGTTCTAGAAGTACTATTGTAGGTTTTAAGCAAACTAATTTAACAAATGATTTTACAGAAACAATTTGAATGGAACGATGTCCTCATTTTTGAGACACATGACAACATGGCTTAGCTGGTGGTCTCTGGGCTATAAAATCATGATCTGAAGTTTACCTTATTAGGACTTAACCTAGCACTGATTTCTCAGCATTTGGTAAGTACTAACAATCAATGCCATTCTACCAAAAATCACCATGTTGTGTCACAGTTGTTTGCCAAAGTCAGGATCAAGACCTATGCTAAAAACACAACACAGAACCCACATTTTTCCTCTGCAACCTAGCAATAAAACTGTGTAATAAGACAAAGATGGCAGAGAACTATTCACTAACTCAGTGGGTTTTGGGGAGCGGAGGAGATCTTAGAGGTTGCTTCAAATGGGCTATTAAACAGAGGCCCTTTTCTCGCATCTCTAATGACTAAAGTGAAAAGGGTGCATGACAGAGGTCAGGATAATCACAGGATCCTAGCCCATATGAATGAAGGCAGACAAAGTGCTAGTGTATTGAGAACAGGGATGGGAGGTGAAATCCTCAATTCTCATTCCAGCTCCCCTACTGACCACTTGCATGGCCTTGGGCAAATCATTTAACCTCATATGTATTAGTCCTCATAGTCCTGATCTGTAAAAAGATATGGCATATGAAGATGAGCGTTTTTACAGCATTTTACATTTTCAAAATTCTGTGCAGTATTATCATGTTGTAACGCTGGTAAACCAGGTGCCAGCTCTTGCCAAGGCTTTAGGCCTCAGCTGGGCACTGACAAATTAATTGCTGGAAACCAGTCTCTTTCACCTGTGTGTTAGTATGGTTAAGATAGGTATTAGACTTATAACAATCTGTTTAGTATTTAGACTTTATGAAATGCTTCTAAACTGCTGCTTGCATTAATCTCACTTATAATTTCTTTATCACATGCTATCAGCAAATATTTAATATTTTGCTTTATAAAAAAAAAATATTTGCCCTGAAACTGTCAGTGTTTCAGAAGGGATCGTCTCTTGCCCATCAAAAACTAAATGGGCTATTGTGGGACATCAAAAAACAAAGACATTGCTAATTGCCCCTCCACATGCTTGAATTCTGGAAGAAGGAAATAAAGATAATGAACAAGAAAAGTTTTCATCTCTTGGGCTGTTTGGACTTTCACAGAGCTGGAGCTACAAAACAGAAGCCAAGATCCCCAGGTTAGCCCTAAAAGACATTCAGTGCTGTCAGATTGCTACAACTCTCACTTTTCAGAACCCCAGTCTGCCACTCATTTGTGTATATAAACCTGCCTGCTTTAACCTGTAAATAACTCTCATTTCTTTTTCCTAGTTAATAGATCCTTAGTTAGTTTACTATAGGATTGGCTACATGCATTGTCTGTGATGTGAGATCTGAAGTACAAATTGACCTAGGAGATACCTGATCTCTTCGGACTGGAAGCAACCTGAATCTTTTGTGAACTTTCGTGGATAGCAACCATCTGTTGCTAAGTCCAGCAGAAGCAGAAGCTCCTAAATGCCTCATTGTCCAATGACTGAGTATTGGAATCCACCTAATATGAAACAGACATGATACTCAATCATATTTAATGCCAAGTGTTTTAAGCTGTACTATTTAAATGGGTGTTAGTGCCATAAATGTCAAGACAACCTGGACACGATCTGCTGTCCTTATTACTAACATTTCGGATTGAAATTTCAATCATTTAGATTCAATTAAAAGTCACTTCAGCTTTCACTGTTGCCATAACTGGCCTGGTTCTCAAACATCCCTTGGGACGAGGTGCAGGGCAACAGCAGCTGAGCCAGCACTCTGATCACTGTTACTCCAATTAGTTGCCCTGGAGCACACCTGACTATGGGAACTGCACCCAGTTGATAGATCAGGATGGGCTGGAGGGAATTAAAGGCTAATTAACTCATTAGCCCAGATCACACAAAAGGTACAGGAACAAAGTGCAAACAGAGAGAGAGAGAGAAAAGCAGGGTTGTAGAGTCAGAACCACAAGAGATCTCTCCTCTCCATGGCTCAGGAGCTGAGGGCTCCATGGTACTATTGATATGATGTTGCATAGTCTGTAAAGAAAGAGCAAAAGAACACACTAAATAAAATGCAAGTGTTTTACCAAAAGGTGGTCTCTGAGCTGTTTGTGGACTACGAAGTAGGCAGGAGAGGAGTTGGCCCTGCCACACACACACACACACACACACACACACACCCCTATTGAAAAGTCTACTCCAGCCTATTTCCTAATCCTAAAACTAATACAGCTCAATTGTGTGTATCAAGGTGAAGTGCTGCTGCTCTTTTCCATCTGTCCTTGAAATAGAGTTTAGTCATTTCCAACTGAAGTGTTCAGGTACTTTCTGCTGCTTACAAACCACTAGTTGTAAATGAACTAAACTAGCATACTGTAAGTCAGACGTAAGCAAATCAAAGAGGTTAAAAACCAACAAGCTAATAAAAATACGTTGCCACCTAAATCATGAGGATGCAAGGCTGTACTCGCGACAAACTTTCCGCTTCAGCAATATCTGCATTCTCAAAAGGAAAATATTTGGATCATTGTATATGTAAGTCAGAACTCAACACAAGGAAAATTCTCCTTTAAATATGCTAATATAAGATGGATTCTTACTTACAGTCCCAATCTACTGATGATATATAACAGGGCACACAAGAGGAGCTACAAACCTCAAAGATCCCACCATTCATGAAAGTTGGGCTGTAATTTCAACTTTTAGGATTTTGCTTAGACGCAAGATCTTGCATATCAGAATTACATACAAGACAATACACTGCACCTTTACTAATAAGAATGCTCAAACTTCAGAGCTCAAATATCTATCAAACAGGCAGATTTCAAAATGAAGGCACCAAATGTCACTCTTAATCTTAAATAAGTAATCACAATAAAATTTTAGAAAGATTACTTGTTTAGGACAACCATTTTATGCATTAAACACAGCTTAGTAAGACATGTAGAGGAGCCATTTGAATCGTAAAAAAAATATCAAAACAAATCATCAGTAACTCAGGCAAGTTGCTCTTCCCTCCTCTGCACAACTTCCCATTTACCTGAGCACTGTAGGAGGCACTACATAGATGACTAGCTCCTCTTGTTGACTATCTATATAAACTTGTAAACAGCCAACACTGTACTATGTGCAGAAGTCCTTAAATAATGCACTGGAACAGAAGACAGAAAACATTGGGGATTGCATTCGAAAGATGATGCAAGAGATACTGAAGCACCTTTACCTAGCAGAATGCAAAAGGGCCTAGTGCCATTAAAAACATCCTTTTATCCCCCACTCCCCACCCCCGAACTGGTTTCAAAACCTTTGCAGGATTCTTACTAGGTTAGAGTATGCCAAGAACACTCTATTTTAAAAAAATACTGGCAAGAAGATGGACAGCCCCGATAAGCCCAAGGTCTAAGGGTGCCCCAAAAAAGCAATACAAAACGTAACATTGAAGCATGTCTCTAGATAGAACATTGTTTACTAAGCGCTTTCAAGTATGGAAGCATCCTCTGACAAATGTTTTTTGAAATGACATCCAATTGTGTTAAATTGGATGTCACAATCTTTCCTGAAAGCAAATGTTGCTTGAACTGAAGTTATTGGAGCTGCATACAAAGAGTTTAATTTTTTATACACTCGTTTTCATTTAATTTTCAGAATACACATGCGGTTTGCTGTCGAGGCTGAAGAAGCTTGTGACTTTTGTTGACAGGTCTTGTTTCCAATTGCTTTAAATAAAATTATTTTCCCATTATGTTGCAGGTTCTTGGAGCACTTTGTTTTGCTTGTATCCAACCCTATACCAGCTTACTTCACTTTTACAGCACCCAGTGGATTGTGTTGCATATCACAACTCGAAATAACCAGGAACCCTCTATTTCTAACCTATATGGGAAAGAGCTGAGGCAGCAAGGATAATAATTTATGGTATACATTTGTCACGGTGTTAAACTTCAGTTAAGGTGTACATGAAAAATATTTCTGTGCTCAGTTTGCTACAAGGTTAACATTACAATGTGTCTTTAAGGAAACAAAAGCATGCTCGCTTTAAAGATACTGGGCAGTGTTAGAACAGCTTTGCTCTACTATGCATGAACATCTGGGCTGCACCATAGCCACAGAAAGGGGCAAGAGAAGACTGCAAAGGTGTGGAAACACAATCCTGCTGCTATCCAAGCACACCCACATGGTGGCCATTTTCTGCCCTTTCATCCAAGGAACAGCTCCTGGAGCAGCCAAATGCCTCTGACTGGTATGACAGCCAAAGCACTGAAGAGGTTTCTAGAAACAACCAACAAAGGATGCTTGAGTTGGTACGAGAAAATATCTGAATGCAATGATTGATCAAAGTCTGACTGAAAGTAGAGCAACAGAACGAAACCCCTTTGGGTCCAGACAGTAGTACAAGTAATCATATTTAGTCAAAGTTGTGACAAATGCTTCTTCTGATCCATCTGCACTGTAGCATGCTTCCTTTTTGCCTATGTGCAGAGAAGAAAATATTAGAGAACTGTGTTTCAAGTCTGGTACCTATTAAGGCTAAAACATGGCCCTTAATGTGTTTTCTATGGCAAATCAATGTTGAAACAAGCAGTTACTTGGTGTCTTTTGGAGTCAATTCCCAACAAGATTAGTTACAAGAAGGCTCATCCCTATCTGTCATTTTCCGTGCTTTTGTAAATTTAAGCCTGCAGATGTTCAAGTCACAATATTCCAGTGTAGAATATTTATTGTATCTGCAGGGGGTGGGGAAATTCTAGTGTATGTCTGTCCTTGAATTACAAACCAAGCTAACTAGTTGAGACAGGATCACATGGTCTGAAATAGTTTTCCACATTGTCCTCCTAGAGGATCAACAATTTATGATCCCATATTCTAAAATGCAAAATCCATAGCACAGGACAAGCTAGACAATGTATCACCTTTATGACTAGACGACCCTATCACTGAAGGATAAGCAAAGAAGAAAATAAAACTACTTTATGCTCTATCCTTGTTCTCAACTACATGGTCCTGCAGTGCTTTTAAAAAAACTACAACTCCTGCATTTGCAAGCACAACAGCTGATTTCACAAAATCAGAATATAAAAAGGAAGTATCTAGATGTTTTTAAAAATATGAATCTTGCTAAATATTGTTCCACACATTTTAAACAAATAACTTCCATTATGTTATAGCCAACAATTAGATAATACTGCTTATATATTTGATAGTCACTGGATATAGGCTAATTCTGACCTAATTCTGAGGAAGAAATGTTACTCTCCTAAATAAAAACCCTATAGAATACAATATAGGTTTAAAATCCTGAGGTAGTTAAGTAAAATTCACAAATAAAACAGATCGTAACCATGACTTTTTTTAAAAAAAGAGCTCAAACTTATATCAAACTTTAATATCTACTAAAGTCCTGCCACCTTATCCAAGGTCTCATTTTTTACATGGCAGTACAGAGAAACCTTAATCCCTGTTTTTATTTGTCACAAAAATAGGAAGGCAGAGTGTGTATAAGAGAGAGACAATGAGAATACGGGGAAAGAGTGAAATAGCTACTGAAGCTGTGCTATTAATGGAACTAACATATTTGAGCTATCCTGCTTCAGGATGTCCCCTAACCTTCAATATCAGATTACATAACAGATATTCAATGACAAAGAAAATAAGTCCTAGGAAAGTCACGTACTTCTCCTACTCCACCTTCAGTTTAACTGGGACACGAAATGTCAAAGCAATCCCATTCCCACTGTTTCAAAGCCAGCTTTATAACCTACTAGTAATGCCCTAAGCTGGAGACCCAAGGCCAATAACAATTCCTAGTCTATGTCTAGAACACCCAGTAAAATATAAGTAATTTACTTTATAAGCCATTAGCATCAATTTGCTAAGAAAATTAGCAATCAAATCTCTACTACAAATCACTTCTGAAAAATAGCAATGGCAGGGGCTTAAAGAAAAAGCACCTAGAGACAGAGATAAATTACAGAACTTTGAGGCATTATAAGCATATTAGGGATTTGTTGTTTTGTCAAAAACATTTTCCTATTGCTATGTGGTCTCTATTAATCTTATGCACATAATATGAACACCGATATTAACTGTTTAGAATTTGCTGTTTTTAGTATACTCCAGCTTGAGATAGAATCACTTATGCCTATAGCTACGAGTAGGTCACAGAGACCTGGATTCTGTGATTTTAGGTGATGTCCATGACTTCAGCCCTGGGCGGTGGGGCTCCCATGATTTATTGCTTATTGCCCGCATCCTACCCGTCACTTTTACTAAAAAAAGTAGTGACAAAATCTTAGCCTTACTTATGCCTCACTTACCTTTTTAGCACCACAATTTTCAACTACATCCAAGAACTACATCTAAAAAAAGGAAAATGGGGTGCTTAACAAGCACTTACAGGCCAATTTTTTGCTATTTGATATTTAAAATGCACCATGACCCACATTAGCATTTCACTGTTACAAAGTGTGTACCAGTTTTCATTCTATTCTTCTCATGAAAACCCAAACATGCCTCTGTGCCCCCTTAGAGCAAGAGCAAATGGGACAAAAACCCAGTTTTGAAAAAAAAAAAAAAATCACAAGTCCGGGGCAGAGTGGGACGTATGGTTACCCTCATGATCATATGCTATTTTTCCCACTAACCCCTGCCTCGTTCTGTGCACCTGCTCCACAGTGCTCATTTAATGAACAGCTATTCAGTATTTTGTTTTCTCCTCATTTTTCAATGAGTGGCACCAGGCCTTATTTACTGCACACTATTTAAACTCTGCTCTGAAGACAGAATTGTTCATTTTCTTATGATATGCATCACTATTGTATGAATGCTTCATGAACAATTTATTTTCACAATACCCTTGTGAGATGAGGGGGCATTATCTCCATTTTACAGATGGGGAAATGAGGCATAGAGATTTAGGTCCACAGTATCCACAAAGTTTTGGTGCCCAATTTATGACACGCAAGACCTGATTTTTCAGAATATTTAGCAAAAAGGTATGTTTACTCTACTAGCACAGACACTTACTATAGCAATAAAAGAGGTTTTTCCATCACTGCAGTAAATCCACCTAGGATGAGGAAGTGGGGGTTATATCAACCTAATTAGTGCCCAGAGCACAACATTCTTCACAGACCTGAGTGGTATAGTTAGGTCAACCTATGTTTTAGGTATAGACCAGGCCTTATATAGCACTTTATATATTCCAATCACAGCTCCCATGACTTCAGTTGCCACTGAATGCGCTCAGCACTTCTGCAAATGAAACTCTAGGGTAGCAATTTGAGTGCCCAGAAAATGAGGAACACACTATTGACCACCTAGGAAAAGTTTCATTTAAATGAATTGCCCAGCATCACATAGGAACTCTGGGGCACAGGCAGGGATAAAATCCAACTCTCCAACGCAGCATTTAGCTGCCTTGATGATGACACCACCCTTCCTCTTCCTGAAAACCCCTGCCTCATTTACTACACACCTTCCAATTTCTGCAACAAACCAGGTGGAGTTCCTAGAGATAACAGTCTGATTCATCCCCATTGCAGGTATGTCCTCTGCACTGAATGAGGCAGGTGCCTTGTGGAAAAAACAGTAGGTAAAAAACTGTAATTAAAGAATTACTGAACGTCAGTCAGGAGACACTATTTTGCTGTCTTCAGATAATTAACTGAAACAAAGTTTATAGTGCTTATGAAGAAAGACTCAGACCAACAATATCTCACCTCTCTACTGTAACAGCAAGGTTTAAGAAGAGATAATTTAACAGCATGTGTTTGCTGGAAAAAGAATTCATGTGGGATTGGTGCTCCATTTCCTGTGTAATGTTGACAGCGTCAATCTAAAATTCCTATCATGCAATATGAGAAATTTTATAGTCCTTGTTTCAACAATACTTATAACTCAAATGTAGCTTCTCAAACTTGTAGATATTTTCATTCTTTAGTTTAATGCTATACAAATTGGGATATTGTTTAAATCTGTTCATAATCTTAAAAATAATTATATACATGCTTCCAAAATCCCTAGAGTTCTGCTATTTTAAGGTAAGGAACTTCACATAACACTTAACCAGAAAGCAAACAAGGCAAAAATTCTACAAATTACTGTAATCATCACTCAATGTATAATTTTAATATCTATTAAATGGACAAAAAGCAAACCAAAGATGCATTGTTTGAAACCTTCCATACAATTACTACAGTACACATTTCTAGATAAAAGAACAAAATAAATCATCAGTAAGACACTCTTTCTTCTACTGAAAAATATAAGAAACCATTAAATTAAAATGTTATGCCCCAGACTTACAATTTTCCATGATAACCCACTTTAAACAGCATACTACTATATACACCATTCAACACTAAAGTGCACCGTTAAACAAATGTGCTTTGTGCCTCTACTTTAACAGACACACACTAGGAAATATTTCAGCGGAAAACAATTTTAATCAAACAGTTAAAATCTTAAAGTTAAGAAATGTTATGCTTTAATTTTTAAGCTTACAATGGTTCATATGCACAGCTCTCAATTACAAACTTGCGTACACACTGTGCTCTTGCTGAACAGCTAGAAACGGCATAGCAAGCCACACAGTGTCATCCTTCAAGGTACATCATTCATCTTAATGCCTTCATTGATCAAAATTCTACCTTGATGTTTCAAGATATCTAGACCTTCAACCTGCCTGGACTTACGAGAAGACAGAAGTTAGCTTCCTTATAGCTGCCTACTGGACACTTTGATCTCACCAAACACAGACATTTATCAGAGGGACAGGAAAACTGTTTCACCACACAATCATCATTAGCTGGTAGTTTCACGCATGAGTCTTTTCACTGGTGGTCTCTGACCTGGAGTATACTGTAGGTACATCTTCCTTTAAGCTCAGTAACCTTCCAGATACAATGAAGTAGTGTCGTTGATTTGTTTTTTGGTATGTTTGTTGTTTGGGGAGCAGAGGGGTTGCCACAGAAACTTTTACCTCCTGAACGTTCAATTCAGATGAATTGAAACTAAACTACCATTGTGCTAGAGGATGCTCTGTTTCGAAGAATGGTAATATGTGTTTATGTAGTTTACTTACAAAGAATGATTCTCAGAGTACATACATTCAAGGATGCCCACTCGCCTTGGTGCCTCACCCAACTAGGTCACAATACCCAATGTGTTATACAGAAAGGAAATATTTGCTTAAAAATGCAAATGCCACACAGAGCAATACATTGGTGATAAGCACATGCACAAGCAACATTTGAGTACTTGTGCTTGCAATTCTGTTCACAAACAGCTTCCTATCTCAGATGATAGTAGGACAGGCCTTCAGTGTTCAGTGTTACTCCAGGTCTAGAAATATTTCCTTAACACACCTACTCATTTGAGAAAATGACACACTGGGCTAGCAATAAAGAAAAATTTGCCCTTGCGCCTATTTGTATGCAGAAACCAAAATACTTCACAGATGTTACACACAGAGATTATTCAGCTAACATTCTGCACTTGCAACAATACTGTATATAAAATTTTCAGGTTAGAAACATTCACCACACAATCAGTTTATTTAGACTGATGTTACAGTTTATTATGGCAATCATGCCAGTAGTGACCACCATAGGTAAAGATGCAAACACTCTCTATTATATCATCTTGTTTTATTATCCTCACAGATTTCTCAAATATTCAACTTTGGGATGCTAAGGTTCTATACTTGGTCCATATTGATGGTAGTTTTTGAAAATTCTGAGCTTCAGTTGATTCTGACAATGAAAGGAAAAGAGTGGCATAAAAATAATCTCTCCCCGCTATTTAAACGACGTTAGTCACACTATTTGAATAGAGCTCGGTCAAAAAAAGAAAAGTCTGAGGTGTGAAAGCTGACATGAATGAAGCGCTGCTTGAGGAAGACGGTAACCTGACTTTGTTTTTCAAAGAGTCATTGTGATTTAACATATCAAAGTCTGTTTGAAAATTGTTGACAATGCCCTCTGACAGAGGCAGGATATGCAATCAGAGGGACCAGCAATCTGATCCAATATGGCACTGAGCTGGACATAATAAAAGAAACAAATCTCATTTACAGAGGGCTTTTTGTTGGAATTCAAATATAAACATGCTACTGTGAATCTCTAGTCAGCAGCAAGCTAAAAAGGCATTTTAAACAATACCAATGAACAGTCCTAAAATATTTCAAAACATCTCTGTAGGTGCTGTGTGATTTACCCCAAGAAATCTGCATAAATAAAAAAATGATCTCTCTATAAAAGGTTACCAAAGAAATCATTGAAGCAAAGCTCACTTGGGAATTCCAGCGACCCCTCATGCAAATACTGTATTCCTTTCAAAACAGTTAGGAGGGGTGAGGGGAGCAAAGCCTGTAAGGAGCAAGAAAAGGCTGTCAGCCATCTGAGTTTAACTGGATACATCCTAAAAACTGGGACTGGACAACAGAGGATGTATCACCCGATAAATTGCTCTGTTTTGTTCACTCCCTCTGAAGCATCTGGCACCAGCCATTGTTGGAAGTCAGGATACTGGGCTAGATGGCCCATTGGTCTGACCCAGTATGGCTGTTATGTTCAGTTCTTTGCATATCTTGTAGCAAATTAAATTTTAAGAGATTCAACAACAAGATCAAGCAAGTGTCAAGGTTTTTTTACTCAACTTCACAATCTACTTTTGTACCAGCTATGGTCATGCTCAAGTATACATTTTTCACTGCACTTGGCTATGAGCTATTTGGAGAGATTTGTCTGAAACTCTTTAATTGCTGAATTATCTTAATTTCATAATGCTATAGTTTCTATAGTCAACAACTAAGAAAATGTGCATGTAATTTCATATTAAAATGGAAAATGGCATCAAGAGTAAATGATGCCAAAATTATTTGTTACACAAATTCTAATACCTTTAGGTAAGAGGAAACCAAATAATTATTGAAGACAAACACATATAAAGGCACTAATCTTTTGTGACACGTATTCAACTTTACACACGTTCTGACTTCTTTTTCCTCGAGGATTTTGAAAGACTGAGACAGTGACTTCACATTAAGTACATTATTATTTAATTTATATTATCACAGAGCTTATGAGTCGAGGACCAGGACCCCATTGTGCTAGATGCGTACAAATACATAACAAGATGACCGCCTTGGCCCAAAGAACTTACAATCTAAGTGTAACTCTTACCATGCTTGAAGCACCACATCAAGACATCATCTTTCAACCAACAACCAAGTAGCACTCCCTTCATAGCCCATCTGCAAAATCTGAGTCACCCGAGAGAGGATGTGTTATGAAGGAATTGCTATCTTTAACCTCTTAGGAGTCTACAATCACTCCTTAAGAGGCATTTTCAGCCCATTTTTCCCCCATCTCACCTTCCAGTTATTTATGTTACCCATATGCAACACTCACAGGCCAATGAACATAAGATTTTATAAGAATTCTCATCACAGAAGGCAACATTTTAAACTGTAAATTTCAGCCTAAATGTGTTAAAACAGCTGTTTAGCAAATACAAAACTCAGAATTTGATAACAGAAATGTTTGAGGAGCAAGCCATAAGCACATTCCCAGGTTTCATGTACGAGTGCCTATAACCAGCGTGGGTCTTTTGGACACTAATGTGAAAGACTTAAAAAAACATTAATTTTTTTGCAAGTAGATAAAACCAAGGGATCAACCCTGCTGCAAAGAAAATAACCTCTGCCTTGCTTGAGCTTACATAAACTGACTTATGAATCTTTAATACAAGGACAGTATCAAAAGGTTACTTGGAGGTTCAAAATGGCTCTCTTCTAATCACTAATACTTTTCAAAACATGTTTCTAGCTAGCACTGTTAAAAATGAAAGCACCTCTTTTTGTCATTTGTCAAATATAACATCCAAAACCACTCCCTACTAAAATACAAATATTTATAGAGTCTTCTGTTTAAGCCTGCAAAATTATCCTGGAAACAAGCTGGAAAATTGGCACAATTCCTGGTTAATATGAGCAGCGCTCTCATACCAACTACAGATAAATGTTTGGGTTTTTTAAATGGCAATTCCTTTCCACGGGTACTGGAATAATTTTTATACTTGGGGTGCTGAGAGCCATTGAATCAAGCTGTAAACCCTGTATATAATGGAAACCACTTCAAGCCAGGGAGTGCAGTAGCACCGGCAGCACTCCCAACACCCCTAGTTCCAGCATCTACGTTCCTTTCTGCTTGAAGCTGAAATTTTAATTATTGTTTCTCATTTTTTACATGTCAATATGCTTTCTCCTCACATTGCATTTACACTAGAATTCAAAACATTTTGGTAGATACCAAATAAGCAGAAAACTAAATAAAGTAGGCAGGAAAATCCTACTGATGGAGGGGATTGCCCAGAGATAGGCAGTGGGGCCCGGAAGCAGCACACTGACAAGAAGCTGAATACTACAGTCTTCCCCCAACCTCATTCCATTATTCCCCATTAACATCTCCCAGGTATATAAATATCTCCAACTACTTTTTCCTAACAACCCTGAAGGAGGTGGGAGTGGGGAGGGAACATTACACTCAAGCCTACAAGCTGAGTAACTCCAGTCCCCACTCTGCCTGAGCCTTTTAGTGGGGAAACAAAGCTGATCACAGGAGTACACTACTCTGCTCGATACACAGATATCCAAGCCATGGGCAGCCGGTGAACCAGTCGTTGGGGAAGGCTGACAGCCGGTCCCTCCCCTTCTACCCAAGGCCCCATCCCTTGCCTCCCTTTATGTCCCCTCCCCCGCAGGAGCCCAGAGCACTCCTCTCCCACAACCTCCCACACACACACACCTTAGTCCTGGGCCACCCGAGTGCCCCCAACCCCAGAGCTCTAGGCAGGTCCCCAACCCCAGCTCCAGAGCACCCCAGCCCCAGAACTCTGGACAGGTCCCCAACCCTCAGCCTGAAGCTCCGGGCAGTGTGGCTGAAGCACTCCCCAGCCCCAGGCAGCAAAAAGATTCCCATAAAAGTTAGATGCTGGAGTACAAACCTGGTACTGTACAACTGCCCAGGATTTCAAAGCAATGTGACATGTCACTTCTTAAATAGCCTGTTTTCCAAGTAATACTCTCACAAAAAAAGTGCAACAATTTTCAGCATCTTTTTTCAAAAAATGTAATTCACAGGCTGACTGGACAGCGTAAATTTAAAACAAATGCTTTCCACGGTATGTGAAGATAAAGATTCAATGAAAGATAGTTAGACACCTAAAAATAACTAATTTTGCTTAATAGAAGGATCTCTTTATAAATATATCTAAGTAAAAAACACTACTCCAAGTTGCCGTGAAATGTAGTCATTTAAATTTAGCTTTTTGTAGTAAAGAAACTAATGGATCACTATGTGAAAAGATACATTATCAAGCGTAACTTTTTCTACACAAGCATTTTTCATAAATATCTCGACTATATTTAATAGAACACCATATTTAAAAAATGCTATATTTGTCAGAATATCAAGAAAGAGGGACACTGAGGTGTCAAGCCATAAACACTTGCCACAGAAATGAAAGATCTAGATGAACACTTTTAATAAACCTTTATAACTGTTTTACAAGAAGTGTTCTCTTTGTTACTGGATTAACTCCCAATAGGAAAGGTCTCATTAAAAGTAAAATTCATGGTGTGAAGGATACATTATTGTAAAGAACATTTGTAATGATTTGTATTATGAAGTGGTGCATAATGAATTACAATGAGGTTTCAAGCTCCATAAACTGTAAAACCTCATCAATTTAGTTGAAGTTATGACTGTGTCTGCTGCTACTTTTAGGAAAGTACAAGAAAACTGGTAAGCGTAAAGACTTAAAACTGTTAAATTTCTCAGATATCTAAGTTATGAATAATATAACATAGGCCATCCATGAGGCGGGATACAGTTCATTTTATATATAAACAGTAATATAAATAATGTAATTTCAATTAAGGCCAATTCTGTCCTCTGATACAGGTGGGCAACTCATTTGATATCAAATGAGCATTGTGTAGGGGCAGAATTTTGTTCTTACTCTATTCTCTTATGTAGGCTGCATTAACTTAAAATGAGATTCATGAGGTTCACACCAAAACACACTTACCAATACTGCAAGATCTTTAGCTTCCAAGCCAAAAACGTTCTGCCGTTTCACTGTCAGCAAATCAAGATCTCTAAAGTCATCATCGTCATCCTCAAGGAAATTAATGGATTCTGCTTTTGGAATCTTGTTTATTGAAGGAACTTCTTCCTCTTCAGATAATTCCTCTGACTCATCGCTCTCTTTATCAATGACTTTGCTGGGGAGTTCTTTTTCCTCTGGTTCTTCTTTTCTCCCCTCTCCTTTCATTCTTTGAACAGTAGATATCTTTTCTTCAAAATGAGTTCCTCTTTCCTCCACCTCTTCATTGCTTGCTAAGGAGCATGCATCTTCACACTGCCCTGTCCCCTTTGGGTGGCTTTTTCCTTCCAGTGACTCATTCACAGACAATTGTTTCTGGGCTTTCTGAAGAAATCTAACCCGAGGTGCCACTGCAAGGCCAAGGGAGCTAAAGCATGGGATTAAAAATAATAAAAAATTAATCAAACTGAAAACCATTCTACTAAGTTAGAAATGATCAGCAGGGGTCTGCGTTTAATTTTGATAATGTTTTTTGTTTAATGTATTTTGACTGGAGTACGTACAAACTAGAATCTCTTGATTTTTATTTATTTTTTTAATACACACACACACACACACACACACACACACACAGAACTGGAGAGTCAAACTGTTGGAAAAATGCAAGCCAACAAATATGGGGGGAAACAACTGGAAACATAAGGAGCTCATTAGGCGGGCAATGCTGAAAAAACTGTACTCCCAAAAGAAACCCAGAGTGACAGCAAATGGCAAATTAAATTACATTTACAATATAATATGATGGCATAAATGACAATGCAATTTAGTACTGCAGAGGGAAAAGATTCATGTCACACACCAAGGAAACAATGGTATTCGTCATTGCTGAGACTGTACCTAAAATACTGTGCACAGTTCTATGTACCTTGGTACCAAAAAGACACGGAAGAGTAACAAAAATGATTAAGGCTAAAACTACACAAGAGATTTTACACATGTCTATACATGTGGTTGTGCCTTACCCCACCTATTGTGTGCATCTAAACCCCAGAAGCACGTATCCGAAGGCAAGTAGAGGACGAGTAACCTAGCATGTCGAAGGGGTGTACGGAAGTACACGCTTTAGGCTATGGTACAGTATGTGCCAGTGTGTAGTGGGAAAAGGGGCACCAACCTGAGTTTTAATACTCCACCCCACCCCCATTCCCACAATACAGTGAAGCCTTTCCTGCCTGACACTTACTTACACAATATTAAACTTTTCCATGAGAAAAATGCCTATAGTTGCCACAAGGAAATTATTTGATTTCTGGTTAAATAATCAGAGCCTGTTACCAGCAACAAGTTAAAATCCGTAAAAGGAAATGGAAAAGATTAACGAAAGAAATAGAGTATTCTAAGGCCCATGGCCAAATTTAAAATGAATAAAGAATTTTTATGCAGATTTTAATTTCTTTAAATCATTTCTAGTAACAGCTTTCTGGTGGTGAGAGCAGAACTTGTCAAATGCAAGATTCTCAGGAGCTGAATTAACCAAGTCAGTAGTTTTATTAGTTATTTCTGCTTTTTAAAGTAAAACCAAGTCTCCATTCCCCCAAGAAGGCCCCATTCTACATGGCTAATGGAGCATCTCTAACTTTAAGTTGCCCCATATTTTTTTAAAACTCAACCTGGACATGGTTCATCTGATCTTCTATCCACCTGCACCCACACTTATCTGTTCTATTCCTACAACCTAGGACAATTCTAACCCTTCCATACACAATCTGGAGTAGGATGCAGAGAAAGAGAAGTTACTTACCTCACTGTAACTGGAGTTCTTAGAGATGTGTGGTCCCTATCTGTATGACATTGCAGGTATGTAAGTGCTCCACACACCAGAGAATTTTTGCAAGCAGTTGGTCTACACCTGAGTCCAAGGGTGGGTGACATGCGCTGATTGCCACCAGGTAAACACATATTGAACTAAGGAAAAGATCCACCTTGAGACTAAGGTTACGTCTACACTACTGCGGGATCGACGCTGCAGTGATCAATGTACCACAGGTCAATTTAGTGGGTCTCGTGAAGACCTGGGAATGAGAGGAATAAGCTAAATCGACAGGGGAACGTCTCCCGAGCGCAGTGTAGACACCGCAGTAAATCAACCTAAGCTATGTCGACTCCAACTACGTTATTCACGTAGTTGGCGTTGCGTAACTTAGGTTGACTTACCACAGTAGTGTAGACATAACCTAAGAAGATAGTCTAAAATAATGGGAATATCTGCTGTCTCTGGAGATATATTATTTTGCTGGGCCCAGAGAGAGAACTGTTTCCACTTGGCTAGGTAACATTTTCCAGACGTCCTTTCTATTATTAAGAATGGTTTGCACAGCTTCAGAGCATGAATGTTCTAGGCTTGATGCCCATCCAAATACCAAGCAGTGAGATGAGGCACCTCCAGGCTAGGATGCCTGAGTCTGCCATATTCGTGGGTCAACAGGTGCAGTAATGGCCGAATGCTGACAGATGGATGGGATGACATTTGTAGGAGGCTTGGAAACCAGACTGTCTGAGCCATTTGGGAGTGATGAAGGTGACTTGTTCCCTGTCCTGTTGAATCCTCAGTAGAACCCAAGGTAGTAGTGGGATGGGAGGAGAGGCACAGCTCAAGGCAGTAAGAAAGTATTGCCTCTGGAATGCTTTCTTTGAGCTACCCTGGAGTAGTTTATTTGCATTTCCTCTTTGCCTGAGAGGAAACAGGTTCCAATCGGGGGTTCCCCACTGAGTTAAAATGCTGTGCACCATGAATCATGCCACTCCCACTCCTGATAGATGGCAAAATGTCTGCTGCAACTGTCTGCCAATGAATTTTGAGTTCCTGGAGGGCCTGTCAATAGGGTGATGTGGTTCTCGATACACCAGTACTATAAAGTGACAGCTTCTATACACAGATTTTGTAGAATATGGTCATTAAATTTTGACATATCTACTGGTTTGGAGACAAGAATCAGGCCAAAGAGAAAAGGTTACAACTGAGGCCAGGAGGTGGTAAGAAAGAACTGGGGAGGCTGTTGGTCAGCCCTGCCCCTTATACCTTCAGTGTTTGGCATAGGCCCAAGCATGGACCTACAGATACTGCTTGCAAAAATTCTCTGGTCTCAGATGCATGAAGCACATATGCACCCATAGTGGAATACATATACAGACAAGCACTTGAAGAAAAGTTGCTGTTTCAGTGTCTTGCATCATCCAAACTCTCTCCACTTTTCTGTTTGAATCACTTTAAATGTCTCCTTAAAGCTTTCCTGAGCACCTTACCAATATAACCACAAGAATAAGTGTTTTATCATTTAAGACACTTCTGTATATATGATGGGTCACCATCATGAATCCTTCACAACAGTATTACCTAGCTTTGGGGCTCAGGAACCCAACCAATCAACATGCACATTCATGCCTATAGTCTCTAAGCACACACAGAGGACAAACTAGCCAAAAACACAAATATTACAAAGTGTTCAGAAGTGAGAGTTTAATTTTCCAAGTGTATAGACAGTATGTACTAAAAGTCCTTTATCTTTCCCCCCACAAAAATACAGTCTAGCCAAAACTTCCCTTCTGTCAAACTATTAAATTTACTGAATGCCCCTTCCCTGTTGGTTAGTAGGGCATTCAGTACCTATTGGCGAAGTAAATACATTTAGTGTTTTTTTTCCTTTGTGGGTCATTAACAACAACTGAATTTCCCCACAAACTCTGAAAATGCCTGCCAGTTTGTAGGACCATTAAATATTTTATACTGCCTGATCTTCTGTATTCTCAATCTCAGTACATTCAAGATTATATATTACATATATACACATTCTTCCAGGAGCAATTAGCAGCAACGGGATTTGAGCGAGGCATTTCAGAGAAAAAGGGAAAGAATGATAATTTGAGGGAAGTTTCCGTTCAGTACCTTGTGCACATTCACCAAAGACCCATTAGTAAAAGGATTTATATGCAACATACTTGTGATATTAAAGGAAACAATTATCTATCTTAAAATAATTTTAGCATTTGACTATTAATTGACTTGCAAACAAAAGTGAACTCTACAAATTAATTTATTGGCTAAGTGGAACAGAAATGGTGAAATGAAGCAGATTTAAGACAACGGCAGTAGTCCCTAGCAGCCTAAATCAGGATTAGGGCCCCATTATAATAGGCACTGTACAACATAAATGAAGCCATGATTCCTGCCTCAAAGAGCTTACAAACTTCTGAGTGAATAAGTCAGTCAATCAGTTGTAAATGCTAAACAAATGCTAATTTTGCAGAGAACTTTTCCCATTTTCCTAACAACATCTTTGCCACACAAGTGTGATTTCAACTTTAGGTAAAGTCCTGAGAGTGCTCACTTCCTCTACTGCTATATATTGTACCATATAAGTCAGGGGTAGGCAACGTATGACACGCGTGCCGAAGGCAGCACGTGAGCTGATTTTCAGTGGCACTCACACTGCCCGGGTCCTGCCCACCGGTCTTGGGGGCTCTGCATTTTAATTTAATTTTAAATGAAGTTCCTTAAACTTTTTAAAAACCTTATTTACTTTACATACAACAATAGTTTAGTTATATATTATAAACTTATAGAAAGATCTTCTAAAAACGTTAAAATGTATTACTGGCACGCGAAACCTTAAATTAGAGTGAATAAACGAAGACTCGGCACACCACTTCTGAAAGGTTGCCGACCCCTGTAATCAATTTTCATGTTTGCAGTTTTGCCAAATATCACGATTTCATCATCAGTCTCATTATATCTGGTGTTTTTCTTAAGGCCCCAAGATGCTAGAATCCAGGATTGAAAATCTAAACTTTCATTTTAAAAAAAATGAAGTTTCCAACCCTCACAGCTATAGAGAAAAGATTAAAAATGAGGAGTGCATCCTGCTCAGAAAGTGGAAGGGAAATTAAATGAACTATTTTTTTTTTTAATCTCAATATTTTGGGGGCTGTGTCATGATTTTTGAGGTTGACAATACCGTTTTTGTAATTCAACAAGAAATAGTATGTACGTGGTTTCTGATCTGGGACCAGGACCTAGTGTCACTGTCACCTGCAAGTGATAAAATTGGTTACCAATTCAAGCACTGGTAATTTTTTGTAAGGCATTTAACAACTCTACTGAAGTTAGATGCTAGTTATTTGGATCCACATGACTTCTGAATTATTAGAATAACCAAACCCCTCCACTCAGACTTCCTTCTGAGCTGCAGATTATCCCCCTCTATATCTCAACTTCACAAGTTAAAATTACTGAAATGACTATTTACAAGTAGCTTATTTTTTAGCCGAAAGGAGGCTACAATACTTGTAACAATAAATACTTCTCTTACTTATGCTTTGGTACAAACATTTACACAAACACTTAACTTTAACTATGTGAATAGTGCCATTCAAACTAGTATTTGCAAAGCTGGGCCTTATTTCTTATCTCAGTACTCAAATCTCTAAACAAAACATGAGAACACCACACAACTATTTGCAGGTGCCTTTAATCAGTGAAACAAATAGAAGATATTTACCCTTTACTTTCACACTGGATTAATACATTCAGTACACAAGTTTTAAAGTTAGTCCTGGAACTTTAATTGTAAACTGCCTATTCATGCATTTTATTTAACCAACTCTTGATTACACAAGTGACTGCAGATTTTAATTATTTATATTACTAAATCTTCCCAATTAATTAACAAGACAACTGTCTTGTTACTCTCAGATAGCCACACAGGCCATGTCCTTCCAAAATACCCTGCATTGACTTGAAGAATGGTTTTTGTCTTTATAAAAATTTTACATTGGACAATTCTTTCTCAGAAATGCCGTATTAGCAATAAGGACTTTCAGTTCTTTTCCTTTGCTGCAATTTGTTGCAAAATCTGGAGTCTATAATAATCTCAGTGCAGTTGCAGGACTACTGGTTTAAAAGTTAAAACAAATGGAAGAAAAATGAGTCTTCTGATGGAGTTGTTCAGGTGGCAGTTAATGGTTCTTTGACAAGTACAGCTACATATGCATGTCAGATACTCAAATCAGGACTATACCATCCTTCCCTGGTTCCCCACGCTCCCACACCTTGCACCTGTTTAACCAAATCAATTTAGAAAGTGATTTAAACCAGTGAAATGTGTATGTATAGACAAGACCTCAATCAGAATCTCCAAATCTCATCAGTCTACAAGTGGTCACTCTACAGTAATACTCATATTTCCCCCTCAGATAATCTCATGGGCTTTGTCTTCACTGTGTTAGGAGATAACGATCCCTTGTCTCTTTGATGGTAAAACAGGCTGAGTGCCAGATAGCTTGGCAAGGTCAGCACTACACCTCTTCCCTCTGATTGACCTTGCCTAGCTTACTCCACACTCCACTAAAGTGCTGTCGCTCTATTATGTTTTTACAGGGGGAATTCATGCACATGTTTCCCCACAATAAAAAAAAAATCTTTTTTTTTCCAGTGAAAAGACAGCCTGAGAAGACTTGTGGCATCTACCTTTGAAATCCATCTCCTTTTGTTCTCACCGCTATGGAGCCTTCCATGCAACCTCCACAACTCTGCCTCCATGACTCCGTGACCAGGGATGATGTTTAATGGCAACAGTTACAGTTAAACTTGCAGGACCCGGTAACTTACACCCAAGAAGATTAGAAGTACCGACGAAGGAGCGCTCACTCATTAATGCTGATCTTTAACAAATCTTGAATGTTGGAGATGTTCCAGAGGACACATAAAAGGCTAATTTGCTACTATTTTTTTTTTCAAGGTAAACAGAATGACCCAAGTAACTGTTTGCCTGACATCAATCTCAGCCAAAATCATGGAAAGACCAAAAGGTATCAGGATTAAAGGGTGGTTCAATAATTAATGTCAAATGGATATGGTTTTATGGAAAATAGGTCTTGTCAAACAAATTTGATATTTTTTTCACAAAACTACTAGTTTGGCTTATAAACATAACACGGTAAAGCATTTGAGTTCATACCACATGGCATTCTGATTTAAAAATTAGTTCTATACTAAATCAAAGCAGCACATATAAAATAGATTAAAAATTGGCAAGTAGAGTTCAGAAAGTAATTGTAGATGGGGAATCGTAACTCAAGCAATGGATTTTTAATGGGATTCCCCCAAGGGATATGTTCTTGACCTAATCATATTCAGTGTCTAACAATGATCTGAAAGAAAATATAAAGTCATCGCTGGTAACATTTACAAATGACAAAAAGCGGTAGAGTGGGAAACAATGACAGGCCAGTTATTCAAAATTATCTGGGTTGCTTCATAATTGGGCTCATCAGAACATCATGTGTTTTAATACAGCCAAATTCAAGATCATACAGCTAGGGATGAGTGTAGGTCATACTTACCAGATGGGAGATTGCATTCTGGAAAAAAAGCAACTCTGACGAGGTTTTAAGGTTCTTGGCTGATAACCAGGTGAACATGTGCTGTCAATGCAGTCCTGCGGCTAAGACAGCTAATGCAAGTCTTGGACATAAGCAATATAATAGCAAGTTGGAGTATTAACTCTGTATTGAACATTGATGAGACCATTACTGGAATATTGTGTCCAGTTGTAAGGTCCACACATCAAGAAGGATGTTGAACTACTAGAAAGGGTTCCAAAAACAGATGGAAAGTCTGCCTTACAGTGAATGACTTAGGAAGCTCAGTCTATTTAGCTTATGAAAGACAAGGTTAAGACACAATCTACATCAGTCTACAAGTACTTACACAGAGAAACATTTCTGACAGAGGGCTCCTCAATCTAGTCAAAGACAAAACAAGAGCCAAGAGCTGGAAGCTGAAACTACATAAATTCAGGCATAATTTTTTAAATGAGGGTATTATCCACTGGAACAACTCACACTTAGGGATGTGGTAGATTCTTCATCACTTGACATCTTTAAATCAAGACTGGAAATCTTCCTAAAATATCCTCTTGCTCAGCTACAAGATATGAGCTTGATGCAGAAATTACTAGGCGAAATTCCATGGCCTTCATTATGCAGGTGGTCATTATGCTTGAGGATAATGGTTCCTTCCAGTTTTCAAACCTGTGACTCACCTCTTCACATCTAATCAGGCACTCTGGCTTGCATTATTGCTCATCCCAGCAACAGCAGTCTCCAAAACACTTCCTATCATGCTGTCATTCCTCAAAAAGCTCATGTCTGTCTCGCTTACAGTCCTTTACTTTACAATTTCTCCCACGCTGGGAACAATCTGGAACACTGTCACCGCGGATGCTCAAAGTCTGCCTAAGCCTTTCTCCCAGGGTTTCTTCAATTTTTGTTTGTTTTTAATCTCAGGAGCCAGGTAAGCATGAAGGTTGGTAATGTATAGCATACAACAATCTTGTAAGAAACATCATCTGAATCCATTCTTCAAGTTGTTAACACAAGAAGTTCAATAAATAAGCCAAATAACAGGATCAGTAAAGGACAACCTCATCTCCTGTTTTGATGTCAGGAAAACAGGGATGACTTTTTTGGGAGGGTGACTTAAATGGAAAGTATAAGACTTTCAACAAGTTTCTAAAGGCAATGCTAAAACTGCAATTGAATTTCTCTGGTATTATGTACATGAAATCACATTTGACACAGTCACAAAGTTTTCTCAGCATATAAAGATAACTGGGACAGCCAGACACCATCAATGCATTGAACTGAACTGAGGAATGTCCTTAACTACAATCCTGAGATAACTAGTTCATTTCAGAGCCAGGTGACAATTATTTTTAGGTGAGATTAGGAAGCAAAGCTCTTCAGGAGTAACATTTGGGGGATTAAAAGCATGTGGCACGCTTTGTTCTCTATCCAAGTAAGCACCAGTATACAGCTTTTCTGAGCATTTCAAATAAAACCTAATAGAAATGAATAACCTAGCTGCCTTAAGATTTAACATTTTTTGCTTACTGGAGTATTTGGAATTCATCTTAATGTGAAGATCCTGGGCTATGTGTGCTTCCATTGAAATAGCAAGTTTAATAAACCAAGGACTTGGATTGAGTCAGAAACTGGGCACAGTTCTCCCACTCCTCTCAAAAGAAAAATGACGTTCCTCGTGGATAGTAGTCTGGAGCCAGCCTAGCCTTCATAACAGAAACTGTTCTTGCACCAGATAATTTTATTGCAGACCTACCAAGCCAGGAAGGTTTACTTTTGTATTCACCTTCAGTTTATGTGAAGTTACAGTGACTTTGCTACTTCCTCTGTACCTAACAGATTTCTCTCTTCCTGATCTGGATGGTGAGCTAGTGGTAAATAACTGGTAGCCATGCCTGCAGGAGTGCTAATATGTAACAATATTTCTGGACACTAGTTACCTTTATTCCAATGCTAAGCTACTATATATAAACAGTTTACCAAGTAGCAGATATAACCCTTCAGAGAAGCTGACCTACAAAAAGAAAAAGGCAACACCTTTGTACGTTATACTGGAATCTGTAACTGCAGATCAGAGGAACATTTAAAAATCTTGCAAAAATGAAACTTCCAGAAGAGAAGATACTACACCTCTACGCTGACATAACGTGACCCGATAGAACACGAATTCGGATATAACGCGGTAAAGCAGTGCTCCGGGGGGCGGGGCTGCGCACTCCGGCGGATCAAAGCAAGTTCGATATAACACGGTTTCACCTATAACGCGGTAAGATTTTTTTGCTCCCGAGGACAGCGTTATATCGGGATAGAGGTGTATTTGCTGATCCTGCTTAAAACCTTCCCCATATAAGATTCCCCATAAAACCTTTCCACTTTGTATATTATTTGGCCCATGCAAACCCCTACATAAAAATGTTCTGAAAGGCAAGAAGAGCAAACAATTTGAAACTGGAAGAAATCAAATCATCAGCACCAGTGACACACATCTGAGTTAACCGACTATCCAGATGGCTCTGATTAATAACCAAACTGAACCGTGAAATTGCTTTAGCTGCATTAACTATTTGATTGATCAATGTCAAAGTAGTATCTTATTCACAATGAGCAATTGTGTCTATTCGGCTAAGAAGTTTTCTTAGCATCCTTAGGAAAATTATTTGCCCTAATGCTTTACAACTAGCAGTGAAATAAGGCTTGTAATTACTATACCATAATTGAGTTTTCCTGAATTTAAAATCAGACCTGTGCCTCTTTCAGCAATATAAATCCCTATATGGTTTGGGACCCATGCATTTTTGAGTGGATTTCTCTGTTTGCAGTATATCCCTGGAGCGCTCAAGTTTGCAGTCTCTAGATTGCCCTTCTCTAGAATTTTCTTTCCCCCTTGGTCCAACAGGACCTGAGCAGGGTATGTTGCAAGGCCTGTTCAACTGGTGTTTTGCCTGGAAGGTAGAGGTGAGAGCAAGTGAGTGTGGGCTTTTTGCTTAGGAAATTTCCTAAGTAACAGTGTCATTTTGAAAGGTATGCATTTTTATATTATTGCAGTTACCTAGATAAACACATTGTGATTTGTAAAATAAATGCTTCACTGCCTCCTCAAATGACCCTATGAAGCAAGTAGAAACTGCCTGGATCCAGTACATTCTCTTCAGTGGTTTCCAAAAACTAACCCATATACCAGAACTTCTACTTCAGAAAGTTGGTAGGCTGCAACTTTAGGTCATTTATATATGACAGAGGTTCCCAAACTTTTTATTTGCTGTGCCCACCGCGTGGAGACCCACATCCCATGTGTGCCTCCCTTTCATCAAGCAGAAATAGCACCTCTGTGGATGCCAGGAGTCCGGAAGCCCACCTCCCAGCCAGGGCACACCCCAGGCAGGTGGCCCCAGCAAGAGAGACAGCCAGACCATGCCTCCCCATTTCCCCACCCATGGGAACCCCAGTCATCATCAGGCTCCTCCAGCTGCAGCACACCCACCAGTACACGCATGCAAGAGCCTGTGTGCACAGGGAGGAACTACCTCCCAACATGGCGTACATGCACCAGCCTCCAAGAAGGCGAGAAAACTGGAATGCTCCCCCCTTCCCTGTCTCCCAACCCCCCCGCGCACACACTTCTCATGCAGGGAGAAAGCATGCTCTCCCTTCTCCCGCCCAGCAGCAGTGGCAGAAACTGGAGCAGGAGACCAAGCCAGCAAGAGAATTTTCACCAACTAGTCAAGTCCTCACATTCCCCCCCGACAACCCTGTTGCACTCCCCACCCCCCACCCAGAGGGCACGCCCTCTAGTTTGAAAACCAGTGATGTAGGGTGTAATACTAAGCTTCTCTCCTATACTAGTACCTGACAGCTGTGCTGGTGCTCATTTCCCATTCAATCACATGTGATTTCCTCACAGAGCAACTCCAAACTCCAGTGTCCACTGCTGGTTCAAATACTTACAGCCAACTGAAGTGATGGGAACTGACTGGATTTAGTTAAGGTCTTACTCTGGTAAATGGATGTACCTGTGCAAATAGACTGAGACTATGTTTTCTAAAGAGCAACCTATCCACACATGGTTCCAAACTTAAGGAGAACCTTCCAACTTCTGTTTGCTAGAGCTTTGAATGAAAAGAGTAGGTGACCGAGGAGCTGCAAACACTTAGCTCAGAGCCCTGGACTCTGTAGCCTGGACAGATAGAAGGTGGTGTCTAGAAATGTTCCCAGAACTACATTAGGAAGTTTCTCAGAAGGTAGATTAGTGACTGCAATCTGATGCCAGAAAGAGGCACACAATCAAATGTGGTTTTCCATCAACTCTTATGTAGATGATAATCTCTATGTTTGGTCCTATGCCCAGTAATTAAGAACTGCAGAATTCTACGGCTGACACAAATTAATCCCTGTATTGATAATGCACAGCTGTGAGGAAATGAAAGAGGAGCTGACCCAGATACAGGCATGGTAATATTTACATCACTAAAGACACTTACTGCCTCACTGATAACAGAGAAATCTAATGCACCAACACTGGTGAAAACCACATTGTGCCAAACAATCAGGGTCAAATTAACACTTGTTATGCCGCCAATGGCACAGAAGTGGTTGCAGGAGCACTGTTCATCAGTGATATGCTGCCAGAATACTAACATGGGATTCCCTCAAAATTTTCTTTGTCAGTTAGCAATAAAGGCGCCCACTGGTAGTGAGCTGGGTGGTCAGTTGGGGATATGAGTCATCTTTGTTTCATGAGGTGAACAGACCTCCAATAGCTCGTATGAGAGGTCAGGTCAAGGTACAGCTGATGCAAAGAGGAGAACAGAGCTCCAGGTTACCTCCAGCTCTTCAAGTCAGACTGCCACTGGGTGGAGCAGGCAGGTAACTGTGGAGAAAGAGGTAGCATGCAGCAGCTACAGGACTAGTGCAATGGGAGTTTGGCCTCACCTCCTCTCTTCCTTCTGCACATGCACTGCTGGAGTTGCCAGCGAGGGGCTGGGCAGTGAAGACTACATGCTACATTCCCCCATACCCACAGTGCGGCAGATGCCTGCTCAGTCCCAGAGCGCTGAAAATTTTAACAAACAGCGACAGCCTAAGCATTTCTGAGTAGGCCTAAAACTATTTTTGCTGCTCCTCCCATTCCGCAGTGTAATCAAGATCTTTCCACCATCACACAAAGACACCCAGGGCCAGCTTAAGCATTTTACAGAGAATCAAACACCCAAACTTGACTACCTCATTTAACAAAGATGTATATGTGAAGAGAAATCTTTAGATTTCCTCTTTCACACACACCCCAACTCTAGCCTCCGCCTGTCGAAGGGGAGTCCAAAAAGTTTTTCCTCTTCACTCTGCTAGTTGTTTACACATCACTCTAAATTTTAAAAATGTCTTTGCAAGGAAGAGTGAAAGACGTGTTTAAACAAAAGCTGAGATTCTGATTCATTAAACTGAGGGTATGTCTACTCAAGACAACAGGTTAAAAATAGCAATTTGGCCAGAGCGGCACAAGGGGCTGCATGGGCTAGCGACACACACCTAATCCCACCCAACCCCCTGTGAACGTACTCAGGTGGCTAGCTTGAGCCGCCACTCACGTAGTCGCAGCCACGATACAATAACGCACTAGCTTGGACGGAGTTAGAGCATACATGTCTACCCAATCTGGGAATCACACCTCCCAGCTGCTTTGTAGACATACCAACTCTCAAGATGATAAATCTCTAGAATATTTTTTGGGGGGAAAAAAACCTCTCTGCAGAGGAACCATTAAGAAGATGGAGAGAATGCCAGTTCACTATGATTACACAGTAGTGAGCAAAGAAACAATGGGCAATAACCTCACATTCAAACTGCTTAACTCCCACATGTTTGAATCCCTGTGCAGAATTTCCAGTGAAGTAACATCTGTCAAGCAGGCAAGAGGTCCTTCCAGAAAGAGAGAATACTTTTTTATAAAAATATTTGCAGAAGTTGAAGACAAAAGAAGAGTTCCTATTCCAACTTTGCTTTGAATTTGTATGTATGCACTCATACACAATATGTAAATAGCAGTGAGACCTATGTGTACAGCTCTTCAGAATACTGAATTTTGCAGGACATTATGCATTTCAGACAGATGCAACGGACCAGGCAGCTGTACCATCCAGTCAGGTGCACTGAGTTGGTAGCCAGAAGACTATGAGTTTAAGTCTCACATCTACTGATTTCTGTTGTATTGTCATACTCTTCATAGTAGTATTGACCAAGACTAAGAACATACCCTAAAAACCAGGCAAATATATTTTCCCGGTTTTACAAATAAATTAGAGGTTGCACAAGGTCAAAACTGGTAGAGTTGGGAATAGAGATTTAAGTTCTAATACAGCTGATCCAAATCTTATCCACTCAGCCACACTGCCTCTAAATAATGCCAAACCTATGAACTTGGGTATCCTGCCTTTGAAGCCACTCTAATCCCAAAGACTGCACTCCTCTCCCAAAAGTCAGCCACTCATACCACAAAAACGGATTGCCATTCCCAGGAGATTACACAAGTCTTTATATAGTCCCTCACCTTTCTTACACACTTTGATCAGCAATGAACTACCACTGCTGACATTTAAATCATCCAGTTCTGGGCCTCGTGCTTTGAGAGAGATGTGGACAAATTGGAGAAAGCCCAGAGGATAGCTACAAAAACGATAAATGGTTTAGAAATCCTGACCTATGAGGAAAGGTTAAAAAACCAGGCATATTTATTTTTGAGAAAAGAAGACTTAGTGGGCCTTGTAACAGACTTCAAATATGTTAAGAACTGTTATAGAGAGTACAGTGATCACCTGTGCTCCATGTCCACTGGAGGCAGGGGAAGAAGTAATTGGCTCAATCTGCAGCAAGAGAGATTTACGTCAGATATTAGGAAAAACTTTCTAACTATAAGGATAGTTAAGCACTGGAATCGACATCCAACAGAGGTTGTGGAATCCCCATCACTGGCAGTTTTTAAGAACAGGTTGGACAAACACCTGTCAGGGATGGTCTACGTGTATTTTGTTCTACCTCTGTGCAGGGGACTGGACTGGACGGCTTCTCAAGGTCCCTTCCAGCTCTACATTTCTAAGATCATTGGGCATAGGAGTAAATAACCCATTGAAACAAATGGGGAAGCTGACACCTCCCCAAGTTTGTTTCAGCATATCTGCAAAAGCAAGCATGCACCAGTTAACTTGGAATATTAGTCAAGCACATCTACACAACCATTACAGCTAAAGACCTACTTTTCTTCTTTTAAATCAGAAGAGATTCTGGGGAACAAAAGGGCAGCCTCTAAAGAAAGTGCAGCAAGTCAGAGACTTGGTTCAACATGGCCCAATATGAGCCTGAGCTTTAGTGTAAATACGAGGTCTTGACTCGTTCTAAACTCGGATAGCGATGACGCTGATAACTACAGGCTAAAATGAATAACATTTCAAACAACCTATTCTAGTGTGTCATAGTCCCTTTTGTCACACACACAGGCATTATGGCTCACCAACTACAGTGAACCTCATGTAAAAGACATTTACCTTCAAGGAACAATGCCTCCATTACACTCAAAAACTAAGCTACAATGTATCATCTTCACACTTAATATATTACACCCTCTTTTTCAGGCAATAGACTCATAAAAAGGATAGTCACAGTAGGAGCTCATAGATTCCAAGGCCAGAAGGAACCATCGCGATTATCTAGCCTCCTGTATAACAAGGACATAGAACTTCCTTACAGCATATCTTTTACAAAAACTTCCAATCTTGATTTAAAATTTGTCAGTAATGAAGAATCCACCATAATTCTTGGTAAATTGTGCCAATGGTTAATTACTCTCACTGTTAAAAATATACGCCTTATTTCCAATCTGAATTTGTCTTCCTTCAACTTCCAGTCATTGGATCGTGCTATACCTTTTTCCTGCTAGATTGAAGAGACCACTATTAAATATTTCTTCCTGGCAGAGGTACTTATAGACTGTAATCAAGCCACGCGTAAAACTTCTCTTTGTTAAACTAAATAGACTGAGCTCTTGTTAGGCTTCCCACACAATCTCTTCCATTTGGTTCCTAAGAACTCAGTTTGCCTCCAGTCTCATCATTCAGATTCCTTTATCTGGCTTACAGCAAAGCTATGTTAAGTTGATCAGACTCAACCATAAGGGTTGAGTATAGGGCCTAACACATATCTAAAGTTACACAGAAAACCTTTTCCTTTATAAAAATTTACACATTACATTGCATTTACTATGCATTGCATCACATGTTCTGGGATTGGCTTAGTTCAGGGGTTGGCAACCTTTCAGAAGTGGTGTGCCGAGTCTTTTATTCACTCTAATTTAAGGTTTCGCGTGCCAGTAATACATTTTAACGTTTTTAGAAGATCTCTTTCTATAAGTCTAATATATAACTAAACTATTGTTGTATGTAAAGTAAATAAGGTTCTTAAAATGTTTAAGAAACTTCTTTTAAAATTAAAATAAAATGCAGAGCCCCCAAGACAGGTGGCCAGGACCCGGGCAGTGTGAGTGCCACTGAAAATTAGCTCGCGTGCTGCCTTCGGCACGCGTGTCATACGTTGCCTACCCCTGGCTTAGTTACTTTGTAAGAACCGATCCATGCACAGCATGTTATGTCCATGCACCGTTCATGTAAGACTTATTCTTTACATCATCTTACATTCCAGGCTTATCTTCTCCATTGTAAATGGTTCCTTGAGTATTCCTCCTTATCTTAGCTAGTACAGATATTGTCTCTTAGCTTACTGGCCCACTTACCTATCAGTTACACAGACATTTTGCTTCCAGTCTGTTGATCAATTTACCTCCCTTATTTCTGTCTCCCAAGAAATGAGGTCTTACCCATGTCTAATTACTCATGTTAAGCCAGGCTTACAGCTCCTTGAGTCTATCACTATAAGACATGTTTTCTAATCATTCTCATGGCTCTTCTCTGAACCCTCTCCAATTTATCAACATCTTTCTTGAATTGTGGGCGCCAGAACTGGACGTAGTATTTCAGCAGCAGTCACACCAGTGCCGAATGCAGAGGTGGGAAAACAAGATTCCACTGCTTATGTATCCAAGGATCTCATCAGCACTTTTGGCCACAGCACTGCACTAAGAGCTCATGCTCAGCTGATTATTCACCATGATCCCCAAATCTTTTTCAGAGTTACTGCTTCCCAAGATAGAGTCTCCCATCCTGTAACTATGGCTTACATTCTTTATTCATCGCTATATTAATTTACATTAAGCTGTATTAAAAATGCATATTGTTTGCTCGCACCAATTTTACCAAGCGATCCTCATCACTTTGTATCTGTGACCTGTTCTCTTCATTATTTAACTTTCCCCCAATTTGTGTGTCATCTGCAAACTTTATCAACGATGATTTTGTGCTTTCTTCAAAGTCATTGAAAAAATGTTAAATAGCCCAGATCCAAGAATAGATCCCTGTGGGAGCTCACTAGAAACACCCCCATTTGATGGTGGTTCCCCATTTGCAATTACATTTTGAGACCGATCAGTTAACCAGTTTTTAATCATTTAATGTGTGCCATGTTAATTTTATATCTTTCTAGGGTTTTTTTAATCAAAATGTCATGTGGTACCAAGTCATATGCCTTACAGAAGTAGATTACATCAACACTATTACCTTTATCAACCAAACTTGTAATCTAATCAAATAAAGGTATCCGGTTAGTTTGACAGGATCTATTTCTCATAAACACATGTTGATTGGCATTAATTACATTACCGTCTTTTAATTCTTTATGAAATTGAGTCCCATATTGGCACTCCATTATCCTCCCCAGGACTGATGTCACACCCACAGGCCTACAATTATTCAGGTCATCCCATTTATCATTTTTAAATATTGGCACACCATTAGCTTTCTTCTAGTCTTCTGGAACTTCCCCGTTTCAAGATTTACTGAAAAAAGTCAACAATAATGGTCCAGTGAGCTCCTCAGCCAGCTCATTTAAAACTCTTGAATGGAAGTTATCTGGACCTGCTGATTTAGAAATGTCTAACTTTAATAGCCTCTATTTAACATCCTTCTGAGATACTCTAGGCTCAAGGGTGTCATTGACGCAGAGGGGAAAAAAATCACAGAACACTGTGATGTGAAAATATTCTTATCCCACTACTTCTTGCTTTTGTATCATGTATTACTGCAGTAAAGACAAAAATTGTAAGTTACTATCTTTGTGGAACAATGTACAATTTTCATAACATTTTCCCTACAATGTGGGTCTACAAAAATGTTCAAAACTACATTAGTAGGAAAATGTTACAAGATGCATCAAAATTAGAATTTTGAACATGATAAAATTACTATTTGACACCATCAGCTCAGGATTAAACAATGACTGTGAATGGCTAGCCAACTACAAAAGCAGTTTCTCCTCCCTTGGTGTTCACACCTCAACTGCTAAAAGAGCGCCTCATCCTCCCTGATTGAACTATCCTCATTATCTCTAGACTGATTCTTGCCTGCATATTTATACCACTACATGCATCCAACAAAGTGTGTTTTCACCCACAAAAACTTATGCTCCAATACGTCTGTTAGTCTATAAGGTGCCACAGGACTCTTTGTTGCTATTTAACACAAAGTTGAAAATATCGGGGGGGGGGGGGGGGGGGGGGAGGGAGAGATAAGCATTTCACTTTCAGTACTGTACTTACTATAGACAATACTTACTGGGCATATTCTGCTAAAGGTAATTTAAAGACATCAAAAACTTCTTTGTTCTTCATTAGGTAGACTGAACGCAAGTAGGATACAAAACACTGAAAGGAGAAGAAAAGTGTTTTAAAACAGAAAAGAAAAATGCTCTCATTCAATTAATTGTATATTAACATTTTACCATATGGCTAACCAGAAAAAAAGTTGAGAATTCTAATACTGGTTTTGTCTAAGATTATTTATCCACATACTTTCAACAAAAGAACCTCTATTATAAGCTGATCTAGTTCTAATATTTCAGTACTTCATTCAGAGCAGCCTAATTGGCTCATTATGCTAATGGTGTGTAGTGTTAGCTTTGCTAGTCACAAAATACTCTTGTGAGGGCAGCTAGAAAGAGGAGACTAGTGCATGTATTACTCAAGAGCTGGGAGGGGAAAAAATGAAGTTATTGGACTAGAATATCTCAGTTAAACCAACGTAAAGATCTCCAGCAGTGACACAGTATGTAGCACAGTAACTTGGATTTTTTTTTTTTGTATTTTTTCTCATCTTTCCTACCATCTCAAACATTTAGTCTGTCCACTTATTTCATATTGCTTCCTGTCCCCTACCTTATTAAGTACACTTCTCTCACTTGCCAAAATCATCTCTCCTTTACTTCTTAAAATTTAAGCTCTTTGCTCCATCCTTGGAAACCATTTTTAACAACTAGTAGAATTTGTTTTATGGGAGGTTTTTTCCTCCCTGCAACTCCTCTGTTGAAACAACCTTGGCTGCAGATACTGCTTACAGCTTTGTTCTATCCAGACTGCAATCAAAAACTAGAAAAATCATTGCTATAACACTAGGCAACCTTCATTGGCAAAGCAGTGCATCACAGAGTAAATCACTGTTTATTCCAATGTAACCATTCTGTAATTTCTGTTTTGGGGCATCACTTGAAAAATTACATGACTGTCTCTTCTTTGTTGATTCATTCATGGAATTCTGAGGTGGCCTCCTGTTGTCTGAGATACAATAAAGCAGACTTGACATTTTTTCCCCCCACTTTAAAAAAAAAAAATCTTTAAAATCTATTCATCAATAACTCAAAACTCAGTATATACACTTGCTGACAAATGGACTTAATTTCATTTCCACAGAAATGTTGAAGGTAATATGGTAATTTCTCATGTTTTGCAGTATTAGTAGAATTTACTCTTTTGGTTTTGCTTGTACATGTACAAGGATTCAATGTAGCAAAGGAAAGGCTGAGCTGATCTTCATTAAATGGTAGTTTGTAACATGAGCCACAAAAAAAAAATTCTGAGTATCACTCTAGATCAGGGGTGGGCAAAATAAAGCCCACAGGGCAGATCTGGCCTGTCTAACATTTCTGTCCAGCCCGCCATGACTAACGTTTCTGTCCGGCCTCCTCTGCCCCCTTGCAATCTCTGAATTCGAGCCGCCAGAAGTCCCGCGCTCAGACCCACTGCCTCCCTCCCCCAAGTGACATGCCAGCAGCAGCCAGCCACAGCCACTTCCGAGAGCAGCATGGGGCCATGGCATGTAGGCAGCCTGCCTGAGCACTGCTGCGCTGCCAGCCGGGAGCAACCTGTGGTAAGCGCCTCCCGGCCTGAGCCTGTACTTCACACCCCCCTCCTGCATCCCAACCCCCTGCTCCAGGTCAGAACTCCCTCCTGCACCCAAACTCCCTCTCAGACCCCAAATCCCCTCCATTAATATAGTAGAAAGGTGCAGCCCGTGACAACTTACCAAAGTTCGCAAAATTTATTGCCCACCCCTGTTCTAGATCTTCCTATTTAAGTGCAGTGGTCCAATAATCCTGTAACCTATTCTTTGATTTGAGTCCCATTCAGTACACATTTTCCTCAATCTCAAGCCTTGTTCATTCACTATGTGGACACAGTACACAATCTATTAGGAGCATAAAGTGCAAATTCTTATATCATCATATACTGGTGGCAGAAGAGTAGCTAAGTAATTGCCACCCAGAGCCTCTACAGTATGAAAATGCTTGGTGTGGTTACCACTTTGTATTTAACTATTAGTAAAGCTAAGATTTTGTCATGGACATTTTTAGTAAAAGCCATCGACAGGTCACAGGCAATAAACAAAAATTCAAAGAAGCCCTTGACCTGTCCATGACTTACTAACAATATCCATGACAAAATGAGGAGGAAGGAGGGTCCAGCACCCATAGCTACTGGGGCTCTGGGGTCACCCCTGCTGCCCATAGGGGCTGGACAGCTGCTGGGAACTCCAGGGTCCCCCTGCTGCCCAGTAGCTGGGAGCTGCTGGGGGGGGAGGGAGGGGGAGTGAACCTGCCGCTGACAGCTTGGGGCTGAAATGGAAAATGTCACAGAGATCTCTGGAAGTCATGGATTCTGTGACTTCTGTGATATAATTGTAGCCTTAACTATTCGTGTGTAAATCAAGTGCAGTCTTAGTAGCATTATTTCTTAACATTTTGTTAAAGATTATGAAAGGGAAGAGCAGATTCCCCAACTCTTTCACCCTTAACGGCAGAACATTTCTCCACATTGGCCTGTGTGAAGCGTGTGTTTTCATCTGCTTGGTAAAAATCAAATGTAAAGGGGAAAAAAAGGGACTTGTGCCCATTTTTTCATGATTCATAGACTTTAAGGCCAGAAGGGACCATCATGATCACCCAGTCTGGTCTTCTGCACATCTTAGGCCTCAGAACCTCACCAACCCACTTCTGTAGTAGACCTATAACCTCTGGCTGAGTTACTGAAGTCCTCAAATCTTTATTTCAAGACTTCAAGTTAGAGAGAATCCACTTTTTACTCTAGTTCAAACCAGCAAGTGAGCTCTTCCCCATTCTGCAGAGGAAGATGAAAAACACCCACTGTCTCTGCCAATCTGAACTGTGGGAAAATTCCTTCTGAACCCCCAATATGGTGATCAGTCAGATCTTGAGTATGTGAGCAAGACCCACCAATCAGACATCTGGGAAAGAATTCTCTGCAGATGGAGCACATGCCACTGTAAGCAATCAGATCACATCATCCACTCCACAAACGTATCAAGCTCAATCCTGATGCCAGTTAGGTTTTTTACCCACACTGCCCCCCTTGGAAGGCAGTTCCAGAGCTTCATTACTTTGATGGTTACAAAACCTCCATCTAATTTCAAGGCTAAACTTGTGGATGGCCAGTTTATGTCCATTTGTTTTTGTGTCAACATTGGCCCTTACCTTAAATAACTCCTCTCCCTCACTGGTATTTATCCCTCTGATATATTTATAGAGAGCAATCATATCTCCCCTCAGCCTTCATTTGGTTAGGCTAAACAAACAAGCTTTTTGAGTCTCCTCTCATACGGCAGGATCTCCATTCTCCTGACCACCTTAGTAGCCTCTCTCTGCACCTGTTCCAGTTTGAATTCATCTTTCTTAAACATGGGAGACCAGAATGCCTCTCAGTATTCCACATGACGTCTTACCAGTACCTTGTATAATGGTAATAATACTTCCATATCTCCACTGGAAATACCCCACCTGATGCATCTTAGGGTTGCATTAGCCTTTTTCATGGCCACATCACACTGGCAGCTGATCCTGTGACTAATCAATACACCCAGGTCTTTCTATTTCTCTGTCACTTCCAATTGATGAGTCCTCAATTCAGAGCAAAAATTCTTGTTAGTTCCCAAGTGCACAACTTTGTACTATTAAATTTCATCTCATTTCCATTACTCCAGTTTTCAAGGTCATCCATATCTTCTTATATGAAATTCTGGTCCTCCCAACTTTGGCAATACCTCCCAACTTTGTGTCATCCACAAATTATAATAGCACTCACACTCTGTGTCAAGATCATTAATGAAAATGTTAAATAAGATTGGTCTGAGACGGATACTTGTGGAATGCCACCAGTAACCTCTTTCCAGGCTGTGTTCACCTTTCAGCATGAACCTTTGCAGTCTCCCCTTAAACTAGTTCCTCAATTTAATTCTTATATTAATATTCTTATATTAATCTTGATGTCCTCCGATTTAAGTAATAATTTTCCATGTCGAATTGTATCAAATGCTTTATTAAAATCCAGGTAGACTAGATCTATTGCACTTCCTTTGTCTAGAAAATCGGTTATCTTCTCAAAGAAAGATTGGGTTGGTCTGGCACAATATAAAACTTCTATAAAACCATGCTGTATTTTATCCCAATTACTGTTTACCTCCATGTCTTTAACTTTTTTTTTTTCCCCAAAATTTGTTCTAAGAACATGCATAGAACTCAGGTCAAACTAAGAGGCCTGTAGTTTCCCAGATCACTGTTTTTTTCCTTTCTTAAATATAGGTATTATGTTTTCAATTCTCCAGTCAGAGTACAACCCCCCAAGTTTATGGATTCATTACCTATTCTTGCTATTGGACTTGCAATTTCATGCGCCAGTTCTGTAAATATTCTTGGATGGAGATTATCCAGGCCGCCTGATTTGGTCCCAGTAAACTGTTTGTGTTTGGCTTCCACTTTGGATGTGGTAATTTCTTCTTCCATATCCTTGTTCCCATTAGCCACCCGGCCACTGCCCCCACTCTCCTCATTACTCTTATAAAAAACTGAGGCAAAGTATTCATTTAGGTATTGGACCATACCTAGATTATTTTTAATCTCCTCAGTGTTTCTTCTTTCCTTGTTTTCTTTATTTATGTGGCTAAAGAACCTTTCATTATTTGTTTTAATTTCCTTTGCAAGGTCCAACTCTGCTTGGCTTTTTTCACTTTTTCCATACACTTTCTGACCTCGATGAGGTAGTTTTGCTTGCTGAGCCATTAGTTCTTCCATTTCTTGTAGGCTTTCTTCCTTCTCTGAATAACCTGTTTGAGATACTTGTTCATCCAGCTTGCTCTGCAAGCTTTCCCTACGAATTTTTCCCCTTGCTTGGGATGAAGGCTTCAGATACTTAAAGTCAAAGTTAAAGAAATTAATCCCAAGACGCCTCCTCCACATTCAGATCCTTGAGTTATTCAGTCTACCCACTTCCATAACCAATTCCCTTAATTTATTAAAGTTTGTAGTTTTGAAATCAAGGACCCTACTTGCAGATCTATTTTTGTTTATCCTTCCATTGGAGTTTAAATGGAATTGACCCATGATCACTCCAACCAAAGTTATCCTCTACAACCAGTTCTTCTATGAGGTCTTCACTAATTACCATTACAAATCTAAAATGGCATCACCCCTTGTTGGTTCAGTGACTATTTAGTGAAAAGCAACAGAGGGTCCTGTGGCACCTTTAAGACTAACAGAAGTATTGAAGCATAAGCTTTCGTGGGTGAATGCCCACTTCATCAGACGCAAGTGAAGCTTATGCTCCAATACTTCTGTTAGTCTTAAAGGTGCCACAGGACCCTCTGTTGCTTTTTACAGATTCAGACTAACGCGGCTACCCCTCTGTTATTTAGTGAAAAAATCTGTCGGCTATCACATCCAGAAATATGTGGGCCCTACAATTATCAACAGCACTTGTGCGCCAATCTATATCTGGGAAATAAAAATCTCCCATAATCACTCAATTCTCAGTAGTATATTAGACAGATCTCTGTCCATATCCAAATTGGATCCTGGGGCTCTGTAGCAGACCCCAAGCACTATCCCAGAGGAGCCTCTTATCTTTCTTCCCCAAAGTGATTTTGACCCAAACAGATTCCAGTTTATCCATTGCATCACTTCTAATTTTACAGTGTATCTCATCTTTAATATACAATGCTACTCCTCCACCTTTACCTTTCTTTTCTGAACAGCACATACCCTTCTATACCTGTATTCCAATCATAATTACTATTCCGCCATGTTTTCATTACCCCTATAATAACTGGTTTAACTTCCTGCACCAGTAGTTCTAGTTCCTCCATTTTGTTACCCAGGCTCCTTGCACTTTTGTACAGACATCTTAGCTGTTTCTGCTTGTCTTCACCCAGAATCCCCACCCGATTAGGTACAAACTTTTTACTACCAGTATGTATCACCTACCTGACAGTGACTGTCATTCTCTTTCCTCTTGTTGTCCATTCTCCTACACTCTATTGTTCCTTTCTCCATTGGTGTATCCTCTTTTACTTGATTTTCCTCCCACTCAATATTAGAATCAGGTGTGGAGATTACATGAGCTCTCGCCACCATCTCCCCCAAATTCCTAGTTTAAAGCTCTTTTAATCAATTGGTTGTGCCAACCTCCTTCCCAGAAGTCTATTTACTTCCCTAATCTAGGTGGAATCCATCCCATGAGAACAGTCCTCTGTGAATGTCTGCTAGTGGTCAAATATGCCAAAGCCCTTCTTATAACTCCACTGCTTGAGCCACCTGTTGATCATCATAACCTTGTCCTGCCTTTGCTCTCCTCCAGACAGGTAGACTTCCACAGATCACCTTAGCCTCCATTTCTTTAAGGATCTTCCCCAGCCTGGCGTAGTCTTCCTCGATGCACCTCATCGAGAATCTAGCCGTATCATTTGTTCCCACATGAAGGCCGGTTAGTGGACTCTTTCCTACTCCCACTAGGATCCTCTTCAGCCTCCAGTATCTTAGCTCCCACCAGACAGCACACCTTTCTGTTCTCCAGATCAGCTCTGGTGACAGGCCTTTCTGTTCTTCTTAGTAGGGAGTCCCCAATCACATAGACCTGACTCTTCCTGGTGTTGGTACAATTATTCGACCTTCATTTACCAACTCAGCAAACATGTTCCTCAGCTCTCTCCCCCTTCACAAGCTGGTCTTTTCCTCTGCCTTGTTCTCATAGTCACTTGCTTCCACTGGCCACTTTCTTCATCCAACAGTCTACCCTCACAGTTCTCTAGTACAGCATGCATCTGCAAGTCTTGAGCCTCGTCTCTCCTTCCCTCCATCACCTGCTCAAATCCCCTTCGAAACCTCACCACAGTTTCTGTCTGCATCTCCAAACCTCAGATCTTCTCTTCCATCCGATATATCAAGCAGCACTTCAAACAAAGCAACTTTCAGGTACCCTCTTCAGGATAATGTACATCACCACAGCTTCCACATCCAGTCATCTTCACTGTAGCTTCTCAGGTCACTACCACTGCTGTCAGCATAGCTGTCATAGCCTTCCCTCCTAAGCTCCTGTCAAGAAAGAAAAACCAAAACACACATACAAACACCAAACTCCCCTTACAAACTCCCACTCAAACTCCCTGTTTTCACCTATGTTTCCTGGCTCCTATGCCATTGGCTGGCCGGTTGGCTGCCTTTATAGGTCTGCTGATGAGGGAAGCTCCCAGTCAAGGTTCAGCTGTGATCAAAGGCTCTGTTTCTCTCACAACACACTGCCCACCATCAAACTTCGTAAACTAAAACAAACCAGCAAGCAAACAAACTCACTCACTGCTAACGAACACGGGTTTGCCTCCCTTCTCCAACAGATCTCCATTCAAACTCCCCTGTTTTCAACTCTGTTTGCTGGCTCTTGTGCTGCTGCTCTACAAAAGGAGGCCTGGATGGTTTTGATTTACAACAAAACCTGACCTAGACGACTCTAGGGGCTACTAGAAAACCAGAACAAATAAACAGAAACCTAACTGAGATGAGAAATGATTTTTATTCTGACTGTTTAAAACCAACACACTTGGGAGAAATCATTTCTGTTAATGATTCAATATTTCTGACCTTTCAGTTAGAGGGTAAGAATGTTTTCCATACCCTTGTGAACCCCAAGAGATCATCCAACAAAACCAATCAATCAGTCCTGATCCCTACCGGGGCCTCTAGGTACTCCTATAACATAAATACATAATTATTTTTCTAAGGGAAAATGAGGAAGCAAGAGAAATTTTTACATCTGAAAGCAGCAAAACACTCAAACTCATGTTTTCCATTGGCAGGTCACTTTAATGCTAATTTTTGTTATTGGTATTACTTGTAGGTATGCCTAGAGTCAAAGTAGCACAAAACTTCCTATTATAGGGCTCCATTTTCAATCACTCATTTATTTTCCCAAACTATACATTTTCAGGCTGAGATTTCCCATGACAGGTCTCCGCACCCTTCTAGTATTTTTTAATTTTCAGCAAAAACAGAACTTTTGCTAAAAATTAAGTATGGGGAAAATACGCAGTTTTGCCCATATTAAAATATTATAACCATTTCACTGACAAGCTTGAGCACTTCCAGGCTCTGGAGCAGGGATTTGAAATTTGGCAGTGTTTTTGCCCTGCTGACAGGGATGTGCCTTTTGGCATCCCCATAAACATCCATCCAAATCTGGCCACGCTATGAGCCTCCAAAATCACTGTTCACACGATCAGTAGACTGCTGTTAGAGTTTGGCAGCTAAATTCTCTAAGGAGTCCAACTGTACTGTGCATGCTCTGTCCCAGAGTAGCAGGGACCGAGCAGGATTCTCCCTACAATTGCTCCTCTCAGTTGCCAGGATCCATTGTGATGCCAGGCACAGGAAACAAGAGCAGGGAGACTCGTGTGTTCTCCATGTGCCCATTCTGGTGGCACTCAGGTAGCAGGAGAAGCAGAAAGCATCTTGACTGGAATGCACAGGGAGGAGGAGCAGAGAGATGCAGCCAAAAGAAGCTGCGGGGCAGGGGAAGACAGATTGTAAGGGACACATGCTAGGAGATAGTGATAGAAGGGGACAAGCAAGAGACTCTGTAACCACTAGAGAACCTAGGATTCCCAAGCCTCAACATTCCTCTTTCTAGCAAAGTTGTGAAATCTAGTGGCAAAGTGTGTGTCTTCTCCTCCTACTATTGATGATAAGGAGTAACTGGTAGCAATAGTAGGTTAAGTTCAAGCAGTTGATGTTCTTCTTATGATCCATGTAAGGGTCAATTTGTTTCCACAACAGAATTTTTGAATTTCAGTTTGCCTTTTGGCGGAATTTTGAGGACATATGCTCAACTTAATGGCATTTCTCTCTTTGGATGCAATATGTTAACCTCTGAATGCCACATCCAATCAATGGGTATGGGAAAGAATAAGGGGGAAAGAAAGAGGACCTAGTGTGATCTGAGGAACACAGCCCCTGGGCATGCTGAGGGACACACACAGACTCTGGTATATGAAAAAATGGGGGACCCTACTATGGGGGGGAGGGGCATGAGGGACAGAGCCCTTGTTATGAGGGTGAGGTTGAGCAGCCTGCAGCAAGACCCCGAAGTACAGGGGGATGAGATGGTGGCACATAGGGAGTTCCTGGGGGCAAATAGAGGAATGCAAGCAGCCCCTGGAGTGGACAATACACTACAGAAGCAACCAACTGTGGGTGAAGCTACTAGCAGTACTAACCAAATGCCCTAGGCCCAATTTGTCCCCCTTTCCCCCTTCTGGTTTTCAGATCTTCACCAAATCAATAGGGTTCTTACCCTCTGATGGATAGAACATGCTCTGAAATTCTAGACTGAATTCAACCTTCAAAAGTTATTGCATTACAGCCAAATACAGAAATGTCACCAAGCTTGAGTGTAAGGCTACAAAGGCTTGGCCAATTAACATCACAGTAGCTCCTAGAGGACCCAACTGAGATAAATTGCTATGGAACTAGGCATTGCAGATACACCTAGTAATAGACAGTACCTGCCCCAAGGGTAAACAGAAAAGTGACAAAAAGGGTGGGAGAGACGTGTCATCCCCATTTTACCGGATGAGGCACAGAAAGATTAAATGATTTCCCCAAGCTATTACATGAAATATGTAACAAGGCCATAAACTGAACTCAGATCTGATTTTGGTGCCTTAAGCACAAATCCATCATCCCTCTGAAAGATGTGTTTTCAAACACACACAAACTGCTGTCACCATTTTAAAATTAAAAGTGATTCCTCTTAGGTTTCGAAGCCCATCTGCACCCACATTGGACAGCCAAAAGGGGAAAAAATATGTCAGCCTGAACCTTTAATTAGCTGCTCCCGCTGTTTTAGCAGGAACGAGTGGATAATGCTGGCTGACATTTCCACTTTTTTGGTATTGCTTTCAGCCATAAAAATATTATTGGATGAATTCAAAGTTTGCACCATTATGGAGAATTAACACCAAATGTCAAAGCTGGATTATATGAATATTTCTATTATAGTAGCATCTACCCTCCCCAAATCAGGATTGGGGTTCTATTGCGCCAATATAAAATTAGCCACAATTTTGATTTAGTTATATCTTTCTCACATTGTAGTTTTCAATATACAAAATACACATACACAACAATGTGCTTTTTTTATTGGTCTGCTACAGCAAAAATTGGAGCAATAAAACTTGACTGAATATGAAGTTTTAATGGACTATACTATTATAACTTCTTGCTAGTCCCTCCAAGAACTGATGAGGAAGTGACGGATATATACCAGTTCAACATCTAAGCCTTCCCTATCAAACTAGAGGAAGCAGTGAATGTATCTGCCTTATATTTTCCTTCAAGAATCATTAATTCACCCCTCTCTGGCAGGGCCCATATGTACCACTCTCCAAAATTAACCTTCCATTTTCAACAGGAAGCTGCAGAGCCGGTGTGATTTTTGAAAATTTCGTTCCTTGCCCTTCATGCCCACTCATCTCCTTCCAAATGAACCATCAACTCCTTAAATCATCCAACAACCAACATGTTATTTTCATTCTAATATGAATGTTTAACATGCTAAATTGTTTGAAGGGCTACAGTAATCTGAATCTGATTAGCTGTCATTAATCTACACTGTAAACCTCTTCACCAATCAATGTCTCCCCAAAAGGATTTTTAAACTCAGCCATGATGAGGAGCTCAACACTAAGAACCCACATATCCTTCAGCTGGGAGGCCACGACCATCATTATACTATGAATTCACCTGAGTACGCACACCACACCACACCCACCCACCCCCTGCCTGCATGATTCATTCTGGCATACAGGCAGATAATTTAATGCTTGTAAGTTTCAACAATCTGCCTGATCAAAAAAACCAGACAGGCCAGACAGACCTGTAACACATGCCCTTGATAAAACCAGCATTCTGGGTATGATTCCGAGGTTAAGATATCAGCTGTGATACAGTCATTGCTCTAAAGAGCAGGAACAACTAGGCTCGTACACACACATCCTGTGTAAAGGAAGAGCCCATGCCTGATGCATCTTTTTTCCATAAGTTAAGAATTTTGTATACTGACCCCATACACATATTCATCTGTAAGAGAGTATACTTTGATTTTACATTTGTATTAAACTCTATTATAAAAACTGTAACAGAAATTGGATTTTCAGGGTAGCTTTAACATTAGATCCATCAGCCTGAAAGAAAAGCCCTTGTTTGACCTTGGAAATGTTAAGACTGTTTCAACTAACCTCATTTAAATTGATCCCCCTTTAAAAAAAATAAAACCCACAAATCTTAAAGAGCCAATGCAGAAGAAGCAATTGAAAGGGAAATGGTTTATTAGTTTTGTCAACCTAAGCCAAAGAACATTCATTTGTTACTGCTCTCACCCCTTCCTAGCCAGCTGTTCCATCATGTCCTATGTAAATTTATCTAACCGTAAAACAGAGTTACAGTTGCAGATGATCATGATATGCCACCAGGTATTTTGGTCTAAAGAATGCTTTGCCAAGGAGGAAACAAGGGGAAACTTGCACTGCCGTTCTCATGTTACAGCTGAATGTCTTAGGATTTCAGTCCAGAGCCATCAATCTGGCACCTTTCATAAACAAAATTACTTTTAAAAATAAACATTCAATAGTCATCAATGGTCATTTAACTAACTAAGGACCTGACCTCATTGTTGTTACTCAAGCAAAACTCCCACTAATGTCCATCCATTGGACAGGGCAGAGAGAGGTAGATCAGGGGAGGAGCCAGGAGGGGGTGAGAAACCTGAAGAGCACAGACTGGGACTAAAACAAGGGGCCGGAGTGGGGGAGAGACAGGATTGGTACAGGGACAAACTAGAGGGAAGAGAGCAGAAGGGGTCACGCGTGGAGTGGGGGGAGGGTTAAGAGTCTGTGCCCACTAGAGAACACTCCCTTCCCCAGCCCAGAATCGAACACAAGATTCCTGAGTCTCACCATTCCTCTGATGTGCACAAACACCTTTGAAACCCATTGACAAAGTGTCTCATCCCCCTCTAATGGCTTGTACATAGAGGATTACAACCTACTACTACTATGAATTACTCTGTTAGCTCAAGTGGCAGAGGTCTGCATGGTGTAACTGAAGTTCCAACCCTGCTGATGATCTAAAGTAGATGTCAATATGATGCCACATAACAGAATTTGTTTTTTCTTGTGTGCATGCGTTATGATATCATTGTTAATTATATGATCACATGGACCCTGTCTCATTCAGAGCACAGGATGGATGGTACTCACTTAAGGAGTAGCTATCCAATATTGTGTGTCCTCCTCATTGTTTACTGTGTGGCTCCATGCCTTATTCACTATTCAAACCTTGGTCTGAAGACAGAACTATTAATTTCTTCATGGGCTTTTCTGTGGCACTCCTCACTATAGAATCTAAGTGTTTCACAAACATTAACAAATTTATTTTCATAACACCCCTGTGAAGTGGGAGGGTGGTATTATCCCCATTTTACAGATGGGGAACTGTGGCAGTGGAAACTTTAGACGCTAAGGTCTAAAGTTTCCACTGGTTTGGGTTGCCAATTTGAGACACCTAGGACCTGAATTTACAGCGTACTTAGCATTATATAGCACTTTATATATTCCAGCAGAGCTCCCACTGATTTCAGTTGCAGCTGCGAGTGCTCAGCACTTCTGCGAATTAGACCAAGAATCTCAAGTCAGGTACACAGAAAATGAGGAATACAATTAGTGAGCACCTGTAAAAAGTTTGGTTTAAGTGACTTGCTCAGCATCACAAAGAAAGGCTGTGGTAGTGGCAGGGCCAGAATCCAATTCCCCAGGAAAGCATTCAACTGCCTCTGCCATGACTCCATACTTTCTCTTCCTGCAGTCCCCTGCCTCATTCATCACACACCTTCCAACTTCTGCAACAAATGAGGCAGGAGTCCTGCAGACAGCAGCCTCCTTCACTACACAACCTGATTCATCCCCACAGCATGTCCATTCTATGGAAAAAATAATGTGTGATCATGAAATAAAAAGCAACAGAGGGTCCTGTGGCACCTTTAAGACTAACAGAAGTATTGGGAGCATAAGCTTTCGTGGGTAAGAACCTCACTTCTTCAGAAGCTTATGCTCCCAATACTTCTGTTAGTCTTAAAGGTGCCACAGGACCCTCTGTTGCTTTTTACAGATTCAGACTAACACGGCTACCCCTCTGATACATGAAATAAAAGACTATCATAATTCATACATAAAAGGGGGCAAAATTAAGGTTGCATGGGCACTCTTAATTCTGGCATTTCCTAACTTTGAGTTCTTGACTTTGCAATCTTAACAACATTTAACAGGTTTGGGTTTTGTTCGCTTGTTTGTTTTTGGTGTGCATGTGTAACAAAGCAAGACAGAGATTTTAGGGGGTTCTATGCTCCATCAGAGTTTCTGAGGGAGTGGATGGAGGAGGGCAATTAGGATGTGGGGTAAGTAAAAGGGTGGTAAGACAAATTACTTCCTCCAACAGCCCTATCCTGACTATTAGGTTCCTGTCCTAATCCTTGCCTATATATCCAAATTAATACTTTTCCCCCCAACTCATTAAGAACTCACTTGGAGCTGCGGAGTCAGCTCTCAGGGTGGGGGCAGCGCACGGAGACCCCGTCCCCAGGGGCCACAGGAACATGCCAGCCGCTTCTGGGAGCAATGCGGAGCGAGGGTGGACAGGAAGCATGACTTAGCCCCACTGAGCTGCTGGCAGTGGCCAGGCCCCAGGGCCCTTTTAAATCGCCCAGGCCCTGGGGCAATTGCCCCTCCCTCCACATTGGCAGGCCTGGCTGCAGCCCAGAAATCCCATCTGAGCACGGTTGAAGTGCATGGTCCTACCCAGAATGAAATGCAGGAAGCCAGGCCTGTCTCCTAAGGAATCCAATGGTCCAAGGGAGACCTAGGTTCAACTCCCAATTCCATCACAAACAATCTGTGCAACCCTGGGCAAGTCACAGTCTCTCTGTACCTCAGTTCCCTACCTGTAAAATGGTAGCGATAATACTTCTCGGCCTCAGAGTGATGAGAGGATAAGTACATAAAAACTGCAAGATACTCAGATGCTATGGTGATAGGGGTCCCTTAGATACCTAAGACAGATGGACTAAAGGGGTCGAAGGCACAGTCCTCCTTATAGCCACGACATATGGATTTTCCATCACTTAAGGGATGGATTACCCTGTACATCCAGGAGGTGCGACAATGAAAACCTTGATTAAAAATGTGGGCATTTGAGGTATAAAGTTACTTTTGTATTTTTCAAAATTACACAGATTTGAAGACTAAATTTTCTGGGCAAATTATTTCAGATCAGCAGTCATATTTGCCAGTTTCAGCAAGGTCTTTTTTTTTTTTAAACTTTGATAACCAATTAGTATTTTTAACATGCTCTATATCAGCTCCCGGAAGAAAAGCCATAGCAGAAAGAACTAGAAATATGTCTATGGTCCTTCAATCAAAAGAATTGTCAGTTAATTAAAGAAGAATGTATGTAATCCCATCTCCACTGTGGAAAAGAGGATGACAAAGAGAAGATTAAAATACTTGTCACAACTCCTAAAACAAGATCATTATTTCCCAATGGTGTCTAATTTTTTAGATTTAAAAATGATCATATTTAGCAGTTCCAAGTACATTTGCCTTAGCAACAGTTGGCAAGGCAGTTATTGTAACAGTAGTTCTATTTAACAAACATGCCTTCACAGGGCTGTGTTATAGACAACTTACCCTTTGAGCCCTCTCCTTTAACTCTTGATCTTGAGCTAAAAAAGCCTGCATCTTCTTTTGGACATCTACAAGCTTTTCAGGGTTGATTCTAATAAAAAAGGAAAATTATTTTACCTTTAGAAAATGTATTAAGAAGCCCATATTAAGTTCCCAGGAGTACATTTTCATTCCATCTGTATTATTTTAAAATGCATAAAGCTATCGCTACTGTGAACAAGGTTTCGCTAAAATCATGAAGATCAATCTCCTTAAATGAATAATGCAGGCAAGGCAAACAGGAACTTGGACCCTTGATCCAGAGAACAGATTGTTGAGAGGAAAAAGGTTTTTTTTAAAAGGTAAAGCCAAAATTAATATTAAAACACTTCTTCAATTTATAAAATGTAGAGAATGAACTCAGAACCAGAGAAGGAAATGTAATGTATTGTACTAATATTTTATTCCAAGACAGCACCCTTCACAAGAAGATCTCATAGCATTTTTCAAAGCTTAAATAAGACCCAATACCCCTGAGAGATACCAGTAAAGTTTTTCTCTATTACAGGGGTCAGCAACCTTTCAGAAGTGGTGTGCCGAGTCTTCATTTATTCACTCTAATTTAAGTTTTCGCGAGCTAGTAATAAATTTTAATGTTTTTAGAAGGTCTCTTTCTATAAGTCTATAATATATAACTAAACTATTGTTGTATGTAAAGTAAATAAGGTTTTTAAAATGTTTAAGAAGCTTCATTTAAAATTAAATTAAAATGCAGAGCCCCCCGGACCGGTGGCCAGGACCCAGGCAGAGTGAGTGCCACCGAAGAAAAAGCTTGCGTGCCACAGGTTGCCTACCCCTGCTCTATTATATACATTTTATAGATGGGCAAAACTAAAGAATATTGAGATTATGTGACATAAAAGTATCCCAAGATCTGAACTTAATGAGATAAGCCACAACTGCTTTGTTACAGCAGCCTCCATTATACCTAGTGACGTGTGTGTCGGCCACCTAACAAACTGCTTTACTTTTCTGTTTTCATTCAAGCTATTAATAGTTTGATCATTTAGTCTTTGCATTGCGTTCCTTTTCCATCTACCTCTATTCCCCACCTTCTAGTCCCAGGCATCTGTACCTCCCAGGCTCCTGAATAGCACAGTTAGATATGCTTCAATTAGTAGGGGAAAACGGTCTTTTGACAAACGTCACTATTTCACTCAAGAGGTTCTAGATCCAGATGACATTACTGTATGCCATCTGTTTACGCAGCACTGTACAATAAATGATAGGCCCTCCTCCGAGAACCCTGCTATCAAGAATCAGACATTCTCCGTATAGTGATTAAGTCTGTCTGGGCAACAAAGCTTTGATAAAAATCCTGTGCAAGAAATTACAGTGTTCTACAGCCAAAATGCTTCTGAAATAAATGTAGTCAAACTTTACTAATTCTGGGTCACTGAGAACAAAAATGATGCTTAAAATTGTTGATTGGCTCTAGTTTTCAAGATATGCTATTGGGTCAGTATATACGACCCTTGACTTGGGAATGGCAGAGGATAAGTGAGTTATAAAGGGAAGGGATCTCAATTTAAACCAGAAATGACTAAAATACATCTTTGACTGGATCTATGTATAAATCTATGACTGGGTTTGGACAGTACTTGCTTTTTAGGCAAAACAATGAATGATGCAATCTGAAGCTGGTATTGCGTCATACATGATATCAATTGCATCATGTTATTCCTAGAAGTCATGGATGATGCAATCATAACGAAGCTTACATCACTCTGCTGAACAAATTGCCCTATATCAGCTCTAGAAATTATACAGTGTCGTGCTCTCTTATTTGTCAGTGTTTGATTTTGCAAAGGGACACATTTTTGTTTAGCCAAAGTGAGCAGAGATGCCTCGTACTTGTGTGAACAGTGCAGATAACTTCTGCTATGTTTGTGGCGAAGTGACTTTTGCATCACAAAAGCGCAGTATAACCACTACGGTTAAGAAAGCCTATCACCTTTATTTTGGCTGCAAAATTGGAAATCAGGACAAGAGGTGGGCCCCACACATATGCTGCAACACTTGTGCAACAAATCTTGGCCAGTGGTTGAACAGGAAAAGGAAATCTATGCCTTTTGCAGTGCCAATGATTTGGAGAGAGCCAACAGATCATACCAGCAATTGTTACTTCTGCATGGTGCCTCCAGTTGGGAAAGGTGTGTCAAAGAAGAAAAAGTGGACTGTGCATTATCCAAACATTCCATCAGCTATACGCCCAGTACCCCACGGAGAAGGACTGCCGGTTCCTGATGCACCAGAATCATTCTCACTTGAGTCAGACGAGGAAGAGGATGAAACTTCTGGTCCTGAACCATCAATGTCACAGGACCCACATTTTCTCCCATCCTCCTCCTCTGAACCACACCTCATAACACAAGGTGAACTGAATGACCTTGTCAGGGATTTGGAACTACCCAAGAGTAAGGCAGAGCTGTTGGGCTCCAGACTACAGCAGTGGAATCTCCTGGCAGGTGATGTTAGGGTTTCCATGTTTCGTGACCGTCAAAAGGATCTTGTCCCATTCTTCTTCATGGAAGGTGATCTTGTAGTCTGCAACAACATCGATGGTGTGATGGCAGCCCTCAACATCGTTCACGATTCAGATGAGAGGAGACTGTTCATTGATTCATCGAAGGCGAGTCTTAAAGCTGTTTTACTGCATAATGGCGATGTTTTGCTATCAATTCCAGTTGGTCATGCAGTCCATATGAAGGAAACCTATGACAACATGAAACAACTTTTGAGGTGCATAAACTATGACCAACATCAGTGGCAGCCTTGTGGCGATTTGAAGGTTGTTGCTCTCTTGCTTGGTCTGCAGACTGGATACAAAAAGTACTGCTGTTTTCTCTGTGAATGGGATAGTCGTGCAAGAGATTCCCACTACATCAAGAAAGATTGGCCACTCTGGCAGTCATTGGAGCCTGGGAGGAAAAAAGTGTTCAGCATCCACCACTTGTTGAATCACGGAAGATTTTGTTACCACCCTTACACATCAAGCTGGGTCTGATGAAGAACTTTGTCAAGGCCATTGACAAAACACAAGCAGCTTTCAAGTACCTCCATGGAAAATTTCCAAGGTTAAGTGAAGCTAAGATAAAGGAAGGTGTCTTTGTTGGTCCTCAGATTTGTGAACTTCTTCGAGATGATGCATTTGACCATGCACTGCATGGCAAGGAAAAGACGGCATGGAAAGCCTTCCAGTTAGTGGCAATAAATTTTCTCGGAAACAACAAGGCAGACAACTACAGGTTGTTGGTGGAAAACCTCCTCACGGCATACAAAAGCCTTGGTTGCAACATGTCACTAAAGAGACATTTTTTGCATTCTCATCTAGATTTTATTCCACCGAACTGCAGAGCAGAGAGCGATGAGCACGGCGAGCGATTTCACCAGGACATTGCAACAATGGAGAAACGCTATCAGGGCAAATGGAGCCCATCAATGCTTGCAGACTATTGCTGGACAGTGACAAGAGACGCTCCATTTAATGAATACAAGAGACAAGCCAAGAAGCGCCGAGTAGACACTGAATAGGACTAAACTATGTACATAATAGTTTTTTGCCTTTTGTTTCATAATAAATTTTATTTATATAACCCTTTTGCTGATTTTTGAAGTGTTACATAACCAGGACAGGTGAAATATTATCATGTAAAGCAACCATAAACACATGAAAAGATCTAGGTTTACAATTTATGATTAAAACTCTACTATCTACACAATATACATAGACATAAAATGTAAAAACTTAAATATCTTAGAAACAGTAGCCAATCAGTTGTTTTAATTGTCAGATTTGAATTCAGCACATCAAAATACATAATAAATAGCACATTTTATCTCTGAAGCAGACGACTTCTCAAAAATTGTAGACCAGTGTTATATATACTAACCTCTTCTCTGGTAAAGTATTGTTGCAATCAGTAACTGTGCTCTTCTTTTGAGAATAAAGATCATATTAATTTACAAGGACTTCTGAGCTTTATTGAGTTACCATTTTAAGTACCACGCTTTATCAGAACTGGGTAGCAGAAAGCTGCAGTGTAGCCAAAAGCTATTTCCAGATTATACATACACCAACTCACTGTAATTTTAGATAAAGGCTGCATAGCTGGGTGGTAAGCTCCAAGCAGGCATAAATACTAATTTGGTTTGTACATGTAAAGGTATAAAACAGATATTGTTATAAGGAAAATGAGGAAAATGTATGTTGGTGCACTGAATCATTCACAGAAATCAAATTAAAGACATGAAAAATGCAAGCTCTTTTTTTAATCCAACTGCAAGTAAAACATGCAGTTTAATGGTATCTTAATAAAGCAAGACTGTCACAGAATCATCATATGCTACCTCTGTCAAAGAGGACTGAAATCGCTCACTAAGCTTTGGTAACTTACTTGATTTCATTGACAGGTACTTTTCTCTGCGACAGTTGGTGAACCATGCCTTTTTCTTCAGAGGGAAGCAGTACTAACAAAGCTTCACCACCTTCTTTGTACCTGATGAAAAGAAGAAAAAGAAAAGCAAGGATCTTTGATTAATGGGTTTAAAAAACAAACAAAAACAAAAACAAAAAACAAACAAACACTCAAAAGGAATCACATATAGCAAGTTTAACAAACCTTGATCCTCATACCATCCCCAAGTAGCAGGCAACTATCCTCATTTTGCAATGAGAAAACACGGGCAGACAGGAGACATGATTTGCCAACATCACAGATGGAGTTAGTGGTAAAACTAGGGATAGAACCCATGGGAGCCTGGCTTCCAGACACAGATTTATGTCATTAGGCCATACCGCTCTGCACATGAGGGATTTCTGTGGTTATGAAACGTTCAGTGTTATAGGATCCAGTTATTTGTTTCAGCTTTTAGTCACTGGTCATTCATAACGTTAATTCGCAACTCCTTGAAAGGCCTGAAGGACTGGAAACCTACTACAGTCTTCATGTGGAAGATGGGCAACACCTGTTAAGCTCAGCACATGTGTAGACTGTTGGCTGTTTTATATATATTTTCTCTGTACTACTTTTGTCTTAAGTAAAAGTACTGTGCTTTGTGAACAATGGCTGGTTACTGGTAAACGCTGTCAAAGCCCCAGGGAGACAGCAGAATTGTAGGCCCTGGATTAAAGTCAAACATGCTGGGAATTAGCACAGTGAGTTGCAAGGGAACTGCAAGAAACCTAAATCTCTGGTCTGAGGAGAAAAGGATGCAGGTCCCAGCCCACAGAGAGGTGATGGTGAAGGCTTGAGGGGAGTCCTTGAAGGGGCAGAGATGCAGCTAACCCCAGAGTTGTGACATATGATCATGGCGGGATCGCACTTGTGTGTGCTCCAAATGTATCTAATTTTTACTGAAAGACTAGCTATTTAGACAATTCATCAAGGTATAATTGAAAGAAAAGCCAGAAAACAATAATGAACTGAAAGATATTAGATGCCAAACAATAAAAGCAGAGATTGATTGTCAGTACGAAAACCGGATCTAGGATTCTCTCTTCAGTATATTTAATAGGTGTTTGGGATGCAGTCAATTTGGTAATTACCCAGATTTATGTTTGGCCGAAAGTTCAGAACTCCTACACTTCATTCTTAATGTCTCCTACTTGTTGGCTTCCTCCTTGGAGTAAGCCTATGTTGCTTCCTATCTTATAACTAATTGGAGGGAGAGGGGTAGGTGGAGAAAGAAATAACTATCATTGTAGTAAATAAACAGTGTGGCTTACAAATCCCACTAAAAGAGATATAGTGATCAACTAGCACCTGTATTTTCCAAATCTACCTTCACCGAAACAAACATTAAACATATTTAATTCAACTAAGACAAACAAGTTTAGCAACTGAACATAGTATCTACAGTGCAACAAAGGTACAGATTACTGGGAAAATTCCTGTATAAGATTCCCCATTAAATACACATCAGTCCAATTACACTGTCACAGGCTAGCTGGTCCTTTAAGGCAAGCCAAGCTCAGCCTTGTTTGTCACCTACCAGCTAGCCCCCAGCAGATGCTGATATGGCAAGTTAAGATAGTGACCCCAGCCATGAGAGGATCAGGAAAAGACCACTTAAACAGAGCTCAACTCAGAGTGAGGAGACCCCAGAGAGAGGAGCCAGAGGAGTTCTCTCTCTGGGAAGGACCTGAAAAAGCCAGACTGGAAAAGACCCACAGGGAGCAGGGTAGGCTCATGTGGAGGAAGCCCTGAAATAGGCCCCACAAGCAGCAGAGTCTGGGGAAGGGAAGCAGTGTAAGAAGCAGGGGAGGAACTCTGCAGGAGCAGGTTAGGCTCCTGTGTGAGAAGCCCTGAGGTAAGACCTACAGGGACGAGTGAGATGCTCAAGGAAGCCTGCCAGGAGGAAGTAACATAGAAGGTATGGAGAACTTCAGTGTAGTCCAAGAGGGACAGAAGAATGGTTTGTTTGGACTCTTAACTGGACTTTTTGTTATCCCAGAAGGGGGCTGAACTTTCATGAGAGATGGCCGGAGGGCCAGGCCATGGAAGATGCAGAGAGTTAAGCCATCGCAGGGCCAAGGAAGTGGCCACTAGATAGCTCCAGAGACAGGGACCCCTTGCAACACCACCTCTAGGCACAAAGGTCCGCTATGGCGGTAAGAACAACCCATTACAGATTTATTTCAGAAATGTATTGAACTGGGACAGAATCCCATGAATGCTAGTAAATAGGGGTCAACAAGGAAAAATAGTGGGTGATGGCCAAATAACAAAACAAAACAAAGCCATTGTATAAAGCAGCACTAGAGGAGTGGAGCTACTCACAGGGATGTCTTTAAGTAAATAGCTACCGTAAGCCAGTAAGTAAATTGCTACCACCAGCAGCAGCCCATTTATTCCTGTCCTTTTCAAAATTTTACTTTATTATAATATTTCTCAACTGACGTGTATCAAAACATTTATCACCTATGTAACATGTTATCACCTATTTATCACAAAACATTTATCACCTATATCACCTATCCTGTGTTTTCTTCTTTATTCCCCTTTGCCTTATTTTTCTTCTCCTTCTATACTAGAGTATTTCTTCATCTATTGTTGAGTAGCTGGTTTGCCCTCTATTTTTTCTATACTGTGCACTAGTTTTCCCTCTACCTTTAGCTCACTCTTACCATTTCTTCTGTTCCTACATCTATCCCTCCTTTCCCCTTTATCATCTTCATATATACTTTTCTTCCTCTCTCCCATCAATTCCTCATTCTTCCTCTCAGCCCATCACATTCTCTACTGGGTTTCTCTATTGGGCCTCTCCTCAAACATATTCACTCTCCTTTCTGAATTCTTTTCCCAGTATCTCTCCCTTTCAAAGACCCCTCTCCTCAGATTCATTCTCTGGTATACCTTGGCCCCCTATTCTCCAAAGAGCCCAAAAGAGGATGAGAAATTAAGGAAAGGAGGTATATGGGGTGAGGGGACTCTGTAGGAAAAGGGAGGATGTGATTGGATTGTCTTTTCAGTGAGAAAATATATAGGAAAAGAAGACTGGAACATGAAAAGGTGATAAATGGGATTCTCAGTTATGAGGACTCCAACAATGCCGAAAGGGGGAGTCCGATGTGGACTAGAGAATGGAGGTGGGGTGAGTAGAACTGGTTGAGCCAGCCTCTGGAATGAAGCTTTGTGGGCTCAGGCTAATAGCCATTGAGCATCAGGCAGTAAAGCTGACGGTGAAAGAAAAGCAGGCAGTGAGAGGAAGAGAGGCAGCTGGTACAAATATACTGTGGAGTGGGCCCCATTCAATTTTAATCTAGAAGTGGCTCTGGTAGTTGAGAAACTTGTTATTTTCATCCAGATATATGACTGGTTTAGAGTCAAAAAGACAGTGGCGATAGAGTGAATAACGAGAACTCAAGGAAAACTTTTACTAAGATAGCATTTAATTTGCAGCCAAGTGGGTGTGAATGGACATCCTCAGACTCACTAAAATAGCATCATATGAAAATCATTAATGAATCTTGAGACAGGATGTGAAGGGCCCACATTTTTCAGAAGAAAGCACATACAATATTTCATTTAGTAAAAACTGCATCCCAAAATAGTTTACAAACTTTAATACCCAAAAGCAAACAGTATTATAAGCAACACAAGTAGCAATGACTATAGTTAAGGTTGGCCAATGCTTTCCACTATAACACGCTGATATTAATTTTGCTTATAATTTTGTCAACCTTTATTATTTGTTTGTACAGATTTTCTGTGCTGGGTATCTATCTCAGGCTGAAAATTTGGGGAAGTTTCAGCAAAAATGGATCAGAATGAGATGTGGGGGAAATAGAATTTAAAATGGGCAAAACAACCTTACAACAGGTTCATTGAGATGCTCTGGAGTACAGACTAAGTTTTCAAGTGGCAGCTCTTTGTAAGGGACGGGCCATTTGCGATTCCTGTGAAAATTCATCCAAATTATGATCTTCTGGAAATTTGTTTGCACATGCTCAGTAGAGACTTAGAGTTTGGCAGCTAAATTATCAGAAGATTCAGCCTGTAGTGCATATAATCCAACCAAGGACTGTAGGGGCTGAGGATTTTCCATGCCAATACTCCCAGCAGCCACAGGATGCTGCAGCATTGGGTACAGGAACTGAACTGGGAGACATTCTGGTGCTCTGAATGCACCCATGCAGCAAGCAGGAGGAGGTAGAACCAACCGGACTGGAATGCAGAAGGGTGAGGAACAGAAGGTGGTGGAAGGGGTCTGGCAGCTGAGGTAGGGAAGGAGGCCTCTGGAGTAGAAGGAGTAGCAAACAAGATGTCCCAGGAAACTATAGGCTAGTTAGTCTCACACTGATTCCAGACAAAAATCACAGAAAGATCAACTCAAAGGATAGTAGAATAATTAATGCCAACCAACATGCTTATGGAAAACTGATCTTGTCAGACAAGCTTGATAGCCTTTTTTGTTGCAATTACGAGTTTGATTTGACAAAAGTAACTTGGAATAATATATTTAGATTTCTGTAATGCATCTGACTTCATCCCAAATTGCTTTCTGATAACAAAATTAGCACTATGCAAAATCAATGCAGGCCATATCAAATGAATTAAAATTTGTTAACTGATAGATCTCAAAACAGTTTTTAAATTAGGAACGCCCAACAGTTGGCGTGTCTAGAGGGGTTCTGGAATCTGTTCTTGGCTCAAGACTTATTTATTCAATCTCTGTATCAATGATCTGGAAGAAAACTGAAAATCATTTCTGGTAAACGTTGCGTATGACAAAATGATGGGGGCAGGTCATTTATACAGACTGACCAAGGTTGCTTGCAAAGATGGGACCATTTGAACAACAAGCATTTTAACAGCCAAACACAAGGTTGTACATCTATGAACAAAGAATGTAGGTCACGCTTACAAGATAATAGGCTGTATCCTAGAAAGCAGTAATTCTGAAAAGGACATGGTTAATTTCAAAGTCATGGCTCAAGTTCAACTATTTATCCATCAGCTGAACATGCGCTCCCAATGCAATGTTGTAGCTAAGAGGGAGAACATGCTCCTTGGCTGTATAATCAAGGAGGAGCAGCATTGGCATTACTAGAAAACTGTGTCCAGTTCTGCCATCCTGACTTCAAAATATGTATAACAAAAATTGGAAAGGACACAGAAAAAGAGCTATACGAATTATTTCATATCGGGAAAATATGCCTTATAGTGACAGACTACGAAGGTCAATCTAGTAAATTTATCCAAGAGAAGGTTAAAAGGTGATTTGATCACAGTCTACAAGTACCTATATGGGGAAGAGATTTCTGATTGTAGATGGCTCTTTAATCTAGGGGACAAAGATATAAGAAAGTTCCACAAACTACCTTAATTCTGGCATTTCCTAACTTTTGAGTTCTTGACTTTGCAAGAGTAATGTTTTAATGCAGTTTTTTGTGTATAATAATGTTTAAGCTACAAATAACAGCAGTGCCAAACACACTGTATAGTGAATAAGTTGCCTTTCCAGAAACTAGAAATATATAGAAGGTGAAAAGCACACTCTGTGGAAATTTTATTAAAATCAAGTGTTAAAACTTGGTCTCCATAGATTATGATTATTTCAAAGTTTAAATTAAATCTTATAGAGCCTTTAGGCAGGGAAATAGTATTAAAGCTAAGAAAAGAATCACATTAAGTTAGGCCAAGAATATGAAGAAGGTCTTCAAGTGAAATTTCTTTGTGTTTTGTTTACTTGCCATTACTAGGAAGAAAAGCAATATTAAAAATACTTCTCAGCATGGGGGACTTGAGACATTCAAAGGGATTGAAAGAGATCTGATGACGATTGCTAGGTTCTAATCATTCACTTAAGCAATTCCCCTGCTTCTTTACACCTAATTAAGTTTAAGTACACACAAAATATTTCTATTGGCTTTTGAAAAGCCTGGATGGACTGTCTTATATCGCAGGTTGGAATTAAACTAGCCCAAAAACTGTGAAGTAACTGAAAAACAGACAGGCAGGCACTGCTGCTGTGCCTCCTCATTGCAAAACATGAAAACAAAAGAGTCAAAGGTTTGGGTAAACTGAAAACTAAATGATTTGAAACACCATCTGGAAGATTTTGCATCTGTTTAGATTTTTCATGGTGGTTTAGCTGCTGAGAAGACAAGCCAACAGTAAAGGCGCTTTATTTAGACAAATATAGACTTGCTTCTCAAGAAGAGATTAGCTATTTTCTCCTCAAACGACAACAAACATGTTAATAGATGACTACTGGTCTGCACCATCACTAGGCTTAAAAGGTCCCCTGAAAATTAAAAAAATGGAGCTTGTGCTTTTTTTGGTTTTTTTTTATGATGTATATGTTTTCCTCTGCAGTTAGGGGCACGGGTCACTTGCCGGTTTAAACTAGTGTAAATGCTGGATTTTCTATAACTGGAAGTTTTTAAATCATGATGTGAGGACTTCAGTAACTCATCCAGAGGTTAGAAGTCTATTACAGTGGATAGTGGAGTGGGTGGGTGAGGTTCTGTGGCCTACAATGGGCAGGCGGTCAAACTAGATGATCATGATGGTCCCTTCTGTCCTTAAAGCCCCTGAGTCTGTGTTTTAACCATGTTGATGAAATATGATTAGCAGTTAAAACAGAAAAAGGTAGAAGGGGAAGCTCACTGATTTTTGGTGGCTATTATCATAGGTATCAACATTCTGTGGTGATGAGGACATCAACTTGTAGCAATAAAGTACAGAAAGGGGAAGAGAATTGTAAAGATAACCAGTATGGGTATACAGACCTTGTATTAAAAAAATGTAAATGGGTTCTATCTTGATGAGCTTTAAAATAACTTTACTCTATCAAGATTTAGATTTTAAAAGACAAACTGTCTGAGCGATAGCCAAGTTCCAAAATGGGAATGTTACTGTAATTGTTTGCAAGAAGAATAAGATCCTTGTCTGTTTTTACATTAGCAGAGGAGAGAGTGGAGATGATAAAATGTATCAATCTTCCTAGGAAGCCTCACCATTCAGGTCAACAAGCCATCGGAGGGAATGTGGACAGAAACCCTAGGAGTGATCACCATGGGTAGAGAAAAATCATGACATCATACAGGCCACTCCAGCCTTTGACTATTCCTGCACCTGAAGAAGGCCCACTAGTAAGAAGCACTGGGCCAGCAGAACAAAACTGTGGCTCCTTGTTGCTCTGTGTGATCCCTATTTGGTATGGAGGAAAAAAATCTATTTAATGTTATCAAACCAAAGGGAGTTCACTGCTTCAGAGATCTTGCCAAACTGGGACAGAATGATGGATAAACCACAATTTCTACAGTAAGGGAGTTGGTAGCAGTGCTGTATGATTACAGCAAGAAAGAAAAGGAGACCCGCAGAGACCTGAATTGCTTGTGCCTCAATCTAGCCATCAAAAAGGACAAGTCCCAGGGCAATCTCCCACCACATGAGGACAGTTTTGAAGAGCATGTCAAAACAGCATCTTGGCAAACAAAGATTTGGATGTCTTCGCACATAGGTAGACCAGTTATCTGATCAGCATTGCAACATGGATGGAAAAATGTGAATGATTAACTACTTCCCATATTCTTCAAAGGCAGGGTTACCGTATTTTAACCCTTCCCCAAAGTCCCCACCCCAACCCTGCCCCCTCCCCTGAACGCTCCGCCCTCCTGCTCCTCCCCCTCCCCTGCTTCCCGTGAATCAAATGTTCGCGGGAAGCCTGAAACAGGGAGGCAGCAGGTAGGCTGGGGCTGGGGCGCGGCCCAGTCCGGCCCCCCCAGCCGAGCGGCTCCTTCCAGCGGCCGGCCGGCCCAGGCCAAGAGGCTCTGGCCCCAGCGTCTCCCACCCGGCTCGGCTCGGGCCCTGGTTCCGGCTGAGCGGCTCCGGCCCGCCCTGGCCCCAGCAGCCCCAGCGGCGCCTGGCCCCAGTGGCCGAGCACCGCCGGCCCCGGCCCCCAGCCGAGCACCGCCGACCCCCTCCCTCCCTATTTTCCCGGACATGTCCGGCTTTTTGGGATTTCCTCCCAGACGGGGATTTGAGGCCCCAAAAGCTGGACATGTCCGGGAAAATCCGGACGTATGGTAATCCTATTCAAAGGTCCAACGGCATCTGAGCTTGCACAAGACCTTCTCTGTGCTTGTAGCGGTAGGGTTCACTGCACAATCAACTGCATCTGCAGTCAGAACAATCCTCCCTGCACAGAACTGCCAATACAATGAAGACTGTGGTAACTCACGCACTCAACAGAGATCATGTTGAACAAGATGATATTGATGTTGACTAGAAGTGTCACCAGAGTTATTACATTTCAATACCCTCTGTACAAATTTATTATTAAATTTTGTTTTACCCTTTACATTATCATTGTGATGCTTTGAGGTCATAAAGAAATCCAATTTTATGTCTTGAAATAATACACAGTCATTAAACCAAGTGGCATTTTAACTAGTTGATGGTGTCATTGCTTATCCCCGTTTCTATGACTGACATCATACCTCACATGTCCTCTTCATACCTCATCTTAACATAGACATAATAAGCTTTCAAATGTGTTTCTGTAGAGAGGGTATATTTAGTCGACCAAATTGGTGGTGTCTGTTGCTCACCTAAACTAAATAGATAATTGTTAAGTCTGTCATGCAGCTGCCAGCACTCACAGAGGAAAGTTTCTTCCTCACTAGTTGAGATTGAGATGATGAGGGAGCTTTTCCAATGGGTCTATACACCCTGCACCCTGTGTTTTAAAGTACATCAAGATATGGTACACACATTTTTTGTTCTAACTCTAGTCCAGTCCTGATGGTCTCCACATGATGCTCACAATCTCTTCTCCTTTGTTGTTTCTTGCATCATTAACCAAAGAATTTTACTGGCAAACACTTGTGAAGTTGTAGCTTTCTGGCAGAGGGCAAGTATTTTTTATTTTTTTAAGACCATATCACATCATCTTCCCTCTCTTCCAGGTATAGAAGTACTCTTTTATATCAACATCCCCGTTATGAGAATCATCCAAACAGGTTTCATTTCTGCCACTAGATCATAATGCCCCTTCACTTAGTTATACAGCAGAGTCTTCTCTCTTATGAACAGACACTGTAGTGAGGGGGGAAAAAATGGACAAGAGTATGCCACAGCTTACTCCAACCTTATCAATAAATTGAATATAAAGGTCACTGCGTCCTCCAGTCTAGCTAGTAAGCAATCTATTTCCCACAGCAGCTGCGTCCATTCTACTGTACTGAAACATATGCTTATTTATTCTTTATTATAGTTTTCCAGGGTGGCATTGTGTCAGTGGGTAATTATGACCATAGCCAAGTTTATATTTTAGTGTGTTAGAACATCATTAGAAAAATATTCTAATGGAAAACATAGTCCAAGTTGATGCAATTGCAGGACAATGTCAGAATTGTAGCTAGGCTTCAGTATGTAATTGTAAAGAGATTTAAATAATATAAATTGTGAGTTAAATATGCAGTGGTGAGGGGCGTTTCTTGTGACCTCCGCTGGCAGCGTTTTTTTTTTTTTTTTAAGTTAGGACAATGAATTGAAGACTGCAATGTAATATGAACTAAACACTACAGTAGATCAATAAAAGCACTTCAAACAGGATTTTAACCTAATAAATAGTTAATTATACAAGGAGCTGCCAGCTTGACAATTTGACTATGCAGGTTATTCAGATTCCAAGAAACACATCCCATCTCTGGAGTGAAGGCAACATTATTGTTCACATTGGGGGGAAAAAAATTAACTTTGCTGAGTTATCCAAAACCTTAAGTGTTTAGTCACACTTACTTAGGTAGAAAACGTTACAACAGGGAGGGGCTTAATTACACAGCTTCTCAGTGACCATGATCCAGAGCAGGGGTCGGCAACCTTTCAGAAGTGGTGTGCCGAGTCTTCATTTATTCACTCTAGTTTAAGGTTTCGCGTGCCAGTAATACATTTTAACGTTTTTAGAAGGTCTCTTTCTATAAGTCTTTAATATATAACTAAACTATTGTTGTATGTAAAGTAAATAAGGTTTTTAAAATGTTTAAGAAACTTCATTTAAAATTAAATTAAAATGCAGAGCCCCCAAGACCGGTGGTCAGGACCCTGGCAGTGTGAGTGCCACTGAAAATCAGCTTGTGTGCCGCCTTCGGCACGCGTGCCATACGTTGCCTACCCCTGATCCAGAGGGATATATTTCCTGACTGCCTGAAATTATCCAATCATTTTTCCCTAAAAACAATTATGCTGCAGAGTATATCCATCAACCATATGGCACCAGCAGCTCAAAACTTTTTAATTAATGGGACTAAATTGATTTACCGTTATCATATTGTCTTGTCCAATAGAGAATGGACAGTGGTGATTTTGGATGATTTTTAATGTAAGATACATTTTCAGGATACAAGTGAGAGTGAACAAAACCAAGGCAGACTATATATAGTTAGACTAGTTTGATATACAGTACACACACGCACAAATATATCCACAAAAGGGCATGTTGGCTTCCTCCAGAGCCACTGACATCAACACCAAATCTCTCTCTCAGACTTATCCAAAACCCACTGATGCCAACAGAAAGACTCCCAATGACTTCAAGGGGCACTGGATCAGGTCCCATATAAGTATGTTACATTATGTGCACATGCAACATGAGGCTCCAGACTTACCCCTGCAACTATTAGAATCCCTACAGAAAGTTATTCTACTCTGTCCTCCATTTCACATTTAATGCCTTAAAAACACCTCTTGGTGCAGAAAAGCCAGACTTAGGTAAGGGTTTTATAGGCTTTTTTGGTAAAAGATGTAGGGGAGAAGTGGATTTATTTAAAGTCAGCTAGTAGCAATAGTGTAAATTAAATTAAATTAAATTTTTAAAATTAAAAAGTGTACTAAGCACTAAACACAGAAACATGTCCATGCACTGAATAAACTGGAAAATATAAAGCAGTCTTTTTCCCCCTACTATTTTTAAAAATGAAATCAAAGTTCCTGTAAAAGAGTCCTTTTCTTACCATCCTACTTATCAGTTAAGTAACCTTTGTATGGGATTTCTTTTACTCACATGTCCTCTTCATGCCACACAATGTGTACAATTACATTTTTGAAAGAAAAACACACACAGTAAAACTTCAAAAATGAAAATTAGCTTCTGCTGTCCCCTAGTGGCATTGCATTTTGTTTCACAAATGTGATCAAAAGATTTTCTCAAATCAAATGTAAGTTCCATGGACATATATAGCATACATCAAAAGAAATTAACAGCCAGAGGGGTTAATTCCACAAATGTCTCCACAAATATTTCATACCGTATTTGCTTAGACTGTTTGAACTAAAACCCACAAGAAACACAGGACTCTTCAGATCTTAAGATCCATATATTTCTGAAAGCCTCATGAAAACCCTTTTGTCACATTATAAAGGATATTTCCACAGTATTTTTCATTATTTTAAAAATCACTTATTGATTTGTCCAGACTTTAAAGGCATATCTACAAAATGCAACTAACCAAAACATCTTCTAAAACATTAGATACAAAGAAGCACTCCCAATCCACTGAAACAATAAAACTGCTTTCAAGTTAATCAGACTGAAAAAAAGATATACCAATCTCACTATAAAGTAAAAGCATTCTTGTATATCTCCTGATTTTTATTTTTATTTTTGGTTGTGGGAGGTGGTTTTATTTTACTATGGGTCAAAGATTCAGAGAGTTTTTTCTTCTTGCCTTAAATATATTTATTTTTCCAACACAAAATAATTTGATTTCAAAAGTAAATAGTATCCTGAAAGCCAGTTTTAATTAAAGCTGACACACAGGCTCCTAATTAGCTGAGATATTTAATTTAGCTTTCATTCCTTGCAATTATGCACTCTCATGGCCCATGAAACTTTCTAATTATCTCTAACCTCATTAATGATTACTATTAAAATGCAGTTTAATTTTTATTAATTTTCTAGAGACAATGTAGGCTTCTCACATATTAAACACCATCCTCTGAATACAGCCGAAGTCTACTACTCAGAGTTGGTTTAAAAAAAAAAAACAAAAAAAAAAAAACTGTTTTTACAAATCAGTCTTATTTGAAGTTCAAATTGCACAGTGTATATCTGAAGTTAAAGCAGATTCACAATTTTCTACATTTTTTCCCCAGTTTATTCCCAATATGTATGTTTCTCTAGGCAGTTATTTCTGGCTCAGCAAACGTATCTTTTACAGGAGCCACGAGAAAAAATGGTTACCTACCTTCTCATAACTGTTGTTTTTTGAGATGTGTTGTTCATGTCCATTCCAAGTAGGTATGCGTGCGCCGCATGCACAGTCAGAAGGTTTTTCCCCTAGTGGTACCCGTTGGGTCAGCTGTGGAGCCCCCTGGAGTCATGCCTTCATGGCGGTGTATATAGGTAAGGCTACGTTTTTGTCATGGAGGTCATGGAAGTCACGGAATCCTTGACTTCCAGAAACCTCGGTGACATTCTCTGCTTCAGCCCCAGGGGCTGCAGGACTGGAATTGGCAGCCAGCGGGGCCCTGGCAGGGTTCCAGCGACAGGCGACAGGGGGCCCCTTGCAAGGTTCCAGCAACAGGTGATAGACTCCTGAGGGGGTCCTCCTCATGGTTTCATCGATAGGTGACAGCCTCACATGGGGGAGGGGAATGCCTTGGGCGAACAGCTGGGGGTGTCCCATTTTCTCTTTGGGAAATATGGTCACCCTGCAGCTTCCAGCTGCCACAAGCGGAGGGGGAACCCCATAGCTCCTAGCCACCATGGTGGTGGTGGAAACCATGGAGCCGCAGCAGCAAAAGTCACAGACAGGTCACAGCTTCCATGGTTTTTTGTTTATTGCCCATGACCTGTCCATGACTTTTACTAAAAGTAACCATGACAAAAACTTAGCTTTATATAAGGTCCCCTGCTGACCCACTGCCTCTTCAGTTCCTCTGTGCGGAAACTCCGACAGAGGGGAAGGCGGGTGGGTCTTGGAATGGACATGAGCAACACATCTCGAAAAACAACAGTTACGAAAGGTAGGTAACCGTTTTTCTTTTTCGAGTGACTGCTCATGATGATTCCAAGTAGGTGACTCCCAAGCCTTACCTAGGAGGTGAGGTCAGAGTTCATGGAATTGCTGACTGAAGCACCACTCTGCCAAATGCTGCATGGCCAAGGAGGCCTGTACTCTTGTAGAATTTGCCATTAGTGCAGGGGCAGGTATCTTTGCCAATTCATAACATGCTCAGATACAGGACATGATCCATAATGAAATTCTTTGAGAAGACACCAGAAGGCCCTTCATCCTGTCTGCTACTGCGACGAACAACTGGTTTGACTTACAAAACGGCTTTGTGCACTTGATATAAAAAGCCAATGCTCACCGAACGTCTTTGCTCCCAACTGTTAGCGTGTGGCTTAAGGTAAAAAAGTGGGAGAAAAATGTCCTGATTCGCATGAAAGTGAGAGACAACCTTTGGGAGAAAGGCTGGGCGAGGCCTAAGCTGCACCTTGTCCTTACAAAAAATGGTGTATTGAGGGTCAGAAGTTAGGGCCTTAAGCTCAGACACTTTATTGAACCAGGAATGACAGATAGAGTAATGAGCAAGTCACTAGGGGCTCGAAAGGGGCCCCCCCATTAGTCTTGAAAGGAACAGATTAAGGTCCCAAGCTGGGATCGGCTGTCTAACTTGCGGGTATAATCTGTCAAGACCTTTAAGAAACCAACCGACCATCAGGTTGGCGAAGACTGATCGGCCAGACACTCCTGGGTGGAATGCCGAAATGGCGGCTAGGCGAACCCTTATTGACGAGACTGACAGGCCCTGCTTCTTTAAGCGTAGCAGGTCGATAAATTGACATCAGCCAGGCCTGGAGAGATCTGAGCCTCAGCCTTGCGTGTTGTACCATGTATGTACAAGTTACCATAAATCCAAGGAACTTCAAGAAATTCCTCGCTGTAGTGGTGCAGTATTGCTTGAAGCCTTCTATGATGTCATGCATTGTCCGAAAACGAGACTCTGGCCTGACCCAAATCCAACACTGCCCCAATGAACTCTATTCTCTAAGTAGGGGATAGAGTTGATTTGTGTACATTCAGGAGAAGACCCAGCTTGTCAAAGGTGGATCTTATCATGCTGACATGTTGCTCCACTTGCGCCTTGGAGCAGCCCCTGACCAACCAGTCGTCAAGGAACGGGAAGACCTGTTCCTGCCTTCTTCTCAGGAAGGCGGCTACGATTGCCATGCACCTGGTAAAAACTCGAGCGGGTGCTGACAAACTAAAGGGGAGGACCGTAAACTCATAATGGTTGTGGTTCACTACGAACCTGAGAAAGCGTCTGTGGGCTGGAATTATAGATATGTGGAATTACGCATCCTTTATGTCGAGGGCGGCGTACCAGTCTCCCAGATCCAGGGATGGGATGATGGCAGCCAAAGAGACCATGCGGAACCTCAGCTTCTTCATGAATCCATTGAGGCCTCGCAGGTTGAGGATGGGTCTGAGACCCCTTTGGCTTTGGGGATTAGGAAATATTGGGAGTAGAATCCCTTGCCCCTTAGCTCCTCAGGAACCTCCTCCACTGCTCCCGTGGCAAGGAGTAACTGAACCTCCTGCATGAGGAGCAGAATTGGAGAGAATATCCCACTTCTACAGTGCTAAGGACCTAGAGATCTTAGATTATCTGGGTCCAAGTACGATAGAAGTGGGACAAACTATTTAGAAAACAGGGTGAAGGATCCGGTGAGTGGATTGGTGCATCGCCCCTGGGCACGCCTTCAAAAGGCTTGCTTAGAGCCTGAGGACTGCCTCGCTGATCCCTGGCCTTGATTGGATGGTGGATGGGCAAGCTTACACCTACCATTCCTGCCCCGCTTCCTGGAGAAGTCCTGCCTAGGCTGGGGAGGGTAGAAACGCAGAGGGGGTTGGAGCTTAAAATGTTTCCGCTGGGTGGCAGCGGTGTGCAGACCCAGCGATTTCAAGTTGCTTGCGAATCCTTTAGGCTATGGAGCTTGGAATCTGTCTGCTCCAAAAACAACCCCATGACTTGCCGTCAAAGGGCAAATCATGAATTGTTTGTTGGATCTCTGGGGGAAGGCCCAACACCTGGAGCCATGAGCTCCTCCTCATGGCAATGGCGGAGGACCTGGTTCACGTGGCCAAGTATGCCACGTCCAGGGAGGCCTGTAAAGAAATCTGTGCCACTGCCTTGCACTCCTCGACAATGGCTACAGATTCCGCTCTAGAGTCTGACAGGATCAACTCCTTAAATTTCATCATGGAGTCCCATGAATTAAAATTTTATCTGCTGAGGATTGCTTGCTGGTTAACAATACGAAGCTGAAGCCCTCCAGTGGAATACATCTTCCTGCCGAAGAGGTCCAGCTTCTTTGAGTGTTTAGATTTTGGAGTTGGGCCCGCCTGCCCGTCTCTCTCATTCACTGCCGCTACGACCAGCAAACCCAGCTGTGGATGAGTGAATAAGTATTTGTACACCCTAGAGGGGACAAAATACTTTCTCTCTACCCCCTTAGCTGTAGGGGGAATGGAGGCAGGAGTCTGCCACAAGGTCTTTGTAGTGGCTTGAATAGTTGTAATGAGTGGTAAACACCCTGGAGGGCCCCTTGGGGTTAGTATGTCCACCATGGGGTCCTCAAACTCGACCAACTCCTCGGCCTGTAGCCCCATGTTATGAGCCACTCTGTGCAACAGCTCCTGGGGCACTCTATTATCAATGGGCGGGTAGCCCAGAGGATGAAGACCCCACCACCGCCCCATCAATTGAGGATGATGATGTCGCCCAAGACAGTACCAGGCTTCTTGTCCCTCCGGCTTCCTGGAAGCGTCCTGCTCAGTGCCGTGCTGCTCGGCGCTAGTAGCAGCTTCAGAGCTGGTGGTGGAGCAGGGACCCGGACAGGGCTCTGCACCGTGGTCTGATGCCTTAAGGTGGGGGACGGTCCTGGGTGGTAAAGGGGCATGTCCTTCTGAGTTTATGGACTGGCAGCTCCTGGAGTAAGTGCCCTGAGCCTGGTGGTATGCCCATGGCTCAAAAAGGCCAGTGAGTGCAAGCGGTGCTGTGTGGCCGCTGCGGGCTTCGGTGCTGGGGAGTGACCGTGCTAAGGGTCTCTATACCTAGAGTCCTTCCTCGGTGCCGTAGCTTCTCTAACAGAGACCAGAGCGCTCCGCACGGAGGTGCTTGGTGCTGAGTCCTGCTGGCCCGGAGCCGGCTGGGGACGGAGGGCTGCCTCCATAAGGAAATGTTTGAGCCTGAAGTCCCTTTCTTTCTTTGTTCTCGGGCGGAACCCTTTGCAGATCTTGCAGCAATCTGTTTGATGCGCCTCCCCCAGACACTTTAGGCAGGAGTCGTGGGGGTAGCCCATTGGCATGGGCTTGCGGCAGGTCCTGCACGGCTTAAATCCTTGGGATGGAGGCATGCCCTGAACTCCAAGAGGGGAGGGAATTGGGGTTGGGGGAACCCCCCACTTCTATCTAACTAACTACTGAAAACTAACACTAACTATTTACAGGTTAACACAGAGGTGGGCAAACTATGGTCCGCGGGCCACATCCAGCCCGCGGGACTATCCTGCCCGGCCCCTGAGCTCCTGGCCTGGGAGGCTAGCCCCCGGCCCCTCCCCTGTTGTTCCCCCTCCCCCGCAGCCTCAGCTCACTGTGCCACCGGCGCAATTCTCTGGGCAGCGGGGCTGCGAGCTCTTGCCGGGCAGTGCAGCTGCAGAGCCGTGGCCTGACCTGGTGCTCTGTGCTGCGCGGTGGCATGGCTGGCAGCCAGTCGGGTGGCACAGCTGCCTGTCCTGGTGTTCTGGGCGGCACAGCTGTAGCACCGCCAGCCACCAGTGCTCCAGGCAGAGCATTAAGGGGGCAGGGAGCAGGCGGGGTTGGATAGAGGGTAGGGGAGTTCGGGGTGGTGGTCAGGGGACAGAGGTGTGGATAGGGGTCGGGGGGTCAGAGGGCGGAGAACAGCGGTGTTGAATGGGGGCATGGGTCCCAGGGGGACAGTCAGGAAGGAGGGGGGGGTTGGATGGGGTGGCAGGAAGCAGTCAGGGGCAGGGGTTCCGGGGGCAGTCAGGGAGAATGGGTGGTTGGATGGGGCAGGGGTCCAGAGAGGGGGGGCAGTCAGGAATGAGAGGAGGGATTGGATAGGGCAGCGGGTCCAGGGGCGGTCAGAGGTCAGGGAGGGGTGGATAGGGCAGGAGCCGCCAAGGGATAAGAAGCGGGCGGGGGGCGGAGACCAGGCCACACCTGGCTCTTTGGGGAGGCACAGCCTCTCCTAATTGATCCTCCATACAATTTCGGAAACCCGATGTGGCCCTCAGGCCAAAAAGTTTGCCCGCCCCTGGGTTAACAGAAAGTCTAATCACTAGGGGAAACGCTTGCGGAGGCAAGAGAGACACACAGCTCCAACGACCATCACTGGCAGTAAGAAGGAATTGAAGACGTGGCGGGTCGGCAGGGACCTATATACACCGCCATGAAGGCGCAGTTCCAGGAGCTCCACGGCTGACCCGACAGGTACCGCTAGGGGAAAAGCCTTCCAACGACTTTGCATGCAGCGCACACCTACTTGGAATCAACATGCACTCGAAGAACTTGGCAGACTCCCCCACAATGAAAACCTAATGCAGGGCAGCTTTACCATTAATCTGTGAATTAGATTAGGAATCAGCAGGCACCTGTAAACAGGGCTGTAGCCATGGGTGGGCCTGAGTGGGCTGCGGCCCGCCCACTGGATGCTGGAGCCCCCCGAATCCACAGGCTGGGATTCCCAACACCTGGTCAGTGTCCATCAGCATCCCTCTCCTGTGCACCGCATTCTGCTGCCTGGGTCTCCAGCCCCACCCAGCCCCGCCCACACGAGGCACACCTCCCGCCTGGGAGAGGGTGAGTCGTCCCTGTGTGCCCCAGGCAGCTTCATCTTCGGGGGCCTGCTGAGCAGTAAAAGCCGGCTGGAGATAGTGGGGGGGGGGGGGGGAGGCAGGCCCCCTGCTCCCCCCAGTCAGTGCCCACCCACCCAGTTTTCCTCTCCTAGCTATGCCACTGCTTGTAAAGCTTTTCCTACAGAAGGCAACTGCTCTCTTCAAATCACCACTCTGCCAGCAAAAATATGTGAAGACTGGGTCTTATCCTTCCCTTGAAACCTCAGCAAAGCCTTACATACAGGCGATGGAAAAATTCATCTGAAAGGAGATCCCAACAAAGGTGTGGTGAAGTAAAGGGGTAGTCAGTCTGTATAGCAGAGAGAACAACCTCTCAACAAAGAAACAGGCCCTCTATCCCCAACATTCAGCCAAGCTTTATTCACACTACCACTATCTGACCTCAGAAAAAGTCTCATTTAAAAGAGGCTCTCTGAAAAGGCACCCTTTGTACCCTGGAAAGTTCTCTCAGCAGTATTAGAATTAAATCCCATTTCCTTTACCCTTTTTAATAGTCGTGTTAATAACATTTATACTTGTATAGCTGTTTTAGTCTGCAGAGTGCTTTAGAAGCATTCCCAATAGCATCTGGGAGTGACATGTCATCCCATCTTACAAGTGGGGAAAAAATCAGGCACACAGAACCTGACACGTTTCAGACAAGTCACTTAATACTGAGAAAACTCTCAAGAGTCCTGCTAGAAGCTGCAGTTACGCAATAATGCTGAATTTACTACATTTTCTTTTCCATGACAATACTGTGATGCCACAAACACAGGATAATGACACCATAGCAGGCTCAAGTTCAAGGAGAGGAAGAACTGGGTTACAGCCATGCATTGGCCTGCTAAACCCAGGGTTGTGAGTTCAATCCTTGAGAGGGCCACTTAGGGATCTGGGGCAAAATCAGTACTTAGTCCTGCTAGTGAAGGCAGGGGGCTGGACTCGATGACCTTTGAGGGTCCCTTCCAGTTCTATGAGATAGGTATATCTCCATATATTATATATTTTATTCCCATGCAGAGACCCAACAACCACCAGATCCAACATGCAAATGCAAGCTTTTGCAGCGCTGAGTTCCAAATTTATGTACACCCAGAGACAACAGTAGCAGCCGCATGTCTAAATGTAAGTAACATTTAATAGGTTTTTAAAGAATGCAAATGGTTCAGTTCATAACCAGCATTTCCAAAAGCAAGTAAAAACCCATCACCCCCTTCTAGAAGGGGGAAAAAGATGCAAACTAATAAGATAGTCTTTAGGTTTTTCATAGTGGGGGAAAAAATATCACGGATGCAGTGATTTTACCATTTGTCCGGGATGTGTCTTTGTATCTGTGATTTTAATAAACATACCTTTCAGTAATGGCTCCTGCCCTGTGGAGCTAGGCCTGGCTCCCCGCTCCCCATCATGATGGAGGGGCTGCTAGGCCAAACCTGAGCATTGCTACAACCCCACGCACCAGGTTACAGCACCCAGGAAGGGAAGCCAGGCAGGACAGGAGCTGCAGCTGCAGGGTGAGTGTGGGGCAGGCTCGTTCTCCATCCCCACCACCACCTCACTCGGGGCCCCTCTTCCTTGTTTGTCATGGCATTATTATTTTTTTTTAATATCAAAAATCAAACCCACGACTTTACTAAATTTAGCATGACTGTTCTGTAATTTGATAAAAAATGTTATGACAAATCTTCAGCACCAGTTATCATCTGAGATTTAATGTCCCCTCTGAAGTCTGTATATTTTTGAAATTTTTATCTACCGAGTTTTCACACAAGTAGGTATTACTCATGTGATTCTTTCAAGAAATTGCTTTAGGGAGCAAATAATAAATTGAAGTTGTTCCTATCCCTAAGAGTATGATTATATTAAATGTTGAAAAATTAAAGATTTTTAGAAACCAACCTACTTAATGACATCAGAATTTTCCAAATAAAAACACGAAACATTGCATTATCCTTTTCAAATGAATGTAATGCCATTGGAAGAAAATGGATTACCAGCACTAGAGATTAAAGTCTTATTTATCTATAGAACAGGCACAGCACAAATGAGCTTCCACTCTGCCTGGCACGACCACTTCTAAGGACGAGAGGAGAATTCAGTCTCTTAACTATTTAACTATGCGTATTCGTGTTTATAAAGGTTTTTTTTATATCTATGAAAAATTGATAAAGACAAACGCACTTCACATAAGCTGCCAAACAGCCTTCAGGTGGTAATGGCTTTTAGTCCCTTCTGACCTGTACCTAGCTGATCAGGTTATTAGTTTTCTTCCTATCATCAACACAAATGCAAATCATAATTAAACACGTACCTGGCTGTTCTTCCCACTCTATGAATGTATGTATTTGCATCCTCTGGGCAATCAAACTGAATGACCCAGTTCACTGCAGGGAAATCTGTGGAGAAAGAGATTCAAGTTTTAACACGTTGCAATATTTTATTTTGCAGTACTATTCCGAGAGAGCCATCATTCAGATCAATTTATAGACACTGCCTGTGAGCAATCTCTCTGAATTGAAAATTAATTGCATGTATCAGCATATCATAAACAGCTATCCCCTTTGTCAAAGTGAACTAAAATTAATGGCATCTTCATTTCCTAAGTAATGACAGTGCACTGAATGGAACGTAATTTCACACCTGACAAGGACAGACAGATGCTCTGTGTCTTACAGATAATAAATGCCCTGGTATTAAATGATTAAGTGAGTTGACCCACTTTTTATGTAGAATATCAATTTACCACAAAATCAGAGCTTGAAATTAGCTGTGGTCAGCTGCTACTACCATATCTATCCAGGTATTAAAACATCATTATCTATTTCAATGACAGCAAGGAGGAGGTTGCTAGGTAAGACTGAACAGTCCATGTTGAAAGGCAGTCATAATTAAAAGGAAGAAAATTTCAAACTTAATGGGCATTCCAGGCTAACAGCAGCAAAACTCTGTTGCACTGTGTAGAATCAATATTTACTATTTGATTATGGCTATGGTCACAGGATATGCACCAATTATCCACACAACTGTTTCTAAACAGATGCAGCCAAATAAATTCCTTAGCAGTGAGAACCAAACAGTATGGAAGGTAGAGATGGAGTCCTATATGCTCTGTCTCCTCCTAATTTAGAGCATTTCCCTCTTCTAATCTGTTGGAGACAAGATGATATTTTGGGCCAGTGAATTTTGCTGCTGAATGTTTGAACCCAACTTCCAATGCCACACAAGTGCAAGTGAGTCCTTGAAAGCACTTTGAACAATTACACCTAATCACTTTTAAGTTATTAAGTATGAAAAAAATATATTGTAAGATACAAAATCGCCATGAGAAAACATAAGGGAAGAGCTAATACACTTTCCTTCTAACAAAAAAAACAGTCAAAGGAAAGCAAGATGTACACAAAACTACTTCCATCAATAGGAATTTTCTTGTTCTTGCCTCAGCTATTGTTTTACTTCTTTAGAAGCAACAAAGAAGAGTTGATTTTTTCCCACGTTGACACATTTCAATTCAGAGGCAGGCATGACAAAAATCCCTCCAACTTCCTCTCATCAGCTAGTAGTTGGCTGCTCACTTTACCTACTTTTTAGACTAACCCATGGGACGCAAGAGGCATCCGAGTATTTAAAGCCTTTGAAAGCTTCCTTCTGGCATTCAGGACATCCCATTCTTGTTATTTATTTCGTAAACACAAGTTACTGAGTTCTGGAACAGCTGGACAGTCTATGGATTAGAGAGCCACACAGCTTCTATTCAACACATAACTAATTAACAGCATTACAAGATTGCTCAAAACAGACGTTTTACAAAGACAAATAGGAATAAACTAAGTACAGATTACTAAAGTGAGGCCCCGTTAAAGAGAAAGATTGCACTGAGGAGAAAGTATTTTAATTATTTTGCTTTTTGGATATAATGATTAGCTTTTAGATGAGGAGGCAACAAACTAAATGTAAACTTATTGTGTTTTAAAAATGCTTCTTAAAGCCTGGTTTCTTATATGATGCACTGCTAAGGTATGAACAGGCTTGAAACACCACTCTATGGATACACTATTGCACTGAAGGTTACCTACCCAGCCCTCGAGCTGCAACATCTGTAGCAAAAAGCACTGCTGATTTCTTGCGAACAAAGTCATTGTAGACCTCCATTCTTTTCATCTGTTGCTGTTTGCCATGGAGAGCCAGTATAGGTATGCCAGGGCGGAGCCTACAGAACACTCTGAACAAATACTGAACCTGTTGGTCAACAAGTCAAAGAAGTGAACGTGATATTTCACTGTGATGGTGGTAGTTATCTACTAAGAAGTAAATATATTCTTAACATTTAAAGCAAAATAGCTTTCCTCCACCCCAGAGATCGGATGGGACCTGATTGTGAATGGAGAGAGGTTATCACCCCTCCCCCCAAATACTGAGACAGGAAGCAAATTGTGTAAGATGTTGCCATACTCCGCAGAGCAGGAAGCAACGCCTAGCGAGTGTGTGCCAGGTCCTGCAGAGAGCTGGGGGGTGAGCAGGAGAGATATGGTGTTGCACCTTGGCGAGTCAGAAGCGTATGGACTAAACTAGATCTCACCAGTAGTGCCGCTCTCACAGGCACTTCAGTGCACATGTACAGATACCAAGATTGCAATCAGGATAATCCACCGCAGCCTAATTTTAATATTTCTACCTAGTGCACTTTCTTTCACCAAGACATTTGTTGCCTGTTTATTATGGTGCACACCAACGTGTGATTTTTTTTTTTTATAAGTGCCAAGAATTTTTTTTTAAACTAGTAGTTAAGGAAACTACACACATTCCCTTACTCAATAATAGAAACAGTATTTCTATACAAAAATTAATCTATATCTTCTCTCCACACTGAAGTCAGCAAAATGGCAACATGGATATTCAAACCTTCCTGTATCAGTGAGATAGCAGAAATGGATTTTTACAACCCATTTAGAAGACTTGAAAAACAAATACATCCATAAAGCCTTTCAAATAAGGTAATCTGTAAGGCTACTATTTAAGCAGTCAGAAATTATTAAATATCTATGGCATCATGGTGCAAACACTTAAACACCAGTACTTCAATGGACTGCTCGCGGGAGTAAAATTACTTTCAGAAGTGTTTGCAGGATCAAGTCAGATGACCATAAAGAAAGTCTTTCCATACTCTCAACTGCCCTCTCTTCCTTGATACCACACAATTATTCATATCTCCAGCTTTTTAAAAGTAACCTCTTTACACACTATGCAAATAAAGTACAAAATGTCCCACACCAGTTAAAAATACAACCAGCTCTTACTGATAACTTTCACCATCTATTTTTTTAAAACACACGTTAATTTTTGCACTCTCATTTTACCATTTAAGTCTCTCTTGCAGATTTCAAAGTCATTAGTTTGCCTCCCTTCCTCATACTTGATTATATCCAAAAAGAGTATCTATTAGAAGAGATAAATATGAGCTGTACCTCTTTACAACTTGCATAAAACACAATGCTCTTCTTATTCAGGTGACTTCTCAGGAAGGAATACAACATGTTTATTTTTTGCTGCAGCCCACAAACAATATAATTCTGGTCCAAAGTTGCTGGGGTACTGAAAAACAAAGGTCAAGTTAGACACTTCTCATATCATTTACATAAGAAAACCTGAAAAGCCACACACAGAGTACCTAAAGACCTGCCACTTGGTTTTCATCAGCCCGAAGTTAAATTTAAAAAGTTTCATTGCTTCCATATTAATTATGCTGAGAATTTCTTCCCTATTTTCAGAAGCATACCTGGAAGCGCCAATGAAAGGCTCATGCTTTTTGAAGACTTATGATTTTCTTACTAATAGTGTCACAATTTTTAAGTGACTTTTTAGATCCAGTTACCTATTAAGCCAAAAAATGCCTATGTCTAAATAGTGACATTCAAACGGTCTTGACCTAAAATACAAACCTTTCTTTTTAGTCCTATTAAAGCATCATTTGTGCTTTAGGCAATGTCAAAGCAGAGTCTAAATGTACAAGAAAATACATTTTTAACTGACTGCACTAGTTACCTGACATGCAGAGTCTCTCTGTAAAAGTCTAAATTGTTATCTTAAATTACTTTCAAGTTCTTTAACAACAAAAGAGAACAGCCCATGAAAGATCAGTTCTTAACATACTTTAAAATGCCTTGATGCTCTCTACCTCCCACCCCAGATTGACCAGACTGAAATTAAATGTAACTTGAAGGTGCCATTTGTGAGGATGAAACTGCAATGCTCTGCTCTGATTTTTATTCAGCTAGTAGTGCTCTAAGTTATGCTACAGTAGTTGCCATTTTGTAAATCTCTTGCAGGAAATTGTTTTTCTCTAGCTGATGAAATACCGTGTGCCAAGATCATAATTCTAAAACAAAACAAATATTTTCTATTTCTTTTTTTGCTTCATCTTGTCTAATTGCAGCTACTGAAATATTTCGAAAGCTCTCATGAGGCAGCATTATAATAAAGATATTCCCTTCTCAACAGGGAAATGCAATTGAGTGTACTAATAGCTACACTAGCCCTCAAGCTAAGGTAGCTATATATTTAGTTAGGTGTTTTGATCCTTTTCCACCAAGCAAAAAGGGGATTAACAATGTAAATTGTGTTTCTAATGTTTCCTATTATTCAGGATCCAATATTTTAGGTAATACTATCACAAGTGTATGTGAAACAATGGATTGAGAAGTTGGTTGGAGTAGTGGACTCAGTCAGAACTTGGGTTCTGTTCTCCACTCTGCCAATGTGTGATCTTAGGAAAGACTTTACTTCAATGTGCTTTGTTTTCCCCTCCATCTGTATGTTAAGTAGGCAAGTATTTTTATATCACACAGGGGAGCAGATAGATTTAATCATTCAAGCTGGTCAGAAATTTTTTGTTGGAAGACTTACCCATGAAAATGCCATTTCAACTAACCCAGATTTTTTTTTCAAAACACTGTATTAATTTTGCTGCGAAAAGTTTTTCTTGGAAATTTTCAAAATTTCATTTCAGAACAAAGCTTTAGTTTCCAAATTAATTTGAAAGGTTATTTCATTTGTATTTTTACATTATTTCATGATAGCAGTGGTAATACTGCCTATGTCATATGTCAAGTCTCATCATAGGATGCACTACTGCTATTATAGACAGGTCATTATGACAAAACAGTCAAAAGTATATTCATTTCTTTTTTATTTCTTTTTTTAAAACATTAAGGGCAGCTGCTACATAGAGATTGAAACATTTTATCTTATTTTCTAAATAAAAGTGTCTCCCATTTTTTGTTCTAATATAACAGTTTGGCACTGACATTATCAACACAAAAATAAGCAACACTCAGCGTACTAATTCTAAGAGCAGCAGTTTTCAATAACTTTGTTTTAGTTTGGAATCATTTTTCTAGGATATTGAAAAATAGCTGGTCCTCTAATTTGTATAGCGAGTGCTTATCTTATTGTCTAGATCCAGATGTCAAACTGTTTCATAACAACACAGACGAGAGACTAATCTAGAAAACAAGATGTTCCAATCTGTACTGAGTACCAGCCACCCTTAATGTTTTTGCAAACATAAAACAAAAATATAAAAATGAAAAAATAAAATTAAAAATGAAGATTTTGATTTTTTTTAAATCTATTTTAGAATTTCCATTTCATGCAAAATTTGAAAATATTTGTTTTCATTCCAATTCAGAACAAAACCAAATTCTGAAATTTCATAATTTCCCATGAAACAGGAATTCTGAATTTCTAACACTCCATTAAACATTCATGTTTGTAAAGTCATTTGAAATCCTCAGAGAAAAGAGCCTACAGAAGTGCAAGGTTTTATTGTATTAAATACTATTATCTCCACTTGGGTTTGCTCAGCTTCCCCCCACCCTCCCGAATATAAATGCCACTGAAGACAACATGAACCCTTTTGCATCTAGTTATATCTAAAAAGTCAGATCAAGCTAAGGCACCTTAGTGAAAATTATAAGTGAACCATGACTGGCAACGCAATACACTTCAGCTGCTTGCTTTCAAAATAAAACATCAAGAACCAGTGTTTGAGTGGAGCAGGAGGGGTTTAACATGGAAATATGACAACATCCCACTTCCCAGAGGTGCTAGGAAAGAAGTTGAGAAAAGTGCAGCTATCATCACTTTCTTTCTCCAGTACAAGCACCAAGACAAACCACCACCACTTACCTGAATTTTGCTTTTTCGTGAACCCAAACATATTCTGGATCTTTTAAACTCAGTCGTGCAAGATCCTTCACTGATTTGGTTTGTGTTGCTGAAAAAAGCAATGTCTGGCGTTTCTTAGGAAGATTTTCTATAATCGCATTCATAGTATCAGCGAAGCCCATGTCCAAGATTCTATCAGCTTCATCAAGAACTAGAACGAGGAAACAGGTTTAGAAGAACTGGATTTTTTAATTCTTTTCCATTCTAACCTTGAGATTAAAAACAAAAATCTCAATTTGAAGTCTCTGTACCTGCAAAACTATGTTAACAGTAACAAAAAACACTTAGACCAAGAATTACATAAACTAGATCTTTCACTGATTTTTCTTTACATTACTTCATTCAATGTAGAAATCCTACTATAAAAGTCCTCAACTTCTCCCATAATCCATGAACTACAGCTCTCAATTTCATATGCAGAAGATCAGGGTTTCAAGCAATTAATCCACCAGTTTATATGTGCATTGCTTCTCAACAAAGGAGGGCCCGTTACAGAAATAAAAGAAAGCTGGACATAAGGTGAAACTGAGGTTGAGTAGTCAGGGAAATCAATTCATCCCTGCCTCAAGCTGCAATAAACACATACAGAGTTGAGGGTCCAAAGGCTAAGGCAAGGGTCAATGCTAATTGCAGTTCTGTGATGGTCAGTCTCTTACTTGTCCACTATGAATTGTATTTACTATAGTGAGCTTAATATTGGGTATTTTGTGAGTTATGTTACAGGTCAAGTAACTGACTGCAGAAAGAATAGGAGTACTTGTGGCACCGTAGAGACTAACAAATGTATTTGAGCATAAGCTTTCGTGGGCTACAGCCCACTTCATTGGATGCATGTAGTGGAAAATACAGTAGGAAGATTACACGCACACACAGAGAACGAACATGAAACAATGGGTGTTACCATATACACTATAAGGAGAGTGATCAATTAAGGTGAGCTTTTATCAGCAGAAGAGAAAAAGAACTGTTTGTAGTGCTAATGAAAATGGCTCATTTCCAGCAATTGACAAGGAGATATGGGGGGGTCGGGGAAGAAACACACACACACACACCCTGCTAACAGAGAGAGCTGTGTGTGTGTGTGTGTAACGAATTCTCCCCTGCCACCAACAGCTTCCAAAAGCAATCAAGAAAATAATTCAACTAAATTCCCCAAGCCAGTGCTGCAGATCACATGTTAAACCTTAGAAGCAGGCAAACCTTCTAGCAAACTGAAATCAGGTGAATTCAGGTAAACGCTAAAGTAGAAAAAGAAACAAAAGGCCAACAAAAAAAATATGAGAGAAGTTAATCTAGGTTGAATCTTGAAAAATAAGGTTTCTGAGACTGACTAAAAGAGCATACCCAACTTAAACTGAATTGGGTGGGCCATTAGTCATCACTTCAGGTGACCAGGATAGCTATACCCAGAAAGGAAAGGAAGAAGGGGCAGACATGTTTCTGGGATGGGTCAAAGACACAAGTACAGGTCTGAAAACTACATCAAGAACAAAACGGTGCTGCAGGGGAGCTGGCTGAGGCCAATGTTGACCAAGAAAGACAGCTTAATGGGACTGGAAGACAACTGCCACTAATTATAGTAGGGCCCAGATTTTTCTGGATGTGAGATCTGACCGATTTCTTCAGCAAATAGTCACAATAATGAACAAACAACAGGTGATGTCATTTTAGATTTGGTATTGGTTAGTAGTAAGGACCTCATAGAAGAGCTGATTGTAGGGGACAACCTTGGTTCGAGTGATCATGAGCTAATTCAGTATAAAACTAAATGGAAGGATAAACAAAAACAGATCTGCAGCTAGGGTCCTTAATTTTTTTAAGTTTTCGCTTTTCAAATCAAGAGAATTAGTTAGGGAGGTGGACTGGACTGAAGAACTCAAGAATCTGAACGTGGAGGAGACTTGGAATTACTGCAAGTCAAAGTTGCAGAAACTATCCGAAGCCTGCATCCCTAGCAAGGGGAAAAAATTCACAGGGAAGAGTTTCAGACCAAACATCTCAAAGATTAAGAGAAAGCAGAAAGCCTACAAGGAATGGAAGATGGGATGGATCATCAAGGAAAGCTACCTCATGGAGGTCAGAAAGTGCAGGGATAAAGTGAGAACTGCTAAAAGCCAAGCAGAGTTGGACCTTGCAAAGGGAATTAAAACCAATAGTAAAAGGTTCTATAGCAAGAAAAAGAAAACAAGGAAAGAAGAAGTGGGACAGCTAAGCACTGAGGATGGGGTGGAAATTAAAAATAATCTAGGCATGGCCCAACACCTAAACAAATCATTAGCCTTATTAAAAACTGAGGCAAAGTAAGAGTCACGGGGTAGTGGCAGGATGGCTAATTGCAACAAGGATATGGAGGTTGAAATTACAACATCCGAGGTGGAAGCCAAACTCAGACAGCTTAATGAGACTAAATTGGGGGGCCCAAATAATCTCCATCTGAGCATATTAAATGAACTGGCACATGAAACTGTAAACCCAATAGCAAGGATTTTTAATGAATCTGAAAACTGGTGAGTTATACCCTATGACTGCAGAATTGCTAATAGAGTTCCAATTTATTTATTGGGGGAGGGGGGTTGATCCAGGAAACCACAGGCCTGTTAGTTTGACCTCCTTGGAACAAATTTTGAAAGAGAAAGTAGTTAAGGTAAACAGGAATTTGGGATAAAATACAATATGGTTTTACAAAAGGTAGATCAGACCAACCTGATCTCCTTATCTGAGAAGATTTGATTTTTTAGACAAGGGAAATGCAGTAGATCTAATCCTCCTGGATTTCAGTAAGGCATCTGATACAGTTCCACATGGGAAATTATTAGTTAAATTGGAGAAATGTTGATAAGGAATTGGTTAAAGGGGAGACTACACAGATGGCCAGAAAGGATTAAGCAGCTCACTGGCTAATTGACCCAGATTCAACCTTTAGAGCAGTGGTGGGCAACCTGCGGTTCCCATTGGTCGGAAATGGCAAACCACAACCACTGGGAGCTGCGGACGGCCGTGCCTGCGGATGGTCAATGTAAACAAACTGTCTCGCAGCCTGCCAGCGGATTACCCTGATGGGATGCAGGTTGCCCACCACTACTTTTCTAACATGTCTCTAAAGCATGTAAATAGTAATTAGGGCCATTCTATGTTAGATAGGCTAGAACTCGGAAATACAAACCTGTATTGTTAGAGAATTAGAGATAATACTAATTATATGAGTTTACTTATATTTTGTTAGATGTTACCCATGTAAACAGTTTCTGTCTATTACTATAGCTATTGATTCAGAAATCAAAAAGGAATATTAACATTTAGATAAATCTTGGGTGAAATAATATCATATCTCTTTAAAGTTTATCATAAACTGCTTAATGGATAAATTACCTTATCTTAATGTACGTAGTATTTACTGGTGATGTTTAGGAAACAGAAGGTTACTTCAAAACCTACTGTTCTTCCAAGAACTCCGTGCTGCCCAGAAACTGTATAAAAACTCTTGGGACCTGATCTTTTCATCTCAGATCATTTGGTGCTTTATGCAGGGGAAGCTTGAGTCGTAAGATTGAAATCTCCAGTCCCTCCTGGATCACCCTGGATATGAATGCTGGACTATAACATATGGACTAATTCTGAAAAAACTCCTTGCAACTACAAAGCTCACCATTTCTACTATGAAACTGATCTCAGAACTGTACTCATGTCTGTAGGTATACTGATCTTTTAACCAATACACTCTCTTTTCTTTTTTAATAAATTTTAGTTTAGTTAATAAGAATTGGCTGTAAGCGTGTATTTGGGTAAGATCTAAAATATTCATTAACTTGGAAGGTAATGTGCCCGATCCTTTGTGATTGGTAGAACTTTCTTATATGATTAAGATTTTCAGTAATACTCATCATGTTTGACTGGGGTGTCTGGGTGGAAGCCCAAGGCTGGGTTGCTATAAGGGAACTGTGTTTTGGCTTCTGGGTAACCAGTAAGATATTGCAGAAGAGTATCAGAGGGGTAGCCGTGTTAGTCTGAATCTGTAAAAAGCAACAGAGGGTCCTGTGGCACCTTTGAGACTAACAGAAGTACTGGGAGCATAAGCTTTCGTGGGTAAGAACCTCACTTCTTCAGATGCAAGATTGCAGAAGCTGTTTTGTGCTGGCTGGGTAAATCTAAGTATTGGAATATCCACCAGCTTTGGGGATTGTGACCTCGGTCACAGTGGCGTAGTCTGGCTAGGATACACATTACCACGGATTAATTGGGTTTTTGGATCAGAACCCCACGCTTGTCAAAAATTAATTTTGATATTGGAGCGTTTAAAGGGTAAAAATCAGTTACAATGAGTCACCCACGGTCATATGAAGATCTTGACAGAAAAAGCCTTGAAGAATTGTGCTCAGAGAGGGGATTGTCTTTTAAGAAAAAGGCCCCAGAGCAAGAACCAAAAAAATCTGTTAATGGCCAGTGATCAGAGAGCAGGGTCTCCTTCACCTGCCCCAGATCCATTCCCTGCAGAAGCAATTAGAATGCAATTGGAAATGAGCAAGCAAAAATTAGAGCATGAACAGAAGCTGACAGATCTTTGATAATAAGGAAAAGCAAAAAATAGCTGATCTGGAAAAAGAAGCCCATTTAAGGCATATGGATCGTCTGGCTGCTGAGGAGAAGGCTCACCAGATGCAACAGCAATCTGCCAGACTTCAGATCAAAGTCTTGGAAGAGCAGAAAACGCTCCAACAACCTGGAAATCCATCCCCTCATGACAACAAAAGCTGGGGAAGAATTTGTCCAATTTACAAAGATACTGAAGACAGAAAAATTTCTATCTACCTTTAAATGTCTATGTGAAATTCAGCATATCCCTGAGGTACAGCGTATGCCTGCCCTGCTGACCAGATTGACTGGGAAAGGTAGGCAAGTGTTCAATGAAATAGGTATGGATGAAGCTTTGAATTATGTAAAATATAAAGGATACTGTGTTAAAACGTTTCAAGGTTACCTCTGAAACTTACAGGTTAAAGTTTAGAAATTTTAAAATGTCTAAAAATGTTTCTTATGTGGAATGTGCTCATAAACTTAGGTTTTGTCAAGAAGTGGATTAATGGTGAGAAAGCTTTGAGGACTGTCTGCCCCACTCTTTGCAGTTTGCCCTAATTGAGTAACTTCAGTGTTCCCCCGCCCCCCCAGCACCCTGGTCAAAAACTGGTTAAAGGGAGACTACAAACAGGTCATATTAAAAAGTGAACTCTCAGGCTGGAAAGAGGTTACTGGTGGAGTTCCTCAGGGGTCAGTCTTAGGACCAATTTTATTTAACACGGTCATTCATGACCTTGGCAGAAAAAGTAGGAATATGCTCAAAAAATTTGTGGAGGTATTTCCAATACAGAGGAGGTCAGGAATATCATACAAGAAGATTTGGCTGACATTGAAAACTGAAGTAATAGACATGGACGCAATTTAATAGCGCAAAGGGCAAGGTCATGAACTTAGGGACTAACAACAAGAATTTTTGTTATAAACTGGGGAGTTATCACTTAAAAGGAACAGAGGAGGAGGAGAAAGACTTGGGTGTATTGATTGATCACAGGATGCCTATGAGCTGCTAATATGATGCAATCGTGAAAAAGGCTAATGCAGTCCTAGGATGCATCAAGCAAGGTATTTCCAGTAGAGATATGGAAGTTTTAATATAATTATACAAGGCACTGGTGAGACCTCATTGGGAATACTGTGTGCAATTTTGATCTCCCATGTTTAAGAAATCTTAATTCAAACTGTAACAGATGCAGGGAAGGGTTACTAGGATGATCCAAGGAATAGAAAACCTACCTTATGAGAGGAGACTCAAAGAGCTTGGCTTGTTTAGCCTTACCAAAAGAAGACTGAGGGGAGATATGACTGGTTTCTATAAATACATCAGAGGGATAAATACCAGGAGTTATTTAAATTTTAACACCAATGTTGACAAGAACAAATAAATATAAACTGGCCATCAAAATAAGCTTAGGCTTGAGATTAGATGAAGGTTTCTAACTATCAGAGGAGGGAAGCTCTGGAACTGCCTTCCAAGGCAGTGGGGATAAAAAAAACTTAACTGGCTTCAAGACTGAGCTTGATAAGTTTATGGAGAGGATGGTATGATGAGGCCACCTACAATGGCACGTAGCCAACCTGCGACTGCTAGTATCAAATATCTTCAATGGCCAGTAATGGAATACTAGCTGGGGATGGCTCTGAGTTACTACAGACAATTCTTTCCCAGATGTCTGGCTGGTGGGTCTTGCCCACATGCTCAGGGTGTAACTGACAGCCATATTTGAGGTTGGGAAGGAATTTTCCCCTGGGTCATATTGTCAGAGACGCTGGGGTTTTTTTTGCCTCTCTCTGCAGGGATCACTTATAGGGTTAAACTAGGGCAAATGGTGGATTCTCTGTAACTTGAAGTCTTTAAATCATTATTTGAGGACTTCAGTAACTCAGCCAGAGGTTATAGATCTATTAGAGGAATGGGTGGGTGAGGTTCTGTGACCTGCAATATGCAGGTCAGACTAGATGATCATGATGGTCCCTTCTGGCCTTAAAGTCTCTGAGTCTAAGTATACCTCTACCTCGATATAACGCTGTCCTCAGGAGCCAAAAAAATCTTACCAAGTTATAGGTGAAACCGCGTTATATCAAACTTACTTTGATCCGCCGGAATGTGCAGCCCCGCCCCCCCAGAGCACTCCTTTACCGCGTTATATCAGAATTCGTGTTATATCGGATCGCGTTATATCGGGGTAGAGGTGTACATCATAAAAAACTTTATGATGTGTTCCACTGTTATGTATAGCTTTCTAACATTTTTAACTTACTCAACATTTGGAGATCAGATGCATGGAAATATGAAGTTTCATCCATATGCTGTAGAAGCCGACCCGGTGTGCATATAAGTATATTTATATGGTGGATTTTGTTGGCCTCTTGTTTCAGATCCTGAAATTTAATTAAAACAGTTTAGTTCTGATTACACACCTCTAAGCTGACCCTCCACCAAGCATACTCAAGCCGTCTTAAACCAGCAGTTACTAGGAGTAACCCTATTTTCACTATTCTCCCCTAGCTCCAGAGACTTGAGTGCCATCTCTGCAGCACATGCAGATCTCTGATTTGAATAGAAAGTGTTTCGGAATAACTTTTAAAGTGAAAGGTAGTCCTGAAAGGTTTGGAAAGGGAGTGCTGTTCAGTCACCTTGCCTGGAAAGATGGAAGGCACAAGACTGAAGCTTCAAAAGACATAAGCAATAGAGCAGAGAAAAATACTGGGAAACAGTGATGCAGAGGTTCCCAGTAATTCCTCTTCTACCATGACACAGGGGTTCCCAATAACTGCCCATCTATCTATCATCTCCCTGACAATTGTTCCTCTAAAGATAAATATGGTCATTTGTACTCCCCATACAAAAAATGGAAAGTTTAAAGGAGAACAAACCTTTCCACCAATGATAAGGCCAGCTGAAAATTCATGATTCTTCCCCACTTTACGCAGAACCTCAAAGGTCTGGTACGCCAGTTCCCTCGTAGGCGATATTATCAGAACTCCTAATCCATCCATCGATGTCCACTGCTGGCGATATAACCTTTCCAAAGCCTGAAAATTTACAGTTTCATTTCAAAACCTATAATTTCTACTGTATAATACGTAACCAAAGTAAGAAATAAATTAAAAAGGCAGATAGTATAAACTCAGCACTTATTTATATCAATATACATGTTACACTTGGGAGGGCTACTGTTTAATTATAATTCTATCCTAAATGGTACTACTGATATTATTTGCTAAAGCAAAGCTCCCAAATAATGGAATAGGAGAAAGACTGGGCAGAACTGCACTGGGAGACAATTTGTAGATTAAAACAATTTCAATGTGTAATGAATCCAACACATAACACCATCCAGCCAAGTCTGTATAGTCTATATGAGAATGGGATTCGGGTACACAGTTGTGCAATACTAACCATTCTGCTCCTAAAATTGTGGGTACCAGAAATAAGGAGAGCAAGCAGAATAAAATTATTCAGCTGTAATATTTCTGGGTTACTCCTGGGGGAAACTCTGCGCCACTGTGCATGTGCAGAATTTATGTCCCCTGCAGATTTCTTTGTTTCCCTGCAGATAACGGACTTCCTGATGGGGAAGCAAAGGGAAGCCACAAAAGCAGTCAGATGAACTTCCCCAACAGTATGTTTCGGTTGCCCAGGGCAGCCGGCAGAGAGGTAAATCACTGTGGGGCGGGACTGGGGAAGACAGGGCTGGTGGCTCCTCCCTGCACTAGGCTCAGCTGCTAGTCCCAGCTGGGCTGGGGAGGACGGGACTTCCTCTTCCCCTGCACAGCATCCGGGGCCAGGTCAGACCCACACCCAGATTTCTCCCCTAGCTGTAGGAAGCTCTGCAAACTGCCCCTCTTCCCTGTGCTTCCTGCACCCATCACTCCTCAGCTGCACGGGGAGGGATCCCTGTACAGGGAGCTGCTCCCCCATCCGTCCAACCCCTGTGCATCCAGAGTCCCTCATACCCAGACCGTCCTGCCGAGCCTCACTCCCCCGCACCCAGAACCCCCCCAATGAGCCCCACTTCCCCTGCACCTGGACCAGTCCAACGAGCCACCTGTACCCAGATCCCCCACCCTACTGAGCCCCAACCAGCTGTACCTGGATCCCAGCCTCACTGAGCCCCACTCCTCCAGCAGCTGGATACCCTCCCCACCATCAGGCCCCCCACTGAGCTCTATCACCCCCACACTCAGACCCCCCTGTTAGAGCCCCAACCACCTTCACTTGGACCACCATGCAGAGTCCCATTACCTTTGCACCCAGAACCCCCCAACAAGCCCCTATGCATCCAGATCCCCCCCGCACCCGGATCCCCCACTGAGCCGCAAGCACCCAGACAACCTTCTCACCCCACACCTAGATTCCCCCAACACTAAGCCCCTCCACACTTGGATCCTGCCTTCCCACACCTGGCATGGAGGGGCAGGGCTGTGTGGTGTTTCTGGGGCAGATCCAATCCTTGCACTGTGTCAGGGTTGGGTGCAGCCTCAACAGTGAATCCGTGTCCCCCCGGGGAGGGGCGGGAGGGAGGAGCTGCACAGTGATCTCCCACCTCTGTGCAGCCAGTGGCCTGTGCTCCCCAGTGCCATGCTGGAGCCGCCACATTTATTTGACAAATAAAATTTGCAGAATTTTAAAATATTGTGTGCAGAATTTTTCATTTTTTGGCACAGAATTTTTCATTTTTGGTGCAGAATGCCCTCAGGAGTACTGGGCTCACACCTACAAGGCAGTACCACTGCTGAAACAGAGCATTCCAACTAAAGGTACTGCTGCCATGATGCAAGTCCACTTCTACTATAACAGATTCACACACTGTCAAATTGTTGTGTTCAGCTGTACAACAAAACGATTTCACCAGGGCTGATGTGATATCCCTACTGATTGTGCTTTCCACAGCGACACAGGAGATCTAAAATTGTTTTCTAGCCTCCTTCTATATGACACTTAGTCCCAGTTATCACTAGGCCCCCTTCTCTACAAATCCCTTTAAATGCATGGACATAAAGATGCACGCAATTCTTTCAAGAGCTGTATATCTCAATTACAGATATAAATTAATTAAGCAACCTCATTTTCCTTCTTTGCTACAGTATGCAGAAGATTGTTCCCCCCACACACACCCCTTTCCAAAACCTATACATTTATTTCCTAATCGGCACAAATGAGATCTAGCATAAAGCACATTTAGTTTCTGAGAGGTTCCTAAATACCCATTTCTGTTCCCAGTGTTTTGTCATTGACTTTAATGGAAGTGGATTGGGCCCTAAACTAATAATCTACATTGAATGCTAATCACTAGTGTCATAATTTAAAACTAAATAAAGTCCCCCCTCGCCCAACCTGATCACCATTTGATTGGTTCCTCAATTTAGATGCCAACTTGAAAAAATCCTTTCTATAATACTAAAGAAAATAAATGCAAAGCCTGACTTTCCAGGTGAACCAATAGTAACTTTTATCCTCTAACGATAATTTTTTGTGAGCCAATTTTCAGTCTAATTTACAAACCACTTTCATGAACTCTAGCCTAACCTACAGTGAACAATGTATTACATATTTAGTGAAGATTAGTTGTAAACAGGTTCCTTGATCAATTTTACACTTATTCCATACAGACATTCAGTTTTAAATAATTTTAGCAGTCAACTATATAGGTAAAGGAGTATTAAGAAAAAAAAATTTTAAATCAGTCTTAATAAAAATGTCAGAACAAGATATCAAAGTGTCAACACATTTCTAGAGACAAATATATACCCAGACCATCTTACAAAACCTCAGACAGCAATAGGTAAATTAGTCTGTCATAGCTTTATGTGAACAAATATTACAGTCAAATTATAAGTCTCCTCCTGGCTCCGATTAACCAAAGTATGCTGCTTAATATCCAATACCTCCACTTTACATAGCTCAAGCTTCCAATGAGAAGGTAAATTACTTACTGGGATAATAAAAGCCAAGGTTTTGCCTGATCCAGTCTTTGCAGCTCCAAGTACATCTTTACCTTGCAAAGACAAACCTATGGTCTGCCTCTGTATCTCAGTTACCATGCGATACTGTGCTTCTTGCAAACCTAGTATTTGGGAGAGAGAAAAAAAAAAGATTCTTACATTTTGCCTTGGATAATGATACATTTTCCCATAAGGAAAAATACTGCCGGTGGCAACATTATCTTGGAACTTTGAATAGAAGACCAATTTTAATCATTTTTATTCATTGGCAGTTTAAGGAGTTTGTGTTTTTAAATATCAAATACTTTCCTAAGTTGGTGTACTTACCTTTCAATGTTTTCTTTGACAACGGAAAATCTGAAAATCTTTCAATTTCATTTGGTTTTATCTGAAACAAAAGGATTTAATCAATGCTAGAATATAAGAATACCATGGAATTTAAATCACATCGTTTTAGTTTGCTGGTAACATTGGTAGAATTTTTAGTGGGTTAATTCTAGGAGTACCTGGCAATCAACCTCAACCAGCTAACTGGAGGGAAATGGTCTACACACAGGCATAGTTTGACTTCTACATTTGGGAGGCCGCTTCAGTCAGACCAATAGGACTGTGTATGGGGGAGCAAATTCCACAACTGTCAAAGCTTGCAGTTGGGGGGGGCAACCCCTCTCCCCACAAACGACACCTATGCATCTACATTAGGTTTATCTAACCCTGACAATTTTTCCTAATCTAGGAAAAGTAGAGCAAAATATGCACTTAACATAGCTCTATTATGTACAGTAGCAGTTCAATTTAGATCTTAAACGTAATCATCTAATGTCTTCAGAGACATCCAATTGTAACGATATGCTAAGATACATAATCAAGGTTTAAGCATTCCATATGCTACTTGCCAAAAAGCCCAAGGCATGACATGCAATTAAATGTTCATACAAAATAGCTGATAAAACAGTATCAAACCTAAAAGCAGAATTTCTCTAGATTTTTCTGAAGCTGCCCCACCCTGGGGACCTTCTGCTTCTCCCCACCCACCCCCAGTGCCCCTGTGCTCCCTCCGCGCCCTCCTCCCCCCCACACACACACCCTGACTGATCTCTTCCTTGCCTGCCCCACTCCCAGAGGCCCTAGTGCAGTGGAGGAAACTGACCGCGAGAGCGGTCGTTGGAAAACCCTGGCTCCTGGAGGAGGGGACCTGTCTGCATGGCGCAGCAGGTAAGAGCTCCGATTGGAGCTGGGGTATGTGCCGCAAGCAGACCTCTGGTACGGAACTCGAGCAGGGGTGTCCCTCCGCCCTTCCTAAATGGCAGCCCTGGCCAAGGCTCCCACAGCTTCCCCTCAGCTGCTTGTGTCAGCCCCACACCTCTGCAGAGTGGGTGCAGCAACAGGGTCAAGGGTCACGCACTGGTTGCACAGAGGTGGGAGATCACCCTGAAACCCCCCGCCTACCCTGAGACATGAACTCAGAGGTGAGGCTGCACCCAATCCTGACAGTGCCAGGGCTGGGCCTCCCCAGAAACACCCAGGGGCTCCGCCCCTCTGCACTGAGGGAGAGGGACACAGTCTCACATGCACACCCAGCCCTGGCCCTTGATCCAGGTGTGGGGCAGACAGGCTCAGCCTGGCAGGATCCAAGTGTGGAGGGGCTTAGTGTGGGGGATCCAGGTATGCAGTGAAAGGGTCCTGTTGACATAGCGCGGTAGTGAAGACAAGTCCTTACTCCCCACCTGATATAACTGACACTGAAATAACCACTTTCAGAAATAAACATAAGTCTCCTCTAAAAGGCCTTGCTTTATTACAATAATTCCTTCACGCACATACCCCCTCCCACAATCAAGATGTTGCTCTTGCAGGCTGCAAACAAGGAGGAATTGTTAAATATCTGACAGGTGATCAGGTACTACACGATGGGGGACTGGCAAACAGAGACAAAGTTCTGAATTCAGTTGTCCTGTCTTACATCACTTCAATTCTAAAATTTTCCCATTTAGGTACAATGAACTGAGACAACCTTCTTCATAAGGGCAGAAAACTGGACTTCCAAATTTTAATGCTGCTCTGAATCTACTCTTCCCCGACCCACTCCCTTCAACAGTAATTCCAATCAGCATTCTAACAGGACTGTGCTTACAGCTTTAATTTCAAAGAGGTTAATACCTCTGCATATTAAACCACACAAACCTGCAAAAACAGAATGAGAGTCACACAACTCCAAAAACATAGACTTTTACCATTTGAGCCAAAGGAAGATCTTTGTTAGTTGTCAGCTATACAACAGCCCTTTTCTTTCTAAAATGCAACCAGCTAAGGTGCTCTCACACACAGTGCCTAATTATGCTACCACTAAAGTCAGTGGGGAAAAAAAACCTGGTGTTAAAATCAGAGCAGGATTGGGCCCAAATATAATCACAAAAAAACCCTAATACCGTTGCTTAGCTACAACCTTTTTTCCCCCTCCATATGTAGCCAGCATACAACAGTAATCGAAATATAATTCTATATAAAGTCTGAAGGTATAGTAACAGGTCATTTTTAAGCTAGAGGGAGACAAAGAAACTGAGGTAGTTTTAATTATGGTGAGTAACTTAAGCAATTTTATTTAACAATCGTCAGGCCAAATGACTTTTCCAGGATAAAGTTACAGGAGTTCTAATATGGAGTCATACAATGGAAGCTTGCTGAATCCTTATCTATGGAGAGGTTACTGCCTCTCCATAATAACTAAGGCCCTACCAATTTCACAGCCATGAAAAAGGTTTCACAAACTGTGAAATAAGTCCTTGCCTGTGAAATCCGACTTCCCTATGCTGCTGGGAGTGCTGGGCTCCTGCCAGGTCTCAGGTCTTCCACCTTCACGGCTCCTGCCGGGTCTCAGGTCTTCCACCTCCATGGTTCCTGCTGGGGCTCGGGGTACCCGGGTTCAGGGCTTCCACCTCCACAGCTCCTGCGGGGACTCAGGGCTTTCACCTCTGCAGCTCCTGCTGGGGCTCAGGCTGCCCATTTTTTCCAGGAGCCCCAAATTGGCCAGGGCCCCTGGGCACAATTAATCCGCCACTGGCTGGGACTAGCAGCTAGGAGCCCCTGGCTGAGGTGCTCCCAGCAGCAAAAGGGAGATCGGATCCACCCCTGGGAACCGCCTCCAGCTGGAGGAAGCTCTAGAGCTGCTGCCCAGCCTGGGAGCTTCCTGCAGCCCAGGGAGGTATCCGGAGGTGGGTCTGATCTCCCCCGGAGGGGGGCCAATGCAGGAGAAGAGCAAGTCCTGTCCCTCCCTAGCCAGTTGGGGCTAGCAGCCCCTGGCTGGGGCACTCCCAGCATCACAGGGGAGATCAGACTCATCTCCACCTCGGGGAGTTTCCTCCAGCTGCAGGAAGATCCGCTCCTGCTGCCTTCAGAGCCCAACTCTGAAGGCAGCACAGAAGTGAGGGTGTCAATCCTGCAATGCCCCTAGAGCAGCCTTGCAACCCCCACACAATCCCCTTTTGGGTTGGAACCCCCACCATTACAACACCCTGAAATTTCAGGTGTAAACATCCAAAAATGTGAAATTGACTTTTCAAATCCTATGGCCGTGAAATTGATCAGAATGGACTGTGAATTTGGTAGGGCCATAATAATAACAGAAAATTTATCACTGCTGTACTCAGTCTCAGTGTGCTCTATCACAAACGTGAAAAAACCCAATACAAGAATACACCACCAATTATGGGTTTTGCTCACAAGAGTGAAACAAGCCTAATCGAGGAAAGCCTACACTCATGCCCACACAGTAGTCTCAAATAGATAGTAGTCTCATTACTCTGTGCTTCACCCCACGCGTAGTGAAGGTTGACTGACATGTTCTATCCACTGGGTGGCTGCAATTCAGCAAAGGATGAAATAATACCATGTGGAAAGAACTGAGATCCTTCTGCATAAAAGGCACCATATGAACATAAAGTGTTATCAATAGTCACAGCCACACATCTAATAACCCAAGGACTAAACCTACTAACCAGAGTTTGGTTCAAATGATTCCTTTCCTGCTCAGTGAGGTCCAAGGGCTGTGCTATGGTGGGAACGCCAATCCCCATGCCCTTTATTTTGACTACTCGTAGAGGAGAAGGGCTTCCGGCCCAGGTGTTGCCCCCAGGATGCTATTTGATACTCACACATTTTTCTGTTAGACTTGGCTACAAAGTGCCTGTTTAATTTGATGGTTTTCCAGTCTGCTGAGCGGAATGGAAATCTTCTTTTCTCTCTCTCTACTCTCCAATACACAAACTCACCCCTGCTGTCTAGTTAGAGGGACCCAATACCATTCTCTCCAACCATCCATCCGCATTCTCTCCCATCCCTATCAGCTGCTTCTTCCCTTCTCTCTGAGTTTTGTTTTTTAGGCTATGGCTACATTACAGCTCTTAGAGCGGCACAGCTGTACCGCTGTAAGGTCTCCCATATAGCCGCTTTATGCCAGCAGCGGAAGGATCTCCCACCGGCATAATTAAACCACCCCCAACATATGTCGGCGAGAGAGCATCTGCCGCTGACATAGTGCTGTTCACACCAGTGCTTTTGTCGGAGAAACTTATGTCAGTCAGAGGTGTGTTTTTTCACAGCCCTGGCCAATAAAACTTTTACTGACAAAAGTGCTAGTGTAGACATATGGTGATTAAGGCTCTTGTCATGACTGTGCAGCAGCGTCAGAATAAAACTGAAGGGATCCCAGTTGCCCTCTGCCACTCCTGTTGGGGAAACCAGTCAGATAAGAATCACATCAGTTTCACTCTACTGGTAGGGTCCTAATGGTTAAGGAAACCTTCCCACTTGCTAACGTGGAGTGGCATTTTACAAACCTCCATGTTGCACCATCCCCAGCAACAGAAAGATTACAACTAGTACAGAATGAAGCATTCCCTCTCCCCAATCACACACTCACTTTTTCCCCTCCTGCAATCTTCACGACCCCGCTCTCCGCTACAGGTAGCTCAGCTGGAACCAGCTAATATCCCCTGGATACTGCTGCATCACATCTCCCACAGCAAATATCCCACAGTAATACCACAGCTAAGCTACACCCCAGTCGAGTCTGTCTCCCCCCACACAAACTCCATGTGGTGCTGCCTCAATCTGACTGATTCCAGATCAAGGAATATCACCTCAGTGAATGTCTCCTTGACCTCCAGAAAGGGCCATTCTAGCTGGGCAATACCTCTCAGTGGGTGACCCTAAGCTCCAGTCAGCACCACTCTAGCCAGATAAATACACTCTTCTCCTAGTAGGTGCCCCTCATTTCTGAGATAACTACTCCAGCCAAGCCACGCCTTCTCTGGAGGGCTCCTCTGGGCATCACCCACTGGGTGCACCCTTCACCTCCAGAGAGCAATGCTCTAGCCTAGCAATGCCCCTTTTCACTACCAGTGGGAGCCCCAACCCTGGCTAGCACCACCTCTCCCCAGGGCTAGACAGTGCCCCCTCCGCTGGGCAACCCTGCAACCACCGGACAGTGTCCCTTCCCCCTGCTGGGTGCCCTGCAACCACCGGACAGTGTCCCTTCCCCCTGCTGGGTGCCCTGCAACCACCGGACAGTGTCCCTTTCCCCTGCTGGGTGCCCCTCACCCCAGGGCAGCCCCAGTCGACGATAGCAATGCCCCACTCGGGGCAGCATGGCTCACTCCCCATGTTCTGTCCCCCTCACTCCCCTGGGGATAGCGAGGCCCGGCCACCCCTGACTCTCCCGATGGCAGCGCGGCCCAGCCCCTCACCTCCGGGTAGCGCTGCTCCAGCCGAGCGATCCCCTCGCGCTCCACCTCCCACTCCGGCCGCTTCCGCTGCTTCTGCTGCAGCCGCAGCTTGTTCTTGCGCTTGGTGTATTTCTTCTTCCAGCGCTCGAAGCTGCGCACCGGGTCCGGGCCCGCGCGGCGCCCCGTGCCGCCCATGCCGCGCTAGCTCGCCCGCAGCCTCCCGGAGTCCCGGCCTGGGACCAACACGCGCCGCCGCCGCTGCCGGGACAGTCGCAGGGAGAGCGCGTCATCCAGCCCCGCCCCTGAGGCTGCCCGGCCTCCGCCCACAAGCTGGCGTGGGGCCCGGGCCTGAGGGATGGGGGCGGGGGCAAGGACCCGTAGTGCGGCCAGGCTCCCTGAGGCGTCAGGCCCGGGGGGCGCCCTCCTCGTTGCCTGGCAGCCAGCCTGTGCTCAGTCTAGGGGTGCCAACTTTCCAGTCACACAACACCGAACACCCTAGTCCCGCCCCTTCACTGAGACCCCACCCCCGTCACTACATTCCCCTGCCTTCGGTGGCTCGCTCTCCCCCAATGCCACCCCAAACCCTGCTTTGCCTCCAGCATTTATAATGCTGTTAAATATATACAAAAGTGTTTTTAATGTATAAGGGCGTTTGCACTCAGAGGGTTGATCTGTGAAAGGGGTCACCAGTACAGAAGTTTGAAAACTACTGTTTTATATGTATAGTTGGGATTATGTTTTCCAATGTGCATTACTTTGCATTTATCAACACTGAATTTCATCTACCATTTTGTTGCCCAGTCACTGTTTTGTGAGATCCCTTTTTAAGTGTTTGCAGTCTGCTTTGGACTTAACTATCTTGAGTAATTTTGTATTATCTGCAAATTTTGCCTCCTCACTGTTTACCCCTTTTTTCAGATCATTGATGAGAATGTTGAACAACACTGGTCCCAGTACAGATCCCTGGGGGACACCACTGTTTACCTCTCTCCATTTGAAAACTGACCATTTATTCCTATCCTTTGTTTCCTATCTTTTTAACCAGTTACTGATCCATGAGAGGACCTTGCCTCTTATCCCATGACTGCTTAGTTTGCTTAACAACCTTTGGTGAGGGACCTTGTCAAAGGCCTTCTGAAAGTCCAAGTACCCTATATCCACTAGATCACCCTCGTCCCTCAAAGAATTCTAATAGAATTACAGACTTAGTGAGGCATGATTTCCCTTTACACAAGCCATGTTGACTCTTCCCCAACAAAGTATGTTCATCCATGTGTCTGATAATTCTGTTCTTTACCATAGTTTCAACCAATTTGCTTGGTATTGAAATTAGGCTTACCACCCTATAATTGCCAGTATTGTCCCAGAGCCTTTTTTAAAAATTGGTGTCAGATTAGCTCTCCTCCAGTCATCTGGTACAGAAGCTGATTTAAATGATAGGTTACATACCACAGTTAATAGTTCTGCAATTTCATATTTGAAGTTCCTTCAGAACTCTTGGGTGAATCCCATCTGGCCCTGGTGACTTATTACTGTTAATTTATCCGTTTGTTCCAAAATCTCCTCTATTGACACCTCAATCTAGGACAGTTCCTCAGATCTGTCACCTAAAAAAGATGGCTCAGGATTCTTCACATCCTCTGCTCTAAAGAGTGATGTAAAGAATTAATTTAGCTTCTCCACAATGGCCTTGTATCTTCCTTGATTGCTCCTTTAGCACATTGATCATCCAGTGGCCCCAACTGATTGTTTAGCAGGCTTCCTGATTCTGATATACTTAAAAAAAAATTCTTATTTTTTGAGTCTTTGGCCTGGTCTACACTATGGGGTTAGGTCAAATTTAGCCGCATTAGGTCATCTAAAAATGAATGCATCCACACAACCAACCCCGTTCCGTTGACCTAAAGGGCTCTTAAAATCGACTTCTGTACTCTTCCCCAGCGAGAGGAGTAGCTCTAAAATCGACTTTGCTAGGTCAAATTTGGGGTAGTGCAGACGCAAATCAACGGTATTGGCCTCCGGGAGCTATCCCAGAGTGCTCCATTGTGACCACTCTGGACAGCACTGTTGGTGTCATTAGGCATAACCCTAGGTAACTCGGGAGGGTGGAAGACCACGAGTGTCGATGAAGCCTTCCTGCACTAGGCCTAAATGAACCAAAGTCCTTCCATGTTTAAACTCTAATCGACCTCAAAAGCCAGATGCAGAAATTGGAATGTGTAACAGTCAGTTATCAGGTGCCAAGACCACATTCTACAGACCACTATCCTCTGATCCCACTGAGGAATACCAAAAGAAATTACACCATCTGCTCAAGAAATTCCCAGCTACAGTATGGGAACAAATCTACATGGACACACCCCCAGAACCCTGACCAGGGGTATTCTATCTGCTACCCAAGATCCATAAACCCGGAAACCCTGGACGCCCCATCATCTCAGGCATTGGCACTCTTACAGCAGGATTATCTGGCTATTTGGACTCTCTCCTCAGACCCTACGCTACCAGCACTCCCAGCTATCTTCAAGACACCACCGACTTCCTGAGGAAACTACAATGCATTGGTGTTCTTCCTGAAAACACCATCCTGGCCACCATGGATGTAGAAGCACTGTACACCAATATTGCACATGAGGATGGACTACAAGCTGTCAGGAACAGTATCCCTGATGAGGCCACGGCACGCCTGGTGGCTGAGCTTTGTGACTTTGTCCTCCCCCACAACCACTTCAGATTTGGGGACAACTTATACCTTCAAGTCAGTGGCACTGCTATGGGTACCCGCATGGCCCCACAGTATGCCAACATTTTTATGGCTGACTTAGAACAATGCTTCCTCAGCTCTCGTCCTCTAGTGCCCCTCCTCTACTTGCGCTACATTGATGACATCTTCATCATATGGACCCACAGAAAGGAGGCCCTTGAAGAATTCCACTTGGACTTCAACAATTTCCTCCCCACCATCAACCTCAGCCTGGACCAGTCCACACAAGAGATCTACTTCCTGGACATTACAGTGCAAATAAGTGATGGTCACATAAACACCACCCTATACCGGAAACCTACTGACCGCTACACGTACCTACATGCCTCCAGCTTCCATCCAAGACACATCACTCGATCCATTGTCTACAGCCAAGCCCTAAGATACAACCGAATTTGCTCCAACCTCTCAGACAGAGACAAACACCTACAAAATCTTTATCAAGCATTCGTAAAACTACAATACCCACCTGGGGAAGTGAGGAAACAGATTGACAGAGCAAGACGGGTACCCAGAAATCACCTATTACAGGACAGGCCCAACAAGGACAATAACAGAACACCCCTGGCCATCACATACAGCCCCCAGCTAAAACCTCTCCAGCGCATTATCCACGATCTACAACCTATCCTGGAAAATGATCCCTCACTCTCACAGACCTTGGGAGGCAGACCAGTCCTCGCTTACAGACAACCCCCCAACCTGAAGCAAATACTCACCAGCAACTACACACCACACCACAGAAACACCAACCCAGGAACCAATCTGTCCCCATATCTACTCTGGCATCACCATCAGAGGACGCAACCACATCAGCCACACCATCAAGGGCTCATTCACCTGCACATCCACTAATGTTATATATGCCATCATGTGCCAGCAGTGCCCCTCTGCCATTTATATTGGCCAAACCGGACAGTCCCTCCGCAAAAGAATAAATGGACACAAATCGGACATCAGGAATGGTAACATACATAAGCCAGTAAGTGAACACTTCAATCTCCCTGGTCATTCTATCACAGATTTAAAAGTCACTATCATTGAACAAAAAAACTTCAGAAACAGACTTCAAAGAGAAACAACAGAACTAAAATTCATTTGCAAATTTAACACCATTAATCTGGGCTTGAATAAGGACTGGGAGTGGCTGGCTCATTACAGAAGCAGCTTTTCCTCTCCTGGAATTGACACCTCCTCATCTATTGTTGGGAGTGGACTACATCCACCCTGATTGAATTGGCCCTGTCAACACTGGTTCTCCACTTGCAAAGTAACTCCCTGCTCTCCATGTGTCAGTATATAATGCCTGTATCTGTAACTTTCACTCTATGCATCCGAAGAGGTGAGGTTTTTACCCACGAAAGCTTATGCCCAAATAAATCTGTTAGTCTTTAAGATGCCAGCAGACCCCTTGTTGTTTTTGTAGATACAGACTAACACGGCTACCCCCGATACTTGAGGTGCAGCACCACTCATACCGGTGCCAAGCGGTAATAATGAGGCCTGCATACTTCTGTCTGAAAGGCAAAATAACAAATCAAAGGAAAGGGACAAGATAATAATTCAAAAAGAAGTTACTAACAAGCTGGACTTATAGCCGCCAAGATGATTTAACTGCTTAAATGTAATTGCTTGCTACTTGCTTAATGTAAACTATTACAGGGGTGGGGAAGGGGGGGGGGAGAAGGAAAAAGCTTAGCTGCAAAATGTATAAAAAGAGAAAAGCTGTTTATGATGGTGTGCTTGATCTGAAACGTGCCAGTCTCCTTGCACCGCTTTGAGATCTCAAATAAACTTTGATTGCTTCTCCACCCTGGTGCGTTCATTGGCGCGAAGCACACCGGGCAACGAACCCTGCTGTTGCTTTCCTCGGGCACTCTGTGCCGGCAGCAGCACTTTGAACTCTGATGCACTAGCCAGGTACACAGGAAAAGCCCCGTGAACTTTTGATTTCCTGTTTGGTCAGTGTGGCAAACTCATCAGCACAGGTGACCATGCAGTCCCCCCAGAATCGTAGCGTGTAGAATATTTCTATGCTCCCCCTATCATCTCTGTCCCTGAGGTGATCGTAGATTAGAAGGCGAAAAAAATGCACTCGTGATTAAATGATTTCCGAGCTCACGCAGTCCTTCCGCACTGATAGGGCACAGCTTAATGCATGGAGGCATTCAGTGGCAGAGGCCAAGAAAGAATTAAGTGAGTGCGAAGAGCGGAGGCAGGACGCGATGCTGAGGCTAATGGGGGAGCAAACTGACATGATGAAGTATCTGTTGGAGCTGCAGGAAACCCAACAAGAGCACAGACACCCGCTGAATCCACTGTATAACCGCCTACCCTCCTCCCCATGTTCCATAGCCTCCTCACCCAGACGCCCAAGAACGCCGGGGGGGGGGGGGGGGAAGGCCTCCGGGCACCCGGCCACTCCACTCCAGAGGATGGCCCAAGCAACAGTTTGATTTTTAGTGTGGTTACAATAAGCAATGTGACCTTGTCCTTCCTTCCTTCCTCACCCCGGGCTACCTTGTCCATTATCTCATATTTTTTTTAATTAATAAAGAAAGAATGCATGGTTTCAAAACAATAGTTACTTTATTTCGAAGGGGGGAGGGTGGTTGGCTTACAGTGAATTAAAATTAACAAAGGTGGCGGGTTTGCATCAAGGAGAAACACACACAACTGTCACACCGAAGCCTGGCCAGTCTGAAACTGGTTTTCAAAACCTCTCTGATACACAGCGCACCTTGCTGTGCTCTTCTAATCGCCCTGGTGTCTGGTTGCTCAAAATCGGATGCCAGGCAATTTGCCTCAACCTCCCACCCCGCCATAAACATTTCCCCCTTATTCTCACAGATATTATGGAGCACACAGCAAGCAGCAATAACAATGGGAATGTTGGTTGTGCTGAGGTCTGACCAACAACGCCAGTGAGCTTTTAAACATCCAAAGGCACATTCTACCACCATTCTGCACTTGCTCAGCCTATAGTTGAACTGCTCCTTACTACTGCCCAGGCTTCATGAACGGATCCCCCAAGCTCGTCGCTGGGGAGCAGGAGAGCAGAGTTGCAGGGAAGTGATGGAGCCGTACACCATGCCCTGGAGGTTGCTAAGAGCCGGGCAGGGAAGACGTTCCCAGAACCCCTGGCCAAGCTACATGTCCGACGAGGACGGTTACCAGTCCTACTGCACCGTCTGCTGCCAGCAGCACCCAGGAAGACCAGTACGGATCCCCCAAGCTCGTCACTGGGGAGCAGGAGAGCAGAGTTGCAGTGGAAGCAGTGGATGACGACAGTTAGCAGTCCTACTGCACCATCTGCTTTGAAGGCAAGGAGCTGCTGCTGTGTAGCAATGCCAGCTGCTGCAAGTGCTTCTGTGTCGAATACTTGGAGGTCTGGGTAGGGCAAGGTACTTCGGCCAAGGCAAAAGAGCAAGAGCCCTGGAGCGGTTACATGTGTCAACCACAGAAGTGCTATGTAGTGTTACAGCGCCGACCGGACTGGAATGTACGTAAGGTGACCAGACAGCAAGTGTGAAAAATTGGGACAGGGGGTGGGGGGTAATAGGAGCCTATGTAAGAAAAAGTTTCAAAAATCAGGACTGTCCCTATAAAATCGGGACATCTGGTCACTCTAAAACGGCTGCAAGACTTCTTCACCAGTGACAAAGGACAGGAATATGATGCACCTAAAATCTAAAAAGGCCCGCACATTTCCCAGAGTCACTACCCTTGATAACAGAACGTCAATGATTGCATTGGCTACTTGGATCACAACAGCCCCCACAGTAGACTTGCCCACAACAGCAGTGGTGATGGTGAGCTGAGCGGGTTCCATGCTTGCCGTGGTATGGCGTCTGCACGGGTAAACCAGGAAAAAGGCGCAAAACAATTGTCTGCCGTTGCTTTCATGGAGGGAGAGGCGACTGGCGACATGTACCCAAAATCACACGCGACAATGTTTTTGCCCCATCAGGCATTGGGAGCTTAACCCAGAATTCCAATGGGCGGCGGAGACTGCGGAACCTGTGGGATAGGTACCCACAGTGCACCGCTCCGTAAATTGATGCTAGCCACGGTAGTGAGGACGCACTCCGCTGACTTAATGCACTTAGTGTGGACATATGCAATCGACTGTATAAAATCAATTTCTAAAAATCAACTTCTATAAAATCAACCTAATTTTGTAGTGTAAACATACCCTTTGTCTAGTTGCTCTTCAAAAAAAATTCTTTTTTGGCCTGCCTAATTATACTTTTACATGTGACTTGACAGAGTTTATGCTCCTTTCTATTTTCCTCAGTAGGATTTACTATCCAATTTTTAAAGGATGCTTTTTTGCCTCTAACCACTTTTTTATTTTATTGTTTAGCCACAGTGACACTTTTTTTGTTCCTCTTACTGTTGTTTTATTATTTAGGGTGTACATTTAGTTTGAGCCTCTACTGTGGCTTTTTTAAAAAGTTTCCATGCAGCTTGCAGGCATTTCAATTTTGTAACTGTACCTTTTAATTTCTGTTTATATTGTTATATGTAAAGTTGTGAACAGAAGCTGAAGTTATGACTAAAATGTGTGTTACCAGAGAAGTCTGGGGAGTGAGTAAACCAATTTCTTGAAGACAAAGGACAAGTTAACATCTCTAGCCAGGTGTCATCAAACTGTTGGATATTGACCCATTACAGGGGCAGTGGATCTCTAATATTTCAAGTGTCCAGGAGAGGACTGGATAGCTCAAAACACATATATTTGGGATTAGGAGTGTGTTGGAGCCACCTAGGTTTGCCAGGTGTGTGGTTTTCGATCAGAACACCCAGTCAAAAAGGGACCCTGGCAGCTCCAGTCAGCACCACTGTCAGGGCCGTTAAAAGTCTGGTTGGCACAGGGCTGGCAGGCTCCCTATCTGGCTCCGCACTGCCTCTGCCCCGAGTGCCAGCTCCACAGCTCCCATTGGCCGGGAACCGCGGCCAATGGGAGCTGTGGGGGCAGTGCCTATAGCCTGTCCGCGCCTCCGCCTAGGAGCCGAGGCACATGTTGCCGCTTTTGGGGAGCTGCCTGAGGTAAGCGCCGCCTGGAGCCCACACTTTGCACCTTCTCCTCCGCCCCAACCCACCACCCCAACCCTGAGCCCCCTCCCACACCCAACTCCCTCCTGGACCCCGCACCCCGAACCTCCTCCTGCACCCAAACCCCCTGCCCCAGCTCAGAACACCCTCCTCCACCCCAAATCCCTCATCCCCAGCCCCAACCCAGAGCTTGCACCTCCAGCCAGAGCCCTCACTCCCTCGTGCCTGAAACATTTGCCCCAGCCCAGAGCCCCCCCTGCACCCTGAACCCCTCATTTCTGGCCCCACCCCAGAGCCTGCATCCCCAGCTGGAGCCCTCACCCCCTCCCGCGCCCTAACCCCCTGAGTGAATGAGTGAGGGGGATGGGGGAGAGTGAGAAACAGAGGGAGGAGGGATGGGGTGAGCGGGGGGCAGGGCCTCGGAGAGGGGGTGGGGCGGGGCATCGGGGAAAGGGCAGGACAGGAGGCAGGGCAAGTGTGTTTGGTTTTGTGCGATTAGAAAGTTGACGACCCTAGAGCCACCCTGCAAGTAGTAACCAAGTCTGATGCCAGAGTGTGACTGGAAGGTGGCTGGCAGGCTGCAGCTATAGACATACGCTCAGGGTGTTACCTGCATGCTGGAGGACTGTCTGTGAGCAGCCCAGGTGGAAGCTACAGCATGACAGGTGGATGACACAACCTCTCACTAGTTTGGATTGCACCCTGGGATGTCATACCATCAAAATACTTTCTTCTGCCCACCAGCATAACCTTGTCTTGCTTGAGCTCAGTTCCAACCAGCTCTTTTTCAAACATGAGGTGATCTCATCCTAGCACTGGGCCATCTTAGTGGTAGTGGTATGATCAATTGCAATGCAGGATAAGTAGATCTGTGAGTCATCTGCGTAATACTATCAACTGAGTCCATGTCTTCTGATCAGTTCACCTAATGGCTGCATGTAGAGGTTGAATAGAACCAGAGAGGGAATTGATCCTTGCAAGACTCCACAATCTAGAGATCTAGTGGTGGAGGTGCAGTTTCCCATCACTGTGCGTTGTATACTCCTATAAAAACTAGAGAAGAGTAAGGAAACAACAGACAATGTGTTCCAAACTAGAGACTGAATATGTGTATGTGTGTGAAATTAGGGGAACGGTGGTGGAGCTTTCCTCATACATAGGAACAGAAGAATAATGGGTGAAACATCTTGAATCCCCAGAAGGCTCAGGTTATCATCATAGACCCCTTACGAAATTTGCAGCAGCTCAGACTCCACCACATTGAGACATAAATAGTAAATGAGACACTATGGGGAGGGTCACTATGAACAAATGGCTCAATGCATTGTCTGAACCATCGCTGCCTGCTAGGAGTGAGGAGAAATAATCTATATAATTTTTCAGAATTTAAGATTGTTTATTTTTTTTAATTCAATTTTTAGTCTCTGTAGTTGTTTAAATTACCTTTTAGTTGTGAATCCATGCAGTATTATCTAGCCAAGTCGGCAGACAGACTGCTCCATTGCTTCTGATGGAAGCTCATAGATGTCCAATATAGCAGCAGAGTGAAATTGAAATGTTTCTTTCACAGGTTCTATTTAGAACCCCATGAGCAACAGGTCAATTTTAGTCTGCTGTGACTACTTGGGAAATCTATAGGCAGCAGCAGAGACAGGCAGTGAAGTTACTCAGTGGGGAGAGGAGGATCCAAAAGTAACAATGACTATTAGAGAAGCTCTTCTTGGGTGGAAGAGAAAGATCCTTCTCTATTCAAGCAGCCAGAGGAGGCCCAAAGTGGACCAGGACACACATTACCTAGGGGCCAATGTTAAAGACTGAGCCCGTGAGCAGCGTTCAGGAACAGCACCTTAACAGGAGTCCTTTGTTGCCCCTTTTTGACCTGAGCAGCTAGTCAAAGTTCAGGGCCATGGGGAAGTTCCAGCTGGAAGTAGAAACTGATGGAGTCTGGTATTTTTTTTATGCAATCTTGCTTATTTACAAGGAATGTCCTGCTCCTCTAATTTCAGGAGGAACCAAAAACAAAAGGAATTTACAATCCCATGCCTCTTTAGCCAATAAGACCCAAAAGCGCTCTCTCTAGCTTTTCCCAGGATCACACTGTACTCAGAGGCTACTACTTGGCTATCTTGCTTTTTTACCTTTGCCTCTCTCTCTCCATTCTTGTCTATTCTCAGTTTCTCTGTATTCTCTCACACACCTGGTCACAATATACAATGGAAACTCCCCCGCCCCGTGAACTGGTGCTAGTTTCTGGGCAGATTTATTAGGCCTTCTTTAGATGTGGACCTTAAAGTGTTTCTTACAACTATCTTAAGTGAATGGCATATTCACACATCAGTTTGAACAAGGTTTTAACTCAACCCATAACAAGGGTTCAGCGAGCGCATAACATCTCCCTACCCTCCACACTTGGAGTTTGGGGTGGTAGGAAGGTGAGGCAGGCTGACTTTGCTCTTGACCTCAGTGGAGCTCATCTTATCTTTCTGGCTAGTAAATTCCATTATGTGGCTAATGGGTAGCTGCTAATTTTTTCCTAAAAGGTGACTTGCAAATGGAAAAATAAAAAGGGCTGGTCTCCTTTTTTTCTGTTTATAATGCATGAAGAAGTCCTAAAACGTTTGGTCAAAAAATTCTGAGTGTTTATGAGTTTATTTTATTTTCTTCAGCTTTTTTTTTTACATCAGTAAATCAGAGGTGGATTAGGGATTTGTGGGGCCCTGGGCCAGAGCAAGTGGAGGGCCCCTTCCCCATCCCTTCCACCTGCATTCCCTTCCCCCACAACGCTCCTGCCGGGGAAATGGGGTTGGGGCATGGGGGCTTGCCCCACACCACCACTGCGCCCAGCATTCCTGGCAGGGAATGAGGTCCGAGTGTGGGGGCATCCATTTTTCCGGGGCCCGGCGATTGGTCCCTGAGCACAGGCCCTGTTGGCCCAGTGGCTAATCTACCACTGGTCTTGGCTACCCTGAAAGATGCAACAACGACTGAAGAGCTAGTGAAATTATGACATGTCAAGAGGCTGAAAGTTGAGCAGTTGAGAGGAGAAGACTCATTAATCAGAATTTTCAAAACTGTTTGTTTATTTTTGTGAGCACCTTTTAGGCTCCAGTAATCAATGATGTCTGGTATGTTATGCCTGAGACTTTCAGTATGTATGGCTGAAGGGGAAGGGATGCTGATATTTTATTTACAGTTCACCTTTAAAGGCATCCTGGATATCTGGCATTCAACATCAGCGGGACTAAACATCAGACACCACCTTGCCATTCATCTAGAAAATGGCACAGAAAATGACAATGCAGGATGTCCAAACTATGCCCAAATGACAGTCATCTTGACAACCTTCCAGGAAGCATCTAATTTGCACAAAACAAAAGAAGGCCACAATCACTCTTCTCTGTGATACAGAGGTGCATATAGAGACTACATGTCCTAGTACACGTCTTCTGCTTTTTGCTCTTAAAAAGCATGTAAAGAGATGACCTCATTTGAGTTTGTCCAACAGTTTCAGCAGAGTCTTGCATGCTGGAACCTGTAATCTTCATAGGCTGTACCTTTGTATTAAACACAAGGGCCAAGATTCTTTCTTAAATAGGTGCCTGAAGTTAGACACCTAAATCCATATTTAGGTACCTAAACAAATGGCCTGATTTTCAAAAGCACTGAATGTCCAGTGGCTCCCATTGACTGTTTTTGAAAACTTTGGCTAAAAGTAATAAGCAAAATAAGACTTGGCAGTGATACACCACTTTTCATACGTAGCTCTTGGAGGCCTCAATTCAGCATGGTACTTAAGTATGTGTGTAACTTTAAACATGTGAGTAATCTGTAGATTTGAATGGGACTGTTCATGTGCTTAAATTTACGCATAGGCTTAAGTACCTTACAAGGTGGATAAGAATCATTCCCTATTTTACAGCTAGCAAAACTAAGAACCCAAGAAGTTAAGTGCCTAAGATCAGATATCAATTACTTAGCAGAATCCGTTTCTCTGGAAACCCAGTCACCAACCCTATCAGCTGAATGACAAAGGCTGCATTGTTGCACTCTTTACTTTGTCTAACCCTGAAATAATATAAGCTTTTAGCACAAAAGCATTTAGTTAGGTGTTTTATGTATATATAAATCTGAACCACTAGAGGCCGTAACAGACCTGGATAAATTAGGATCATAGTAGTTAAAGGTAGAAAAAAGCCTTTAGACCAGCAAGTCTACTCATGCATGCAAGTCAAAGTCCCCTGAAGGAGGATATAGCTCCAATTCAGGAAAGCCCATAAGGATGGGTTTAACATTAAGCAAGTGTGTAAGTGCTCTTCTGAATCAGGTCCTAAATCAGATATGAAGATGATGGACAATTTGAACTAAAGTAGTTTACCTCAATTCCCACAGCTTCCATGGGAAGCTGTATTCACAAGTTTGAGGGCAGAATTTGTCCCTGTGGTAACAGCTGTTCCCAGGAAAGCCTACACACATTAGATCAGGATCCTAGTCTAATTCAGTGCATCTGTCACTTAGTTTTACACAAGATCTTGAACAAGATCGTTTGCTTGTGGACCTGTATCAGTATGTTTCCTGCAGTCAATAATCATAACAGAACTTTTCAAGCCAATTTAATACCTGATGTAACACCATGGTACACTAGAGATAAATTCAGCCTCCTGTCTTGTTAATTAAACTCTGGAAGATTTCTCAAGCAGAAGCTCTTGTTAAGACTGAAATGAAAATTATATAATCACTTAATCGTGCATCTGTGTAAAACTGTGTAAAAGCTACGTGTCCTTCAACAGCAAAAATGATCACAAATGCCTAGCAAGTGGAGATGAAAAAATAATTGGGCCAGATCTCCAGGTGGTGTAAATCAGTGTAACCTTCTTGACTTCAGTGCAGTTATGCTGTTATATACCTACTGTATTAGATCAACCAGTCTACCCACCTTCTAGTGCAGTGTATAATCCTCAGAGAGAAGATATTAAACTGACTTTACACCCAATCTTATCCCAAAGGCCATGATAAAGGTGATACGGCAGTGCTTATTTGGCTATGGCTCCCTACTGAAGTATTACATCAGCTCCACAGTAAACAGAGGATATCCATCCATATGCTAGCACCTCAGAATACAATTTTGCTTATCTGTGTAGCTAAGGCCAGGTCTACACTAAGAAGTTAGGTTGACCCAGCAGCATTGCTATGTGGTGTGAAAAATTCACATCCCTTAGTGAGGTAGTTAAGCCAACCTTATCAAGAGGAATGAACATTTATGTCCATTTTAGCTACACATACAGCATCCCTGGCTTTCACAAGTCAGTGTATGGGAATCTGTGGTTGTCCTTAATGTCCCCCAGAGTGGAGTGGTAGGGATGCGGCCCCTGCTGCCACATGGAATGTTGAGGGGGGGAGGGTCCTAGGGAGGTGCTAAAATGGAGTTCTCCATGGACTATAAAGGGAGATGAGCCCATGATTGCTGAATCTGTAGGTCCACAAGAGTCTGCAGTATCTGCATTTGCTGCTGGAGATGCCCCCATTATGTCCTGGTGCATCTCTCTCTTCTTTTTCTGCTGGGACTCATGGGTCTTTCTCCTCTACACTGTTTCCTTCTCCAGGCTGTCTGCAATGTTCACAGCACAGGCCCCGTGCTCACGGTTTGTTGCAGCACTGGCTTGCAGGATCTCATTCAACAAGTCATCCCGAGCCCTCTTCTTTCTCATCTGGCACAGGTGTTCTGCAGATACAACAGACAGCAAAACTTAAGATTGTGAACTCCCTTCCCTTGCTGCCCTAAAGTTTTACACAACATATGCTTATTGACACTTCTGCTTCAGAGTGCTTGTGCACAGGGCCACTCACAGGACCAACTGGTGAGTTTGGCCTGCCAGAGGTGAGGGAAATGAAGAAGGAATTGCTCAGTTGCATGAAACTACGAGCGTAGGGCAATGGCACTGAATACTGGCACCATTTTCAACAGGCAGTGGTGATTTTAGCTGAGGGTAACAAAGACATAGAGAGCACTGCTGCTTCTAGCCTCCCTAAGCCCTCTAGGCCTGTATGCTGCTAGCCTGTGTACTGCAATGGTGCCTGCCAAAGTCATCCCTGACTGGTATGGGAAATTGTCCTACCAAAGAGGAAGAAATAAGGCTACCATCCCTAGAAAACTTTGGTAAAGGTTTGGAGTGAACATGCATGAAAGTTTCATTGAGACCTCTCAGGAGGATTCAAGGCACATCCCTGTGTACATAAACAAACTGCTCTGCATGGGCCCACCCTTCCTCCCCATCTAACTGTACAGGGAAATGAAAAGCAGAGGACAATGGTCATAGGCATGCGCACAGGGTGTGCCCCGGCACACCCTAATGCCCTCTCAGAAGCGGCCGGCACGGCACCATGTCCCTGGGGCTGGGGGAAGGGTTGCTTCAGGCACCGCCCCCCGCATCTCCCATTGGCCAGGAACGGGGAACTGCAGCCAATGGAAGCTTCAGGGGAGGTACCTGGAGGCGTGGCAAGGGCAGCGTGCAGAGCCCTGTGCCACCCTCTCCCCCCCCCCCCTTCCCTCAGAGCTGTGCGGGGATGTGGTGAGCAGCGTAGGGCCAGAGCAGGGGGTGAGCCCGGCCCACAGGACCCCCCCCGGAGCCCGGCTGCGAGCTCAGCTCCCCGGCGCTGTTCAGGGGCTCCGGCCCAGCTCCCTCAGCCTTGAATCCAGCTCCAGGAGCAGCCCGGCCCCACTGCGATCTGCCCCGGCTGCCTCTGCCTGGCCTGGCCCCAAGCGCCCAGCCCAGCCCTCTCTGCCCGGTCCCCGAGCCTTCCCGCCGGGATGGGGGAGCCCAGATCCCCAGCCCGGGGCCCACCTGCAAACAGCCTACCCTCCTGCCCCCCACCCCCTGCCCTGAGCCCCCTCCTGCCCCCTGGCCCCCCAACCTCCTGCCCTGAGCCCCCTCCTGCACTCTGCACTCTCCTGCACCCTGAGCCCCCGCCGCACCCTGCACCCCTCCTGCACCCCAACCCCCTTCCCTGAGCCCCCCATACACCCCACACCCTTCCTCTGCCCCAATCCCTTGCCCTGAGTCCCTTCCTGCACACCGCACCCCCATACACACTCCAACCTTTATGATGTTTGCCTTTAAAAAAAATAATTCCCTAGGTGCACACCCTTAATTAAATGTTCTGCGCACGCCTATGACAATGGTACCTCTTCTAGTGTGAATAATGCAAAGTTGATAGCTCTGTCCTGCTAAGTTGGGGGCGCCATTGTAATGGGAAACAAATTTACACACTTGCCTAAGAATCCTTCCCTGGCATTTGACTTGCCTGTGCTCAGCTGCCAGGACTCTCACACTGCTGTGGAGCCTTAAACAGATCCTCACTCGTGGCATAGCTGGACACCACATATCCCCCAACCACTTTCCTCCTCGTCCTCGCCATTCAGGCCAGGGTCCCCTGGCTTGGGTTCCTTGGAGGTGTCCATGGTGGTGGAGGGTGGGGATCTCTGCCAAGTATGGCATGCAGCTCTTTGTAAAAGCAACAGGTCTGCGGCTTGGCACCAGATTGACTGTTGGCCTCCCTGCCCTTCTGATATGCCTGATGCAGTTCCTTCGCTTTCATGCGGCACTGTGGCTGGTCCCTGTCGCACCCCTTCTCCTACATCCCCAGTGCAATCTGCTCGTAGATGTCGACATTCCTGTGGCTGGTCTGTAACTGTGCTTGCACAGCCTCTTCTCCCCCTGGCCCAGGAGATACAATATCTCCTGTCTACTCCAAATCAGAGCATGTAGGCAGCTGGGCAATTGCACACAACGATGGAGAGCTGCTAGGTGTGCTCACCAAGCGGGACAATCAGGAAAAGGCATTTCAAAAATTCACAGGGCTTTAAAGGGGAGTGGGGGCTCCCAATCTACGTTACCCCTGGGCAGTAGAGTTCACAATTGAGACCGGAGCAGTTGGTGTTGAGCATTGTGGGACAGCTGCTGGAGTCAACATAGGTAATGCAGTGTCTACATTCCTGCTGTTGTCTACACTCAATGCCGCTTGAGGAGGTAGTGTTACTGTCAGTGTAACGGGGCACTTACAGTGATGGGAGACAAATTTAAGTATAGATACATGCACAAGTAGCTCGACACAAGATGGCTTACCTTGACCTAACTTTGTAGTGTAGAACAGGCCTAAAGAACATAGGAAGAAATTTTCTGTCATCTAAGCTGCCTTTTCATATGTGTGATGCCAAGTGGCCTAACTGTGGGAGCTTCTGATTTTGGATACCAATGTTAGACAACTAAGGCCTGATTTTTAGAAGTCCTGAGCACCTCCGACTTCATTTGAAGTCAACGGAAACCCAGCACCTCTTGAAAATCAGGCCTGAATTGTTTAATAGTCAGCTCCCAAAAACTGAAAAACCTCACATTAAAAGCAGTTTTTGAAATCTGAACCTAAACATCTCCATCGAGACTCCCATCAGATTAGTGTCCCTGTGCTTCACCTCATTCAGCATTGCTTTAAATCCTCTTCGCATCTGCAGTCCTCTTCAGAAAACATTTTTGATCTACATCCTGATTCAAAACCAACTGAAGTCAACTGGAATCTTTCCATTGACATCAATGTTCAGTCTTTGGATCAGGCCCCTAATCTATTTTTATTCTGTAATCTAAAGTATTAGGGTTCCCCTAGTACCTTTAATGCAGCTTACAACTGTACATGTTTGATAATTGTCCAAATCAAACAGAAGCCCTGAAGAACGCCACAGAGACCACATTTACTCTAGGATGTGCAGATTTTATTTACAAAGGAACTCTTGCTCTTCTGGGGTATTAGCCTTCAGAAAGGAAACAAATATGCCTAACCAACATTTTTTCTACTTTAAGGGCCTCTCACATATACTGTAAATGAGGATCAGAGGGGTAGCCGTGTTAGTCTGAATCTGTAAAAAGTAACAGAGGGTCCTGCGGCACCTTTAAGACTAACAGAAGTATAAGCTTTCGTGGGTAAGAGCCTCACTTCTTCAGATGCGAAGAAGCGAGGCTCTTACCCACGAAAGCTTATGCTCCCAATACTTCTGTTAGTCTTAAAGGTGCCACAGGACCCTCTGTTGCTTTTTGTAAATGAGGAGAAACTCCTCTGAAGTCAACGGGCCAGATTAGGTTCTTATTTCCACTGGTGGAAATCCAGAGTAACTCCATTAAAGTCAATGGAAGTACACTGGTGTCAATCAGGAGTAACTGAAAGAATCTGAGTCATACTTGTGTAACAGTGATAATTTTCTTCCCACCGCCTGCCCTCCTGCCATTCTCTATCACTGTTGACAACATCACCATCCCCCCATCACTCAAGCCCACAACCTGGGAGTCACCTTTTATTCATCCCTTTCTCTTGCCCCCGAGATTTGGGGCATGTTCCAATCCAAGTGCTGTTGCTTCTTAATAATTCTAACCTTTACCTTCTTTTCCTTATATCCCCATTGTCAAAACGCTCATCCAAGCCCTCATCATCTGCCATCTGAATTATGTGTTATAAATTATGTGGTGAGGCACAGAAAAGAGCATGTGAAAGTAAAAAGCAGCAGAAAGGCCCCAGAGGCAGCAGACTACACAATCCTGTTAGTGTAGAGAAGGTCCACAGACCCAAGAGCCCTCCATGATAGCATATGCACATTTTAAACAGTTGGCGGACTACTGTTATGTTTTTAAACAGCACTAGAGCTTGCTTTCCCCTCCCCGGCCCCCCAGTGCTTAATTTGTGCCAGGGCTGATACCCAGCTATTCTAGACTTGGTAGTTCATAGCCCCGACACCTCCGGGTTTGCTGCATCAGCTATGCATGTAAAAAAATTGCTTCAGCCCCAGCACCTCTTTCATTACAAATTGAGCACTGTTCCCCCCTAGATATCCACAAGTCTCCCTCTGACCACAAGCCCATCCAGCAGTCCTTTGAGAATTGACACTTACATCTAAAAGAGCAAAATGCAAAGGGAATGAATGGTGATAGCTATTTCAAATGAGAAAAAAATATAACAGCTGTATGTGTCACTTTTCTTCAGACTAGGGTTGCCAGGTGCCCGGTTTTCAACCGGAACGCCCGGTCGAAAAGGGACCCTGGCGGCTCCAGTCGGCACTGCTGACCGGACCATTAAAAGTTCAGTCAGTGGCGCAGTGGGGGCCCAGGGCTAAAGCAGGCTCCCTGCCTGCCTTAGCTCCGTGCGGCTCCCGGAAGTGGCAGTGAGGTCCTAACAGCCCCTAGGTGCATGGGTGGCCAGGGATGCTCTGCGCACTGCCGTCACACCCAGAGGCGCCACCCCTGCAGCTCCCAATGGTCGCTGTTCCTGGCCAATAGGAACTGCAGGGGTGGGGCCTGCGGGCACGAGGGCGGTGCGCAGAGCCTCCCTGGCCACCCATACATCTAAGGGCTGAAGGGACCTGGCGGCCGCTTCCTGGGAGCTGCAGTAAACGCCACCTGGACCACAAACCACCTCCTGCACCTCAAGCCCCTGCCCCAGCCCAGAATCCCCTACCACACCCAAACTCCCTCCCAGAGCCCACACCTCCCCCCAACACCCTGCTCCAGCACTGAGCCCCCTCCTGCACCCTAAACCCCTCATCCCCAGTGTGACGTTGTGCAGTCTATATGGTTTTATAAAAACTTGATAATAAGTCAATATAATGTAACTGAGATAGTTTTAGAGAAAATACGGTAATAAGTGAATGTAACGTAACTGGGATCTGCTTCATGCAAAAGGTCTCTTGTAAGGTATCATTGCAAAGCTTATAATCTACTGAGTATGATCATCTGATTTGTATAAATGTACCACTCTTGTATGTAAAACTAGAAATATAAAATGTAACTCTGAGGGCCTATTGTAATTGTGTAAAGTGTGGACCATTAATGATGGTTTGGAATCTTGATGGCTCCCATTGTCTGCAGATGGCTGTATTTACCTGTGAGTCTTCCTGTATATGTGTGTGCTGGCAAGTGAGTAATGAAGTCTTGCAGTGACATGTGATCATGTCACCTGAACTGGAATCCATCTTTAACCTAGTGCTTTTCCAGTGGGGGGGGGGGGTGGAAACCCAGAGAGACAAAGAGGTCCCACCTTATGCAAAAGATATATAAATGGGGGAAGAGAACAGAGAGGGAGAGGAGCCATCATGAAGAATCCCCTAGCTACCACCTGAGCTGCAACAAGAGCTGTACCAGGGGAAAGAATTGTGCCCAGGCCTGGAAGGTGTCCAGTCTGAGAAAAAACTTACTGAAGCATCTCTGAGGGTGAGATTATCTGTATTCAGTTTGATTAGGCATAGATTTGTGCATTTTATTTTATTTTGCTTGGTGACTTACTTTGTTCTGTCTGTTACTACTTTGAACCACTTAAATCCTACTGTCTGTATTTAATAAAATCACTTTCTATTTAGTAATTTACTCAGAGTACGTATTAATACCTGGGGGAGCAAACAACTGTGCATATCTCTCTATCAGTGTTATAGAGGGCGAACAATTTATGAGTTTGCCCTGCATAAACTTTATGCAGGGTAAAACGGATTTATTTGGGTTTAGACCCCATTGGGAGTTGAGCATCTGAGTGCTAAAGACAAGCGCACTTCTGTGAGCTGTTTTCAGGTAAACCTGCAGCTTTGGGACAGGAGATTCAGACCCTGGATCTGTGTCTAGAACCAGACGGGGAGTGTCTGGCTCAGCAAGACAGGGTGCTGGAGTCCTGAGCTGACAGGGAAAGCAGAAGCAGGGGTAGTCTTTGCACATCGGGTGGCAGCTCCCAAGGGGGTTTCTGTGATCCAACCTGTCACACCCAGCCTCATCCCAGAGTCTGCACACCCAGCCAGAGTCCTCACGCTCCTGCACCCCAACTCCCTGGCCCAGCCTGGAGCCCTCATTTCTGACCTCACCCGGAGCCCGCACCCCCAGCCCAGAGCCCATACCCCCGCTGCATCCCAACCTCCTGCCCCAGCCCGGAGCCCTCTCCCACACCCCAAACCCCTCATTCCCGGCCCCACCCCAGAGCCCGCAACCCCAGTCAGAGCCCTTCCCTTCCCTCCCACACCCCAATCCCCTGCCCCAGCCCGGTGAAAGTGAGATGGGGTAGAGAAGAGCGAGCAACAGAGGGAGGGGGAATGGAGCGAGCAGGGCCGGGGCCTTGGAAAAGGGGCAGGGCAGGGGCAGGGCCTCAGGGTAGGGCAGGGGTGTTCGATTTTGTGCCATTAGAAAATTGGCAACCCTACTTCGGACCAGTCTGCATTACTCATTTCAGAATTCCATTATGCACAGTGGTAAGGGAGTAGCTCCCAACCATCCCTTCTGCCAGGTGTGTGTATTTTATGAGGATGTCAGATTGCTTTACCAACAATCAAATCTCTCAACAACTCTGTGAAGCCAGGCGGTATTATTATTCTCATTTCACAAGTTAAATGAAGCATGGAGCAATTAAGTTACCTAACCAAGACAGAACCAGGAATAGAAACCAGGAATCCTTCCTCCTAGTACATTCTTCTGAAAACAAAATAAATGCAAATCAGTTCCCCTTGTACTGCTAGGACACTGGCTGAAATCCTGGCCCCATTAAAGTTAATGTGAGTTTTGCCATTGACTTAATTGGAGACTGGATTTCACCCTCCCTGTTTTTCCTGCTACAGCTGTTCACATCACAAACACCTAAACCCCTGAAAGGAATGCAGCTCCATGTATCAAATCCAGTATTGTAAGAAACACAACGGCAGAGGAATGCAGTACTGTAAGGAATGCAGCACCTTGTAAGATGGTGCTGTGGGTTTTAGCAACATAAGGCAAAATAAACCAGAAATATGAATTCAAATCTCGTCAGATTAAGAAAACTTCTTATGAATGATTGTTGTTTGTTGCTATATTTGTTGAAGCTGCGTTTGTATGTTTGCTGTGCCGGCATTAGATAAGACAGAGTGAAGGACAGTCTTTGTCTGAAAGAGCTTAGAATCTGCAAGACAGAAGCAGAGAAGATATGACACACTGTAAGGGATTCATTTCAGTTTAAATTTAAGCAGGGGAAAGAGGCATTTCACGGGCCCCTTGCATTCCAAGTCATGTAGAAGAGAAGGAAAAGATACACATGCTCTAGTTTGCAAGTGTTCATAGATAATAAATTGTCAAAGCCTCAACCACAGATTTAAGAAGGAGATAGCACTAATGACAAAGGAAACTTGTAAAGCACCGTGCACATCTATGGCACAAGATAGATAATAATGAAGAATTTGTGCCTAAGGTGACAGCCAAAAGAATGGCCACTTCTTAAATCTATTCCAGTTTTAACTGTCTATTGAAAAGAAGCCACGGGCTTGCATGGTCACTGCCCCTGAGCAAAACTCAGGCACAGTTGAGACTAGCCAGTCCCAGCTCCCTGATTCTCAGTTGCCAGCTCTGGCATAATTTAAAGCTGCAAGGGAATATTTTTAACTTGAAACAAGATCTTTCCTCCCCATGACCCTTCTGTCCCAGACCCACCCTTCCCCATCTTTTGCTTCCCTTTGCATCAGTTCAGGGGGTTCCAGCACAGGAGGAAGTGGAGTTGGGCGGCAGAATTGACACAGGAGGTGGCTCTGCCAATTTTGTATTGGCAGAGATTCCCTTTACAGAGGGAGATTTCCAGTGCAAATCTACAGCCTTTTCAGTTCACTTTGCCCCACATAAGCAGGGCAAAGTGAACTTGATGGACTGGAGAATCCAGCCTAATGTTAATCTGACAGGAAAGAAAAATGAAACCAGTTTTCTTAAGTCTCCTTTCAAAAACAAAACAGACCAAACCCACTGATTCATCTGCCTGATTCTCATCCTGGATAGTTCTTACTTTGCATTTGAGTTCTAACCCTTCCACCCCTCTCCCTGAAGTAAAATTAACAAGAAACTTCCTGTTTGTGGGTGCCTTTCATGATGAATCCAATTACTACAGTTTTTGAAATTAGCCAGGAAGGGGCTGAATGGGAAACAAGTGCCACAGAGAATATTGACTGTATTGGGGACATTGCTCAGAAGTTGAGCTCTACCCAAAAGAGTTCAACTGAACCATGTTTATAGCCAAGTATAGATAATACCTTTGGCCTTAGTCACTGTATTTTGTAGGTCCACAAAAAGTCCTTGCATGGAAGACAATCAGACTCCAGGTGACACCCCAACAATTTTCTGGGCCAACATTAGTGGTAGTAGCCTGCTTGGCTATATAAGAATTTGAACACCCTCTTAGTCCCTTTTAAACCCTTTTACTGTCAGACCTTGTCCAGAGTCTAGATCACATTAATGAGAACCATGTTTAAAACCAGCTCTTGCTACAAAGGCACTGGTAGCGTTCTTAACCCTGGGATAGACAGAGCCAAACTATATTTTTAAAGGTGTCATAGCCTATGCGCTATCTGCAATTATCACACCTATCAGTAAAACTACTGGGCAATGGAGTCTGGAATAATCTAGCTGTGTATTTACCTAGAGTTCGGCTGGTTGGTTCTAGGTGGAGTCCATGCCCAATTGTTTGTTTGTCAACATGACGATATGATACATAACAATTAAACACACACCACAGAGTCTTGGGCCTGGTCCACGCTAAGCCCCCAGTTCAAACTAAGATATGCAACTTCAGCTACGTGAATAATGTAGCTGAAGTCAAAGTATCTTAGTTCAAACTTAAAAGTACTTACCGCGGGTCCACACGCGGCAGGCAGGCAGGCTCCCCCGTCGACTCCGCCTACTCCTCTCGCAGAGCAGGATTGCCGGCGTCGATGGTGAGCACTTCCGGGATCGATTTTTCGTGTCTAGACAAGACGTGATAAATCGATCCCAGAAGATCGATTGCTGGCCGCCGAACCAGCGGGTAAGTATAGACATACCCTTGGAAAAGTTAAACCCTGAGCTGCATGAGAGGCTGACGGAGCAGGAGCTCACTGACAGTGTTTCTATGACCCTCTGGTTATAAAGCCAGCTAGGGAGGGTGTCACATTCTGGGGTGCAATCCAGCTCAGTGAGAGGTTATGTCAACTCCTGTCCCATAACCTCAGATGCCTTACAATGATTTGCTGCTGTATCTCCCAACCTGGGCCACTCACAACCAGCCTAAAAGCATGCAAGTCACACCCTGAGCATCTGTGTATAGTTACAGCCCTAGCCCAGCACCTCTAACCCCCGCAGCCTGTCAGCAACAAATCAGTCACACTGTGGCTTCCAGTGGCCTTGTTTACTACTTGCAGGGTGGCTCCACTAGGCTACCATATGTCCGGCTTTCCCTGGACATGTCCGGCTTTTCGATCTATAAATAGCTGTCCAGGGAGGATTTCTAAAAATCTAAACATGTCCGTGATTTCCCCCCGGTCGGCTATTTATAGATCGAAAAGCAGTACCGCTCGGCAGCCAAAGCCCCTTCTTGGCTCCCCCCATCCCCTGCAGCCTTAACATGCCCCAGGCCCCGCAGCTGTCTTCCCCCTCCTCCCCTCCCCTCCCCTGAACGCTCCGTCCCCCTGCTCCTCCCCCTCCCCTGCTTCCCGCGAATCAGATCTTCGCAGGAAGTCTGAAAAGAAGCAGGGGCAGGCGGGCAGCAGCAGGTAAGCTAGTCTGGGGGGGACACGAGAAGGAGGGCTCCGGGGAGGTGCGGCCCGGCCCAGTCCGGCCCCGCGGCTCCGGCCCCAGCTGGCCCCAGCGGCTCCGGCCTGGCTCAGGCCCCGGGGCACCGGCCCCAGTTCCAGCCGAGCGCGCCGGCCCGGCCCTGACCCCAGTGGCTCCAGTTCCGGCCGAGTGCACCGGCCCCAGCCGCAGCGGCTCTGGCCCCAGGGCGGCCGGCCCGGCCCCAGCCGAGCACCTCCGGCCCCGGCTGGCCCCAGCGGCTCCGGCCCAGCCCAGCTCGGGCCCCGGAGCACAGGCCCCAGTTCGGCCAAGCAGCGCCGGCCTAGCACCCCCGGCCCCGGCGGCTCCAGTTCCGGCCGAGCACTCCGTCCCCGACCCCAGCGGCTCCAGACTGGCTCGGGACCCAGGGCGGCAGCCCCGGTTCCGGCCGAGCGCACCAGCCCCAGCGCCTCTGGCCCGGCTCCGGCCCCAGGGCGGCCGGCCCGGCCCCAAGCCCCGCGACTCCGGCCGGAGCTCAGCCCAATTCCTGGGCTCTTATTAAAGCCGGCCCTGGTCAGGGGACAGGGGCGGGGGGGTTGGATGGGTTGGGAGTTTGCGGGGGGCTGTCAGGGGGGCAGCGGTGTGGAGAGGGGTTGGAACAGTCAGGGACAGGGAGCAGGGGGAGTTAGATGGGTCAGGGGTTCTGGGGGGGCTGTCGGGGGGCAGGGGTGTGGAGAGGGGTCGAGGCAGGCAGAGAGCAGAGGGGGTTGGATGGGTCGGGAGTTCTGGGGGTCCTGTCAGTGGGCGGGGAGCAGTTGGATAGGTCATGGGAGTCCCGGGGGTGTGAATATGGGGTGTGGGAGTGGATAAGGGTCGGGACAGTCAGGGGACAGGTAGGGTCCATGGGGGGCAGTTAGGGTGGGGAGTTCTCAGAGGGGGCAGTCAGGGGACAAGAAGCAGGGAGGCTTAGATAGGGGGTAGGGTCCTAGGGGGCAGTTAGTGGCAGGGGTCCCAGGAGGGGGCAGTCAGGGGACAAGGAGCAGGGGGGGGTTGGGGGTTCTGAGGGGGGCAGTCAGGGGGTGGGAAGTGGGAGGGAGTGGATGGGGGCGGGGAAGGGGTGGGGCTAGAGTGGGGCTCCTCCCCCCGTGTCCTCTTTTTTGATTGTGCAAATATGGTAACCCTAGGCTTCACACTCTCCTAATCCCAAATTTTCCCCAGAATGTGTGTTCTGTGCTGTCCAGCCCTCTCCTGGACAGTCCAGATATTAGAGTTACATACAGTTCAGTTTAAACACAGCGCTGGATTAGTTTTGATTAAAAAATAAAACAAGTTTATTTAACTACACAGAGGGAGATTTTCATGCTATGTCTACACTACGGACCTTACAGGGCACAGCTGTACTGCTACAACTTTGCTGCTGTAAGGTCCACCGCGTAGCTGATCTTTGCCAGCAGGAGAGAGCTCTTCTGCTGGCACAATTAAACCATCCCCAACAAGCTGCATTATCTATGTCAGCAGGAGAGCCTCTCCTGCCAACAGAGTGCTGTCCACACCTGCACTTTTGCTGGTGAAACATATGTCGGTCATAGGTGTGGTTTTTTTCACACCCCTGACCGACAAACGTTTTATCTACATAAGTGGTAATGAAGACAAAGCCTAAAGTGAGAACAAGTGTTAGGTATTAAAGTCACAAATGATTACCTGAGAAATAAAGATACAATTCTGTCTAGAAACTAAAACTTACCAGCTGGACTTGGTTCAAGGTAAAATCCTTACCACATGTTCCCAGCAACATTGTCACCTTTGTCCTGCTTGTCCTTGTCTGTCCCTCCATGAATGCAAGTCAACACCACACCATTCCATTTTGTTGCAAGCACATTCGTTCCATTTCTGGCCGAAGAGTTTTGTCATGGGATCGGCCCAGCGCGTTTTCGGTCTCTCCCGTTGTCACTTGTGGTCTCTGGGAATCCAGTCACTGATTATTCTTGTAGCCATTTTCGGTTTTTCATCCTGTGCTACCCCCAGTTGTGAGCGTTGGTCAGGCCGACGCATGAGTCTGTGCTCAGTTTCCTGGTTTATTCTGCTTTGTGTGGCTTGTTTGGCAGGAGAATTTTGCAGCTCTTGTGCCCTATGGAACCCCCCTCCACTTTGGCCGGGTTGCCCTAGAGTAATAGAGGTACTGTCGGACTATCTACTACTCTGGACACTAGCTCGACACCTTCTTGGCTTGATAAGACCTGCCAGAGCATACGTGTTGTACCATAGGTACTGTGCTATATAATTGGTTATGTTTTGGTTATATACAGTATATGTTTTATAGTAAGAATTAAGGTATTAGAATAAATGAATAGGATAGTGGATACTAGTATTAGCCATTTTCTTTTTATTCATGCCTTGCCAGTAACAGACAGGATCTTGTCTGTGTCTATGTTAATTAGATTAGAGGAATTTCGAAGGCCTAGGCCCCAATGTAGGAAAAGATAGTTGCAAGATCTAATTTACGATGCCTTTTTTGTTCAACATAAAACACTGCTATTTGTTACCTTTTGAAGGTCTCTGTAAAGAACTGTTTGTGTGAATGAAGAATGCATGCATCAGGAAAAGATAAGGTGTGAAGGCCATTGTTAAAGCCAGATGGCCAAGGGAGGAGGAGTGAAGAGACTTAAAGATGCCAGAGAACCATCAGCGCGCATACATAGTTGAGGAGGGGCAGACTGACGACTCTGAGGTGAAGGCAGACACCCTTAAAACACAAGATAATTGATTAAATCGAAACCAGACAGGATGACCCTCCCAGAGATGTTTTGGGCCATCAAAAGATAACACCCACTGAGGAGTAACTGGTCATAAGCTGACACAGCAAAATCCATAGACTTCAACGGAGAAAAAGGACTATAAGAACAGGGTGCTTTGCCATGGGGCTTTGGGTTCGTCTTGCCAACAACTCCAGGAGCATCGGATCGCGACCGACAGAGCCCAGCTCCTCTCTGCGACCAATCTGGCTGGCCACTAGATTGATCCAGACTCTAGCTATAAACATCGACTGGCGGGACTGTGTGCCTGGTGTGTGTGTGTGTGACTGAAAAGCATATGCTAACTGCTGTATTCTCAATAAATGCAGCGTGTTGCCTTTTCCCCTATAAAAAGATCTCATGTGCTTTGTTTAAACATAACTTACACTCCGCTGTACTTCGCTGTCGAACCCCGTTCACCAACGCTGAGGTAGAGAGGTAGGATTTTGTGGAGGTCCCAGCACATTGCTTACCAAATTTTCAGGGCAGGAGCCTCCCCTTCTCCCCCAGGTCAAAGAGGTTCCTTTGTCTGCTTAGGTGAAAGAGAGAGAAAAATAACATGGGATGTTCTTCCCCCTCACTTTTAGAGTCCAGTTGCCCTTTGAAATGCATTTCCTGAGGGTTGCCCCTAAATAAAGTTCCTTCCAGCTACGAAGACGGAGATATGAAGTCTCATGGTGAAATAGGTTCCATGTGGTTGCTTGCAAAAATGTAGATGAATCTGTTCGTGCTCCGCTTCCTTGTGAAAGAATGGTCCTTGACCAGTGATTGCCCATCAATTTTGATGACACCTAGCTAGAGGAGTCAGCTTGTCCTTTGTCTTTGAGAAACCGGTTTATCCCCTTTTGCTGTCCCTAGAACCCTGTTTACTACTTACATGTAAATTGAGATAAACATAGATTTCTTTGTTTAGGATAAACCTGTTTAACAACTTCCGTGTAGTCAGGGCTATGTGGGATTGAACATGTGCTATCATCATCACACAAGGGGAATTTATATGTACAGTTATGATGTTGCCACATACATTTCACCATGATATTATTGACCAGTGAGTTATTAGTTTTCAATTATACCTCACAAGGCATATTTTGTACAAAGTTTATTACAATGGTGCGTAAGGTGTGAATATAGGGATGCATTCTGTCACAGAAAGATGTGATAAAAGTATTGAAATCCCATGCTCTTATGAATGTGCTTATTTCTGATGGTCTCTGGTCTCCCATTTGAGGTGGAGCCCATTTCAAATCAGTCACCATCTCGGATGCCCTTAAGCAGGAGACAATCCAGGTGATGGTTTTTGGTGATTTAGTATTACTTTAAAAATATCTGCATAAACTCAATCACAGTTTCCATCTGAGATTACCTTTATAAGGCATCTCACTGAGAAGTCTTGTCTTGACATGCAATTTTCCTTTACATTTGTAAAAAGCAACAAAAATTCCTGTGGCACCTTATAGACTAACAAATGTATTGGAGCATAAGCTTTCGTAGGTGACGAAGTGGGTATTCATCCACGAAAGCTTATGCTCCAATACGTCTGGTAGTCTATAAGGTGCCACAGGACTCTTTGTTTACCTCACTGACCAGGCTACTTACAATATTCATATTCTTCTTATTATTATTATATATCAGTATTCATAGATCAGTACATACCAGTTCCACAACTGTCACAATAACATTACTCAAATATATAACCGGATGATACAAATGACACCATATGTAGCTGTGCTGAGGGATGTAAATCTCCCCAAAAGAGTCCACATTTAATGCTAATATACTGTAGTACCAAACTCTGCCCTCCAATATGCTAGCAAATATCACTAGTGGGATTGATTCTGATCTCAGATTGTACACACTAAAGTAATTCCTTTTGTTTCAGAGGAGTCGCTCTTGAATTATGTGTGTAATAGCAGAATCAGAGTTTATATATTATGCAAATTATGTGCTATTCTTCACAATGGAACAACCGCATGGCAAAGTTCCCAGGATATGCTACAATTGTGTGAATACATCTACTTGGCCATACAAAACTGTCTCTGTTGATCGTTACAATCATTTCTGTGGTTTCCATTATTGCTTATGAAAACTCAGTGTGGATTAAACACTCCTGCTTGTTTATACTGTACACAGACATCATGAGATTCAGTGTCATCTATTCTATAGGATTAATTAAAGAAGGAGATAATTTGCAGGAAAACTACTAATATAATTAATGCAGTCAAAACAGGAGTATGGAAAAGTGAGGAATGTTCCCCCCACAATGTGGGACAGGAAATGATGCATTTTGGAATTGGTGGGGCAACACCAGAGAGACTGAAAGATGTTAAGGGAATGTACCATAGACCCCAGAACCACCCTTCCTTTCTATAAGCCACAATGGCCTTTCGGTAACACCATTAAACACATGGAAATCAATATGAGAAAACCTTCCAGCTATGATCAGCTCATCACAGTGAGCCACTGCTTAAATCATGAATCTGTATACAATAGCATTGCCTCTGCCCTCCAACCTGGATACTGAGTTCTTCCTCCAGCCCTAGAGCACCCACGGAAACAAATTAGTGGGTGCTTAGCTCCTTGAAGGGGATGTTGTCTGACGCTCGGGGGAGGAGTGCTGGGAGCGAGGACTCTGGATTCCTGGGTTTCCAGCTGGGCTCTAGTTGTTCAAGGCGGTGGGGGGCAGACGGAGACTAGGGCTTCGGACTCCTGGGTTCTGCCCTTAATGCCGGAGGGGAGCGGGGTCCAGTGACCTGGGGTGGGGAAAGAGGCGCGACCCAGCTGTTCCCAGGGTCCAGCAGGTGGCGAGCCACAGCCCCCGGGCTCAGGTTCAGGCTGTGGGACTGGCCTGCCCCAGTACAGAGCCGAGCTCATCCCGGCACCTGGGCTCCAGCCCCGGGGCAGCCTGCCTGAGTCCAGGGAGCGGGGCCAGCCGTGCTCAGGTCGGGCAGGCGCACCGCGCAGCTGGGACCCAGGACCCTTCTCCACTTACAAGCCTCGTGGGTGCTGCAACTCCTGTGGGACCGGGTCCCTCTTCCTGCCCCCGCTGGCGGGGCTGCTCAGACTCCGCAGACACCAGGTAGTGGTATGGACGCGCTAACTCGGAAACATAACGTCCTGCCGGAAGTCAGGAAAGCATGTGCAAATGCCGGCGGGAGGGGTGGAGAAGAGCGGGCTGCGCAGGATTTTTAATAGCACGGTGCTGCCAGCCAGGGTCCTGGCTGCAGGCTCCACTCAGCCCGCTGCAGGCCTGGGTTCGGCAGCAGGCTGAGCGGGGCCAGCAGCCAGGACCCCGGCAGGCAGCAGCGTGCCATTAAAAATCGGCTCGCATGCCGTCTTTGGCCCTCATGCCATAGGTTGCCGACCCCTGAAGTAACATATCATTATCATCCATCTAGATTTTAGTCAGTCCCCGCATGAGTGCGCATGACTCCCACAGTCTTGCGTCCTTGCACTAGGGCTGCTCATAGTCCTTATGGGGAACATAGTCCCTGCTTCCTTTGATCTCTTCCATAGGTATTAGGTGCTTGAAAGTGGGCAGAGAGGGACAAAGTAAGGGCAGGGCCATGACACTACGCACATACTGCACAAGCCACCAGAGCTGGCATCATTTGGTAACGTATATTGATATTACTTCATTGTATCCCTCTTTCCCCACCCTTCATACGTTATTTGCCTTCTTAGATTGTAAACTCTTCAGGACAGAGACTATTTCCTTAATATTTGATTGTATAGCACCTAGCACAATGGGGCCTCATGGTGCTACTGTGATATAATAATAATGGGTAGGATGGGACTGTCTTTCCAGGACGCACTGCCTGAGACCCTTCAAGAAGAACACTGGCTGATTCAGTTAACTGGCTAACTTAATTTATGGCTGCTTTGTATCACCAGAGTGGCACAAAGAAGCCAGAGCATTTTGGTGAACCTGGCCCTGTATTTCCTTCTGGTATTTCAGATTCTGTTCTTGTTACATTTAGTTTGTTCTTATGAAATGGTCCTTCCTTTACATAAGAAATAAATCCAGGATAATTTAGATTATGGAAGAGTGTTTGTAGCAGGGCTATGTCTTCTGGTTTCTCTGCAGATTGTGAGGTATGAAAACTCAGATGGACCTCTCATTTTTGAAGGAGACATTCCTGACTACCTTTCTACTGTGTTTGGGGCTGAAGATCAAGATCACTACAATATGACTGGCCATTTATAAAGGTAGCTGGGTCTTGATACTCACGTCTTTTGGGAGGAGTCCCCAAGGAGATGGTAAGGAGCAGAAGAGCATTAGACACCAAAGATGATAGATTTTCCTAGGAAAATTTGTCTCCACACATATCTTTCCATATTGTAAGGACCTGTAGACAGCTGAGACTCCAGGGCACCAAGTTAGGAGGTACCAGCTGTGTGACGTTATTGATATAATCTGGGACCATATAGAACATGGTTTACACCAAAGTCCTGTAGTGGCACCAAATCTTATATAAAGGGAATCAAATGAGGTGTCTAAGACAAGGTTATGGTTTATTGGTTATGATTATGCTGTCTATATGTGTGTATCAATTTTGTAGTTGAAGTTATAAATATTGGCTCTAAACTGTCTGTATTTCAAACTTATGCTATGGTTCTGGGAGACATCCCAGACAAGTTGGTGTTAGCTCTGCCTAGCCTGCTTGATGGCCCATTAAGGACCATCAGCTATACAACTGACCCATGGAGAGAAGGCAGATACGCCTTGTGACTCAGCAAAGTATGCAGGAACTTGCCCATGTGACTCCAGACTCCATTTTGCTGTAATTTTCCACAGTAAGAACAAAGAGGTGTTCTTACACCTGGAAAAGACTATAAAAGGCTAATGCCTCTCATCAATCTTGTCTTCGGTCCTGCCAACTACGCCACTGTAACGATGCAGTTCTGGCGGGACCCAACTGAGAGTGCCAATTCAGGACAAATCACTTAAAACAGGGCAGTTACGGCCCAAGGCTGGGGTTTTTCCACCTCTAAGACAAACCAAACCAGCCAGACAAAGAGGACTTTGGTCTCACCCCATTGGCTAACCACAAGTCACACAAGCAATTCCCTTAGACACTCCAGTTTCCCAGTATCACCACCAGTGCCACTCGTTATGGGGACAAATGGTTATGAAAACCAATACCCCAGTAAAAGAAAAAAGGTTCTCCTGATCCCAAAGAATCAAGCCCCAGACCCAGGTCAATATACAAACTGGATCTTACCCACAAATCACTCTGTTGCCAATCCTTTAGAATCTAAAATCTAAAGGGTTATGCATAAAAGGAAAAAGATATAGATGAGAGTTAGAATTGGTTAACTGGAATCAATTACATACAGTAATGGCAAAGTTCTTGGTTCAGGCTTGTAGCAGTGATGAAATAAACTGCAGGTTCAAAATCAAGTCTCTGGAGTACATCCACAGTTGGGATGGGTCATCAGTCCTTTGTGTAGAGCTTCCATTCGTAGCAAAGTCCCTCCAGAGGTAAGAAGCAGGATTGAAGACAAGAAGGTTGTTGGGGGCGGAATGGATCTGGACAAGTAGTCTGGAGATAAATGTGAGAAGGGAGGGACAGGCAGTAGAAACAAAAGTGAAACTGTTTAAGCAGCATATTTCAGAAGTTTTGAGGTCTTTCTGAGTGTAACCTTCATTGATTTGAGATCTACCATACCATTCTCTCACTAGAAGGGAAAACCTATAATGGCAGCAGGCCGTAAAAGAGACCAAGTTTGGGAATATTTTAATGAAGTTCCTCTACCTGTGGGTAAGACAGGCATGCGTGCAAACTGTGCAACAAAGAAATGCAAGGCCTGGCTGCCCGAATGAAACAACATCATGAGAAGCGTTCCTTCTCAGGAGGAAGCTGCGTTGAAGATGATGAAAGGAACATGTCTGAACATGCAGGAACTTCAGGTTGGTAAACTTCTTTAATTCATACCTCTTTCTTAAGTAGGGTTACCATATGTCCGGTTTTTCCCAGACATGTCCGGCTTTTTAGTAATCAAACTCCCGTCCGGGGGGAATTGCCAAAAAGACGAACATGTCCGGGAAAAATACCGGCCGGGCACTTCTCCTCCCGGGCTCCAGCTGCTCTGCTCTGGCGGCGCAGGGTCCGGAGGCATGGGGGCTGCCCGAAGCCGGTAGCGCTCGGGCAGCTCGGCTCTTAAACAGAGCCGAAGAGTCAGGGGAGGAGCACAGCAGCCGGAGCCCGGGAGAGGAAGTGCTCGGCCCGGGGCGCAGGGTCGGGAGGCATGGGGGCTGCCGGAAACCCGAGCACTACCGGCTTCACGGTTTGCCGGGCAGCCTTCAGACCCTGCGCCCCCGGCTGGGCGCTTCCCCTCCCGGGCTCCAGCTGCGCCGGGGAAGCGCCAGCCGGGGGCACAGGGTCTGGAGGCTGCCCGGCAAACCGTGAAGCCGGTAGCGCTCGGGCAGCCCTTTTCACGTGGCTGGGAGGGAGGAGGGGGAGTTAGGGTGGGGACTTTGGGGAAGGGGCGGGGAATGGGCGGAGTTGGGGCAGGGAAGGAGCAGAGTTGGGGCGGGGCCAGGGCCCTTGGAGTGTCCTCTTTTTTTATTTTTTAAATATGGTAACCCTATTCTTAAGGACTGCCTGGCTTCCTTCTGGATTACTCTTGAATTCTCATGTTTGAGCAAAAAAAAAAAAATAGTATCATAGTTGTTACTCTATCATTTTAGATGCAGTTGTGATAAAAAATAAATAACTGAAATAGGCAGATCTTCCTTTTACAATTTCACTGTTCAAGTAGTACTGAGTGTCAGTGAATGCAATGAGTAATACTAAATGAGCAGTATGGTAATAATAATTAAATAACTGCATTGACTTATTTTGTTTAGGAGAATCCATCCTCAACGTACAGGATTCTGAAGACTATACACCTTCAAGATCACCATCATTTTCTGTAGTTTCAGAGTTATCTGCCAATGATAGTGTTTCAGTTACATCATGTAGGTCACGTAGCCACAGTATATCACCTGTAGCAAAAAGAAAAAAAAAATCTCCATCATCCAGAAACAACCATAGATAAGTTTGTGATAAGAACTAGCAGATTACAAAAAAGAGGTAATTGATGAAAAAATTTCCTAGTTTGGTTATGCAGTAAACTCTCCTTTCCGTATGATTGAGAACCCACACTTCATTAATATGGTTCAGTCATTAAGACCAGGATACAGTCCACCCAACAGAGCAGATGTCGCAGGCAAATTACTGGATAAAGTGTATGAAAGAGAAATTGAGCAGTGTGCAAAAGGTCTAGAGGGTAAAATTGTTAACCTGAGTCTTGATGGGTGTAGCACAATGATCCTGTTGTATGTGCTTGTGTGACAACAGAAGAAGGGAATGTCTTCCTTACAGAAACAATTGATACATCAGGAAATGCACACACAGCAGAATACTTACAAGAAGCAGCTATAACAAACTGTGAAAACAACAAGGAGTCTGGTGGCACCTTAAAGACTAACAGATTTATTTGGGCATAAGCTTTCGTGAGTAAAAACCTCACTTCTTCGGATGCAACCAGACTCCTTGTTGTTTTTGTAGATACAGACTAACACGGCTACCCCCTGATACTTGACACCATGCAAGAAACTGTGAAAAAAAATTCAAATGTCTAGTACGCAGCTTGGTAACAGACAATGCTGCAAACGTAACGAAGATGAGAATAAATTATTTAGAAGGTAGTTCCAAGCTAATAACATACAGTTGCAGTGCTCATTTCATGCACCACCTAGCCAAAGACTTCAGTGTTCCAGAAACAAAGTCTAATGTTGTTGAAATTGCAAAATACTTCCGTAACAACCACTTTGCAGCAGCTGCTTGAAAAAAGTGGGAGGAACCAAGCTAACTCTCCCACAAGACGTGCAATGGAACTCAGTAGTGACTGTTTTGAGCACTATATCAATAACTGGCCTAATCTGATGACAGTTTGTGGACAAAATCATGAAAAAAATAGATGGCACTGTCACAGCCAAAGTTCCCAACATTGGGCTTAAGAGAAATGTTGAACACATGCTGAGTCCCCTGAAGCCTATTTCTGTAGCCTTGAACAAAATGCAGAGAAATAGCCGCTTTATTGCTGACGCTGTTGAAATTTGGAAGGAACTGAGTGAGATCTTAAAAAGAGAAATATGCAATGACAGAGTTAAATTACAAGCATTAAAAAAAACTGAATGGGACAAGCACTATCTCCAGCTCATTTTCTTGCAAATATTCTCAATACTTGGTACCAGAGTTCACACCTAGGCAAGACAAAGGAAGGGTGGGAGGAGAAACCAGTGAAGTGACTTGCCTTAGGTAATATAGTAGGTCAGTGGCAGATTCAGAAACCCAGCTCTCCTGGTTCCCAGTCCAGTGCCCTATCCTCTGGACCACACTGCCCTTTTCAGTGCATTTTATATCTTATTTGTGTTGTCTTGCCTCTATAGATTGCAGGTTTCTCACAAGAGGGCTGCCTCTTTGTGCATCTTATACAGTTTTGATTACAGTACTCCTGGGGGGAATTCTGCATCACTGTGCGTGCACAGAATTCATGTCTCCTGCAGATTTCTTTGCTTTCCTGCAGAAAAATCACTTTTGACGGGGAAGCTGCAAGAACAGTCACATGCCCCTCCCCAGCAGCACAGGCAGGTTGGTTCGGGCACCCGGAGCAGCCAGTAGAGACATAAATCACCGCCGGCAGTGGAGGGGGGTTGGGCAGTTGTTCACGGGAGAGAGGGAAACACTCTGTCTCTCCCGCTCACTATTGTGGCACTTAGTGTAGATAGGCAGGGCTTTGGGGTGTTTCTGAGGAGGTAGGCATGGGGCAGGTTCTGAAGCAGCCTGTCAGCTTAGTAAATTGTTCCCATTGTTTTTGTGAATTCCCCCAAGAGTATAAAACAGATGTAAAAGTTTTAAGGCTTCTTTACATTGCCACAGTGGTATAAAGCTGTAAAGCAATGGTGTCAAGTTGCAGTGGGGGAAGTCTAGGATGGATATTAGGAAACACTATTTCACTAGGAGGGTGGTGAAACACTGGAATGGGTTACCTAGGGAGGTGGTAGAATCTCCATCCTTAGAGGTTTTTAAGGCCTTGCTTGACAAAGCCTTGGGTAGGATGATTTAGTTGGTGTTGGTCCTGCACAGGGGATTGGACTACATGACCTCCTGAGGTCTCTTCCAACCCTAATATTCTATGAAAGGAGAGTAAGGCCTTATAAATGCTTATGGTGCTTTAGTGATTAGAACTGATCTAAATTTTTGGACTGAAATAAATGTGCTCCATAAACTGTTTGCTACTCATCTTTCTGGTGATGGTCAGTAGTCAATATAAATTGTGAGTTTGATTTCCCAGCTGTCACTTGCTCTTCAGTTGCCTATGATGCAACACTGAGCAGATGGCTGCATATATTTGTTGACCAATAACTAGAAATAAAGGGTCAAACCTAGCTACATTACTATTAGGCAGGGGGGCTTGGGAATTTCCTCCAGGGCTCCTCACACCTATTCTCCATCTGTTATATCATAGTTTAAATAAATTACCTAAATAAATGAAAGCAGCAGGGTGGATTTGATTTAAAGCACTAGTCAGGAAGACTCAATTTAATCATGGATTTCTACATAAAAGTACATTCTTGTTGGTTGTTATAACCTTAATACATATTCTTCACAACTCAGAGATCGATTTAGGTTTCATTTTTAGAAAGTACACACTATACATTGTTAAGTGATTTATTTCAAAAACGTTTCAGATTAGTTTTATAGCTATATCAGAAAATGAATGATTGTTTGGTTATTTCATTTACCAAAGGTAATTGAAGCAGATGTTTATGGAGTCATTGGGAGGTGAACTATCATTAATATTTGGAGGATTTTCTTGCCATGCTGTATTAGGAGGAGAACATCACCAGACCGACATTTAAATTATTTTATTTAACAACAACATTATGTATTCTGGATTTTTTTCTTCAACAGCAAACATATAATATTTTAACAAATCAAGCATATGAATTTTTGAATTTAGTTAAACATTCAACAAAAGCAAACCTGATTTTACAAACACTGCTGTGCTGTGGGAGGGGTTAGCCTCACTCATCCCTGAGGATGAGTTAAATGAAATATTCTCAAGAAAGGATTTCCAAGTGGTAGAAATACAAAAAGCCCAAGGGGCTGTTTACAGATGCTGAAATATTGGTAGGGAATGTAGGGAAATGTGCAGCAGTCGATTCTTGTAGCAACTGGCCCTGAGTTTTTGGAAGAACTGTAGAATCTTGTCTGTTCCTGCTGAACTAATTACTGTGTGAATTACCATGCAGATTAAGTACAGGCAAGTTTAATTAATCGCATGAAATAAATCATAGTGAAAAGGGTCACAAAGTAAAGTATAAATGTGACGCATCTTTCAATCTACACTGAATTTTTTTTAAAAATTCTCCTTTTGTTTGAAATAAATCCTTCCAGTGCTGACCCAGGTAAATAACAAATTTGACCATCTTACCCATTAAAAGACAAATTAATCACACTCACCACTACACTTTAAGATAGGCCCATCATTTGAGTCTCACTGTACTACTATTATTATTTCAATGCGTGCATTTTTCCTTTTGAAAACTAATGAGTGGAAACTGCATCCACACTCCTGCCTATGGCTGCTGTGACTGCACCTGCAATTTAGCCCCAATTAAAAAAATCTTGATTTTTTTTATCCTCGGGTTGAAATATTAAGGGTAATATATTATCTTGATACATACAATGCAGGAGCATCAAAATAGTTTCTAACATGTTGCTCCACAATAAGAGCCATCAGAAATTAGACCAGGACAAAAGTTATTTCTGTGTTGTTATAATAATGCTTAGCAATTAAGAAGCCTGATTCTCCACTGCTTTGCAGCCTGTGAAATCACTCACACCTGCGCTAAGTGTCAAATGCTCCTGCCTGCTTCCCCTGTAAATGGAAAATTCAGATTTAGTAGCATTTTACCCCCTTTTTATGCAGGTATCAATTATTATTAGTGTTACTGCAGCAGGTAGAACTCCCCCACCAAGATGGGGTCTGCTTTGCACCAGGCACTGTACAATCAATCATTCAGGCAGTGCCAGTGCTTAATTTGTAATGAAAGAGGTGCTGGGGCTCAAGCAATTTTTTTTTTAAACTTTCATAACTGACACGACAAGGTCAGAAGTGCAGGGCTCAGCCCTGGCCCAAATTAAGCATTGGTCACTGCCCCAAAGAGTTTTCAATTTAAACAGACACAGAGCAGCAGGGGAAACAGAGGCCCAGACAGCTGGAGTGATTTCCCCATGGTCACACAGCAGCTTAGATACAGAGCCAGGAATTAGAAGCAAGGTCTCCTGACTCCCGTTCCTACATTGGACCACACTTGTCTCCTCTCTGTAAGCGATTAGACAAAGTCCACATTGTCCCATTCCCTTACAGACATTCATTAAAAACCTCACAACAAGGCTGTGAGCCAGGGCTGAAGAAGTGGGTTTTTTACCCACAAAAGCTTATGCCCAAATAAATCTGTTAGTCTTTACAGTGCCACCAGACTCCTTGTTGTTTTTGTGGATACAGACTAACACAGCTACCCCATAGTACTTGAGGGCTGATTTGTCATCCCCATTTTACAGGTAGGGTTACAGACCCAAACAAGCAGGCTGCTGGTCACTCAGGGATTTGAAATGAGCTGACCATAGTGTGTGTCCCCGTAGCCCAGAGCTCCTCACTGCAGTGCTGGTCTCTCTCCAACAGGGTGTTTCCTGCAGCCCCAGGGCCATCTGTTTCCAGCGCTGGTTCCCTCCCCTGGGGATCTCTACCTTTGTTAAAGGTCAAACTTCCCCGGGTCAGACCCCCTTCATCCAAGGATTGACAAAGCCCCTCCAGCCAGGCGACTCCTTCATCGCCAAAGCCCGAATGTGCGTCAATAGCCAAAGGCTCAGAGCAAATATTTGCCTCTCTCAGCCTCGCTCCCGGCAGACCTAAAGGTCTTGCTCCGAACGCGGCTCAGCACCTTGGGACACGGCCCGCCCCTGCGCACACGCGATTGGTCCCGGCGCCCCGTTCAGCCTCTGGCGCCCCGCCGGGGTTAGGTCGGCGGCTTGTCACTCACGCAGGTGTTGGCCAGGGCCAGGCCCCCAGGTGCGGGCAGTGCCCGCTCCCCTGGGAGTTGGTGCTTCCCGCAAGTCGGGGCCGGCCTGCTGCTGGGCGGGGCAGGAGCTGAGGGAACAGAGCCGGTCCCCAGCCCGTGCGCGGCGATGGCAGGAGCCCCGCGCGGGCTCGATCTCACCTTCCTCAGCGAGCAGGAAGCCCGGCAGATTGTCCAGGTGCTGGAGCGGGACGCGGAGCTGAAAAGGGCCGAGAAGGACCGGATCAGGTAGGAGGCGTCGATCCTGATCCCAGTGGGCCCCGCTGGGAGGGCAGAGGCAGCGCTCCCGAGCTCCCCCTCACCCCGTCCTGCCTCCGCGCGGCCGCTGCTGCCCCGCCGCGCTGGCCAGCCAGGCTGGGCTGTGTTGAGTGTGTCAGACCCTCGTGCCCTCAGCGAGCCCCGCGAACAGCGGCCCTGGCTCTCCCAGGCAGGGTGCACGGCGGCGGGTGTGTGCGTGGCCCCAATGGGCTGGGTGGGTGCAGGGCAGGTTGTTAGGCCGTATTTGTTTGTGTGCGTGTCGGCAGGGGGAGGCTGCAGCTCCCCTGCCCTACTAGCGCCCCCCCCAGTGTCCCCTTCCCCCCAAGTCGGCAAGTTACTGGGAGCCAGATGCTCCTGCCCCATGCGGGAGGATTTGGGAGCAGCTCTAGAGACACATCAACGGGCTGGGTAAGAAGCGGGTGTGTCTGTGGTGAGTGGCACTGAGGGCTCTGCCGGGTCTCCTCCCCCCCCTACCCCCCTTGTCACGGGAGGCTGTTCTGTCACCTAACCTGTCAGTGACAGAGGGTGTTGGCTGAAGGTTCATTCCTGGTGGAGCGAGGACGGCATGAATACTTGATAAGGGCTGTAAGGAAATGATCCCTATCCCTGTGACAATCTCAGGTACATTCCAGATTGACTCTTGGCACCTCTCCAAAACCAAAGTAGAGGCCTTCACTGATTGAAACAGGTAATCAGGCAATTCACCACTAGGTCACCTGTTTAATTTCATCCCAAGTCAGTGATGGCGATGAGTGACCTAGGTGAAATAACTGGGTGGCCTTAGTCCAGTTCCTAATGGACAGGTGTATGTGTCCCATAACCACTAATACTGGTTACTTGTTGCCAGTCAAAGCATTGACCAAGCACTGAACAGGAATACCCGGTGATCCTTAGAGGTACGGTGCCTCTAGATCAGATTTGAAGTGCTGGTGAGATAGAGTGGGGAAAGCTGCCCTGAGTGCTGCACCTGTTCTCCAGGGTTCCCCTCTGGCATCTTTCATGACCGTGACATTCACTTAAACTTTAAAAGGAAGGCAAAGGTCATCTGAAATGAAGTACCTCAGCAGACTGGACTTGCCTGACATATTACAGGGGGCTTGGTTAAACACATGGGGGTAAATTCAGGACCGACTTATATCCTGTGTAACCCCAGTGAAACCCAAGGTTTTCCTCTGAATGGGCGCTCCTACTGAATCCATTGTTTCCAGTTGGTGTTTGCCTTTCTTCAATCACTAGCTAGTTTCTGTGTGGTTTGCCCTGTTATGATAAGATAGGGAGGGGAAAATTGGCCAGGTGTGACTGTTTGCAAGGCTGGAAACATTGTGAAGTATAAATATAGGCCAAGATTTTTGAAAATGGGCACCTAAAGTGAGGCTCCTAAGACCACAATTAGGCATATAAATAAGCTTTTCAAAAGAGCTGAGTATGCCTTTTGAAGTCAATAGACTTACACCTACCACCAAGTCTGAATTTTGTCCCACATCTCTATATTTATGGTTCTGTTTTTCTTTTTATGCAAAGGCTATCCAGGTAAGCTTAACACGTAATGGGGTATTCCTACTGATAGATTGTTGAGTTGGAGGTCTACTTTTAAATTTCAATTAAGTTAGCCTTAGAATGTAAGCTGAGCAGAAGAGTGGAAATAGTCTCTTGTGGCTAAGCACTGGACTGAGATCTGGGTTAAATTCCTGGCTCAGCCAAAGTCTTCAGGTGTGACCTTGGGCAAGTCACTTAATCTGTCAGTGCCTCAGTTTCCTGTATGAAAAATAATAATTCTTTCTAACACCATTTGTTTGTTTTACCTATTTAGATTGTAAGTGCTTCAGATAGCTCCCTGTACTGTTACGATAAGGCTGCGTGTCTGTCATGGAAGTCATGGATTCTGTGATCTCTGTGACTTCTGCAGTGGTCTGGTGTGGCTGGCTCCGGGGCTACTTGGGCAGTCCCTGGGCCAGCAGCAGCAGTTTGGGTGTTGGAGGGGGCTCAGGGCTGGGGTAGGGGGTTGTGGTGTGGAGAGGCACTTACCTCGGGGGAGGGGCTTCCCGGAAGTGGCTGGCATGTTCCTGCTGCTCCTAGGCGGAGGGGCCAGGGGGTTCTGCATGCTGCCCTTGCCTGCAGGCACCACCCCTCAGCTCCCATTGGCTGCGGTTCCCGGCCAATGAGAGCTGCAGAGCCAGCGCCTGGCCTTCCCTCCCTCTAGAAGCTGCAGGGACATGCCAGCTGCTTCCGAGGAGCTGCTTGGAGCTGGGTAGGGAGCCTGCCAGCCCCGCCAAGCCTCCTACTCTCCTCCCCCCCCAGCACCAGCAGGGGTCCTGGGCCACGCACTGCTGCATGCCCCCCCCCCCAACCCCCCCAGCACCCCGGCTCAAGTTTTTGTTAGCGGTATATAGAACAAGTCATGGACAGGTCATGAGCTGTGAGTTTTTGTTTAGTGCCCGTGACCTGTCCACGACTTTTACTAAAAATACCCGTGTAGGGGGCCATGGAGCCCATCTAGATTGTTTCCGTGTAATGCGGTTTGTGAGGTAGAACTGTGCAGGCCTGAAGTACCCACCCAACTAAATAGATCCACTGACACTTTCGTAGTAGCTTCTCAAGGCAGGGAGCTGTTTGTGATACCCTTCATGTGATTATATAGCACCACACACACTGAAAGTGCTATAGAAATAATTATAAAACATTTTAATTATGTCTGTTTCTAACATGTTTCTGCCTGTGAAAAGACTGTCTTCATTGGGATAAAAATATCATATCATTCTTCAACTCCAGATTAATTCATAAAGGCCCAGGGATTGTCTAGATAGAGAGTTAGTGCACAAAAAACTGGGGTGTAAATCTACAGTGCACTAGTTTGCCATGCACTGACTGGCCATGTGAATTCTGCTACCATACACTAAAAGTTCCCTAGTACGGTTTGACATACCCCTGAATGGGATCAGATTCTAACCCTTTTGGGGCCGCACCCTAGAGTGCAGTCAGGTAAGGGATGGCATTATCTGGTAGCAGCAGCACCATAGAATGGAGCTAGGGGAAGGAGAGGTGGGGCTGTTGCCTTCTCCATTGAATGGCTAGAGCCGGTCTGAGGTCAGGCCAGGCATACCCACAGGCTGCCTTTCCCGTCATCTCTGGAGCTAAAGAAGATTTGCTTCAAATTGTCTGAGCATGGCTTAGCCTCAGTACAGACAACAACCTCCACCAGCGGATTGGCACCAGGGGCCTAAGTGGAGAAAGCTAAGGCAGAGGGAGTGAGGAGATGGCCAGTGAGCCCTTTAAAAGAAGCAGGACTGTAACCTGGCAAGGTGGGAGCAGGCTCCCTGTTCATTTCCACAAGGACCAGGAAAGAAAAGCTTGGAGGAACAACAGAGGACCCCTGGGCAGGTATTGAATTTATTTAATAGGAAGAGCCCCAAATTGTTTAGGTAGTTGATTTTATTTGGGAGCTTATATAGACCCAATTACCACAGTATCTGAGTACCTCAGAGCCTTTAAGGTTTTTAATCACCACAACATCCAAGTGAGGTAGGGAAGTACTTTATTATTTCCATATTACGGATGGGGAACTGAGGCACAGAGATAATAAGGCTCAGATCCACAGAGGTACTTATGTTTATATCTGGGGCTTAAGTACCTAAGTCCCAGTTTTGGCTCCACTGCGATCCACAAAACTTCAGCCAAACCTGATCAGCTCCTAAACTCACTCAGAGCATAAGTTTTCAGAGTAAAAGTTCCCTAGCTTCCCCCTTCTGAACACATGTGTAACCCACACACCATCTGGTTGTGGTGTTGTGTCCCATCTAGTGGCACCGAGACCACTTAGAGAGAGAGATTTAATGAGTTTACTCTACAGCCTTTGCTAATAGCCAGTTGGCTTTTAGCTCATGCACTAAGCTCCAAAGGTCCCCGGTTCTATCCTGCCCGCTGATGACTGGGGTCTGTCAGCGTTATACATGCACTACTCCCTCCCTCCCGCCTAAGCTGCAGAGCAATCCATGAGCTGGGGAAGCCAGTCATTTGGCAGCCTAACGTGCATACAGGCCCAATCCAGTAGGTGTGTTCAGAGGCCACCTGAGCCAGATCGGGTCCCATTCAAAATCATCATTGTGGTAGTGCCGCCAGTGACCTTATAACTAGGCTTTGCAGAATTCAGGGTTTTTAAAATAATTTTGATGGATAATAGTTTATTTTTAAAGATGATCATTTTAAATTTTCACAGTTGTAGGAAATTATGGGGGAGTCAGACAATTATTTAATGACAGATGTTGAAATTCAAAAAGTTAAAGTTTTATAACGGCTAAACCACAAATTGTCAACATCACATGTCAAAATATACAAAGTAAATATCTTTAAATCAACAAATTGTATCTGTTTCTACTATTCAGTTACTAGTCCATTTGTAACAAGCCTAATTCAAAAATCTTAATCACTGTATTTTTACTCTGATAAATTGTCAGATTGGCATAGACCCTGGGTTTTGTTTTGTTTTTTGCCTTCCTCTGCAGCATGAGTCACTTGCAGGTTTAAACTAGTGTAAATGGTGGAGTCTCTGTAACTTGAAGTCTTTAAATCATGATTTGAGGACTTCAGTAACTCAGCCAGAGGTTAGGGGTCTATTATAGGATTGGATGGGTGAGGTTCTGTGGCCTGCAATGTGCAGGAGGTCAGACTTGGTGAGCATGATGATCCCTCCTGGCCTTTGTCTGCTCAGGCAGCATTTTTCTTACTTTTCCTATCTGTACATTTTGATTTATTATTGATGGAAATATTTTTTGTTGGCTTGTGTGTGTGTGTGTGGTGAAATTGACATTCCCAACGTTTATCAAATAAAAGATTAATCCATCCAAGCCTACTTATCCGTTTTAGCCCTGTCATTAGATCACTCACCTGGGATATGGGAGACCCTGGTTTAATTCCCCCCTCTCTGTCAGGTGGGGGAAAGGATTTGAACAGGGGTCTCCCACCTTTCAGGAGGTGCTTTAACCACTGAGGTACTAGCTATTCTGATGTGCGCGATTCCTTTAATCTCTCCTGCTGAAATTGTTCCGCTGTGAATACATAATGAAAGAATCTCTGGAGCCGGGAAACTAGACCTGGCGTCCACTGCCTTCCAGGTGGATGCCCTAACCACTGGGCTACATAGACAGAGTCATTCCTGCTTTTTTTTTCTTGCTCTCTCTCTGTGTGGCCCAAGTGACTGTTCCACAGTGGATCAATACTTAAATAATCATTGGGCCAGAGAGAGCAAGAGAGGGAGCAAGACTGACTCTGTAGCCCAGTGGTTAGGGAATTCAGCTAGGAGACCCCAGGTCCAGTCCTCCATCTCCTACCACTCTTCCATTATTTAGCTACGGTCAAACAGCTTCAGCAGGAGAGACTGAGAAAGACCCACATTAAAATATTCCATAATTCCATGGTTAGAGCACCCTCCTGAGAGGTGGGAATTGAACCTGTGTCTGTAACCACTGGGCTGAAAGTTATACAGTAGGTACCGCCATCACCACTTCCTCTGACCATGTGTGGAGCAAGGCAAACACCTAACTCATTCCCACAAGAAAAGCCCTCTGTGCCTAAGCCGCCTGACTCTTCGCAGCAGGTGCATGTTTGTGAATTGCTATGCACAGCTAGGCTTCTCCCTAGGCACCTATCTCCCAGGGCTTAGCACACAGCATTCTGGGCAGCATCTCCCTTTGGCTAGTTTAGGTGGCTCCCCACTGGCATGCTGGCTTTTGTGGATCACATTCTTAGGTGCCTTCTCTCATTGGGGGGGGGGGGGGGGGGAAGGGAGGGGGGGGGGAGTGGTGAGGATGTAATTGCCAGCCCCAGCACTTACGGGCACCAGCTTCAGCTGGTGGGAGGGAAGCAGAGGGGGATAATAAAGGAGGAAGGGAACAGAATGAATCAGTCGCTCTTGTTTCTAAATTGTCTTGCTTGATTGCTTGTTTATTAACTGTTTATGTCCAAGCCCGGGAATCGGAGCAGCTGGCACCAGAGCAGATAGTGATTACATTAGAGACGAAGAGCCAAACCAAACTAATGAATTCTTAGGAGTTTTCAGCACCTCTGCCCCTTTGCAGTAAATGCCCCCTTGGGTTATGAATACAGAAAGCATGCAAGAAAGATGAATCCTCTTTGTATTGTTTTGTAAACACTTGCTACAATTGGACTCTTGGGAGCAATTATTTATTAAGGAACACAACTGAACTTACTCCTTATGTTTGGCAGGCCAGTCACTGAGCTCCCCACTTGGTGCTATTGGATTTTGTTTGAGTTGTGCTCCTCTGAGATGCTTGATCCCAAGGGTTTTACTGTAGCAGCCAGGCATAAAATGGTGTAGAGGGAATGTACCTTTTTCATATGCGTTCTGCACTCATAGCAGATTGTGCTCCTTTGTGTTATGAAGCAGACTTGGTGCATCTTGGGATTTAATTTGTTCTGACTTGTGTATATTTTCAAGGGCCTGATCTTCCAGCCTTTACTCAGAGATGTGATTCTTACTCATTTACACAAAATGCCCCATTGAGAAGCATGAGACCACTTGCATGAGTGAAGATGACCCATGGGAGTTAGGAGTAATGGGACAGAATCCTCTAACCCTTTATCATTAAGGAAGATTTCTAAGATCCTGACTTATGCCTCAGCAACTTTTGAGGCCTAGAGAGGGAAATACAGGGGCAACCAATCGTGGTAATTATCCTTGTTTCACTGGTGCTCCCTCCTGCTGCTCACACGGCCACAGCTGTACTTTTATTTTTAGCTCACTATCATGGTATATCTACTCGAGTTGGGAATTACTGCTCCAGTGCAGAATACCCTTAGGGAGGCCTGATTTAGAGCCTGATGCAGAACACACTGAGATCTGTCAAGACTTCCATGGACTTTGGCAGCCTTTGGATCAGGCTGTCTTGTGCTTTGACAGCGCTTGAAAAATGTTGCATGTATATCTCCTGCTTTCCAAGGCTATGCCCCATGCAATTTAAAAATAAGAGTTGTAAACTACTTATTTGTACTGAATTTAACCACTCTTTAAAATTTCCTGCTCTCCATGGTGAATGGGCAAATGGAGTTTTCAAGCCCAGGACCTGGAGACAAATTTTTTTTTCTCACTGATGCAGGTGGTCCTTCCAGGACAGAGATGAGGCATGTTGTCCAGGAACAGCATGGAGACATTTGTTCTACCGTTCCTGGATGTGTTCTAAATAAAGGACTTCAGTTTCTAGAGCTGACAATCTGGAACCTTTCATAAATTCTAAATTTTCATGTAAGAAAAAAAAAATCAAAGTAGAAAAAGAAGATTAGAAAGGAATTTTCATGATCATTTGTGCAACTAAAAATTGATGTGGGATTTACTCTCTTTTTAATAGTTGAACAATTATGCTTACCATATTTAAGTGCGGTAACATATATGAATGCCTGGGCGTGGCAATCATTACTCATATTTTTTTACAGTTTTACACTGTAAATAGTTACATGTATTGGTACCATAACAACTGAGACCTAACACATTAATGCAAAAGAAGGCTAAATGAAGTAGATAAGATCTAAATCTAACTGGATTTTATTACTAATAATTATGTACATTTTAATTCGTGGTGGATGTAACTAAGAAACCATAATGCCTTTGTGTTCTGTGTACTGCACCTTTACACATCAATGTATACTGACCTGAGTGCAAAGACAGTAGCCATAGGAGGAAGGTGGTGTATTGTTAAGGGTGCAAGCCTGTGATTTGGGAGACCTGTGTTCAATTCCCTGCCGCACCATTGACTTGCATGACTGTGGACAGGTTACTTAGTTTCTTGCCTCAGTTTCTGACAGCTGTAGAGTAGGCATAGCAGTATTTCTCTAATTCATAGGGGTGTTAAGAGAATAAATATGGGAAAGAGTGTGAGGTCCTCAGATAGTATAGTAATAGGGACCATATAAGTAAGAATGGTAAATTTTGTTTTCAGAGTTACTGCCTGGTATAGAGGAGACACTGATACACTGTGCTCCCTCCTGGAGACTTGACTTTTGTACTTTCTTATGACTGCTTTCCTCAAAGGATAGAAGTATTTTACACTGAAAGTATATAATGGCTCTTATGAGAAAAAACAACAACAAGAGTAATTGGATTGTAAACTAACAATGAAATCACAGCGGTATAGCTACATATAAACCATCATTGTGTTTGTGTGTATATATATGTCTCACACACACACACCACACACACACTGTAAGCCATGCTGTGGGCCAAATTCTATCCCAAATTTGTGTGCACAACTCTGTTCAATCACTTAGGAATGTAAGTGCATATTTTGAGAGAAGAATCTGGCCCTTAAACCCCACTCCTACAATGAGAACTCTGCCAACAGACCTCTGATCCTATGTTGAGCCCCCAAACTTTGGAGCTCTGCATGTGACCAGAACTCCTTCCACACAAATTTGCTTGCAGGAGTGGCATCTTAGTTTTTAATTTGGAGCTCATTTCTTCAGAATTCATACATACTCTGCTACTCTTTCCTTATTTTTCCCTTTTATTTTTCAATGTGACATTTTTGTACCAAAAAGCAATATGGCTACATGAGAAATATCTGTGTCTTGCATCTTCATAAAGTAGTTCATGATAACATTTATGGCTGCACTGTAAGTTCATAGATTCCTAGGCCAGAAGGGAATAAATGTGATCATCTAGTCTTCCTCCTGTATAACACAGGCCATAGAACTTCCCCAAAATAATTCCTAGAGCAAATCTTTTAGAAAACAATACAATCTTGATTTTAAAAATTGCCAGTGATTGAGAATCCACCACTAGCCTGGACAAGCTGTTTCAATAGTTAATTATGCTTACTGTTACAATTTCACTTCTTATTTCCAGTCTGAATTTGTCTAGCTTCAATTTCCAGCCATTGGCTTGAGTCATTCCTTTTCCTGCTTAGTCTGCTAGATTAAAGAACCCCTGTTATCAAATATTTGTTCCCCCATAGATACTTATTGAAGGAACACAAAACGGACACCGTGTAGAATCAAGCAGGTGGGTTTATTACGCACAGCGCTGGTGGAGTGTCACCTTGCTTATTAGGCTCAGAGACACTGTCAATCAGTTGATTACAGTAACTTATATGGATTTTCCATGGGCAGAGGAAAGTGACGGGGTAGGTAGTCCCAAACCCCTGGATAGGTCTAGCAGCAAGACAAGATAAGCACAGTAGCCAATGGTCAAAGATTGCATAATGTCTCCGCCCATGGTTTTAGGTTAACAAGTAACATACAATTAGTACTTCAAACAATGTATAAATGTATATTAGTATAAAATATATATGTTGAATTCTGATTTGGGGTCCATAGGAATGAAGTAGCCCTTCTGATTGTCCAACAGGTATATACCTAGCAGTTAAAACAAAAAGACAAATGAAAAGTACATGGCAATAAAGATTGTCTTTCAGTTGCTCATTTGTGTTTCTAAGGCAGGCACTGGTATCTGTGGGAAGCAACAGGGAGGTTGTCACATCTCAGACTGACATGCTTGAACCTTTTCCATAAACTCAAGGTTGATGCGTGGGGAGAACATCTTCTACAGAAGAACGGACCCAGGCTCAATAGGCCCCTTTCATTCCTTTGGCCTATTTGCAACTTCAGATAAGAGTGCCAATTATTGCTCCCACCTGGCATTTTGCTGATTAAGCTTATTTTAGTAAAAAGCAAAGTTATCTTTTGTTTGCTCTGCTTCTCTTAGCTAATATTGTTCACTGTTTACTAGGCCTCTGGCCTCTTGACCAAACTCTAGACTTTGGGCCTGTAAAAAGAGCTGACATAGTCTATATTAGGTTGTTACATAAACAGCACATGGATTCTGGCCCTTCACTTAGACTGTAATCAAGTCACCCCTTAACATTCTTTTTATTTAGCTTAACAGACTCAAGGAGTGCAATTACTTTTTCTAATCCTTGAGTTCTGTATCAGTGCTCCATTTTCTTGCCCCGGGATCGATATTAGACTAACAGGCCTATAATTACCCATTTATCCTTTCTAAATATTGGCACAACATTAGCTTTTTTCCAGTCCTCTCGAACTTCCCCAGTGTTGCAAGATGTATTAAATATCAACATTAACAGTCCAGTGAGTTCCCCAGGCAGCTCTTTTAAAACTCTTGGATGCAAGTTATCTGGAGCTGCTGACTTTAAAATATCTAACTTTAGTAGCTGATGTTTGACATCTTCCTGAGATACTAGTGGAAAGGAGAGAGTGTTTGTATAATGAGACTATATCTGTTTCCCCAAATACATACTAGAAATATTTATTGAACACTTCTATCTTTTCTCCATTATTATTGATGATTCTACCATTTCCAGTATGATTTGGATTCTTTTTGTTCCTAATATACTTACATTCTGTATTGTCCTTAACTCTGCTGGCTATAGCTTTCTCCTTGTGTCCTATTGCTTCCCTTATACATTTTCTGCAGTTCCTAGCTTCTGACTTATATTCATCACTATCAACTTCCCCTTTTTTAGATTTGTTTTTTTTTTATATATATTATAGCTGCCTTCACTTACCCTCTAAACCAGGTTGGTTTTTTTAACCAGTATAGCCTTCTTCCTTGATTGTGGCTTTTTGGAGATCTAGTAGAGCAGTGGCTTTCAAACTTTTTTTCTGAGGACTCAGTTGAAGAAAATTGTTGATGCCCGCGACCCAACAGAGCTGTGGATGAGGGATTTGGGGTGTGGAAGGCACTCAGGACTGGGGCAGAGGGTTGGGGTGTGGTGATGAGGGCTGCAGGGTGGGGCTGGGAATGAGGGGTTCAGGGTGTGGGAGGGGGCTCTGGGCTGAGGCAGGGGGGTTAGGGTGTGGGAGGGGGTCAGGGCTCTGGGCTGGGGATGCAGACTCTGGGGTGGGGCCGGTGATGAGGGGTTTGGGATGCAGGAAGGGGTACAGGTTTGGGGGAGTCTCAGGGCTGGGGCAGGAGATTGGGGCACAGGGTTGGTTTGCGGACTTACCTCTGGAAGCTCCCAATCAGTGGCGCAGCCGGGGTGCAGGGGCAGGCTTTCCACCTGTCCTGGCACCACAGACTGCGCTGCGCCCTGGAAGCAGCCAGCAGCACTCTGGCTCGTAGGTGGAGGTGTGCAAGCGGCTTCGCACAACTCTCGCCTGCAGGCCAATGGGAGTGCAGAGCCGGTGTTCAGGGCAGGGGCAGCACGCCGAGCCCCGTGGCCCTCCTGCCTAGAAGCCGGACCCGCTGCTGGCTGCTTCGGGGGTGCAGCGTGGTGTCGGAACAGGTAGGCACTAGCCTGCCTTAGCTGGGCAGCACCGCCAACGGTACTTTTAATGTCCTGGTCGGTGGTGCTGACCAGAGCGACCCAGTGCCTGATGTGCCGTGATCGAGTACTGGGTCGCGACCTGAATTTTGAAAAACAGTGTAGTAGAGTGTTCTTAAACCACTGTCATTTAGATTTTTCTGATTACATTTTTTTCTCCCAGATTTGGCTTATAATTGTTTTCAGTTGTATGACATTTAAAGCACCAAGTGTATATATTACTGCATACACCAAGTGTATATAAGTCACCTGCATGGAAGAGCAGGGGTTTGCTATGATTTCCCTAAGCGTGTTATCATTATCTACTGAGATGGTATTTGTTTATGAAAAATCTTTTTTCATGACCCACTAAAAACTCATTAGACTGGAAGAGTAGACATGTCTTGATTACGTACAAATCAAAACCACTATAAGGGACATTATCTAAGAGAGTCACTTCTAATCAGTCAGGTTATGTCAGTAGCTACATTCCCTTACCCACCATTTGGAATTTACACACCCACACAGCATACTTTAAAAGATTATAAACATTCTTCCCCTCAATTGCATCATGAACCTATAGTTGTTTTATTACTATATTGCTAGGTAGCTTGTGAACATCTTGGTCATAGGCAGTGTGATAACAAGTGCAGTACATCAGCCATTCTGCACAAACTGATTTCCCCTCCCCCCGTCCTGCAGCTCCTATAGTAATTTATACCTGTGCACAAACAGCACAAATTGGTTATGAAACATTACCAAATCACAATAGTAATGTTGTACACCCATAATGCACTCTGCATAAAGGTAAATGACTGAACCAGGTTCAGGACAATTGAGAATCAGGCCCACTTTCTAGACAGAGAGCAGCTGACAGCTGTGGTATTATAATGCCCTTAATGACCTGTCACTCAAGAACTTGTTTTCTAACCTATTCATAGATCCAGTAAAAAGATACTCCAATTTCTGCCTTGTCTACTTGTTCCCTGATAGCAACATGGCACAAAATAACATCTTCACGATAAACTATGACTGACCACACAAGATAAAACCTGAAGAAGAGCTCTGTGTGGCTCAAAAGCTTATCTCTTGCCAACAAAAGTTGGTCAAATGAAAGATATTACCTCACCCACCTTGTCTCGTACAAGGTAATAGTGAGATTCAGATGTCAAGATTCAGTGACACAAAGTTCCTCTCTGACTGCTCTTTCAGCCTCTGGTAATGAAATGGTTTAATGGCTGGAGGGGTTGTGAAACGTTGATATAGCTTGAGCTGGGTGATGAATACACTTAGCTATCGTGGTCTCAGTTTGTAGTGTTCTGTGCTTTAAGGACTTGCATTATTTGACTTAAAGACAATCTGAACTCCTGATTTCTTAGCTTCCTCTGAACTCCTGCTTCCTGAGCTGTCATACAGAGGTAATTTGTGTACTCGCCATGGGGATGAATCTGGCTTCTTGCTCCTGTAGCTGCCCACTGGCAGCTTGTTATGAAGTTCCAATGGTTTCCACTTCAAATCAGTCTGTCTGCCTATGCTCCTGCCCAGGAGAACAGACAGCAGTTAATGGAGATGGAGTTTTGGGCTTAAATAAAGGAAAAATAACATCTAGAATAAGAAAACTCATGGATATAGTTTAATATGCTAAGTTGCTGCTTTGGAGTGGGTGGGAGGAAATGCAGGTAGCCTATTGCCGGTGACTAGAGGGGGCTCATTTTAAGATTACAGCACCAAAGACAACTATAAAGTATAGGATGCAAGGATGCTCCTGTGGTTAAAACCCAGGGAGTCCAGAGATGATATTTAATTTACATCAGATATATGATAGCTTAGTTTTCTGGAATCAGTTTCTTTGTAGGCTGATTAAAATTTAACCTCTACATTCGTACTGAGTTAGGCTTTACCAGAATACAGTCAGTGTGGAATTAAATGTATAAACTTGTGATTAGAGCTAGCATACACATTGTTCACACACTTATTGTTCTGTCTCCCAGATGTTCTGGCATCTGTCTGGTATGTGGTACCTCTGATTATTCCTTTGCTCTAAGGGCTTTGAAGCTGTGTGATGTACAGTAGCAGTTTTTATTGTCATAGCTCATTAAGGAAAATATATTGGACAGATTTTGAGGCTTTTTTTACAAGGGGGCTGGGAGCAGGGGCGGGGAGAGGACTTAGAGGAGGTGGAACTCCTGGAAGGGGCAGAGAACATAAAGGAGTGCTACTTCCACTAAAATATTCCCCACCCCTATCCATAAGACCTTCTGCAGATGCTTAATGCGAACAGGGCTCTTGCAGTTTCAGTGCTAGGATGGGCGGGGGGGGGGCCCTTATCTGTGGCATTCTCTCTCCTAGAGGCAGCAATCAAATAGCCACAGCCAAGCCCTGGTTTACTACAGAGTTAGGTTGAGTTAAGGCAGCTTACATTGACCTAACTCTAAGCATCTACACTAAAATGTAGCTCCCACCGATGTAACAGGCCTACTACACCAATTTAATAACTTCACCTCCACAAGAGGTGTAGCGCTTAGGTTGACATACTTAGGTTGGCACAGTATGAGTGTAGACCGGGGTGGGCAAACTATTTTTGGCCCGAGGGCCACATTGGGGCACGAAACTGTATGGAGGGCTGGGTAGGGAAGGCTATGCCCCCCAAACAGCTTGGCCCCCACCCCCTATCCACCCCTCCCACTTCCTGCCCCCTAACTGCCCCCCTCAGAATCCCCCACCCATCCAACCGCCCCTGCTCCTTGTCCCCTGACCGCTCTCTCCTGGGACTCCCACCTCTAACCGCCCCCCCGGGACCCCACCCCCATTCAACCCCCCATTCCCTGACTGCCCCGACCCCTATCCAATCCCCGCTGTTCCCTGTCCCCTGCCTCCCCCGAACCTCTGCCCCATCCAACCGCTCCCTGTCCCCTGACTGCCCCCCCAGGACCTCCTGCCCCATAGTCAACTCCCCCGACCCCCTTACCGTGCCGCTCAGAGCAGCATGTCTGGAGCCGCGCCTCCCGGCTGGAGCCACACAGACTGCCGCACTGTCCTGCATGATCGCGCAGCCCCGCCGCCCAGAGCGCTGCCTGTGTGGTGGCATAGCTGCAGGGGAGGGGCCGGGGGCTAGCTGCCAGGCCAGGAGCTCAGGGGCCGGGCAGGACGGGCCCGTGGGCCGTAGTTTGCCCACCTCTGGTGTAGACACTGCGTTGCTTAAATTACCTGTTGCTGCCTTTCAGAAGCTGTCCCACAATGCCCCGCCATGACAGTTAAATCAGTGCATGCGCTCCTTGTGAAGATGTGCACCGTCGACACAAGGTGCATAGTGTGGACACGCAAAAGCGATGTAATTACTGCAATGGCTGTAGGTCAACGTAACTTAGCTCAACTTAATTTTGTAATGTAGACTTGCCTTAAGATGTTCCCACTTAAAATAGCAGTAACTGCATTCCAGGGTGCATGTGGGAGATATGTGCAGGAGTGGGTCTCTGCCCATTGACAGTCCAGCTCCTTAAAGTGGTATCCAGCCAGAGAGAGGAGAGCCAGAAGACTAGAGTTGAGAGGCTGATCTACGGAGTCAGGGGTTTCATTCCCAAAAATCCTTTGTACCTTTACTTTTGAGGCGTTTCCTTGCATCAGTGGGAAGAGTCTTTCCATTGACTTCAGTGGGCTTTGGATCCAGCCCTCAGAGGGCAAAAGATTGAATGTATATATTGCGCAATCTTCTTGTTGTGACCTTTATCCCGAACACCCTTTACTGTTCGTTTGATTATGAGTGCTGTAAAAGCAGTAAATAATAGTGCCACCATGTGAAGAAATTAAGAGAAGGAAAAACAAAGAAATATTGAGAGAAAATGAAAGGTGACAGGTTAAAAGGACACTTTCTACCAGTCTACACCCAACCCTTGTATTGTTTTGCCAATCCACTATTGACAAAAACTATTTTGTTCTTCTAAAAAAAATTCAGTATAAACATTTTCAGATTTAGATACTAATTTTGTGGAGACATAATATGCACATTCTTAATTTGACAGACATGAAGATGTTAGATAAATAAACCTTTGCAGGATTACAGCCTTTTACAGAAATCCCCGTAGTGTGTGCATCCCAGATGTAGTCAGTTTCACTTTCTGGCTCGTAATACTCCTGCAGTGTGCCTCCAACAGAAAAGTGAAATTTTCATTATCTAAGTTGAAAGAAGTACAAGAAGAAAACAAGAGCATAAATAGTACATAAGTAAGATCTTAAATTCTCTCAGCTGTAATAATATAAGCTATTGTTAGTAACACATAGAGGAATTTTTTTTAAAGATGACAACTTGCCCATGTACCTTTAAATATCTCTTATATCGTTACTATATACATACATAAATAAATTAGTGGAACTGCTGGCTTATGCATTCTGAGGGATGTGTGATTGAAGTAACTGAGTCAAAATTAACTAGATACATAAGCCAAGGATAGAGAGTTCACCAAAGGGGCATACAGAATAAAGCAGGAGGAAGGTAGTAAGTTGAAATACCAGGGAAAGATGCTTTTCTTTGTAAAGAGAAATCTTGGGTCCCAATTAGACCAAAAAATGGTTTTCTAGTGCTGTTTTTCCAATGTGTTTGTATACCCCTCACTGACGAAGCAACCCACTTCAAGTATGAGCAGAATAAAAGAATAAATTCCTTGAATGACTGCTGCAAATTATTTGCATTGCAATAGTTGGTATCTAATGCTGTGGGCACAGTTCTGTTTTCTTTTTCATGTAGCCACTTCAGCTTTGCCTTCTCAGCCACTGGTTGCCTTGAACTGATGAGTTCTTTCTGGTCTGCCCCTCCTTCCCCCTATGAAGTCTTCCTCTTTCTCTGGATACTGCAACATGTATAGTTTGCCATTTTGTATTCAAGGATCATTTAGGGCCTGATCTGGCTCCTACTGAAATCAATGGGAGTTTTATTTTTGATTCAGGTAGAAGCAGAATTGGGTCCTCATTCACAAGTAAACAGCAGGTTGTTATAGAGCATCTTTCAGAGGCTCTTGCTCAGCACCCCACTCTCTGTTACATTACTAGTTCCTTCCCTCACCCTTCTACAGTATGCGGATGGTAGAAAAGATACTTTTCCTCTTTCTCTAGCAGTAGGGCTGTAGTCCACGAAAGCTTATGCTCGAATAAATTTGTTAGTCTCTAAGGTGCCACAAGTCCTCCTGTTCTTCTTCTAGCAGTAGAAGCTCCCAAGTTCACAACAGGAAGTGCCATGTTGAGACTGTAGCTTTCTCTGCAATTATGTTAATGATAGTAGGTTCCATATCAAAGCACAAACAAAAACGCTCGGGTCACTTCCTCCCCATCTCCAGGCCTACATAAGAAGAATTAGGACATGTTTATGCAAATATGGAAGAGGTGTGTATATTAAAAAAAAAAAAAAGTGATGAAATTGTTCGCGGATTGAGCAATATATAGTTGAGATATTGTTTGAGATAATGATGGGGAAAAGTTAGAAAAGAGGGGTCATTCAGGATTGTACCTGCTATAGTTTGTTGAACAGCCAACACAGTCAGCCTTCTGGGTGAAGTCCTTGGAAATAATTAGGGTCCTACCAAATTCACGGCCGTGAAAAACGCATCACAGACCATGAAATCTGGTCTTCTGCGTACTTTCACCCTATACTATACAGATTTCACAGGGGAGACCAGTGTTATTCAAACTGGGGGTCCTGACCCAAAAAGCGGTCATGGGGGTGGGGGGGGGGAAAGGGGCTGCAAGGTTACTGTGGGGGCGGGTGTCGTGATATTGCTGCCCTTATTTCTGCGCTTCCTTCAGAGCTGTGTGGCTAGAAAGTGGCAGCTGCTGGCCAGGTGCTCAGCTCTGAAGGCAGCACCGCCAACAGCAGCGCAGAAGTAAGGGTGGCAGTGGGCAGCTGGAGAGTGGCGACTGCTGGCCGAGGGCCCAGCTCTGAGGGCAGCAGCACAGAAGTAAGGGTAGAAATAGCATACCATGCCATCCTTACTTCTGCGCTGCTGCTGCTGGTGGCGTTGCCTTCAGACCTGGGCTCCCGGTTAGCAGCTGCTGCTCTTCGGCCACCCAGCTCTGAAGGCAGCGCTGTCAGCAGTGGCACAAAAGTAAGGATGGCAATACTATGACCCCCCCTACAATAACCTTGCGACCACCACCCCCCACTACCACCTTTTGGGTCAGGACCCCATCAGTTACAACATCATGAAATTTCAGATTTAAATATCTGAGATAATGAAATTTATTATTTTAAAAATCCTATGACTGTGAAATTAAGCAAAATGGACCATGAATTTGGTAGGGCCCTAGAAATAATCTTTTATCCTCCAAGTTTTTGGAGGTAGTTTTGCTAGTCACACTGTTGTCTCCTCCCAAGATGCTCAAATAGGTGCCATGAAAGAACTGGAGTGGAAGAGGGCAGTTAGGGTTTAGATGTTGTTACAGAACGCTGTCTCAATATTTAATTTGTTTTCAGCTTTATTCAGCAGTGTTGCAATCCAAATAATAACAGCAGTGACTCACAGGCACGTTTCATGGTCTATATTTGGAATCAGATTACAACACAAGATTGTTAATAACTTTATATTCTCAAGAACTGCTTTCCTTGTAGTTTAATATTGTTGTTCAGCATGGATTAGGGGGACCATGTAGACGTGATTGGGCAAATGTATAGTGGGTGTAAGATAGTGTTGATGGGAGCTCCTCCAAAGAGAGGGGATCAGTATTTAGATGGTATATCATAAAAGATAATATATGTATAAAATATCATAATCTAGTTATATAGTATGACATAAGGGCTGGGGAGTTTTTTGCATGAGTTTGGAAGAACTGTATTATTCATAAGCGTCAAATCCTGCACAAGTAATAGATGCAGATCATCCAAAACAAATGCCAGTAAAAACTTTACACTGCTTTAGAGTGCATGAATTAAAAAAATATATCTTTGAAATGTTGTATAGTTGGAATGAAATATCAACATCTATTCATCCAACAGATTAGAGTGTAGAGCTGATTGGATTTTTTTTTGTTTTTACACCTTCTTGACCTAGCAGGAGAGCAAATCTTAAAAATAGATTTAAAAAAAACGGTCCCAAAATTCCAAAAGGTTTGAGGCCATGGTTAGGATATTTATATATATAAATAGATCTGGAGCAGTGGAGCTGCAGGTTTTTGCCTGGAGCTGGAGCGGAGCCAGAACAGTTCCAAAGCCCTGTGTAGGGAATTCAGGTGTTTTTCATCAAGCTTTCGGAACACTTCTTGCTTTTTACCACTAGATGGCAATAAATTGAATATGATTTTCACCTGCCTTTCTTGAACTGTTTTCCTCTTAAAAAATAAGTCCAAAAATTAAACTGGTTTGATATAATATATATGTAACTTCTGATCTGTCATATCATTACATCTTACACAAATCAGACTAATAATTTATACTTAGTTTTTTCAAAGAGACAATGGGGATGCCTTATAGATGTTCTCATCTTTCAGAACTCCAGCAAAGCAGGTCTATGCTTGTTTCTGAGGCAGTTTGTGCTCCTTGTGACTGCAGACTCTCCCCAGGTGCTGCATTTATAGTTCTGTGTCTGTATTTTACTCTCTGATATATTGAATCTAGGGTGACCAGATGTCCCAATTTTTGGGTCTTTTTCTTATATGGGCTCCTATTACCCCCAACCCCCGTCCTGATTTTTCACACTTGCTGTCTGGTCACCCTAATTGAATCCCTTGTGTTAAGGCTGTAATGGAGGTGGCTCATGGGAACATCTTGTTCAAATTCTTCCAGCAGTTTGACATGGGAGCGGGGGTGATTTTTCCTGCTTCTGATGGAATTCACCATCTCCCTCAATACTTCTTAATCATCCAGGATTTCCTGAAGAGTAGAGTTTTTGCCTTTACATCAGATTGCACCAAATATCCAGTTGTTTTTTGTTTTTTTTTAAATCCTCCCCAAAGGAAATCTCCACAAACCTACCTATAAAGGTCTACCCTGAGCTTACCTTCCTTTAAATGACATCAGCTGAACAATGCACTACTCAGTACTGTTTTCTGGAAGAAGTGTGAGTGTTTCCAGCATGTGCATTTAATGTAAGCTTGTTTGCCAGCAGTGGTGTCTCCAACAGAGACAGAAAGTGATCGTATGTAAATCGATAAGTGAATAGATTTCTCAGCCTGTAACCCTCCTCTCAGAGCACAGGCACCCTGAGTCGTGGGATTCACCACAGGGAAGATTTTTTGAGAGCCATTGTTAAACACTGGCATTCGGTCACAGGGCTGCATGCAAAGGCTTTCTCCCCATCCGAAATACCATGTGGGTGTGGCACTTCTTGCTTTCAAATGACATTGCAGTAGTTTTGCAATCCAGGCACACAGTAACAGGGTTGGCCACATGCTGAGCACCCCAGCATAGCCAGGGTTGGCTGTGCAGCACTCTGCCTTTGTTTACCCTCTTCAGGAGCATTTAAGAACTGTGCTGGAGGCTTTCTCATGGCCAGCAATACTCCTCCTTAGGATCTGGCTGTATTAACATAAACAATTCAAACCATTCTCAAAGTCTCAAAATATAGTCCATCAATACACCACCTATTCTAATCTGCTAGTCTCAGAGTTCTTCTCCAATCCCAGTCTGCTTTTCAATCAAGCAGCTATTTCAGCCCCTTCTAGCTAAAGTCTTTCCCTGCTCTTCCCAGCACATGCTCCCCAGTCTTCCTACCTGGAGTCCTTTCATCTCCAGGAAAGGGCCCAACACCCTCCCAATGCTGTCTATGCTCCATCTTTGAGAGGTCCGCAGTCAAACCCCTCTACTCTTCCAGTGCTAGTGGTGAACAGTAATAGAAGGTAAATTTCTAAATTAGTTGAAAAAGTTGACTGGCATTTTTTCTTTTTAGCAAACTTCAGAAGAAAAAGCAAGATGTAACTGGACTACAGGGAGTGACAGGAGAATGGTTTGAAGAAATACAGAGAAAAAAATTTCGGAATGAAATTGATGTCAACAGAATGTTAAAACGACCACTAGCACATTGGCTAAGAAAGACATCAAGAACCGGTGAGTCATAGCGAGTTTTTCAAATCCCTTTCTTATGTGATGATCACCAAAACCATGCAGCAAAGCATCTCAAAGTTCAGTAAGAAAGAAGTTTCTGAAATTGTGTTCAACCCTTTCTCACATCAGAGCTTTGCAAAATAACATTTTAAAAGGGAAATGTGTTCCTTTGAAGTAATTGTGTTAAAAGCACAACCGTGCAACAGATTACAAAGCTGTTGGTATTTCTTACCCTAGAGTTATAATAGTTGGAAAGATTATAAGCAAATAGATACAGTAGGCATTATCTGATGAAAGAATGAGTGTTAGCTTCATATAAACTGCATTAGTTCCACAGAAATAAAAATCAAAGGTAAATATAATGATCACAGTCCAGTCTAGCTTTTTTAAAGGAGATGACGGAAACGGAAATAACTTTAGATAAATGAGGCTTCAGAGAAGCAGAGTAGATGTCAGGGGACAAATTTGGATAATCAAGATTTGGATGAAAGAGGTTTGTATGTATTTGAATAGAAGCTTGACTGATTACACAGGGCTAAAATGTGTGCAAGTGTCAGATTATCAAGGTGGGAGATTGACCCTGTCTGCTGCCTGGTTGCCACTGTGAAAGAACTCTGGGCAGTCTTCTTCCCTGCATGCTGTTGCCCATCAGATCCCAACATGGTCAATGTCCCTATCAAATGTCCCATTCTGTAGTGCAGTGGATCTCAACCTGGGATCCAGGGTCCACTGTAGAGCTGCGAGCAGGTTCAGGGGGGCTGCCAAGGAGGGCCAGTGTTAGACTTGCTGGGGATCAACGCAGAAAGCTGAAGCCCCATCGTATGGGACTGAAGCCTGAGCAAAGTAGCTTCACCAGGGCCCCTGTGGTGTGGGGCCCCAGGCAATTGCCCTGCTTGCTACCCCATAACACCGGCCTTGACTTTTATATGCAGAAAACCAGTTATTGTGGCACAGGTGGGCCATGGAGTTTTTATAGCGGGGAGGGGGGATCAGAAAGAAAAAGGTTGAGAACCTCTCGTGTAGTGTCTCCCCCATCCTCCCTCCTTGTGGCTCTCATAAATAGATCTTTTCTCCATTCACATTTCTATCTAGTATAATTTTTTCATCTGCCACCCTTTGGTATACATCACCATCCTCTGCCTCTCAATAGCTGGAGGCAGCATCATAGGAAGCAGAACTATATTATAGAAAAATCATGGAGCAGGTCCTCAAGGAATCAATTATGAAACACTTAGAGGAGAGGAAAGTGATCAGGAACAGTCAGCATGGATTCACCAAGGAGAAGTCGTGCCTGACTAACCTAATTGCCTTCTATGATGAGATAACTGGCTCTGTGGATGAGGGGAAAGCAGTGGATGTGTTATTCCTTGACTTTAGCAAAGCTTTTGATACGGTCTCCCACAGTATTCTTGCCGCCAAGTTAAAGTAGTATGGGCTGGATGAGTGGACTGTAAGGTGGATAGAAAGCTGGCTAGATCGTCGGGCTCAACAGGTAGTGATCAATGGCTCCATGTCTAGTTGGCAGCCGGTTTCAAGCGGAGTGCCCCAAGGGTCGGTCCCGGGGCCGGTTTTGTTTAATATCTTTATTAATGATCTGGAGGATGGTGTGGACTGCATTCTCAGCAAGTTTGCAGATGACACTAAACTAGGAGGCGTGGTAGATGCACTAGAGGGTAGGGATCAGATACAGAGGGACCTAGACAAATTAGAGGATTGGGCCAAAAAAAACCTGATGAGGTTCAACAAGGACAAGTGCAGAGTCCTGCACTTAGGATGGAAGAATCCCATGCACTGCTACAGACTAGGGACCGAATGGCTAGGTAGCAGTTCTGCAGAAAAGGACCTAGGGGTCACAGTGGACAAGAAGCTGGATATGAGTCAACAGTGTGCTCTTGTTGCCAAGAAGGCTAACGGCATTTTGGGCTGTATAAGTAGGGGCATTGCCAGCAGATCGAGGAATGTGATTGTTCCCCTTTATTCGACATTGGTGAGACCTCATCTGGAGTACTGTGTCCAGTTTTGGGCCCCACACTACAAGAAGGATGTGGAAAAATTTGAAAGAGTCCAGCGGAGGGCAACAAAAATGATTAGGGGTCTGGAGCACATGACTTACGAGGAGAGGCTGAGGGAACTGGGATTGTTTAGTCTCCAGAAGAGAAGAATGAGGGGGGATTTGATAGCCTTCAACTACCTGAAGGGGGGTTCCAAAGAGGATGGAGCTCGGCTGTTCTCAGTGGTGGCAGATGACAGAACAAGGAGCAATGGTCTCAAGTTACAGTGGGGGAGGTCCAGGTTGGATATTAGGAAACACTATTTCACTAGGAGGGTGGTGAAGCACTGGAATGCGTTACCTAGGGAGGTGGTGGAGTCTCCTTCCTTGGAAGTTTTTAAGGCCCGGCTTGACAAAGCCCTGGCTGGGATGATTTAGTTGGGAATTGGTCCTGCTTTGAGCAGGGGGTTGGACTAGATGACTTCCTGAGGTCCCTTCCAACCCTCATATTCTATGATTCTATGATATTTCCATAGAAGGGCTGTATACCAAAAATGTCACCTAAAGGCCACAAAGAGGTTCACAAAGACTCTTTTGATGTCATGCTTACTATCACCAAAACGTTAGGTTCCAAAAGGAGCAAAGGTTTTCTAACATGAAGTCTACCTATCAGTGAGGTACAAGTGATACATTACAGCCAAAAATGAAACCCTATGACCTAAGTTCCCTCTGAGCTGCGTGGCTGGGCTCAGGGGACTCAGGGCTGTTGTGGGAAGAGATGCCTCTCCCCCAGTACATACCTGCCGTGGCAGGGAGAAGCACCCCTCCCCCTGCCCAGGCCCACTGGAGCTGCCAGGGAGAGGCGCCTCTTGCAGCAGTTGAGGGCTGGGGGAGAGAGGGCTGTGGGGAGTCCTCTCTCTCTCTCTCTCTCTCTCTCCCTTCCCCCACCGCAGCCACTGGGCAGCCTGTACCCCAAATCCCTCATCCCCGGCCCCACCCCAGAGCTCTCACCTCCCCCACACTCCAACCGGCTGCCCCAGCCCTGAGCCCCGTCCCACACCTGAACCTCTCATTCCTGGCCCCACCCCAGAGCCCTCACTCCTAGCTGAAGCCCTCACCCCTGCAACCAACCCTCTGCCCCATCCCTGAGTCCCGTCCCGCACCCGAACCTCTCATTCCCGGCCCCACCCCAGAGCCTTCACCCCTAGCTGAATCCCTCGCCCCCTGCAGCCAACCCTCTGCCCCATCCCTGAGTCCCGGCCCCACCCCAGAGCCTTCACCCCTAGCCGAAGCCCTAACCCCCTGCAACCAACTCTCTGTCCCAGTCCTGAGCCCCCTCCCACACTCCAAACTCCTCAGCCCCAGCCCCAGCCCGAGCCTGCACCACCCCCCTCCCACTCCCCCGTGCCGCCTTCCACACTCCGAACCCCTTGGCTCCATCTGCACCACATGAATTTTGTTATGTGCACCAATATGAAGGTGATGTGTCACCTTCATATTGGTGCACATAACAAAATTCATTCCGCACATGAATGTAAAAAAAATTAGAGGGAACACTGCCTATGACATGCACCTTTCATTTCATTGAGAGACCAGCCTCAGAATATTGCCCTTGCCTCTCACAGTTTGTATCAGCTATTTCTATTCAGTTATGTATACATTTCTAGAATGCATTTCCCCCCTACACCCTCCAACACACACAATATATAAGGTATTTCTATGCTGCTGTTTTCGCTCTCACATCTGGTGATCTAAAATGGCCGGGGGAGGTGGGGAAATCTTCAATTTTTCAATGATGCCCTGTTATCTGAATGTTGCTTTGCTTCCCTGGTCCCACTGGAGCACCTCTTAGCAGCAGAGACTGCAGTTTCTCTGCTTACTCTGAGAACCAATCTGTCGTTCACACCCACTTTCAACTGCTTTTGCCACGAGGACAAGGTTCATGTTCCCTGTGGAAACAAGGCCATATTCTCCCAAAATAAATAAACCAGGATGCCCTTCTATGATTCTGCAAACAAAATAAGCTCTGAGAGAATATACATAAAATAAAACACTTTAAACATTAATTGTAGCATTCAACCACCAAGAATGGTCTGGCGAATCCATCATAAACTTAGGTATAACAAGTTTTTTATAACATTCTGGTATCTAATATAAATGACTTGTGTAATTAATGATTCTGTCTGTATTGTGTTTATAGCATGCTCAGGACAGTGGTATCTGAGCGCCTTACACATTTGAGAAGTCAACCCGTTATGGATCTTTGGTCAAAATTTTCAAAAATGACTAATAATTTCAGATGCCCAACTGGAGACACCTTAACAGGGGCCTGACTTTCATAGGGCGGGTGTTCAGCAGTGTCTGACAGTCAGGCTAATTTAGTTATCTCATGTTGGGCACCCAAGCATGGATGCACCCAAAATCATCGCTCCCTTTTGAAAATGTGGACCTGTGTATCTTTTTTTCCCCCCATTCTCCAGTTAGACACCAAAAGCCAGTATGTCACTTTGCTCAGTCAAAAGAAATCGGTGATAGTCTGAAATTGCTAACAAACTTTATACAGAAGAAAATGTATTTGTCTGGGGAAAACAACTTACAAACTTGCTGTGTCGATAAAGAATCACAAAAGGGAACAAATCCCCTTTTGCTTCTTTTGCAGCTCATCTTTAATTACAGCTTACTGCCTGCCTTTATTCAGGCATGCAAAGCTGTAGCTTATTTTTGTATGGTTTAAAAAATTAGATTTAACAAGAACTGGAAATGAATCAAATAATTGCAACATTGTAATTTTTTTTAGATCCTAAAGAGTTTAAAATGTCATCTCCCCAAAATCCACAAGCACAAAAGAATGTCTCACCTTCCATTCTGGGATTCAGAACTCCTTTTGCGTCACTCTTCTCCTTCAAAAAATCAAGGAAGCACACTTTAAAGCACCAGACTCGGCAGCAGCCACGGTGAGCTATACACAACAGGTGTTCATTCTACTGCTTAATGGTAGCTAGAAAAAGAAAATGAATTGTTTCATGCGTTGCTTGTAAAACTTTGTGTACAGCTCCATTTAAATTAGATGATTCTCCAGCCTGCTTTTCACATGTCCCAGTAGGAGCATGATTTTATTTGGTTATGTAATGCAAAGTTATCAGTTAAATGTCAGAAAGAATAAAGACTAAGTGGAAAGTAAGGGCCAAATTCCCATCCGATGATGAAATTTAATTTGCTCAGGCTTTGCACGAAAGCTGCATGGTTGTTACAGTCTCTGAGCTATAGCAGCGGCTCTAGCCCATTATGCCCCTTCTTCATGGGGCCTGGACAGGGCCGGCGCAACCCATTAGGCGACCTAGGCGGTCGCCTAGGGCGCTGTGATTTGGGGGGTGGCGACCGCAGCAGTATTTTGGCGGTGGGACCTTCCGCTGCCTCTGTGGGGGGGCGGCATTTTGGGGCAGCGGAAAAGCTGGCGGCGCTCCTGGGCCTGGATAATAGATTCAAGTAGTTTGTAGACACATTGGCAACGCCTCACTGTCAAACCCCTCTTTGTGATGCAATGTTGTTGTTATTTATATTGAGGTAGTGCTTGGGGTCGCCAGTCATGGATTAGGGGCCCATGGTAGAAGGTCCTTTTCAAACACGTAACAAAAATGTGGACCCAGCTCTGAAGAGCATACGGACTTATTATAAGACAAACTTAGATTGTAAGCTCTTTGGGGCAAGGACTGCCTTTTTTTGTTATGTTTGTACAGAGCCTAACAATGTGGGGTCCTAACCGGGGATCCTAGATGCTATAATAATACAAATAATAAATAACATGAGACAACAGGTAGATGCAACAACAGACTGGGGGAGGGGGAAGAAAGCACAAGGTAATAATGAGACAATACTGGTCAGTATGATCAGTAGTTGTTTTCGCACACCAGCTACCTAACAGTTGGTGTGGTTTTTGTATCACAGCAGAGGAGAGTTTTAAGGTGGGGTTTGAAGAGGGACAATGAGGTCACCTTGCAGATGTTTCCAGAGAGCTCCTCCCTAGCAGAGCAGCAAGGTGACCATCATGGAAAATTAGTGGCCCCCTGTGAGTTCTGGGAAGCAGATACTAGCCGTGCCACAGCACAGTCCAGCTATTCCCTCTCCTTCGCCCTTGGCATAACCCCTACACTGGGGGGACTGGGAGCAGGACAAATATACAGCTCTCACACCATCTCTATGCAAACCACAGTGGCCCTCTGTATAGGGAGTACTCAGGGGGCCATTCCCACAGCATAAATGCCCACAGCATAAAGAGGCATTTGTGTAACTGAGAAAGAGAATAGGGTTTCAGGAGGGAGATATATATATATATATATTGGTGTGAAATCAATCTTGTGGGATGAGATCAAATGAAAGCAAAGCCTTGGGGGCTTCAGATTCTGTGCTCTTCAATTTGCAGCCTTTACCAGTATGAAAATGACTTTTTTTTTTTGAAAAAGCAATAGAAGATACATATAATGGTATGTACTCACTGCTTCGGTTTTCCCGATTATATATTTATCCTGATTTTTCAACAGAAAATGTATAAATTAGATCTTGGGTTCAGATGATCTTTACCAGTGGTGAGCATGTCAGGGTAATCCGCTGGCGGCCCGTGAGACAGTTTGTTTACATTGACCATCCACAGGCACAGCCACTCACAGCTGCCAGTGGCTGCGGTTCGCTGTTCCCAGCCAATGGGAGCTGCGGGAAGCGGCAGCCAGCACGTCCCTGCAGCCCATGCTGCTTCCCACAGCTCCCATTGGCCGGGAACGGTGAATCGCAGCCACCGGGAGCTGCGGGTGGCCGTGCCTGCGGACAGTCAATGTAAACAAACTGTCTCGTGGCCCGCCAGCAGATTACCTTGATGGGCAGCGTGAGGCCCGCAGGTTGCCCACCACTGATCTTGACTCATTACAAGGCAGAATTTTTGAAAAATAAACAGCAAGGCTATTCTGATGTGGAGCTGAGCCAATTACTAAATATCCTAGTCACGTCTCCCTATTGAAAACTTCTCCGCCCTTTCTAGGTGTGGTCTTGGCATGTGACTTGTTTTATGTGCAGACAAAGCAATAAAAATACTTTGCCTGTCACCAGGTAAAGTTATTTGGAGAGTAAGTGATGTACAATAGGCAGCAGCACTGTAAGTCATGTAAGTAAGCTTGACTGGTGGAAGTCTGTAAACAGCTAGGTATTAGCGACTGTTTAGATGGTACTTTGTCCCTTTTGTGCGCGGGGGAAAAAAAAAAAGTCTCACCTGCTGTGGGGTGTTTTGTTGTGGGAAAAATATTATGGAAGGCTGCAAAAAGAAGTCTATTTACGTGGAGCTATTTAAGAGGCTAATAAAAGGGTTGTAACACTAAAGTTGGCAGTAAGTAAAACCTGTGATTATTTTCCATTCCAGGCATTTGATGTTTTAAGTTATTCTTATCCTCTTCTTATAGCATGTTTAAATAGGTGTTACATTTAAAAAGAAGCGCTAAGTTTTACTTAACCAAGTGTTTTCAACATGCTTGCATAATTTGATTGTTGTTTAGCTGGGTACTGTGTAGTGCTCATATGAATATTAAAAGGAAAAGACTGCGATCTGAGAGAGAACCCAGGCATGGGCCATTGCAGATTAGAGCCTGACTGAAACTAATAATTTGCTGCAGAATCTATCTCATGGAGTTATTGTGTATTATTATTAAAAGCAATCACTCTTCTAGTGTTGCACTCTGTAATCATCTGTCTAGCTACAGGTACTTAGTTTCATGTTTGGGGGGGGGTGTGTGGGGGGGCGGGAAAGGTGGTTTGATGACCAAAAGAAATCAAATTATTTCTGGTTTCTGTGGTAATGAATTTAAGAAATACTTGCACTTTCCTACTTGCACATAGGAAAACAAACCTTTAATTTCAAAATACTGACAAACTGGATGGAGGTCAGAGTAGAGCAATGAGGATGATTAGGGGGCTGGAGGGACTGATATAGGACACAAGATCATTGTAATCTTGTTTGTATAATTTGACTAGGAGAGAACTAAGGAGGAACACTATCATTTATTACTTAAAGAGTGCTAAGAACAAGGATGGGGAAGAATTATTTAGGATGGTGCAAGGAGGTGTAACCAGGAGTAATTTTGGCCAGAATATTTAAAAAAAACAAAAAAACATTTCTGATAGCTAGATCTACTGGAAAAAGAATAATGATGTCCCGCTGCTTGGAATAATTAAAACTGGGGTAGGGACAGCACTTGCAAGTGTGCTGTACAGAACAATTCTCCACATGCAAAGTTGAAGCAGCCAATAGAATTTTTTCCATTTCTAATGGAATAAGACTTGAGATCGTTTTACAAAACAGAACACCAAACTCACTGCATTTGGTTTGAAAGAAATCATTGTAAAGATTCTGAAATACCACAAGCTCAACTCTATATGTTGTGTTAAGTGTTACTGCATATTCCACATCATTTTAGCTTAAAACAAAAGTTAAATATGGCTTTGAGATCTGATTCTGAAACCCTTACACACACTGAGTAATAATCCCATTGACTTCAATGGGAATGTTCACATGATTAACTGCTATCAAGCAAAGTTAAGGAGTGGAGCAGGCTCATAGAGCCTTATTCTGCAAAGCCCATGGAAATCAAAGGGAATCTTTCCATAGGCTTCAGTTGGTTTTGGATGATGCCTTGTATGAGGAAGGGATCCTGATTTTAACCTTCCCAATTGCAAAAACACAAATACTATCCCTTTCAACTGTTCTTCCCTGCCTGCAAGCGCATTACAAACAAATGACAAAGCACAGTGGGAAGAAAGACTCGGATACACAGAACATGCCAACAAGCCAGTTTATACTTGCTGCTGAAGCACAATAAAATAATTTACCTCAGTCCAGTGAAAGCCTTAAGAACCAAAAGGAAATAATGACTGTAAAAAAATCCTTTCATAGACAGGATTGATCAGAAAAAATGAGAAGAATAAGCAAAACAAAGCCCTCTGGGAGGAGGGCTGAAGAGTGAAGAGCAACCATAACTAGACAAAATTCTTTTCAATGTACTTTTGGCAGGGGGATAGGCATGTTAATTTTTAAACAAAGGTCTGCAAGTGGGAGAAGGAACCATATCTTACTGCGATGGGGTTAATTTCCTCATTTGAATTAGGAAATTTTTTTTTTCACCTGTATGGATACAAATCCATCTCTCTTTACTCGCGTGAATATCCCCATTTAAATCAGCTGCACTTCTCCTTTCCTTTGGTTATTTAGTTAATTAGATGTATACACTCATTCCATTAAAAGGAGTGCCCATCCTTTGCTCTTGGCACCCCTGGACACATTTAAAAAACCACAATTCTAAAAATATATTCTTTCATATACAACCCTCTCTTGGCCAGTAATTAACATTAATGCAGCAGCTGAAAAATGGCTGAAGTTCCTTACAAGGACTCCCACCAGAGTCCTGGCAATCCTTCACAACCTGGGAAAATAGTTAGGCCTTGCAGTGTGCAATGAAAGTTGAAAAATTAGGATTATTTTGGACTGGTGGGAGCAAATTCCCCAGGGCCTTATAGAGAACCATCTGCCAGCTCCCCCTCTTTCTTATACAAGTGGGGTGCCCTGTGATCTCCACTGGGGCAATTTGGGACAGGAAGAGAGAGACAATCTTTCAGATAAGTAGGTCACGGGCCATTTTGAGCGTTATAGGTCATATAACCAAAACCTTCGATTCTCCCCAGTACTTAATAAATTCTTATCATTTGGAAAATTACCTAAGATTGCAAATAACCGTTTGTTAGAATGACAGATGGAGAGTTACCTTACTGATATTCCAGCAGCGTAAATGCCATTAATCTGAGGTCCCTTCTTGGCTGTTCACTTGGAACATTAACAAGTTGCAGATTCCAGCAACCTGATGGGTGAAAAAAATATATCGTAAGATGCATTTGAGAAATAACATGACAAACTCTGTGGACTCTTCATAAAAAATATTTTCGGAAGCTTCTTGCTGGATATTAAAAGGAAGCAAGCCGGCTATTTACTCCCTTGTAAAATTTGATTGTGTTTATCTTCAAAGCAGCTTTTTAAATTCTTTTCACAGATATGACAGCTTTGCTCTGGGCGCCCATACATCTTCCAAAGTTGAGGAAATGGCACAGGTAAGTAGCTTGGCACCTTTATTGTAAAAAAATGTTTAAAGCAGGGAATATTTTGAGTACTAGTCCACTGTCTTTGTAGAATAGACATTATGCCCATCTGGCTGCTTATTTAAACATGACTTATGTAAACATGACTCTTGCAATTCTGTATTTAAATACTAGGGAAAATTCATATGTGGTGTAAGCCTGTTGAATTCAGTGGTGTCACACCAGGGATGAGTTTGTCCCATTTATTGTACGACTGTCTCCAAAGAAGTCCGAAGTCTAACTTCTGCAGTGCGGTTTCAGTTCTCTTTAACAAGGAAATTATTTAATAAATTATTGCTATGGGACAAACACAAGATACGTTTTGGCAGTAGTAGCCAAAGCACAAATAAATGTGAACTCACTTTGAATAAATATTTGCCGTTTGGATTTATTTACAATTGTTAAGTTTTATTTGTTGCATCTGTGCTTACAAACAGGTTGAGCACATATCCACATGATTTCTGGCTTCAGTGCAAGTTTAAATTCAGATGCAGATCATTCAGATTCTGTTAGGCAAAGATTCTGCCACCTTTACTAGTTCCAGTGATGTCAGTGGGACTGTCTGTCTGGTAATGGACTTTGCAATGGGTGAAATTCACCCCCATGCAGACAGCCTGCATGAAACCTACGAACCACTTACATCCTGTTTTAGGCCTTAAGCAGGAGTTAAGTGGGAGTTAAGGCCTTGTGCAGGTCTTATGCATGGGGGTGAATTTCACCCAATGGGAGTAAGATTTGGTCCAATAGTATTTTATTTCTGATTCTGCAAGCCCTTGGTGCACAGAAATCCCATACACTGAGAGTGCTATGTGCTGAGTGTTTGCAGGAATGAGACTCTTTGATGTCACTATGAGCTACTTTAGCTAAATAGAGCCTGGGCACTAGGAAGGCTCCTTTGTGTTCTAACTTCAGGTGATTTGTTTTGGCTGGATGCTCCAGATTGGTAGCACAGAGAGGGATAGCTCAGTGGTTTGCGCATTGGCCTACTAAACCCAGGGTTGTGAGTTCAGTCCTTGAGGGGGCCACTTGGGGATCTGGGGCAAAATCAGTACTTGGTCCTGCTAGTGAAGGCAGGGGGCTGGACTCGATGACCTTTCAAGGTCCCTTCCAGTTGTAGGAGATGGGATATCTCCATTAATTTCAAGCAAGAGGCACCAAATTCCTCTCTGGTGTAACTTCAGTGTAATCCTTGGATATCAACAGAACTACACCTGGGATGAAGTTGGCTCAGAGTCTCAGTTTTAACCATTTCACTGCTCTGTATTACTAACATGAACTCTGTTATATGGTGTAATCAGAGAGGCGACAACTGAGGGCTTGTTTACACTTACAGTGCTACACCAGTGCAACTGTAGCATTTAGTGAAGACACTACCTACACTGACGAGAGCTTTTCCCATCGGTGTAGATACGCCACCTCTCCAAGAGGCTGTAGCTATGTCGACAGGAGAAGCCCTCCCATTGGCATAGTGCTGTCTACACCAGGGTTAGGTTGGTTTAACAACATGGCTCGGGGGTGTGGATATATTACACCCTTGAGCAACATAGTTATACCAACATAAAATGGTAGTGTAGACCAAGTCTAAGAGGGAACATAAGGGTATACAAATAATGAATGGTATCAAGAAGATAAGTTGGGCACTCCTACTTCCCCTCTCTAATACTTCCAGAACAAGGGACTATTCCATGGAACCTAATGGCAGGATTTAAAATTGATAAAAGGAAATACAATGCCCAGATAGCCTGAGGAACTCATTGTCACAATATATCATTGAAACAAAGATCCAAGCAGGATTCAGAGAGAGACTGGATTTTTATATGAATAACAAGAACATCCAGAGTTACAATAGAAAAGATTTTTTTTTTTAAATGAGAGTGGGACCAAATGCTTAGCTCATGTAAATCAGCCAAAATCCATTGAAGTCAATGGAACTATACTGATTTATGCCAGCAGAGGATCTGGCCTCAAGAATTATGGAAGCCTCCATATTTCAGAGCATAAACCAGCCTCTTAACTGATGGGGACTAGGAAGAAACTTTCCTTCTGAGGAGGTAATTCGTTGACTGCCTGATGCAAGGTTTCTTGCATCTTCCACTGATGCACCTTATGCTGGCTTCTGTCAGGTACGGGATACTGGACTAGATGAACCATCTGTCTGATCCAGTCTGGCAATTCCTAAATTCTTATGGAATTTTGGTCCCATATTACACAGGAATAAAGGGCTCATTCACTCTTTCCAGGTGCATTTGTTGGCTCTGCACCAGTCTGATCGATCTTGAGATCACTCAGACCAGAGCAGGAAAGACCATGAAGGGACCTCACCCCCATTCCATGGTGGGACCCACTGAGGTGCCCAGTGGGAGGATAGCTCATACAGTCAGCATTCTGGTCCTCCATTTTAGGCCCCCTAAAGGGTGCCCCCTTCTCATGATGTGACCCAAAGACTTCTTGATACTAACTGGCAGAGGGCATTGAGGTACATAGGGGCACAGCGATCCCCTGGGTTCACCAAAAGAATGTCATGTAAGGTCTCTAATGAAAGCCTGTGTCACACAGGTCATCATAATCATTCTGAGATGTATATCTATGTGAGGAGTTTCGTATATATGCTGAAAATTGTGTTCTCTAGGCCTTCTAATTAAAGGCAGGTTCTCTCAAAGGTAGCTTGCCTTGAGGCAAATTTCTCCAGTCAGGAGGTGAGAGAGACACTTCTCTCCTTAGCTAACCATTGTGTATCTCACAATGGAAATCTGTTAGTATACTGAGTCTAATGCTAATAAAGAGTTTTTGGAGATTTCAGAAGGAAATTAACAGGAAGAGGTAAATTGCAGGAGGAAGGGAAGAACCCTGTTTCAGAGGAAGATCAAAGATCTGGGGTCATATCTGGGGGTGCAGAGAGATGCTCTGGCATCCTTGAAGCTGGGAAGACAAGCTGGCAGCAGGCTTGATCTTATGACAAGGGGAATCTCAGCCACCCTGGTTGAAAACGCTGGGAAAAGGACTTGGGGTAAGCTATCCTGTAGGAGACCGGAATGCTGTGTGTGTTAAGTTTAGGCTGTAGCAAGCATGTTATGATTTTGTTTTATATGTATCCATTTGTTTCTAATAGTCTTACTGACTATCATTTGAATCTCAGTTCTTTAATAATAAACTTATTTTTGTTTTCACTGTAAATATATCTAAGTGCTGTGTGTTAAATGGAGCAGTGATCCTGGGTTGAATCTAGTAAGCTGGTGTGTGCTATTCCTTTGGGAGCAGAGAATCTGAGAGTTGTGTGAGTGATCAGGAGCTTGGCACTCCAGAGAGATGTTTGGGAGCTAAGGGGTTGGTGTGTGCCTATAGCTAACCTGTACAGAGAGAGCAAGGCCTGCAAGACAGTGCTTGTGTTGCCAGAGGCTGGTGGAATTAGTGTGTATGTGAAAATACAATTTTAAAACTCCAAGAGTAAAGCATCACAAATGGAATTTGTTTCATTAAAATATTACTAATGTCTTAACTGTAATACTTATAAAATGCTACTAAATTAGTTGTAGTATTGTGTGAAGATGAAATCTTAATATAGGAGAGGTGTCTGTGGTATTTGATTATTACATTTTTGCTGGGAGGTGAATACCACCTGTTGTTGGGGTGGGTTGTAAATGTGCGCATTAAAGAAGAATGGATTAGGAAAATTTAAATTACAGAGGCAATATCCTACTAGAATGTATGTGGAGGTGAAATGAGTGAACAGCTAACAACTACAAACAAATATCCGTTATAATACAAAACCACCATTAATGTGCTCTGGAGTGTGCTACAGCCTCTGGACAAGAAGATGGACTAAAATCCACCCAAAATCAAGTGAAAGTCTGAACTATAGATAGTTGTTCCAAATCCCTTGCTCTTACTATGTAGAATTTAATTCTTCACACGTGCAGCACTGTGATTTCAGGCATATATTGTTTAAAAAAAAGAATATTAGCACCCAGGAGGGTTTTCTCTCCTCTTGTCCATATTAAAATGATTTGTTTTGCTATGAAAATAAGCTACACACTCTCTTAAACTTCTCAACAGGCTGAAACATGCAACTCCTCTTTACCAGCTGAACTACCTGGTAATTTATTTGATGCAACTCAAGCTGAAATGATGGAGGACAGTGCACCTATATGGAATGAACAGCTAGAAAAAGAGTTCTTCCGTGGTAAGTGTGTGCACTCATGCTGTTTTTACACTGTAGTACCAACAACACACGTGTAACTGGATATGGGAGACATAGGTACTGGAACTACAGGTGTTGGGAGTGCTGCTGCACCCCCTGACTTGAAGTGGTTTCCATTATATACAGGGTTTACAGTTTGGCTAAAGGGCTCTCATCACTCCCACTATAAACATTGTTCCAGCACCCCTGATGGGAGATCCTTTCTATAAATGAATAGTCTCTCTATATGAGTTGCTCATTGCTTCCAAATACGGCAGCTACTTCTCTCTCACTTTGTCTGTCTCATGTTTACAGTAATTCGAAGACACCTGTCCTTCTGCACATATAACTCCCATTGAGGTCAATGTGTAGCTGAGGCTAGCTTTATGATTTGTAGCGCCCCAAGCCACAGGAAATGAGAGGAGCCATGAGTTACCTCCCTATCTGGGCCCATTACCAGAGGGAGTGAATGGGGCTAGCAGCCAAGTCACTTCTTCCTTTCTGGTCTCACTGCTGGTGAGTGAGGTAAGGACAGACAAAACTCAGACTGGCCCACAAGGGTGCAAGGAAATTTATTCTTCCATGAACTTTTCTGACACCCTCCAAAAACGTCCTCCTTGGTACACCACTACCCAGGACCCGTATGTGGAACAGCTACACCAGTTTTTCACTTTGAAAACATTACAATATGGGGAGAGGGTATGATTAGGAGGCAGTGAGGTGGGGAGGCATGCTAGAGGGAGCAGGCAGCAGGGGGTGGCGGTGTCTCTCCGGAACCCTCAGGCCCATCATTTATTTTAGGCAGCAGCCATCACTGCTCAGGCAGTGCCCAGAAGCCCCTTTCCTCTCATTTCTCTGGAGGCCCTTGCCTCCTCTGTTTGACACAGGGCCAGAGAGAGCACTGCAGAATTTGGCCATGATGTGAGGTCCTCAAAATAGTAAGGTCCCAAACAGCCACTTGCTTTGGTTGTGCCATAACTGGCTCCCTTATGGTCCCCCACTCTCTGCTGTCCTCAGCAGAAACTCAGCAAAGCAGAGAATCTGAGGTTTGCACTGAGCTGTCCATGACACTCAGATCTTTTTTTATTTCAGCCTTAAAAAAGATGGGTGATGGACCACTTGTGTTTACTAGTGCTCAGTTCTTAAATTCATCTCTGGTGTAACTGCTAGATGTATTTAGTTCATGTGGATGCAAACTGAACACATTAAACTGTCATTGCATAAATCATCCCTCTGATTGAAAGTACTCCCAGTAAATTCTTTTTATCAGACATGGCTATCTAAAATCCATCCCAGTTAAACAAGAAATTCAATGTTTAATCCAGGTTAATAGGTTAGTGCATAACTGCAACTTTGTTGACAGAGTGAATCAAAAGTTCTTATTAAATGTTATTACGGTTTATCATCACCTAGGTTATCAACCCATCTGACCTCCACAGATTCATAGAATGCCATTGCCAAGCCCTGCATGTTATAGTCCTTTTATAGAAATCATTGAAAATGAGCAATAAGCGATAAATTACTTAGCGTTGTCAATTAATCGCCGTTAATGCATATGATTAATTAATTAGATTTTAAAGAATAGTCACGATTAATCACAGTTTTAATCGAAATGTTAAGCAATAATAGAATACCGATTTAAAATTTATTATAAATATTTTTGGATGTTTTTCTACATTTTCAAATAGATTGATTTCAGTTACTGTACAACACAGAATACAAAGTGTACAGTGCTCACTTTAAATTATTTTTTATTACAAATATTTGCACTGTAAAAATAAACAAAACAAATAGTATTTTTCAATTCACCTCATACAAGTACTGTAGTGCAATCGCTTTATGTGAAAGCACAACTTACAAATGTAGAAGTATTTATTTATTTATTACAAAAACACATTTGTTTACATTCACGGGAGATAATGCTGCTCACTTCTTATTTACGTCACCTGTAAGTGAGAACAGGTGTTCTGCATGGCACTTTTGTAGCCAGCATTGCAGATATGCTGAACTTTGTATGCCCCTTCATGCTTCGACCACCATTCCAGAGGACATGTTTCCATGCTGATTTGGGTTCTGTTTGATAACGATCCAAAGCAGTGCGGACCGACATGCCTTCATTTTCATCATCTGAGTCAGATGCCACCAACTTGTTTGTCTTAATACTAGCTGAACAAGAAGGGACTGAGTGGACTTGTAGGCTCTACAGTTTTATATGGTTTTGGTTTTGAGTGCAGTTATGTAACCAATAAAATAATTCTACATTTGTATGTTGCACTTTCACGATAAAGAGATGGCACTGACTACAATATTTGTATGAGGTGAATGGAAAAATACTATTTCATTTATTTATTTTTATAGTGCAAATATTTTGTAATCAAAATAATAATATAAAGTGAGCACTCCACACTTTGTATTCTGTGTTGTAACTGAAACAATATATTTGAAAAATGTAGAAAATATTTAAAAAAAAAATTATAATACATTTCAATTGGTATTCTGTTATTGTTTAACATTGTGATTAAAACTGCAATTAATCGTGATTACTTTATTAATGTTGTGATTAATAGCAATTATAATTTTTAGTTGTTTCACAGCCCAAATACTGAAAATGTTTAGCTGTTTTATTGACAACACATTCCAAGCTAAACAAGCTTAGGACATGCAGGGCTACTCCATGTGCTCCTTTGAATGTTAATATCTAGAATGTCCTTCCAGCTCACAGCTACATCATAGCGTTGTCTATGCTCTGGAAACATACAGAAAGATCTGAGCATGCTCATCAGCACCAGGCCCAGATTAAAGGGTTTTGGGCCTCTCACACCTTCTGTAAACTAGACAGCGAAGTGCCTCCACACCATTAAATACCCCACCTACAGATCCCAACGTGCTCCTTCCGCCACCACTCCACACATACTGCTCCCTATGCACAGACCCCTGAATGCCCCTCCCACCCCACATATATCCCAACAACCCTTCACCAGCCCCAACTTATCCTGACAGCCCCCCACACATCCCAGTAGCTCTGACCTATTTCCTGCTCACCACAGCCCCCAAAACCTCAGCCCAGCAGCCACAACTCCCAGCAGCCCCCTCCAACATCTCCCCCCCCCATTCCCCTTACAGCCTCCACAACTCATCCCCCCCCCCCCCCAACAGCCGCCACGACTCACCCCACTCCCACCCCATTCCTTGCAATCTGGAGCATGGGGTTGCAGCACCACTCAGTTTTGGGGGGTCACCAGGGGCCCTCTTGAGATGGGAGTCCTGTGCAAGTGCACTGAGTGCAATTGGTTAATCCGGGTCTGATGAGTACAATTCTTTTCTACTTGCTTTGCAAGCTAGAATTGTGAAAGGTTCTTCCTACACTTAGCTGACGAGTGTAAATTAAGAATGCAAACGAAGGTGTTTTTTTGTTTGTTTTTGTTTGTTTCAAATAGCAAAAACAACTAACACTGGCTAGGTTGAGGAGCCCTTTGAGGACCAGTCTCAAATCAGTACAGACTTTTTCCCCCCAGTCAATGATAGATTATCGTTGAAAGGCACTGTGGAAGAAGTGCAGTATATTTGGGGAGCAGGATTTGAATATGGAGAAGGTGGCTCCTTTCAAAACCTGATCTGGTCACTGATATACAGTAGTACTTTACACTTTTCAGCATAATTAGTTTGAGAACATTAATAAAATAGCTGTCTTTTTCTGTGTAGTTCTAGGTGATCTGGATGACCAGCTGGCACAGGAACAAGCCCAAGATTCAGTGAACAGAAAGCATCTAGATGACAGTGGACCAAGAGCACAATATCTGTTTCCCAGTACAAGCAGACAGACTGCTATTAGGGGACGACACAGAAATAACTGCAGTGAAACACCCAGCACATTTTTCTCTGATGCAACAAGAACAATAAGAGCCAAAGAGGACCATAAAATTTTCTACAGACCAAGGAAATTTTATGATACATATATGAACAGATGCCATTCAGCATCTAAAGAAGAATACATGCACAAGGATTCATTAGACAGTAGTTACCCTGTTCTGAGCAGAAGGCTGTCTTCTGTATCTTTTGGAGAGTCCTCAGAAGATAGCTTGCATCCTCCTTCCATAAGACAGAACAGTGGATTTGGACACAAGAGTTATATGGGGAAGGGTACAGTTGGGAGAAGTTACTCTGTGTGTTCTCTTCAGAGATATCCATCTTCAGCATCCTCTGAGCCATTTTCAACAACTAGTTTACAAAATCTATTGGCAACGGAGAACAACAGTGGATTTGTAAGAAGGAACAATCGGCAAACCCCAAAGCGAATTCCCCTCTCTTCTATTGTATGGAATAAACCATATACTTCTGGACATGCATCAAATCAAGACAATCTTTTTAGGACCCAATCATTAATGGAATGGAATGCCACAAAACAGGATACATATCCTTGCCCTCTGCACAAAAACAGAGAATATGAATTTTACCGGTCAAAACACCATTACAGAAGAGCTGTGTCAAGTACTAATTGGTTTAGTAGTATCAGTTGCACAGACAAAGCTGCTACTTCACTATCCTTTGATAATTGGGAGAATTATCCGTTATGCGGGTTGGAAAACAACCTCTCTAGGTCCCACTATAGAGATACAGCTTGTCATGGTAGGTTCCAAATACACCAAAAGAGTTCTCCTTTTGGAAGAAAAGAGGAGCACCCTTCCTGGTCTGATATTTATCAGTACTACAATGATGAAGTGTTTCTTTCCCCTGATGCTCACTATGAAATGATTACATCTAATTTAAATGACCAGCAAAGTGCACATTCAAAGAATGCTAAACTTGCTTCACAGTGCCATCAGAGTGACTTTCAAACATGTGTGTCAGAGAACAGAAGCAGTATGGACGTATCAAGTGGTGCAAGTAGTAAACTGCTTTCAAAGAATTCAAAAGACCCTCAGAGCTATCTCACTTATAAATCTGCAGTTACTTCAACCAACATCAAAGCAGATGTGTCTGAGTCTGTCTTACTGGGTTCAAGGTTCAAAAAGAAATTGGTAGCAGAGAACAGCAGTTCTGTCACTAAGGTTTCCCAAAGCCAGCCACAGCCTTTGGTTACCCAAATGAATATTAAGAAAGACTTTAAAAAAGCTGCTTCAGACAAGGTCAGAGACTTGGAACTATCAGGCAAGGCAGACCAGAAAAGTATTAAAGACATAATATTACAGCCAGTTTCTCAGAAAGTGGATACAAAAAATACCATTAATCCCCAGATTTCTCCTTCTAATAACACTGCTGCCTTGCAAAACAGCACATCTCTTCTTAATTCACCTCTCTCACTGAGTTCAAGGAGGCAAACCCAGCTCACCGCCACAAGAGAGATTACAAAAAATAACATATCAAAGAGTTGTAAAAGAAACCTACAAAGAAAGGAAAATGATCTTCCTGCTCACAGTGAACTTAATCAGGCCCCTTCTCTTCTGTCAGCTGATGAGAGCAGAAGGGGATCATTTCTTTCAAATCTGAAGCAATGGGAACATCATCTGCTTAATTCAGCAAAAAGAAAAGGCATTAAATTAGGAAGCCGGAGAGCAGAAACTACTGATCATATCACTCCTAAGGGAGAGTCTTTCCAGGTAGATATTCTACAAAGTAATGCATCAGTTCATTCTGCTCCAATTACTGAAACGTTGGCAAACCATCAAAGCATACTGCCCAGTCCGCCAGAACTTTTGTCTCGTAGTTCACAAGGCTCTCTACAAGCCTTTTCTCATAAGAGCTATCTGAAATCTTTAGAAACTCCAACTAATTCTTCAGTGAATTGCAGAGTTACTGAAGCTCCAGCAGAAGGTGGGGAAGTAGTTGAGTTGGTAGGTGTTGTTGCAAAAGATATTCCCCAGGAAAAACCCAAAGATCAAAACATTTTAGCCAGTAAGGACCATAATAGTCAATTAACTACTGGTGGTTCACAAAACAGGAATTGTGAGAATATTTATGCACGTAGTTTTGACAGAGGCCCAGAGATTGCTGAACGTAGTTTAAACTATTTTTGTTTGGAAAGAGAAAATGGAAAAACAAGACAAAATGCATCATGTATTGAAAGGCTCTATAGGCAAGGAAGCTTACTGAGACACACGAATAGTAGCAGCATTTCTGGCTCTCCTGGTAAAAGCAACCCTGAGTCGCCGGAGCCTCGTGTCATTTATTACACTTTACCTAGAAAATCAGCTAGCATTGCTGGCAGTGTAATGTCAGATATGTCCATCTCTTTCCCTAAAAGCAAAACAGCCACATGGGATCATGTAGAGAAGCAGAACTCAGCCAGAACTGCTGCCTTTTCTTTTAATCAAGGAGATAAAATATCTTCTTTAGGATCAGCACATTCCTCAATAAGACCAATACCTTTAGATGGTGTTACAGATATCAAAGAAAATGTCCTGCAAATTAAGGATCGCCCTTTGCCTCTAAACAGGAGCCCTAGCCACTCCTTAAGTGGTAGTACAGTTGTCTCTGAATCAGAGAGAGAGAAACTTGTAAACAAAAAAGAATCCCCAGTATTTTCAGACTGTTTGGAAAAGGAAATGGGGGATTCTTTGCAGAAATATAAAACTATTAGCACATTTACAGTTTCTGGTGATGAGGATCATGTCGAATATCACGAGTTGGTTTCAATTTATTACACCTTACCACGGAGTCATTCAAGAACATTGTGTAACCTCTTTCTAGATGATCCAGAGATCACAGCTTTACCTCTTTACACAGAAAAATCTAAATCACCCAAAATGCGAAACAAGAACTCTGAAGTTCACATCGGTTTAGCAAATGTAGCTTTTCCTAGCACCTTAGAAAAAGAGAGACACCCACATTCTCCTGATCAAACTCCTGCAGCTTCAATGACACCCCAGAATGCAAAGACAGGAGCTGTTGACACTGATCAGGAAAGCTCACATTTTTCTCCCAGCACTGAGAAAGTATGTACTTCACAGTCAACAAGCATTGTACATAATAAGAAAGATATTTCACCAGGGCTTGCATTAAAAGAAAGCACACTTGTACTTCCTGACATGGTGACCTCAGACACTTCTATTCATGATCCAGAATCCACTGCAGAAGCGGATACTTCCGTTAAGGCAATTTCTACTGCTTCACACAACCAAAATATTGATATATGCTTTTCTTCAGGTAAAGAAAGTAAAGAGAAGGAGAACATTTTGCATACTGACACACCATTAACCTCCACTTTGTCAACCGCCCCAAAACACAGAGACCCTCCAGAGAATGTTTTTAATTTTACTTCTGCAATTAATACTAATAGTGTGCAAAACAGAGACTCCAAAAATTGCCAGCAATTTATTAAAGTAAGAGGGAGCAACAATCAGAATATTTTACCACCCCAGTTAGATAAAAATAGTTCCCATGAAGGAAAAAGTCAGAGAGAGTCTGCAGTCAATAATACACCAATAACCTCTGCTGAAAGTCAATCTAGGCATGATGCAGGAGCCAAAGAGAGATCAGATTTTCAACACCAAAGCATTTCCCTATATAACAATAAATGTACTGGATTTCTATTAGGAGCTGAAAGTTCCAGAAATAGCACAGATGAAGAATTAATTTCTGATAGAAAAATGCTTCCAAATTCACAGAACAAACCATTTCAGCTAGGCACAGTTTCTGCAGCTAAACCTATACTTCAACCAGCCAAAATAGGTATCCCAGACACACATGATCTAGTGAGCCGCAAAACTAAACAAGAGCAAATGTCCCTGAACACTCAGATGGACAAAGATTGCACTAGTTTGCAGAAAGCTGTGATGTACAGTGAAGATAGACAGAATGTTGAGTCTAGAGATAAACTATCCAGTGTCACACAGGATCTGCAACTGCTGCAGAGTGCAGTGAGCGAAAATAAGCTTAAGTTTGATGGCACTAGAGAGAAAGTCTGTGATATAGAAAAAAGGAAAAACAGGCCCTCAGTTAAAAATGAAGTGGCAGCCATTTACAAAACAAGCCGAAAATTTTGTAGTAAAAATGTAAACCCAAAACCACACGTAAGTAATATATTTTCACAGAACGATGGAGGTATCACTTCTTTAGAGATTAACATGACCCACAACACATTGCATTCCCCTGCTTCTACCCAGCTGTTTCTCCAAACTGGAAATGAAGACCAGAATCAAAATCTGACCCCTGGTGTTTGTGACAGCCCTGTTCACAAAATATCTGAGAAGAATAAGAGATCACTAACAAATGATGACTCTCCATTGTTAGTTAAAAACCAGAATCAAGGGCCTTTTGCAAATTCATGCAACCAGAGAAGAGAAGTCAACAACCCCAAACAAAACGAGAATGAAGTGGAAAGCATGCTGAGCCCCACAACCCTATTTCCAAAGGAAATCGCTGCAAGAAGTAAGAATTCCCAAAAACTTGTCCAGGGGTTGGAAAACAGAAATCAAACCATCTTTTCCAGAGCTACTGAAGCAGATTCATCAGGCAATCAAAAGAGAACCAGTACTGGTAGTTCCCATGATCCTCTACTATTGCCATTTTTAACTGACAAAAACTCAAACACATTTATAACAAATTTGCAGGCAAGTGTCTGTTCACAGAAACAGGCCCTTTCCCCAGATGAATGTGATGATCAAAACCTCCATCGATCAAAGAGTTTAAAAAATGCAAACCTGCACAGTAATCAGTCACGCATGAGTCATGCAAAGAATCAACGTGAACGTCACTTTTCTGAAAGCACCTATACTCAAGATTCCCATGACAACCTTGGCTCTGGAAGTAACTGTCTACCTAAAAAAAGCAGGTACAGTAGAAAGTTTAAATCTTATTCTGAGCTGTGCTCTTGTGATGAAAATGAAAACTGGGCTTCATATGATGACAGGACTACCACCTACGGCACTAGACGTGTGATGTATCCTTCTATTGAGTTTGGTATATTTGGAAAAGAACAACAACTGGCGTTCCTGGAAAATATCAAGAGATCACTCACAGAAGGGAGATTATGGAGACCGTGTCTTCTTAAAAACCCTGGCTTTCTGAGAAATGAAGAGAGTGATTCTTTAAAGAGGGCTGAGCTCTTGAACTCAAGTTCTGCTAGGAGCAAAATGTCAGTAGATGCTTCATCCCCAAGAGACCCAATTGACATCTATCGAGAAGAACCGATGGTTTATTCAGACTCGGACACTGATACCACCACGGATGATGAATACTATCTTTGTGAGACTGATAAAGAATCAGAACTGTGAGATCCTGTAATACAAGATTGAGAGTGAAATCTCAACTGAAAGGTGTTTTGATGGTTCCTGGATGGGCATAAACATGTAACACATTTTGGGCCAGATCCTGTGCTGGTGTAAATCAGTGTTGGTCCATTGACTTTATTGAAGCTATGTTGATTTATGCAAGCTCAATTTGGCCATTTTAAATTTTAAAAGTATTTAAACCTGTCATTTTCTTTTGCAAGCAAAAGATAAATTCTCACAAATCTTTTTTTTTTAATATATATTTTATTAAGAAAAGGAAGATGAATGTGGAGCTTTTTATTGTGTAATGATATGGAAGTATCTCCATTGACTTCAGTAAGAGTTGGATTGAGCTCTTATATGCTAAGTGGCCAGGGATTTTTTTCCTGTATAGCTTTGTGGATAGTAATCTCTCACTCACACTCTCTCTCTCTCTCTCTCACTCACACACACACACACACACACACACACACACACACACACACACCCCTTTGGGCAGAACAAAGGGGTAAAGCACCCTACTGAGGCAAGGCAAAAACGCTAAAGAAGAGCATGACTGATGCATGCAGTACACTTTCACTACTGGAAAATTGGGTTAAAATCCTCACTATGATAAGTACAGATGAGCGATAGTCTGCTTTTAAAGCATCATATGGAAGATCCAGGGTGGAAATAGCAAGAGTCTTTGCTGGCTGGGGCTGAGGTGCATTACCAGGGTGGCTTCCTTTGTCCTGGGGATTATTCTAGTTTTTAATAATAATGTGTCACTTCATAGAGCACTAAATTGAACAAAAATTTAAAAAAATTCTGTAACTTGGTTCTCTTCTGTTTATTTCCTGTGTTTCATTTCCTACACTTCATGGGCTCAAACCTTAGCTGCATGTAGTTCATGCTGGGCACAGCACTGTTAGTGGGAAATCAAAGGTGACTCTAAATCACTTTTCCATCTCCCCTAGCCATCAGCCCAACAGGGGGCTAAAACAGTCCTTGGCATATCTTAGAACAGCCCAAAAAGCTACTATAAGTTGCACCAACAAAGCAGTCCTAGGAACTACTGTGCTGGCTGAAGATTGGGCAGAGTGCTGTACTTAAGTTTATTTGTACTTAATCTTCACTAACTTCACATCTGGTCTCTAATCTCATTCCAGAATTTTCTCTATATTTTTTCATTTAATAAAATTATCTAAGACACAAATTATATTTTTATAACTGGAAAGACAATGGCCTGATATTTTAAAGTAATATATTTTAGGCAAAGCAAGCAAAGTTTCTATCACTGAATGCTCCACATGAAAAATATTGTATTAGACAATTGGTACCCTTATTTTTTATATTGTATACTTCGTTAAAGAAGTGGAGCTGTACTTTGAAAGTGTTTTGATGTACAAATATTGTTGTTATATACTTTATTTTATTTGGTTGTACATAAGACTAATATAAACTACATATTTATATTCAGAATTGTTCTTTAAGTGGTATCTATTTTGAAATGATTTGCACATACAGACTGGTGCATACAGTATTGGAAGGAAATAATTGTCATGTAAATGTAAACTTGTAAAATGTGCTGTTCTGATGAGAAATGCTATGACTATTTTATGTACATGGTTTTACATCGTATATACAGAGTTCCATACCATAAGATTAATAAACCAATTAATACTAAGTAAGAGTTTTCTGTTATGATACATGTTTACAGGGAGATAAATGGTCATATGATTTGCTCCATTAAATTGGATTATTTGAATGTTTATACTTGTAAATATTTTCTTCCCATATGGTGGATTTTGGACTAAGTTCTCACACTGGATGCATAAAGGAGGCTTTCATTAAATACAGTGCTAGGTATATGACGAAAACTGAGGGCCATACAAAGAAATCAAAATAGTTTAGAATTTGGTCCTAAATTAGTTGTGCAAGACTGTGGTGGGTCAGAGTGGCTGGTAACTAATGTTTACATCGGGCTGATGTAATTTTGTTAAGAGTCACTCATAAAAACATGAGGTCAAATTAATCCCTTTCAATAAGAAGATGCAGCTTTCCTAAACTGAACGGAGCTACACCATATTTTGCCCAGTGGTGAATGTGGCCTGTTATGTCTTCTAAGCCTTTTTTTTAGCTAGAATATATTCTATAAATGCTTATATATTATAGGATATTTATACTGAAAATGACTGGTTTGAAATAAATGGTGCATATTGCTTAATAAATGTTTGTACTGGTTTTATCTGTGCACTCAATAACTCATGCTTAACTATTTTAAGCTTTTACAATACACCTCTACCCCGATATAACACGACTCGATATAACAGGAATTCTGATATAATGCGGTAAAGCAATGCTCCGGGGAGGCGGGGCTGCGCACTCCGTCAGATCAAAGCAAGTTCGATATAACGTGGTTTCACCTATAAAACAATAAGATTTTTTGGCTCCCGAGGACAGCGTTATATCGAGGTAGAGGTGTATCTTAATGCTGCTTTCAGGATACTGATGCCAAACAATGCTAAGAGCATTAAAAGATTTAGAATTAAGCATCCAAGCATAATCCTTCATAAGCTCTAGGCATGTCCAAGGATACACTCGAGTTTTCAGTGTATTACAAGAACTGTGTGTCTGATTTAGCCAACTTTCAGACACGTATGCACAGAGGAATAACTTGTGCAGATGAATGACTTGAATCGTTAAACTGCCAAGTACTGGCAGTGGAGCTAAACGGCTATAGATTGTCAATTATTAGATGTCCACATCTGCAGTTGTACTATAGTCCATACTTTTTTCTCTTTATGGTAGATAGCCATTTGGGGCACAAATGCCTTCTCTTCAATCAGAGATGAAATGTTCTCTGTAACAATCTAAGCACCTTGCCTAGCCCTGTATTCTGAGCAGTAGCAAAACATCATTGAAACAGAATAGTTTTAAAAACATTTGCAATGATATGTGTGAAGATCATTGTGGCCTTTATATGTAGTGAGAGGACAAGAGAGGGAACCTTCCTTTTGCTAGATGCATGAAAGGATCAATCAAGCATGGGGCTGCTACCAAGTTGCTCCCCCCCGTGAAGTATGGTTCCTTGTTTCCCAAATGCCACAAGCCTGAGAGATCATGAATCCCACTTCAGGAAAGCTCTAGTTTGGGAACCTGTTTTACACTCTGCTGGTGGGACCATGAGCCACCTACCAAAATGGCCTAGCAACAAGAAAGGAAAAGTTAATTCATGGTCTGGGCTATGAAAAAGCATATTGAGCAGCCAGTTTTAGATACTATTAATTGATATTTGGCATAATGCAGCCTCAGTGGGCAGAGTGGGTGGGAAGTTAGGCAAATTGTGGGAGGAAAGGAAAGGATTCTCCATCCTTAAGGCCTTTGCTGAAATATGGCCTAGATTCTCTTTTGAGATGTCACTGTAAAGCTGAACAGGAGTGTGAAACAACATATTGCGTATTTGTGTGTCTGTACTCCATACATAATGGGGTCTATGTATGGATCCAACAACACACTTGGATACCCTGATTGATTTGACAGGAAGCACCCTTCAATTATTATTTTAACTTAAATATTCAAAGATACATATATTTTGACATATACCTGGATTAAAAATAGGGGTTGGTTGGTTGGTGTTTTTCTAAAAGATAAGAATAGTATCTGAGAGAACATAAACTACCATGCAATGGGAGCATCTCTCTGTTCAGACTGGCCCACTCAGCCCTGCTGCTAGCACGTGTGGGACAGCCCCGTGCCTCTTGTGCACAGCGAGGGAGAAGGCGAAAGACCAGCTGACCCAGCACTCCTAAAAGTCACAGCTCAGAGCCCGTTAAGGAGAGTGGGGGCGTGACAAGGACGAGGGACCGGAACAGCAATTCTCAGCTGAGTGGCTCCAGCGGCTTCACTGCCGGACTCCGCGCGGAACCGGCCGGTGGGGCGGGCGCCGAGGGGGAGGATGATCCCCCTTCCGCCGCGCGTCCCGGGCCCCGACCCGCCCCAGCGCTAGGTACAGCGCGCGCCACCCGCGCGGCCGGGCCCCTCCGCGGGCAGAGCCCGCGCTCCGCCGCCGGGTGGGCAGCGAAAAAGCGAGGTCGTTGCTCTCTCGCCCGATTGGCCACAGCACCCTCCAATCAAAGGCAGCCAGCTCGCCTCTCCCTGAGCCCCCGGCCCCAAAAGTTGTGAGCTCCCGGCCCGCCCACCCCTCCATGCCGGGCCGGAGAATGGGGCGCAGCGGCGCCTCTGTGCTCCCGTCGTGGCAGCAGCTGCCGCTACAGCTTCTCCTCCTGCTGCTCTTGCAAGTGGCGGAGGCGCCTCCAGGCCCTGTCAGTGCAGAGAGGAGCCTGGTCTGGGGGCCCGGGCTGGAAGCGGAGCTCACGATGCCCGTCAGGTATTTCTACATCCAGGCGGTCAGCGCAGCCGGACAGAACCTCACCCGCTCCCCCCCAGGTACTGTGCATGCGTCTGCTCTTTGCCCCCGCCCCTGGCGGTGGCTTTTGTTCTCCAGGCTCAGGGCGGGCTGGGGCTGAGGAAAGTGTCACCTGAAGGAGTTGACTCAAGATGAGAAGCGGATCCAAAGAGCCTTAAGTTTTTCTCCCTACCCTGTCCTCTTCCTAGCGCCCGAGGCTCCAGTAACCCAGGATCAATCACTGCTGCGTTTTCATCTTGCAACGTCAGACGCATTTCACAATAATACACGTACGTTTAAACACACAAAGTCTCACTCTGTGATAAGCTCACCGAAAACATTAAAATCCTACATTACGATTCTACTGTCCATGAAACCTGTCTTTCCATGCAACTTAACACGAGTTGAGGGCTTTCCATGCAACCCTGCATCTTCTCTCCAGTGTCCTAAATACTAGCAGACAATTAGCATCATTAAAACAGGGTGTTCAGAATAAATTAGCCTCCTGGGACCAGTCTTTAGGTACAGCAGTTCCAATACTCTGTGTTTCAGTGGTAGGGACAAACTAACTATCTCTAATCCAGCCACACAGATCAAATAACTTTTGAAAATATTGCCTGGCTGTTCACTGGTCACAGCCTTCTCGTTCCTGCTGTGGAAAAATAGCAGGACTTTCTCCTTCTCTTGTCTACTCTGTGTGTACGTGAAATAGCTTGAGGCACTTAACTAGTGTGAGATCAGAATCAGGTCCTTAGTGTGGTCACCTATGCCTCTCAGCCTCCCTAGTGCTTCAAAAGTCTCAAAACTTCTATCTGAGAAATGTCAGTAAGAATTGTAATTAATAATAATACTTAGCACTAATACACTGCTTTTCTGTAAACTAATTACATCTCACAATACCCCTGTGTGGCTAGTAGATACATATGCATTATTATCTCCATGTCACAGATGAGGAAACTAAGAGAAATGTGAGTAATTTACCCAAGATAACAGAGGAAATCTGAGGTAGAGCGAGGACTCAGGCCTCCCATCTCTAAAACTCATGTTAAGTTGGCAATACCATGCTTCTTTTCCAGTACAAGATTAAGAAATCATTCCTGCTATGGATCAGAATATTACCAGATCAGATATAAAGTACTAATCTGCCTCCAGTATTAAATTTATGTAGAATGAAACGTAGATTTTAATGCCAGAAGGGACCATTATGATCTAGTCTGACCTCTTGCATAACACAGGCCATAGAACCTCACCCAATAATTTCTGCATCAAGCTTATAACTTCTATTTGAGCTACTGCATATATTTTAGAAAGATATTAACTCTTGATTTAAAGACTTAAAGTGAGGGAGGAGAATCCATTTTATTCCACTGGTTAATTACTCTCCCTGTTAAAAATATATGACACTTCTGGTCTGAATTGCCTAGCTTCAGCATCCAATAATTGGATCTCATTAGGCCTCTTTCCGATAAAAAGCCATCTACGACCAGAAATCTCTTCCCTATGTGTGTACTTGTAGACCAGGATCAAATCACCTCTTAACCTTTGTGACAGAAAGCACCCCTGTATTCATACCATACTCACCATTGTAATAATCTTTGTACTAAATATGTCTTGTGAGGTATCATTTGAAAACTAGCTCGTTGGTCAATAACATGGTGGTGAAATGTATATAACATTATATGTAAAGTTGTGAATTCTCCCTTTATGATGTTATTAGCCCATATTCAAAATCAGACAGCCCTTCCTAGTCAAAAGTTGTTAAACAGGCCTATCCTAAACAAAGGAATGTGTGTTTATCTAAATTTATATACAAGTAATAAACAGGGTCCTGGAGACAGCAGGGGGAGGAAATGGCAGGAAACAGAGCGCCTCTTTCATCCCTTTACTTCTCTTCTTAAACAGTGTTTTCAACATTAGCCAACACCATGTGGTATCTCCCCACATGCTTTTTTTTTTCTTCTTCACAAATAAGGAGTCACCCTTATTAGTCTTAAATAAGGACTCCCCCCACACTGTAAGAACCCGTCTCGAAATCCGGCACTCCTTAATATTTCTCCCCCCACACTCCGCATTCTCCACCACATGTTAGACCCGCAATAGAGCTCTCCCTACGGAATGGGGAGCAGGCAGATACTGGACACAGTGTTGGTATATAATAATCTAAATGCTCTTTATTGATTACAAAACAAATCTTACTCACTCCACATTGATACCCCAAACATACTATACCAGAGTCCACAGGTCAGAATGGTCCCGATGGCCAGTCAAGATTCCTTCTGATTATAAGATCATAAGATGCGGGGAGCTGGCAAAAACCACATCTATATCCACACGGGCTCTGGATCAATAAATGACTCCGATTTGCTGAAATCATAGGCAACCATTTATAGGCCATTCCGTCGCATCATCGGTTCTTTTGCCTTTGTTTACTAGACCTTCTACTCACAATTCCAAAGAGACAATCCTGGGCGGGCTGCCATGATCCAAGGCATGCCATTTCCTCCAATTCTTATACAATTTTTATCAGTCCAGCTGGTGGTGTTTACTTTTCTGCTGATTCTCCATATTTTTCTCAGAACATAACTAGATTGTTTTTGCACAAATAGTTCTAATAGTTATTGACCTGAAGTTCTTGCTTCGGTTCCCAACTTGCAATGCATATTTTCATGTCAAGCATGCGTCATTCATACCAGGCCTCAATTACCTATAACATATTACATGGATATATCAATATACATTGTGATTCATATATATAATTCTCCTTTGAGTAAGTGTAAATCCCTCTGTAGGTAAACACATGACTCACGTGCATGAGACCAGAGTCTTTGCAGTAGCAGTGTCTGTCGAGACTGCACATGTAAACTCTGCCTCCTCCCTCCATCAGCTCCCTCTTAACCAGGCAGCAAGATGGAACCCAGCGGTGTCCAATCCGTACCTTCTCAGTGTTCACTAATTCTTCTACTAGTTCACCTGATAACCAGATAATCTTCTACCCTTCTGGTAGAAAATCTTTCTATCTACCTAAGTTGTCAGTTTAAAAAATCAAAAAGGAAGAAGACACCCATGTATAGATTGCCCTGTAAAGTTGTACTAAGTGTCATGGCAGAATTTCAACTTTTGGTCTTCAAGCCCCGCCGCTCCTGCAGTGGTTTGAGACCACTAACTGATGGTCATAGCTGGTGTTTATTCTGCTTGGGTGAAAGCTACACTCTGGAGCAGTGGACAGTATGCCATTCCTTTTCCACCAGGATGCACAAGTCACAGGATGCTTGACTTAAGCTTCACTTTCTGGAGTAATCAATTGAGGTCACTTCGGATCCCGAAGAAGTGAGTACCATGTCCAATCAGGTATCAAAGAAGTGAACATCCATGAATTCCCCCTCTAGCAGGCATGCAATGCCAAAAGCCAGCATTGATAAACTCTTAACATCAAGAAAAGAACTGGTATTGAGAACCCTGGCACCAATGTATGAGGCACTACCATTTTCAACATGGTAGAAAGGCTGTTCCAGGTGTAAGGGGACTGTTGTCGCTTTACTAAAACTCAGTGGGGGTGTTTTGGTTGGCTAGCTCCCAGTACCAAAAGAAAGGGAAAGGGTCGATGGGAAATCAGGCCCTGACACTGACAGTCCCCAGGAACAATGGGGAGAGGCCAATGCTCCAGGTCAGCCTGATTGACAGGGTGGGCAGGCTAATCAGGGAGTCAGGAGGCCAGAGGGGTCCCGTTAGGGTGACCAGATCACCACACTAAAATATATTGGGACACATTGGGGTGCCATCAGCCATGCCCACAGTCCACCTCCACTTCTCCCAGGCTCCTCCCCCACTCTGCCCCAGGTCCTGCTCCTTCCCGGCTTGGCCCCCCCTGCCTGGATCACCAGCACTGGATGGAGAGGAGTGCCAGCTGTCCTTATGAAGAATCTCTTCCACTTGGAGGAATAAGTCTTTCTCAAATCCTGCATCTAGGCAGGGGGTTAGACTAGATGACCCTTGTGGTCCCTTCTAACTGTATGGTTCTATGATGACTCCTGCATGTTGCAAGTGCCTTCCCACCAGCTGGCAAGTATTCTTCACTCCTATTGGGTTTTATCCAGGTTTTCCTTCTCTCTGATTCCCGAGGAACTAACATATCCTCACCGTATTAACTTGAACTCTGAATAATAAAGTTAATCTTTGCTTCAAAACATTTAAGACATGCTTACTGCATTGTAACTGTCACAGCTCGAGGTAACTTACATCTTGCTTATTTTCATCTGTGATTTGTCCATTTATATTAGACATATAATGATCAGGAAAACTTGACAGGGTGATCTCTTCCTCTTATATACGTTCTTGGAAATTAATGTTAGTGTATCTTATAAAGCATGACTGCTAAATTTATGCACTCAGAATAGCTTACAGGGTAAATCCAGAGAAATGTCTCTGAGTTTTATGGAATTATTTCAGCTTTACACTGGTATAATTCAGAGCAGAAATTTGATCCATCATTTTTTTTTTCATTTAAGTAACCCTAATAGCATGCAGTGTCTACAGCTATTTTTATTTTCTTCTTTTCAGGAAGAACACAGTTTAAAGTGGGAATTAAAGCACTTTCCCCCAAAGAAGTCATCCGGATCCACATCCCTAACCTTATGGATAGGAATGATGGGTCATTTCTTATACAGTATCGGATGTATGGGAGTGTCAATGAAGGGTTAAAGATTGAGGTACTTTATGGTAATGAACACGTAGCTCAGTCTCCTTATATTTTGAAAGGTAAGTTTTCAGTTTACCATTTTATGGTGACAGCTACAGAAATGTTATGGACTAAACTTTGGCTAATCGGAAATGGTAACAAACTGGAGGTACCAATGCTTTTTCTGGTTTAAGCAGCCCCTTACACAGCCTTCCTCTTACACAGATTAAAGGAGCAGAAATAATCTACATATAGATCATTGCCAAGTTATGGGACATAAATATTTAAGCATGTAGACCATGGTCCCTGAACTTCAGGTCCTGCCTCAGAACATGCCTCCCTAGCTCTTGTTGCAGGGTGACCTTCAGGTTTTGTGGAGTGCCACAGCAGAGACAAAACTTCTTCCTCTGAGGTCTAGCTGTGAGTGCTATATTTGTCTAAAGGAAACCTCACCTAGTAAAGCAAGGAAATCCATGTTCCCAGCAATTCATAATTTGTTCAGTCCATCTTACCGTAAGATGGACTGAACAAATATTCTTACCTTTGTGATTTCTAAAGCATGGTCCTTTCTAGACATTAAAATCTTATAACCAGCCCCATGTTCTCTCCTTTTTACTTCCTACAGGCCCAGTTAAGATCAATGCTGGTCCCTACACTCTAAGTTCCACTTAAAAGGGGAAAATAATGCAAACTGTTTTCAAATTTCTGGTCTGCTTCTTTGGTCGTCTTCTCTCTTCTCACAGTTGATTGGTTGCCTACCAAGGGAAAAGGATGAACACTGAAAACAAAACTACTTCTTCAGCATCATTTCCCACTCTTTCCTTCTCCTGATCAAAGTTTTTTTTTTTGTTGTTTTTGTTTTTGGTTTTTTTTGTGTGTGTATAGCATCCTATGTACACACTATTATAAAACACTTCAAAACTGAAGCAAAAATGGGTTTAAGATGAGATTTAAAGAAAGGCAGTAAATTGGAGGATGAGTTTCAGATAGTTTGGAACAGCAAAAATGAAAGCAAATTTCCTCCCTGTTTCCACTACTGCTCGCCTCGAGAGGACAGAACCGTAGCCAGAGTAGGTGCAGATGGGGTAATAGATTGATACAACAGTAGAAAATGTTGATGCAAGACCATGAAAAGTTTTGAAAAATTGGAGTACTGTGGATGTCAAGTGAAGTTGACAGTAGATAGGTGTGATGTGGTCCAACTGCAGCAAGACAGTAGCCTGGGTACTGGTGCTGGAGCATACTTACATAGTCACTAGTGTGACAGAGTACAGTACTTGTTTTTAGCTAGAAGTTCATGGAATAAAGTTTACTTAAATGCTTAGTCCTTATTATAGTGTATAAATCCACACTGATCCAAAAGGACAGACTACATGATTAATTATACATAAAAGAAAGCACTTCACACTAAATGTAAAGACTGTGGCACCATAAAGTTCTAAATAAAGATTAAAATATTGATAAGTTAAGCTGTACAGCTGAATAATAATATTGATGGATGCTTTAAATAGGCATTCTGGCTCACTGGCAGGTAGCATGACATTGGTACACAACTTTGTTTTTTCAATAGAGATGATTGAAAAATGGTAGATATTTCCCATGACACATTTTTTATTTTTTCATCAAAAACCTAGACAATTTAGAAAGAGAAAATTTTCCAAGAAAATATTTGTTGGTAAAGATGGTCTTTTTATTCTAAAAAACAAAAGACTTCCACCAGCTCTAGTTTTAGATTTTTGTATCCATCAGGAGTCTTGGGCATTGTAAGATGAGACTATCACAAAAGTCATACATTCTCATTACTTTGTGTTCTGCAGGGCCTGTTTATCATGAGTATTGTGAGTGTCCAGAAGAAGATTCTCAGACCTGGCAGAATATTCTCTCTTGTCCATCCCAGGAGCCTCAAGTTACTAAGGACTTCACTTCTTTTCCCACCATCAACCTTCAGCGGATGCTTCATGAAGTCCCAACAAGGTTTGGGCAAACGGGAGGTGCTGTTGTTCATTACACTGTTCTCAATAATCACATCTACCGTCGTTCCTTAGGGAAGTACACAGACTTCAAAATGTTCTCAGATGAAATGTTGCTCTCATTGGCAAGAAAGGTACCCGCTATATAAGACTTTTGGATCACACAGATTTGTTACCATTTGGATATTATATTCATACTTTTATTTTCATACGAACCTTAAACGACTGCTGCATATTTAATTATTAAACTAAGATTTTATTTTTATTTCTGCATCTGCATGATATCATCTGTTTAGGAAGCCTGAAGTCATTGAAGTCAGTAGGAAAACTGCAGGCACTACGATTCTACAGGCTTTCCTGAATTGGAACTCCAATTGCACAGATGGCTTGCAGGGTTGAGGCTGTAGTCAGTGTCTTTATCTCAAATAATGCTGATCATTGACTGATTGTGAGAGACAAGATAGGTGAGATAAAATCTTTTATTGGACCAACTTCTGTTGGTGGAAGGGACAAGCTTTTGAGCTTCACAGAGCTGTTCTTCAGGTCTGGGGAAGGTAACTAGAGTGTCAGAGCTAAATACAAGTTAGGACAGATTGTTAAGCATAGGGGTTTCACATATGCTATAGGAGGCCACTTAAAATGAAGTGGACATTTACAGAGCCGGTTTTAGGGCGATTCAGCCGATTCCCCGGAATCGGGCCCCGCAACGTCCCGAAGGAGCTGCCACCGAACTCTCGCCGCCGTCATCGGCGGCAGCTCAATCGCTGCCGTGGAGGAAGGTCCCTCCGCTGAAGTGCCGCCGAAGGCACCAGCAGCCAATTGAGCTGCCGCCGAAGTCCCGGCACTGTCGTCGTCAGCAGCTCAATCGTTGCCGTTGTCTTTGGCAGGACTTCAGCGGCAGCTCCTTCGAATTGGGCCCCGCGGTGCCTAAAGCCGGCCCTGGACATTTAAGGGGTATCCAGCAGTTGGGTAAATAATGAGCCCATTACAACAATTTATAACACGCTTTACTGTCTGATACCCCTTAATTGCCCACTTCATTTTAAGTGGTCTCCTACAGTATTCTCCCTTCCACCATCAGAAATTGGTGGAATAAAAGAGACTTCCTCTCCTACCTTGTCTCTCTCATATCCAGAGACCAACATGGCTACAACAACACTGAAAATGATTGATTCTTTGACACAAGAAAACTGATGACGGTACTTTACTTTTAAAGCATGAGTAGTTGAAGCATAAACCTTTCTGTAATTGTCCTGTATTGGATATTTTTCTAGGTTCGTCTCCCTGATGTAGAGTTTTATCTTAATGTTGGAGATTGGCCAATGGAACATCGACCAGCTAATGATACGCCTGGCCCTATACCTATCATTTCATGGTGTGGCTCTGTGGATTCAAGAGACCCAGTCCTTCCGACATATGATATAACCCATTCAACACTTGAAACCCTACGTGGTGTTACAAATGACCTCCTTTCTATTCAAGGAAACACAGGTAAATTAGAATTCATAGACTTTACAAATCAATTCATAACCCCATCAAAGGTGAAGTAACAGAATATATGTAAAAGAGATATTGGCCAAAATTTTCAAAGCAGGATAACTTATATAAATATCTAAATAAGAGTGGCCTGATTTTCAGAAGTGCTGAACACACAACATCCACTGAAATCAATGGGAGCTGAAAATGCTCATATTTAGTGCCTAAATATGGATTTCAAAGTCTGACATTAGGCACTCAGGCTTGAAAATTTGGCCTTTAATTCAGACTTTAGTTACACCCATGCAACACCATTGACTTTTAAATTAACAGTCTCCCATTTGGGTTCTGGAAGCACTACTTTGTGTTAAAGAGAATCTCTTCATCCTACAGGTATAAAAGTTCACAAAGCAGACCATAAAAATCCTTTTGAAGTGATTTATGCTCTGTCATGTTAGTATGCCAAATACAATTATTACATTTTGCACTGGAATGTTTTTAAGAAAATAAGCACCCAGTAAAGTGTAGTTACTGTGGTTTCTTGACAGATGTAAATATCATGATTATAACTCCCTTCATCCAGTAAAGTGCTTTAGAATGCTTTAACCAAATATTAGTCCAATTCCTGAGAGGGGATTTGGGCTGTTGTTGTAATTGTTTAAATTAAACTGTGAAAATGAATGCATAACCTCTTGCAAGGCAGCCTTCACTACACTGAAAAAAGGAAAAATAGTGTGTGTATAAAGAAAACCTCAAGGGCCAGGCTTTTCCCCCCCCTATTTGTTTGTTTGAACATTAGAAAAATTCTCTTGTTCCTGGGAGCCTCTATGGCCACTTAGGGAATTAAGAATATGACGTGATGAGCACCAAAAAAATGAAACCTGACCGAGGAAGTGATATTTATTTAGACAGTTTAAAGCTCCCTCTCCTTCACCAAATATTTACTTAATTCAAATACCTGATAAACAGTTTGGACACAAGGTCTCTGTTAACGACTCAGTATACCTGTTCCTTCAATTAAGGATAGAATAAACGGCTCCCATCCACTTCTCTGTGTCCTCCACGGAGACTACCAGCACAAACAGGAAAGGCAAGATTTGACATTTTGGATATTTCTAAAAGTATAACAACAAGCAGAATGAAAATCTTACAGGCTTTCTCTGTATATTGTAAAGATACAAAAAAGGATACAACACCTTTTTTTTCCCCCTCTGTAGGTCACCTTTAAGTGACCCCTCAAAGGTCTGGCAAAATTGGCTGCTTAACAGAGGTTACTAAAGTTGGAGTGGAATTATGTGTTGGGATATCATAGGATATCAGGGTTAGAAGGGACCTCAGGAGGTCATCTAGTCCAACCCCCTGCTCAAAGCAGGACCAATCCCCAGACAGAATTTTGCCCCAGATCTCTAAATGGCCAACTCAAGGATTGAACTCACAACTCTGGGTTTAGCAGACCAATGCTCAAACCACTGAGCTATCCCTCGCCCCTGTTTGGGTGGACTTTTAAGATTGAAGGTCTCTTGCTCAGACAAATATTTTTAATTAATTAAATAAGACAATTTTCTTAGAGACAATATAGGTGCGGTAATCTCTTTTATAGGACCAACTTCTGTTGGTGGAACGGACAAGCGTTCAAGCTTCACAGAGCTCTTTTTGTTTCTTAAAAGATAAAAAGACTTAAATTTTACATTTTAAGAATTTTTTTCCATGCTAAAACTTCAGGGCAGGGCAAATATTTACCAGTTAGGTTTAAATGTTTCTTTAACTAACAAGTTCATAATGGAAGTTATGTTGATACCTGTTTTACCATACATGGGAGCGTGACCCTGATATCATAACAAATTTATATTGAATGTATGAGCATGTGTAACTTAAAGATTTCAAGGCTGTCTCTCTCCCCCCCCCCCCCCCATCTCATTCATTATCTGTAGGCCCTTTCTGGCACAACAAAACAGAGCGAGCTTTCTTTCGAGGTCGAGACAGCCGAGAAGAACGTCTTCAATTGGTGCAGCTATCTAAGGAGAATCCAGAGCTACTAGATGCTGGAATAACAGGATTTTTCTTCTTCCAAGACAAGGAGAAAGAGCTGGGAAAGGCTCAGCTCATGGGATTCTTTGACTTCTTTAAGGTTTGTCACATTATATTGCAGACATAGGCTTACTTTGCAGTTAAATGGTTACTAACTGAAGAGAGGCAGCTTTCCTTTTTAACTTTGCTGATTGCATTTCAGTGTTTGAAACAGTGATGCTGCCCTGGGCATATGCGGTCATACAAAATAGATATTTTACCCATAAGTAAAAACATTGTGTAAAACATCCTTTAAAAAAAAACATACTGTGCTATCCATTGTGGTCTCTTTGACTTTAGTGGGCTTTAGATCAGGCCTTGTACTCAGATTTCTGACCCCCTGTAACTGTGTACATTTCTTATTTAACATGCAAACAGTGGGCATGTTTTATATAGATGTAGGGGCACTGTGTATTTCAAAACCAGTTCTTGTAGCAGCGGGTCAGAAAAGTATATTGAATGTTGCTGATTTATTTGAACCTGCAACTCCTCCAATTGCTATGTCAGCAGCAGGGGAGGGGGAGGATGTGAAATGTCCTCTTTAACTTTGCTCATGCGTAGACATCTGCAGTCAGTTTCCTGGCAGCTGGATTTAGCCATAATGTTATTTCTTCTTCTGTCCTCTGAAACTGCTTGGGTTATGTTGTGCCACTCATTGGGGATGGTATGAAGTCACACCACCTCAAGGGGAAGGCTTGTGAGTGAGGAGATGGAGAGGAGAGCATTTGGGGACTGATTCAACTCATATATTAAAAATATTATCATTTGCAATTATTTTAAACCTTATATTTGCCTTACAAAATTTTAATTTTGATTTAGTGGCTTCAATAGAATGTAATGAATCTGCTGATCCTTATGGGAAAGTGAACAGCGATCCTGTAAACAAAGTTGCAGGAGAGTTATCAATCTCTGGAAATAAAGGGGGCATAGCCTCAGCTGGTATAAATTGTCACAGCTGCATTGACTTCAGTAGCTATTCTATTTTATGCCAACTGAGGTTCTGCCCCATGGATTATATCAAAAATGCTAAAAACAGCCCTCTCCAAAGTGAACACCATATATTACTTTTAGTGCAATGTTTACTAGTACTCAGTTTACTTTTAATTGAAGATAAATTTGGTCCTCTTGAAATGAGAGATTATCATGAGAGATATAGACTAGAACTAAATGACAGCTTCCCTCACCCACAACTCTATCCTTGTCCCAGCCCTCTTCTTAACAGAATGCCCATCATGGTGTCCATGTGAATTGTCGTGGTTTTGTGATGTGAACTGAGGACAACCAGGGGTTAGGTTCTTCATAATAAACTGCATAATATTTGGAATTCATGTATATAAAACATGGAGCTGATATGGATGACCTGAAAAGCTTTGGTGGGCACCTAGATGAAAGCATTTGATTTTCTTACCCCTACTGTTAGTTGTTTTGGGGTTTTTTTACTGGGCTTACACTTCACAAATATTGAGCCATATCCATCTTGCTTTATTTATTGACTTCTGTGGCACTATTAGGGTGAGCAGTATTTGGTTCGTTTTTAATTGACCCTGAGGTCAGCCCGGTGGAATAGGTAAGTGAGGACACTGAGGCATAGAGGCTAAATGATTTGCCTAAAATCTTGTAAGGAATCTGTGTCAGATCCATGATTAGAATCCAAAGGTTCTTAATTACCAGTCTTGGGCCTAAACCATAAGATGGTGCCTTTCTCTAGATACTTATTATTTCCAGGACATTTTGAGACTGTGCATATATCTAACACTAAATAGGCTGAAAGATGAGATATTTTGAATCAAAATATTTTTTCTCCTTTTTTGCTTCTTTGTTTTCACTTTACAGTACAAATATCAAGTGAATGTAGATGGGACAGTAGCAGCGTACAGATTCCCATACCTCATGTTGGGTGACAGTCTAGTACTGAAACAAACCTCTCAATACTATGAGCACTTCTACAGTGAATTAAAACCATGGAAACATTATGTTCCAATTAAAAGAAGCCTTGATGACTTGCTAGAAAAAATAAAATGGGCTAAGGTAAGTGGTGTTACCAACAAAGTTAAAAGGGGTACATTGACATATAAACAAGCACATTCCTAGTGGTCCTTTTCCTTTTGTATTGCTAAATCTGTGTTCTGCATCAACTCTGCACTGAGATATTCAGATAAAGGGTGTATATATTGCTATTATTATTCATTTAATTAAATGAAAGTAAGGCCCCAATTCAGGTAAACATCCACATTCAGGAAATCACTTAAGTACAGCCTTAACTTTAGGCATGTGCTTAAATGTTTTGCTATAGAACAACTTTAAATACATTTTCAGATCTTTAAAGATTGCTTTCAAACCTTGGATTCATTTTTTTTTCAAATGCTGTGATCACAGAGTAGAAATTATTAATGCAGATATCCTGTTCAGATGTACCAAAATAATACCTTCCTGTAACATAGAATGAGAGAGACGGGCTATTTATAAATATGCCAAACATTATTGTGGTGATGTAGAATATAGCTGAAACTAGCAGTGTGAGAAACACAAGAAATGTTTCAGTTCTGAGTACTGTAGTTGTTCACAAAGGACCAGATGAAGGGCACTACAAGCTTTGAAATGAAGCTCTAAAACTCTTGAATACAAGTACATGAATAAAAATGCTTAGTACACGACCCACATCACCAAAACACATTCCACGTGTGTAATCAAGGATGGTTCAGTTGAAAAGCTTCACAAAGAACAAAGCTGGAAACAGAAACACTTAATTACATGCTGTAGGAAAAGACAAAAACTACAGTTCTGTATTCTGTGTAACCAAATCTGTGTGAGAGACTTCAAACCTGCTTATGAACTGGGCTGTGACTTGGACAATACAGTAGAGCGGTAACTGACTGATTTTTCCAAATATATACAATTGGCCACCAATACTCTTACCAGCAGCCCTAAAGATATCAATGTCTTTGTGACCATGCAAGCATACTGATAAATTCTAAAAACCTGGAACTAAATAATGTGCTCTTGCACTGTATCGGTAATTGTACATTGGATAGCATTCCAGTTATTACTACAGATCTGAACAGCCCTCTTAATGAGTGTTATCATGCTGGAATTTAATTGATTCACTGATTGCTCTATTATTCACTGCTGTTTTTTTCCAATTTCTCAGGTAAATGATGAAGAAGCTAGGAAGATTGCTAAAGAAGGACAGTTAGTTGCAAGAGAATTACTGCAGCCTCACAGGCTTTACTGCTATTATTACAAAGTGTTCCAGGTTAGTACAGTGTGTCATTTGGTTACGTTTTCGCTTAGCTGCTACTAGTTCTAGCCCTACAGTTTTCTATTCTTAAGACGTTGTTCATGATAGGTTGTAAGGGATCATCCAAGAACTCTGGCAGAATGTACCTCATTATTATTGGGATGCAATCTGAGCTACCAGCAATCCTACTGTGAAAGGGCTCTCATGATTTCCCACCCCATCTGCTTTGTATTCTGTGTTTTGTAGTGCTTTATTTCTGATTAAGACAGGTGATCTTCTGTTGGCCTTTGACCCTTTGGCTAGTGTTCCTCCTTTTGCTAGCTCCAACTTCATCCTCTGAACCAATGTCCCAACATGGCATTGGTTCTTTGGGAGGCCCTGGTTCTGGTTACTGGAAAAGGAAGCCCTGGCAATATGGCAGCTGTGCTGCCACATAGCAGGGCAGGCCAAAGACCCAAGTCGGTTCCAGATGGCACTAGTCTCACACTGATTCTGGGGGATCCAGGGAATTTGTGGGCTGTCCCCATGGCCTGTTTCTTGGTGGTGAGCAAATCATACTCAACAATGTAACAATTGCGGAGAAAACTGAGAACCCCACAGGGATCCTCCCTTTTAGCTTCCTTCTATGGATTTGCACATGGAAATGGAAGGTTGGGCCCATTATTAATCGAATTACAGAGATATTGTGAAAGAAGGAGTAACAGGAGTTGGTCACAGCCTGAGGAGCAGGGGAGAGCAGAAGAAGGAGTGTTGTCCACAGAAATGGGGTTAGCAGAGAGGACTTGGGAAGCATCTAAGATGACAACTAGCCATCCAAGAGGGTATGTGAAAGAGATGCAGGATTGAACAAAAGGGTATAGATCCAACCAGTTTGTGCATGGTGCAGTTTACATGACTTTCACTTCAAGAAGCAGAATTCTAATTTGACTCCGAAACCCTCTACTCTCTATGGGTATTGAATTGCTTTGCTGTTCTGCTATACAGAATCAGATTTCCTATGAATGCACAGTTAATGACCTCACTTTTTGGACTGTTTAGTGTGCAAAAATATGACCGATCATTTGCATGTGTTTTATATTAAGCGGTTTCATACTGTTGATGACAGTATTAAAGCTGACATTTAATAGGACATAAGACAAAACATTAAAGGAAGTTCCAGATCCAGTTTAGTTTATTAGTAGGTGTTTCAATGAAAACCTAGTAAACAGACTGTAACTGATGTAGGAAGCAGTGTTTAAAGCAAGGCTTGAGAATGGAAGGGAGGAGAATTCTGTTACATGAATTACATGCTATTGTGTCAGCTCCCTTAAATGTCACTTGCATATTTCAGAAATATGCCAAGCACCAAGCCAGCCAACCTGAAATAAGAGATGGAATGGAACTTGTACCTCAGCCTGATGACAGCACCTCCGTCTGCAATTGCCATAGGAAAAAGCCTTTAAGGGAAGATCTATAACTGTACCAAATGAAGAAAACCACTCTGGTTTCACTAAGGATGCAAAAATATACATGGGATTTAAGCTGTGAAATCTAGGACATACTTGTGCACTGGGGAACATTCTTGGTTAAGCGCTCTTATTGTATTTGCACACCTTTATTCACTCTGCCTATGATATACGAGTTCGTGCAAGTTCTTTTACAGGAGCATTTCTCACACAACAGAACAGTATTAGATTTCTCTATTAAGTCATCTACTGATTTCTATTTTCTACTGAAAATAACTTTTTAAAACCAGAAATTATTCTACCACAGTATTAAGCTGAATACTATATATACAGCAGATTTTTGTAACCGTAGACACACAGTTTCCAGGTATAGCCCATTTTTTTGCTATCAGCCTGAAGGTCGCGTCGCCAGGTGTTTCTTGGACGGCCTCTTTTCCGCTTGCCTTGGGGGTTCCACCGCAATGCCTGGACTCTGGAGATCTGTGGTTGGCGGCCCATACCCCGACTGGGGTGACGGGCATGAGTGAGTGAGTGAGACACACAGTGGATCATTTTAGGTTTGCAAGTTCAAATCTGGTATTACCATCTGATGTTTATTTGATGGTCCATGTCAGATAAATCTTGTGATCTCCATTCAGATCCTAGTGAAAAGTTGTCCAAATCAAGAGTCAGATTGGGGGTAAAAAATGGTGGTGATATTCTTCCAACCTCCACATGTGACCAAAATGAGATACCTTCACACCTACTGTAGATTGTATAGATATTGAAAATATGATCCTACTATGGTCAGGACACTTGCCTGAAACTCAAGAGACCTGGGTTCAGTTCCCTGATCTGCTACAGAGCCTATGCCGGTATAGCTACTTCGTGTAGACATAGTGTAAATTGGGTCCTGAGGCCTACCATGTATTAGAGGTGAACCCTTTCCCACAAAACAACCTGCCCCTGCTGAGTCAAGAACCTAAAATGCTAAATAAATGCTTAGTACAACCCCCATTTAGTCTAAGTATTTGTGGAAGGTGTCAAAACAACTGGGTAAGTGGTGTGTGTGTGTGTGAAAATGACTCATGAGGAATGTGGTGTATTACCGTAATTTAGATATGAGGGGTTTTTTGGCTGTTGAGGGAGGGGACGGGAGCTCAGATAAATGTAGCTGTTCTGAATGTGTGAGAAGGTATTTCAAGGGTGGCTCTTGTTTGACTGTAAAATATTTATTTTTCATTTTTCTGATACAGGCACATGGAAAAAAAGCAAACATGGCATAGACATTTGTATCTGCTATACAGAACCAAGAAAATGGAGGGGAAAATATATAAAATAAACAAACCAGTTCATTTAGCGCTGATGTTGCATGGTTTCTTCAGAACACAAAACTCACAACTTCTGTATTAGAACAATAATGATGATCAAGCATGGAACATCTGGACTCTAGATGCTCTCCTTGCAATCATTCGTTACATTTCCTTAGATGAAACATCTGGCACTACCAGTCACTTTACAGGGTTTAGTTCTACACTGGAATAAATAGTTTGAGTTTTATTTGGCATGGAAATAAGTCCTAGAAACCAAACAGAACCACAAATATAGTTCAGTATGCTAAACAAATTTGGCTCCAGAAAATACATGTGGCGTTCATTTGCTGTCATAAAGCTTCCTACATCCAGTTCAGAAACAGGGTTACACTGCTGAACCAGATACCTGAAATCAGGTTTCTGCTCCTTCTTTCTTCTCCATATGCAGCACATTTCTTGTCCGTCTTCCATGGTAACATATCACTCTCTACATTACTGTACTATGCTGACATGACCTGACTAGTATGCCCTTTACCAGACAGAATCAAGATTTGCAGAGTTTAGCATGTTTATGTGGCATTGTCAATCTACTTTTCATCTGCATTGATCAGTATTTTTAAAAAATACATTACTGTGCTAATCAAGGGAAATTAAGCCATGAATTGTCATACCAGATGGATGAAACAACAATTTTGTTCATGTTTCAGAACAGAGATCCAAAAACGAAAGGTCTTCATAACAACACTATGCTTGGGGGGAAATTTCTCTGAATGTCTGTGTAGGAAAAGATTCCAGAGTGGTAGCCATGTTAGTCTGTATCAGCAAAAAGAACAAGGAGTATTTGTGGCACCTTAGAGACTAACAAATTTATTTGAGCGTAAGCTTTCATGAGCTAAAACCCACTTCATCGGATGCATGCAGTGGAAGATACAGTAGGAAAATGTATATACACAGAGAACATGAAAAAATGGGTGTTGCCATACCAACTGTAACGAGGGTGATTAATCAGCCACACTTTCAGAGGCTCGTTCACCTGCACATCTACCAATGTGATATATGCCATCATGTGCCAGCAATGCCCTTCTGCCATGTACATTGGCCAAACCGGACAGTCTCTATGCAAAAGAATAAATGGACACAAATCAGACATCAAGAATTATAACATTCAAAAACCAGTTGGAGAACACTTCAACCTCACTGGTCACTCAATTACAGATCTCAGTCACAATACTCCAACAAAAAAACTTCAAAAACAGACTCCAATGAAAAACTGCAGAATTGGAATTAATTTGCAAACTAGACACCATTAAATTAGGCTTTAAGACTGGGAGTGGATGGGTCATTACACAAAAGAAAATGGTTTTCCCATGCTAATTTTTCCCCCCTCTGCTACTCTCACCTTCTTGTCAACGGTTGGAAATGGACCATCCTGATTATCACTACAAAAGTTTTTTTTCTTGTGCTGATAATAGCTCACCTTAATCACCCTCGTTACAGTTGGTATGGCAACACCTATTTTTTCATGTTCTCTGTGTATATATATTTTCCTACTGTATCTTCCACTGCATGCATCCAATGAAGTGGGTTTTAGCCCCTAAAAGCTTATGCTCAAATAAATTTGTTAGTCTCTACGGTGCCACAAGGACTCCTCATTGTTTCTACCTTGAATTGTCCCTTAGACTATGTGCTAACTACTTAGGCTAAACAATCTGCACTGCATTTATTTGAGATGCTTGGAGTACCTTTCCCAGACCAGAAGAAGAGTTCTGTGTGGCTCAAAAGCTTGTCTCTCTGACCAACAGAAGTTGGTCCAATAAAAGATATTACATCACCCAGCTTGTCTCTCTATACAGGAGCAGGTATAAATACATGAAAGGATGGGGGTTGCTTTATCAAGTGTGAGATCAGTCTAATGAGATAAATCAATTAACAGCAGGATACCAAGGGAGGAAAAATAACTTTTGAAGCGGTAAGAGAGTGGCCCGTTACAGACAGTTGACAACAAGGTATGAGTAACAGTAGAGAGAAATTAGTACTGGGGAAATTAAGTTTAGGTTTTGTAATGACCCAAGCACTCCCAGTCTTTATTCAGGCCTAATTTGATGGTATCCAGTTTGCAAATTAATTCCAGTTCTGCAGCTTCTCGTTGGAGTCTATTTTTGAAGTTTTTTTTATTGAAGAATTGTCACTTTTAGATCTGTTATTGAGTGACCAGAGAGATTGAAGTGTTCTCCTACTGATTTTTGAATGTTATGATTCCTGATGTCAGATTTGTTTCCATTTATTCTTTTGCATAGAGACTGTCTGGTTTGGCCAATGTACGTGGCAGAGAGGCATTGCTGGCACATGATGGCATATATCACATTGGTAGATGTGCAGGTGAGCGAGCCCCGGATGGTGTGGCTGATGTGGTTACGTCCTATGATGGTGTCCCTTGAATAGATATGTGTACAGAGTTGGCACTGGCGTTTGTAGCAGGATTTGGTTCCTGGGTTGGTGTTTTTGTTGTGTGGTGTGTAGTTGCTGGTGAGTATTTGCTTCAGGTTGGAGGGCTGTCTGTAGGCGAGGACTGGCTTGTCTCCAAGGTCTGTGAGAGTGAGAGACCATCCTTCAGGATAGGTTGTAAATCCTTGATGATGCGCTGGAGAGGTTTTAGTTGGGGGCTGTAGGTGACGGCTAGTGGCGTTCTGTTACTTTCTTTGTTGGGTCTGTCTTGTAGTAGGTGACTTCTCGGTACCCGTCTGGCTCTGTCAATCTGTTTCTTCACTTCACCAGGTGGGTATTGCAGTTTTAAGAATGCTTGATAGAGATTCTGTAAGTGTTTCTCTGTTTGAGGGATTGGTGCAAATGCAGTTGTATCTTAGAGCTTGGCTGTAGACAATGGATTGTGTGATGTGGTCTGGATGAAAGCTGAAGGCATGTAGGTAAGTATAGCGGTCAATAAGTTTCCGGTATAGAGTGGTATTTATGTGACCATCGCTTATTAGCACTGTAGTGTCTAGAAAGGCCTCCTTCCCATGGGTCCAGATGATGAAGATGTCATCAATGTAGCACAAATAGAATAGGGGCGTAAGGGGACGAGAGCTGAGGAAGTGTTGTTCTAAGTCAGCCATAAAAATGTTAGCATACTGAGGGGCCATGCGGGTACCTATAGCAGTCCCGCTGACTTGAAGGTATAAATTGTCCCCAAATCTGAAACAGTTGTGGGTGAGGACAAAGTCACAAAATTCAGCCACCAGGTTTGCCGTGATGGTATCGGGAATGCTATTCCTGATGGCTTATAGTCCATCTTTGTGTGGAATGTTGGTGTAGAGGGCTTCTACATCCATAGTGGCTAGGATGGTGTTTTCTGGAAGATCACCAAAGGATTTTAGTTTTTTCAGGAAGATAGATGTCTCGAAGATAGCTGGGAGTGCTGGTAGCGTAGGGCCTGAGGAGAGAGTCTACATAGCCAGATAATCCTGCTGTCAGGGTGCCAATGCCTGAGATGATGGGGCATCTAGGTTTCCCAGATTTATGGATTTTGGGTAGCAGGTAAAATACCACTGGTCGGGGCTCTAGGGGTGTGTCAGTGTAGATTTGTTCCTGTACTTCTTTCGGGAGTTTCTTAAGAAGATGCTATAGTTTCTTTTGGTAATCCTCAGTGGGGTCAGAGGGTAATGGCCTGTAGAATGTGATGTCAGAGAGTTGTCTAGCAGCCTCTTGTTCATATTCCGACCTATTCATGATGACTACAGCACCTCCTTTGTCAGCCTTTTTTATTGTGATGTCAGAGTTTTTTCTGAGGTTGTGGATGGCGTGTTCTGCATGGGTGAGGTTATTTGGCAAGTGATGCTGCTTTTCCACAATTTCAGCTCGTGCACATCGACGGAAGCACTCTATGTAGAAGTCCAGTCTGTTGTTTTGACCTTCAGGAGAAGTCCACACAGAATCCTTCTTTTTGTAGTGTTGGTAGGTAGAGTGGCCCATTAACACCTCTGCAGTCATAGGACAAAAAGAGGGGGTTAGTGATTTACAGATTGTTGTAATACACCATAAATCCAGTGTTGCTGTTCAGTCCATGGTTTTTAGAGTCTAGCCAAGTTACGAATTTAAGCTCCCAGGCTCATCTTTTGAAAGTGTTATGCAGGTTTCCTTTGAAGATGAGGTCTGAGCGGTCAGCTGTAGAATGATCACTTTGTGAAAAGTGTTCACAGGTGGTAAGGTGTTTTGGTCTTTTATCATTTTCCTATGTCAGTTAATTTGAGAGCATAGTGATTATCTGTAGGACCCTACTAAATTCACAGTCCATTTTGGCCAATTTCATGGACATAGGATTTTAAAAATAGTAAATTTCATGATTTCAGCTATTCAAATCTGAAATTTCAGTGTTGTAATTGTAGGGGTCCTGAGCCAAAAAGGAGTTGTCACGGTGGGGGGGTCGCAAGGTTATTGTAGGGGGGGGGTTGTGGTACTGATACCCTTACTTCTCTGTTGCTGCTGGTGACAGCCTTCAGAGCTGGGCAGCTAGAAAGTGACAGCTGCTGGCTGGGACCCCAGCTCGGAAGGCAGAGCCACCGCCAGCAGCAGTGCAGAAGTAAGGATGGCCTGGTATGGTATTGCCACCCTTCTGCACTGCTGCCTGCAGAGCTGGGCCCTCAGTCAGCAGCTGCCATTCTGCAGCCACCCAGCTCTGAAGGCAGCGGCACAGAAGTAAGGATGGCATGGTATGGTATTGCCACCTTTCTTCTTCTGCACTGCTGCTGGTGGAGTGCTGCCTTCAAAGCTGGGTGCCCGGCCAACAGCTGCCGCTCTCCATCTTCTCAGCTCTGAAGGCAGCGCAGAAGTAAAGGTAGCAATACCGTAACCCTCCCTAAAATAACCTTGCAACCCCCCTGCAACTCCCTTTTGGGTCAGGACCCCCAATTTGAGAACCGCTGGTCTGTCCCAGGAAATCTGTATAGTATAGGGTAAAAGTACACAAAAGACCAGATTTCATGGGAGGAGACCAGATTTCACGGTCCGTGATGCATTTTTCATGGCCATGAATTTGGTAGGGCCCTAATTATCTGGTTTCACCCACATAGTTATTCTTGATGCATTTAGTGCACTGTATGAAGTATACCACATATTGTGATAGGCATGTGTGGGACCCATAGATCGTGAAAGTTGTATAGTGTGTGTGTGGGGGGCGGTGTTGATCATTATAGCAGTGAAGATGTGTCTGCAGGTTTTACATCTGTTGTTCTGGTAGGGTCTGGTGCCGCTTTGAGTTGATATGTTCTGGTCTGTGGGGAGCTGCTGCTGATGAGCTTGGGGGGGTTGGTTGAGGGCCAGAAGTGAGGGTCAGGAAATATTTCTTTAAGGATCAGGACCCGATAGAGCAGGGCTGGGCAAACATTTTGGCCCGAGGGCCACAGAGGGAATAGAAATTGTATGGCGGACCATGAATGCTCACAAAATTGGGGTTGGGGTGCGGGAGGGGGTGAGGGGTCTGGTTAGGGGTGCGGGCTCTGGAGTGGGGCTGGGAAGGAGGAGTTTGGGGTGTAGGATGGTGCTCTGGGCTGGCACCAAGGGGTTCGGAGTACCGGAGGGGGATCAGGGCTGGGGCAGGGGTGCGGGAAGGGGTGCAGGTTCCGGCTGGGAGTGTGGGCTCTGGGGTGGGGATGGGGATGAGAGGTTTGGGATGCAGGAGGGTGCTCCGGGCTGGGATCAAGGGGTTGGGGCATGGGGAGAGGCTCAGGGGTGCCCTGGCTGCAGCACTGGAGTGGGGCTGAGCCGCGTGGTGTGGCCCCCGACCCTGTGCCCCGGCCGGAGCAGGGCCGAGCTGCGTGGTGTGGCGCCCGACCCAGTGCCCTGGCCAGAGCCCCAGAGCTGGGCCAAGCCGCATGGTGCAGCCCCCGACTCAGCTCACTTATCAGAGCTTACGAAGAAATTATAAAGAAAAGGAGCATTACATAAACAAACTGTTTGTCTACACTTAAAATGTTACAGTGGCACAGCTGCGCCACTATAGTGCTTCAGTGACACTACCAAGGCTGATGGGAAGTGTTCTCCCATCAGTGTAGGTAATCCACCTCCCCGAGAGACAGTAACTAGGCTGATGGAAGAATTTTGTTTGTTGTCCCTGAGCTGTCTACATGGAGACATAGGTTGGTTTAATTATGCTGCTCAGGGGTGTGGCTTTTTCACATCCTTGATCTACGTAGTGAAACCAACCTAATTTTCTTGTATAGACCAGGCCTTAGGTTATCATCAGCTCACTTATGTAGGCAGCATGTACAAAGATGTTCTGTGGTGAAGTGAAAGGTTTTATTTAGCTGAATGTTTTTTAAAAAGTCATGAACAAGAAAGAATCTTTTGTCTGGGATTATATCAAATATTGTTGATTGTGTGTGATTTTTAAGACCTGGACCCTCCCTCAAATAGTATTTGGGTATGAATGTGTAGCTGTTGATTACTGCACAAGGAAAGAAAGTATTATATGTATAGTAATACTTTAAAGAGAAAAGGCACGAATTATATGCGCTGCTTAAAAAGAAATAAGGACAAAGTGGTTCTTTGTGAGTAAGATGTCATTTACCATTGCAAGAAGAACCAACATCAGTAACAGAACACATAGTTATAGTTAAAATAATCCATGTGCAGGAAAGTTGCAGATGGAGCTTCAAAAATGAAGAGGTAATCTTTGTCTTGCCTTTATGGGCCTGATTTTCCTTTCACTTACACTAGTTATCTCCAGTGACTTTGATAGAGTTACCCCTGATTAAAGATATAGGAAAGGAAATTCAAGCCCTGTATGCTTAAAAGTAAACAGTTCCCCATTTTTTGGTTTAGATTCTGCCTTCAGTTATACTGATTGTACATTGCACTGCCATCACTGGAGTTGCTCAAGCGTAATTCAAGGTAAAATGTCTCTTAGGGCCCGATTTTCAGTGACAGATCATTGACATCAATGAATTACTCCTGATTTACACCAATGTGAAAGAAGAATTAGTCCTTTGTCCTTTTTGCTTTCCTGCTAACCCAGTCCTCACTTTTCTAAGGAAGTGTAGTGGAATCAACAATGAACACCTTCCTTTAAAATGTATTGATTCTCTGGGTATTTGTTCATGTTGAGTTTATATGAAAGTTTCTGGGTCAGTCTCAATGATGATTCTAACACACATTTTTCCTTGGCTGGAAAAATGTAATAGGTCAGATTTTGCATTGACCTGCACCCCATGCAACTCCACTGATTACTAGGCTTTCATACATATACTCTTTCCCTTTGTGGGTATCAGATCTTGGGACATCCACAAGGTTAAGGAGATTATTAGTATTCATTTATATTATAATAGTGTCTAGAAACCCCAAATGAGATTGGGTCCTTGTAGTGCTAGGTGCTGCATAAACACACAGTGTTTGTGTTGTGTAAACCTGAAGGGTTTACAATCTAAATAGACAACAGACTAAGGTTGGGAAGGGAAATGGGCATAGAGAAGTAAAGTAACTTGGCCAAAGTCACACATCAAGTCACTAGCAGAGTCAGAAATAGAACACAGGTCTCCTGACTGTTAGGTTTGTACCCTATCCAGTGGCCCACGCTGCCTATTCTGCAGGAGATAACCTGGGGCAACTCTGTTCCCCAAAAAAGACTAGAAGGAATCCCACAAGTTGAAACTTGTTTCTTGGCTGCTATATGGGTTTCTCCAAATATGGATGTATTTCACCCTTGTCAAAAGGTTGCATATGCTTTTGTCTGCTTAAATATCCTGAGTATTTAGCATAAAAATAATTTTAGACATCAGATTGACTTGCTAGTGCATAGACCAATTTTCAGAGCTCCCATCAATTTCTTATGAAGTGAACTCTTGAAAAGGTAATGTTGCTGACTAGGGAAATTGAGAAACTTTTTATGCACAATGCCTCAAATTTCTAGAATTTCAAATATAATTTGGCACCAGTTCTAGATACTTTTTTACTTTCAAGCTCAGAAACACAGCATACTTTAATTCAATTTAAAAAAAAAATCTGCTGGCAGTGAAATATCTCACCTCTAGGATTTTTTTTGGAAAAGCTTTTGATACAGTTCAAATGTCAAAGTTTGAAATTGCAAAGTAGCAATATAGTGTAATATAGTAAGTTAAAACTTATCACAAACTTTGTTAGATGGTAAAAATTAGCAAAAAGTGGAACTGCTGCCAGCTCCTGTTCAAATAAATGGAAGGAGAAGGTGGAATAATTCACTTGGCTAGGTGGGATCACTGTAACAAACAAACAAATGTAAAAGATCATTAAGTTTGGGACATAAACGGGCAAAAGAAAAATAATTATATATGTAGTATTGGTGATATTAACTCATTGAGTTGTGAAGATATTTTAATGTAGGCTTTTAAAAGATTGCAAAAACTGTGGTAGCAATGTACTGTATTTGTGCAATGCACAGAGAACATAAATAGAAATCAGATACAATCTCATACTGAGGTATTTTGGACTAACTGTTTGGGTTGTTTGGAGTAAAACTGGAGTGGAAGATGGCAGCTTTCACGCAGTCCACTTTAAGTGAGAATTCATGACGAATGCCATCAACTTGGCGACCGAACATCGCTCAGTGATTTCCCGGTCATCAGAGCAGCAACTCAACAAATCCTAAAATTCCTGCGCTGCACCAGCAATACAAAAGAAGAAGAGTTAAACTGAATTTACACTAACAGGCTGTGATTCCACAAGTGCTTAAGCATATGCTTAGTTTTATTTACATGTGAGAATCCTATAGGATTTAAACTAGTAAAGTGCTGAGAATGCTTATTGTGATCTAGCCAAGCAAGTAAGCATGTGCTTAATTTTAAGTAGACATTGGGGCTACTCATGTACTTCAAATTTAAGAATGTGCTTAAGTTGTAGAGTAGGGATAGAGTGCTCAGTGTAACCCACTGGTCAGTGTGCATGATGCATCCTTCTTAACATATGTGTGATCCACAGAAAATATATCAGGTACAGCCCCCAGTAAAACACCTACCTCTGTGACTCAAGCTGTGGAGACTGGTGTTTTTAGCTCCAGAGGTGCTAGATTCAATCCCCAGTGACAGCCACAATGGCTACTATCAAATCAGCATCTTGGAGGATCAAGACCATAGTTCCTCTGAACAGAAACCAAAGCTGCTATTGTTCCTATGAAAAGAAAGTCAAATATTGTTGCTTTGAGTGAGGTTTGATCTATACTTAAAAGATTACCATCATAGCTATGTTGGTTAGGAATATAAAAAAAAATCATACTCCTAACCAACATGTATATGCCAGCAAAAGCTCTACTGCAGATACAGTTATACAGGCAAAAAAGTCCTTTTGCTGGTATAGCTTTTTTTTTTTGGGGGGGTATAAACCAACATACCCCTTTTATTGTAGACAAGGCATGAGATATGCTTCACCAGCATGGCAAAATTACATCATTATCCCCATTCTATTTTACACTAAGAAGCAACTGCTACACACTGCTCACGACTAGTGAACGGCTACATAAGGCCATTTCACATTTGTGAAGCTTAAGTGATCAATTCCAACACATGCATCAACTACTTTAATTCTTATTTCCTTCTACAAACTTTTCCTCTTTGTTCAGTCAAGCCTCACTTGAGTCTTTGACGCACACCTGGAGGAGTCCAGTCTCACCACCCAGGAGCTGCCTGTAATTGAAACGAGAAAGTAGGTGAAATTCCAAGATACCTGCCACATGTAATGGGTAATTATTTTTTGGTTCTGTATAAAAACAGATATTTAATCCAGATAAAGATCAGCTAGATATGACTTCACTGTGCTTTATAAATATTGTGTAATGCTTAAATACAAATAACAGAGATTGAAGATGTAGATTAATCCTGAGCATTTATTTTGGAATGATTTCCAAATTACTTCAGCTTGTTTGCAAGAACAGAAGTACCTTTGGGGCAAAATGCTATTTCAGACTATGAAAATCCTCCCAGGGATCAAGAAGAGCATATTCATGCTAACAGAGATACTACTACTAACATTGTACATGGTACTGAAGAACTCACTAGAATTCATTGTGACTGTAGCAACTACTACTGCTTAAATGCTGTTTTGCAAGGCAATTCATTTCAGTAGTCATATTTCCATTCCAGTCATAGAAACAGTTACTGGCAAAATGAACACTTATATCAAGGTCAGCTGTATAGCCCAGTGACTCTGTAATGGGGCAGGTACCTTTCAACTATAGGTTGCCAGTTTGAATTGAGTCCAAGTCTGTAGTGACTGGAAGTTGTTACCTCAGAATGACAGTTCATTGACCTAAGAGAAATGAGTTGTTGGTAGAAAGCAGCTGATTACCATAGGCAGCATCACCAAAGAGGTGGGAGGAGCAAATGGGCATGGTGACTGAAATATATTATCCCTGAGGAGGCAATCTCTTCATTTCAGGATTGTGAGGTTTTATGAGGTAGTTAGCTTTGCTGCTGCCCCTACAATGTGCACAATACATACCTACGGAAAAATTTAGTCACCACAATAGTCACATTCACAAAATTTTAAAAAATATATATGTTCATACATTTGATACTGTTCTGGGACAAGTGAGATCCATTCATTTTCAAGTGATTTTCTAATGATACTCTACTGTACCTGTTCTAACTTCTTTGTATTCTGTTTTGTTGAAATATTTATTTTTTAAAATATAATTTAATTTTTAAGTCTGGTTTATGTTACGTGATAGGCATGTACATTATATATGCAACATGGACAACACTTCTATAGTTCATAATCCATAGCAGAGTAGGAGACAAGGTATTAAACATGTATTGTCAAAGTAATACAAAAGGGTATCTCATTGGGGTAGGTTTTATTTTACATTATAGTTCAATTTATAATTACTTACACTGTCTCAGATCTCAGTTTAGCAAGGAATTTAAGCACATGCTTAATTCAGACATGTAAGCAGTCCCAATGAAGTCAATGGAACTAGTCACATGCTTAAAGTTAGATATGTGCTTAAACTCCTTGCTGAACTAGCATCCAAAGCAGAAAAGAGTTTTCCTGCTAACCTGTTTTGAGATGCAATTGGTAAAATGTATGGGGGTTGTTGCTATATTTTGTAGTTCATGAAACATATCTGACATTTGTTAAATATCTGAGGAAAAATAAGACTTCATATAATACTGTAACAAAAACATAAATAGAAAAATTTGATGTTATAAGAGGCCACTCTACATATTTCTAGATATTACTCAGAAAATACATTAGACTTTCGGAATGACTTCTTTAGTCTTTTTATAATCATGTAGTGTAGGGCCCAAGGACTGAGCACTCACATATCTCATTTACTCCAATTGGAGTTGTGGTTGCCCAGCACCTCTAGGACCAGGCCCTTTGTATGTGCAAATCTATGCACAGTAAACAGATCTTACTCTCTACATCAAAAATTTTCTTCTGGTAGGTACTGAAGATCATTCCAAAACCTCTCAAGCAGATCAGATACATTACTAAATGTGTTTGCTGTATTTTTCATTAATGTAAGTTACACCCCGCTTTGATGACATGTTCCAATGTGTAATAGTTGTCAAACTGGTTCTGTAAAGTAGGTCACCATGTGTAGTTGTCCCGAGTGTCTGCTGGAATATCTTATTACATGCCCTGTAACTGGAATCAATTTTGACACAAACCCACAGGACACCTGGTCCTATTAGAGTCAGTGGCAAGACTCCCTTTGACTTCCATGGGACCAGGATTTGGACCAATGTGTTCATGTTTGAGATAAAACAAAACAACTCCAGAAGGGCTAGGTGGGCTAATGAATGAGTTCAGCTGGTGAAAAACTGAGTTAAAATACAACCATTGGTTACTGACAAGTGAAAAGTCAGTTTGAAGGCTCTTACTGGGCCAGAACCTAATAAGTACTGAGCATCACCTGGGTGCACTAAGCAACCTCAACACCCACTGGCTTTAAGAGAGTTGAAGCTGCACAGCACTTTGTAAGATTATGGCTTGAATCCTCACCCTATTAGTTGTCATGAGAGGCCCAGGATCAGCATGGCAAAGAAGTTTCACAAAAATGGCAATATGCAAAATTGGCATAGCTGTATGGAGACACTTGCATTGCTCCTGCCAGTTGTTAGCCCTTTACATCCACAAGCACAAAATTTATTCATAAATACTTTCAAATGATATATGCCTAATAATAAACCTGCTGAGCCAAATTAACTTGGCCAATCTAGGATCTGATTTTCAGAGATGCTGAGCAACACCAGCTTCCACTGAAGTGAATGAAAGCTTCAGGTGCTCTGCACCATTGAAAATCAGGCTGTCAGTCTAAAAAGTGCAAGGAATTCTGCTTTTCAAAGAATTCCCAACTCTACAGAAGAAGAGAAAAGATAATTAAACCAGTTAAATATGTACACACAGCTTGAGAAATAATTAGACAAGATCAGATTTCATTTTTATATATTTTTTAAGCCTATCATTTTGCTACTTCAAGACTTTGTCACAAAGTGCATTGTGCTACTTGGCCCCCAGTAAGAAAAGGATAACTCGACCCCCCCGTTTTCTCTTCCCATAAACAAATGCATACTATTAGTAATAAATATATTCTGATAGTGTCCAAAGGCCTCAGAGTGTCTGCTTGATAGAGGAGGCTTAAGGAGGAAAATTGCTTTAGGAAAGGTGGTCTTAGGTTTGTATTGAACCACAGGCCAGAGAGATTTTGTTTCCTTTCTCCAGTAACCACTAACACTGGAACAGTCCTTGCTGACTGGTTGGCCAGATTTTCAGTTGGGACCTAGAGCAAACCTACCAACCAGATTCTGGCCATAGGTGGTCAGTGGGGCATTCCCCTGGCATAAGGCAACCCACTGCTGGCATTAAGATAGTGGTGCTGGCCTCAGCAGTCTGAGGATCAGAAAGCCAAAACCAGCTCCCTCACACCCATTTCACTTCAGTCAGCAGAGCTCAGTCACAAGAGAGAATCTGGCTTTATAGCTTCAATGGAGATAATCATTTGTTCACTGGGGTACCAGGTAGCACTTTGCACCAAAGCATGCATTTATATTGTCTTTAGATCTATATATTTGTATAATAAGTTATGTTTTTGTATTATCTTTGCATTTCAACTGAATACAAAATTGACCTAAACCTATTTCCTCTAACAAGTGTTAGTTTGACACAAATAGATATGAGGGCTCATTTCAGAAAACTGTTTTCACTTGGGAGTTAGCGTACTTTTGGCCTGCAATCAAACAGAATTCTTGGCACTGATACTTTACATTCTTAACATATTACTTGCATTCAGCTCTTTCACCATTGTTTCTAAGTTCTTTGTTCTTTCAAACCAAACAGTAGTGTCATCTCAAAATTTTGAATACTTTTAGTTTTTTGTATTTTTGTGCCCTCTTTTTCTTAGTCAAAGATTTTGAATCTCTTTCTGACAAGATTCAGTGCCTAACCTCTTTGCCTAACCTCCCCACTTGTTCATTTCACTCTCATTAACTTATTGTCATTGCATTATATGCTTCAGGATTTCTTTTTAAAGTGTTTTATTTATGTTTGGTGCTTCTTAACAAACAAACCATTCAGGATGACACATGGCATGATATGAGGAAGGATTACTATTGCTAATATTCTGCAGAAAAGGACCTGGGGATTGCAGTGGACGGGAATCTGGATATGAGTCAACAGTGTGCCCTTCCTTGTTGCCAAGAAGGCTAACAGCATATTGGGCTGCATTAGTAGGAGCATTGCCAGCAGATCGAGAGAAGTGATTATTCCCCTCTATTCGGCACTGGTGAGGCCACATCTGGAGTATTGCATCCAGTTTTGGGCCCTCCACTACAGAAAGGATGTGGACAAATTGGAGACAGTCCAGTGGAGGGCAATGAAAATGATTAGGGGTTTGGGCACATGACTTATGAGGAGAGGCTGAGGGAACTGGGCTTATTTAGTCTGCGGAAGAGAAGAGTGAGGTGGGATTTGATAGCAGCCTTCAACTACCTGATGGTGAAGTTCCAAAGAGGATGGAGCTAGGCTGTTCTCAGTGATGGCAGATGACAGAACATGGAGCACTGCAGTGAGGGAGGTCTAGGTTGGATATTAGGAAAAACTATTTCACTAGGACAGGGGTCGGCAACTTTCAGAAGTGGTGTGCCGAGTCTTCCGTTATTCACTCTAATTTAAGGTTTCACATGCCAGTAATACATGTTAACGTTTTTAGAAGGTCTCTTTCTATAAGTCTATTACATATAACTAAACTATTGTTGTATGTAAAGCAAATAAGGCTTTTAAAATGTTTAATAAGCTTCATTTAAAATTAAATGAAAATGAAAGCCCCCTGGACCGGTGGCCAAGACCCAGGCAGTGTGAGTGCCACTGAAAATCAGCTCGCGTGCCACCTTTGGCATGCATGCCATAGGTTGCCTACCCCTGCACTAGGAGGTTGGTGAAGCACTGCAATGGATTACCTAGGGAGGTGGTGGAATCTCCATCCTTAGAGGTTTTTAAGGCCCGGCTTGACAAAGCCCTGGTTGGGATGATTTAGTTGGGGTTGGTCCTGCTTTGAGCAGGGGATTGGACTAGATGACTTCCTGAGGTCTCTTTCAACCCTAATCTTCTATGATTCTATAAACAATAAATGAAGTCTCTCCATCCCGCTCCCATTAAAGTCCACATTTAACCTTCATTGACTTCAATGGGAGCAGGACTGGAACTTAAGTGGGTATAGAATGATCATCTACCAGAATTTTAAGGTATCACCAACGAAAGGAAAATAATTGTTAAGGGTGACCATATAGAGTAAAACAAAGAGTTACAATAGTGATGAAACAGAGCATAGGAAAAATTAAGCTGACTGTTTAGAAAAAATGTCCTAATAGGGAGATTTACTTGCAAAATAGTCTCTTTAAGCAAGCAGTTTAAGAAATTGAGACATCGCTTACATATTATAGTGATGGGCATTATATAAAATACATAGATACATATATATTTCAAGATTGGACAAAAGATTTGAGGGTGAAATCCTGGCCCCACTGAAGTAAATGACAAAACTCACATTGATTTCAGTGAGGCCAGGATTTTCCCTTAGAACTATACTGGAGGGAATGAGAGGGGACCATCCTTTCTGGCAGCAAGGAAAGGACAAGCTGACCCAATAAGTTTTCCCATCTTTAGTTTCTATGAATCAGTCATAATTAACACCCAATAGCACCTCCATAAGCAAAACCAGGTTATACAATAATAGAGTAAAGGAAGATATACACTAAGCTGATATTAACTTAAATAGGAGTAGGATCAGGCTCAAAAAGATGTAATTTTTGAAATAAAATACTAGTGGAAATTAATTTCCACTTCAGTCCATCTTCCAGTAGTGCAAGAAAAAAGGGAGGGAGGAAATATAAATATAGTTTTTCTACTTTACATCCTTCCACGGTGTACAGTACTGCATCTATTTCCACTTAATCTGTCTTTTATAATCTACAAAAGCTATACACATGCAATTGTTGTATTTTAAATTACTTCTTTGAAGAGATGTCTTTGGATCCCTTTTGCTTTCTGCTTTCCAAGAACCTTCCATTGGCTGGACTCGCCCATTCAGCTGAAGAGGACTCATTTAGTTCCCGTAGGAACTCATCGAAGCACCCCTGAGTTAGCTGGAGGGTATTACTACAGAGCAGAGCCCACTGTGCTAGAAAAGCCAACAAATATTGTACCTGTAGCCATTGACAGTCACCCACTTAAAACAGTTACTAAACCCTTTCCTGTCCTAAGCACGTTCTGCTTGCTTGTAGTAGTGTCAGCTCTGAATGTGAGTCACGACCTGTCACAGGCTCCCAGACCAGCAGGAAATGTATTGAGCTAAGACCTAAACTTAACAACACACTCTGTGATTTGTCAGATTTTTAACTGTTAGCAATATTGCCAACACTTGGTTAACAGAAGTCTTTCATCTTAAAGGTGTAACATGCAACCTTTACTCTTATCAAGATTGTACATCCTATACTGGAACATTTTGTTGCCATGGGTTCCAATGAAACTACATAGGCAGACTGGAACATGTCAGCCACACCTCCAAATTCAAAATGTGTCCTCATATTTGGTCTCTGCCTGATTAAAGTAATCCTCTGCTAGGGTAGAATGTCAACTAGTTTTCCACTGAAACCAGTGCATGAAATGTTATAGCTCAGAGATCCATATCACCTACACAAGTTAGGCCAACTATGAGCTCTTGTAATAGCTTGTTTTCGTAGTCCATATTTGTGATCCAGGACAGGAGGCAGACCCTATCTGTTAATGGAAATAGCAAAAGCACACCATGTTCTGAGTCATAATTCTAAAACACTGATGGTGCTGCACTACCAAATTGTCGAAAACCTGAGGAAAGACCTAATTTGAATAAAATGAAAACCTCAGACTCATTCTGGTACCTGCTGTAGTATGTCTTCTGAACTCTTTTGCCTATCTGTACAAGATTGTAAGAACTTTGAAGCAGGGATCCTGATGCCAATCCATGAAGGCAGTGGAGTTTGGAAATAAGGTGAACACAGGGCCGGCCTAACAGGTGGGTGCTGTGGTCAGGAGAGCACTGTGGTCAAGAGGCAAGGAGTGGGGTGCGCCTGGGATTTGAGAGCATGAAAGGGAGCTCAGGGAAATGAGTGGGGGAGGCAGTGGGACCCAGAGGCGATGGGGGGGATTCATTCCTCTGCCACTTTGGCCTTGCCCTCCCCCCCACACTTTTACAAAGGTTCCAGCGCCCTTGGGCTCCCCACAGTGACTTGTCTGCCTGGGCAGGTGCTGCGGCTCTTACCACAGCCTGGCTCCAGCTTCTGGCCTAGCCAAGGGGTGGGGCCTTGGGGGAGAGGAGGAGCAGGGGGTGGAGCCCCATGGCGATGGGGTGTGGGGGGCTCAAAAGATATTTTTGCCCAGGGCCGCCATAAATCTTAATGCACCTCATCAAGAATGTACACTTGTTCTGAGATCCTTGAGCAGGTGAGAGACAGACCAGTTGAAAGTCCCTGGGTGAAGATAAAAGGGGAAAAAAACTGGCGCGATGTCATGGTAGGAGTCTACTATTGACCTCCAAATCAAGAGGAGGAGGCAAATGAGGCATTTCTAGAACAAATAACAGAAATATCCAAAACACAAAGCATGGGAGTATGGGGGACTTCAACTACCCAGACATCTATTGGAAAAGTAATACAGCAAAACACAAAATTTCCAAAAGGTTCTTAGAATGTGTTGGGGACTTCTTGTTTCAGAAGGTGGGTGACGTAAACAGGGGGACAGCCATTTCAGACTTGATTCTGAATAACAGTGAGGAAGTGATTGTGAATTTTAAGGCGCAAGGCAACTTGGATGAAAGTGATCATAAAATGATACACTTTATGGTTCTAAGGAAAGGAAGGAGTGAGAGGAGCAGAGTAAGGCCAATGGATTTCAAAAAAGTAGTCTTTAACAAACTCAGAGAACTGGTAGGTAGGTAGGTAGGTTCCCATCAGAAGAGAATCCAAGGGACAAAAGAATTCAGGAGAGCTGGCAGTTTCTCAAAGAGACAATATTAACAGCACAACAGCAAACTATCCCAATGAGAAGAAAAGGAAGGAAGAATAGTAAGAGGCCAATACGGCTGCATCAGGAGCTCTTTAATGACCTGAAAATCAAAAAGAAATCCTGTAAAAAGTGGAAACATGGACAACTTGCTGAGGATGAGTACAAAAGTATAGCAGAAGATGTAGGGAGAAAATCAGAAAGGCTAAGGCTCCTAGCAAGGGACATAAAAGACAATAAGAAGAGTTTCTATAAGTCCGTTAGGAGCAAGAGAAGACAAAGAAAAATGTAGGTCCACTACTTAGCTGGGAGTGAAAGATAATAATGGATGACATCAAGAAAGCTGAGGTATTTAATGCCTATTTTGCTTCAGTCTTCACAAGGTAAATTCTGACCAGATACTTAACACAGTATTAACAACAATGGGGAAGGTTAAAGAATATTTAGCTAAATTAGATGTATTCAAGTCAGCAGCACCTGAGGAAATTCACCATAAGGTACTTAAGAAACTAACTGAAGCAATCTTGGAATCAATAGTGTGATTCTCTTCAAGAACTGATGGAAGACTGAGAGAAGACTCCAGAGAACTGGAGAAGAGCATACATAGTATTTATCTTCAAAGAGAGGAACAAGAGAATCCAGGGAATTATAGACTAGTCAGCCTAAGTTTTATGCCTGGAAAACTACTGGAACATGTTCTTAAACAATCGATTTGCAAGCACCTAGAGGATAACAGAGTGATAAATAATAAACAAAATGGATTGGTTAAGAACAAATCATGCCAAACCAACGTAATTTCTTTCTTTAACAGGTTTCAGAGTAGCAACGGCTGCTACTCTGAAACCTGTCATTATGCAAGGCACTGCATTTAGCCGTATGGAGTGGAAATCCATCAACTTAAATTTGTTAGTCTCTAAGGTGCTACAAGTACTCCTGTTCTTTTCTTTAACAGGGTTACTGGTCTAGTGGATGTGAGGAAACAGTACACCCAGTATAACTTAATTTTAGTAAAGATTTTGATGCAGTCCCACATGACTTTCTCATAAGCAAACTAGGGAAATGTGTGTGACATTGTATTTCATATTCCTTATGAAAATATGCTTATGCTATGAATCTGACATAACTGAGATATACTTTATGCAAGATGGCTTATGTGAGATATCATTTGAAAGGTTATGATTTACTGAATGTGATTATCCAATGCCTGTATCATTTCTGTATCTGAAGTTAGGAATATTGACTATGTATCTGTATTTCAACTATGCTACTTTGGGTGATGCCCACTGCTAACACTTCAGGTACAACAATGGAAAACCCAGACAGGGCGGATGGCCCATTAGCGAGGACAATGGACTGTGAAAAGCTTGGCCTTCCTGTGGATGCTCCATACTGCCACTGACTTATGGAAGCTGTGATACTACAGGGTCAGGTGGTCTTGTCAGCTGCTACTAAAACGTTACCTGGGACTTCTTGTAACTTTCCACTATGAGGGAAGGCGGGGTCAAGTTTGGGAAACAAAGGATTCCCGCCTTATGTAAATCCTATTAAGAGTGGGGAAGAAGGCAAACAGGACTCCTCCTCTCCATGGCCTGTCTGCCCAAGAAGATAGACTGCAAAAGGGAAGGCTAGGGGGGAGTCCAGATTGAAACAAGTGTCCAGTCTGAAAAAGAATATAACTGGAACTCTGAACCACAGAAACTTTGCAAACTTCCTGCAACAATATCTAGGGTGAATAGTATTATCTGTAACCAATTTCTTTAGTGAAACTAGCTTAGTTTGCGTGTTTGATTTCATTTGCTTAGTAATCTGCTTTGTTCTGTTTGTTACCCCCTTTACCACTTAAAATCTGCCTTTTATAGTTAATAAAAATAGTTTTGTTTATTATTAAACCCAGTTTCTCTAATTTCTAACTGTGGGGGGTAAGAAGTGTACACACCTCTCTCCACATTGAGCGAGGGGGCAAATTTCTTAATATATCTTGGGTCTGCACTCTAAGGGAGGTGGACATCTGAGTGCTGAAGCAAATCCCTTAAATTGAGTCTTCCCAGAGCTGATCTGCAGCTGGGTGTGGCTCTGCCTGTTTGTGTGTTAGAGGAGGTTTTAAGAGCCTGGCTCAGCAAGACAGATTAAAGGGGGCCCATGCTGGCAGAACAAGTAGACTCAGTGGTATCTCAGCACATCAGGTGGCTTCATAAGGGGTCCAACCCATCACAATGTGGTCTAGATGAAATTACTATAACATGGGTGTGATCCTAAGAGCATCCCAGTGCCAGAGGGGAAGGGGCTCACTGGTATCAGGTGATGAGTTTCAGCTGACCTAACCAATTCAGCATACCCCAACTCCCTGTGGGTATAATCTGGATCTAAAAGATGTCATGTAGTATGTCATTGGAAAACTAATAACTCCTTGATCATTAATATTCTTGTGTGATGTATGTATGCATTGTGTATTAAGTTATGGATACATGCTGAAATTATGACTAAAATGTATTTAAACCAGGCATACCATGAGGAGAACAGGTCTGCCCTCGACAAAGGAATGTGTTTGTGTCTCTGCCCAGCCCGGTCGTCAGGCAGAGACAATGAAGATCATGTTAACAAGTGGGGGAGGAAACAGCTTTCAGCAGGGAAGAGAAACTTTATCTGGGATATAAAGACAGGGGGTCTGAACCTCACGTGATAAGCAACTGAATCTACTGACTGCATATAATCTTACTGTATTATAAAAGTTTATCAAGTGAGGTGTTTTATGAAAGCCTATGACACACTGATGATTAATATCATTGTAAAATGTATGTATTAAAACTATATAAGGAATTATGGATACTCATTGATATTAGGCTTTACAGTCTGTGACCATACAAAGGGAGAAACTGGTCTCTCCCAGACAGGAGAAAATATCGCAGCTAATTACTTGTCTCCCCTTTAAATTAAGCATGGTGGAATCAAAACAATGGAAGCCCCACTTACATACAGGGTAACAGGAAGTCCACAGGAAGAGAAAAACAGAGTGAGGTCACCCTGCCTCTTGAAATAAGGTCATTGAACTCTGGAAGATATAAGAAAGAAAGAAGCCATCTGTGACATCCATCACTAGACAGACACAAGGGAACAGAGCACTTGCAAGCTGAGAAAGATGGGTCTTTCAACCAAGGGAGAGCTGAAGTCTCTGGCAACTGGATGTAAGTAAGAAACCTGCTTAGGCAAATATATTTCATCTATGAAGACAAGAGAAACCAGTCATTTGTGCTTCTGTGGAAAGTCTTAACTGAAAGAAAGTCAGCCATGACTGGAAAGAAGAAAGATTGGTAAGAAATCTTGGTAGAACAAAGACCGTAGCTAGTTTAGACTTAGACACTAGAAAGTTCCTCATACTTGAATTCACTTAGTCCTATGTATATTTTGTTAATACATTTGTTTTATTTTCACTATAAACCAACTTAATGCTGTGTTTGAAGGGAAGAGTGGTTTTACACCAGTTAATAAGCTGTAATGTGCTTTTGTTTCTTTAAAGGAGCAACAAACCTTATTATTTCTCTGAGTGGTCCAGATGAGGGCTGGCATATGGTTCTGGGAAAATCCAGGAATGGGAGCATGTTGGGGTCACCTTGCTGGCTGTAACTAAGGCTGGTGGAAGCCAAAGTGGGAGTGTGGAGCTCTAGACAGGCTGCTGGGGTCAGAGCTGTCTAGCACACATACACTCAGGGTGCAGGGCTGGCCTTACCATGAGGTGAACTGAGGTGGCTGCCTCAGGTGCCAGACTGTGGGGGGGTGCCACTAGGACCCAGAGTGTAGAAAATGGTGTTTGATGCTGGTGCATATGTATTCTCTCTGCTCTAGATGCACAGAGATGGTGGAGTGCTGTGCTGGAGGAAGGCGGGCACAAGAGACATAACAGGCAGGCAGGAGAAAAGATGAGAGGGAATAACAGAAAGCAGCAGGAACTGCAGGGAGACAGAAGAGGAGGAGCCTCTTATGTACCTCTCTAGCACCCCCAGGAGCCTGGACTGATTAACACCAGCTTCTCAGGGAGCTTTCTGTTTCCTGCTGCTTCCCTGAACCCACTTGAGGAGAACAGGCAGTCAACTGAAGTAATAGGAGCCAGTTAGGCCCTTAAGACGCTGATATCTTCCCTCACTCAGGCCCTGCTACCAGACTGCTTATTTGACCCCCTTCAATTGAGTGTTGAGAGCCACTATAGCTGGCACAGAACAGCAGTCATGAGTGAAAGAAGAAAACGACCCTCTGGGGCAGCATTCAGAAAAAGAAAGAAAGCAAAGGAAGCTTTTCTATCTAAGCAGGAAGGAGCTCTCCTGAGATACACAGACACAAATGTTCACGGTGAGCCTTCCGGCCCCAGTGTGGATGTGAGTGGTGAGGAGATGCCTGATCTTCCAGTTAGTCAGAGTGCAGGTGACCTGGAACCTACTGCAGCATCTGTATCTCCATCTCAAATGGATATAACCGTGCACATTCCTGAAGAAAAATGTAGCTCAGAGAAGAGTGTGGTGGAGGCACAAGGAACAGCTGCTGCTGAGTTTAGTTCCTTAAGTCTAGATGATCCAGGACTGTGGACCCACTTGAGCAGTAGCCTGAGGGACTTCCTTGTAGTGCATGGGCCACAGCAAGTGAAAAACTTCATGTTCCCCAAAGACAATGAAAATAAAAGTTTCCATCCAACACATTACTGGCGTGAAATCCCCAATGGTGACAAAGTGGAGAGGCCATGGCTTATGTACTCAAAAACCCAGCATGCTGCATACTGTTTTTGTTGCAAACTCTTCCAGTCTAATGTTCCAGCCACATTGGGTTCTACAGGAACAAAGAACTGGAAAAATCAGGCTAGAAATCTGGCATGCCATGAGAAGGCAGCAAATCACCAGAGAGCATTCCATAGGTGGAAAGAGCTTGAGATGAGACTAAGGTTAAAGGCCACCATAGATGATCAGCATTAAGAGAAGATTGCATCAGAGTCTCTTTACTGGCAAAATGTTCTGAAAAGGCTCATTGTCATTGTGAGAATGATTGCTTCCCAAAACCTAGCACTGCATGGCACTTCAGATCAGCTGTGTGTGCCAAACAATGGAAACTTCCTTAAAATTGTGGAACTGATGGCTGAGTTGGATGCTGTACTCCAGGAGCATCTAAGAAGAGTCACCACCCAAGAAATGTACACACACCACTACCTTGGAAAAACAACTCAGAATGAGATCATACAGTTACTGGCAACAAAAGTCAAACAGAAGATTGTGGCAGATCTGAAGTCAGCAAGATATTACTGTGTTATTCTGGATTGCACACCTGACGTCAGCCATATGAAACAAATGACTTTAATAGTGCGTTTTGTAACAACAACAGAACCTAGTGAAAATATCCCTGCAATGGTGACTGTCGGAGAGCATATTCTAGAATTTATTGACATTGATGATACTACAGGAGCTGGTATGACAAATGTGCTTCTTAAAAAGCTGGAAGATACGGGAATTGCGATAGCTGACATGAGAGGTCAGGGCTACGATAATGGTGCCAACATGAGAGGAAAGAACAGAGGAGTGCAGACATGATCCGAGAGTTAAACCCTTGAGCTTTTTTTGTCCCATGTAGTTCTCATTCATTCAGCTTGGTGGACAGTAATGCAGCATCAGCTTCTAGTGAGGCTGCTGAATTTTTTAATGTAATTCAAAGCATCTCTGTATTTTTCTCTGCATCAACTCAGCGATGGCAAATTTTGAAGCAACATCTGGGAACATCCTCTCTGACACTGAAACCACTGAGTGCCACATGATGGGAAAGTCGAGTGGAGGCAATAAAGCCTATCAAACACCAAATTGGGAAGACAGATGATGCATAGTTGCCATTATGGAGGATAATGCTATGACAGGAACTGTTCCTGGGAGAACAGTGGCAGAGGGAAATGGAATCACCAGAAACATACATAACTTCAAATTTCTGTGTGGCTTAGTGTTGTGGCATGACATACTGTTTGAAATAAATGTTGTAAGCAAGAGACTCCAAGGTGTTGACCTTGATATGTCTGGAGCAATGGAACAACTGGACAAAGCAACGTCATACCTACAGTCTTACCGGTCAGATGAGGGATTTCAAAATGTTCTGAAGACTGCACAGAAGTTGGCAGAGGAAATTCACACTGAAATTATTTTCCCACCCATTCAAGAATACATGAGTCACCAAAGAAGAAGACATTTTGATTACGAAACATGGGATAATCCCATAAGAGACCCCAAACAACAATTCAAAGTTGAATTCTTTAACCAGGTGCTAGATTGTGCAATACAGTCAGTTGAAGAATGTTTCATGCAGCCTAAGGAACACAGCAGTATATTTGGGATGTTGTATGATATTCCAAAACTCCTCACTTTACCTGAAGAAGACCTACACCAGCAATTCAGGGCACTAGAGACAGTGTTGACACATGATGACATGCGTGATATTGATACGAGTGATTTAGGTGATGAACTGAAAGCCCTTTCAAGATAAATTTCAGCAGGATCAACTCCAAAGGCTGTTCTGGAATATATGTGCACAAATAAGATGACCACTCTCTTTCCAAATGCTTTTGTTGCTCTGCGCATAACTCTAACGCTTCCTGTAATAGTTGCCAGTGGAGAACGCAGCTTCTACAAGCTGAAGTTAATAAAAACACATCTATGCTCCACAATGACAAAGGAGAGGCTGGTCGGCCTTGTAACCATCTCAATAGAGCATGAGCTGGCCCAGACTGTGGACCTTCAGGAAGCAGTTCAAATCTTTGCAACCAAGATGGCACGGAAAGCACCACTTTGAATAATCAAACAGATAAAAATGCCAATGTTTACTATGCAGACAAGAAAAGTTACATTTGCTGTTCAGGCGTTCGAAAGTTAAGTGTTACTTAAAATTTTTGAACACAGCATTTTAAGTTGTTAGTTCTTCTTTATTGGGGTAGGTAGCAAAGCAGTACCATGAGAGGACTAGAATAGGAAGAAGGCAGAATTGAGACCTTTCAAAGTTTCGGCCCAAGCGAGGGGGCATTTGAGCTCCCCGCCTCAGGTGCCAAAATGTTGTGGGCCGGCAATGTCAGGGTGTGACCTGCACAGTTGTAGGCTGACTATGAATGTCCCATGCGGTGACCTAAAGCAGCAAAGCATTGTAAGGAACCCAGGGTTGCAGGTCCAGTGGTGATTACTTCTCTGGATTGCACCCCAAAGTATGACAGTGAATGCACAACTGGTTGAAAAACTGTACTCAGAGTAGTTATTAATAGGGCTCCGTGTCTGTCACGGAGGTCATGAAAGTTACAGATTCTGTGACTTTCTGTGACCTCCATGATTTCTGCAGTGGCCCATGTGGCTGGCCCCAGGGCCACCCAAGCAGCTGGCCTCAAGGACAGCTGCTCAGGCAGCCCCAGCGACAGCCACACCGGCCACTGCTGGAGCTGCTCTGCAGCCAGCTGCTTGGGCGGCCCCACAGCCAGTCGTATCGGCTGCTGCTGGAACTGCCCTAGGGCCAGCCATATTGGCTACTGGTGGGGCGGCCGGACAGTTGGCCCTGGGGACCACCCCAGCAGCCGCCAGTGCAGCTGGCCCCGGAGACCACCTGAGCAGTGGTCCCAGGGGTGGCGAGAGCAGCCGCAGCTCTGTGGCCCCTAGCAGTGGTCCCAGGAAAGGCCGGAGCAGCAGGGAGAGGGGGGACAGCCCTGGGGGATGGCCGGAGTAGCTGATGCTTGGTGCCCCCCGGCAACTAGTGCCGCTGGCCCTGGTGTACCCCCCAGAGCAGCAGCCCCTCGGGGGCACCCCATAGAACAGCAGTCTCCCGGCCCTCCCCAGCAGCGCCCCCCCAGCAGTCTTCCGACCCTCCCCAGCAGCGCCCCCCCATCAGTGGCCCCCTGGGGTGCCCCAGAGCAGCAGCTCCCCTGGGATCCCCCAGAGCAGCAGAGCCCCCCAGCTAAGATTTAGTCAGGGGTATTTATAGTAAGTCATGGACAGGTCAAGGGTCGTGAATTTTTGTTTATTGCCTGTGACCCGTCCATGACTTTTATTAAAAATACCCATTACTAAATCATAGTCTTAGTTATTAATGGTTAATTATCAAACTTGGAGGACATTATTTAGTGGTGTTTTGCACTAGTAAATATTTTCATTAATGATTGGAATAAGGGGGCGGAGAGTATGCTTATAAAATTTATGGATGACACCCAGCTGGAAGGGGTTGCAAGCACTTTGGAGGACAGCATTAGAATTCAAAAGGACATTGATAAATTGGAGAACTGGAAATCAACAAGATGAAATTTAATAAAGACAAGTGCAAAGGACTACACTTCGGAAGGAAAAAAATCAAATGCACAAATACAAAATTGGAAATAACTGGCTAGGCAGTAATACTGCAGAAAAAGATCTGGGGTTGTAATGGATCAAAACTTAATATGAACCAAAAATGTGATGCAGTTGCAAAAATGGCAAATATTGTTCTGGGGTGCATGAACAGGAGTGTTGTATGTAAGTCATGGGAGGAAATTTTTCTGCTCTACTTGGAATTGGTGAGGCCTCGGCTGGAGAACTGTCCAATTTTGGGTGACACACTTTAGGAAAGATGTGGACAAATTGGAGTGAGTCCGAGGAGAGCAACAAAAATGACGTAGAAAATACGATCTCTGAGGAAAGGTTAAAGAACAGGGCATGTTTAGCCTTGAGAAAAGAAGACTGAGGGAGGGACATAAGTCTTTGAATAGGTTATGGGCTGTTACAAAGATGGTGCTGATCAGTTGTTCTTTATGTCCACTGAAGGTAGAACAAGAAGTACTGTAATGGGCTTAATCTGCAGCAAGGGAGATTTATCTTAGATATTAAGAAAAACTTAAGGATAATTAAATACTGGAATAGATTAACAAAGTGATCTTGTAGAATCCCTATTGTTGGATGTTTCTAAGAAGAGGCCGTCAGGGCTGGTCCTTCTAGGTATATATGTCCTGCTTCGGCATGGGAAGATGGATTAAATGACCACGAGGTCGAGCTCTCTTTCAGTCCTAGAGTTTATAAATTGCAACTACTTATCTAGGTGCCTGTAAAGCCCCCATTAACATGGTATTTGAGTATCTCTTAATCTTTTAATGTATTTATACTCACAACACCCCTAGAAAGTTCTATTGACTCACTTTTTACAAAGAACTGAGGATCAGGAAGACAACTTACCCAAGGTTACAAAGGATATCTGTGGCAGAGCAGGGAAATAAATCTTGGTCTCCAAAGTCCTTTGTGTCCCATTTACTGGTCTACCTTTCCTCTCCTATATGCACAAAATATATATTAGTCATCTTTGTATTCCAGGTGAATTCTCTTTGGTGTTCAGGACTGCTCTTCAAGAAGGAGCACTAATACAAGCTAAGAAATGTCTTCTCTGCCAGTGGCACCATTATATTCAAGATATAGCCTGTATCTGCCCTGTCACTCCCCCATCCCCGTTCCCTTCCTACAGTATTTTCAGTCTGGGGTAAACAGTACAATCTGTGGTCCAATCCTGACAGGTGAGGATGCCCAATGAGCTGAGGCCAACTAGCTCCTTACAGAAGGGGGCCCTCATTTGGGAAGGGCACGAGTGAGGTGAGCCCTCCTTTGGGGCTGGTGAACCACTTCCCTCTGACAGAAAATGGGGGCAGTTCTGCTCCTGCCTTGACCTGGAACAGCAGCCCCAATCCAGGAAAGACCTCATCTTCCTCAGTTCACCATAGCCCTTGGCTCCCATTCTGCACCCCAGCCAGAAGGAAACTTCTGGACCCCCCTGGACCTCCCCCTCCTCAGTCCCCAGCTGAATACACCTCCCTCAGACACACACACACCCTCAGACCCCAGCTAGGAGACGCCTCCCCCGTACCCCCTTCCACAGCCCCCAGCTGGGAGACACCTCTCCCGGACCCCTCTCCTCAGCCCCCGAGCCGGGAGACACCTCCCCCCCCCCCCCCCAGCCCCAGCCGAGAGACACCTCCCCCCCCCCCCCCCAGCCCCCGAGCCGGGAGACACCTCCCCCCCTCAGCCCCCGAGCCGGGAGACACCTCCCCATCTCTGCATCTTCCTCCCCTCCCTCCTCTCACCTATAAGCCCCGCCCCCTCAGTCACCTCCCCCAGCCTGCGGGTTACTATAGCAACGGGACGCTCAGCCGCTGCCAGCCGAACCGACGTCGCGCTGCAGTGGCCGGTACCCGGTACGGTGGGGGGAAGGGTGGGCGCGCAGGGCTCCCCTCCCCGCCCCCCCGCCTGTCGCGAGCAGCTCACCCAGGAGGGGAGGGGGGAAAATCACCTCCTGGCCCCGACCCCACCCGCTCCGGGGCCCCTCCCCCAATTCCTGGTCCCAGGGTTTCCCTGTTTCCTCCCAGCGCTGGTAGCTATTCGCCTCGTGGAGGTGGGGTTTTTTATAGAGCTGGGAGAGCTCTCCCACCACTGGTGCCGTGACTACACAGCCACGTTGCTAGTGAAGACATGCTCTAAGTTCTCCAAAGTACTACCCTAGGTAGTAGACAATGGAAGATGAAGTAGATATTATTCATTAAGATTTCCAATACATTTCAAACATATGGATATAGGCTAATAAAATAAAAACCCATTTCTACCCTACAGGTAATTATGGGATAGAATGAGGGATGGGAGTGGGCGTGGAAATCGAAAACAATCAGTGTGTTGACCCCATCCTCTAAGACTTTCTGCAGTGGTTTTTTAAATCTTATTTTATTTTGTTTTATAGACATTAATTAAGATTTTCTCCGCTTCTGGATTTCCTAGCGAAACCTGTCTTTTTTAGAATATAAACTGTTTGCTGGAAGAACTCTCTTTATTTTTGTGTACTGCACAGCACCAAGCACATTTTGGCACTAAAGAAATAATAATGAATCATAGTATAGGGGTAAAATAAGTTTGTTAGAGAATATGTGAAAAGCAGGAAACACTGACTGGTGGGTAAATGGTAACTTCTTTAGCCAGGAGAGCTTATTCATAGTTAGAGACTGGAATGACCTGTTAGGTCATGTGGACCATCTCCCTACATTTCAGAATCATTCTCTACTTTTCATTGTCTAGTGCTTTGTTATGGGGATGTTCACCTATAGGGTAGGAACTTTTATCTTTCCCTTTCATTTTATTTAATGAGGTTTATATAAGTATCATCACTTAGGAGTCTATTCTCTATTCATTGTATGTGTGCAAATCTCATTAACGTTAATGGAAGTTGTCCACATACATCAAGAAGAGAAAAGAACCATTAGTAATTTAATTGCTATTTGTGATTGATCGTGTTAAAGCAGAAAACCTGTTTTGGTGTGTGTGTGTGTGTGTGTGGGGGGGGGGGGGTTAAACAAGAGGGTATATCTAAATTTGTTCCAGAGATAATAGAAAATATGTGCTATTTTATATCAGGCAATTACAGTTATCCAGATTCAGTGATAATTTTAGAATCACAGTAATTAGAAATGAAAAAGACCCTTTAGCGCATTCAATTCATGGCCTCACAATGCAGAATTGTTCATTGAGTGCTGTGCCCAATCTAGTTTTTAATAGACTTTTAGGCAATGGTTCCTGATATTAGGCATAAATGTTTTCTTTGCTCAATTTCCTACCATTACTTCTAGTTTTGAATATACTTCTTGTAATAGCCTCATCAATTCGTCTCCTTCAAATACTAGTAAATATCTATCCCATATATCTATATTATATTTATATATAATTCTTGTAATCATTCCTCTGAAAATAAGCTTCCAACCCTTCACATTTTTGTTGCACTTCTGAAAAGTGCCTCCATTTTTATATTTGTTGTACTTGTGCTCAGATATGTACATTCTATTCTATGTACCCTGTAATCATGCTGTATAGAGAGGGACTATTGCCTCCCTAAATTTAGCTATGATGTTTTTGCATGCACAGCCATAACTATTATTAATAAAATTGTTAAACCAAGTAAAAATGAATAAGAAGCCAGTGGGTCTCTTGGACAGCTAGTATAGCTGGTTGTCCAACTATCAGGGGGTAGCTGTGTTAGTCTGTATCTACAAAAACAACAAGGAGTCTGGTGGCACCTTAAAGACTAACAGATTTATTTGGGCATAAGCTTTCGTGGGTAAAAACCTCACTCCTTGAAGAAGTGAGGTTTTTACCCACGAAAGCTTATGCCCAAATAAATCTGTTAGTCTTTAAGGTGCCACCAGACTCCTTGTTGGTTGTCCAACTAACAGTCAGGCTAGAGTATTCCCAGACTGAGCGTATAGCAATAATCCAATCTAGAAGTCACAACAACAAGGATAGGTCTGGCAAACTCTGGAATCAAAAAAGACAAATACTCCATCAGGCACAGATTAAAACACACACACACACACACACACACACACACACACACACTTTATCTCTCTAGTCCAGATCCACAAAAGGATTTAGGCACTTAACTCCTGCCTAACTCAAAAATATAGGCACCACTGAGATCCTCAAAGCACCTGCTCAGCTGCTGCCTAACTCTGGAGGCTCCTAAAATTTGGTGCCTAAATTTTCCCCCATAAATGTCCTCTAGGTGCCTAAGGGATCGTATTCACAGCAAAAAAAAAAAACCCACCACCACAAAACTAAGACCGTGAGTCTCATAGCTTGGGTCAACTGACTTGGGCTCACCAGGGCTTGCATTATGGGGCTAAAAATACCAGTGTAGAGCTTTCCGCTCAGACTGAAGCTGAAACGCTGAGACTCACTTCTGCAGGGGTTTTTTCACGGAGTAGATTCTAAGTCACTGCTGGTGGGCATGCACACAATGCCTCAGTGTAGGGGCCCAGGCCCCGTCTCATGCCTAAACTCTACTACAATTCCCTCAGGTATCTCAGTTGCAGGGCCCAATTTGTCAAGCAGTCACAGAGCATGCCTAATCCCACATAAAATGGGGGTGGGGGAAGGGGAAGGCCTATCCTCCCCTACAACCTTTAGTCTAGTGGATAGGGTACTTACACAGGATGTGGGAAATTGTGGTTCAGTTTCCCCCTCTGACTGATAAGAAGAAATTTGAATATAGGTTTCCCACCTCACAGATGAGTGCCTCAACCACTGGACTATAGTCATTTTCACTCTCTTTCTGGCCTAGTGCATATTTAATTATTTATATCCAGTGGAAAACCTTACGGAGAAACCCACTTCAGAATATCCCAGAGCCCAGTGGTTAGGGTACTCACCTGAGAGGTGAGATAAACGATCTTCACATCCCTTCTCTGCAGGCAGGGGAGGGAGTTGGAACCAGGGTCTCCCACATCCTAGGTGAATTCCCTAACCACTGAATTAAAATTTATAAGGGAGTCTTTCTCCTTCACTCACCACCAGGTGGCTATTTTGCATGGAGTTAGGCATGTGTTGTGCCACTGCTGTTCTGGGAAGAGATGGCTTTGGTGCCTGACGCAGGTGAAGGTTCGTGGCTGTGGATCCCAAATGGGATCCAGCCTGGACTGTTTGGCACCTAACTCCATGAGAAAGACGGGGCTTAGGACACACACCTCTCCTCAGAGTCTGCTATTCATTAGCTTAGGCAGCTCTTTTTCTAGTGTGCTGGCTCTGTGAATCCCATTGTTAGGTACTTATCTCTGCTCATGCATCTTATAAGGCGCCTAGGCACTTAGCTCAGTCTCTGGCATGCACAGGATGGCTAGGTGCTTAAAAGTTAGATCAGGGATCGGCAACCTTTGGCACGCGGCTCGCCAGGGTAAGCACCCTGGCAGGCCGGGCCAGTTTGTTTACCTGCCACGCCCGCAGGTTCGGCCGATCGAGGCTCCCACTTGCCGCGGTTTGCCGTCCCAGGCCAATGGGGGGGGTGGGAAGCGGTGGCCGGCACATCCCTCGGCCCACACCACTTCCCGCAGCCCCCATTGGCCTGAAGCGGCGAACCGTGGCCAGTGGGAGCCGAGATCGGCCAAACCTGCGGATGCGGCAGGTAAACAAACCGGCCTGGCCGGCCACGTCACATGCCAAAGGTTGCCGATCCCTGAGTTAGATGTTGCAGTGCCGAAGTCCCTTTGTGGATTTTGGCCTTGGCCCCTAATAGCACCTAGAATCCAAGAGCAGATGAGGTCCTAAAATCAGTCCTAAATTGTGAGCTTCTAGGACACAGGATGAGACACGTCCTTGATCATGAGGGCAAGAATCACTTGACCATCACTTCAAGCTTCTTCCTCAATCTATTACCATCACCTCTATTTTATTCAGATTGACTTTCAGTTAAATTACTACCATCCAAGTCCCAGCTGGGATCAGGCACTGACAAAGCACCCATATTGCATCACCTGGGTTAGTTGAAATCAGGGGTGAAAGTAACTTAAAGGACTTACTGGTATGCAGGAGTCCTGAGCGGGGGCATGGCCTCAACTGGAAGAGGCATGGCCTCTCTCCTCTTTTTGGAGATATCCTATCTTCTAGAACTGAAAGGGACCTTGAAAGCTCATTGAGTCCAGCCCCCTGGCTTCACTAGCAGGACCAAGTACTAATTTTGCCCCAGATCCCTAAGTGGCCCCCTCAAGGATTGAACTCACAACCCTAGGTTTAGCAGGCCAATGCTCAAACCACTGAGCTATCCCTCCCCGCAAACTAGGGGGGCCTTTCAATATTTAAGTGGCAACTGGGAGCCCCGGGGCTCAGGGGCGAATTAGAAGGCCTGGGCCTCCGGCCGCCATGGAGCTCCAGGCCCTTTAAATCAATGCAGGAGCCCTGCCGCTGCCACCCCGGGGTGGCTGTCGAGGGGAGCCCCGGGCCCTTTAAAGTGCTGCCGGAGCCCTGCTGTCGCTGGGGCTCCGGCAGCTGGTCTCGGTCGGTGATTTAAAGGGCCCGGTGCTCCTGCCACTGCATCCTAGGTAAAACCAGTTTTCTCTCTCCAACTTCTCTGCAGAGGGCTAGGGTTTAAAGAAATATAATTTCCCCATGAGAAGGAACAAAGAGATGAAACATTGGTACAGCACTTTAAAAACACAGAGACGGGGTGTGTCAGACAGACAAAGAAAACGTAGAGCAGGAAGAAGAACACAGGGGCAGGCTTTTGGAAAGAGAAGAGACTTTTTGACTGCAGGACCAGTCAAAGCTGAGAAACTGGCTGCAGGGGAGAGAAACTCTAGGCCAGGAGCAGATTTAGTAGGAAACAAACAGTGCGGTGGCACGGGGCCCCCAATGAAGGAGGGGGGCAAAATGCAGGACAAATCTCATCTGACAACCTGCCCCTGAGTCCCTGGCCAGCGGTGCAGCAGGGTTCAGGCAGGCAGGCTGCCTTCATGCCGTGGCCAGTGGCCCCACACTGCTCCTGGAGCGGTCGGCTGCTGGCACATCTCTGCGCGCCCAACGTGGGGGAGGAGGCTCCATGCGCTGCCCCCGCCCTGGGCAGTGCACGGAGACCTGCTGCCTCCTTGCCCCCAAGAGACACGCAGAGACGTACCAGCAGGGCTAAGGCAGCGCTCTGCCCACTCTGCCTCCCTCCCTCTGCGCTGCGCCGCTCCCGGAAGTGGCCAGCATGTCCCTGCGGCCCTTGGGGGGTGGGAGTGTCTCCGTGCGCTGCCTCCGCACCAAGCACCAACTTCGCAGCTCCCATTGGCCAGGATCTGCGGCCAATGGGAGCTGTGCGGGTGGCGCCTGTCGGCAGCAGTGCACGGAGACCCCTTACCCCCCAAACCCACCTAGTAGACGCTGCTGGAGGGGTGTGTGTGCCGGTCGCTTTGGGAGCCGCTCAGGTGGCAGCTGGGGTGGCTCTGGGGGCCAGCCACTCAGGAGGCTGCTGGGGCGGCCCCTAAGGCCAGCTGCACTGGCCATTGCTGGGGCAGCCCCAGGGCCAGCCACACTGGGCCTCAGAGGGTAGTCAGCCCCTGCCGCCAGAACAGGGGCCAGCCGTCGGTCCCTGGGCCTCCCCAGAGCAGCGGTGTCCCAGGGTCCCCCAGAGCAGTGACGCTCCAGGCTCCAGGAGCTGCTAAGTTTTAGTCAGGGGTATTTATTGTAAAAGTCATGGACAGGCCACGGGCCATGAATTTTTGTTTATTGCCGGTGATCTGTCCATGACTTTTACTAAAAATATCTGTGACTAAATCTTAGTCTGACATATGAGAGAATGAGATCTACTAGTTCTAAAATCTTAAAGGTGATAAGAAACAATCAGTTCAATTCACTATCTACAGTTAATGATTCCATTATTTAATAAATCAGATAGCTTTAAATGCAAAACATATTTTGATAAATGTAGCACATTTAAGATAGTTTTATTTCATAACAAATTGAAATGTTGTGCTTTTGCATTTTTAATATAATTTGAATTTCCATCCAAATAGAGCTTGCCACAAATCACAAGTTAAAAAAAATCATCTAGTGAATAAGAAATGTATCATTCACCATTTTCTACATAATAAAAAATGTAAAAATTAAGACTCTATATTAATATATGTTAAGCTCTATAATTGCTTAAATTAATGTAAATAAATATAGCGTATTGTCCTGGTGAGCAAAAAGAAGCACCAAATTTAGTGTAAAGGCCATATTTAGTTGCAAATCCAACCAATGGGAATCAACCTTTCTTCAGAAAAAGAACTAAAGTACAAATGCAAATCACAATTAAAATTGATTATTTAAATCGAGGTTTCCTGCTTGCTGATTTAAAGCATGATTAAAATCAGTTATTTAAATCACTTTGATTTCAAACAGTACATCCATGCTGAATGCAACTGTGCATGACCATCTTTGAAAAGCAGGTATTGTTTTTTGTCTGTATCTGTATTTCACAATTACTTATCCAAATTCTATGAATTATTTTATTTTGTAATTTCTACCTAAGATTACTGGTCTAGAGGGGATATCACTTAGTTGGAGAAACTAGCTATTTATGAGTAACCTATTTTTTCTCCATCCTAATTCAAGTCTTAAAAGCTAATGTGGGTGAGGTAACACAGCTATAACACTCTTAAAAGACAGACATTTTTTAAAAAGTGTTTTTTACCAGTTACTTACTTTAAACTGGTTATAAAAGAAAAAGGCTGTGCAAATAGCAACTGAGGCAATATTGAATAGTTGTGAACAATAGCCTTATTGTTTTAGGCATTTGTAAATGCCAATGGAAGAAGACAAACAGAACCAGGCTGCAAGAGTCATTCAGAGATGCTGGAAAAGATGTATTGTGAGTGTGAAGCACTATTTTATGTTTAATCATTTATTTTAATCATTAAACACTTAAGTAACAATTTTGATATTTTTCTCCTCTATAAACCAAAGTGGTGATGGAAAGTCTGCCAGGAGCAGGAACTCCTGTGGTGTGAATCCCACTTCCAGTACAGTTGTCCCCATACATAGGGCTGATGCTGGCCATAAAACTTAATAGAGAGTTAACTATCCACAGAAGCCTGCAGATACAGTATATTACAAATGATATGTAATTTTATATTTGTGACGGGTTGGATCACAGAAACCTCCCTGGGAACTGCCACCTGATGTGCCAGGACTACTTCTATTCCTGTTTTCCCTGCCAGCTCAGGACTCCAGCACCCTGTCTTGCTGAGCCAGACACTTCTGTCTGCTCCAACACAGACCCAGGGTCTGAATTACTTGCCCCAAAGCTGCAGGTTTACCTGAAAACAGCTCACAGAAATGTGCTTGTCTTTAGCACTCAGATGCCCAACTCCCAATGGGGTATAAACCCAAATAAATCCGTTTTACCCTGTATAAAGCTTATGCAGGGTAAACTCAAATTGTTCGCCCTCTATAACACTGATAGAGAGATATGCACAGTTGTTTGCTCCCCCAGGTATTAATACATACTCTGAGTTAATTAACAGGTAAAAAGTAATTTTATTAAATACAGAAAGTAGGATTTAAGTGGTTCCAAGCAGTAACAGACAATACAAAGTAAGTCACCAAGCAAAATAAAATAAAATGCGCAAATCTATGTCTAATCAAACTAAATACAGATAAGATCCTCACCAGTTCCAGAATGCTCCCTTTTACAGGCTAATCTCCTTTTAGCCTGGATCCAGCAATCACTCACACCCCCTGTAGTTACTGTCCTTTGTTCTAGTTTCCTTCAAGTATCCTGGGGGGGTGGAGAGGCTCCTTCTTTAGCCAGCTGAAGACAATGGTCCTGGTTAATGGGAGTCATCAAGATTCCAAACCACCATTAATGGCCCACACTTTGCATAATTACAATAGGCCCTCAGAGTTATATTTTATATTTCTAGTTTTAGATACAAGAGTGGTACATTTATACAAATAGGATGATCACACTCAGTATATTATAAGCTTTGTAATGATACCTTACAAGAGACCTTTTGCATAAAGCATATTCCAGTTACATTATATTCACTTAGTATCATGTTTTTATAAAACTATTCCAGTTACATTATATTCACTTATTATCATGTTTTTATAAAACCATATAGACTGCACAACATCACAATATTGTCAAAAGCAGGTAGAATTCCATAGCTGCCACAGGAAAAAAAATCACATCACATTACCAAAGGGGGATGGTGTATTAATTTAGGGGGAATGTGTGGGCTTCCTTCAGCAGTGTTTTGGTCTTTTTATACTGTGTTCTGCACAGTCTACAGTAGCGCATAGCATGCAGTGAGGCACTGATTACAATAGCTTTAGGAACAGAGAGACAGCCCTCATCAGGAGGGTGGGTGACTACTGTATTACTGGGGAATGTTGCCATTTAAAGAGTTATAAGTTGTTAATGATGGAATGATGGTAAAGAGAAACAAAGGAGGAAGTTGGACAGAAATGGGAAGTGTAAAAGGCACTTAGGTCCATGGTGATAACCTAGTTCACAGAGAAAGAAATGGACAGACTTTTAAAAAGTTATTGTAAAGGTAATCTCCTAAATCCACAGCTGAGGAAGAAAAGGTGGTCTCGTGGGGAATCTTACCAAAGAGATCTTCTCAAAGATAACTGTGGTAAATTAGGAGATTTAGATGCTCTACTTTAAAATTCCCCCTAGTATATAGCAGCAATTCCATGCTTTTAATTTGTATCCATATGCATTTCTTTCTCTGAAAGCCCTCTCACTTTTAACTCACTTTGACTTAATACCAAAATAAACAATATAAACTTAAGTATCAGAGGGGTAGCCGTGTTAGTCTGGATCTGTAAAAAGCAAGAAAGAGTCCCGTGGCACCTTATAGACTAAAAGACGTATTGGAGCATAAGCTTTCGTTACCACCACGAAAGCTTATACTCCAATACGTCTGTTAGTTTATAAGGTGCCACAGGACTCTTTCTCGCAATATAAACTTTTTCAAATATGCACTAGACTCAGTTTTTGTTACACATATTTGACTGAATTCAGCAGTGCTGTAACGCTATTAATTTTACTCTTCAGGACTGGGATGAGTACACCAGGCACAAGTTTAACTCTGTGAGACCATTTGATGAATTGTGCCCCACACTGTCCTAAATTCTGTGTGGTTTGACATGGGAAAACCCTGAATAGTGTCATGACTATGTTCAAAATCTGGAAAAAATCCAGGGACAATAGTTTTTCTTGGTATATTTATACCTCTCTACAGAATGTCCGTGTCTTTCGATACTACAAAGAACTAATAGGCTTTAGAGGAGTTGGGGACCCTCATCTTCTGATGAAATGCATTGACCCTAGAGAGGTAAGGGCTGTATTTACTGATGTATTTTACATGTTACACACGTACTGTACAATATAGTTCAAGATGTTAGTGTTTTAATTTTAATTTCATAGAATCATAGAATATCAGGGTTGGAAGGGACCTTAGGAGGTCATCTAGTCCAACCCCCTGCTCAAAGCAGGACCAATCCCCAACTAAATCATCCCAGCCAGGGCTTTGTCAAGCCTGACCTTAAAAACCTCTAAGGAAGGAGATTCCACCACCTCCCTAGGTAACCCATTCCAGTGCTTCACCACCCTCCTAGTGAAAAAGTTTTTCCTAATATCCAACCTAAACCTCCCCCACTGCAACTTGAGACCATTACTTCTCGTTCTGTCATCTGGTACCACTGAGAACAGTCTAGATCCATCCTCTTTTGGAGCCCCCTTTCAGGTAGTTGAAAGCAGCTATCAAATCCCCCCTCATTCTTCTCTTCTGCAGACTAAACAATCCCAGTTCCCTCAGCTTCTCCTCATAAGTCATGTGTTCCAGCCCCCTAATCATTTTTGTGGCCCTCCGCTGGACTCTTTCCAATTTTTCCACATCCTTCTTGTAGCGTGGTGCCCAAAACTGGACCCAGTACTCCAGATGAGGCCTCACCAATGTCGAATAGAGGGGAATGATCACATCCCTCAATCTGCTGGCAATGCCCCTACTTATACAGCCCAAAATGCCATTAGCCTTCTTGGCAACAAGAGCACACTGTTGACTCATATCCAGCTTCTCATCCACTGTAACCCCTAGGTCCTTTTCTGCAGAAATGCTGCCTAGCCACTCGGTCCCTAGTCTGTAGCAGTGCATGGCATTCTTCCGTCCTAAGTGCAGGACTCTTCACTTGTCCTTGTTGAACCTCATCAGATTTCTTTTGGCCCAATCTTCTAATTTGTCTAGGTCTCTCTGTATCCTATCCCTACCCTCCAGCATATCTACCACTCCTCCCAGTCTAGTGTCATCTGCAAACTTGCTGAGGGTGCAGTCCACGCCATCCTCCAGATCATTAATGAAGATATTGAACAAAACCGGCCCCAGGACCGACCCTTGGGGCACTCTGCTTGATACCGGCTGCCAACTAGACATGGAGCCATTGATCACTACCCGTTGAGCCCGACCATCTAGCCAGCTTTCTATCCACCTTATAGTCCATTCATCCAGCCCATACTTCTTTAACTTGCTGGCAAGAATACTGTGGGAAACCCGTATCAAAATCTTTGCTAAAGTCAAGGAATAACACGTCCACTGCTTTCCCCTCATCCACAGAGCCAGTTATCTCGTCATAGAAGGCAATTAGGTTAGTCAGGCATGACTTGTCCTTGGTGAATCCATGCTGACTGTTCCTGATCACTTTCCTCTCCTTGAAGTGCTTCAAAATGGATTCCTTGAGGACCTGCTCCATGATTTTTCCAGGGACTGAGGTGAGGCTGACTGGCTTGTAGTTCCCCAGATCCTCCTTCTTCCCTTTTTTAAAGATGGGCACTACATTTGTCTCACTATCTTTTATTTGGGGCATAGTATTGGGAGACAAGGATCATTACAGCATTATAAATCAAATACAATTTTTGACTGTTCCATCATTTGAAGTCCAAGATTTACTGATATAGGATAGTATCAGAGGGGTAGCCGTGTTAGTCTGGATCTGTAAAAAGCGACAACGGGTCCTGTGGCACCTTATAGACTAACAGAAGTATTGGATGTAGGATACTTTGTGGATTGCACACAACTGAAACTATATGCCCCAAAAGAAATATATAGTAGTTACAAAAGAAAGTATCAGTAAACAACAAAAGTAAAAGCATACCCAAGGTAGAATTAGAGGGAAAAAGGAAAGGAGAAGGCTGAGCCCATAGAAGTCAGTTGTTTTCTAGGAATTGAGGACCCCAACTCATTTCATATAGAGAGGCCATTTAATAGCTAACAGATGGTAAAAGGCATTTGGGGTTCAATCTGACTCGTACTGTTTCAGACCAAGCCCAATTATTTTCAGAGCATGTTGTAAAAATTATCTTTCTGCAAAAGCCTTTGTGCAATAAATTGCCCCAAGGAAATAGTCACATAGGAAATGCTGACTCGATAAAAACAGTGGCCCATCTAGACCAGTATCTGATGCTTGAGTGGATATGCAAAAAAACTTGCAGTAGGCAGTTATAGGAAAACCCACCCCTCAGGAAAGTTTCTTCCTATTCCTCAATAGCTAGAGGCTGACTTGTGGTCAGGTGTATGAGAGTTTTGTATTGCTTCCAGAACTCTTGCTTACTTTAAAAAAATCATGTATTGTTATCACTCCAAATATTCACATTATCCATATAAATGCCTTATCCCTCCTTGGAAGAAATACTACAACAAGAACAAGAGTGAAAGAGAAAATCTTCTCCCTCACCTTAAAAAAAAAATTAAACAAAAAACAGTAATATAATGAAGAAGCAAGGAAGAGAGTCAATTATAGACATCACTCTGTGAACCCTACTTATTGTTTCTTGTCCTCAGATGCTACGGTGATGGATGTCTTAAGTAGATATGGAGAAAATTTAATCAAAGCCATTGCTCGCCCACCTTCACTTGTTTGCTTCTTGCATGCCACAGTATGATGTCCACACCATACTGCAGAGAGCAGAATGAGGCCCATTATTCTGCCTTTTAAACTTTTTACATACTTCAATTTATAGATGAAAGCCTTTTTCATCTAGAAAACACGGCACTTCCATAAGAATAAAATATCAACCTATTTATATTGTGTGCATCCCTATTAATATGATATTGGACTTATGTCAGAGAAGAATCTAAACACATCTTTATGTATGACAAACTAAGTTATTTAACTGTCCATTACTGTATCTTTCTGTCTTGATTTGGAAGCATTGTGGATTAATGTCTTTTTCTTCTTGCAGGCAGAGTTACTAGATGCTGCAGCAGGTGTTTATATCCGATTCAGACTAGGTGGTGTAAGTAGCGTTTTAAAGAATATTGAAATATTGACATTGATTCTATATCTAGGTAATCACAACTTAATAGACTTATATTAATTGTATTCTGACAAACTAGCAAGGTTAGTATTTTATAACCAGGGTGCCTGAAATTAGCCTCCTAAATCCATTCTTAAGCACCTGACTAAATGGTCTGAATTTTCAGTTGGATTTGTGGGTGCTCTCACTGCTCTGGATTTGATAATCAGGGGTGCAGTCCTGGCCTTATTGATGTCAACAGGAGTTTTTCCACTGGTTTTAATGGGGCCAGGATTTCACCCCAAGCCTTTATTTAAGTGACTAAATATGGATTTAGTCTGAAAATTTTGACCCAAGAGTCTGCTTAGATTTTGGCCTTAAGTATTTGCCTATTAGTATTAGACAGCTGAACAGTCACTCTGGAATAGCACAAGCCCTGAGTAAGAGTCTCCTGCTTTCAAAATATCTAATACAGGATTGTAAATCTATTGCTACAGCACTTGAAATAGCTGGAAAGAAGCTGATTCATTGCTAATATTCTTCCCTGCTGCCTGGCTAGCAATTTCTAGTAAATTGTATTTGGCAGACTTCTACCCTGTAATGATTTGGTTTCTGCTTCTGACCTACTCTTCCCTGGCTAATACCAACTTATGAATAATACATCATTAGTAAACCTCACCTTGATGACATATGCTGTTAATAAAACATCAGAGCAACAGTTTGCTCTCTGGTGGAAGGCACGGTGTAGAGATCAAGGCTCTGAGCTGATTTATTACTTACAAGATTATCCAGTTCAGTGAAAGTAAGTGTGGAGGTGGATGAAGTTTTTAGATTGGAATTACGGAGCCAACATACTCTTTTCTTTACTTACCAAACATTAGCACCATGACAAAATATAAATTTGAAAAATGGTTATTTTAATCAGAACTGTCCTAGCATTTTAAGCTGTCGTATTTGCAATATATTTACAAGACTGTCTAACATGACCGTATGTTTCTAGGTTTCCATCTCTAGTGTTAGAGAGACATACATGATTATCTTTCATCATAACATTTTCCATTTAAAAAGTAATATTAGCAGAGGGAGAGAATGTATGCTTTAATTACCTATTATTCCTCTTTGAAAGTTCTTTAACTCCCTCACAGATTGTCAGTCTGTACTCCATCACCTCCATGTCAGTCTTCACAATAGGCATTCAGGAGTTCTAGGAAGAAAAATCATGGGTTAGACAGAATTTTTCCTTCTCATCTATTTACTACTAAGAGATTTGGACTATGGAAACAGGGCTGCTAATCTATATACTTCAATTGAGAACATACCAGATGGACCAGGACTTGTCAATGAAATTACAGCACCTCTGACTGAGAGAGTGGGTTGCTTGAAACCAAACCAACAACAACAACAACAACAAAAAACCCCTCTCAGTTCTTTAAAACCCATTTAGCCATCCAAGCAGCTAAATTAGTTTCACTGCAGAAATTATTACAGGTTATAATCTAATTTATTAATGTATTTTCTCATCTTTAGATCATCAGTAAGGTCCATTAAGTAAAAGTATTAATTTGCATGTACTAGCACCTTTTATCTGAGGCTATCAAATTGCTTTACAAAGACTAACTAATCCTCAGAATAGGCATCTGAGAGAAGTAAATTATTATCACTATTTTACAGACAGGAAAACTGATGAAAAGAAAGGTCTGGGGGTCAGCAACCTACGGCACACGTGCCAAAGGTGGCATGCGAGCCAATTTTTGATGGCACGCGGCGGCGGGCTGAGCAGCTCAGTCCACCACCGCTCTGGGGTTCCGGTTGCTGCCCCGTTGCCAGCCAGTGTCCCGGCCACCAGCCCCACTCAGCGCCCGCTGCCGGCCTGGGGATCCTCAGGGAACCCCAGGCTGGCAGCGGGCGCTGAGTGGGGCCAGTGGCTGAGATCCCGGCTGGCAGGAGCCGGCGGCTGGAACCCCAGAGTGGCGGTAGGCTGAGCCGCTCAGCCCGCTGCAGGTCTGGGGTTCCGTCTGCCAGCTCCTGCCAGCCGGTATCCCGGCCGCCGGCCCCCCTCAGCCCGCTATCAGCCTGGGGTTCTGCTCACCCAGGCTGGCAGGAGGCTGAGCGGGGCCGGTGGCTGGGACCCCGACTGGCAAGGAGCTGGCAGCCGGAACCCCAGACCGGCAGCAGGCGGAGTGCTGCTGGCACCCAGACTGGCAGCGGACTGAGCCACTCAGCCCCCCGCCGGCCCCGCTCAGCCCACCACCGGCCCGCTCAGCCCGCTGCCGCCTGAGTGAATGGACCCCCAGACCAGCAGCGTGCTGAGCAGGGCCAGCGGCTGGACCCCAGACCGGTAGCGGGCTGAGCGGGGCTGGTGGCTGGAACCCCAGACAAGGATCCCAGGCAAGGATCACACTAATTGATAAGATCTGCATTTTAATTGTATTTTAAATGAAGCTTCTTAAATATTTTAAAAACCTTATTTACTTTAAATACAACAATAGTTTATTTATATAATATAGACATAGAGAGAGACCTTCTACAAACGTTAAAATGCATTACTGGCACGCAAAACCTGAAATTACAGTGAACTTGGCACACCACTTCTGAAAGGTTGCCAACCCCTGACTTACTCAATTCACACAGCGAGTTTTGCAGTGTACTTGGAAGTAAAACCCACAAGTACAGACTCACAGTCCCTGTTCTAGCTCCTGTGCACACTTAACTTTTCATATTTACCAGTAAATATTTTTCAATTCCATTTCTCTTCCCAATAAACTTCCCCCATTCAGTTCAGAAAAATAAACATTAGAAGAGAAACAATAAATACTCATAAATGTTGTGTATTCTTGTGACAACACACCAAAGACCTTGCACTCACTTAGAGTTAATGGCAAAACTCCAACTGATTTCACTGAGTTGAGGACTGGATCTTTAATTTCACTCAGAATTGTAATCAGCCAATCAAATCTTCCAATTTCAGCCTATCCTGTACGGTGTTAAGCTACTTTGAAATGGGTAAAGGAACAGTTTCATGGCTGTTGTAAACCTGTTTATGTCAACAGAGTTAAACAAGGTATTAATCTGACAATTTTTTGAAAAAGTAGGAACTTTTGTTTATAACACACTCTGTCACTAGCTGGATCTCTCACTTTCAAGTGTGATATTTCTTTACAGACTAAATATCCTCCAAGTATATATTACAAAATATTCACTTATAGACCCATTGTGGATATGTGTGCTAACAGCCCTAAAGATTATACAAAGCCAGCATACAAACAGTTGCTGCCAGAGGCTATTCATGGAAAGATTTGGAAAGATGACCGCAGTGGCTGGTACAAGCGTGTGGAGAATAATGGTTGGAGACTTCTTTCAATCAGAGTAAGCAAAGAATAGCATTTACATTTTTTCTTTAAAATGTTAACTTCTTTTTCTTACATAACCTACACATTATGGAGATTTAATTTCACTCACTATATGGATCACTTCATAATGTGTGGGATCTTTATTTGAAATAATGACCTATGGTAATAGTCACTCCTTGTGAGATGTTATAATAATATCATGATCATTTATTTATAAAATGTTCCTCATCACCAGGTCACTGAACAACATAATAAATAGAATATGATTAAATTACCATAAGTACCGTACTATAAGATCTTGTGCTAAATATGAAATAGACCTGTTTATTAAAGTACAATATAATATTTAAATATTAAAATACAATTTCATACTTCTCCATATTAAGGTATAATTTTGTTTGGATTAAAAATCTGCAAGAGGAGTCAATGTACTTTTCTCTAATACAATGCATAGCTTGAAATATAAAACATATTGAAATTATGTTATGTTAAAATTAAGCCATTTATGTTCTGTTAAATTATTTTGGAAATAATTGGTAATATTTTTAAAGGTGAAAGGTTTGTACAAACATAACACAGAGTAATTACAGAATTTAATTAGTTATTCAGAGAATTATTTGGACCCCAAGAATGACTATGAACAGTATAACTCCATTTCAAGTATCAATCATCAGATGATTTAGGGCTGGATTACTTGGTATCTGAAGGTTTGTGGAGGTAAAGGCAGGTCTAAGCCATCTTTCTCTCTTCTCTGTCCTGAGTCTGAGCTGGCAAGTTAGAGCAACCACAGGGCTGCACTAATGAACAGAATTCTTTTTCAGATATGATACACAGCATTACAACATTTAAATAACTTCTAATACACTGCATAGTGACATGAATCATTCGATGTGACACCATCAGACGTCTTCTCTAATCCTATTATTCTAACATACTCCACTTCTCCCCTCCCTTAGCTCATTCTGTCCAGCCGCCTCTTCCAAGCAGGCATTTTGATGGGGTTATTGAAGACAGTATACCAGTCTCCTCATTTCTGTCTGTTCCTCCTTTTTTATTTACCAATCACTTTTCCCACTTCCTAAGTGCCTGAACCCATATAACATTAGACCAGTAGGTCTTAAGCATGGTGGACTGAGGGTCTGACCGTCAGAGGGGTGAAATATTGGAACAGCCTTCCGAGGGAAACGGTGGGGGCGAAGGACCAGTCTGGTTTTAAGATTAAGCTAGATAAGTTTATGGAGGGAATGGTTTAATGGGATAACATGATTTTAGTCAAAGGAACAGCGTGCCATGGCAGGTAAATAGTATAATGGCTGATGAGGGTCAGGCTGGAGAATCTTGCCTACGTGCTCGGGGTTTTACTGATCGCCATATTTGGGGTCGGGAAGGAATTTTCCTCCAGGGTAGATTGGCAGAGGCCCTGGAGGTTTTTCGCCTTCCTCCGCAGCATGGGGCAGGGATTGCTAGCAGGAGGATTCTCTGCTAATTGAAGTCTCTAAGCCACAGGATTTGGGGACTTCAACAGCAGAGTCAAGGGAAAGGGTAGGGACAGCTTTGTGGCCTGCATCATGCGGGAGGTCAGACCAGATGATCATAATGGTCCCTTCCGACCTTAAAGTCTATGAGTCTATGAGGGTATGCCATCCAATTTACTTCAACCCTCCACCCACATCCTGTCCCTCTTCAGGGACCACTCTCGCAAGATTGCCCTTCAGTGGGAGGTTCAATCTCTGCTTCAGACAGGGGCCACAGAGGAAGTACTATTGGGCCTCAGAGTACAAGGCTTTTATTCCCATTATTTCCTGATCCCCAAGTCAAAGGAGGCCTCAGGCCCATCTTAGATGTAAGAGAGTTGAACAAATTGCTGAAAAAAATAAAATTCTGCCTGGTTACCCTACTGACAATTATCCTTTCCCTGGAATAAGGAGACTGGTTTGACGCCCTTGACTTGATGGATACTTACTTCCATATCACAATATGTCCCAACCATAGAAAGTTTCTCAGGTTTGTGGTGAATGGTTGACACTATCAGTTCTGAGTATGTCTGTTCCGCCTGGCAGCTGCTCCTCAGGTATTCACAAAGTGCATGACAATGGTAGTAGCTCATCTTCAGAAATCAGATGTCCATGTGTCAATCAGAATCTCAGGTCCTCTCCAGCATATTCACTGCTCTATCCATATTCAATGCTCTGGAGCTCTTAAGGAGTAGAGAAAAAATCAATGCTGAGGCCTATACAGACAATAGAATTTATTGGAGCAGTCCTCGACTCTACAAATCAGGTTTGAAACCATTCAGAACCTAGTACTTCAAATGAAAGCTTACCCGCTCACAACAGCATGCAAGTACCTCAACCTGTTAGGTCACATGGCAGCATATATCTAGGTAGTGCAATACACCAGACTGCGACTCAGGATACTACAGACATAGCTGGCATCAGTATTTGCCCCGAATCGTCACCACTTGGACAAGATGGTTCAAGTGCCAGAGCTAGTCCTGTTGTCTCTGGATTGGTGGACAGACCCTCTAAAAGTTTGTGTGGGCATTCCCTTCCTTCCAACACTGCCAACACTCACTCTAGTCATGGACGCATCGTCTCTAGGTTTGGGAGCTCATATTGGATCCCTGAAGACTCAAGGACTCTGGTCACCTCCGGACCTAGAGGCTCACATAAATGTCAGGGAGTTACAAGCAGTACATTTAGCCTGCTCAACCTTCCTCTCCTACATGGGGGGAGGGGGAAGTCTGTGGAATATGACAGACAACTCAGTGATTATATTTTATATAAACAATCAAGGAGGGGCATGGTCAACCCAGCTCTGCCAGGAAGCAGTTCGCCTCTGGGACATCTATATAACCCACTCAATTCACCTCAAAACTGTTTCCCTTCCAGGGAAGCAAAACACACTGGTAGATCAGCTGAGCAGATCCTTCACCAATCAACACGAGTGGAATTGACATGTGCAGTCGCTCAAAGAAGAAACGGTTACATACCTTTCTATAACAGCTCTTTGAGATGTGTGACACATGTCTATTCCATGACCCATCTGCCTTCCCCTCTATATCAGAGTACATCCAGTATGAAGGAACTGAGGGAGGTCAGGAGCCGCTCCACCCTCTTACATCAGCGTACAGTTGTGCACAGCAACAGGAGGGCACTTGAGCCACCTCAATGGGTATTGCTGAGGGGGAAAATCTCTGACATTTGTGCACGAGGTGTGCACACACCTATAGTGGAAAGGACATATGCAACACATCTTGAAGAACAACAGTTACAGAAATGTAGGTAACCCTTTCCTTCCTTTGCATATACATAGTGACACCTTTCATCCAAAGATCTCCAAGTACTTTACAAAGGTGGGCAAATGTTACTATCTCTATTTTACAAATGAGGAAACTGAGGGTCAAAGAAGTTAAGTGACTTGTATAGGTCACGGAGAGTCAGTGGCAGTGTAGGGAATAGGAATCAGACTTCTGACTCATGTTCTCTTATTCTAGGCATAAAATCGTGCTTCTTACTTTCTCCCTCTTCCCTATTACATCTATCCTTATGCCTATTCCTTTAATCCTGTCTAGTGGTAGCCTCTGAATAACAGTTCTGGAGCTTCTCTGAGAAACCTAATCTGTGTTTGGGCATTATTTGTGTGATTATTATATAACTTCTCAGTATGTTATCCATGAGATTTTTCTCTCCACTATATTAAACAGCTTATCAGCTATTAAAGAATCAGTATTCTTTTTATGCAGAAATTTACCAAGGCAAGGAGCAATTACCATTGAATTAATGTTTGCAAGAGAAAATATACTCCTTGCATGTTTAGCCTTAAGCAACAGAGGGTCCTGTGGCATTTTTAAGGGTACGTCTTCACTTACCGGAGGGTCCGGCGGCAGGCAATCGATGTTCTGGGATTGATTTATCGCGTCTGGTTAAGACGCGATAAATCGATCCCGGATCGATCCCGGAAGTGCTCGCCGTCGACGCCGGTACTCCAGCTCGCCGAGAGGAGTACACGGCATCGACGGGGGAGCCTTCCTGCCGCGTCTGGACCCGCGGTAAGTTCGGACTAAGGTACTTCGAATTCAGCTACGTTATTAACGTAGCTGAATTTGCGTACCTTAGTCCGAAGTGGGGGCTTAGTGGGGACCAGGCCTAAGACTAACAGAAGTATTGGGAGCATAAGCTTTCGTGGGTAAAAACCTCACTTCTTCAGATGCAGCTGAAGAAGTGAGGTTCTTACCCATGAAAGCTTATGCTCCCAATACTTCTGTTAGTCTTAAAGATGCCACAGGACCCTCTGTTGCTTTTTACAGATTCAGACTAACACGGCTACCCCCCTGATACATGTTTAGCCTTGTGTCTTTCAAGTTACTGATAAGATAATGTATCTTATGCTGAACAGATAAGCAAAACAGGCAAGTGGTAAATCTTTAATTATTCTCAATGTAAAGGACCAATCATGGGGTTTATAAATGAGAAGACATGCCCAGGGGTGTAGTGGGGAAGAAAATCAGTAATGGTGTTTTTGTGAAACTAGTCCAAACAATACATCACATTTGCCAGTAGTTTTGGAGGACCATAGATCCCTTAACTGATGAGGACAACACAAAGGAAAAGGAATTCCATTACTCTAAGTTGAAGAGGAAACAAGACATTGACCGGAGAAGAAAAAGGAGAAAAATTGAATGGATGACAAAAATGTGAGTTGATGCAATTTTCAGACTGGTCATGGGTCTTTTCAGAAATCATTAGCTTTCATGGATAAATTATCTTAAAACGCCATGTAACTGTGTTATAAGTAATGAAGTTGTATATCACTACCAAGTCCTGTTGAACTTCCAGATGGAGCTAGTTCCATTTGGGGCAGCAGGATATTGCCTCTTCTATATCTGAGACTGGATAGCTCCTGCAGGAGCTATTATTTTATTGGTTAGATCCCTCTGCACTGGCGGCTGTGGAGGCAACACAGAAGGAGGTGATGTGACATTGGGCTGTACTATCTGCCGTGTGGATTTCCACATAAATATCTGGAAGCATAGAGAAAGACAGCATCACAGAGGGTGATAGTTCTTCCCAAATTCTATTCAGAAAAGAGGAACTCCACATATAGGCAGCTTCCTCTTCTGCTTGGAGATCACTGCCCCCATTATCTCTAGAATATAGAACCTCCTGCTCCCAGGAATTTTGATCTTGTTTCCCAGAGAAGATCACCCATAGCTGGAATGGCTGTATAAGCCACCGGGAACAAGCTGAGAACAAGTTCAGAAACATAACACCTTCATTCCAAGACACCAACCTATACACACAAACAATAGTCATTGAATCACTGAGTGCAAGCAGGTTCACCATCTGTGACAAAGACAACTGCTGTTGCTATATGGTAGATTTGTATGGAATACCATGGAGCATTCCTAACTGAGATTGCCAATAGTTCATTTAATAAGAGAAATCTACCATGCAGCCTAAGAAGGGTCTAACCAGAACCAAAAAAACATTGCTCAACACTCAAGACCTTGCAGCTATGGCCAGTGTCTAGCCTCCTTGTTCTAAGCAAACTAATTAAGAAGCTAGCAAAAAACATTCTCCAGTGGCTCCTATCAGTTGCCAGAATCCCGGATCCATCTGAGTCAGGCTTCAGACCAGGCCACAGTACAGACACATCACTTGTTGCTCTGTTAATGACATTCTTTGGTCCATAGATAAGGAAAGAACATCCATGCTCATCCTGTTGGACCTGTCTGACATTTGTTACTGCTGATCACTAAACTCTCTAGTCCAGCCTCCAAGAACTTGCAGGGTTGGAAGGTCACACTCTAAAATAACTCAAGTCCTTCCTTTTAGACCAAACCAATAGCTACTTATGGGCAATTGTTTATCCACCTCCAAGGTCCTGACCAGTGGAATCCCACAGAATCTTCTCCCCTATATTATTTAACATCTATATTAAACCATGTTAAGTAGGTAGGAAGGCAGATAGAGCAATCATCTCTAATGCTAGCACAATGGAAGAAAAATTGTGGCTCCCAGTACAAAACAGTTATATTTTTATAACCCCTGCTTGAGTAGGCCAAATTTTATAGTCTGTTTTCTGAAGAGAGAAAACAAATTATTCCTTGGCATTAACCATTGTTTCAGGATCAGGTGGACATGTATAAAAAGTACACAACTGCAATCCCAAGTGCCTCCGTCACCAAACAGGCATACCATTGGGTGTCATTTAACTGGACATTCATTTTATTTTAAAGATTACTTCAAAATTAATGTATTAGAAAAAATATAGCATGCAGAGGTATGAGTTTTATATAGTAACATATTCACAGATTCTAAGGGTCAGATAAATCTCTAGGATCAGTTCCACTAGCCTGACTTCCTGCATTACATAGGCTATATAATTCATACAAGTCCTTATTTGTTTTTTCGAGAGGGATAACAGTATTGTGCTGCACATCATCAGTTTCAAACACATCCGCTTAACACGGATTCATCAGAATTAAGCTCACATATGTCTATATTATAATGCAGTACCCACCTCATCACATCTAACATAATGCTACTGTCACTTTGAGGAGGAGAACACGACACCACTTTCGCCAGAGTTTCAGCAGTACAACACAACAAGCTGCTGTAATGGAAATGTTAAAGTTCCTCTTACCCCAGCCAAAGAAACAAGATAAGAAGTTGATCCCAAATTACAGTCTATGAAGCAGATGATTATTTCTGGGTGTCATTGGGTCACCATAATGAGCATTTTAAAAATAATGGGCTAAATCTTTCATTCCTTACTCAGGCAAAACTTTCCTTGGAGAGACCAGGTGTGGGAGGTAATATCTTTTATTGGACCAACTTCTGTTGGTCAGAGAGACAAGCTTTTGAGCTTACACAGAGCTCTTCTTCAGGTCTACTGAAGTCAATGGGAATTTGCATTGGCACTAGAAAAGGTTCAGAAAAGGGCAACTAAAATGATTAAGGGTTTGGAACAGGTCCCATATGAGGAGAGATTAAAGAGGTTAGGCCTCTTCAGCTTGGAAAAGAGAAGACTAAAGGGGGATATGAAAGAGGTATATAAAATCATGAGTGATGTGGAGAAAGTGGATAAGGAAAAGTTATTTACTTATTCCCATAATACAAGAACTAGGGGTCATCAAATGAAATTAATAGACAGTAGGTTTAAAACAAATAAAAGGAAGTTCTTCTTCACGCAGCGCACAGTCAACTTGTGGAACTCCTTACCTGAGGAGATTGTGAAGGCTAGGACTATAACAGAGTTTAAAAGAGAACTGGATAAATTCATGGTGGTTAAGTCCATTAATGGCTATTAGCCAGGATGGGTAAGGAATGGTGTCCCTAGCCTCTGTCTGTCAGAGGATGGAGATGGATGGCAGGAGAGAGATCACTTGATCATTGCCTGTTAGGTTCACTCCCTCTGGGGCACCTGGCATTGGCCACTGTCGGTAGACAGGATACTGGGATAGATGGACCTTTGGTCTGACCCGGTACGGCCTTTCTTATGTTCTTATGCCAGAGAAAGGAATAAGCCTACAGCAGTGGTTCCCAAACTGGGGTTCATGAAATGTTACAGGGGTTCTCGGGAAAAAATTCCCTCATGGCGGACAGAGCTGTTCCTAGGAACCCCGGACAGCACAGTGCCAGCAGCTTCCAAGAGCTAAGCAGATTTGCAAGCATACCTATCACACAGAGGAGATTTAAACTTCAAGACTCCTATAAGAAATGGAAAGGGAGGTGGATATTTTTAGCTGTTTTTAAAATTAAATAGGCAGCTAGTATTGTTTTTAAAATTATGATGAAGAACAAGTTTAAGCTTTGTTGTAACGTGCACTGTTTGTAGGGTGACCAGATGTCCCGATTTTATAGGAACAGTCCCAATTTTTGAGTCTTTTTCTTATATAGGCTCCTATTACCCTCCACCCCCGTCCCGATTTTTCACATTTGCTGTCTGGACACTCTAATTGTTTGCCTGGACTGCTCAAGACCTGAATGCTTGCGTAGGAGGAACTCTTTGAGTTGGCTTTTTAAATACCTTCATGCTGTTTCACATCTGATAATCCTTGATGAAACATACGAGCCTTGGCTTATAACAGGCTTATTCAAAGTGATATAAGCTACGAAAGTGAGATTTTGGAAGAGTGTTAGAATAATAGAATATCAGGGTTGGAAGGGACCTCAGGAGGTCATCTAGTCCAACCCCCTGCTCAAAGCAGGACCAATCCCCAACTAAATCATCCCAGCCAGGGCTTTGTCAAGCCTGACCTTAAAAACCTCTAAGGAAGGAGATTCCACCACCTCCCTAGGTAACCCATTCCAGTGCTTTACCACCCTCCTAGTGAAAAAGTTTTTCCTAATATCCAACCTAAACCTCCCCCACTGCAACTTGAGACCATTACTCCTCGTTCTGTCATCTGGTACCACTGAGAACAGTCTAGATCCATCCTCTTTTGGAGCCCCCTTTCAGGTAGTTGAAAGCAGCTATCAAATCCCCCCTCATTCTTCTCTTCTGCAGACTAAACAATCCCAGTTCCCTCAGCCTCTCATAAGTCATGTGCTCCATCCCCCTAATAATTTTTGTTGCCCTCTGCTGGACTTTTTCCAATTTTTCCACATCCTTCTTGTAGTGTGGGGCCCAAAACTGGACCCAGTACTCCAGATGAGGCCTCACCAATGTCGAATAGAGGGGAATGATCACGTCCCTCAATCTGCTGGCAATGCCCCTACTTATACAGCCCAATGCCCAACACTTATACAGTGTTGCCATTTTCATAATGTAATAAAAATACTGTAATGATAAATAATAATTAATAATAAATCGTGTGTAATAAGCATGTCATGAAAACAAATTTTGTATTTCCAAGATCACGGCTTTTATAATTTATACTCAGACAAAGGAGAAAATTCCTGGAAATATTCATTTCTCAGAGGGGGTTCGCGAGACTTGATATTTTAGTGAAAGGGTTTCACAGGTTGTTAAAATTTGGGAACCAGTGGCCTACAGAGATAGAAGAAAGAAATACCGCTCTATTTTGAAAGTGGTTGAAGTTCAGCTTTTGTCCCGTTCTGACCCGATATATAATTCAAATGGCATCCTTATATGTAAAAGGCAGGGGACACACAATTCTTTTTGTAGTATAATTTTTAAAGTTACTTCTGTTTATGTAATATCATAACATTACTCACCACAAAGAGGTTGCAAATCATTTCGAAGTGTGATGCCCAAAGAATTTCAATAAGCCTAAAATAGTTGGATTGTTTGTGGTGTTTAACAAGGTTTTCTTTAACAACAACAACAATCAGTTTTACCTTGTGATTTCTTTCTCCCTACATTACTGAGAGATGGGGCAGGCATGAAGAACGATGTATTCTTTTGAGAGGAAGAGGCAAGTCGGCCCATGTGTGTTCTTGCAAGTATCCTCCTTCCTAAACAAAGGGGAATAATTTCCCAAAGACAAGAACTAAGAATATATAGTATAAATGGGACACTCAGGTTTTCATCTACTCATTTATTCTAGGCTACTACTAGATTATCCTTCTCATAGGCATAGTCCTGACATCATTAACGTACAGGGTCAAGACAGGTACTGTATTTTCTGGCGTATAAGACTACTTTTTAACCCAGGAAAATCTTCTCAAAAGTCGGGGGTCGTCTTATACGCCGGGTGTCATCTTATAGGGCGGGTGCTGAAACTTCCGAGCCGGACTGGAGAATCTGCAGTCGCCGCATAAGGTGGGGGGAGCTCAAAAACGGCCGCGGCCGCATCCCCGCCCGATGACGAGGTGAGGGGGCGCCTCACCGGGAAGGTGTAAGTGAAGGGCGGAGCAAGCTGCAGGCGTCTGGGACGCCCGGGGTATGGAAAAAAGAGAGAGAGCGGCGCTGTGCCCAGAAAAACACGCCTCTTTCACCCGTCTGGCCCGCCCTTGTATCCTATTACCGTACCTCCTTCTCTGCCTCTCAGATCTCGCTCCTGAGGACTGCAGTGAAGCGGCGCAGGCGCACATGTGCAAGATCTGAGAGGCAGAGAAGGAGGTAATAGGATACAAGGGCGGGCCAGACGGGTGAAAGAGGCGTGTTTGCGCTACCGCTCTGATAGTCTTGGAGACAGGGAGGGCTGGGCAGGCAGGGAGAGCTGACCAATCCAAGCAGGCTTTGTATACAACAACCAGCCAATCGCCGGTAAGGTACATTGCTTGCCGTGATTGGCTGGTTGTTGTATACTGGGTACCACATACAGTACAGCACCAGTATCTGTACCTGTTCATACAGTATAGCACCAGTACATACAGTACAGTATACAAATGTCCAACAGTCAAAACCCCATCATGGCTCCACCAGCAAGAAGAAAGAAATATGAAGCCAGTTTCAAACTTAAAGTTGTAAACTTTGCCATGGAACATAATAACTGCGCTGCTGCAAGACAATATGGAGTAACAGAAAAGATGGTTTGGGACTGGAAAGCAAATGAAAAAGCATTAAAGAGTATGCCAAGGAGTAAGTGTGCATTAAGAAGAGGCACTCCACATTGGCCAGAACTCGAAAAACATGTAGCAGACATGGTGAATGAGCATCGCCAAAACGGTTATGTAGTGACACGAAATAAAATACGTTTGTTTGCACTTCAGTGGGCCAAATCTAACCCAGATCACAGCAACAGATTTAAGGCCACTGTATCCTGGTGTACTAGATTCATGGGAAGGCATAATATGGTACTGAGGCAAAAGATGAAAATTGCCCAAAAATTACCTGCAGATCTTGATAGCAAAGTAAATAGTTTCCATCGATACGTAATACAACAGCGCACTAAACATGGCTATGCGTTAAGTAGTATTGGAAATATGGATGAAACTCCAATGAATTTTGATATGGTTGGAAATAAAACTGTCCATCAAAAAGGTGAAAAAACAATTTTAATTAAAACAACAGGACATGAGAAGTCCAGTTTTACAGTGGTACTAGGATGCACAGCTGATGGCGCCAAACTGAGACCAATGATTATTTTTAAAAGAAAAACAATGCCGAAATTCAAGTTCCCTGTTGGTTGTTTTGTACATGTGAATGAAAAAGGCTGGATGGATGAAGAAGGGGTAAAGCTATGGCTTGATAATGTATGGAGCAGGCGACCAGGTGGACTTATTCAAAAATGTAGTCTACTGGTGTGGGATATGTTCAGGGTTCATTTAACTCCCAGCACCAAGCAAATGCTTGCAAGACTAAACACAGATGCGGCAGTTATTCCTGCAGGATTGACATCGTTGGTACAGCCACTGGATGTGTGCCTAAACAAGCCATTTAAAGATCGCATTCAAGAACAGTGGAATGAATGGATGGTTAGTGGCGAAAAGTCATTCACAAAAGGAGGAAACATGCGTGCTCCACAGTTGGATGTTTTGTGCAAGTTTGTCATAAAAGCCTGGAATGATATTGATGCAGAAACAGTAATCAAGTCTTTCAAGAAGTGTGGCATATCAAATTCATTAGATGGTATGGAGGACGACTACTTGTGGCAAGATGAAGAGGAAGCCGAAGCTGAGACCACACCATCTGATACGGAATTCGATCCATACGATGACTGCCTTACAAATGTATCACAAGATGTCATTGATGTACTTATGATATCAGATGACGAACAGGAGGATTTTGAAGGCTTTTAAAGGGAAACTGTCACGCCAGCAAAACCGTAGCTTGCAGTTATGATGGGCGTTGCTAACTCGCCAGGGACTTGCCCGGCACTTGCTCTCTCTCTCTTGTTTGTTATCTTCCTCCTATCATCATCAGTTCCAGTTTGGTTGACAGCTTAGAAAACAAACAGCATGGCAGCTCCCATGGGTTTATTGTCTTATCCTTCCTTTCAGCTTTAGAGTGAATTAGGAAAAGTTTAATCCACTTGCACTGTTTTATGTTTACATGTTTGATGACAAACAGCCTTATGTTTATAAGTGACAGTTTTCCTGCTAAGTACCTGCATGTCATAAGCATTTGAATTAAAATTACCATATTGAAATCAAATCTGATGTTTTTTTAAATTTTTTTTGGTGTGCGTTGGAAGAGGGGTAGTCTTATACGGCGAGTATATCCCAAACTCTATATTTTAACTGGAAAAGTTGGGGGTCGTCTTATACGCCCAGTCGTCTTATACGCCGGAAAATACGGTACTTTAACATTTTAGGGAAATATTTATAAAAGTAGCTTCTTCTAGGAGATAGGTCATTTTTTACCCTCTCATATGCCTGAAATGGTCACCTCTGGGAAGATCTCTGTTTCAGTTGTATATCCAGTGTACAAATTGTTGTGTATGGTGTGGTGTATTGTTTAAAAAACCCAGAAGTCACTTTATATGGTGGTGGAGAAGGTGATGCCTACATAACTGTTATATCATTTTGTAAAGTGCTTTGAGGATCATTTGGGATTAAAAAGTCTAATATATTTGATATTAAAATGATAAAAGAAAAAATAGAATCTATATTTAAATTGTGTACACACATACTTGATTCTCTTCCCCTCAGTATGTCACCATTAAATCAAAGTTAATAATGACTAAGGTTCATAATATTTCTATTCACAGACTGCCCATGTTATCCTTAGTTGGTTCCGCTAGAATAAGACAGTATGTTGGGTTATAGTGCCCCTTACCGTCAGAAAATATAACTGTTCCAAGCAACCTGCAAAACAAATTCTTTTTTCACTATTAGGTATTATGCAGGAAGCTTGCGGGTCAAAACGGAGGACCCTACCACTGCAATCTTAATTCAGAGAAGTGCAGAAGGCATCGTCAATGCTGTTGAGAAAGGAGGAACAGACAATGTAATGGAATGGGAAGTGGATGAACTGTTGCAATGGACAAATGCACTTAACTTCGAAGAGTAAGTATTTTTTTTGTTTGTTTGTTTTCTTTTCCCTCTGAAGGACTTTATTATCTATGAAAGAGCCCTGATGAGCCCCAGCTTCTCCCACTTTAAATCTTCTCCCTCCATTGTTCTGTACTGTGGCCTTGATCTTCTTGGAAATGTTTCAGCTTCCAAAAAGTTAACTTCCCAAAAGAATAAAATTGTGTTTAATTTCCAGGATTTTGTTAATTGTACCTTAAACTGAATGTGTGTTTATTTAATGTGCTTAGATATATTAGCCAGTGGAAAGAAATTGCAACAAGCAACTCATCAGCTAACTACCAGGGTAAGTGGTGCCAACTATAGTTGTGGTAAATGGCTTCAAACACAATTTTGCTCTCAAAAATTACTTTAAAAATTGCAGCTATGTTCCATGTTTATTGTGTCAATTATTTTTTCCATATCCACTATGCTTGGCTTCCAGGCAAAAATATTCTAATTCCCAATCATGCAAACTTGCCAAGAAATCAGTATATTTATCAGTATCATCAAGATCTGGTGATCTTTGTTATGAATATCAAAAGTGTAAGTTTTTTTTAACCTACTATGTGAAAAGGAAAAGGGAATGTAGAGTTCCAGAAAATATGAATAGCCTTTTCAAAGTCAACCCCTTTTTATTAAACTCAACTGTAACCAATTATGATTTACACATTTGCTTCTACAATCTGATTTGTTAACATTTCTCCAAACATCAGTATTGCTCATCTTTGAGAAAATAAACAAGTTCTGGTCTCGCTAGTCTTTTAAAAATTGAATTTCTGCATCATCTTTATTAGTAATGCATGTGTCTTTTTACAATCAGGTTTTATATGCAGTAATTTAGTTTCTCTTTTTTACATGTTTTTTCTCTGCTATTAGCAGGCCCGTAAACCTAAAATTAGACCTACCATATATGTTGGTTCACAGGCATATTATTTATTTGTATTATAGTAGTGCCTGGGATTCCCCACATGTGGATCAGGACCCCAATGTGCTAGGCACTGTACAAATATAGAACAAAAAAGACAGGCCCTGACCCAAAGACCTTACTATCCAAGTAAGGCCTGGTTTTAAATATGCAAGAGCTATGCTTTCCAAGTGTTCCAGTGTGGAAGATTCTTGTATAATTCATCTATCCATTTGAAAGACTCAAGGGGATACTCTACTATTTTAAACTAAAAATACACAAAACAGAATCTCTTGGGATGATGTAGTAAGATTTATTTTCATTTATTAATGTGGGTTATTGCTGATATGTGACTCCATCACTAATGTATGTAATGCACGTGCACCCAGTATATTTTAAGACTAAATAAACCATATTCTTGGCTGTAGTTGTTAGGTGGGAGCTGACAACCAGACAAAGGTGTGTGTGTGTGTGTGTGTGTTCTGTATGGGCTTACGTATTATACTGTGTGTGGTACTTGGGCTATATCCATACTTAACACTTCCAGTACTAGGAGGAGCCCTGAACCCCTCCCCCAACCTGCCCGGAGAAGCCCAGGCCAGCTACAGCCGCGCCTCCCCTCCCCAGACCCTAAGCCGCCCCCGCAGGAAAATTCAAAAGCTCGTCTCTCTTCTGGAAGAATCTGAGCTTTTGATACGTGCCATGCAGGTTCCAGGGCAGTTTAGGAGGTGGTATCTGCTACTCAGCTTCCTGGGTTCATCAGTAATCTCTTTGGAGTCCAGGGAGATTTTAATGTAATTTGATGAACCCAGGAAGCTGAGTAACGCATACTGTCTCCTCAGCCGCCCTGGAACCTGCATGGGGCATGATAATAAGCAAAAGTTTCCCCCACCAAACCCACAACTGGCATCCAGCAGCAGTGGCTGTGCCACAGGAGGCCTAATATAGCCGCCACCAATGGGCAAACACCTTACAGAAGTTTAAATAATACTTCAACAAAACTTGTAATCTCATCAAAAAAAGATATCAAGATAGTTGATACCATGTTGATTTGCATTAATTACATTACCCTCCTTTAGCTGACTGTTAATTGAGTCCGGTATCAGGTGCTCCATTAGCTTGCCTGGTATTGATGTCAGACTGGCAGGCCTATAATTACCCTTTTCAAAAATTGGCACAACCTGAGCTTTCTTCCAGTCTTCTTGAACTTCCCCAGTGCTCCAAAATTTAGTGAAAATAGACATTAATGGTGCAGCAAGCACCTCGGCCAGCTCCTTTAAAACTCTTTGATGCAAGCTATCTGGACCTGCTGATATAAAAATATCTAACTTCTGTTTAACATTTTCCAGTGATACTAGTAGAATGGAAAGAGTTTTATTATTACCAGATGAACAGAAATATTTATTGAACATCTCTGCCTTTTCTAAATTAGTATTGATAATTCTACCATTTCAATCTAGTACTGGACAAGTACCATTGTCGATATTCTTTTTGTTCCTAATATTTTTAAAATTCCTTATTGTCCTTATTTCTGCTGCCCATGGAAGTCTCCTTGTGTCCCTTGGCTTCCCTTATCAATTTTCTACAATTCCTAATTTCTGATTTATATTCATTACTATCAACTTTCCCTTTCTTCCATTTGTTGTATGTTATTTTCTATACCTGTCTTCACTTCCCTTCTAAACCAGGCTGTTTTTTAACCAGAACAGCCTTCTTCCTCAGTTGCGGGATTGTGGCTTTTGGGGCATCTAGTAAGGTGTTCTTAAATAATTCCCAAGTATCATTCACATTTTTCTATTTAAATTCTTCCTCTCTGCTAATAGCTCGTAATTGTTTTCAGCTTTGTGAAATTGGCCCTATTAAAGCACCAAGTATATATATTACTGGTCTGGATTTTATTCAGCTTGCACAATATAAATGTGATCAAGTCATAATCACTTGTACCTAAGCTACATTAACATTTAGTTTGGTAATCAGTTCCTCTTTATTTGTTAGGACAAAGTCTAATATAGAATCCTCCAGTGAGGGCTGCAACACTTTCTGAGTTAGGAAATTGTCATCTATAACGTTTAGAAATTACAAGGACATTTTAGTACTGGCAGCATTATCTAGCCATTAGTAAAGAGAGATTGGACAGTGCAATGGAACGTATAAAAATTTGATTTTTCCACCGATTCTGGAAGAGGTCAGGGTTGTGGGTTTTTTTTAATGTAATTTACTAAAATTGATGACTAATATTAAAATGATTGTACGACGCAAATAAAAAGCCTTGAGTATTTTTAATTAACAGTAATGCTGTCATCAGAGAAAACAATGTAAAAATATCTCCCTTATGCTACCACTGCTCCAGTGACAGAAACACAGTTGCTGAAGCAGTAGGGAATCCAAAGTTAAATTGATATAAACCAGTTATAAACTGATGTGTGCCCTCACAGGTGTTTCAATTGATTTAACAAAATTGATTTAAAAACAATTTTAGTTAAATCTGTGAAACTGTTGTGTGTAGACAAAGCCTTAGTTAAGTCAGCAAGAACCACTCTTCTGTTTATTGGCCATCTTGACAAAGCAGCTCACAATGACGCTCTATTTAGACATTATGCAGTGACCTGGGCTGTATTAATATGCACCATCTCATAGAAGATTGGAGGGTGGTGGGACAAGTCAAAAGAAGGCCAAGATACAAATAAAGGGCCAAATTCTGCTCTCATTTGCACTGTGTAAATCCAGAATAACTCTGTTGAGTTCTATAGATTTACTAAGGAGTTACTCCACTGGGAAAAGCAACAAAGAGTCCTGTGGCACCTTATAGAATAACAAATGGATTGGAGCATAAGCTTTGGTGGGTGAATACCCACTTCGTCAGACGCATGACGCTTTTCCCCTGGGAAAGTAGAATTTGGCCCACAATTTATTCTTGTGGGGGAGAAAAGGGGAATATCTTTCATTGTTGGAAAATTAGACTGTATTTGCATTTGATTTTTTAACAATGGTATAGAATAAAAGAAAAAATAAAGCACTGCTAGCAAGGTATGTTTCCTAAAGTTGTTTTTGTTCATCCTAATTTCCTCCATCTCGCTAACACAAACAGAACTTTTTAAGCAGGGTTATTCAAGTGTGCTGAGTTTGAGTTTAATCTTTGTTATTTTAAAACAGCATTATATGTTTGTTTGTTTTTAAAGTTACATGTATGAATATTGTAAAGAGAAAAGAACTATGATAGGTCAAAGTGTAACTGTGGGACAGTTAGTTTAAATAATATCTATATTACCTCTCACAGATTTTTCTGACCAATGTTTCAATTTTTTTTTTTTAGGTTTCCAGTTTATTGTATCACAACATGATCCATGTGAATTCTCACAGCTATCCCATGGAAACATCCAGGAAACACCAATCCCTAATCCATTACCTTTAAATGAAACAGACTTCAAGTCAGGGACATCTAGAACACCATTAAACTCACCTTGTAATCTCCCAATGGATAACAATTCTGAATGATAATTTTGCTCCTATTCATTAGAATACTATTTTGCTCTACTTCAATTTGATATGAAATGGAGCTATAGCTTCAGCAGTTAGAGCTGATTAAACAAGAAATCTGCATGTAAAACACAAACGTGCTGCATGATTCTCTCCTCTATAAAAACAAATTACAACAGTATCCAAAACTGGTTTGAATCAGTCATAATGTGCTAATAATAACCTCCCCTATTTTTCTCCCTCTTCTAGAACACCTACATTCTATACAATAAAATTATGCCAAATGCTTCAGCAAATATTATAGTGATCTGTTCTTTCTATAGATTTTTTTTTCAGGCTCTAATATAAAGTGGATGCTTACAACTGATACTTATCACTTCCAGGACTTTTAAGCTTCAAAATGTTTTGAAAACACTTATGAGTCCATTAAGCCTTGAAGTATCTCTGTGAGGTAGCTATGGATTACCCCCCATTTTAGCAGTGAAGAGACTGAAGGTTAAGTGACTTGCCCAATGCCATCTTCTTGCTTCTATTTGACACACACTGTTACAGAGTTCTAAAACCCAGCAGATCCTACACAGTATAACAATTGTATCAATGGAATTTGCTGCTCTGAAGGCAGAGCAGCTACTGAATAGTTACGTTTCAGAGCAGGGCTGAATGGAAAATGTTAACCTTGGTCTGAAACTACCTGAAAATGGGGGTTGGCTGGGAGGGGGTTCTTTTTTGTTTTGAACTAGAGCACCATCATTTCATGTTTCTTAGTAGTGGGTCTACAGTACAAAAAACCCTCTAAAACAAACTAATGGGAATTGGTCTGAGATGGCAGAACACATAATGGCCATATTGGGTCAGACCAAAGGTCCATCTAGCCCAGTATCCTGCTTTCCAACAGTGGCCAATGCCAGGTGCCCCAGAGGGAATGAACAGAACAGGTAATCATCAAGTGATCCAATTCCCTGTCTTTCATTCCCAGCTTCTGGCAAACAGAGGCTAGGGACACCATCCCTGCCCATCCTGGCTAATAGCCATTGATGGACCTATCCTCCATGAATGTATCTAGTTCTTTTTTGAACCCTGTTATAGTCTTGGGCTTCACAACATCCTCTGGCAAAGAGTTCCTCAGGTTGACAGTGCGTTGTGTGAAGAAATACTTCCTTTTGTTTTAAACCTGCTGCCTATTAATTTCATTTGGTGACCCCTAGTTCTTGTGTTATGAGGAGTAAACAACACTTCCTTATTTACTTTCTCCACACCAGTCACGGTTTTCTAGACCTCAATCAGATCCCCTTAGTCTTCTCTTTTCCAAGCTGAGAAGTCCCAGTCTTATTGATCTCTCCTCATACAGAAGCTGTTCCATACCCCTAATCATTTTTGTTGCCCTTTTCTGAACCTTTTCCAATTCCAGTATCTCTTTTTTGAGATGAAGCGACCACATCTGCACACAGTATTCAACATGTGGGTGTACCATGGATTTATATAGAGGCAATATGATATTTTCTGTCTTCTTATCTATCCCTTGTTAATGATTCCCAACATTGTTAGCTTTTTTGACTGCTGCTGCACATTGAATGGATGTTTTCAGAGAACTATCCACAATGACTCCAAGTTCTCTTTCTTGAGTGGTAACAGCTAATTTAGACCCCATCATTTTATATCTATAGTTGGGATTATGCTTTCCAACGTGCATTACTTTACATTTACAACATTGAATTTCGTCTGCCATTTTGTTGCCCAGTCACCCAGTTTTGTGAGATCCTTTTGTAGCTCTTCACAGTCTGCCTGGGACGTAACTATCTTGAGTAGTTTTGTATCATCTGCAAATTTTGCCATCTCACTGTTTACCCCTTTTTCCAGATCATTTATGAATATGTTGAATAGGATTGTACAGACCCCTGGTGGACACCACTATCCACCACTCGCCATTCTGAAAACTGACCATTCCTAACCTTTGTTTCCTATCTTTTAACCAGTTGCCAATCCATGAGGACCTTCCCTTTTATCCCATGATAGCTTACTTTGCTTAAGAGCCTTTGGTGAGGGACCTTGTCAAAGGCTTTCTGAAAATCTAAGTACTATAGCCACTGGATCCCCCTTGTCCACATGCTTGTTGGCCCCCTCAAAGAATTCTAGTAGATTGGTGAGGCATGATTTCACTTTAAATAAACCAAGTTGACTCTTCCCCAACAAATTATGTTCATCTATGTGTCTGACAATTTAGTTTCAACCAGTTTGCCTGGTACTGTGTTAAGCATCGGGTCATAACTAATCTTTTTAGTGAAGACTGAAGCAAAATAGACAAACATCTCAGCCTTCTTGGTGTCATCTATTATCCCTTCTTCCCTGCTAAGTAATGGACCTACATTTTATTTTGTCTTTCTCTTGTTCCTAATGTATTTATAAAACCTCCTCTTATTGACTTTTGTGCCCCTTGCTAAGTGTAACTCATTATGTGCCTTAACCTTTCTGATTTTTTCCATCCATCCATACTTAACTATTATTTGGTTCTCATCCTGAAAAATCTGTTTCCACTTCATGTAGAATTCCTTTATTATTTCCAGACATTAAAGAACTCCAAATACAGCCATATTGGCTTCTCATTATTCTTCCTTTCTTTCCTTTTAATTGGGATAGTTTGCTGTTGTGCCTTTAATATGGTCTCCTTGAGATATTGCCAGTTCTCCTGAACTCCTTTTTCCCTTAGATTTTCTTCCTGTGGGACCTTACCTACCAGTTCTCTGAGTTTGTTAAAGTCTGTTTTTTTTTTTAAAGTTTGTTGTCCCTATTCTGCTGCTCTCACACATTCCTTCCTTTCCTTAGAAACAATGAATTTATCATTTCATGATCACTTTCACCCAAGTTGCCTTCCACCTTCAGATTCACAACCAACTCGTCACTGTTATTCAATATCAAGTCTCAAATTGTTGCAGCACCTCCCCCTGGGTACTTCTTCCACCTTCTGAAACATGAAATTGTCCGCAGTGCATTCCAAGAATGTATTTTAGATTTTTGCATTTTGTTGTATTGCTTTTTCAACAGATATCTGGGTAGCTGAAGTGCCCCATTACTACCAGGTCTTGTGTTTTGGATATTTGTTATAGTAATGCATCATTGACTTCTTCCTCCTGACTTCATGGTCTATAGCAGAACCCCTAGCCTGTTTGTAATATCAAAATAAAACAGTTTTGCTTAAATAACCTTTACAAAGTTTATCAACAGGATTTTTTTTGGGGGGTGAGGCTTCCCTTGTTATACCTTACATTATGGAATTCATTCCAAAACAACTGTGGGGAAAAAAACACACAAAAAAGCTGACCTTTTGCTTGGACTAACGGGTGAAACATTGAATAAACCGAAGATTGTTTTGGCAATAAAAACAACTTATGGGCTGTAATCTGTTTCAGGACTTTCTATAGCTATAATATATATAGAGAGAGAGAGCGAGAGAGTGTAAAGGGAGGGGTTGCAAACACTTTGACAGACGGTGTGTGTGTGTGTGTGTGTGCGTGTAGAGAAACCCCTGCACTCATGGCAGGACTATGTATTATCTAGACCATTTAACCTAAGCAGGAGATATGGTATAACTTGACTTCTACATCAACTTCTGTAAATCAATTCCAAGTCATACTCATGATAAAAGCGAGATATTTAACACACTCTTCTCTATGCATTCCTTCTCTACGGCAGCTCCCAATTTTTCCAATCATGGTCTTCACTCCCTTGCCCCATCCCCCCCCCCCCCCCCCCCCCGCTAAAATGATCAGTTTAGTTAATAGTGACATTAAAATATCATCATTAGATTTTTGGTATCAACATTCAATAGATCAATGGAGCAAGGGGAGTTCATACCTTTCGAAGTCTTTGTTTCAGGTTGTCTGCAGACTCTGCAAGACAACACTGCAGCAGCTTACACTAGGTTCAGGCTTTGAACCGCAAAAGTAATAATAATAAAAACATATCTTCAACTTTTAACAGTCACGCAATTGAATTTCACTACGTCATCTTAGCAATCATTGCTAACAATGATATCTTTATTGAAATTTTTTCACGAAAGCGTTATAGCTCTTGCAGGTACAGAAGATTCATATTCATATGGAAAATACAATGAGTCATGCATTACCACATGCAAATATAATATACATTTTATGAATTCACAACTTCTCAGTTTTAAACAAAGAGTTTTTTGTGGTGAAATCAGATGTGTATTCTAATATGTATTCTTTAAGCCCAAAGTTCCGTAGCAACACAACTCACTTCATAACTACTGGGAAATTAATTAGAAAGTGTGTGGTGTTGGCCATTAGACATCATGAAAGGTTCCAGTTCGACAGTTATGGAGACTGAAGTCTTCACTTTCCCCAAACAGCCTGGCTTCCCCACACTACCCTGCCAACTTAGCTCCATCGCTGTTCTGGAGAAATCTTCTCTAGTGGTAGAAATGGTAGGTTCAGGCTCCACAGTCCATTGAAATCTGTGGCCTTTTTGCTGAGATTTGAGGTTGGACACTTGTCCAGCAGAAACTGCATAAACACCAATAGTTCATTTTACATATGGAACAAAGTTGTCACTGGCTTTAAAAAAATATAAATCTAAATCTATTAAAAAACAACAACCCTTCCCTTCATATCATACACTCACAAAGGCCTAATATTTTCCTTAGAAACAGTCTATAAAAATTCATCACATTTTTCAAGCATATAACAATTAACATACTCCAAGGAAATACAAGAATATAAAAAAATGCAATATAACATGGCTTCACTTATTTTTACATTACTAATATAGTAAATGTATATGGCTCTTCGATATTAATCTACCTCACTTTCAATGCTACTGCACTTCAGTTTCTGCCTAACCATTATTCAGAATAAAATGCCATTTGCACTTCATGTATTTATTAAAGGTCTTTTCTGGGTCTCTCATATACAAAGGAAAATCCAGGCATGTGGCTCAAAAATATACAGTTTAGCAGTCAAATACAATATTCACTTTTCCAGTTCTTACTTTTAAAAAGAGAGAACTACTGCAACATACAAAAACCGAAAGAAAGCTCAATGCTTAAATGGTCTCTGTTGGGTGGTGTGGAGTACTGTGGCTTGACACCAGTAAATTCACTGTAATTAGTTTAACAAGGTTAGAGTAAAAACTGAGTCCTCAGAATAAATGCTAGTGCATCACACATTAACATCACTTAATTAGGTATTCCTCCACAAATGTAACGTTGTCTATGTAAAATTAATACATCATCTTTCATTATGAATAATGAAAGCATACAAAATTTATACACATTTCTTTTTTGCCATTAATGCAGCTTGGGCAATGAAAACAGATTAATTTCATTTTCTTGTCCTCATGCACACTGAGTTCACACAACACTATAGTGGAATGTTTAGCTCATCTCTGAAGCTAAAAATTAATGAACAGTTTATTCATATTAGATTGATGATTTATTTTAACACAAAACCTAAATTTTGGGCCTACTTAGATGACAGTGTCCCTTTCGAGGGGGATTCTCCATAACAGGTGCAGTCGGGATAGAGTTTACCCAAACACTTATGTGCTATATCTATACATGTAATAGGAGCTAGAACCCTGGCCCAATTAAACGTGAGTCCCTTACAGTTATTTTGATGTTTTTTAGAGGAATGGTAACAAAATTGCAGGCCATTAAATCAATAGCCCAGATTTTCAGAAATAAGTGCCTAAGGTTAATTTTATATTTAGGCCTCTAGATAAGTTACCGGACATTCTTATGTGCTCAGCATCCAGCAGCTCCCACTAAAATCACTCAGTATATTTGAAAATCGGGTCACACTTATTTAGCAGCCTAACTTTGGACACCTATTTTTGAAAATCTTGGCCAAAGGCTTTTTGCTCCATGTGCTCCTGCTTGCCATCCCACAGTTGCATGCCAAGACCCTTCTCCTTTTCCTAGATGATGTCATTAATACTACAGTATAGTGGGGCACTTGTCCTATCAGACATATTTAATTCTGAGGTGTAGCTACAAACTACTGTCCCCTAATGGAAGTCAATTTCACTCTTCCCCTACTCTCTAGAGTAGGAAACCCAGGATGCAATTTTAATGCTGAATCCTAGACTGATGAGTGTGAACATAAATGTATGGATATTAGAGAGACAAGGTGGGTAAGGTAATATATTTTATTGGACCCACTTTCACCGGTGAGAGACAAGCTTTCAAGCCACAGAGAGCTCTTCTTCAGGTCTGAGAAATGTATATTAAAAAGCTTGTCTCTCTCACCAACAGAAATTGGTCCAATAAAAGATATTACCTCACCCACTTTGTCTCTAACAGAAATGTGTGTCTGCAGCATCACCAAACTAAAAAAGACTTGTCTTAATTTCTACCAGCAGTCTGGAATAAAATGTGTGTAGAAAAATAAATTTTAAAATTACAATGAAATGGCAAAAATAAGGCAAACTAAAGTCAGTGAAATGCTAAATTAGGCCAACACTCCATCATTAACTTACACTGCTATGAAAAAGGCAGAAAGTCCATATTAAGGATTTTGTTGAATTTTGTCAGACTTCGTATCTTTTATTTGTACTTTTTTAAATAAAACAAAAAATATTTCAGGAAGGATTTCAAAAGGCATAACATGGAGACTATGGACTGAACAGAGTTCCCTATTACACATGCTTATTGACTATCTTACCAAAGTAGGCAGTTTCATATATTACAAAGGGGCAAGCAATGAAATGTAACAAGTAAAACTGCACACACTCAATAAACAAGTTGTGCATTCAAAATATAACTCTAAAGCTTCCAAACACATTTATTTCAGACATCCAAAGAGTGTTTGCTCTTGAGCTAGACCCTGTATGTCAGGTTTCAGGCCAGGATCAGTCTATTTTAATAGGTGAGTTGGAGATAAAGTTAATGTCATTGCTTAAAACGCTAAAAATCATGGTTTATACAAGGAAAGTGTCAAAACAATTTAAGCTACAGCAGCACAAAAAGCAGCACTATATTATACTTGGCTCAAAGATCATTTATCTAGAAAATACTGTGCAATAATGTCCCATTTTCTCATCATCAGCTATATAATTAGGCTACAAAATACATAAGAACCTATCAGTTCATTGGATATGAAATTATTTTTAGCGCTAAACTTTTATATTTAACGTTTCCCTTTTTGTAGTTTTGTCCAGTATCACTTCAACATAGGCTTTAAGATACAGTGTTTCTTCTTCTTTTGTAACACATTTAAGTGACTTATTTGATGTCTTTTAGCTTACAAATCACTCATTCAGTAGAGGTAATAATATAGTCTATAAATGTTATACAAATCAAGCTCTAGATGCTTAACTGATATCCAAGATTAGATGAATGTTTTAAAAAGGTTTTGCAAGAACACTGTACATGCCATCTCACTGCAAGCAAAAAGTATCTATTCCTGGAAGGTCAAAAGATTTTCTTAGTATGGTATAGGAACACCAGAATACTTCACTTGGGGTTTTGTGTATGGTGAACACAATTCTGGAGATTAACAATATAATCTGATAAAAATCATTTAAAAATTAAAACACTTGTTTCAGTACTACTGCTTTATAATCTACACAGTTGATTCCGATATAGTATTTCAATTAAGAAACATCAATATGAAATGCTGACCCAGCCACCCTTCCCCCCAAATAAAACAGGTTTCCTATTCACTCTTTAAAACCTATTGGATACTTCAAGATCATACCCAGGGCTTCCACCCTGGAAAGAGCCGACTGAGGTTTTTGGGATCCATGGCCTGCTGTATCAGAAGGTTCACCTGTCCTCCCACACTGAGCACTGTTCCCTCCTCTACACCTTTCAGCTTCTCCTGAAGCCTCATCAGGACACGTTCTGCAACTTTGTTAAAACTCTGGTCATCTCTGATATTAAAATAAAAATGACAAATAATCAGATTATACATGGGGCCCGAATAGGATGAACAACTTTGGGTAAGAAGAGAAAAGTACGAAATCCAAGGCAAGAAATAAAGAAGCACCTCTTACCTGGCTTTTCTGTTACATTCCTGATCACTGGTATTGAGTGTGGAGTTGATGTCAGCCTCATCCTCTGGTCTCTGTTGCAAATACAATGCTTTCAAAGGATTCATGGTCCAGTCAAAGAGAGGATCATAGAGCAGCACCTACATAGGAAAGAATTATCTGTTTAAATTAAGTTTTAAACTACAACTAGTTCAATGCCCTAACAGGAAGAGATAAATAAAACAGCTGATGCCCATGCTAGACACACGGCTAAGATCCTCTTATTTGGCATAATCCAGTAGAATCAGAATGTCTCAATTAAGCAGACATGGTACAGAATCAAAACCCCTACAGTTCTGACCATCCCCAGACACCGGAGAACTTCTGATCCAATCCAAATTTTGCTGCATTGTCCCATCTCTACAATTAAAAGGTCATTATTTTTAATGATTAAATATTGTTATTGGTTTTCAGTACACAATCTAATTCTCCTTTTTTAATTCCTTTTTAATTTTCAAATTATTAAGAAGCTTGTGTAGCAAAACACTGTTGTTTCTCTTATTTTGCTGAGTGTTTGGTTTGTGTTAGCATTAAAATATAATATATGGAGATATACCTATCTCATAGAACTGGAAGGGACCCCGAAAGGTCATCGAGTCCAGCCCCCTGCTTTCATTAGCAGGACCATTGTTTTATGGTTGTGCCTTGAATATTATGTTCTTTAAAAATAACATCATGTTGCCAGGGCAAAATACCCAAACTGATATTTTCTATTACACTGCATGAAATCACCACATTTTGTCTATTGAAAGTACTGTATAAAAGGGATTTAATTCCCATGGCATTGGTCCTTGTAGGAATGCTATATTTCTCTCTGGAAGTTTCTGGATACTGAATAACAGGCAATTTATTTTAATAATTTATAAGCCTGAAACGGTTACCACAGCAATGTGAGCTGGTGACTGTTTTGAAAAAGCTACATGCATGAGTAATTCTGGAAAATGCAATGGAACTACAATGTGAAAAAGCTTGTTACAAATATTCATTTGTAGCTGACAGTAAGAGTCACAACATTCCAGTCTGTATATATGAAGGCAGGGAATTAAAAGTTTTCTTTCAGTTTTCCATCAGGAAGCATGAAGAAACATTTACCTCCACGATAGTCAGCAAAGCTTCTTGGGAATTTCTCATAACAACCATAGTCTTCTCACAGCATCTACAAAAGATTTTTTTTAAATCACATTTTTGGATTTTCTCCCATTTCAGTAAAACCAAAGACTATTTTTCTATCATTTAAACAATTGGTATTCATACCCTTCTCAGAGATTATTTTACCACAAGATTATTCTCACTGAAGCTTCCATTTTAGAAAATTACTGAGGAATTTCTGACCTGATAAATTTTTCTGTTAGCAGCTTCTCTCTCCATTCTTCACTAATGGGCTACTGTCCCACACCTCTGAATTTGTAGGCAGCCCAATGTTGTTGCTGGAGGCTTCAAGACTAGCCATGAACTTCAGCTCAGGCCAGCAGACGAGTTCTTCCTAAACTGCAGTAACACTCCAGCAACCGTTTATTAGCAACAACTTAACAAAAACCTGATATAATTGTGTTAAGGTTAATTAATATATGTCCAAGTGTCCTACTAGACAAAAAAATCAATTTGTATTCCAGTCACTTACCAAACTGCCAGGGAGGGTTGAATGAGGAGAGAAAGTGCTAACAGCAAGACGATTAGCAGGTAAGAAATTTCTCATTCTGTTGCACCTCTCCTCATTCATCACTAATGGGAAGTAGTGAGCAGCGAATCACAGAAGTAGGGAGGAAAGGAGAACAGATTTTTAATTATTATAGTAAAATAATAGGCAAGAATGGCTGTTCCCCCATATAAAGAAAGCAATATAAACTAAGAAGTTATCTGGGAACTAACCCAGTCATCATCATCATCATCATCATCATGTTCCCATTACGCTCTGGTGTTTAGGGCAGCGACAAAGCTCCTCCACTCTTGCCTGTTTCTGGCAAGGCTTTCAATGGTTCCCCAGCTGTGTCCCAGGTTTTTCAGCTCAGCTTCCACAGCTCTTCCCCATGTTGTTTTTGGGCGGCCTCATTTTCACTTGCCTTCAGGTGCCCATCTTAATGCTATTCCGGTGATAGAATCGGTTTCCATCTGAAGCACATGGCCAATCCGTCTCCAGCGCCTCCTGGTAATGATGGTGCTCATATCTTACTGGCTGCACTGTGTGAATAGATCTTGGTTTGAGACTGTTCTGAGCCAAAAGCTATGGAGGATTTTTCTGAGATTGTATGGAATGAAGACAGTTTCAACATGTCAAAAGCCGAACCAGCCCAGTAGTATCTTCTTATTAAAGGATGCCTCTGCAGGGGAATGGACACTTAACTTTGCAAGTCTTCCTTTGATGAGGCTCATACACTTTCCCCCCATTGCTCTTAGATGCCTACATATTGACTGGTCATTGTTATAGACAGTTTACTGGACTCGAACTGCTGGTCTGATCCTATGTGGCCATGTTTGTGGTCTTAGGTCAGACACGCCACTGACAGAGCTGTCAAAGTGAACTACAAGGATGTGTACGCTGAGATTTTGGAAATTTGTTTTCCAGGTATGTGCCCCCCCCCCAATGAATCTTGCTTCCACTGTGAGCATGAAAGAGTCCAGGGTGAAAACTGGGTCACCTGTCTGCATGTTGTTTGTATTCAGCTGCCCACAAAGAGACATTCAGATGTGATCTGAGAATGACACATAATTTTGCACTGCATCAGGTGTGTGGTTCCATGTCCTCAAAAGGAATTTCTACAGGTGCATTTTGAGGAATCCACTCAAGGGATGAAGCCAAGGCATGGCACCAGCAATCCCAGACACTGGAGATAACTGGCTATGGATGAGCCCTGCCAGGACAATAAAGTTTTGGATCTCTGGAACTTTTTCCAGAGGTGATAAAATTATGGCCAGAGCCATGTCTGTTTTGACCCTGGGTGAGCAATTCTTGGCATTGGCTTCAAGAGCTTTTCTTCATTTGAACAGGGGATATAAATCCTTTGCAGCAGTGTCCAGTTTGAACTGGTCTGTTCCTCCAGTCACTAATTGGTCATGTTACCTATTGCATGGTTATTGGTGTGTAACTTGCGACCTGAGCCTGCTGTGACTATTACCACCTATTTCTTAAGACTCTGGGTGCTGAGAACACCCAACGTTCCTAGGGAGTCTCCCATCCAAGTACTAGTCAGCATAAGCCTGTTTACCTTCTGAGATCAGACTGTCCTGAAGAAAATCCAGAATAGCTGGGTAGCAGGGTTCTTGGGGGTTTTGTTTTCCCTTGATACCACAAGATAAACTTTATCCAGATTCAGGTTAGACCTTTCGTGTTCAAGCTTCCTGAAGAAGAGTAAACTCCCATTCACTCTGGAGGATAGTGTAAGCCTGATTAATAGTTCTGTCCCAACAGCCAAGCTGTCAAGTATAAATGGGCTGGATGGGGGATAGGACCTTGGTAAAGGATGTCTGGTCTCATTTCTAGATGCAGTGGAGGGAGGGGTTTCTAACATTATGTCTATTAGGTAAAAACCATGTTTTCCTTGGCTAATGTGCAGCTAGATCTATCACACGAAAACAAATCAAAATTGAAGTTATACAGAAGACTCTCGACACCAGTCTTACAAACAACCAGTTTTATATGAGCAAGTTGACATGCCTTCATATTCTGATGCCTTCGAAGCATTTGAAATGGCTTTGCAGTGGTCTAAAGGCAAGAAGAAAGTGATGCAGTGCATCATAAGGCAACTTATGCTACATATGTACAGTGACTGAGGTGTTCTATTTTATGAACTACTCACTATAGGCTGCACTAACAGCATAGGGTGAGTAGAGCAAGTGCAGCCTAAGGGCTGTCAATCAAGGTGTCTGCTGGGTTACCATTGCGCATCTGCACATGTGCAGAAGGGACTCCTGGCCAGAGAAGTGCGGGTCTCCAGAACCTGTTATGGTTGTTCCTGCCTAGCACCAGTTTCTTATCTTACCCAGCAACAGTTTCTGATTTCGTAACCTGTTTTTCTGTACTGATTGGTCAAGTGATAATACCTATATATATTGTACATTATTATCAGTTCTTTGACAAGCAATCTGGCTAAGGGTGTGCGTATCAGACCAGGCGGAGGAACCCACAAAGGGGCACTAGTGCCACGAAAGGGAAAGACCTAGCAGAGTGCTCCCCAGCACTCCCCAGTAAAATAAGGGTTCTACCATAAAACGAAATGGTCAAGAGAAACTGCACCATCAACTTGTTCCATTGCCAAAGGGAGAAAATCTAGTGGCCTGCACTGATGGGAGTCTCCAGCAACAACTGACCACCTCTGAACTCCATCACTGGGCAGCATTAACCCATTAGTGATGAATGAGGAGAGAAGCTGTGCAACCGAAGGACAATATTAAAGATTCCATCATCGATTGTTACATGATACTAATTCAGATTTGGTTATTCTCCACAGGAAGTTAAGAGTTCTCTCAACACTCTCTGCACTATATTACATACTATAAACAATCATAATTTAGGAGACCTTCGGCTGCCCTCTTAGACCTAAGAAGCATCGCTTACCTTCTAAAGACTCCCTCCACGCCAGTAATGCCCATCCCATCCACAATGTCTCTGGTTAACCTAAAGGGAACAGTCTCTGGTGTGGGAAGGATTTTGCCCTGTTCAAAAGCAACCCCTGAAGTAAGAGATATAGTGAAATGTTACAAAAATGTTTAGGAAAAGCAATTGAAAGCTTTTTTTTTTTTTAAACTTTTCCTCTTACCTAAATCTATGTGCACCAATTCTGCAGTTTGCTCATCTATCAGGATATTCTGTACGTGTCTATCTCCAAGCCCAAGTATGTAACCAACTGAAAAGAGATTATCTCAAAATGAAACGATTTGTATGAAATCATGATTTGTAAAACTACTTTACATTTGAGTGTACATGATTGCTCCTTAGCATACATGATTACGCCTTACACAATCACCTTTGTAAAAATGCTGAAAAATCTAATAGAACATATTCATAGAATAAGCTTGATTTATGTAAACAATTTAAAAGTAAGAGAAAAATAATACACACAGTTCTATATGCATACATGTAGCTCCAGTATAGAATACCAAATGTCATGCAATAAGTTTGCAACCAAAGAGATGAATTAGATAAAATAGGTGAAAGTTTCTGCTGATGTAAATGTGCACAGGTCTATTTCAGAGGAGTTCTTCCCATTTGCATCAGCAGACAATTTAGCCCTATGACTTCATAAAACTGGTCCAAGAAAGAAAGTAGATTCACAGTAAAATAAAGAACAAGTCAAAAACATTTAATATGCAGTAGAACTCTCACATCTGGATTTTGCGACTCTATAAATTTTATAAATACATTCAAAAGAAGCAATCTTTCCTCACTTTTCAGCAAAAAGATTTGCTAGGAGATGCTGTAGTGAGTGACTACTAGCAAGGTTTCATATTTTTACAATACAGAGTATTTCATAAGTTCATTCTGGCATATAATAAATAACACAACTACAATTGTCAAAATAAATGTACATCATGCATTTTGTGATGCATGATCTTTTCCTTATTAGCTGACAATGAACCCATTAATTTGCTAAATTCAGTCATTCACAAATAAGTCTCTCCGTCATATGTCAATCAATAGATTCCATTGTACTGTATATAACATACTGAATTCCAAGTATGGAAATAATCTTTGTGTGAGAAAAAGTATGAAAGGTTATGGTTCTGTATAGGGCTGTGCACACCACTTAAGCTGCATGTTGAGGTCTTAAACATGTCATTGGGCTGTGTGCAGGCCCACTGCACAGGAATTTACCCTAGGAGAAGGCATACATGCAACATGCTAAGTATGTTCATCTTATATTAAATAGGGATTCTTGCCATGTTGTTTAGACCTAAGATAGAGCCTACTTTAACACTCACTCTGCTATCGGATGTCGTCCAGAACTTAAATATTCATTTTAACTCCAGAACTCAATTATCCAGGAGTTAAGAAAAAAAAATAACAATTTTACCTTATTAAAAATCCACTTTTTGCATTTCCTTGTTAACTGCAGCAGCCATTAGATAAAAATCCCTCTCCCCCCCCCAAATTGAGTATATTACTATAAATACCACTAATGATGCTGGTTCACAAAGAAAGTAAAAATGGAGCCTCCCTTTGATTCAGTTCTTGGGGGAGGGAGGCAGTGGAAATCAGTGTTTGACTGGAAATATGTTTTAAATCTTCTGGGACTTAAAAAAACCTTATAAAAAGCAAAAGAGCAATGTTTGATACTGTCTTTCTAGTGAGACAAATGGAATCATTGTTTCAATAAACTGGGTGCTGGAAGTCATCATTTAAAAAAACAACAACCTGTTTTTGTTATTTTTTATTTCCCATTCAATATGTCTTAGCTTAATTGCTGTTACCGTAAAATGTTCTAATCTCCTTGTTTATAGTTATGCTAGTTATTACCAACATTAGGTTTGAAAATATATTATCTTGAAAACAATGACAGCAGTTGCTTTACATACCGATAGATGATGTAGCCACACTGCGAGTATATGCCAATCGTTTCTCAAACCAAACAGCTGGGTCCAGGAATTTTTCCATGCAGAAATAGCGAAACACAGGTTGAAAATTCTGGCAAACGTCCATAAAGATGTTGTATTTCTCTTCAGAATGCTGTTTTTGTGCATCCTTTAAAAAAACCACAAATAAATTAGCCATGATTTCACCCATTAACTAATTTGGATGGAGCCTACTCCATTCTTTGGAAAGCAATACACAATGCTCTACTCCCATATCAAATTCTCTCTCTCTAACATAGATACACAATCTTGCAGCTGTGATAAAACTTCTCTGTATTAATGGTAATAATTAAATTATTTTCTAGTTTTCATAAATTACCGTGTTCTCTCATTATGATGAAAAACACTGACAAATGTAAATTAATTTTGCAAAATATGGCATACCCTGTTGGGCTTCCACAAAACTGAGCTTTGATAATGGAAGGGATTATCATGTCATACTATTGGAGATCCAACTATAGTTTGATCCTTCACATGCCAAGTTTTTACTTTATAATTTAGACTTTTAGTAGTTAATCTCAGGTTATTGTCATATAACCCTGGAGATCTAGTTAACTAGTTCTATTTCATTGCCTATATTCTCGGTTTTTAATATTGGGTTTATAACAGAAATGTATTCATTAACACAATATATATATATATTTTTTAAAAGATCAAAACTCTAAAGAATCTCTGCATGACACTAAATGAGCAAGATTTTTTGCTATTGTGACTCACCATCATTGTCTTTTGACAGTAAGTACTACTGTAGTCTTTTGGCCTGTATCTCCTGTGAGCTCCCTCTTCAGGATTCACAAGGAATTCACCAATGGGAGCTGTCCCTGAGCACCACTCCAGGACACCACTTCTCTGAGAAAGGGGAATCACCTGGGAAAAGAAAACCAACACCACAACCCTAACCTGTATCTCTTAAAAAGGCATGTGTATTAGAGTAGACTGTACAATTGAGTTCAACATACCTTGTTATGACCCGGTGTACCTGGGGCAGCCCTCACTGGAAATGCCAAGGTCAGGGCAGGCTACAAAGGGGAGAGCAGATACTCCCAAGACCGGTGGGGTAACACTCAAGTTAAACTCCTCAACCAGTCATAAACGGTGCTTCTGATTCCCCACATTGGTTATCAAGAAGCAAAAAAGAAATCACACAGCCCCCTTTATTGCATCCCAGTTCTCCGACTCCCAGTCAGCACCTACGTCCAGGTCAGTGAAGTTATTTAAAAAAACATCTGCTCATATATACAAAATGTTCTTCCGACCCCAAAGGGTCAGCCACATTAAAAGGTCAGTATAGGTTTGGATCTTCCCCAAAATACCACACTGCCAGCCAACCCTTTAGTGTCTAAAACTAAAGGTTTATAATAAAGAAAAAAGAAAGAACAAGAAGCGAGATGTTAAATGATAAAACAGTCACATACATAACAAGAGGTAAGAAGCAGGACTGAAGACAAAATGGAGAAGATGCAGCTGTCTTTTATAGTCTTTTGCCATGCGGCTTATGCTTCCTTTGTTTCAAACACAAGCTGCCCAGCACATGGCTTGGAAGCCTTTTCTGTCCATAGGCATGCCCCTGCATACCTTGCTGAGTCATAAGGTGTATCTGCCTTCTCTCAATGGGTCAGTTGTATAGCTGATGGTCCTTAATGGGCCATCAAGCAGGCTAGGCAGTGCTGATGCCAAACTGTCTGGGAGTGTCACCCAGAAGCATAGCACAAATTTGAAATACAGACATACATACATATCTGTAACTCATAATACAACAGTGATACAAACATATAAACAAGATGATCATATCTGGCAAATTGTAACATTTTTGCAGATATCTTACATGGCATATCTGACATAACTCATTGCAATTTTAGAATATTTTACAATATTTACAATAAGGTGAAAACTTGTTCACCTTAGTCTCTAAGGATAGAACAAGAAGCAATGGGCTTAAACTGCAGCATGGCAGGTTTAGGTTGGACATTAGGAAAAAGTTCCTAACTGTCAGGGTGGTTAAACACTGGAATAAATTGCCTAGGAAGGTTGTGGAATCTCCATCTCTGGAGATATTTAAGAGTAGGTTAGATAAATGTCTGTCAGGGATGGTCTAGACAGTAGTTGGTCCTGCCATGAGGGCAGGGACCTCTCGAGGTCCCTTCCAGTCCTAGAATCTATGAATATTGGTATTCATAATATCCTAAAGTGTTCCCCAGATTCCATACAGCATCATACTTGTTTTTATACAGCTTTTTCTAAGCTCAACTGGAAGACCTCATTTTATCAAAAGAAACTGCTAGGGAACCATTTACAGCTATTACTAATACTTCAATACAACATAATTACCCTGCTGAGTTTCCATGTTTGGTCAGGTAGTAAAATGATGCAATGATTACTAATAGTTCAACACAAATTTTATAGGATTATTACAAGCAATTGCGTGTATTAAGATACCATGTAACAATTGTAATGAACATATGTGAAATTGAAGATACTAGATGATCACAATGGTACCTTCTGTCCTATCAGCCAGTTTTTAAACCATTATCAAATCTCACAAATTTAGTCTATTGCCAGGTACTAGTGAACAGATGTTCACATCACAATTGGCTCTAACTGCCCCCTCCTTGTTGGTTGCCTTAGCAGACTGAATTGGTACAGAGACTAAAGAATCCTCTGGCTATTGAGTGGTGGTCATCTCTTTTAGTTTTGATTCCTTCCTACTCCTTTATTTTTTGTACATCTTCTGTCTTCTTATCCTTGTTGTTCATTGCTGATGGATTATGAAAGACTTGAAATCTCATAGTAAAGAGGGAGTTTGTATTTTCATGATAATTTCTATTATATACATTTAAAAACCCTATGAACACTTTTCCTTCCTCCCTGTCCTCCTTCATTTTGCATGTTTACAAAATATACCAAGTTTGATTGAAAACTATTTAAGCAAGACACAATGAAATCCACCTATGAGTTCTTGAAAGTATTATAGGATGCATAACTAATTAGGATAAATCACTTCACAGACTGAAACACAGTTCCAATTTGTCAAAGACAAAGCTCATTCAACCTTCATTTAAAACTATTTATTAGCAGCTCATCTTAATTCTTTTATAATATGTTTGTACACACCATACACATTAGAGGAAAAAGGGGAAAAGCTTATGTCCAAACTAATTTTTTATATCCAGAAATATTAAATTCATTCTTTGTCTCATCAAATACAGTTCTGACATTCAGATCCTGCATTTGCAGATTTTGGATTGGGCTGTTGGACTCAGTTGAACTTGTAAGGGATCCTACAAGACTGAAATTAAAGAGAAAACTTTAATGATCTTGTGTGCTGAAACCTAATGGTTAGCAGTTTACAACTGAGTGGCAGTACATGGCTTTCTCATTTTACTGTTTCAAGTCTCTACAAAGAAAGCTTCCAGGGGTATTTAAATAGACATCAGGGCACCAGATAATTTTTCCGTGGACTTTATAGACTGGAGAAAATTAAATGGTAACCTTTGCTTTATCTGAACTCTGCCCCACCTGAGGAAATAGTTAATTTCTTGACAACGTACCGTACTTTTAGCTAGCTTTTGGGTTATAGAGATAAAAGAAGAGAGTAAAATTGTCACACTACACAAGAGCCATTTATCACAACTCTGCTGCAGCAGCAGCTGGAGGCTACCTTATATCTTCGGATGGTGAGTTTTCTTTTTCTGGTTTCAGTGTTTTGCTGGAGCAGTGTATTGCACATCTGGAAAACCTGCTGCATGACAGCATCCTGTCTCAGGTCATCCCGGCCCTTTAAAAGAAATACAAAAGGCAATTAAAGGACAATTCTTCTAACATCCAACTTCCTCTTTATTGCAATAAAGGTGCTCTTAGAAGAGCAACAGCCTCCACAAAACATAAAAATTAAATGTTCTCCTATTCACCCAAGTCAAACTATGTAAATATAATTAATACTTGGTTTTGTAGTACACTTCAGAAGCTTGAAAATAAAGTTCATCTACCAGTTTTTATTCCTTCTTCGCATTGCAAACATTTGATTTTTGATTTTTAGGGTTTCCAAAACCCTATATAACTTACTTATGTTAGCATGCTTTTAAAGATGTCATTTCATTCAACGCTACACCCTATCCCATAATTAGCCATAAGGACTGCAGATCGCAGCTTTTCCAGAGGTCTCAGTGTACCACAATTGCAACACAGTCCTAGTTACCACTGCCAGAGATCTGTAAAACCCACATTTCCCAAGAGTAGTGCTATATCACTGTGCAATCAGGTGGGCTAGAATGAAGCTGGTTGAACTAATTCAGTCACTATTTTTAAAGCCACTTGGGAATGAATAAAGGGAGTTAGAGATCATTAATCAAGTCAATCCGTTCTAAAGTAACTTTTCTAGAATCTTGTACACTTTGAAATTTCAAAGTCTCTGCTTTTAAAATCTCTCCAACTACTAATCCTTTTATTTCTAAGAAAAACAAGACTAAACACTTAGAATAAAGAGTTTCTACCCACATGATTCTATACCAACAAGCATGAACTTTTGAGCACATCTTTGGTTAACAGTGTAAAAGTACAGTGCTTTATTTCAATACACACTCCAGCCACTAGAAGGAACATAAATAATCACACACTTCGGCAGGTCTCATCTTCTATCCAATAGTGGGCAATAGTACATGTGCACACTGTAGGAGGACAGAGATATACAAATTCGTATATTATATACTTAATGATTTCCTTTTCAAAATACTTGTATAAACAAACATATTTAAAACAACCTGTACTGGGGAAACGGACACAGATCTTAAGTGATGCACCCAAGCACATAAGAGGAGACCGCTAGAGAGCTGGGATGAGAACTTAAGAGTTTCAGGCTTCCATTCCTGTACTCAGATCACAACTTTCTCCATAGCCCTGATTTTTAAAGGTATTTGGGCATTGCAATGCCTAACTGACCTAGGAGCCTCTCACTTTCAAAAGACGACATAGGCAAGTCTTGTTGAAGTCAGTGGGACTTAGGCTCCTAAATGCTTTATATCAAGGGGGTAGCCGTGTTAGTCTGGATCTGTAAAAGCAGCAAAGAGACCTGTGGCACCTTATAGACTAACAGACGTATAGGAGCATGAGCTTTCGTGGGTGAATACCCACTTCTTCAGATGCATGTAGTGGAAATTTCCAGGGGCAGGTATAAATATACAAGCAAGAGTGAGTAAGGCTAGAGATAACGAGGTTAGTTCAATCAGAGAGGATGAGGCCCTCTTTTAGCAGTTGAGGCGTGAACACCAAGGGAGGAGAAACTGCTTTTGTAGTTGGCTAGCCATTCAGGATTAGCTCATGCTCCTATACGTCTGTTAGTCTATAACGTGCCACAGGATTCTTTGCTGCTAAATACTTCATGTCACTTTTGAAAATGAGTGAGGCTCCTAAGTCAGTTAGGCATTGAAACACTTAGCAAAGCAACACTTAAGTACATTTAAAAATTTGGCTCCATGTCTTGTAGAAATAGGACACTGCCCTCTGGCAACTACAGCAGATAGAGCTCACCTTGACAAGTTGCCTCCTCTCTTTTCCATCTGATCCTATACAATCTATTATTTTAGGCAGATTCAGGCCTCCTGCTAAGCGAAACTCTGGCTTGAATGATCTTATTGTCACCAAATTTTCATATTTCCCAGTAGGGTCCACCTGAAATTATAATTCAAAATTACTATAAAATATCATATTCATTAGTGAGGAAAAATGTTTCATTATCTATAAACCCGAAGCTTTGCAAACTTCATTAGCAGACTTTAAACGATGCAAGATTGTTATTGTAGGACATCTGTAGTCTCCAAGTTCAAGTAGTTTATTAATCATATTAGCACTAAAAATAAGCATATGAAAACCTAATGAAACAATATCTATATTAAGAAATGAATACACAATATCAGAAAAATATACCAAAATCTATTGAAAAATATCCAAATATGTAAATATGTACTCATAAGCACATACATAAATGCAACAAAGGTAGGGGAAGAGGGCATTTAAAGCAAAGGGGAAAAAAGCAAAGAACACAGGCAAAGGACCACACACCCTGACTTCCATTGAGAAGAAATGGATGGATATTAAATTGTAAATATATCTCAACTTTATTCACCTTAATTTCCATGGTGGGAACAACAACATCCTCCAAGTTCTTTAGTTTAGTAATAGGCTGGCCAGCAGGAATACTTATGCCTTCTGCAGTTAAAATCAATGCATTATTTTAAATCAACAACTGCAGTTCACACTGATCAGTTTACCCTTGTTTTCCCCCAAAAGGTTGCTCAGTCTGGGTCCTGAACCCAAGATCTGAGTGAGGGAAAGGACAGCTACTGCCCTAAGCACTCCTTGGGCCCTTTCATCTAGGGAGCCAAACTGAGGTAATGAAAACACTTCTCTCACAGTCAAGAGCATTGGAAGCTCCCTAAAAGTAGGGGGGCCACCAATGACCAAACTGTGGCCCCATCCCCTGAGCCACCCCTTCCCTCCGAGCTGTCACCCGTGCGCTGCCCCTTCTCCCCAAGCCCCCGAGCTCATTACGCCTCGCCCCCAACGCCCCACCCCTTCTCACGACGCCCCACCCTGCCCCTTCCCCCCGAATCCCTGCCCCCACGCTGCCCCTTCCCCGAGACCCCACCCTCACGCCATCACTTCCCCACCAGACCTCGCCTCTGCACCCCCCACCCCCCCAACACCCCAGTCTCCGCTCCTTCCTCTCTGTCCCCTCCCCCCTGTTGCTCGCCCTTACGGCCAGTAAAAAGGGATGGGGTCATGACCCCCTGGCCTCCTCTGCTACCAGTAGCACTAGGAATTCTCTGGAGGTCTCATATCCAAGAACCACTCCAGTTGAACCTCAAAGTGCAAGTTGTTTCATATGACTTCTAAATCAGAGTAGGTCTTATATTTAACATAATTAGGACATAGTAGCAGTACAGCAGCCCGTCTGCATTTTGGTAATAATACTTAACATTTAAATAGCATCTTTCATCCAAGGATTTCAAAGAAAACAATAGTTAACTGACCTATCCCCACCCTATGCAGTGTCATGCCGATTTTACAGCTGGGGGAACTGAAGCCTAGAGAGACTCAGTGACTGCCCCAAGGTAAGGCAATGGTAGAGCTGGGAATAAAGCTTAGTAATTGTGACTCTAAATACCCTGCCTAACTACTGACCAACAAGCCCTCTTTTCAAATACTTACTTCTTTGAGATTTCCATGGAGTGGCATCCAGATTTGCTAATGTGATGTACGCATCACAAAGTGCCTCTACACCTCTAACCATCTGAGGTCTCTTACTTTTTATAATGTTAATTATGTTGTTGGCAGCCTCCATTCGATCCTACAGAACAAAAAACAAAAACAAAAAACCAAATACATTTTGGAAGTTACTCCTTACCAGGTCAAAGACACACAGTATATTGCCATCAAGTAGAATTGAACCTATCCTGGGAAAACAGAGGAAACACAGATACTGAATATCCTCTGCAATACAAACCTGGATTCATATAAATGCTAATTCAGTGTTTTCCAACCTGGGGTGGGAAGGACAGTGAACTATTTGTGGGGGTGGGTATGTCCAAACAAAGTGGAGAAGGAGTGAGACTGAGAAAGCTGCAGGACACCAGATCCACTCTCCATCCTATGCAAACATGGGGCAAATAAAGGGGTTGGTGGCTCTTGGAAATCCACCCCCCATCCCCTTTCCTGCTTCTGCTATTGTCCCTAATGTAGCTGGCTGGGGGAGTAGCTCACATGTACGAGGCTGAAGGCTCAAGCAGCTTGCCCGTCCAAGCTTCCCTTCTCTGCTCCCAACTTTGTGGTACTTCGCTCAATTTAGCACACCAATGGAAGCCCCAATCCACAGCTACATACAGCCTACTGACGAGCTGGGGAAAGGGATCAGAACTATCAAAGAGGAGGAGAAAAGCCAACTACAAATATGGAAAAAAGATAAGGAAACCTTCCCCGAAAAGACGACGAGAAATGGACAGGAAAAAAGAGAGAAGCCAGAAACTATGAGAGGACGACAGTGCAAGGGGACAATGAAAGTGCCCAAGGAGTGCCAATGAGGGGCTCCAATAATGAAAGGTTGGGAAAATCATCGTAATCGTAGCAATTATAATCAAACAAACAATAACACTAACTTAAAAAAGAAGCCATGATATAATGTTACAAATCATTAGGGTTTATAGCATTAACATTACTCTTTTTCTCTGGGAAAGAAATAAAGGTATTAGAACCATGTTGCACAAACCCAAATACTTTTATCTTACAGATTTACATTAAACACTAACTTAACATTAAAACAGAAAAATCTTTGGTCATTATCGACTTCTCGCTTATAAACCCACTCAAGCCCTTGATGCAGGTAAAATGTCTTTACAATATCTCACAGGGTGAAAAATCTAAAAAAAATCTCCTTTATGATACTCTGAACTGAGGGACCACTGGCCGCAGGAAATGTGAGGATTTTTTCCCCCCTGAAACCACTGTAATAACTGATTTGAATAACAACTGTCAAAGCTAGTAGGTCCCCAATGTCCGTAATTACAAGTTTTGATTTTAAAAATGAATATTTAATTTTTCCCCATTCTTCCTCATCCCACCAAAAAATTCAAATAAAAGAAACTCTGCACTATAACATCCTTTTAAAGTAAATTAACTTTCTGACACTACGATACTAAATGTGATTCATAACCCAGAACTATGTGATTCATAAACAAAATTCAGTTTGATTTGAGTACCATATCGAGCTGGGAGATTTCTTTCGGTACATTTTTTGTTAGTCTGTTTCTTCTTGTTGCCTCTGGTTTTGCCAAGAGTTCATCCTTGTTGGCATTTGCCAAAGCCAGTACTATAAACAAAGTATGATGTGGATGATCCAGTGAAATTCTAGATATTAGCTGTCAAGAAATAACAAGTCAGTTATTAAAGAGATAATAAAAATTAAAATGACTTACAAATCAGAGCAGTAAACTAAGATTTTAAATTAAGAAGCAAATGTGCAATAAAACACTATTCAACTCTTTCATATTATAATCAACATAGAAAGGACTGAATTTTTTTACCTTTCATGGTCCTTTACAGAAAAAAATAAAGTAACAGCATAGCTAAGTCTGTATTTTGATGTCTATACTATATAAAATATGTTCTTAATACAATGGTCTGACTATTCTAAGACTCCTAAATCAGTGAAGAGAATTGGCAGAACAAAAAACAAGTTTTATATTTCAAGTTTGCTACATCTCATTCTGTAATGGAATAGTTTAGGCTACATGACTCAGTCAAGATAGAATTGTGCTAAGGAAGATGCATCTTCTGTTTAGGAGTTTTAACATAAGTAAGATGCATCTCTGTACCATTAATCTAATCACAATACTTATGATTTAGTATTAATTACATTATTTAAAACTTTGTGAAATCCTAGACAGCCCATGATCTTGGTTCCCATTCGAGCGGCCAGCTGGTACATCAGAGGCAAAAACTTGTATGATGGAATCTTCTCTGCAATTGTCTGTTGAAAAAGAAATCAGATGTAAAGCAACAATGCACATAAAAGAGATCACAAACACAAATCAGTAGATAGGCACCAGTGGGTTTGTACTGATATTTAAAATACATTTTAAAAATATTTATTGGCTGCCCAAGTGGCAGCATGCTGCACACTACTCCCTCACTAGTCGTTCGCTGGGTGCCACAAGGGTACAACAGCGAAAGATCAAGAGATATGCTTAATGTTATGGACACTTTTGCTAACTTTTGTTATTAAAAATGTAGGGGACAGAAACAGAAAAGAGGACCACAGTTAATGATGGAGGGCGATAAATGAGTAGTACATAAAGTGAGTTTTGAGGAAAGACTGAAGAAGGCTGGTGCACAGGGTCATGTGCCAGACTCCAGGCATATGGGCACCTTGAGAAAGTGTGTAGAGTAGCTAATGGAAGGAGGCAGATCGAGAAAGCAAAAAAGTGAGCAGTTTTGGAAGAGTGCAGTGCAGGACACACTGACTAAGATACAAATGAGAGGCGAGAGGTGGACACACTGGCAGAGCTATGCAGGTCCTACCATGTGAGAATGAGGAATCTGAATTTGATTTTCATGTAGAATCAGAAGGATAAGAAAAAAGTAAGAGCAGAAACGTACCTTCATCATTCCATTCACTTCAAAAACTCCAGAGTTCTCAAGCCAGAGGGAGCAGAGGCGGAAGATCCACATATCATGCTCTTCTCCACTAAGTAAGCAACTGATGTAGTTCTCTACCGCTTTGCACAAGAAACGTTTACAATCCTCACTCAGTGCACGAATTGCACATTCATCAAGTTCAAGCTCCCGCTGAACCTTCACTGTGTATCTATGAATGGACATTAACCATATGTTAAAACACTGATGGGAAGGCAGGCTGGAGTTCTCTCACCTACAACTTTAAGCAATTTTCCAGCATTTTATACTTGCTTTTGTACCAGCAAAGAAAATCAAGCAACCTTTAGATCAAGTACCCGCACTGTCCTCCTCTTTTGGGTACACTGGGTGCCATTGTTCTGTGATTAAAACACACTGAAAATCTAGTCCCATTTCTTCTAATGATTGGACCTGAACACACCAATGTAAAAGTGAATTTCTGGGAACGGAAACAAGCACTAAGACTTGAGCCACCTCCTACAGAAAATAGAGAACCACTAAAGCTTAGAAAAGGACCCTCTGTTGCTTTTTAAAGCTTAGAGTTTTCCCTCACTTTCCCTTCCTCTTACTAAGGCTATAAGAAAAATAGTCAGATGAACTCTAAGATTCCATCAGCTCTACTGCATGTGCAAATCCCAAATCTGGTTACACTTTGCTCTCCACTCTGGTGCTGTATGCCAATTAGCTATAGTTACCTCCCCTCAATCTGGACACCTACCTGTTTGTCTGAACCTTGTGCTCCTTTAGGAGGCCAATTTCCTCCTTGGCCTTCTTCAGCAAAGCTTGCTTGTTTTCAAACTCTGAGGATTTCATGTAGTTCTCAATTCTTTGGTACTGAATATCAGAGAAACGAGCCAAAGAAAGGAAAGCCTTCATCTTTCCATTCTTTAGCTCATCACTGCTGTCTCCACTGTGGCTCCCAGCAATTTCCACTGCCTAAGAGGAAAGTTACAAATACAGAAATGATAAGACTGATGATCATGTTCGCATAATAGCTATAGCTAACATCTATTCTCATACTGCTTGATTAAACAATTATTATTATTTAATGTTTGTATATACTGGCAGATGCACATACAAAATAAAACCAACTGTGTTAAAGTATTTTTTTTTCCTAAGTGAATTTAATCCTCAGAAAGGACTTGGATTTTTCAGCGCTAGCAGCTGATGCCAATTTTAACTACAGAACCTAATGGAAATCCTCCAACACTTATTATGTATTACTCATATAATAAAATAGTTGTACGTGGTGCTTTGCAGTATAAATAAAGAAAGATTCTCTGCCATGAAGAGCTTACAGTGTAAGAAAGGCAGTCTAACGAACACAAGACAAGGAGATGACAACACAAGACAGAAGAGAGGCTAGAGTTACAAGTAAAACTGAAATGATGGTGACGGTATTTGGAGAGTATCAGAAAAGTCAGAAGGGATAACTACAACTGAAGAGTCACAAATTAGCAGGAGCAATGAAGTGCGTGGCAAGCAATACTGGAAGCAATGAGGTGGTTGCAGAGAGAATACAAGATGAGAGATCAGTGAGAGTGCAGACCATACTGAAGGCAAGATCAAGGGAGTAACCCCTACAGTGAGTGGAGGAGTACAAAAGTCATATCATTGTACCTCCAAACGGGTATTAAATCTAAGTTTCACTGTGGAGTCTATAAAATCATTAATAAAAACTATTTTGCATCTGAGATGCTATTCTAGAATATACTGAAAATCCATAGTGTCAATATGGAAAAAATGAATGCTGCATTGTAAAATTTACTTTGACATTTTTACAAGGTATTATATACAGAAGGATCTATTTAGTTGTATGTTTTGAAGAACCACCCTACCTTTTCTAAGTATTTCTGCATGATAACTGTAGGGTTTTCCAAACATGTTTCTGCTAACCAGTTTCCACATAACCTCAGACACTCTGTGTATATCAGTCTTAGGCTCGGATCATTCTCAACCTTTGGAGAAGCACATTTTTAAAAAAAAGATCAGACTTCAAATCAAAAATAATTTTCCATATAAGATGGTCAACCTATAAAACCTTATTTCCTCATCTAAACAAAATAAATTAAATTAATTAGGCCCGATTTCAAGATTACCTATTGACACACACCTGAAACCAATTTGTATCCAATTTCTTGATCATCTCCTTGAGAATACTCAGTGCTAGACTTTCTTCTTTTTTAGCCCAGAAAACCTGAGCTTCCTCCAGTTGCCACTCAGAGACTACACACATAGCTGGATTGTATTGTTTGATCTGAAACATTGCTCTTTCAGGAAGCTGAAATAGAAAAACTAAATTGTCAATTATATTTATAAGTAATGGACATACATTTCATAACAGGCTCTCTGACACCATCAGTACTTTGCTTTATTTCTTTAAGATATCCCTCTTCTGCCTGCTTAGCGTTAAGAATTGTTTCATTGGGAAGGAGGCAAGGTCTTTTTACGTGTTAGAGCACAGGCATAGGCTACCCTATCATTCTGATAACCAAAAAGTTTCAAAGTATAGATTACTGAACTGAGCTTCACAAAACATTAAATGAAGTATTAACATTGCAATTACAGTGAGGTAATATGACAATATAGGACAGTGAGCTGGCTTATATTCATAACCAAAAAACTGTTAAAAAAGAGGTTTAAAATGTGTTTTAATGGAGGCCAGCTAATACCCCAAAACAATATTACATTTTTGTTACAAACATTCTACACAATTTAAAAAACCCAAATGTTAGAATGCCAGTAAAGAACAGTTAAGTGATGCAGCCCATTCCTGACTAACATATAATCCCTCAGCACTACTCACTATATCCAAATATACACAGTCCCCTCAACTTTCCCTCTAAAATTTGCAAACATATGCAAATATCAAAATAACAAATTACCAAATTAATGGAAATTGATCACTTGACTAGAAAAAGTGTTTTTACAATCTCTTAGTAGTTTGCATATATTTTTGCAAATATTAGGGGACAAAGGTAAGGTTTTTCTATTCAGATTCTTATAAGGCACTCATCAGAGTATCTGAGATTGGGTGAAAACAACAAGGAGTCTGGTGGCACCTTAAAGACTAACAGATTTAAGGTGCCACCAGACTCCTTGTTGTTTTTGTAGATACAGACTAACCCGGCTACCCCCTGCTACTTGAGATTGGGTGGGCAGTATAAATTGGGTTGATGAGGTGATAAGGGTGAAAGATGAAAGATTATATAGCAATGGATCTCTTAAGCCATTTTGGAGATGCTGAAGGCTTGTCTACACTACAAAATTAGGCTGACTTAACTTAGGTCGACCTACAGCCATCGTAGAAATTAAATCGGCTGTTTGGTGTCCACACTGCCCTCGTCCTGCCGGGAGTGCGCGTCCTCATCAGGAGCGCTTGCATTGACTGAAGTGGGGCATTATGGAGCACTGACAGCTGGAGTGTGGGGCACTGACAGCCACAGGGCTCACATTTCATCTCCTGTTGGCCAGCTGGGGCTCACAACGGAAGCCCCTCACCCTGGGGCTGACAGCTGAAGCCAGAGACAAAACGTGAAATACTAGCAGCCATTAAACTGACAAGAATGTCAATTTCACTGCTAGTAGGCTCCCTGCTGTGAAACTGAGCCCTGAGCCAGGCTCACAACTCGGGATGTCAGCCCTGGGGCGAGGATGGGCTCTGTCTGTGAGCCCTGGGCTCGGTTGTCAGTGCCGAGGAAGGAGGGGCTCCAGCTATCAGCCCCACATGAAGCTGACAGCCAACAGACAATGTAAGTAAAACAGTGTCTACACGGACACTGTGTTGCCCTAACTACATCGATCTAATCATTACGCATTTCTCAGAGGTGGAGTTATTAAGTTGATGTAGTGGGCGACTTACCTCAGCATGAGCACAACTGTAATATAGATACTGGCAGAGCTAGGTTGACGTAAACTGCCTTACGTTGACCTGACTCTGTAGTGTACGCTAGGCCTTAGTGAAATCATGGCACCAGTGAAGTCAATGTAAGCTTTGCACTGGACTTTAATGGGACAGGATTTCACCCACTATGTGCCAAAAAGTTTAGAAACATTCTTAAACCAACTTCTAGAAAAATTTTAAAACACCCTAAACTTTATAATTTCACATGCCATGTCTCATTCCAGGGTCGATATATTCTAGGATTGGTTTTATTTCAAGGAAGTTAAGAGGATATAAAAAGTATTGCAGCTCCATAATTCTGGGTCAGAGCTATTAACCAAGCTCCATATGCACAAAATTTATTACTGGTGCTCATACGGTAGCAAGAAATAGCTCAGGTTGCCTTTCACATCCTACATTGAATTTTTAGGACAGGCAGATGTAACCAAAAATTGAACATATTTGATTTAAAAGTCATCGGGATAAAAAAAACTGGAATTCTACAAGGTAATTCATGGAGATTGACTTTTCAGTAAATAATGGCACTTTAAGTGTATATACATTTGAACACGACACCAAGACGCTGAGGTTGAGGAATTCTTTCTGCAACTCTATCCTGGAATGCTGGGAGACTCTAAGGCATGATGATGAGGTTTTACATCTACCCAGTGTACCAAACTGGAGTTACAAAGTTGTAGAAACAATTTACAGTAGCAAAGAGTCCTGTGGCACCTTATAGACTAACAGACGTATTGGAGCATGAGCTTTTGTGGGTGAATACCCACTTCGTCGGTATTCACCCACGAAAGCTCATGCTCCAATACCTCTGTTAGTCTATAAGGTGCCACAGGATTCTTTGCTGCTTTTACAGATCCAGACTAACACGGCTACCCCTCTGATACATTTACAGGTAAAAATTCCAGTTTTATAACATATACTGCATGAAAAGGCATGTAATTATGAACAAAAATGTGAAGATATGCTTGCAGCATTCATAAAATATGTAGGCTGACTCTCTAGATAAACAATTCAATGAGTAAACTTAGATGGAGTATAGGAATTTTAGCATAGTTGGTCTTCAGCATTACAGTGAAAAATTTCCTTATTAACTGGAGAAGTAAGTGTTTTTCAGACTGATTCTTGCTGGAACTAGTTACCTGGGTGTTTTTGGCAGTTCGTGCCAATTTGGACAGTTCCACTAGATGTTTGGTGAGAATGTCTTTAATGCATTCTCTTTTGGAATTCTCACTTTCCTTCTCAAGAAGGATCTCCAGAATTACAGTGCGTAGGGCCATGATAGGCTCCTGGAAACCAAAGTCACTGTCCTTAAGAAGTTGGGACTGTTTCTGCCACTTCAGATAAACGTCATTCAGTTGTTTGTTAGTAACAGATCTGAAATCACAGACATTAAGAAAGGAAAAGGAAAAAAGAGCTGCTATTACTTCTGATCAAATATTAATGAAATCTGAGATGTGAAGGAGCTTGTTTTATAAATCCCAAGACTATAAAACAACTGAAGTCAGTAGCTCACAATATATGGTCCAGAAAGCAAAAATAGTTCATGAAACCCTTCCTGCTCATGCTTAGAACAAACATCTTGAAAAGCAAGCAAGTGGAGGGTAGGGATTATAAGAGGATTTGTAACTTTTATAAGAAGTTAAGCAAAACAGCTGATTTAAAGCAAACCCAAGTTTGAGAGGAACATCTGGGAGGCACGACAATTCCAGTGTACATATTCTTGAATGCTTGTTTGAATTTAATTTAAGTTCTAGTATGTGATAAGGCTGATAAAAAAATTTGGCAAAGGGAATCTTAATCTGTATCTACATGTACATGGCTGCATGACAGAATAAGGGTATATCTATACGTGGAGCTATGGGTATGATTTCCAGCTTGAGCAGACATACTCTCACTAGTTCACATCAAGTTATCATGCTAAATATAGAATATGGCTGCAGCAGCACAAGCTGCAGGATGGTGTGTTTTATATGGCCCATATTTTTATTATACTGCATGCCTTTCAGATGTACTCTCCAGCTATGGCTGGTTTATCTTGTTAGAGTATAAGCTCCTTGGGGAAGGTACTGTATCCTTTTTTTGTGTTTGTACAGCACCTAGCACATTGTGGAAGCTACCCAAAAACAAATAATAAATACTACTAAATCATTAACAAATATTAGTCCTGACAATGTTTACAATAAACAAAAATAAAGACAGGCCATGTCCTGAAGAACTAACAGGTTAGAAGATAAACAAATAGAAAACAGGATGCACCGGGAAATCCAGAAGAGTCCAGTATAGTGGATTTTCATAATACCACCATTCTTTTCCTGTTTTTATAAGCAGGAAAATATTTCTAGAAAAAGGCCTTTATTTATAACTAGAGAACCTGTGAAGTTACTTGTAAAGATGGTATCTATAAAGTATGTTTGTTAAAGGAAGAAAACAGAGGGACTAGCCTCTAGTTACAAGTTGCTTAAAAATAGCTGAGAGATGCAAGAACAACATCAGACTCATAGCTAGAACTGGAAGGGAATCTAACATGAAGGAATAAAATACCTGGAGAAAAGTTGTCCTATGTTTTCCAACTCTCCAATGGTCTGTAATCTGCAGAGTGTGGGATACAATGAAAACACAGACTCGAGACTGCCTTTGCATAGCTCCTCTACTTCGCTCACCCTAGGGATACAATACAGCAATGCTAAATACTTTTATTTATTGACAATATAGTTTCCATGTACAGAATAGATATAAAATATAAACTATATTGCACCAACACATATTTTGTATTTTAGTTAAGTAAGAATTTTGCATTATTATTAAAATCTAAAATTCAAGGTTTCTCCCTTAAGAATCTAAATGGAAAGGCTATCAGGTTTACTGTCTCATAGCCTATATGACACTTGATTTAAAAGGACTATTACGAAGTAACTTTCTTGTCTATTAACAGGAAAGGGATGTACACTAACGGAAGATGATTTCTCCATAGAAAGTAACCCTATTTTTAAAAAAACAGGACCTGTAGAGACAAGGACTTGTTATGGCATAAAATGCCAGTAGTTTGTCTCTTCCTCCTTAGTTTGAGGATTAAGGCTTTTAATATCTATCATTATTCTTCAGCCTGTGCAGCCTTGCAAAGAGGTTGTTATAAATATCTCTACCAAAAAGATTCTATATATATTGTTTGTGGGCACACAAACCACTTTACAAATTTAAAACAAAATTAATTCTGGCCTTGCATCAGGCATGCATGTCCTATTAACACTAACGTGACTTGCATAGGCATGAAAGGGAGAATTCAGGTCAAAATCTATAAGTCAAGTTACAGCTCAAATATCAGTCTGATTTTGTGTAATACTTTGCTACAGCTGCACAAACACAACAAGGTCTTACACACAGCATATTTATAGGCATTTGTTTTTTACCTGGCATTTTTCAGGCCTTCATGAAAAGCAGAGAATTCTCGGTCTCTTAAAGACTGCAGAGCATCATACAATGATTCATGGTAGCCTGATCGTCCCATCTCATCTCTTAAAAAAAAGATTAAAAACAGCAAAATTATATTTACACTTAAGGTCATCAATGATCTTGATGATTGAAAACTACAGCATTAACATTCTCTTTGATACAGTACATTTAAGTCATTTTGGTGGGGTCTTCGTATGAGACACAAAATAACCTATCTGAATAAGGAGTATAGTCAGGAATTTTTCGGTGGTTAGGCAAAGTGTTATTTTGATTTGCCTAAAAAATAAAAAGCAACCCTGTAACACAATACATTTCTGTAAACCTAAGTTATTGTTTTCAAGTAAACAAAATTAAAAGGCAGTGAGAAATTATTAAAATTGTATTTTATACATGGAGTCAAAATTTCAAAATTACATTAAAATATATGTAATTATTCCAAAAACTATCATACAATAAATCTACAATTTTAACCTAAACAACAAAATGCACATATGTAAAGGTTCTTGTATTATCTGACTGTGTTCTAATGTGTACCATCAGTATTGTATTAAAAGCAATTCTGGATCACCTTCCCGGGGCAGTGTCATCTGCCACCGAGCATGTCCATGAGTTGCAGATAGTGGAATACCTTCCAGATATGGAGGGTAGCTGTGATATAAGCAGGAAAACCTGTTGAATAAGCAGTCACAGACAATCTAACGGCAGTACCAATAGTGCAGCAGATGGTGGTGCTGCCTCAGTAAAAGGCCAGTGATGCCTAAAGATAGTACTGGACATAGTGAATGTAAGCTGCCATCAAATAAGTCTGTAGTCAATGACATACTATAAGGGCATGCAATTGCTCCTCCAGAAGTAACTCTGGAAAGGCAGAGGAACTATGAGGGGGTCAGTGGCATTTGCTAGGAAAAGGAACTCTGCATCCTCATTTGTCGCCCTACTTGTTGCAATTTTTGCACTGGTATGGCACATGGCTTACATGGATGAGAAAGGGGGACTGGAACTGCATACACTTTTCCCACTATTTCACAGTGCAGGTTATTCAGCAATGCAACACTGACTCTGCAACCTCTGAATCCAAGTCCTGTGGTGATGGTGATAGGCAGAGGATGCTGCTGGAGGTCCTTAGTCACAATCCTGCACACAGATGGCCTGGGAGTGATGGTCACTCATCGCAGACTGGAGCAAATGCCATGATCATATCCTTCCTTGGTGTCAGAGCCATCCTACCTAGGGAAAGTGCTGCTCTCCTCAAATGGGGAAGGGGATGGAAAAAGATCCCTAATTAATTCTTGCTCCAACCACATTTGTCAGAGTGCTATACCTTGACTGGTCATCCAGCTTTGCTATGGTCTAAATATAAGAAAGACCACAAAAAATTTTGCAGCTAGGAATGTTCACACACTCCTTGACAGACATGCTGGAGTTGAGTGTAGAACCGCTATGCTTGTCAGAGTGTTGGTGCGGTACGATATAGATATTTCTGCACTCAGTTAGACAAGACTTGCTAGCAGGACATAGCTACAAGAAGCGAGTGCTGGTTACACCTTTTATTGGATTGGCAAATGTGATGATGAATGGAGATGCACTCTGGTTCAGGGTTTGCCACCTGCTCTTTAATTGCCCACAAACTTGAGTTACTGCTGAAAGGTGTTAATGACAGACTTATGCTCTTCTGCATCAGTCTTGCTAAAGGTCATCCTGCTTTTGTCATCAGTGACTATGCACTGACAATGACACACCCAGATGAGGATACGGACCCCTTTCTGGTCTCCAATGGCTCCCAAGACGGTTGCTGGTTCCCATACTCTTTTCCATCCATTTTTTGGCTATGCTTATGGATGCATTTCATGATATAGACAAATGAGTATTTATCCAGATCCACACGGATAGGAAGTTTTCAAGCTGCAACACTACCATGCTCACATGAAAGTGGCAGATTTACTCATTAAGGAGCTATTATTTGCTGATGACGATGCATTGGTTGCTGACTTGATTGATGACTTCAAATATGCAGTCAATCATTTTGGTTTCATACTCCACCTAAAGAAAACTGAAATACCGAACCCAACATTTGCCAGAGGATACCCAATAATTAAGTTCACCAATGCGTCTCTTCGGACAGTGGATAAGTTTTGCTACCTACGGTGTATGCTGTCATACAATGCCACAATTGATGAGATTACCCATCTCACAGGCAAGGCCAACTCTGCATTTGATATGCTGTCTTACCACCTATGGAATGATAGAGGCATCATAATAAGCACTAAGCTAAATGTGTATTGGGCAGTTGTGCTTACAATGCTTCTATATGGTTATGAGGTATGGACACCATATCGCCTTCATATTAGGAAACTTGATCATTTCCACATGTGCCATCTTCATTCTGTTCGTAGAGTCAAATGGAAGGACAAGATTCCCAATATAAAAATTCTTAATCATTGTTGAATGTCCAGCATTTATATCATGCTGATTAAAGATCAGCTGTGCTGGTCTGGTCATCTCATTCATATGGCCAACTCAAGAATACTCAACGCTATATTTTATGGTCAGTTAAAGCAAGGCACTCATTCTCATGATGGCCAGTCCAAAAGACACACTGAAGTCAAACTTGAAGGCATGTCAAGTTGACCTCGGCAACTGGGAAGCAACAGCCTTGTAAGAGAGCAAGGTGGCAGCAGATTTGTCATGTCGCCGTTAACTGCTTTGAAGCAAAGCGCATTAACAGCTTATATGAAAAATGTGAACATCACAAAGCAATGATACAACAGCCTCCAATAGTCATGGACAATCTTCTCTGTCCCACATGTAACCATGCTTGTGGTTCTTGCATTGGCCTGACCTCACAAACAGGTATTCACCTATAGTGTTTGCTGAATCCTTGCATGTCAACACTGACATGAGATTCCACCTAAGTTCCTTCTAAGCTGTGCGGCCGCCCACCAGTCTATCAAGTGCTGCGCACTCCAAGTGCTCCCCCCTCTGCTGCTCCTGCCCTCTGCCTTGGAGCCCCTAGCCACCTGCTCCTAGGAGTCTCCTGCTAGCTGTGCGAGGGAAGGTGGGGGAGGTGCTGATGTCAGAGTGTCCCCCTCCCCCTGCATTCCATTTCCACAGAGCTTGGCGGGAGGAACATGACAGGGCTCAGGAGTGGGATGGAACTTGCTGGTGGCTGCTGCTGTGTCTGAAGAAGAAAGCTTCAGACTGATGAATGCCAATCTACTTAAAGGGGCAGCACGTCTCTCTCTCTCTCTCTCTCACACACACACACACACACACACACACACACACACACACACACACACACACACACACACACACACACACACACTGTGCATCTCTCTCTCTCACACAGTGTGTGTTTGTCACACACACACACACACAGTCTTTCACAGTCACCTCCCAACACATACTTGTATTATTATTATTATTGTTATTTTTTGATACTTCCTGCAATGCACATATATTCTCTGTAATTTTATTCTTTTGAAGTGCTGTTATTTTAGTTTTTTGACTGGTCTACGCATTTCATAATTTTATTTCTCTCTTACGGTAATTCTTTGAGTAGTGAGTTCTAAAATGCCTAACCTGTCCTGGCTACAGTAATTATCCCTATGGTAACTTTAAAAAAAAAAAATTATATCTAGGTTTCTGGTTTCTACTGGTGGCGCACATTACCTCGATATTGGTGCACATAAAAAAATTAATTCCACACATGGATAGAAAAAATTAGAGAGAACTCCACCATCAATAGTTTTTTGCATTTAATTTCATTGATATTTTAAAAAAAGGAGAAAGAGAAAAAGAAATGAGAACAAAAGGCTAGAAGTCCTAAACTCTCACTCTCCTGCCAGTCCCTTTTCAACATGATTCCCTTTTCCTTAATTCTCGGCCACATATTTTATTTCCAACCTTTTTTCTCTGCCCTTTATTCCCCCTCTCCTTGATCTTTGTCTATTCCCCTTCTTTTCAGCCCAAATATCACTCTCTTCACCTCCCATACTGGACCTGAAGAATCTTTTTATCTAGGTTATTATACCACACACATTACTGCAGCATTTTAGAATAGCTCACCTCTGCTACCTTCCCTATTCCAGCACCAAGGGGAGCCTCACAAGAGTGAGAGCATCCTGACTGCGGCAGCTGGAAGAACGAGTGTCACATGGACCTCCATTAGACAGGAAACATGGAGATGAGCAGCAGCCTCCACAAGTTGCTTTTAAGTGAGCACTGTTTGGATGTAGCAGAAGAGAGTACTGCAGCCAGAAGTACCTCTCTTTCAGATCCATCTCCACAGAAGCAGCTAGGGAGAAAGTTCCCCTCCTCCTGCTTGCAAAATATTGGTGGAAGGAGTCACTGAATGACTCAGTGATGTAACTTAAGCCTTCACCAAGATGGGAGGGAGATCTAGTCCTTTTTCCCCCTAAAGGGAATATAGCCTTGTTCTCCTCATCAGAGACAAGGTATACACTACTCCGTGCCCAGTATATCATGTCACCCTTAGGCACTTACTATTCCTTATGAGGGAGTAGCCACAGAACCAAGTCGGACACTCTTTTTTTCAACTATTGATGAAGTCACTCTTAAGGCTCAAAGAGCAATCTTTTCATTCTCCTATAAACCAAAAATGGATGCAGGAAAGCATTTCCCTCACACTTAAAAAAAAGATTAATCTTGTGGCTGAGACTAAAAATGAAAAGGAGATTTTAAAGAAAATTATCAGCAAATGAAAAGAGGAAATACAGCTATAACAGTAGCATTTGCTATAATAGACTGATACACATACAATAGAAACAGGGTTTTTACATGAAAGGGGATTGCTTTTTGGTTTTATTTCAATTGTGCAGATAACTAAGATAAACAGTACTGCACCATTTCTGCCCCACAGCAGTTATATTTTGAAGTTTTCCTTTTTCTCAAAAACAAATAGCGCATTGTTAGATTAAGCTTTAACAGACTAGAGCTGGAAAAGATAAACAGAGAAGTTGGTTTACTTAGCAGAAGAGATGTGGTCCCACTGCATGTTCCTCCAAGCTGCCTGGTAACGAATCTCCTTTAGTTCAGCACACCATTCTGTGTTTTCATATTCCAAGCCTTTTAAATAGGTGGAAAGAGTATGGCAAAGCCCAAAATTCTGCAAGGCCTACAATCAGTAAGATTAAAAAAAAAAAAAAAAAAAGACAACATTTCACTAGTCTGGGCTGCTTTTCAAATGGATTTGCTTACCCTTTTGTTACCAAGGTAAGATTTCCAGGCATGGAACTACCATTATTTCTAACCTAAGAACTCTGTAAGTGTAAAGCATTCACCAATAAAAAGGCTCCAGCCTCAGTCATTTCCCAAAACATCCTCCACAGAACAAATCTTCTTGACACATGAGAAATGAACTGCCTGTGCAATTTTTTCATTCCCCCACTCTTGGGCAGTGGCACCACAACAGATCACTGACTAGAGGGTCTTCTGCACTGGTGGCATGAAGGATTGGCAAGATTTTTCCCTAATTAAGCCTCAGTACTCCTGTGGAATTGGCAAAAGATCTTTCTATATATTTTGATCATTTAACCAAGTAATAAAATGCAGCTACTCCTGAAGAGGAACATGACAGATGTTCAACAGTGCACAGCAGTAGCAAATGGTTTTGGAGCAGTAAAGGAAGAATCTCAGATTACACTGAAACTGCAGGAGGAAATGTAGATAGGCAGAAATTAGTTATCAAAGTTGGAATTTAGCCAAATATTTGGGGTGAACATCCCATGTCTTACAAAATGTGCCACAGTGTATTTAATGACCACATGTAGACAAAACCTCGATTTTACTTTTTATCTGAAAGATGGTACCCTCCAGCAGGACAGTGTACTGGAGGATTACTTCCATAGCAGTGGTTTTCAACCTGTGGTCCACAGACTCCTGGGGATCTGCAGACTATGCCTAAGATTTCCAAAGGGGTCTGCACCTCCATTTGAAATTTTTTAGGGGGTCTGCAAATGAAAAAAGGTTGGCAGCCACTGCTCTATAGTGATTCAGATGGCAGAGCGCTAACAATACCATTACTTCCTGCAGCACCTGTGTTTTTAGGAGATCTTGATTTTGAGTAATGACTTAACTCTTCTTAGTTTGAAACATATGATGAGTGTCATAGCACAAGGTGATATGGTTGCAGGCTTCCAAGATGAAAATACAATATAGCATCTCATACTAATAATACATAGTGTGGTCATAGTTAAAGTGCTCCTATATGAAAATACATCAAAGACTAAAGCCCAGACTATTATGTTAATAGAATACCAGAACAAAATCAATTTCAGGTTTACTGAAGCAAGAATACTTCTGATCACTAGAGGGGGTGATTCCTGTATTTATTTCCTACTAAAGGAGTGAATTACCTCTATTATTCCTGCCTGGCGAGTAGCTGGAGGGAGGCTTGCTTCAAGGTCATATGTTACAAGGGCTTTTCCCCATATGGCCTCGTGCTCATATGTTCTTATCCTGTTACACGTAAAGAGTAGTTCTGAGATTTCAAATGCTTCATAAATAAAACTATGTTTTTATAAAAAATGAATAAATTGTACCTAGCTAATGGCTGTAACATTCTTCCTCCACCACAGCCATAGAGACTATCAGGCTCTCCTATACTTCTGTATATTTCCATGAGAAGGTCCTATGACATACCATCACAAAACAAAACATTAATTAAATATGTTCCAAAGTAATTTATGAATAGTATACATACATATCTATATATATGAATTAGAAAATCATGTCCGAGATGGTTAACAATGCTTGACATATACATTGACTGAGATCAAAAGCAGAAATACTAAGATCTACATTCCAGTGCAATATTGTCAGACTTCCTAGACCAGAGACTCTCTAAATGCTTATGTTAAGATTTTAAAAAGCATCACCAGAATTTAGCAAATTTGGCTAAAAGGCAAAAAGTAGCATAAAATTAATCGACATAAGATGTGCAAGCTGACAAGCTGAAAGTTGGTGAATGTGATTTATGAAGAATGAAATATTAGTTGAGAGCGATTACTGACACAGAATAAGTAGTAAATAGATTTGTGCAACATGACACAAATGCAGAATATACTATTGTGTAACACCACAGTCATGCTGTTTTGATCTGAGAGAGCTGTTCTTGGTCATTCAAACTCACTATGATCATCCACTTGCTATATTTTATTGATATATGCAATATCTCTCTGAAACAAAAGCTGAGTCAACAGGGACTATATGATCAGTTATTTTATGTGCAAAAATTGTTTCTCTGTTTTTATACAACTTCCTGCTACTGCTATTTCAGATGAGTTAGTGTGAGCAAGGCCTGATGTGTTCCCAAATACCCTATTCAGCTCATCAATAAAGGCAATTGAACGTTTTACTTTGAACTAGAGCTGGTAAAAAATAAGTTACTCAAAAAAGTTTTGAAAGGGGGATGGGGGAGCAGGAGGGAACATTTAAGAAAATATTTCTCTGAGTTTTGACCAGCTGGACTCAAAACTCAGACAAGAAATATTGCTTACATTGGAAATACATATGTTAATTATTTCATTTCATTAGGTAGGTTTACCTTAAGATTAGATAATACTTCATATGAGGAAGGCACTATTCCATACCTGTAAACTTATTCCAGTTTCTTCTTTACTTTTCTCATTCAATCTGTTAATAGTTGGACTTTGGCTTTCTTCTTCAAATGTTAGATTTTTAGACGCTTTGAAAGCAGATCTATAAGAAGGGGACAAACATGTTGAATTAATTGAAAATCAGTACAAGCCACAGAGATGCTGAAATAATCCCTAAAAGGGCCAGATCCCTGGTGTTTCAGAGAAGAGCTTGGCATACCCTGGAGCTGGGCAGTTTCCTACAACCTTTCTGCTTTTAATAGTGAATGCCGCTAGATACCAAACCAGTCCCCAATGGAAGTCAGAGTAAGTCTTGTGGTTGCTCTAACTTATGCTGATGAATAACAACTTCCAAGCAGTTGCTCAGTTAGTCAGTATGGCCAGTTGTTACATCTCCACCCTACCTGAAATAATGTATACCAGTGGTGGGCAACCTGCGGCCCGCAGGCCGCACGCGGCCCATCAGGGTAATCCGTTGGTGAGCCGCGAGACAGTATTTACATTGACCGTCCGCAGGCACGGCCGCCCACAGCTCCCAGTGGCCATGGTTTGCTCACTGCTTTAATTCTGTAAAGTTATTCTGAGCCAAAATAAGCAATTCCCTACATTCAGTATTCTATCAGTGTAAAAAAATATAAAAATAATGTATTACATAGGAAAGCTATATGTTCATTGTATATATCATTCATGTCTACACTCAGTATATTATGAGATGCTGAACATTAAAACCACGTAATTCTGGGTACCATTCTGTTTAAATTTCCCACCCCACTCCCCCATTTCTGATATAATTTAAACAGATAATTTGTCCTGAAATGCTAGAGCTAAAATTGAATACACTATCCTATTTGGAAGGTGAGATTTAAGACTTTTGGATGATAGAATGTATTAGTTTTTAGCTCTAGTTGTTTTTAAGATACCAGCCACTAAAATCATGCTGAACCTGAAGTGATAAGAAAGTGTTCTGGTAGGTAATCAGAATGATATGTTTTTAACATCTGATAGCTACCATTCTGTCAGGGCTGGAGACACTTTGGTGTTCCAGTACAAGTACTTTCAGGGCCATTACATTTTTCTGAGCTTAAAAAAGGAAGATTTGTCTTCCTGATATATAATTCACTTTTCCTTTTCCAACAAAACACCACTGTACAAACACCCACAACATGGCCTGTTTTGACTGAAATGTGAAGAATCTGTATTCCTCAAGTATAGTACCTTTTTTGTTGTTTGTCTAAGTTTATCTTGTCTGCGTAGATTTCTGTGTAGAGCAAAGCTGTGAAGTGAGCAGCACAAGATTGTGCTACCATAGCAACCTCAAGGTAATTCAACTCCAGCCAGAAACTGTCATCAAAAACTGTACCTGAAAGAGATCTAGTTAAATACAGCATTAATACTAATGTAATAATACGAGGCCTGCCCTGTATCCTAAAGCTAAACAAAAGAAATACACTGTAACAGTAAAGCCTATGCCAACAGGTACAGTTTTATCTCTAAAAAGAAATATACCTATACCTTGTAAGATATTTCCAGACAAAAGGTTTTTGGAAACTGCATTCAGTTTAATCTACAACAACCCTTCTGAGGACCCCTATTTTCAAGGGTAATCAGAGTGCAATTTCCAGGTATATATGCAATAAAATGTCACTAGTGTGACATATATTACTTTATCATATAAATACACAATGTGTATCTATTACTTTGAATGGTTTGTTTTCTTATTACAATTATTTAAGTGGTGTCCATGTACATTGTAACTCTCTCCAAGGCATCGCCAAGTTTTAGTATAGAGAAAAAAAGTAATCTTAAATCAAAGCTAATTTTAAAAATAGATACAACTCACCTCTTTTGACTTCTCAAGTAATCAACAACATCAAGCATTGTTCGTCGAGATATTTTATCTAAACCTCCACGAATAAAGGTTTCTGGTTCTACAATTTATATGAAAAGAGAGAGAAGTGTGAATACACATCATAAAATGTCTGATGGTAAAAAAAGTTGTTGTTTACATTAAGGTGAATGATTAAACAGTGAATAATTGCACAGACAAGATTTTCTAAATGCTGTCTGGCTAAAACTGGTGTATGTTATATAGCTAGTGTTAGAAACATACGCTACATCTACACTACACACCACCGGAGGAAGCGTGTAGTGTTTGTGTAGCTACATGCTGCAGTGAAAAGCACACCGCGACGTGTAGCTATACCTCAGTGAAAGGCTCTGCGGAGGGGAAGCAGCAGGGAAAGGCTTCAGCTGCCTTGTTGCTAGAGCCTTTCACTGCAGTGAGGAAAGACTCCAGAAGCAGGGAGCTTCTAGAATCTTTCCCTGTGGCAAGGAAAGGCTCCAGCAGTGAGGAGCTGCCAGAATTTTTCCCTCTGCAAGAGCCTATCCCCATTGCCGGAGTCTTTTCTTGTGATGTGAAAGGGCTCTAGCAGCTGGGAGCTGGCAGAATCTTTTCCTACTCCTGGAGTCTTTCACTGTGGCAGGGAAGGGCTGATGCAGCAGGACACTACACAGCTAAAAACAGCCGTGCCGACAGGGAGGCCTGGCTTGGGTGAGTAGAGAGCCATGTAGGGTACACACTCGAGCACATACCCACACCTTTCAGGCCTGTATTTACTCCACATGCCTATGCACCGCCTCACTGTCTACACTGCTATTTATACCAGTGCTAGGGATGCTACTCAGGTATGTACACTACATTTCTGCCATAAGAAGTGTGCAGTGCAGACGCACCCTTAGAAAAAGAGGAGGAAATCATCATTCTTTTCCATGCCATTTTCATGTCATTACCTGAATTGGAATTTGCAGGTGTAGTTGATCTGCTGGATGATGAGGAGTATCTGCAACAAGTTGTGAAAAACCTCTGTATATGCATGGACAAAAGATTTCGCCAAGATTCATTTGAATCATGAAGCAGGATATCATGAATCAGGTACGGGAGCAAAGTCTGACAAAAGTCTGTTTTCACCTGGAACCCACAAGCGCACACAGTCAGCTGCTGGAAAACACATTTCTCAGCTACTAACTATAGTCATGGTCCACTGGCCAATATGACTCTTTTACTGTACAACAAATAAAATAAGATTTATCAACTCATGCATATTAATATAGTATCTGAATGCCTACTAAAAGAGTGCTTTGAATATTTTTTTCTATTTGAAGAAATGGTGATTTTATTACAGAAATTATCTGATATTAACAGGAGTTATGACTAAGTCTGCCACAATTATCGGTGGCAGCTGTGCACGGAAGCTATATATAATCTGAGCTCACCTCACACATTGGTTTCAGTAACTGAAGAACTTCATTTCTCACACCTCCACTGTTCAGTAATGAACAAGTCAGGTTCTTGATCCAGGTATCATGACTTACACTCTGAGGAATCCACACACTTGCATCATCCAAGTTTTCTGAAGGACTCTCTCTTTCATTACTTGGTACTTCTAAAAACTAGACAGAAACAAAAATTAAAATTAAAAAAATGCAAGGATGTGTTGTTCTTCTAAAAAATAACCAGCATACAAACAACTTGGTCCAAAAATTTAGATGAACAACAAAATTAAACACACACAATGCAGAGTCTGTCTACATGAAAACATTTTATCAGGCTTAGTTTATATTATAAATAAATGTAATATGCTATATTAATGCACGGTTATAGTTAAAACCAAAGAATCTGGAAATAGTAATGGTAAAGTTTCTCCAGCAAGTTTCTCCCACTACACATCATATTTTAGGTTGCAAAGTCAAGTGCTAAAATGCTAGGAAATGCTTGATTTACAGTTGCTCATGCAATCTTATTTCTGCCCCTTTGTACTTCCATCACGTGCACTGAATTAGGCAGCAGTCTTGTGGAAAAAATAGTATGTGATCAAATAAATAAGGACTATTATCATAATGCATACATACAGAACTTCCTGATAGCAAGGCTGTGGAATACTTTCACAAAAAAGGGAATGGGAGCCCCACAGCTTGGTATATTTGGAACTAAACTTGATCCTGTAAACATTTCACTTAATATCAGGTCTTTTAGTTAATGGGATGACTCACTGTAGTAAACATAAGGTACAAAAATAAGCGTTTGCAAAAATCAGTCCCCCGAGAAAGTACAAGAGGTAGGAAATATGTACAAAAGGAACTAATACTGTACTGGCAGGAAGAGTGGGACTATCTTAAGGATCTTTTCCATCTCTAGATTCCGTAACACTGGTCTTCAGAAATGTTTACAGATCTATATTTGTTTTTATATTTTCTGTTCTCATTACCCTGAACTGCACAAAAATAAATAAAAGAAATACCTTCTTTCTAGACATTCTGAAAGGATGTAGATATATTAACATGGGATCAGCTTTGTTTTTGTAAACCTCCCAAAAGTCGTTACCAGCCTTGGTGGATAAAATGTTTTTCAAACAGGCAGCAGCAGCAGATCGAACACCAATACTGAAAGATAAGCTTATCTGAGTAACAGATTCTTTAATAATTTAACATAACCTTATGAAGTCTATGTTAAAAAAGTATGTACATCAAAGATAATTCTAAAGGCACCTGACACTGATGAGCCATAGGATGTGAATTAAGGATGAGTGTTACAAAAGAGACTGCAAATATTTACTCTAACACAAAAAGGCCCCAACTGGCATTGGGCAACAAAATCATTTAGCTAGAATCACATCCAGCCCCTGACAGAGGCATTGTAGAACACCACAGATTGATTGGAATATGAGTAATCTGAACCTCAAAGTGGATCATTAGTAGAGAGTTAGCAGATTGTTGCTTGTGTGCAGGTATTAAATGAAATTATGAGACAGAAGGCAGAAAAACTAAAATATTGACTACAAAACCTTTTTACAACAATAGCTACTTTTTTTCATTGGTGCTCATTTAAGCACTGAATCAAATGTACACTTACCAATCATCTATTAAAGCATTATTTATTAGAGTCAGAATTATGAAGACCCACTGACGTTCTCGATCTTCAAATAAGTCAACTGCCTTAGAATAGACTGCATTTTTACTATGTTGCAGAGTTATGGTGGAGAAATCTATAGGACCCAGTTCTCCCAAACAACTTCCAACAGCCTCTGCAAATGCAAATATTACTTTTATAGTCTCCAAATAGTAGAGGAAAGAGCTTTATTTTTTTTAACTGTGTATATGTGTGTGTGAATATGCATACATATTACATACAGTTTTATGTGAGCCGTGTTGCCCTTTCAACATCTCATGTTAGTAGAAACTAAGGGCATGTCTACACAACAAACTTAAATTTCTCTGTAAGTTTCTATGTTAGTTGAGCCCAGAAAACCTTGGAGCTGCCGAGCCTCGGTACAATGCCCATACTCCTGACAGGGAGCCTCGGTGGATCTGGGCTTCCCACGGGGAATCCAGGCAGCAGCCCGGCTGGGAGGCAGGGGGCAATCAGGAAACGAGTGGGGAGCTGGGTGTGCACAGTCTGTCTCAGAGCAGGAAAACTGGGCAGCGGCATGGCTGGGAGCCAGGAACCCAGGGGCAGCTGGGATTTAGCTGGAGCCCCCTACCCTCCATGGAGTGGCTGCTCAGCTTTCTTGTCAATTTCACAGCTCCAGGACATACACTGTTTCAAACAGAAGGAAACAGACAGACATATGTCTATTTCCTTGCTGCATTCATACAATCCATATTTGTGAGAACAGATCTTGGCTTTCAAGTTTTGACATGTACACATTCAGCTGTAGCTATGAAAATTCTAGATCTTCTAAAATATATTATATAACATTTCTTTTACCATCACCAAGATGAGAAGAGACATGCGGCAGACATAAGGGTTGGGCTCTGGTGCAAATTTAGCAAATTCTTAATGAAATATATTGCAGGAATGACAAATGTATAGTTTTGTTTTCAGAAGTGCTGAGCCATGCCAGCTCCCATAACAGCTATTACAGTTGTGGGTACTCATCAGCTCTGAATACCAGGTTTTTAGTTTTCAGATGAGGAAGATCTAAACGCCTGGTTTACCACTACATACTAGATGTTTAAGTGAACCGCACTAATTTCAGCATCATAGAAAACATTTTGCAATTGCCAAAGATTAAAATAATTGTCATTTAGAGATATTAGTGCTAGTGTAGACGATGTACACACTCATGAGCAAAATTACTTACCTAAAACTGCCTTTTCACCTGTATGATTAACTGCTGTCTTGGACAGTTGTAGCAAGCTCACCACCAACTTTACTATGACATAGTCCTGGGGGTTTTCTACCATTTAGAAGAAAAAAGGAAAGCATTAATATCTATTCCATGTGTATTTGTAACACACAAATTACACTACTTGTAATTCTATTTCAACTAAGATCTCAAAATGCATTCTGAACATTAAAGGGGATAGTTATTGGGTCAAATTTGGTACATAAAAGCTTTTATAAAACATAACACAAACAGAAATGTTTCCATATTTTTAAAAATCATCACTTCTTGAAGCAACTCTTGTATGTTACTTATTTAGTCACAGGATTCCCCAGAACTAAAATTTATATATATATTATTTCCAGGATTTTATAATGGAAATGTAAACAGACTTCCAATTTTACCTTTAATAGCTGCATACTTTAAACATTATCATGAGATAACCAAATTGGTATTTGCAGCATAGCATGATGTCATAACAACTGACTCATCATATTTTACTGCAAGAAAACATAGTCAAGGTCTGGGATCTTCTGGTACTTATTACCTTCCTCTACAGTCAGCCCTTTCTCTATTAGATTTGTCTGAAACTTTTCATGTTTTTTAAACAATTTATTGATTTTGTATTGAGGTAAGAGTGACTCAAACAGGGAGGAAAAAGAGGAATTTATCCAACCATGGAAAACATATGGGAATTCAGGGCCAGATATAGAAATATGGTCAAAAATATTGAAAACCTACAGCAATTCAAGCTGCTTCTCTTCCCTCAACTCCTTGCATTTCCAGCACCCTTTTTTGTTACTTTTGGAGAGACTTAAAACATGTTAATGAACTTCCAAAGAACTAAAGGAGGAAGGTGATGGCTGAAACATCAATCAGGGAGAAAGTGGTATAGATAAGGGAGTGGAATTTTTAAAGTTATTTTACTTCTTGAATCTTTTTTATTTTTAATAAAAAACCGAATCCATGGTACAAAGACACATTCAGCTGTTTCCTTTTTTAAAAAAGCATTAATTTAAAATAGTTAAAGATCACAATTCAGTTTTTAAAATTCAAAGTAGCTATGGACAAACTACCAAAATGTCCAGTCCACATTTCTGTTCTAAAAGGACAGTTGGTTGATTCATATTTCAAACTTAACAGTAGTGTTTTTACATTACAGTAGTGATTTTATTAAGTTGTTATAGCTAGTTGTGGGTATGCAGTAAATTCTATTATGGAACTGCAAAGTGCCTAAAACAACAGGGCCTTCAACTCAGCTGAAGCCTCAATGTGCTTCTGTAACACAAACAAATTAATAATAAATAATCATCACTACAGAAATGTAGGGCTGGAAGGGCCTTGAGAAGTCATCCATTCCCCCATGCTGAGGCAGGATCAAGTGAACCTAGACCATCCCTGACAGGTGTTTGTCTAACCTGTTCTTAAAAACCTTCAATAATAACCCCAGTGACAATAATTAAGGTAGTAAGCCAGTTTCCAGTTTATCCCTGATCTCCTGTAACTTGCACAAAAAAATCTGCTATCAGCCTGAAATTTCATAGCTTTCATTTTAGGCTACAGGATTTAAAACAAAACAAACCAAACACTGGAGGCTAATTGGACAAGCCATGGTTACCTTACAGGACTTTAAAAATGTGTTTTAACATTTTTTGGTCAACTCATAATTCAGGAATGGCTTAGGCTCTAAGATTTCACACTTGAATGACACACTCATGATGACCTTTAAAAACTAAGTGTTAGGTCTTGTTTAATCTTAATGAATTCCAATATTTTTATAAACGAATCCATATATTTTAAACTCTGTTTTGCAGACCTTGTGAAATCTGTACTAACCACACCAAAGTTGACAATGTCCACAGGAAATCTTATACAGCCCACAAACACAAACAGTCTCTTTGAAGTTTTAATATTTCATAGTACCTCTTATAAATTGTATCAAACTATTATAAAGACTGTCTGACATTTCCCATTATAAGATCCTATTTTCAATCACTCATAACTTTGCCAAACTTAGCTGTTTGGGCTGTAATTTTCCATGGCAAGTGTCTGCCTCAGGCTGAATGTTTCGGGGTTTTTTGGGGAGAATTTCACCCATAATAGTTCAGTCATTTCCAAGAACGAGGCTAGGGGAAATGTCAATGTCTAGTCCATGTAAAAAAAATTCTGGCAACCTTTTTATGAACAGCTCTAGCATCCCACATGCTTTGGAGCCAGGAACTTTGGCAAGGGGGTGACCTCTGTCTCAGTGATGCGTCTTTTGCTATCTCTGTGAAAATTCACCCAAATTTGGCCAAGTTATAAGCCTTTGAACAATTGCAGGTTCACACATGCTCAGTCGAGATTTCTATTTTAGCAGCTAAAAATCTGTAAAGATTCCATCTTCAAAGAGCATGCTCGAGCTGTTCACAGTTCTTACGCATGCACCATGCCCCCAGAGTGACTGAGCACACTCCAGCAGTGAATTGCTGCTCTGGTCCAAGGTGGGCACCAGCACTGAGCCTGTCTCTGCTGGGCTCTTTGGCTCCCCACTTCTGGCGTCCAGACAGTGTGGAAGAAGAAGTGGGGAGGGATAGCTCAGTGATTTGAGTATTGGCCTGCTAAACCCAGGGTTGAGTTTTCAATCCTTGAGGGGGCCACTTAGGGATCAGGGCAAAAATCTGTCTGGGGATTGGTCCTGCTTTGAGCAGGGGGTTGGATTAGATGACCTCCGGAGGTCCCTTCTAACCCTGATATTCTATGATTTTAATTTAGAGGGGAAAACAGCTGGACTGAGTCAAGGGAAAGGAGAAGATTGGGACAAGGACACTGGTGAGATGATAGTGAATGTATTCTGCTCATATATACAAATATACCTACAAAAAAGCAGGTGTAGTTATATCACTCATATGGCATTATGTATTGTATAATACTCACTAAGAAATTTCACAGTTTGCATCATATCAGTCTGGTGTATGTGTGAAATTACAACAGTGTTATTTTACTAATCAAAAGAATACAGCATGTAGAGGAAGAAATGAAGCATGCTATCAGGAGTTTGTACCCTGGAAATGTTTCATGAGATCCTTCATCTGATCTTTATGTTGTTCCAGTTGTTTGTGTAAATCATTTAATCCTTCAAGTCTTGCAAATGGCAGTGAGTCACAGAAGCTTACTGATAAGAAATGGTTAATTTCCTGTAAAACAACATTTTTGTAATAAGTATACACTGCATATGCTATGTTTTAAGTGGAGAAATGGTTCTCAAAGGTATTTCACTGCAATGTGAACACCAATAGATATGAAATGTACACAAGAATTAAAAGACAAACAAATTGATTAGCTCCTGAAACTAGGGCTAGATTAAAAAAATCATGTCTAATTTAAGGGGAAATAATCTTTCTATTCTCTATCATACAGTCAGTACATTTGCCTCAGTTGAAAGGGACCTATTACCATGACTGTGCCATGTAGTCCAAATAAAATAGTTTATTACCTCCAAAAGTGAAAATGCTCCTTTACTGTATTTGATTTTCTGCTGAGTAGCACGCAAATCTTTAAAAGCAGGATGCTCAGGAAAAGGATCTAAATGTTTGATTGTTTGGTACAAGTTTTCATTATCCTTGTTATCTATCACTAGGTACTTCAACAAGCCTAGGACCTGAATAATAAATAAATTAATTAATTAATAATAAAAAAAGAACAGCTTAATAAGAAAAAAGACTCCTCAAGCCAAGCACAATATTCTATGAAATAACATTTATGCATTCTATACAGACTAAATTCTTCCAAACTGATAACTGAATATAACCAAAAATTCATAAACTATGTGTTTTACATTATTGCATGTTTTAAAGTGTTTAAAAAGACATTGGCACATTCACGGACAATATAATATTTGTTTGCAGTGTTACTGTAGCCATGTCAGTCCCAGGATGCTAGAGGAACAAGGTGGATGAGGTAATATCTTTTATTAGACCAAGTTCTGCTGGTGACAGAGAAGTTTTTGAGCTTACACAGAGCTCTCCTTCAGGTCTAAGTATGTTTCCCAGATCTGAAGAAGAGCTTTGTGTAAGCTCGAAAACTTGTCTCTCTCACCAATGGAAGTTAGTTCAATAAAAGATATTACCTCACACACCTTGTCTTTCTAATGTAATATTTGTAATTCATTGAGGCTTAAAAACAGAGATAGGATAATAGTAAAGTAACTGATACAGAAATTCTATAATTTAACAATTTATTTGATTTTCTTGCTGTTGAAACTATAATATTTTGCATGATTTGGTTGACTTATTTTGCTGTTAATCTGAATGCCTAATACTGTTACTAGAATAAATTAAATATTAATAAGGCTGGTATATGTCATGCTATCATAGATTCTGCAGTTTTTGCTGTTTTTATTTAAATTTGGCTGTTCGGCTGCTTAAAAGTCCATTGCAGAACTCCTTTAAATATTTTTTAAAATTAAGTTGCTAGCTCTCTAAGTGCAAAAAATTCTTCCAAAAGTGACCAAGTGTAACAAATTTGGTGCCGTTGGCCTAAAAATGATCAATATACAGTGCTTCTGCAGAGGTTCCTGTATTTTATATAAAGATATAAGAAGACAGGAGAGCTGTAAAGCCATGTAATTTATAATATGCTTTATTATAGTAAGACCTAGAATTATTTATATGAGTTTTGTTAACATGCTATGTGTATGGGGGATTTTCCTATTTGAATGAATTTATTGTGGTTTTGGTACATTTTAATTAAATAACCACATATTATATTTGAAAAAAAAATTGTGGTGTTGTCTTAGGCATTTTTTTTTTTCAGCTAAATCATGGGCTGTATTTTTTGCCATGACAAAGCTGTAATTTTCCCAATTTATTGCCATGACAATCCTTAAATATAAACAAAACTGTGCAGACAACAACAATACTGCTCTCTCTGTTGACCAAGAACTTGTAGGCTAAATTTCAGCAAAAAGCATAATTTTACAGGAAGGCACAAACCTAGTATACAGGGTTTTGAGAGCAGAAGTGCTGCAATAACCATAACTATGGAGATGCAAATGCACCTCTACTGACAGTTTGCTTTAAAGCCACTAAGCAACCAAAACACAGAACTGAATATTTGCCAACCTGAAATATCTAGACATGGGGTAGTCAGTAGGTGGCCCGCGGGCCAAATCTGGACCACCAGACACTTTTGAACGGACCCTGAAATCTTTTTATTTACTTATCATTATTGTTATTATTTTCTCTGCAGCCTGGACCTTGACCAAGAAATGTGCAACTTGGCAAAAAATAACGGACTACCCCTGACCTATGCTAACAACATATCTACATAGAAAAATGCAGTCTATACACATCTATATCTGAAGTAAAGTTCTGTCCATATATTCCCCTTCAATAGTGGTTTGTACTACAGGGCTAAACAAAAAAAGTCTAAGAAGCAGAAATGTAGTAAAAACTACTTTTCTTCCTGAAAAAGGCCATTTAAAAAAAATCTTATGAAATAACTGACAACTGGTAACAAATGAAAAAATCTATTCTAGAGAATATAGAAAAGGGTGACTAAACATTATGTTTAAAACACAGATAGAAGTATTAGTTATAAAAATGTTGACTTGAACTAACTACAAAAGCCAGGAGGCATATAATAAAGAAAAGCAACAAGTGCATCTTCTGAAAAGCTACCTGCTTCTGAATTTCAGGCTGGTCCCTGACGAGAGGTATTAGCGTTCCAACAACAACATGAAGGTGATTCTCTAGGGCATCCTTACAATAGGTGACTGCTGCATGGCAAACATGATTTAGAAGGTCACAGCAGAGGGAAAAGCTGCGCATGGACATGTCTCTGCCAAGACTGGGTCTGCCACAGGGGGGGAAAAAAACAAGTTTGAGGAATTAAATTAAAAAAACAAATATTTCCATTGTCAAAGTACTAACCCTTTGCATGACAGGGAGAAATAGGGTGAAGGAGCATATAAACATCATATTTAAAAGGCAGTGATTTCAGTCTTAAAATGGTTGACCCAATCATCACAGGCATTTAGATTTCTGGATTGAATGGTACCAAATCCCCAAGTCCTTCCATCATTGTTACATATGCTAAATTTAGCCACTGTCAATATGGTTTAATTCAACACAGTCAAACAAGAGTGAAAAAGAAACAGATCATCTCCTCTAGGGAGGAAAAAAGTATATAGGCTGCCACACATTAAAGGTAAGGGATTTTGTTATAAGGAGCACTTGAGTGGGGAATTCTCTGATCACATCCTCCCTTTTGTGCAGTGGATGTGCTGTTATAACAGCGCCTGTATTCCTGTGGAATCTGCTGCAATACATTTAATTTGTCACATCACAGAACCATACTCTACACAACTCTCACTGCAATTCGTAGGGTCCTTTGAAAATTCCAGACTAAGCTATCACAAAATACAAATATATATGCTTCTAGCCTTTATAGATTTGAAGATAATCATGCCAAATGTAAACTGAGTTTAAGCTGACATGGTGATGGTTTTCTGAGTGTGCAGACAACCCAAAACAATGTTAATTGACTCATTCATCACTACGGATTGTTCCCTCTAAAATCTAAAGACAGCAATTTAAATTATTGCACTGCTGACCATTTTAGCTGAAACATCCAAATGATGTGTTTAGTCCCACAATACCAAATTGCTTTCCTCACCTCCTCAGTTGCCAAAAGCATCAGCTGTTCCCTACTCACCTACTAAAACCTTCTGCTTAACCCTTAGCCTCTACAATGAAGTTCTATGTTGTCAACACAAAAATCTGCAGATATTAAAAATTGAAAATGTGGGGAAAGTGTAAAATAAATATTATGGGCTACTGTACTGATAATTTATTCACTTTCAGAATTAACTGGTTAATAGTCTCTATTTTTAAATTTAACGGAAGCTGTGCAGCAGACTGCAGGGAACTTGTCACAGAATTTAGGTCCAAGCTTACAAACTTGTGTGAGTTAGCAGAGCAGAAATTCATGAGGGAGAAGAAATCACATTATTTATCAAGGAAGAGGGCAGACAAACAGAATAAACAAAACAGAAGTTATCATAGTCACAGAGCTTTCTCCAAAGGCTGTTGGGGTTCAGGAGTAGAGGTAAAGCCTGGGCATTAAAGAAGCTAACATGGTGGCAGAAGAGAGTTAGTGGGTGAAGAACAGAAGGCAGAGTAAAAGTTGAGAAGTCGACAGAAGGGAAGTTAATAGACTGACATCAGGGAGAAAGGAAGAGTACTGTTTAAACAGGGCAAGTGGTGGGCAGAGAAAGAATTCAGAGACAAACGAGTAAGAAAGCAGGGTTTGTTGAAGACTAGACTATAAAAAATTTCAGTGATCTGAATAATATTCTGGGTTACTGAAATACCCTTTTACTTTGTTATGTTAGCAGACAGCATTGCAATCCCAAACATTCCTTGGAGTAGCAACACTGGAAGCTTTACAGAAAAAGGCAAAAGAGGAGATTTACCAAATGTTATGTTCACAATGAAGGTGCTTGCATAATACTGGCTGTTCTTTGATTAACTTGGTATCAAGTAGCAAATTTTAGATTTTGTTGCAAAGTTATGTATCATTTCGAGCCATATACTCAACACATTTATTAACATTTAAATGATCAAAATGTCCAGGGAAGGCAGCCTACAAGAAACTGAACTTCAACAAAAAGACCCATCTTCCATAGTCCAATAAATAGGGTTGTGCTCAGTGAAGAAGACCTATAACTAGGGTGACCAGACATCCCGTTTTTAAAGGGACAGTCCCGTATTTAAGCTTTCCTGCAGGTGTCCGACTTTTTCTTAAAAACGGGCAAATTGTCCTGTATTTTCTGTCTCCCCCCATCAGTACTGGTGGCCTGCCGCTGGCTGGATCCCTGCTCGCCAGCTGCCTTCCAACTCAGCAGTGAGTGGGGGGGTCCTGTGGCCGACAATGGGGGTGGGTATGCAAGGCTGGTGGTGGGGCAAAGCTGCAGTGTGTGTGTGTGTGGGGGGACAGCCACTCCCCCTGCTGGTCCCTCAGCGCAACCCCCGCTGTGTGCCAGCTCTTGGCCACAGGGCCCCATCCCCCATCCTGTTTCTGGCTCGCACTGGCTGCGAGCTGCGGTGGCTGGTGAGGGCGGGCAGGCGCCAGGCAGTGGCCGGTTACGTGTTGCCTCTGTTGCCCACCCACTGGCCATTTATGTGCTTCCCCTCTTGCTGTCCTCTCCCTGCTTTGCCCCTTCACCCCCACAACCCTGCTGCTCCTCCATCTCTCCCTAGGCGGGGCCCGTCCTGCTCCCAGTGCTGTGCGGAGAACCAGCCCTGGTCGGAGTGTTCAGTTCACCAACAGCCTGGCCAGCAGGCTCCTTCCTTCCCCCACTGCCTCTGGCTGGGCCGGGGTCCCAGGAAAGCCCAAGATCCTCCAGGCCAGGACACTAGCCAGGAGGAATCAAGCCCTGCATGTGCCAAAGCCCCATGCAGCACTGGCATGGGGAAGCCTCTCTGCCCCTCAGCTAAGCTCTGGAGTGGAGCGGGAGAAGTGATTTCCAGCCTGGCCATGCCCTGACCATGCAGGCTCCACAGCAGCCCCCGGACAGGGGCTTAACACCCTCTTCACTTGCCCCCCTGGCCTGGGTCCTGCCCCCAGGGAGCGTGGGGCTGCTCTGTCCCCTAGGTATATTTTCCTGCTGAGCCACCTCTCCGGTCAGGTTCGCTAAAGCCCCTGCAGTCAGCTTCCCTGGGCCCTGGTGCACAATGCATCCTAAAGGGCTTAACCCCTTCCAGCCTGCGCTGTAGCCAGGGGATAGAGGCAGCTGGGTTATTTCAGTGGCCAGCAGCAGCCTGGAGATGTTAGCTGCCTTTCAACACTGTTTGGGCTGGAAGCAGCTCCCGTCCCTTCTCTCCTGCACAGGGCCAAAGGCTGCTGCTGGCCACATTCTGGTGTGAACCCTGGCAAAAATCTGGGAAGGGGAGGCATTTGACCCTTCATGACCCCCGCCCCCAACATGTTGCCTCGGGAAGATGCAACATCAGGTATCAGGAGAGCCGGGTCCATCCCGGGGGCTCAGCCAGCTATGGGCCGTGGAGAGCGCCGGGCAGGGAGGGTCAGGTTGGTTAGTCTCTCTCTCTCTCTCTCTCTCTCTCTCTCTCACACACACGTGTGAAAGAGGGGTACAGGAATGTGTGTGTGTCACCTCTCCCCAGTGGAACCCTAAAGCCTTAAAGATAAGAAGATAAATGAAAAGAATCCAACTATGCAGTATTTCTTTTTAACAGGGACTCAGTCAACTTGATGTTAATTTGAACATTTGTACTGCATAGTTCTGACTGATTGCCATTGAACTCTCTAGAATACAAGTAATTTTATCAGGTGTCCCATATTCAGCATAGGGAAATATGGTCACCCTACCTATAATCAATCCTAGTGTGACACTAACATCAGTTTTACACTAGCTTCTACATAGATGGTATAATAGGTACTAGCACTGGAATGGGTTACCGAGGGAGGTGGTGGAATCTCCTTCCTTAGAGGTTTTTTAAGGTCAGGCTTGACAAAGCCCTGGCTGGGATGATTTTCTGGGGCTTGGTTCTGCTTTGAGCAGGAGGTTGGACTAAATAACCTCCTGAGGTCCCTTCCAACCCTGATATTCTATGATTCTAAAATATGTGGATAACAGTGAGAAGGTAAAAAAGGAAGGACTAGAAGACAATCATGTATTTACCTGCTGTTGATGTAGTGAATCAGGGTATATATTATATCTCGAAGAACAAAAGCCCATGCTCCTCCTAAACCATCCTTTATCTCTTTAAGTAACAAATTAACAAACAAGTAATAAATTATAAGAATCCTGTGTTTTTTGTAAATATTGTTTGTATCAGCTGCCTGTTTGCAAATGGCTAGTAGGATTTTCTGGAATGAATCCTGAAAATGAATGAAAACACCAAGTGAAAAGCCGCCTCTCATATCATAACAGCAAAATTAAGTTATTTTAACTTTAGGAAAAAATGTAAACATAAGACAAGTTTTGTATTTCCTGAGTCATATATAAATGCACATGTTTATTTCAAATGCTAGAAAATGCACTGTAGAGACCAGTCATACAAGGAATGGGGGTGCACACTGGATATCCCCAGAGGTTCCTTCTATTTTTAGTTTCCATGACTTTGTGCAAAAAACTGCTTTTTGTTTTCCTGAAAACAAAGCACTGAAGGCAGTTTTCATCATTAAAAAAAAAAATCAAAGTATAAAAATGCAAGATTGTTTTAACAGAACACACACATATAGTAAAAAGTAAATAGGCACAAAAAAACAATATATGCAGAGCTTTTGTGAATTTGTGCATGGCTATGCTACATTCTGGAAACATATTCTCCCATTTAGTTATAAAACAACTAAATATTAGTATGTTTTTCTCGAATCTATAAACAACATAAAGGAGAATAGTCATACTTTGTGTGAAGCAAACATGTCTAAGCATAAGTCCACACTGTCAGCAGGGGGAGTAATTATTTATACTTAAATATATCATGATCTGATGTAATTCGTTAGCTAGTTTGTGACAGAAATAATGTGAACTTAACCTATAAAGTTTTATTTAATATACGTAAATCCCCCCCCCCCCCAACTTGATTTATTTTTAAAACTGTGGCCCTGTCTTTCTTTCACTTTTTTTTTTTTTAAACTAATCTTTCATCATGTTACATTCATAAAGTTACCGTGGCCTTTAATTTAGGGACATTTGTCTTTTTTTGCTGCTAATAGAAACATAAGGAGATTTCCTAAAATTATATTGGAAAGTTTTTCTTTGTTGGCATGCATTGACAATTTACAAATAAAAAATAAATATAATTAAAAGGAAATCTTCTAACAATGAACAAAAAAGCAAAATTACATACTTACAGGATTTTTAGAAAGTACAGCTACAATACTTTTTAACTTGGTTTTATGACAACTGCTAATATAATCCAAGGTTGCCTTGATCACATAAGATGGAAAATGAGGAGGATTAGGAGCAGGGTCCAATTCCCTGAATGAATTAAAAAATACAGTAAGACAAGACTTTCAAAAACTTGTTCAGAGATCAAGGTTATGGATGCATATATAACATGTTGCATTGCTGATTTGGTTTCACCCCGATAAGGCAAGAAAAAATTACTATATAGTAACTAGTGTGAATTAATATAGCAAAGTACAAATTTTTTTGTACATAACAGTAATATTTTCAGCAGTAAGTGAAGAATTAGTTATATTTCCCAGCAAACTAACAACTGCAAATAAAACGAGATGTAATCCCCAAATATAACATAGAAAGACTTCCTTTCTATAGGGAAATACTTGCACTTGTTTTGTTTAATTCAATTATAGGATGCCTTTTGCATGTTATTGAAGCACCAAACACCAAAATACAAAAACATTAAATTAAATACAAGCCAACCAGCCTAATAATAATAATAATAATAATTAATGGAGATCTCCCATCTCCTAGAACTGGAAGGGACCTTGAAAGGTCATCAAGTCCAGCCCCCTGCCTTCACTAGCAGGGCCACGTACTGATTTTGCCCCAGATCCCCAAGTGGCCCCCTCAAGGATTGAACTTGCAACCCTGGGTTTAGCAGGCCAATGCTCAAACCACTGAGCTATCCCTCCCCCCCAATCCACTCCCAGACCTTGTCAAAATGTAATTCACAAGAATAAATCACAGTCATCATGTACGTTACCCCAATCATAAAGGATAAGAACAAATTGGTAAGAATAAAGAAAACAGAAGGGTAGCAGATTGAAAAGCAAAGGGCTGGGTGGCCCAGAAACAGTCAACATGGAAAAGTAGGTCAAATGAAATAAATAAATCTTTCAGCATGCCCTGAAGTCAGCCAATGAGGAATTTTAGCAGACCACCTCTACACAAGAGAGTTTTATAGCTGAAAATCCTCTAAAATGACAGCCCTGCTCCCAGGCCAGTCCCGAATGAAATAAAGAAGTAAGAGAACTAGCCCATGTTTGTCAGGGAGAAATATGGCACACGGCAGTCTTATTCAAATATTCAGTGCCTAAACTACACAGAATGTTAGAAACTGGGGGACTGAGAGGGGAACCTCAATACTGATGCAAAAATGGTAATTAATAAAATATAATTTATTACAAACTGCTCTTTGCCTTTGCTGAATTTCAGAAGATACAGTAACTTATACACATACATGATGCTTGGAGAATAATAGCTTACATGCTTGAGTTTATTAAATAAAATGTTCAGTCTCACTACAGAAACTCCCAGAAAGTCTCTGCTTTTTCTCAGTAAGTGACAGGTACGGAAATAATCATGAAGAATGATGGCCATAAAATTGTACTCAACACCTCCAGGTCACGGTGTACAGACTCTGGAATGAAGCTTTATAACTTCTATTTTGCCTTAATATTCTATATCATGTTAGAAAAATATATCTAAATGTTATTGTGATATTTGATTTGCATAGTGTGTTTGGTAGGAGTCTTTAATTGCTACTGCAGATTGTAATCATGAAAACAGTTTGAACACCAATAAGTGTCTTCTCAAAGAATGGGACTTTCCCCCTTATTAAAGGATGGGAAGAAACTTTTTTTCTAGGATCGCAAAAGATGACCACTTGTATTTGAAAATTCTCTAAGAATAATTTAAGTTTAAAAAGATTATTTTAAAATCTGATTTTCATATAGAAAATAGGAGTGTTTGGACTCAATTAAGAAAGAACATTTCATCTCTTATTAAACACTGATGAATTAAAGGAATCTCAGAAAATAAAATGAATAAAAAAGTTAAAATCAAGTTTAGAGATGTTCTGAGAATTTCCCGCTCCAAAGACAAAAACAATATAACCACAAAGTTGAAGATTTACAACCCTGTTGAAGATGCATACACAAGATTATATATTCATGAGCTGAAGATGTTACTAAGACCATGCCATGCAAGAGCTGAGCCAAAAGTTATTTGGATCCAGCCAAATGCTTGACAGAGGTGTGTCTTCCATCCTCACTGAGACTATGGAAAGAGAGGGGTAATACATCTCTCTGAACTGAGATACCCACTCTTCTGTTTTGCTCTCTTGAAATCATAGAAGAAATTTTGAGAGCATATGCTGGGATGCACACACCCCACACATATGCAAAATGTTGTACATAAGTAAAAAGGTATGAAATACATCTTCTAAAAAAATCTATATCTACATACCCTGTAAATTTACTTAGATCAGCTCCTTCTCCTGCCTTGGTGCTGACTGGCTCATGCAGGGTCATCAGCAGCTCCACCACAATCTCTGGCAAGTTACTGTGAGATAAATTGTCAATCTGCTAGAAAACAATATTAGATACATTTAATGTTTTCATATGAACAGCTTTAATAAGGAAATATTTTAACTCTGAAGGTCTCAATTTCAATTTGTGTTTTTCTGAGGCAACTTCTTTTTCTTTTGTCTGGGCTACCTACTTATCCTTTGAGTTGTCCATCTTAAAATTAAAGGGACACAAGCAACTTAGAAATCACAATTCTTTCTAGAAATATTTTACCAACTGTAATTACAACACCTAAGATTCACCATAAATTAAATATTTCTCTATATTTTCAGTTTCTTTACATTGTGCATTTGACATAACATTATGTATAGTCATTGGGTCTCATGAATAGTCAGTGTTCCTGTTGGGGGGGATGGGAGAAGGCTTCACAGAGGATCAGAGAGAAAAAAACTTTTAAAAAATAGACAAATGTGACTGCAGAAGCATAACAACTTTTAATTCATATTTTGAAATGTATTAGATTTCCAGTTGACAGTGTGGCTTTAAGACAGCATAGTTGACATTACTTGAAAGATTCAGAATAAAAATATCAAACTTTGACTTACCTTATTACAAAATATCCTTATTTGAAGACCTGAATTATCTGACCTATTACTTACTATTTTCTCCTCAAATTCATTACAAGTCATCCACCACTGTTTATGCATTTATAAAGGAAACAAAGTACATTAAAATAGGTACCTGTTTTCCTAAGCAGCTTTCATCCTTAAGCATGTCGTAGACTTTATAAGCTGTATCTCTCTGTTGTGCTATTTCACTATCTCCATGGCTTTCATAGGCAAAATAGGGAAGGATATTTACAAGAATCTTTGGAAAGCAGTCTGCTAGTAGCTGCGGCCAGTCTTTTTCAATCATGTTAGCAATAGATTTCACATCTTCAAACTGACTTCTAATCACCAGGTGTGGAACCAAAACTTTATAACAAGACCTACAGGTAAGCAAATATATTTCCAAATTGTCCTTGAATTACAATGGAATTTTTAAAATACCCTACCTTTTAAATATAATATAGTAGATATAGTTGAGCTGTTGTATGATTATCTAGTTACATCTATAAAATAAATCTCCAGCATTATAGCAGGTAATAGACATGATACATGGAATTAATTTTAAAGACTTAACTACATGCCTTCTAAAGCAAAATCTTACAGTACAAGCAGCAAAATTACATTATTTTGATACTAGATATAGCATGTTTCATGGTTTTAAATAAATCTAATTTAAATGGATTTCACATAAATTTTATGTATAAACCTACCTGTAGAACTCCTCAAGGCTAGAGTAGTTCAAAACAATGTAAGGAAAAGCAGATAGGCTATATCCACTCTCTTTCATTCTCAGCCACTCCAGCACCAGATAGTCTAATTGGGAAGTCATGAAGTCTTCTATACTTTTATAGCCAAAAATGTCCGATACTCTCTCCAAAACCTGTGCAATAAGTAAGGCTGTGAGATAACATGCAGCATATATGTTGTGCTGCAGTACACTGAGCAGTTACGTCTCCAAGCCTCCCTTCTAACATCTTTTTGCTCTTTTAATAGTATTTATATAGTTCAACTTCTAATTAGTACATAGTATGCATTTTTCAGTAGACAGCACTTAGCATTTTACATGTTTTGCGTATGGAAAAACGGACTTTACTTTGTTTGGTTGTGAGCATCTTTAACTGGGTCTAAAATCTAGGGTGGGGGGAGGCAGACAGTCCCAGCAAAGAGGGGTGGGGAATGGATAGGGAATGAGGCGAGGCAGTGAGACTCAGCTGATGAGGTCAGGGGAGGCAAGCCAGATCCTTTCCAGGCCTGTTCCAGCCACTCTGGGTCCCATTCCCTGATGCCTGGCCTGATCCAGAGCACCATGGCAGCGGCTCCAGCCCCTCTGGGTGCTGTTCACTGCATCCTGGCCAGATCCCAGGCATCATAGAAGCTGCTTGAGCCCCAGAAGGTCCCTGTCCCTGCTCCCTAGAACAATCTTAGGCTTTGTGGAAGCAGCTCCAGCACCTCTGGATTCTGTTCTCACCTTCTCCCTAGCCCCTGGGCATGTGTGAATTTATGCAGGGACAGAGCCCCCACAATATTTCTACTGCGGGGGCCCTAGCCTCCCTTACCTGCCTGGTTCCACCATCCCTGGCAAAAATATTTACAGTGCGTGATCCTGATTATAGTTTAGAGATGTCCATGAAAATACAGGAGTTATCACAAAAATGTTAACCTTAGAATTATTGCATATTCTTTATTTTAACACTAGAAACTGTTAAAAACATCACTGAGGTATTTTAGTAAGTAAAAAAATACATCAGCCAGTCTGTTTGCGTACAATGAAAGAGCTGTAAAAATTTTCAGCATTAACTAAATACCCTTTATAGCACTTGTAGCCAATTAGTTTATTTATCATTGTGTTATCTAGTGTTATGGTCAATTCATTTGTTATTTCATATATCATTAATGTGTGCTAAACAGATTTCAGTTGTAGGTATAGATGTAATATAGGATTCTAGAAGTATAAGATTGACAAGTATTTAGGATTGATGAATGCATATTAGGTATATAAGCAAGGCATTGTTGTAATGCAAGGCCTACAGGCTGGGGCCTATAAGATTTTAGCTTCGCCTCACGAGACTGCAGGCATAAGGAGACTTGCCATGAGAGGGTGATCTAAGATTGACTCTATGCCAATAAAACCACAAGATTACTGTAAAAGATGTGCCAATAAGTGATGTTAAGGAAAAATAGACTGCAGTAGACTGCAAGACACCTGGCTGTAACATCACACAAAGTTCTGTTCTGACCGCAGGTTACCCTGGAAACGGGTTGATGTAAAAGTTAATAGGATGCTAATAAGGAAAAGGGGAACTAAGAGAACAACCTATGGAAAGTGAGACACCCCAAAATCTATGGGATATGGAAGTACAGATAAGGAAAAGGAGGTTGGAAACCTCATGCATCTGAATAAGGTCTTAGGTGTGGTCAGAACAAAAATATAAATGAGATTTCCTGGTTAGGTAAAAGTGGGAAGACACCGATGAAAGACCCCCTCTATATGATCACCACTTGAGAGATCCATCAGACTCTACAATATCTGGGGCTATTGCTTGGGATTTCTCAGGTTGTGTAGACATTATATGAGTGTAACATATGATTATAAGTTATAATACAACCAAGACTGTTTACATGTCACTGTGTTTGTGGTCACCGTATTCGTTTTTCGTGTGCTCCTAAGAGTCTCCCAATCTAAAAGAACCATAAAGGATAATTTTCACCATATTAATCTGAAAAACTGTGGCCGCACAGGAGCCGAACTCAGAGGGAGGTAACACAGAACTATCAATCAATTCAATTTAAAATAAAGGGTACACACGACAACTCTGCTTTACTTGTATAATTTATAACCTAACTGTAAGAAGCATTTCTCTTGTATAATGAAAGGTTTCAGAGTAGCAGCCGTGTTAGTCTGTATCCGCAAAAAGAAGAACAGGAGGACTTGTGGCACCTTAGAGACTAACAAGTTTATTAGAGGTGCCACAAGTCCTCCTGTTCTTCTTCTCTTGTATACTTGCCTTTTTTATAAGGTGAGGCTCCAATCCATTTTCTTTCACAGACTGGCAAATAGCAAACAAAGCCTGTTTTTCACACACAGGACTGCAACATAAAACCATGGTTATCAGCATCAGCAGAACTGCTCTTCTATTACACTGCTCATCCAAGAGGTCTTCAGGGCGCATGCCACCACGTGCCTTCATCAATTAAGAATGAAATAATTGTTAAGAACGTTAAATGGGAGCTTCTGAACTCTTACATGAGCTAAAACTTTTTAAACTAAAAACACCCTTTATAACAATGGAGGCAGTATGCTGAGCTCCTGAGATGCATATGGGGAAGGGAATGGATGGCTTAGCAATTCAACTGCCACCTCTCCTCTCCTATGGAACAGCGCTGCTGAGCTATCAAGTCAGTCTTATGCAATCACCTTACTTGGAAGGCTGGTGATTGTAATATGAGCTTGCGAATCCATGCTAAAACAAATAAAAATATGAAAGGATCCTTAAAAATTGGAAGGAAAGTCAAGAAGTCATCATGTGGTGGGAAAGAAGAAAAAATGAAGGATGCAAGAGAGACAACTGCATGGATATCCCTCAACGGAATTCCAATTATCCTACAACATGAATGCAGCTTATCCCTTTCTCTAATTCTCTTGTAACTTTTAAAAGCAAATTTTGGGTTTGTGAAAGTTACTGCACTGAACACTGGAAATATTTCTTTTTACACTACGCAAATACAGCATTCATGGGCACAATCTCTGCAAAGAAAGAGAGAAAAATGTTCTTTTATCATCCATGTACCTCTCAAAGAAGCTGCATAAAATTGAGGTTACTTACTTGTAACTGGAGGTTCTTTGAGATGTGTGGTCCCTATTTGTATTCCACAGATGGCCACACATGTGAACCATGCACCCAGTAGTGTAGCTTGGGGGGAGGGGACAGCGGCCGTTCCCCCACTGAGCACAAGTGGTACCTTGTCAATTTCCTGGTGCCTTTGTACTCACCCGAGGGAGCGATAAAAAAAAAAATGCGCCACCCGCTGCGGTGCTTTTATTTTACTGACCTGGCGGCGCTCTGGGTCTTCGGCGGCGGGACCTTCACTCGCTCCGCGGGTCTTTGGCAGCATTTCCGCGGCGGGTCCTTCAGTGCCGCCGAAGACACCCGGAGCGAGTGAAGGGCCCGCCACCGAAGACCCGGAGCACTGTCGGGTGAGTAATAAAAAATAAAAGCGCTGCAGCGGGTAGTGCCTTTTTTTTTTTAAATCACTCCCCCTGTTCCCTCCCCCGGCTACGCCACTGTATGCACCTGAGTTTGTAGCACGGACAGGAGAGTGACAAGGGAGGTGCCTAGGAAAATATTTTGCCCCTTGTTTCACTAGTCCTGAAAAATGACAGTCTTCTACCAATGACAAAGTTCTAAGAAAATGAAGCATATGGCCCTGAACAGTTACACATGGCTAACAATTAGATCTTATTACCAGATCTCTCATTCCTTCTTGAACTCTGAGGTATACATTCTCAAAGGCCTTTTGCTGGAACTTCAAAGGAAGAGCTTTTGGTAATCCAGAAGAATCTCTCTGTTTCACATCTTGGAACAAACTTAAAATAAAACATGGACAACAATTATTTAACCTAACACTTAATCTTCAGAATTGGTGTATATTTTACATGGTAAATATTAGGATTTCTTTGTTTTGAGGGGCAGAAGGTGGTGTCTGGAGTCCCAATTTTTCAAAGGCCTTGTATTGAGTCAACCCTCCCTCCATCCAAAAATGTTCAGATGGAAGTATGAGGATTTGCTGGGTGGCAGGGAGAGGAATCATTTGAAAGTGTCCAAGTCCCTGTTAACCAGGGAGCAATGGATCCAAACTCTGATCCTCTATCACTGTTGTCTTTACCTCATGGAGCATTGCAAAGATAAATTCATTAATGTTTGTGAAGAGTTCCTCAGAAGCTCCCTTATTTAGGCAAAGGACAAAATCATTGCTTGTCTAGCACAAGGAATCACATTATTTACAGTACTTAGTCTATTTTTTCCATGAAGATAAATATATCTACATGAAGGGTCTACACACAATGGGTTTTACACAAATCTTTACTATAACATATAGTACTGCAAATTTACACAAGTTTTGAAGGCCTCAGTCAATATAAATGGAAGGTGCCACATTGCCTTAAGACATCCAGGTGTTTTTATAGCTTTAAGAACTTTGGGTAGCTACATAGCATGTAAAAGAGAAAAATTGTCTACTATCCTTAAATATACTGATTTAATTATCTAAACAAACTACAAAAAGGTCTAGGTTATCACCTGGTTATTGACTTTGCAGCGAGCATGCAAACTTGATGGTGGCTATCTGCGAGGAAATGTGGGAAAACATCACTCACAGGCAGATCTTTATCGTTTACATTAAGCACAGCCCAATTTGAATGAGGATCAGCCTGAAGAAAATGAACATCTCTTGTTAAATATGTATGGAATTTATACAGAAATGAACACTGGATGTACTTGTTATACTGATGTATGCACTAGCTCTTTCTGCACTACTTTCAAGCAAACATTGAGTATTACACTTACTACACCAGTAATACTCAGACTGAGGCTCAAGAGCCAAAAGTGGCTCTTTAATATGTTACCTGTGGCTCCTTGCAGCACATAACATTAAAGTTATTAATCTATCTGGATGCTTTTACTATGTTATTAGCCAATTAAGTTATTTATTTGCACTAAGTTATTAACTTACTTGCTGTGAGAATAATATATATATAATTAATATAAATATAAACTAAATATTTCACCGTCATACTGTTTAAATATGAATAGTACTTATAGTAAATGAAACAATGAATTCATACTACTGTGGCTCTTTTGGGAAATGTTGATCGCTAATTTGGCTCCTGAACCACTAAGGTCTGAGAATCACGGTATTAAACTAACATCAGATAGGAAAATATGGCTCACCTCAAGTAGGGCTTTCATGCAGTTCAGTAGGGCCACTCTTACCGGAGCCGTACATCTCCCTTCCTTTGTCAAGTGCCTGAAACAGAAGCCATTTAAATACCTATTACAAGCTTAATGTCAGGAAAAAAGTCTTAAGACATTACTCTCTGCTCTTTGTAATTCATTCTTAGATGCTTTTAAGTAATCCTTCTGACCTGATTAGCAAGCATTTCCCCCCCAGTTTTAAAGGACTATTTATTTTCTTGTTTGTGTATCAATATCATAAATACTGCTTGGAAGAGCATTTGTTAATTATTGCCATAAAGCCAACAGGGAGAACTGTCTCTTTTTTCTCTCAGGGCTTGGCTACACTGGCACTTTACAGCGCTGCAACTTTCTCGCTCAGGGGAGTGAAAAACCACCCCCCTGAGCGCAGCAAATTACAGCGCTGTAAAGCACCAGTGTAAACAGTGCCCCAGCGCTGGGAGCAGTGCTCCCGGTGCTGCAAGCTAATCCCCTCGTGGAGGTGGAGTACCTGCAGCGCTCTCCCAGCGCTGGCACGCGACCACACTCGCACTTCAAAGCGCTGCTGCGGGAGCGCTCCCGCGGCAGCACTTTGAAGTTTTGAGTGTAGCCACGGCCTCAGTGAATTCTATTTAATTACCTTAGCAATGGACTAAGGAATTTAAAAAACAACTCAGAATTCAGAAATCACTGCCCCATCATATTGATGTTTGGGTCTAAGTTTACCTTTCAACGTGCCTTTAAACTATCACTTAGTGGCTATGAAGATCTGTGATCTAATTTTAATATAGAACTGGTATCCAAAAAGATTCATGTGGGAGAAGTGTACAGACTAGATAAACTCACAGCACTACTGACAGCTGGCCCCACAGCAGCATCACAACCTTTGAATAGGTCATCAGCCATCAAGCCAAGAAATAGATTACTGCATAAAATAAATAAAACGTACCAAAATGCCCCCACAACAGTTAAAAATTGTCCTTGGACTTCCCCTGTTTCTTCAACATTTGGGTTGGCTTGGCCCAACCCCACTGCTGCAGGAAGTAGATTATTTAGAATTGCTTTACAAACTTCTTGATCTCGACGATACAAGGAACACACATCACTGGGAAAGAAAAAAGAGATAGCTTTAGAAGCCAAACAGGTAGAAAAATCAGACAGTTGCCGAATAAAATATTTTTATTAATATATAATTGATGTTATTTCTTACGAAAGAGGCTTGAGAAGCATGAGAAGATCATCTTCTGGTAACAAATTTTCTTCAGTTGGGAGTTCCTTCAAAAGGACTAAATACTAAGGAATAATTAAAAATAGAACACATTAGTAATATTTTTATATTCACACACAAAAACAAAAGAATAAGGATAAGCATTTTCAATGGCTGTTAAATGCTTTATGACAAATATTTACATCAATATTTATGTCAGTTTTTACATGGTTAGATAATTTGACATTTGTTTCATACAAATGAATTATTTGATGCACAATAATATGGGTAATTAAATCTTATATTTTGGCATATAAACATATCAGTTCTAGTAGTTGGAAAGGAGTTCCTACACTCTGTCCCAGAGAATAAGACTGCACAACCTCCAAGCCACCTGCTAAAGGTGAATACTGAAGGCAGATACCATATGGCCCAGCAATCTAGTGCCTGGTTTCTGACAAATCCTATAAGCTTTGTAAAAAAAATTTAAATCTTCAGAAGCAGACACTATAAGTTCTTCTGAGTGGATGGAGTCCAAGAGAATGGCCACAGAATGTGTGTACGACTCTAAGAGACAGTGTCTATCTACAGAGAGATAACTACTGAATCAAGAAGTTTCTCAATGTCACACTCACCACTTGTAGATGCAGTGATTTAGCAGCATCAAATATACTTTTATCAACTAGCATTAACAGCTTCCGCCGTATGTCAGGTGCTCTGAAGCAGACTGTATGGATTTGTGTTGTAGTTACACATAGACACAAGAACCTCAGAATTTCAAGGAGGAGTAAATCCTGCTTTGTCAAATGTTCTTCAGCTAATGGGCTCATAGCACCTAAAAAAAAAAGTTTCTTGTCAAGTACAAAAAAAAGCTTCTTCTAGGAAAATAAACGTTATATTAAAACATGATAGAGTTATGTGCATTTATCAAGTTAAATTATGTTCTCAAAAAAATGTAAGACTAGCAGCCTTGAAGTCTCTTAGCTACAGAATAGGTACAGTATGGACAGCACCAGCTCAAGCTTTCTCTATCTGGAGTGAGGCCTCTGTTCTAGAGCGACCACCTCTAGAAACAGAAGGGTATTTTGCACTCTTTATATCCAGACATACCCTAGGCCTCTATGCGAAAACTGGCAACCAGGGTATCAATAAAACCATTTGTTATGTGTTTTTTTGTGGACACTTGCCGACTCAGAATTTGGTTGAGACCACAAACAAATTTCCCCGCTTTTTACAAAGCCCACCCAACAAACCTAAGGTGATGACAACTGACTCTATACTACTGACCGGGTCCAAATTTGTGACCTAGAGAGAATGGCTCCATATACATGTCCATTTTCTCTGATGTCCAGAGCTGCTGCCACTGCCACCAACCCCAGTGTTTACTATTATTTATCTAATGGTCTGGAGGAACTAATTCCAGAGGTGCTCATTCAACACAGTGGAATAAGCAGACAAAGAACAGTCTGAGGTATTAGTATAACAAATTGATCTCTCCTCTCCAAAATAAAATAGAAACCATAGTCTCGACTTAGGCATAAGGTGATCATCTTAAGCAAGAATTCAGATCAGATTTCAAAAGAAAACATGATACCACTGCTGGTGCCAAACCAGCCTGGTAGGAAAAAAAAAAATCTGTGTCATGGATAAGGAAAGTGACAACTCTTTTGCAAATCTGGATATGTGAGAAAGCTGACCTTGCCAAAGAGGTGATAGACCTACTCTGCAAGAAAAGAGAGACAATTAAATAGAACCAACTACAACACACAAGAAAATATCCTGGTACTGGGTCTGAAGGGACGCATGGACTAGTGATTAGACCACTGGAGTGGGAATCTGGAGACCTGAGCTCTACTCCCTGCTCTGCCACAGAGTCACTGTATGACCCTGAGCAAGTTATTTACTTTATCTGCTTCAATTTTACCAACTGTAAATGAAGAATAGTAGTTTCCTCCCAAGGCTTTAGTTAATGTTTGTACAACACTATTGAATTGCTAAGACACTATTATTGTTCTGGAGGCAAATGGCTCAGCTACAATCCCAGCTACTGTAATGGTCCAATGTGTTGCCTAACTGTGATGTGAGACAAGTGGGCAGTGTAAGATTGAAAAAAAGCATGTGCCCTACACTTATGCAAACAATTCTGGACAGAAACCAGACTTTCACTTACCAGTTACGTTTTGCATCTCTCCAGACTCATTTGCATCACCGAAGTCAGTGATATAGTGATCATCAAATCGGTCCATGGCTACATGGTTATCTACTTCCATTGCACTCTCCTCAATATCATCTTCCATTAGGTCTACTTCTCCAGCATCACTTGGTTTGCCTGTAAAGACCATCTAACAAAAGCATCACATTCTTGTAAATTTTATTTTTGGTGGCTGAAAATGCAATATAGGTAACAGAACATGGAAACAGACCATCATTTCCTTGTGAATCAAACAGGGTGAGAAAGGACATGGGATGCTAAGATCATGAATTTACTCACTTTAGTAGTGTGCACACCTTGTGGGTGAATGAGTTTTTTAAAATTAATACTTTCTGAGATACAAAATGTGTTCATTTTGCTGTTACCTGTCCTCACATTTTTCCACTTCTCTGTTTCCTCTACCTGTTCCATCATGTCCTAAATCTAGTTCTTTGGGTTAAAGGGTGTCTTCCTGTTACTTGTTTGTATATTGCCTAACACACAGTAGGGTCCTAATCCTTGACAGGGCCCCTTCAGCAGTATTGTAATACACACAATAAATAATAATTATAATTGTAGTTAATCTCATTGAAATCCCTCTTTGCACTTCTATGCAACCTAGCAACTAAAAGTCATCAACTATGAAGCATCATATTTACTTCAGCTTTCTGTGATAAACCCATCTTCTAGTTAGCTGGTGCAGTGTGTGTGATTTGAACTGTTTTCTTTAGATGGTGAGCTCTTTGGGAAAGAGAATGCTTTCTTTTCTGGGTTTCGCAGAATGCCGACTGCATTGTTAGCACTTAAACACCAATGTTACTTTAAAAACTGGCAAACTTCTGATTAAAAAGAAACCAGAGAATGACACAAGGACTCCCCAAATAATTACCGTTCAACCTGACAAGCTAACAGTGGTGCCGCTGGCTGACAAGCTAACAGTGGCGAAACTGTCAGCTTCTCCTCACGCAAAATACTAAGTATGTTATTTATTTGGACTGGACACCCAGCTCAAGGTGCATTGGAAGCAGATGAGGATACAGTTTCAAGGTTTTTACAAAACGTAGTGATGCCACATTCTGTCACCTTGCTACTAAGCGTAGGACAGAAGTGTACATATTTGAAGAATTCAGCATGAATATTTATTTTTCAAGCACCTTTAAAGAGTTACTTTCATAGCAGAAAAATCCTTCATCTTTTCCAAATGCAAAAAAACATTTAACATTAAAAAACAGATGAGCTTAATACAATGAAAAAGAAATGGAAGCAAATTCTTATGTGCTTGCAGCTCCCAGATTTGGCCTTGATTCAGATCTGTTACATGGAGAAGTATTTCTGGCATTTATTATCAAATTAATTACCGAAAAAGCACGGGTAGAAGCTAGTGCAACAGGTGACGCTGTAAGATGTATGGCTGAGAAGTAAGATGTGCGTTTTGACTATCTTAAGAATAAATTAAGCTGTTTGTGGATGTTAAAATAACTGATCAAAAAGCCATAACTACTTTACAATGTGTTTCTATTTTTCATTCACTTAATAAAAGTGGGGGTTATAATTTATTATTTCTATAGCTTTGTCACTGTGCACTTTTCATTCATATAGTATCAAGACAAGGCTTAAATGATATAACTAAATTTTGGACGCAAGATTAGCATAGTTCTTTGAGCAATATTTTTTCATTGTTCACACATGTAGGAATGGTCCACACAAACACTACTAGTTAGAAAGGCCCTTAAGTCTGATATATTTTTATTGCCTAATTTGTTTCCTGTAATAAAAATCACATTCAGTTTGTCTCTGAGTTATTTATACTGTATAAATAATCCTCATGCAAAGAAACACAGCATTTAGATAAAAATACTTACCAGATGTTTGCAAATATCTACAAGATCATTCATCATCTTTGATGTTAACAAACTCAGGAATAAGCCTGATAAGATCTTACTTGGACTGTTCTGTCAGAAAACAAAGTATACAGACCAGTTATCACAGTACACATAACATTCTCTTCTTAGAAAGGAACTGGATTTATTCCCTACTGTGAATTCATTAAAGTAAACAGATAATATTAAAAATACAGGTCCAGATTCCAATATCAGGAGTGTGTCATGCACTACAATTTATCTTGAAAAATCCAAAATGGAACATGTCTGTAAGCAAGTTCAAATATATTACTAATCAAGTAGAAAAGTTTCTTTTCTAAAATGTTGTCATCAGTTTGGCTGGTTTTTTGGTCAGAGAGAGGTACTGTAATCTCTCTCATCTGTGTCATTTTGGATAAGTCACCTTTTTAAAACTCCAATCAGAAAACAAAAAATTGAATATAAATCAAAGTTTTTTTAAAAATATCATGATTTCTTAAAAATGTATTCCTCTTATGTACCTAGTTACTGCATTATCTTGAGGAACAGTCATGGAATGAGTAGAAGCCTCAAAGATATGTAAAAAAAGAAAACATTCTACTAATGTATCTGCAAACAGCAGCTGCATCCTAGTGATGCTATAGTTAAAGCGGAGGAGGATTTCAATATACAATCTTTATTGTCAAGGGTTTTTTGGGGTACAAATATTCATTCCAGGAGCTGTTGCAAGGAGTGGCTACAACTTTAACCTTTACGCTAATGCAACACAGTGTACCTTATGTTGCATTAAACTTTTTTTACTGAATGATAGCTGCAGCAGTAAATATTGTAGCTAAGGTTAGCAGCCTGCGTCCAAGCCCCATTTCAGTCTCTCATAACTTTCTGAAACTCTTTTTGATCAAAAATTGTGCTATGCTTGGTCTCTGCACAGAGATTATTTTAAAAAAACGGGTCACTTGTTTTTGAGCACAGGGAGTTAAAAAACCCCTCTCTCAATTATAAAAATAATTCTGGTATTGTTTTTTTTAATAGTCATAGAGCCAAACTGTGGGGACTGAAATATCCTGCATTGGTTTTGATCTGACAGGTGAACATCTGAAAATTACGCATGGATTACAAGCAGGAGATTTTTTTCTGATGAGTTGAAAAGCTGCACAGCTAAGGAGCAGTTTGCTTCACATGCATGCATAGCTAACTTAGCTGCATAGTGACAAGTTGAGAAGTCCAATTAAATAGAATATTGCAAACAGGAAAATACAGTGGGGGTTGGGTTTATGCTAACACTGCCATTGCCTAGCCTGGCTCTGCAGACTGTGGCACAGTCTGCTAAGGTGAAGGAGAGGGGTTCCCCTCCTGCATATATTAGAAGATGCTGGGATGTACATACAAATGTGTTAAGAACGTACTAAAGTCCTCATCGAAATGAAGTTGACAGAAAGACTCTCATTGACTTCAATGGGCTTTGGATCAGACATTATACTCTCTATAACCAGGCTGGGTCAAGTGCACATTTAATTTTTACCTCATCCTTTGCTGATCATGTAAGCAATGAAAGGGCTAAATAAAGGTTCCTGAAGACTTTGTAAGGTGCGCAGGAGGGAGCCTCATTTCTGATGCACCTCAGGATATCTGAAGCTGGGTGAGGTGCAAAACTGAGTGCCAACTAAGGTGGATAGACGAGAGACTCCCTCTTATAAACACTAGTCATGTCTCACCAAATACTGATTTAGTTATTAAATTTATTCTCACCATTGTCTATTTATTGCTACCTAAAATATCTTTGAATTTCTAGAGAGTAAAGCTCCTTTTTATGTTTTATCTTTTTTGCCTAGGAAATTCCACATAAACGACGAGGGAAATTTTCAAAGGGTCAAATGGAAGTTGGGAGCCTAACAGCCATTTGAAAATCTCCCTGTAAGTGAAGAGAATGTTAAAATTGCATAAATAAGCATTTGAAATTCAGGAAATTCTATGGGCTAAGGTTGCATTGTTGAGGTTCTAAATTCATTCTGGGCTCTGCCCTCTTGTGTTCTACAATACAGTATTTAATTTCATGACAAAACACTAGGCCACACCCTCAGCTGAATCAAATCAGCATAGCTTTGCTGACTTCAATGACTTTACAAAATAGCCTTTAATTACATAATTGTATATGATTTTCAACAACAATAGATTCCTCCCCCCCCCAATGCTTCAACAGAGCTTGTAGCTGACTTAATAGAGCATCATCAATTTATACCAGCTGAAGAACTGGTTCATTATTTCTCAAATATTACACCATACAATTTTTCTATTACTTTAGATATAGGTGTAGGCCCTTGCAGTAACATGTACTACTCTGCATATGCCAGACAGGAATGATTGTAATATACTCTATCAGATATATATATAGTACTGTACTTACTAGAGATTAAGTATAAGAATATAAAAATGGCCATATTGGGTCAGACCAAAGGTCCATCTAGCCCAGTATCCTGTCTTCCGACAGTGGCCAATGCCAGGTGCTTCAGAGGGAATGAACAGAAGAGGTAATCATCAAGTGATCCATCCTGTCGCCCATTCCCAGCTTCTGGCAAACAGAAGCTAGGAACTTCAGAGCATGGTTTTGCATTGGAACAATACTGAATATTTATTAGCACATACAGGCCTCCTAAATTCACAATTCATAGCCAACTGCCTGATCCTCTTAATTGTACCTAAGAAAGAATGTTCTGCTGGTTGGAGAGAGAAGAGAGTAAAAAGTACATACCTTAGTGAGTAGAGAACTTATGTTAAAAAAATACAGTCAAAAAGAAACTGATTGATTAAGATAATGAAATTCATGTAAGCTTAAAATGATAACGATTTAAGATTATGGAAAAAAGTATTTTATATTGTACTGTATTTGAGAAATAGCATGCAATTGAAGACTACTGTAAAGCATGCTCATAAGGCGGTAGAGTTGAAGTTGCATATTATTGCCTTAACTTCGGCATTTCCTGATATAACTGTGCAACTTTAATGTTCTAATAGTTTTTTTCCCTATGCAATACATAATTCAGTAAATATGAAAGAGATAAACATCTCAGAAGCTTGCAAAATACATTATTATTGCTTTTTGAAAGTTACAATTAAGTTAGATATCTATTACAGAATAAAAATAATGGACAAACATTATTTTAAATATCCTACCTTGGTACAATTACATAAGCAGTTGGTACATTGTGTTATCAAAGTCCTCAACAAGATGATCCTAGAGTCTTCATTAGGTTTACTTTTAGACTGAGAAATGCTTTCTCCAACATAATGCATGAGAGACTATTAAAAACAGAAATACAAATACAATGTAGTGAAAATCTCTCAATCACATATTTCCCTTATTTGACTGCATGCACGCACATACACACAGACATATGTGGTTCTGCTGCACATTTAAGCTTCACTATTCAGATCATGAGTTAGTAGTTTTGGGGTGGAAGGTTTGCTTTTTTTTTCCATTTTAAACATTCATTGCTCTCTACAAGTGATGAACTGACCACACAGACCTGATGGAAATTCAAATTTTCTAATCACCAAAGAAAAACATGGCATTTCTCCATATTGCTCTGATATTGTGCTTCAACTCTGAAGCAAGGCACCACCTCTAGTCATAAAAAGATAATTCAATCTCCATGTGTGTTCAGTCTTTGACCTATTAGCTCAGATTCCCAACAAAGAAGTTAAACAGTTTTATTAGAGATGGACAAATTTATTAGAGCGGTGCCACAAGTACTCCTGTTCTTCTTTTTGCGGATACAGACTAACACGGCTGCTACTCTGAAACCTGTTATTAGAGATGGTGGCTTTATATATACATGGCTACTAGGGAATTAGAGCAGGACTACCAAATAAATTCAGATAGTCAAACTGCTCTCAGTGACTAATTCACTACCAATATGGATAGAACTGCACAAGTGACCTAGAGGTGAAGGGTGCCATTAACTTATTAACAAACCCTTTAGCTATCTGGACCCTGATCATTTTGATTTTTTATATTTTCCCAAAAGCAAGTAGGCAAAATTTTAATAAGTAGAATATCTTCAATTGCAAAATAATTGTAGTTTTAGTAGTGTATATGTAATTTTAGTTATGCCTAGTTTCCATTACAGTTTAAAAAAGAAAATTCTATAAATTTGTTTAGTAATAGTGAGAAAACTAGTCCCTATAAATTAAATATGCATTGAATCCTGTCACCTACTGTGATTTGTTAAGCAGAAACCAGCAGAAACAATTGCTTTATGTTTTGAAAATATGAAAATACTCATTTTTAATAATTATTCATAATTTTAAAGTTATTGAATATTGTTTTCTTTACCGTTATCAAACGCACATTATTACTAACCTTAGCTTTATGGAACAATTCTGATTTACATGCATCCTCTTCAGCTAATGTGCCAGCATAGCAATAGCAGCTAAGAACACCAGTCAAGAGACTGACACATCGGACTAGGTGTTCTGCAGTAGTAGACTTGGAACAAATCTAATACATAATATAAATACATCATACATTTTACATTAAATGGTGCTTCGGCAGCTTACAGAGCTATTAATGGTTCTTTTAATGCTTTAATGTTTATTACATTAATACTTCTCTTTTATACTGCACTGCCTTTCAACAAAGGATCACAAAGAACTTTACAAATAGCTTCATTACACTCCTGGAAAATAGGTAAGTATTTTTATCTGTAATTTAAAGATGGGCAGATGTAGGCACAGAAGTTATGTGATTTGCTCAAGACCATTGGCACACCCAGGAATAAGCCAGTTCAAGAAGAACAGTAATATACTAACAACCGTGCAACCTTATCTAAGGAATTGGAACATTTAAAAATTACAATTCTTTTTCTTCCCAGGCACAAGCTGATAGTCACCACTAAGGTGAAACCCTGGCTCCACTGCCACCAATGAGAGCTCTAACATTTACTGAATTGGACTTCACCTGAGGTGTTTAATTTGGTACTTCAACAAAACTCTGAATTATGGAGGGCAGAAATTGTATGGAAGGAGAAAATGGCCAAACTTGTAATTTTATGTATACTTCTCAGTTTGCAGATCATGTAACTATTTCCCATGTAACTTGTTTCGGGTATTCTGAAGAGCATTATAGGGAAACAAACATTTGTCTACTTCATTTTGTAGGAAATATTAAAAATTATCTGCAATTCAATTTTAACAGGAAAAGTGCTAAAGTTCAAGGAAAAAAACATGCTCTGTGACTTTAAAATACAGAAATAAGCAGAACAAACGTGGACTTCAATAATCATTTCTAACTCACCTCAGAAGAGTAGCTGTTTAAAAGCTGTTCTGACACCACTAACAGACAGTGCTCCAGTGTTTCCCTATGGTTTTGGTTGACAGCAAGTCCTGAACCAGACAGATTTTTATCTGCAATGTTCACTGCAAGGCTGGTGAAAACAGCCATTTCATCAAAAGTTGTTTGTAGATACAGCTCTTCAATTTCCAAAAAACTGACTTCTCCTTTGTCTTGTGTGTGTTGCACACTTGAAGAAAAACACATTACTCTTATTGTGACATCCTGTTTTAGAACCTGTACCTTTAAAACCATTATTTAAACACAAGAAAGATAAACAGAAATAAAATGAAATTTTTATTTGTGCTTCTAGTCATTTCTTGTGCTCTCTCATTTCTCAGATGAATCTCACTAAGGAATGGTTACTTACTATTTTAATCACAGTCTGAGATGATTATCAAGATGAATCTATATTGTAGATCAGTGGTTCTCAATCAGGGATCCAGGGCCGCTTTGGGGGGCCACAAATAGGTTTCAGGGGGGCCAGTGTTAGAATCCCTGGGACCCAGGGCAGAAAGCCGAAGTCCCACCATGTGGAGCTGAAGCCCGGGGCCCTGAACCCTGCCACCTGGGGCTGAAGTCAAAGCCTGAGCAACTTAGCTTTGCTGGGCCCCCTGTGGTGTGGGGCCCTGAGCAATAGTTCTGCTTGTTACTCTCTAATGACAGCTCTGTCTTTTATATGCAGAAAATAATTGTTGCGGCACAGGTGGGCTGTGGAGTTTTTATAACATGTTGGGGGGGGTGCCTCAGAAAGAAAAAGGTTGAGAACTCCTACTGTAGATGAAATGTGCTCACAACTTTGGTGTGTACCCTTGGAGCATTCTGGAAAGCAGTGTTCATCAAGGCAGTGTGCGCCACCTCCCTATGTACCCCCCACAGCACCCAAGGACATACAAAGGGGAAGCATTTGGAGCTGTGTCCAACTCCTTCCACTAATCAAGTTTTAAGACTGTAAAGTAATGGGGAAGAAGGGTGGGTACCGTGGACCATGAGAGTAATTTCTAATTAGTTGGGGGCTTTTTTAAAGGTTTTTTTTTTTTTTTGCAATTGTTTACTAAGATATATTACTGGTAAGAAAGATGTTATGTAACATCTTCAGGGAGGAGATGTTGTCTTCATACCTATCTAAAGCACCTAACCAGACTGTAGATGCTCTATATTTACAATGCCCAAAAGTGTGCTAAATACCTTATAGAAATGAACATTAAAAGATATGAGAGAGACAGGAAAACATGTGTTCCATATCTTCAGTGCTTGCTGGAATGGCAAAAACCTGTAATGCTACCTGAGCCAAGTAGGGGGAATACAGAATATCAAGAGGATATGGACTACAGCTAAAAAAAACCTGGTTCAACCCTAAAAATACTGCCCCTAAATATGAGGAACATACTACCTATATTGATTAATTTTAAACATACCACTCAGTAGCATTTCGGAAAAAGTTCATTGCAGCTCTGCAGTTCTTCATAGTCAAGCTCACAAGAATTGTCTGCAGCACTAGATGAGGAAAATCACTGTAAAGAAAATATATATTTTTTTAAAAAACAGAGATGAAATTTAGGTGAGAAACATCTCTACTTATTAGGTGATTATGACTCCGAACTTCATATCTCAAATCTAACCTTAATTTTACATTAGAACAGGACTAGGTATCAGGACTCCTGAGTTCTATATAAACTACTCCTGAGGGAATGCTACACCAAAAAATTAAAACTTCTGTGCCAAAAAAATAAAACTTCTGTGCACAATATTTTAAAGTTGTGCAAACTTTATTTGTCAATAAATAAATGTGGAGGCTCCAGCATAGCAGTGGGGAGCACAGGCCACTGGCTGCAGAGAGGTGGGAGATCACCCTGCAGCTCCCCCTAGGGACATGGACTCGGTGGTGTGGCTGCACCCGACCCTGACACAGTGCAAGGGTTGGGTCTGCCCCAGAAACACCCTGAGGCCCTGCCCCTCCGCACCAGGTGCAGGCAAGTAGGCTCAGCCTGGCAGGATCCCTAGTCTGGAAAGGCTTAGTGTGGGGGATCCAGGTGTGGGGTGAGAGGGTCCTGTGTGGGGCAATCTGGATGCGGGTGGATCAGTGGGAGGTCCAGGTGCAGTTGGGATCTGGATGCACAGGAGCAATGGGACTCTGCAGCGGGTTCTAGGTGAAGGTGCTTGGGGCTCAGCAGGGTGGGTCTGGGTGTGGGGCTCTGCACGTGGGGGGCTCAGGGGGGGGGGGGGGAGAGTCTGGGGTCCAGGTCCAGCTGGCTGAAGCTCAGTAGGGTGGGGGACAGGGGGGCTTGTTGGGGTGGTCCGGGTGCAGTGGGGGTATGGCTCATCAGGGTTCAGGGGGCAGTCCTGGGGCTGGGGTGGGGGGCTGGATGTGGGGGGAAAGGGCGGGGCTCAGCAAGGGGGATCCAGATGCAGGGAGTGAGGCTCGGCAGGGTGCGAGTTAGGGTGTGGGGGACTCATGGGAGGGTTCTGGGTCGGGGGGCTGAGGCTTAGCGGGAGTCTGGGTATGGGGGGGGTCTGGTTGCACGAGGGTTGGGTGATCGGGGAAGCAGCTCCCCATACAGTGACCCTTCCCCCCACGGCTGAGGAGTGATGGGGGCAGAAAGCGGTATGGGGTGGAGTTTCCGGCAGCCAGGGGAGATTTCTGGGGATGGGTCTGACCCGGACATGGCCACTCCTTGCAAGGGAAGATCGAGTCCCATCCTCTCCTACCCCCAGCCCAGCCGGGACTAGCAGCTGAGCCTGGCACAGGGCAGGAGCCACCAGCCAGGTCTTCTCCAGTCCTGCCCCACAGTGCTCTACCTCTCTGCCAGCTGCTCTGGGTGCCTAAAATGATGTGCCCACGCTGCTGGAACTTTGTTTCCCAGTCAGAAAGTCATTTTTCTGTGCAGAAGCAAAGAAATCTGCAGGGGACATGAATTCTGTGAGCATGCAGTGGCGCAGAATTTCTCCCAGGAGTAACACATCTATGCCAGACTCGCTGTGTGACCTTATGGAAGTCACCATCTCGGTCTCAGTTTATCCGTTTGTAAAAATGGATATACTACTTATCTACCTCCCTCCCCCAAAGTGGTATTAATAAGCTTAATTATGATTGTAAAACATTTGGTGATCCTCTCATAAAAGGTGCTAAATGTGCAGTAATATTAGTTATTTACCAAAAAAAATCATGTATTAACCTAATGTTTTAAAAAGCAAGAAACCTTAAAATGCATGCACTGTCTGAAGCTAACACTTGAATAACTAAAAACTTGGATTATAATAGCACATTAGTTATACCAAGCAGCATCAGGGTTAATATTATCACCTGCTAAATAGAGTAGTTTGATTCCAGTCATTCCTAAAATTGAAACATCAAGCTACAAAACTTCAGGTATAAGTAGTGCAGGTAATTTTCACCTAACAGCAGTTTTATAAAACAAGTATTTTTTTTTCATTTGAGTAAGGAAAAATTAATGATTTCCAGAACAAGTGTTTTATGATACCCTACAGAAAGTTAACACACAGATTTATAAACTCTATCAAAATATTAGCAACATATGAAGACTTTGATAATTCATTTTTTCCCATCTGCTTTTTTTAATGTTATGTGTTGTGTTTATACACAGAGCGGATTATACTCCAAGTTGTTACCTGCATAGCACAGGGGGTAACTCAATACATTCTTCCATCTTCTCTTCCAAATGACAGAACAGTAGCCATTTCATTATTGCTTCTTTTAACACGTACCCTGCATTTCCTTCACAATTATTCTGCACCATTCCTACTTTCAAAGTTTCTGGTACTACATAGGCAGTCATTGCTAATGCCAAGCAACGTGCAGCAGGACTACAACAAAACAGAGCAAAGAACAGCTTGTGGGAAATCATAATTAAATATATATTCCACTATTATCATTATGAGGCAAAGTCTTTATTTCTGGATCTTGGACAGCTCTGAGAATATTGTCAAATGCATAAATAAAATACTTAATAAGCATGCATATTAAAAATTCCTTTATAAGAATACTCACTCTGCATGCATTTTCAAACCCATATTTTAGACAATAGATTCCATTTGTCTATTTTGCGAACGGGGGCTGCTAACAGGGAGTTTCGCAAGGGAGTTCTCCAGGTGAAGGAGGAGCAATACAGCACCCTTTTGGGGTAAGTGACTGTAGTGTGTGTTTGTTTGTGTTTGAGGGTTACTTGCTGTGTGCTGAGCTTGTGTTTGTCAGTCTGTTTGTTTGTTTTGGTTGTTTGAAGGACCGTGTGCTGTGGCTGGCAGCTGGAAGCTGTGAGCTTCAAAGGAAGGTTTGAAAGCTAAAAGCCTCTGGTAAGTGGCTGAGCCTTAATCAGTGGGCGGGGCATTCATACAGGCCAGGGCTTTATAAAGCAGCGCACAAGCGACCAGGGTTTTTTTTTTGCAAACAGGGGCTGCTAACAGGGAGTTTCGCAAGGGAGTTTGGAAGGGGAGCAGGAAGGGGGCGAGGGTCCCTTGCCGGTTCTATCTGTTTTCTCTTTATTCCCCTTAATACCTATAAACCAACTACATTCAAAACTTCTTGCTTAAACAACCCTTTCAGCCGACAGGGGGCTGCAGACGGGAGTTTGACAGAGGGAGGCTTCCGATGGTTAGGAAGACCCGCAACACCTGTGCCAGCACTGCTTCTGTCTCCTCCACCTGTGCCTGTAGCCAGACAGAGCGCCTGAGCATGGATGCTTCTACCCAGATCCTGGTGTGGTTTTGCAGAGACTGTAACTTGCAATTTCCACTTACTGATATCCAGGCTAGGGGGACCATCCAATGTGAGAGGTGCCTGCTGGTGGAATCTCTCAGGCAGCAGGTGGGAGAGCTACAGGAGGAGGTGGCTAGGTTGAGGAGCATCCGAATCCACGAGCAATTCCTCGACAGTGTCCATGTGGAGACAGCTGAGGTAGCTGTCCCAGTACACAGGACTGCTGATACACCACCGGTGGAGGAGGAGATGGCCCAGGGTGGACACTGGCAGCTGGTTACTTCTGGCAGCAGGCAGTGCTCCACCCCTGCTCCGAACCCTCCTGCCGTGGTAATAGGTAACCGTTATGCTCTTCTTGATACAGGAAAGAAGGAATCACTCCCTACACTAAAGGAGGAGAAGCCTTGTACCCCTAAGGCTGGGAGGTCTGCTGCCACCACTGCGAATAGGAAACGTAGGGTAGTGGTGGTCGGAGACTCTCTGCTGAGGGGGACGGAGGCGCCCATCTGTCACCCTGACATTTCATCTTGGGAAGTATGCTGCCTGCCGGGAGCCCGTATCCGAGACGTTACGGAGGCATTGTCGAGGATTATCCAGCCCTCTGACTACTACCCCATGCTACACATCCATGTGGGCACAAATGATACTGCACGGTGTGACACTGAGCGGATCAAGAGTGACTACAGGGCTCTGGGAGTACGGGTGAAGGAGTTTGGAGCGCAGGTGGTATTCTCTTCAATTCTTCCTGTCAAAGGTAGGGGCCCGGGCAGAGACAAATGCATCATGGAGGTGAATGCCTGGTTGCGAAGATGGTGGCGCCAGGAGGGCTTTGGCTTCCTAGACCACGGGATGCTATTCGAGGAAGGACTGCTAGGCAGAGATGGCGTTCACCTTTCGAGGAGGGGAAAGACCCCATTTGGACACAGACTGGCTAACCTAATGAGGAGGCCTTTAAACTAGGTTCGACGGGGACAGGTGAGCAAAGCCCACAGGTAAGTGGGGAACATGGAGACCGGGGAGATGGGTCGGAAACGAGAGGGAGTGTGGGCTATATTGTCAGAGAGAAAGGAGGGTCAGGACAAAACTGGGAGGAAAGATCAAACCAGTATCTTAGATGCCTATATACAAATGCGAGAATTATGGGGAATAAGCAGGAGGAACTGGAAGTGCTAATAAATAAATACAACTATGACATTGTTGGCATCACTGAAACTTGGTGGGATAATACACATGATTGGAATGTTGGTGTGGATGGGTACAGCTTGCTCAGGAAGGATAGACGGGGAAAAAGGGAGGAGGTGTTGCCTTATATATTAAAAATGTACACACTTGGACTGAGGTAGAGATGGACATAGGAGACGGAAGTGTTGAGAGTCTCTGGGTTAGGCTAAAAGGGGTAAAAAACAAGGGAGATGTCATGCTAGGAGTCTACTACAGGCCACCTAACCAGGTGGAAGAGGTGGATGAGGCTTTTTTTAAGCAACTAACAAAATCATCCAAAGCCCAAGATTTGGTGGTGATGGGGGACTTCAACTATCCGGATATATGTTGGGAAAATAACACAGCGGGGCACAGACTATCCAACAAATTCTTGGACTGCATTGGAGACAACTTTTTATTTCAGAAGGTTGAAAAAGCTACTGGGGGGAAGCTGTTCTAGACTTGATTTTAACAAATAGGGAGGAACTCGTTGAGAATTTGAAAGTAGAAGGCAGCCTGGGTGAAAGTGATCATGAAATCATAGAGTTTGCAATTCTAAGGAAGGGTAGAAGGGAGAACAGCAAAATAGAGACAATGGATTTCAGGAAGGCAGATTTTGGTAAGCTCAGAGAGCTGATAGGTAAGGTCCCATGGGAATCAAGACTGAGGGGAAAAACGACTGAGGAGAGTTGGCAGTTTTTCAAAGGGACACTATTAAGGGCCCAAAAGCAAGCTATTCCGCTGGTTAGGAAAGATAGAAAATGTGGCAAAAGACCACCTTGGCTTAACCACGAGATCTTGCATGATCTAAAAAATAAAAAGGAGTCATATAAAAAATGGAAACTAGGACAGATTACAAAGGATGAATATAGGCAAACAACACAGGAATGCAGGGGCAAGATTAGAAAGGCAAAGGCACAAAATGACCTCAAACTAGCTACAGGAATAAAGGGAAACAAGAAGACTTTTTATCAATACATTAGAAGCAAGAGGAAGACCAAAGACAAGGTAGGCCCACTGCTTAGTGAAGAGGGAGAAACAGTAACAGGAAACTTGGAAATGGCAGAGATGCTTAATGACTTCTTTGTTTCGGTCTTCACCGAGAAGTCTGAAGGAATGCCTAACATAGTGAATGCTAATGGGAAGGGGGTAGGTTTAGCAGATAAAATAAAAAAAGAACAAGTTAAAAATCACTTAGAAAAGTTAGATGCCTGCAAGTCACCAGGGCCTGATGAAATGCATCCTAGAATACTCAAGTAGCTAATAGAAGAGGTATCTGAGCCTCTAGCTATTATCTTTGGAAAATCATGGGAGACGGGAGAGATTCCAGAAGACTGGAAAAGAGCAAATATAGTGCCCATCTATAAAAAGGGAAATAAAAACAACCCAGGAAACTACAGACCAGTTAGTTTAACTTCTGTGCCAGGGAAGATAATGGAGCAAGTAATTAAGGAAATCATCTGCAAACACTTGGAAGGTGGTAAGGTGATAGGGAACAGCCAGCATGGATTTGTGAAGAACAAATCATGTCAAACCAATCTGATACCTTTCTTTGATAGGATAACAAGCCTTGTGGATAAGGGTGAAGCGGTGGATGTGGTATACCTAGACTTTAGTAAGGCATTTGATACAGTCTCGCATGATATTCTTATCGATAAACTAGGCAAATACAATTTAGATGGGGCTACTATAAGGTGGGTGCATAACTGGCTGGATAACCATACTCAGAGAGTTGTTATTAATGGTTCCCAATCCTGCTGGAAAGGCATAACGAGTGGGGTACCGCAGGGGTCTGTTTTGGGACCGGCGCTGTTCAATATCTTCATCAACGACTTAGATATTGGCATAGAAATTACGCTTATTAAGTTTGCGGATGATACCAAACTGGGAGGGATTGCAACTGCTTTGGAGGACAGGGTCATAATTCAAAATGATCTGGACAAATTGGAGAAATGGTCTGTGTTAAACAGGATGAAGTTTAACAAAGACAAATGCAAAGTGCTCCACTTAGGAAGGAAAAATCAGTTTCACACATACAGAGACTGGGGAAGAGACTGTCTAGGAAGGAGTATGGCAGAAAGGGATCTAGGGGTTATAGTGGACCACAAGCTAAATATGAGTCAACAGTGTGATGCTGTTGCAAAAAAAGCAAACATAATTCTGGGATGTATTAACAGGTGTGTTGCGAGCAAGACGCGAGAAGTCATTCTTCCGCTCTACTCTGCTCTGGTTAGGCCTCAGCTGGAGTATTGTGTCCAGTTCTGGGCACCGCATTTTAAAAAAGATGTGGAGAAATTGGAAAGGGTCCAGAGAAGAGCAACAAGAATGATTAAAGGTCTTGAGAACATGACCTATGAAGGAAGGCTGAAAGAATTGGGTTTGTTTAGTTTGGAAAAGAGAAGACTGAGAGGGGACATGATAGCAGTTTTCAGGTATTTAAAAGGGTGTCATAAGGAGGAGGGAGAAAACTTGTTCACCTTAGCCTCTAAGGCTAGAACCAGAAGCAATGGGTTTAAACTGCAGCAAGGGAGGTCCAGGTTGGACATTAGGAAAAAGTTCCTAACTGTCCGGGTGGTTAAACACTGGAATAAATTGCCTAGGGAGGATGTGGAATCTCCATCTCTGGAGATATTTAAGAGTAGGTTAGATAAATGTCTATCAGGGATGGTCTAGACAGTATTGGTCCTGCCATGCGGGCAGGGGACTGGACTCGACCTCTCGAGGTCCCTTCCAGTCCTAGAATCTATGAATCTATTTTAAAACTATTTGTATCCATCTTTTGAAATTAGATTAATTTGAAAAGAACAAAAAATATGCTTTACTTTGTTTCAACAAAAGTAGAATGAATCTATTTTGGCCAAAATTTGTTTTTAAGAAGCTTGCCCTGGTCACTTCTCTTCCATGTCAACTTTCCGACTGGAGCGAGTTTTTAAGGCTGAGTTATAAATGACTGAAAAACAGGTTTTAACACAAATATGCATAGTACTTAATTAAAATGCCACAAGAACAAATTTAGTATTTCTATTCATGGAAGAAAAACAGCTGTACAGCGTCAAAGACATGAGATACACTATCCCTAGTTCCCATCTTACCTTGAAGGCTTGTATGCAGACCCTGAAAATATCTTCCAGAGTTCTTTGTCTATTACAATAAGGTTTCCTTGAATTATGGCTCCAAGCAACCCAAAGCTTTCTGTTTCAACTTGCTGAAAACTTATGCTGCGAAGTGTCAGAGACCAAACTTTGGCCCAGATTCTCTGCAGCTCCAACTTTTGTGTGCTTTCCAAATCTAATTTTTGGCTCTGACAAACAGCAACCTCTGTAAGGCACCTTAGCACATATGGGGTCCTTTCCCCTTTTCTCTGCTGATGCAGTAGCTGGTGTAGTATAATGAGTAAGGGAGATAATTCACGGTTAGGAAGACTCATAGGATACTTTGATATTAATCGGGCTGTAATCTGTAACCTTAAAAACAGAAAGTGAAGGCAATTAACTTAAAGTGTACATAAATTCATCAGTGTTGAAAAGCAGTAAAATATAATATTAGCAGTTTCAGAGAATCATTTTACACTTCTATCGTTGTATATTTAACTGTGATTGTTTAAGTGTTCTGGATAGCTTGTTCAATCACCAATTATTCTGTCATTTTGAAGCAATTAAGTATGTTCAGCCTCAGCCACACAAATGCTGTTTTACAAGTTGATTGTCATATCAGTGAAGCAAACAGAAAATTAATTTTCTTGTCTGTAATTTTATTTCTCATAGATAAGGCAAAGATTTTGCTATGGTTATTTTTGGTAAAAGTCAGACAGGTCACACGCAATAATCAAAAATTCACCGAAGCCCATGACCTGTCCGTGACTTTTACTAAAAATAACCGTGACAAAATGGGGAGAGGAGAGTCCAGCAACCATGGCTGCTGGAGTTCTGGGGTCCACCCTGCTCCCACAATGGCTGGGAGCTGCAGGGGCACAACCCCCTCCCCTCGTGGCCCATAGTGTCTGGGAGCTGCGGGGTCTCCCTGCCACTCACAGTGGCTGAGAGCTGTCGGGGGCCATCCCACCGTTCATGGCGATTTGGAGCTGGGGAGGGCCCCCTGCCGCTCATGGCGGCTTGGAGCTGAGGGGGGGTCCCTCCCCCATCCGCTGTGGCTCAGTGCTGCAGGGTGTCTCCTGCCACCTGCAGAGGCTGGGAGCTGTGAGGTCCCTACCACCTGGCAGCTAAGATCCGCTGGACCCCCCGCCCTCCAGCTGACACCACCAGCCATGCTGCCCTGGGGCCGAAGCAGAAAATGTCACCGAGCTCTCTGGAAGCCACAGATTCCGTGACTTCCATGACAAAAATCTTAGCTTTACTTATAGATTATAAAGCTGGAAGGAACAACTCTGATGATCTACCCTGCCTCCTGTATAAAACAGGCCATACGATTTCCCTGAATTAATTCCTGTTTGAACTAAAGCATCTCTTTTAGAAAAAAATCCAATCTTGACTTAAAAAATCTTCCAGTGGAGAATCCACCTCAGCCCTTCATAAACTGTTCCAACAGTTAATTCCTTTTGCCGTTCAAAAATGTGCCCCTTATTTGCAGCTTGACTTTGTCTAGCTTCAACTTCCAGCCACTGGATCTTGTTATACCTTTATCTGCTATGTCAAAGATTACATTATTATTATACTCCTCAAGCCAGTTTACCCAGCATAAAATGGCGAGAATAGAGATGAGGTTCTCACCCCAGGGCATTATTCTTATTGCAACTCAACAGCCCCGCATAAAAGCCGGTATTTTCATTCACCATCATTTCATTGTCATACGTTAGTCACATATCAGGTCAGACCACTGTGTAGCTCAAAAGCTTATCTTTGTCACTAACAGAAGTTGGTTCAATGAAATGTATTACCCTCACCCACCTTGTGTCTCTCATATATCATGTCAGTTATCCAAGTCAGCAATGTGAAAGTTATGACTTCTAACTATTATGTGGTATTTGACTTAGAAGCTTTTATAACAAGAATTTCAAGAACATTCCTCATGATTTTTCAAGAGCTGGGAAAAGCTAGGCTGATTCCATGACAGCCTCCCTGTATGTTCTGTATCTGAGCACCTTACTTCGCAGCACAAGGCATTTGGGAGACAATTCATTATAAAATGTAGGAGTCCACAGATAAAGAAATAATTGAATGTGAAACTAAAACCTGTTAATAAGTTATTTATACTGATTTCAGTTCCAAGGTAAAAGAATAAAGGTGTTTTTACCAAGGTATGACATCAAAATCATTCTGTGATCTTTGCAGGTTGTCTCGAATTATTTCCCAGCCCAATTCGATCCTCCTACGCTTGCTCGGTGCAGTTTCATCTCCAGACTCTCTTTGTGTAACAGTGTATGACTGGGTTATCTCCAGGACTTTGGTGTCTTCAGTAAAGACCTTTCCAAAGATATAGTAAAAATAGGACCCATCAATAAAAGTATTCAAGTACTCACATAAGAACATAATAGCCCTACTGGGTCAGACCAAAGGTCGATCTAGACCAGTATCCTGTCTTCTGACCGTGGCCAGTGCCAGGTGCCCCAGAAGGAATGACCAGAACAGGTAATCATCCCTGTTCCATCCCCTGTCGCTCATTCCCAGCTTCTGGCAAACAGAGGCTAGGGACACTATTCCCGCTCATCCTGGCTAATAGCCATTGATGGACCTATCCTCCATGAATTTATCTAGTTCTTTTTTTAACCCTGTTATGGTCTTGGCCTTCACAAGATCCTCTGGCAAGGAGTTCCACAGGTTGACTGTGCATTTTGTGAAGAAATACTTCCTTTTATTTGTTTTAAACCTTCTGTCTATTAATTTCATTTGGTGATCCCTAGTTCTTGTGTTATGAGAAGTAGTAAACAACACTTCCTTATCTACTTTCTCTACACCAGTCATGATTTTATAGCCTGCAATCGTATCTCCCCTTAGCTATCTCTTTTCCAAACTGAAAAGTCCCAATCTTCTTAATCTCTCCTCATATGGAAGCCATTCCATACCCCTAATAATTTTTGTTGCCCTTTTCTGAACCTTTTCCAATTGCAATATATCTTTTTTGAGATGGGGCGACCACATCTGCACATAGTATTCAAAATGTGGGTGGACCATGGATTTATATAGAGGCAACATGATATTTTCTGTCCTATTATCTATCCCTTTCTTAATTATTCCCAGCATTCTGTTTGCTTCTTTTGACTGCTGCAGCACATTGAGTGGATGTTTTCACAGAACTATCCACAGTGACTCCAAGATCTCTTTCTTGAGTGGTAACAGCTAATTTAGACACCATCATTTTATATGTATAGTTGGGATTATGCTTTCCAATGTGCATTACTTTGCATTTATAAACATTAAATTTCATCTGCCATTTTGTTGCCCAGTCACCCAGTTTTGAGAGATCCTTTTGTAGCTCTTCGCAGTCTGCCTGGCTCTTAACTATCTTTAGTCATTTTGTATCATCTGCAGATTTTGCCACCTCACTGTTTACCCTCTTTTCCAGATCATTTATGAATATGTTGAATAGGACTGGTCCCAGAACAGACCCCCGGGGCATACCACTATTTACCCCTCTCCATTCTGAAAACTGACCATTTATACCTACCCTTTGTTTCCTATCTTTTAACCAGTTACCAATCCATGAGAGCACCTTCCCTCTTATCCCGTGGCAGCTTACTTTGCATAAGAGCCTTTGGTGAGAGACTTTGTCACCCTCACCCTCTATTAAAGGCCATGAGATGTTTCAAACTAAGGGTATGCCTATATTTTGAGTTGGGAGTGTGATTCTGAGCTTGAGGAGATATGCTTGTACTAGTTCTAATTGAGCGAATACACTAAAAATAGAGTACAACATCAGTGGCCCAGTGACAGGAGGGGTTAGCTGCCCCATTTAGTACATAGCATCTCTTATGGGCATGCACTCGAGGCAGTTAGCCCCTCCCGCTGCTTGCACTGCTGGGACTACACTATTTTTACTGAGCTAGCTCAATCAGAACTAGTGTGAATATGTCTCCTCCAGCTGGGAAACACATCACCAGCTTACAAGGTAGATATACCTGAAGTTAATCATTATTTATCATCTATAAAGCACTCCAGAGAATTCTCATTTCCCTCTTAGCTTGCTTCACAACCTTCAAAGACCACACATGGCAACAACCCAGATACTGGCAGAGGGCACAAGGATGCTGCTGTCTCCAGCACCTATCAATTCTATGCCTGTCAGCCATTAGGATTTGATCAGAGATTTACTTCCTGCTCTCCAGAGACAAAGTGTCCTACTGCCTCTGTCATCTGAAAAGCAAGAAGCCAAGCTTGGGATCTTCCTTCAAAAGCAAGGCTTGGAACTATGAGACCTACCAGTAAGTATTATTACAGTACTTACACTCTCCAGTAATTAATCAATAATGGTAGGATTTTCACAAAAGCCCAAAGTGATTTAGGAGCATAAAGTACCATTGATTTTCAATTAAACTTGTGCTCCCAAGTCACATAAACAGTCATATAAAAATATCAATTACCCATTCTTTCAACTGCATACAGAATAAAAGTACTAACTAAATATGAACTTCTGCAGTAACAAATAATTTTGCTCTATATAGAATTCCTTGATATTATAAAAGTGTACCAGAAATATAAGGACGCTTCTCCCTTACAAGCCTGTAACCAAGTTTTTTTTTTTTTTTTTTTCCTCTTAATTAATTGGCCTCTCAGAGTTGGTAAGACAACTCCCACCTGTTTATGCCCTCTGTATGTGTGTATATATATCTCCTCATTATATGTTCCATTCTATATGCATCCGAAGAAGTGGGCTGTAGTCCACGAAAGCTTATGCTCTAATAAATTTGTTAGTCTCTAAGGTGCCACAAGTACTCCTGTTCTTCTTTTTGTAACCATGTTAAACTTTCAACACGGCTGCTACTCTGAAACCTTTCAAATATAAAACATTCAAACACTTTCAGCAGCAAACAGAAAATGTCTGCTTCCATCTCTGCACTGTACCTTACACATGGAAATATTTTGGGGAAAGTTAATCCAAAATGTCACTAGAGCAATTAAACTTCTCTATAAACTGAACAGGAGGGCTCCTTCTGCACTCTGTGCAGCCTCTATTGGACCTGAGTATTAGGATCTCAAGACTGTTGTTTAATTGAGGCCAAAAAGGACATGTCTCTAGACCAGAGACTAAAGATACTGAAGTATAAGTAAACAATTATGAAAAAAATCTGCAAGACATATTAATGGAAAATTGAAGTGTGTGAATAGCATAGTACAGTATACACATCAACTTTACATTCACTTGAAACAATGTGTAGAAATGTCATTTACTTGATGACAAATATCAGCCATTAATTCAATCAAGTTTTCCTTTACAGCAATGTTGCGTGATCCTGAAGAATACTTTCCTCTACTGCCAATGAGACTTAACTCATTCACCAGAAGATCATACAAGTTGTATAAGATTCTTTGCCATTTTGCTGAGTCATATGCACCTGTATGCGAAAAGATAAAATTTAAGTTATATATGCAGTTTATTTGCCATAATCTGACTATACAATATAGCATTCTATGTTCCCAGATGAGCAGAGAATGCTTAACAGCAATTAGAGTTGTATTTTTCAGGAGGTTTTATAATGCAAACATTTGCTATTTAAAACAAAAAATGTTTGAACATTTGCAAAGACGGGGGAAGAGAGGATAAAATCTGGATGCAAAATAAGAGGGAGAAAAAAAAATAAAAAAATCAAGAATCCCACCCTCATCTGTTCCAACCTAAACATCCAGAACTAAGCTGCTCCCACCCCCAGAGACTCAAGGTCCCCAGTTCAGCCACCCTGCCACCTGTCTGTGGGAGGGGCTAGAATACTTCCCCAGCAGCAGCCAAGAACAGCTGACCCATGTGTCGTCTCAACCCAAGGACACAACAGGTGTCACAGATTAAATTGCAGAATTTTAACACCCAACATACTCTGATTTGGCCCTGCCCTATCCTCCTTGCCCTTCCAAAGCAGCAGATATAGCAGAAGCATCCATCTCCAGCATCTCCGGTGCAAAAGAAGAACCCTGCTGTGAAGATGGCCTTACATCGAATTTTTTTTTGTTGGATACAGACAAGATGCAAACATAGACAGTGAAGGCCAGGGACCCTATATGTTGGGGTTTGGGGGCAGATGCTAAGAAAATGTAGGGGAATGTGGTCTAAGAGGGACTTCAGTATAACTGGGGATTAATGGTTAACAAGGGATTAATAAAAATATTTAATGCGTTAAAAAAACCCACCACAATGGGTTGGATAGTAGTAAATACAAATCAGCAGTTAGGAAACAGAGTTGACAGGGGAAGCTAAATCTATGCCTGGTAGCGCTAAGAACAATAAAAAGGAATTTTTTACATGTATTAGAAACAAACAAAACCCTAGTGATGATATGGGTCCAATACTAGACAAGGATGGTAAAATTATCAGGGATGATGCAGAAAAGGCGGAAGTATTCAATAAATATTTCTGTTCTGTATTCTGAAGGAAGCAGGGTGATATATTAATGTCTTGCAATGATAATGAAATACTTTCTATTCCATCAGAAACTAGGGAGGATGTTAAAGAGCAACTATTAAAGTTAAACATTTTAAAATGTATAGGACCTGATAACTTGCAACCAAGAGTATTCAATGAATTAACTGAGGAGATCTCTGAATCATTAATATTGATTTAACAAATCTTGGAACATGGAAATGTTCGAGGACTGGAAAAAAAAAACCCTAATGTTGTGCCAATATTTTAAAAAGGGTAAATAGGATGGCAGGAAAGTTATAGACCAGTTAGCCTGACATCAATACAGGGCAAAAATCATGGAAATGCTGATATGGCGTGCAATCAGTAAAATAAAAGATAGTAGCATAATTAATGCCAATCAACATGGTTTTATGGATAAAAGGGCTTGTCAATCAAAATTGGTATTTTTTGATGAGTTTGGTTAATAAAGGTAAATGTTGACATAATGGACTTCGACTTTTGCAAGGTATTTAACTTAGTCCCACATGACATTCTGATAAAGAATTACCACTATACAAAAATCTATGTAGATGATATTAACCCATATATCACATAAAGTAACTGTAAATGGGGCATCATCATCCCAAGGGAGTGTTTCTTATGAGTTCCCGCAGGTATCTATTCTCAGCCCACTGCTATTCAATATCTTTAAGAATGATCTGGAAGAAAATATAAAATCATTGCTGCTAAAGTTTGCAAATGATATGAAAATTGGTGGAGTATTAAATAATGATGGGGACAGGTCAGCTATATAGACCAACATGGATTGCTTTGTAAGGGGACTCACTTGAACATCATATGTTTTAACACAGCCAAATGCAAGGTCATACAACATCTAGGTACAAAGAACATAGGTCGCATTTATAAGATGGGGGACTGTATCCTGGAAAGCAGTGACTCTGACAAGGACTTAGGGGTCATGGTAGATAACCAGTTGAATACATGCTTTCAAGGAGATGATGTCACTAAAATGGCAAACAGGATCCCTGAATGTATAAGGTGGGGAATATGAACTAGAGGGAGGTGGTATTTCCTTTGTATATGTTTATAGTGAGATCATTACTAGAATACTGTGTCCAATTTTGGTTTCTACTCTTCAAAAAGGATGTTGAAAAATTACAGAAGGTTCTTAAATGAGAGGCAAGACTAATCAAAGGTCTAGAACAGCGTTTCTCAAATGGGGGTCTGCGAGGGTACTCCAGGGGGTCCATGGGCCCTGCTGATCAACTCCTCCCCCTCCTCCCCAGCACCTCCTGCACGCCGGGGAACAGCTGTTCAGCGGTGTGCAGGAGGTGCTGGGAGGAAGAAGGAGTGGGGACGGGGCACATTCGGGGGAGGGGGAGGAAAGAAGTGGGGAAGAGGAGGGGAGAGGGAAGAGGTGGGGTGTGGGTGGGGCCTTGGGGGAAGGGGTGGAGTGGTGGTGGGGCCAGGGCTGAGTGGGTGGGCTTGGGGATCTGCAAAAAAATTTAAATCAAAATGGGGGTCCTCGGGTTGCCAAAGTTTGAGAAACGCTGGTCTAGAAAATATGCCTTATAGTGAGTAACTAAAGAAGCTTTATTTCATTTATCAAAGAGAAGGTAATAAAGATGACTTGATTGCAGTCTGTAAATATCTACATGGGAAAGAGATGGCTCTTAATCAAGATGCAAGGGCTGGAAACTGAAGCTAGACAAATTCAGATTAGAAATAAGATATATTTTTAATTAGAGTAATTAACCACTGGAAAAATTTGCCCAAGGCCTGGTGGATTGTTCATCACTTGCAGTCTTTAAATCAAGAATAGACATCTTCTAAAAGACATGATATAGCTGAGATAGAAATTATGGGTTGATGCAGAAATTACTGGGTGAGGTTCTTCGGCCTGTGTTTTCCAGGATGTCAGACTAGATGACCATAATGGTCACTCCTAGTCTTAATATCTATAAAATTAACAAGATGTGAACATGTGTGCCAATCTGCACTTTGCTCACTCCTGTATGTTGTATCCATTCCCTCCAGCCTTTCCCCCTCCCCCTTTTCTTTTTAAATTAAAAGTCTTTGACCAGATGCTGGGTGTTCCCATTCAGCACCTTGCATATTTTGAGTGTTGTTATAATACAATAATAGTTAAAAACACGTATTCCCCAATTCAATCAGCTTTAATGCACAGTGTAAAACTATTGAGAAGAAATAGAAGAACAGGAGTACTTGTGGCACCTTAGAGACTAACAAATTTATTAGAGCATAAGCTTTCGTGGACTACAGCCCACTTCTTCGGATGCATCCGAAGAAGTGGGCTGTAGTCCACGAAAGCTTATGCTCTAATAAATTTGTTAGTCTCTAAGGTGCCACAAGTACTCCTATCAGAGGGGTAGCCGTGTTAGTCTGAATCTGTAAAAAGCAACAGAGGGTCCTGTGGCACCTTTGAGACTAACAGAAGTACTGGGAGCATAAGCTTTCGTGGGTAAGAACCTCACTTCTTCAGATGCAAGACTGTACTCCTGTTCTTCTTTTTGCGGATACAGACTAACATGGCTGTTACTCTGAAACCTGAGAAGAAATAGTTACACCTGTGATTATTCTCCAAGTTTACCAGTGACATCCAAAACTTCTGTGCTCGTGCAACTTGAACTCTCACATATAGCAAAAATTTGCTAAAATTTGAAAAGCAAGAAAACAAAAGAAGCTTTATATTGTGTACCTTTCTCCTGTGTTTTGGCTCCCTTTGGATGATGAACACGAACCTGCAGTTGAAGTAACTGAATTATTAACTCCTTTAGAGACTCTTTTGGTCTATACTGAGTCCATATATAAAGAACCGTAGGAAGAATTTCTTCTCCTAGCTTACAAATCCGCATACGACAGTTCACAGCATACACGCTGAAGAAAACATTAATTGCTGCAAGAATATGATCCAGACCTGCAGAAGCGTTTTCCTGCCTGAAATATAAACCAAGCACTTCATCTACAGCAAAAATAGCCAACTGTTGATAAGAAATATTAACAAATAAAGAATGACTTTTCTGGATTTTTTTTAAAATCTATTCCTTGAACTCTAAATTGAGCACTCAACCAACCTAACTTAATAAAATAAGGCAAGAATACTCGAAAGACCTCACCTCTGCATACCTGCAGATAATGCAAAAAAATTCCAGAATACATATAAATGCAGAAAAGATTCACATTTCAAAGAGCTCTGAGTAAACAGAAAGAGGTTGAAGGTCAGACTCATAGAAGTCAGGGATTGATGAGCCTCCACACACCATCAAGTCCAACCCCAATTACCTAGGACAAATTATCCTCTGAAATACAATTTTGACACACAAAACAAAAAGCTGAAAATTACCTTGCACATTGTAGTGCTTTTTCAAAGAAGCAAAAAAGATTGGAATTTAGTTCATCAGTTTGGAAGCAGCATCCTCTGATCAGTGTATGAATTATTCTAGCCACCAAGACTCTGTTAATATCTCTGGAAGGTTTGAGATACAATTTGCAGTACAGGGTCAGCAGCTCTGTAAACATAATCCAAAGAATCAAAAATCATATAAAGGTATAACTGTCTCCTTAGCCTGGGTAAAATAGTGATTTAAGAGACCGGAACATACAATTCTAACAAGCTGATTAAATGCAGAAGTTACACAGGAAGGAAAAACCACCACTTAAGCAGTAAAATTAAAATATTTTGCCTGAGTTATGAAAATATCCACTTGCTATTAACCTCATAGACACTTGGATCATTATTCAAAAAAGTTAATTCCCTGTTTTGCAACTTAACTGCACACAGAAACATTAAGAAAATATTATCTAAATATACCACAGGTAGCTGAATGCCACAAAAAACAAAACAGAACAACAACAACAAAACTGCAAAAAACAAACAAACCCTAAAGACTACTAACTAACATTTCAGCTAATTCTTACAGAGAATTATTTCACTCCCTTCTAGCATGTCACCAGAGTCAGAATTTTCACTTGTACTATATGCCAGAGTATAATGTTTCAACGAGTACCAGCAGAAAAATGGAAAAAGTGAATTAGGTACTATTGAATATTTTTTTCCATTGTCTAATATTTTTATTTAATAGGTAATTATTAAACTAATACTTCGTAGAGCTTTGAAGATGTTACACTGTATCAGCATTATTTTTATATCTTGTAGGAGAGGATATATAAAAAGAGCTTTAGAGATCAGTACTAAAACATACAGGGACATCTTAGTAGTACCCTGCGCAGACACAAAATTTATATCCGTGGATGCGGATATCCGCAGAGCTGCAGGGCTCTACCGGACCCAGCGCCCCGCGCAGGTAGCTCCTCTGGCATAGCTGTACCACCCCCAGCCCTGTTCCCAGCCCCGCCCACTGGGGCGAGTACCAGGCTCACTGGCAGCTGTCCCTGGTGATGCTAGCGTGTGCTACTGGCTCACACTCTCCCGGACAGGAGTCCCTTCCATGCAGCAGTCTGTGTGTCCTGGGGCTGGGGACAGGCCTGGGGATGGTACAATCATGCTGCTTTCGCCACTGCGGTTCCTGGTGGAGCCCTGCAGCTCTGCGGATATGAATTTTGTATCGTGCAAGGCTCTACATCTCATCACTAACTGGAATTTGGCAACTGCAGAATAGCAACTTCAAGAGCCTGCTAAAGAAATCACAATTATATTATTATACGTATAAAATATGTTAAAAGGATATTATTAAAGTTGCAAAGTCTAGAACTCAAAGTTAGGAAATGCCAGAATTAAGGTTGCCTATGCACCTTTAATTCAGCCCTTTTGTGCATATGCATTATAATTAGGGCCCCATGTCTCTCACAGATGTGGCGGAAGTCACAGATTCCGTGACTTTCCGTGACCTCCATGACTTCTGTAGGGGCCAGTGTGGCTGACCCCAGGGCTGCCCAAGCAGCTGGCTCCTGGGCCAGCTGCTCAGGTGGCCCCCAGAGCAGCCCCCAGCAGCAGTCCCAGGGTGGCAGGAACAGCCGTGGTCCACCGCCCCAGGCAGCAGTCCCTGGGGGAGCTGGCCGGAGCAGACATGGTCCACGGTCCCCAACCAGCTGGCGCAGTGGTCCCTGGCCGGCTGGAGCAGCTGCGGTCCGCAGCCCTGGGTCGTGGTCCCCAGGCGGCCAGCTGGAGCAATATCTGTGTGTCAATATTTTTTATCAAAACAAGACCAAAGGCATCTGTTGGATGGAGTAAATCAACAATCCCAAGTCTGTGTTTTGTCTTTTTTGTCTGAAATTACAGCAATTTCCTTCAAGCTACAGCTCAGAATATGATTTTACGTAGTGCTTTTCTCAAGTACGACATGTCCAACCCCAAGGCACTTTCCCAGTAGTGCAATTGTTTCTGCAATTTCTTCTACATTTATGCATGCAATATCCACCCCCATCCTCTCCTTCAAATCTTTCAAGATCTACTTCTTCTGTGGTGCTTATAATAAATCTGCCAACTGATAACGAGCAGGTTGAGGGGTTGCTATGGGCAGCACTTTTGTGTTAATTCAGAAATTATGATGTCTCCTCCTCCATCTTTCATGTGTCAAATGTCATGGAGCACTGCTTTTATGTTCTATCATATTCCCCATCTCTTCAGCTTTTATTTTTTGGTCTTCTTAGAAATTCTTCTGGCCTGTCCCTTACTATATGTCTGCACAGGGCCTAGCACAATGGGATCTGCACATGGTTGAAATCTTTGGATATTACCATAATACAGGTAATAATACTCACTGGTAATACATGAACCACACCAGCCAATATAGTCTCAATAATAAACTGGACATTAAAATTGATTTGATTGAGTCATTGTTCCCAGTACACAAAGTTAACCTACATGGAATAACAGATAATAATAGAGGAATAATACTGTAATATCCACCCCTGCCCCTTTATCTTGTCTATTTAAATTGTAAGGTCTTTGGGTAGAGGCTATTTCTTACTATATATTTGTACAGTGCCTCATACAACAGGGCCTCTTAGTGCTACTGAAATACAAATAAATAATAATAATAATAATAAACAGTAAATAACAATAATATGCCTAAATACATTTCTATACTAGGAAATACATGTTTGTAAATAGACATTATTGAAATAGAAGTGTTATATACTAACCTGACCACTGTTGCTTAGATATCTCACACCAGTATTTCCTCACTGAAAGAACATCCTTTAGTAGTATGCTACTACAGTCAGCTCCATAAATAGCACAACTTGATGCATCTTTTACTATGTCCATGACATAGTTCAGAAGCTCCTGACATTTTAATCTGGGTGCTCCTATGCAGAAAATAGCAGGAGGTACAAACATTGGCTTTTTAATTAAACCAAGTACTGAATAATGAAGCCAAGACTGGAATTAGTGATTACATAAAATCTGAACATTACCATATTTATCTCAGTTACAGTATATTTCCTCCCATTGTATTCTTCCACTACCAACAAATATTTGAAAGTCTGTGGTTTTTTTGGAAATAATAGGAATAATGCACATATAGCATGTTCTCTGTATATGACCGATCACATTTCAATTTCTATCTGTTTTTGTTAATGCCCTTGTTTTTAAAGAAACCCTTTCTAATAATGAATTTACCTAAAAGACTGTGGTGATCTGAAAAAAGGGATAAGTCATACATTGGTTACATTCACACGCACCAATGAACAGAGAAATAACACAAAAGGATTCTGAGATTTTAGAATATTAGCATGAAATGAAAGTGATATTCAGCTGAAAAAATGCATGCTAACACAGGGGTTCTCAACCTTTTTCTTTCCGAACCCCCACCCAAATGTTATAAAACCTCCATGGCTCACCTGTGCCACAACAAGTTTTTCTGCATATCAAGTAGATTAAAAGCCAGGGCGTGTGTTAGGAGGTAGCTAGCAGGGCAATTGCCCGGGGCCCCAGGCCACAAGGGGCCCCACAAAGCTATGTTGCTTGGACTTTGGCTAAAGCTCCATGTGGCAGGGTTCGGGCTTCAGCCCCGCACAGTGGGGCTCGGGCTCTGGCTTTTTCCCTGGGCCCCAGTGACTCTTAACGCTGGCCCTGCTCTCTGGTTTATTTTTGCAGCCCCCTTGAAACCTGCTTGCGGCCCCCTGGGGGGCCTCAGATCCCTGGTTGAGAACCACTGTGCTAACACATATAGGAGTCTCAACATTTAATGGAGGGAAGAAACTTGGAGAGCAGTTATGATGAAAGAAACATAAGGATGATGATGCAACCAAAGTGGATGAGCTTCCAATGCAACCTGGCAGCAAAAAGCTAAATGTGATTTTGGGCTGCAGAGAAGTGATAGTCCCCATCTACAAGGCTCTGGTGAGTCTGTACTTGAATACTGGGTTCAGTTTTGGGCTTCTCAATACGAGAAAGATGTAAACAAATTGGAGGGACTATAGACAGTGTGAGACAAATACTTTACTTTGGAGAGCTTAACTGATGAGGAAAGATGAACAGAACTACATCATTTTGTTAGATGATAATTAAGTGGTCAACAGACCCTTTTAGAGGTATTTGAAAGATGAGGAATTGTCTAGGACTGTCCACAGGTATAACTAGGAGAAATGGGATAGAATTCATAAAAAGACAATTCAGGCTGTCAGCAAAACCTGTCTGCTGGTGAGGGTACTTGGGTTATTGAATAGCTTCCCAAGAAAATTGGCAGAAACCTTATCACTTGAAAATTCTGCCTCAAATCATGTTTTCCTCTATGCTTTGTACAAGCACAGTCCACACTGTAAGTGCTCAGTAAACAAGTAGACTATACAAAGCACTACAATTACACTGCAGGTGAAGAAACAATTCTATACTGCCCCAGAGATGAACTAGTACAAATCTATAACTTCTAACACCAATGAAAAAGGTTCACTGGGACATTCAAGAAAAATAAGCACTAATTTATAACCGTGGTCCTTGAATATTTTAAAATAGCGTGTCACACCGGGTTCAGAGTAAACAGTTGAAACTGACAGTAAAGCAGTAAAAGATCTATAATTATATGTGGATATATAAATTACTAACTTTTATTAGCACATCTAATGAAGTATTTGACCAAACCGCTGATCTCTTGCATCTTTTTCTGCCTGGAAGCTTGTGTTGAGGCAGATACATTTGGTTTTGCCAATCTGATACTGTCAGTTTCTTTCAGGATGTATTTCTGCAGAAACCTTCAAAAATGCAAAATGGGTATTTGTCAGAACAGGCTATTGATTAAAATAAAATGGGTAAACATTGTTTGTGGAAACTTAAAATCCAGGCACCAGTTTAGCAATGTTGGTTCTGAAACAATTAATAAACACAGGTATATATTACGGGTGTAAATCTAATGGAAATAGCTAGCAGATAGTGACAAGAACTGATTATCTAGTACATTTTGTGTCTGAATTATTTTATCTATTTAGATTTTAAGTTATCTGGGGTAAGAAGTCTATCTTCTTCTAAAATTTGTTTAGAGCTGAGCATAAAGTAAGTGATTAAAAGGAAAATTATACTGATATGCATCTATTATGCATGTTACAACAAATATGTATAATTACTATAGCACAGAATATTAAAAAGTACTGTTTATTGTTCATAATGAAGAAAACTTGAATTCTTTCTAAATAAATGAGCTTCCTATCAGACTCCACAGCATGTTTTTGATTGAATATTTTAAAATTATTCCTTGAAAAAGATGCATGACTTCCATTAATTTTAATGGAGGGGAAAAGAGGGGGCTAATCATGTACTGTTCTGAGAACAGTCTCATATAACAGAGTGAATATGTAGTGTAAATAGACTATTAGTTTGTATTAGATGTACTACAAGTGTATGTTCAAGTTTTTCATAATTACATCACTGATTTTCTGATCTGCAATATTTACTTGGTTTAGTATCTGCATCTTTGTTTTCTTCTAGCATAAACCCTTTTTGTGTTAGTCATAGCAAAAGTAACAAAAGATAAGAATATAAAAATCTTTTTGATTGTTATATTACATGGTAGAAATACACCTGAAGCTTAGTTTAAATGTATAGGTTTAGAAGTATGTATGTATAGAAGCAGACTTCAGACACTGATTTTTAACATGGAAGTGCAACTTATATATAACAACAAGCACATCATGCTATGCTCCATTTTCCTCTCAATGGAAGATTAAGATGCAACCCGCAGAATATATAGAACAGTAGTCCTAGGGGAATTCTGCACCGCTGTGCACGCGCAGAATTCATGTCCCCCACAAATTTATTTGCTTCCCAGCAGAAAAATGATTTTCTGACAGGGAAGCAAAAGGAAGCCACAAGAGTGGTCACGTGCCCCTTCCCAGCAGCATGGGCGCATAGTTTCAGGCACCCGGAGCAGCCAGTGGAGAGGTAAATCACAGGTGGCTGGGGATCCCCTGCCAGTGCCTGGTCAGACCCACTCTCCGTCCACCCAACCCCCCTGCATCCAGATCCCCCGAGACACCCCCACTGAGCTCTGTGCCGGCTAGCTCCAGCCCCATCCAGGGCTGGGGACAACCCGGCTGGTGGCTCCTACCCTGTGCTGGGCTCAGCTGCTAGCCCCAGCTGGGCTGGAGATGGGGGAAAAGCGCACTTCCCTTGCATAGAGTGGCAGGCCAAGGCAGACTTACCCCTAGAAATCTCCCCCGGCTCTGCACCCTTCCCCCCGCCCCCGCGTCCCTCCCCCAACACTCCTCAGCCGCCGGGGGAGGGGTCACTGTATGGGAGCTACTCTCCCAAACACCCAATCCCTGTGCATCCAGACCCCACCCATGTAGGCTGCCCCTCCCGCACCCGACTCCCTCCCCCAAAGCCCAACCCCTTCACCCAGACCACCCCCTGTTGAGCTCCCCACACTCGAACCCACACCTTGACAAGCCCCACCCTCTAGGCACCTGGACCATCCTGATGAGCAGTCTGCACCTGGACCCCCACCCCACTGAGCCCCAACCATATGCACCCAGTCCTCCACCCCACCAAGCCCCGCTCCCCAGCACCCGGACTCCCCCACTGAGCCCCATCCCCCCACACCCAGACACCCTGCTGGGTCCCAACTACCTTCACCTAAACCCTCCTGCAGAGTCCCATTGCCCCTGCACAAAGAACCCTCCCAATGAGCCCCTGGGCATCTAGATCCTCCCTGTTCCCAGACCCTCCACTGAGCTGCACACACCCAGATTGCCCCACGCAGAACTTTTTTACCCCACACTTGGATCCCACCCCCAATAAGCTCCTCTACACTTGGAGCCTGCCAAGCTAAGCCTGCCTGCCCACACCTGGTGCAGCTGGCGCAGAGAGGTAGAGCCCCAGGGTGTTTCTGGGGCAGCCCAGCCCTTGCCTTGTGCACAGGGCCGGCTCCAGGCACCAAGCTTGTGCTTGGGGCGGCACCTGGAGGGGGGCGGCGCGGTGCGGTGCTCCGGCCGCCAGGGAGAGCAGAGCCCTGGCCGGGCGCTCTGGCCGCCGGGGAGAGCAGAGTCTCGGCCGGGGCTCGCCGCCCTCCCCCCGGCGCTCTGGTCGCCAGAGAGAGCGGAGTCCCAGCCGGGCACTCCGCCCTCCTCCCAGGGCTCCGGCTGCCCTCCCGCCCGGCGCCCTCCCCCCGGCCGCCGGGGAGAGCGGAGTCTCGGCCGGGGCTCGCCGCCCTCCCCCTGACGCTCTGGCCACCGGGAAGAGCGGAGCCCTGGCCGGGCACTCCACCCTCCTCCCAGGCCTCTGGCCGCCGGGGAGGGCGGAGCCCCGACCGGGCACTCCGCCCTCCTCCCAGGGTTCCGGCCGCCCTCCCCTGCTGCGCTGGTGGAGTGGGGGAGGGGCGGCCGGAGGCTTTTTTGCCTGAGGAGGCAAAAAAGCCGAGGGCCGGCCCTGCTTGTGCAGCCTCATTGCCAAGTCCATGTCCTGGGGTGGGGGCTGCATGGTGATCTCCCAACTCCGTGCAGCCAGAGGCCTGTGCTCCCCATTGCCATGCTGGAGCCTCCACATTTATTTACTGACAAAAAAAATTGCAGAATTTTAAAATATTGTGCACAGACTTTTTATTTTTCTGGCACAGAATTTTTAATTTTTTGGTGCAAAATTCCCTCAGGAGTAAGAACAGATTCCATATTAAATATGAGAGCCTCCACAGACCATACAGTATGACTCATTTGGCCCATGAGCCACAATTCAGCTACCCTAGTTCAAAGGACTGATTAAGAACATAGGCTTCTAATAAGATATCTACATCGTATGTATAATCCATACTCTCTCTCTCTCTCTTTATATATATATATATATGTTCAAAGAACTACAAATTGAAAGCTGGACACAAACTGAAAATATTTATTAGAAAAAAGTAACGTTAAGTTAGTATTTATTGTAAGATAAAATCTGAACAGGTGACTAACAATAACTACACTAGCAATCAACCTTATTTAGTCAAGTTTCCGCTAGCATTGAAGCATGGTGTGACCAGGCCTTAGTATCCTCTGCAACTGGTAACTGTTACACTGAGCCATTTCACTTTTTGTGACTATCTTTTAAGACATTTCTTATTTACAGACAGACAGATAAGATTCTGAATCCAATCTGCAGATCTAGGAAAAATATTGGTGTTGACCTGATAATCTATGAAACAAAACAGTGCTGTTTTGTATAGTGAGAAAGATGGCAATTTAGACAAAAATGATACCTAAATACAGCATCCCAGTTCAGTTGTTTTCCTTGTTTAGAGTCAGAATTACGATCCAGTTGGTTAATTGTTTCAGAATCACGGATGAGACGTTTGAATTTTTCAACTTCTTTCTGAAAATGTATTTCAGGAAAAAGGTTATTTATTATGCATCCATTCCACTCTTTTACATACAAAAAAAGGATTTTAATTACCCTTCGCTCTGTAATTTTGTCATTTTCAAGTTGACGGCAGCAAACAAGCAGCTCATGTAGCACAAGACTCATGGTTTAGCTTAGCAGCAGATAAATAATTTGCATCTGTAAATGGAAGTAAAGACAATCAGTATTCTAATTATGAAATAAACTGCCTTACTACTGTAGCTAGCCAACCTGCTTAAAAGATGAGAAATGTAATGCAAAGTGGGATTCTAGCTTCAATTTTAAGTCTTTTTAAAAAATGTTACCTGAAGTGTTTTGATATTTTAGTTGCTTTCAGTTCATAATTGTGGTCATCCTGTCTTACATGCATAGGTATTTTTAAAATTTATGTTTTATTCACAGAGAGGATCACCAGCACCTGAATTGGTCTTGTGGGCCATCAAGAACAAGACAAGTAGAATCAGAAATAGTCTCATTACAAGAACGTAAAACATTCTCACAAGTAGTTGTTATGGACCAATTGACAACAACGAGGGCCACCTCATATGACTGTGGGTATGTTTACACAGCAAAAAAAAAAACCTGCGGCTAGCCCTGCCAGCTGACTCTGGCTCACGGGGCTTGGGCTGCACGGCTGTCTTATTGCTGTATAGACTTCTGGCACAGGCTGGAGCCCTGCAGGCGGGAGGGTCCCAGAGCTCAGGCTGCCGCATGGCTTCCCGGGCGGTGGGGGAGCTGCCACGGAGGAGGCGCCTCAAGCCGGAGGGGGTGGGTGGGAAGCTGCCGTGGGGGAGGCACCTCAGGGTTGGCGGGGGAGCTGCTGCAGGGCTCGGGGAGGGGGCGGAGCAGAGGTGAGCTGGGGTGGGGAGCTGCTGCATGGCTCCCTGGGCTGATGGGGGTGGGGAGCTGCCGTGGGGGACACCTCAGGGCGGAGGGGGGTGGGGAGCTGCCGCAGGGAGGACGCCTCAGGGCAGGGGGGTAGGTGGGGAGCTGCCGCAGGGGGGGCACCTCAGGGCGGGGGGGGCTGGGAGCTGCCGCAGGGCTCGGGGAGGACACAAGATGGAAGTTTCGCCTAGGGCGCGAAACATCCTTGCACCGGCCCTGGCCCCATAGCCCAAGTCGGCTAGCATGGGCCAGCTGTGAGTTTCTCTTTGTTCCGTAGACATACTCTCTGACTTCTGCCCTGACATATAGAGAAGTGAGAGCTGGGCAGACAACACAGATCAAAGCATCGACAGTAAACAGATGACACCTAGCTCTACAGCTCTTTTGGATGACACAAATAGCTCCATCTCTCAGCGCTCAGCCCAAAATCAGAAGCCATTTAAAGCTCAACCAAGGCAAGACTAAGGTAGTGCTGGCAGGAAAAGGGAACCATTTTGAAAAAACGTTCCTCCTCTATTACATACCCCTCTATCAAGAGCATCTACCGCCAGACTGTTAAATGTGCAGCCTCGGGGTCCTTTTGGACTCAATACCACAGGATGCGCAAGTAGCCATGGCAGGAAAAAATGCCCATCTCCCTCTGTGAATAGCCAGAATATTGTGTTCCAGCCTATTAACACTGACCTGGCCTTCATGAGCCACATATTCATTTCAAATTGAAACTGAATTATGTTTTTCTCGCAAAACAAAAAAGTAGAAAAATTTTGGTTGGGTCCAAGAAAATGTTTTGAAAATATTGATATTTTTAAAAAAAATATTGAAATGGGTAGTTTAGAAAATGCTAAAATGTTTTGTTTTGACATTTCTGAAAAAAATTCAAGGTTTTTGGGGGCAAAAACAAATTGCTGAATTTGACCCAAATTCACAAAGTTTTGGTGCCTCTCACAAATGCATTTTCCAGCCAATTAAATATTCAATAACAAAAAAAATACTCAGCTCTGAAGTTGAGTTCCTTACACCCCAAACCATCAGACTTCTTTTCCAGACCCTGGATCATTTTTATGGCCTTCCTTTGAACTCTGTCCCATATTTTCACATCCTTCTTGAAGTGTGGACACCAAAATTAGACAATATAATAGTAGCAATCTTAGGGGGGAGAGATAGCTCAGTGGTTTGAGCATTGGCCTGCTAAACCCAGGGTTGTGAGTTCAATCCTTGAAGGGACCACTTAGGGATCTGGGGCAAAATCAGTACTTGGTCCTGCTAGTAAAGGCAAGGGGCTGGACTCAATTACCTTTCACAGTCCCTTCCAGCTCTTTGAGATAGGTATATCTCCATTTATTATTATATATTAGCAATGCTAAGTACAGAGGCAAGAACACTTCCTTATTTCTACTTAATAGTCCACTTTTTAATACATCCAAGGATTGTATTCATTCTTTTTGCCACAGCATTACACAGAGAGATCATGTTGAGGCAATTATCCGCAATGACACCTACGACCTTCTCTGAGTCACTGCTTTCCAACAGCTTCTCCAATCCTGTAGAAATAATTTGCACTCCTTTTTCCCAGCTGTATAACCTTACATATGGGTGTATTAAAACACATTTTGACCAGGCCATTCAGCAGCTTTCTATTAGGTAACATGAGTCACTGATGAACACATCACCTTAGTGCTCCACTCTGCACTGGCTCCTGATAAATACAGCATCCAATTCATGGTCTCTGTCCTGATATTCAAAGCCCTCCATATTGTTGGCCCTAGCTTCCCAAGACATAGTCTCTGTCTCTCCCTCTATGACCATGAGCTGCCATGACAGCTATATTGTACTATAATAATGAAATCTTCAACCAATAGAGGAGGCAGAACTTCCAAAAGTCTGATTAGATTATGGAACTCACTCCCTCAGGAATGATCACAGAACCAACCACTTTCAGAATGAAATGCAAAACTCTTTTCTCCAAGCTTTCCCTCAATATGTTCAAGCTACGATCTCTTACAGGTTAGGCATTTATATGGATAATGCGAAAGTCCAATTATATTACATAGGTTTTAAAAAATGATATAACCCTCATGCTTCTGAGCATAAACCAACCACTAAATAATGGAAGCTAGCAACAAAAATCAATTATTTTCTCAACTCTACTCCCCTTATGGCCATGTTATTCCATAATTGTCCACCACAGAGTTTCTTGCACTCTTCTCTGAATGATCACTGTTCAGAGACATAATACTGGACTACATGGACTTCTGGCCTAGTCCACTATGGCAATTCCTATGTTCCTAATACTTACTGTAAAATATACAATGTGCATCATAACATTGCAGTAGAAAAACTTTGAAAAGACATTGTCAATTTAAGCCACATGTAAACAAACTTCTTGCTACTAATACAGACGCTCCCCGACTTATGCAAGTGTTCCATTCCAGAACGCCTTGCGTAACTCGAATTTTGCGTAAGTCGGGAACATATACCCGACTATTACGCAAAAAAAAAAAACACAAACAAACAAACAAACAAACAAAAAAAACCTTCCTAGCTTACGGACCTTTTTCCTTAAGTGTGGATTTGTGTAAGTCGGGTTTACATAACCCAGGGAGTGTCTGTATGAATACCACAATATCGCAGATTATTGAAACAACTATGAAAATCCAAGTTATGTTTCACTATTTATGCTGTTTGTTTACTTTTTATCTCCTGAATTTAGGCAATGAAAATGCATTTAGACTTTAAACAATTTCACATTTATTTATTGTCAATTTTTGTTTGACGTTCTTAATGAAGCAATGTTTAGATTACAAAAACTACAGGGAATATTTGTTTGAAGACAATTTTTACTATTGGAATGATTTTTAAAAACCACAAACATGTTTTCATTGGTCTTCGGTTTAAGAAAGACCTGTTTTTAAAAAAGATTTAGAAATTTAGATTTAGAAAAAGAATGAAATTAGAAAACACAGTGTAACTTGGAATTTCCTGGCATTTAAATACTCTGCCTCATATTTAGCATTATGCTAAGCTCATTACTATATTTAATATGTAATAAACAGAAATTAAGAATTACTAGAAAGAAACTCTAACACACCACTTAATACTAGTTGGAACAGAAAAACAGTTTGTTCAGATAAAGCAAGACCTGACAAATATTCTAACAGCCTCTCACTTTGCAATTGTTTTGATTTGATAAACAAAACTTACATTTTATCCTTTGAGATTTCATGTTTAATATTTGTACACTACTTAAAAAAAAAACAACAGGCACAAGCCTAAAAGAATTTGTAGAAATTGTAAAACCAGATGCTGCCTAGTATCAGATTGATCGGTAATAATTTTCTCACACTGACTTAAACAAGGAAGACTCAAAACAAAGAATGCATTAGAACAGAGGTGTATGCAAGCTAAAAGAGAGTCCTAAAATTCAACCTTTGACTGACCCTTTCCTGTAACCTGAGGCTACAAATAAAGTTGCACCACCCTAGGTTCCTGTAGCCAGTGAACTTGAGCAATAAATAGGGTCCTACCAAATTCACGGCCATGAAAATCGCATTATGGACCGTGAAATCTTGTCTCCTCCTGTGAAATCTGGTCTTGTGTGTGCTTTTACTCTATACTATACGTTTTCACAGGAGGAGACCAGCGTTTCTCAAATTGGGGATCCTGACCCAAAAGGGAGTTGCAGGGGGGGAGGGGTCACAAGGTTATTTTAGGGGAGGGGGTCATGATATTGCCATCCTCACTTAGGCGCTGCCTTCAGAGCTGGGTGGCCGGAGAACAGCGGCAGTTGGCCAGGTGCCCAGCGCTGAAGGCAACACCCTGCCAGCAGCAGCAGCGCTGAAGAATGACTATACCATATCCATGCCATCCTTACTTCTTCGCTGCTGCCTTCAGAGCTGGGCGGCCGGAGAGTGATGGCGGCTGACTGACGGCCCAGTTCTGCAGGCAGCAGCGCAGAGGTAAGGGTGGTAATACCACACCAGCCTTACTTCTGTGCTGCTGCTGGAGGCTGCTCTGCCTTCAGAGCTGGATTCCCGGCCAGCAGTCGCTGCTCTCCAGCTGCCCGGCTCTTCAGGCAGCACCGCCGTCAGCAGCAGAGCAGAAGTAAAGGTAGCAGTACTGCGACCCTGCTCTCCCCCACCCCCCAACTCCTTTTTGGGTCAGGACCCCTACAAATACAACACCGTGACATTTCAGATTTAAATAGCTGAAATCATGAAATTTATTTTTTAAATCCTATGACCATGAAATTGACCAAAATGGACCATGAATTTGATAGGGCCCTAGCAATAAGCTATTTCTATCTAGCAAAGAGACTAGAAAAACAAGGAATGCGATGGCTGTGTACATGTATAGGTGTTATCATCAAGCATTTGCCCAGTAGACAATGTGATCTTTCATGTGTCATAGTGGGTACCCTAGATTTGCATGGAACATGTGCTTATGTGCCATAAGAATGCAAAAGTAATTTCTTCAAGTTAGCAGTCCCACACTAAAGTTTTCATATGTATGCTATACATTAGAAAACCTAATAAACAAATCAGTCTCTTTGTCCTATAGGCCAGGAAGAAAGAGAACCAGAAACATTTTTTTATTTTATTTTAAGCAGTGTCCATATGCTTTGGTGGTGGTGGGCTAGTGAACACGCATCGGATCTGCTCCTTGTTTTGAATTCAGAATGCATTCTGCTTCCTCCGGTAACAAATATAGGTTTTTAGCGCTTTTTTCTTGCTAAGCTCCCAACCTCCACACCAGCCCAACTACAGCAGAGTGAGCTCAATTCTGTTGTGGTTCTGTGCATGAACAGAACTAAATTCCGAGTGCAAGGGCAAATCTGTTCTCAGTTTTACCTGTGTAACCTCCCTGAAAGGAAGGATTTGCATCAGTGTAACTGGGAGTCTAGTTTGACCTGCAGAAGCTTTATTAGAGACCATGGTCATGGGAGGGGAAAAAACCCAGCTTAAATCTCAGATCCCAGCTTGACCCCGCAGGATTAATGGTTAGGGAGGAGTATAAAAATATTGCTCGAGCATGAAGGGGTGTAATCAGGAAGGCCAAAACACAACTGGAGTTGCATCTAGCAAGGGATGTGAAGGGTAACAAGAAGGGTTTCTACAGGTATGTTAGCAACAAGAAAAAGGTCAGGGAAAGTGTGGGACCCTTAATGAATGGGGAAGGCAACCTAGTGACAGGTGATGTGGAAAAACCTGAAGTACTCATGCTTTTTTTGCCTCGGTCTTCACAGACAAGGTCAGCTCCCACACTACTGTCCTGGACAACACAGCATGGGGAGGAGGTGAGCAGCCCTCAGTGGTGAAAGAACATGTTAAGGACTATTTAGAAAAGCTGGACATGCACAAGTTCCTGGGTCCAGATCTAATGCATCCGAGGGTGCTGAGGGAATTGGCTAATGTGATTGCAGAGCCATTGGCCATTATCTTTGAAAGCTCGTGGTGACCGAGAGAGGTCCCGGACAATTGGAAAAAGGCAAATATAGTGCCCATCTTTTAAAAAGGGAAGAAGGAGAACCAGGGAACTACAGACCGGTCAGCCTCACCTCAGTCCCTGGAAAAATCATGGAGCAGGTTCTCAAGTAAAACCATTTTGAAGCACTTGGAGGAGAGGAAGGTGATCAGGAACAGTCAACATGGATTCATCAAGGGCAAGTCATGCCTGACCAACCTGATTGCCTTCTATGATGAGAACTAGCTCTATGGATATGGGGAAAGCAGTGGACGGGATATATCTGGACTTTAGCAAAGCTTTTGATACCATCTCCCACAGTATTCTTGCCACAAGTTAAAAAAGTATGCATTGGATGAATGGACTATAAAGTGGATAGAAAGCTGGCTAGATTGTCAGGCTCAATGGATAGTGATCAACAGCTCGATGTCTAGTTGGCAGTTGGTATCAAGTGGCATGCCCCAGGGGCTAGTTTTGTTCAACATCTATTAATGATCTGGATGATTCATAGATTCATAGATTCTGGGACTGGAAGGGACCTCGAGAGGTCATCGAGTCCAGTCCCCTGCCCGCATGGCAGGACCAAATACTGTCTAGACCATCCCTGATAGACATTTATCTAACCTACTCTTAAATATCTCCAGAGATGGAGATTCCACAACCTCCCTAGGCAATTTATTCCAGTGTTTAACCACCCTGACAGTTAGAAACTTTTTCCTAATGTCCAACCTAGACCTCCCTTGCTGCAGTTTAAACCCATTGCTTCTTGTTCTATCCTTAGAGGCTAAGGTGAACAAGTTTTCTCCCTCCTCCTTATGACACCATTTTAAATACCTGAAAACTGCTATCATGTCCCCTCTCAGTCTTCTCTTTTCCAAACTAAACAAACCCAATTCTTTCAGCCTTCCTTCATAGGTCATGTTCTCAAGACCTTTAATCATTCTTGTTGCTCTTCTCTGGACCCTTTCCAATTTCTCCACATCTTTTTTAAAATGCGGTGCCCAGAACTGGACACAATACTCCAGCTGAGTATAACCACTATAACCCCTAGATCCCTTTCTGCCGTACTCCTTCCTAGACAGTCTCTTCCCATTCTGTATGTGTGAAACTGATTTTTCCTTCCTAAGTGGAGCACTTTGCATTTGTCTTTGTTAAACTTCATCCTGTTTAACACAGACCATTTCTCCAATTTGTCCAGATCATTTTGAATTATGACCCTGTCCTCCAAAGCAGTTGCAATCCCTCCCAGTTTGGTATCATCCGCAAACTTAATAAGCGTACTTTCTATGCCAATATCTAAGTCGTTGATTAAGATATTGAACAGAGCCGGTCCCAAAACAGACCCCTGCGGTACCCCATTCGTTATGCCTTTCCAGCAGGATTGGGAACCACTAATAACTCTTTGAGTATGGATATCCAGCCAGTTATGCAACCACCTTATAGTAGCCCCATCTAAATTGTATTTGCCTAGTTTATCGATAAGAATATCATGCGAGACTGTATCAAATGCCTTACTAAAGTCTAGGTATAACTAGCTATAGGCTAACCTAGTGAGGAGGGCTTTAAACTAGGTTCACCGGGGGAAGGAGACCAAAGCCCTGAGGTAAGTGGGGAAATGGGATCCTGGGAGGAAGCACAAGCAGGAGAGCGCAAGAGGGGAGGACTCCTGTCTCATGCTGAGAAAGAGGGACGATCGATGAGTTATCTTAAGTGCCTATACACAAATGCAAGAAGCCTGGGAAACAAGCAGGGAGAACTGGAAGTCCTGGCACAGTCAGGGAACTATGATGTGATTGGAATAACAGAGACTTGGTGGGATAACTCACATGACTGGAGTACTGTCATGGATGGATATAAACTGTTCAGGAAGCACAGGCAGGGCAGAAAAGGTGGGGGAGTTGCGTTGTATGTAAGAGAGGAGTGTGACTGCTCAGAGCTCCGGAATGAAACTGCAGAAAAACCTGAGAGTCTCTGAATAAAGTTGAGAAGTGTGAGCAACAAGGGTGATGTCGTGGTTGGAGTCTGCTATAGACCACCAGACCAGGGGGATGAGGTGGACGAGGCTTTCTTCTGGCAACTAGCAGAAGTTGCTAGATCGCAGGCCCTGGTTCTCATGGGAGACTTTAATCACCCTGATATCTGCTGGGAGAGCAATACAGCGGTGCACAGGCAATCCAGGAAATTTTTGGATAGTGTAGGGGACAATTTCCTGGTGCAAGTGCTGGAGGAACCAACTAGGGGCAACGCTTTTCTTGACCTGCTACTCACAAACAGGGAAGAACTAGTAGGGGAAGCAAAAGTGGATGGGAACCTGGGAGGCAGTGACCATGAGATGGTCGAGTTCAGGATCCTGACACAAGGAAGAAAGGAGAGCAGCAGAATACGGACCCTGGACTTCAGAAAAGCAGACTTTGACTCCCTCAGGGAACAGATGGGCAGGATCCCCTGGGAGAATAACATGAAGGGCAAAGGGGTCCAGGAGAGCTGGCTGTATTTTAAAGAATCCTTATTGAGGTTGCAGGAACAAACCATCCCGATGTGTAGAAAGAATAGTAAATATGGCAGGCGACCAGCTTGGCTAAACAGTGAAATCCTTGCTGATCTTAAACGCAAAAAAGAAGCTTACAAGAAGTGGAAGATTGGACAAATGACCAGGGAGGAGTATAAAAATATTGCACAGGCGTGTAGGAGTGAAATCAGGAAGGCCAAATCACACTTGGAGTTGCAGTTAGCAAGAGATGTTAAGAGTAACAAGAAGGGTTTCTTCAGGTATGTTAGCAACAAGAAGAAAATCAAGGAAAGTGTGGGCCCCTTACTGAATGAGGGAGGCAACCTAGTGACCGAGGATGTGGAAAAAGCTAATGTACTCAATGATTTTTTTGCCTCTGTCTTCACGCACAAGGTCAGCTCCCAGATTGCTGCACTGGGCAGTACAGCATGGGGAGAAGGTGACCAACCCTCTGTGGAGAAAGAAGTGGTTCGGGACTATTTAGAAAAACTGGACGTGCACAAGTCCATGGGGCCGGATGCGCTGCATCCGAGGGTGCTAAAGGAGTTGGCGGGTGAGATTGCAGAGCCATTAGCCATTATTTTTGAAAACTCATGGCGATCAGGGGAGGTCCCAGATGACTGGAAAAAGGCTAATGTAGTGCCCATCTTTAAAAATGGGAAGAAGGAGGATCCGGGGAACTACAGGCCAGTCAGCCTCACTCAGTCCCTGGAAAAATCATGGAGCAGGTCCTCAAGGAATCAATTATGAAACATTTAGAGGAGAGGAAAGTGATCAGGAACAGTCAGCATGGATTCACGAAGGGGAAGTCGTGCCTGACTAACCTAATTGCCTTCTATGATGAGATAACTGGCTCTGTGGATGAGGGGAAAGCAGTGGATGTGTTATTCCTTGACTTTAGCAAAGCTTTTGATATGGTCTCCCACGGTATTCTTGCCGCCAAGTTAAAGAAGTTTGGGCTCGATGAATGGACTGTAAGGTGGATAGAAAGCTGGCTAGATCGTCGGGCTCAACGGGTAGTGATCAATGGCTCCATGTCTAGTTGGCAGCCGGTTTCAAGCGGAGTGCCCCAAGGGTCGGTCCTGGGGCCGGTTTTGTTTAATATCTTTATTAATGATCTGGAGGATGGTGTGGACTGCACTCTCAGCAAGTTTGCAGATGACACTAAACTAGGAGGCGTGGTAGATACACTAGAGGGTAGGGATCGGATACAGAGGGACCCAGACAAATTAGAGGATTGGGCCGAAAAAAACCTGATGAGGTTCAACAAGGACAAGTGCAGAGTCCTGCACTTAGGATGGAAGAATCCCATGCACTGCTACAGACTAGGGACCGAATGGCTAGGTAGCAGTTCTGCAGAAAAGGACCTAGGGGTCACAGTGGACGAGAAGCTGGATATGAGTCAACAGTGTGCTCTTGTTGCCAAGAAGGCTAACGGCATTTTGGGCTGTATAAGTAGGGGCATTGCCAGCAGATCGAGGAACGTGATCGTTCCCCTTTATTCGACATTGGTGAGGCCTCATCTGGAATACTGTGTCCAGTTTTGGGCCCCACACTACAAGAAGGATGTGGAAAAATTGGAAAGAGTCCAGCGGAGGGCAACAAAAATGATTAGGGGTCTGGAGCACATGACTTATGAGGAGAGGCTGAGGGAATTGGGATTGTTTAGTCTCCAGAAGAGAAGAATGAGGGGGGATTTGATAGCAGCCTTCAACTACCTGAAGGGGGGTTCCAAAGAGGATGGAGCTCAGCTGTTCTCAGTGGTGGCAGATGACAGAACAAGGAGCAATGGTCTCAAGTTGCAGTGGGGGAGGTCCAGGTTGGATATCAGGAAAAACTATTTCACTAGGAGGGTGGTGAAACACTGGAATGCGTTACCTAGGGAGGTGGTGGAGTCTCCTTCCTTGGAGGTTTTTAAGGCCCGGCTTGACAAAGCCCTGGCTGGGATGATTTAGCTGGGAATTGGTCCTGCTTTGAGCAGGGGGTTGGACTAGATGACCTCTTGAGGTCCCTTCCAACTCTGATATTCTATACCACATCCACAGCTTCATCCTTATCCACAAGGCTCGTTATCCTATCAAAGAAAGCTATCAGATTGGTTTGACATGATTTGTTCTTTACAAATCCATGCTGGCTGTTCCCTATCACCTTACCACCTTCCAAGTGTTTGCAGATGATTTCCTTAATTACTTGCTCCATTATCTTCCCTGGCACAGAAGTTAAACTAATTGGTCTGTAGTTTCCTGGGTTGTTTTTATTTCCCTTTTTATAGATGGGCACTATATTTGCCCTTTTCCAGTCTTCTGGAATCTCTCCCGTCTCCCATGATTTTCCAAAGATAATAGCTAGAGGCTCAGATACCTCCTCTATTAGCTCCTTGAGTATTCTAGGATGCATTTCATCAGGCCCTGGTGACTTGCAGGCATCTAACTTTTCTAAGTGATTTTTAACTTGTTCTTTTTTTATTTTATCTGCTAAACCTACTAGATGGGATGGTTGCACCCTCAGCAAGTTCGCAGGTGACATTAAGCTGCGGCGGAGAGGTAGATAGACTAGAGGGTAGGGATAGGGTCCATAGCGACCTAGACAAATTGGAGAATCGGGCCAAAAGAAATCTGATGAGGTTCAACAAGGACAAATGCAGAGTCCTGCACTTAGGACAAAAGAATCCCATGCACTGCTACAGGCTGGGGACCGACTGGCTAAGCAGCTGTTCCGCAGAAAAGGACCTGGTGATTACAGTAGATGAGAAGCTGGATATGAATCAGCAGTGTGCCCTTATTGCCAAGAAGACCAACAGCATATTGGGCTTTATTAGTAGGACCATTTCCAGCAGATCGAGGGAAGTGATTATTCCCCTCTATTTGGCACTTGTGAGGCCACATCTGGAGTATTGCATTCAGCTTTGGGCCCCCCACTACAGAAAGGATATGGACAAATTGGAGAGAGTACAGCGGAAGATAATGAAAATTATCAGGGAGCTAGGGAACATGACTTATGAGGAGAGGCTGAGGGAACTGGTTTTATTTAGTCTGCAGAAGAGAAGAATGAGGGGGGATTTGATAGCAGCCTTCAACTACCTGAAGGGGGGTTCCAAAGAGGATGGAGCTTGGCTGTGTTCCGTGGTAGCAGATGACAGAACAAGGAGCAATGGTCTCAAGTTGCAGTGGGGGAGGTCTAGGTTGGAAATTAGGAAACACTATTTCACTAGGAGGGTAGTGAAGCACTGGAATGGGTTACCTAGGGAGGAGGTGGAATCTCCATCTTTAGAGGTTTTTAAGGCCCGGCTTGAAAAAGCCCTGGCTGGGATGATTTAGTTGGGAATTGGTCCTGCTTTGAGCAGGGGTTGGACTAGATGACCTCCTGAGGTCTCTTCTAATCCTAATCTTCTATGAAAAGACATTTTATTGTGAACTGCACATATCTGACACAGATGTTCCTGAAGAACAAACATGGGTCTCCATGGTGCTGTGTTCAAATACACATGGCACTGTATAGAAGAACTGAAAGGTGAGGGAAAACGACACCCAAATCCACACAACTAAGGGTGACACCACCAGCTAAGAGGAAGAGGGTGTGAGGCAGCCAGGGAGGGCCAAAGGCCCAAGTGGGAAGCAGGAGGATGTGAAGCAGCTGGGGATGCAGGGAGCCTCCCAGGTCTGAGAAAGAGATGGGAGGATGTGAAGGGGGAGGGGGGTGAATGTGAAGGGACAGGAGGATGTGAAGTGGCTGGGGTGGTGGCAGGGAGATAGATGTGAGGTGGCCAGGAGTGGAGATGGCTGTGAGATGGCCAGGGATGGAGGCCCAGCCAGTGGTAGGGTGGGAGAGAGATAGGTGTGAGGCTGCTGGGGGTGGAAAGACCTCAGATCTGGGGGAGATACGCCAGGAGTGGAGACAGCTGTGAGGTGGCCCGGGGGGTGGGGAGGAGAGGCAGAGGGAGAGACGGCTGTGAGGTGGCCGGGGGGGGGGGGGGGGGGGGGGGCAGGGAGATGGCTGTAAGGCAGCTGGGAACCCCCAGATCCGGGGCGGTGGGCGCAGGGAGACAGGTGTGTGAGGTGGCCGGGGATGGTGGGCGCAGGGAGGCAGGGGTGTGAGGTGGCCGGGGGGAAGGGGCGCAGGGAGGCAGGGGTGTGAGGTGGCCGGGGGGAAGGGGCGCAGGGAGGCAGGGGTGTGAGGTGGCCGGGGCGGTGGGCGCAGGGAGACGGGGGTGTGAGGTGGCCGGGGGGAAGAGGCGCAGGGAGACGGGGGTGTGAGGAGGCCGGGGGGAAGGGGCGCAGGGAGACGGGGGTGTGAGGAGGCCGGGGGGAAGGGGCGCAGGGAGACGGGGGTGTGAGGAGGCCGGGGGGAAGGGGCGCAGGGAGACGGGGGTGTGAGGAGGCCGGGGGGAAGGGGCGCAGGGAGACGGGGGTGTGAGGAGGCCGGGGGGAAGGGGCGCAGGGAGACGGGGGTGTGAGGAGGCCGGGGGGAAGGGGCGCAGGGAGACGGGGGTGTGAGGAGGCCGGGGGGAAGGGGCGCAGGGAGACGGGGGTGTGAGGAGGCCGGGGGGAAGGGGCGCAGGGAGACGGGGGTGTGAGGAGGCCGGGGGGAAGGGGCGCAGGGAGACGGGGGTGTGAGGAGGCCGGGGGGAAGGGGCGCAGGGAGACGGGGGTGTGAGGAGGCCGGGGGGAAGGGGCGCAGGGAGACGGGGGTGTGAGGAGGCCGGGGGGAAGGGGCGCAGGGAGACGGGGGTGTGAGGAGGCCGGGGGGAAGGGGCGCAGGGAGACGGGGGTGTGAGGAGGCCGGGGGGAAGGGGCGCAGGGAGACGGGGGTGTGAGGAGGCCGGGGGGAAGGGGCGCAGGGAGACGGGGGTGTGAGGAGGCCGGGGGGAAGGGGCGCAGGGAGACGGGGGTGTGAGGAGGCCGGGGGGAAGGGGCGCAGGGAGACGGGGGTGTGAGGAGGCCGGGGGGAAGGGGCGCAGGGAGACGGGGGTGTGAGGAGGCCGGGGGGAAGGGGCGCAGGGAGACGGGGGTGTGAGGAGGCCGGGGGGAAGGGGCGCAGGGAGACGGGGGTGTGAGGAGGCCGGGGGGAAGGGGCGCAGGGAGACGGGGGTGTGAGGAGGCCGGGGGGAAGGGGCGCAGGGAGACGGGGGTGTGAGGAGGCCGGGGGGAAGGGGCGCAGGGAGACGGGGGTGTGAGGAGGCCGGGGGGAAGGGGCGCAGGGAGACGGGGGTGTGAGGAGGCCGGGGGGAAGGGGCGCAGGGAGACGGGGGTGTGAGGAGGCCGGGGGGAAGGGGCGCAGGGAGACGGGGGTGTGAGGAGGCCGGGGGGAAGGGGCGCAGGGAGACGGGGGTGTGAGGAGGCCGGGGGGAAGGGGCGCAGGGAGACGGGGGTGTGAGGAGGCCGGGGGGAAGGGGCGCAGGGAGACGGGGGTGTGAGGAGGCCGGGGGGAAGGGGCGCAGGGAGACGGGGGTGTGAGGAGGCCGGGGGGAAGGGGCGCAGGGAGACGGGGGTGTGAGGAGGCCGGGGGGAAGGGGCGCAGGGAGACGGGGGTGTGAGGAGGCCGGGGGGAAGGGGCGCAGGGAGACGGGGGTGTGAGGAGGCCGGGGGGAAGGGGCGCAGGGAGACGGGGGTGTGAGGAGGCCGGGGGGAAGGGGCGCAGGGAGACGGGGGTGTGAGGAGGCCGGGGGGAAGGGGCGCAGGGAGGCAGGGGTGTGAGGTGGCCGGGGTGGTGGGCGCAGGGAGGCAGGGGTGTGAGGTGGCCGGGGTGGTGGGCGCAGGGAGGCAGGGGTGTGAGGTGGCCGGGGTGGTGGGCGCAGGGAGGCAGGGGTGTGAGGTGGCCGGGGTGGTGGGCGCAGGGAGGCAGGGGTGTGAGGTGGCCGGGGTGGTGGGCGCAGGGAGGCAGGGGTGTGAGGTGGCCGGGGGGAAGGGGCGCAGGGAGGCAGGGGTGTGAGGAGGCCGGGGGGAAGGGGCGCAGGGAGGCAGGGGTGTGAGGAGGCCGGGGGGAAGGGGCGCAGGGAGGCAGGGGTGTGAGGAGGCCGGGGGGAAGGGGCGCAGGGAGGCAAGGGTGTGAGGAGGCCGGGGGGAAGGGGCGCAGGGAGGCAGGGGTGTGAGGAGGCCGGGGGGAAGGGGCGCAGGGAGGCAGGGGTGTGAGGTGGCCGGGGTGGTGGGCGCAGGGAGGCAGGGGTGTGAGGTGGCCGGGGGGGAAGGGGCGCAGGGAGACGGGGGTGTGAGGAGGCCGGGGGGAAGGGGCGCAGGGAGACGGGGGTGTGAGGTGGCCAGGGTGGTGGGCGCAGGGAGGCAGGGGTGTGAGGTGGCCGGGGGGAAGGGGCGCAGGGAGGCAGGGGTGTGAGGTGGCCGGGGGGAAGGGGCGCAGGGAGGCAGGGGTGTGAGGTGGCCGGGGGGAAGGGGCGCAGGGAGGCAGGGGTGTGAGGTGGCCGGGGGGAAGGGGCGCAGGGAGACAGGGGTGTGAGGTGGCCGGGGCGGTGGGCGCAGGGAGACGGGGGTGTGAGGTGGCCGGGGGGAAGGGGCGCAGGGAGACGGGGGTGTGAGGTGGCCGGGGGGAAGGGGCGCAGGGAGACGGGGGTGTGAGGAGGCCGGGGGGAAGGGGCGCAGGGAGACGGGGGTGTGAGGAGGCCGGGGGGAAGGGGCGCAGGGAGACGGGGGTGTGAGGAGGCCGGGGGGAAGGGGCGCAGGGAGACGGGGGTGTGAGGAGGCCGGGGGGAAGGGGCGCAGGGAGGCGGGGGTGTGAGGAGGCCGGGGGGAAGGGGCGCAGGGAGGCAGGGGTGTGAGGTGGCCGGGGTGGTGGGCGCAGGGAGGCAGGGGTGTGAGGTGGCCGGGGTGGTGGGCGCAGGGAGGCAGGGGTGTGAGGTGGCCGGGGTGGTGGGCGCAGGGAGGCAGGGGTGTGAGGTGGCCGGGGTGGTGGGCGCAGGGAGGCAGGGGTGTGAGGTGGCCGGGGGGAAGGGGCGCAGGGAGGCAGGGGTGTGAGGAGGCCGGGGGGAAGGGGCGCAGGGAGGCAGGGGTGTGAGGAGGCCGGGGGGAAGGGGCGCAGGGAGGCAGGGGTGTGAGGAGGCCGGGGGGAAGGGGCGCAGGGAGGCAGGGGTGTGAGGTGGCCGGGGGGAAGGGGCGCAGGGAGGCAGGGGTGTGAGGTGGTCGGGGGGAAGGGGCGCAGGGAGGCAGGGGTGTGAGGTGGCCGGGGGGAAGGGGCGCAGGGAGGCAGGGGTGTGAGGTGGCCGGGGGGAAGGGGCGCAGGGAGACGGGGGTGTGAGGTGGCCGGGGGAAGGGGCGCAGGGAGACGGGGGTGTGAGGTGGCCGGGGGGAAGGGGCGCAGGGAGACGGGGGTGTGAGGTGGCCGGGGGAAGGGGCGCAGGGAGACGGGGGTGTGAGGTGGCCGGGGGGAAGGGGCGCAGGGAGACGGGGGTGTGAGGTGGCCGGGGGAAGGGGCGCAGGGAGACGGGGGTGTGAGGTGGCCGGGGGGAAGGGGCGCAGGGAGACGGGGGTGTGAGGTGGCCGGGGGAAGGGGCGCAGGGAGACGGGGGTGTGAGGTGGCCGGGGGGAAGGGGCGCAGGGAGGCAGGGGTGTGAGGTGGCCGGGGGGAAGGGGCGCAGGGAGGCAGGGGTGTGAGGTGGCCGGGGGGAAGGGGCGCAGGGAGGCAGGGGTGTGAGGAGGCCGGGGGGAAGGGGCGCAGGGAGGCAGGGGTGTGAGGTGGCCGGGGGGAAGGGGCGCAGGGAGGCAGGGGTGTGAGGTGGCCGGGGGGAAGGGGCGCAGGGAGGCAGGGGTGTGAGGAGGCCGGGGGGAAGGGGCGCAGGGAGGCAGGGGTGTGAGGTGGCCGGGGGGAAGGGGCGCAGGGAGACGGGGGTGTGAGGAGGCCGGGGGGAAGGGGCGCAGGGAGACGGGGGTGTGAGGAGGCCGGGGGGAAGGGGCGCAGGGAGACGGGGGTGTGAGGAGGCCGGGGGGAAGGGGCGCAGGGAGACGGGGGTGTGAGGTGGCCGGGGGGAAGGGGCGCAGGGAGACGGGGGTGTGAGGAGGCCGGGGGGAAGGGGCGCAGGGAGACGGGGGTGTGAGGAGGCCGGGGGGAAGGGGCGCAGGGAGGCAGGGGTGTGAGGTGGCCGGGGTGGTGGGCGCAGGGAGGCAGGGGTGTGAGGTGGCCGGGGTGGTGGGCGCAGGGAGGCAGGGGTGTGAGGTGGCCGGGGTGGTGGGCGCAGGGAGGCAGGGGTGTGAGGTGGCCGGGGTGGTGGGCGCAGGGAGGCAGGGGTGTGAGGTGGCCGGGGTGGTGGGCGCAGGGAGGCAGGGGTGTGAGGTGGCCGGGGGGAAGGGGCGCAGGGAGGCAGGGGTGTGAGGAGGCCGGGGGGAAGGGGCGCAGGGAGGCAGGGGTGTGAGGAGGCCGGGGGGAAGGGGCGCAGGGAGGCAGGGGTGTGAGGAGGCCGGGGGGAAGGGGCGCAGGGAGGCAGGGGTGTGAGGAGGCCGGGGGGAAGGGGCGCAGGGAGGCAGGGGTGTGAGGAGGCCGGGGGGAAGGGGCGCAGGGAGGCAGGGGTGTGAGGAGGCCGGGGGGAAGGGGCGCAGGGAGGCAGGGGTGTGAGGTGGCCGGGGTGGTGGGCGCAGGGAGGCAGGGGTGTGAGGTGGCCGGGGGGGAAGGGGCGCAGGGAGACGGGGGTGTGAGGAGGCCGGGGGGAAGGGGCGCAGGGAGGCAGGGGTGTGAGGTGGCCAGGGTGGTGGGCGCAGGGAGGCAGGGGTGTGAGGTGGCCGGGGGGAAGGGGCGCAGGGAGGCAGGGGTGTGAGGTGGCCGGGGGGAAGGGGCGCAGGGAGGCAGGGGTGTGAGGTGGCCGGGGGGAAGGGGCGCAGGGAGGCAGGGGTGTGAGGTGGCCGGGGGGAAGGGGCGCAGGGAGACAGGGGTGTGAGGTGGCCGGGGCGGTGGGCGCAGGGAGACGGGGGTGTGAGGTGGCCGGGGGGAAGGGGCGCAGGGAGACGGGGGTGTGAGGTGGCCGGGGGGAAGGGGCGCAGGGAGACGGGGGTGTGAGGAGGCCGGGGGGAAGGGGCGCAGGGAGACGGGGGTGTGAGGAGGCCGGGGGGAAGGGGCGCAGGGAGACGGGGGTGTGAGGAGGCCGGGGGGAAGGGGCGCAGGGAGACGGGGGTGTGAGGAGGCCGGGGGGAAGGGGCGCAGGGAGGCGGGGGTGTGAGGAGGCCGGGGGGAAGGGGCGCAGGGAGGCGGGGGTGTGAGGTGGCCGGGGTGGTGGGCGCAGGGAGGCAGGGGTGTGAGGTGGCCGGGGTGGTGGGCGCAGGGAGGCAGGGGTGTGAGGTGGCCGGGGTGGTGGGCGCAGGGAGGCAGGGGTGTGAGGTGGCCGGGGTGGTGGGCGCAGGGAGGCAGGGGTGTGAGGTGGCCGGGGGGAAGGGGCGCAGGGAGGCAGGGGTGTGAGGAGGCCGGGGGGAAGGGGCGCAGGGAGGCAGGGGTGTGAGGAGGCCGGGGGGAAGGGGCGCAGGGAGGCAGGGGTGTGAGGTGGCCGGGGGAAGGGGCGCAGGGAGACGGGGGTGTGAGGTGGCCGGGGGGAAGGGGCGCAGGGAGACGGGGGTGTGAGGTGGCCGGGGGGAAGGGGCGCAGGGAGACGGGGGTGTGAGGAGGCCGGGGGGAAGGGGCGCAGGGAGACGGGGGTGTGAGGAGGCCGGGGGGAAGGGGCGCAGGGAGACGGGGGTGTGAGGTGGCCGGGGGGAAGGGGCGCAGGGAGGCGGGGGTGTGAGGTGGTCGGGGGGAAGGGGCGCAGGGAGGCGGGGGTGTGAGGTGGCCGGGGGGAAGGGGCGCAGGGAGGCAGGGGTGTGAGGTGGCCGGGGGGAAGGGGCGCAGGGAGACGGGGGTGTGAGGTGGCCGGGGGGAAGGGGCGCAGGGAGACGGGGGTGTGAGGTGGCCGGGGGAAGGGGCGCAGGGAGACGGGGGTGTGAGGTGGCCGGGGGGAAGGGGCGCAGGGAGACGGGGGTGTGAGGTGGCCGGGGGAAGGGGCGCAGGGAGACGGGGGTGTGAGGTGGCCGGGGGGAAGGGGCGCAGGGAGGCGGGGGTGTGAGGTGGCCGGGGGGAAGGGGCGCAGGGAGGCAGGGGTGTGAGGTGGCCGGGGGGAAGGGGCGCAGGGAGGCAGGGGTGTGAGGAGGCCGGGGGGAAGGGGCGCAGGGAGGCAGGGGTGTGAGGTGGCCGGGGGGAAGGGGCGCAGGGAGACGGGGGTGTGAGGAGGCCGGGGGGAAGGGGCGCAGGGAGACGGGGGTGTGAGGAGGCCGGGGGGAAGGGGCGCAGGGAGACGGGGGTGTGAGGAGGCCGGGGGGAAGGGGCGCAGGGAGACGGGGGTGTGAGGAGGCCGGGGTGGTGGGCGCAGGGAGGCAGGGGTGTGAGGTGGCCGGGGGAAGGGGCGCAGGGAGGCAGGGGTGTGAGGTGGCCGGGGGGAAGGGGCGCAGGGAGGCAGGGGTGTGAGGTGGCCGGGGGGAAGGGGCGCAGGGAGGCAGGGGTGTGAGGTGGCCGGGGGGAAGGGGCGCAGGGAGGCAGGGGTGTGAGGTGGCCGGGGGGAAGGGGCGCAGGGAGGCAGGGGTGTGAGGTGGCCGGGGGGAAGGGGCGCAGGGAGACGGGGGTGTGAGGTGGCCGGGGGGAAGGGGCGCAGGGAGGCGGGGGTGTGAGGAGGCCGGGGGGAAGGGGCGCAGGGAGGCAGGGGTGTGAGGTGGCCGGGGGAAGGGGCGCAGGGAGGCGGGGGTGTGAGGAGGCCGGGGGGAAGGGGCGCAGGGAGGCAGGGGTGTGAGGTGGCCGGGGGAAGGGGCGCAGGCAGACGGGGGTGTGAGGTGGCCGGGGCGGTGGGCGCAGGGAGACGGGGATGTGAGGTGGCCGGGGATGCCAGGAGAGCCCGGACTGCGCTGCCGGTAGGACCCGGGGACCAAGGCAGCCCCAGAATCTGAGCTCAGACTCGAGGCGTGGCGCACCCGACTCCTCCCCCGCTGGGCTACAACCGCCACCCGGAGTCAGTTACCGCACGCGGTGTCCCCAGTCCCCACGCTGCCTCCGCGAACGCGAGGTGCCCCAGGGCAAGAGTCTAAGAGAGGCGAATACGCATGCGCCTCTCCATCACGCCTTGTCTGGTGCAGACCCGGAAGCGGAAGCGCGCTTACTTCCGGCGGAAGGAATTGGGCGGGGCGGACGGTGGCTCCCAGTTTCCGATTCCGCGCCTTGGCAGTCGGAGGTCGCGGGGCTGGTTGGCTGCGCTCCCGGGGGCCGCCGCTGCCGTGCCCAGCCCCGCGCGGGGCCATGCTGCTGCCGTCCGACGTGGCCCGGCTGGTGCTGGGTGAGTCCGGGGACCGGGCGGGTCACGTCTCCCGCTCCGCTGGCCGCGCCCGCCGTGCGGGGCCGGAGCTGCAGCCACCGCTTATATCAGGGGCGGGGGCCGCGAGGGCGCCGGGCTGCAGCCGTAGCTCCCTGGGGTAGGGGCCCCGCAGGCACCGGGGCTGTTCGACGTGCCCTGGTCAGCAACCAACGCAAACTGGCTGCGTGCAGGAGGCGTGGCCCTACCGCGGCAGGAGCAGACCTGCGACCCGTGCCTTTGGGGCGCGTTATCGGAGGGCCCCTTTGGGTCAAAGGCTGCCGCATAAGGCAGTTACTTGTACAGCTTCCCTGTTGTCACTTGTTAGCCACTGACAACGTGGTCAGGGCTGTGGAAAATGCAGAAATACAGAGCGCCTTTGCCAATGATTGTTCCCTATTGTGCCCTCGTGTTATAACAGAAAAAAAGATTCGCGATTCCCCTCCCATATAGCCCTAAAGAAAGAGAGTAACACTGACCTTCCCTGGATCTGGTTGCAACACCCAAGCTGAGAACACGTTTATACCATAAAGATTTTACTGTCTGTGGCCCTGCCTTAACACAGTTGGTGTAATGCAAAAAGACCTGTCAAGATGCAAACTGACACGTGAAACAATATTAACAGGCTGTGTCTTAATTTGGGGGGAGCCTGTACTATCTCAAAAAGTGTAATCCAAATGTATAAAGGTCATGTTTTCTTGTATCTTTCTACAAAAAGAAATAGAGTGAATGAGGTCTAACTAAACTTCTGATTACCAGAAGAATTATGTGGGTGACCCAGAATATCTAGACTGTCAAACTTTCATTGAGCATCTAATGTGTCTATGATTTGGACTAAGGGTATTGAAATTTGGAAAGAAATTGTCCTGCTGTCAAGGACATGCTCTTTGCCATCCTTATTAAAAGTATTATAATTTATAAGCTATTATTATAAGCCTCTGAAAAAATTCAGCTCAGACATGCTCAGTAGAAACTTGATAGAGTTTGGCAGCTAAATTCCCTGAAGAGTCCATTTTCATTGAATGTGGCCCATCCCCTCCAAGCTCTTTGTGCTGATCAGATGGCACAGTGTCATTCCCACTGAGCATATGTCATTGACTGGTGAGTGTAATTGGTCCTGCTTCTGTGCCAATCTGCAGAGGACATGAGTTGTTACATCCCACACCTAGAGAACTGTGGCTTTTTAGTTCAAACTGTAGTAGCTCATGCTTTGTCTCTGGAAGTCTCCAGTTCAGTCCCTGCTATGTCAGACAAGATGGTCGTCATTACACATGCTCTAACCCAGGGCTGCAGAGACTGAGGAGGACTTTCCCTGCAATTGCTCCTTTTCTTCAGGGGGCTGCTATAGTGCCCTGAACCAAAACTGAGAGCAGAAAGACTGTCTCTCTTGTGCTCTCAACAACCACAGCCCCCAGCACTTGGGGTTTTGTGAAGATAAATTGATTAATGTTTGTAAAGAACTAAATTATTAAGTTGAAATCGCCATAGAAATGCCACTGGGGACATAAATAATTTTGTATTCAGGGCTTGGTGATGTGCAGTAAATAAGTCCTGGAGCCACACATTGAACCACAAGGATAAAAAAAAATATTGGCTAGCTGCTCATTAAGTGAGCACTGTTCATCCAGTATGCTGAATAAGGCAGGGGTCCTGTAGAAAAAATAGTATATGATGATTTAATTAAAGGTTATATCATAACACCATCTAGCGACACCATCGTAGGACCCAGCCACACCATCAGAGGCTCATTCACCTGCACATCTACTAATGTGATATGTGTAAGCAATGCCCCTCTGCCATGTACATTGGCCAAACCAGACATCCTCTTGACGTAAAAGGATAAATGGACGCAAATCAGACATCAGGAATGGTAATATACAAAAGCCAGTAGGAGAACACTTCAGTCTCCTTGAACACTCAATAGTAGATGTAAAAGTAGCCATTCTTCAACAAAAAAAACTTCAAACAGTCTTCAAAGAGAAACTGCTGAGCTTCAATTCATTTGAAAACTTAACACCATAAATTCGGGCTTGAATGGGGACTGGGAGTGGCTGGCTCACTACAAAAGCAATTTTCCCTCTCTTGGTATTGACACCTCCTCATCAATTATTGGGAGTGGACAACATCCACCCTAACTAAATTGGCCTTCAACATTGGTTTTCCACTTGTAAGGTAACTCCCTTCTTTTCATGTGCCAATATATATTTATGCCTGTATCCGTAATTTTCACTCCATGCATCTGAAGAAGTGGGTTTTTTACCCACGAATGCTTATGCCCAAATAAATCTGTTAGTCTTTAAGGTGCCACCGGACTCCTCATTGTTATCATAACACATGTATGCAATTGGGCAAGAGCAACCTTAATCCTGGTATTTCATAACTTTTGAGTGTTTGATTTTGCAACTTTACTGTTCTTTGAACATAGCTCTCTCTCTCTGTGTTATTGTAAGCATATACTCATCCTATGCAGCTACGGGTATGTTTACATTGCATTTTAAAACTTGTGGTAGTGGCGGCTCAAAGAGCTTCGGCTTCTATACACCTCTACCCTGATATAATGCAACCCGATATAACGCGGTAAAGCAGCGCTCCAGGGGCGCGGGGCTGTGCGCTCCAGCGGATCAAAGCAAGTTAGATATAACGCGCTTTCACCTATAACATAGTAAGATTTTTTTTGGCTCCCGAGGACAGTGTTATATCGGAGTAGAGGTGTACTTAGCCTCACGCTGCAGTTCAGCTCAGGCTTTGAAACCCACTCCCTTGCCCAGAATTCACAGCCCAACCTCCAGCCCGAGCTTGAATGTCTACACATCTGTTTTTAGTGCAGTGGCACAAACCCCTAGTCTGTAGACAGACCAGGGCTCTGAAACTCCCTTTTGTGCATTTTAAAATGCAGTGAAGACATACCCTGTGTTTCAGGAAGTCATAGAGAGAGTAATGGTGTGGCTGGATTTTTAAAAAATATCTGAATAATGTTGACATCAAAACAGAGGTACAGAATTACAGGCTGTGCCAGTAGTGTTACACAGCTCTTCATGATGTTAACTAATCATCTTTAGGACCAAGTACAAATATTTCCATGATGTATAGCATTGCAAGAATTAGCTTCAGTGAATTATGGGGTTTTTAATTTTTATTTGATGCATCATATGTTGAACACTGGTGTGGACCAGAAAGAGAAGAAGACTTTGATTTGATCTGATCTTTCTGTCAGCTCTAGGAATGGTATTTTATAAGAGACAAATTGGAGGTAGATGTTTGGGATTGGAATCCCATCAGAGACATTTAAAATAGAGTGGCTAAAGCACCATCCAGTGTAGCACAGGGGCAAGTCTGCTTCGGCCTGGAATAGACAAAATGACATACTGTACTAACTTACATGATTCTGTGTTCTGGATCCTATATATAAATTAGTCTTTTTAGCATGTGAAGGAATTTCAGCATTAAAATGCAAATTAAATAATTATACACACTTCCTAAAGGATGGAAATATTTTTGGGGTAGGAATTTCTGTCTATTTCAAATTAAAGTAACTAATGGGATCTGAGGGTATGTCTACAGTACGAAATTAGGTCAATTTTATAGAAGTCGATTTTTAGAATTCGATTTTATACAGTGTATTGCGTATGTCCACACTAAGCGCATTAAGTCGTCGGAGTGCGTCCTCACTACCGTGGCTAGCATCGACTTACAGAGCGGTGCACTGTGGGTAACTATCCCCCAGTTCCTGCAGTCTCCACTGCCCATTGGAATTCTGGGTTAAGCTCCCAATGCCTGATAAAAGTTGTACTCCTTACTACTGGTAAAAACTTTGTCGCGGGTGGTTTTGGGTACATGTCGTCAGCCCCCTCTCCCCCTCCCCTTCCGTGAAAGCAATGGCAGACAATCGTTTTGCGCCTTTCGTCTGGGGTCCCGTCTGCCGGACCCGCTCAGCCTGCTGCCTGCCTGGATGATTGGAACCTGAGGCAGACAGCGGGCTGAGCGGGACCGACGGATGGAGCCCCAGACTGGAAGCGGGCTGAGCAGCTCAGCCTGCTGCCGGTCTGGGGCTCGGGAGTCAGAAAAAGGAACAGTGACCTGTTTCCGCCCGGTTTCGAACCAGGGACATTATGTGTGTTAGGTGAATGTGATCACTACTACACTAAGGGGCTTTCGCGTGTTAGGTGAACGTGATAACCACTACACTACGGGGCTTCTCTTTTTTTGCCACATACTTTGCCAAATGCACAGGAATGTTTTCTCTAGGTACAGAAGCTACCTAATGCAATGTCTATAGCTATGGCCTTCCTGCTCACAAAGCGGTCATGCCCCGGCCTGAGGCTGACACAGCGCGGAGTGCATGTGACACAGCGACCTGGCTCGGGCAGGATCGCTAGCGAGGCATGATACCTTTGCCGTTAAGCAAACACAGCAATTCTTTCCTGGCCTCTGCCACTGAATGCCTCCATGCATTACGCTGTGCCCTATCAGTGCGGGAGGACTGTATGAGCTCGGAAAACATGTCATCGCGAGTGCATTTTTTTTTTTGCCTTCTAATCTGCGATAACCTCAGGGACGGAGATGTTGGGGGAGCGTAGAAACATTCTGGGGGGACTACATGGTCACTTGTGCTGCTGAGTTCGCCACGCTGGCCAAACAGGAAATGAAATTCAAAAGTTCCCAGGGCTTTTCCTGTGTACCTGGCTAGTGCATCTGAGTTCAAAGTGCTGTCCAGAGGGGTCACAATAGAGCACTCTGGGATAGCTCCTGGAGGCCAATACCATCGAATTGCGTCTACACTACCCCAGATTCAACCCAACAATGTCGATTTCAGCGCTAATCCCCTCATCCGGGAGGAATACAGAAATTAAGAGCCCTTTAAGTCGACAAAAATGGCTTCATCGTGTGGACAGGGTGCAGGGTTAAATCCATCTAATGCTGCTAAATTCGACCTAAACTCGTAGTGTAGACCAGGGCTTAGGGCAGAGGTGCACAAGAGACTGTTGGTACGTCTACTGAATATGAAGTTTACACCGTGGAAATATATTACTTTTCCAGTTATGCCATCTGCCAGTAATGTTCATCTTTTTGAAGAAATCTGAACATGTTTTAACGTTGCTCATGTTTTTTCTGTTTTGGAACTGTTAAAAATGTACGTAGAATCTTGATTGTTGTATGGCAATGCATTTTATAAAAATTTACTGTAGAGTTCAATTTAATTTAAAACTGGAATTTTTGGCTCATGTATAGAGCCCTGCATGGATATAATAGCAGATATCTGCAGATTTGCAGGGCTCTGGATATAAAATTTGGATCCGCATCCATCCACGATTTGCAAACATGGTCCGTGGAGATCTGCAGATTTGCAGGGCTCTATTATGTATTGCTCAGATTGTCAATCCTTTCTGGCAATAATTTTATTTTCTTGTCTATAGAGAGCTATGCACAGCCTTGTTTCTGTATAAACAGTAATAGTTCTTTAGGTGGTACTAATAATTGGTTTTAGTCTGAAAGTAGCTTTATTTGGATTTATGTAGCGCAGCATCAGCAATATTATGCGCAATCTTTTTTTTTTTTTTTTTTTTACAATTAGGGAAATGTATGGAAAAGGAGCTAGTCTTTCAAAATATAACTTGTTTTCTTTAGTTTTTGTCAATTGAGTCCATAGATAGTTGCTATATGAGCGTGCTTAATTATATGTATAGTTGTATCGGAACTTTGATATCTACCAAGTGTAGCATGAGAAGCAATTAACAAAACTTTCTGTCTTATCTGTTACAGGATATTTACAACAGGAAAAGCTTTTAGCCACCTGCCGTGAATTTATATTGGAAAGCTCAGATTTAAAGGAATATGCTGAGCACTATACAGAGGAAGGATTTGTTCCAGCCTGTTTACTGGTGAGTTCATCTTTACAGCACACAAGATAAAGTTACACTGTGGTATAGTCTGAAAATCTCTCCTAAATAATTTATTATTAGTCCACACAGACTTCTGCACTTTTAGAATGTGAGTAAACTACATCGCATCTACCACTCAGACTCTGTTCCAAATGTTTCAATAGTTTGAAATAGTAACCTCTCTCTCTCTCTCTTTTTGGCATCACATAAAGCATTGTATATGCACAGCTGACTCTATCCTACATTGCTAATAATACTGAAGGATAGATATCTAAAAGAGTAAAATATGCAGATGGTATTGAGAATGTTTAATTCAATCTGTTTTGTAGCTGTGAGCATGGAGTTACTTTTGGTAAAGTATTGCAAGAAGCTACATTGATTACCGGGCTGCTACAGTTATTTAAAGTAAGAGTACTTTATTATGAGTATGACAACCTTTGTATCGTGTAGATGTAACATTTAATTACAGTCTGTTCCACATAAATATTAACTTGAATTAGATAAATCAGTTTCACTTAAAGATCTCCTAGTTGTGCTAGTAAGTATGCACAAATTTAAGTCTGGTGAATGCATTAATTCTTTTCCAGTTTGACAACTGTAATGCTTCCTCACTTATTACCCTTATCTATTCCAACTGAGGTGCAATTTGTCTATAGTCTTGTCACTCATGATTTGTTTATTAACTATGCATGTAAACATAACTACGTTAACTCTCTCACTTCAGTGGCTGCCCTTTCTAATGCACTCAAAATGAGGTTTTGACTAGCATTCCAAGTGGCATGGCTTTGATTTTTGTACGTGCAACTTTGATATTCATATTTGCACCTACTCACAGCTTGCATTCTATTTTTGTAATACACCATTTGATAACTGTGAATCCTTGGCCTGCAATATTCTAGGTTGGTGGAAATCTCTCCCTTGTGAGATCCATGTTTCTGACTCACCAACTCAAAAAAGAGCTTAAAACATTTTATCTAGTTATAAGCATTTAATCAGTCATGTTGCTAGTAGCCTACTGGACTGTTTGAATTTCAGTTCTGAATTCAGCTGCGGACAGTAAGAATTAGATAAACAAAGGGGAGAGAAAAAGATTGTGGTTTATTAAAGTAAATTATAATGAAATATTCTTTTATTTTATAACTTTTAAGATGGAAAATATATAGACTATTTTCCTTTTCTTGGCAATATTTTTTTTTCTGTTTCTAAATGCATGTTATGTTAGAAAATTCCATAGGACCAAAATCTCATTAGAATTCACATGCTTTATAATTCAAGAGAGCTTTTAACAAGTATCAGAGGACTATAGGTGATTACCAATATCACACAAAACAAGAAGCTGAAACTAAGGATAGTAGTAATTTGAAAATCCTAAATCTGTGTGTGTCACCTAAAATCATGGTGTAATGGGACAGGTGCAAATGGTTTGCTGTAAAATTATTAAAAACTCTCACTTTTGGCAGCAACTCTCCTGTGGTGTCTGTTCTCTTATCAACATGTTGTACTGCCTCAGGCTGATGGCCTTCACTTGCGTGCATATTGCAGCTATTCCCTAACAATCAAAAATGACACTGCCTAACTTTCTCCTGCCTCTGGCTCTATTATCCCATTACAACAAGAGAAAATTAAAGCAAGATAGTGTATTCTTGGCTGATATGTCCTGGAATGGCTACTCTGCAGAAGGCTTTATGCTTGAAAATTTCGATTATTGTTGAGGAATGCATGTTGTCCCCGGATTACACTTTTTGCATCCTTGAGAGAGCAACATAAGCAGGGTAATCTACATCTATTTGTGTCCAGGTCTACATGGTGTTGATCCTAAAGAACTACAAGAACTGAATGTGTTAGGACTCAGTCTTTTTCATCATTTGAGTAATGTAATAGAAGAGGTAAAGTGTAGGTTGCTGCTGAAGATTCTTTAATCTAACACTGATCCTTTTTTTTTCTTTCAGTCTTTGTTTGGAAAAAACTTGACAACCATTCTTAATGAGTATGTAGCCATGAAAACAAAAGGTAAGCACTGAGGGTCAGACATCTGCTGTATAGCACTTCATTTCATTTATCTATTTATGTTGTAAACTCTTTGGAGTAGAGACAGTATCTCTCTCTCTCTCTGTACCTAGCACAATCCCCAGTCTAGATTGGGACTTTTAGGTTCTATCACAACACAAATAATTGTTAATTTGATCAGAGTTTTAAAAAAAGAGGTCTGTTATCGTAGCTAGTAATTGTGTGCATGCTTTCTCTCTAAAAATTTGAATAGAAAATCTTTAAAAAGTTCAAAATGAATTATTAACATTTTGTGTGGCTAGGAGAGAGAAAAGTGCAACTGTGTTTGTTTTTTAAAACACAACTAATGAGGGTCTGTCTTCCACCTAGTTTTGTTCACCGTTGACGTCTGTGCAAGTGATTAGACTTTGTTCTGCTGGTGCTTTGAGACACTTGGGTGGGGGCGTACAGTGTAGTTAAGTGTATGATCTTAGATCCCTATGTAAAGAACTGCCACATCTTCAATATTTTTGTAATGTTGTTTTCCTCACTTATTTATGTTTAATAAAAATTTTAGCTGTAAGGCACAAATTTCATTGCAGCAAAATAACATTTACTTGGCATCTTGAAGAGCATTATAAAGAGGTTTGTCTAAATCTGGGGAAGGTGACATGAGCTTCTCTGACTTCAAACTCAGCTAATAAAGTGGGTATGAACCAGGTATTTTAATGCAGTATGGAATTAAAAAAGGTGTGGACTTGATTCTGAGAGCTGTTTAGTATCTACAATTCCCATTAAAGTTACTGGGAAATCGAAGTATTCAGACCTACTATGCACAAAAAAATCTAATTTGGATTTTTAGTCTTTTCTATAATCTTAGCTGCTTGGAGATTCTTCCTTCTCTCCATTTGTTTTTTAAAGATTGTGTGCTCCCCATATTTCAAGCATTATTAACTTCCCTCAGTGATTTATCAAAACGAGCAGATATTCCTGTAAAAGACTATACATATATGGTACATTTTTCAAAAATGCGCAGTGATTCCCGTAAAAGGCTATAAATATACAGTGAAATTTTCAAAAGTACAGTACTTGAATAATTTAAAGGCTTAAATCCAATTTTCAGAAGTGACTTAGGCACTAAGACTATAGACTTGCAATGCCTAAGGGCATGGCTACACTTGCAGATGTAGAGTGAGTTAAACCAGCCCTCGGAGACTGCAGTAGGGAAAGTGCTGCAGTGTATCCACACTGTCAGATTCAAGCGCACTGGCATGGCCATATTAGCAGCTCTTGCAAAGGCCACAGAGAGAGCAGTGCATTGTGGTAGCTATCCCAGCATGCAAGTGGCTGCAACGTGCTTTTCAAATGGGGGGAGTGGGGTAGAGTGTGACAGGGAGTGTGTTGTGTGTATGTGGGGGGAGAGTGAGTGGGTTTTTGGGGGGCTGAGAGCATGTCAGCATGCTGTCTTGTAAGTTCAGACAGCAGCAGACAACCCCCATCCCCTGCCTCTCTCTCTCACACCAGCATTCCACAGTAATGGTTTGCTTTGTCCTGGAGCAGATAAGCATGCCGGCTGTCAGAAACGGAGCTTTGAAAGGGCATATCCGCATGCCTGCAGCGATTCCAAAACAATGACAAGAGTAGCCACTTGACTTAAGGGGATTATGGGACGTTTCTGAAGGTTAATCAAAGCTCAGTAATGCAACATCTCATTCACACTGACGCCCGGGCGTTTCAGCCGAGGTGCAACACGCGTTATGCTTCTCATGGAGGTGGATTACCAGGAGCGCTCCAGCTGCAGAGTCCAGGCACTCTAAGTGCGCTGCCAGTGTGGATGGGTCGGGAGTTAGGGCGCCTGTGGCTGCTTTAATGCGCTGTAACTTGCAGGTGTAGCCATGCCCTAAGTGATTTTTGACAATGAGACTTAGGCTCCGAAGTTGCTTAGGTACATCTGAAAATTTTACTTAGTGTTTACCTCTTGACTATGTTACACTGGTTTTCTGACACGTCTTCCTTCAAGCTACCTATTTTAGCTCTCTGAAAAATGTGTTCATGTATTTTTTTTTTTTTTTTAGAAACCACAAATGAAGTTCCAGCAATTATGTCATCTTTGTGGAAGAAGTTAGACTATACTCTTTCTCAGATCAGGTAATTTGTAATGTTGAAATCAAAAATAGAGGACTTTCCTTTAAAGTGAGACTATCTACCTCCTAGCTTTCCTTTACTTCATTTTCACATTTTACGAACATACTGTCTACACACACTGACTAAGGGTAATGAGGATATTTTTTATGTTTGTTTTTCTCTGTGAATTGGCAGGGAAAGAATCTGCATTTGACAATAAAATGGTTGGGTGGGAATCTCAAAACTGTCCAAGCTCCGTTTATGCTAGCCAGAGAAATCAGATAGGGAGGTGCTAGTGTGGTTTCCATGGCCTATATAGATATGGCCTTACTGTCATATAACACAGTACTGTAGTTGCCGTGGTTATTGGTTCCAAAATTCAACCTAATTTCACAGTAGATCCCACTTAAAGAACTTAATCAACATTAATCATGCTGCAGCCAGAAACATTGCCAAATCAGTATGTGACTAGCACATAAATTAGTAAATGCATAACTATAGAATGATCCTTCTTATGTTTAGGTGTGTCTAGTGTGTGTTCTATTTATTTTGACTGTTTTATCTTATTTTGTAGGAGTATGCAGAATTCTGCAGGATTTTCTGCTAATCAAAGGAGTAGGTATCTAATTGAATCATATGGATGTAATAAATGGGGTTCAAGTTCAGAACTGATTTTGATTGAGGCCTACCTCTCCTCAAAAGAGTATCAACCTTGTGGTTTTGATAGTCCTCGTACTGACGCCTAAAACTAGATTTTAATTTTCTACTCCCTTAAACTTATTTAATTGACGGTTCAAAAGGTAACTGAAAACATGACCAATCCAATTGCAGTCTAGTCTCACTAGAAAGTGGAAAAAAATATAAACAGCTACTTGTCTAGAATTATTCACCTCTTTGGAAGATCTACCAAATGAACTTCTAAACGGCAAAGTTATTTTATTTTCACAATCACTAGAATAAACTCTATGCCTTACAAGTCTTTAATCAGAAACGTTTGTGAGAAAAACAAATGTTAAATACAGGTATTGTTTGCTCTTGAATCCCACAATCCCATTGCCTATATTGGACACAATTACAGTGTTTATTGTTCTGGGAATCTCCTACAGCTTAAGTTTGTCAGGCTTGGTTTACATACAGTGTACGTACTGGTTTCACTATTTCAGTTAGAGATGTGGGTTTTACATAGTAAAATTGGTACAGCCCGTAGTGTGGATGCAGTTATGCCGCAATAAAAATGCCCATAAACTTACAGGAATAAACTACATTGATACAAGCACCTTTATACTGGTTTAATTGTACCTACCCTAGTTAGCTGTACTGCTTTAACTATACTGATTTCAAACTAACATAGTTAAAGCCATACAAAAACTGTGTGTAGACAAGCTCTTGCAGAAGGTACTGTACTATTAGGCCCCATTTCTTTTCTCCCTCCCTGCTAAAAGAGCAGTTGGTCCTGTTGGGATGCCCATAATTACATCTTCAAGTAATGATGACTACTGCCTGGAAAATCAACTGCCTCTTGAAAATATCCAATAATGGATCTCATTGTAGCCTTAACTTTCCTCAGCACGTACAAGAAGTGGAATTGCAGAAATGAAAAGGCAGAGAATACTTCAGTCAGCTCCTCCAACCTCAGGACTGTTGTCTATAGCCCACCAGTCAGGACAACTTAATTCCTCTTGTATGGCAACTACCCAAATTATTCACAGACCAACAGTAAATCAAAATGCGTCACAGACAAGATTGAATATGTTGTTTGCACACCAGTCCCAAACACAGGAAAATAATGTCAGCAGTAAGTAAAATTTGTTACTGGTTTTTTTTATTTATTCAATTTATGTTTACAGATGGAATTATTTTATAATGTGTAATAGTCATCCTACACAAAAGATAGCTTGCTTTGAGAAATTCCTGCTTTGCATATTCTTACTGGTGTCCAGACCAAGTCAGACATTAAGAATAAGACGATTGCACAATGAAGAGATTGTTTTTAATTTGCATATTGGCTATTGCTCCATGTATGTTGGTGGCTCACAGGTGCATAAAATAATTTGTGTTCAGATCCTTCCATGTGTGCCTAACATCCCCAGAAAAGACAATTAGCAACTTGAATCGTATCTGCATGTTTTTGTCTGGATTTTGTAAACAGAATGCTGTGCTTTGTATGGTGATACCAAATTACATGTAATCTATTCACAAGAGGGGTGGGGATTGGAAATTAGATACTGATAGGGATATTAATATGCAATTCCTGTTTCCTTTAGCGCCTTAAGAAGCTTCATTAGAAAAGATGTTGGTGTCACCCATATTCTTTTTTTTAAGCAGGTGATTCTATACATATTCTAGTTCCTGGGCCTCAAGAACGAAAATTTAATTCAAGCTTGCTATCTCCAGGAAGACGAAAAAGGTGAATGTTCCATTTATAATTTGTGCAACATGCTTGTCTTGAACATATGAGGTTCTTTGAAACACAAAAATTGCAATACTGGATCAGACTCAAGGCCCATCTAATCCTGTATCCTGTATCTGACAATAGCCAGTACCAGATGCTTCAGAGGTAGGTATAACAACCTTGCAGTAGATAGATATGGGGAAATCTGCCCTCCTACCCTGCAAGTAGGTCTCATCCTGATCTCTAGTAGTTAGAGAGAGAAGCTTAAACCTTGAAAGATGAGGTTTAATATACTTTCCAAAATTTGTTAGCATTAATTATGATAACTGAATATCCATATAAATATCCAATCCATTTTTTTTGATCTAGAGAAGCTTTTGGACTCAGCATCCTGTGGAAATGAGTTCCACAGTCCAGTTAAATATGTGGAAATGTTTCCTTTTATTGGTTTTCTATTTCCGACCTTTTAATTTGATTGAAATGGCCTCTTGTTCTTCTGTTATGAGACAGGGAGGACAGAAGTTCTCAGTTTTCCTCCTCTAGACTATTTTATTATTTTATGTGCTCATCGTGTCTCTTTTCTAATGTAAAGAATCCCAGTCTTCTCAGTCTCTCTACGTATAAGAGTTTTTCCAGATCCTTGATCATAGAATATCAGGGTTGGAAGGGACCTCAGGAGGTCATCCAGTCCAACTCCCTGCTCAAAGCAGGACCAATTCCCAACTAAATTATCCCAGCCAGGGCTTTGTCAAGCCTGACCTTAAAAACCTCTAAGGAAGGAGATTCCACCACCTCCCTAGGTAACCCATTCCAGTGCTTCACCACCCTCCTAGTGAAAAAGTGTTTCCTAATATAAACCTCCCCCACTGCAACTTGAGACCATTACTCCTTGCTTTGTCATCTGGTACCACTGAGAACAGTCTAGATCCATCCTCTTTAGAACCCCCTTTCAGGGAGTTGAAAGCAGCTATCAAATCCCCCCTCATTCTTCTCTTCTGCAGACTAAACAATCCCAGTTCCCTCAGCCTCTCCTCATAAGTCATGTGCTCCAGCCCCCTAATCATTTTTGTTGCCCTCCGCTGGACTCTTTCCAATTTTTCCACATCCTTCTTGTAGCGTGGGGACCAAAACTGGACCCACTACTCCAGATGAGGTCTCATCAATGTCAAATAGAGGGGAATGATCACGTCCCTCGATCTGCTGGCAATGCCCCTACTTATACAGCCCAAAATGCCGTTAGCCTTCTTGGCAACAAGGGCACACTGTTGACTCATATCCAGCTTCTCGTCCACTGTAACCCCTAGGTCCTTTTCTGCAGAACTGCTGCCTAGCCATTTGGTCCCTAGTCTGTAGCAGTGCATGGGATTCTTCTGTCCTAAGTGCAGGACTCTGCACTTGTCCTTGTTGAACCTCATCAGGTTTCTTTTGGCCCAATCCTCTAATTTGTGTAAGTCCCTCTCTATCCTATCCCTACCCTCCAGTGTGTCTACCACTCCTCCCAGTTTAGTGTCATCTGCAAACTTGCTGAGGGTGCAGTCCATGCCATCCTCCAGATCATTAATGAAGATATTGAATAAATCCAGCCCCAAGACAGATCCTTGAGGCACTCTGCTTGATATCATCGTCGTCGCTCTTCTCTGAACCCACACTAATTCTGCAATATCCTTTTAGAGAAGGGATGATCAGTGCAGCGCACACAGTGTTCACGGATGAGGCTGCACCATTGATTTAAATATAGGCATTAGAATGTTCTCTGTATTATTCTCCATCAAATTCCTTATGTAATCTAACATCTTGTTTGCTATTTTGACCAGAGTAGCTCATTGAGCAGAGGTCTCCATTGAGCTGTCAACAGTGATGCCCAAGTCCCTTTCTTGAGTTGATACAATTAATTTAGAACCCTTTAAGGTATAAGCACTTTAATTTTTTCTCCTCCAACATGCATTGCCTTGCATTTGTGGACATTAAAGTTAATTTGCCATCATGTTGCCCATTCGCCTAATTTATTTATGTACTTGATAATTAACCTGATATCCTAGATTAGGTATAGGGTGTCTTGTTTAACATACTTGACTAGACAGAGAGAACACGATTAAAATTGTTTTGTTTCGTTTTTCATTACAAATATGCAGTTCAGTTTTGATTAGTTAAAATTTTCTAATTGCAAGGTTGGAAGAGGAAGTATTTATTTATGGCGTGAGTCAGTAACCTCTTGTGGACAGAATCTTTTCCCAACATTGTTTACAATGAATGCATTTTCACAAAATATGGCATAAACTTCCAAAAATGTTTCAGTGAATCTCAGAAGAAGAAAAGTATTGCATCCCCTGGACCTCATTCAACAAGCAGAAGTTTTCAGGACTCCAGTGTGGTGATAGTGGAAGAAGAAAGTGAACCCCTCCAGGAACTCATAGATGGCAATTTCCCTGTAAGTATAAAAACAAAACACCATCGTTTCATTTTAAGGACTTCTATTGGCAAGGATAGAGTAGAAAGGAGTGCTCTATGTCCCTGTGTTCTGACAAATTAAAAAGCTCCATTTCTTCTGTAGCCAAGCCAATATTCGTTCAAAAAATTTCCATGCCGTACTCACTAGGTAGTTAAATGCATGATGACCCAATTCAAACAACTTTAGTCATCTAGGATTTAAATATCATCGGTCTTACATCTTAGGTCTAAAGCACTGAATCTGCTACCAGATTTCCAGAATGCAGTAACTCCTCACTTAACATTGTCCCGGTTAACATTGTTTCGTTAATAGGTCGCTGACCTATTTGAGAACAAACTCCTTTAAAGTCCTGCAATGTTCCCTTATAACGTTGTTTGTCTCTTCCCACTCTGCCTGCTCAGTGCTCCTGTCAGGGACCGGATTGGGGTGCAGAGTGCTTGCCCTGCTCTGCCTGCCCGGCATTCCCCTGCGCTCCCAACCTGCTCCCCGGCAGGAGCCCCAGGCGGGAAGAGCGGTGGAAGCCCCCGTGCCCCGACCCCACTCCCTGGCTGGAATGCCCGGCGGGTGGAGCGGGGCAATCCCCCGACCCTGCTACGACCCTGCCTCAACCAAGCTTCACAATCATCATTGGTGAGTACAGTATTAAATTGTTTGTTTAAAATTATTCAAAACTTAATACTATATATGTCTATAAGGTCTTTTGTCTGGCGAAAAAAATTTCCCTGAAATCTAACTCCCCCCCCCATCTACATTAATTCTTATGGGGAAACTGGATTCACTAACATCATTTTGCTTAAGTTGCATTTTTCAAGACCATAACTAGGACGTTAAGTGAGGAGTTACTGTAGTTATGATAAGCAACGTATTAAAGGACTGATTAGTCCTCCCTGTTTGACTTGGTTTCTTAAAAGTAAATGTCTTCCATAAATGATAGAGTTTGATACTAGGTTAAAAATACAAACCAGAATCAAAATTTTGATTCTGACCCCAGACAGCTTTCTCTTCAAGTAATAATAGCAGGAGTCGCCACTATAGTTAAAATTAAACTGGTTTCCACTATGATACTAAGGTTTCAGTCATTCGTAATTGATGCTCTGACTTTTCAGGCTGAAATTTTCCAGTCTTGTTGTCTGCCCAAAGTTCAAACTTTTAGTTGTTTTTGAAAGCTTAAGCAAAAATGGTTCAGGCATCTGAATATGAAGAAAGTACGTATGTTTGTGTGTGTGTGTGTGGGGGGGGGGGGATCCTGTTCCATGCAGCACAAATCTGTAGGAGAGATATCTCTTCCCTGCAAATTTTCTGGAGGCTCCTAAGATGTGTCAGAGTAGGAGTTCCTCGGCCCTTATAATGTTCAGTGGGGCCACTGTCATGGGTTCTTATTCCTGTGCTTTTCATTCTGCAGCTGTTGTAGCACATGCATATGCAACACAGGGTATTTTAGCTGTATGCTTAACAAGTTAAGTGATATAAACCCTCTGCAAAATGTACTGTTCATGTGCAACATGCAATTTCCAAAGGGTCATAACTTGGTCAAAGTAAAACCAAATTTCTCTGCTACACCTAGTGCCAACTTTCAACGTTAGTCTTCAGTCATTTTGGCTGTAAAGTGTTTCAGTTAATAAAAGTTATAGGAAATTTTCTTTTATATTTGGAAAAATATGTTCTGGTGGTATAAAAAAAAAATAGTTTCAGACTTACGTGCATTATTGCTACTTTTTGCAAGCAAGCCATACTTTGAGGTCCTGAGAGTGAAATTACATAAGTTGCTTTCCCCCTCCCCATCATTTTAAAATGAAACAAACGAACCTAGTAATTTCTTACAAAAAAAATTATGTTGAGTTGGTAAGGTTACGTGGTAAGAGGCTGAAACTCAGGAAGTACAGTTGAATCTGTATGCACAATCTTATCTTTTCCCTTTGATCATATACTCTACAATAATCCTTAATTACATAGGGGGGAAAAGAAATACTGGAGCTTCTGTTGGTAGAGTTTTCAATGTTTTTCTTAGAGAGGACAGGTTGTAACCCTTGAGGAAGCACTTTTAGACGCTGTTCAAGAAACCTCAACATTAACAGTCAAGTCAATTATCAGTCTGTTTTTAATCTTCCCTTTCAGGGCCAAATTTGACAGTGCTCAAGGATGCCCCGTGCTGCCCCAGACAGATCTTTGGCAATTAGTGTTTAGTCAGTTAGACCTGGATATCATCCAGACACTGCACTTGTCATGTAGGCATAGATCTGGGTGTCTCTGTGGGCAGCATGTGATGTTACATGGCCAAGGAGATAAACTTTTTTCAAGGGTGAGTTTGTATCGGTGACAGGTGGTGTCTACCATGAAAAGCAGTTGGAACAGATGTCTGCATAGAGAAACTCCAAAGGTCTCTCTGATCTTGTTGTTTCTGGAGGAGGGAGTTGGGCATGGGAGAGAGTGGGCTGCTGGTATCCTTCTCATTAGATGTCTGTTACAGTAGTAGTTATGATAAACTTCCTCATTATTATGAGTCTTTTCTGTGTATTCAAACTGTTAGTGTCCTGAACATGAATCTGATCTTACTAGTAAATTGGAAATTGATATCCTTTTCTAGTAATTATAAAAAATATAATTCTGACCACTTTAAAACTGTTTTGTAGCAATTGGTCATTGAAAATGCCAGAGAGAAAATCCTGAGCAACAAATCTCTTCAGGAGAAGCTTGCAGAAAACATTAACAAATTTTTGGGCAGGTAATAAATTTATGTATGAAATATCCTGATCTTGTGTACCTGTTTTACTTCTGAATTCTATACTAACTGTTTTTAATTGTGTTCCAGTGAGGGCAGTGTTGCTCAGATTCCTAAACAGACAGACAGTGGTCCTGCAGAACAGGAGTCTTCAATTGATGAAATCTTTGGACTTCAGGTAGACTTGCAATAACTCACATTTGAGCTGATAAAGCCACAGCTGCTATGTGGGATCCTGCTAAACATAGCATAAATACCTTGCTTTGAAGTCAGTGCTCTTTTCACATTTGTCTTATGAAAGCTACATAGTTGTCAGTTAAGTAACGGTCATGGTAATGAGGCTAAACGTCCCCTTTCTTGTTTATCTGAGTGCACCCTCCTCAGGTGGTCTGCCTCTTGCCCTTCCCTGTCTCAAGGTGGAATTTTGTGATTCTTTCATTCTTAGGCCAGGAGCTGGGTACGCTGCCCTATGTATACCAACCCCCTGTCGCCTGTAGGTTTAACTGGGTTTCCTGCCCCAGGGACCCCTCCCTTTGGGAACCTGTGACCAGTTATATTTACCAACAGCGTCCATATGACAGTCTTTTTATTTAGAGTTGGAACAAAACAGAGAAAAAGCAATTAAAAACAACATACAGTCAGGTGCCTGCATATTTAGTCTCATCTAATCCTATGCTTTGCTACCAGCTGAGTTAGATAGATTTCTCTCTTCAGTTACTGGGACAGAATAGAATTGTAGAAGGGTTGACTCACTACTGGGGTGCCCCCATATGGGTTGGCATGGTGTAGCAATTGTCTTCTCTAGTGCCCCAAAGATGGTTGCTTGATGATAGTTGCTCCGCTCTCATGGTTGGGGGGAGCACTGGCTGCCAGACCTCTGACCACTGGAGCTCCACAACTGAGCCCCACACAGTTAAGTAGGTGGAAGCACTCCTGGTGAGGATGCACACTGCCAACAGAAGGAGCATAGCGTAGATGTGAAATACCGCTTTAATTACTGCAGTGACTGTATGTTGACTTCACTGAAGCTGACTTAGTTTTGTAGTGATAGAATCATAGAATATCAGGGTTGGAAGGGACCTCAGGATGTCATCTAGTCCAACCCCCTGCTCAAAGCAGGACCAATCCCCAGACAAATTTTTGCCCCAGATTCCTAAATGGCCCCCTCAAGGATTGAACTCTCAACCCTGGATTTAGCAGGGGAATGCTCAAACCACTGAGCTATCCCTCTTCCCCCCCCCAGTCATGCCCTTGGTGATGAGCAACAACTCCTAGGGCTTCTCCCAAAGGTCTGGGTGTCAGGGTCAGCCACAGGAGCTCATTTCAGTCGTGTGGCTTCTTATTGTCTTGTTTATTTTACAGTAACTCCTCACTTAACATCGTCCCGGTTAACCTTGTCTTGTTGTTACGTTGCTGATCAATTAGAGAACATGATCGTTTAAAGTTGCACAATGCTCCCTTATAACATTGTTTGGCAACCGCTTGCTTTGTCCACCGCTTGCAGGAAGAGCAGCCTGTTGGAGCTAGCTGGTGGGGGCTTGGAACCAGGGTGGACCGGCAGCCTCCCTATCAACTCCCCTAAGTTCCCTGTGCTGCAGCTTCCCTATTAGCTCCCCTAAATTCCCTGTGCTGCAGCCGCCCAGCACGCTACCAACTGCCGAGCAGTTCAGCTGTCCCTCCCCCAACTGCGTGTGCTGCTCCTGCTCTCTGCCTTGGAGCTGCTCCCAGGAGCCTCCTGCTTGCTATGCAGAGTGGGGGAGGGGAGAAAGAGGGGTGCTAATGTCAGGGTGTCCCCCTCCCCTCACTCCTGTACCCCATCTCCACAGAGCTGGGTGGGGACACGACAGGGCTCAGGACGGAGGGAGCTTGCTGGCAGCAGCTGCTGTCTCAACTTGCTGATCTACTTAAAAAGGCAGTTTACTTAGAGTGCGGTCAGCATACTTAAAGGGGCAATGCACCTCTCTCTCTCTCTCTCTCTCTCTCTCTCTCTCTCTCTCTCTCTCTCTCTCTCTGCCGTGCTGTGTCTCCTCCATCCATTCATGCTGCCTTGTAGAGTGTGAGGCTACATTAATAACGTATTAACTCTTGAGGGCTCAGCTGAGTGCTAGTTCATCATTTAGCAGTAAGGCATTCCCTGGGAAATATCCCACCCTCTGACTCCACCACCTCAACCAAGCTTCACAACCATCATTGCTGTGTACAGTATTAAATTGTTTGTTTAAAACTTGTATGTATGTCAATATATAGTCTTTTGTCTGCTGAAAAAAATTCTTATGGGGAAATTGGATTCGCTTAACATCATTTCGCTTAAAGTAGCATTTTTCAGGAACATAACTACAACGTTAAGCGACGAGTTACTGTACTCATTATTTAGTATGTAAATTACTATGTAAATCAGTTCTTTGTGACTTCACCGTTTTTTCAGAATGAAATCCATATGTCAGAAGAAGCAATACAGGACATCCTGGAACAGACCGAGTCAGACCCAGCTTTTCAGGCACTCTTTGACCTTTTTGAACCTGGTAGGTTAGGGTTTACACATCTGTAAAGGATGGGCTAGAATGGTGACGCATTCAAAACTTTGCTTGAAAAGCAGGATTGATTTAGCAGAGTACCTTTGCAGACTGGGAGAAGTGGATTTTATACTGTTATTCCCCTCAAATCTGATTAGCCATCAATTTAATATCTCTTTGGATTTCGTATGGATCACCTTCAAGTATTTCAAGTAAATATTTTTATGTTGTGTGTCAGTGGTTACACATTTGTCTTCATTTTAGCTTTCTGTTGACAGGAGGCTATAGATCATGTTTGTCTTGCTATTTTGTTTTTTATTCAACTGGAGCTTTTATTTCTTATGTCAGATCAGTATGGTTCCAGGAATGCACTTAGTAAAAATGGAAATGTTTTCAAGTTATTGATGGATCTCCAGTGAGAATCAGTGAATAGTTCTTCTTTGTGTCTTCATATACTGAACATGTGTAATTGTTTATTTAAACTGTGCTCATTTAATTTTAAACAGAAAAATTTATGTACTTGAGATAGAAATGTCTATTTACATATTGCTTTAATTTGAAATAGGTAAAAACAAGGCTCATAAAAATGCACCTCATGCCATTTCCAATCAGAATGGAGTAGAAGGTACAATGTTGGTGGATGAACATAATCTGGAAACAATTGCAAGTTCTTTAGAAACACAAGAAGCAAGTAAGTATATTAATATCTATAAAATCTGTTCCAGTATCAGTTTTCTTCCATTACAAAAATACTTGCACTTGTCTACAATTCATGGCTTTATATTTTAATTAATAATCTCTCAGTCCTGCCATTTATAGTGTATAGGGAGACTGATGCACCCATGCAGAGCCTTGTTGAAACTGTGGATTCATATGGGCATACCAGTCCATCCATGCATTGTAAATTGAAATATGTGTGCTTGCAAAACTGTCTTCTCATATAAAACAGAAATGCTCCCAGTTTTTATGTGAGATTCTTAGTTTCATAGTAGAAATGGCTGTATAATATCTAGCCGTGGCAGTCTTTTCCCCCATTCTGTTATGTTCTGGTTTAATAATGTATTTACTAAGGTTTCATCTAGCTATCACCTGAAATACCAGTTGGCATCTTTCTCTAGGGATGTACAGACTTTGTCACTCTTATAACTCCAGCTGCAGACCTGCAGTGTTAATAGACTTGGCATCTAAATCAGGGTGATTGGGGTACTGACAACACAAATAAGAGAGATGGAAGGAAATGATTGTACCTTTGAGTTATTCAGTCTTAGTTTTAAAACAAAACAATTAACTTAGTAAAAAGCAACTTTGTAGCTTACAAGTTCAGGTTACTTGATACAGGTAAGTGATCACCAGTAATTTTTAATATAATTTTGTTAAAAATTGATAGTGTAGTTTCTGCTATGTGTGGGTTTAAAGTGATATTGAATGCTCTAACTGCTATCGGATATTCTAAGTAGCATTAACCTGCTGCTGAATGTATCATATACATCTTCCATTCAGTGGAGTGCTACCAGGTAACATACAAGATACTGTGAAGGGCAAGCAACAAAAGGGATTCAGTTTGCCTGGGGGATGGGGCTGTGAGCCAGATACTTATAACCAAGGAATTAAATAAAATGTTTATGCAAACTGACCTCTGCACTCCAACTTTCTGTTCAATATAACTTTTAATCAGTTTTAAAATTGGGAGAGAGGGGAAAGTACATTGCATGGAAGATGAAGGAAGGTAGGTAAAAAATGCCGAGAAAGTTGCGGTTAATTTCAAAATAAAACTGAAAACTAGAAGTCACTGTTTTTGCTGCCCAAGAATTATGCTGAAAATATTGCTTTCAATATGTCACTTATGAAACCATTTGTCATTGCAGTGACTAATGGACAGTTAACACCTTGTAAGAGACTAATTTGCTGAAATAATAAAATTTACAGAAATATTGAAACAACCCAACTGCTATTTTGCAGGTGATCTTTCCAGAGAGGCTCAGTCCTGTACAGATTATCATTCAGAAGAAGCATCATGTGCCTCGAAGAACAGTAATGATGGTGATGACATCACTAAGAAAAGTGTAACTTGTGAACAATCCCATGGAAGCGGTAAACAGAAGAAACAGACTGATAACCTTAAAACAGTAAACGATGAACAAATTGGTGAGCTTGAAATTGCCCTTGAATCTGTGCCTGATTTGACTGACTCTAACCAGAGAGAGAATTCTGGTACTGAACAAAACGAACACTTTGTAGAATCTTACGATAAAGAGTCGGCTGAATTAGTATCCAAAAGTCAAACAGCTATGGAAACTGAAAAAGACGCACTAAATCATAATGGTCACAATACACCCTGTTTGGAGTATGATCATTCTGATATTCCACAGAGTTCCTTGGCTTCCCTTGATGAAGATACTATAACTATTGAAAACAGAACATATCCTGGAACAAGTGAGTGTCATTTATCACCAGATACTTCGTTATCTGAAAAAACAAATATAAGTCCCTCTCACAGGAACCCTGATCACAGTGTGATGCTAAAAAAAAGTAATGCATCCAAGTGTAGTCAGTCAGGAGATTCAGGTGAAAATGAAAAGGATATAACAGAAGAAACACCCATGTTGCCTGTTGCTTTACAACAAAATTCTAATCACCATTCTAACGGTCAAGACCTGGATAAAATGGTGTTGGATTGTGTTGAAAGATCTGTAAATATATCAGATCTGACGAGAACAGAGTTGCAGCTTGAAGTTGTAGATACTTCCAACAAACCTCATTCAGGTGATCAGTTTACACTTGATAAGCCTTCTACAAAAGATTTAAGTCTCTGTTCAGGGTCATCAGATTCTGAGAGAACACAAGTGGAAATGCAAGAACCTTCATCTTCTACAGAAACAGATGCTGAGACTATATTTTTCTCTTCAGGTGATGATGGATGTACAGAAATTTCTGTAGTATCCACTGAAAGTAATCCTACTGTATCTGAAGCATGCCAGACCCCTCCACTAGAAACTGCATGCTTGACAGAAGAGTCTAGCACTGAGTTCAAAAGTATTGGTGGTGTTTCTTCTAGCAGTCAGCCTGTGGATGTAGATCCTTCTAGTATAGTGTCCCTCAAAATCATCATCAGTGATGACCCATTTATTTCATCTGACACTGAGTTAAACAATGCAGTTTCCAGCATCACTGGAGAAAATTTGCCAACTATAATACTGTCTTCTCCAGCCAAAACTACGGGGCTATCCAAATGTGTAACTTCAGAAGAGACTGAAAGAGCTGGGGACTCAGCTTCGGCAGAGCAGAATCTTCTTGTGCTCAGACCTAAAGACCCTGTTGTGAGCACAGCTAATATTCAGAATGAAGATTGCACTGTTTTTTCAGTTGCTGGTGCAACTAATCTTTCCAAGGATGGGGGATTTATACAGTTGATGCCGGCAACGAGCACAGCTTTTGGCAATTCAAATAACCTTTATATAGCCACCTGTGTGACCGATCCAACCACATTGGGCACTACTGTAACTCCATCTAATGTAGTTGTGTTGCCTGGCAATTCTGTGCCACTTGCTGCCCAAGCTCCAGCAACACAACAGTTACAGACTCCTCCTAGATCAAATATGTTTACAATGAATCAGACTGTATCTCCAAACTTTTCACAAGGTAACTTGGTTAAAAGCATTCATTGAATATTTACATAGTGTTTACTTTTTCATTTATCCTTGTAAATGTATTAAAGTAAAGTAAAGAATCCGTCTATCTACCACTTCAAACTAACTAGGCATTTAAATAACTTGCAAGTATATTTGTGTATTTATTATTTCATTTCCAGCTATGGTGTATACTGCTTTGAAAAGTTGGACTGACCTTTCGGGGCAAATATCACATAATTATAGAAATGGTAATGTGGAAGGGATCTTTTGTTTTTTTCAGGCCAGAAGGATTAAGTAACTTTTCCTTAAAACATCCCGAGATAAAACAGTGGCACTGTCTACCTCACTGGGCCCGATTTTCAAATGTCGGATTATCTGCCTTTCAAAACACTTCTCTAAATATCCCAGATTATTATCTATACTCCCTCTCCAATAGAAAGCAAGGGGTAAGAGAACTATTCATTCTGAATACCAACTATAAAACAAATGATGGGCTGAAATAGAAAGGACACATTTAATTCAAATAGGAAAACTAGGGTCATATATGCTTCTGATTGATTTATCCAGCAGCAAATCAGAAGAAACATCTTTTAATAAGAAGTTATTTGTAAATCTCTTAGTTGTCCTTTATAAGACTCCTGTATTTTAACTATTTTCCTGCATGGTGTTGGTACTTAGACTGAATGACTAGCTAGTTATATCATAGTAATCTTTTTCCCGTCTCAAGTGACTGCCATATTTCAATAATGTGTTCTTTAAGGCCTGGTCTACACTCAGAAGTTGTACCAGTACAGTTATTTTGCTTACGGGCATGATACTTTTACCAAAATAGTTATACGTACCAGTAAAAGCCCTAGTGTGGATGCAGTTATACCAGGATAAAAGTGATCTATACTGTTTATACCTGTACAGTTAAAGTGGTACAATGTTTTTAGAAAATATTTTTAAAATGTCAAATCAAATAACAATAAAGTAAGTCCTGTCTAGATAATAAAATCTAATACTAACTTGCTACCATCAACATACATTTAGATAGATATACACCTCTACCCCGATATAACGCAACCCGATATAACACAAATTCGGATATAACGCGGTAAAGCAGTGCTCGGGGGGGGGAGAGGGCTGCGCACTCCGGTGGATCAAAGCAAGTTCAATATAACGCAGTTTCACCTATAACGCAGTAAGATTTTTGGCTCCCAAGGACAGCGTTATAGCGAGGTAGAGGTGTATTTGCAAAAATGTAAATTAACTCATGGTCATCCCTTCACTGGTCTGCAACTATTTCTGTGTGGTCAGAGGTCAGTGTAAAAACATCTCCAGTTTGCAGAATTTCAGGGTGCTGTTCATCTGTTTAACTAGTGTTTGTTTTTTGAACTGTGTATATGTGGTTTTGCCCTATTCAAAATCTGCATGTTTTTCTGCGTTTGAATTTTGTATCGTATGTTCAGTCACTCAACTGAAGAGGAAACTGTGTTCTACCTAGTCTTTATTTTACAGTTAGTCTGCTACAGTAATTTTCCAATATTATGTCTCTTGCACATCAGGCAGACAGAAGCTTCATAACCTAGTATCAATAATCCGTAGTAAACATTCCTAGCTTGGTTGTGAAATGGCTTTCTCCCCATCCCCCCTCCCCTCACCCACTTAGGTTTTACAAAACTATCCAGGGGAAAGATCAATTTGAGGAGCCATTTGTTCTTTTTTGACTGAAATATTTTAATTTTTATTCTATAAAAATAATTAATTTTTTAGGTTCTGCCATTATAATTGCATCTCCAGTGCAGCCTGTTCTACCAGGAATGGTGGGGATGATCCCCGTGTCAGTAGTGGGACAAAGCGGAAATACTTTCTCAGCACCGCCCCACCAGGTAAAATGTTACTAATAAATCTTCATGTTCTCAAAATTAAATTGTTTAAAACAAACCCTAATGTGATACTTTGATTCTTTGAAGGTTCTACACATGCCTATAGCAAATCCTATGTGCAACAGAAGTGTTCCTAAAATACCCATTCCTCCCAAATCTCAGAAGACCACCGGAGCAAGAAACAAGTCAAATACAGGTATAGTGCTTACTTCTTGAGCTGTATAGAGCTCAACAAAAATTGGAATTTCTAGAGCCGTTTAATTTGACTATGTGAAATTTTTAAAGCGGTGTTCTGTGAAAATCGACTTTCAGAGGGGCATTAAGGGAGTTCATGTTTGTTGTCTTAATGACTGCCTATCAGATATGCTCAGTTTACAAATAAAAAACTGCCAGCCTTACAAAATCTTTGTAGGCTCAAAGTCAAGCGTGGGTGGTTTTTTTCCAGCTTTTTATTGTAGCCATTCAGTATGTTTCTGTGGCATATGTGGTGGTGGTGGTGGGGGGGGGGGGGGAAAGGAACCCTCCTGTGGCCAAAATAACTCCTCTGAAGACTGAATTGATTGCTTCATGTTTATGCCTGTTTGAATGCATTTACAGTTGTAATTTTAATTGTTTTATAAAACCAATTTATTCTTGCCATAAATATTTATCTGATCAAAACCACATTGAATAGAAACGGTAAGGCAGAATAGCCAACAGCTCTGAGCACACTGTACTCCTGAGGGAATTCTGTGTCAAAAAATTAAAAATTATGGGCACGATATTTGAAAATTCTGCAATTTGTATTTGTCAATAATATGTGGCTCTAGCATGGCAGTGGGGAGCACAGGCCACTGGCCGCATTGAGATGAGAGATCACCCTGAAGCCCCCACCTCCCCCATTACAGGGACTCGGCTGTGAGGCTGCACCCGACCCTGACGCAGTGCAGTGCCCGTCTGTGCCAGGCGCACCAGGTGTGGGTGGGCAGGTTCAGCCCAGCAGGATCCAAGTGTGGAGGGGCTTAGTGTGGGAAGATCCAGGTGTGGGGTGAGTGGTTTCTGTGTGGGGCACTCTGGGTGTGGGCAGCTCAGTGGGAGATCTGGATGCACAGCGGCTTTTGGGGGGTGAGGGGGTTCCCGGGGGCAATGGGAGCCTGCAGGGGATCCAGGTGAAGGTAATTGGGGCTCAGCAGGGAGGGTCTGGGTGTGTGTGGGGGTCCAGGTGTAGGGGGTGTAGGGCTTATCAGGGTGAGGGTTCGATTGGCCTGCTTAACGGGGGAGCCCAAGCTGCTGCTGCGGAGATGCCACATGCCAGGCTCCCTCTTCCCCCTGCGATTCCCCTACCCCCTTTTCTTCCCCATCTCACCCTCTTCCCCTCACTTCAGGCGTGTTGGAACAATTTGTATAGTGCGGGTTCTGAGAGCCATTGAACCAAACTGTAAACTCTGTATATAATGGAAACCACTTCAAGCTAGGGGGTGTGGTAGCACCCCCAGTTCTGGCACCTATGCCTCACTCCCACATTGCCCTCCCCCTGCACTATTCCACACCTCCCTTCCTTCCCCATTGCCTCTTCTTCCCCCCCCCCCCCCCCCCAACCCAGCCCCACCGCAGGCACTCGCTGTTGCACAGAAAACAGGAAGGCTCCCAGTACACAGAAGTAGAGCACAACTGGCACTAGGACCCAGGAGGACGCAGCCTCCTTCAGATGGGCAGCACTGGGCTCAGTGGCTCGTAACTTCATGTGCCCCCCCCATGCCTTGCCTCTGTCGGGGGGGGGGGGCAATCCCCCCCAAAAATCTGCACCCGTGGTTGTCCTTCTTCCCATGCAACTTCCCTGCCGTTTTCTGCGGGCGCAGTCCGCAGAATTTCCCCAGGAGTAACACTGTCAGTTCTTATTAAATAGCAATAGTCAGACGTACAGAGTAAAAATGTAATGTACCAGTGCAATCCTCCTCCCCCATTTTATATATAATTATATATTTAAACATGTGGATACATTCTCTCTGTGCATTACGAAGGATTACTTCTTTCAATGGCAAATTGTAACAAGATAGTTGGAGGTAATTTAATTTTTTCCCTGCCCCATCCTGTACATTTTACATTTACCGTATATACTCGTTCATAAGCCGAATTTTTTTAATAAAAAACAGAAGCACCAGAGACAGGGGTCGGTTTATGAACGGGTACAGAGAGGGAGAGGTGGGACACAGCCCCTCCCCCCCAACAGAGGGAGCAAGGAGAGGCAGCAGAGCCAGAAGGGAAGAGGCGGGGCCAGAGTCTCTCTGCTTCTGGCCACGATGCTCTCCCCACAGCCTCTGAAGCAGCTGCCCCTCTGGGGCTGACAGGCTGCAGCCGTGCTGCTCAGCCCCGCCCTTCAGAGCAGGCTGTGGCCGCGCCGCCCGGGCACCGGAGCATGCTATGGCCGTGCCGCCCGGCTCAGCCCATTGGAACATGCTACGGCCGCACCACCCGGTCTGGCCCGCCGGAGCAGGCTGCGGCCGCGTTGCCCAGCCTGCCGGAGCAGCTCCAGCCAGGTCAGAGACATCCTCCCATGGCCCTCCCCAGATAAGGTGGGAAGAGATGGGATGGGGAGAGTATGGGGGTCCCAGGCTAGGGGTGGGGTCATGTGGGTGGTGGTCACAGGGGTTACTCCGACTCCCAGCTTCTCACCCCCCAAAAATTTCCCCACCAGTTACTGTCCCGGCCCGTCAGGGTAAGCAGCTTGCTCGCCGGGGCACTTTGTTTACGTAGGTGCCTGCGGACGCTCAAAGAAAACAAACCATCTCGGCCCACCAGCGGCTTATCCTGATGGCCCGGGAGCCAAAGTTTGCTGACCCCTGAATTATAGGGTCGGTTTATGAACGGGTTATAAAAATTTTCCATTTTTACTTACCCATCTTGAGGGGAGGGGGCGGGTCAGCTTATAAACAAACCAGCTTATGATTAAGTATATACAGTATATATCCAAGTTGTTTTAACTAAAATTGTATACTGCAAGCTGCATGTTGGCACTTAATTGGTCGACCTTGGCTGTTTTTCTGTTTCAGATATTTTCATAATCCAGTAACTGTTAAAACTATAAAACATACTATGGAGCTGTTATGGTATCAGCAAGTCGCTCTTTTGATTTTTTTAACATGTGAAGTGGTGTGAACAAGTGGGATATTCCTATGGTACCAGCTCGAAGAAGATTAGTTTGGCTATTTTCAATTTATTAACTGTTACACCTCACCATTTCAGGAAAGCTGGTAACCAGTACAGCAAAGCCTGTGAACCCTCCAAGTTCTCGAGTACAAAGGTTAGCACAAATGCTTCTTCAATCTTGCTTTATTTCAGCTTCTGCAGATTCCTTCCTAACTTCTTTTGGGAAAGCAACTTCATAAACACTCGTGCATTAACTATTTGTGATTCTTTTCCTCCTTTCTTGTACCTAGCAGCTCTTGACATTTTTTGTTTTTAAACTAGAGCCTTGGCCCCAGATACAGAGGGTTGCATGCCAATCAGTGATAGCCATAGGCTAGTGCAGTATTTTTTCAAACCGTGGGTCATGACCCAGTATTGGGTCGCAGCACGTCAGGCACTGGGTCGCTCCGCTCAGCACTGCCAACGAGGCCATTAAAAGTCCCATCGGTGATGCAGCCCAGCTAAGGCAGGCTAGTGCCTACCTTTTCTGACACCGCGCTGTGGCCAGCAGCGGGTCCAGCTTCTAGGCAGAGGGGCTCCGTGGCTCCGTGCGCTGCCCGACCACTGGCTCCGCGCTCCCATTGGCCGGAAACCAGCCAATGGGAGCTGGGGAGACCTATGCCTGCAGGCGAGAGTCACGCGGAGCCTTTTGCACACCGCCGCCTAGGAGTCGGACCTGTTGCTGGCCACTTCCAGGGCGCAGCACAGTCCGCGGCACCAGGACAGGCAGGAAACCTGCCTCTGCACCGCTGACCATGAGCCACCGGAGGTAACCCTGAACCCAAATCCTCTGCCCCACCCAAACCTAGCCCTGAACACCTCCCTGCACCCTGAACCCCTTGTTCCCAGCCCCACCTCACAGCCCTCACCCCCATACCCCAACCCTGAGCCCCTCCCAAACCCCTCATCCCCAGCTCCGTTGAGTCACGGGCATCAACAACTCTGAGGTAGGAGAGTGTGCCAGATACATTTATTGGAGGATTTTAAACATATAATTGACTTTCCACACTATGCTGAGATCTTGAAGGATGAGGGGAAGGAATGTTAGGCTGTTCCTGCAGGAGAAGGTGCTAATTTTGTATTTGTTAGGATAACTGGTGTCAATTCATAATTATACTAGATGTTAGAATCAGGAATGTTCCTCCATATTTTAGTCAGGTAGGGGAGAAGAGGACCAGAGTTCAATATTAGCAGCAGGGTAGATAATAAAAATAATTTTTTAAAACAAAAATCAATTTTTTTCATATTAAAAATACACTTGTTTAAAAAAAATGTGAATTTAATACAAAATATATTAAGACTAAATTTATTATTATATTTTAAATAAATAAATATGCTGAATCCATGAGCCTGTGTTAAAAGTTTTAAGTTAAAGGCTGCTTTTCTATATATAACAAAAAGGGGTAAAACATCTAACTTTTGAAATCAAGCTTTATAAATATGCCACAGTACGTCAGGAGGCTGTCTCATTTTCAAGCGATTTAGGTGAGACTAGGAATTTATGCCTAAATGAAAGTGACGGCAGCTTATTTGAAATTTTCCCAAGCTGACCTGAAATCAGTTTAATTTCACTGACTATAGTTAATCTCTCTGTTTAAGAAATCATTTAGTTGTAAATGTGAAACATGTTTTGGATACATAAACCTCTCATCAAAACATTTAAGGTTGTTTTGTTTAATAAAAATAAATTTTTATGCTTAATGCAGCTTGACACAAATCATGACCAAAAAGTTAATTTAGTAAATAAGCAGCCTCACTCATCATTTTCTAACCTACTAAAAATGTATAATTAATAAGAGTATGAAAATATTAAACTGTATAATTGCTTAGATAAATGTATGTAGTTACAGCGTATTTTCCTAGGTAGCAAAAAGATGAACCCAATCTAGGGTGAAGGCTCTCTTTGGTTTAAATCAAGATGTTCTAATGGTTATATCAGCCAATGAGAGAATGCCACTTCCCTTTGAAAATAATTGAAGTATAAATGGAAAAGCTAATTAAAACTGATGATTTAAATCAAGTCCACCCTGATTAGCCTTCCCTATTGCAACTCTTGCAGGGAGGAGTTTGAAAAGACCACATGGGAAAGAGGGAGGGAGTAAAAGAGGAAATTAGGAGGGCAATAAATTGAGTAGAATCAGAAGAAAAAAAATGTCTTGGAAGTGAAGAGTACTCAGACTAAAATAACTTCTAAAGTATTGAATGAAGAGAAAAATTATGAGTTAACACATTGGAAAGATGGAGAAAAAACTAAAGGAAGTTGAGTAAGTTCAATTTTCTATTTCATAGCAAGTTTGATGTAGATAAGATTACAATGAAATACATATATACCAATGTATACACTTCTGTTATTGTACATGTAAAGTGGTGGGTGCTCTCTTCTGTATTTGATGGAGAAACACAGGGGCAAGATTTGAGACTCCATTGTTTGAGTATTTAAACCCTCTGCTTAGTCTTAATCAATGTTAGTCATATAAATTCTACTTGCACCCTGCGAAGGGGGCAGTGTGTTGCGGTTCCTGAAAGGAAGAGTGAGAGTTTCCACAGTGTGTCCTGTACTTCATCTTAAGTTTAATAGAAATGACAAAAGAACTACAATGATCCACCCACTTTTTCTCCGTTGAATTCATCAGCCCATTGATTGCTCATGCCCTTCTTTTCCTTATCCAGTCATTTCAGCGTTCCTATGGTAAAACATAAAGGACGTGCTACTGGACACAGCCCTTAGAGGGTTCATATGTGCTCTCACCCAAATACACATTTTCATTTTCATTTGCAATTTGAGCAAATGTTAAACTACATTTACAACACTGAGAAATAGCTTTAAAATAACAGAAAACAGATTTGATTTATATTATGCAAGTTTTTCAAATTCTGTTGCTGAAATATTTCTATCACATTTGTCAGGGCTGGAAATTCAGACAGGAATGCCTGTGCAGACCTGGGAAGGAAATTGGAAGAGAGTTCACTTACTGTACCAGCAGAGTCCACGAGTTCAAATTCCAAACAGAATGAAAGCCATAGGAGAGTTCTTTGTTTTGATAGTGCCTTATCTACTCCAGGAGGAAATACTCAAGTTAAAAATACTAAGAGCTCATTACAAAAAGAAAGGAATGAAAATCCTTTATATGCAGTAGACTCTCCAAATGCTGCATCTGCCTCTGTTAAAACACAGTCCAACAAACGAGAGAAGGATAAAACTTTGCCTAGAATCCTATGTAAGGCTGAGATTGGTGGTAGCAGAAATGCAGCTGTGAAAGAAGCACAGCCTGAAAGAAGGGCTGTGGCTGCAGGACTCACATTAGATCCCTTTCACAAGACAACAGCGAATAAAGAGAATGAATTAAGAAGGGATGTTGATGAAAAACAAAAGAACCAGGATGCTGCAAAACTGTCAAATGGCCAAAAGAATGTCGGCCTCTGGAATGAAAAAACTGTTGCTTCAGTGCAGGAACAGAACAAAAAACAAGGATCACTGTCAAATGTGAATAGCAAAACTTCAGGATCTGTTTCCCTATCTTCAAAGGAGCCAAAAAGAGACCAAACAAAACCTTCCAACCACAGCCTTAGTTTGGCAAGTCCATTAACTAAACAAGCTGTGGAGATGTTACATGGCATTCAGTGGCACAGCCCTGCTAGCAAAGTGGTTGAAAATGGGGATTTACCAGTACCCCGTACACCATCAGGAGTTGGGGATACACATACAGAGGATATCTCAGACAGCGTAAGGACACCAACTTGTAGACGTTACATTGAAGATAATACAACCCCTAGAATAATGGTCCCTCCTGCTACTCCAGACTTGCCTGCCTGCAGCCCAGCTAGTGAAACAGGTAGTGAAAACAGTGTCAGTATGGCTGCCCATACATTGATGATTCTATCAAGGGCTGCTATTGCAAGGACTAATACTATGACTCCCCTGAAAGACAACACACAACAATTTAGGTCAGTGAGAAGCACAGCAAAAAAAAGAAAACTGGAGGACTTGAATGAATGTGAGAGAAACTCCCGTTCTGCTAGTAAAAAGGAACTTCAGAGCTCTACAACCCCAGTGAAAAAGAAGAAAATAAAGGCAAGTACATAAATTCATTTTTTATTTTAAAAATGTCAATACTTAATTTTTTTTAGCCCCAATATGTATCTAGCATTGGATGGTAGAGAGCTGTGAGCCCAAATCCCGACACCCATTAAATGAATTCCTTCATCAGTAACATAGCTCTTTGAGCGCACTTCTCCTCGTCGGAACTAACAAAATATTTCTTAGGATTCAGACTACCACACACACACAGGAGCAACTCCCAGTAACTTTGTTGGCAACTGCGTATGAAGGTCAAATTAGCCTGTTAGAAACTTACTCATTGTAGAAAAAGAAAACTTATTTTATACTAAAAGAAAGATCTGGAATGCAATCCCTTTCCCACAGCCTCGGTGCAGTGATAGACCCAGGAGCTGACATACTTTGTCTTTTTGCTACATTTGAAATATTATCTTTAATAAAACTTGGGAGTTTGATCCAATGGTGAATTTCAAAGGCATTACTCTAGATCAAGCATTAAAGCAATCCATATAAACTGATGGGACAAGATACATTCTGTAGTTTTTGTAATTCGTAATACTTAGTCCTATAATATTTTTTATCCAGAGGTCTCAAAGTGGTTTACAAAGGTGTGTAAGCATGGTCCGGACGGGGAAACTTAAGGCAGATACACAGGGACTTGTCCAAGGCCACAGAACAAGCAAATAAGAGTTGGAACTGCAACCCAATCTACTCCCACAGTCCCTGAATCACACTGTGCAATTAAAATACAGGTGTACAATAATTTAATACAAGGATGTGGTACTCTCTGAATAAGTGTCATGTGTTTATCTCTTGAGCATGTGGATGGGGAAGCATGAAGCAAAAGTAAGAAATTTGCAAACTTTTTCACCTCCATGATTTTGACGTTTAACATGAGCCTTTACTTCTCCCAACAGAAAAAGAAGCTGCCACATTGTTTTCCAGCTGGAATGGATGTAGACAAGTTCTTGTTATCTTTGCATTATGATGAATAAAATAGTTGAACTATGACTATTTAAAACAAGGTGTCGCTTTGTAAAGGGTGAGCTGCACTTTCAGTGCACTGAAGTTTCACTTTATAGCAAAATCATGCTGTTTCTGAAGCAGGTTGCTAGTTTGTAAATAGAATTTTAAGTTGGTATATTTTATTTTTGAGAAAGCACTTACAGTGATGTAGAGCCATTTATTTACAAAACTGTACAGGTAGACTTGTTTGGATAATGTAAGTATTGTACAAATGTATTGTGAGAAGAGTTGTAAACAACCAAATGTTCTTAGTTTGTTTCCTATAACTCCAGATGTTTATATTCTGCAAAGTTCTTTACTTACCCATCTAAATTGCTTAGTCACTTTGTGAATTTGAGGGCAGTGATTCTGTAGCTCAGCATTTCTAAGCCTTGCAGCACTGCTGATTTTAAACAAGGCAGTTGAGAGAAGAACTAGGAAATTAAGCATTTGGATCATCTTTTACAGGTATTGGGGGTTCTCAAATCAGACTGTTGCTCACTTGTTTGTAGTAGAGTTCTCGCCTACCCTTCCACACCATGTTCTGTCAGAGGCTTTTTTACTTTTTAAAACTGCATGGATGATACCCCCAAAGGAAAGAGTAATAGGCACAAACACAAGTAGTCTCTTCCTCCCCCCCCAAAGTGTACTATCTTCCAATAAAGTTGCCCAAGAATTTTACAAAATCTTAAACAGCTGTTATCAGCTTAGCCAAGTAAATTCCCAAAGGCCGCTCGTGTTAGCTATGATGGTATTGTTTGAAGTGCAAAAATTATTTAAAATAGTGAAGTTTTAAATATTTAAAATGTTAATAGCCAGACTAGATGTAAGGGGTTTAGTTCACATGGCTCAGTTCTGTATCCATGCATATCATTTGGAGATCAGCAGTGCAACATTCCTGCATTATGTTGTATTGAGATGAAATGTAATGGACTGAAATGGAAGTTTTGGTCACTGAAATCCAAATACCCTAGCTAATTTAGTAAATGCCATGTACTCAAATGAACAGTTGCTGCTGGGGGAAAAAACAAACCCACCTCAAATAGGTAGTGAGTTTTGATTTAGGAAAATCAAAAGGATTTCCTAGCAAAAGGAAAAGAATGTTCAATGACAGCTTAAGTAAAACAGTTCACTTGTGTAGGTAGTGAGTTTTTAGAGATTGTTAGAAATCCCTAACAGTATTTCTGAACAGGGCACACTGTCGCCTGGATCTTCCACTGTAATTTTACTTTTTGCGGAGGGGGTGTGTGTGAGGTGAGTTGATGCAGTGAGACTAAAAATCTAAAATACTCTAATGGGGAAGATGATTCTTTCAACCCTATTTTGCATTGTCACTATGGTAGCTTCCTGTTTCATCTACTTAAAAGGCTTTTAGCTCAAAATAAAGGTAGATCGTGCTGGTATCCAGTGGGGTAGTTTAACATAGTGAAGGTGGCAGGGCAAAGCTCCTATGTATGCATCCTACACATTGGGAGGAATTGGTATAGATACAAATTAATAAAACAACTCTCTTGTGATCACTAGTCCTAATCCCTACTCCAAATGGTACAAGACATAACTTGTTCTGCAGAATTTTCTTCACTGGCAGTGGTGTGTTTCCTCTTTGTTCTCAACTTGTTGATATATTATTGAACAATGTAATAGTTTTCTTGTAAGAACTGTATGGTGACATGGCAATGTTTCAAATAGCATCCAAGGATTCCTAAGGAACCAAATATTATGCAGTAGATGTTTATATTAAACCCATCCACTAACTTAATACTGCATAGCATTTATGGCTTGAATAAACATTTTGGTTTTAATCTAGAAGGTTGTCTATCGATTTTGTGTACCAAACAGCCCTTTACCAGGCCTATGCTGGTATTCAGTTCACTTTCATTTTTGCTCTGCATCTTCTAAGAACTGTTAATGCTAAATTATCAGGTCTGTTTGCAGAAATGTGAAATGACATAGCTGAATTTTCTTTTTTTGGAAGATGTTTTAAGTGAGTAGCCAGCTTTGAAAAACCCTACACCCTTCATGCACAAATGACTTGATATTATCTATTAATATTTCCAGTACCTATTTTACACAAAGCCTTCAACTTAATTCTGGAAAAATGATAGCTAATGTTGTCACTGGAGACAGAGGCAGGCTTGGACTGAGGTGAAGTAGAAATCCTTAACCCATACTAGTCTTCCTCTGAAGTCTTACACCTAGTAAGCAGTACACCTCTACCCCCATAATGCTGTCCTCAGGAGCCCAAAAAAAAAAAAAAAAAAAAAAATCTTACCACGTTATAGGTGAAACCACATTATATCAAACTTGCTTTGAGCCGCCAGAGCGCTGCTTTACCACGTTATATCCGGGTAGAGGTGTATTATTTTACGTATCAGTAGTATAGGCTTTTCTGGGATGGACATGAGCTAGCCATAAAGAACAATATTCAAAGACATAACATTTGCAACTTGATGTTCTTATAGAGTCAACGTCTGAAATTATCTCTAAAGGCTCAGAGGGCTTATCTAGCAAAATGCTCACTCCTCTCCTCCTCCCCTCCCCAACAAAAACCACAACAAAAAACAGGTTAGACTGCAAGACTTGTGAAGCTAATCAATTTAAAGCAGCTGTAAGGAAGGTAGTGTAGTCATGACAGAATGAAGTGTTGCTGTGTAGAAGAGGGTTGAAGTTACTTCTGATTTTAAGTTTCATATGTGCTTGGATCAATGTCAATTTCTACAGACACAAAATTGATGGTTTTATGAGAACCAGTTACCTGCCTCACCTTTGAGTGGTTATTGCCAGAGTATGTTTCTTGACAAGACCAGGGTACTACCAGAAGTGAATTAACAACTTCAGTACAACTTCTGAATCAAAAGACCAAATCATTTCTTAGGGGTGTTCATTTCCTAGAAGTCAAGGAGTGGAGACTGGTACTGTAACATATACACAGCCTTTAAAAAAAAAAAAAAAACTCCAGCAGGCTGCTGCTATTTGCAGTGCATTGGACGTGTGTAGTACACGTTGGCTGTGATTTTAGAAATCTTTTTTAAAAAAGACCTGTTTGGTAGCAGGTCTAGGAGCAGAGAGAAATTTAAGAATATCTAGCTACCAAAACTATTCATTCAGGTTAAACATTTGTTGGTGCTGTTGCCAATTTGGTAGATTATCTGCTAGTGATTGCAAATTTTCACACATGAAGACCACTACTGAAGTTAAGCACACACACAAAAAAGTGTTAAGAAAGACTTTAGGTAATCAGCTAAAACACTTGCTTAAAGAACTAAAAGTTTACATTACTGCTAGTACTAGGAAAAATAGAGGAGGATTTGTCGTTTCTTTGCTTCTTACCCCCCCAAAGCTGCACTAGAATTGCATCCACCTATTCTAGGGATATTGTTTTCAAACCATATGCAGAATCTTCAGTGAAAATACATATTCTGATCTTTCTACATTTCTAAGTTTGCATGTGGATATATCTGTTCAGCTCAAAATATTCCTGAAAACTGTAGCACAGATTCAGGCCAGAAGGCAAAAATTTTTACAACTGCTCCTGAACTAGCACAAAGGTGACAATAGTTTACTTGAACACAAGCAATTGTCAGCCAGTCTTTTCTGGATACCACAGATTGATGGGCTTGTCTCATGGGAAGTTGTAATTGTATAAAGTAGGGTGTGAACTTAAAGGGATATAGTTATACCAGTTAACTCTGCAGGTGAACACTTATCTCTGACTAATGAGAAATGCCAATTATCTGTGCATAATTTAACGGTTAAGTATTTTTAATATTTTCAGCTGCAGTTGACAAACTTGTGTTCTATGATGTCAGTTACTAATTTTTATCAATGCTAAACAAAGTGCTGCAGAAATCCTTAATGAAAAGCTGGTGTAAAGACTCCTCCAGCATTGTAGCTAACCTTAGAAGAAGTCTAAACAGTTGATGGCAAGCTGGACTCACACTCCTGTTGTAAAGGTATGTTCCAACAGCAAGATTCAGGTAAGTAACTGCCAGGTGATTTTCATGGGGGGAGGGGAAAAAAAAATCAACTAGATATTACAGGCTTAAATAAAAAAAATTGAGCACTTAAGCTATGTGTCCATGCTAAGAGCTATGAATGATTTAATATCAATTCATTACCCACCAAAGAAAACAATTTTCATTCAAATAATTACTGGTGGGGATCTTTGTGAATCATCCACAGAACAGCTACATTCCGAGTAGGCATACAGTCTTTGTCTAATGACAACTTGTAGTTTACCATAATTTGATAAGTTTTAGTTCACACTATGTAAAAAACACTTACTTTAAACTAATTTAGTGCAACACAGATGTGAGCATGACTGATCAAGGTTTTAGAGAAATACTATAGAAAACCAACAGTTAAAGTGGGTGTTATCTGCAAATCCATAAATAATGTAACTGCCACCACCACTCAGATTATTTTGCTCATATAATTTTAAGGTTTGGTATTTTCAACAGCCAGCCAGACTACAGCTTTTGGATCAGAATCGCAGAAGCACCACCTCCTCCATTACAAATTCCTGCAAGACCATACTGTCCTTGCTTCAGCACATGGGCCATGTGACCAACAATTCTCGCTCCAGACATTCTATATAGAAGAGAAAACAGTTTAGTTTATAGGAAGTCAGAGCAACTTGTATAAAATCAAGCTAAAACAATCAACAGATTCAAATGGCAGTGCTGCTGTAGCACTGCATCCTTGGATTAAATATCGAATTAACCATACCTAAGAGTAATAAAAGCAACTTTCCACCAGTTTTTCCACTTTGTCTTTCATTGAGGGGATGAAGGTCTTTATGTAAATACCAGAAGTGTCAGTCTAGGGAGGGAAGAGACCTTGCAGCATTCTAAACACAGCTCTTTAAAATACCAGGCTTTCTGTTCCTTGCTGGAACTGAATTAACTGGGCTGCATTGCAAAGCACAGCTCTCTCAAAAAGACAGCAGGCTGAACATAAGTCTCTTCCATGCTGCCACCACCACAGGAAGAATGAATTTTGAGAGCAGCTGCTGGTTCAAGTGGTGGTTTTGTACACCGATTTCTTCATCAACTACAAGTCTGAGGATGTACAATGAGGTGCTGCTTTTGCTGTGATTAAGACCCCGAACCGTCAAACACAGTGGTCTGGTCTACACTAGGAAATTACATCAGCATAATTAAGTCACTCAGGGGTGTGAAAAATCCACAGGCAGTGCTAAGTCGACGGGAGAATTCTACCATCAACCTAACTATCGCCTCTCAGAGAGGTGGAGTATCTACACCAACAGGAGAACTCCTCCCAGCAGCCTAGATAGAATTCACTGAAACGGTCCAGCTGCAGTGTTTTAAGTGTAGACAAGCATTTTGGCACAAAAGTCAGCTCATTTAGTTCAATGCATAAATGTTTACAGGATCGGGGCCCTACATACTTACCAAGAGAGGGACTTTTGAAAATAACCTATCCAGAGAAGACTATGGTGATGTTGATTTGGTCAGAGGACACCAACAGAATATGGGAAGGAAGATGTTAGCCGCCACCCCCACCCCCCGAGTTGAGGAGTGGTCCTAACATCTTTGCCAACAGAGCTTGCAACTCAAGGGGCACTTCTGGATCACCATTTGCTCCTGGAATCCCCAATGGGTTTTCCCAGCTGTATTTAGCTAGATGATTGGGGCTATTTTTCTTCAATAGATCTGCACAATGCCAGTTATCACCTCCAAAGTAGATTACTGGGAAAGACTTAGACTATTCCGAAACTACAGCTGCTTCATAACGTGACAACTTTTTTTTGTTTGGGGGGAAGGGGGGCAGGCGGGTTAAACTGAAAAGAGCACATTACAGCAGTGCTCCAATGACCGCGCTGGCTTCTAACTGCAATACTAGGTGTTCAGTAGATGTTCTGGATCCACCTTAGACAACAGTAGCGATCAAATGTGAGAATTTTCAGTAGAGGGCCCTAGGCCTGGAGTTTAATTGCCTGTTGCTGGGACAGATCCAGTGTCCTGGTGGTCTTTACACTATGCCCTGAAGGTCCTCCATTTAACTTAGGCTTTTTGCAGGAGGGCTTAGTCAGTATAACAAATACTTATTAGTACAGCACATGTTGAAAGCACTGCACAAACATTAATTAATGGGTTTACTGTTGCAGTTGATTCTGACAGGAGTAATGTCTGTTTCCTGGTTAACAAGTTCAATAATTAGAAATTTGAGAAAAAAATGGTACATGCACCAAGACAACAGTGATGGGAGCAAATAAATGAACTGAATAAAATTTCCTGTGACACAAGGAAAATTCTTCATCCAAGAAAAGGTTCCCAATCTTGCTCATCCACTGCATAGAAGAGCTAAATACTGAGGTGAAAGGTGAACCTCCAACCAAGCCCGATTCACAGAACCCTAAAAGTTAAGCCTTGGATAAAATTACAATGAACTTGCTACCAAATTGCCACCATCAATTCTTGCTCACGCTTCTTCCTACTGACTGGCTCCCTGTGACAGTAGCAAAAGCCTTTGCCCCTGGCTTGGAAAACTAAAGACAAAATGGAAGTGTTAAAAAAAACATGGCCCAAGCACACACAGACGCAATGATGTGTTTAACAGATACTGTCCAAGGATAAGACCTACTCTAAAGTGCAAACAAACAAACAAAAACACATAACGGAGTACTTCACCTACCCTATTGGATGTCCCAAAGACACAGCACCTCCATGTATGTTCACCTTCTGTGGATCAATACCCAGCATTTTAATATTGGCTAAGACTACAACGCTGAATGCTTCATTGATTTCCCACATCGCAATGTCTTCCTTTTTCAATCCTGCATCACTAAGAACCTAGAAATAAAACGTTGTGAAAGTTATGTAGCCAAAAGCACTTCATGGTGGTCCTGTTTTGTTTTTAATTCAATGTTACACTTCCTATAACAAGTTGAAAGTTACCCAGTGAAGCACTCGGCCTGGATCAGAAGCTTCCCCTTGTCACAAGGCTTTTCACCAGTTTCCCAGCTGGGATACACATTATTCAAAAGTGGTGTTAAGACTATTCCCTACAAAGAAAGGATTGTACAGAAGACTGCACATCTCAGCAGTTGCCCCTGTAAAAACAGGGCTAAGATGGCTCTAGATCTGGCTTTGTCACAACTGAAATGAACTCAAGGGAAGCCCAGCAGAGAAAAAAAGAAAAGAGTGGCGAAACTTTCACAGCCTCTAGTTTGAAGGTGTCAGACACAAGGCCTACTTGATGTATTTATGCAAGTTGTGTAGCATGTTCAGATTCTGCAGAATCTAAAATTCTCTTTGCCCTCATGCTTACAATTAACCTTCCAAATGTAAGCACAATGTAACTGACACAGATATCTTCCCTGTTTGCAGACAGCTCGAAACAGCAGCTCTGGAAATTCACTCCCCCTTTTCCATTAGCCTCAATAGAGTGATGATGCTTCACATGTCAGTAACTATTTATCAGCTGGAAATGGAGTGGAAGTGAAGCCTGTGGATACAAACTGGGAGTTGATGCAAAAAAGAAAATAGAAGGGGGGGGGGGCGGGGGGAGAAAAGGAAGCAAGACAAAACCACTTAAAAGTTTTACCATTGTCACTACTGGTTAGGGGGTGGGGTTTGTTTTTTTTGTGTGTGCTGCCAGTTATACTGGTATGGTATAAAGGTATAATACCAGTATAACTTCTTTGAGTTCTTGAATCGGAATAAGCTATACCAGTATACGCACTTTTCTACTAGTATAACTCTAAACTAGGGAGGGTTGCAAAACTTTTAAGTACAGACAAGACCAAAGCCAGGGGGAGCAGTAGAGATGTAGAAGTGACAACAAGAGGAGAAATAGTGGTAGGTCCTAAGAGTGAGAATATTCTCCCAAGTGATGCAGAATGCAACTGAATTAAAAATTTGTTACATAAAAAAACCTTTATTCTAACCTTGATCTTTATGCAATCACCACAACATCATCAGTGAGAGATCTGTGGATTGAGGGGATTATACAGATGTAAATTTATGCCCCAGCCCACACACCATAATTTAAAAAAAAAAAAAAAAAAAAAAATTGGCCTTTCCTACAGAATGAGTTTGACACCCCAATCTAGTTATTAGCATTGAGGACTCAATCCTCCTTTTAATATTTATACCTTGCAAGCTAAATTGGTTTTAACACGTCAATAATTCCATCAATGTAATTCAATGAAGTGGATTACATTTTAAGAAACAGCCACATTTGTATGGACATAACCTTTTCTGACCAAAGCCATATATCAGCTCAAACAAAACCAAAGTCTTCTGTAAAGTTACCAGCACATTTGACAAATGTGACAATTAAATATTTTCCACAGATTTGGGCTAATCTAATGCTGTCAAATACAAGTTTTACCACCAGTCTACAAAGAAACATTTTACCAATTACAACAGTATACCAGCCCCGTACCCCACCGTGTAGACACACTTATTCTGATAAGACTTTTTTCTGTTTAGATCAAAACGAGAGTGCCCATTGGGGGAGGAGGGGGTTATACTAGTATAGCTATATCAGTTTAAATTCATACCTTAGGTTGTATTAAAAAAATCCTTCCTGCGTATGCAAGGCCTTAGTTACGGATAATTGCTTTGACATGCTTAGAATAATTTATTAACCTCCCAGCTGGGTTCTCTCTCAAGCACGGAGATTAACATGTCTGTCTTAACTTCAACTCAGGCAACATTATTAACCCCACAGTCTGGCACTAAAGGAGTCTGCATAGCAAGTGCCAATATACAAGAACCTGGAAAGTTGTCAGCTTTTTGTTTTATCTACATTTATCATACCCACAGAGAGACCCTTTATTTAATACAATGAACAGCATCATTTAACTAGTTCCTTGATGAGACACTGACTCAGATCCCATCACACTTCTGTCTAAAAGATTTGTCACTTGTTACTTGTAACACCTGAAGTTACTATAAGGACTAAATAAGAAATATTTTTTTCTGTTTTCTAATTTGTTTACTTTGGGTATTTGACTTGATAGCCTATTTATGTTGTGTTCCTGTTTGTGAGGATTTTTCAGACAGCAACAGTGATGATTTAACCACAAAAAACTGGCAGAGGTGTTGGAGGGCAAGGAAGTACCTGTAACTATTTTCAACTCTTTTCTTTAAGTCGACTAAATTTCAAGAGAACTGTGTTCCTTTAATAAAAAAACCTAACTGGAACAGAAAACTGAATGTGCACTTTGCTTGGGAGTTATTCTTGTGATTAAGCAATCATAATATAAATACTACTTTATCTAAAAGGTCCCAAAGTACTTTATAAATAAGCCTGTGATGCAAGTATTGTCTGTGTTCCAATCAGAGGAAAATCCATGTTGGATCATTGGAGCAATTTAGGCAAGCTTACAATTTTTTTTTTATATTCAGCAATGATCAGTTTTGTTCCTACCTTGGGAACAGCATACGCAGGTGCAATTGGGAAGTCAATAGGATCAACAGCAGCATCTGCAAAAGCTGTAAGACCATAAATATTATTGAAATCTTTTATCACTTTTCACAAAGGAAATATTAACCTACACAGGATACAAGTCCAACACTCCCCTTCTCCACCAATCAATTTTTCTATTCATTTAAATAAAATGACTCCTGAAAACAGGCTGTAAGCTGTGTGTGCTTGTAAGCAAACAGTATGGTAATACTTTCAGATTTTACTTTTAAAATGTGTTAGACATAATCCTCTGTTTAGGAAAGGCTGGCTATGATCAAGAGTCCAAGCATGTTTGGCTCTTGGAATTTAAAAGAACAGTTCAAGTTACGTTACAGCTGCACCTTCCTAGCCAATGAACCTATCCCACACTCCCCCAAAGAAAAAAGACTGGTTAAGCAAGATTCCAGGTCACATGGCAAATCAGAAGAGTATTTTCCAGCATAGTACTTGAGAGAGGCATTTGGAAAAATTCCTACCCACTATTCTTGCAAGTGGTGTGACATTAAGTCTCTTGGCTGCCTCGGAGGTCATCACAACCAAAGCAGCTGCTCCATCGTTCAGTGTGCTGGCATTGGCAGCAGTTACTGTTCCTGAAAAAAGAAGAACAGTATTTAAACAGAGGAAGGAAAATGCAATAGCTCAGGTATCTCTTTTCAATGCATTTATCTGACAGAGAGGTCCTGAATCTGAGCTCTTGTCTATACAAGTATGGGGCACTGGCTTAACTAAGGCTACATCTACACTACAAGCTAGGAGTGTGATTTCCCAGCTCGCATACAAATTCTCATGATTGCTTGATGAGAACTAGCATGAGTATTAGTAGTGCAGCTGTGGTAGCATAGGCAGCAGCAACATGGTTTAGCTGTGCTGAGTACATACTCACAGGTTGCAGGAGTGTTTATACTGGCATGACTAAACCATGCCAACACTGCCAGTGCTACCGAAGCTACACTACTACTTATACAAGTGCTAGCTCTCATTGGGTTACCTCAAGTACGTGTACGTGAGCTGGGGGAATCACACCCCTAGCTTGTAGTAGAATATTAATATAGCCTCAAGGTAAGCTTTTAAATTAAATGGTGCAAAAACCTGTGTGGACACTTACATCAATTTAAGCCAGGTTTAAATCGATTTATCTTACTTAGGTACGGTAATGGCTTCCACATTACCAATAATCAAGTTAACGCCAATCGATACCGGGCTGCAAAAAAGTGGGGCAACTAAACTGATTTAGCTTCAGAGATCCATCGACTGGAGACAGACGTGTGTGAAGGCGCACAGTCTCCCACTGGAATAAGAAGTTACACTGTTGTAAACTATCAGAGGGGTAGCCGCGTTAGTCTGAATCTGTAAAAAGCAACAGAGGGTCCTGTGGCACCTTTAAGACTAACAGAAGTATTGGGAGCATAAGCTTTCGTGGGTAAGAACCTCACTTCTTCAGATGCAAGTAATGGAAATCTCCAGAGGCAGGTATAAATCAGTATGGAGATAACGAGGTTAGTTCAATCAAGGAGGGTGAGGTGCTCTGCTAGAAGTTGAGGTGTGAAAACCAAGGGAGGAGAAACTGCTTCTGTAGTTGGATAGCCATTCACAGTCTTTGTTTAATCCTGATCTGATGGTGTCAAATTTGCAAATGAACTGGAGCTCAGCAGTTTCTCTTTGGAGTCTGGTCCTGAAGTTTTTTTGCTGTAAGATGGCAACCTTTACATCTGCTATTGTGTGGCCAGGGAGGTTGAAGTGTTCTCCTACAGGTTTTTGTATATTGCCATTCCTGATATCTGACTTGTGTCCATTTATCCTCTTGCGTAGTGACTGTCCAGTTTGGCCAATGTACATAGCAGAGGGGCATTGCTGGCATATGATGGCATATATAACATTGGTGGACGTGCAGGTGAATGAGCCGGTGATGTTGTAGCTGATCTGGTTAGGTCCTGTGATGGTGTTGCTGGTGTAGATATGTGGGCAGAGTTGGCATTGAGGTTTGTTGCATGGGTTGGTTCCTGAGTTAAAGTTGTTATGGTGCGGTGCGTGGTCACTGGTGAGAATATGCTTAAGGTTGGCAGGTTGTCTGTGGGCGAGGACTGGCCTGCCTCCCAAAGTCTGTGAAAGTGAGGGATCATTGTCCAGGATGGGTTGTAGATCACTGATGATGCGTTGGAGAGGTTTAAGCTGAGGACTGTAGGTGATGGCCAGTGGAGTTCTGTTGGTTTCTTTTTTGGGCCTGTCTTGTAGCAGGAGGCTTCTGGGTACACGTCTGGCTCTGTTGATTTGTTTCTTTATTTCCTTGTGTGGGTATCGTAGTTTTGAGAATGCTTGGTGAAGATCTTGTAGGTGTTGGTCTCTGTCTGAGGGGTTGGAGCAGATGCGATCGTACCTCAGTGCTTGGCTGTAGACGATGGATCGTGTGGTGTGACCGGGGTGGAAGCTGGAGGCATGAAGCTAGGCGTAGCGGTCGGTGGGTTTTCGGTATACGGTGGTGTTAATGTGGCCATCGCTTATTTGTACGGTGGTGTCTAGGAAGTGGACCTCCCGTGTAGATTGGTCCAGGCTGAGGTTGATGGTGGGGTGGAAGCTGTTGAAATCATGGTGGAATTCTTCCAGGGTCTCCTTCCCATGGGTCCAGATGATGATGTCGTCATCAATATAGCATAGGTAGAGAAGGGGCATGAGTGGACGAGAGCTGAGGAAGCGTTGTTCCAGGTCAGCCATAAAAATGTTGGCATATTGTGGGGCCATGCGGGTGCCCATAGCGGTGCCACTGGTCTGGAGGTATATATTGTCACCAAAATTTGAAATAATTGTTGTAAACTGTATGTGTAGATCAGGCCTGTAACTATATTGATTTAAGCCAGATTTAAATCAATTTAAGTGTCCCGATATAAGGTTTTTCCATCAGATTAAAACAGATTTGAAAATGAAGGTTGGTTACTTATCGCCGGAGTTCTTCGAGAAGGCTCTGCATATTCCCAACTTATGGGTACTGCGCCGCATTGTGGTAGAGCCTTCTTTAGCAGTGTCAGCTAGAGCACGGTCATGCACCTCTCCCCTTCCCTCAGCATCACCAATTTTCTGAGGGAGAGGCTATATAAGAGGGAGAGTGCCCTCACCACATCAGAGCCAGAGACATAGAACAAGGACTCTGACAAAAAGGGGAAGGCAGGTGGGTAGTGTGAACATGCAGAGCAATCTCTAACAACTCTGGTTAGAAGTAAGTAGCTTTCATTTCTTCAAGTGGCTCTGCACATTCCCACTTATGGGACAGACTGATAAGCAGTGCTGAAAATTAACCTGGAAGTGGGAACAGAGGCCTAACTGAATAAGGGTTGAAGCAGTGCTTTACCAAATCCAGTGCTTTACCAAATCTGCCCTACAGGACAAGTCCAAAGTACAGTGCTTAGCAAAGATGTGCGCCAAAGTCCAGATTGCAGCTCTGCAAATTTCAGCAACTGGCAGCTGCCTAAGACAAGTGAAGAAAGTAGCTACCGCTCTAGTGGAATGTGGTAGAATCGAAGCAGGTACAGGAGATTTTGTTGGCGTTTAACATTCAGCAATACACTGTTTAATCCATCAAGAGCGTCTGGGAAGAAACCGTACAACCCATGTAGTTTTAAGCATAAAACACAATCTAGACCATTTATTAAAACGTTTAGCTCTACCTAAACAACAAGTGAGGACTCTTCTAGCATCCAAAGTCTGGAGAACAGATTCCCCCTTATTAGAATTATTTTTCCCTTTTTTTTCAGGGGGGGGTGGGGGGGAAGGGGGAAGGAGAGAGAGAAGAGGTGGGCAACAAATTAATTGTCTGATTGATGTGAAATTCAGATACTACCTTAGGTAAGAACTTGTCCCTATGTCTCACTTTCTTTGGTGCTGCAACAGTTAGAACCAAAGGCTCCGACAGCCCCAGTTCTGACACACCACTCAAATCCATCTTCTGGAACTGAAAGTGGAAGTGGGAACTGACCCTGGTCTCATGGCCGCAGGGGTTCTGTCAGGATTGGATAATTGCGAAGCAGGAGGTACTGCACCAGTGAGCATAGACAAACTCTCTCTCAACATCTCTTCTGAAACCAGGCCAGTTGGATATGACCATGTGGCCCTTGGTTTGGATTCATGTAGCCTCAAGGGCTTGACTGAGGGAGCTGCAGGAATTAGACCTGGCTCTGACAGAGTTGCAGCCTCTTGGAACCCTGCAGTCACTTAGAGCTGCTGAAAGCGCCAGGAGCCAAGACTGCTCAGTTAGACCTTCAATAAGCGTACTGATCAGATCCAGAGGATCTAGATTCAAGAGCTTCTTTGAGAAGGAGGATCTACAAACGATTCTCCCTATTCTTGTGGGCTCTGGGAGTAAAGGTCCAGAAAATCAAACACCCAGAAGGTGAGTGGCCTGCTGCCAGGCAGGAAACGCATCTTTTGAATCCCGGCCTTCTCCACTTCTTTGATTCGGACATAACCCAGAATTGACAGGGGAAAAAATAATCGCTAACGCTAACTATCCTAACCATAAAAAGGGCTCCAACTCCAAAGAGACTGGAGATGTTTACATCCATCCAGGCATAGGGTCAGATGGAACTGAGGGCACTCCAGCCCCTATACAAGTCTCGCTCTCAGAACATCAGTGACACTGGACAGGAGGGGCAGAGAGCGCAAGAGTGCTCTAGCTGACCCTGCTAGGTGGTTCTGCTGCTAGGTACCACAAGGCAGCATAGTACCCGTAAGTGGGAATATGCAGAGCTGCTCGAAGAAGCAACCTTTTAATTAAACAAGTTCAACTTATAATTAAAGCCCGAAGAGAACGAAAAATGGACTGGATCAACACGCAAAGCAATAATGTTCGCCCAGGAGTCGACGGGAGAGCGCTCGGGGGTCGACTAGACGCGATAAATCAATCCCTGCTGGATCTGTGCAACAATAAAACAGATATAGCTCCCACACTCATGTACCACTTCTCCAGGAAAGACACTCATCTTGACATCTACTTTTCAGTGTTAGCATTCCACTTACAAGAACATTTGGGAAACTGCAATTCTAGACCAACTTTGCTGTTTGATTCCCCCACAATTATCACCTGTTTCAAGTGGAAACCATTAAAGCCTGTCACTAAACCAGACCTTCCAAATGTCACAACAAAATGAAGTATGTAACACAGCCTGCATTTCTCCAGGAAACACTGCTGTACATTGTCCAGTTATAAGAACAATTATCCAGGACACAAAGGGTGCTGCTGTAAGTGGTGCCTGCTGTATTCCTATGCTTTCCGTCGTCTTCACCTTGACCCAGTTAAGCTGTTTTCAAATACACTGACATTGGGGCTGGGTGGAAAGAATATGTTATTCACCCACCTGTCGAAACAGTCCAACTTGAAAGAGTTTTGAGATTTTATTTTTTGAAATTAAGTACCATAAGAATATACAGCTCTCAAAGTCAAGCCCTGAACAAGAGCAGGCTACTGTGTTCAACAGAAGATAAGCACAGTCCTCCTGCTAACATACTTTGGAGGAACTCAGTCAAAAAAAGACAAACACCAGAGTCCCTGTTTCAAGTAAAGCAGTTCACCTTTGACTGCAACTAGAGCTATGGAAATCTTTAATTTAAAATTGGATACATCTCTGCCTCTCCTGCAACACATCAGTAACATATTGGGAATCAGCATGAAGTCTGTTTAATAAAATATCTATATATGTCCTAGTAATTTCAATTGGAAACTGTTCTTCACTACTTGGCTTAGCGTGGAGAGACTTCAAATATTTCATAAAAAATTTGCTCTGTTTAAAAACAAACAAACAAACAAAAAACCACACAACACCAATTGCTCCATATAGAGTACTTACCATTTTCTTTTTGAAAAACAGTCTTCAGCTTTGGAACTTTACTGAAATCAACACGCTTATACTCTTCATCTTCTTTCACTTCTATATCTGGTTTCCCTGAAATAATGCCAAAGATGCCATATCAAAGCCAACTCAATCAGTTTTTGGCATTTTAGCATGAAAAGTTGCACGCTGATGCATGTGACGTTTTACCAGGTTATTTTTGTTATGATTTATCCAAAATGTAGCCCCTAAAACAGAACTCCCCAAACTGTGGGGCACACCCACCTAGGGGGACATAGTGGGTCCAGCCCAGCCCCCACAAGGGGAGGGGAGGAGCACTATCCATCCCCTCTCTGCTCTGGCCCTATTCCCAACCCCGGCACTAGACCCACCCCCAGCCTCTGCTCCCTTACCCCTGTCCAAGGTTCCCCCCCCACCACACACACACACGAGCAGTGTTCCTGCTCCCAGCCCCGAGGGGGTGAGGGGGGCAGGAGACAGACGGGGTAAGGGTAAGCACAATCCTGAAAAGTTGGGGGACCACTGACCCACGGTATTCTGCAATATTTATTCTGTAACATTTTATAGAAATAATATGTCAGGATGTCTAAAAATTGAATGCGACTTAATTTAGCTGTGAAGAGAGACAAAAATTGACAAGCTTGCTCCTTTAGCCCATTGATCCACAACAGGTTTATTGTTAAGACAAGACCTTTAGCAATTCATCCTCCAAGGCTGGTGGAGAGAAGAGGGGAAAAAAAAAAAAAAAAAAAAAAAATCACAGATCAATTAGGGGTATTAAAATAGTAAAAAAACAAACAAAAGGAAATGAATTACAAGCCACATTAGCTAGCACTTATTCTATGTTGTAACACTCATGCAAGTTACAAGAGAAGTATGGATAACTCCAGTACCTCAGTAAAAACAAATAGGAAAAAAATGACCATAAACTTTCACCAACTGTGTTTGCCAGAAAGCAAGCTAAGTTTAAAAAAAAAAAAAAAAAAAACCAAAAAAAAACCAAAAAAAAAAAAAAAAAAAAACAAATTTAAAATATTCCCAAAATTTGCACATTACAGCTGCAATATTAGTATTCATCAGTGCACAATTTAACATTTTAACATTAAAAATTTATTTTAGAATGTATTTTCATAATACCTTTTTGTGAAATAGTGACAGGAACAACTTCCTTTATCAGTTCTCCTGATTCCCAGGCTGTCTTGCTCCTAGTATAAGAATTTATAGCATAAGTGTCTTGCTCCTCTCGTGAAACAGTAAGCTTCTTAGCAGTATTTTCAGCACAATTACCCTAGGGAAAAACAAAGACCATTCTGAGAGCATGAACCAGAAATGTAGATGGGAAGATTAACTTCAATTTTTTGAAATGGATATGACATTGAAGTGAACTTTTAAGTGTTAGTTGCCAGAAGGTTCTATTGTGACAACTGCTACAGGAATCTGAACTTCACAACAGAAGTTAGTGGGCAATTTTCTGGACAGATGTAATTTAAGCCAGAAAGCCATGTTTGTAATGATATATGCAGTGTAGCTGTAGCCATGTCAGTTCCAGTATATTAGACAGACAAGGTGAATATCTTTTATTGGACCAACTTCTCTGTTGGTGAGAGGAAAAAAAGCTTTTGAGCCACAGCAAAAGCTGTGTCGCTCGAAACCTTGTCTCTCTCACCAACAGAAGTTGGTCCAATAAAGGCTATTGCCTCACCCACCTTGTCTCTCTAATGTTCCTAATGAGGCCTTTCTAATTTTAAAAAAAATCTGTGAGAATTTAATGCTTTTGAAATGGCTTGGATCGATAATCTGAAGCCCTGTTTAGCCACATAACAGTACATCCAAACTGTTCTCACCAATGCACATCATTCCTATACTGGTGAGACTGCCTTCTAGGCTTGAAAGGGTACTTCAATCTCCAGATCTTATTCAGTCCTTGGATTCTCAGCAGAGAATGACAAATTGGCAAGTAGTGCCAATTTTTCATCCAACAACTGAACTGAGACCACCTAACTTTTTGTACAGGTTACTGAACAGCGTGATAATTTCTCTCTTTTTTTTTAATTGTATACACAACTATCCTCTGCGACCGCCTAACTCATTTCACACAGATTACTGAACAGCCATAGAATCAACCATTAGAAATCTCGTTCACTACAAACACGGGCTATACGTACGCTGGTGACAGAGGTGAAGGGTAATGTATCCCATTACCAATTCCCTGAGATACACCAAGTCCACCTGAGAAAGTTACTCTGAAGATGAGGGAGCTAGACCCCTCCTCCTTGATCACTAGGCTAACTTCTTAAGAATCCACATGCATATTTGGTTAAACTTATGCGGTTTCTATAGCAAATTCTACATATAAAACATTGTGTAGAGATCAGTCTGCATTAGTTTGATTGTAGCATTCCTCTGATTCCTCACACAAGTGAGTTAATTTCTATACCTCTATCTAGCCAAATAGAGGGTGATGGGGACGACTCCTCCTCTGCAGTTCTGGCTAGGTGGGGAGGCTCTGCTCCATCGGGACTACAGCCACGCCTCCCCTCCCACAGCTTCCCCTCCCCGCGATAACTGCATCTGCAGGGATTGCATGTCACTGGCCTTGGGGCAGCACAGGAAGCCATCTGCTGTCATGGCCCTACTCACTCACTTCCATGGCATCGGACCTGCAGAGGGCTCTCTGTATTGGGCAGGAGCTATTCAGCAGCAGAGTGGTCTCCCCTGCAGCCAGGGAATCTTTATCCTCCTCTTCCTCACAGTCCTAACCAGTAGTCTTAGCTCGATTATCCAAAACCCTGCATTGGCTGAATCTCTTCCTTGTCCCCCAGCATAACATATATGCCCTTTGCAGCAGGTCTCTCATGCTAGGGAACAAGGAAGGGTTTCAGATAGGTATGGATAACAAAGGTGAAGTCTGTATCAGTGAAGAGAGGGTAGGCCCACTGCTCAGCGAGGAGGGAGAAACAGTAACAGGAAACTTGGAAATGGCAGAGGTGCTTAATGACTTCTTTGTTTCGATCGTCACCGAGAAGTCTGAAGGAATGCCTAACATAGTGAATGCTAATGGGAAGGGGGTAGGTTTAGAAGATAAAATAAAAAAACAAGTTAAAAATCACTTAGAAAAGTTAGATGCCTGCAAGTCACCAGGGCCTGATGAAATGCATCCTAGAATACTCAAGGAGCTAATAGAGGAGGTATCTGAGCCTCTAGCTATTATCTTTGGAAAATCTTGGGAGACAGGAGAGATTCCAGAAGACTGGAAAAGGGCAAATATAGTGCCCATCTATAAAAAGGGAAATAAAAACAACCCAGAAAACTACAGACCAGTTAGTTTAACTTCTGTGCCAGGGAAGATAGTGGAACAAGTAATTAAGGAAATCATCTGCAAACACTTGGAAGGTAGTAACGTGATAGGGAATAGCCAGCATGGATTTGTAAAGAACAAATCATGTCAAACCAATCTGATAGCTTTCTTTGATAGGATAACAAGTCTTGTGGATAAGGGAGAAGCAGTGGATGTGGTATACCTAGACTTTAGGAAGGCATTTGATACGGTCTCGCATGATATTCTTATCAACAAACCAAATATTATTTTTGGATGTATTAACATGTGTGTTGTGAGCAAGACACGAGAAGTCATTCTTCCGCTCTACTCTGCACTGCTTAGGCCTCAGCTGGAGTATTGTGTCCAGTTCTGGGCACCGCATTTCAAGAAAGATGTGGAGAAATTGGAGAGAGTCCAGAGAAGGTCTAGAGCCGTTGTTGGCAACCTACGGCACATGTGCCAAACATGGCACGCGAGCCGATTTTGAGTGGCACGCTGCCTGCCCGGTGAGAGGAGGCGGAGGGGCCGGAAAGCGCCATGCTGGGGGAAGAAGCGGGGAAGGAGGGAAGCTTGGCTGCCGCAGGACCAAAGCTTCTGCCTCTTGCCCTGGCAAGGGAGAGTGGGGGGCGGGGGTCCCGGCCCCCCGCCCCACTCTCTCCCCTGCCGGGGCCGGAGGCAGAAGCTTGGTCCTGCAGTAGCCAAGCTTCCCCACTCCCCCGCTTCTTCCCACAGCGTGGTGCATTCTGGCCCCTCCTCCTCCCTGCCAGCAACGGCCCTTGCGAGGGGGAGGGGAGCGGAGTGGAGCCGAGCGGCAGCGTGTTCGCTGCTCCGTAGAGGAGGCAGAGAGAGGTAGGGACGGGCCTTGGGGAAGGGGGTGGAACAGGGCATACCCCTCCCAGCCCCCTGCCATGAGCAGCTCATGGCAGGGGGCTGGGAGCACCCCCACGAGCCAAGCACCCCAGCCCTCTGCCCTGACCTCCCCCCAACATCCAGCCTTCTGCCCTGAACCTCCTCACCCCAGCCCTGACCCCCCATCTCCCCAACACCCAGCCTTCTGCCCTGCACCTCCACACACGCCCAGCCCTCTGCCCTGACCTGCCCCCCAACACCCAGCCTTCTGCCCTGCACCTCCACACACACACCCCCGACTTATAGAGAGACCTTCTAAAAAACATTAACATGTATTACCGGTACACAAAACCTTAAATTAAAGTGAATAAATGAAGACTCGGCACACCACTTCTGAAAGGTTGCCTACCCCTGGTCTAGAGAACATGACCTATGAAGGAAGGCTGAAAGAATTGGGTTTGTTTAGTTTGGAAAAAAGAGAAGACTGAGACGGGACATGATAGCAGTTTTCAGGTATTTAAAAGGGTGTCATAAGGAGGTGGGAGAAAACTTGTTCACCTTAGCCTCTAAGGATAGAACAAGAAGCAATGGGCTTAAACTGCAGCAAGGGAGGTTTAGGTTGGACATTAGGAAAAAGTTCCTAACTGTCAGGGTGGTTAAACACTGGAATAAATTGCCTAGGGAGGTTGTGGAATCTCCATCTCTAGAGATATTTAAGAGTAGGTTAGATAAATGTCTATCAGGGATGGTCTAGACAGTATTTGGTCCTGCCATGCAGGCAAGGGACTGGACTCGATGAGCTCTCGCGGTCCCTTCCAGTCCTAGAATCTATGAATAATCTATAGGCTAGGCAAAGATTGTAAAAGATTATTTGTGCAACTGCTACTATTTAGGAAGCAAGTAGTAGCAACTCATCCAATAAAGACTGTGAATAACTAAGACAAAGGGTAGGAAAATTCCTTCAGTGGGGAGAACAATCATTAATTCCTCAGAATGCCCACCAGCCTCACTTCAATCTTATCTGGATTCATCTTAAACCAGTGAGCTATTGTCAGGATGCTAACTGACATGGAACCAGGAGAATCAAATATTCTGAGGTGGTATCAGGTGAGAGAGCATACCGATAGTCTCAAATCTCATTCTCCTCTAGGAACCGCATTTTACACACACGCACACACACACAAAGGGAGGCTGAGCAGCTTTATTGGTCCCCCCGGGAAGGAAGGAATAGTGAGCTATTAGTAATCAACTGTGCATTCTACAGCATACACCCGGGTCTTGAGTCGCCGTCTACCACTGTCCTGGACTCCTGAGAAAGGCCTCAAACACAGCGACACAAAACCACTGCTTGGCCTGCTCCTGAATTTTCTGCCTAGCCTCTCCACACCACTCACAGTAAGAATCCTGAAAATGGAAGAACCCTTTCCTCAGAAGCAGTTCTGTCCCTCATTTCCCGGGCATGCCAGAACCAACATTTAAACAGTTAGTAATAAACTCTTGAGTTCGGTAGTAGGCTCATGATAGGCAAAAAAATGAAGTTGCTGTATGTTTCAGTACTGAACAGCAATAATTACCATGTGGATTTTGTTGTAAACATCAGTCAAGCCATCTTTTACAATCAAATCTTCCAGCTTTACTCCTCCGTAAGGTGTTGCCCCTCTGTTCATTGTATAGGGAACATTAGACATGCTCTCCATCCCGCCAGCCACCATCACATCCTTCTCAAACAAAACAAGCATATGTTAAAGTAAATTACAATAAAAGCCATTTTATATAAAATTTCTTCCCACATAACAAAAGATTAGAGAACACGTTACAGATGTTTCTTACAAAATTGCTTCTATTTTTTGTGTGACTAAAACAGGAAAAAAATGAAAACAGTTAATTGGTGTTGGCACAGGACGTGAACATGACTAATGTTCTGTGTCTGAGCTGTAATTTCAAAAGATCTGAGAAGCAAAAAGTCTCGAAGATTAGTTACAGTAAAGTTACAACATGGAGTGTTTGAGGGAAAAAAAGATCTGACAAATTTCTTAGTCTGTATTTCTTTTTAATCGTTCATTCGCTGTACTGGTGCTCTGGCCACCTCACATCAATTAGTATTTTCTTTCTCCTATACCTCAATTGTTGAAATGTAAGTGCCGCCAAGATTAAAGTAGAATTTTCTGTTTAAAAAGTCTTAGTTTGGCATATTTGTTCCATTTCAGTTCTCCATTAGTAACATGTTATATCTACAGGACAAACAGCTGTTTCAGAATTTAAGACACCAGCAAAGAAGAGAGATCTGTTCACATGAAGTACTAGCTGCTCTATACAATGTTGTGTTGTCTCACAGCGTGGAAAGATCTGACCCAACTTCATAACACAGTTTACCATGTTGTCTGTTAATAAGCCGGCAACAAACAGGAGACTTTAAACAGTTTTCTCATTGAGCCCAAAATTCAATTTAATTAATATGTACATTCATTAATATTTCTACATTGTTTTCAAGAAGTAGTTCCTGCAGTTTTATCACCCTTTGTAAGATATGGTTGACCATTCACTGGGGCTTCACACATGAAGTTTCTAGATTCTCAGCATGAAGAATACATGTAACCATTTTTAATGCAGTGTATTACATATGGGTAGGGATAAGAAAAATTGCAAGTTTAATGTTTTTCTGTAGTCTATAGAAAAGTTCAGTAAATCACTTTTATATTGCATCCTCACAAAGGATACTTTACAAGGATTCAGTCATGGGATAAGAAAGGAAGGTTTTTTTATGGTAAGATTTAAAGTAATGATGCTTTGTTCAATATTAGGTATATACTGGATCCAATAAATGCAACTGAGAGTCATGAAGATGAGACGGACAGTAGAGAGAACTCCAAGGCAATTATGACTAGAAATCAGAAATAGGAATCCAGAGAAGGGAACAGAAGATTTCTTAAAGTGTTCTTTTTTTAGCTTTGTTATTCTGATCCTATATAATTTTATGTCTCCAGCCCTTCCAGTTTAAAAAAAAAAAAAAAAAAAAAAAAACTATCAATCCAGTAAAGGCTCCAAAACAGCGCTAATCACATATCCATTGAAGTCAATGGGAGTTTTGTCATTGACTGTAATGGGATCAGAATTACTGAGTGTGCAGCTGGGGAAAAAAAATCTCTAATAATATAGTTTTTAAGACCTACTTACAGTCAATTAGGGCTGAATCCAACAAAGTGGGTAGAGAGACAGTGACAGACTGTGTGGGAATCAGGCATGCATAATCACCTCAGGTCAAATCTCTAAAATATGAGAGCCCCTACAAAGTGTGTGGCCTGCATCCATCAAATGTAAACCTAAGGTATGAATATTCATTAAATATGAATTACTAATCCCAGCAGTAGCTGTTGAAATAGAAGTACGGGACCTGTTCTTGATCCCACTGAAGTCAGTGGCAAGAATACCATTTAGAGCCTGATCAAAGACCAGTACAGTCAGGGGCAAAAGATTCCCCTTGACTTCAGGCTCTAGACCAAGCCCTTAATACTGGGTCAGATTGGGTTTGGTGTGAATTAAGCAGCGGTTCTAAATCACTGATATCAGTAACTCTATCCTAGGGAGGAGAGAGAGCGTGTATGTATTTTAAGAAATAAAAGAGAATACTTATGTCAGCAGGTAGGTTTTCCAAAGATGTACCATAATTGGCAGATAAGATTTTTTTTCTCCTAATCTAGGCCTGGTCTAGATTAAAAGGTTACATCAGCATACCTATGTCAGTTGGGGATAAAAAAATAAAATCACACCCCCACTGATGTAGCCATACTAACAAAACCCCGAGATACAGCTATGTTGACAGAAGAGGGTTTCAGACAACACAGCTAACTTTGTTTGGGGAGGTGGTGTTCCTACAACAACAGGAAAAACTCCTTTGTCAGCATATATTGACTATTAAAAGGCTATGCTGGAATAGTCTCTAGTTCTGACTACCAGTAGGTCTACACAAGAGGCACGAGTCAAAGCAACCTGGTTAAGATCTAGGTATTTTGCTTCTCTATCCTCTCTTCCCCTTAAAAGGAAAAACTTATAATACTGACCACAACTACTTCCACTATTGACTGTGTCCTAAGATATATGTGAGACATTTCTAAATACACAGTTAACAAATTTGTTTATCAAAACAAACATTTAAATATCTACAAAATTAGGATTTATGTAAAATATATATATAAATTCTAGTTAAGCAATATTAGCACAAAACCAAAGTGTAGTATATTATAATGGGCAGGAAACCACCACATTAGTCTCGTATTTCTCAGAAATCAGAATTTCCACATTTTGGCAATCAGATATCATGTTTGAAGTTATCAGGCACTAAAATTCACATACCTGATTTCCACACATCAGATTCTGTGCTGCCATCATGACAGACTTCATTCCAGAAGCACAAACTTTATTGATAGTTGTAGCAGGAGTAGAGATTGGTAAACCTGAGACAAGTAAATATATTAATCAATTAAGACAACCACATTATTCTATTTATAATTTAATTACATCATCCTTTTTTAGCATTTAACAACTATTAGCTGCTAATCTTGTTGCACTGCCCCTCATTACAAAAAACTGCCTTTCACCATCTATAATATTTCATATGGGGCTAATTTTCATCTAAAGTAAAATAGTTATCATCCGTGCCTACAGTTCTATAGCAGCTCTATGTAGTATAAATTCGCTAGATCTTTAAACCCAGAAACAAAAACAGTATGTTAATACCTGCACCCAGTAGTGCTTGTCTTGCTGGAGCTTGTCCTTGTCCAGCCTGCAGGACATTACCCATATACACTTCCTTCACTTCTTCTGCAGGAATACCTATAAAATAAACCAAGAGGCTTTTTCTAAGGGAGAGAAGCCATACACTAGTATTTTTATCTTTTAGATAAAGTTTTCAATCTAACACTGGCAATAAAGTGCACTGATTTTACTCCAGTGCGGCTAAAATACAGCACACAGACCTACATCAAGAGCCTCCTGGGTTTCCACACTTACGGTTCATGAAAAAATGCTGAAGACTGCTCTAGAGACCAAAGTCCTCTAGGCATCCACAGAACAAAAACAGCACAAGCACCAGGAATGCTGCCTTCAACAAACTCCTGGGCAGTGTGTTTCAACACATTAGAGCAATTCCATTTCCATGTCTTTAGTGCATCCACTCTAACTCCAATGCAGACTATAAATCAGTGTCTAATGTGGTGATAGGTTTTGGGAGGTGGAAACCTATCCAGTAGGAACCAGATTAACATTTTATTTCACATAGGCCACTGATTAACATTCTAATCTATTCTTAAAAGCAACACTGAAACAAAAGCACTCAAATCAGGCATTAACTGCTTTACACATTTCATGCTTAGATTTTGTTTTTATTTTTTAATAGTATCAACGGATAAAAGTTTAAGATCTAAGATTAAAAATTCACCCACGCACATGCACACTTATTTTTTAACATAATTTTTTTTCAAAACAAGATACAAATTGATACGGTTCACTGGAGCAATGTGTAACTTTGTTTTGTGAACAAATATTTACACATACCTGCTCTTTCAATTGCTCCTTTAATTGCAATGGAACCAAGTTCAGTGGCTCGCAACGATGAAAGGGATCCCTGGAAAGATCCAATGGGAGTCCGTGCTGCACTTGCTATGACCACTTCCTAGTAGAACAGAATATGTGGTAAGAGTTACAGTATTTAAAAACATAAAATTTCTTTTAACTTGTTCACACTTTATTTTGTCTTCTCTTTTAAACAGTGACTCATATTTGTACAGTATACAATTGTACAACACAACGGGGGAGCCAAACGGGTCATGGACTTTAGGTGCCACTGCAGTGCAAACATTTTAATAATTATTATGTTATAGTAATTGAGACACCTGCCCAAGAAACAAGACATTGGCTAAATTATCCTGACATTCTTAGGCTACGTCCTCACTACGGGGGGGCGGGGGGGGGTGTCGATTTAAGATGTGCTATTCGCGTAGCTGAATTCGACGTATCGGAGCCGACTTACCCCGCTGTGAGGACGGCGGCAAATCGACCTCCGCGGCTCCCCCGTTGACGGCGCTTACTCCTACCTCCGCTGGTGGAGTACAAGCGTCGATTCGGGGATCGAATGTCGCGTCCCGACGAGACGCGATAATTCGATCCCCGAGAGATCGATTTCTACCCGCCGATTCAGGCGGGTAGTGTAGACGTAGCCTTAGTCATGTTATATCAGAGATCTTCTTGTGGGGCTAACCATAAACAAACTTTTGAATGAAACAAGGTATGACTTTCAACTCCTTATCTAGGAGTTCACTGCAGCTGACTTCTTCGAATTACAACATAATATGGGGTTATTTTAAGTATGATGATGATTTGTATTGCTTTTACCCCTATTTTTACTCAGCCCCCCTCGCATCAACAAGTCTGCCTGCTAAGCTAGCCTATCAATCTGATGGCCGTATGATGTGCGGACATTGAAGGGACTAAAGTCTGGGTCCCCCACTTGGGGCCTGTTCCTGAATGCTTCCTCGGTGGTGTGATGAGCACCTTCAACCCCCATGTTTCAGCGGGAGTCAAAGACACTCAGCACCGTGCAGTGTCACGCCCTTGGTCCTTTATTCACTGAGGTAGGCAGGATTTTGGATGGAATACCTTGTGTCACTTGATTTACTCTCCTCCCACTCCACAAGTAACCAGTAATAGGATTAACAAACTCAAGAGGCAGACACATTCAGCTGCCCTCAGTTACAGACCAGGTCAGACACAGGTCAATGCAGAGTGAAATTTTCAAAATGAGAGAGATAGCATTGACCTTCTCACTGTAAGTTTAACAGAAGCATGATGTCCTGCCTTCCCAACACCTTTGCGCCACAGACCACTTTAAAGTTATCTGACATTTTGATACAGACAGATCTTAGAAAAATCTAAACACTGTTCTGATACTAGGTGAGAGACAGGTAATAAGTATTCTTATTCAAACTTATCACATATAATTGTCATCAGATTACAAGAGGGTGGGGAAGGGAAGAGTTTCAATGCTTTTTTTAAGTAATCTCTCTCAAGTAGAAGTCCTTGCAATCCAGTGGTTAAAAAGCAGGACACTGGGAGTCAGGAGACCGTAGGTTTTATTCCCAGCTTTGCTAATGACAAGCTGTGCAACTTTGGCCAAGTTGCACATTCTCTACATTGAAAGTGTGTTGCGCTCAAGTTTTTAAAGATCAGACTCTAAAAGCAGGCTAGTAGCGATGGTTTATCATAACCAATGCTTGTAGCCATATGCTTCTTAATACTTACATTTAAAGTACGCTGTGATGCATAACCCCGGTTTGTGTATTTCAAAACCTGAAAATAAGAAAATTATTTTCAGAATTTTACTTTGCAAATTTTGGTGACCTGATGTTTCAGTTCAGTAACAGATATACTGTGAAAATTGGGCTCTTCTTACAAGTGATTGGGAAACACCAAGAATTATTGCATTTTTCAAGTTAAGAAACATTGGAAAAAATAAAAAACTAATACGTCACAAAATGGACTTTGTTCATTTATTTGACGAACACGGTGTAGACGTTCTGTAGTATATTTTCTAAAAGTAATAATGTCTCAAATATGTGAGCTGAGATCTCACTACATTATCTGTGATTAAATCTTTCCTGAGAAATTAGTATCTTTTTTTAAATGCAATTTGTGGAAAGTATGGATTAAAAAAGTTCTGTCAGTTTTAATCATGTAACAGCTATTTCTCAGATATAGGCGCTCCAGCATGTCTCCTCATCATTACATACAATGAACAGGTAGGGAATGCTGCTACATTACAAGTTTTGATTATTCAACCCCATTGTTCCTTTAGTCCTTTCACTGCTATCACTAAGTTTAGGATTACAAAGGTAGCTAATTTCTAGAGCTCAATTTCACTGGCATTTGTGATTTGTAATATGGGTGGTGAACACAGGATTCAACATCAAAAGATGACTACAGAAAAACAAATCCAGCAAAAATCTGTACAGCAAACCAATTCACAGGCTGTTAACTTCATCCTATTACTAGGTGTACTCACAGTGGGATGAAAATTCATTATAATTTAAAAAAATTTTTTTTTGAAAAAGATACATTATCTTAAGATATCATTATCCACAGCTGCCTCCGCCTGTCCTTGTGCAGCAGTTTAAAGTAATTTAAAAAGTAAAACTATTTCACTAGACAGTGTATAGATAGTTCATAGATAGTGAATCCTAGTCACTAGCATTTTACTGAAAGAATATACTCAGGTAAGTGAATTAAAATTAATAGTCACTTGAGGATTTTGAAGGAACACCATAAATTATAATCTAGTCATTTTAAGAAAAGTTAAAAAGTACTTTCAGGTACTATGCTCACCTTGAGTCCCCATGCCAGTTAGGATGATTTTTAAAATTTTAGCTTCACAGCAGGAAAAACAAATTCACAAGCAAGAAAAAGGAAACTGCCTATATAATTTTATGCATTTAACAACATTATGTCCTCTAGTCTTTCAGTTATAGTCAACTTGGGTGATTATCTGTAACAATTTTAGGTGTAAATTTTCTGACAAATGGGTAAACTTTAAAGTTGACTGCATCCCTTTAAGGTTTTATTTGAACATCCCAGAGAGTAGTTTATTCTTAGAATGACCTGACAACTAACAAGGGTAACAGCCTTTTATCTTAGACTATCTACAGTTCAGGTTATTCAGTCAATTGTACAAATAAGCGAAAAACCCAGTAAACATAGCTGATTGCAGCTAGCATTGCCTGTGCTGCATACCTATATGTACAGACAACAGATTTTTTTTAGCTTTGGTAGCTGATAAGATCTCAACTTTGGTTCTGTGGACATACCTGATCCTAGCATAAACCAAGGATGTCTGGATGCTTCACCTGCCTCATCCCCTTTTCCAATGCAGAGGCTCGCAACACTTTGCTGCACCAGTGGCTGGGTTTTTAATGTTCATTTGGCTCAAAGAAGCATACACGCAACATCACAGCCCCTCGCGCAATGGGGGGCTGAAGACCAAAGTGGCTGGCCTCTGCTGATCAGTACCAGGTTTACAATGGTGCCAATGGCACCGTGACACCAGGCCCACACTGGGAAGGGGCCCCATTACGGACTCCTTTAATCCATTCACACAGCTGGGTCTGGCCCCTCGCCCAGGGCAGTCCAGCACCCAGGTCTTGCTGTATGAGCAGCTCTCAGCCAGCAGGTTCCACTCGCCTATAGGGGGCTCATCACCCAGCAGTTGGGGTCCACCATGCAGGCTGGGCAGGACTACTGTCCACGGGGCCAGTGGGTGTGTCTGGGCCCGGTGGGATCTCAGGAGTCACATCCCAGGGGATCTGCCCCGCTCCCCAGCACTGCTTCAGCTCTTAGCTGTCTCTGCTGCCTAGGACCTGTGGGGCCCCACCTGCCTCCCCAGGTGCAGAGCCACCTGGGACTGGTGCACAGGCTGGACCAGTCTCAGCCAGTCACAGGGGACAGTGGGGGGCAGCTCAACTGGGTTGTGCCAGACATGTGGGTCCTGAGGGAGCCTGACCCGGGCAGGCCCTGCGCCTGCTTGGCTGATTACACCACTCCCAAGGGTCTGAAGTTATCCTGCCCCAGGACCAGCCCTGGCTGCGCTGACGGCTCAGCCTGGCAGACACAGTCACCTTCCATCAAGGCCAGCAATTGTGGCCAGGGGTCAGGTCCTGGGAGAGTAGGTCTCTAAGGAGGTCAGGGGGAGGGGAGGTGTGGTGCTAGGCAGTGGGGGGGGGTGCTCAGCAGTAGGGAAGATTTGTGTTTTGGGGTGCTGGGGAATCGGGGGGCACTGGGGGGATGGGAAGATCTGTGTGTTTGGGGGGCTGTGCAGTGGGGGAACTCGTGTGTGTGTGTCAGACCACTGGGAAGTGGGGGGGGTCTGCGGGGCACTGTGTAGTTGTGGTGGGGCTGTGGGGGTCACTGGGCAATGAGGGGATGGGGGGGCCTCTAGACAGGAAGGTGCAGGGTCTGTGCAGTTGTGGGAGTGTTCAGCTAGGGGGCATTGGGCAGTGAGAGGATCAGGGGGGGTTTCTAGGTGTGTGTGTGTGTGCTAGGCATAGTGGTCTGTGGGAGAGCACTGGATAGATATTTGTGGGGGGGGGGGTCTCTTGGGCAGTGTGACACTGGTCATAGGGGTTCAGAGGGGTGTTGGGCAGCAGTGCAGTGTGGGCCCGCCCCCCAGGGGAAGAAGCACGATGGCAGTGCAGGGCCGGGTGGGTCAGTGTGCATCTGGCAGCTGCCGGTTTGTAAACAGTGCCCTTGTACTGGGCCCGGTGGAGCAGGGTTGTCCCTGCTGTGGCATGCCCCGTCTCCCATTGCCCCCAGCCAGCCCCTTACCCCCGTCCCCATGGGGCCCCACAAAAGGTTAATCCGGCCCTGCTGCTGATACTTCAGACTTTTGCCATGGGCGCTTTAGGCTCCCAACTCCCTCGACCCAAGGAGCAGACTCTGTGTTGGCGTGGCAGCCCGCCCCGATCCCCCCCAGCCTTGCCCTCTCTAGGGCAGCCACGCCCCCGCCCCGCCCGGGTGCGGGTGGCGGCCTTGGGGACCGGACCGCAGCGCGGGGATGTGGGGGTGCGGGGCAGGGCTGCTGGGGGGAAGGAGGGTAGAGGAGTAGCGCCCCCACCCCACCGGGCAGCACGAGGATGGCCTTGGGGGTTCAGGCTCCTGGCTGGGCCTCGGGCCACAGCCGCCGCCGCCTGCCCTTGAGCAGGTCACCCGGGGCCGAGCTCCCCAGCGCCCGGCAGGCGCCCCACACTGGAGCCCCGGCGGGCGGGCTGATCAGGCCGGGGTGGATTTGGGGCCCCGTGCACCCCGTGACGCGGCGGGGGCGGGGCGGCGACAGGCCCCATTTCCGCGCCGGGGGCTTCGTGTTTCCCACCGACCCCTGCGCGCTCACCTGCAGCAGCCTCGCGACCTCCCGGCCGCCCAGCATCGCCGCCGCCATCGCTGCCCGAGTGTCACTGGCAGAAGCCCCAGGCCCGCGCCTCACCTTCAGCGCGGCCACCGCCCCCGCCCTCAGCCAACGGGAGCCGCTGCTCCGCCCCCGCCCTCCCCTATTGGCTCGTGGCAGGAAGGGGCTGATGCCATTGGAGGGGAAGGCGGGGCTTGTGAGCGCCCCTGAGGGCTGAAGGGGAGCGGGGGGGCGGGGCTGCTGCCTGCAGGGGGCGGGAATGGGCCACTAGAGTGACCAGATGTCCCGATTTTATAGGGACAGTTGTGATTTTTTGGGTCTTTTTCTTATGTAGGTTCCTATTACCCCCACCCCCAGCCCGATTTTTCACAGTTGCTGTCTGGTCACCCTGCCACTGGGTGCCATGGGCCTCCCCCCGCAGGCTCCTCTCTGCGCTTCCCACTTTCTAACTGAACAAAACCGAGCACCGTAGCCCCCTCCCTCCATTGCTTACTCTCCCCCACCCTCACTCACTCTCACTGGGGTGAGGGCTCCAGCTGGGGGTGTGGGCTCCGGGGTGGAGCTAGGGATGAGGGATTTGGGGTGCAGGAGGGGGTTCCGACCTGGGCCAAGGGGTTTGAAATGTAGGAGCAGGCTCAGGGCTATGGCAGAGGGGTGGGGTGCAGAGGAGGTTCGGGGTGCAGGCTCCGAGAGGGAGTGTGGGTGTGGGAGGGAGCAGGGGGTTGGGATGCGGGCTCTGGGAGGGAGTTTGGGTGTGGGAGTGCGCTGGGGCAGGGGCAGGGGATTGGGATGCGGGCTCTGGGAGGGAGTTTGGGTGTGGGAGTGCGCTGGGGCAAGGGGTTGGGATGCGGGCTCTTGGAGGGAGTTTGGGTGTGGAGTGCGCAGGGGCAGGGGCAGGGGGTTGGGAGGCGGGCTCTGGGAGGGAGTTTGGGTGTGGAGTGCGCAGGGGCAGGGGCAGGGGGTTGGGAGGCAGGCTCTGGGAGGGAGTTTGGGTGTGGGAGTGCGCTGGGGCAGGGGCAGGGGGTTGGGATGCGGGCTCTGGGAGGGAGTTTGGGTGTGGGAGTGCGCTGGGGCAGGGGCAGGGGGTTGGGAGGCGGGCTCTGGGAGGGAGTTTGGGTGTGGGAGTGTGCTGGGGCAGGGGCAGGGGCAGGGGGTTGGGATGCGGGCTCTGGGAGGGAGTTTGGGTGTGGGAGTGCGCTGGGGCAGGGGGTTGGGATGCAGGCTCTTGGAGGGAGTTTGGGTGTGGGAGTGCGCTGGGGCAGGGGGTTGGGATGCAGGCTCTTGGAGGGAGTTTGGGTGTGGGAGTGCGCTGGGGCAGGGGCAGGGGCAGGGGGTTGGGAGGCGGGCTCTGGGAGGGAGTTTGGGTGTGGGAGTGCGCTGGGGCAGGGGCAGGGGGTTGGGATGCGGGCTCTGGGAGGGAGTTCGGAGCTGGGGCCGGGGGTTTGCAGTGCAGGCTCCAGCTGGGCAGCGCTTACCTCAGGCAGCTCCCGGTTGATGGCGCAGCAGGGCTAAGGCAGGCTCCCTGCCTGCCCTAGCTCCTCCCAGAAGTGGCTGGCACGTCCAGCCTCTAGGCAGAGGCATGGCAGGCAGCTCTGCACAGTGCAGGCTACCTGCACCAGCAGCACCGCACCCGCAGCTCCCATTGGCCAGGGATCCCATCCAATGGGAGCTGCAGAGCCGGCACTCAAGGCAGGGCATGCCGGGAGCTTCCAGGAGCTGCACGGAGCCAAGGCAGGAAGGAAACCTGCCTTTCCCCCCAGGGTGTTCCAATCAAAAACTGGATGCCTGGCAAGCCTAATTAATACCCATGGTAATGCAGCAATGAGCCTGTTACCCCTATACTCCCCACACGCATTGTGTCAAATCCTTCCCTCCCAGCTCCTCCTCTCAGCACCTGTTTGCCCCACACAGGACGTGCCTACGCTAGAGAAAGGCACAGTGCTGTAGCCACAGCCCCGCAGAAGCCAGAAGCACAGGCATTGGGAAAGGCAGGCCTGCGCTTAGCCACGCTTTGGTCATGGCCCATCTTGGGGTCTGCAACATGTCTCCAAGTTCCCCCCTTGCTCCATGCCCTCCTCATTGCAAAAATCATCTCTCTCTCCTGCCCCTTAGAAACCCTGCTCCTTCTCTAACTGCCTTTGCCAGCTCTCTCTCTTTGCCCAAATCTTTCCACCCTCACAGCTCAAGCCTTTGTACACAACTCCACTTTTCATCTTGCCCTCTTCAGCCTACCAAAGATGCACCCTCACAACCCTTCCCACCCCCCACTCCCCTCTTTATAGCATTATGCCCTACCATCTGAACACACCTCAAATGACATTCCTAGTCCACTGTCTAGCCACTGCCTCCCCCTTCTCAATTTCCCACATCAATTTCCCACCAGTAGTTTCAGGTGTAGCATGCCATCCATTCTAACCCCAGTCCCCACTCTATTGGCTATACACCTCTATATTATAGTGGTAACTACCCAGACTACACCTATTTTAATTATTCACGTATACATATTAAGCATTAGTATAGCAGTTTTTAGCCTAGATTGGCCTGAATCTTTATTATAATCCTGAACACTTATGCAAAACATCCCATAATATCATGCATTAGTTGAACTAGTTTAAATAGATAGGAAAACTGTCAGTATTAGGACAGAGGATTATTTCCTCATAAATACAGGAAAAAAGTTGCCCACACAAACCTAGGAGGTGCCTTCATCCCTAGTAGCTGGAATGTATGTACTCAAAACAAAGAGAAGTGTGCATCATAACTGCACTGCATAGGGCACATCATGGTACCAGAACAAACAAGGCAAAAATCTGACTAATTTAATGAGTATAAGGTAAAAGGTATACTGTACTTTTTTCTGGTAAACAAATAGAGTATAAAAGGACAGCTTTACGGCAGTAGCTTGGGAGAGCACACCATCTTCCTAAGGTGAATGTAACATCACTGCACAGGACTGCTCTTGGGGAACTGGTATATAGAACCTTTTTCCTTTCCCATACTAATAAGCCTGACTGACCTTGATTATTTGGTCTCAAGTATATTTCATAACAAAATAACAAACCAAAATGTAGTTAAGCAGTTGACAATACAATTTATCAACAAATTGGTGAGGCGAGCCAGGAGCCATCTAGCCAAAACATCAGTCAAACCAAGCAGTGGAGGGGGAATCATAGTAAGCGGTAGGACACCAGTGTTTGTGAATCTCTGGTACACCTGTGCAACAGCCCAGGCCAAAAGATTATTATAAGTGCTTAGACATTTCTAGTATGCACAGGAGGTGCTACTGGAACTTTTTAAATTGCTACTAGGGCAAAATGCCTTGTTAAAAGTAACGAGTTTTAGAACTAGTGCATAATAAAGCACTCTAGGTGAAACGCCCATACTTTGTAAATGGGCATGGGCATAGACAATATGGCTTTTGCCCAGGAATTCCTAAAGTGTTTCCTTGGTAACAGCCATATAAAGAAATCATAGCTATGCCTAATAAAATGGAAAGACAGTAGGACTGGAATCCTTTGTTGTACAATTTATAAACCATGGCGGTGCATTGTTCGGACTTAATATTGTAAATAAATGCCATCCTTGGGGTCATGTATATAATCTGTTTAAATCTGAAATGGAGGAAACACAAAGTAAAAAGGGTAGAGATAAAGAGCAAAAGGGCATGGCTATACAAGGGCTTTACTTGCTTAGTTTTAAACAGTAAAATAAAACATTTAATGGAAAACAAATACAGAAAATAGGTTTCAGAGTGGTAGCCATGTTAGTCTGTATCAGCAAAAAGAAGGAAGAGTACTTGTGGCACCTTAAAGACTAACAAATTTATTTGGACATAAGCTTTCATGGGCTAAAACCCACTTCATCAGATGCATGCAGTGGAAAATACAGTAGGAAGATATATATTACACACACACACACACACACACACACACACACACAGAGAATGTGAAAAAAATGGGGGTTGCTCTACTAACTCTAATGAGACTAATTAATTAAGGTGGGCTATTATCAGCAGGAGAAAAAAAACTTTTGTAGTGATAATCAGGATGGCCCATTTCAAACAGTTGACAAGGTGTGAGTAACAGTAGGGGGAAATTAGCATGGGGAAATAGTTTTTACTTTGTGTAATGACCCATCTACTCCCAGTCTTTATTCAAGCCTAATTTAATGGTGTCCAGTTTGCAAATTAATTTCAGTTCTGCAGTTTCTTGTAAGAGTCAGTTTTTGAAGTTTTTTTGTTGCAGGCTTTTAGGTCTGTAATTCAGTGACCAGGGAGGTTGAAGTGTTCTCCGACTGGTTTCTGAATGTTATAATTCTTGACGTCTGATTTGTGTCCATTTATTCTTTTGCGTAGAGACTGTCCAGTTTGGCCAATGTACATGGCAGAGAGGCATTGCTGGCACATGATGGCATATATCACATTGGTAGATGTGCAGGTGAACGAGCCTCTGATGGTGTGGCTGATGTGATTAGGTCCTATGATGGTGTCCCTTGAATAGATATGTGGACAGAGTTGGTAACAGAGTTGTCCAGGGAAAAAGAGACTTGATCACCTGTTGACACAAATGATGCTATTAGGGAGCTCAGGGAATCTATTCATGATTGTACGGAACCATGCCCCTGGGGCAGTTCTGGAGAAAGTCTTTTTTAGGGGTGGCCGAAATAGAGTAAAGTTTAAAACAGAACTAAATGACAGGAAAATGTCTCTGAGGTACTAAAATCTAGCATTCTCCATTCTCCACATAAATCTACCAACTTTCTTCTTTCTGGTAAGGTAAAGGACAGACAGGTCTCCAACTCACTATTAGCACATTGATCTTTGATATTCTTATCTTGGAGAAACAATGTCTGGCACTCACCTACCCCATTCCTTCTCCCACATGCGCGTCTGTGCAATGGCCCTCCTCATAATTGTTCTTTGCCGGCCACCTCACCTCAACTACCTGTTTTTCCAACCCTTTCCTCCGTCAGCTGACATGTCTTCTTTAGTGGGTATTTTTACAGACAGTTCTAGTTTTTAATGATGGCAACCCACATGCAAGTTTTGGTTTGTATGTCCTCTCCCCCATCCAGCCCTCCTCATTCCCTCTCTTTTTCTTGCACCCCCTCCCATTCAACTCCATATATCAAACTTGCTGTTGTGGCATGTGCATTGGAACACTTTGCATTTTCTACAATACCTTTACTATTCACTTCTGGCTCTGCATGGGTTTGAAATGTGCTTACTGAATTTTTTCCATTCTGGTATTCTCATAATTTTGTCTCTTCTGATAGGTCCCTTTTGACTCACATTTCTATACTTGATTAGATAGTGTCACCTGCCCTCTGCCGCTTCCTTCCCTCCTTATGTTCTCAAGTGTAAAGGTCAAAGCAAAACAGCTCCTTTTCATAAGGAAAGCTCCATGGCAGATCAGCTTGCAGAGCAAGGTGCTCAAGTGGGGGGACAAATGGACCTTTTCTCATAACTCTGTGAACACTACTGTCTCTGCAGCATGCACAAATTGGGCATCTAAAGCATTAAGGCTCTGGCATGTAAGCTGCTCCTAGCTACTTGCAACCGAACGGCACTAGCCAATATCTCCGGTCCCAGACATAACCCTAAGAACCTCCATCTTGCAGTGTCCAGTTATGCCCACTGGACACTGCAAGCTTATACAAGTTAATCAATGTAACAAAGAAATTGATATGTACCAGGCTTGTTATTCCCAGGGGAGCCTCTGACACACTGCAAACCAAATGCACTGCTTCAGGTAGAATAAACAAACACATTTATTAACTATAAAGATCGATTTTAAGTGATTGTAAGTCAAAGTGTAACATGTCAGCTTTGGTCAAATGAAATAAAAGCAAAACGCATTCTCAGCTGATCTTAACACTTTCAATGTCCTTAAAAACTTAGATGCTTCTCACCACAGGCTGGCTGGTTACTTTTCAGCCAGGCTCTCCCCTTTGATCAGCGTTTCAGTTGCTTGGTGGTGGTGGTAGATGTAGATGTAGGTGGGAGAGAGAGAGTATGGCAAAATGTCTCTCCCTTTTATCATGTCCTTTCTTTCCTCCTGGCTTTGCCCCCCAACCCTTCAGAGTCAGGTGAGCATTGCCTCATCGCAGTTCCAAACTGCCCAAAGGAAGGGGGTGACTCCCTCAAGGGTCGAACAGATTCTTTTGTTGCTGCCTAAGCCAGTGTCCATTGTTCCTGTGAGACTGGGCTGCGTTTGTCCCATCCATGCCCTGACGAGGTGTGAACTGCCTCTCTGTTCTTGGAGAGTTTTTGCATGGGCTTGCTTTAAGCCATGAGGATACATTTTCAGCCTCATAACTAAATACTGAAATTATAGCCTATAACCTTACTATAACATTATTGCAACAATTACTATAACGTCACTATAACAACCATGCTCAGTGCATTATGAGCCTTCTGAAGACACCCAACATGACAAACTTTGCATTGGATACCACACAATCATTTTATAAAGATGAACATGGGGGTGCTGGGTGTTCCCCTGAGGTACAGAGCATCATACCCACTCATTTCAAATTTAAAAACATTGCTAAACAGAAAAAAGATGCACACTTCGTCCAGATTAGCAATGACATGCACAAGGCAGAACAAGTCTTGAATGACTTTATCCATGATCGGGATCTCAAAATACTTATTTCCCACACCTGGATAGGGGTTGCATTTAAAGCTTTGCTTGTGTTACAAGGTGTATTTGTATTGGCTGTATTAATTTCATATTGTCACATATGTAGTCTGTTAAAATGCTTTAAATCACACAAAGGCCTCACCATTGCTTCATGTATTAATTTGGCAAAGGTGCCGCCCTGACTATAACAATCAAGGCAACACATGGGGGCTTGTTGACTAACATACACTGGCTAGTCTACATATATTATGTATACATTTACGTATACATATTAAGCATTAGTAGCTATACAATTTAGAGTGGCCTGCACTTTTATTATAATCCTGAACACTTATGCTAAGTATCTCATAACACCTTGTATCGATTGAAGTAAACCTTGGATTGAATAGATAGGGAAATTGTTAGAATTGGGATAGATGATTATTTCTTCATAACTAACACAAAAGGAGTTGCTCACACAAACCTAGGCGGTGCCTTTATCCCCCCCCAGTAGCTGGAAGGTGTGTGCTCAAAACAAAGAGAAGGGTGCATCGTAACGTGGAATGCATGGGGCACTGCATGGTACCAGAACAAACAAGGCAAAAAACTGACTAATTAAATGACATGTACAGTACCTTTTTCTGGTAAACAAGTAGGGTATAAAAGGATGGCTTTAGGGGCATAGCTTTGGGAACACACCATCTTCCTAAGGGGATGATAACATGGCTGCATGGGACTGCTCTTTGGAGACTGGTATCATATAGAACCTTTTGCCTATACCGTATTAATACATCTGACTGACATTGGTAATTTGGTCTCAAACAAACAACTCTACTCCGCTGACAGAATGGAATTATCAGTCTTTATCCTAGAGCTTGAGTTGTTCTTTTAGATATGCTGGGCCCAGAGCACCTTGTACTTGACTTGATATTCTATGGGAAGCCAGGGTACAGAGCAATGGACAGATGGTATTTGCTTGCTGCAGCTCTTATTGCTGAGAAAACATTCTGTATATGACCCTTGTCCTTTTGGCTAAGATTTTCAGGCCTAGGAATAGGTCTACTTAAATATTTTACAGCATGGACCAGCGTTTCAGCATTTAATATGTACTAGTACAGGCAGTAAACGCCAATCTTTCTAAAAGCATTGTGTTTATATTTTGCTCAATTTGGCCACAAATTCACTGTCCTGGTCTCCTCCTCCCTCTGACACTCATTGAGGTTGAACAGTATTTATGTAACATGTCTGAAGTATGTTAGAGGTGTGTCTAAAAAGTAGGTAATGGGTGGATCAATTAATTGTTTGTTATACTTGTTATGGCAAAAATTGGAAAGGAATGAAAAACATAAAATAAAGCAATAGCTATAGGTTTTGTACACAAAAATAACCTTTATTTTCTCATTTTAAAAGACAGAACAGTAATAGATGGCATGAAAATGGCATTGAACATAGGAATTAACATCAGGGATTCCTTTGTACGTTTAATGCAATTCCTTCCTTTCCCTAACCCCTTGGAGAAAGTAATGGACAACTACTGAGACTGCTATCCTGGTCCTGTGTGTTACTCCTGCATGTTTCCAGCAAGCTGCTACTTCATTGTCAGTTCTGAGAAAATGAAACAAGCAAAATTTACATTCATGTACAAACCTCGGCTGCTAAAATGACTAAGCCCCGCTGTCTTCCACATAAGACCATTGAAAGCCAGGTGTTCGACTGCCCTTGGCAATGTACATTCCAGAAGAGGGCTCTAAAGCACCAAAATGACTTCTGAATGTGGCCCATCCATGAAAATCTCACCACCAAACTTACTTTAGGGAACATGCTAGTGTGCACTTAATTTGTGAGCATATGGACAGCGCCTTTATTGAGTAATTCCTGCTCTTTTAACCTTCTACAAAGACCCTCAAGTTTAACTTCACAGACCTTAAAGTTTTTTCTATCCATCCCTCCCCAGCCCTGCACACAAATATTCAAAGATGGCCAGTCAAAGCTAACATCCCCCTCCTCCGAACTAAAAGTAGTTGGGCTATTGCCTTTAGAATAAGGTTGCTGTCCAACTGGTTTCAGACCAATCTCAGTACATCCAAACCAGTTCTTCATTCTTTCCTGCATTACACTTTTCCTTCTCTTTCCTCGTGTCTAGGGTAGAGGTCTAACCTGATGGTCCCTACGCATACCAATGTCAGCTGTGTATATTCATTTCCCAGTGCTATTGGAAAGGCTGTAGAGAATTGGTACACTGAAGTTACCCTGGGACCCATAGGTGACCCAAATATAGTTGCGGGCACTACTTACAAGTGTTTTTATCTCCTTTGCCCCTCTTGCAAACCCAGGTACTATCGTCCCTCATGATTTTTCTCAACCAGGTGGTCCCAAAAGAGTGAGCAGAGAATCATATGGGGGTAGGTAAATCAACCAGGACAATGGTGGATTAATAAATGGCTCAGGGATATTTGCAAGCTTCCATAATCTTATAGTAATACCTTCTAAACCCGCCACCGAACACTCAGAAAATCCCTTACATGCATTTGTAGTGTGGTACACTTCTAAATGGGTAAAGGGAGAAAATGACACCATATTGCTGGAATGGACCCACAACATTGCCAACCAGAGCTCTGTTTTGTTAAACATTATTGACCGACAAGTAGAGCAAAGCAGTGTGGTAATTCATTGCGTAATCCAGCAAATATTTGCAACAGTAATGCTGTACAGCCTTCTAAGTTTCTTTTTTTTATTGAAAGGAAAATGCCGCTATCAATTAAATCCTCTCTCACATAATGGATCTGTAGTTGTGTATACAGGAAAACTGGTTATAACTGCATTTTATGCAGGAAGGCATTTGAAAGTAAGAAGAAGTTTGTGTATTTGGACTATTCAACAAAAGGTTGTTGAACTTTGTAATAATGCTAGAAAAAAGGAAATGCATTGGCAAAGTTCCATAAACAAGCAGGCAGAACACTGAATGTTAAAGGTTGAAATTAAAAAGGAAAAAACTGAACTGAGCACATACACATTAATATATGCCTGTTGTAAAGTAATGGCATACAAATGCTCTTTCAGTATGAAGGCTGAAAATTAAATTTTCATTTAACAGTGCCTCCAGATTTTATGAAAATGTATATGCATATAGTTCTCCAAGTCATTTTAATGTGCATGCTAGGATAGCCTATTTGCCAAGGGCTTGATCATCCATAATTTAAATTTCTCTCCTTTTATACATGCCTTATAAGTGGTGTTACTAATACATCTATAATTATGTAATATAGTTGCTGTAATTAAATGTAAATTTTAGAGTATCTAAAGATAAAAAGAGTTAAATTATACAAATTTGTAAAATTGTTTACAAAAAGCTCAAGCTAATGCACGCAGGGTTATGACAACTGTACACCACACAGCTAATAAAATTAAACAAACTGTAAAGAAAGTAAAAGGGATTACAAAACATAAATGGTAAATAGTCTCCCACAGTGCTCCCAATTCTGCATCCCATTGCGATGTTTTTAGTGTTTCAGGTATTGGTAGTGATCCTGTTATTGTGGCATGCTGGATTAAGCAATTGCAGCATATGTGCTTTAAAAGAATTGAAATGGTTACATCGTCCTAGTGAGGCAAAGTCAGGGGTAATAAGGTATTGTGCCCACAAGAAGCCACACCTGCTCGGTCTCTAAGGGAGCCTGGAGCTAATGTTGGACCACTGAACCTACTAATTGGTGATGATTTAGTGTATATAAAATATGTCAACCATCAAGGAGGTTACTTATACCAGAGAATGAGTTACTCCTATTATAAATCTTGCCACCGTTGTGTGTTAAGTAAGCACATCACTGAGGTACCATTCCACCATTAGCTGAAGGTAAGAGAACATGTAGCAGCAAAAACTGGTGGGAAAATAAAAAGTAATGGTGAGGCAGTTAATCCTAAGGTTGGGTGCATTTAGATATGTTGCAACGCTGGTGTGCGCACCAAGGGTTCGGACAGAAAGATATAAGCAAAAGTGAGAAAAACAAGAGTGGTATAAGAATCAGAGTCAGTCAGTCAGTGAGTATGTGCGGGTGGAAGAGCAGAAAGAAAAGAGAAGAGACCAAAAGGAAGACTTGATTTGAGAGACTTAAGAACTACTAAGGAGCTGCTGTCAGTGACCCATGGAAGACTGGTCATCAGAAGCAGGGCGCCACCACTCAGCATCACTCCCAATTGCATGCAACTTCGATTCGGGGTGCTCTTAGTCTATTGTGACAGGGACTGCTGTGTTGTGTTAATAAAGTTTCTTTTTTTTTTTTTATTAGAAATACCGCTTGTGTCAATCACTTATCGGACAAATGTGCCATGTCCCCTTGGTATTCCTGAGACCACCCTACCTGAGAGAAATCCTTGGGGTAACAAGCCCTGCTGAGATCAGTCACCCCTTCCTGCTCAGCATGCAATCACCACATCCCTGCCATTTCCTATAATGTGTTCTTGAGGACAACCACTTTTAATTTACCACCTTGCCCTTCAGGCTTGCTTCAGCTCCAGGCTCTTACAAAATTCCTGATTGTTCATAGCTTTTTCCTCACTGGGAGGTGATACAATGACAACCACCACCTTACTAGAGCATTCCCAACCCTTGGCTTCTGCATTCCCAGGACAGGGTCACTATTTATCTCTCATCATATAGTCTCAATCTATCAGGACACCCCCCATCCTCTCACCTGCCACACCTAAATAAAACCTATGAGGGATTTAAGGCAGCCACCTGCTGATCTCCTCACACCTTCATACAATACTACCAGCTGGACCTCTGCAAATCCCAGAATACCTCCTTTGAATAGAGGGTCCTTCAAATGGCACCATATGGCAAGACCTTCCCTCCACAGGTACTGGTCATTACATCCACTAACTATCCATGTGACACAGGGCCAAAAAAGGTTAAGCAACTTGCAGGCTAATTGACCCTAATTCAACTTTTAAAGACTTATTAGAGAAGTATATAAAATGATAATTAGGGCTATTCCTTAGAAATAGTTAACATAGCCATGTTAAATGGACTAGAGCTTTAAAAAGCAAACCTGTATTGTTAGAGAATTAGAGGTAATACTAATTGTATGTGTTTACTTATATCTTGTTAGATGTTAGTAACGGTCTGTTTACATGGCTGTCTATTACTATAGCTAATGATTCGGAGATCAAAAGGGAATATTAACGTTTAGATGAAGTTTGTGGTAAACTGGCAACGAACTGCTCAATTGATAATTACCTTATATTAATCCATGCAGTTAATTACTGGTGATGTTTAGGAAATAGGTTACTTCAAAAACACTATTGTTCATCCCAGGACTGCATGGTCAAGAGGCTGCAAAAATCTCTGTAAAAACTCTTGGCACCTAATCCTTTGATCTCAGATCTGCTTAAGCTTTATTTGGGGGACGTTTGAGTCGTGAGACTGAGATCTCCAGTCCCATCTGGACTGCCCTGATATTGAATATTTGGACATTGAACTATAACTTATGGACTATTTCTGAAAGAACTCTGTGCAACTCTGAAGACCACCAGCTATATGAAACTGACCTAAGCATTATATTCAAGTCTGTATGAATACTGATCTTTTAACCAATACACACTCTTAAAATAAATTTTAGCTTAGTTAATAAGAATTGGCTGTACACGTGTATTTGGGTAAGATCTGAAATATTCGTTAATCTGGGAGGTGTCCGATCTTTTGGGACTGGTAGAAATTTTTATATGATGAACAAGATTTTCAATCATCATCATATTTGACTTGGCTGACTGGGTGGAAGCCCAAGGCTGGGTTGCTTTAAGGGAACTGTATTTTTGGCTTCTGGGTAACCAGTAAAGTATCGTGAAAGCTGTTTTGTCTCTGGCTTGGTAAATCCAACTATTGGAATAAACCAACAATTTGGGGGATTATCAGCCCCATTCTTTGCAGTTTGCCCTAATCGAACAATCTCAGCCCCATCCCCCAACCCCCCCGGTCACAACCTAGAATGCTGGTTATAGGATAGGTGAGGTCATATGACTACGGGGAAAAATAAAGGCAACATTTTTTTCTCTTCTCCCACTCTACATACATCTTGAGTGTTCCCTCTGATGTAGAGTGCCATTTTCCTTTTCCTTTTTTTTTGTTTTTGTTTACATTGGCCACAACCTCTTTTTCTCTGAGTAGCTCTAGCAGCTCTCTAAAGTGGGAAGTTTACAGAGACAGGGGCAGGATCACAATTCATTGGCCTCCTTGCTTTTTGGCCCTCAACCGCTTACAAGCAGTCAGGTATGACAATTACTGCCAAGCAGCTCTCTCTTACTCTTAAAAAAATCCCATTTCTCTGATCCAGAGCCATATAGCTCAGCAACTAACTATATATGAACAAATAACTAAGGGAACAAAGCTCACAACTTGGCTCAAAACAGCTAAAAAATCTTCAGCATGAAAATAGATTTAAAAATTAAGTGTAATATAATAAAAATAAAGAAGGTTCTTGGTTGGACACGGGTGTCTTTTCTAATGCTAAATTCTGAAACCAAGCTTAGGTTGAATAATTAAGAACAAAGTCAAGTTTCCAGGTCTCCTTGATTTCACATTTATTCCTGCAGCGCAGGTTCCTTTAGCAATGTTGACTGCACTCATGAAAAACATGATAAAATTATAAAATGTTTCTCTCAGATGAATGTATTTTAATCAGAGTCACAAATATTATGGATGATTGTGTCTCTTGCCCACACTAGAATGATTTTTGCCCTGCTAGTGTGAAAAAAACATGAGTCAGGATACAATGAGTAAATATGCCGTACCTGGCCAAAAGGCGAGCAAGGGTATCAATAATGTATCAGTGTTTTCTGCAGAATGGATAGCAATTCCGTGGCCCAGAAGATAAGACACAAGACATCATTATATTTACAAAAATAAATAAAGTTATCTGAGCACTCCACTGGTTGTAAACCAAAGACTTAAGCAACAAGACAGACTTCTCAAATAAAAGACTAGTTTACACTGGGATCTGAGCTGTGCATGTCATTTTACTACTAGTACTGTAGTACTAGTGAGTAACAGAGGAATAAATTAGAAGGCAAAAAGGGTGAAATTCTCCACTTGACGACTATTCAGTGAGTATGATATGCATCACAGAGTATTCCCCAAACCTTCTAAAAATGAAAGCAGAGAAGACAAGACATCAAAATAGCATTTCAAGTAAGAGAATAATTATTTTACCTGTATATGATTACTTTCTGCATAAAAGGTAGAAAAGCACTTTATAAACTGTTATGCAACATTTAATATGGGATATTTTAAATATTTCACATGTTAAGATATCCATCATCACTGGCAACACTATTTCTGAATGCAGCATCGATCCAATGAAAGTAAATGGAATGGAAGTCATAAAGGGTCAGATCCTGGGCTGCACAGCACTAACGACAGATTCTGGCCAACCAAGCCAGCAAAACTAGGCAAGGGAATACAACCCTTATGCATCATTTGGTGGCATAGTGTCTCCTACACTATCCGCTTCCAGGGTTGTGGCTCCCTCGGGGCTGTTAAAAGCTGGCACAAGTTGGAGCAGACTCTACACTTATCTCTGGAGACTGGCCTTGCACAGAGCAGGCCCAGAATCAGCGGAGGGCAGTACCCTGCCCCCTCAGCTTGTGATATGTACTTTCCAGATTATGTCCCAGGATCACATTATCCAATTGACGTTACATGGAAGATTTCAGAAGCTAGAATGACCAAGTATGAAATTAAGGCAGGAAACCAGGAGAAATGGAAAGGTCACATGACAAAAGAACATCCCCAGGCAGAGAACAACAGAAGATTCTCTTTGAGCCTCACCATAGGAAGTTATTTTACCTCCCTTCCCCCCCCCCCCACACGACTATAAACAGGAGACATGTTAATGGATAAAATCATAATTGAACATAGTAGGGAACTAAATAGATCAGAAGACTGAAATAGATAAAAAGCCTTTCACCTTAAAGTCATTGGTTCAAGCTGGAAGAAGCTGAAGAGGTTACCACCCAATGCTACACAATTAATTTCTGTAAGAGTTGTTTGTCTTATTTCTTGTGGACACATTTCACAAAGACCATCATCACAACTACTCTCCTTACTGCAAGTGGGAGCGGAAGCGGAAGCGCCCTCCCAAGGATTTGTGGGACATGGCAACTGATTGTACTTACCCTTTGCATTGAGTTCTTGTGAACAGGATTGAGAAACACTGGCAGTATGGTATGAGGAAGCTGTCTGTCTGCAAGGGTTGCCAGTCTGAAAACTGCCATGAGCACTGAATAGTCATTCAAAAATAGTATTTATTCCATAGAAAGAATAATCTTTGCATATATCAGAAGGCACAAAACATTCTAAATTTACTCTGTGCACCTTAAATACAAAAAAGCTGAAATATAAGAACTGTAACATAATAAAAGAAGGCAAGGACAGTCAAAGAGGAAAGTCACAGCAGAATCAATACCTTGGTTGAAAGTTTTCCTTCACCTTGGTTTGTTTATACAGTATTAGCTTCCTGAAAGTTCCATCAGTTTGCATAATTTGGTGACATCACTGATAGATAGTTCTAGTACGATACAATCAGTAAACTAACGGTATCAGTGATTTCACAAAGTGATTTATTCTGGGAGGTATTTAACAAAGATGTGCCAGAGAATTTCATGTACATAAACAAATTTTTAAAAGAATCACAACATTTGTGTGCTGTATACTCCTGAGCAACACTGTTACTGAGGGTATTCAGCTGGCATTTCTTGGTTTAAATTACCTTTCATTTTAGATTTACATTTCACCTTTAAAAAGGAATTTAACATATAGCATAAAAAAGGACAGCAAAAGATCCGTCTCTATGTACATACACCACACACTTAAATCAAATTACATAGGTGAGAAAGGAGGACTGAAAACTGTTTCATTGTATCTTTTGATCCTCTGCTCACCTTGTAATATACACTGGAATTTAGAATAGGTGGATTTCACACACGGTGGTATTTCTAATATAATAACTAGGAAAGAGTACTATGCTCATTAAAAAATTTGCAGAGGAGGACACCAACATATCTTGCTAAAATGAATAGTCTTTTATATTACATTTTTATTTTGCAAGAAAATAAATTATACAACTTAAAAAATAAAATTCAAAAATTAAGCAGTACATCAAAATAGTTTAGCCGGACTGCCATAAAGAAACTGCTACCATTCAAAATTGTACAGCATTATCATCTCAGTATGTAGTGGCACACATTCAAAATTGTAAATACCATATGTAGATAGATATTACAACCTAGGAACTCAAGCTTGCTCAACACACCAGACTACATATAGTGTATATGACAGGAAAGCTTTCATGTATTGTTTATTTCACAAAGACTATTTCATATGACCTTGAATTTACAAAGAGAGCATCCCAGTCATTTAGATGAAAATAGAAAACTGTTGGAGTCTAAGAGCAAATCTTTCTGTAAAACTATATCTTTCACCCCATTGTGTTTTTAAAATTTGCATCTTACAGGATGACATCCCAATGCAAATAAATGTAAAATGCTGACTATTCAGAACATATTACACATTTAAGAAAAGGTGAAAACAAGAAAGTCATTTGTTTTGTTTTTTAAATGTAATTGTATTACGCTCAAAACAAGTGCAAGAGAATTAGATGACTAACAGAAGCTATGGACACTAACAGTGGAAAGATAAAAATGGAAGACTTCAGAATTAAAACTGAGATCTTCATTAAGTTATTGGGACAGAGGAGGATTTAACAATGTTTCTTAATTCAATGAGATATTAAGAATGTGATAAACTGTATTTTCGCTTCTGTAGTCAGTTTTACTCCATACCTATTCACTGTGACACCATGAGTGGCACCATATGTTTCAGATTCAGCACCTCTTTAAGCTAGGTCTTTGGAGATGTATAGTCATTGCTAAACTTCAGCTTTAAAAGTGCATTGTTGCCATATTGCAAGTGAAGAATCTCATTTTTATTTAGATCGGAATTCCTCCCATTCCCAAAACACTTTACTGCAAGTATCTACCTATGCCTCAGATAATATTAGCTTTAAATGGATGTTTGTGAAAGTAACCTGATGAAGGATGCTAAATGTGATTCTGCATCTTTAGGAAGTTGCTGGTGTGATTCTCAGATTCAAGTTTAAAAAAAAAAAAATCTATTTTTAAATATAAACCTAAGGAAAATGTAACAATGTTATAGATATGCTGTTAATTACAAATTCCCCTCATCCAAATAATGACACAGGCTATAATTTTAGTATATGCTAGTGGGAGGGGAAGGGAGAAATGTAAATAACTAGCATTTAAAAGTTTGTTGCTGTCTGGATGCAAAATGAACTGGGACATAATTGTTTATGAAAGTCAATCTCAAAGTTGTCTCCTAGATTTTGGTTAGGGTTTAGAAATTAGTATTGCCCACTTTTATATTTAACTTGCTTGTGTGTGACAATACTTCATGGCTATTATTCTCTGATTTAATGCTGTAAACTGTTACAGATTCAAAATAAGTGCTCAGATCATCATAATAGAATTATTTTAAAATTCTGGCTTGTTCGCCATTTCCCAATTATTCCCAAATGAGCATTTATTCTTCTTAATATCAAATTACAAATGCTGAAAATCTTGTGGCACCATACAAAAAGATTTCTATTCTTAGAACAAACTAATTTTAGTTTTCTAAATTTAAAATGTTGGCATATGTGTTACTGGCAAAATACAGAGAGCACCATTTACTTTTAATTCTGAATAGCAACATTTTAGGGCTAAGAATCTGATGTTTCCATGCTACCTTAAAGGTGAAATACGTTTTCACAGTATCTGCTCTCATTTATAAGCATCAATAAAGGCATATAAATATATGCAGTGAGATTTCAATCAGAGTTTTATATTGCCACATATCAGTTTTTCTTGCTCTCTTGCATGTCCATGAAGCCTTCCTGGAGCTGAAGATGTCTTATTCAGCAAGATATCAAATATGCACTGTTCTAAGGAACTTGCACTGGCACATACTTCAGTGGTAGGACACACAGCCCTGGTCTACACTAGGAGTTCACATCAGTACAGCTACATCTCTCAAGCATGTGAAAAATCCACACTTCAGAGACATTATACCAACCTAACCCCCACTATAAACAGAGGTAGGTTGACAGAAAAATTCTTCTGTCTACCTAGTTACTGCCTGTTGGGGAGGTGGATTACCTACACCAACAGTAGAATCCCTCTCGATGGTGTGGGCAGTGTCTATACTGAAGTGCTGCAGCAGTGCAGGCATGCAGCAGCAGCATTTTAAGTGTCAACAAGCCCACAGTCAGCTTAAGGCAGTAAAAGACCATCCCCACAATTTCTTTTTTGTAAGGTGCTCTTATTTTATGCATTACAGCAACCATGCAAAATTCAGTTCCCCACTCACCTAGGGAAAGGTTGGTTCTTTTTGGAAGAGTGTGTAAAATTAAGGGGTCCCCCCCCATTATCGATCATCAAAAGAAAACAAGTAGATTTTGTGCCTGGGTTGGTAAATTTTCAGGGCAGTTTTTGCAAGGCTGCCTGATAGCATCTAAGAGTACTCACATGACACTGAATAAAAGCTGACTTACCTTCCACCCCCCACCCCTCCAAGGCAGATTCTCTGCTCCAGCAGTACTGATGTCATCAGTCCAATAAACACTGGAACATTTGAGGAGGAGTTAGATATTACCAAGAGGCTACTTAACATGGCTGAAGAAAGATGTAACATTTAAAATTTGCCAAATACACATCAGGAATTTTGACAATTTCTTTTCACACACAAAAACTGGGAGTTTTTTCTTCCTTAAACATTTGCAGGTCTCCTTTAGATACATCCTTTATCTCCTGCTCACTTCAAATCAATAGGCAGTTGCTGCTTTATGTATTTATTTATTTTAAAGAAGACTGACTTTTAGGCAACTAAGAGTCTAATCCCTAAAACATAAAGCCATTGGAATACCCAGATATGATGCTACTGTATGTGTACAGAAATTGCAAAGGGTTTTCTTCTCATAAGGGACTTGTGGATCAGTTACTTTTTAATGCCTTCAGATTTATGTAGTTAGTTATATTCAAACATATGGAATACAAATATTAAATGTACAAGGGAATACACTTAATATTTCTGTTCACTATAACAGACGCAGCCATGAAACAGATATGGGGAAGAAAGCTTCACCTTTCAAAAGGATTGTAATAAACCATTTGCTCAGATAAGATAAGCAATGTATATCCATATGTTTACAGCAAACAATATAAAACAATGATCTCCTGCTTAAGGAAAAACAACATCCACAAGTTGGAAATATTTTTATGTCACTTGTATGTCAATATTAAAATCCAGTTACTATATTGAAGCACTGCTTGAGCCAACAGGTTGTTACTGTAACAAATACATATCTGTTGTGATGCATCTGTGTCTCTCTCAAATGTTATACATAAAAAGGATCACCAAAGGTGGACAGTACATTTACTCTGTTGATCCAAAACACAAAGTGAAAGTGCTACTTCTAGTCCTAATTGCATTTAAAAACAAAAACAAAAACAAACTTAATAGCAGTTTCTCAGTGCATGAGTATTGGAAGGTCTTTTTTTGTGTGCAAGTACTGTTCATCTAAAAACCCAAACCTGTATTCTTCTTGGTGGGTGTAAATCAAATCTACTTTAAAAAGCTCACAATGGGCTCTTCATAAATGCAAGTTTCCCACAAAACAACATGCTGTTAAAGTGTGCATCATGAAGGGAATGCCATCATGCTAGCTGAATGAGATTGGCAAAATATAGTCCTCTTGTAAGATAAGGCAGGGATTTTAATATGTAATGAAAGTCAAAATGAGTCCTTCTCCAGCACAAAAAACTGTTGCAGCTGTCTGCCCAAGCACCCTTCAATTTGTGTTCTTGGCATCTTACAGAGTCTTCAAATTATGCCATGTATATGAAGGTGTTGATATCCGATTCATCTCTTCTGATATATTTGTGCTCTATAAGCCATTCAATTTGCTCTTTTATCATTTTCTTTTGTGGCAAGAACATGTTTTTCAATATTTCTACCAGTTCAGTCTGAAGCTGAGCATTGGTAATTTTCTTCCGCATTTTCATTATTTGGATAATAGCCTCCTAGTAGGGGGGGGATAAAAAAGAAAATGTTTTTGGAAATATCCGGTACAAGTGGCAAAATGAATACACAGGGTTAATTGGGAGGCTGTGGGAAAGGAAAGAGAGCAATTCAGTTTGATGAACACCAATTAATGTTTTTTTTCTCAATATGTCGCTAATAGGAAATTTAGCCTGTCAGGTTATAACATTAGATCCTAAAGAAAGTATATATAGTAGATCTTAGTAAAAGCAACCTAGAGCCAACTTCTGCTTTTGTTCATATCCAATCAATCCTACTGACTTCAGTGGATGTGCATAGGTGTACATGAGGGCAGGATCTTACCATGAGAAAATCCCTCCACATATATGCATATTTAAGCAGTGTGATATGCAATAACTATGTGGATTAAATGGTGAGATGACTAGCCTTTAACATCTGGAAAAAATAAGGAATGGTAATCAGAAGGTTGTTTGGGAACACAAGAACATGGTGATATTCAAGGAAATTAAAAGGTGGAAACAATTAAAAACTGACCAAAGAAAATACTTGTTCCACACAATGAATAATTAGACGGTAGAATTCAGTACCATTCGAAGTTGCAGAAGCCAAGAACTCAGCAAAATTCAAAGAGAGATTGGAAATGTATATGGATAACAATATCAAAGATTACAATAGGTAATGCCAACAAAGATTTTGGAAGGAATATTAAACATTATGCTCCAGGGTTTAAACCCATCTCTAAACTATTAAAGACCAAGGTAAGATCTAATGTGGAGAGCAGAATACTCCACATTCACCTACTGCAGGGCTCTTAACATTCCTTTGAAGCATCTGGCACTGGCCACTGTCAGAAACAGGACAGTGAACTAGACAGACTACAAGTTTGATCCAGTATGGCAATCTCTATGTTCCTATGAAGTCTGGTTTAAAACTACGTTTTGTTCAGCAAATATCTAAGATGGGAATAGTGATGATTTTATTGTCCATATCAGTTATGGACCAAGTACCTTCAGTCGCTCACTGAAGAAAAAGGGCACACTCCATGTTTTTAATAACCTCTAAGAGGAAAACATTAAAAAGGGCTGTTTTTTTCCCTGGGCTTACAACAGAATTCCTCTAAACAGACTACTTTGGAATGATCTGCACTGTAGAGATCTTTGAAGTTAGTATGCTACACAGATCTATACTTTGAATAATCATTTGTCAACTAGCTTGGTAAGAACTGAAAGTCACATCCTACAACCATCCTTCTTAATTCACCTAACCAGATATTGAATATATTTCATGAAGAGGTTGGTGGATGGAGAGTATACAGTTAACTGCTGAGAGGATGATTAAGAGTTATGATGGAATTCAGTCACCAACTTTTGAAGGAATTTAGAAGGCATTCATCGTGCTACCCTACTTTGTGGTTGGTATACAAACCACATGGGTCAGCCACTAAGGCATTCACTCACTCCGTGTGCTAAAGTAATTGTCATTAGAAAAACTATCTTTCCTTTGAAAAACAAGCTCTCAGGCATCATGGGGCTCAAAAGGAGTTTTCATCAGCTTAGCTTGATTTTATGCATGGTCATGGCTTTCTGTTGAAAGAAGAGCCAAAATGTCAAGTGGACCCAGATGGCACAGTTTGCTAGACAGCTGGCTGCAGTGACCTGGGCTCTAATTCCCGATCATGATCAGAAAGAATCTACAAGTTGAAGTTAATATAAAATGTTGAGAGTCCACTGCAAGGGGTAGTGTATGATAGTTCTACTGACTCCAGTGAGGGTTATCAGCTTGGAGACTTTCCATATGGGTATGTATTTTTATAGAAGTGCATTTTTTATTACATTTGTGAAGTACTTTTAAACCTTCTCTAGAAGTTAAATGAAATAAGGGACGTTAAAGCTTCTCGAAGAAAGCAGGTCTCTCTTTTGTACTTAAAGTCTGGTTTCACAAGAACGCTGCTCTCACCCATTCTGTGTATAGAACAGTCAAAGAAAAATTAAAACTATGATTCATTGTTTCTTCATCTTTGTCGGGAACTTCTGCCCTGGCTGGAGTGAGACTCAATATCCCACTGTCCCCACTACAAAGTGTCCACTCCCATTGCATTGCTCTCTGCCATTTACAGATGACAGTTTGTTGTTACATCAGAACAGTAGGTCGATATTATCTGTAAATAAATACAAATAGACACTCACAAGGGCTCAGATGGAGCCTGTAAGTCAAAACTAAGCATCCCCCCCATCCTATCCCATCACTGAATCTCAAATTTGATCTGAGTGAACCCCTTTACAAGCAAGAAATTAATTTTGCTTCCAGAAGTCAGTCAGTTTTTGACATCCCCGCCCAGAGCCCTCACAAGAAAAATCAGCTACAGCTATGTTTTCTATGATTTGGACACCTGCTTTCTGGGAACTGGACCATAAATTAGACCATCGACACCTTTCACACAGGTTACCAGATAGCCATCAGATGGGTAACAGCTTTCATTAACTATGGATTGGTTCTGCATACCAACAAATTGCTTAGGTGAAAAGTTAGATATCTAATGCTGATTTTCGACTCATCTAGTCATCCTCTAGTACAGTCTTCAAAGGCTCAATACAGAAATTGGTAACAGTTCAGAATTTAGTTATTTTCAAAAATCTGCAGATTTTTACATTGAAAACACATAACTACATTATAGATGCCCTCGGGGTAAGCAGGTGATTTCAGCAGGTAAGCAGGGAACAGATGGGCTTTTGGCACCTAACAATAACTGGGAATGTTGCCTTGGGTGCTTCCTGGGTGTCAAAAAGCATTTGATAATGGGAGGGTATGAGTCTCCCTCTTTTGGGGAAGAGACGAGACACTAGATTTGAAGGGGAGTGGAGGGTAGGTTGAATTTCCCACTTTGTACCTCCCACTGACCCTTGATAGCAGCTAGCTCCCCACTGCACGCCATCCCAATATTTGTCACTACATCCAACAATGAAGTACATTAGCTTGAGGTTTCTGCTATAATGACCAGTAGTCATTTATACATTGAACTACATTGTCATTTATAACAGTCTTTTGTTTCTGAGTTAATACCTAACTGAGATAAATTGGAGTTGGGCAGCAAACACCTCTCAGAGCTCTCGTTTCAGGCTGACTTCAGTGGACAAGTTCACATTTGATTCAAATTCTGAAGGTTTTCTTCACAACCATAAGGGCTAGAGACTGGATATTTTTAAATGAAAACTTACATTGGGAGCAATGCTGCGGAGTACATAGTTCCCATGTTGAACACATTTATGAAACTTTCCCTCCAAAGAAAAATTCATGCATTGTAAACCCTTTTCAAAAAACAACCTCATTTTGAATCCCTCCCCCTCCCCCCACACTTACACTGATGAGCGTCTAAATCTGGGATTCTCTAACTTCACTACGCCGCAACCCCCTTCTGACAACAAAAATTACTACAGGATCTCAGGAGGGGAGACCGAAGCCTGAGCCCGCCAGAGCCCCACCGTCCCAGGTGCGAGGGGGGGGGGGGGAATAGGAGAGGCAGCAAAGCCCAAGGACTACAGGCCTCCCCTGCCTGGGGATGAAACTTGAGCCTTGCCACCCAGGGCTGAACCCCTTTGGCTCAGGATTCAGTCCAACCCCAGCAAGTCTAACTCCAGCCCTTGGTGACCCTATTAAAATGGAGTCACGACCACTTTGGGGTCCCAACCCCCAGTTTGAGAACCGGTGGTCTAAATAAATAAATCTGGAAGGAAATACAGTTTGAAAACAGCCTTTTTCAAGTGGTGCAGAATAGAAAAAGTAAGTACTTTTAAACAAGAGTGGTAAAGCAGCATAACGACCCAGACTCCCTGTGCTCTGCAGACTTTGTGAGGTTGAGCTTAAAGCTATTTTTATCCAGTTTAATAAGCTTTTCATGGAAGAACATCTCAGAAACGGAGGTGGCATATGGTGGTAGTAGTAAACCAAAGGAAATGGGACTGTTTTACATTGCTCTGTTAAACTTTACTTACCTGGGTTCGTAATATTCTTAGTTGGACAATTCCTTCATTCTCCTCTTCTCGCATTCTTTCTGTAGTGAGTTGCAACCGGCCAATCAAGTTTATCTTACCCCTTTTCTGAACTTTAGCATTTTTTCTGAAAGAGTCAATTATATATGAAAATAAGCTAAAACATACCCATTTTACATTAAGAAGGAATTCACATTAGACTTTCAGCAAAGCAGTACTGCAGCAATGGTTGGAAATGGCTGGTTGGCAGTCAATACACAATTCAAAACCCCACCCCCGAAAACATGTGTAGGTTAGTTTAATGCATCAACAGATGAAAAACATACACAACAGATGTCAAACTGACAGGCTGGACTGTGGTATTATGTAGTTTTACAGACAAAAATACTTCACGTACAATATTAAGTTCAGGGTTCTGGACAAGGAGTTATACAAAAGTAAAATTAGAAAGTTGGGCTACTTTCTTGTTCATCATAGAGGCCGGCTGTCTGTCTATCACAGAAACACATGAAAAAAAATCAGATAAATTATGGTAAATATGATAATCATGGTGTTATTCAATTTTCACCCCCAACATTTTTCCGGACTGCTTCCTCTGTATCATGGTGTCCTGTCATCCGGTCTCCCAGGGTATGTTCCAAGAAGGAAGCAGGGACATCTTCAGCCCTTTGCAGGGGACTCAGCAGCTACTGGGGACTAAGCAGCAGTTGTCACTATATCCCCCCTCTAACAAGGCCAACCAGCAAATAGGAGAGAGTCTCAGAATCTGATCCCCACCGCAAGCCGCCAGCCCTACTGATAGTTATTCATGATAAAAAGAGCTAATATCTTCTACATAAAGTGCCCTGAAGCAAATGTATATCAGATGTTGTTAAAGTTTTATTTCTATAGCATCTTTCATTCTGAAGGATCCCAAAGCACGAACATGAGATTTCTACATTTCTCACTACAATATGGTCACCTCTATTGTAAGATACAGTAGCTGAGCCACTTTTTAACAGTGCACAGAAACATTAAACAATTTAGAACAAGAAGTGAAAATATCATTCCTATTGTTTCTGACATCATAGGGTAAATGTAGATAGCATCAATCTTCTACTCAGATTCTCTTCTAACACAATTATTCCTGCTTGAAGTGCCGTGGACTCATTAGTAACAAGTCATCAAAACCTCAATTTTGCATCTCATTGTTAAGGGATTAAGAAATCAGCTAATTTCAAGAGAAATCCTTTAGTACTAAAACATTATATATTTTTATTTTCAAAGAATATCTTACATTAAACTGAACTCCTGGTTCACGGAGAAGAGAGTTCCTTCTGTAAAGTCTTTGGGCGAATTGACTTGAGGTTCATACAATAAAACCTGACGTTTCAGCTTTGGAAATGCTACAAGAGACTACAGAGAAAGGGGAGAGGGGAAGAGACCATGAAAATGAAACATTAGACTCTTAAAACAGAACCAACCAACCTTCAGGATTTAACTGCATAACAGAGAGCTGTACTATACGCTCATTGGTACAGGAACTGTGTAGTCTTATTTGATTGTAAAAAGCTCATGCATGTTGTTGGCATTCATAATAATCTAATCAGCATCAAGTCAATGATTTATTAAACACTGTTATGATACATTATTTACCACACCTCTTTTTGAAATGTTTTAATATAAACAGTATCATTCAGAAGAGCTGAAGTGCATAAACTCACAGCCACAGAAATGGCCAGTGGTAAATCTGATCCATTCAAGATTTCTTCTTCTAGAGTTTCTGCTGATCTGAGTGGATTACAGGAGTGTTCCCCAAAAAATTAAGTCACTTTTAAATAAAGTACATTTAAGTAGTAACTGCTGAACTCCTAAAACTTGACGAGTCCTACAACAAAAACAAACTATTACAATTGCATCCTCTAAGCAACATCTGGCCAGAAAGACTTAGCTGCCTCTAAAAGTTTAAGTTGGGCAATCTTGATAGGAAAGAATGCCTAAAGATGAAGGCTATACATATTAATGTAAAGCACAAAGAAGCACCATTGCAACTAAAAGGCTAGTTAGGAAAGGTTTTCACTCTTCAATTTCAAAAGCACTGCCAGAGTTAGTACTTGAATATTTTTTAAGGTGGAAATTTAAGTATTAAATAAAGGTAAAGAAGAAATCTGTTTCAACAGAAAGGTAAAAATACCCATAAAGTCCTCCTAAGTTCTGCATCAGGGAGCTCAGTTGCCAGTTTAAGATTTTCAAAGCTGATTTTCTCTCTGGGTCTTTGGTTCCATGCAAACAGCACAGCCAGCTGAAACGTTGTTACCTCTAAGTCATACTGGCCAACCTCATTCTTAAATGTTATCTGACAACAGAAAAAAATATATTTTTGTTCATTAGGTTTTTTTGTTCATCAGTTGTTTTTGTTCATTAGGTTTTTTTGTTCATCAGTTGTTTTTCTAAGTCCAAACATATATTGCTTATTGCTGTAGACAGATACAGATTTTATACATTAAAAATGAATAGTAAACTCAATATACTTACAATTCCATTGGACATGAGATGATGCCAGTGCAGTTTTCTGCCACTGTGATTCTTTTTGTAGAACTCTTCTACCTCTGGGATGAGGTCTTCTAATTCCGTGGGTAGCGATACAAACACTTTTTCAGAACTTCGAGACCAGGCACCAGCATTTAAAATTTTAATATTCACAGAATCAGCTATAAAAACCAGACAGTATTAAAATATATTAATCTGAAAATACACCACCAAACTAGATAGCAAAGGAGCATGTTAACTGTTTTTGACCTCAAAGTAAGATGTGTTCTAACTGACAACCTATGTTCAAACTGAAGTCTAAACATGATAGAAATTCCAAGTTTTAAAAGAACTATTCTTTAACATGAGTAAAACAAATATCAAAACACATTTGAGAATAATACCTGGTAGGGCCAACTTATTATTTTTGTGCATTTCTTTGAAGGCCTGGTTCAAGTCTTCAGATACTTTGATATCCTGGAACATCCTGGCCAACTTGTTTACATAGTCTGCTGGCATACCTACTTCCTGTATAAACAGATGACAAATTATACCAAGAAGCCACAATCTTTAAGATAAAAAGCGTACATACATCAGTCTTGAGGTTTACATAAGTAATTTAAAAATAAATGGACTTCAGTAAAAAAAAAAAAAAAAAAAAAAAAAACAGATTGTGGCATTTTGTGATAGCAAGTCGCAATCTTTCTGTAGATATATATCACATCAGGGCCGAAAGAAAATGCAATTACTTTCAAGAATCAACATAAAAAAAGGTAAAAACATGAAGAGACTGACGGATCCTATAAACTGAAGGGGCTTAAACCAAAAAGTTTAAAGTGTGCAAATAAACATGCAAAATGTATAGTTAACTTGCATGCAATTTCCACGAACGTGCTCACAAATCTGTTATTTTGATGCCTCAACAACCAGTTAGCAGTGTATCTGGTCATCTGGATATGTAAAGACCAGATGGCTTCACAACTTTTGCACATCTAGCCCTAGGGCTGTTCTTTTGATAGGGCAGGAACTAATCTGCTGACAGTTTCAAGTCACATGGTTTGCCTAACTATCACCCAATGTTACAAGAACATATGCACAGGATTTTACAGAATCATTTTGAGAAAGCCAAATCCCACGTATGGCCTATTGAACAGACCTCTACGTACACAATTCCCATTATGCATCGGGATGCAGGATTATCCCTTAGAATGCATCTGATTCCAATGTAAAAAAGTCATCATGAACACAAAAACTTTCATAAAGTAAAACAGTTCTGTCTGGGCTTTTTTTCCATGTTAAACCACAACTCATTTTGTTCCACATAACCCTTTATATCCGATATACTAAAATGACAATTCATAAAACATTGGTCTCATTTTCATAATAAATTAAAATTTAACCAGTAGCTAAGGTTTTTTTTGTTTGTTTTGTTTTTTAAGAGTTTCATTATTGGAGAGAGAAAATGTTTTTTAAATAATTCATAGGTCCTGTTCCACATCTGCAAAATGTTGGAATTTATACAGAGTAGGGCTGTCAAATGATTAAAAAACTTAACCGCACAATTAATTGCGCTGTTAAACAATAGAATACCATTTATTTAAATATTTTTGGATGTTTTCTACATTTTCAAATATACTGATTTCAATTACAACACAGAATACAAAGTGTACAGTGCTCACTTTATATTTATTTTTTATTACAAATATTCGCACTGTAACAAAACAATTCACCTCATACAAGTACTGTAGTGCAATCTCTTTATCATGAAAGTTGAACTTACAAATGTAGAATTATGTACAAAAATAACTGCACCCAAAACAATGTAAAACTTTAGAGCCTACAAGTCCACTCAGTCCTACTTCTTGTTCAGCCAATTGCTCAGACAAACAACTTCATTTACATTTATGGGACATAGTGCTGCCCACTTCTTGTTCACAATGTCACCTGAAAGCGAGAACAGGCATTCGCATAGCATTGTTGTAGCCGGTGTCGCAAGATACGTGCCAAATGTGTTAAATATTCATATGTCCCTTCATGCTCCAACCACCATTCCAGAGGAAATGCTTCCATGCTGATGACTGCTTCTGCTTGGCAACGATCCAAAGCAGTGCATACCAATGCATTTTTTTGCCTCTGTCTTCACAAACAAGGTCAGCTCCCAGACTGCTGCACTGGGCAGTACAGCATGGGGAGAAGGTGACCAACCCTCTGTGGAGAAAGAAGTGGTTCGGGACTATTTAGAAAAACTGGACGTGCACAAGTCCATGGGGCCGGATGCGCTGCATCCGAGGGTGCTAAAGGAGTTGGCGGGTGAGATTGCAGAGCCATTAGCCATTATTTTTGAAAACTCATGGCGATCGGGGGAGGTCCCGGATGACTGGAAAAAGGCTAATGTAGTGCCCATCTTTAAAAAAGGGAAGAAGGAGGATCCGGGGAACTACAGGCCAGTCAGCCTCACCTCAGTCCCTGGAAAAATCATGGAGCAGGTCCTCAAGGAATCAATTATGAAACATTTAGAGGAGAGGAAAGTGATCAGGAACAGTCAGCATGGATTCACGAAGGGGAAGTCGTGCCTGACTAACCTAATTGCCTTCTATGATGAGATAACTGGCTCTGTGGATGAGGGGAAAGCAGTGGATGTGTTATTCCTTGACTTTAGCAAAGCTTTTGATACGGTCTCCCACAGTATTCTTGCCGCCAAGTTAAAGAAGTATGGGCTGGATGAATGGACTGTAAGGTGGATAGAAAGCTGGCTAGATCGTCGGGCTCAACGTGTAGTGATCAATGGCTCCATGTCTAGTTGGCAGCCGGTTTCAAGCGGAGTGCCCCAAGGGTCGGTCCTGGGGCCGGTTTTGTTTAATATCTTTATTAATGATCTGGAGGATGGTGTGGACTGCACTCTCAGCAAGTTTGCAGATGACACTAAACTAGGAGGCGTGGTAGATACACTAGAGGGTAGGGATCGGATACAGAGGGACCTAGACAAATTAGAAGATTGGGCCGAAAAAAACCTGATGAGGTTCAACAAGGACAAGTGCAGAGTCCTGCACTTAGGACGGAAGAATCCCATGCACTGCTACAGACTAGGGACCGAATGGCTAGGTAGCAGTTCTGCAGAAAAGGACCTAGGGGTCACAGTGGACGAGAAGCTGGATATGAGTCAACAGTGTGCTCTTGTTGCCAAGAAGGCTAACGGCATTTTGGGCTGTATAAGTAGGGGCATTGCCAGCAGATCGAGGGACGTGATCGTTCCCCTTTATTCGACATTGGTGAGGCCTCATCTGGAATACTGTGTCCAGTTTTGGGCCCCACACTACAAGAAGGATGTGGAAAAATTGGAAAGAGTCCAGCGGAGGGCAACAAAAATGATTAGGGGTCTGGAGCACATGACTTATGAGGAGAGGCTGAGGGAACTGGGATTGTTTAGTCTCCAGAAGAGAAGAATGAGGGGGGATTTGATAGCAGCCTTCAACTACCTGAAGGGGGGTTCCAAAGAGGATGGAGCTCGGCTGTTCTCAGTGGTGGCAGACAGAACAAGGAGCAATGGTCTCAAGTTGCAGTGGGGGAGGTCCAGGTTGGATATCAGGAAAAACTATTTCACTAGGAGGGTGGTGAAACACTGGAATGCGTTACCTAGGGAGGTGGTGGAGTCTCCTTCCTTGGAGGTTTTTAAGGCCCGGCTTGACAAAGCCCTGGCTGGGATGATTTAGCTGGGAATTGGTCCTGCTTTGAGCAGGGGGTTGGACTAGATGACCTCTTGAGGTCCCTTCCAACTCTGATATTCTATGATTCTATGTTCACTTTCATCATCTGAGTTAGATGCCAACTGCAGAAGGTGGATTTTTTTTTTTTTTGGTTGTTCGTCTTCTGTTGTTTCCGCATCGGAGTGTTGCTCTTAAGACTTCTGAAAGCATGCTCCATACCTCATCCCTCTCAGATTTTGGACAGCACTTCAGAGTCTTAAACCTGGGGTCGAGTGCTGTAGCTATCTTTAGAAATCTCACATTGGTACCTTCTTTGTGTTTTGTCAAATCGGCAATTAAAGTGTTCTTGAAACGAACAACATGTACTGGGTCATCATATGAGACTGCCATAAATGAAATATATGGCAGAATGCAGGTAACAGAGAGCAGGAGACATACAATTCTCCCACAAGGAGTTCAGTCACAAATTTAATTAACGCATGATTTTTTTAACGAGCGTCATCAGCATGGAAGCATGTCCTCTGGAATGGTGGTTGATGCAAGAAGGGGCATATGAATGTTTTAGCATATCTGGCATGTAAATACCTTGCAAAGCTGGCTACAAAAGTGCCAAGCAAACGTCTGTTCTCACTTTCAGGTGACATTGTAAATAAGAAGCGGGTAGCATTATCTCCCGTAAATGTAAACAAACTTGTTTGTCTTAGCGATTAGCTGAACAAGAAGTAGGATTGAGAGGACTGGTAGGCTCTAAAGTTTTACATTGTTTTGTTTTTGAGTGCAGTTATGTAACAAATAAAATATCTACATTTGTAAACCCTACTTTCATGATAGAGAGTGAACTACAGTACTTGTATGAGCTGAATTGAAAAATACTATTTCTTTGTCACTTGTACAATGCAAATATTTGTAATAAAAATCACAATATAAAGTGAGCAGTGTACACTTTGTACTCTGTGTTGCAACTGAAATCAATATATTTGAAAATATAAAAAAACATACAAAGTATTTCATAAATTTCAAGTGGTATTCGATTGTTCAACAGTGCGATTAAAAATGGTGATTAATTTTTTTGAGTTATTCACGGGAGTTAACTGTGATTAATCGACAGCCCTAATACAGAGGCATAAAATATCAAAACTGGATACAATTTAAAATAGAAAAGTCACACATGACAGGAGAAACATTTAAATTGAAAAAGGAAAACTGATCATCAACAGGAACTAAGAAATCAAACAAGGTTTCAGGATACTTACTCTCAGCCATTCCACCATATTCTCTTCAATTTCACTATCAGCTGATATATCTAGTATCAGACGTCTTGTTAAGTGAGCTTTGTGGTATCGCATGAAAACATCCTTATTCTGTACATATTTAAGTACCAAAAGCTGTTAAAAATAGATTTCAATGCCTATTTATTTCCATGCCAAATCAAACCACTTCATTTACAGTTTCCCCCCCCCAAAACTGGTCCCACATATCACCATAAAATAAAACTAGCGCAAGGCTACTTTAGATTTCCTTACAAAAGGATCATGTTACAAACTAGTCACCAGTTGTAAAATTGCTACAGTATCATAATCACCAATTTCTTCAACTGAATCACGGAGGAGCAAGCCCTTCAATGGTGTATCAGATCTGCTTTGTATTTAAACTTTAATTTCCTGTCTATATTTTCAGAGTCTTGTCCATTATATATGTAATACACAATATGTAAATTGTAAACTAGCACATTGACATTGCTGTCCTGTGACAGCATATGGACATATAAATATTCGCTGTGGAGGTTTCAGTTTCAACTATTAATATTCTAGTGTAGCAACATTTTTGAAGATGAAATCCTGAAAAACAGCAAAAATTATTTCTTAGCTTAATTAAAAAAGTTGAGAGCATGCACATACCACTTCCTTAAGCTTTGCTTCAATTTCTTCAGAGGTTAATTTTTTGCTTAGTGGTGTTTTTCTTAACAGCATGTCACAGTAATTAGCAAGCAGTTCAGGGCATTTGGACTCAGGCTGTGTTTTCAATCCAACCCTAAAAGCAACATGAAACGAAAACTCCATAAAACTGTGAAGAGAAACCTGCTATACCAGGTTAACTAGAAACTAAGATTAAAGGGAAGGGAATAAATGACCAGGTAAGAGATCCTACCTCAATTAAACTGTTGCAAAATGAAAGGTAATTCCCTCTTCCATTCCCCCTAACCCCACCCCATTCAGTCAAACAGTAACCAAAAGATGTCCAAGTGTTTCCATTTGTCTCTTCAACTAATGTTGTTTGGAAATTTCAGAACTGCAATTAGCTAGGAATAATTTCAAACAGTAATTTGCATAAACATCTGAAAGGTGGGTGTCCACATACTGGTTAGAGTTCCAGAAAAGAATGATCAAATAAGGAATGCATTTTCTGTGTCTTCCTGTTACTAGTGCAATTTGATGGGTCCCAAGTAACAATGCGGAGAAATGAAGTTCATAGAAGCAAGAGAGCAAGCCATTATTGTCACAGACACACCAAATAAGTATTGGATGCAAACCACTGGAAGGTGGTTCAGAGACAGACGACCTGAAATCCTGCTGCTACAAGCGGAATCAGCAGAACTACAATATTAAGGCCTGGTCCCCACTAAGTCCCCACTTCGGACTAAGGTACGCAAATTCAGCTACGTTAATAACGTAGCTGAATTCGAAGTACCTTAGTCCGAACTTACCGCGGGTCCAGACGCGGCAGGAAGGCTCCCCCGTCGATGCTGCGTACGCCTCTCGGCGAGCTGGAGTACCGGCGTCGACAGCGAGCACTTCCGGGATCGATCCGGGATCGATTTATCGCGTCTTAACCAGACGTGATAAATCGATCCCAGAACATCGATTGCCTGCCGCCGGACCCTCCGGTAAGTGAAGACGTACCCTAAGACTATAGTGCCTCAAAGTATGCAAGGGCCACAAGATAGTATTCTTATGGAACACTTCAGACAACTCAGTGGTTTTAGGACAAAAAGCATCTTGTAGTACAGGGTTATCTGATGGCCTTTTAAAGGTCTCAGAAATGAAAGTATAGCACCTTTAGGTTATTGTAAGTCTTGAAGCCTTGGCTTTGGAATAGTTCTCAGGATTTTCTGAATGATGGGATCATGCTGATTTTCGGGCCATAGAAGCATTCAACAGGTATCAAAGCTTTATTTTGTCTGCTCGAGGTTTAGGGTACAAACTAGGCAGGAAAATGTCCTGGTTAAAGTAAAACAGACCAAAAGGTAGAAAACTTGGACAAATTCATGGAATGAATGACATGCAGAATTCTGAATAGGAAGAGGACAAAACAGTCAGTTTTTCTACCATTCACATTAATATTATGACCTCTAGGAAAACTATAGGCCAGGAATGTCATTAGTGGTTCAAATGGTGGAAGAGGGCGTGGTAGAAAGGCTAAGCTGTGAAAGAACTAGATGTAGGTTCTAGGGAGGAACCACAAACTTAATCAGGAATCTTTGTTTGGAAACTGTGTTAAGAAACTGGACTTTGGTGAGTGAAAAATCTAGTGGAATTCTCTCTATATTACCTTACCTGGAGAAAACTGGGCTCCAAGCTTCTGCCAAGTGGGTTCCTTTAATAATTTAGGAGGCATAGCAATCTCTCTTACTGACTATAGTTTACCCCAGTCTAGGTTAGCAAAAACATGACACTGGTGCTGCACAACTCTGGTGAAATCCCATGTGAAATTTTCCATATAAGGCACTGACAGGCAAACAGATGTGGGTAAAAGTTTCTATGATGAACGATTGCCCTACCTGTAGCCCAAGTCCATATGGACACCCAGGAATGTTCTGAGATGCTGACTGTGGGAATACCAGAGAAAATATTCCTTTTGAGTTGTTAGTGGGAAATGGTGTAACCGGGTAACCCCAGAGTGCACAGATGCAAACCCAACAAGGCCAGATACAGTGGCCCAGAAGCTGAGCTAACAGTTTTCCTTTACCAGGGAAGAAAATCAGTGTCAACCATTTTGGTGGTCAAAAATCATGCCAGAAGCAGGGGGAAAGATACAGTTCAAGGTCTTATGGATTCAAAACCCTGCTGGGAGAAATGGTAAAGATACCCCCTCAAACTCATGATATCCAGCAGATGTGGGAAAAGCCCCAGCTGGGTATAAAGCAACTGCTTAGGGAAATGCAGAGAAAACGAAGGTGGGAAATTTCCCCTTAATCTATGGCTTCAGGGTAGTCAGTCAAGATGAATCATTGAACTAGAGTGGGGATGGATGAGGAAGCACAGCTCACCTCTCTTCAGCAGGTGTGAAGAATAGAGATTCCACCTCATCCAGCAAGAGAAACTGCTCACTTGACAGAGGCACTACAATAATAATATTCTCCAGGGGGCCAAGCCAAGCCTCTCATGGCTGCCCCAGCCAACCAGAAGTATTGGGAGTGCCAAGGGCTCTGGGTGAGCCATGAACTCTACCCAGTCCCAACAAGCTGTGGGATTCAGCACTTGGATCCTCCCGCACAGCAGTCTGGTAACTGTCCAACAAGGGGAGCTCAACCAGATCTGACACAACACACTATACGCCGTTGTCAGGAACTATGTCTTAGGATTCTATTTGCTTAAAGTAACAGTAACTATCGTCTGCCCTTAAAAATGCAACTTTTTAAACATTAGAACTAAAGTGTTTTTGCCCAAGTGATCAAGGCTCTTAATTTTCAATTCTGACTGTTGCAAATAAGTGGTTTTCAGACCACGAGAGCTGACAAGTTTGTCAATGAGTAGCTGTCAGAGACCCCACCCATCAGTGCTTTGTGTAAACACTGTTCACAATTAAGAGACTCCCTGAAAAAAGCAACAAGCTATATCGGGTACTGAAGATTCATACCATGTTGACATTCATAGTCAGTTGTATGTTTAAGTTTTAGAGGAATCACATTGACTTCTACATAAACTTAAATCATTACACAAAAACCCTGACTTCTTTGAATACAAAGTTTTGAGTTTTTCAATTTAAAATAGATACTGAATTACAATTTTAAAACCAGAATTAAAAGAAAAATACAGCCTCTACCCATAACAGTAATCTATAAGAAGGAACCATTTTTACTGGATACAGCTATCATATGGTTATTATAAGCAGATTCATTTTATATGAGTAGGGTCCTACCAAATACACTGCTATGAAAAAAGCGCCATGGGCTGTGAAATCTGGTCTTTTGTGTGTTTTTACCCTATACCAGCAGTTCTCAAACTTTAGCAACCCGAGGACCCCCATTTTGATTTTAAAATTTTCATGGACCCCCAACCCTCCTGCTCAGCCCCAGGCCCCACCCCCACTCCACCTTTTTCCCCAAGGTCCCACCTTTTTCTGGCCCCGCTCCATCCCTGCCACCTCTCCTCCCAGCACACCCCGTCCCTGCTCCTCCCCCTCCCTCCCAGCGCCTCCTGCATGCCACTGAACAGCTGTTCCCAGGCGTGCAAGAGGCACTGGAAGAGAGGGGGAGGAGTTGATCAGCGGGACCGGCGGACCCCCTGGAGTACCCTCGCGGACCTCAGTTTGAGAAATGCTGCCTTGTACTATACAGATTTCACGGGGGAGATCAGCGTTTCTCAAATTGGGGGTCCTGACCCAAAAGGGAGTTGCAAGATTATTTTAAGGGGGGGGGGGCACAGTATTGCCAACCTTACTTCTGCGCTGCCTTCAGAGCTGGGCGACCGGAGAGCAGTGGCTGATGGCCGGGCACCCAGCCAGCAGCAGTGCAGAAGTAAGCGTGGCAATACCATGTCATGCTACCCTTACTTCTACATTGCTCTCTTCAGAGCTGGGCGGCCAGAAAGTGGCAGTTGCTGACCAAGGGCCCAGCTCTGAAGGCAGCAGCACAGAAGTAAGGGTGGCAATACCATACCAGGCCATCCTTACTTCTGCGCTGCTGCTGATGGTGGTTCTGCCTTCAGAGCTGGGATCCCGGCCAGCAGCTGCCGCTCTCCAGCTGCCCAGCTCTGACAGCAGTGCTGCTGCCAGCAACAGAGCAGAAGTAACGATAGCAATACCACAACCTCCCCTACAATAACCTTGCGACCTCCACACAACTCCTTTTTGGGTCAGGACCCCTACAATTACACCATAAAATTTCAGATTTAAATATCTGAAATCATTAAATTTACAATTTTTAAAATCCTATGACTGTGAAATTGACCAAAATGGACTGTGAATTTGGTAAGGCCCTATATATGAGACGGCTACAGAATTTAGATGCAGGTTGTCACAGCATACTCAGGGTTTGTATATAATCCTATGTTGATGTTCCATAGGACAGAGAATGGGCAATTTCACCTTTCCAAATGAGGCTCCTGGCCAAAAAAGGGTCTCTATAGCTTACCAAGTTTTGCATTCTCAGTTTGAATGCTTACTTCCCGAGGGTTCCTATTGTTTGGACACAAGGATTTTTTCTGCCTTTGACATTTCTACCTCAAGAATAGACCATGCCCTGATTGATACCAGGTCCTTCTGGACCTAGTGACCATCTCGTGGTCTCTTTAACTGAAGTTCTCTCCTTCAAATTACAGCTTGAAACTGCTGCCTTGCTGTGGAAATTCACAGTCTGCTCACAGGTCACAAAAATCCTGGTGAATAACTACTGCACGAAGCTCCCCACACACAGTGCACCTATGTCTTTTTTCATCCCACTTCCTCCGCTATTGTCATCATTATCTCAGTGAAAAAGAAAGTAACAAATGTGTATAAAATAAAAGTGCAGTAGGACAGAAAGTGATGACAATGGCCTCTTCCTTCCTGCCTGATTCAATGACAGAAATTAAAACAGTAGAGGGAAGTAAAAGTTGTAGTTACCCTAGCTGAGGGGAATGAAAATGCTTGGCATTCACTGCCAGCTCTCAGTATGAAAGAGGACTATCCATCAGTCTGGATAGTGGCAGTCCAATAACAATATGTAGAGAGACAAGGATTTGTGTATTGATACATACACAGCTCAACAGCAACTTTACATAATTAATAAAAACACCATTTAAATAAGGACAGGTTAAAAAAAAAAAAGAATCAGTATCCCTAAACAGTCCTAAACTTATGTAGACCCCAACTCTAAGTCATTATAAACAATGTAAAAATATTTAAGCAACAAAATACTACAAGTAAAAGCCAGCTTGATAGGCTACATTTTTTATTTAATAACTGATCTGCTGTCATGTGAAAAAGTTCCTCAGAGTATGAAAAAAGGTACAAAGCCCCAACAGGCCTTTAGTTTGCTTTTCTGTTGACCCCAAAAGCACTCAAAGTAATCTGTAGTATGACATTACATAGCCTTCTTAAAACATTTTAAAACATTATTGAACTCACCTGTTCAAATTTAAATTTGAAATACTTGATTCACATTAGTATTTAAATGGCTTACCCTTTCTGCTTCAATGGCAATTCAAGTTTAAATATTGTAGCATCATTCACAACTGCCTTATATGCCTAAAATGAATAGTTAAAATAAGAGTATAAAACACTTCATTCAATTTTTTTAATAATGTATTCAAATATGAAACAATTCACATCTCCAATTTTTTAAATTTACTATAGCAAGTGTCTGTACCCTCTCATCCATGTCCTTTACTAGTCCAATATGTTTGTAGACTGCTTTTCAATATGTGTGTCTTAGAAGCAGGCTAAGGCTTTTTTAGTATTAAATCCATCGATTTTAAATTCATCAGTGCTATACGTTTCCAGGGCTTGTCAGTGATTTCCCCAATTCTTGTATGTCACTGACAGGCCCTGGAAATGTATAGCACTGATGAATTAAAAATCAATTGATTCAACACTAAGAATGTCTTAGACGCAGACTAATGCTACCGTACTGAAAAGCAGCTTTTTCTTAAGCCCCGATTCAGCAAGATACTTCAGCACATGCTTAACTTTAAGCATGTGAGGGGTTCCACTGAAGTCAGAGGACTATTCAGAATTATACGTACAACCTGGAGCATAACTACTTTGCTGAATCAGGCACTTAGACTATAAGCTCCTCAGCACAGTCAGCATCTTCATAGGTGCTGTACAATTAAACAACACTACCAGCTCCAGGCCTGACTGGGTCCTTTGGGCACTACCACAATACAAATAATAAAAATCAGGTTACCAATTACCTTAAAAAGATTCTAACCAGACTTTTATTCAACAAGTTTATTAGCATAAGAACAGACTTCAGGACTCATCAATAAACAGGCAATGGGATTTCAGAGGCATAATTTATTATGGATTTCAAAAATTTAAAATAAATGAAGACAAAGATCAGTTATATTAAAACATATACCTTATCTCTTGCAGTAAGAAACCTTGGGTCATCTTGAAAAGCTTCTTTAACCAGCTTACTAAATCGATTAAATAATGTAAGCAACTGCTCTACATATTTCTCAGAATCCTAAAAGTAAAGCAGCAAAACAAAACAAATGAAAACAAAAAAACCAATCTCCAGGTGAAAAAAAAGAGAGGTTACTCACCTTGTGCAGTAACTGAGGTTCTTTGAGATGGTTCTCACTGCGGGTTCTCCACTTTAGGTGTCTTGATGCCCTGCGCTTGTAATTGGAGATTTGTCGTAGCAGTGCCTGACTGCACCGCGCCGGCGCCATCTTGTGCCACTATGGGCGGTTACATAGCAGTGCACAGCTAACTGTCCCTCGGTTCCTTCTCTACCCCAGAGAATCTACGTGAAACTCCGAAGTAGAGGGGAGTAGGGAGGGTAGTGGAGCACCCACAGGGACAACCATCATGAAGAACCTCAGGTACTGCACTTCTCTTCTTCAAGAAGTGTCCCTTTGGGTGCTCCACTTTAGGCGACTGTTGAGCAGTGCCCCTCAGTGGAAGGGAGGGGCTTCGGAGTTTCGATATTGACGCTGGATAACACTGAGAGTCCAAAGTGAGCGTCTGATGCTGACTTGTTGTTCTTTAGCATAGTGCTTTGGGAATGTATGGCTGATGCCCAGGTTGCTGCTCTGCAAAGATTAGTGACGGGGACATTACTAAGAAAGGCCACAGATGCTGCCTGTGCTCTGGTAGAGTGCGTGCGGACTCCCACTGGGCCTTGTAGGTTGGTGTTTTGGTAGCAGAAGTGGATGCATGCTGATATACATTTGGATAGTCTCGGTTTTGAGATGTTTTGACCCATCGAGCATTCTGTTATGGAGACAGATAGTCTTGGTGATTTTCTGAATACTTTTGTTTCTTTCAGTGTAGAAAGCTAATGCTCTTTGGATGTCCAGTCTTTATCTTTAAAGAATGCTGTGTATGGGGGATGTTCCATTAAGGCACCTAATTCTCTCTCTCATCTGGCGGATGTGATGGCAATGAGGAAGGCCATCGATGTGACAATCCATCTCCGAATGGTTGGGAGATAGTGTCTGTTTCTAGCATTAGAACGTGCAGTTGTCTTGTGCCCTCGAGCACACCTTCAAAACTGCTCGCTAGTGTTGGATTGTTGGGACGTCGAAGGTTGGTTTTGGGTCTGTCAACGTCTGGTTTGCTGATGTTTGCAGTGCTGGTCATACTTTCTATGTTGTGTGTATGGAGGCGATCAGGCTCCCTGGTTATAATACCTGTCCTGTTTCTTTTTATTTGCAGGCATGTAGATATCCATGGATTTCAAAGTTGCCCATGTGTCTTTCAGGGTGTGGAGAGACCCATCTGTTTTGGCCACAAATAATTTTGGGTCTTCAAAGGGAAAGTCTTCGACTGTAGCCTGGACCTCCATAGGGAACCTTGAGTGAGGGAGCCAGCCGCAATGGACAATGCAGCCATGTCTACGGAGTCAAGAGAGGCCTATAAAGCTGTTCTGGCGATGAGATGTCCTTCAGCGATATTAACTTTAAATTGTTCTTTTTTTATTGTCAGGCACACTATCAATAAATTCTGACATTTCTGAAAAGATAGTGTATGTGTGTATTTTGCCAGTAGGGCTGCATAATTACTATAAGGAACTGAAGTGTCGCAGAGGAAAAGGCCTTGCGGCCGAAGATGTCTAATCTTTTCCAGTCTATCATATGGGGTTGTTCTGGAGTGGTGTTGTTTTCCCCTCTCATTTACTGCCTCCACCACTAGTGAGTTTGGTGTGGTGTGTAAATAAAAACTCAGCTCCTTTAGATGGCAAATAATATTTTTTGTCCAATCTCTTGCATGATGCTGTTGCTGGTGTCTGCCAGATGTTTTTGGCAGGCTCCATAATAGCATCGTTGATCGGTAATACTATCTTTGCTGACGGGGATGACTGGAGTATGTCCAGTGACTTATGTTGAGATTCAGGTACCTGTTCTAATGAAATAGCTAAGGATTCTGCCACCTTTTGAAGAGGTCCTGAAAGGCCTTGAAATCATCCCAATGATTAGGGACGGTGGCCTTATGGTTTCATCCGATGACAAAGATGAGAGGTGTGCATGTGGTGAGGTTTCCTGGTCGGGGGGGGAGGGGGACAGCTCAGTGGTTTGAGCATTGGCCTGCTAACCCCAGGGTTATGGAGTTCAATCCTTGAGGGGGCCACTTAGGGATCTGGGGCAAAATCAGTACTTGGTCCTGTTAGTGAAGGCAGGGGGCTGGACTCTATGACCTTTCAAGGTCCCTTCCAGTTCTAGGAAATAGGATAGGATACATCTTCCGTTTCCTCAGTCACTTCCTCTTGTATTTCTGAGGGTGCTGGGATAGTTGGCAATAGGAATTGTGCAGCTCTCAATCTTAGCGGGCTAGTAGACCTGTGGTGTTGGGCCCTGTATATAGCCCATGGATTCCAGTATGGCAAGTTAGGTGCCAATGGCACGGGGGGCAGGGCCCATACCAGGCACATGCCTCTGCAGATGAGTGATGTTCTGATAGATGAGACGATCCATGTTTGGGTGAGGAGTGACGAGGAGTATATGTGACTGGGTCATCCTCGTCACTAGACAGAGGTGGAGCTGATCTAGGTGGAGTATTCGAATGGCTCAGTACCGATCTGGATGGAGTACCCTCAGTACCGAGTAGAGGGGACTAATAGATCCACGTCTCATGAACTGTTGCAGAACCGTGAGCTTTGGTACTGGGGATGGTGTTGCTGACAGCCTGGGAGTGTAAACTGTAGCCACCGGTGCCAAAGATCTTGAGTAGTGCAGCACAGGCACCACTGGTGGCGCCACTATGCCAGTTGGTGCCAAGCTTCTTTTCGCCTCTGTGGGTGCCGACGTGGAAGGTTTCACTTTGCTCTGTGAACCTCCATTCGAGCTTGCCCTCATAGGGTCTTTCGCTTTCTGAGGACTCTCAGTACCGGAGGGTCCCAGTGTCTCATGGTCCAATGCACTAAGTGCCATTGGTACTGGGGTAGATTTTTCGGGCGGGGATTGCTTTTCCTTGGCTGATTCCCAGTGCGGAGAATTCTGGGACCACTTTTTGGTAGCCTTCTTGGGTAAAGACTCCTTCATAGATGTTGCTGGAGCGGGCGACCGTTGGCCCGGAGGTGTCCTGGACTCAGGGTCCACGGCCGGCCTGAGTGATTTCTCTATCATAAGGAATTTAAGTTTGAGATTCCAGCAGTGTGGGCACTTCTGAGTAATAAGTGTTACTGACTGACAGGCTGGTGCTGGGACAGGCAGCTGACGCACTGTGCATGACTGTCAGAAACCTGGACTGACAGTCTGCAAGTCAGGCAGCGTTTGAAGCCTGGTGGTCCGGGCATGCCTGCAAAAGTCTATCCCCCAACAAAAAGGGATGGTAGTAATCCTACGGGAGGATAAACTTATCTTTCTACTGAGGGGTAGATAAGGAAGAAAAAATATTTTTTTAAAGTAAAGTAAAATAAAATAAGTATAAAGGGTAGAATATCTAACTACTGCTTATACTAACAACTATGAACTACCTAAACGCTAATCTTATCAAAGGTAAGAGAGGGCCGCTGCTGATCACTTCGACTCAAGCCGAAGGTGGTAGAGAAGGAACTGAGGGACCGTTAGCCGCGCACCACTATGTAACCGCCCGCAGTGGCATGAGATGGCGCATGCGTGGCCCAATCGGGCACTGCTACCACAAATTTCCGATGACAAGTGCAGGGCGTCAAGACAACTAAAGTGGAGCACCCACAAGGACACTCCTCAAAGAATAATATGTGATCACGTAATTAATGACCATTAGAAATTAGAGACTATCATAATACACATGCATAGGTAAGGCACGAGTAGACAACGTTAACTGTATTTCCCGAACTTAAGTGTTTTGGCTTTGCAATTTTTACATTCTTTTAATGCAGTTTTTGGTATGAAATTTCCTACTTAAAAATGTGTATGTGTACATTGAGTATTTAAAAACCTTATAAATGCCAAATCAAATCAGTTTTCACTGGAGGGATATCTATGCTCCAGAGGCAGGGCGGTGGTACCTAGTATCATGTGTCTATTATGTCTCTCCTGTGTGGCTACAACTATTAAAAACAACCCCCACCATCTAGGATTTTTAAAAAAATAACCGAAAAATATATTTTGTCCTCTTGCTTGAAAAACAAACATTTCTGAGAAACTTCCACACAAAAAAATACCATTCCTTAGTTCAGAACAAGCATGCCAAATTTTAATCTCAAAAGGTAACAGGTTCAAAAAGTTATAAGTAATTGAAAAAGTCCTTTATAACTAAATTGCTAATACATCTAACTATAGGGATTGATATGCGCTCCCTCCAATTTATCATCTGCACATTTTCTTTAAATTTCGTGTTTTAATATATGGATCCAGTATTTGTAAGTTCAAACATGCAAAAGGATTCAGGTATAATTGTACAAAATTCCTTTTAGGATGTTTTAAATTCTGATCTCTTAAAGAGAAAGTCAAAGTGTTTGTTGACATATCTATTAAATTTAAAAAATATATGTTTACACTTACATGTAATATACCCAGTAATCCCACTATGTGGGGGGGGGGGCATTTTTTGTTTTCCTTTGCAAGAGGTTCTTGCTGACTATTGAAATTCCCCCCCTCCCCACCCCCAAGACCATACACTTACAGTAGTAATAGTTTCAGCAGCTGCTACCATATCTGCTAGTCCAGCACTAACAATATGCTCTTCCAAGTCTTTTAACATGGGCTCTATTCCATTAGGAACTTTATCCATCAGTGAAAACATTAGATGCAACTCTGGAAAAACACAAAATACTGATGAAACCACTAGTCACTCCATATGTAACAACCAGACAATGCTTTAAGTAAAATTTGTATATGTTCTGTTCACACGAATATCTCAAATGGGACATAAAAATCACAAAAATAGTAGAGTAAGCGATCTCAATAACCATACATCCCCTCAAATAGTTTTATATTAATATTACTGAAACTTCTTCAAAATGTGAACTCCACAAGGAAAGGATTCTTCTCTTTGAGAAGTTAGTAAAAATGGTTAGTAGAATGTTAGAGAATAAAAACTTTTCTGTATTCACCAATAAAAAAAACTATAATAAAAAAATCACTGGCAACCAGGAATAGGTCAACATATATGCATTATCCTCCCCTTCTCTCAGTGTTTAATTTATTTTCTTTTTTGCTAGATTACTTGTACACACACACACACACACACACACAAGTTCAAACTAAATGCATCTCATATCATAAGCAGTTCTCGTCCCACATCCCATTTTTGTTTCATCTTGTTCATGAAGAAGTAGGTTGGGGTACAACTAGAACCCCTTTTCCCACCTTCAATCACACTCATCCTCTCCAGTTGCCTCAACTTTCCTAGTAACAATGGATCTCAGAATTAGAAGCCTACATTCATATAGGTGTGAAACTGACCAGGGATGCAAGATTGGGAACTGCTATACAAGCAGGGTTGTATTGTTTTGGTCCTGCTGCTTGTCCCAAAAAACATCTGTGGCAAAGAATTCTTTGGTCCCTTTTTTCTGAATCAATATCCTCTCTAGTTCTTCCTCCCCACTGCATCCACAAGGAGAGTAACAAAGGCATCTCCAACCTTTCTCTATTTTTTTCCCCTAATAATAACCTCCAAGAAAGATTTAATAAATTACATCTGAGCCTTTGAGAAAGTACATAGATGAAATGTCAGAGATGCAAATATTAGCATTAAAACACTTTGACAACTATTTCAAGTTTTTAATTTGTTTTGAGTTTACAAAGATTAACAACTTAGATTTGACAAATAAAATGATTGTAGGTATAAAACTCCTCGATTGCCCCCCACCCAGCTCCCCTCCCCATGCCCCTTAATTGTCCCCTACCCAGCTTAGGGTTACCATATTTCAAGTTCCCAAAAAGAGGATACTGCCCGTGCATGTGTACTGGGAGGGACTATTTGGGGGGTTTGGGAGGGGGTACTGCAGCCTCACTCTTGAGTGAGGGACACAGTGCCAGCCCATCAGTCAGCACCTCCCTGTGGGCTTCCTCCCACCCCAAAGTGGGGAGTCGGGGCCTGGCTCTGTCACCCCTCCTGGCCAGGCTCTGAGGCCCCGCAGTGGAGCAGGCGGCCCAGCCGAGAGGCACTTGGCAGCTCTGCTCACCTGGTGGGCTGGGCGGCCCAGCTCCCTGCTTGTCCCACTCACTGAGCCTGAATGCCAGCACCTGCTCATTCGCTCACGTGGCCCACTTGCCCCATCCCTGAGCTGCTGCCGGCCAGTGGAGGAAGGAGCTGTGGCTGAACAAGCAGCTGCCTGGGACACACTGCGTCCCACAGCCTAGCCCAGCTGCCCACCCCTTGCTGGGAGACGCTGCGCTGAGGAGTGGGCACTGCTCTGCACGGCTCCAGCCCGTTTGACCTTTAAAGTCCACTCAAAAGTTTCTGGAGGTCCAGATTTGGTCCTCAGTCTGCCTATTGGCTACCCCAGCTTACAATATAAAATGACAAATGAAATATGAAAGGTGGGAGAATACATTATAGGCATGGTTGCATCTTTTAATTTAAGATTCAGCTATTTCCATCTACCTTCTTAACCCAGCCATCAAGTGGCTGATTTCTTATAGTCAATAGGGTAGAGGTGAGTTTTGAAGAGATCTGAAAGAAATGGTAGTAGCCTTACAGATCAATTCAAGAGAAGGCATAAAGAACGTGATGGAAAGATGTTGTAGCCATGTTGGTCCCAGAATATTAGAGAGACAAAGTGGGTGAGGTAACATCTTTTACTGGACCTCACCCAACTTGTGTCTCTAGCATGAAAAAAGGAACAGAGAGGCATGTAAGTAACTAGCAAAGTTTCTAAAGAAAGTATCTTTGAAGTACCTCTATAGCTTTGGGTTCAAATAAACCTACTGTACTCCTTTGGGGACTGAAAGTTATACTGTAACGAGCAGACATGACCCGTGCCTGCCAATTTGCGGGGAGGGGGGAGTGAGGGCAGCCAGTTTCACCAGTGTTACTGAGCATGTTCAATCCTGCGAGTGTGCTCAGTACAAGCCAAGCAGCAAATGGGGACTTTGCTATATTCAGTCCTGGTCTAGTGCCAAGAAAGTATTGCTAGACGGAGGGATCAGTCTGATGTAGTATAAAACATTCACTTCTAGACCTGGCATTTCAGAACATATTTGATCTTAAGACTATCTGAAAGCTGAGAATCCCAGTTCTGACGTGTGTATAGAAATGAAAATGGGATAGCTCAGTGGTTTGAGCATTGGCCTGCTAAACCCAGGGTTGTGAGTTCAATCCTTGAGGGGGCCATTTAGGGATCTGGGGCAAAAATCTGTCTGGGGATTGGTCCTGCTTTGAGCAGGGGGTTGGACTAGATGACCTCCTGAGGTCCCTTCCAACCCTGATATTCTATGATTCATACAGTTACAAAAATTCAACAATTTGGTTGCAGGATTCTGTGCTTTTAAAAATAACCACACTGATTTCTGGTTTTCTTTGTCAATTCCCCTACTTCATTTCTGACATTTTAGTAGCTATCATCTTGAATGGCCAGCAGATCAGCACCTTCACAAATCTTTCCTCCTTCAATCACCCCACTCTCAAAATCCCTAGAAGCAAACGCTTCAAACCATCTTTTAAATGGCATACAGCATTAATCTTCAGCTCTCTCAGGTCTTGAGATATTGGATGTGAAACAGGTGAAAGACATGCAGAGGTACTTTATTCGCTGACCAGTTCATTCTTCCAAATGTTGGTACTGGACCAGAAATAGTAATTAAAACACCCAACGCTTTCCCTGCCTTCAAAAGCAATATCTTGGTAAAGGAGAGAGATTTCCAGAGAGAAGTATTTTATTTTTAAAATTACTCAAGTTCAAGAGGATGCAATGCTCTGAAGAAGAGCCCCAAAGTTGATTAAAATTGGAGAAAGCAGTTTGTTGCAAAAGAAAGAACAATAAATGTGTGTAAAAAAAAATCCTTCGTCACAATTAGCCTTTCACGAAAAGAAGAGTTATCCAGTCAATCAAACTGGGGTATTGAAGGTACAGAGTATAAACACATTTAAAAACACATTTCCCTACAATGGCACATGGAAGCATATGCTTTTTGTGGAATGAAAGGGCTCCATATGCAATAAAAAGAAACATGTAGCCGCCTCAGTTACAAAATGGTAATCAGATACATTTATTAAGAATTTTTTTTTTTTTAAACCTAGCTGACTGTAAGATCATGCTGCAATATTTTTTAAGCTTCACTTACTTTCCGTTTCATTTCGTTTGATCATGCCTTGGCATTCAGCTAAAATAGTTTCTTTAAATGAGGTCACCAGAGCATTCACACAGCACTCCATAAGCTGAAATGTATTAAGAAATATAGTTAGCTTATTACTGTACAATCCTTTGAGTGCCAGTTTGTTCTCTCTAAGTTCATGTTCAATATAAATACTAGCCTCTCCTCATGCACTACAGCTCAGAAAAATGTTTCATGCTCATAGGCTGTACTTAATACAGAAATTATGACACCACGAAACAAAGTAATACTTCAGTTCATAGGTGTTTTTCCTTTAAAGCATGTAGCATGGGAAATGTAGTAGCCTCTCTCATGAAAGAGTGAACAGTTTAATATTTCTGTGGCCTCTTCCTCACAAGGAAGTATCAGTTCTGGAACAGTAACTACCCTACTTAGTTTCCAAATGCACTTCCAACAGCCAAGAATAGTTCATTCCAGTGTACCCTACCTGGCCTGATTTAGTTTGCTTTGAACAAGAGCCTAATGACAATTCTAGCGCAGAAATTACTTCTGCACTCAAGAGATTGGCAGATGAGACACAATTTTATATACTGCTTACCATTCATCTTAGCTAGGGATGCCCCACTTATGATGTAATGCAGAATGCGACCAAGCAAATCCTGACCACTACAGATCTTAGGGTGTTTGTTTAAATAGTTTTGTGTCCTGAACAAATTTCAGCACAGGCAACTACAAATTGCTTCTTGCTGCACTTAAATCTCTCCCTGGAGTTTCACCCTGATAAAGTATTTTTCACTTTCCTTCTTAAGCTGTTTGGTGAGCACTGGTAAACCGTTGATGTACTTCACACCAGAGATGGTTACATTTCAGTTATGGAGGGAGCAAATTTAGTCATTTACCAGTTATGAAGTGTTTGGGGAGTTTCATGTGATAAACAGTGAACTTTTCCAGATATTGTAAGCTGGCACTGAATAACCTTTTACCTCCTAGGACTGCCTACCTACTTCCCAAGTCACTATAACCCACTAAGTGCAACATAAATTGTACTAACTTACATTTAAAAAAATGGCAAACCCATTCCCAATCCAACAATCAAGTACTGAATCTAAAACAGGAGAGTTGTAAATTAAAAATATGTACTTTTACTGTATTTTCCTCAGAACGTTTAGTAAGACTCCAAACTACAAAGTAGAGCAGTGGTCCTCAAACGTTTTACTTCACGCTCCTCCCTTACCTTTTGTCCACGCCCCACCGCCCCCAAGAGCCAGGGCCGGGAGTGAGGCCGTGGCTCTGGGAGGGGCCCCACAGATGGGTACGGGGACTGAGACTGGGGCCACAGCTGAGGGCGCGGCTGGGAGTTGAGCCTCGTCTGGGGCCTGCAGGCAGGGCCTGGCAGATGGGATGAGGGCCAGAAGCAGAGCTGGGTGGTGCTCTCTCCCGCCCCCCGTGGGGGCTGGCCCGGGCCCACCATCCCCCCAGAATGTTTCTCCCCAGCCCCCTCGGGGGACACACCCCACATTTTGGAGACCTTTGAAATAGGGCCTACTGATTTTTATTTTTAAAATAAGTAAAACTAATAGTGGATTTAAAATAAAAATAAAAATAAGGCTTCTAGTACGTCAGATCTTCTGACTGCAATTACGTGTTAAAATAAAAATGCAAGACAAATTATGCTCAAAACTGACATCAGAACCCTTTACTACTATTGAAATACTGCACATGATTTTACTACATATACAATATACAACTAAGTTTTTAAACTTACCGCTTCTACAGAGTTACATTCGCGCCTTGTCTCTAGATACCTTAATGCTCTTTTCTCTTCTTCCTTTAATTTAGCGTCTGCCTGTGCAGAAGCAGAACAGCAATCATTTTAAGTACCAACAGCAGAACAGTTATCACATGACTATCTTTACACTAGGGCTGTCGATTAATCGCAGTTAACTCACATGATTAACTCAAAAAAATTAATTGTGATTAATCGCACTGTTAAACAATAGAATATCAATTGAAATTTATTAAATATTTTGGATGTTTTTCTACGTTTTCAAATATATTGATTTCTATTACAATGCAGAATACGAAGTGTACAGTGCTCACTTTTATATTATTTTTTTATTACAAATATTTGCATGGTAAAAACGATAAACAAAAGAAATAGTATTTTTCAATTCACATCCTACAAGTACTGTAGTGCGATCTCTTTATCTTGAAAGTGCAACTTACAAATGTAGGTTTATTTTGTTACAGAACTCAAAAACAAAACAATGCAAAACTTTAGAGCCTACAAGTCCACTCAGTTCTACTTCTTGTTCAGCCAATCGCTAAGACAAACAAGTTTGTTTACATTTCCGGGAGATACTGCTGCCTGCTTCTTACAATGTCACATGGAAGTGAGAACAGGCGTTCGCTTGGCACTTTTGTAGCCAGCATTGCAAGGTATTTACATGCCAGATATGCTAAACATTCGTATGCCCCTTCATGCTTCAGCCACCATTCCAGAGGACATGCTTCCATGTTGATAATGCTCGTTAAAAAAAATACTGCGTTAATTAAATTTGTGACTGAACTCCTTGGGGAAGAACTGTATGTTTCCTGTTCTGTTTTACCCGCATTCTGCCATATATTTCATGTTATAGCAGTCTTGGATGATGACCCAGCAAATGTTCATTTTAATAACATTTAACAGCAGATTTGACAAAATGCAAAGAAGGTACCAATGTGAGATTTCTAAAAATAGCTACAGCACTCGACCCAAGGTTTAAGAATCTGAAGTGCCGTCCAAAATCTGAGGGACGAGGCGTGGAGCATGCTTTCAGAAGTCTTAAAAGAGCAACACTCAGATGCGGAAACTACAGAACCCAAACCACCAAAAAAGAAAATCAACCTTCTGCTGTTGGCATCTGACTCAGATGATGAAAATGCACATGCGTTGGTCTGCACTGCTTTGGATCGTTATCAAGCAGAACCCATCATCAGCATGGAAGCATGTCCTCTGGAATGGTGGTTGAAGCATGAACGGGCATATGAATCTTTAGCACATCTGGCACGTAAATATCTTGCGACGCTGGCGACAACAGTGCCAAGCGAATGCCTGTTCTCACTTTCAGGTGACACTGAACAAGAAACAGGCAGCAGCATCTCCTGCAAATTTAAACAAAACTTGTTTGTCTGTGCGATTGGCTGAACAAGAAATAGGACTGAGTGGACTTGTGGGCTCTGAAGTTTTACATGGTTTTGTTTTTTAATGCAGTTATCTTTTTGTACATAATTCTACATTTGTAAGTTCAACTTTCATGATAAAGAGATTGCACTACAGTACCTTTATTAGGTGAACTGAAAAATACTATTTCTTTTGTTTTTTACAGTGCAAATATTTGTAATCAAAAATAAATATAAAGCAAGCACTGTATACTTTGTATTCTGTGTTGTAATTGAAAACAATATATTTGAAAACGTAGAAAACACCCAAAAATATTTAAATAAATGGTATTCTATTATTGTTTAATCACATGATTAATTTTTTTTAATCGCTTGACAGCCCTACTTTATACTTACATATTTCATATAATTCTGTACTCCATTTTGTTGTAAATAAGAAGGGGCTTGTGTTCTATAAAATCTCTCTGTTGAATCCAAATATGCCTTCTCAAAGTTATCCCGATAAATCTGAAGTTTATCTTCAGGATTAGAACAAAGGTTAACTATAAAGAGAAAAAGTTAGATCTTACTCTAGTTTTTCGTGCTTTGCATTTGACTAAAAAACAATTATTTCTCTTGCTAAATTTTTCTTTTGAAGATAATGAGGTATGTCTACCCAGCAAAGAAAAACCTGCAGCTGACCCACGCCAGTCAATTCTGGGTCAGGTAGACTTCCAGGCTCAGGCTGGAGCCCAGGCTCTAGGACTGGGACTGCACTGCCAGGTGTCACATTCAGAGGGGTCTCTTTGCAACATTAAGGGCTAAAACTATTATTTAAAATGTACATTTCAATTTTGCAGAAATTGGTGAGCAGTCTCCTCACCTGCCAGTGAAAAGTTTATTACTTGCCATTGGCAAGTACATTTACCCCACTGATAATCAATACAAAAACATTATAATGATCATTCCAAACATACCCCTTTTGTCAACATCTAGTTGAAGGCATGTTATGAAAGTCTGTGAACTAGAAAGGAAGATGCAGCTGAGATCACACTGTATAAGACATACCATATGATTCTCTAACTCCAATAACAAGTTGAGAGTCAAAAGCTTCTCCTAGTCTTTCAGCATGAACCAGCTTCATTGCACTGTCCTGAAGTCGATTCTTTATATTTGAAAATATGGACTCATTCCAAGTATCTAGCATGAGCTAAATAACAAGGAAGAAAAAAAGTCAGTTAGAAAAGGATGGGCAGAACTTCAAATTAAGGGCATGTCTACATGAGCACTTACTGCACAGCAAGCTGGGGTGTAAATCTGAAGAACTCAATCATGCCTTGCACTAATTGTCTATATGAACCCTGCTGACGTGCACTAGAAGTTCCCTAAGGGCGCACTGATATACTAAAGGACGTAACAGGTCTCTCAATACAAAGGAGTTAACCTTGGAGCTAAATGTCAAATAGTGGTCCAGCAGTTGGCAGACCCAAAGGCTTACGTAGAAAAATTAAGATAAAATAGCAATTAGTAAGAGAGCAAAGGGTATACAAAAAAAGTAATTGTTGGATTGCCTTAGATTTTCATGACAGTTAGATTAAGCTATTAGCATCCAATGCCATGCGATCACTTGTTTCTGTGAGTACAATGTAAAAATAATCAATGAGCTACATAGATATTGCAATGAACAGTTCAGTCAATGATGTAGTCCCCATTTAAAAAGAGTTACCGTTAGATAAGGGTCTCACTACTTTTACTGGATGACTGTCTCTTCAGCTGGTTCTGGTAAGCAGCAAGACCCCTAAGATTTTGGTGCTAAACCTCAAGATCAGACCAATGTGTTACATCTGAACAACACTGAAAGCTCCCTGGTGGAAGTCATATTTGTACAGAGTCAAGCACAATAATTCTACAACTAAGCAGCATATATGTAAATGGCATATTAGTCATTTTAAAGTTAAACTGTCTGTAATAACCTTTCCTTATAAATCCTGGTTCTCTTCTTTCTGCCACACAGAATACCTAAAATTTCATATTTTAAACTCTGGCTTAGTTAATGTATAGTATCTCCGTGCTTTATATTAATTGCTATGGTCTCAAGTTTAAGTGCACCAACTGCTTACTTGAGATTCCAGTTTTGTTTTTCACTGTCATCACTGGAGAAGATATTGAATCAACTTTGTTTTTAAAGGATGATTGTGAACAGTCTTATCTTTAAGTGATTCCAATAGTGATTTTCTAGGAGCCTAATTTTTTGGCAAGTTTGGTAAAGATAAAAATGTCAATTTCTGTGCATCATATAATTTACTATAGTGGGTATCTAATGAAATGCAGATGAGTGTTTGGAAAAGTTAAGGAGCATAAAGACACCCTTTAGCTTACGCTCCAATAAATGGGTTAGTCTCTAAGGTGCCCCAAGGACTCCTGTTCTTTCTGCGGATACCGACTAACCCGGCTACTACTCTGAAACCTTTAGCCTGAGCTGCTCCATAAAACCAAATTCTGCCCTGACTTAACTTCAGTGTTTTGTTCTTAAACATGCCAGATTCAGACATGTTGGAACTGAATTAATGCTCAGAAGACAGAAGGTAATTTTTGAGTGTCATTAAAATAAAGAATTTTCTTAAGTTGTGTTTCTTTTGTTTAGCTCTCCTTTCATATTTAAAAGGAAATTTAAAATGAAGATGTCAAAATAGAGAGTAAATGTATACATTACAGTTGCTTTTCTTTTAAAATTTCACTTCAGAGAAGGTAGGTGAAATACTTAACTTTTTTCAGAGTAGCAGCCGTGTTAGTCTGTATCCGCAAAAAGAAGAACAGGCGGATACAGACTAACATGGCTGCTACTCTGAAACCTGTCATTATGCAAGGCACTGCATTTAGCCGTATGGAATGGAAATCCATCAACCTCATGAAAAAACTCGTACAGATACAGACAGACATCATCTTCCTTTCCAAATGCAAGCAGATGGACATCATACCAAAAGGACTAAAGGTAATAAATTTGTTAGTCTCTAAGGTGCCACAAGTACTCCTGTTCTTCTTTATACTTAACTTTGTATTTGGATGTACAAGGATTTATTCAAGAACAACTTGTGAGCTTTAACATGATACTGTGACGGTCACCTCTTGGAACTGGAGAGGAATCTCGCACTCAAAATGAATAAATGCTCATTTTTTAACACCTGGAAGCCAAAAAAGCTAGGGATTCTCAATGTGAGCTCATCACACTGTCCTAACCACCAACTCTAAAGGATTTATAGTAATGTTAAGATGTACAGTAGGTATGCCACTTATCGGAGATTTTAGCGAAACATGTCCAAACAAAATTAAATTTAAAAGCCACAGGATAGTGAAATTTTTGGGCTGCTACTCAAAAAAAAATGGTTCATTTTTTAGAGCTCTAAAAATGCATGATCATAGTTCAAGCATTCCAAAAAGCAGTCTTCCAATTTACAATTTTCAAAGTAACAATAATACTGGCTCAGAGATTTATCGATAATGGAGATGAGGAAGAGGTTTCTTTTCAGCAAAGACTGTTTTTCAATATTTTTAGCTATCCACCTCAGTACACTTTTTAAATTGCATTAAAAAAAAAAATCAATAGGAATTCCAGGGAAACAAGTTAATAGATGCTTAGAAAACATGATCAGCATTATCTTGAGCAACAACCAAAAAAACCCCAAAAAACAGATATAATCAGTGCATGCTCCCAGCCTCTGTTATTTTACACTAATGATCTCCTCTACTCAGTTGCCAGATCAGCTCCCTTTTGTAATTCTGTGCAGTTTTTGTATCTGATGGTTACAGCAAATTCCATGCTATTTAAAAGTATAAATTCTCTTCCTTCCCAAAGGGTAGGGAAGTGTCCTCTACGGAGCAGGAGGGATTGCCCTTGAATAGCCCCATTAAGTGCCCTCAGTTACAGCTGTCCGGCTCCTTGCTAAGTACTGACTAGAGCTTCATCTATAACACGTCATTACTACTCCTTAATGGTCCAGTAAATGTAAGCTCATTGACCTCACGTATCTCAGGCTGCAAAGGGAGCAAGATCAGAAGTATTTTTGTTAAATAAATCATTTTACAGAGATCTACAACTATTATAAAACACAGGGAGCTGCTCTGAACAGATGAAGGAAATGGTCAGGGTTAGGGCAATATTCGGTAAGTGGCAGAGGAAAACTATGGGAAGAGGAGTAAAAGTTGCAAGGTGATTTAAGCAAAGTGATACTCCAATACTGTGAGGTTAGTGCAATTTCATCCTTCAGCTGTGGAATGCATCAACACTAAAACTTTTATGTTCTGTTACAAAACTCTGATCAGAAAGTGTCACTTACCTTTCGAACAATACTGTCTTCTACATTGGATTTCTTGTTGCTGCCCTGCTTACCCATTAAAGTAATTTCTAGTTGACAAAATGGTTTGGGCAAGATATCACACTGTGTAAAGAATTTGCGCCATTCTACTATGTATGCTTTTAGTAAAGCTGTATCATCTTGATGACTCAGTACTCTCTGGAAGAAAAGAGCAGCTCAGTTGTAAATAAGTTTTTACATAAACAACAGATGGCTGTGTCTTCATGGTACAAGTATTTTTGGTATAACCTAAGATTTGAATTTAAAATGATATAATCCCCCATGTAACCACTCTGGTATAAGAATGGCTTTTTTGGGTTAGGTTATGTTGCCTGTGAAGAGATTTGGCTTTATTTATTCTTACACCAGAATAAATGTCCACATGGGGGTTATATCAGTATAGCCTGTCTACACAGGAAAGTTTCACAAGGACTATTTTCTACCTTATATGCAGTAGAAGTTTGAATTCAATGTGATCTACTGATCTGGCTTTAGACACCTGAACTTTTAACATTTATGCTGCACTAGCTCCTACAGGTTACAGCCAATTTAGGCACTATGGGCTAGACATTGCATAAACATAAGCTTACAAAAACAGCTACCAGTACAGATCATGCCAAAGGTCCCAATTCGACAAAGCACTTAAGCACATTCTTAAGTACCAATAAAGTCAAAGGAACATCAGCACGTTTAAGAGCTTTGCCAGATAGGGATAGTCTGCTGTATCTGGGCCTAGCAAAGAAAAGGCTTTGTTTGAGTAAAAGGCCCTTTCTGAGTTTGTAGGAACACATTTTAGATTTATTTTTATTTTCCAAATTTTTGTCTTTGCACATCTTTCACACTCTACAAAAACTCTTATGAGCACACTACAACACTATTTCATATGTATTTTAATTTAGAAAAAAATCAAATCCAGGTGGTCAAGTCAACAGTAGACCAAAGCTACTGAAATACAAATGGCCTATGGAGCTTGTCAAGCTGTTAACTCACTAGTATTCTGTCAGAAGACTATACATTTGACCATTTCTTAAGCAAACTCATGAATATGCTGGTGTAGTATTGAAGCCAGCTAAAAGAATTAAAGAACTTCCTTGCATTTAAGAGTTAATCTTTATTTCCAGACATTTTCTTATAGAACACAAATTCTGGCTTTATCAATCTGATAGTCAAGCAAATATTGGTAATTTTTGAAAAATATTTAAAATATCTTTGATCTGATCTCTTTATCTTTTTTGATAGGCATTAAAGGTCTCTTCACTGATAGCTAAATTTAGAATATTCTAGCTACTTCTGTAGCAAGTTAGACAGCTTGCAGATCAAATCCCCAGAAATGAATGTTCTAGGCAATAAAAACCAGAACTAGAAAAGGGGGTTTATTGTTCCTTTTCCAGCTCTCTCTCTAATCATACAAAAGAGATCACTTTGATGCTTAACTTTGCCTCAAGTCAAAGATTCAGCAGTAAGTGCTTTTATTTATAAGTCAAAGAGGCAAGCGAGTGAAGGAATATTTCCAAGGAGACTCCCTGATGAACAAAAATATTTATCCAATAATGGCCAAATCTCCTCCACAGTATATAACAATTATTACCTCTTTATTCTCAAGAGCAGACTGAGAAGTACTTAATCTTTCTGGTCAAGGTAAACACTCAGGATAAAATGAATCGGTTAATAAAAAGTTTTCAGTACAATTGTGATATTCAAAACAAGGTCCACCAATGCCTAAAAGGCAATTTTCCATTGTGTTAGAACAAGTCATTGGAACAAGTCATGTGTGGGATCCAAAGAGGTTTACGATTATACTTTTATTTTTTTAAAAGGACAGTGTAAATTATTGAAGATTGAGAACTTACTGCCTGTGCTTGTTTAATAAAATCAAGGATGTCTTCTTTCAAAGCTTGATGAATTTTTGCTGGACCTTTGTCATCCCACAAGCAAACTGCATGCACATCCCTAGAAAACAGTTTATACATCTTTCAGTAAGAACTACACTTAGAATTTAATGCAGAAATGTACGAAGTCTAAAAACAGTTATATTGAAGTAGTTCCTCAAAGGAAATGGGTGTACATTCCATACACTAAAAATGAAATCCCACCAATACAGTGACTGTTTGTGAATGAGGGCACATGCCCTCCTCTTTTCTAAAAAGCTCTTCACGAACTATTTTGACATGTAATTTTAGGTTTTATCTGATAAACACCCCTGGGAAAAAAAAAAAAAAGAAGAATAAAATAAAATAAAATAAATAGGTGTTGATCCAAATCACACCAGAAATGGCTACTTGTATTTGAGGGCTTGTCTACACGGAGCAGTAATGCAGTCCATGGAGGTGTGACTTCTGAAGCACTAAGGGTGTTGCATACTTATTGGTCAGTGTAGGCTTTCTGGTAAGCACTAAAGATTCCCTTGTGCGCTTTAACATAGTGCTTTTGAAACAGTAGTATGCTAAAGTGCACTAGGAAACAATACAGAGAGATTACTCATTACTGTATACGATGAGTAATGTATATAATATACATTATTCATTAGTCTATAAAAAAGAGGAAAGCACCCAGCCTCCCCAATTATTGACATCTACATAAAATGCAAAAATTGCTAAAAATAAACCCTGAAAAATGAAATTCATAAACCCAAAATGATGCCTTAATATTAAATGTAACACTGAAATTTGATAGTCAAGCAGTATAAAGTCAGGAACTGCAGTAATACTTTGTCCTTCACCTTCCATTTGAGTATACCATAGGGGCATCATTAATGTTCATAAAGCACCACTCTGAGGTAGGGAAATAGCCCCATTATACTGATATGAAAGTGGAGACCTAGCAGGTTTAAATGACTTGGCCAAGATCATGCTGTAACTCTGTGGCAGATCCAGGAAATGAGCCTACATCTCCTGACTCTCTGTCCTCAACTAAAAGGTTGTCTGCCACTCCCAACAAGTAAGACGATCTCCACAGCTTCTCGATAGAGTGAAAAACTATCATTTGGTATGCACAGATAAACAGCTGCACCAGTATGAACACTAAGGTCCTAGTCCTGCAATTGGATCAACACGGGCAGACACTTATGCCTACATGGAAACCCAATGCCTTTAATGGGAATCCATTGTCCACCTGTGTGGAGCTGGTTGCAAGACTGGGACTTAAATATGCATTTTGAACTTTATATATTTTCCTACAGTGCCTTCTCCAAATGTTCCTACTTAAGTTATCAAAACTAAAAACATTTAAAGGTAGCACATCTTAATGAGAACTAATCCATGCTATACAACCACACACCTCATTTGGACCTGGAAGTACGCAATCAGGCAGCAGAGACAAATAAAGCAAATACTCTACCGTACAAAATGTGTTAAACTACTATAAATAAAGGGAAGTTTTAAAAAAATTGGCAGGGTAAAAAAACTGCTTCTGTGCTTGTTTCATTTAAATTAAGATAGTTAAAAGCAGCATTTTTCTTCTGCATAGTAAAGTTTCAAAGCTGTATTGAATCAACATTCAGCTGAAAACTTTTGAAAGAATGACCATAACGTTGTGTTCAGAGTTACGAACATTTCAGAATTACGAATAACCTCCATTCCCGAGGTGTTCATAACTCAGAGGTTCTACTGTACTCAGACAAGAAAGAGACTTATTCACTCACATATTACTTTCTGAAAACATTTACCACATAAGTATCAACACTCTTGAGTCTGTTCCTTTGCAAACCAAGGTGGGAACTCCAACTTCTAAAACTACTAATTTGTTCTAAAGCTACTACAACAAGCAGAATCATAACCTAGTACTAATTATTTGTATCGCTTTAGTCCTAGAGGCCCCAATCAGGATTTATGACCCATTGTGCTGGGCACTGCAGAGAGTAAAAAGCAATCTAGTCACTGAATCAGAAAGTAGGCAATTTTGGGGCTCTAATGAAGAGATTTTATGTAGTGAGAAATATGGTACCTCTCAAAACAGGAAGAGGATGTAATTTCACTTTATTTGGGGAATATTTTAAGAAATGGTTGGTCAAACCTCCCTTGTAAAGGGGCTTTTATAACACTGACAGATCAAGTCTTAATTCATATCTAGAGGCCAAATCTAAGCAATACCATACCATTTAGTGAATGCGTTCAAAGAACTCCATATATATGACTATCTTGCAAATCTCCTGGATGGCCACATATTAGAAGCTTTCTAATGTAGCAGACTTGACAATAGTCATTGCAAGCTTTAAAGCACCAATATGCTGCAGTCTAACAGATTCACTCAGATATTTTAAATATGATTCTTTTGGAAACAGCAAAACATACTCATTTAGTACCAAAATAAACAGCTGGATCGCTTTTAAGGAAGTTTTAGTTGTTTTTTTTAACATGAAACATCTGAAGGAGGACTAACAGGAGTGGCATGCAGACATGGGAAAACATCAGCAGAGGGATTGACCGATTAAAGTGGGATTATCACCATCTTCTGGAGGAGTCTAGAGATGGTACAAAATGGATCTCTCTCTCTAAATCAACAGTTCTCAAATCTGTGGCTCACATGTTATTGTTGACCAATCATGGTGCTGAGGCCTCATTTCCAGTTATTGCAAAGAGTCTTGACATCTATAGAAGCAGCTGGAAACAGAAAAGGAGCAAGCCTCCACTAGAAGCCATTCCTATATATGAGGAGAATATGCTTAGGGATTACAGCCGCCAGCCACCATTTGAACCCAAGAGCTACCAATGGGACTAGTGGTTCCCCCATTAGAAACAGAACATCCAGGGAAGCAAAGGAGAGGTAAACAAGTAGCCAAGCAATAAATTCAAGGAATCAGGGAAAGGACAGTTGTGAGTTGGATGGAGCTGGGGTAGCAGGGAGATCATTAACACATGCAAGGATTATGGGAGAACAAAACTGGGGATAGGGAAACATAATGGGAGAAAAGAACCAGACAATAAGAGAGAAGGGGACCAGGTTACAGAAGCATGTCCAGGCACCTGGTAGGAGGTAGGGGGAAAAAGAACAGATGGGAGGAAAGGGAGCATAAAATGAAGAACAAATGGAGGTTTATTTTCTTTCAAAAGGGACAGGAACACTTACTAAATTAAAAACATCTAAATAACTTTCCTAACTTTACTTTTACCTAGAAGCAACTGCCGTCATTGCCACATTGACACTGACCAATCCTAAGCAAGATGAGAGCTTTTCATGAAACACTCTATGAAGATGTGCTCCCAACTGTGAAAAATTTCTGAATCGCTGCACTACAGCTTGAAGCTCACTTGTTCAGCAAGCTGAATCACCATTGCCCGGAAATTGACCTTCCTTGTAAGAAATTTGAGCTTACAGATAATCAGGGACCTCAAGAGGCACTTTAGTCAAGAAATGTTCCATGGCATGGGTGGCTTTTAAAAGTGTAGTTCTCCTCTGGAAAGGAACCAAAAATGGCACTATTGCATCACTAATTCCATAACAAATTTGATCCACAGGAACATAAACATTTTTTTTCCCCTAATTGCCAGTCCAGCAAACTCAACCTGGCCTTTTAAGAGTCAAGCTGGGCTCTTTCCTTCTCACCACTAATAATAGAGATTCTGCAGGTAAATTATGCCCTCAGTTATATCATCATGAGTCACGTAAAACATGCTATGTCAAGCATCACTTTGCTTCATTACCACCTTTTGGGATACTACAGCCATGTCTACATGGGAAAGTTGTACTGTATAATCCAAGGAGTGGGTTTACACCAATATAGTTACCCTGATGCAAACCCCTGTATAAACACACATTTCTTTAGAGAAGTGGGTTTTTTTCAGTTTAAGAGCATCTAAGCAGGGTTTAACTATATCAGTTTAAAAGCCAATTAAAGTTAAACCAGTGCAAATTTCCCATGCAGACAAGGGCTAGATCTTTGAATACTCTTCATCCGTTTGAGACCACACTGTCCTCTGATCAGGGTCAGAAAGGAACCAGTAGCTGGAATGTCAGAAGATGCCTATATTCCATTGCAGGAGTTGGTGCAAGATATCCCTGCTGGAACCAATAATTTTAGAACTTTGCAATTAAAACAGGGCCTCCCCAAGCTCAATCTTAATTTTTGATCTATCATAAGTCATTTATAATTTCAGCTGACAGAGCAGAGATGGCCTGATTTATATAATAGAAGGTTTATTATCTACTCCTTGTATCATAGTGAAACTGAAATAATAATAAAAAAAAAGCTAGAAGTATAATGCTGCAATCAGTGTCAGGAAAAAAATTGTATAAGCGTTATGTTTAAAAGTATACAATTACTCCAATTATATCAGTAAAATTGCATTATTATTTCATTTTTGAAGGACGCCACAATCAGCTTAAAGCTAAACCACTTGTAAGTCATATGCATTTATTGTCAGAGTAATACTGTATGAAGTGATTGGTCATATATGCAGACTTTACTGTCAAAGCACTACAAAATATCTAGTCCCCATTTCCAATTAGAGTGAAAGGTTTGCGGGAGGGTACAAAAGAAGCCTATCGTCTTCAGCTGAAGTAAAACAAAATTGTAAAAACAATAAGAAAGTGGTGCTGTTTTTTGTGTTCTATTTGTGGAGGCCTGTGTCTCAGTAAAACACCAACTCTACAAAACTGTATTCAAGAGAAGCAGTGTTACTATTTAATGAAATGGAATTAACCAGTATTTTTTGTTCTCTTATCTTGTAAATGCATCCATTTCTACATGGCCCTCCTACATCTGACTTCTACGTTATAAGCAATATTATAATTTTATTTCCATCCTGTTACCAAAGAACTGGAAGTTAAAAAAAAAAATCACTTACGAAAACAGATCAAACCACTGCTGTTTTGTGACAGATTCCTGGCGTAACAGCTTCAGAACAATGGGGCGCATGAAATCCCATTTGTCTTCAAACTGAAGTGAACCTTTATTCTTTAAAGAAGAAACAAAAAGAATAATTTAAATGCAGATCAAGTAAAAATGAACCTCTAAGTCAATTAGGACAGTTTGAGAGCTTCCACATTTTCTAATACTTCCTTTTACTTCAAGTTAAGGATTACTATAAACAGAAGCTAAATAGTCAAATTAACACTCAATTTTGAGTAACATTAACAAACAGTTAATTCTAAGAGTTGTGAGGTATGACCTACTTCACAGAATAGATATAAAAGAACAGTTATAAAGTTTTCCAGATCTGTAGGTTTCCTATTTAAGATTTTTACAAATAATAATTTATAGTAACTTACACTTAATATGTATGTTTAATACCTAAAAGAATCTTAATTTTGTGATTTAAAATTACTTCTAAGAAGTACAGGCCTCAATGGATTATAGTTCAATAAATATTATGATCTCGTCACAGATGTCTCACATTTCCTTCCATTTGAATTGTTAGATCTACAATATTCAAGTTCAACTAAGTTTTTCAAGACAGCGACTGACTTTTTTTGTAAAATGCCATGTACACCTACAAATTCTGTATTGTATTTGGAGTACATGATGGTCATGCATTCTAGTATATTAGAATGGCCAGTTGTGAATGTTTCATATTTATGTTAATGATTCTAAACTATAAACTTTGTTCTATATGTCACTTGAGATATGGCTGTTTTATAAAATTTAATAAGTGATTTTTAGAAAAAGCTATACATCGATTGTCTTATTTAAGAAGTACAACCTGAACTCTAAATGCCCATAATGTTTCCTAATGTTCATTTTTAATTCCAACACTCTTTAGAGAAAATATGCACTCAGGCCATCCATGTGCATACGAACCCTTGCTTCCCCAGTGAATTAATACAGGGAAGCACTTCTTCATGAAATGCAACTTTAACTCTGAAATTCCCCAATTTTCTAACTTTTTAAAAAAAAGTCTAAAGTTCTTGTAAGGCACATTTTAGGGAGTCCATGTAAAGTAGTTGTAGCTAACTCTAGACAAAATTTAGTTAAATCTAATGTTATTGTAGTAGTGTTCAGAGGCCCCGTCAGAATTGGAACTCCATTGTGCTGGGCCCTATATAAAAACACATACAGAGACAGCCCCAGCCCAAAACAGCTTACATCACTTTCACTGTCAAAAATTTGTATACATTGTATTTTCATAGATTGGCAGTCACCCCTATGTTCCTTGTAGACCCAAGTAGCCAGAGAAATCTAGGTTTCCTGATAAGCTGCACATGACACTATTTACACAGCCACCTCTTTGTTTATCATGAAGTACATATGCCAAGGCTAAAATGCAGAATGGCATTTTCTCTAAGAGCCAGACCAGTGGTTCAAACTGTGGGTTGGGACACCAAAGTGGGTCACGACCCTGTTTTAATGGGGTCACCAGGGCTGGTGTTAGACTTGCTGGGGCCCAGGGTTGAAGCCCGAGCCTCACTGCCCAGGGCCCACCATCCGGTGCCGAAGCCCAAGGGCTTCAGCCCTAGGCGGCGGGGCTCAGGCTTCGGCTTCAGCCCTAGCCTGAGTGGCAGAGCTCAGGTTACAGTCCCCCCGCCGAGTGCTAAATCCCTTGGGCCTGGGCTTTGGCCCCCCCATCCGGGGCAAGGCTCAGGCTTCAGTCCCCCTTCCTGGGGTCACATAGTAATTTTTCTGGTCAGAAGGGGGCTGCGGTGCAATGAAGTTTGAGAACCTCAGAACCAGACTATTCCCAAGATTAAAACATTTAGTGGAAATGACAGTTCTTTTGAGCTTCCAGCTCAAAAATTCTTTAGCAAACATTAAGATTGACTATTTACCATACTGCATGTCCAAGCACATTCATCCTTTCATAAAACATTTAATCTTTCCAGATGTTGTAATGAATGTTCCTCCTCAGATTGGGTGTCCTTGCTGCACCGCAATCTCATTTGAAAAAAGGAGCATTTTGTTCCCATAGGATGGTTTCCTACCCTCATATTTAACCAACTACTGTCCTTTAGGCTTCTACAAGCTCACTCTTAAACTAAGCTGTCCAGGCAGCAAGCTTCTTAAAGTATTAACCAAACAAATACCATAAGACTACACACACTGCACTAGCAGCAGAGAAAGGGGGAGAGAACAAGGAAGTGGAGGAGTCTCTATACCAAAGGAGCCTCCTTCCATCAGGCTGATTCTCCAGGGGCAGGCACATCAGCATGGCAGCCAGAATCTGCAAGCAGTGCAGTCCAAATGGCCACATTATGCTGGAGGATCTGGATTTTCAAAAGCATCTAAGTAATTTAAACCCTGACCTCTTACACCACACAGGTCCTATAGATGCACTGAACCCTAGCAAAAATACAGACTGGGGGGAGGGGGGGGGGGGGAAAAAGATAAATAAGGATATAAAAACAATAAAGGATATTTACTGTACATGTTGTAATCTTGCCTGAGCACAGCCCCCCACTTTTTCCAGAAAAAAAAATTCTATGGGATAGAAAACATTCTTTTAAGAATACAAACTTGGTTTCTGTAGCAAATTCTGTGGCCTGGGAATTGCTGAAGACATGGGGTCTTGTTTGAACTCTCTGATGTCCTAATATACCCACTTAAACAATGGCCTGTGCTATCAACCTATTTCTTAGTCTATAATCATAACAATTAGATACAATGATTTACAACTTATTTAAATATAACCTACAAAATTCCACTAATAAAATTTTAACTCTTTGGAAAGTCTGATGTAGGCTTTGTAAGCTGGCCCAATTGACCAGTCAAATAATATCAACTGACTACCTATTTGATCATGGTCAAATATTGTCAAGTATTCCAGCAAGAATGGCCTGATATAGGCAGCAGCCTACTTTTTGACAGCATGGTCGTGCCATCTGTTAGCAAGTCTACTTAAATATCTTGATCATTCACTTTACTATATATGAATATATGCAGTGTTGTTGTAGCCGTGCTGGTCCCAGGACGTTAGCGAGACAAAGTGGGTGGCCCAATAAAAGATATTACCTCACCCACCTTCTCTCTCTCATATACTAATGTCACCTTTTAGACAAAAAGGAGAATCAATTGAAAGTTGAGCATCTTGATTGGCTGCAATCTTCTAGCATACAAACAAAGATATACATACAATATTTGTACTAGACCATCAATGCTGTGACAACTGCGCGAATTTTGGCAATATTTTTGTGATTCTGTGTATGTCTTATTTTTCTTCTGTGCTTTGCACTGAGTATAAAGGCTCCTGCTTTTCTGCTCTGTTCCTCCTCCTGAACCTGCTTAAGAATCCACTATATTTGCTGCAGAAAGGAGTCGCCGCCTCTCCACCTCACCCTCCATGTGATCTGGGAGTCTGCAAAGGTCCTGGGGATGGGGGCAGCATGCCCAAAAACATTTTGATGGGCTGGAATTTTCTGGAATACCAGAAGTTAGAAATCAAACTTAGTGGCTACTGATGATGAAATATGAGAGATACTTCATAATCTAGAGAGCATTCCAGAAGTAGTGAGACATTAACAGTGACATAATAAATTATACAGTCAAGGAAAGCCCAAAATCATTTGTATGGAAAAACTGTTCAAGCTAAGTGCAAGTTCTGTTCTTCTGAAAGCGTGACACGTAGATAGAATGGAGAAACATTTATTGAATTCTTGTGATGTTTGTCGACCTATTGTCAAAACTAGATTATTGCACTCAAACAGAAAGAAAGGGAAAACCAGTCTGGAACAAAATTTGCTTTCTTCTTTGCATTCTCCTCTAACTTCATCTTTGGCAGCAGCACCATGAAGCATGGAGTCTTTTGTTGAAGATAGTGATATGAATGACAATGAAAGTGAAGCCAATTCCATTTCTTCTAATAAGAATTTTACTACTCCATCTGCTTCAGCACTGAAAACTCCTTACTCCTGGAAAGCCTTCAGATGTCCATCAAATTGGGATCAAGAGATTTTTTTTGCATAAAATATCCCATGACCAGAAACACGAACTTGACCATATGTATGCTAGAGGTATTTATGCCAGCAATACACCCACCATTTCATATAGTTTAAAATCCTTATATGCTAGAATTTTTTTCACAAGCAGTACCCAGTTTACAAAATATGGTTTGCAGAATGTCTTCTGAATGCCAAAGTGGACCAAAAAGAGTTGGCATTTTTACTCCAGGATGGCTGGAGCACTAATCACAATGAGGGTGTTTTCAACTTCATAATAAACTTCACAATCAGCATTTTACCCATCCCAATGCACAGCTAAGCATCAATGCACAGCTAAGCATCAACACACTGCCCAATATATTGCTGACCAGTTTAAAAACAACAAATTGGGTCCATGGAAAATTATGACACTAATATGAAAGCTGCTTGGGTTTTATTGATAAATGAGTATCCACATCTTTTATGTTACAGACATGCAACCCATGTAATGCAGCTTTCTGTTAGCGATGTTCAATATCTGACAACTTTCTCATCATGTCAGGAGAGAAAACACACTAACAAGTTTTTTGTTTTTTAAAAGCCAAAATACCAGCAGTCATTTTTTAGCATTACACCTCTACCCTGATATAATGCAACCCGATATAACACGAATTTGGATATAACGCGGTAAAGCAGTGCTCCCGGGGGGCAGGCTGCACACTCCGGTGGATCAAAGCAAGTTCAATATAACGCGGTTTCACCTATAACACAGTAAGATTTTTTTGGCTCCAGAGGACAGCGTTATATCAGGGTAGAGGTGTATTTACTACAGCACTCAATTCATCTACACTAAGTAAGCCCTGTCATACTTAAGGGGCATCTTCTATTAAATGTCTCAAAAATCTTCAGATACTAACAGCCTTCTAGCAATCAGCTGCTGTTCCAAAAGGGGTGGCTGGGTATTGCTCCTGAGTAATCCGCACTGACATTCTTGATGAGGAGATCTTTTGGATGCAAAACTCAATCCATTCAGAATATAGAAAAATGATCGTTCTACATTGTCTGATGCCGAGAATAAGCTCCTAAAGGTTAAGAAACATTTGTGAGAATACTGAACAGCCCACATACAAAAGCAGAAGAGAAAGATAATACCCAAAATAATAGGATTGAAAAAAATCCCTCCGTGTAATGCTGCCTACCTTCTTGATCCACGCTCCCAGGACCAAGACCTTTCTGATGATGAATTTGATTCAGTTTGTAACCTTGTAGTGACTGTTGCAAATTTTAAAAGATCTCCAAGCGACCAAAATTCTGATGGAAGTAGCAAATTATAAAATAAGAAGCAGCTTGTTCAGTCGTAGAACAATATGGAGTACAATCCCAGCAGCTGAATCAAGACAGTTTGCTACTTCATCATGATTGAAACGGTGGGGGTCTATTTTGCACTCTAGCTATAGTGGCAGTAATTCTTTTAACACTATATGTACTACTTCATGTATGGAAGAACGTTTTTCAACTTGGGGAAATCATACATTCAAAATCCAGAAATCGACTGAAGACCTCTAGTGCTGAGAAGCTGGTGACTGTGTATCAAAATTTAAAATTAGAGAAGAAAATGGCAGATGAAGCGTTGACTCAATATTGATCAGATGAAAAGGAAGGAGGAGGTACGGATGAATTTGATGACAACAAAGATATAGATGAAGCAGCTGAAACCGAAAAAGAAAAAGATAATGAAAAGTAAGATGCATCCCGAGTTGGTCTGTTGCCTACCTAGCATAAGTGCATTTTAAAATTACTTTTCTTTTATTGTTATGTATTATTCCATTTCTGTTTAATTTCTTTTGTTTTGTAACTGTTCAGTTTTTTCTTTCATTTTTTAGAAATTCATTATGTTTCATATTTTTCTGAGTTAGAATAACTAGTTAAGTGCCATATATACTCGTTCATAAGCCAAATTTTTTTTAGTAAAAAAGGGAAGCACCAGAGAAGGGGGTCAGCTTATGAACGGGTATAGAGAGTAAGAGGTGGGACACAGCCCCTCCCCACAACAGAGGGAGCAAGGAGAGGCAGCACAGTCAGAAGGGAAGAGGCAGGGCAGAGTCTCTCCACTTCTGGCCACCCCTGCTCTCCCCCCAGCCTCTGAAGCAGCTGCAGCTCTGGGGCTGGCAGGCTGCAGCCGCTGGGCCCAGCCGGCCAGAGCACGCTGCGGCCCCGCCGCCCGGCCTGGCCTGCTGGAGCAGCTCCAGCCAGGCCAGATAAATCCTCCCCTGGCCCTCCCCAGATAAGGTGGGAAGGGATAGGATGGGGAGAGTGTGGGGGTCCCGGGCTAGGGGCGGGTCATGTGGGGGGTGGTCACCGAGGTTACTCCCCAGACCCCCAGCTTCTCCCCCCCAAAAAATTTCCCCACCAGTTGCTGTCCCAGCCCATCAGGGTAAGCAGCTGGCACGCCGGGACACTGTTTACTTTGGTTTACCTCCGTGCCTGCGGACACTCGAGGTAAACAAACTATCTCGGCCCACCAGCGGCTTAGCCTAATGGCCCGGGAGCCAAAGTTTGCTGACCCCTGAATTATAGGGTTGGCTTATGAACGGGTCATAAAAATTTTCCATTTTTACTTATCCATCTTGGGGGGAAGGGGATGTCGGTTATAAACAAACTGGCTTATCGAGTATATACGGTAACTTTTTGTAATTAGGCACAAGTATATCTAAGACTAAGACCATTGGAGACCTTTTTGTTACTGTTCTAATAAATTAGAACTTTAAAATATTTCATAGTTTTTGACATCGGTCAAACATGGGTCAAATTATTGTCAGATCAATTGACCAATTATTTTTGGACTGATCAAATGCCCCACCCTAGTCTGAAGTAGGGACAACTCTCTTCTTGAATTCCACACAGTATCTTTGAAAATCATGAACCGCATGGTTCTTCCTACTTCGGTTCAGTTTTCTTAAGTCTGTTGGACAATCACAGGTAGCCTGCTTAAATATTTTCTTGTTCCTATGGCAAGATTTCAACTTCTGTTAGCATTTCTGGTCCCGATCAACTGCTCTAGCAACAAGATAACAGACTTGACAGACAAATTGTTTAATAGAGTAGGATTTGCCATCATAAACTTGTGTTTGCACTTAGAGCTTCCTGAAAATAGGCAGGTTTAAAACAAAAGGAAGTTCTTCTTCACGCAGCGCACAGTTAACTTGTGGAACTCCTTACCTGAGGAGGTTGTGAAGGCTAGGACTATAACAGAGTTTAAAAGAGAACTGGATAAATTCATGGTGGTTAAGTCCATTAATGGCTATTAGCCAGGACGGGTAAGGAATGGTGTGTCCCTAGCCTCTGTCTGTCAGAGGATGGAGATGGATGGCAGGAGAGAGATTACTTGATCATTGCCTGTTAGGTTCACTCCCTCTGGGGCACCTGGCATTGGCCACTGTCGGTAGACAGGATACTGGGCTAGATGGACCTTTGGTCTGACCCGGTACAGCCTTTCTTATGTTCTAAAAGATTTAGTTCTGGGCTGAAACTTCACAAGTATGGTATTAGTCCAAAGGTGGGTGTTTTGGTAAGTGGAGAAAACCCTGTTCAGCCATTAGGATTAAGAGAGGAATAGGAATACACTTTTTTGTTTGTTTTTTAAAGCAGGAGAAAACAACTGTTCAGACTTGTTTGAAAATAAGAAACAAATGCAGCTGAACTTTAAAATCTCATGCTTTGCACCTGGCTGTATGAATAAGAATAACTTCTTTTACTAAGTGTGGTGAAATACAGCTAGGATCTGAACATGTAAATCAGATAAATAAGTGTAACAATGATTATCTTGTAAGTTTTAAGCATATATAAAATTAAATGCAGTTTTAAATGTAACATACAATTAGAATTAACACATCAACAAAAAGGGCTCTCTGCCCAAAGCATCTCCCTACGCTCCCCCTCCAGAAAAAACCTGAATGAATAAAATCAGCCTCGAACCATGTCCTCAAAGCCTGGCACAACAAGGTGAGGCAATTCCGGATACAATGGTCCTCCACAGCCTCCCTATCACCAATCCTCAGCTGTCACATCTGAGGCCTGGTCTACACTACGGGTTTAGGTCAACTTTAGCAGCGTTAAACCGAATTAAGCCTGGACCCGTCCACACAACGAAGCCCTTTCTTTCGACTTAAAGGGTCCTTTAAACCGGTTTCTTTACACCACCTCTGACGAGGGGATTAGCGATAAAACCGGTCTTTGCGGGTCGGAATTGGGGTAGTGTGGACGGAATTCGACGTTATTGGCCTCCGGGAGCTATCCCACAGTGCTTCATTGTGACCGCTCTGGACAGCACTCTCAACTCAGATGCACTGACCAGGTAGACAGGAAAAGACCCGCGAAGGTTTGAATTTCATTTCCTGTTTGCCCAGCGTGGAGAGCACAGGTGACCCCGCAGAGCTCATCAGCACAGGTAACCGTGATGGAGTCCTCCCAGGATCGCAAAAGAGCTCCAGCATGGACCGAACGGGAGGTACGAGATCTGCTCGCCATATGGGGAGATGAAGCAGTGATAGCTGAACTCCGTAGCAGTAAAAGAAATGGAAAAGTATTAGAAAAGATCTCCAAGGCCATGAAGGACCGAGGCCATAACAGGGACACACAGCAGTGCCGCGTGAAAATTAAGGAGCTACGGCAAGCTTACCACAAAGCCAGAGAAGCAAACGGAAGGTCCGGGGCAGAGCCGCAAACTTGCCGCTACTACGCGGAGCTGCATGCGATCCTAGGGGGTGCAGCCACCACTACCCCAACCGTGTGCTATGACTCTCTCACTGGAGAAACACACAGGGAAGACAGTTCGGGGAACGAGGAAGATGATGATGGAGGTACTGTAGGTAGCTCACAGCAGCAAGGAAGCGGAGAAACCGGTTTCCCCAACAGCCAGGATATGTTTGTGACCCTGGACCTGGAACCAGTAACCCCCGAACTCACCCAAGACCCTCAGGGCACACAGGAGACCTCTGGTGAGTGTAACTTTGTAACTATTTGTAAACATTACAAAAAAAAAGCAAGCGTGTTTAATGATTACTTTGCCCTGGCAATCGCGGCCAGTACATCTACTGGAAAAGTCTTAATGTGTATGAGGATGGAGCGGAAATCCTCCAGGGACATCTCCAGAAAGCTCTCCTGGTTGAAATGGGGTGATTTTATTAAGGGGACATTCAGAGGCGCCCGTTCCTGCTCTTCTGACCAGAAATGTTCCCCGCTGTTAACCACGCGGTGGGGGGAGGGGTGAAGTGATCATCCCAGAGAATCGTGTGTGTGTGTGGGGGGGTGGTGGTTTACTTGTGTTTGTGCCGCATGTTAACCGGGAAACCGCAGCCCCCTCCTTTTACATTGAAACCCCATTTTAAATGGACAACCCAATTCATCCTTGATATGGGAAATGCGCTGCTGTTTGCAACCTTTCCCGCATGTTAAGAAGGTTAAAAAAGCCAAAACACTGTGGCCTACGATGGCTGCCTGCAAGCCGAAATATGCGACCTTGTAATGAAAGAGTGTACCCATTGTTCTCTAAAATGTGTCTTTTTTAACCACCTCTCCCTTCTCCTCCGCCAGCTGCAAATGTTTCTCCTTCGCAGAGGCTCGTGAACATTAGAAAGAGAAAACGTAGGACGAGGGACGAGATGTTCACGGAGCTGCAGATGTCCGCCCAGGCTGATAGAGCACAGCAGAATGCGTGGAGGCAGTCAATGTCGGAGATGAGAAAAGCCCAATATGAACGAGAGGAGAGGTGGCGGGCTGAATCGCGGGAAGAACAGAGCAAGTGGCGGGCTGAAGACGATAGGTGGCGTCAGCTTGCAGACAGACGGCAAGAGGCAATGCTCCGTCTGCTGGAGCATCAAACTGATATGCTCGAGCGTATGGTTGAGTTGCAGGAAAGGCAGCAGGAGCAGAGACCGCCGCTACAGCCCCTGTGTAACCAACAGCCCTCCTCCCCAAGTTCCATAGCCTCCTCACCCAGACGCCCAAGAACACGGTGGGGGGGCCTCCGTCCACCCAGTCACTCCACCCCAGATGATCGCCCAAGCATCAGAAGGCTGGCCTTCAATAAGACTTAAAGTTTTAAAATGCAGTGTGTCCTTTTCCATCCCTCCTCCCCCACCCATCCCAGGCTACCTTGGCAATTATCCCCCTACCTCTGTAAGGAACTAATAAAGAATGCATGAATGTTAAAAAAAAAAATGACTTTATTGCCTCTGCAAGCGGGAGGGGAGGGTGGGGTGGGGTGGTTGGTTTACAGGGAAGTAGAGTGAACCGGGTCGGGGGGGGGGGGGGGTTGGAGGGTTCATCAAGGAGAAACAAACAGAAGTTTCACACAGTAGCCTGGCCAGTCACAAAACTCGTTTTCAAAGCTTCTCTGATGCGCACCGCGCCCTGCTGTGCTCCTCTAACCGCCCTGGTGTCTGGCTGCGCGTAATCAGCGGCCAGGCGAGTTGCCTCAACCTCCCACCCCGCCATAAAGGTCTCCCCCTTACTCTCACAGATATTGTGGAGCGCACAGCAAGTAGCAATAACAATGGGGATATTCTTTTCGCTGAGGTCTGAGCGAGTCAGTAAGCTGCGCCAGCGCGCTTTTAAACGTCCAAATGCACATTCCACCACCATTCGGCACTTGCTCAGCCTGTAGTTGAACAGGCCCTGACTCCTGTCCAGGCTGCCTGTGTACGGCTTCATGAGCCATGGCATTAAGGGGTAGGCTGGGTCCCCAAGGATCACGATAGGCATTTCAACATCCCCAATGGTCACTTTCTGGTCCGGGAAGAAAGTCCCTTCCTCCAGCTTTTGAAACAGAGCAGAGTTCCTGAAGACGCGAGCATCATGTACCTTTCCCGGCCATCCCACGTTGATGTTGGTGAAACGTCCCTTGTGATCCACCAGGGCTTGCAGCAGCATTGAAAAGTACCCCTTGCGGTTTACGTAGTCGGTGGCTTGGTGCTCCGGTGACAAGATAGGGATATGGGTTCCGTCTATGGCCCCACCACAGTTTGGGAATCCCATTTCAGCAAAACCATCCACTATTGACTGCACGTTGCCCAGAGTCACTACCCTTGCTATCACCAGGTCTTTCATTGCCCTGGCAAATTGGATCACAGCAGCCCCCACCGTAGATTTGCCCACTCCAAATTGATTCCCGACTGACCGGTAGCTGTCTGGCGTTGCAAGCTTCCACAGGGCTATCGCCACTCGCTTCTCAACTGTGAGGGCTGCTCTCATCTTGGTATCCTGGCGTTTCAGGGCAGGGGAAAGCAAGTCACAAAGTTCCATGAAAGTGCCCTTACGCATGCGAAAGTTTCGCAGCCACTGGGAATCGTCCCATACCTGCAGCACGATGCGGTCCCACCAGTCTGTGCTTGTTTCCCGGGCCCAGAATCGGCGTTCCACGGCATCAACCTGCCCCAGTGACACCATGATTTCCACATTGCCTGTGCCTTGTGAGAGGTCTATGTCCATGTCAATTTCCTCATCACTCTCGTCGCCGCGCTGCAATCGCCTCCTCGCCTGGTCCGGGTTTCGCCTTGGCATGTCCTGGCTCTGCATATACTCCAGGACAATGCGCGTGGTGTTCATAGTGCTCATAATTGCCGCGGTGATCTGAGCGGGCTCCATGATCCCAGTGCTAGCTATGGCGCCTGGTCAGAAAAAAGGCGCGAAAGTAGTATCTGATGGACCAGGAGAAGGAGGGAGGGCGGGCGGGAGGGAGGGAGGGCCGAGTGACGACATGGCGTACAGGTACAGGAACAGGGAGAAACACAAACAACTGTCACACAGAATGGTCCCCCCAAAGATTAAACTGGAAACCCTGGGCTTAGCAGGCCATTGATTTCACGGAGGAAGGGGAAGCAAATGAATACAGAACAAATCTATTTTTTACATCTTAAGGTGGCAGCCGACGGTGCAGCATGAGTGATAGCCTCTCCAGTACGACGATGACAGATACCAGTCATAAAATACCATCATCTGCAAAAAGGCAAGGGGCTGCTGCTGTGTAGCAATGCAGCCCCACGTCTGCCAGCCCCACGTCCGCCAGCACCCAGCATCGCCCTCGGCCTCTTCTGGGTGCTTAGCAGACAATACTTGGCAATTGGCAGAAAATAGTATATTACGACTGGTAACCATCATCATCAAAACAGTAGCATGTCTGCCCAGGTGGCCATGATTGACAGCCATACCAGTATGACGACGATGGGTACCAATCATAATATACCATCGCCTGCAAGGGGCTGGTGCAATACAGCCCTACGGCTGCCAGCCCCACGACTATCACTCATGCTACACCGTCTACCGCCAAAAGGCAGTTAGCAGCTGCTGCTGTGTAGCAATGCAGTCCCACGTCTGCCGGCACCCAGAGGACATATGGTGACGGTGAGCTCAGCTGAGCTGAGCGGGCTCCATGCTTGCCGTGGTATGTTGTCTGCACAGGTAACCCAGGTAAAAAGGCGCGAATCTATTGTCTGCCGTTGCTGTGACGAGGGGGGAGGGGCCTGACGACATGTACCCAGAACTGCCCGCGACACTGTTTTGCATCATCCGGGCATTGGGATCTCAACCCAGAATTCAAAGAAAAGGCGCGAACCGCTTCTCGGCTCTCTGAGCTGTGGCGCAAACGTAGTATCTGACGGACTAGGGGAAGGAGGGAGGGCGGGCCGAGTGACGACATGGCGTACAGGTACAGGGAATTAAAATCAAGAACGGTGGCTGTGCATCAGGGAGAGACACAAACAACTGTCACACAGAATGGTCCCCCCCAAAGATTAAACTGAAAACCCTGGGTTTAGCAGGCCGTTGATTTGACGGAGGGAGGGGGAAGCAAATGAATACAGAGCAAATCTATTTTTTACATCTTAAGACAACGGTGCAGCGTGACTGATAGCCCTCGGCATCTTTCTGGGTGCTTGGCAGCAAATACGGGGCGGTGTATGACGATGGTCTTCAGGCCTATTGCACAATTGGCTGCTCAGGAAAGACTCTGCTAACGTGCGATGACCCGACTTGTAATAGGACGGCTAACAGTCGTAATACACCATTTACTGCCAAAAGGCAAGCCCCACGGCTGCCAGCACCCAGATCGCCGATGAAGGCTACCAGTCTACTGCACCGTCTACCGCCAAAAGGCAGTTAGCAGCTGCTGCTGTGTAGCAATGCAGTCCCACGTCTGCCGGCACCCAGAGGACATACGGTGACGGTGAGCTGAGCTGAGCGGGCTCCATGTTGTCTGCACAGGTAACCCAGGTAAAGAGGCGCGAATCTATTGTCTGCCGTTGCTGTGACGGGGGAGGGAGGGGCCTGACGACATGTACCCAGAACCACCCGCGACACTGTTTTGCATCATCCGGGCATTGGGATCTCAACCCAGAATTCAAAGGGGCGGCGGAGACTGCGGGAACTGTGGGATAGCTGTGGGATAGCTACCCATAGTGCAATGCTCTGGAAGTCGACGCTAGCCTTGTACTGTGGACGCGGTCCGCCGACTAGAGCACCTAGAGCATTTTATTGTGTGGACACACACAATCGGCTGTATACAACCGATTTCAATAAAACCGGCTTCTATAAATTCGAACTAATTTCGTAGTGTAGACGTACCCTGAGGAAAGTTAGCATACGGGCCAAAATAGATCTTAACTGCCATGCTGGCTCATAGGAAAGGAGATTAAATCAACACCAAACCTATAGCAAAAATGAGAGCCCTACTTTCTAGAGACATGGCTACATCAGCGCAGCTCCACCGATGCAGGTGTGCTGCTGTAGCACTGCTAGTGCAGACGCTCCAAGTCTATGGGAGAGCTCTCTACCATGGACTTAATTACTCCAGCCCCTGTGAGTGGCAGTAGCTATGTCAGTGGGAGAAGTGCTGACCACACCAGCGCTTAGATTGGTATAATTTACATCACTCGGGGCGGGGATATTCACACCCAAGCAACACAATTTATACCGAGGTAAGCTGTATTGTGTACATAGTTGTTTTAAACACAAGGAATATATTGCCTAGGCTAAGTAAGCAAATAAGTAGTACTGGCTGAACTTTTCAAGTGGTTGTCAAGCATAGATCCACGTAAAGTGCATCCACACTACAGAGAAACAGCTGTAGTTGCAATCCAATAGGAAAGAGACTCCTTCCTACCTGGAAGCACAGTACAGTACCTTACAGAGAAGCCTAGCATTGTCTTCCATTCCCAACTGCTAGAAAGTAGGGCACGAGACAAGGAGAAGCACTGGGCTTCCCACCAAAGCAATGGCTCTGGAGCCTGCTTTTGAGTACTTGAGTCTCATAGACTTTAACCAGGGCTCCCCGTATTCTGTGATGAAATGGAATTTACTCCTTGTTGCGGAATGGCACTCCAGAATGACAAAATGGCACTCCAGGCTTTCATTTAAAATAAGTATTTCCAGTTCTCAGTGTTGTGAAAAAAATCATGAAATTGTGACCTGAAGACTGCAGTATTGTCTGCCTGAATCTACAGACAGCCTGAAACAGTAGCTCTGAGAGTTATGAACTACCCCCTATTCATTCACTGAGGTGGTGAATAATAATGTAACAACCACTTTAAAAAAAAAAAAAAATAAGTGTATCTAATGTTCAGGAGAAATAGCCAGATTATTTCGACAATGCAGCTATGTGTTAATACTGAAGTCTGCAAAAGAGAGTGTGAACAATGCAAATGATAAAGAAATTTATTTAAATATAAAGGGTGGCTATTACATTGATTGTATCATTTGTTGTCACATATATATTCTTCAATACTTCATTTTTTTTTAATTTACAGAAAGCTACTGCAGAACTTCCAATCACCCAAGCGGTACAGAATGCCAGGACCCTGCTGAAGGCTTAGATTCATTTTGCTGCAGAATCCATCTGGCTGGCATGGCCCTTTACCTTCAGGTATCGAATACATTTTGTGTCCTCCCATACACACACCACAATGATACTTAGAAGGAGGGGGGGAAAAAACCTTATCCTCCCGCACTACTGTTTCCTGCCTACTGCAAAAAGCCAGGGAGTCCTCCTCACTCTTCCTCTTCACCAGCCTATTTTTGATCCTCTTCCCCTCTGTCTTCCATATTTTCACTAGTCATGAATTTCCAGAGCAAAAGAATGATGTTTACAAAAATGTGTTGAGTTTCATTGCCATTTAAGAGCCCAATTCTGTATGCCACAGGCAGACAGAACTACAAATGGAGAGAATTAAGGGTTTTGCCTGAGGAATGCAGCATTAGGCCTATGGTTCTGAGCACTAGTAAAACCCATGAGATCGTTGTAATTTTCATTGCTGGCGCTGAGGAAAGACACTATCAATATAACACAATTCCTTGCTGCGGAGAGTGTATGGGTACAGAAGCAGACACTCCCATTACAAGGGGCAGGAAAGAGGGAGCAGAGGGAAGACTGAAAACTTGAGGCTGCTCCCAGCCTCCCTCAGAATAAGCCTTGGAAAAGCCACTTGCCAGTGGTGAGCACAGTATGTTCCTTGGTGATTAGGTCACTAAGCCAACAATTTCTGACAGATGTAAGCTTATATTTATATAAAGTTTCTAGCCTTCAGAGTTTCTTAAAATAATCTTCCAAATCTGAATCCATCCAGTACGGGCTACTGAATCAGCAGACCGACAGTTCCAATGCCTTTGCTGCAGATCCCAGATTTCACAAGCATTAGCAAAGTGAAAATGTCAAGGCTAGCTATTTTTACTGTTACTATCCAGAATATACAGTTGTGAAACTAATAATCATGTCAATTTTATTCTAAATACTGCTTAGGAAAGCTCTGACCGGCAGCCAAGACAAGTGCTGGGCTACCTGAAAAGAAGAGTTCACCAACCCAAAAAGTCTGGTCTTGTCTACACAGGAAAGTTTGATCAGTATATGTTTTTCCAATATAACTATACCAAAATATGCACCCACAACACTTCGTTGATGCCCGCTTAGACTGCTTCCCATGTTAGTGTCCAGACAGCTCTGTGCTTTTTCAAAATAACCGCACAGCATTCTGAGCAGATTTTCCCATGGTGCAATGTTCCACCACTAGCCTATGCATTCTGGGTTTTTTCTTGCACTGCATTGTGGGATTCCTACCAGAACCAACTGGAATTCTGGGATTTGGGAGTCATTCACAGAGGAATTCACCCTTTCAAAGAGGGAGGGTGTGTACACTACAGACTCTACAATGGCACAGCTGTGCCGCTGTAGTGCAGATGGAAACGATTTTTCCATAACCTTAGTTAATTCACTGCCACATGAGGCAGTAGCTAGGTCAATGGAAGAATTCTTCCTTTGGCCTATCAGTGTCTATACCGGGACTTTGGTCAGCTTAACGTCTCTCACAGGTGTCAATTTTTTACACCCCTGACCTAAGTTGACCTAAATTTTAGGTATAGACGTGACTGGAGAAGTTAATTCTGGTTGTTTCCTCACTTAAATAGTATTACTTCCATCTAACATGCAAGTATCTGCAGACAAATTTTATTTGATTTCCGATCATAGTATGAGGAATGGCTAATAACATTACTATGCAGGTCCAATGAGATGATGAAAGAGCTGAGCATCTAGCACGTAAATGCACACTAAATTGAAATCACCTCAGCAGTTTGACACAAAACAAGGAAAGCTGACAAAATAAAACCCTACGAGTTCACCTATGAGAGAGATCTCCAGACAGATAATCCATCACACAATACTATCCTCTGGTTCTTCTCAAAAAGAAAAGAACCAAGCCACTCAAGTGCTACCCTGGCTATCTCTGCCAGGTTCTACAGTTGACACAATCAACTGTGGTCGATGACAGGATCAAAAGCAGTGATGGACCTAAGTTAGCAGAGACATTTGATCTGTTCGTCACCAGAAGGAAATGATAGACCAACAAGCCCAGCATAGTCTCCATAACACACATAAGACTGAAGGGGGTAAAAAAAGTTCACATGTGCCAGAGTGGCAGTATCACAATCTCCTCAGTAATCTTCCCCACTTTCCAGCCCCCCAAAAACGTTAGAGACAGGGCAAGACTGTTAGCACTGAGAGATTATTTTTTGTGTAAGGGCCTTAAGAATAATTTATTTGAGAGATGCTCACCTTGCCTTCCCAAAGGGACCATATATTAACACCTTCTCCCCCCGTAAGTTGCTATAATTGTCAAAGTTTTGGACATGTGGCAGCCATTTGTAAGGGAACAATAAGGTGTAATAAATGTGGAGGAAATAATTCCTATGAGAACGGTGTAGAAGGGACAGAACCTAAATGCAGCAATCATGGGGGGAAAAGCACAGTGCAGAATATAAAGGATGTGCAGTAGCAAAACAAGCTAGCGAAATATATTTAGAATTATTTTAATTTTTTGTATGTGTCATAAGCAGAGGCTACCAAAAGGTACTCACTGCAGAAAATAGGAAGAAAAATACTCAAGGAATTGATGGGCAGCAGAACACATCTCTGGTCAGGGAGGAGCATATGAAAGGAATAGGAGATGATGTCCTGCTTGTAAGTAAAGAGCAGTTTATAGCGTTCATTATAGAAATAATTAACTGAATCTTGCAGACAGGAAAAAAAAAAACCGTGAAATGATTAAAATCATAGCAAAATCAGCAGAAAGATATCTAAAGATAGACAACCTCTCAATAGACCGCATTCACATGATTTTAAATTAAAGCAATAATACATCTTAAATAACATGGTCTTAACGATCCTTACAGATGGAACGTGCATAATTTAATAATGCAGTTAAGAATTGGGGAAAAAAGCCTAATGTAATATGTGTACAAGAAACATGGCTAATAAGTAAACCTGTGTTAAATCTACCAGGATTTGATATGTGAATTGTCACTTACAACCCCACAATGGAACCCATATGGGGCATCATCAAACAACTACAACTCGCACTCGATGAGGACCACATTCCTGAATCTCCTCTTCTGGCCTTCAAACAACTCACCTACCTCCTCAACAAAAGCAAGCTCTCCACAAACCAGGATCCAGTAACTCAAAGCAGAACCAGATGACATATCTGCATATCTGTCCTACACATACCTATCACAGAATGTGGTGTACCTCATCCAGTGCACTAAATGCCCCAACAACAACTACACGAGTGAAATGAGACAATCACTATGCTCTTGGATGAACTCATGCAAAAAAAAAAAAAGGATAAACAAAAACACCGTATCAGCTATGGGTGAAAGCTTTTCACTGAAGTGATCATTCTATATCTGACCTCAGACCTCATCCTTAAGGCTGTGTTTGTTACAGAGGTCACGGATTCCATGACTTTCTGTGACCTCCGTGACTTCTGCAGCAGCCCAGTGCAGCTGGTCCAGGAGCTGCTTGAGCAGCTCGGGTGGCCCCTGGGGTCAGTCACACTGGCTGCTGCTGGGGCAGTCTCAGGGGGCCCCTACCCCCAGCAGCAGGAGTTTGGTGGGGCACCCTCAGGACCACTGCTTACTGGGGGGAGGAGAAGAGGTTCCTCTCCCTCATCTCCCCTAGCTCCTCCACATGCTGCCTCTGCTGGCAGCCGGGCACCACCCCTGCAGCTCCCAGCCAATGGGAGCTGCAGAACTAGGGCTTGGGGCCAAGCAGGGGCAGCTGGGACTGCCGCTTCCCAGGAGCTGGGTAAGGAGCCTGCCCTAGCCCCACCGCCAGTACCCACGGTGCTCTCGAGTCCCCCACACCAGTTTTAGTCAGGGGTATTTTTAGTAAAGTCATAGACAGGTCACGGCCCGTGAATTTTTGTTTACTGCCTGTGACCAGTCCACAACTTTTACTAAAAGTACCTGTGACTAAAACGTAGCCTTACTCGTCCTCAAAGGAAACCTGCATAACTCCTTCAAAAGATGAGCCTGGAAGCTTAAATTCATAACTTTGGTAGATATTAAAAATCATGTACTGAATAGAAACACTGGCTTTATGGCTTATTACAACTATCTATAACCCACTAATCCCCGCTCCAGCCCCCAGCTTTCCACCCCCTGATGACTGGAGAGGTGTTAATGGGCCACTTCACCTTGAATAGTCTCTTGAAATGTGTTATCTACTTATGTTAAACAATCGGTTCCACCTTGTATTTAGCTGTGACACAGAGTACATTTTCCAGACCTGAAAGAGAGCTCTGTGTAGCTCAAGAGCTTGTCTCTCTCACCAACAGAAGTTGGTCCAATAAAATATTACCTCATCCACCTTGTCTTTCATATTCTGAAACCAACAGGGCTACAACACTAGATACAAATACATGGACTAAGGATAGAAGACTTAAAAGTAGATGTGGAAAAGTCAAAAATAAATCACTAGAGAATTTCAAGTCAGGATATGATTGGAGATTTAAATTCTCACTCGCAAAAAACTAAGGAAATGTTTTTAAGCAGGAAGAAAATTAGGGAAGACAGGGACTTACTTCTTTATGGTGAAAAAATTCAGATAGTTCAAAAGTTTATATTTCTAGGAGTAGAGTTTAATAATAAATTAACTTGGAAAGGTCACAGATAAGGTGCAAAAAAGTAGAATGAACTTACTTTAAAGTGTTGTTGGAAGCAAATGGGGTGCAAATAAGAAGGTATTAATAATGTATTATTCTTGAGACTAGTTTTAGACTAATTTAATTCAAGCTTTTGGTTCAGCCTCAAAAAAAAAAAAACACCCTGTGTTGCTGTAAGCTCTCCGTATAGCCGCTCTAAGCTAAGGTAGAGAGCTCTCCCATCAGCTTAATTACTCCAACCCCCGCGAGTGGCGGTAGCTGTGTCAGTGGGAGAACTTCTCCTTCAGACATGGCACTGTCCACACCCACCCTTAAGTTGGCATAAGTTATGTCGTTCAGCAGGGTGGCTAATTCACATCTCTCAGAGACTTAATTTATGTCATCTTAAGCTGAATTGTAGCCATAGCCTAAGGGCATGTCTACACTTACCAGGGATCAACGCCGCAGCAAGCGATGCACCAGGGGATCGATTTAGCGGGTCTAGTGAAGAATCGCTAAATCGACTGCAGATCACTCTCCCATCGACTCCAATACTCCACCAGAACAAGAAGCGTAAGGTAAGTCAACGGGAAAGTGTCTCCCGTTGACTCAGCGTGGTGTAGACACTGCGGTAAGTGGACCTAAGCTGCGTCGACTCCAGCTATGTTATTCATGTAACTGGAGTTGCTTAACTTAAGTGGACTTACTCCCATAGTGTAGACAAGGCCTTAGAAACTTGGAACTGCTCCAGGCTTACGTTCTGCAACTGGCATATATGCACAATGATAACAACACCAGTGTGTGCGCTGCACATAGCCACTAGAGAAGCACCTGTACATTTAAGGATGAAAGTATTTGATCTAACCTTTTGGGCAAAGGTAAAAGGGAATAATGAAAATAGAAGTACACAACAAATTTAATAGGATTGCTGAAAGCTTTGATGCTCACATTATCAGCATCAAAAATGGGTAAAGGAGATACGTAAAATGAAAAGAATGAGAGAACTAGACGTTTTTAGTCATGAGAAATCAAATTACAACTGGACCGTTATTTTTCCCCATTTGTGATTTTGGAATTGTATTGGTTTTACAAAAAGTATTATTCAGTTTTTTCTCTCATTCTCACCCTACTTGTGTACCATTCAACTATATAAAAAAATAACTTGTTTTATTAGGAAAATACAATACACTGCATGAGCTATATGTATTACAATAATGCATTATTATCTGTATATATATGCAAAACTGCCTGTTGAAGTAAGGCTATGTATTAGTCTAGAAGATACACACAATAAACAAACAGGCACGCATGTGTGCATCTGAACGTACTGATAAATCTCACGTCCACCACATACATATTTCGAGTTTCTAATAGACAACGGTTTAAAGATTTGACACACTAAAATGGAAAGAAAACAAAAGTCTGTGTCAGAATACGTTTCAGAACACAAGGAAGTATTCGAAAGTTTTAAAAAACAAAACCAGGAGAAACGAATGAAGTTGAATGTATGCACTGCAAATGGTGTGGCCCAATTCTTAAATGTAAATATTTACAGGCTAATAGTTCTAAGACTACAACAGTAAACTGTTTATTCAAATTAAAAGTTTTATTTGGGGATTAGACATGTATTTTTCTCTTAAACTCAGAGGTGGCATGTTTTGAGTTCTGTTGTAGTTCTGCAGCAAACCACATCGATGAACTGAATTCAAAGTGTTAATCTACTAATTTTTTCCCATCTTTCCATCTACCAAAATAAACCCTGATATTTACCCAGAAAAATTATTAATACTTCTGCACTGATTTTCATCTGTTTTTGTTGTGATGGTAATAAACACTGAAATTCCCAGGAAAAAAATTAAATTAAATAAAAACTGAAAACGAAGGGCCCTACTTATTTGTCATTCTTTTCCACCCTGATGATTGTGCTACCACAGAAAGCATCCATCTGGTCCAAATCTACATGATCTTATCCACAAGGTAGAGAAAAAAGGTAAATTTAAAAAATAACTAAGAATCTTTCACTGTGATACATTTAAGGAATCTTGCTAATGAAATTTTGACTTTCCTTTCCTCCCAGCATTCACATACTACATTAACATACAATAATTGCATTTCAACAATACCAATATCTGCTGTCTGAAGAGGCACTGAATACCAGACACGACATGTACCGATTTTAGACTCGCTCTCTCTTCACTACAAAAAGAACAGGAGTACTTGTAGCACCTTAGAGACTAACAAATTTATTAGAGCATAAGCTTTCGTGGACTACAGCCCACTTCACGGCTGCTACTCTGAAACCTTTCTTCACTACATATTTCCCAAACATTGCTCTATGAACAAGTTTCCTTTTTCTTCCAGAAATCCTATGCCATTTGAATTGTTATAATAGGAAAGAATAAATGAGTAGAGACTGATGCAAGGAGAAGTATTTTTCCAGTGGAAGTTAAACTATAGTGCAGTGGTAGCCAAGGTTCACATAGCATCAGAATGAGAATACATACTTGCTTTTTGTCAGAGTAACAAAGCTGACTAGACTAACTTTACAAACAAAATATAACTGTAGAACAAACATTTGTATAACTGGGCTTGGAAGGATTATACTTTTATCAATAAATGTGGGTAATCGATTTCACTGTACACAAATGGATCAGAAATATTTCCATCTATGATAACTGAAATTTACAAATAGATAAGGTTAGAAAAATGCTACTTGAGAGCCTATTAGAGTTTGATATAAAGATATTTACCTTTGTATATTTTGATATTTAATGCTGACAACTTGTGTTTAAAACTGTTCAAAGCTTTACCTTTTTGAATCTCAGTATCTACAGTCATTAAATTGTCTGACCATTCCCCATACTTCCCATAATTGTGAAAATTTATATAAATAATAGCTTAAAATTATCCTTTGACATTCAAAAAAAAAAAATCAAACTCTGCCAAGTCTATGTATAACACATAAAATTATATTTTGTACTAAATACATACAGATAATGTCTGAACAATCCTTACAGTTGTAGTTATCTACCAAAATAACCTCTATTTCTTCAAAAATATATTCTGCTCCAGGATGGGGATTCTGACTCCACCATATATTCACTTCCCTCTCTGCACAAATTTTCACCACTTTTTTCCAAGAGAAAGTTGACAAAAATACTATATGACCGTCATCCTCTTTTCAGCTGGTCTTTCCTTCCCTTCCTACAACTCTCATCTCCTTCTCCCGTCATAGACACAATTTTCTCCTCTGCTCTCCACCTCTAACCTCATCCTACTTGCCTTAATGACCCCAGCACATCAAGTGATCTGATTCTTTTGTGCCCACTTTCATGCCCTCCTTTACTCTTTCATTTTCCCTGCTCTAGTTTCTGCCACCCTAAAAAACACACACACCCTTGACCCCACATGCCTCTCCAGCTACTACCCCGTCTTCCTTCCATCTCTAAGCTCATAGAGTGCACTGTCTACATTCACTGTGTGGAATTCCTCTCCTCCAATTCCATCCTAGCTCTTTTCAATCTGGCCTCTGGCCAGGATATGCGGTTAAGGTTGCACATGCAACCTTAACTCTGCTCTCTTTCAGCAATGCCCCAGTACATCTTGTTAACACAAACAAAAATATATGACTAAGTGTTTTCAGAGCTCTAGCTATACCTTTGCAAATATAAATTTCCATAATTTAGGGCCCATTTCTACAAGTCTTGAACTTAACTGGACTGCTCACATGAGTAAAGATCACTCAAGAGACATGTGAAAGATTGGGCTCCTTGGAATGGAGGCCTGTCATTCTTGTTTGTCTATAAAGTACTATGTACATCTTTGTATTATTACAAACACTGTAAACTAGCCAATGTTGTTAAACAAGCAACAGTTCTGAATCACAAAAACGGTGATTTGTATGAGAAGACCCAAAGGAAAATAAAACCGTCATGCATCTTGGGGGGTGAGGGAGAAACAACACATACCTTTACTCTGCCAACCCCACAGTTCCTGAAATATACTTAACTTTCTTTTACAAGTTTCAGAGTAGCAGCCGTGTTAGTCTATATCCGCAAAAAGAACAGGAGTACTTGTGGCACCTTAGAGACTAATAAATTTATTAGAGCATAAGCTTTCGTGGACTACAGCCAACATCCGAAGAAGTGGGCTGTAATCCACGAAAGCTTATGCTCTAATAAATTTGTTAGTCTCTAAGGTGCCACAAGTACTCCTGTTCTTTCTTTTACAACCAATTCACTCTCACCCACTGGATTCCATCTAACACTATTAAAGGACAAAAAGGAATGTTTGCACAGGCAACTTTCACTTGCATTTCCTGCTTCTCAGAAGTTTGAGTTTTCCTCAACTCAAACATTCTGCAACAGGACGACACACTACCAAGCAACTGTAACTCTGCCTTCATGTAGCGGGTTGTTGTTTTGTTTTTTAAACACTGAATAGTAGCCTCTTTGGGGCAAGTCTGTCTCTTACTGCATGTTGTATCACGTCTAGCACAATGGGGCCTAGATTTCAGTTGGGGTTTAGGCACTATTGTAATACAATAAAAGAGAATGAGACACTTTATACTGAGAGCACACCCACCCATCTCAGTTATTTTTGTAGATAGCACTGCATTTCCCTCACACTTATTACTTCATTTTCCTTAACTTTAATGTTACATGCAGTGTTGTAGCCATGTTGGTCCCAGGATATGAGAGAGACAAGGAAACTTATATTTGTAACTACTGAACACCAAATACCATGGATTTAAAAGAGAGACTGATTTCATGGCCCATTACAACAACTTACTACTAGGGCTGTCAAGCGATTAAAAAATTAATTGTGATTAATCACACTTTTAAACAATAGAATACAATGTATTTTATATATTTTTGGATGTTTACTACATTTTCAAATATACTAATTTTAATTACAACAGAATACAAAGTGTACAGTGCTTAGGTTATTTTTATTACAAATATTTGCACTGTACAAAAGAGAATTGTATTCTTCAACTCACCTCATTCAAGTACTGTAGTGCAATCTCTCGATCATGAAAGTTGAACTTACAAATGTAGAATTATGTACAAAAAAACTGCATTCAAAAATAAAACCATGTAAAATGTAGAGCCTATAAGTCCACTCAGTCCTATTTCTTGTGCAGCCAATCGCACAAACAAGTTTTGTTTACATTTGCAGGAGATGCTGCTGCCCGCTTCTTGTTCAGTGTCACCTGAAAGTGAGAACAGGTGTTCGCTTGGCACTGTTGTCGCCAGCATCGCAAGATATTTACATGCCAGATATGCTAAAAATTCATATGCCCGTTCATGCTTCAAGCACGATTCCAGAGGACATGCTTATGATAGGTTCTGCTTGATAACGATCCAAAGCAGTGCGGACTGACGCATGTTATTTTCATCATCTGAGTCAGATGCCACCAGCAGAGGGTTGAGATTTTCTTTTTTGGTGGTTTGGGCTCTGTAGTTTCCGCATCAGAGTGTTGTTCTTTTAAGACTTCTGAAAGCATGCTCCACGCCTCGTCCCTCTCAGATTTTGGATGGCACGTCAGATTCTTAAACCTTGGGTCGAGTGCTGTAACTATTTTTAGAAATCTCACATTGGTACCTTCTTTGCGTTTTGTCAAATCTGCTGTGAAAGTGTTCTTAAAACGAACATGTGCTGAGTCATCATCTGACACTGCTATAACAAGAAATATATGCAGAAAGTGGGTAAAACAGAACAGGAGACATACAATTCTCCCCCCCAAGGAGTACAGTCACAAATTTAATTGACACTTTTTTTTTTTAAAACGAGCATCATCAGCATGGAAGCATGTCCTCTGGGATGGTGGCTGAAGCATGGAAGGGGCATATGAATGTTTAGCATATCTGGCATGTAAATACCATGCAACACCAGCTACAAAAGTGTGATGCGAATGCCTGTTCTCACTTTCAGGTGACATTGTAAATAAGAAGTAGGCAGCAGTATCTCCTGTCAATGTAAACAAACTTGTTTGTCTTAGCGATTGGTAGAATAAGAAGTAGGACTGAGTAGACTTGTAGGCGCTAAACTTTTACAGTTTCGTTTGAGTGCAGTTATGTAACCAAAAACAAAATCTACATTTGTAAGTTGCACTTTCACGATAAAGAAATTGCACTTCAGTACTTGTATGAGGTGAACTAAAAAAAATACTATTCCTTTTGTTTATTATTTTTACAGTGTATATATTTTTAATCAAAAATAATATAAAGTGAGCACTGTGCACTTTGTATTGTGTTGTAATTTAAATCAATACTGAAAATGTAGAAAAACATCCAAAAATATTTAATAAATTTCAATTGATATTCTATTGTTATAGGTGTGATTAATCGCGCTTAATTTTTTTGAATTAATCGCGAGTTAACCGTGATTAATTCACAGCCCTACTTACTACATACCCTGCTATCTACTAATCGTCCATTGTTCTAGAACTGTAGGGGTGTTAGTTGCCAATTTCATTTTAAGTGGTCTCGTACAACACCGGTTCTCAACTGTGTGTGTGTGTGGGGGGTGTCCCCGAGCAGGTTTCAGGGGTTCTGACAAAATAAACCAGGTGTCAGCCCCAGGTAGCGGAACTCAGGGAGGGAGTGCCACCTCCACTCCTGACTCACTTCAGCAGGCCACCCAGCCTGTCTGGGTTTGGGGCGGGGGGGTGCGGGGGATGCAACCAAAAATTGCAGGATCACAGCAGAAGAGAGCTCTCCCCCTGCCATCAAAAGGGATTGCGTCACAGCCACTGACTCCACGAGCAGGCAGCAGCTAGCCAAGGAGACACACCACAGCTCTGCCCTGCTACATCAGCACTTCAGTGAGCAGGGACAAATGGAAGGCAGAAATCTTGGGGGCATGTGACACCTCTGTGCATCGCTTCTGATTGTGGGTTCGCAGATTTGTCTATTTAAGTTTAGGGGTCCTTGGGTAAAAAAAGGTTGAGAACCACTGTCCTACAACATGTGTGAACCCTTTATGCTTAACAATCTATCCCACCTTGTATTTAGCTTGGACACTTCAGTTTCCTTCCTTCCACAGATCTGAGGAAGAGCTCTGTGAAGCTCAAAAGCTTGTTCTTTCCACCAACTGAGGTTGGTCCAATAAAAGATATTACCTCACCCTCCTTGTCTCTAACTTTAACACGTATGACAGGTTTCAGAGTGATAGCTGTGTTCGTCTGTATCAGCAAAAAGAACGAGGAGTACTTGTGGTACCTTAGAGACTAACACATTTATTTGGGCATAAGCTTTCGTGGGCTAAAACCCACTTCATCAGATGCATGCAGTGGAAAATACAGTAGGAAGAGATATATTTATTCTTTTGCGTAGAGACTGTCCGGTTTGGCCAATGTACATGGCAGAGGGGCATTGCTGGCACATGATGGCATATATTACATTGGTAGATATGCAGGTGAACGAGCCCCTGATGGTGTTGTGTGGTCATTCACATCATCCAGACCACATCACACGATTCATTGTGTACAGCCAAGCTCTAAGATACAACCGCATTTGTTCCAATCCCTCAGACAGAGACAAACACCTACAAGATCTCTATCAACCGTTCTTAAAACTACAATACCCACTTGCTGAAGTGAAGAAACAGATTGACAGAGCCAGAGGAGTACCCAGAAGTCACCTACTACAGGACAGGCCCAACAAAGAAAGTTACAGAACACCACCTTCAGCCCCCAACTAAAACCTCTCCAGCACATCATCAAGGATCTACAACCTATCCTGAAGGACGATCCCTCACTCACACATTTTGGGAGATAGGCCAGTCCTCCCTTACAGACAGCTCCCCAACATGAAGCAAATACTCACCAGCAACCACACACCACACAACAAAAACACTAACCCAGGAACCTATCCTTGCAACAAAGCCCATTGCCAACTCTGTCCACGTATCTATTCAAGGGACACCATCATAGGACCTAATCACATCAGCCATACCATCAGGGGCTCGTTCACCTGCACATCTACTAATGTGATATATGCCATCATGTGCCAGCAATGCCCCTCTGCCATGTACATTGGCCAAACCGGACAGTCTCTACCCACAAGAATAAATGGACACAAATCAGACGTCAAGAATTATAACATTCAAAAACCAATCAGAGAACACTTCAACCTCCCTGGAAACTCAATTACAGACCTAAAAGTCGCAATTCAACAAAAAAAACAGACTCCGATGATAAACCGCAGAACTGGAATTAATTTGCAAACTGGACACCATTAAATTAGGCTTGAATAAAGACTGGATAATAACCCACCTTAATTGATTAGTCTCGTTAGAGTTGGTACGGCAACTCCCATTTTTTCATGTTCTCTGTATCTTCCTACTGTATTTTCTACTGCATGCATCGGATGAAGTGGGTTTTAGGCCACAAAAGCTTATGCCCAAATAAATTTGTTAGTCTCTAAGGTGCCACAGGGACTCCTAATTCTTTTAACATGTATGTTACTGTGCTGGTCTTGTACTAGCTCCTGGATGTCAAATATGGGGCCTAAAGGATGCTTAAATCTAGCTCTCACATCAACTTCAAATTTAGCATGCAATTTGACCAACCTCTACTGTCTGGCAGCTCTCACAATTGGTGCTGTGATTGCACTGCAGTTACTACTGAATACCGAGCAACGATCGACAAGCCGAAGAATGGGGCTTTACCGGCAGATATTGAGGGTTAGGCAATGTTAACGACAAGAAGGCCTCCACTATAAAACGGCAATTGGCATATATTCCTTGCTGACATTTTAAGGAAGTCCTATTACGAAATAGTCAAGACGAGACACCCAGAGTATGCAGCTGGAAATATTTACTGTAAGTTATAGAGATCAAAACTAGCTGGTATACTGCAGGTTGCCAGGGATGAGAGGTTGGAGAAGAATGGTTGAAATAAGAGGTAAACGGGATAAGATACAGGATTTAAACAGGGGAAGGGGAAAAAACATAGCAGGTTTCCTACAGAATCCGTCCGGACTAATCTTATGCCCCAATCCCTAACTAAATCTGCAAGGGTATACTTACACCTGCATGCAGCTCCTTTCACTCCTATGAGAATCTACATCAGAGGTAGGCAACCTTTCAGAAGTGGTGTGCTGAGTCTTCATTTATTCACTCTAATGTAAGGTTTCGCGTGACAGTAATACATTTTAACGTTTTTAGAAGATCTCTTTCTATAAGTCTATAATATAGAATTAAACTATTGTTGTATGTAAAGTAAATAAGGTTTTTAAAATGTTTAAGAAACGTCATTTAAAATTAAATTAAAATGCAGAGTCCACCGGACTGGTGGCCAGGACCCAGGCTGCGTGAGTGCCACTGAAAATCAGCTCGTGTGCCGCCTTTGGCACGCATGCCATAGGTTGCCTACCCCTGATCTACATAGATACAAGGTTCTGTCCACATGGATCCAATTGCACAATCAGGGACCATATTTTCTTGCTCCCTGTACCATCAAGGGCTCTGAGGAGACCACAGTATTGATATACTGTGATATCTGAATGAAAACCATGGATCTGAACATGCCTGAACTTTGGGAGTTCAAAATCCTGTTATGTATTTGGCCTCTCTCTACTTCAAAGTTCCAGAAAGCAAGTATGAGATCCCTGCACTAGTTTGAGCATCTTTACTACGTTTTGTAATGCAGTCATTTACAGAGTAGCAAATATACTTCTGAAATAACCACAATTCATGTAAGTCTCATAATTGCTCCAGTTTTATGCAATGAACTCTAGAAATATTTAAATACAGACACAAAGAACTGCCTCCTGCAATCTGAGTCCTATATTAGAGGAGTGTAGCACCACTACAGATAAGGCAGAGACCATCTTACTGATTTACAAAACAAACTGATTTTGATAAGTGCTCTAAAATCCACAGGTATATTGAGATTGCCTTGAAATTTGCTGTGCCTCATCATGGTCCAGGGAAGGACTAGTTGGCCAACTTTGAGGTTGTTTGAGCAAAGTGTTTTCAAAACACAACATCCCAATAAAAAAAATGCATGTGATATCAAAATTACTATTCTTCATTTTGCGGGGGAAGGAAGGTGCATATCTGAGGCTCAAATTATTGTATTGATCCATTCCAAACTGACATCACCCAGTCAGGTTTCAACTCAGCTAGTGTCAAGGCATCCACTGCCCCCATGGGGAAGTCATATTTCATTTCACTTCACTTCCCAAGCAAATAGAGAACCCTGGGGAAAGTGCACAAGGAATGAGAGGGAAACTCTTAGGTCTTGTATTTACTACGATAAAGGTACAATTTAATGAACAGAAGCTACCTAAATCAGACCTACACTCAACCACTTGGCCTTCTCCCTCCTCCAAGGACTAGCCAAATGTTAACACCTTTTCTTTCTAATCCTAAATATTACCTATGGGACAACACCTTCAGTTATTATTTATTTGTATAGCAGTAGTATCAGATGTGGGCCACCAAACAGCTGGAACTCCCCAGAGCCACAATGCAGCACAGAGGACAGAAAGGATGCAGAGCAATGCGTGAATATGGGTACTGATATGGGGTTCTGCTGAGCACTGAGAATATGCAAGAGGGTTAGAATGTGGTGCAACTCGTATTCCCTTGCTTTCTGGACATGCCTAGTGGAATGCCAGGACGTGGAGGTGTCTGATAACAAAGCTAGCGATTCTGCAATTCCCGCATACCACAACCCCCACCTCCCCCCCAAAAAGGAAGGGGGTGAAATGTTATGCTATGTCTACATTAATTAGCACTTTTGTCAGTATAACTTCAGTGGCTCAGGGTTGTGAGAAAAAAAAACACCGACAGACGCGCTGGCGTGGACAGCACTACGTCAGCAGGAGACGCTCTCCCACTAACATAGCTACCGCCGATCGGAGGTGGTTTTATTACGTTTCCCATTGGCATAGAGTGGCTACACAAGTGATCTTACAGCAGCACAGCTGCATCAGTACAGCTGTGCCGGAGTAAGCTCGCTAGTGTAGACCTGGCCTAAGTTGAACTCTGTATTGTAGAGTGTTCAGAAGGTTGAAGTATAGGTGCATCTTATATTCTGAAAGGATACGAGACACTGCCAGTCAACCTTAGTTTTGTGTTAATATGCTTTAAGTGTAGTAGTTTTTTAAGCCTCAAGACTGGGAGTCAAGAATGTTTCTACTCCCAGCTCTCTCAATGGACTGCTGTGTGGTTTCTTGTAAATCAATCTCTATCTCAGTTTCCCCTTTAGTAAAAAGGGTTCATATTTGTCTTTGTACAGGGTTTTGAGATGTTCTGATGGAAAAGGCAAACTACCATTCAATTACTACTAACTTAATTATCTAAAAGCTTTATAGACACCAGCAAGTTATCTACCAGGCATCTATATCTAGATCATCTGTGTTGAGCCTGCATCTTTGTATATTTAGCATGTGATTATAAACACTTTTTCAAAACCAGTTTTGCAGATATTATCATTCCACAACTAACAGAATCAGGGCTTTACACTGCACTCTCCCCCAATTGTAGGAATTATTTTCTAGAAGATTTAAAGTGAAATACTATCAACTCTGAGATGCTAAACTTTCTTACATCTGTTTATAAGACCATGTAATTAATGTTTTCCCAAAGCAAATGTCAATCTATTCAAAATCCCTAAACATACTATAAGTAACAACACACACAGTGCTGAAGTAAAACATGGCCAAATATATTGCTTCCTTGAAGAAAAATGACTTTCTGACAGGGAAGCTGCAAGAGCAGTCACACACCACTCTAGCAACACAGGTACATCGTTTCAGGTATCCTGAACAGCTGGCAGAGAGGTAAATCACTGCAGGGCTGGGGACACCCCAGCCAGGGGCTCCTACCCTGAGTCGGGATCAGCTGCTAGTCATGGCTGGGCTGGAGGTAGGAGAGGACTGGACTTCCTCTTCCCCTGCAAGGAGTGGCTCGGGCTGTGTCAAACCCACCCCCAGAAACCTCCCCCGGCTGCAGGAAGCGCAGCATCCTCCTCTGCTTCCTGCCCCCATCACTCCTCAGCTGGGGGGAGCTGCTGTCCCATTTGGCCAACCCCCTACATCCAGACCGCCCTTACCCAGACACCCCCGCCAAGCCTCATTCCACACACCCAGAACCCCCCTGGCACTCCATACCTGAACCCCACCCCACTGAAGCTCAACCCCTGCATTTGGAGCCCCCTGCACCCAGATCCCCACCCAGACCACCCCCCCAGAGCTCCCTGCATTCAACCCCCCACCCTGATGAGCCCTACCCCCCTGAGTCCCCACATCCAGACCCCGATGCTACTGACCCCCAACTAGCTGCACCCAGACCCCAACCCCATCAAGCTCCACTCCCCCAGCACCCAGGCCCCCCTGCTGAGAAGCCCACACCCAGACCCCTCCACTGAGCCCCAACCACCTTCAACTGGAAGCCCCAACAGAGTCCCATTACCCCTGCACCTGGAACCCCACCCCCAACAAGCCTCTGTGAATCCAGATCCCCCTACACCTAGACCCCCCCACTGAACTGCCTACACCCAGATTGTCTCACACAGAATCCTCTCACTCCACACCTGGATCCCCTCCACACTTGGATCCTGCCTCGTTGAACCTGCTTGCCCCACACCTGGTGCACCTGGCACAAAAGGGCAAGGCCCCAGGGTGGTTTTGGGGCAGGCCCAGGCCTTGTGCTGTGTCAGGGTCGGGTACAGCCTCACCACTGAGTCCATGTCCCAGGGGGGCTGTAGGGTCATCTCCCACCTTCGTGCAGCCAGTGACCCATGCTCCCCACTGCCGTGCTGGAGCCTCTGCATTTATTTATTAATAAAACTTGCAGAATTTTAAAATATTGTGGGCTGAATTTTTAATTTTTTGGCACAGAATGCCCTCAGGAGTAATATTATGTCAATGTTCACTGATGTTTATCATCATATACCAAAAATTTATGGAAACACTAGATTATGTAAAAAATGTTGCTTAAATAATTGGTACATATTCAGTGTTTTTTTCCTTCCAGGTAAACTGCACCCCTCAAATTTTGAACATGGTGGTGATGCAAACAATACTTACTCACGGTACAATCATTTCAAACTCTATCTAAAAATCATTTGCTGTGTGTCTAGAGTTTCTTTGTTAATGCAGAATAGAATTAAACAGTGTCCTGTCTAAAATATGTCACCGTATACTTTCCCCACATTTATCTGATGGGGGTGGGGGGGGGGTGGCGTTAGACTGTGTGAAGTTTAGTACTGGAGGGAAGGGGACAGGGGAGAGAGATCCGTGTCTCTCGAGCCCACACAGCCACCAGCATAGGGGAAGATGAAGGTTTTTATAAGCCCTCCCCCCAACCCCAAAATATTACAACATACTGGACACTAAAACTTCATAGACAAGCTCTTCTATGCTTCCCCCTTCAGGTCTCTGACCCCGCACAGCCCCTGTCCCTCCCACCGTCACCACTGTCCCCCCTTCTCCTCTGCTCCCCCCTTTCTCCCTACACCCCCAGCCCCTCCCCCACTCCAGGCTGCCCCCTCGCTCCCCCACATTTCCTCTGCCCGGCCGCCGCGCTCCCCCACCTCCCCCGCCCCGCAGCGACGGGCCCTGGGGACCGCCAGGAGCTGCCCCAGACCCCGCCGCCACCGGCGGACCGAGACACGGGTCCCCCCAGCGGGCCCTGCCCGGGCAGCGGGCCCGGGTCGCACCTTTAAGAGATTAGACGTCGCCATGTTTCCCCCCGCGGGGGCCCCTCGGGGCCGGCGGCGGCTCCTCGCTCCGGGCGCGGGCTCCGGGCCGCTCCGCTTCACATGGCCCCGCGCTCCCGCCGGCCGGACCCGCCGCCGCAGCGGACGGGGCTTCGCTCGGGACAAGGCCGGGCGGAGACTCGGGGCTGCGGCCGGCTCGATCCTCCCCACGCAGCCGCCGCTCAGCGCCTCATGGCGGCGCCCACCCAGCAGACACTCGGCCGCGGCCGCGGCTCCGTGCAAGGGCTGGCCTGGCCCACATGATGCGGCGCCGAGGAGCCGGCTCCGCCGCCAAGGGGAGAGGCTGGGGCGGGAGGCTCCGGCTGCAGCGCCCTCTGCTGGCCGGGCGGCGCCTCGCAGGGAGCGCCCTGCCCTGACTCCCTTCGACCCCGGCAGAGCCCAGCCCCCTGAGCCCAGCCCAGTGCCCACCCTTATCCATCCCCGGCAGACCCCTGAGCCCAGCCCAGTGCCCACCTTTATCCATCCCCGGCAGAGCCCTGAGCCCAGCCCAGTGCCCACCCTTATCCATCCCCGGCAGAGCCCTGAGCCCAGCCCAGTGCCCACCTTATCCATCCCCGGCAGAGCCCTGAGCCCACCCCAGTGCCCACCTTATCCATCCCCGGCAGAGCCCTGAGCCCAGCCCAGTGCCCACCCTTATCCATCCCCGGCAGAGCCCTGAGCCCAGCCCAGTGCCCACCCTTATCCATCCCCGGCAGACCCCTGAGCCCAGCCCAGTGCCCACCTTATCCATCCCCGGCAGACCCCTGAGCCCAGCCCAGTGCCCACCCTTATCCATCCCCGGCAGACCCCTGAGCCCACCCCAGTGCCCACCCTTATCCATCCCCGGCAGAGCCCTGAGCCCACCCCAGTGCCCACCCTTATCCATCCCCGGCAGAGCCCTGAGCCCAGCCCAGTGCCCACCCTATCCATCCCCGGCAGAGCCCTGAGCCCAGCCCAGTGCCCACCTTATCCATCCCCGGCAGAGCCCTGAGCCCAGCCCAGTGCCCACCCTTATCCATCCCCGGCAGACCCCTGAGCCCAGCCCAGTGCCCACCCTATCCATCCCCGGCAGAGCCCTGAGCCCAGCCCAGTGCCCACCTTATCCATCCCCGGCAGAGCCCTGAGCCCAGCCCAGTGCCCACCCTTATCCATCCCCGGCAGACCCCTGAGCCCAGCCCAGTGCCCACCCTTATCCATCCCCGGCAGAGCCCTGAGCCCAGCCCAGTGCCCACCCTTATCCATCCCCGGCAGACCCCTGAGCCCACCCCAGTGCCCACCCTTATCCATCCCCGGCAGAGCCCTGAGCCCAGCCCAGTGCCCACCCTTATCCATCCCCGGCAGAGCCCTGAGCCCAGCCCAGTGCCCACCCTATCCATCCCCGGCAGACCCCTGAGCCCAGCCCAGTGCCCACCTTATCCATCCCCGGCAGAGCCCTGAGCCCAGCCCAGTGCCCACCTTATCCATCCCCGGCAGAGCCCTGAGCCCAGCCCAGTGCCCACCCTTATCCATCCCCGGCAGACCCCTGAGCCCACCCCAGTGCCCACCTTATCCATCCCCGGCAGACCCCTGAGCCCAGCCCAGTGCCCACCCTTATCCATCCCCGGCAGACCCCTGAGCCCACCCCAGTGCCCACCTTATCCATCCCCGGCAGAGCCCAGTCCAGTGCCCACCCTTATCCATCCCCGGCAGAGCCCTGAGCCCAGCCCAGTGCCCACCCTTATCCATCCCCGGCAGAGCCCTGAGCCAAGCCCAGTGCCCACCCTTATCCATCCCCGGCAGAGCCCTGAGCCAAGCCCAGTGCCCACCTTATCCATCCCCGGCAGACCCCTGAGCCCAGCCCAGTGCCCACCTTATCCATCCCCGGCAGAGCCCTGAGCCCAGCCCAGTGCCCACCCTTATCCATCCCCGGCAGAGCCCTGAGCCCAGCCCAGTGCCCACCTTATCCATCCCCGGCAGAGCCCTGAGCCCAGCCCAGTGCCCACCCTTATCCATCCCCGGCAGACCCCTGAGCCCAGCCCAGTGCCCACCTTATCCATCCCCGGCAGAGCCCTGAGCCCAGCCCAGTGCCCACCTTATCCATCCCCGGCAGACCCCAGCCCAGTGCCCACCCTTATCCATCCCCAGCAGAGCCCTGAGCCCAGCCCAGTGCCCACCCTTATCCATCCCCGGCAGAGCCCTGCCCGCTGAGCCCAGACCCCCATCTACCCCCGGGATACCCCAGCCCCCTACACCCCAGCCCACCCTTATCCATCCCCGGCAGACCCCAGCCCAGTGCCCACCCTTATCCATCCCCAGCAGAGCCCTGCCCGCTGAGCCCAGACCCCCATCTACTCCCGGGACACCCCAGCCCCCTACACCCCAGCCCACCCTTATCCATCACCGGCAGACCTCAGCCCAGTGCCCACCCTTATCCATCCCCGGCAGACCCCAGCCCAGTGCCCACCCTTATCCATCACCGGCAGACCCCAGCCCCCTGAGCCCAGACCCCCATGTACCCCCAGGATACCCCAGACCCCTACAGCCCAGCCCACCCTTATCCCATGCCGGCAGACCCCTGCCCCCTGAGCCCAGCCCAGTGCCGGGCAGGGCCGGATTAACTTTTTGTGGGCAGGGTGGATTTGATTTAAAGTCATGATTGACTCTGTGTACACAAATTTGCAGAGGGACAATAGAGTTGAGGTCTGAGACCCCAGCCCCCTGCAGCCCTCCCCAGCTCCCTCCACCTTCCCCCAGAGAGACCCCAGGCCCCTGCAGTTCAGCCCCCCAAGGGGTCATGATTTTTGAACACTTGACATTGCTAATGTTGTGATGTAGTTGTATGTGTACAGCAAACGTATGTGAAGCTGTATAATGTGGTAAATATGCTGAACAGTTAACAGAATCCGTACCCCAAGGCATTTCTAGGCATCTTAAACAATTATGTATGTGCTTAACTTTAAGCACATTCATCATCCCACTGAAATCCAAGTTAAGCATGTGTATAAATCTTTGCAGAATTAGGGCTGGTTCCTGCAAACATGATAAATAGGCATATGGTTACTGAGGTGGGTAGTTTCCTATGCCTATTAATATATTGCTTATAGCAATAAAGACTATACATAGTCAGAGACCCAAGTTTGTACCATGTACACTTCAACTTTCTATGTCTAAGGGTATGTCTATACTACTCACCTGATCGGCGGGTAGTGTTCGATGTATCAGGGATCGATTTATTGTGTCTCGTCTAGACGCGATAAATCAATCCCCGAATCAACGCCTGTACTCCACCTCCGCAGGAGGAGTAAGCGGAGTCGACGGGGGAGCCGCGGCAGTCGACTCGCTGCCATGAGGACGGTCAGTTAAGTCGAACTAAGATACTTCAACTTCAGCTACGCGAATAGCGTAACTAAAGTTGCGTATCTTAGGCTAGGTCTACACTGGGGAAGAGTCAACCTAAGATACACAACTTCAGCTATGTGAATAGCGTAGCTGAAGTCGGCATATCTTAGGTCAATTTACCTGGCCGTGAGGACGGCGGCAAATCGACTGCTGCCGCTCCCCCGTCGACTGCCATTAATTATGATAAATGGGCATTCTTGTTATTCATATAAATGTCCCATCCCTTTCTGAATCTTGTTACATTCTTGGCCTCAATGACTCTGTGCGGCAATGATTTCCACAGTCTAATTACACAGTGGATGACACAGTATTTCCTTTTGTCATTTCTCAAGCTGTGGGTCCATGAGCCTAGCCTCTTCCCTAGCTGTCTTGCAAATGTCCTTGTATGCTGCTATAACGGGTTCCCCCCAGGGTGCCACCTGGAACTGGGGTACCACTGAACACCCCTGACCCACCAGCCTGGGCTCCCTTTACACTGTACTGCTGTGACTAGCCTGCACTTTCACCAGCACACATACAGGTAGGGACACACCCAGCGGCAGTTACATGCAGACGCTGTAATCAGCTCTGCATGGGAAGGCTCCAGATAAGGAACTTCCCAGCTACTCAGGCATGCACCCCCCTCTGGAGAGTAAATCCAAAATTATACCATCTTGCACTGCACAGGGAACGGTACAGCGTAAACTCCTGAAATTCACCCCCTCCCTCAATGTGGAGAGGAATATACGACAGCTTTATGCCACGAGTTATGATTCTCACACACTGGTTTTAGACAAAACAAAAACAAGTTTATTAACTGCAAAAGGTAGATTTTAAGTGATTATAAGGAATAGCAAACAGATCAAAGCAGATTACCTAGCAAGTAAACAAAACATGCAAATTAAGCTTAATATACTACATAGATCGGATATGAATAGCAAATCCTCACCCTAAGTGATGATACAAGCAGGTTGTAGATTCTTAAGGGGCAAGCTGCACTGGCTTACAGCTTGGAATCCCTTTAGCCTGGGTCCAGCAGTTCCCCCAGTTCAGTTTTTGTTCCTCAGTTGTTTTCAGGAGTCTCTTTGGGTGGGGAGTCAGTGAAGTACCATGATGGTGTCACTCCCTTGCCTTAAATAGCTTTTGCATATGACGAGAACCCTTTGTTTCAAAGCTTGGTTCCCACACCGGTCAGTGGAAAAACACCGACATCCCAAGATGGAGTCCAGCAGCAGGTGACCTAGTCACATGTCCCTGTAGTGTCACAGCAGCCATAACTCGGAGGCTGTCTGTAGCGTCCTCAGGACAGCTCCCAGGTGGGAGATAAGCTTCTTCTAAGACCTATTGTTTTCTCCTAATGGCTCATTAACCTGAATGAGTCCTTCCCAGCCAGCCATCTAGACTGACAGCCTTTTGTCTAGTGGGTGTTCCCCAGGTGTAAACACATTTTTAATACAGACACATAGTCAATATTCCTAACTTCAGATACAAAAATGATAATTGCATACAAATAGGATAATCATATTCAATAAATCATAACCTTTTTAATGACATCTCACATGACTTATCTTGCATAAAATACATTATGATTATGTCATAATCATATCATAATAATATCTCTGTGAAGAACATGGCGTGCAGTGTCACAGCTGCCTCCAAGGGTGGAGTGGGGGGAGCACAATTTGCCCCTACAGTTACTTTCCAAGAGAAGATAGACTAAAGAAAACTGTGGGAAGTTAAAGGAATTAATAGGCACCAGGTTTAAAACAAACAAAAGGAGGTTTTTTTTTCACACAATGCACAGTTAACCTGTGGAACTCCTTGCTAGGGGATGTTGTGAAGGCCAAGACTATAACAGGGTTCAAAAAAGAACTAGATAAATTAATGGAGGATAGGTCCATCAATGGCTGTTAGCTAGGATGGGCAGGGATGGTGTCCCTAGCCTCTGTTTGGCAGAAGCTGGGAATGGGCGACAGGTAGGGTGACCAGACATCCCGATAAAATCAGGACTGTCCCAATATTTAGTTGTTTGTCCCGTGTCCCGACTGATGTACGGTCGGGATGCCATTTGTCCCAATATTTTGGCTCAGGGCTGGAGGAGTTCACTGGTAAGCGCTCACCTGGGGCCCCAGCGGTGCTTATTGGGGGGGGGGAGGGCTCCCGGAAATGGCGGGCAGCAGGATCCTGCTGCCCCTAGGCACAGGGGCGGCTGCGAAGGGGTGTCTCTGCATGCTGCACCTACCACAAGCGCTGGCTCCATCACGGTGAATGGGAGCTGCGGGTGCGGACAGAGCGCAGACCCTCCCAGCTACTCCTGACCCTGGGGCGCTGTGTGCTACTCACACCCCCAAGTAAGTCCCGCCCCACAGTGTCCAGCCAATGGCAGCTGAAGCCAGTGCTTGTGGCAGGCGCAGCATGTGGAGTGGAGATCCCTCTGGCCATCGCTGATCCTAGGAGCCAGAGGAACCTGCCAGGTGCTTCCCAGTGGGTGGGAACCGTCCCCCAGGTAAGCAGCAGGGCTGTGGCTGGGGCCCTTCGCCCGCGGCTTGCAGTGGGGATGTGGGCTGGAGCGAGGGCTGTGCACCCCTGACCCCCACCTTCCTCAAGCTGTGTAATCCCCTTCCCCCATGGCTCCAGTGGGGTGGGGGCTGTGAGCCTGTGGCTGCCCCCCTCATGTGTCCCGATATTTTATTCTTGTCATCTGGTCACCTAGTGACAGGGGGTGGATCACTTGATGATTACCTGTTCTGTTCATTCCCTCTGGGCACCTGGCATTGGCCACTGTTGGAAGACAGGATGCTGGGCTAGATGGACCTCTAGAAGAAGTCAGTCTCTCTGAACTGGAAGCAGGGTCACTGCAGTGGAGGGCCTCAGGGAGAGAGGGGGTAAATGGGGAGAAGAAGCAAAATGGAGTCTCTCAAGTTATACTTCATCTCCCTGAAAAAAAACTTACAGTCTATATGTTGTACATAAGAACGGCCATATTGGATCAGACCAAAGGTCTATCTAGCCCAGCATCCTGTCTTCCGACAGTGGCCAGTGCCAGTTGCCCCAGAGGGAATGAACAGAACGGGTAATCATCAAGTGATCCATCCCCTGTCGCCCTGGCAAAGCTGCATTAAGTGGAAAAGGAAACAGGACTAAGATAGTGGCATAGTCATTAATTAGTTAGGCCCAGATCCACAAAGGGACTGAGGCATTGTGATGCTCAACATCACAGCACCCAACTTCTAGGTGTCTAGAAAACCACTGGAACAACAATGGGATTCGCAAAGCCTGAGTTAGGCACCTAGCTCCCTATACAATGTATGCTGAGGGGGCACTAGGTGCTTAAGAATGACATGCACAAAAGCCAGCATGCTAGGTGAGGAGTCAGGGCCGGCTCCAGGGTTTTTGCCGCCTCAAGTGGCAGGGGGGAAAAAAAAGGCTGTGATCGCGTTTGGCGGCAGGCCCTTGACCCTCCGCCGAATTGCCGCTGAAGAGCCCGACGTGCCGCCCCTTCCCCTTGGCCGCTCCAAGCACCTGCTTGCTCAGCTGGTGCCTGGAGCCGTCCCTGTGAGGAGCTGCCTAAGCACCCAATGGGAGATGTCAACAATAAGGGTGTTTCCTAAGCCCTGCCCCTTTCATGGAGATAGGCACCTAAGTCTGGGCTGCAGGGAGGTGGCTTTCTCTGCTTGTGATCAACAACCGAGCCAGGCAGCTTTAGTTGCAAGAACGAGATAGAGATAGGCAGGTGTCTGCCTAACTCCACACAAAATGGGGATGGGGAGGGAAGGAGAAGGAGGAGGTGGTGATGATGGTTTCTACATTATAACTTTTAGCCCATTAGTTAGAGCATACACCTGGGATGAGGGAGACCTAGGTTCAATTGCCCCTTCTTCCTGATGGGAAGAAAATAGTTAAAGCACTCACCCGAGAGGTGTGGGAGACAGGGAAAGTGGCAACCGAGCAGGGGTTTTGTGGATCTCAGTGGAGCCTAAAACTGGGATTTAGGCACCTAAATTTGGAGCTTAGGCACTCATGTCTCTTTTTGGATCTGGGTCCTAATGCACTATGTTCCAAGAGGTGGGTTATTCCTTTTAGGATAGAAAATTAGTGGTCAGAAGACACTGGAGTATTAAATGATCCTAATCCATTTTTATTTACAAATGCACAGTTCCCAGACTTTTGAACAAAAATGGGAATTAATTGCAAAGACAGCAAAATTCAGGCTTGCAAAAGTGGACTCATATCCATGACTTTTCTCACCAAAGTCTTAATGTACAGTTCTCTACAGGCAAAATTCTGATGTCCTTATTCAGGCAAAAGTCTCGAAGACTTCAGGATTTGTCCCTTTTTCCATCAGAGCTCAGATTCTTCTCCATATAACTAATTTTTCAGAGGTTCCTCTCATAGCTTGAAAGTTCTGTGTGCAACTCCAACCCAAACACAATACTTCCCTTCAGTCCATGCTTGGCTGGTGCCTGTCCAGATTCTTTTACTAGACCAGTCACTCCTCAAGTACTTCAGTGGGACTAGCTATGTGTCTGAAGTTAAGCATCTGCATAAATGTTTGCAGAATTCAGGATAGAGAGGGTAACATGAGTCAAGTCATTGAATCTATGTTTCTATGAATCTATTAATTGAAATTACCTCTTTTTTTAAAATGGGAGTAATAACACTGGCCTTATAGAGATATTGTGAGGATTAGTGATTTTTTTAGTGATTTTTGCTTTTGAGAAAGGATTTTAGCCAAAATGCAAATTGATATGCAGACGATGACTTCAGTTCTCAAACATTGGCACAGAGTTTGTAGTACAAAACCACAGTGCAACTCATCAGAATTTCATGACTTAAAAATTTTGCTTATCCAGCATTCAAACAGGATGAACTTGTAAAAAATTTTTAATGTTATGATTTACAACAAACTCACCAAGGAGATACATACATTGCTTTTTATTCATCATCTATTATTATTTATCTAATTATTATTTATCTTTTTATTTCTCTCCCTTAGTGATGCAGGTTGACAAGCAATGGTGGAGCTTGAACTGTCTCATTATGTCCTCTTGAGCTTTTGTGGTGGGTGTTGATAAAACAAGTTTGTTTCCTCCATAGGGTTTTTACATGTACTGTAGCTTACAGTGATTACACATTCCCTGTAAAAATATCAAATGCTGCAGGGCAAATGTAAGAGCACCCAGGTTGCAGAAGTGTCTGAATACCCTGCAAGCTCTTGTCTGCATAAACATTTTAAAAAATTCTCCCACCATTGCTCTAGCACTGATGTGGTTCAACCAGTGCTGCAACAGTGAAAGCGTTAGCATAGAGAGAGCACATACCATTAGATCTGTTCTGAAATAAGCTTTGTGAGTAAAGATAGCTAGGGAAGAAAGGGTATTTGAACAAACAAAAAAACGCAAGGTAAAGAAATAATGGTACTTCCCGCTGATAACAAAAATAAATAAATAAATAAATAAAATAAATAAAATAAAGCTTAATTTATAATGAAGGAGACATTATTTTGTCTTATTAGTTTTAATGATTGCAAGCTGATTATTACTAAATGATGATGGTGACAAAAGATTAATAATTTATTAATGAGTACATGGTGTTATATTGATTGACAATTACAAATATATTGCATGAATGTAAAAGATAATAATGAATGATATTTAGCACTGTACACCTTCAAAGTGATTTGCAAAACATTAGCTAATTAAGATTTGGCAGATGACAGAAATAAATATTGGATATAATGTCCTAGAGATATTGGGCCGAATTTATCCCTGGTGTAATTCCATTGACGTTAACTGATTTACATCAGAGATAAATTTGGGGCATTAAGATCCTTACCAGGACTTAGTATCAGCATGTTATGCACAACCTGTATAGAATTTATCCCACTTTTTACTGAGTGCATGATGGGACAGAACATTTGATGGGAGTTTAGTCATTTTTATGTCACCCTCCAATCAGGCTGTATGTATTCAATAAAGCTGTTTGGCCGAGATCCTCAAAGGTATTTGGGCTCCTAAACTCCACTGATTTCAATGAGAATTAGGAACCCAAATACCTTTGAGGATCTTGGCCCTGTTCCATTGCTATTTGGCAACTCTTGGCTTGTCAGTCCAACATATAACCTCAACATTAAGGCAAAGGTAATATTAACAAAATGCCAATCTTCTATTTGGGTTTTATAAACTTCTTTACACCTGTCATAACTATAAAGGGAAGGGTAACAGCTCTCCTGTGTACAGTACTATAAAATCCCTCCTGGCCAGAGACTCCAAAATCCTTTTACCTGTAAAGGGTTAAGAAGCTCAGGTAACCTGGCTGACACCTGACCCAAAGGACCAATAAGGGGACAAGATACTTTCAAATCTTGGGGGTGGGAGTGGGGCGGAAGGCTTTTGTTTGTGCTCTTTGTTTTTGGTAAGTTGTTCGCTCTTGGGACTAAGAGGGACCAGACATCAATCCAGGCTCTCCACATCTTTCTGAACAAATCTCTCATATTTCAAACTTGTAAGTAAACAGCCAGGCAAGGCGTGTTAGTTTACCTTTGTTTTCTCAACTTGTAAATGTACCTTTTACTAGGGTGTTTACCTCTGTTTGCTGTAACTTTGAACCTAAGGCTAGAGGGGGGTCCTCTGGGCTCTTTAAGTTTGATTGCCCTGTAAAGTTATTTTCCATCCTGATTTTACAGAGATGATTTTTACCTTTTTCTTTAATTAAAAGCCTTCATTTTAAGAACCTGACTGATTTTCCTTGTTTTTAGATCCAAGGGGGTTGGATCTTGATCCACCAGGAGTTGGTGGAAGGGAGGAGGGGGAATGGTTAATTTCTCCTTGTTTTAAGATCCAAGGGGTTTGGATCTGTATTCACCAGGGAATTGGTGAAGAGTCTCTCAAGGCTACCCAGGGAAGGGAATTAGTCTCTCAAGGCTACCCAGGGAGTGGTGGCAGCGGACCAGATCTAAGCTGGTAGTTAAGCTTAGAAGTTTCATGCAGGCCCCCACATTTGTACCCTAAAGTTCAAAGTGGGGAAGCAGCCTTGACAACACCTTTATCAAGTATTTTATACATATAATTATAAGAATGTTATAGCAAAAATGTTAAAAATATAACAATTTTGCTATGTGTGGTTATCCCACCTTTGGCTGCCAAACACAACAAAGTGTCATGAAAATGTAATACCCTCAAAGTGTCTGCAGAAACTTGCATTTAAAATTCATTTTGGTTTAATTTTTTATATGCTTTTCTTTTATGTTATGTTAAAGGGAAGTAATGGTTGTTAAAGTTTGTGCTTCTAAACAGTTAACGAAAGTGGAATTGGTATCACCAGCAAATTAACTTTAAAAAGTTTGGGTAAAAATTCTGTTACTAACTTTTTTGCTAAAACAGTGCTCAACAGGGGAAAGCAATACATCTTCTCATAAAAGGTTGTGAGCATCTATTTTAGCAGTCAAGCATTATATTTAGTATAGGGCTGTCAATTGCAGTTAACTAAGACGATTAACTCAAAAAAATTAACTGCGATTAAAAAAATTAATCACGATTAATTGCACTGTTAAACAATCGAATGCCAACTGAAATTTATTAAATATTTTTGGATTTTTTTTCTATATTTTCAATTATATTGATTTCTATTACAACACGGAATGTGTACAGTGTACTGTACAGTGTACAGTGTACAGTACTCACTTTATATTATTTTTGATTACAAATATTTGAACTGTAAACTGATAAACAAAAGAAATAGCATTTTTCAATTCACCTCATACAAGTACTGTAGTGCAATCTCTATCACGAAAGTGTAACTTACAAATGTAGATTTTTTTGTTGTTACATAACTGCAGTCAAAAACAAAACAATGTAAAACTTTAGAGCCTACAAGTCAACTCAGTCCTACTTCTTGTTCAGCCAATTGCTAAGAGAAACAAGTTTGTTTACATCAGGGGTTCTCAAACTGGGGGTTGAGACCCCTTAGGGGGTCATGAGGTTATTACATGGGGGGTCGCGAGTTGTCAACCTCCACCCCAAACCCCGCTTGCCTCCAGCATTTATAATTGTGTTAAATATATAAAAATGGGGGGTTGCACTCTGAGGCTTGCTATGTGAAAGGGGTCACCAGTATAAAAGTTTGAGAACCACAGGTTTACACTGATGGGAGATACTGCTGCCTGCTTCTTATTTACAATGTCACCTGAAAGTGAGAACAGGCTTTCGCATAGCACTTTTGTAGCCGGCGTTGCAAGGTATTTATGTGCCAGATATTCTAAGCATTCGTATGCCCCTTCATGCTTCAGCCACCATTCCAGAGGACATGCTTGCATGCTGATGATATTTGTTAAAAAATAGTGTGTTAATTAAATTTATGACTGAACTCCTTGGGGGAGAATTGTATGTCTCCTACTCTGTGTTTTACCTGCATTCTGCCATATATTTCATGTTATAGCAGTCTTGGATGATGACCAAGAACATGTTGTTTGATTTACGAACACTGTCACTGCAGATTTGACAAAACGCAAAGAAGGTACCAATGTGAGATTTCTAAAAATAGCTACACAGCACTCGACCCAAGGTTTAAGAATCTGAACTGCGGTCCGAAATCTGAGAGGGATGACATGTGGAGCATGCTTTCGGAAGTCTTAAAAGAGCAATACTCTGATGCAGAAACTACAGAACCCGAACCATCAAAAAAAATAAAAATAAAAAAAAATCAACCTTCTGCTGGTGGCATCTGACTCAGATGATGAAAATGAACATGCATCGATCTGCTCTGCTTTGAATTGTTATCAAGCAGAACCTGTCATCAGCATGGCGACATATCCTCTGGAATGGTGGTAGAAGCATGAAGGGACATATGAATCTTTAGCACATCTGGCACGTAAATATCTTGCGACGCCGGTTACAACAGCGCCATGAGAATGCCTGTTCTCACTTTCCAGTGACATTGTAAGCAAGAAGCATGCACCATTATTTCCTGCAAATGTAACCAAACTTGTTTGTCTGAGCGATTGGCTGAAATAGGACTGCGTGGACTTGTAGGCTCCAAAGTTTTACATTGTTTTATTTTTGAATGCAGTTTTTTTTTGTACATAATTCTACATTTATAAGTTCAACTTTCATGATAAAGAGATTGCACTACAGTACTTGTATTAGGTTAATTGAAATATACTATTTCCTTTGCTTATTACAGTGCAAATGTTTATATTAAAATTAAATAGAAAATGAGCACTGTACACTTTGCATTCTGTGTTGTAATTGAAATCAATATATTTGAAAATGTAGAAAACATCCAAAAATATTTAAATAAATGGTATTCTATTATTGTTTAACAGTGCAATTAATCACGATTTTTTTAATCGCTTGACAGCCCTAATTTAGTATAAAATATTAGTAATGCACCTCAAGTGAAAATAAATGTCTATACAACAATTGCAAAAGTAAAGCTTGTGTTATAAAAGACTTGGTCCCTATTACATTGTAACGAAACTAAGTTAATCTGTGTATTTTGGGTTACTGAAAACAAGAAAAATGTAAACAAGCAAAAACTGTATTAAGTTAACTAACTTAAGCTGTTTAAGGTTGCATCCCACAGACCAAAGACACCAGAAGATATCACACCACAAAGACACCAGAAGATATCACACCACAAAGACACCAGAAGACATCAGTATACAGTGAAGGAATCCCCAAGAGTCAAGAAAAGCAAAATGAAGTGCTTTATAAATAAGACACTGGTCAACTACACCTCAGTCTACCATATATGGCCAATTAAGTTGGCAATCAGCTAGAAACCACTAGCTGGACCAGGTTAAACTGTCATTTAATTTGAATTTGGCTATTGTATAAAAGCATGTGTATTATTGCTGTATTACTGCATTATTGCTGTATTGTTGTATTATTGCTGTACAACATTTACAATGTGCATAACATTGCTAAACTATTTAACCAAAACACAGGTAAAAATCAATAAATGAATGGCAGGAAACAACATGAAGTCAAGAAAAAGAAATTGGTAAAGAAATTAAGTTACATAGTAATTACAAATTAGGTAAACAAATTCCCTGTTAGTAATAGTCACAATTTGGGGTCAGTGACACTGCATCCTAACTGAGAAACGTAATTCAAAAACATCTCGTTCAGTGTCTGGGTACTAATACTAAATCCTAGCACGGCAATATTTAATATATTGGTTACTGTCTATTCTGTAGATTATCTGGAAAACAGCATCTATAAGAAACAACTGGATCTATGTCAACTACTGGTGTATCACAGAACCGCGCAACCAATGGAACAGAGAAGCCAGCCGCTCCTGTTTCCTGCCCAGAAAAGCTTACCAGAGGGTGACAACCAGCAGTAAGGGTAACCTATAATATGGATGGACAGTACTGTGTTGTAACTAATTATAAAAATATTATACGTAAAGGCCTCATTTGTAATGTCACTACTCCAAATTTTTGTTTTACTTCTTAGATACATAGCACTATGGGACACATAATTTATTATTTTATTATACTGTAATAATACCTAGCCCAGTATATCAAAACACTCAGCCTCTACTAATGATACAGGTGGTTACTATAATTGCCCTAAAAGGAGTGTGTGGCTATCTGTGGTACAAAAGTAAAAGGGCCAGACTACAACACCAGACTGGAAAAGGATTGTCATGCTTGGATATAAGGTGGTGTCATATGTGCACACACATACTATACATATATACCCATATAAACTACACATATAGTTTATGTGCCCCCAAGGATCAATTATAAAACTACATTCCTCAATAAAAGTCCTGGGCCTAACATTCCCAGGCCCACCATAAAAAACTAAACACAATTAAAAAATAAAATCTGTCCATCAGTCGTACAAGGGAATGTGCAGCCCAAGGGACAGATGGGGCATGAATGGATGAATGATAAAGTGAGGTGGCCATATAACAGTATTTAGTCCACTGGATCATCTTCAGTCCATGCATTATGCTTGTCTGGGATGATGGGTAAATGTCCTCCCCATAAAAAGACAAAAAATGGGGGAATGTAGTAGAAAGAGAGACCTGAAGCATGGGCCTGGTGCAAGGCCTGAGGCCTGAACCAAAGTCAGCAAAAGTTATGCTATGAGCAACAGTCAGACCCTAGCAAAAGCAGCTGCTTGCCTGCAAGTCAGTGTCTGGTACACGAACTCGGCACCACTAGGTAGCATTGCTAAAACATACTGAATATGTAACACATTCCACCTGGCCAGCACAAGAACACCCCAACCTAACACACGATAAAATGGTTAGACAGAAATGATGAATAGTGATATTTTTTCTGAAACATTATTCCTGGGGGCATTCTGCACCAAAAAATTAAAAATTCTGCACATAGCATTTTAAAATTCTGCAAATATGTCAAAATAATACTAGATAATCACGCCAGTTTCAGTTATTTTGGTAATTTATTTCAAAATACCTGTCAGCAAATATGTCTGTAACAATACAGACACATACAAATTTCCCCCCAGGAGTAGAGAGTTAAAGAAACCCCTATGACAACCCAGTTCCTGTTTCTCTGCCACCTTCCGCCCCCTCCAAGCCCAGCCATGGGGCCCCCACTTGCTCAGATACCCACACTCCCTCCCCACCAGAGCCCAGCCATGTCCCCAGCCCCCCAACCCAGACACAAGCCCCCCTCCCTCCCCAGAGCCCAGGGATCCAGAGGGAGAAACAGCCTGATGTTGGGTCCCAGCTTGCATGGCGTTTCCTGCGCGCCGCCCTCTCCTTCCCTCAGGGCATGCTGGGAACTGCAGCTGCCAGGAACCCTCTAGCTCCCTAGGGGCTATCAAGGGGAGGTAACAAACATGTCATGAAACACATAAGGTGATACCTACGTTATTTATCCCAGCTGTTTGTCTCAGTCTATAAATGTTGGGATACCTTGCTTTAACCTTTCGTCCAGCCTAGGGGGCAGTGGAAAGTCCTGCCACTGACTGAGCTGTGTCTGTCGGCACAGGCATACATGTGCTGGTGTAAGCATTGATCCAGGAACCTAGGACTGTGCTTTGTTGGCAATAAACCTGACTGAGTTCCTTCACTACTAAAACAGGTCTTGTGGTCTCATTGGGCAGTTCGATCGGAGCCTGCTGTATGGGCTAACTGGCCAGAGCCAGTGTGGCACACAGAAAGAACACATGTATGCAGCCGATCATCTGATGACGTTCAATACTTGGCTTGTCAACCCAAAACATAACCAGCACCCATGGGAAAGAAGCAATCATAATCAGCATGTTGTGTGTATGAATTTAATAATGATAATATTAGTAACACAAGATGTCAGATAGGGTCAATTGGAATTATTTAATGAAAGATTATTAGTACGATACGGGAGAGTAGCACAATATGGGATACAGAAAGAAAGGCATAGTTTACTAAATCCTCTGTAACTGGTGAAGCAATAGCAACTTGTCCACTTTCAGCATAGCTAACTTTTCCTTTTTATAGGGTATGGGACAAAGATATTCCTTTGGGGAGAAGAGAAGCTAATTTCCCACAGTTGATCCCACTATGTGTTGTTTTCGATATCTCAGTTTACGTAATTACTTATGGAACTTTTTTTATGGTATCACAGTTCACATGCCTGATAGGGATTTCTAATCCAGTCATTATTACTAAGAACATGTGTGGCAACTAGCAATTCCTAATGAGTTATAAACACCTTTCAAGGGGTCATTATTTAATAAATCACAGAAAACAATAACAAATATCTCTTACCAATCACAGAACATATTTGGATAAGTACCTGTTATTTATCACACTGTCCTAGTGAAGTGATGAGTCATCCCTGAATTATAGCCTAATTAAACGACATGTGGAAATGAGTCTTTCTTGTGTTAGGCTCCAGCCAATCCATAAGTCAGGAGCTGGTCTTGTGACTCTCAGAGCAGGTACATACCTTACAGGATTAGAAACAGCAGCTCAGTTTGCTCAACATTGCTCCATGGGGTGGAATGCTACTCTGCCTGATGTGACAGATTCTGCAGGCCTCAGCCCAGCTTTTGCTCCAGTCTTGTCTCTAGTCTTGCTCCAGCCTGGCTCCCAGCTCTGCACTTGCCGTGTTCCAACCCTGCTTTTGGCTTCTGATTTCAGTGCTGACCCGTAGGCCTGACTAACATTGTTCCAACCCCTAGGCATGACCAGCCTCGCCTTGGTTTCTGACAGTCTTGCGTTGTTTTTACAACACACATCTGTCATAAGAGCCTCTGACACTTTTTGGGGCTAGCCGAGGTGACCAGGTGAATCACTACCACTTGCTCACAGCAGGACAGGGACTCCTCTGCACCCACCAGAAGAAACTCTCCCCAACTACCAGCTAATGGCAACATAAGCGCTCTGTTCCAGGCTCCACAAGCCCTGCCCTCTGTCTATGCAGGCTAGCAATTTACACACCCCACTTTGTTACACTTGAGTGCCCAGTCCCTTATCTTCATCTGCAGTATACACTGATTCACTGTCTCCGGTGAAGCAGTGCACCCCAGTCCAGTGGCTTCCCCTCAGCTCAACGCTCTCTTGAGCGCAAGTTACTTAGACAAGTCTATAGTAAAACCAGATTAAAGTTTATTTAACAGAGCTTGAGATAGCAATTCAAATAAAAGCAAGGATAAGGATTTGGAAACATAAGGTTACAGGAAAAAGAAAAACATAAGATGCAATCTAGAGCCTATACTTACCAACAGGTTACTTTCCTGTCTAACAATGTATTTCTCACCCAAAAGTTATTCCTTGCAGTGCTTGTCCATGAGACATTCCTTCTGGCAGAGAGTCTCCTCCTGTGATGGGTAACAACTTCTGTTGTTTCTTCTGCTCTTTTACCAATACAGACTATTGTCTCTTAGGGCTTGTCTTCACTACCCCCCCGGATCGGCGGGTAGAAATCGATCTCTCGGGGATTGATTTATCGTGTCTTGTCGGGATGCGATAATCAATCCCCGAATCGATGCGCATACTCCACTAGCCCAGGTAGGAGTAAGCGCTGTCGACGGGGGAGCCGCAGCGGTCGATTTGCCGCCGTCCTCACAGCGGGGTAAGTCGGATCAGATACGTCAAATTCAGCTATGCTATTCCCTTAGCTGAATTTGCGTATCTGAAATCGATCCCCCCCGTAGTGTAGACATAGCCTTAGTCCCCCCCCCCCGCCCTTCAGAGAGCCCTCCTGGGGTTCTTGTTCAACTCTCTACCTGGACCAGAAACCCAGAAACTAAACAAAGTGCTGTCTCCATAGATGTCCATTGTTCTTAACGTTGTTTGAATTAGCGCTGAACCTGCCTTGCCTCAGGTGATAAGTCTCACTTCAATAGTTTTGCCAGCTCATATTCTACATTTGACATATCTCACAAACTGTTTCCCATACAAACATCTTGTAATAACCATGACAATCAGCTAGTTCTTAGCTTTCGGCAGAGACCACACATGACCCCTTTTGATGTAGTATCAAGAAGATGGTTTGACATAGACGTACCCTGCCTGGGTATGCAGGGGCATGTCTGTGTCACACAGGTATCCTTTGTTAGTCACCAGAGATCTCTTTCTGGACATGTGGACACAATTCTCCATGGGTTAACAGGGTCAGATTAAAGGTTATGCACATTCTGTTATTAACTACATGCATTTCTTCATTTGCTCATCCACTATGGTTTTACCCAAAGTACAAAGAACTTTTCAGTTTGATATGTATAAAGCACTAAATTTGTAATAAAAAAACACATTGGTTTATACATGGAAAGGATTTTAGTTAGTGGTTGTTATGGTTGTGAGAGGACGGGAAGTACCACCTTAGAACCAGGAAAGACCTCCATATTTACAGTCAGGGTGGCCCAAAAACATACATAAGAATGACCATGCTGGCTCAGACCATCATTCCATCTGGGACTGTTTCTTGTCTCTTCTAGTTGTCAGTGTAAGGTTCTTCAGCTGGGGATGCAAGAAATGTCATAGAGGACAACTATGGAATGACATCCACATAGGGAAACTTCTTTTCTAATGTCATTAGAAGTGATTGGCATATACCCTGAAATATGAGGGTTTCTCACTCTTATACATTTTTTTCCTCCTAGCTAATGTTGCTGTGGATGTTCTCATTATCCATATAAATATTTAATCCTTTTGTGAATTGTACTAAGCTTTTGCTCTCAATGTCTTGTGGGAATAAATTCCACAGTTTAATTGTGTTATGTCAAAGAGTATTTCTCGTTATCAGTTTTAAAGTATTTACTTTTGAATTTAATTTAATGACCCCTTGCTCTAGCATTATGAAAAAAGGTAAATTAGAGTGCCAGAATTACCTTCACATTTTATTTACCTCTATTATATCCTCTCTTATGTAAATTGTCTCTAAACCAAGCAGCACCAATCATTTCACTCTCTCTTCATATCAAAGTCCCTCACCCACGCTAACTGCTGAGCAAGTTGCTATCTGCTGGAAAGTGTAGTAAACTGGTTTGTATATATAAATATATATATTAGGGCTGTCAAGCAATTAAAAAAATTAAACAATAATAGAATACCATTTAGTTAAATATTTTGGATGTTTTATACATTTTCAAATATATTGATTTCACTTACAACACAGAACACAAAGTATACAGTGCTCACTTTATATTTATTTTTATTACAAATATTTGCACTGTAAAAACAAAAGAAATAGTATTTTTCAATTCCCCTCATACAAGTACTGTAGTGCAATCTCTTTATCGTGAAAGTTGAATTTACAAATGTAGAATTATGTCCAAAATATAACTGTATTCAGAAATAAAACAATGTAAAACTTGAGAGCCTACAAGTCCACTCAGTCCTACTTCTTGTTCAGTATCAGAGGGGTAGCCGTGTTAGTCTGAATCTGTAAAAAGCAACAGAGGGTCCTGTGGCACCTTTGAGACTAACAGAAGTACTGGGAGCATAAGCTTTCGTGGGTAAGAACCTCACGGTTCTTACCCACGAAAGCTTATGCTCCCAGTACTTCTGTTAGTCTCAAAGGTGCCACAGGACCCTCTGTTACTTCTTGTTCAGTCAGTCACTCAGACAAATATGTTTGTTTACATTTGCAGGAGATAATGCTACCTGCTTCTTGTTTACAATGTCACCTGAAAGAGAGAACAGGAGTTCACATGGCACTGTTGTACCCAGCGTCGCAAGATATTTACATGCTAGATGCGTTAAAGATTCACATGTCCCTTCATGCTTCATCCACCATTTTAGAAGACATGCATCCATCCTAATGAGGAGTTCTGCTTGATAATGATCCAAAACAGTGCAGACCAATGCATGTTCACTTTTATCATCTGAGTCAGATGCCATCAGCAGAAGGTTGATTTTCTTTTTTGGTGGTTTGGATTCTGTAGTTTCCACATTGGAGTGTTGCTCTTTTAAGACTTATGTAAGCATGCTCCACACCTCATCCCTCTCAGATTTTGGAAGTCTCTTCAGATTCTTAAACCTGAGGTCGAGTGCTGTAGCTATCTTTAGAAATCTCACATTGGTAGCTTCTTTGCGTTTTGTCAAATCTGCAGTGAAAGTGTTATTAAAATGAACAACAAGTGCTGGGTCATCATCCGAGACTGCCATAAATGAAATATATGGCAGAATGTGGGTAAAACAGAGCAGGAGACATACTAATCTCCCCCAAGGAGTTCAGTCACAAATTTAATTAATGCATTATTTTTTTAATGCGTGTCATCAGCATGCAAGCATGTCCTCTGGAATGGTTGCGGAAGCATGATAGGGCATACAAATGTTTAGCATATCTGGCACGTAAATATCTTACAATGCCGGCTACAAAAGTCCCATGTGAACGCCTGTTCTCACTTTCAGGTGACATTGTAAATAAGAAGCGGGCAGCCTTATCTCCCATAAATGTAAACAAACTTGTTTGTCTTAGTGATTGGCTGAACAAGATGTAGGACTGTAGGCTCTAAACTAAAGTTTTATGTTGTTTTGTTTATGAGTGCCGTTATGTAACAAAAAGAACAGGAGTACTTCTGGCACCTTAGAGACTAACAGATGCATATAGAATGGAACATATATTGAGGAGATATATATACACACATACAGAGAGCATAAACAGGTGGGAGTTGTCTTACTTAATTGGCCTCTCAGAGTTGGTAAGACAACTCCCACCTGTTTATGCTCTCTGTATGTGTGTATATATATCTCCTCAATATATGTTCCATTCTATATGCATCCGAAGAAGTGGGCTGTAGTCCACGAAAGCTTATGCTCTAATAAATCTGTTAGTCTCTAAGGTGCCACAAGTACTCCTGTTCTTTTTGCGGATACAGACTAACACGGCTGCTACTCTGAAACCTGTTGGACTCTTGAGTGAGTCTCCCTGCTTCCTTTGGACAATTTGGGACCACAATGAGGTAATGCTCACCTGACCCTGAAGCGGGGGGGAGCAAAGCCAAGAAGGAAGAAAGAACATGATAAGAGGGAAAAACGTTTGCCATGTTCTTCCTCTCTCTTCCATCTCCATCTATAGACATCACCACCAAGTGACTGAAGCGCTGATCAAAGGGGAGAGCCTGGCTGAAGGGCAACCAGCCAGCCTGTGGTGAGAAGCATCTAAGTTTGTAAGGGCACTGAAAGTATTAAGATCAGCTTAGAATGCATTTTGCTTTTATTTCATTTGACCAAATCCGACTTGTTGTGCTTTGACTTATAATCACTTAAAATCTATCTTTTGTAGTTAATAAATGTTTGTTTATCCTACCGGAAGCAGTGCATTTGGTTTGAAATGTGTCAGAGACTCCCCTTGGGATAACAAACCTGGTGCATATCAATTTCTTTGTTAAATTGACAAACTCATATAAGCTTGCTGCGTCCAGCGGGCATAACTGGACACTGCAAGACGGAGGTTCCTAGGGTTGTATCTGAGACTGGAGATATTGGCTAGTGTCATTCGGTTGCACAATCCAAGCAGCTTACATGCCAGAGGCAATGCATGAACAGCTCAGGAGTGGGAGTTCTCACAGCAGAGCAGGGTAAGGCTGGCTCCCAGAGTCAAGGACTGGAGTGACCTAGCAGATCACCGTTCCAGATAACACCAAGAGAATGTCACATAGGCTGAGAAAGATACCAAGGGAAGTGGTACCATAGAAAGTCCATCTCTTGGACCTTTAAAAACCATACTAGGCAAAGCATTTGAAAATATATTTTAGGGAGTAATCCTGCCCTGACAGGGACAGGTATCAGATGATTGAATAGATCCCTTTGATCTTTAACTTCTATGACCTACAAGGTCCCTTCCAGCCTTAATTTGTGATCCGATTCTATGACCATTGTTTATATATGTGACTAAATCACCAAAAAGTAACAAGAGTAATTCAAATATGTTATTTAGCCTTAAAAAGCAATCAGATGAGTCTCAGGAGTTTTAAAACTCCATCTATTACTGCAACCATGTACTTTAAATAGTTAATCGATTACATGTATCTGGTTACTTTAACAGCCCTCTGGTTAAAATATGAGTTTGTAAATACTTTTTGAGAAAATCTGTTCTATTGTATTCTGCATAGGTTCTTATACTGCACACACCACCATATTATCTGAGTGCCTTCCAGTATGCATTAAATGACATGATTAACATGTCATGTGTTGTTTGTTCTCTCAACCTCTTCCCCAGGCGGGGAATGATACTCACATATGTGGAACTCTCTGAGATATGTAGATGAAAAGTGTTAAATATTATAATAAACGAAAGGAACATTTTAGACTTAATTTACTATACACAATGTATAGAATCACTCTCTCATGAACAGTCTTTCTATTTTACAATTCTTCATTTTGCTTCAAAATGTGGGGGCATTGGGAAGCTATGAACTCCATAATGTCCGATTACATGCGCACATAATGTCTGGATGATGCAGCAACTTTGCTGTGTTATAGGGAGTAATGCCTAGAAATTCATAGTAATAATACCCCCGCTGTTTATCAGGGATTGAAACACTGTGGGAAGTAAAGACCATCCCCCTGGGAGAAATGAGTATCAGAGGGGTATCCGTGTTAGTCTGTATCCACAAAACAACAAGGAGTCTGGTGACACCTTAAAGACTAACAGATTTATTTGGGCATAAGCTTTCATGGGTAAAAAACCTCACTTTTTCAGATGCATATAATGGCACATGAAGAGAAGGGAGTTACCTTACAAGTGAAGAACCAGTGTTGACAAGGCCAATTCAGTCAGGGTGGATGTGGTCCACTCCCAATAATAGATGAGGAGGTGTCAATACCAAGAGAAGGAACATTGCTTTTGTAGTGAGCCAGCCACTCCCAGTCCCTGTTCAAGCCCAAATTAATTGTGTTACGTTTGCAAATGAATTGTAGCTCTGCAGTTTCTGTTTGAAGTCTGTTTTTGATGTTTTTTTGTTGAAGGATAGCTACTCTTAAATCTGTTATTGAATGTCCAGGGAGATTGAAGTGTTCTCCTACTGGCTTTTGTATGTTACTATTCCTGATGTCTGATTTGTGTCCATTTATTCTTTTACGTAGAGACTGTCCGATTTGGCCAATGTACATGGCAGAGGGGCATTGCTGGCACATGATGGCATATATCACATTAGTAGATGTACAGGTGAATGAACCCCCGATGGTGTGGCTGATGTGGTTGGGTCCTATGATGGTGTCGCTAGAGTAGATATGGGGACAGAGTAGGCAACAGGGTTTGTTACAGGGATTGGTTCCCGGATTAGTGTTTCGATGGTGTGGTATGTAGTTGCTGGTGAGTATTTGCTTCAGGTTGTGGGGCTGTCTGTAAGCGAGGACTGGCCTGCCTCCCAAGGTCTGTGAGAGTGAGGGATCGTTTTCCAGGATAGGTTGTAGATTGTTGATGATGTGCTTGAGAGGTTTTAGCTGGGGCCTGTACGTGATGGCCAGTGGTGTTCTGTTATTTTCCTTGTTGGGCCTTTCCTGTAGTAGGTGACTTCTGAGTACCCATCTCGCTTTGTCAATCTGTTTCCTCACTTCCCAAGGTGGGTGTTGTAGTTTTAAGAATGCTTGATAAAGATCTTGAGTTTTTTACTCAGTTTAACAATCTGTACAGTAGGAAAATAGGTTATGTTTAAAATTGTGTTAGCTAACCTGTTTTAACTAGCACATTTTAAAACACTTATGTGGACAGGGCATTAATACCTCTAAAATGTGTTAGCTCGCCCAGCTGTACTTTGTCTACACTAGATACTAAATGATGGTTAAAACAGATTAATAAGCATGTATTTGCTAACATGTTTTAAAACACAGCCTGTTCTAAGATTAAGAGGCGCTTGCAATTGCAAGAAAAAAGGGGGGACTAACAGTGGCAAGTAATATGTTTGTTTTATCTCTGAAAATTCTCCAGAATCAAATAAAGATGCTTCACTCACTAATGAGACCAAAACTTTTAAATGATGGGTAGGAAAGCTGAAGAATTTGGAAGAGAGAAAGCAGAGTTCTTATTCACTGACACTTTTAAAGGATCCTTATAAGGTCGTTTCCAGGAAGAATAAATAATGATCTCAGATGTTATCCAGTAAAACCATATTCTTCACATTATGAAAGTGAATATAATTGGATATGCTTTAATAACTACATAAGTGATTTAACATTTTTAAATGTCTAAACTATTTCCCTGACTCTGAATACTGTAACCAAAAGTGGGAATTCCCAATATGCTGCTGAAGCAGTGCCAGGTCTGCAATTTTCTTATTACCATTAGGTAAAGAAAATTGACAATTTTCTATTTTTCTTTTCTCTGATTTAGCAGTACTTGCTAAACATCAATATACTAGGATGGCAATCGGTTTCTATCATAAGTATTCACAGGGGGCCCATAGTTCTGATATTTAAGTTCCAAATAAAGCACCCAATAATGTTCTCCTATGAGGAAAACCAGCAGGAGGGGGCCTAAGGACTTGTCCACAAAATTCTCAGATCCTGAGGGATAAGCAACAGGCCCAGTGCAGATGGCCTGTGCAGATGGCCTGTCTCTCCCATCATTCCCTAGCTCTCTAAAGATTTCTGCAGCATCTTAAGGGTTCTGCCACCTTTTAAAAGGGATTTTTCCAACAAGGGCCTTGAAAATGTAATACAGATGCCTGAGCTTTTCAGGGATGGTTGAGGGCATAATTTGTAGGGCTGTCAATTAATCACAGTTAACTCATGTGATTAACTCAAAAAATTAATTGCGATTAAAAAATTAATCGCACTGTTAAACAGTAGAATACCAATTGAAATATATTAAATATTTTTGGACGTTTTTCTACATTTTCAAATATATTGATTTAAATTACAACACAGAACAAAGTGAACACTGCTCACCTTATATTATTTTTATTACAAATATTTGCACTGTAAAACTGATAAAAGAAATAGTATTTTTCAATTCACCTCATACAAGTACTGTAGTGCAATCTCTTTATCATGAAATCGCAACTTACAAATGTAGGCTTTTTTGTTACCTAACTGCACTAAAAAAAAAAAGTAAAACTTTAGAGCAGAGGTTCTCAAACTTATTTGGCCTACCGTCCCCTTTTCAGAAAAAAAATTACTCAGCGCCCTCCTGGAAACCTACCTTCTTTAAGCGAACAAACAGAAAGATGCAGTGATAAATTTGCGTTCTTTTATGTATCTATATTTCTACCTACGTCCTACAATATAGTAAAGAAAGATGTGTTATTAGAATATCGCCCATGACATCAGGTATACAGTGGTTTTTGCATAAGACTACAAAAGACAACCAAACTAAAATCCTAATTAAACTAATAAACTGGGTTTTGCTTTGCTCAGCATTAGATATATGTATTTGAGATTAAATTGTCAAATATCAAACTAAATTTATCAAGAAATAATTAATTTAAAAAATAATCAATATGCAATTAAAAATCAGTTAATAGTTTTAATTTAGTTTGCCCTTATTTAAATAATTGTACCTTAACACATGCCTTATTTACCAATTAACACAGATGATTCGATATATATAAATAAATGTTAATAGTTAACAGTTTTTTACGATTTCATTCCCCTGTTTTCGTTAATATTGTAATAAAAATATGACAAATATATTGACTGTACACTTCAAATAGTACTGTACCGACACAAACCTGCTACGATTTTATTATTAGTAAGCACTAGAGACACAGAAACGTACGGTAGATATGTAAGAAAATGTATAAAAATACTCATGTAAATTGCTGTTTTATTGAAACAACGATAATACAGTTTGCTTTGTATGTGATCCGTAATCCGTAAAGATCGAAGGTATCGAATGTGAATAAAAAAATTTAAATACTTATTGCATTATTGTTAACTGCTTTTTACACAATTCAGAAACAATCTAAATTAGATTTCATACATGTCACCTATTTATAGTATCGTATTGTAAACAAGTCATTACACGCACATATTCCTGCTGATGCATGCTGGACTTCCCGACAATGCGCGACACGCTCGCCTGCCAACACTTGCTTGTTAAGAGCTGTTGGTGGACTTGACACCTGATTGGTTATAATTTGTGAATTTATTTGGAAAATAAAGTAATTACTATAACTTTAACTCTATGTTACACAACAGATGAAATATGTACGAACGTTTTTTCAAAATTTTCTTATATTCTCTTCTTTCTTTATGCTTCTGCCGCCCCCTTATTTTCATTCAATGCCCCCCAATTGCACCTGAGGCTACTACTGCCCCCCTGGATCGTTCCAGTGCCCCCCAGGGGGTGGTATCGCCCACTTTGGGAACCTCTGCTTTAGAGCCTACAAGTCCACTCAGTCCAACTGCTTGTTCAGCCAATGGCTAAGAGAAACAAGTTGTTTACATTTACGGGAGATAATGCTGCCCACTTCTTAATTACAATGTCACCTGAAAGTGAGAACAAGCATTCACATGGTACTTTTGTAGCTGGTGTTGCAAGGTATTTACGTGCCAGATGCGTGTGGAGGCTTGGAATAAAGTTGTGGTGAAGCCAGGTCATCATGCAATAATACCTCAAAGGATAAAAGTCCTGCTGTGAATCTGTAGGAGTATTTGAAGCTACCAATATCCAGGCAGGAATGCTGTTTAGTAGAATCCTCTTTCAAGCTGGATCAAATGGTTCTGTGTAAGAGCAATTAAAGTGACTGCCCAGGAAATGCAGCTGATGAAAAATCAGACCATGGGGACAGTGGTCAATGTAGCTGGTATCTCAAACCTCACAGGGGCCAGAGATCAAGAGCTGTGAAGTGGCCCAATCAGTAAAAGGACTAGGGTGGGGATGACTTGATGGAAGAAGCTGCAGAAGGCAACAAAAGGAAGTGATTAGAACAGCTGTTCTTACAGTATGCTAGTGTATTCTCCAAGAATAATGAAGAGTTTAGGAGAGATGATTGGGGGTAACATCAGATTGTGCTTAAGACAGGAAGTGCTCTTGTGAGGCACCCCCCCCCCCATCAGATTTCACTAGCGTATCAGGTTGTAGTGACAAATTGTCTCTGTGACACCCTATAGGCAGTGGTGTAGCCAGGTTCTAAGAGCAGGGGGAGCAAACACATAAAAAAAGTGGCCTCCCCCTTGGCTCCAGGGGGGAGGGTGGCGAGCCCGCTGCGGCTCCGCTCATCCTGGCGGCCAAAGCGCCGGAGGAGGGCGGCGAGCCCAGTCACGGCCCCGCTCTCGGGCCGGAGCGCTGCGCCTCCCCCCTCCAGGTGCCGCCCCAAGCACATGCTTGGTGGGCTGGTGTCTGGAGCTGGCCCTGCCTCCGGCCGTGCCACACCCCCCTTGGCTCCTCCGGCCGCATCCTCGCCTCGCTCCTCCAGTTGCGCCCCTTTGCTTTTTTTTTTCGCTTGGGTCTCACCTCTGCTCCGCCTCTGCCTCCCTGGGCCTGAGCGCACCGCCGCTTGCTTCTCCACCCCAGGCTTCCCGCACGAACAGCTGATTCGCGGGGGTGGGTGGGAGGGGGCAGAGAAGCAGAGCGGGTGGCGCTTCAGGGGAGGAGGCAGAGCGGAGGTGAGCTGGGGCTGGTGGGCGGGGCAGAGAGCTGCCGGTGGGTGCTCTGCACCCACCCACCAAATTTTGGAGCACCCATGAGTTGGCACCTAAGGCGCCACTTTTGGATATGTGCTCAGTGGGGGAGCAGACGCTTCCCCTGCTCCCCCCCTTAGCTACGCTAATGCCTATAGACTGTTTCAATTCCACAGAATGCCTTTTGGACCCATGAATGCATGAGGGATGTTCAGAGGGTAGTAGATGATCTAACCCAAATTTTGAGCAATCAAGACATCCTCACATACTTAGATGATGTGGGAAGAACATCTGGTAGGAGTGGAAAGGATTCTAAAGCTTTTTAAGCAGTCAGGGTTTAAACATTCAGGAAACAAATGACAGTTTCTGAGGAGCAGCATCACCTTCCAAGGATATGTAGTCAGTGAGATTGGGTTGGAACACCAACCACAGAAACTGAATGTTATAAAGGACTAAAGTTTCTACAAGCTGGGAGGAGGTACAGCCGTTTGTAGACCTCTGCAGATTCTATAGATTTGTAAAAAAATTTGCAGAGCGGGCAGCACCGTTATAGCAGCTAACCAGGGGTGGCCTTGTCTGGATGGAGGAAGATCAAAAAGTGTTTGAGTCACTGAAGGAAGGACTTCTAAATTATGCTGGGCTTAATTTCTCAGATCCAGCTCACCCATTTATAGTAACCTGTGATGCCTCAAAGGTTGCACTTGAACAAATTGATGAGCTCTGTACGTGGCTTTTGGTGGTAGTAAGTTAAATGAGAGGGAAACAAAATGTAAGATGATGTCACTCCTGTGCTATACTCCAGCCAATCCACAAGTTAGGAACTGATCGGGTGACTTTCAGGGCAGGTATATAAGCCTCACAGGAAGAACAGCAGCTCAGTCTGCTCAATGTCACTCCAGGGCTTGGAACTCTCTCCTGCCTTATGGGGCATCTGGTGCCACTAAGCCTTAGCTTGCTCCAGTCCTATTCCTAGTCTTGCTCTGGCCTTGCTCTTGCTCCCGTCCTGTTCTGGGTTTGCTCTCACTCTGGCTTCACTCAAACCCCACTCTGGACTCCCGATTCCAGCTCTGACTCTTGGCTCAGACCACTAGGCAAAACTGCCACAGTTCCAACCACTAGGCATGACCATCCCCATCACAGTTACTAACATCAAGTATTCAGCTACACAATTGGAGTATCTGGCTACTGTGGATCCCTTGAGGCCTATCATCCCAATTTACTAGGTACAGAATTCACTGTGAACATAGACCACAGTGCCCTGCAGAGGCTCCTTATCAAGCACAACCCAGAAGAATACCTGTGGAGATGGATTCACAGACAAGATGGTCAGGGATGCAACCCCATTATCTGGGTGTCCCTAAGCCTCTGACTGACAGATACTAGGACTGGATGACAGGGGGATGGATCACTTGATAATTGCCCTGTTCTATTCATTCCCTCTGAAGCATCTGCCATTGGTCTCTGGTGGGAGACAGGATACTGGGCTAGATGGACCATTGGTCTGCCCCAGTATGGCCATTCTTATGTTCTTATGTCTGTCTGTCTCTCTCTTCACCATAAACCTGGAAAGCAAAATGTGGTTACAGATGCTGTCAGCCAGGTGAGACCAATGAGAATAGAGTCAGACTGGTCTTATGAGGACATCTGGCAAAAACAGACTAAGGACTCTGAATTATGTTCAGTGTGCCAACAGCTCTACCAAAGGAGACCCAGACTAGGGAGGTTCAACGTAGCTCAGGAGCAATTATCCATTAATCCTGCTACCAACTTGGTGGTGTAGGAAGGTAACAGAAATGTCTTTCCAGTAATCTTGCAGAGAATGGTACTGAAGGGTCTTCATGATAACTGAGCAGCAGGCCATCTGGGTTATGAAGACACTGAGACTGGTATCCAACAGATTTTCTTGGTTGGGCTTGGAGGCAGATGGTAAGGACTGGATACTTTCCTGTCAAGAAAGGAAAGCACTGGCAAGGAGAGGCAGAACTCCTTTAGGGGAAAAACCCCAACCTAGTGAGCCCTAAAAGTGCATACAGTTTGACTTGAAAGGCCTGTTACAAGAAACACCATTTGAAAATCAGTATTTGTTAGTGTATGGCACCTTCTCAAATTATGGTGGCACAGCTACTGACAGATAAAACAACTGAGGCAGTTACAGTTGCAATGAAGAAACATGTAGTATTGTAGTTTGGCCCACCAAGCTGCATCTGCAATGATCAGGGGAAGGAATTTGAATCACAGTTATTACACAAGGTTTGCTGACAATTCCAGATAACCAAGGTGAGGACCAGTGTCTCTCATTTTGTGAGTAATGGGAGAATGGAGATAGTAAACTGCACCATTGGTTAGAATCTTAGTCAGTGAAGACCAATGAGACTGGGGTATGAAGACACCTTTTGTTGACTTTGCATATCCATCGCTCTTCTTTATTAGATTATTTCTGAAATAATATAATTATTATTGATATAATAGGCACCACACAAATTTGGTAGAATGATGATAATCAATGGGACATGGTAATACCAGTTTGCAAAATATAATGGAATGACAGAATAGATCATCCTGGTGGGGGAATGGCACTATATGTGATAGAAAGCGTAGAGTTAAATATAGTAAAAATCTTAAATGAATCAAACAATACCATAGAATCTCTATGGACAGAAATTCCATGCTTGAATTATAAGAGTATAGCTGTAGCAATATACAACCGCCCGACCAGGATGGTGATGGTGACTGTGAAATGCTCTGGGAGATTAGAAAGGCTACAAAAACAGAAAACTCAATAATAATGGGTGATTTCAACTACCACATATTGACTGGGTACATGTCATCTCAGAATGAGATGTGGAGATAGAATGTGTAGACATCATTAATGACTGCTTCTGGGAGCAGCTATTCCTGGAACCCACAAGGGGAGCAGCAACTCTTGATTTAGTCCTACGTGGAGCACAGGAGCTGGTCCAAGAGGTGAACATAGCTGAACCACTCTATAATAGCAACCATAATGTAATTAAATTTAACATCCTTTTAGGGGGGGAAATACCAAAGAAACCCATCACAGGAGCCACCGTTGCAGGATGAGTGTGGGGTGGGCTTGCTCTCCAAACCTCATTTTCTGGGGGGGACACTGTTTTTGCACCTTTGATTTCTTGGTTTTTTGGAGTATTCTTCTTAAACTCATTTGTCTCCATGGTATTTTTTTGAAGGGTGGGGGGCTCAGTTTCAGGTTTTGCCCTGGGCTCCCAAAAGCCTCTGTATGCCCCTGCGGTGGAGTCTTATATCAGTGACCTGAGGACAGCATTCCAGATGGTGGAGGTACAGATAAGCAGGAAACACAGGAGTCAGGAAAGAGAAGAATCATGTGCCCATCCAGGAAGGAGAGAAGGTGTGGCTACACAACTGGAAAATACCCCAAATGTACTCCTTTTTGGCTGGGACCTTGCATGGTAATTAAAAAAACGTAAACAACTTATCCTTGCTGATAATACTAGAAGGAAAAGCTCATCCCTTTGTAGCACATTGAGAACTGGTGGACAGATTCATTGACAGAAAGGGGAGGGCAAACACTGAGGATGCTCAACCACCATCCCAGAGGGAGGCAGAAGACGATTTGGAAGTACCCTAGCAGGTTCCTGTGGCTCCTGGCAGGAGACCAGTTGTGGAGGAAGAATTGCCAGGCTGTCCTTGGGATCTCAACACACTGCAGAGTTCATCAGACACAATGGATAGGACTGACCAAAAGGACATGACTCCTGCACTTGCTGATAATCTAGATCCAACTACTAGTGATGGTTCATTGACTGAATATAGGACTTGAGCAGACAGACCAATAGGAAACTTGTGTGTGTGTGGGGGAGATTCACTGGAATTCTTATTTAACTAGAGAGGGGAAAGTTGTAATGATTAGTGTAGGCAGTACCTCCACCACTAGATTGTGCTGTATCTTTATCTTAGTGTGTAGTTGTTGTGTGATATGTTATGTTGTTGTAGCTGACCTGGTTTAGCAGGAAGTTGAGTCCTGCTTGTGTGTGCTGGAGTTGGTATTTCCAGTGTTCCAATAAATCCCCGTGGTCCTATAAGTGAGTATTACAGCATATTTTATTCCTGTGAGATTTTGATTTCACTGTTCCCTTGCAACAAAAATATTTTGATGAAAAAGATGGCTGTGTGGAGCAATATGTTCATTGTGTCTCAGTCATCGGCGCCGACTCCGTGGGTGCGCCAGCGCTGGAGCACCTACGGGAAAAAAATAGTGGGTGCTGAGCACCCACCGGCAGCCCCCAGATCAGCGCCTCTCCCTCCCTCCCAGTGCCTCGCGCTGCAATCAGCTGTTCTGCGGCATGCAGGAGGGGAGAGAGGGCAGGGTGTGCTTGGGGGAGGGGGCAGGAGGAGGCAGGGCAGTGGCACTGAAACATTTTTAATAGTGGAGGTGCTGAAAGCCAGCCCCCTTACCCCATCCACCCCCTCTTGGCCCCCCAGAACTGAGGCCGGGAGCAAAGCCCTGGGTGCAGGGCGGCAGCAGATCCCCAGGCACGGGGTGCCCTCAGAGCCCTGGGTGTGGGGCTGGCAGCCGGGACCCTGGGTGCAGGGTGGCAGCTGAGCCCCGGGTAAGGGGCTGGCAGTTAGGAGCCTGGGGGTGCTGCAGCACCTCCCGCAACCCTAGTTCCCGTGCCTATGGGGCAGGGGCGGCATGGGGGTGGGAAGAGGCAGGGTGGGGCCTTGGGGGAAGCGGTAGAGTGGGGGCAGGGCTGGGATCGAGCACCCCCTGGCACATTAGAAAGTCGGCACCTGTGGTCTCAGTGGTTCCACATCAAATGTGCCTAGTTTATATGTAAAAAGGAGGTTTTTCTAACTCCCATCCCTGCCCCGCAAAAGGAACCTGGAATCTGAGAGTCAGGTTAGGTATTTTCCTTCTCATGTTTTGTCACCAGTAATAAATGTACTGTGGGCCAAATTATGTTCTCAATTACACCTGTGTAATATCGTCTTCGTATTATGGCCCCAGTGACATTTTTGCAACCTCGCTGCCTTCAACAGATTTGCGCAGCAATTGTAATTTAGTAAACAATTCTGTTGTTGATGCACACAAAATAGAATTTAACGCTCTGTTTTAGATGTGTTAGCGCCATAGTGCTGAGGAAAGAACTGCTGAGTAAGAGGATGCCATATTTATATAGTCATTTTTCAGAGAGCCACACTTTTAAAGTTTAAGAATTGGGAGCCAATAGAACGTGTAGGTATGCCAATGAGATACGCTTTTGGAAGTTTTTTTTCTCCTAAGTGGATGGACAGCTGAATGTGGCATTCAACACAAATACTCCTATTTCTAAATACATTCAGAAATTGGCAACACTATTCCTTATCCTGTTAGCCAGGTCCATGACTAGGACTCAAGGTGTTATTGCAATATAAATACATAAATAAATAATAAAGAATCACTGACAAGCAATCAGATTTTTCTTCTAGCACATTCATAATCTCTTTATTTTGTTGTGCAAATCATAGCAACTAATTCTTTTAAAGTGGTTTATATAATTATACAAATAATTTGGTTACAACCTTTATTATTTTGTAGTACACAGTCTCTGAAATGAATATGTGTAGACTCAATTCCATAAAGGATAGTACCTGTTCCTTTGAAATTCATAATTATTACTGTCAGACTACTGTGGTGTTAACTTGTGGTTCTTTTGGTAATTAGGAATTGCTGTAAATATTACTACATTCAAATATTTTGTTTTGGGAACAGCATTCCATGAAATTATTTAAAAGATTGTCTCTGCAAAACCAGCAAGAAGAGTCTTAACTATTAACAATTGTCCTAGGTGGTTTTGAAAAATATTTTAAAACATTTTGGCTACATTGCCACAGCTCTTACACGCAGGGGACTAAGCCCTGCCCCTCCACCCCTTTCTTCCCTACATGGCTGAATAAGGGCTGCTTAGGCCATGGCTCCAGCTCCTGTGGGAGAGCAAGAATGGCAAGAAGTGGAGAGTGAGAGGAGCCCAGGCTCTGTTCTCTCCACCTGCCAGCCAGAGTGGCTGGCTGGATGCACAGTGGGGAGCAAGCTGCATCAGGAAAAGAGGCTACCTGATATACTGCCCTCCCTCTCAGAGGATTGGGGAGCAGGGGAGAAACTGACTAAATTTGAGTCACAATTCATTCTCTGATCTGTTCCTAAGCTATGTGCTGCCACTTAGGGCACATTGTAAGCCACAGCTATCTGGAGAACTCTACTGCGTAAAGCATTTCAGTGAGCGGAGCAAGATTATTTTTCTTCACTAGCAAATTTTCAAACATCTTAAAGCTCTAATTACGTTTTTAAAATTGCAGTGGCGGGACACAAACCAAAGTTTTGGATGCCAGAATTTTTTTAGATCAGTGGCTCTCAACCTTTCCAGACTACTGTACCCCTTTCAGGAGTCTGATTTGTCTTGTGTACCTCAAGTTTCACCTCACTTTAAAAACTACTTGCTTACAAAATCAGACTTAAAAATACAAAAGTGTAACAGCAAACTATTACTGAACAATTGCTTACTTTCTCATTTTCCCCATATAATTATAAAATAAAATGATTGGAATATAAATATTGTACTTACATTTCAGTCTATAGTATACAGAGCAGTATAAACAAGTCATTGTCCGTATGAAATTTTAATTTCTACTGACTTCATTCGTGCTTTTTATGTAGCCTGTTGTAAAACTAGGCAGTATTTAGATGAGTTGATGTACCCCCTGGAAGACCTCTGCATACCCCTGGTTGAGAACCACTGCATTAGTGGACACTGGAATCCAAATGCAGACAGACTTGTTTTTAGGATTCTACTTATCCATAAATGGGACTTACCATACATAAAATACTTCAGAACAAATATTTAATTGTAAAGGATTATTTTTCCCTCTACCATTTCTATGTTTTAATTTGGCAGGCAAAATGATCTATAAAGAACAATATTAAGCTCCACTATTAGTTTCAAGTGATTATCTTTAAACTTTCTTGAAAAAAGAATTAAGGTGCATTAAGATATAATCAGATATCTACAACGTGCTCAAGCTGTTACTTCTATATTGCACTGCAAAACATATAAAAGCAAGTTCATACATTTCATCAAGTCAGCTATACAGCAGAGACTTCTATTAAACGTGTGTAGTGAGACGGTACTGTATCATTTTAATATGTTATCTAGATATGCAATGTTTGAATTTACACATTACTCTACAGTTATAGGTGCTACAAATAAGATGAATATGTGCACAGTACTTTAAAATGCATTGCAAATCCTTTCTGGTTTTATTGGCTATGGCAATTCCTCACACAGTCCAATCTGGTTAAATCATTCCTCCCATCATAATTAATTGAAGACTACAACATTCCCAATAGAGATCATTAAGGCTGTATTCAGATGATTGTTTCATTCGTCTGTGCATATTTCCCCAATGTTCCCACACCCAAAATCTTCCACATAGAAAGAAAAGTGTGGTGGCTCCAGAGGGTTCAGGAATCTTTTTTACAAATGAACAACTTTGGCCTGTGGATGCCTGCAATTAAATGTAGACTTAAAATAATAATACTTAGCACTTATATAGCTCTTTTCATCTGTGTAACTATTATTTGCATTGTGGTAGAAGCCATAGTCTCCAGGCTCCATTGTGACAGGTGCTTTACAATCACACAGGTAAAAGGGTCCCTGCCCCCAAGTGTTTATAGTCGTGCTACATCTCAATGGCTTTGCAAAGGTGAGTAAGAATTATCATTCCTATTTTAGAGATGAGGAAACTGAAGCATAGAGCTTAAGTGACTTGCCCATGGTTACACGAGTCAGAATTCAGGTCTTCTGACTCTCAATCTGATGCTTTAGCCATAGGACTATGCTGTCTCCCTTATAAGCTATGAGGAAATATTTTGAGACCTATAAGCAAGGGCCCTGGAACCTTTGTAACAGTGGGAGGGTGATGCCAGAACCAGGGGGATATGCACTCTCCCATTTTAACATGGTCATATTTTGGGTAGCAGGGAGTGGCATTGCCCCCCCAAACTGCAAGCCTCCTGCAGGTGCGGAGTGGTGCTGGCAGGGGCTGCGCTTGGTGGCAGTATTGCCCCCCCAAACTGTAAACCCAAGGCCAACCCTGCCCCCCAAAACTACACCCATGTTAAAAAGTGGGAGGCATGGCACCAGTCCAAATGTCTAGGCTGCTATTTTTAGCCCTGCAGCCTGAATCCCGCGAGCCCAAGTCAGTTGACCTGGGCTCTGAGACTCGATGCCATGGGGTTTTCTGTGCAGTGTAGACATGCCCTTAATGTGCTGCACCACCCCGGCTAGCTGTAAACTAAGTGTTTGTATAGACAAGCTCTAAAAGGTGAAAGTCAGTGGAGAATCAGGCCCCTTGCCTCTAGCAGCATGTAATACACAGGAATAGGTTGGTTCATGGCACACAGCAGATTTATGTTAACTGCTATATTATGGCACTAGAATCTTAGGGCCAGATTCCCATTTATACTAAGGTCCCTTTATATCACTCTGCCAGCATAAAGGGGCCTTAATATAAATAAGAATCAGGCCCTTGAAGAGTTCAGTTCAATGCCATTTGAAGTCAAGGGATTTTTAGTGCAGTTGATTCAGAGGTGAGCACTCATCAACTGTGAGCCATCCATCTGTTTTGCCGCCAAGATACAAGTGACATCGGGTTACTTGGCATATAAGTGACACATAAGGGAATATTCTTCACAAAGCAAGTATGAGTTATGCCCATAGGTAGTCAGGAAGGTGGGCCCAAGGTCAGTTAAAATGCAGCAGACTTGCTGGGTCAAATTTCTTAGTTTAAGATTCAGTGTTTGTTTTCTGAGAACAGGAATCCTCCAACCTTTTTCATTCTATGTCTACCTCTTAAGAGTGAAATCCTCTTATGGACTCCCTCCCCTTCCAACATGCCAATTCCCAACTGCTAGATTCTCAGAACCTTTTATTCTGTGGACCACAATTGACAAAGAGTGGCTGAGAATAAACCAATCCCTATTTTCTCCATATTCAGGGCAGGAGTGCCCTGAGGACACAGCCCTAAATATTTTCTTGAATCTTACTTCTAGACAGAATCAGAATTATTCTTTAAAGTTAGTGGGCAAGATCTTCAGCTTGTGTAATTGGCGTAACTTTACGCCAAGTATCCCAGCTGAGGATCTGGCCCAATAAATATTAGGTTATCAACTGTGATAAATATTTTCATGGATGAATTAATTATTATAGCTCAGAAGTGTAAACTGATTCCTTAAAATATACAATCATCATACTTGCCTAAAGCAACTCCTATTTTGAACAAAAATTTTACATTTTACAAATTTTAAATTACCTTCTTGGTATCTAGCTTCTAGTAGTTGGAAAATCTATTTTCTATGCATCTAGAATAATGGCTATACCATTTCTTGCATTACATCTAGTTACACTGGTGATTCAGAAAATATTTCATACTAAACTTCATTTCTTCTATTCCCTGTTTTAGTATATAAATATATGAGTCTTCTCAAATACATTCTTTTTCTTTAATAAGGCTTGTATTCACAGTCATAACAAAAGTGTTCGCTGATGGAGCAATCTTTCAGTTTGCTTTCTTCAAAGTGATTTATATTATGAAATTCTACAGTGCTCTAAATCTTAGCTGTCTTTTAGCAAATCCATTCTTCATGAATGAAGAATCACAATAAAAAAGGTACAGGTTATAATACTTTTTATCCCAAACGGAGGCAGGATGAACTGGAGCAACGAGCTTATCAGCACTTAGCCTATATACAAGAGCTTGATTTTAAACTCTGTTCAAAATCCAAAGCCCATAAAGGACGCTACCATGATGATTATTGCACTTTCTCAACATCTTGCTACTTAGCACATATTTTTCCTTAAGCAATATCTAATTTATTTTCTTGAAGACTGCTCAAAGTTATTGTATTGTGGGGAAAAAAGCACTTTAAATTTTATGAAGTTATGAATTAGACAAAATGATACAAAAATGAATTATCATTTGGTGATTCAACTACATCATGATCTATTATGTCTTCAGAATGATGTTATTTATGTTGGTATCACTCTCTGAACACCTGATATGCTCTTTGGCATTCTATGAATTTAGCAGATGCATTGTCTTCTAGGCTTTACAGCCTCCTCTGATGAATGGACAACATTTGGAACAAAGCCACTTTTAACACCTTCCCATCCATCCTGTATAGAAATTTCTCCTTTCTTTACAAGTTCATATATGTCTCGGGTCAGAATCGTAAAGGATTCTTCAACATTTGTGGCATCTTTTGCTGAGGTTTCTATGTATTTCATACCACGGGTAGATGACAGTTTTTCAGCTTCTTCTCTTGTAACCTGACGCTGTGACACTAAATCACATTTATGTCCAACTAACAGAAACACAATTTGAAATGGCTGTACATGCATTTTAGCTTCTTCTAGCCAGTCTTTCACATGTTCAAAAGATCGCCGGTTTGTGATGTCAAACACCAGTAAGCCACCAACAGAATTGCGGTAATAAGATCGTGTTATTGATCTGAAAAGTGAAGAGAGAAGGGGGGAAAAATAAGAGTTTAAAGGGAATGTAATTACATTTCTCAAGTTGATATTTCAATGCAGCAGTACATTCTTTACTTGCTACCATCTCTTCACAAAATACACATTTGTTCTTTTTCATAAACCAGAATTTATTTACTGAAGGTGTCTTTGATCATGTTCATTGTCCATATTTTCTTAAAGCCAAAAGCTGTCACTGCATGCAGCATCTTTGGACTCAACATCTCTGATATCAGCTTTGGATGCAGACTCAGTTTGGAAAGAGGTATTTCTGGTAAAAAAAATTACCATATTGCACTTATTCAAGAAGAAAAAAAATAACAGCATTAACTACTACATTTTTTAAAGATAAGGCTCTGATCCTGCAAACAGAACTGTCCTTTGCGTAGGCCGAATCGGGGCGACCGCCCTGCCCTGCACTTTGGGGGGTCCCGCGCGTCGATAAAATTGGGACTGTCCTGATATTTAGCCCTTTGTCCCGCGTCCTGACCAATGTGCGATGGGGACGCGATTTGTCCTGGTATTCAAGTGAGGAAGCGAATGGGGAGGCGAGCGGCAGGGAAGCGGGGGAGGAGGCGAGCGGCAGGCGGGAGTAGGGTGACCAGATGTCCTGATTTTATAGGGACAGTCCTGATTTTTGGGTCTTTTTCTTATATAGGCTCCTATTACCCCCCACCCCATCCCGATTTTTCACACTTGCTGTCTGGTCACCCTAGGCGGGAGGGGGGTGAGGAGGCAGGCGGGTGGGAGGTCGGTGGTCGGGCTGGGGGGGGTGCACGCCGGACAGACGGTGAGGAGACTAGTCGGGAGGCGGGTGGATGGCAAGCAGGAGAGCGGCAGGCTGGCGGATGAGGAGGCGGGCAGGTGTGCCGGGCAGACGGCGAGGAGACTAGCAGAGTGGCTGATTTGTCCCAGGCCCCGTACCTCCCTAGGGACGGCCCTGCCTGCAAACACTCATGCATATACTTAACTCTGCTCATGTGAATAGTTCTATAGTTAAGCACATGGAATAGTGTTGACAGAATTGGGGCCTAACTTTGCCATAGACAAGTATACTTATTGTAATCTCCTCTCAAACCAATTCCTTGATATTAAACTATGTGCAGATAATCATGCCTGTTGAGGTCAGCAGCAATAAGACTTGTTATGTTCATGGCATACGAAGAGAGAAGTTAGAAAAATAAAACACTCTTTCTGGAAGGCTGCAACACAACACTACTTTATTTCTTAGAATCCTGAACCCTAACTTGCAAAAATCAAAGACAGAGAGACAAAGCAGCTGCTCCCTAAGGCAAAGAGGCATAAGTCACCCCACCTTGCTCTAGGATGGCTCTCTGCACAGACTGACCCAGATGGCAGGCTTTCCTACAGAGCCTTATACCTTACAAGCAGGACCAGGAAAGCCCTTGACAACTGAACGTGACATTTTACAATTTTAACAGTTTTAAATATACCACAAGACCAAGAAAGGAAGTTCTATAACACTTGCCAAAAAGAAATCGGAGGTGCAAATGCACTTATGACAGCACTGACAAAGAACCTTCTTTACCTCTTGCCCATCTATGGCACAGGGCTTCCAAAATTCTTTATGCTACAATCACTCAGGCTTGGAATGAGACATTCAGCATTGGGGCTCTATCCATCTGTCATCAATTCCAAGGCCAGAAGGGACCATTGTGATCATCTAGTTTGTATAACATAGGCCATAGAACTTCCCCAAAATAATTCCTAGAACATATCTCTTAGAAAAATATGTAATCTTGTTTTGAAAGGAGACTCCAACATAACCTTTGGTAAATTGTTCCAATGGTTAATTACCCTCTCTGTTAAAAAATCTATGCCAAATCTATGCCATATCTATGCCTAGCTTCAACTTCTAGTCATCAGATCGCTTTTTATCTTTCTCTGCTAGATTGAAAACCGCATTATCAAATATCTGTTCCCCGGCAGGTACCTATAAATTGTAATCAAGTTACCCCCTAACCTTCTCTTTTGTTAAACTAAATAAACGCAGGTCCTTGAGTCTATCACTATAAGGTAGGGTGACCAGACAGCAAATGTGAAAAATTGGGACAGGGGATGTGTGTGTGTGTGTGTGTGTGTGTGTGTGTGTGTGGGGGGGGTAAATAGGAGCCTATATAAGAAAAAGACCCAAAAATCAAGACTGTCCCTATAAAATCGGGACATCTGGTCACCCTAATATAAGGTATGTTTTCTAAACCTTCAATCATTCTCGTGATTCTTCTTTGAACCCTCTCCATTTATCAACATCCTTCCTGAACTGTGGACATAAGAACAGGACACATATTCCAGCAGTGATTGCACCAATGCCCAATACAGAGGTAAAATAACCTCTCTACTTCTACTTGATATTCCCCTGATAATGCGGCCATGGATTTTGGTCACAGCTTCACACTGGGAGCTCAAGTTCAGCTGATTATTCATCACAACCCCGAACTCTTTTTCAGAGTCACTGCTTCCCAGGATAGAGTTCCCCATTGTGTTAGACTGGCATACACTGTTTGTTCATAGACGTATTCATTTACATTTAGCAGTATTAAAACACATTGATCCCAGTTTACCAAGCAATCCAGACAGCTCTGTATCAGTGAGCCTAACCTCTTCAGTATTTACCACTCCCCCTGTTTTTGTGGCATCTGCAAATTTTATCAGTGATGATTTTATGTTTTCTTCCAGGTCATCAATAAAAATGTAGGGTAAAGAACAGAGCTCTGTAGGACCCCACTAGAAATATACTTGCTCAATGCTGACACAAGAAATAATTCTTACGCTCTACTCCATAATGATTAGGCCTCAACTGGAGTATTGTGTACTGTTCTGGAAAAGATTTCAGGAAAGATGTGGGCAAATTGGAGAAAGTCCAGAGAAGAGCAACAAAAATGATTAAAGGTCTAGAAAACATGACCTATGAGGGGAGATTGAAAAAACTGGGTTTGTTGAGTCTGGAAAAGAGAAGACTGGGAGGGGACATGATAACAGTTTTCAAGTACATAAAAGGTTGTTACAAGGAGGAGGGAGAAAAAATTTTCTTCTTAACCTCTGAGGATAGGACAAGAAGCAATGGACTTAAATTGCAGCAAAGGAGGAAGCGGCCGATGGCCAAACTCGGGGGGTCCGGGCCCAGGCGCCAGAGCCGCCGAGCTTGGCCATCGGACTCTCACTCATCCCGGCCCTGTGCTGCCCCCTGCGTCTCCCGGGCCTCCCTCCACAAGCACCGGAGGGAGGAGGAATGGCGAGCCAGGGGAAGAGGCGGGGATTCGGGGAGGGAGCCAATGGGGGAAAGAAGGGGTGGAGTCGGGGCGGGGGGGCGCAAGCACTTCCGGGCTCCGGAGCATTTGCTTGTTTGTCCAGTGTCCCGACTTAACATTGGTCGGGACGCGGGACAAACAAGCAAATATCGGGACAGTCCCGATAATATCGGGACAGTCCCGATAAAATCGGGACGTCTGGTCACCCTATGTGCAGCTGCGTGCTTTGAGTATGGATAGGGACGGCCCTGGCAGGAAGGGATGGAGTGGGAGAAGGGCCTGTGGCAGAGCCAGGGGTTGAGCAGTGAGCACCCCCTGGCACATTGGAAAGTTGGCCTCTTTAGCTCCACTCCCGGAGTCGGTGCCTATACAAGGAGCCACATATTAACTTCTAAAGATCCGCATGTGGCTCCGGAAACACCCCTGGTCTAGATCAGTGGTTCTCAAAGTCGGTCCGCCGCTTGTTCAGGGAAAGCCCCTGGCAGGCCGGGCTGGTTTGTTTACCTGCCATGTCCGCAGGTTCGACCGATTGCGACTCCCACTGGCCGTGGTTCGCCGCTCCAGGCCAATGGGGGCTGCGGGAAAGGCAGCCAGCACATCCCTTGGCCTGTGCCGCTTCCCGCAGCCCCAATTGGCTTGGAGCGGCAACCGCGGCCAGTGGGAGCCGCGTTTGGCCGAACCTGCAAATGCAGCAGTTAAACAAACCGGCCTGGCCTGCCAGGGGCTTTTCCTCAACAAGCGGCAGACCGGCTTTGAGAACCACTGGTCTAGATAATACTTTAGCCCTGCCATGAGTGCAGGGGACTGGACTAGATGACCTCTCAGGGTCACTTCCAGTCCTATGATTCTATGATGACCTCTGAGGATGCTGCTAAAATAGTTTGGATCAGGGTAAACTCTACTTGATAACATTTTTCTACATCAGTAACCCTCCTTAACTGTTCAATTTATCACCTGTATAGTTTTTTTATAACAATTTGAACATAAAGGTATAACAAACTCAAATAATGATGTTGCAGATGTGTACATGAATCCTGGGACAATTAAATTCTGGTAGTCACAGCAAGTTGCATTTGAAGCGGTAGCAGCTATATATTCGGGTAAGACTAACTGTTTACCCTAATATTTTGGACTGATCTTTTCCAATATCTTAGGGCCAAATTCTATTGTGGATGTGTGTGCGTGCAGTTCTAAAGTGAAGCCAATGGAATCTTACCTCAATATTAATTCAAATTGGCTTGGATCTGAAAAATGACGGTGCTGAACACTGGCTGAAGAATCATAAATACAGGGTAGATAATACTTTGTGTGAAGTGTCTAAAGGATCTGTATCAAGCTCTGTCTTACTCAGTATTTTCACTAATGATTTAGAAGAGGGCATAACTAGCATGTTGCTGAAATTTTCAGATGATGATTTGGATGAATTGCAAATGCAAGCAAGGACATAAGAAATAATTGAATTGGATCTAGAGAGACTAGAAATATTGCCACCAAAATGAGATTTAACTTGGAATAATGTAAATAATGCAAGCAATCTGAAGAAAATCCTTGAAAACAGTAATGCAGAAAGTGATATAAGCAATACGGGACAGAAAATTAGATATTGGTTTATACTGGAATACTGGAATGCTATACAAGTACCATACTTTCTTATATAGAATTATGTGGCATCAAATATTCTTATATAGAATTATGTGGCACCAAATTAAAGGTCTATTTGCCTTTAAATAATACCTCATGTACACCTGTGTGTTTTACATATACAGGACCAGATCCTCAGCTGTATATCAGTGTAGCTCCATGGCTTCATTATAGCAATGTTGATTTACACCACCTAAGAATCTGGCCTGTATTATTTGTTTAATTAACTAAAAACAGTTCTGCAAAATAAACAAATGATTAAAAAAGGCAACTGTAATTTTGGACTATGTAAGAAGTGGCATCATATCAGGGAGAGAATAGTTTCTATCTTTTGGTACAATCATAACTCAAATAAATCTTTCATTTTCAGATCTCATTATTAAAGAGAACCTGATAAACTTGAGGGAGTTCAGAAAACAGCAAGAGAGGAGGGTTGGAGAAAATAACATATGAGGAAAGATTTTTTTTTAAAAATGATTTAGATATGTATAGTTTGATTAAGTGACAGCTAAGGAGGGCAGATATGTGTGGAAATACTGTCTACAAATATTTGAAGAGGTTTAATCTCAAGGAAAGCAATTATTTAGAGTACTGTATTACATGAAAGTATAATTATGAGTGATGAGATAAAATTAAGAAGTAGGAAATTGAGGCTGAAAATCAGGAAAAATCTTCCTAGCACTGAGATCTATTAGGCTGTTGCACAGTCACTCCAAAAGAAGTCATGGAAGACCCCAGACTTGACGTTTTTAAAACTAGACTGGGCAAACACTAGAAAAATATACTTTGGGGAACATTCCAGCATTGGTTGGGAAATGGACTATGACCCAGATCCTCAAAGTTATTTAGGTGCCTAACTCCCATTCAATTCAGTGGGAATTAGTCTCCTAAATACCTTTGAGGATCTGGGCCTCGGTGACTTAATAGATGCATTGCATCTCTGACTTCAGTGGTTCTCATTCACACTATCCTCTAAGGTTTCAGAGTAGCAGCCGTGTTAGTCTGTATCCGCAAAAAGAAGAACAGGAGGACTTGTGGCACCTTAGAGACTAACAAATTTATTAGAGCATAAGCTTTCGTGGACTATAGCCCACTTCTTCGGATGCATATAGAATGGAACATATATTGAGGAGATATATATACACACATACAGAGAGCATAAACAGGTGGGAGTTGTCTTACCACCTCTGAGAGGCCAATTAATTAAGAGAAAAAAAACTTTTGAAGTGATAATCAAGCTAGCCCAGCACAGACAGACAGTTAGATAACAAGTGTGAGAATACTTACAAGGGGAGATAGATTTCAATGTTTGTAATGGCCCAACCATTCCCAGTCCTTATTTAAACCGGAGTTGATTGTGTCTAGTTTGCATATCAATTCTAGCTCAGCAGTTTCTCGTTGGAGGAACAAATCTGTACAGACACATGCCTAGAACCCCGACCAGGGGTATTCTATTTGCTACCCAAGATCCATAAACCTGGATATCCTGGACGCCCCATCATCTCAGGCATTGGCACCCTAACATCAGGCTTGTCTGGTTATGTAGACTCTCTCCTCAGACCCTACGCTACCAGCACTCCCAGCTATCTTCGAGACACCACTGACTTCCTGAGGAAACTACAATCCATCGGTGATCTTCCAGAAAACACCATCCTGGCCACTATGGACGTAGAAGCCCTCTACACCAATATTCCACACAAAGATGGACTACAAGCTATCAGGAACAGTATCCCTGATAATATCACAGCTAACCTGGTGGCTGAACTTTGTGATTTTGTCCTCACCCACAACTATTTCACATTTGGGGACAATATATACCTTCAAGTCAGCGGCACTGCTATGGGTACCCACATGGCCCCACAATATGCCAACATTTTTATGGCTGACTTAGAACAACGCTTCCTTAGCTCTCGTCCCCTAACGCCCCTACTCTACTTGCGCTACATTGATGACATCTTCATCATCTGGACCCATGGAAAAGAAGCCCTTGAGGAATTTCACCATGATTTCAATAATTTCCATCCCACCATCAACCTCAGCCTAGATCAATCCACACAAGCGGTCCATTTCCTGGACACTACTGTGCTAATAAGCGATGGTCACATAAATACCACCCTATACCGGAAACCTACTGACCGCTACACTTACCTACATGCCTCCAGCTTCCATCCAGGACACACCACACGATCCATTGTCTACAGCCAAGCTCTAAGATATAACCGCATTTGCTCCAATCCCTCGGATAGAGACAAGCACCTACAAGATCTCTATCAAGCATTCTTAAAACTACAATACCCACCTGCTGAAGTGAAAAAACAGATTGACAGAGCCAGACGAGTACCCAGAAGTCACCTCCTACAAGACAGGCCCAACAAAGAAAATAACAGAACACCACTAGCTGTCACCTTCAGCCCCCAACTAAAACCTCTCCAGCGCATCATCAGAGATCTACAACCTATCCTGAAAGATGATCCTTTACTCTCTCAGATCTTGGGAGACAGACCTGTCCTCGCTTACAGACAACCCCCCAACCTAAAGCAAATACTCACCAGCAACCACACATCACTGAACAAAACCACTAACCCAGGAACCTATCCTTGTAACAAACCCCGATGTCAACTCTGTCCACATATCTATTCCAGTGACATCATCATAGGACCTAATCACATCAGCCATACCATCAGGGGCTCGTTCACCTGCACATCTACCAATGTGATATATGCCATCATGTGCCAGCAATGCCCCTCTGCCATGTACATTGGCCAAACCGGACAGTCTCTACGCAAAAGAATTAATGGACACAAATCTGACATCAGGAATCAAAATACTCAAAAACCAGTGGGAGAACACTTTAACCTGTCTGGTCATTCAGTGACAGACCTGCGGGTGGCTATATTACAACAGAAAAACTTCAAAAACAGACTCCAACGAGAAACTGCTGAGCTAGAATTGATATGCAAACTAGACACAATCAACTCCGGTTTAAATAAGGACTGGGAATGGTTGGGCCATTACAAACATTGAAATCTATCTCCCCTTGTAAGTATTCTCACACTTGTTATCTAACTGTCTGTCTGTGCTGGGCTAGCTTGATTATCACTTCAAAAGTTTTTTTTCTCTTAATTAATTGGCCTCTCAGAGGTGGTAAGACAACTCCCACCTGTTTATGCTCTCTGTATGTGTGTATATATATCTCCTCAATATATGTTCCATTCTATATGCATCCGAAGAAGTGGGCTATAGTCCACGAAAGCTTATGCTCTAATAAATTTGTTAGTCTCTAAGGTGCCACAAGTCCTCCTGTTCTTCTTTTTACTATCCTCTAACAGGCCAAAAGAGAGGGTAGTGATGACAGTGCATGGGCTAGATGATGCACAATAGGTCTTTCCAGCTATAGAGTCTATGAAACCATATGAAAGGGCAGAATTTGGTCCTTACTACTATTAAGGGGAAATCTTTTAAGTATTTTTCGATGGTATTAAATTTATTTCTCAACTCACTCTGTCCTGCCCAACCTTAAAGAAAAAGAGCTTAATTACATCTCAGACATTCTTCTTGTGACCACCACTGTCTGACCACCATCACAATAATTATGAACAGCATGATGCAGTTCATAAGCAAAACACCCATTGACATCACTAGCAATGTACAAATAAGTGCTGCAATATCAGACCCTAAAAGAAGTTTAATTTATTGTAAAAGAGAAAATGAAATATACAGTATTTCCCTCTTATTAGATTATTATATTAGAGTCATGATATCACAAAGATTTGCTAAGTGCGAATCAAACCAAGTTTATGAGTGTTACTAAATTTGAGTCTAAAAATCATTTAGAAAAAACAATGCTATATTTATTCTCTACTCCATATAAACCAGTGACAGATTATGAAGCCTATGAACCATTTGTGCTTTTGCTAATTATAGTAAAACAATCTATCTTTAAAAAAAAACAAAACAAAAAAAACACCAAAACCCACCCCCGGATAAACAATGTTAACTAAAGGATATCAGAAAGGACTGCTATCATTTCAGATTTGCAACAAGAGAGTTTGTATCAAAGCTATCAATAATACATTTGTAATCTTCATACAACACTTTTCAACAAAAAAGGCAGGGTTTTTTTTGAGAAAGTTAATCTTTGTCAAACAGAATACGTCAAAATAAGTCTTAATAAGTCTCTGCCTGTTCAATAGATTAAATAATGCTACAGTAGATATTAAACCGGAACCAGATGGCTTTGATCCTGAATTCTACAATTACAAGGCCCACAAAATAATTCTGTATTCTACAACAGTTTCCTGTTGAAAATGAGATTGCTCCATCAGAAAATCATGCAGCAGACTGACCCTCCAAAGAATAATAATTTCACACTCTTTCATTTTAATTGAGAGTATATTGTTGAATGTAGATTCTAAAATACTTATTGAAATTATGACTTCTCATTTAGAGGAATCCTTCTGTAGGTTAATTAATCCTGATTAAACTGGCTTTACTAAAGGGGGAAATTGTTTATTTCAGAAGTCATTTTAGCTTAAACTGAGTAATAAAAAAAGTAAGTCCCTGATAGTCATTCTAAATGAAAGCAATGATAAGATATTATTCACTGGACAACTGTTTCTGAAAATAAATTAGAGGCTATATTAATCAAATCAAACTGTATTCTTAGAGTGATGCTCATTTTAGAGTGATGCTTATTTACCCACCAGTTTCTTTCTGATTCTGATCTCACTGATTTTTACTAAAATGAAGGAAACTTTCCAAATGAAAGCTTTATCTTTATCTAATTTAGAAAGAGAATTATTTTTATTCCCAGCCTAAGAATTATATTATAATGGAGTTAAATTTGAGAGTACATATCAATCAATTAAAAAATTATAGGGATGGTTTAATTATCCCAAAACCATGCTTTACAAAGCCATAATGTATCAATATAATATCCTGGCTTTGTAATGCATAGTTTTGGAATAATTACAACATCTATGCAATGTTTTTACCCTTAAGCTACTGATATATACTCTCAACCTTATCTGCCTCAAAATGTAGTTTTCAGTCTTGGAATTTCCCTGGTATTTAAAAGTTATTAAAAATTTCAAACAACATTAAACAAGAAACCTAAAGCAAAATTGACCATGTGACATTTCTAATGCTTTGATGATATGTAAAATCAACCGTAAATAATTTTTACCTTTTACGGGCAAATTCACTGGAACATCACTGCAGAGAAAAACAGCCATTGTGCACTAGCCAGTTAAAATAGGTGTACAGCTGCTTTGCATCACAGCTGTGCAAACCAGTCAAACTTCACTGGTGACTCTGACCCTTAATTTCTTATTGATGTATGAGTTAGAGGGTGGTGTTAATGAGACAGACAAAATATGAGAGTAGGTTTGGGGAGTCCTGTGCCAGAATCCCAATGACTCTGGGGTTTAAGGGTTCCCCGTGCACTCCTCCCTCAGTTTCCCCAGAAGGTCTGGCTTGGTGCTTAGTGGAGCTGAGGCAGCAGTGCTATGGGGAGACTTTCAAGCAGAGATGCCCAAGCTAGTATGCAAGCTAAGAAACTTTAGGGAGCAGTGATAATTGTGTCAAGTAGTCAACCAACGAAAACTCTTGACACACGGTCCTGTCTGCTTCATACCACTGTCTCATTACAGCCAATAGACTTATTGCATGCAAATTAGCTGTAGGAGAAGGGTGGTAATTGGTTGATTTACCTCTGTAGTCACAATGGCCCTACTTAAAAGTTACCTGAGCCCCTCTGTAGTCTATATAATCATAATAATTAAATACAACAATCATGAATAACTTAGTTTAATTTCAATCTATTTTTTTTCAAATACAGCCTATGCACAAGATTACAATTCATTTTAATTATATGGAAAGCTGAAGAGTCTGTGTTATTCCATTATTAAGATAATCCAGAACAAAGAAAAGATTGACACTTGCTAAATTTCTTAAAGGACTCAGTTTTTAATTAATTTGAACTCAAACTGATTTACAGATTTACTTGTATGTGAATGGAAAATTCATTCTTTACTCATAAAGGAAGTGCTGTGAGTTTGGGGATGATAGTCTATGTTGACCCTAACTGCGGAGCCTTTACCATTACCTCCATAATAAAGGTATAGCCTTTCACACAATTTATATTTAATCTATATTAAAAACTGCATGTATAATTGTAAACATCTAAAAAAATCAGAGCAACAAGGCAAGCTAAATTCAAGTTCAATCTCTGTCTTTAACTCACCCCATGGCATGTATGTCTGCAGCTCAGATTACATAAGAGAAATCAACGTGGTTTAGCCCCAGGGAGGGCTGAAAAAATAATTTAAAGTCCACACTGCCTGCTCACTACTGAACCAGGCAGGTAATAAGCACTACCCAGTCAATCTGGCAACCGATCCATTCTCTCTTCAATTCTGTCCTGACATTGGCAATGGCAAATTATTTGTTCCTACGAGGTACCTTTGCATTCAGTCAGGCACAGGAAAAAAACAAATGTGTTAACATGTGAGACGGTCATGTGAAAAAACTATCCAGTCTGGATTCATGTGAGTTTCACATACAGATTGTTCAAAGTTTCCTCTCACTTAACCTGGAAGTTTATTGTTTTGCTTTAATGTGTAGACAAATATACTATGGTACAGTGTCACTTCAATGGGAACTGGGATTGCTCATCTTCTTTGAAAACCAGGCCATAGTTTTAATACTTAAAGATGGATTCAGGATCCTGACTAACTTCAGTCACTCATCTTTGCAAATGTTGTGCAAATAATAAGATCGGCTCCCAATTCAGAATCACATTCTGACTCACCTGTTGGATCTGCTTACCTAAAATCTCCTTCCATAACCAACTTCCTCTCTAGAAGCTCCTTCTATGTTGTAGAAACAGAATGCAGAGCTAAGAAGAATGTGATAGGAACACAGGGATTGCCATACTGGATTACATCAGTAGTCCATTAGTCTAGTTCCTATCTCTGACAGTGGCCAGTATCAGATGCTTCAGAGAAAGGTGCAAGAAACCCTGTGATGGACAATTATGGAAAAAATCTGCCTAGAGGGAAAGTTTTTCCTAACCCCTGTCAATTAGAAGTTGATTTACGATTTGAAGCATGAGGCTTATATCCTTTATAATGTTTTATCCTATCTGACATTACTATGGATGCTCTTATTAGCCATGTAAATGTCTAATCCTTTTAAAAATCTTACCGAGGGCTTTTCTATACACATATTGTACTACTTTCATTATATCAGTATTGTTGAAGTGTCCTTAGTGTGGACACAGTTATACTGGTAAATGGTGCTTACACTGATATAGCTTATTTGTGTAGGGATGGATAAAAAACTATACTGATATAAGGCACCTTTATACCAAAATATCTTCATCTACACTATGATTTGTACTGATTTAACTAATTTGATTAAAAATATACAGCTCTAATCAAAGTACAGTAGTTAAATTGGTACAAGAACTGTTCGCTCACCAAGCCTAAGCACTTGGCTTCAAGGATATCTTGTGACAGTGAGCTACACAGGTTAATTATGCACTGTGTAAAAAAGTATTTATTTTATCAGTTTTAAATGTGACATCTCACAATCTAATTTAATAGCCCTTTGTTCTTGTATTATAAGAGAGTAAATAGGAGTGCCCAATTTACATTTTATTGTATAAATGCCATCAAGCCATGGTGTCTTGTTGCTTTTTATCAATATGTCTTAGTGCCTCCTCTTTGACACCTGGATCTCTGTCAGTACCTCTTCTTTATTACCTGAAATAATTAAAGCTGGTGTGTGTGTGTGTGTGTGTGTGTGTGTGTGTGTGTGTGTGTGTGTGTGTGTGTGTATAGAAATGAAGAATGCTAACATTAATAAAATGTTCAAAAACCTTCATAAGAGATTAACTATACTAGGCAACTCCCTGACACCATTCTACAGGCCATTACCCTCTGATCCCACTGAGGGTTACCAAAATAAACGACACCATCTCCTCAAGAAACTCCCTGAAGAAACACAGGAACAAATTTACACAGACACACCCATAGAGCCCTGACCAGGAGTATTCTATCTGCTACCCAAGATTCATAAACCTGGGAATCCTGGATGCCCCATCATCTCAGGCATTGGCACCCTGACAGCAGGATTATCTGGCTATGTAGACTCTCTCCTCAGGCCTACGCTACCAACACTCGCAGCTATCTTTGAGACACCACTGACTTCCTGAGGAAACTGTGATGTTGCACCCCATAATGCTTTATAGAAATATGCTTATGAATGTAAATATAACATAAATGGAATATGTTTTACACTAAATATGCCATGTAACATATCTTTGCAAAGATTATGTTCTACTGAACGTATTCATCCTATTTGTATGCATGTATCATTTTTATATCTGAAGTTATGAGTGTTGGCTCTATGCTTGTATTTAAAGTGTTTGCTGTAGGAAGCACCTAAGGTAAATCTGGTCAACCTAGTGTGAAGGTGTTATTCAAGTAATTGGGAGTACTTGACTAACAATGGACCTTGATAGACGCCAATCCACATCTGAGCTTTCCTGGGAACATTCAAACTAGCATGTGGACAATGGCATCAGCCTGTAAAGAACTGAGTCATGCCCGGACATGTGACTTGTCAGTGTGACTCCAAAACTCCATTTTGTAGCTGCAATTCTACCCAGGGGGAGAGAGGGGTTTCCACCCAAAAGAGAGAGGCTATATAAGTCCCTGGGAACACCCTCCATTTTGTCTTCAGCTGGCTCAAGAGATAGCCTCTCCACCCCAAAGGATGCCTGAAAGAAACTGGAACAAAGGACAGTAACTACAGGGGTGTGAATGATTGCTGGACCCAGACTAGAAGGAGGCTAGTCTGTCAACGAAGCTTATTGGAACATCTCTGAGGGTGAGATTTACCTGCATTTAGTTTCCTACTGTTAGGTTAGACTTGCGTGTTTTATTTTATTTTGTTTGATAATTTACTTTGTTCTGTCTGTTATTACTTGGAACCACTTAAATCCCACTTTCTGTATTTAATAAAATCACTTTTACTTATTAATTAACCCAGAGTAAGTATTAAAATGGGGGGGGGGGAAGCAAACAGCTGTGCATATCTCTCTATCGGTGTTGTAGAGGGCGAACAATTTATGAGTTTACCCTGTATAAGCTTTATACAGGGTAAAACGGATTTATTTAGGGTTTGGACCCCATTGGGAGCTGGGTATCTGAGTGCAGGAGACAGAAGCACTTCTTAAGCTGTTTTCAGTTAAGCCTGCAGCTTGTGGGTGACGTGGTTCAGACTTGGATCTGTGTTTGCAGCAGGTAAGCGTGTTTGGCTCAAAAAAGGCAAGGTACTGAAGTCCCAAGTTGGCAGGGAAAATGGGCTCAGAGGTAGACTAGGCACATCAGGTGGCAGTCCCAAAGTGGTTTCTGTGATCCAATCCATCACAGAAACTACAATCCTTTGGTGATCTTCCAGAAAACACCATCCTAGCTCTCTACACCAACATTCCACACAAAGATGGACTACAAGCCGTCAGAAACAGTATCCCTGATACCATCACGGCAAACCTGGTGGCTGAACTTTGTGACTTTGTCCTCACCCACAACTATTTCAGATTTGAGGACAATTTATACCTTCAAGTCAGCGGGACTGCTATGGGAACCTGCATGGCCCCACAGTATGCCAACATTTTTATGGCTGACTTAGAACAATGCTTCCTCAGCTCTCGTCCCCTAATGCCCCTACTCTACCTGCGCTACATTGATGACATCTTCATCATCTGGACCCATGGGAAGGAGGCCCTTGAGGAATTCCACCAGGATTTCAACGATTTCCACCCCACCATCAACCTCAGTCTGGACCAGTCCACACAAGAGATCCACTTCCTAGACACTACAGTACTAATAAGCGAAGGTCATTTAAACACCAACCTATACTGGAAACCTACTGACCGCTATACTTACCTATATGCCTCCAGCTTCCATCCAGACCACATCACATGATCCATCATCAATAGCCAAGCTCTAAGATACAACCGCATTTGCTCCAATCTCTCAGACAGATACAAACACCTACAGGATCTCTATCAAGCGTTCTTAAAAATACAATACCCACCTGGTGAAGTGAAGAAACAGATTGACAGAGCCAGAAGGGTACCCAGAAGTCACCTACTACAGGACAGGCCCAACAAAGAAAATAACAGAACGCACTAGCCTTCACCTATAGCCCCCAATTAAAACCTCTCCAGCACATCATCAAGGATCTACAACCTATCCTGAAGGACGATCCCTCACTCTCACAGACCTTGGGAAACAGGCCAGTCCTCGCTTACAGACAGACCCCCAACCTGAAGCAAATACTCACCAGTAACTACACACCACAAAACAAAAACAAACTCTAAACAACACAAAACAAAAACACTAACCCAGGAACCAAACCCTGCAACAAATCCCAGTGCCAACTCTGTTCGCATATCTATTCAAGGGACACCATCATAGGACCTAACCACATCAGCCACACCATCAGGGGCTCGTTCACCTGCACATCTACTAATGTGATATATGCCATCATGTGCCAGCAATGCCCCTCTGCCTTGTACATTTGCCAAACCAGACAGTCTCTACACAAAAAAAATAAATGGACACAAATCTGACATCAGGAATTATAACATTCAAAAACCAGTAGGAGAACACTTCAATCTCCCTGGACACTCAATAACAGACTTAAAAATGGCAATTCTTCAATAAAAAAACTTCAAAAACAGATTCCAATGAGAAACTGCAGAACTGGAATTAATTTGCAAACTGGACACCATCAAATTAGGCCTGAAAAAAGACTGGGAGTGGATGGGTCAGTACAAAAACTAATTTCCCCCTGCTGATACTCACACCTTCTAGTCAACTGTTTGAAATGGGCCACCTTGTTTGCATTGGCCTCATTAGCACTACAAAAGTGATTCCCACCGCTTCTTGTCAACTGTTGAGAATAGCCCACTTCCACCTTAATTGAATTGCCTCGTTAGCACTGGCCCCCCACTTGGTAAGGCAACTCCCATCTTTTCATGTGCTGTGTATTTATACCTCCCTACTGTATGTTCCACTCCATGCATCTGATGAAGTGGGTTTTAGCCCACAAGAGCTTATGCCCAAATACATTTGTTAGTCTCTAAGGTGCCACAAGGACTCCTCGTTGTTTTTGCTGATACAGACTAACACGGCTATCTCTCTGAAACCTATAAAAGATATGCATTTCAAAAGCTGAGCCAGCGGAGTTCTGGAAGAATAAATGAGGCCAAGGACAATATGGTTGCCTTTCAGCATCCATAGTCTTCCTGTGGCTGTGAACATACTATTCCAAAGCAGTATGACCATTCTGGAACATTAGCACTATTGATTTGAGGTTGTAAATCCCTGTTATAAAAAGCACCACCCCTAATAAATCCAGTTTCTCATAGCTTCATTTACTCACCAAAGACACTCCGCAGAAGTGGGGTCAGCATGGATGGGTGTAGGCAAAAAAATTCTGAGAACTGCAGTTACTGGTAAGTAACCTTTTTTAACTCTATCATAACATTGTCTCTGCAGATCCCTACTATAGTAAATTAGCCCTCCCATTGCAGTTGTCTGCTAACGTTTGCTGGTGAATACTTAATTAAATAAAGACAGAAGCTGTGCTCTCTGATCTGGGCATAAGCCTGAGTCTCAGAACCAAGAATAATTTTGTGAAAAAAATAAACTGAGCAACAAATGGCAGTATCAGAAATCGAAACACTTTCTGAAGCTAGTTTCCCTGGCATAGTGTGAGGCTTAGGAAAAAAGGTAGGCAAAGAAATTAACTAATTTAGGTGAAATCTTATCCTATCTGGGTCAGAAATACACAGTGAATAACCACTTTATCTTCATTAAACATAGTCTATCTAGGTTCTTGTCCCACTAGATTGTAAACTCCTTAGGGTAGAGATATCTTTTTGTTCTCTTTGGATAGCACCTGGCATAACGGGGTCCTGGTCCAAGATGGCAGCCCCTTGGTACTACCACAATACAAATAAATTAATAATAATAAAACTGTATCCATCACTGTATTATCTGATCTCAGTATAAGGAGCCATCCAGGCTTGCAACTTGCTTACCCACTTTGAAGAGGTAGTAAAAACCATGCCACTTTAACTGAAAAGTAATGCACTCCTCAGCAATATAAATGGTGTTTCCATGAGCCTAATTAGAATCAGATCCCAATCCCAAGACACCGCTGGCAGATCCAATAACTTTCTCAGAAGTTTTACCATAGGATGTAGAAGAAAGAAAGAGAATTGAATAGGGTGGTGGTGGGGGCAAGTACACCATCAAAATGTACTTTTCTCTGGAGATGTGCCCTAGGCTTGGGACCAGCAGTGGGCTGGCATATAACTACTATGGATTCCCCTTACACAGGGAAATCCTCTGGGAGTGTATTAAGCCAGGCTCAATGTAGCTTTGCACCAGTGGGACAGTGCAAAGGAGCTGGAGCAGACTTGAAAAACAGACCTATACACTGCTTGGTCATTTTTATTGTTACAACAAAAGCATCCTAGTAAGTTAAGAAGACCTTTTGGCATCTTCTAATCTCCCAAAGGTTATAGCTTGATTATGATCTACAGTTTTCTTCATTTAAGTGTAATGAACAGAGCACAGACTATACAAGTTTCCAACATACTGTTTATATTTTAGTAATCTGTTTGTAACATGCTTGAATAGATTTAAAAGGCTAAGCACAATAATTGCTTTCATAATTTCTATGTATGCCAACTGTCAAGACATGTCTATTAGCAAACCAAACACTTTTAACAGTATTTCTTCTGGTAAATATCTGCTGGGTATTGAAGAATACTTATCAAATACACTAGTGGGTATATGTCAAAGCAACGGCATACATGACTCATGATTGCATATCCCCTGAGCATCATCATGTTAAATGATGGCTATTATTTGATTTCAGATGGTATTGTATTTACATCCCTTTGAGTCAACTAACAGTCTTGTCATTGGATATATTGGCCCTTTGCCAGCAAAATCAAAATACAGCGACTACTAGTTATTAGGCCTGTGTTTATAAATATTTTACATTTGTTTGTAGGAAAATACTAGGAAGCTTAAAAATATGAAGAGGCTGTTGTTATCAGTAGTGAATTCAGCACTAATCTTGGAGAGGCCTGACTCTGCAAAAAAATATTTATGCACTTCTGACTCATGCAAGCCCAGGAAAGTTGCTAGTTACTCTTACGGGTGGCAGGTTTGTATAATTTTTGGTGGTACACAGAACGGGTCCAAGTCCCCACATCCCACACCTGCCTTGTAAGCTGAGATATATATTTTAAAATAATGTAAAAATGGACTGGAAACAGTACAGTTTCCCTATATTGCACAATTGGGGGGGGGGTATGCGGGGATGAGGGCTCTGGCTGGGGGTGAGGGCTCTGGGGTGGGGCTCGGCATGAGGGATTTGGGGTGTGGGAGGGGCTCAGGGCTAGGGCAGAGGGTTGGGGTGTAGGGTGAGGGCTATGGGGTGCAGGTTCTAGGTGGGGCAGGGCTGGGGATGAGGAGTTTGGGGTACAGGCAGGCTGCCCGGGGTCTTGGGCCAGACAGGAGGACTCCACAGTCCCCTAGCCCTCTCCCCACCGGCTGCAGTGAGCTCTGGGGAAGGGGCCTCCTTAGTCCTCCCAGCAATACACTCACCCAGCACCGTCACTGCATGTGCTCCTAAGGGACGGGCCCCTCTCAGGTCCAGGAAGCCCCCTTGCCTCCCCTGTGGCGGGTGCCGGGGGGGAGGGCTGCCATCACATATGCGCCTCCTCCCCTCCTCTCTCCACAGGCAGAGGCTGTGCCGCCACCTCAGCCTGCCGCCCGTGCTGCTCCCTTTTGTGGCCAGCAGCGGCCGGTGAGGGAGTGCAGCGTGGAGCAGCATGGCAGCTGCCCGCAGCCCATGGCACAGGTAGGGACAAGGCCCCGAACATTGGAGGAGCCAGGCCCCCGGGCCCTGAATTTGCTGGATCACGGGCTCCATGGGCCCATACAACTCGCCGCCCCTGGTTACTCTGTCTCCCTGTCCAGGGAATAGGTTGCCCTGTCAGCTGTGGAGGAACTGTGGATCTGCAAGGGAGGAAGATGGCATGTGTAAATGAATCTCCTGCAATTTCCTATGAGGGTCCCTGTCACAATTTAACCCCAACAAGCTCAGGAATACGCTGGAAGCACAGTGGTCATCAAGAGTCTGGATTAAGGGAGGAGGATGTGCCTTAGGGGAAAGAGGGATGCCTGGCTTTGCCTTCTCCAGAGGGAGGAGAGACAGGAAGGGGGTATCAGTGGCTGGACTGGGAAGTGTGTGATGAAGGACAGGAGTGTGGGGGTTGGGGTGGAGGTGAGTTTCTGTGGCTACAGGCAGTTCGGGGAGAGTGGGGACCCTAGAAAGCAGCGTAAGCGGCTAGGAGGACAGTGTGGTCCCTGGAGGGACGGGGGGGAGTAGGGAGCACTAGGGTCTATGCAGGGGAGGAGCAGCAGGCGGGAGGCCTGGGTGGGATCAGGGTGCAGTAGGGTGTGTCCAAGGTGTGTTGTGGAGACAGGAGGGCGATGGAGGGGTCCCAGGTGTGGGGTATGGTCCCGGGAGAGGCACAGGAGTGATTGGGAAAGGGTAGGGGACAGGATGGCGGTCCTAGGTGTGGTGCTAGGGTGGCAGGGGGACGGGCGGGGAGGCAGGGGGTCTTGGGGCGGCACAGGGATGGGCGGGGAGCCAGGGGGTCCCGGAGCGGTGTGGGGATGGGCGGGGAGCCAGGGGGTCCCGGAGCGGCGCGGGGATGGGCGGGGAGGCAGGGGGTCCCGGAGCGGCGCGGGGATGGGCGGGGAGGCAGGGGCAGGGTCCTGGGGCGGCACAGGGATGGGCGGGGAGCCAGGGGGTCCCGGAACGGCGCAGGGATGGGCGGGGAGGCAGGGGCAGGGTCCCGGGAGGATGCGGGGATGGGCGGGGAGCCAGGGGGTCCCGGAGCGGCGCGGGGATGGGCGGGGAAGCAGGAGCCGGGTCCGGGGCCGCGCGGGGAGCCAGGGGGTCCCGGGGCCGCGGGGTGATGGGCGGGGAGCCAGGGGGTCCCGGGGCCGCGCGGGGATGGGCGGGGAGGCGAGGCAGAGGCGCTGGGACGAGGCCGGGAGCGAGACAAGCCGCCTGTACCTGAACCGCTCCTGCCCCGCCGTGTCCCACAGCTGCAGCTTGACGCGCTTGCCGGGCTCGATCTCCACCAGGCGGGAGAAGAAGTCCACCCCCACGGTGGGGTCGCAGTGCAGCGGCCCCGGGAAGCGGCCCTCGGTGAAGCGGTGCAGGAGGCAGGACTTGCCCACGGTGGAGTCGCCCAGCACGATCAGCCGGAACTGATAGATCCAGATCGCTGCGTCCATGGCGGCCCCGGCCTGGCCCGCCTCGGCCTCGGGGCCCTTCCTGGGGCTCCTCCTCGGCCGGTGCCTGCACCGCGCTCCCACCGCCCCTATCCCGGGCATCGGCGCTGCAGGCCGGCTTGGGGGGAGGGGACGGCTCGGACCCGAGCAGCTGCACCCTGTGATGCCAGGGAGGGGCGGGGCCCCCTGGCTCCCGGTGGCGATGGGGAAGGGCTGGGGTCCCGCCTATCCCAGTGGGGAAGAGGGGAGGGCTGGGGTCCCGCCGATCCCCACGGGCAAAGGGCAGGGTTGGGCATCCCATGGACCCCGTGATGCAGGGGGGAGGGCTGAGGTCCCTGTGATCCTGGGGGAGGGAGGGCGCTGTCCCTTCAGCACCTGTTCTGCTCAGGTTGAGCTGAACAGGTCAGCCTGAGCCATTGCATCACACAGCCTGTGCCTTCCCTGCAGGTGGGAGACAGAGCAGGAAGGGCATGAGACTGAGGTGGAGAGCTGTGAACTGGGAAAGGAACACAAGACAGTCAAGGAGAAGCATGGGTGGGCGAGAGTGCAACATAGTGAAGAGTAGGACCTGGAAAAGGGGTAGGAAGGCATGGGATGAGTCATATAAAGAGGGACTGAGGAGAGACTCATGTAAGACGAGTTGAGAAAGAGCAGGAAATGGGTGTTGAGAGATAAGGAAAATGTGGAACTTGGGTGGCAGCTTAAAATAAAATGGTCACTTGAGAAGCAGCAGCTGGAGGATTTAGCTTTTGCAACTGAGTGAGACTTCAGTGGTTCCTAGGTGTCCCTAGGAGGTGTCATGTTCCATCCAATGGTGGTGATGTTCTGTCCAAAGTTTCTTCTCTTTTCTCTTTTCACCTTACAGTTAGGCTCCCATCAGTTCTATGTCCTTGACAATTTCCATGGAATTAACCCCATTCTGCAGAAACAACTCGTCACTTTTAGAAGACATGATTGCCAACTTTGGGGCTGACCTCATTTTGCACGCAATTGCTGTTATTGGCTCAATAAATATCTGTATATAATCCGCCCCTTTCCAGAAATTTAGGACAAAGAGCTTAGTCCCTATGGGAAGAAAACTGGGCTATAATATGTCAACAATGTCATACTAATGTCTTCACCCGTTCCCTGCTAACGCTAAATAAAAATCTTAAATATATTATACTATTGGATCCCAGCAAAATTCTACTCAACTAAAGTAACAGAGTGCAAAATGTTGGAGGTGTCAACACTCCCCAGCTTCTCTATCACACACACTCTGGCCCTGTGACAAAATTATCCTAAATTACTCTATGACACAGCCTCTACAGTCCTAACTCTCAGGCTTTTAACATCCTCATTACACTATGAATAAACTGTGTATATTAGACATAGGTGAAAATACCCCTATTCCAGTGTGTCTTAAATAATCTTCACCAGTGATGACCCTCTTTAAAATAATTCCTTGATAACAATGGAAAGATGATCGAGCCCCGTTTCTTTAAGCACATAAGTGTTGAAGGGAGCTCCTTCTATCAACATGGACATTATCTTCTCCAGAAAACCTGGATAGTTTTTTCTCTGCCTTCAGTAACATATAATGTTGTGATCAACCTGTTGCACTATAGCTTCTTTATTTTCAAGCCCCAGGAATAACTCAGTTGTACATAATTGGTCGACAGGAGAGAACGGAAGCCTCAGATCAGTCTCCTGGCCAAAAGGTCCAAATGGATGGAAATCCTTAAAAAAGGGTTTGTTCCAGAAAGGGAACTTGCCTAGATGGATCTTGCAGCAGCTGCTGCCACCTCAGAGCTGGGACAGGGAAGTAAGGAGCAGGCAGCCTGAGAGCTGGAATGAATAGGCTGGATGAGAACCAGAAAGCTGAGTTTGGAAGTAGCCAGTTGCTACTTTATTATTGTTTCTCTTATTCTAATAAAGTTCCTTGTTCGGTATTAAAAGAAAATTGAATTATTTCACCCTTGTCACATGACACAGGGTAAACTGGAAATGGAGGGTAGCAGGGGATGCAGAAACTGGAGAAAGGACAGGAGTGATGAGTTGTTACAGAATGTGGAGGGGCATTAGGTTTGATAATAATAAGAAAAATAGAGTATTCATGGAGGAGAGGAAGAGAGATTTTCAAGAAGAAAAGAGCATGGAGGAGACAAAAAAAATGAAGAAAACAGAGAGAAAAATATAAAGGGAAAAAAGAATCTTGTGAGGAAGATATAATTGAAATATATATACAGATAGAAATAGATATAATAGAAATAAAAGTATACAGAAGGAAGGAAAATGTCCATTCTAAGGGACAGCTCCTCAATCTTATGAACAAGGAAAGCAAAGAACTAACAAAAGGCAGGAGACATGGTACTTGTTTTATTTTATTTGAAGTTTCCTGTTTTACATATGCTACATTCATAACAATTATTTATGAAAAATAGTATTAATGGAAAGCATTTTTAGTTTCTTTTCCATATTATGAGTAAGTTGGCACATCTTCTGTACATTTTATCCACATTTTGTTATCTCTTGAATAGAATGATGGACATTGACATAACCGCAAGCTTTTTGGAGACCACAAGCTGATCCCCATAGAAATGGGGCATGAGGGAAAAATGTATAAAGGCATCTGCCCTCCCTAAATGGTGTTTATAGGATAATAAATAAATAAATAAATACACACATACATACATAAAATAATAATCATTAATAACAATAATAAAAGTTAGCTTAAGTTTGGTTAAGAAAGTAACATTTCCCCTTACAGTTTGTGACCAGTATGGAAAAGGCCCTAAAGCAAGTAAATGAAGGCCATGAGAATAGTAAGTAGTGTTACTTGTAGTATGAGAAGGATGTATGGTTTTAAAAGTAACTAATAAATTAAAAATAGCTGTAGTAACAAGACAAAGGGAAATTGTCTCAAAAGAATAAAACCCCAAACCTTCCCACTGTATTGCTGTGCAAGCAAGGATGGCAGGAAGGGGGATAGCAGGTCGGGAAGAAAATAAGAGAAGGTCTTGAAGGAAGGAAAGTAGTAGGGAGAAACTGCTTCAAACTAGCTTTTGCTAAAGCTAGTAAATTATCTGAAGTCAATTCTTGGCAATGACATCATTTGTTTGTATAAAAAGTAAACTCTTAAAGGGTTCATTACTAATACCTGCCTGACCGGTTGGAGCCGACCAATATGGGTCTAAGCACCCCTGGTTTAGCCTATTTGTAAGTATACTGATCATATGCTTATAAATATTTTTACTGTATTGAATTTAGTAACTGCTTATTGTAATTGCAAAAATAAAAGTTCAACTCAGACATGGCTATCCAGCAAGAGACAATCACATAAAAGAGAAAATAAATTAGTAGTGTGCAGTTGGGAGATAATTAACCAGTATAAATACCTGATCCCTAGTGGTTGACTCTAATGACTGCAATGCATGTTATGAGGTTGTTATTGGTCTCCTTGCTTATGTCCTTCCTGCTAAGGACACAGTGAGAGAACCTACTTCCTTTGCCGTTATTCCCTTTATTCGGGAGATGTAGCTACCTAGTTATTAATTATTGATTATTATTACTACTGCTACTACTATTTAATGGCTGTACAAGACACAAAATTAAGATATTCCTAGCTCACAGTTTATAGTCTAAAAGAGACACACAGAAACAAGAGGACTCACTGGGAAGCTCAGAGGAGGGCATAACCTGGATTATTTTCCATCTTTAACCTTACTGGATGTAGGCATTCTGGAACAAGTGAGACTTTAGGGAGGGATTTGAATGCAGAGAGGCTGGTGGCTTGCTGAACTGGGATAGGGAAGCACCTGGCGGCTGGCTTTTCCCCAGCGCCTGTCCCCAGTATTTGAGGCACCCTGTGGGGAACCACAACCTCAGTGTCCCCTCCCAGGGTCAATTTTTCAGCCTCCTGTACGAGGAGAGCGGTCACTGCAACGGCCCGTAAACAGGCAGGCCACCCCTTGGCGACAGGGTCCAACACCTTTGAGTAGTATCCAATGGGTCGCCAGGCTGGTCCCGACCTTTGGCATAGAACTCCAGCAGCCACCCCTCCCCTCTCATGAACGTATAAAGTGAACGGCCTCCGAGGGTCGGGGAGGGCTAGAGCGGGAGGCTGAACCAAGGCTTCTTTTAGCTCTCGAAATGCTTTTTCCATCTCTTTGGTCCACGTCCAATGGAGCAGACCCTCTTTAGTTAAGGATTCATATAATGGTTTGGCTCTTCCCCCGTAGTCAGGGATCCAGAGTCGACAAAACCCAGTCAACCCCAGGAAAGCCCTCAACTCTCGGGGGTTTTGAGGTTGAGGGTTATTGAGTATCACCTGGATTCTTTCTTTACCTAAACTACGACTTCCCTGGCACAAATGATACCCAAGAAAAGTGACCTGTCGCCTAACCAATTGTGCTTTTTCCTTTGAAACTTTATACCCCTGTGCCCCAAGGTAATTAAGGAGCTTTACAGTCTGCTCTTTACAAGCTGCCTCTGTTTCAGTACTTAAGAGCAAATCATCGCAATACTGGACTATGTTACATGAGGGGTGTCTAGCCAGGAATGGGGCAAGGTCCCTTCTTAACTGGCTGCCAAAAATCTCGGGTGCACAGGTAAGTCCCTGTGGGACCACGGTCCAGAGGTATTGAGCCTTATAGTGAGTATCTGGGTCCTCCCACTCAAAGGCAAACAGTTTCTGAGATTCCAAATCAAGGGGGATGGAAAAGAAGGCATCTTTTAAGTCTACTACAGAGAACCAATTGTGCTCTTTGGGAACTTGGCCCAAAATAGTATGGGGATTCGGGACGACTGGATAGGGAGCCTCTATTAACTTGTTAACCTGTCTCAGGTCCTGAACCAACCGATACTGCCCATTAGGCTTAGGCACTCCCATTATCGGAGTGTTGTATGGGGACGTGCCTTCCCTGATCCACCCACACTGCAGAAACTTTTGAATGAGAGGTTTTAACCCGATTCTAGTAGTCAGCTTAAGAGGGTATTGTCGAATTCGGACCGGGCTGCTTCCTTCCTTAAGGGAAATATGCACTGGTGAAGCATTCCGGGCTCGAGCGACGCCTCCCTCCTCTGCCCAAACCTCAAGGTTAACCCCTGACAGCTGGCTTTCTTCATTCCTCCCCCGGCACTCCGGGAAGTGATTTCCAGCGCTTATCAGGGCCATCTGGTAATTTGAGGACTGCTGCTTAGGGATTCTAACTTCCATAGTCCCTTTATCAAACGAGATTTCTGCCTGGAGTTTAGTAAGAATATCTCGTCCGAGCAGCGCGATGGGGCAAGAGGGGCTGCAAACAAATTGGTGGGAAATTTGGCGGTCCCCTACCTTTACTAGGAGGGGCAAAGTTTTTTCCAAAGCTGTAGTTTGTCCCTCTATCCCCTGTACCATGGCACATTCCCGAGCTCTACCTCGGGGAGCCTTACTAAGGGGGAGCAAACTAAGAGTGGCCCCAGTATCAATAAGGGCTTCAATTGGGCGGCCCTCCACATTAATTTTTACCGTGGGATCCAGACTGGCAGCTTGTGCCGCCAGGAGGGGCCGCTGGGTCCCTCGGCTTCCCTATGGGGAAGATCCCTCCCCTGAACGTCCCGTGTTGTTGTAAAGGATGGGAAGGGACGGGGTTTTGTTTTTACGTTCCCTTCCCATGGCCTGTCGCCGGGGGCATTCGTTCTTCCAGTGCCCCTCTTCCCTACAGATAGCGCACTGGTTTCGACCCAGGCGGGGGCCCCGTCCCCTCCCAGGTGGCCCTGGCTTCTCCTTAACCTTGTCCCCCCTTTCTGCATATCCTTCTTTCAGGGCCATGGCCAAAACGCGGGCCCCTTTCTTTCGCTCCTCATCATCCCTCCGATCATAAACCTTCATGGCTATTTCTAAAAGTTCCTCTATATTCTTGCCCGAGGCCCCTTCCAATTTTTGCAACTTCTTCCTAATGTCCTCGTAGGACTGCCCAATAAAGAGGGGGATTAGTACCCGCTTCCCATTGGTATCCTCAGGATCGAGGTCTGTGTATCTTTTACAGATATTACAGAGCCGCTCATAAAAAGCAGCTGGATTCTCATTCTTTTCCTGTCTTATACTATACAATTTGGCCCAATTTGGGGTTTTCCTAATGCAGCGTTTCATTCCCTGCACTATAGCCGTGGCGTATTGGCTATGGTGGGCCCGACCTTCTGCATTATGTGACCAGTCGGGAGGGCTTTCAGGCAGCCGTTCAGCCACCGTGGCCGAGTTTCCCTCCATCTCAGTTACCCATTCGCGGGCCCTTGAGAGGACTAAGCGCCTCTCCTCCGCGGTTAGTAGAGTGTTAAGAGCGACCCTCATGTCACCCCAAGTAGGGTTGTGGGCCGTAATTAAGGTCTCAAACACTGCTGTCAGCGGGGCAGGATCTTCCGAGAACGGGGGATTTTGTTGTTTCCAATTATATAGATCACTAGTGGTAAAGGGAACATATATCATAGTGAGATTGCCACCGGGGGCTACAGCCTCCCGCAGTGGACATAAGTATTTCTGCATTTCGGGCATTTCGATTATCCTACCACTCTGGCCCGGGGAGCCAATAAGGGTAAATCTAATATCCCCAGGGTTATAATCAGTCGACATCCTCCACTGCGTCTCGGAGTTTTGATTTGTTACTGGGCCCGTCTTGCTCCTGGTGCGGTCGGATACTGAGCTGCTCAGAGAGGTTGAAGGGGACTCCTGTTTGGAAAGGCCCTCGTGGTTCGGCTCACCCCTTTCAGCTGAGGCATTATCCTCAGAGATGTGGGGGGGGGGGATTTCAATTGAGGATGCCAGAACGGGGAGACCAGGATACAAAGGGGGAGGGGGCATAGGATCAGGGGCAGAAGGAATCACAGTCGGAGGACAGGATTTCTTAACAGGGGGACAGGATTTTCTAACAGGGGCACGGGCCATTAAGGTTTTAATAGTTTGTATTTTACATTTCTGTAACCATGGGGGAGGATTGGCTACGAGATCCTGCCATATATCTATATAGGGATATTGGTCCCAATGCCCATCCCGGGTCACAATGTTATGTACTGCTTGTACAATTTCTGGCTTGAGTGTCCCCCCCTCGGGCCATTCCACCCCGAAGGTTGTCCACTCAAGAGTACAAAATCTTACAAGATTGTCTTTACATAATACAGTTCCATAATCAGCCTGGCGTCTAAACGCCTTCCAGTTATCCAGCATACATCCCAGGGGTGTACTGGAGAAGGTGCTTTGTCCGGACCCCATTATGTTCTACCCAGGGGTTCGTTCAAGACAAAGGTATCAAGGGGTTTTTAGGGATCTAGTTTTAACTCAGATATTCGCTGGGCCACGAGGTTCGGCTGACCCCCCTTGCAATCAAGATATCCTGGTCACCGGGTTTCCCCTCGCAGGAGTCTTGGGGCGGCTGAAGTCAGCTTAAGCCTCAGACCTGTCAGCGGCACTTACTCATTTTACACAGATCCCTTAATCAGTTACAATCTTGGCTTCCAACACACCATCAAGAGGAGAAACAAGATTACCCCTCCCACAAACAAGAGCAATCCCTGAGGCTGCTCCAAGTCCCAATAGTTGTTAGGAACGGCCCATGGACTAGTGAAGTTAGTGACGTTGCTCATTGGCCGTTGGCTGCTTTCCCTTTACCCACAAACACGACGACAATACACTTACAATACTACGACAATATTAATATACCTTCCCTTATACGGGCTGCCTAGGGGATTTCCACCGTCCAACCCACACCTCGGGGGCGTTATTCCTCAAACCCAGGAGGTAAACGCACTTACCGCCCGAAGTGGCCGCGTCCGGCAGTCAGACTTCCCCTTCTTCTGAAGCCGTCTTGCTTCCGTGTCCTTCAGAGTTCTCTTTAGAGAGGACACAGCCGCCCCGGCCGATTGTGACGATCCGAGGCCCGAGCAAACCAACCGCTCGAGGTGGCCACTCCTCGGAATCGCCCTCGGCCGTCGGTCAGTGCCCTCTACAGGGAGAGAAGTCCCTTCGTGGTCGCCATTTGTTAGCCAAATGGGCTCGTTTCCCCCTGGAGCTGCCCAATTACCCCAAGGAGGCACGGGAGTCTAGAAGACGGCTTCAAGTTCTTTATTGATCAGTCAGCTGAGCGGGTGTCCCCCTCGACTCATGCCAGAGGGAGGAGCACACCTTACAAGTGTAGAACAAGCCTTTTTATACCCAGTAACAAACGACTTAACGTGCATACATTCTGCTGACCAAAGGAATTTTTAAATTCCTTTTTAGGGGTAAATAGAATACATCTGTTGGGGCCGTAAATAGGATACATTTGTTGAGCCCCTTTGATTGATTGTCTTGCTATATGTTCATATATGGGAAAGGGAGTTTATGGCCATGGGGAACAGCTGAAATAATAGGCGAGTATTTGGCCTTTGTTCTAACAGTGACAACTAGCAGTAAGGGTAACCTATAACATGAATGGACAGTACTAGGTAGTAACTAATTACAATATATTTCTATATAAAAGGCCTCAGTGGTAGTGTCACTACTCCAAATTTCTGTTTTACTTCTCATATACATAGCACTGTGGAACATACTATCACAATCCCTATCCCAATATTTCAAAACACTCAGCCTACTACTAATGATGAGACAAGTGATAACTGGAATTGCCCTAATAGGAGTGTGTTTCTATCTGTGTCACAGAAGTAAAAGGGCCAGAGTACAACACCGGACTGGAAAAACATGGTTATGCTTGGATATAAGGTGGTATCATATGTACACATACATACTATACATATATGCCCATACACACTCCAAATATATATGCCATATCCATATAATTGATATATATTAATTATTTGAGAGTGCCTCTAAGGCTCAATCATAATACTACATTCCTCAGTCATGGTCCCGGGCCTTGATCATGATGTCTCGACGTACCAGAGACCTCAGCTGGGAGAGAAAAGGGATCAAGGGGGTTAAAACAATACTAGTTACGGAGCTTCTCTCAGCCACAGAGCTGCACTCACCTGCTCAGACAGGAAACATACTGGGCTCCTTCTTCCCCATCTCTGCCATAGACTCACTGCACTAGGCAACCAGGTCAGGGACCAATGCTGCAAGGGGCTCAGCACAGACTTAGCTCCTACTGATTTCAATGAGAGCAGGATCCAGCCCTGATCAGCAGGGGGTGGGGGCCAGGACACAGAGTTAGGGCCAAATTCTGCTCAGTTACACCAGAGTAATTTCTGGCTCTGGGTTTACACCAGCGTCACAGCGATCAGAACCCGGCCCCCACTGTCTCCAAGTGACAAACAGGGGCCTCCCTCCAAGCCCAGACCTTCCCAGCACCAGCTCAGGGCAGCAATTTACCCTCAGCTGGTGCCTGTCCTGCTGGAGGAGATCCCCGCAGTGCTGTCTCCAATGCAGACCGGCTCTGGCCTCTCCCTCCTGGCCCGGCTTTCTGCTCTTTCCAGCGGGGAACGGGACAAACTAGACCAGGGAGCCTAGAAACAGCAAGAAAAGTGAGAGGAGAAGCTCTAACCCTGGCAGGGATTCAAGCCCTACTGAGCCGAGCCAAGCGCACCCCACCCCTACAGACACTGCTTCATCCAAGATTAGGCCTGAACTAAAGTAATGGTCAAGACTTTACTAACATAATGCAAAGTTAAGCTGTGAGACAGAGGCAGGCCCTGCTCACAGAAGTTGGCAAGGAGAAGGCTGCTAATTGCACGCATACACATATCTAAAAGGTATCAAGTACTAATAGGATGAACATGTGCCAGGA